>NC_089532.1:17641936-20087183 GCF_963924715.1 Thunnus thynnus | reverse complement strand
TGGCCGTATAATTTGAGATGTTTGTACGTATTAAATACTTACACTACTCCCTAATATTCACACTGGCACACACCGAACTCCTCCTCAAATTTTCTACTGCACACATAATCCATGTTTCCACCTCTGCCCTGTTTCACCGCAAGACCCAGATATCATGACACAGCGGGTCTGAGGACACCGCCTTCATCTCAAATGCAGACGGGCTATTTTTCCGCGTGTAAGCCGGCCTGTTTTCGTTTGCTCCTCATGAATCATTTAGCACGCACACACAGTTTCATGTACACGCATAGTTTTTTGATCCTCAAGAGCCAGGAACACGTGTTTTTGCTGGGGCCGTACTATTTGTTCCCCCACGGCTCTAAAACGCAGACACGCAGGAAGCGGAATTGATCTGTGGAGAAATTTCTCTGCGCCTTTCATCTGTACACATCATCACCATCCCTTTAAACCTAGAGAATTCACCTGTGATCATGTCTGAAATATAATTAGATTCATAGGCATTCTGCTGCAATTTCACAGCTGTGTCTCCAGTTATATTTAGCGTCTTTAGAATGTTATTTCTAACAGCTGAAATATCAGCAAATCCTTGAGATGAATAGTGACATGAGAAATCACTTTGAATTTTAAACATATGTCTTAACATTTGTCTTTAAGCAAATGTCTTAGCATTTGTCTTGAAGCAAGGCTACAGTGATACATGTCAGGTTTGAAATGATGACTACTGAAGTCACCTGAAAAGAGGCCAGCCATTAGTTGGAAGACCAAAGTTTGAACCTCCTTGCTGTCAAGCATCTGCACTACTTAAGTGTCCTTTAGCAGGACACTGAGTCCCCACCAGCACTCCTCCTCAGCTGACACTGCACTCTATCCCCTGCCAAGAAGAGACACACCAAAAGAGAATTTCCCAATGGGGATCAATAAAGTATTTTTTGCCTGAAGGCTTTTAGTTGTATCTTGTGGCCAAATTTGATGGCTACACACTGTTCTACCTACTGGGAACTATGCTGCCCAGTGTAGGTTGTTAAAGCAAACTGGTAACACAAGGCTGAGCAGCAGTGGTGGAGAGACGGGGGAGAAGCTCCTCAGCTGCAGAGGAGGCCATGTTTATACCCAACCACCCCTGACAGGCTGGCTGACTGAAGCCTAGCGCAACAGAGTGAAGGGTAGATAAATGTGTGTGTGCACGTGCATGTGACTATTACACACTCACCTACCTCTATGCTTACACATGCGTACACCCCCAGTGTGTGACAGGCTTTATGATTTGAGAGTGAGGGGAAATGGAGAGGGATGAACTTGGTTAAGAAAACACCAGTCCAGTTCCACTGGCGCCTCTCCACCAGCCTCTCCTACAGAGGAGGAGAGACGGAGGGGGAGATAAGGGAGGAGGAGAAGGAGGGGGAGAGGGAGAGAGGACTGACCCTAGAAGGAGAGAAATGTTCCTGTCTGCATCTTTTTTTATCCTTTGCCCATCAGTTCTTTTCCTCTGGCTGGTGTCTTTTGTCAAAGCTTATTTCTTCCTCGTGTCTCTAACAGATTAGGAAGACTAGTTCAAATTTAGGACAAAAGAGGACAGAGAAGGAGAGGCAGCTCATGGCTGTAGGTTTCCATTAATACAGCTGAACACACACACACACACACACATACACACTCATACACACACAACACATCTGTAGTTCAGTGAAAAGCAGGATTCTGCATAAACACCTTGTAAAAAGTAGATGATGTAAATGGAAAGTGGATGACTATATGTGTTTGGATAAGTGTGTGCATGTGTTGATATGTGTTTTTGTGTTTGCCTGTGTGTGTCTGTTTCCGCGTGTGGCAGAGAAACAGTGTGTACGTATGTATTACCTTTTCTTTCTTTTTCATGGGACACAAAACACACATCAACACCTTCCTAACTGTCTTCCCTGCTCTACCACAGGACAGTCAAGAGGGTGACAGTGTGTGAAAGCTGAGGCTGCTATATCGGGATGTTGGATATACAGAGTAAATGAACATGACACACTGCGTGTTTTACCAGTTTGTCTTGTCCTTTCGAGGTGTTACATTGTGTGTCGTTCTTAAAGTGTGATTAGGGTATTGGCCTGACATCACCTTCATTCAGTTCAAAGTGCAGTTTGGATTTGCTTTGATAAAACACTCATTCATGTTGATTCCAGAAAAGTTAAGAACCAAATAGATCTCATGTGCATATTTGATATAAATAGATTTCATTTTCACCAATCATTAATGCCTGATATGCCCTTCTGGCACTAAGCTTTCCATTGTAAATGATGATTTTCTGTTACTACATATACTATTTAAATGTTAATGTTATAACTTTTAAAATGGCTTCATATTAGGGCTGGGCAGTATATTGATATAATACGATATTGTGATATGAGACTACATATTGTCTTAGATTTAAGATATTGTAATATTGTTATATGGCAAAGTGTTGTCTTTTCCTGGTTTAAAGGCTGCATTACAGTAAAGTGATGTCATTTTCTGAACTTACCAGATTGTTCTAGCTGTTCTATTGTTTGCATTCACCCACTTAGTCATTATATCCACATTACTGACGATTATTTATCAAAAATCTCCTTGTGGAAATATTTTGTGAAAGCACCAATAGTCATCCCTACAATATTGTTGCAACAATATCAAGGTATCTGTTCCAAAATATCGTGGTTTTGTCCATATCGCCCAGCCCTACTTCATATGTTATTGAGTTGATATGAAGTGAAGGTTGGGAACATGAATAGTTTTGATGTGGGAACCGTCTTTTTGTCGATTCAATTTTCAGTACATGAATCCGGAGATATTTCACTTCCTCGGTGGGATTACCATAACAAATGAGTAACATTTGCAGCTGATATTGTAGTTTCACAGTCCACCTTTTGGATTGCTGTAGACCACATCACCCTCCTTCCTTTTACGCCTTATCTCCCTCCCACTTTCCTTCCCTTCTCCCCGACTCCTTCCTTTGCCCTTCCTCCGTCTGTTTTAGCTTCCCCCCTTCTCCTCTCACTCCCTCTTTCCTTAGCTTCAGTCATCCACTTCTAACCTTTCTGGGTTTATTTTTAAGTCTGGTCGTGGATGCCTGGCCTCTGAGCAGGCTGGCTAGGCAGGGGAGGAATGAAGGAAGGAGCCAGCAGAGGAATGGAGGAGAAGAAAAGTGGAGGAATGGAGGAGGGATGGAGGGAGGAAGGAGCCATTAGAGGAGGAATATTCTGTCATCACCATGGCTCCCTCTGGCTGCTGGGAGGCTGAAATTACATCTGACTTTGAAGTTAGGGACAGCAACACCACCGGCGTTGCTATAGTGACAGAAAGTGTGTGTGCATGTGTGTGTGTGTGTGTGTAAACTCCTTGGGAGGTTTATTATGCATGATCCACACTGTGACTAGTCCTGATGGCATTACAGTGCTGTTATTAATCTACTCTCATAAGATACCTGTGCTTTAAACACATCCACACGCACACACACACACACACACACACACACACATATCTGTGAATTCATGCTAAGATGCATTCACACACATACACACGACCCATTTCACAGCTGGATTCAAACTTCATGTTGTGCCTTTTAAAGATTAAGATAAAGTTTTTCCTCTTATTATCTTTGAGAAGGTTTAGCTGGCTGCACACTGCGCTCACAGGCAAATGCAAGTGCACGTTCAAAAACACACACACACACACACACACACACACACACACACACACACAGAGTTGTTCAGATTGTAGATAGCTGTGTTTGGGTTGTTTGAGCTGCTAATATTCCACTGAGTCCTGGAATATGTATGGCTTTTGTTTCATCAAACTCTGAGAGAGCGAGGAGAAGAGCCTTTTAAAAGTCAGTGTAGCTTGATAGATAGATAGATAGATAGATAGATAGATAGATAGATGGATGGATAGCATTCCTCGTTCTCATTCCTACAGCCAACTATAAGGTTATTCTGTTTCAGCATAAGACAGTATAGCTAAAAAGAAGAAGGGAGGGAGAGAAAAGATGGAGATGGAGGGATGGAGAGGTTGAAAATAATGTTCCATTAATGCAGAGCCAGACTCTTGCTGCGGGCCCAGCGCCAATCTGCATCTCCCCACAGTCTGCCTGCTATACATTTTTCATGAACGCTGAGCGAGAATTAGCGACGGATTGCTGCTGCAAATCGCTTCTCCTTGGTCGGGGGCCGATGGAGAGAGAGAGAGAGAGAAGGGTGAAAGTTAAAGAGGAGGAGAACAATGCAGAAATGAGGAGAGGTGAAATACAGAAGGATGATTGAAAGGGATGTAGGGAATACAGGGGATAAAAGCAGTGGTTTCGGCTCCATTGTAGTTCACAGGTGTGGTGTTCTTCCACAATATGAACAGTTATTATGACCAGAATATTGTCAATTAATTTCCTTGTTCTACACTGTATATACATGTATGTAATGCAGTTCTGGCACTGTTTTTAATGTAATTTGCTACTGATGCTTTACATGGGTGGATTGGTATCTACAGTAATATTTGAATGTCTGTTACACTTACTGTAGACTGTCCAACTGGCTGCCAACAAGATACTGAATGTGGAAAAAAATGTCACAATCTGTGACATATATTCATTTTGCCATTCTATAGTCAACATTTTCACACTTAATGTCAGGTGCCACTGTCCATATAAAAAGCCTACCTGTACAAAAAGTGAGGTTTTATGTGTCTGTTATGCTTGGAGTGGCTACCTCGGCTCAACAGAGAAAGGAAAATCGCCACCTATGGAATCTGAAACTTTATCAACAGAAAAATAAAAAGATATTAAAAACAGTAATGTGTGGTAGAATTAGTTAGCAGGCTGATTTGTGATATTTTTTACTATGTTTTTTATTCATGTAGTTTATTCCAATGACTTTCGTAGCTCTCCTTTCTTCTCCTCTCCTCTCCTCCTTCTCCTCCTCCTCCTCATCCTCCTCCTCCTCCTGATATTTCCTCTCCTTGGCCTGTGCACCATATAGGTCTGACCCCAATCTTAGCCCACTCCAATATAGCGCACTTTCATTTTCCACCGGTGGCCTTGCACTGCCATTACAGACCCTTACTGACTGACTGGCTTACTTATACGGTGACTGGTTTACTGCCTGGTTTTACACTTGCTCCTTGTTTCTGTGAAGAACGATCTTCCAGTCTAAGTCCGGCTTGAGATTGAATGGCATTTGAAGGTGTGTACATGCATTGAAAACGCTCAATGCAACCGCACGAGTGCACATTTTTAAAATCAGTCATCTAATACTTTAGCAGACTGCATATGGCGTTTAATTAGTTTCAAATCCTGCACACAGATTTTATACATCCATGGCGTGTCAATGATCACACCAAACAGCCAATCAAAGGTCATGGTCAGTATTCTAAGTAACCAATCAAAGAGCGGACTGTCTATTCCATCCCCGCCTCCAAAGTCTCAAAAGTCAATTGTGACAAGTGAGTGAGTGTTGAGCAGTTGTGAGCACGTAGGAAGGGTCGAGTTCGTGCTCATCACAGCCTCATGCTCACTGGACCGCATTAGTGCACGCGGACCAGAAATGCTCCCTCGCAAGGACGGTTTTCTGCTCGCGTACATTATTCTGCGCGCTTATATCAAATGCACACGCCTGGTTTTTACATGCACTGGCTTTGAAACTAATTAAACGCCATAACTGCACTTTACAGCAGAATTTAGCATTGTTACATTTAGTTGGAATATCTGAAGAAAAATGGTTGCATCTGCAGTTCTGTCAAAATAAAAAAAATCCAGATATAATTTTAAAATATGATGAAAGATTTTTAGACACAAACAACTTATATTTTCCACTGTTGTGGCTTTCAAAGTGTGTTTAACGGCCGTATGGCAATGTCCCTGCATGGCCCTGACTGACTGTGTGTCTTTGTGTAGGTTGCAGTGTTAGTGGAGCTGAGACTGAGCTTTACAGACTGTAGGATGGAACCAGAAATGTGTGTATCTGTACCATTGATGAAAAGAAACAGGTCTTTGACAGAGGGAAGATGTGTCTGTGTGTGTGTGTTTGCGTGTCTGTGTGTGTGTGTGTGTGTGTGTGTGTGTGTACATGCAGGGCCTATGATTGCTGCTGTAATCTGCTCTCTCCTGCCAGCCACAGTTATTACAGTTGTCGATATGGTGCTCAGGGCTTTATAGACACAAGCAACAAGACTCAGTCTGGACGCCAGCCAGTGTGTGTGCTTGTGTGTGTGTGTGTGTGTGTGTGTGTGTGTGTGCGCCAAATTGCTTTATATTTGTTTGCACCCTTGTGTGTTCCCATTTGTGCATGATCCTTTCCTCTATCTGTATGCAATCTGTATGTAATTATCATGTCAAGACCAGTTCAATATTGTGTTAATTGCTTATGTTACAAAGTGTTTGTCCCAGCAGTGCGTGCATTATATGTACAGTGTTTAATTTATTCCTGCATGCATGCATGTGTGTGTGTATGCGGGTGAGTTTTCTGTGCTTGCGCAGGCCCACGTTTGGCTCGGCCAAGTTTACATCGTTAAAAACTCGGTTGCTTTACTATTAATGGTATGAAGAGGGGGAAAAAGAGAGGTAGGGAAGAAAGTAAAAAAAATGGCTCGGAGGAGAGGAAAAGGCTTCGGTGTCTTGGAAGGTTTTGCAGGGGAGTCAAAGAGGGTATAGAAGAAGAAAGAGACAGAATGAGGGAGAAAGAGGGAGGCGGGGAGAAGGGTTTTGGCTGGGAAGGAAAAGGGGGAAGGAAGGAGGCAGTGAGGTGCGGAGGGGTTTTCAGCCCTGACTGATGCCTGTTGTTTAGTCCATTTTAGCTGTTTACTGTCCTGCCAGCTTGATTACTATCAGGGCTTGGCAGTGGGTTACAGTGGCACTGAAACAATACTTGTGTAACATTCGCTTTTGTAACGCTGTCATACATGCATAAGCACACACACAGACACACACCGTGAGGGTCACTAAAGGCCCATTTTCACAGTCGCACTGCTCTTTTGGAAGTGTACGACCATCTGTCAGACTTGGCCAAACGATTAAACAAGTCCTCCCTCTCGCTTTCTCTTTTTCTGTGTGTGTGTGTGCGTGTGTGTGTATGTGTGTGGTCTGTCATAGGCTACTTTCAGGACAAATTTGAGACTAAGGACTAGTTGATTGGGGACGGCTTGTCCAATTGGGGACAAAGGCTGTGTTTGGAAAAAGCTGTGTGTGTGTGTGTGCGGGATGCATCTCCACACATATCAGAAACCTGTGACCTCCAAGACACATGAAAACTCACCTTGTGTGTGTGTGTGTGTGTGTGTGTGTGATGGTGTGTTTGTCCGTTCTGTTGTTTTGCTGAAACAAAACTCCCATCACTAGACGGATGTACCGAACTGGATATTAAGAAACAATATCCCTTCTGTTCAGTGAAAATAATCTTGTTTTTAATGGATTCTTTATGAGCTCTAATTCTTAGAAATGTTTCTGTTTGTACTGAGTAGGGTTTGGTTGTTATAATTGATTCTTATTAAGTTTTAATTGTTGTTTCTCTATGGACTGAGTATGTTTAAAGTGTTTTAATTATTTCATTGTGTATTAAGACCCCCTGAGACCACATCACCCCTAAAAACCCAGTTGAAAGTTTGAAAAATACTGTATGTGGTAGTCCATCTAAAACAAATAACACATGACTATTTGGAGGTAAGGGCATATGGTGATTTTTTAAAGGTGTCTATGTGTGAGGGTGACTGTGAAAGAAAATGCTGTTTGTAACTTTTTTTTTGTATGTCAGTATTTACATTCAATCTTACTTTATGCTTCTTCTCTGCTGCCTTTCAGAGGGAAATGTGCTTGTTATATCCCATTCTCCATAATAATAACTTAAGTGCCATGATACTTACTGCATTTTGATGTTAATATTTCTTTAAAAAAAATTTGAACACAGGATTTTTTACTTGTATTGGAGTATTTTTATACATTACATTCCTGGTAGATGCTTTTGTCCAGATCATATTGCTTCCCCCCTACATATACACACATGGGGAGCAATTTGGACACTTGTAGACACGAGGTGACAGGCATCAAACCACCAACCCTATAATTAAAAAAGATATAAATACTTTTTGACCACTGTCCGATAGACAGATATCCATCATCCATTCATCCAACCAAACACCAAACATCAAAAGTCAGAACCGATCAGTCCCGTTTAGACAGCGCAGGTTTCTCACACACAACCTAACACATGCATACACACTCCTCAGTCAGGGTAATTTTGAAGTCTTGTGATAGCTTTGCATAGCATTTGTGCTAATGGCGTGCCGTGTGCTTCCTCCCAGGTCGGCGCATCCATTAGCAGCCATATTACTGCCACATAATGGCTTATTGGTCGGTGGGAAAAAATTACCAAGGAGCCAGGATGAAAGAGAGAGAGAAAGACAGAGAGAGAAAGAGATGAAGAAAGCTGTCTCTGGCAGGGCCTCCGAATTGAGTTACAGCTGTTATGATTTGTCGTCTCTCAAGTCTTTGTCTTTCTCTTCTTTTTCATTTCTGGTTTGCAGCCCCTTCTCTTTCACCCTCAGGGCTTTGGGAGGTTTTTGTCTTTCTAATGAGCCGTTGATTCTTTTTCCTTTTTTTTTTGTCGTTACCTCATTCGTTCTGGATGGAAGGCAATATTTGTCATACTGTCAAGCCCGTGTTTGCGTCTAGAGCACGTGTGTGTGTGTGTGTGTGTGTGTTAACTGCGGCAGAGCTAAGTGGTGTAAAGTGTTTACGCCGTGGTTTTGGTTGGCGTCGGTGGAAGTGGACACACGGGTCAGAGTAGTTTGGCACGGTGGCCCAGGTTGCCTTGTTGTACTCCCAGCCTTATCAATATGCAGCAAGGTAGGCGGATTGCACTTGACTTGATTGCTTTAATTGGGCGGACACATTCGCAACACACACACACACACACACACACACACACACAAGTTCAAACACACTTACACACAGGGTTAAAGCAGTTTATGTCGTGCAATGGTTGCTCCAAAATGTACTGTTGTTGTGTTATTTTGTCCAGCAAATGTGGGACTCTACACCGCTCAGTTCAACTTTGCATGAGTCATTCTGCTCCTACACAATCATATGCATATTCTGTAAACACACACGCATGCACGCACGCACACACACACACACACACACACACACTCATGTATACATATACAAACAGACAGTTCGGAGAAGGGAAAAGTTTAAAGGTGATCCTCCGTTATGAGCAACATTCATAAATATGTATAAGACAGAGATTGTAATGTGCGCGCTCACACATCCACACACACCCAAATGAACTGTCTAGTGTGTGTCGGTGTGTGTGTGTGTGTGTGAGTCAGTCACTGTATGTTTGTATACGAGTGGCTGCTTGGAGGTAACTCAGCAAGCATGTGCTTACTTGCAGGCTTGGCTTGGGTAGCACATGTGTGTGCGTGTGTGTGTGTGTGTGTTTGGGATGTGTGTATGTGTGGGTTAAAATGATGTGGAAATCAAATTCACCTTGAAGTGTCCTTCTCGCTCCCCTCGCCACCCCCGTATTTTTGCCTTCGTCTTTGCTTTGAACGCACTGCAGCAGTCAGTTCAAAGAGAAATGCCTGCTTGTGTGTGTGTGTCTGTGTGTGTGTGTGTAAGTGTGTGTGTGTGTGTTTGTTAGGAATGACAGCAGGGTTTGAGATGGAAAGAGGGAGAAAGAGAGAAAGACCCGCCGCTGCACTCCTCTAACATCGCGCCACCCCCTTATCCTTCCCCATCAAAGAGCAGCCAGGCTTAGAGGAGCACTCGTCCTTCTCCCATCACCCCCCCTCCCCCAATTAAAAACAACCTGGGACAGAGGAGAAGGAGCAGGGAGGGAGAGGGTGAGACAAGGTCAACAGAGAGAAGGAAATGGAAGGAAAAGAGGGAGTGACAGAAGGAGAAGTGATGGAGTGAATCAACTTAGATAGAGAGGAGGGGGGGGACAGAAGTATGGTGATGTCAGAGAGAGAGAAGAGTGACCTTAGTGACCTTTCACCTCCTTGTTACTATTCAGGATGGGGGGAATAGCAGGACAGGCAAACAACAGAGGTGGGAACCTTTGAACAGTGCTCCATTTTCCACGGGGGAATTTTAATCAAGGGACACTCATTGCCTCCCACTTTGAGCTGGAGTGGAACATTTTGTGACTAGTGTTATTTTAGAAGCCTTTTATCGTTATGTCTTTTGTATTATCATGAAGTGGCTGTGTGTGTGTGTGTGTGTGTGTGTGTGTGTGTGTGTGTGTGTGTGTGCGTGTGTGTGTGTGTGTGTGCATGCATGGATGTGTGTTTTCGAGTTATTTGATGTTTAATTTTTTGTATGTCTTTATTATTCTTTTAATTTAATACTATAAAGAGTGTATTTGCGTGTGTGTGACAGATTAAGTGCACATCCTGTGTGTGTGCATTGGTTGTGTATGTTACCGTGTGTGCATGCATTTGAATTTGAGCTCGTGTATGTATATTTGTACACACACACACACAAACTCTCTTACACCAGGACATTAGGGATCTTATTGGAGCATTTGACCTAAAGGTCACCTTTTGGTAGCATTTGACAGCTTTTGATTAGCGTTCAATATCTGATATTCGCAGTTGACTTTTGTACCGGATAATCAAACGTGATTAATTTTTCCTGCACGTCTCGTTCGACTCTGTTTCAGCCAAGACCGGAGAAAGGAAATAAAAGAGAGGAAAAGATGAACTGCAAAAAAAGAAGCAAGGAAGGATAGATGAAAGCAATAAGAAATAAAATAAATATGTTTTTCTAGGGCATCAAAAAAGGAGCTTTAAAGTGCTCTTTTTAGAAGGAAAGATAGAATGAAATGGGAAAGGAAATGATGTAAGAAATACCGAGATTTAAGGATCTTGGGAAATAAAGAGGAGAGGATACACAGAAAAGGAGCCAGACAAGAGACATTTGGACTGCATAGAAGAAATATTCACATCCTCGTCACTGAGCCAGATGGAGAGAGAGTGTTCCCCGATCTCTCTCTCTCTCTCTTTCTCTCTCTATCCAATGCTTGCTCGCTCCTCCTGGGTCCCACAGAGGCTGGTTTAAGGCAAGGAAGCGGCAGGGCAGCAGACAGTAAAGGTCACCTCATCTTTCTCTTCCTCCATCCTTCCTTCCATCTCTGAAATGATTTCCACTCAAACTCCTCAGGCCAACTTAATTCTGGCTCCCTTATGGGGAGAAATGTTGCAGCTTGGCGTCAGAATAGAGAGAGATTGTTGAATCGAGACAAGGAAAGTCCTGAATCTTTACTCTGAAGGTGCATCCGCATCACTTTTTACAGTGTAATTACCACTCAAAAGCACAGCAGTTATTACATTAATTTACTTGTAGCCTCCTTTATTATCACAGCTTCTGTCTGAAATAATAAAAAAAAAAAGATTTGGGTTTAAAGAAATGTTCTCAGACCTCTTACTTTATACTTTGTCTCTACAAAATGCTTTCAGAATAAGATCAAATAAATCCTTAGAATAGTAAACTTTAAATAAAGTAAATAAAATATAGAACATAAAAAATCATAATGAAAATAATATATAGTACATTTTAAATGATTACATTTTGTAATGTTGTAAATTCAGTTTATAAAAACTAAAAAAAATAGTCAATAAAGAACTCAGTAGGCTTTTTCTACCTCTTTTGTTGCCTCTAGTCAAGATTTTTCTTCCATCTCTATCGTTTCTGTACCGCACCCTTCCTTTCCCTTTCCTCTCTCTCTCTCTCACCTCTGTCCCATTTCATTTTCTACTTATCCCTCCCTCCACGCTATCTTTCATCCTGATCTCTTCTCTCCTTTTCAACCTCATCCCCTCTTATTTCTTGTCTTCCCCTTCCTCCTCCTCTTCATCCTCTCTCTCACTCAGGAGGCTGTAGCCTCCAAAAAGGTCAGTCCCGACTGACATTTTCTGCAGAACCTCATTGATTTCCGCGCCGCGGGTTGCGATTGGCTAACCAGAGCTGCCTTCATTTCCCACCAATCCCCTTTAACCAGGAAACCAGCCAGCCAGCTGACCCCCGGGTCAACCAGCTCCAAATAGCTTTTTCTGGAGCGCTACAGTGTTTGCTCTATTTTTCTTTCCTTTCTACCTGCACATCTACCTCCTTAGCTCCAAGCTAAGGAAATAGGGAGAGGATGGATGAAGGACAAGGATTAAAATGGAAGTTTACAAGGCCAATGGTTCTCATACTGTGGTTCAGGGTCTCCCATGAGTCCTTCATGTGGCTCCAGAGGGCCCTTGGCAAAACAAGGAATCATTTAATTTTACTGTATTTCACCAGAAATTCCATGTTTTGTAAGAATGACTATTTTATAAAGATTTTACTCTCTACTATTATACTCCTTGCCTTCATACAGTGTAGACAGCTGAACCCTTCTGAAATAAATGTCAGGTATCTCTCTCTGTGGGTTTCTTGAACAGGCAAGCAGCCCCTCAGGCGGAGAAATCCTGACTACGAACAGTGACTACACTAATATTCCACTACAGCATTTTCCATTTGGATATTCCAAATTAAGCCTTATCCCGAATGTAGCATTTTCTGATTAAGACATGTGCCGATATTATTCAGGTTTTATAAGCATTCTTTGGACATGTTGACAGCACATTCAGAATATGCGTCTCAATTGGAGGTTTTTGCCACAGTTTTTGCGACCCATGGCCTCTTGCCTGTTTACGGTCAGCTCTGCGCGTTGTAAACAAACCAACTAGCCAACAGTTTGCAAGGCTGGGATAGAGATGCATGACGGGCTGGTTGTGTAACGCACCCCTGCGCAGGCAAAATGACATACACTGGAGCAGGAAGGCAGACAGAGCAGAGGAATGAGAGGAGAGCGGAGAGCTGTACAGAGCAGGCCGGAACAACAGAGCGTGCCTTCTCCACGACGGGGACGGAGGGGATTGCTTATTATCCTGACATGCAGCCACGGACCGACGGTGACGACTCGGTGTGATGCACCAAAAACACACTCAGCATTGTAGTTAACATCATGGGACAACCAAGGTACTGGATGCGCCTGTAACCATAAATTTATAATATCAATCATATCAAAATCACTTCTAAATATCAGGCAGCAGATCACAAATGTTTTTCACTTCGCTGGTTTACCTCACTGCCTGTGGAGATCTTGTGATTCCTGTTCCCACTGGAGCAGAGGGAAACCCTGAAAACCCTCTGCATGTAAATGGGAATATTAGTGGAATATTCATTTTCATTAGCCATGTAAACAGCTTAGTTGGAATATTGGAATATAATATAGGGCAAAACCCGGAATATTTTGTGAATGTAAACATAGTCAGTGTACCTGTAATTATTATTAACTCTCTGCAGTGAATACAGTGATGTCAGAATACTATTAAGATACTGCCAGCTGATATATCTTAAAGCATACGTACAGTAGTTTAAATGTAAATCCCCATACATGACACACACATCAACAGTGCAAAGTAATCAATGGAACTGCCAGATATACACTCTCCTGCAATGTGACGTGACATGAATTCATTTGCATACAATATGAGAGAAGGATTAAAGGAGTTGTGTGGGAAATAATCACACCTGAGATTTGAAAAAGGATTATGTTGACCATGATGCTGTACTGTAACAAAAAATCTTTTAAATGGCGTGTGCGTTTTTTGCGCAGCAACCTCTACGTTTCCGGTTTTTGCTTCTCTACCGACGTCTGCGAGAAATGTTAGTGCACGTGATGTGGGTTAAAAAACTGAAGTGTTGGCTGACCACATTTTAAAGCAACAGTGTTTATAGCTGTTCTGAATGGCCACACTCTTAAGTGGGATGAAAAGATGTCATATAGAGGGCAAATCGTAAAAAATAGCGGTGCACACGGTCAGACAGTTGATTTTCAAAGGCCTGCATGACGTGCGCTTGTTTGTACACATGAGAAGTGACGGAAGTAGTTAAGAGAAGAATTAAAAAAGAGAACTTGAGAGATAAGTTCAACTTTCTCACCTCCGCACACACCTGGGTGAAGTGGATGTACTTGTCGGATTTTTTTTAATAAAAATTGTTGGAGGCAACTCTGCCAATTCCAGTGTTGCAAAGGTGTGAGGAGAGACCCTGTCTGACCAACAAGGACTTTGTTTGGAGCATATTGATGCCTTTAGTGTTAAGGACACTTCAGCAGGGTTGACAGAGTAAGATATTCTTGACATGCATATTTGCAAAAAGAACATTTTAACAGTTTTGGCACATTTTGTTTTCTTTATCGCTAGAACTATAATACTATAAATCAAGCCACTCTGTGCTTAGTTGATGATATAATAAAGTTTCAACTGTTCAGGAATGAACAGCAGATGATACGTACACCATGACTGATGCACGCACTTGGTTTTGCATAAGACATATCACAGTATTATACCTCTATCTCTGTCTGCCTCTTTATCCGTTGGTGTTTTCTTCTATGCATCCTCCTGCCCCTCCCGGCTGCTTCCTCCTGCACAAACGCCGTCCTCGTGAGACAGCAGTGGCGGCGCTGGGAGAAAATGTCCAAAACGCAACGGCGTAAACAAACGGGCAGACAGCTCTCGGTCTTTCTCTGTGAAGTGATAATGTGTTCCCCACGCTGTTTTTGTTCTCATGCAAATGAAGTGGACCGCATTGGTAATCACTTTCAAACCCTCAGCCAGGGAAAAAGTAGAAACGGCGAAACAAAGGCTCGAACAAAAGGATGCTGTGCTGTTGTTAGTGTGTGTATGTGTGTGTGTGTGTGCAGGAGTGGAATTAGAAATAGTGGAAAAAGTGGATGTATGTTTGAAGTGGGCGTGTTTGTGTTTCAGTTTGAGCTTTCTTCTGTATTTGTACAATCCCACAAACCCGCCAGCACACTGCAGACCACCACGGCTGGCTGCAGGGGAGGGCCAAATGTCACTGAGCTGATGAGAGAAGAAACACTCAATAAGACCAGAACAGCATCCTTGTTTATCAATCTCACTGGATTAAAAAGTGATCATATGTGATAATATATGGGATGAAAACTTATCCATCTGACCTCATGTTTGCCCAGCATGCATTTCACGCTGCTGCAGCGGTTGTCCACTCACAAACCGTCTTTAGAAAACCCCTTCTCTTTGACATGTGCTGACAGACGTGGCAGGTGTAGACATATCTGACTCAAATCGATCTTTTCTGCCGTAAGTCTTCATCTTGCAGTGAATGGTGGACAGCTGCTGTAGACACAGCCTCGCTTTACCTTGTTTACTGCAAAGATATAAACTTATAAGTCCAGTCAGAGCAGCAGAGTCGCTCAGCATCTGCTGTTATGGGAGAAAACTCACTTTAACTGCTCCCAAAAACACCACAATGCTGTCAGGATTTCTGAAGTTTGTATGTCTTATCCCAGCACTGCTTAATCATTCAATGATTACAGCAATATTATAAAAACATTTTGACCTCTGACCTTTTTACAACAAGCTATTAAATTAAGGAACTGGAGGTTTTCTGCTCTTGCGCTGTCTGTAAACACGTCCTCTGAATGCCATTTAAGGTAAAATACAAAAAGAAATCATTGAATCAGTTTAGCACGATCTCTCCAGCACCATAAAAATAAAATGACAGATCCAATTGCTATAACAGGTTTTAGCCATAAAGCCCATCTCGGCAGATGAAAGAAGGAATCTAAACTTTCATTTCCTGCTTGGTTTCTCTCTATATATTAATGGCTCCTCTCCTCCTCCTCCTCCTCCTCCTCTCCTCTCATCGTGACTTTTTCTTTTTTTTTGAAACCTGGTCTTGTTCTCCTCTGGGCTGACAGTTTAGGCTGTATAGTTGAAATGCTGCCTCTTGAGAGCTATTTGTTTACTGGAGACTTGGAGATTAGCATGTTTCACAAGGCGAGGTAGACAACTCATTGTCAAAGGTTTAGTTTTTATGTTTTAAGTGCTTTAATGTGTGTGTGTGTGTGTGTGTGTCCATTCCTCTGCTCCAATGCATGTTGATAGATGTGTTTGGCCTGTGTGCATGTTAATTTATGCTTGTGCACTGGTGTTCATCTGCCTGTGTGTGTGTGTCTGCTCTCTTGGTGGAAGACATTAGGCTGCAGTAACAAGCTATTGATTGGACTGGGCGGGATGCTGCTGCTGATCTCCCATGGAAACGCTGAAACAGGGGAACAAGACACACACACACACACAGAAACATGAAGCAGCGCATACAAAATACATTAATAACACTCCAACACAGTAACCTGCAAGGGATGGGTTTTTTTTTTTTTTTTTTTTGGACATCTTCCTTGTTGTGGTGTTTCTGCACTGCACTTCCCAGAGATCTCTTGGGAAATCAAACTGCGTGTTGTTGTGATGCTTCTCTTCCTTGGCTTTTCTCCCTTCGTCTCTGTTTTGGCTATTACTGCTGTTAACCGCTAAGCTACAACACATCACTTTTAGAGAGCTGAGAGCTTTTCACAAGAAGGAACTAACCATCAGTAGCTCTGGGTGTGTCCAACAGCAAACCTTTGACCAGCTCAGTATCAGCGAGCAGTTATAAAAGGGTCCCACAGTGGACATGTATTTATAATAAAGTGCCACATCAGGAAGCTACTGTCAGAAATATTCCCTGCATTTTTACCTTTGGGTACAAACTGGAGAAGCTGTTAACAAGAAAATCAGCTGTGGTTTGTGAAATATTGATCAAAGTTTTTTATTAACATTTCTCTCTCAAAATACATTTCAATTTGGAGCGCCTACAGAGACAAATACACATTCATGATTCTCACTTTCTCTCTTTTTCTCTCTTGCGCACACACACACACACACACACACACACACACACCTACTTTGCTACTGGCGTGATGTTGGCGTCCCAGAGGTAATTACACTGAGGCTGTTGCTGGCTGTGCTACAACAGCTCAAATACCTGGACTGACTCTACTACACTTGTCTGGAGGGAAAAACTTTGCGTATGTGCGTATGTGTGTGTGTGTGTGTGTGTGTGTGTGTGTGTGTGTGCGCGGGTGCCTCGTCTTCTTAAAAATGTACCGTACGTGTCTGTGAATAAGCGTGTGTCCTCGCCGATGACATGCGGTTGTACTCGGTTGCGTTTTTTCCCGACTAGAGGTGTGTGTGTGTGTCCTCATGATGTGCGCACGTGTGAATCCTTTCAGTGATTATACGGTTGTGAATGCGCGCATGCTTGTGCGCGGTGTTGTGCACCTGTGTGTATGTGTCATCACCTGCCAGCACACAGTTGTTTTGACATCACTCTGATCTCTGTGATAAGCCTTAACAACAGGAGCATATATGATCATCCTCACTCTGACTCTCTCTCTCTCTCCCTCTCTCTCTCTCTCTCACACACTAACGCACACGCACACAAACACACTGGTGCAGATGAAAGGCTAGACGTCTGGATTATGGAGGAGCTAACATGACAAGGCTGTTATCTGCTATGCTCTTTATGAATATCACTAGATGGTCTTTAGGATAGATGGCGCGGGCTTTGATGATCGTTGTGTTACTGGAATGACATTTTGGCAGTTGTGTACACTCAAAAACACACCACAACATAATGCTCTAAGCTCAAACACACACATACACACGCACAATCGCAAATGTAGGGATTTTCATGCAAGCTGTCGTCTTCTCTCTCGCACACATTTTCGGGGAGAGCACGTACAAGCATGCTGCTACATCTCCTTTTCTCTCGTTTCCTTCTTCTAACACAAACACACACGCTATCCGGCTCGGAGTTGTGTTCCAGGCTGTTATGAGCCGTGTGAAGCCAACAAGGTTAGTTAGTTCGACCTCTTCCCGCTGCATTAACCCCCCCCCCCTTTTCCGATCTATTGGAAAGGTAAAAACACACAAACGCACGGCAAACTGGAGGCTAAAATTAGCTCCGTCATTGGGGTGATTTTTGGAGAAGAGTAATAAAGAGATTCAGAGCGAGCAGTGAGAGAAAGAGAGAGAGAGAAAGGGAGAGAGAATGCCTTTTTCCCCCCATCACACACAGCATTTCATTTTAAATTGAGCTTTCTTCTCTCTGTTTATTTCTGATGGCTTTATGCCACTAGACACATGCTAATAGGATTTTTGCTCATAAATTAACTTGACTCTCTCTTCCTGTAGGGCCGATTCTGCTCTTTGACCATTCACTGTTCAATTATATTTTTTTAGTTTGTTTTATTATTAAATGCAGCATGTCCCAGAGTTAATCCACACAGTCCAAATGTAATTTTCTAAGAGGCTTCTTCACTTTGCCAGGAATAAAATTCTGGTGGGAAAATACTGAATTGCTTTATTTATCTATCTATCTATCTCCTTATATCTTTATCTATCCATCTATCTATCTATCTATACCTCTATCTATTTATCCAATCTCTTTAATTCCACTCTATTGTTGGTTTTGAAAAGTCAAATCTAAAAACACCTGCTGTATCTCTTTTAGCAGTGCAAAGTCTGGCACAAGCAATGCTATGACATGTTGCTATTTTCCTGACCTTGAAAAAGTGCTTTTCTCTCTGTACTGTAGTGCAGCGTGTGTGGCGCAAAGCGGAGAGAGGTGCAAACAAACGGGGAGTTTCAAGCAAATGAGGCCACACAATCCACACTGTTGGTATTTTTAGTGAAAAGAGAGTACATGTTGAGAGTAGATGTCCAAGGACCAGATCTATTTTCAACTCAAGTCTCATGCAGTTGATTATTTGTTGATTCCATTAGCTGCACAGTCTTACTGAATGTAAAGAAACACTCGAGTGTAACAGTGTGTAATTAGTAGATCAGTGTGAGAAACACAAAATTAAAGTGAAATTCCTGTAGCGTATAACCTTGGTCTTCTTGTAATGTTTTAGCCATGCTGTCAGGAATACAATTCTACTCACCAAGTGAATTGCTGAGATCTGAGAGTGCAGAGAGATTACTAAAAAAAAGATGAGTTAAGGAACATACCTGGAAGTTTAAAACAAACCTGTAGTATGTAAAACTTAACAGGAAGGGAAAAGGAAGGCAAACAGTAGTTAGTAATTACCATATAACAGATGGAATTAATGGCCAAACCTTCAATAAAAAGACCAATTGTTAATAAACCAGAAGTTTCCTTTAATGTGATTTGTAACAAAGCTGCATTTTTGCTAAGGTCTGTTATTCACAATTGCTAACAGACCACATAAAAACAAATAAAATCCCTGCCATGATCTGAAAGCAGTAAGACAGACATATGTGTTACATCTTCACCCTCTAATAAATAATTACATAAATAAATAATCTAAATAAACAGGTGCCGCGTCAAAGCAAAGTGCCTTTACACACAGTGATCCACTGTGGTTACATTATGCACAACCATGTTGGTTCAAAGTAACCACAAACACTGTCATGCCCGTGTGCACGGCTTCATCTAGGCAGTTCTAGGAAAATAACAGGTGCGCCAGGATAAACACTCACTATCCACTAGCCTTTAAAAACCCACTCACAAACTCATCTTTAACTTTCTATTTGAGATTTTAATTGTGCTTCAGTTTGATGATATCCCACATTTCCTAGAGGAAATATCAAGGTCGCGACCTTGGTGTCCTCGGTGGATGCTACGGCTCAGATATGCAACACGTCTGTCGATATTTGCAGTGAAATTGTGTGTGAGTTTGTGCGCGTTTCACATATATGACTGTGCGTGACTCAGTGTTTATGTGATTAAATATGTTTTAATCACATTATTTGTTTGTGAAGCAAGATATCTATGTACAGTAGATCAAATCCATGAGGCTGTGTGTTTGTGTGTGTGTAAAAAATATGCTAAACCTGACTTCCCTCCTTCAAAATGGTAGATCAAACATTTCTCTCAGCTCAATTTGGAGAAACAGAGAGATAGAGAGAGAGGGATAGAGAAGAAAACAAGAAAGTGGATAAAAAGGAAAGGGAAAACTGCCAGGCTGTTTGCTCCCACCTGTCTTGACTTGAAAGAAGAAAGCGAGAAAAAGACAAAGACTCACAGACGCCTGGGAAGACTTGAAAAGGGAAACAAAAAGAGGGAAAGAGAGGAAGAGGAGGAGAGGAAGAGGAAGAGAGCAGATATGTGCGCGGCCCCAAAAGGCACATCAGCTTTTGAAGCCGAAGCGCTGGAACAAGCAGTAGCATCGACTTCATAGAGAATCAGTCCCCGGGTAAACGACCGGAGTGGAAGGAGACGTTTGATACTGGGAGCGCTGGAAGGGAAGGATTGCTCATTAGACACATCCACCAGCGCAGAGACACACCAAACCTCAGCCGCACCGCCTGCTATATCTAAAGGATTAGGATATGTAAACAAGACGAAAGTTTTTTTTTTTTAAAGTTATTTTTAAAAAAATCCATTGGAATAAATTTGTCTTCAGCTGATGTATTTTCTGGTGTTTGGAAATTAGTTGTTATATATTCTGTAAACTTTGTTTTAGAACATTCTATAAAAAATATTACTAGTTATAAATAATGCTAGTTAAGGTCCTCTCTGACAGGTGGAAAGTAGGAGGTAAAGGTGTATAGGAGGAGACACACGGCTACCTATGTCCTCCTCAAGCTAACTGTTAGCAGCAAAACTCCAAAACTGAGAGAAATAGGGAGAGAATTTTAAAAAAAAAAGAGCAGGAGTTCAACCTAAAGCTAAACCTGAATCATGGGAAGGGTGACAGGTGCACAGTCAGTTTTTTATAATAACTCTCCATTTATTATGGAAGGTTTACTTCTTTATGAAGTCAAGCAGCACGAATGCTACCAACACGCCTGCAGCAAGTAAATAGTGTCAGCAGGCAGGTCCAGTCAGAGGTCTCTTTATTTAGAAAGAGTCTTTGAGTTGTCTGGAAGGTGAGCAGTGTTACAGCAGGTAAACCAGATGAATGGAGGCTCTATAGGTTTCCATATTCTGCGGTGTACATGTGTGTGTACGTCTTTCTTAAATTGCCCCTTCTTTGCACTCATGCGCATAAGCATAGATGTGTTTGATCTTGTGTTTCGTCATGTACATGTGTGTGCGTATATCCATATGTGCCGTGTTGTGTGAGCACCACCTTTCCCTGCCCCACCTCCTACTATAAAAATCCACGTGTCATGTCATGAGTTGATCGTCACGTTCGTGTGTGTGTGTGTGTGTGTCGTCTGTGTGTGTTTGTCGGCATAGCGCAGGCGTGTAAGCATCCGTTTATTCTTCTTCATCTTACTATTAGCTCCTTGGGAAATGATCCGTGAATTTGAAGACAAAAAGATCCGTCACTGTTGAAGTAGACGCGGCTCAGGCTCAGACGTACACATGTTTACCATAATCAGCTTTATTAGAAGAAATGCATGGTCTTTGCATTACGCCGTGCTGCCCTTCCTAATGATGTCTGACCTCTTCTTTGCAATAGCGGCTTTCTGTCTGGTTTTCCAACATGCAGTCTGTCTTTCTCCCTCTCCTCCTTTCATTCATTGGCTCATTCTGTCTTTTTTTCTCTCCCTCTAATTAAAGAAACAAAGAATGAAAGAAAATGTATCAGTGATGTCGCAGCTGTCTTTACTATGAGATTTAATTCTGCATACTTAAGTGTGTGTGTGTGTGTGTATACGTGTGTGTATTTGAGTTCACGTCTTAGTGTGTGTGTAGATGTAAACACAATACGAGTGTTTATGTGCACATCTACTCATACTAGGAATGCATAGGTTGTGTTCTCCGGTGGTCAGTTGTACATGTGAGCACCTGTGTGTGTGCGGCTTGCTGTCTTGGAATGTGCGTGTGACTCACAGAAAGTGTGTGTGTGTGTTTATGTGTGTATCAGGCGGTATGACACAAGTCGAGTATGCGTTTTGGTTTAGCTGTTTAAACAGGCAGCTCCTTAGTCAGCCGTGCCTGACCTGCATAATGAAGGACCCCAGTCCATTGAGTTTCCTGCTGCGTTCAGACAGAGCAACCAACACACTGCAGCCCGCACATACATACACACTCGCTCGCTTTCTCTGTCTCTCTCTCTCTCTCTCTCGTATTATTCCTCTGTTTGTCTCCGTCTCTTCCTGATTGTCATTGATTGTCATTGTGGACTCTTGGAAGATTAGCCAATGAGCTAAAAGAGATCCAAATAAACTCAATTTGAATCTCCCTCTTACATTTTCTGTCTCCTTCTTCATCACCTTTTGATGCTCAAAATTCTATAATTGTGACTTCTTTCTCTGTCTCTTCATCATCATCATACGTCATATTCTCTTCATTACTCAGTCTGACATTGTTGATACCGAGTAGAACATCAACGTTCAGTGAAGGTAGAATAATATCGTTAATGTTATCTGTTTTCTGTTCGGGAGACAGGGTTGCTTTGCACTAACCAATCAGTATTGATTAACGTTTCTGTCATTTTCAGTAGACACAGAATCGGTTAGTGGTAGCGGTTACCAAGCAGATGCTAACTTACATTTTTTTCCATCAATTGGACAAATAGGCCAGTTATTTATGCAAGTTGACGGCTCGTACAGCTGCATCAATCTCATCCACGCTTGTCAACATTTTTCACAGAAAGACGACGTCCTCGTTCTTAATCCCTCCTCGAAAGCTCTGATCGGCTCCTGTCCCTCTATCTTGTTCTTCTCTGACTTTCTTATTTTCATTTCTGTATACATCACTGTCTCTCTGTCTCTCATTTCCTCTCTCTTGTTCTCACTCTGGATCAACTTTACTCTTTATTTATATCCTTCTATCACTCATTATCTCTGTCTTTGTCACACACACACAGACACAAATAGGCACGAGGGAGGACGGGGAAATGAGAGGAAGCAGGGAAAGAGAATCTGACTATAATAACTTTGTCCTTGCACTTAAATAAGGCAAAAATATTTAAATTACAAACCAATGAAGGAGGGAAAGCAGCCCACAAAGTGAAAGAAATGAAGGATCGGGAGGGGGGAAAAAGGAGGAACGAATGACTAGAGAGAAGGAGAAAGAGGAAAAGAAAGAGGGAGTGAGGAACGGCAAGTGAGAGAATTATTAAAATGTCTTTAGGGGGACAAGAGCGGCGAATCATTTTCCAACAAGAGGAAGAGGACCAACTGAAAAAAAAGTATTAGCTGAACAGAGTTTCCAAACGGGAAGCCGCAGTACTGATGGCGGAGTTTTTACCTTCCAAAAAACGAAGGCACGGGCGATGTTTTGTGTGTTAAAAAAGCTCAAAAAGAGAGCGACTGCGCTTTCATCTCTCTCTTTTTCAGTGTTTCTGTGATCTCAACTCTGGAGGATTTCGTTTCAGCGCTTTTGAAATCATGTCCCTGTTCCCCTCTCTGCTTTGCTTTCCTTCCTTCCTGTCGCTGTGTGTGTTTGTGTGCGCGTGTGTGTGTGTGTGTGTGTGTGTGTGTGTGTTACACTCCTGGCTAGCGGTGGCAGCAACACAGATGTGCCGATAGAAATCCAAAGGCTAGCAGCAAAGCTCTGAGGGACAAACACAAACACACACACACACACATACACACATACACACATACACACAGTGTGACAGCAGGGACACATTCACCCTGGGAGACTGAAAAAGGACACGTTACTGCGTTACTGCATCCCTTTGAGACACAGCAAAGGGACATGCACTCTTATACTACACACAGACACACAGATATACACACACACACTCTAGAGAAATAGAATTTAGAAGCAAATGTCAAAATGTATAAATGTATCTCTGTGGTTCCTCAACACCCATAAGGGATATCTCCAGTTGAGAGGTGTGTGTGTGTGTGTGTGTGTGTGTGTGTGTGTGTGTGTGTGTGTAGAGGAGATAGAGGAAGAATTGACACTTGCATTGACTGTTGCATCCCACTTCACTAGCTTTCAACCTCATTGACCTCGTGGTGTTTTTTTGCTGCCATCGTGATAAAAATCACCCTTCCCTCCTCATCCATTTGAAACCCCCCCACTCCAATTCTAATTCACTTAAAGGAATAGATTGTTTATCATCCCATCTGAAGCTACAAAACCTCCCCCCTCCTTCCATTCTTTACCTTTCACTCTCTCCCTCTCTCCCTCCCTCCCTCCCTTCCTCGCTGCTCTCCATTTTCCTTTTTAATTTCTCGCGCAGGCTCCTCGCCGTTGTTCTGGGTAATTAAAATGAGAGCAGGGAGATTGAAAACAGGAGGATGAGAGAATGGGAGGGAGAGGGGAGCAAAAGGGGGGAGCCGAAGAGAGAAAGGGAGAGTTTGAGAGGCAGGAGACAGGAGAGAAAAGGCGTGCGTGTTCATATGTATGCATGCTGAGGTAGTGGTATAGGGCCTCTGTCGCACCATTGGCCAAGATCGATGCCTGTCATCACCACAGCCAATCAGTATGCTTCCTTTCCTTTCCTCTCCTCTCCTCTCCTCTCCTTTCCTGTCCCCTCTCTCATGTTTAAGTACTCATTATACAGTTCAAGTTCTCAGTGTGTGTTTGTATATTGCTCCGTTTTATTCACTATCACTCCGTTCATCCCTCCATTTCTATGGTAATAACACTAATTCTCTCCCTCTCTTTCTCGCTCTGTCATGCGCAAACACAGTCATTATAAGACTGTGAAATCTACTGTGAATCTTAAAAGCACTAATGATCCAACAACCACTTAAGTAGAGCGCATCTCACACACACACACACACACACACAATCAGACACACACAGACACACACACAGACACACACACTCACAAAGTAAAGTGTCACCAGTGTCGGGAAACATTCCTGGGAATATATGTAATTATATGCCAAACGCCTGTTGTAATGCAGCCATGTAAAATTAATGAATTGCATGTTTTTGCATGGAAATAATTATATGCAAATGCTATGGAATGTATGAGTAATTACAGTGATATCATAGTGCTGATCGCATTATAATTATGGCCTTCTCTCCTCCTCTATGTCTTTGTCGCTGTTGGTTGTGCTGCGTCTTCATCATGTAGGTAAGTGATTTTTTTTAAAATAAGTTTATTGATTAAGAAACGAGAAAAATAGTCCATCCTGTTTACATCAAGACATAGAACCTCAATGTTAACTCAGTTAGCTGCATTATAATTAATATTTCCTTCATCTTAGCTGTAAAAACAGCAAACACTTGAGGAAATAAATCTCAGAAAGTACATACATGAAGATATCATACAACGCTTTCAGCCCTGAAAAGACTGGAGGCTTAAGAATAAAATAAAATAAATTGTAGAAGTAAGAATAACACGTCAAAAAGGTTGGGGTAAAAAGAAAGTGAGTAGAAAAAGAAAGTGAGAAGGGGATGGAGAGAGAGAGAGAGAGAGTGATCCAGACGGTTGTGTTGAATGAGACTTTCTCTGATTGCCACAGAAGAAGAATGTGCCTTTTCAGATGTTCTTTCCCCCGCTCTGCTTGTCCCTCTGAGGGTCCCGTAACAGGCCTTATCTAAGAGCCGTGCATGGCTACTCATCTCTGACACACTGAATGTTCACCACGTGCTGGGACACACACACACACACACACACACACACACACACACACACACACACACACACAGTTACTTAAGAGAGTGCGTCTCCACATTATTCACACTAAATGCCTAAATGCTTCCGTCTCTGTGCTCTTCAGAGGCGTACGGTTGAATGGCTCTGCGATTTGACATTGAGAACGCATTGTGAGAATGTAAGAGTGGCTGTAAGGGACATTTGTGGGAGCTGCATTCGAGATAGGGATGTCATGTGCCACCGTGGATTAAGAATGTGTTTTGGCCACTTGTGGAAGAGTGAGATGTGAATGTGCTCATGTGTCACAAAGCGGCGACTGCTAGGTCCTCATTTTGATGTTGAGATGTTTCAAAGAGCTCTCCACAACGCCAGGATACAAATGACTTTATTTTAATGAATGCGTTGCCCTAAAAACAGTCATATTTAAGAATATTGACTCAAAAAATGTATAAAATGTAATGTATGTAGGCCTAAGTTTCAAATAAAACCTTGTATTTGATTTGGAAGACTCCAAATTCTTAGTGTCACCTAAGACATGCCCCGGGGTCCCGACCCCCAGTGGCCCCAGAAGCCACAGGTTCACTGCGTATCAGCTGGATATTAGTGTTTGAGTAATTGCAAAATTTGTTAAGCAATTTGCAAGTACAATATCAGCTGGTTCCTGCATTATTATGTAATGAGGCCCCATCTCGTAGAGGGGCCATGTATCAAAATCTACTTTTATCAACTTAATTATTTTACTTTACCAGGTGCATTTTCTAAACAATGTTTTGATCAATCGCCACAAGCTATACAAGGGCCCAACAGCAAATTGTTGCCCCAGGGCCCCCTAGCAGGTTAATCCGTCCGTGTCCAAAAGTAAACAAAAACTTACCATCTTGTGCATGAACAAATTGCACTTATTAATTTAGAGACTCAAATTCCATGATAGAGGCAGCCACACACGGCTCTCTGCTGTCAAACCTGTCAAAAACCTGTCTGAAAAAAAGGGTAAATAAAAACACTAAACAGCTCTGGTAAACAACAGAAATATTTGCTCATGTAATAGTTTTTTTTTTTGTCCCTGCTGCTCACTGAATCTTCATTTGATGGGCGACTATAATGCAGGATGCTCTGCTGGTGTTTGAAGTCAGCAACGTGAGAAGATATTTGTTTGTTTGTATTTCTGGAAAGTTAAGGATTTTGGTCTACCCACTTTTCCAAAAACGGAGAAAAAAAAAGTCCTCTTTCTTTTGTGTTGTTTTTAGTGAAGCCGCCTGTGTTCTATGAAAGACACACGCTGTCACTCTCTCTCATTCATAGTCAGTGATGAAGTAACTTTAAAAAAGACGCCTTTGTGTGAAAGATTCCATTAAAATTTCGAGCAATTCAAGGTGGATTTTGCATAAATGATAAGACCGAAGCTTCCCTTGCATCTTGTCTGACAGATAAAATAGGCATTTATTTATATGAACATTGTGTGAATTATGTCTTTAAGTCCAAAAATATGAGAAATCATGTGTGTGTGTTTGTTTTGTTTTTTTTAACTCAGTGCATTGCTGACCTTGTCTTTTGAGCCATCCCCCGCAGAGAGATCGTGCCCTAAACCCTCTCTCTCCCAAAATCAATAAGCTAATGGAGAATGCAGGACTGTGGCTGTGGCTGTGTGTGTGGGTGTAGGTATATGTGTGTGTGTCAGTTTGTTAGGTATTAGTGTCTCAAAGCAAGGGGCTTGCCATACTGGATATTGCCCCGCGGTGAAAGAGGGATTTGGGAAGTCTTAATAGCTGAATTTCCCCATTGCTTCCAAGTCTTTTTTTACCCTGTGAGGTGTGAAAAGAGCAAATAGCTAACCTTAGCTTTGCTGCAGTGGGAGTCACCAAACAGGACCACAGCTGCTGCTCTTTCAGACTTGGAAACACACGCACACACACACACACACACACATACACAAACACACACAGGGAGAAACACACATATTTTTGCTTTACAGTCAGCGTGTTCCTGTGGTGGTGTGAAAAATTTGTGATTTGGTGCTTTTCTGTGGAGTCTTGGTCCTCTTTCGCAAACACACACACATACACACACACATACATACACGTCAACACCTTTCGGAGGATTTACTGCGCTGTATTAGATATTTGCTTTGTCCAACATCCTGGCAATAATACACAAGCTTTGGGAATATCTCTCTCCCATTTCTGGAATTGGTTCTATTGCTCTTTTTCACCAGAGCTGACACATTATTTTGCCCTTCTCGCACTCGTTCTCTCTCTCTCTCTCTCTCTCCACCTCCCTCTCTCTAGCTCCTCTCCCTCCTTGGTTCATCTCCCTCAGGCTAGCAGAGAAGTTTGGTGCCCTTTCCCTGTGTCTGGGGTCCTGGTTTAGGACAGAGAATCAGTCACAGTTACACATATTAGATTAGAGAAGAGCGGAAACCAAATTGCCCTATCCTCCTCTTCCTCCTCTCCTTCCCAACCTCCTCTCCTCATCTTCCTCTCAGCTGCCTCCCCTCCTTTTCCCAAAGGAGGTAGAGTGTCATTGTGCTTTTTTTTTTTTTTTTTCCTCCCTCTGTCTTTATATTTCTTCATCCGCCTGTGTCCTTTGCCTTATCTCCATGTGTTGCGGTTCTAGGGACGGACACATTAATGGAGGGAAAGCTTGCTGTTGGTTAAGGCATTTTGAGGTCAACAGTATTTTTTTTTTTTTCTTGGCTTGTCTGTGTGTGTTTGTGTATGTATGTGTCCTTTGCTGATTCAAGGTTTTCCACAGGTCCAACACTCACACACACACACACACACACACACACACACACATACAGGAATATTCTTAAAATGCATAAGTAGTAGGAAAAATGGGACTTTTTTTTTTTTAAATGAATCTTATCTTAAACTTTTTCATGTCTGTTTTATTTCAGTTAATTTCCTGGTTGGCTTTACCTCGTGCTGCTACTTTAAAAGAATATTAATTAGCTAACGCCAGTCAGAAATTGGCTTATTTTACCAGCTTTGCTTTTTTATTTTTGTTTTTTTTTTCAGTTGGCTTCAAAATCAGCTTCAGGTTTATAATAAAATGTCTTAAATGTGTGTCCATGTATTGTTTTGCACCAGGATACTAGCATTTAACCGTGGCCTCCATCACTTCATCTATCTCTCCATTCTGCCATTTTTCTTCCTCCTGCTAATCAGCCCATCATACCAGGGAAATGGGAAGCTTGACTTTGACTTTTACCTTCGGATGGCTGTTCCTGACACAAGGGCAGCGAGTCAGGATATTAACTCGGATAAATGTGCTTTTTTCTTTGATCTACTGCCTCCGCGTATATATTATCTGGCTCACATTTGTGTTGTGAATCTGTCATATTTAGAGCGCTTCCTCTGAAATCTTGTTTTGATTAAAGCCATATTTTAACCTAATAAACTATAAATATCGGAAACGAGAATGAGTAGAGAGAGAGAGAGAGAGAGAGAGAGAGAGAGACAGAACAGCAAGTCCTCTGGGTGACTCCCAGCGCTCTTCTTCCTCCACAAAGACAACTAATCCTGTCATTAATCTATCATAGGGATGAGAAGGGGATCAGTAGGAGCAACAAACAGAGGAGGGATCCCTCTTCCAGGACGGACAGACGTGCAATAGATGTCATATGTGTAGTATAATTATAATATGGAGAAAGAGAATGACAGTATTAGGTAATTAGATGGCAAACATTTATGAGGAAAAAAAAAAAGAGGTTATATAATCAAAATGTATTCAAGGTAAACAAAAGTTCAAATTTAATTCATGCTCTGATGTTCCTGCTTTACTTAAGCTGCATATTTTGCCATATCGCTGTCAAATTAGGATGTCTGGAAACTCATCTGGTAGATATTGTACTTTGCCAACATATGCTTAGTTTTTAAAGTCTTTTTCAGTTCTTCTGGAGGAGTAACTCATGCTCTGAGTGTTTGCAGCACTCACCTTATGAGAATATTTGATGTGTTCTTCAGCTTACAGAGCCCAGGCCTGTCTGTGTCTGTTTTTCTGTATTTAGTGTCTAACTAAGTTTCAGATTTTCCGCTGTTGTCTTGTTATGTGACACAGTATCATTTCCAGTTCAGCTACAGAACGCATCCAAACAGATTTTTTTTTTTTTTGTTGTGGTTTTCCTACCAGGTGACGTAATTTTCCTTTATTTGTGTAGTTCTAATTTTGTAAGGCCAAGGGCAGTGTTGTACCGTCTGAGGGTTGTCCTGAGGCAATGTGGGCTTTGGCCTGAGGATTCCTCCTGTTTGCTATATTTTCCTTGTACTGCTTCAAAGCTCTGTGGTGATAGGATCGACGGGGGTTGCACTGGATTTCAAGTGATAATGGAATTTGGTGTCTCTTTATTTGGATGTGAATTAGAGGGGAACAGTGGCCTAATCCTGATCTGCACACATTACCAGGGATTTTTCTGTGTGTTTTGATAATACTCTTACAGATGTCAGCGTGTCGGTTCTCATTTTGAAAAATCTTGTTATGCTCCGTCCTTTCCGGCTTGTGTTTCCCAACATTTTGACAGTTTAAGTTAAACTCAATGTGTGTGTCTTTTATGCTTCGGAACAATATGTTTAAGTAAATTCTGACTCTGCCGTGCGGACTGAACACCGATGTGGTTTCATATTGAGGGAGCCTATGGTTGTGTGATGTTTCTTAAAGACTAATTGAACAGGTTCTTATAAGACATAGATTTACTCTGAAGGGGAGGACCAGGCGTTGAGCCATGCCAGAGGCCCCCGAGAGAAACACCAGAAGAGGGGTACAACACTCCTCTCCACCCCATACTGTGTTTCATTGATCACTAGAAGATAGAGAGAAAAATAAGAAATGAGAGAGGGAGAGAGTGATATGAGAGGCCTAATTATGGGGGTCTGATCATTTTCATCAAAGATAATGAAAGTCTTGGACAGTCTCCCAAATCTCTCTTGAGCATTTGTAACCACCCTCCGCCTCCCCTTCCTCCTCTCTCGCCGCCGCTTTCTTTTTCTCTCCTTCTTTTCTTTTAATTTCATCGAGCATATTCCCTGAGCCCCCCTCTGCAACCTCGCGTCAGAATTGAAATGCCAATACATCATTTTAAAGTAACACCTCAAAATGAAGTCATATTTCAGCATTTAGCCCCAGCTATGAAAAGTGAACTTCTCGAATGTCCTTCCCTGGCCTAATGGACCTAGAAATCATTCAGCCATGAACATTATGCTAATACTCGCTAAGCTCGCTCTCTCTGCCTCCTTTTGTGAGTGTCTGTCATTCTATTTAGCCTGATAAACAAGTCTGATTTTCAATTATCTCTATTCAAATGAGGCCTGCGGCGGTATTTGCTTAGAGACGTCCAATTTGTGTGTGTGTGTGTGTGTGCGCACGTGTGTGCATACATCCAATTGACAGGAGTGGTTCTCAGCTCTGTCTTTCTCTTTCCAAATTACTTATTTATGCTGTTTGTGTGTGTGCTTGTGTGTGTGCGTGTGTGTGTGTGTCCAGTGAAGTATGAGCGTTTATGCATATGTGTAAACATTGTATCCAGCTGTGTCTACCTGTGAGAGGATGCATCCAGGGCTTCCCTCGCTCACTTTAATGGAGATGCTGTAAAGTAAAGTGGCACCCTCTTTTTACTACTCACTTATACTCATGGGACTTCTCTCTTCTAAACACACACACACACACACATTCTGGTGGAGAGAGTCCAAGCACAGGCTGAAATAGTCAGACAAACAAACTAATAAACTGGTTATTGATCATGTGTCATTACTGTGAGTCGGTCAGAGAGACAGTCTGACCCAAAGCAAACAGTAAGATAAGAGAAGGACAATTAAGGCAGAACATGATTCATCTTCCTTCCTCTCCCTCTCCCTCCTTCCTGTTTCTGAGAACCTCTCTCATCTGTCCTCCTTTACCCCCACCCCCCCCACACCCCCCCATCCTCCCCCCCTTCCCCTGTCCTCTGTTTATGAATTCCCCTTGCTTGGCACAGCGGCCGATGGAGAAGTTTTTAGTATGCAGCCTCTCTCAAGGACAGAGCCTTGTTAGAAAGCCTATTGAGCTGTGGAGCAATAGCTCGCTATAGCCTGGCAGTGGACTCAGTGCATCTCTCTTTCCCTCCATCCCTCTCTCCTTCCCTCCCTCGCTCTCATTAATGATGTATTAGTTTATTAGGCGTTGGATATTGGGTCGGGGACCCTGCGACGGACTTCATCATGGCAGAGCTGTATGGAGAGGAAACACAGGGAGGAGGAATAGGAATAGGGGGAGCAGGGACGCATACAGATGTTCAAAGACTCACCCGCACACAACACATGCTACACACACATAAAATAAACATGCTCAAACATAATAACGCGTGCACACTTCTCTGTCAGTATTCATGAACACGATCTACTTACTCCAGTGTGATTTTGTTGGAGTGGCTGGATTAGTAACTGGGCTCGTGTTACTGTTGATGACGGCGTAAGCAGAAAACAATGTCGTCCATACATACATAGCGGTCCCTGGTCACACAGAGACATGAGGTGATTTCCCATAATGCCACTGCTCTCCGTATAGGCTATCTGTCATGCAAAGAGATGAGTTTCAAGCACAGAGGGGCAGTGATTGTGGTTTTGTTGTATTTGGTTGCAAATGCATAATGGAGCAGTGTCCTGTATAATTTATACAGTGTGATAGTGAATTGTTACTAGCCTCTACTTTATGTTGAATACTTTTTTTAAAAATCCTCTTTTTTTCTTTCTTTCTTGCTGCCCTTCCATCATTATTCTTTTCTTTCTTCATCAAGGCATTTTGGCTTTCCTTCCATCCTTTCTTCTTCCTCTCCATTTTTCTTTTTTGCTCTTTTTTTCCAGTTTCAGTTTATTTTTCAAACCCATATCCATAGTAGTGAAGGACATTTTTAAAAAAATTAGCCCCCCTGCAGTATTTGCATAGACGTTAAATCCCGTCATTTGCTTTTCTCTCATTTTTTACAGTGTTCCCCTATTAATATTTTCATTCTTTCCCTGTTTCTAATTTCCTGCATCTCACTTCTCTCTTTTCCCCATCCTTCATGATTTCCTTCCCCTTACATGTCTGTCATACATCCTCTCCTTTCATCCTTCCTTCTTATAAATTCCATCCTTCCTCCTTGTTTCCTTATCTTCCCTCTTCAGTGGTCCATCTCTGTCTCTCTTTTTTCTGCATGGATGATTTTGTTTACCTACTTGTCATTGCTGAAGTGCTCACTCTCTCCATTCGGCTGTGAGGGGCGTATAGGTAGACGCGCACGCAGACACACACACACACACACACACACACACACACACACACAAGCGCGTGGTATATACAGAAACACACACATACACATTAGCACAGATCCCAGCCTCAGCTCACTGGGTACAAAGTAGGCCTTGAAAGCCAGCCAGCCCATCACATCTTACCGTCTTTACCCTGTGCTCCTTCTTGCTCTTTCTCTCTCTCTCACAAACACACACACACACACACACACACACACTACCTCACCAGATTTTTTTTTTCTCTGTGCACTATCGTTGCTACAGTGCTGTCCTCCCTCGCGGGGAAAAGAAGAGTCGTATTTTAGACCTAAATGGAAAGCTGTGCACTTAGAGTTTGGCTTTGGCCTTCATCCTGATGCCAAGAGACGAGAGAAGCACTCACTAAGTGAAGAGAGTTGACTGTTTGTGTATGCATGCGTGTGTGTGTGTGTGTGTGTGTGTGTGTGTGTGTGTGTGTGTGTGTGTATCCAGATAATGCTGAGGGGTATAAATGTTGCTCTAATGCTAGAAAGGCGCATGTGATGCTCACTGTAAATAATACAGTTTGCAGATATGTATAACATCACAAGACCTCCTTTTCGCATTTAAAGCATCAGATTTCACCTTTCTGCATGATAAGATTATTCATTTTTTCACTGAATTCAGTCACATTTTCGTCTGAAGTCTTCTAAGAGGCAGCAGTATCCTCTAGGTGTAACAGGAAGGTCACAAATTTGAATCCTGGAAAATCTGAGGGGAGAGTTGATGAATAAAGCTCTCTGTTTGCTCAACAACTCCTGTTTGAGGTGCCCTTGATCAAGGTTTATAGCTTTTAATGTCTAATTTGCAATATATCAAAAACAATGCCACCAATAAAAAACAAAAGACAAATATCCAATATGTCGATCATGTCATAGCATCTGTAGTTGACATTGTAGACAAGGATTCATTCAAAGCTCCAAGAATCTTTGCTAAGAAGCACAATGTCAAAACTATCTGACAAAAATAATGGAGGCAGAAACCTCAGAGACTGATATCTTAAACCTGGATAGATAAAACCAAAATTTTCTGCATGGCTTGTTACTACTAGAGGTAAGTGAGAAAAAAGCCCTGCACACCTGCACAGACACCTGCTCATTTTAAAGCTGGGTGGAGCTATACTGGGAATTATGTGAGGTCAACAAGATAAGATAATGGTGCCTACAGACTGTGAGATGTCAACAATCTTATAAGTTTATTGCAAGCCACAATGTGAGACATGGAACTTGGGTACGACATCAAGTTTGATCTACGTAGACTACGATGATCACACCTACTGAATCGTAGGCTATGACGCAAGTCAATATACAAGAAAATGTCATCAGAGTGCCTCTTCCATCTGCATCTGGTAAACAATGAAGCTAAGCAAGAATCAAGCTTTCCATGCTACATCCTTCTTGGCACAGTCATGATAACAGCTGGAGGACACATCATACAAACAAGGCTTCTGCTGCCACAACTCAACAAGATTTTCTTCTTTGTTGGAATCCCAAACATTTCGTTTTGCTCGTTTTACCTCCAGCGTTGGGTTTAGCGCCAGTGTTGCATTGCTAAGTGCATCATTTCATGCTGCATTCCTAATGGTTGGTTAGTAGACATAGGTCGTAGCAGCAGTCACATTGTGAGATGGTTATGCTAAATTTCTGACACTGTCAGAATTTTGTCTGTCTTTGAACCTTTCTCACAGTGCGACCTAGGACCATCGACCAAAGATATCACCACGTTTCTTTCATATCGGTCATCTGTTGTCTGGGACAGCCCAAAATTGCACAGTGTATACCTGGTTTAACAGAGTGTGAGGGAAATGTCAGACAAGCCCAGTCTGTAAACGCCCACTCAAACCTGAGAACAGGTCTAATCAGGCACAGTAAGTGAAAACACCTGTGTGGCTGTGTAGAGCCTTCAGTCTGGATGAACCAGCCCTTTAAATTGCAAACGTTAAGTCTGTTCAGTATCCCTTTTTAACTGAGGACATTCTGACGTATGTCACAGTGAGGAAAGCACAGGAGTAAATAATAACATTAATGAAGGCTGAATTTTATTTAGCTGCTTTAGTTTCAGGGTCCTGGTATCGTGCATGCTGGCCCACTGTCACACTGTTAGTGCCATTGTTAATGTCATTTGTTACACCTGTGCTTTTCCTACTATGACATATCAAAAATATCTTGATCTTGTGTTCTAAAACAACTTTGGAAGTAATAATCTAACAATTGAAAATGCTCCCCTTACATGCTTCAGTGTGCACCTATACACCTGCTGCTAGTCTTCCTATTGAGTTGCCCCAAGCTAGCATTTAGCTAATTTCATGCATAGCAGAGCATTCAACTGCCAAGCAGGATGTTGCTGAAAAAAAAGAATGCACAGCTACCTGTTCATGAAGGGTCTCTCAGTGAAAAAAAATGAAGAAAGAAAAGTTTGGATTCATAGCAGCAGTGTAAAGTGCAAGTTAGTCAGTTGGTCAGTCAGTCAAGCCAAGTTTGAAAAGAAATTATGTGTTATGGTCTGCTGTCAGCTACTCTTTCACTCTCTCTGTCTCAGCAGCTTTCTCTCTCTCTCTCTCTCTCTCTCTGACACTCACTCACACAGAAACTGTCTGTCGACCCTTGTGCAACAAGGTATTACTCTCCTTTCTACCTCCTGTCTGGAGAAAGAAGATTTTTACGGCAGCACGGCTCATGTTTGCCAATGAGCCAGCGTAGCTAGCTACCCAGCGGTACGCCACAGAGACGCCTCACTGACAACAGACTGGAAGAGACAGAGAAAGAGCACGCATACACAAACCTGCTCTCACACTCTAATATACAGTCAAACATGGACTCCGCGTGGTGTGCACACATGTACTTAACACGTCTTTAATTACACGACAGCAGTTGCTACGTTCACTGATCTACTGTGTGGTAGTGAACCACTTATTTCACACGCTGAAACAATAAGGCGCGTGTGTGTTATGCCGTTGAGCCATGCACTGCTGCTGCTAGATTTGCACGCATCGCTCTCATCAAGTATTTACCGCCTATTCTTTAGAGAGGATGAATTGTAAATTGCTTTTCTTATTAAGGCGACAGTGTCTCTATTTTAGCTACGGAGGTTTCTCTATTTCCTGTCTCTTTTTTTTTTTTTTTTCTTTCATCAGACAAACTGGGGGTGTGAGGATGTGTGGCTCTTCTGCCAGAGTTTATTGTGTCTTAAATTGTCCCTCTACACACACACACACACACACACACACACACACACTCAGTCTCTCTTTTTTTAATCTATTAGTATCCGGAGTGTGTCTTTCCAGTCCCCCCCTCGCCGAATATACAATGAAAGCTGTGGGGCCACCTCATTTTCATAATCTGGTGTACAGAGGCAGAGAGGGACGGACAGAGAGAGAGAAGGCCAGAGAGGAGAGTTTGTCCTCTTTCCGTCTTCTTTTTTCTTTTAGGGAAGATGCTGTTGCTCGCTGTCCCTCTCTAAGGAGAAGAGGCTGGTGGGAGACAGGAAAATGGCTCAAATTAGAGTCGTTCATTTGTTTTCCTCTAACTTCACTCTATTCCTGCGTCTCAGTGTTTTTACACATTTCCAATTAAGGCTTGTTTGATGGGTTTTTGCAAGACTAATAGCTGAAGTGTTACTTTTACTGCTATTAGAAGTTTCCAATAGCTGATATCTTTTATGTAGTATTGAGTGTTTTTGATGATTTTTAAAATTTAAAGTGTTCCTGTTATTACTGCTAACACTATATCAATGACACTTTTCACTTACTTCTACCATTCAAAGGTAAAAAAAAACAAAACAGTATTAATCACAATATGCACATAACTGACCACATTTGCATCTAATTTTAACATTCGATCTGCACTCGGATAATGACATCTGATTACAAGACTTTGCATTTACACCTTGTTTTTATAAGTGTTCTTGTTATCTCGATTCTGCCCGCATTGTGATCAGATCTCAACATGCAAATATTGAGGCGGGAGGAGCTGGTCGACAAACACGGCACGTCCTAGGTCAAAGGAATCAATGCCGCTGTATGGGCAGGAAGACGTAGAGTTAGGGGACCTTTAAACTTATTAGGTGTGTTGTTCCTTATCCATATACAGTTCACATGTTAATATTACATGTAAATTGATGCGTTAATTAATGTAAACATGCACTCAGGTAGCGTGGGTCATATCTGACATTTATTTTTTGTGTTATTTTATGCCCATATTTTGGTATAAACTAATTAAAATAACGAGAAAGTGTATCATGCTAATGCAGAAGTGTGAGATCATTGACTTACTCATATTAAACTTCCTTTTCCGCAGGTGACATGTTGTGACCTGTTTAAGCTAAGTAGGCTATAGTTAGCAACCTGACCCTCTATGATCATAACGATTACCAGCCTGATATGTCTTACAATGCCTCAAACGTCTCATTTATTCATGTGTGCACCATATTGTTTTTCATCACTTCTGTTGTTTACTTGCATGGCCAGAGGTGGCAAATGACACACACACACACACTTTACCCCCTTTTCCCTCACCGTCTCTTTATCTCTTGGTCTATCTATCCATCTCTAATTCTTTTATTCCCTCACAGCCTCCTCTTCTTTCTGTCTCTGTTTCACTGGCTTCATCACGCTTCCTTTCATTCTTTTTTTTCTCTCTCTTTTTACTTTCTCTCCTTTGTCTTCCCACCCCTGTATCATCCATTCTCTCTCACATTTTCAGTGCAATCTATCTAGCTTCTCTCTCTATTCTGTCCTTCCCTGGGAGACCACGAAGGCAATAACAAGAGCTGTGAGAGGGTCAGGCTGTGTAACCTGTGTAACCCGTGCAAGTGTGCGTGCGTGCGTGCGCGTGTGTGTGTGTATTTGTTTGTGTGAGTGTGTGTGTGTGTTTAAACTGCTGAAATAACCAAAGGCAGGCATATACAGGCTTCTTACGTTCCAGGGTCAAAGAATTAACTCAAGTCCCCAAAGACTCATAAAATGTCAATGCAAATAAAAGCAGAGGGATTGAGAAAAATAGTTTTCACACACCTGTTAGCCAATGCCGCTCGCGTTCTTTGTATTCATGCGTTGCGGCAGCCTTGGATTCCACTTAAAGTCTAAGTATTAAATCAGTAATGGTATGTAGAATTGGTATTCGCTTGACTGTGGAAGGAGGTTTGGGGAAAAACAGGCTGAGATTGAAAATGAATGTGAACTGCATGATAGTCTGCCTCCTTCCTCTCTCCTCTTGTTCCCTATTCTTCTGCCAGCCTCCGTTCCCATGTCACCATCTCTCTTCCTTCTCTCTCTTTCCTCCCCTCTCTCTCTCTCTCTCTCTCTCTCTCTCTCTCTCTTTCTTTCTCTCTCTCCAGAGGGATTTGACTCTAACTGGCCTTGGCGCCCGTAATGAAACCAAATCTATTTAAAGCCAAAAGCGATGCAAGTTTTAATTTCCTATTCCAGACTTAACCTTTTTGGCTGCGCTGCATTTTCACATCCACTTAATAACTTTTTACCCTCCACTCCCCCCACTCCTACTCCTCCCTCCTCTCCCCCACCCCCCCCTTTCATTCTCCCCATCACTCTCACTCTCTGTCGCTTCCTCTCCTCCATCACCCCCCCTAGATTCTCCTCCTCCCACCTCCCCACAACCCTCAACCCCCCATTGCTCTCAGTGGCGAGGCACAGGCTGCCTCTTCAAGGGCAATATCTGTCAAATGATTCCCCTGTGAAATTAAGACTGAGGCCATGAGAGAGGAGAGAGAGTGGAGAGGGGGTAGCAAGGAGGAGAAGGAGGGCTTGGTGGGGAGGGGAGAGGGGGGGGGGTCTGGATGCAGGAGGTGGAGGGTGAGGAGTAACAGAAAGAGATGTGATGGCGTGTGTGTGGGAGTTTATACAGTCAGGTGGAAGCTTTCCTCTTCTTCTCTCTTGTCACCGAACTCAATCTCATCTGACAGAAAATAATTAAAGCAGTTTAAAGATAGATCTGGCAGCGAGTCCCTTTGTCGCCTTTTTACATTTAAAAAAAAAAAACAAAAAAAAAACGGGACAATCCCAGAAATGAAAGGCTTGGGGAACAAGGAAGAGAGACAGAGAAGGAGAGGGAGACTCCTAAAAAAGGAGATTTTCTCTTGTCTTATAATGACCGTGGACTTGCGCTTGTGTGAAGATGCCTTTTTTGTGTGATGTGCGGGGTTGTGTTTACACAAATGGGTGAATTGAAACAGTGTTCATGTGAAGTGATTTACTACAAGCGTCATATAATCCCCTGTCAAAGAAAAATATCCCATTATAAAATGTTGGACACATACTATACACATTCTACAACAAAAAGAGAATATTTTAGGAAGACTGTAGTGCTATTATATGACATAAAACATCCATAAAGTGTATGATAATAATATGTTAATGATTTTCTTGCCTTTTTTTAGTTTTTCTAAATGTTATATGTTGCAGTAATTGCCCATTTAAAATACAGTTATGTCAGCTAGAATGAATCACTTTAGGAAACAGTCAGCAATGTTGCCTGATCCTGAACGCACCCCTCCTCTGTTGTTTATAGTTTGATCACATGCTCTCCTGTGCTCACAGCAAGCACAGCGCCATCTCCTGTCCAAACCCGCTATTACACCCCAGGCAACAATGGCCCTCTCTCTCCGTCCAACCAAACACTCTGTAAACTAGCAGCTCACGTGAACGCAGGCACTTTTCTCTCACTCTTCTCAAATAAAGTTTCAACTTTTTTTTTTTTTTTCTTTTTTTTTTTTTACACCTGCTTTGCATTTTTTCGGGTAATGAATTGCTTACATCTAATTATTCAACATCTCAATTATCAGAGCTGATAGCCTCACGGCACACCTCGAGAGCTTAAATTTACAGCCCTATTCTGTAAATGTCTAAAATGAAATTAACTTTTTACAAGGTGTCATCTGTGGCTTTTAAGTGGTGAAATTGAAGCCTCCCCCTCCCCCTCTACACACACACACGCACACACACACACACACACACACACACACACCTCATAATGAGAAGCCATTATTAGGCCGTGATTGGAGCCAGGGTGCCGATATTAAAAGTGGCAGGAGAGGCAATATCACCACAGTGTCTAATACCCTAGTAGATATGTCATATATTTTGAGACAGCTGCTCCGCTATTTATAATTAATAGCAATTTAGTCCCAGCAAAAATTGGAAGACAGCTAACAGAGGGATCTTGTTCTATTAAGTGCAGATTCAGAATCTATGTCAAAGTGACATTGTGCAGTTTTTGAGTGGGTGGTCTGGACTCAACAGGGCTTATATAAATACCACAAAGCCCATATGGTGTTATGTGTATTTTGCACAGAACACGATTTGCCTTTGATTCAGTACAAAAATAAGTGCAGTACAAACAAAAAAGAAATGAAGTTGGCCTCTAAAGACACATGAATAAAAATAATCTGTCTTTATTCTCGTGCCTCACAGTCATAAATCACTCCTTCCCAAATGACAGTCTTATACACGGCGTATTAGTGTGGCAAATGGCTCTATCTTATAATAGCAATGTAGCACATAGCAATATTATCTGCTGGGGAGTATTGTAGTGCATGTGTCTCAGCGCTGTGCCCTGGAGCGCTAGCCAGATTACACTGGCCCAGCGACAGTCTTATAATAAGACTCGCCCATTAAATCATATCAGCACTGCTTTTTATAGGCCAACACCTCAGCTACGACACTATGAAACTGTCTATCACACAGAAATGTGCGTGTCTGAATGTGTGTGTGTGTGTGTGTGTGAGGGAGAGATAGTGTGAGTGAAGGAGACTGTCTGGGAGGAGACGCGTGTGTGTTTTACCAAACGTTGCTGGCGTTTGAGCTGCTCGCCGCGGCATCTGACAGCGTTTCATCTTCTCCTTTTATTAGATCAGCCTCGCGCCGCTGTCACCTCTCCTTTCCCTGTGCTTACATCACACGCGCACGCACGCCCTTGCACACACACACAGCCCAGGCGACCATTGGCTCATGAGCTCCGCGAGGATGTTCTGGTTGGTTAGCCGGTCTCTGTTCCGTCAGGCCGGGTAGGGAGAGGGCATCCAGGACGACTTTCCAGCTCAAATCACAGTGTGAATATGCAAACTGGATAGTTGACTGATATGAAAGGTGCATCAAAATGAGTGTATGTTGTTGGCTTATTCATAGATAGGTATTAAGATGCATTCTTTAAATTTTATTTGATGTTCCAGCTGCCATGTGCCGCAATTCTCTCATCCTCCTCCTCATCACAGGAGGATGAGAGTTCACTCGGGGATGCCAAATGTTTCAACTCACAGATCACATGTTGTTGCATTAGGACAAAACATACAGTACAGCAGGATAAACCGGCCTATTAAAATGCTCAGACAGGTTTCTGGGTTTCTTAGAGAAAACATGACATTTCATCAAGCAGAACTCTGCTGTCTGTGGTGAAGGGGAATGCAGCAAAAGGGTATCTGTGGAAAAAAAAGTTTCACATGTCCTCAGGGCCTAGTGTGTGAATTTTGCAATTTGTATAATGAGTCACTGCTAAAATATTGAATTATATATTACAATGCCGACATATTTCTAAGATCAAAATGTCCCACATTAGAATCTTTGGATTCCATCCAAAATTGAGTTACTAAAATCAAATAAAAAGCAGTTAATCGTCAGTGTTGAAGATGTTTTAGCTGGCAGATCTTTTTCTCGGGACATGGTGGACACAACAAGAACAGAAGATTCAAATATCTGGTTTTGTCTTGACAAGCTTCCCCCATAAGTAGTTCTCTGTCTTGTCACCGCTGCTTCCCAAGCAGAGCTGTCATGTCACATTTGTCATCTCTGATGGATGACATTGGTATCTAGCATGGAAGAGTTAAAGAAACGGTCCCCACAGAAGATACAGCAGAGCAGCTCAAATTCTTTTGGACAAAGCAGATTGACGTGTTTTTGTTCATCATACTTTATTCGCTGCCTTCTGAGGGACGGTTTTGTGTTGGGTTGCATGTTTGAAGTGGCTTGCTCAATTGCAGCAGTGCAACAGTGAAGTTAATTCAGAAGACGCATGTGTGGGTTTGCTCTTCTTCTCTGACAGCTTTGTGATTTCTTTCCATATCCTCAATTTTTGATTTGCCTGTGTTGTCACTTTTCATGACACTTCGCTGTGTCTCGGTTTGTTATTTCTTTCAAATGTACTATCCGGATTATTCTGCAAATTACAGCACTTGCAACAAAAATGTGAATGGAAAGGAATTCTTGGAGCTGTATTATTTAGCAGAATCATACTCAAGCGTGCTCTTTAATTGTCAATAATTGTTAGGTTGCTGGTGAAATTGCATATGAATATCTATCAGCCTTCGAAAGTCACGTGCCTTCCCTAAAATAATCAGTTGATGATACATTTCCCAAATCCAGCCAACGGAATCAAATGATCCACGCGGTGGGATTTAATTGAAATGCGTAATTGCATTGTTATTCACGCTCGTTTTCATGCTAATGCACCACTCCATACATACTCCTTCCCTGTCATTTAGACGCACCGCCATACAGCGCACGTTTACACCGACACAGGCTGCGCACACATACAAATACACAGACAAAATCAACTGATAGACAGGAAGAGACACAGAAACACACATCCGCACTGACACTGGAACATGCTGCACATACAAAGCAATGTAGTGTACACACATAGACGGACAGGAAAACTGGCTGACAGGCAGGGAGACACACACACACACACACACATACACACACACAGCATCCCAAGGCCTCTCCACATCTCGGTTAATCCAAGCCGTCAGTCAGTGCTTCAGGGCCTGGATGCTGCCGTTTGATTGTAATTGCAAAAACCGGAGGCGGACGAGTGAGAGCCAGGGATGTCGATAGACTGGTGGAGGGACGGAGGGATAGATTCCTCCTGCCTACCCACAAGCCCCTGCTCAGCACGCTGTGTGACTTTGTGTCAGCAGTTTGTCTTGTGCATACCTAATGATGGCTCGTCGGAGGGGCGGGCTGGAGTCTGCTGCTGCTGCTGCTGCTGCTGCTGCTCTCGTTCGATCTCTTTTTTCCCTATATCCTCTGGTCTTCCGCTGAATCCCAAACAAATGAGATTTTGCTTGAGGTGGTATGCGGAGCAAGGCCTCTGTCTGTTTGTTAAGAAATCTCACAAGCCGTAAAGGACCCAAAGGTTTTTTTTTTTTTTTCCCCTCCTAAACTCCCCATTCTTCTCTTGCCCCCTCTCCCTTCATTCTGTCTCTTCCTGCAGCTCCGTCTGTCTTCTAATTTAAGTTGGAGGCCAGAATAACTCACGGTGAATTCTTTTAATGAAGAAACAGGGGGAGAGGGGGTGAGGGAGGGAGCGGGAAGAGGGAAAAAAGAGGAGAGAGGGAGACTGAGGAGGAGGAGGAGAGGGCAAGGGCATCCAGGCAGACTGAGCAGCAAGAAATTGGAGGAAAAAAAAAAAAAAAAAACAATAGACAAAGTGGGTTTGAAATGAAAAAAAAAAAAAAAACACAACAGCTTCTCCAATTAAGGAGAAGTTTTTTTGTTTTGTTTTGTTTCTTTGGTCATGGACAGTCAGTCACACTTGCTTTTGTTGAGTGTGTGATGAATTACACCCCTCCACTCCTTCTCTTCTGCCTTTGTTGTGGTGGAGCTCCAGCCGTTTGTACCTCCTACAATATCTTGCGCTGTGAATTCTCCATGCCTGTTTACCAACCAGGGTTCTTTTGAACTGGCATAGAGAAATGGCTTTTTGAAAAGTCTCTTTGATGGTGAGCCCAATTTGTTTTCACCGCTAAAAAGTTTGTTTGAACGCTCTGAAATGTGGGCTGACGTTGAAGCTAGGGCCTGTCCTGAGAGGGCTGCTGCCTCCCTGTGTGACTCTTTCAGTGTGTGAGCCTGTATGTGTGTGTGTGTGTGTGTGTGTCAATCCAGCTTGTGTGATTTGATTTAACGTCAAATGAAAATCACATTTATTGTTTATTATTCCATCAGTCCATTCTCTCTCTAATTGTCTACGTGTCTGTTGGTCTAAGTAAATACAAATCAATTTAATGGCGCCCATAAATGTGTGGAATAATAATGTAATTCTTAAATATAAATACTTATTTATGAATGTGTAAGGAAATTATCTTTTCTATTACACTTCTCTGCTGAAAGGTCTGTGGTCAGGGTGACAGATGATAGTGTTGCCAGCATATTTCAATGGAAAGTAGGTAACACATCCTCAGCAATTTGGCTGCCAATTTATGTAATACATTTTTTTTTTTTTTTTGCATAATGATTCATCGTAAATATTTGCATATCAAAACAATTTGTGTGAAGGATGGGAAAGAAAACAAATAGAGCAGAACACAATACAATTCTTTATACTTTCACAAGTCATTTGGAATGTAACATCCTGCCAAAACTGAAGCAGTGATGACAAAATATATACATGCATGTAATCTTTAATGTTGTATATTAATGACGTGTGTGTGTTTTCAGACGGTGGACAGGAAGAAGACGGGTTAGAAATGAATTATTACAATTAATATTATGATAATATGCCTTTTGTTACTTGTGAACATAACATAAACATTGGTGCTGGTGTACAGTTTTTCCTGTGAGTTGTAGTCACTTCTCTTCATCTTGAAACATGAATTTGCCATGTAAATGAAAAACTGGGGTCATCTGATAGGCTCCTATTAGTCCTGTGTGGCTCAGCATCTACTAACATCTGTAATTTGGGGTAATCATCTAATAACTTAACACGTAGATCAAACACATTGCTGCCGGAGACATTTAGCCAAACACAAATTGCATAAATCACATAAGTGTGCAGAAAGTTGGGGGGGGGGGGGGCTAACAATGCTGATCAGCGATCAGGCTTTCAAATTTTCCACATCCTCCAGCTGAAGGACACATTCAGAGTCAGACGTTAATTTTACAGGGGCAGTAATTCTTAGGATACACAGATCACAGCCAGATATCTCTCAGAATTCAACCAATCACATTATTGATCAGCGGCAAGGGGTTGATGGATTACTGAGGCAGACACACTGACAGGCGGCACGTCCAATGGGGGAAGAGTTTTGCATCGCACCGATCAAACCAGACCCTCAAACCAGACTCCCCCCCCTCCTCCTCCCCCCCACACTCACTCACCTCCCCTCCCTTCTTTTGATCAGATTCATTTTGACAGTGATGCATACGTCTCTGCAGCACAGGGCTGGCTGGCTGACAGGAAATGCCACAGATCCCCCGAGAATAGAGGAATGGGGGATTAAACAGAGAAAGACGACCCCTTTAAAAAAGGAGTAAAAAGGAAATCAATGTTTCCTCCCTTTGCGGACAGCGAGAGCTGTTTAAGGATGCTGCCACTCGTGTGTTTTCTGTAGTCTTTTGACTTCAAAAGAGGATTCTTTTGTTTGTGTTTTTGTTTTCTGCTTGGTCTCAGGTTAGTCTGGTCTTCCCCTCTCCTGCAACAGACAGAAGTCCTATGTGGAGGTTAAATCGAAACAAATCATTATTATCATCCCCTGCGCTGTCCTTGCTTCCCTCCTCATCCCCTCCCTCCAGTGCTTTACCTTCCTTTCTTTATTTCTTCCCACTTCTATCAAGGAGAAAGTGAATGGCACGCGTTTCATCTCTCCAAAGCGACAGTGGGCCTGAAACACCACAGAGGCAGCTCTGGCTAACACTAAACTGGATTGGGTAGAGTAAATACAAAGGCAAGAGAGAAAAGAAAGCAGCTAGGGAAACACAAAAGGATGGAGCTGCAGATGGGAACTAACCTTGCCTGGGTTTCTCTGATGTTCCTTTACACACACACACACATACACACACACACCTCCACCGCACCCATTACTGTCAACCCCTCTTTCTCTCTCTCTGTTTCTCTCTCAAGTCATCCTTTTATTTGTCATGTTCAGAGGACAGCACCAAAGCATCTGAGGAATGGGAGGTTACAGTGTATTAAAGGAAATGTTTCACAAAAATGGCCATTCCCCTTTCAGCTGGAAATACAGAGGCTATGCAGCTACCGTACTTCAAAGCTGCCCAGAAAACTTCCCATGAAACGACTTTGATTGTCTGCATCTAAAGGGGGCAAGCAGTGGATTTTCCCCCTGGTGTCCAGGCAGCCTTTCTCATGTTGTTCTTGGCTGTTCTTAATGTTGTGCTTTGTTGCTATGTAAAAGGAAGGGAATATGAATTTAATAGCTCTAACAGAAGAGTTGCAGGCAGACAAAAAAAAAACATGTTGCTCCACAATCATGTTTGTTGATAGGAAATAAACAAATTCGGAGGGAAATCGGAACATCGCATTGCCTGTGAAGAATTCGTCCCTACGTTTACCAGAAAATCTGATACTTTTAGCAGATGTACAGAGTGATTTCTGGCATTAAAAATAAAATTCATTATTGACATTAGTGATCTTGAACCCTTGAATCTCGCTTACAAAGCAGCAACACTGAAGAGGATGTCATTATTCATGTTTTTTTTTAAATGGCGAGCAATTAACATTTGATAACGTTTGAGAATGAATGTCACTCTGGAATGAAACCCGTCATTCATGTATCACTTTGTATGCTATTAAAAGTCCCTTACTGACCCATTTTGATGAAAGAAAATAGAAATAATGTGTCTGAGGCGAATAGAGTGAGGAAGCCAGTACGTGCAAATTAGTGAGCAGAAGGGGCAGCAGAAAGGAGGAGGACAGAGCATTAGAGGAAGACCAGAGAGAAGTTAGACTGGTTGTTTGGATGTGTTAGTTTGAAGTGAAGAGGCTGCAGTCGGGTGGACTGTCTCCCTGACACGTGCACACATACACTCACACGCATACATCCAACCCCACACACAACCTCTCCCCCCCCCCCCCCTCCCCTCGCTCCTCCGATGGCCCTGTCGGTGTGCCAGGGCGGGTGATTACTGACGCTCTCCACCAATTATGGGCTGATTATTCCGCCGCGCTCTAATTGACTGGGGAGATATGCAAATGGCTGTCATTTGGGATGATAAAGGATGCGGGTGCTGGATGCCCCCTGCATTATTTAGCCTCGGCTGTACGCAGCGTGAAGGATGTGGCGTGCGCTTTAATTGCTGAGGAGAGAGAGGTTAAGCTGAACGAGCAGCTGAATTAGAAATGAGGAATTTGGGCCCTTTATTTATTTCTTTATTTTGCTCCTCTCCTTCCGTCTCGCTCTCTCTCACACACACCCACATTATACACACTATCGCGCACTTTATGTCATGCGTTGTTTTTTCACTTCTCTCTTGGGTGAGTGGAGAGGTGAGGAGGGGGTGGGTGGATGGCAGGATGTCATGCTGGAATGCCATAAATAAAAACATTAGCGGAACCAATACGTGCAGAACAAATAGGGTGAGTGTGAGTGTGTGTGTGTGAGTTGGCGTAAGGGGAGGCAGTGAGTGGTCGGCTTGTGCATTAAAAACTAAAGTGTGAAGAACCTTTGCGGACTAATGAAAAAAAGTTTCAACAGCTCAGACAATAAGCGGGCTCGGCCTGTCTCCCATGCCTCGGAAAAGCTGCCACTTTAAATGAAAGCAAATTTAAATACACACTTCTATGCAGAATACCAATGACCTAACTCGCCAAGTGAGGGGTTGGACTAGTGGGCGGGTGGAGATGGAGTTTGCAGCATCTTCAACTTCAATACCTGTGGGTACAAAGAGGGCCAACCTCCATGTTTATGTAGACTAGGTTGGTTGTTCGAGTCACTTTACTGTCATTGTTGTTGGTGCAGAAAACAGTAAGGGAGGGGGGGGGGGCATTAAGTGAATAGAGCCTGCTGGCTAAGAACTCCTAGCTGATACAGCTTGGCATATTATCAAGGGGAATCGGAGTGAAACTCCAACACTAATCCCTCTCGTTTGGAGACAAGCAGCGCCAGATTTGGGCGTCTTTAACAGCTTAGGGGTAATAGGGCCTCCAATGTCCCTTTCAAAGTGGCCCGCCCCATATCTCCACATTACGAGAGGCTTAAGAGCCGGGGCAGTTATCACTCAGTGAGCCCCCTATCTTACAACAAGCAATAATTGCTAATACGGTGGAGTTACTGTTAGTATTATCACCAGATTTACTGAATTTATTGGAATCCTTAGTCAGGTGTCCACACGACTGTTTGACCCTCTCGCCTGACAACAGGACCACTCTGAGTTATTCCACCAAGTGCTGGTGGTGAAAAATGAAGAGCGCTTTCTTTTCCTCTTATCGAGATACTGCGGTATTATCAAGAGATTGTCTGGGCTTTGTGAAGTGTGCAAAAGCAGAATTGAAAAGAAAAGCACAATTGCTTTTCTGTGCCACTGTGGCTGTCCTCCTCACAACTTTGGGAAGCCCTGAACAGTTTGTTCTTAGGCTGCTTTTGTTCCAGATAACAAAACAGAGAGCAAAAATACAATCTAAAAGAATGTAACCTTCCAGAAAGTGTAGAGTTTTTCAAATAATTCCTCTCTAATCATAAACTGCTGTCGGTTCAAACCAACATTTGTGCACATTTGTGTCCTTTGTATACCTGTCTACATGCTATTATATTTCTCTGCGCAGAAACTACAGCAACTGTTCATTTTTACACTTTTTCAAGTGTGTTGAATTTGAAAAAAAGCACAAAGGTGGTCTTGTGTAGCTCAGTTGACACATCATGGAAGTAGCACTAACACTTACAGTACTATAAAGGCCTCAGCGTGCTTCAAACAAAGTACTTGTGGGATCATCAAAAAGCATCTGAGACCCCCTTTCTGACCGCAGAACCAAGGGCGCTGTGTCCAACAATTTTTGTAACTTTCTGAAACACATAATCCGACAATCACGCCTACTGTACCCAATGATTAGACCAATGTGTGCAAGTGAGAAAGAAAGACGGCATTTGAAATTATCTCTCAAACTCAAAATCAAACTTGTCATCCTTCACACAACTACCTCCATCACTTTTGGTGTGTACAAGTGAGTGCAACACCATGAATTCCTTGGAGAGACTATCTACATGTGCACACCATTATCCCCATTTGTAGGATTGCTTGCAACAAAAGGACAAAGACACCGAATTTGGTCACTGAACTGGTGGTCAATATCCTGCTGAAGTAGATAAACCTACACTTAAACCTGCTTGGAGAATGGTATTATGTAATCTAACCTAATGTACTGACATAACATTCTTAATAGTGTTGATATGTCCTGACTGCTGCCAGTGCAAGGTCACCCTGTTGCATGTCTGAGTTGTTGCACACATGAAGATTGTGTGTACAAGCAAGTGCAACACCATGAATGGCTTCGAGGAGAGACTGGCTAAAAGTGCACACCATTGCATTGACAGACAGCCTGAGACTTCCATAATGTCTCCTACATTGACAACCTTAACCTTTTCTGGGAATACAGGCAACTGTTCAGAGATGATGGCCTATATCCAAATGTTCCAGGAGCTAAAATGCTGTCTGCAGACTTACTGCCCACCCACATGTAGCTCCATCGGGCAGCCAAAACACTCAAACTCCCTCTTCAATCACTTAGTAATAAGTCTTTTATTGTTAATTAATTTTATTGTTTCTAATAATCTGGACTTCTTCATGATTACTGAGACTTGGCTGTCACCAGGGGACACTGTTCCCCTGATTGAGGCCACGCCCCCTGATTTTGCATATTCTAGCATTCCCAGGTCTTCTGGAAGAGGGGGTGGTCTAGCTGTATTTTATAAGTTAGTCTTAAGTGCCATCCTGTTACTTTTGGTAATTTTATTTCCCTTGAAGTGTTTCTTAACCACTGGCCCTGCCACCTTACTCTGCACCTTAATTTATAGGCCTCCTAAATCTGCTTTTATCTATTGTTATGCCTTAATATGACAGGGTGCTTATTCTTGGTGATTTTAATATTCATGTATGTTATCTTTCCCATTCCCTCACATCATTTTTTAGATCTTATTGACTCTTTTAACCTTAGTCAATCTGTTAAAGGGGCCACACATTCTAAAGGTCACACGACCAGATTTGGTTCTCTCATCCAGTCTCTCTCTCGAGTGTCTTAATTTGGTGGACATGCTGGTAACTCACCATAAAGCTGTTGTTTTTAAAGTTCCACCACAGTTCTCTATTCTTAGTCTCTACCTTACAACACATTTCTCAATGATGGTTCTGTAGCTAAATTCTGTAATGCTTTTAATTCATCTTCCTTTAATTCCACTTTATTTCCTCTCAATCCAGATGCTCTGTTAAATTCATTTAACGATCAGTGCCTATCCATCCTCGACCTAATTGCACCGTTTAAGACGAGAAAACAAAAATCAAATAACCTTCCCTGGTTGAACGATCACACTCGAGCACTAAAAAGACTCTGTAGAAAATCTGAACATCATTGGAAGGTAAACATGTCTGAAATAGCTCACAACACCCTTAAAAACCAAATGTTAACTTATCAGAAAGCAGTTAAGGATGCGAGATTGGCCTATTTCTCTGAATTAATATCCAGAGATCACCACAATCCTAAAGTTCTATTTAGGGTAATTGATTCAGTTATTAACGGTCCCTCCACTTCTCTTTCTGTACCTGACTGTGAGCTGTCCGACAAATTTCTCACTCATTTTATTAATGAGGTGGAGAGTATCGGGTCTTAAATCCAGCCTGATCCTTGCATTCTTTCTGCAATTTACAATTTACAATTTACAATCTCATTTAGCAGACACTTTTATCCAAAGCGACGTACATCTGAGAGCTCCTTCAGCCCATCAAGTGGAGAGGTTTTAGTAATTCACTACCATCTTTTAAATCTCTTCTTAAAACTTTTCTCTTTGTAAAAACTTGGAAATGTTTGATATTTGCTTTTATTTCTTTGATGCTATTCATTTTATTGTCTCTGCTTTCTTTTTATCTACCTTGTCTGGTTTTATTTTCTTTTTGTAAAGCACTTTGTAACATTGTTAAGAAAAGTGCTATATAAATAAAGTTTATAATTATTATTATAACAGTGCATTTTTAAAGAGGAGGAGGCAGTGTGATACAGTCAAAAGGAGGCCTTGAAAGCAGCCTTTTGGCCCCTCCTTCAAGTATTGTCAGTTGGAACAGGTGTGAACAGGTTTATCTTTAAACATGGATGGAAGACACATTATATAACATTATGTTTGTTTCAAGTATACTGAACCCATAAGCTGCTTTTGGTGGCAGCAGTTTGGAGCAGTTTGAGCCTGTATAGTTAGTGGTCAGTATCCTGCTGAAGTAGATAAACCTACACTCAGACCTGCTTAGAGCTTGGTGTTATGTAATGTAACCTAATGTACTTACATATTTTTCTCAGTACGGTTGATATATGCTGACTGCTGCCAGTGCAAGGTCACTCTATTACATGCCTGACTTGTTGCACACATGAAGATAGTGTGCTACCTGTGGTAGTCATGGGCAGACTTAAATAAGAGACAGTTGAAGACTTTAGGGTACTTGAGACAGGAACATTTAGCATCCAAGCTCATGGCAGAAGACAGTGGTCCATGGGTTGCATGCTAAGATATATTTGAGTGCCTGGCTGGGTGCTAGTCTAAAGCCCACGTGGGTTTTTGGTGAGCCGGAAGCATGCCAAACATCTCCCCTTGGTTTGCAAAGAGTGCCCTTGTCTGTATTTGGAGTCTCTCTGTCTTGTGCCTCTTCTCCTCACTAAAGATTTCACTCAAAGACCCTCAGGAGGTGGCAGAGACTCTGCTTGAGAATTCTTATCTCCACACACATACTCTCATGCATACACATATGCCACTTTGCGCACAAACACACACATTATCTAGCAAAGACATACCCTGTCAAGGCATGTTCGTGCAGTCCTTCACACACTAAACAAAACCAAAGGAGTTGTGTGGATGAAATGTGTGTTAACAAGGACATTTTGATCAGCATTTCATAGTTGAGCAGTTAAATCATCATATTTTCTATCAATTCTCATCATCATCACCAATTATCATCATCATTCCAGCCTTGGTAGACATTGCAGCTGATTGACATCAAAGAAGGAAATTATGGTGTGGGAGTTGTGTTAAATCTCCCTCCACTAAGTCTCTCTCTTTCTCTCATTTCTCTTCTTTCTGTACTTAATAGCACTTATTGAAGGGTATTACAGTTGCTGCTCTACATGGGGCATCGTATTAAAACCCTCTTTTACACATACACACACACACACATTCAGCAGTCCATTTGGAATCATTTGCATGGCATTTCATTTGGATTTTGCCTCAATCGACGGTTTGGGGGGAGGATAAAAAAAAAAAAAAACATCTTTGTGTAATAGCATTTCCTCTTAGTCTCCAGTGCGCCATAAAGATAGAAAGCACAGCGGCCGGAGCCGATAAATGAGTGTAATGCTGCCATGAGCAGACCTGTCCCTCAGGCCTACAAACGATAGCTATTGGAGTTAATTACAGTTTACATCATCATATTTACCCAGAGAAGAGAAACAGAGAATAAAACTCGCCTCTGAGCCCACTGATGTGTTATTTCTGTATACACTGTACCACAGTGAAGTGGAGCATTATCGTCGCTATGTGTAACATTATACTGGATTTTATTCTTGACCCATGAAAACACAGGTCTGTGGAGACATATAAGCATCATTAAAAACATAAATACCGTAAGAAAAGTACGTACAAAAATAGCAGTAGTAGCCAATACATCGTACCCATATATTTTCATGCTATACATGCACTGTAAATGAGCACAGACATACACACATGTGGCAACTTGCACACATTCAGGACAACAAGACACCCATACAGCCCCCTGACATTAACCACTGCTGTGCCCACTTGTGGGTGCTCAGGTGGAGACTGGGAGGGATAACGAGCACGGGGGCATGTTTGAACCAGAGGGTAGATCCTGAGAATACAGGATGTTCTAGTTTCTCTTGGGCAAGCTTGTCTGTGATATTTCCACTTCCACCCTAATACAATGAGAGTGAATAGAATTCCATCTGTGTTGCTCACAGCATTGAAAAATGACATTTAAAAAATTCAACAGCAACATCTCTTTTCCAGAAACAGAAATAGTCCCCATAAAAAAACAGTTGACAGCTGTTCTGCGGGTTATCCCGAGTAAAAAGGGACACAGTTTCGAAGGAAATGTTGCTGCTGAATTTTTTAAATGTCATTGTTCAATGCTGCAAGCACCAGAAATAAAATTCCATTTACATCCACTATATTAGGGTGGATGTATTTTTACTTTGTGGTAAAAAAGTGACATTATTATGTGATGAAGTGACATTACTCCTCTCAGAGAGAATTTTATATGGTCAGAATCAAATAAATGAAACCTGTCAGTCAAATGTCAAGGTGAATAATTGCTGCTGAGTTTATAAAAATCTGTGAAGCAAAGTCCATATTTTAGTTCTCTGCTGTTTCAAACCAGATGGGAGGTTGTTTGAGTGTCACCGCTCACAGTGCTCCGTTGCTGTGTTTGAGTTTGTGTTTCAGGCTCTAGTTAGCTTGCTAACCATCTGGTGCAGAGCCCTCAGCCATACTATCCCTCTGACTGGGGCAGACAGAGAGAGACAGAAAAATAGATATGTGGGTGTGTGGGTGGGTGTGTGTGTGTGCGTGTGTGTGTGTGTGTGCATGTGTGAGAGAGACAAGGAGAGAGAGAGAAGTAGCCAGTTTCTCCAGTCGTTCTCTTTTCCTGTAGCCCACAAGGAGCTGCAGCCATTGGCTCCTCCCTGTCTAGACAGAGCACCACTTTCACACACACACACTCTCTCACACACACGCTTGGTGCCTTCTACCATAGCAACTTTGATTAATTCCCTGTGTGTGGTAAGAGGAGACAACATCAGCACCATGGTCAGGGGAAAAAGGCCCACAGTTTGCTGGATGTGACAGCTCCCTGCTTCACACTGATGCCGTATATCCTGCTGGTGTGTGTGTGTGTGTGTGTGTGTGTGTGTGTGTGTGTGTGTGTGTGCGTGAGTGTGTGGGTGTGTGAGAGTTAGAGCAGGTCAGTAGTATGAGTGAGGGATGGGATGGGGAGTGTGTAGCCTCATCTGTCCCCTCGGCCACATCAGTACTCAAGCATGTCTCGCTGTGACAGCCCAGCAGCCTGTCTGCCTGTCACACAAACACACACCCACACACACACACACACACATACACAGACACACTAAAGGAGAGAGTGCAGGCAGGCGCCAACACCAGCGAGGTGAAGGGTCACGAGCGACTGCCTCTCCAATGTTGTGTGAAATGTGTAGACGGCAGTCTCGGCCCATTATGTGCGTATATGCGACTGTATGTGTGTGTGTCTTGAGGCGGGCGGGGGGCATCTCAAAGTAACTGGTTATTATCACCTCAATATTTTTCTTATTATGACAATTACATGCTCCAGGAGCGAATTAAGCGATACAGGACGCCAAGCGGGAGTGGTTGACAGCTATTTGGAGACTCAATGCACAGAGCAATTTGCAGCCCTGAGCCAAACAAATTGGATTTGGGCCACTTTGGATTGGGGCCCCAGATTGTTGGGCGTTTGGATCCTCCAACCGCATGCCTGCCTGGCTGGTTAGCTGGCTGGCTGGCTTCGATTCTTTACACATGACTATATAGTAGACAGTTAGCCAGGTAACACAACGCTCTGTGGCCCTTGACAAGGATTAAGTGTACATGCGGAGGAAGGGCGTATGTGTTCATAAATGAATTATGCCGATTGTGAAATGACTTTTTTACGGTAGTGTTTCAGCAACCATAATGGGGTATTTACAAATGACATTTAGTCTACGGGTGTTAAGGTTTACCACCCTTTCATGTTATATAGTGCTGCTACTATTTTGGTCTTGGGCCACACAGCTGTGCTCAAGTGTGTGTATAATCCAAATGAGCCTAACAGCCTCTAAACGAATTACTGGTACGCATTTTCCCACCCTTAAACTGCCACTGGAAGAGCTGGCAACTGCACCCAATTAGGTGAAATGCAATTATTCCCATCCATTCACACGATTAGCCTGTGGGTTAACAACCTAGCTGTGCGTCAGGCTAGCTCTCGGTATTTCGGAAAAGCCATCGCCATGGTTACACCAGCTCTCATGGTAACCCCAGTGTGTCAAATGGCACGCAGCCGGTCGGTTGAAAATAACATTCAGCCCTATTGGTGGAGGCAGCGTATTACATCACTCAGCTCAGACTACTGGGGGACTCGATTGGCTGAGACAGGGAATGGTACCAGGGGTGAGAAAGAGAGACAGGAAAGCGAGTGGCCCATGTGCTCAGTGGAGCGAGGGTAGATAATGCCAGGCAACAGACTGGCAGGCTGGCAGAGTGGGTGGGCACTCGCAGCAGCATGATGGAAAACAAAGGCTTTGTGTGTCACCGTTGAGAGCGCATTAAGCAAAACAAGCAGCCATGGATCAACTGTTCCACATGGGGGACACATAGCAGGGAGATGGAAGATGCTTGTCTGACTTTTTATGCGGTGTAACGCGGTGCTAGGGTAATGAGAAAAAGTACAGTGTTTGCCTGCTGTTGACATAGAAGTGACAATATGACAGAGCTGAATCAATTCAAAACAAATCCTTTGTTTTGAGTCACAGCCAGTGCATTCAAGAATTGCAGGGTTTGACAAATATTTCTTATGTTGATTCCACTAGTTTTAGATTGAAATTTTTTTTTTTGCAATATTCAATATCTTATATATATTCTTATATATTTAACCATTCCTGTATGAAAGAGATTCCAAACTCTGTGTTGTAGAATCTACATATTGAAGCCTGAAGCCTGAATTATTGTGTTTCTGTTAAACATGTTTCTTATGTCAGAATTAGAATAAAGTTAGAATTACATAGAAGTTAACACTATAACAAAAAAAGTGAAAAAAAAAGTCATATACTATGGGTATACATGTGTACATATGCACACACAATTATAACAGCATTTGTTTGATACTTTTGGAAGTGCACAGTTGGTGTAATTTAGATTTTGAGACCCTATAGTAAAAGCTCTAGGTGACTCACAAACAGACAAGACACATATCTGTCTGTGGTGACAGTAATGGGTGCACAAGGCTCAGGTGGGACAGGCGCGAAGGGTCAACAGGCCTGGTATAGAAGGTAGGATCAGCCGGCATACACCCGCAACTCTTCCCCTTCTTCCCCAAGTGGGCACCAGCCAGGAAACCGGGGTTACTCACAGGTGACTTCCTCCATATTCAGCTACAGCTGGGGCACAGCCGCTAGTCTGAGAATGTGTGTGTGTGTGTGTGTGTTTGTGTGTAATGTGTGGTTACAGGGCAGCCATCACTTCGCATCACATCTGGCCTTCTCTTTACTTCTACCACTGCCTCTCTTCCATCTTTCGTACTCCTCTCACTCACTCCCACACTCAACACTTTTATGCAGTGAGTATTCTGTCAGCAGTATTGGTGGGGATTCCCTGGAATCAGTTCAGAAGGGGGAGGACACACACACACACACACACACACACATACACACAAATACACAGTCGTCCTCTCACCACAGGGAATGAAAACTGTAATGTGAACTCACCCTTGGTCTGAATGAAAGCCCATTACAATTCATTTTCACCACAGCAGCAAGTGTACGGTTGTGGCTTCTTCTGTGTGTAATGTTCTTGCTCCTCTGCTGTATTAACCGCTGTCACTAAGACTGTGGAAACTTTATCTCAGTCATTACAGAAGGTCACAGAAAAGTCAAACACTGTGCACACGCAGAATAATAGTTTAAACTACTAACCAGTAATGCGTGTAGTGATAGCATTGGTAATATATTGAAACTTTGCTTTCACTTTTATATATTATACAATCAGTTGTTTCAGCCAAACAATCATATTTCAACCATGCTGAAATGTTTGCAGTAGTATACTGTTTTATCATGATATATTTAGCGGTAAAATTTTGTGCTTGCTTGAGCTTACTTTTGAATTCGCCACCTGCTGCACGTCGCCTCTCATCCAATGCTTGGTTGAGCTTCATAAATACTCACTGTAAATCCTTCTGTTCCAGGATCTGTCTGGCTCGATTGATGACCTCCCCACAGGGACAGAGTCTGGTCTGGGCTCAACCGTCAACACCGGCGGTTCCTCCAGCAGCAGCAGTAGTAGCCAAGGGGAGCAAGGAGGTGCCAGTAACCAGGGACAGTCCCCCTTCTCCCCCCACGCCTCCCCACACCTCCACAGCCAGAGGAGCGGGCCCTCTCCCTCCCCCGTGGGCTCGCCTGCAGGCTCCACTCAGTCCCAGCAGTCCCGATCAGGCTCTGGGCCCATCTCTCCTGCCAGTGGACCCTCTGCCAACACCACCGCACCAGGTAGAGTTCCCATCAGTTCCTCTAAAAGTATGCTCACATGCATCATGATAATCTGATTTCAGCTTGATGAAAGGTGCAACTTGTAGCGTTCTAACTTTATTAGTTTAATCACCACAAACAAACAAGACAAGCACTGAGAAGATTTGCAGCCTGAACCAGACACTACACTGCATTTTACATCGTGTACCACCATGTTGTATTCCCTGGGAAATTGGCAAAATTGCTTTACAGCTTAAAGGGAAATTGCTTTGTGCCATCAAACAAGGAGCTGCTGTTTGAAAGCAAATTAGACAGTCAGTGATGTCACATCAGGTGTATTACCTTTGACAGCTAATGAAAAATAGCTTCTGTGACATCACCAATTGGGGCGTGGCCAGACCCATGTGATTCCGTGTTGATAACCTCTTTGAAAATAATATTTTACGTGTCTTTGAGGGAGAACCATTAGTAAACTTGTTGCTGCTGTAAGCATTTTGCAGTTATCACACCTATATTTCTGCTTGACCTTTCCATTTATTTTGCTATTTAAAGACCCAAGCCTGATTTCATTTGTTTTTTAAATATGTGCATTTAAAGAGGATTTTAAAAAGGTCATGAGAAAAACTTACCCTGAAGCAGAATAGGTATACTAGTTTCCTCAAATAACAACATGCAGACATTTACATGTGTGCATGTTTTGCCCCGTCTATTGCTAGGCTGAAGCATTCTGTAAACAAATAAACCAGACCAGGAAAAAATAGGGTCACAGAGGGGAACCTAATTTTTTTCTTTCTTAATCAGTGTTTTAATTAAATATGATTGCCCAGCATATTATACATATGTATAAGCTGAGCTTGGTATGACCTCTTTGGAGCCAACCAGATGACCCAAAACATAAAGGTGGCAACATCCTACTTTAATAGCATCTCTTTTTTTTCTTATCTCCAACTCACCGTATAATCCATCCAGATCAATTTTCATTCTGCCAGTTTAGACAGAGGATGAGGCTGAGTGCACACTGCAGCAGAAGACCAAATAATATCAATCCAGCATGTCTAGACTTTGATATCTCTGGTCCTTGTCAAAAACTAATTTAGACTGCTGAAGAATATTACAGCTTAGTGCAGAGCACTTCATGGAATATGTCTCATTCATTTTCTTGACACAGTTTTTTGTCCTTGCATAGTAGGGATTTGTTAAGTCTTTGATCACAGTATTGTAGAAGCACATCACTACATTGCAGTGGAATTTTAATGAAGTCCATCTCCCTTCTACCTGTGGATCGCACAAGTATTTCCAACATTTATATATCCGGACAGTATTTCCTCTCCACTTTGAGTGTTAATGAATTGAGACTGTCTGGTAGTGGAGGACCTCCCATCTGATTTGTAGCCTTATCCAAGATATGGCAGACCAAACAAGACACCAACAGGATTATCAGACAATGCACGGTGTGTCTGTCTGTCTCCCGAGGCCATAGCAGAGCACGTAACCATTTAGATAAACACTGAGCATAATAAAAGAGTGTGGATTTGATTTGCCTCCGACAGGCATATGAATGTGTGTGTGCGTGTGCGCGCCGTTCCCGCCTGGCCTCCCCGTCATCCAGCCACCTCTCTGCCCGACTGAGCGTTTGACCGGCGTATCAGCATGTCTCAGACCTGTCAGTCACTCTGACGAGGTGGGGCAAAATGTCTTGAGCGAGATCCTGATGGGTCGCATCTAGCTGGTAACCCTAGATTTTTAAAATTTTGCGAGATTTGTCTGCATTGTTCCTTCATTGTGCGAGTTGTTTGTCATTGTACAAAATAATTATGTTTTATGATGTGACAACGCTGTAGTTAGGGTCTGGTTAGGTTTAGGCCAAAAAAAAACCCACTTGGTTAGGGTTAGAGAAAGATCATGGTTTGGGTTAAAATGGTCACTCTCGTGAGATCTTTCGCAAATCTAGGGTTACCATCCCGATGCCAGCTCCTCCACCTCCTCTCCCTCTCCTCACAGCCGCTTACCAGAGTGATTGACACTAATGAAAAACTAGGACGGTGGTTTTCCAGACGCTCGTGCCAAGAATCATGACGAGAATCCGGAATGAGGCGGCAAAGATGGGAAGCGAAACCGATCGCTGGGACGTGATTAATAAGAAAATATTTAAAAATATTCCCCATGCCAAATAAATGGTGATAAAGCGTGGAGCAGTGAGTAACATCTGGCATGTTTTAGCGGCTGTACTACAATCAGTTTGAATTAGATCAAGGAGCATCCAGCCTAAGAGAGACACAGGAGAACTAATGTGGTTAGCACACATCTGATTACTAACGCTCCGCTTTCTAACACTTCATCACAAGTTAGGACACTTTAGTTAATGTTGTCGTTTTAGTTCGGTACAAGTCAGTGAGGAGAGGAGGGAGCCAAAGAGTAAGCAAGCAACACTGTGTGTGCGTTTATGTGTGTGTGTTGTTTCTTACTCCCGCCAATGTTACCTCTGCGTCTGCGTGAACCACCTTCTTCATTATTCAAACCAGTTTTTGAACAACAGTGTCCACTAAATCAACAAAACAAGCCAAACATTAATAAGCTAATTAATTAGTGTGAAAAATAAAACAAGTTTTTATCCACACTACTTTGAGCTTCAGTCAAGAAACAGTCAAAACATAACAAATTGCATTCTGGTCCATTAATAAGACTGTCAGTGGAGAAAGTGGTATCACTGGCTCTGCTACGAAGGATTCTGCCCTGTGACTGAAGTAAATATCTATTGTTTACATTGATGTTTTAGGTAATGACATTTTTTCTCCTGTTAAACTCAATCGTAGCTGTGCCATAATGTGTTGTCATATTGTCTTTATGGTTAATTATACACATAAATTCCAAAGAAATACACTAAACAACAAAATGATCCAGTGAAGTAAAATGTAAGGTCATAGCAGCAAAAGTTTAAAAGTTTATCAAGATGGATAATTCCTTTAAATACGAACTAAAATCCATCTTTTTGATGGCAAAATGTGTGCACACGTATGTTTATGTGTGTACCTGTATGTGTGTGTATGTATGTGTGTGTGTGTGTGTAAATATGTGTGTCACCGGTCAGCCTCACTTGGTGGAGTGATGCGACATGTCACACGGCTGAGCACTCACAGGACACACGCTACCCTTGACAGCGGTCAGAGAGGAGCAATTTCATCATGTCATCCTTTCACCTGGCTGTCAAACACACACACACACGCACACAGGCACACACACACACACACACACACCAAAAAAATGACATTGAAGGCGCGTAAAGCATACATAACAGCACATGAGCACACATACTTACAAACTGCGTATTTCATGGTTTCACACTACACTTATATGGTTGCACATATAAATCACCTATATATGCTCTCTTGCTTTGATGAGTGACAGTGTCGTCTGTGTGTCTTTGTGTGTGTGTGTGTGTGTGTGTGTGCATGAAAGAGCCAGACAGAATGAGAGAGAGGGGAAGACTGACAGATTTTGCCAGCCTATCATACACCCATGCACTTGCACAAATCTATCTTGTCGGAGCTGCACGGCACGCCTGTGATTCCCTCGTCTCCACACTTCTTTTCGTCTTTTCTCCCTCCCTCTCTCTTTCTCTCTCAGTCCTTCTCTCTCTGTCTCTCCATGAAGCAAATCCAATACACTGTAACATTATCCGGGCCTCGCCTTGCTATTTGGATTCTCTCCCGGAGCCAAAAAGGCACACACAGGGCCAAATTGATTTTCCTGTTGCGCTAGATTTGTGACAGTCGAGCAGAAATCACATTGCTCAACCGCCAACCTCCCCCTCCTCTTCCTCCACCTCGTATGCACACACACACACACACACACACACACACACACAAAAACAAGCTCGCTCTCTCTCACACACACACACACACACACACACATCCTTCCTCCCAGTGTCTCTGAAGCAATTCAGTGCATCCTCAGAATATTTGTCTCCTTCCATGAGACATCTGGGACAAGGCAAGCAGACATTCGTCTCTCATCCGGATGGATGTGGGGCGGAACAGAGCGCTGGCATTCGAGTTTCCATCACAGACTGTGAACTGTGGGAGAGAGAGTCAAACTGCCGAACACAAGGTCTTGAAAAAGTTCAGCTTTTAGAGTCTCTGGGTCTTAATGGCAGGAGACACAGAATCCATCAAAAATGCAGATTTATATGAGTGTGTTTGGAATTCCAAACTCTACATTTCCTGGATATTTCTAGGTGGAGATAACATGGTGTTTGTGGAGTTTGGAGTGTGTACATAGGCAGGTTTGACAAGTTGTCGCCAGGTTGACAACCTGTCAGTATGGCGTCACATACTAAATGGAACTTCACACAAACAGAGCACAGAAAACCCAGTTGTCATCAGCTCGGTTCACCGTCGCTGATAGGACAGAGTTGATGAGGCACAGAGACGCGCACCCAGCCTGCTGCCGTGCGACGGAAAATCCCTCAACGAATCTCAGCGTCGACAAAATATACTGCTCTTCAGTGCCTCTCCGATAGATGTTCAACTAGGTCGAAATCTTGTAACTGTCAACGCCATAGCATATGATTCACATCATTTTCATAATCACCAAACCATTAGTGACCTGTCGTGCCCTTTCCAGAGGCATTTGCTTTTGTTTCTCCACTCTGTTACTCAGGTTTTTCTTTTAATTTGCCATCTGTCTGTGCATACAATGAGAAACTGTTGAACTGAGTAAGAGGAGCAGGATATTTTATCAGAACTAATTTTCTCCAATCAAGCTTTGTTTTGTGAAAAAATAAGACAGGTTTAACGACTTAGAAAATAAGTAGTAACCTTATGTCCCTGTCACCATGGCGATGTGCTTGTTTTAGACTCGAAGGCTGTAACAGAAACAAAGTAAACTAGATTGGCACTGTCTGTGTTTGTGCTCATTTTCAGATCTACTCCGTGTTTGGTGGTATTTTCGTCTGTGTCTGTGTGCCCGCCTGTGTTTACACATTTGTGTCTGCGTGCCAGCCTTTGAAGGCCAAACTGCAATACTTTTCCACATTTTGCAGCTACTAATTGACACAGAGCACATCCACACCCCTCCGTGGCCCAGCTCGCTCTATCTGCTGCAGAAAATCACAAATACTCATCTCTCTCTCTCTCTCTTCTATTTTTCTCTCTCTTCTTCTCTCTCCGCTGAGGCCCTCCGAGGTCCGGTTAATAGCGCCTGTCTGCCCTCCCTCCTTCCCCTCTCCTCTCTCTCTCCCCTCCCTCCTCCCTCATCTCTCCTCACCCCTCCAAGTTTTTATTTTCTTCTAAAGAGGTGATTGGAGCTCGCGGGCGAGCGCTCGGGAGAGTTTAAGCTGTTTATCTGCGCTTCGCTTCAAGTGCTTCCAGGGCCTAGAAAAGGACAGAGAGGTCAGGGCGAGTGGAGGAGGGAGAGGGGAAGGAGGGATAGATAGAGGGTGGGAGACAGAGAGGGAGAGAAGGCCAGGTCCTGTCCAGTTTGTTCGCTCAAGGGGTCCTTCCCTATGAATCTCCACCAACCCGCTTTACATCTGCTCTTGTCCTTTACATCATCCCCCAGCCTAGCCTGTGGTTTGCATTAAGTTTTTCATTTAAGAAAATACATTTCTCTCTCAAATTATGGTAATGAGAACCACAGAAGTTTGCAATGGTATTGGTCTTTTTCTACAACAGGGTCAAAGTTCAAGCACAGACGCCTGGAAGGAACCGCAGCGATGACCTCAGATCAGATTTGCATGCTTAAAAGTGTCCATTTTTAAAAAACAATGTCAGTAAACGACTTTCCCGACGAGAGAGAGGAACTCATTTGCAATCAGCGAAATATCGGACCAGAAAAGATGCCGCGGGGATGCTCAACCAAAACTTATATTTTTCCTCTGTTAGTGGTAAAAGTTATTACAAGAAAGCTGTGGGAGAGGGTATGGGGGTTGAGTTTTTATGCAAGTGTGTTTTGCAGTGTAGAGTGTGTGGAACCAGGCGAGTTTTCTAGTCACACCACTCCCTGAGAGGCTGCGTGGTGGGAACACTGCCTGTGGCTGTCCCTGTCCCTCTCTCTTTCTCTCATTATTTTTATCGTGCTCGCTTTCTCTTATGTTCTCTCTTGTGTCTCACGTTCCCTCGTCCCCACCCTTTCCTCCCTATCTCTGTTTGTCTCCGCTGCTTTCTTCGCTCAGAGCGTTGCTGTGGTACAGGCCTCCCACTGAGGAACAAGGCTGAATTTTCCATCCACATTCTTGCCTCTGTTCCTCCCTCTTTATTTCTCCACATCTCTCCTCCAGCTCTCTTTCTCCACTTCTGTCCTCCTTTTTTTTTTTTTTTTTTTTTTTTTTTACTTCTCTTTCCCATCCCCATCCACACATCAACACCCCCCCCTATCCCCTCCACCACCACCACCACCACCACTACCCCACTCTTTTTCCCCCGCTCCCACATGCTTCTGTCTCTCCTCCTGATGGCTGCTCGTGTTCGAAGTGAAACAGCAAAATGCCCTCCCCGCAGGCATTATATTCACAAAGCACACTGTCGGCCAAAACAGAAAAAAAAAAGAAAGAAAAACAAGCCTGCTTGCTGCGTTAGCCATTTAGAGAAATCCCATTCTAACTCCGTCCGACTGGAAAACCCTAACCGGAGCACAGTGCACAATTATTTTCCCTCCCCAACACCTATTTTCTTGCTTTCTCTCACTCCATCGCTCTCTCTCCCCCGCATCCCGCTCGCTGTTTTTTAGCTTAAGCTGCAGTTTTGCTTTACTTACAGTTGCTACTCAGCGCTTGAAGTAATGAGGATCTTGGGAGAGCGCTTGTTTTGCGGGCCACTGCAGGCCCGCGCTCCTCCCCTACAGGGAGAGTTAACTGGCATTAGCCCCCGGCTTGGAGAGGCATTGACTCGCACCCATTGAAATCTAAACCACCATTATTGGAGCCCGCTGTTTATCTGCCTCTTCCCCCTAAAGACACGGCAAGAAGGGGATATTACCTTGGTGTGTGTGTGTGTGTGTGTGTGTGTGTGTTGGATGGTGCAGGTGTGTGTGCATTTACAGCCTAAGGGTTGTATTAAGAGATGGTGCTGAAGCAGCCCTTTCTCTGTATTCTACGCTGGTTTATTAGTGCTCGCTGCTGTTACCTCACTTTAGCAAAAATGGCCCCCGCTGCTCCAGGGGGGTCTGTGTTTGTGAGAAACACTTAGAGAGAGAGAGAGTGTGTGTGTTTGTGTGTATGTGAGTGTGCACTTAGACAAGCAGAGGCATCGCTGCATCTTTGTGTGTACAGTATATCTGCGCACACTCACACACATGTCCGCTAATGCACACCCAAACCTCCCTTTCATCTGCAATTAATAAAAGTCTCTTCATTGACTCTCTGGTTGGCTTTTCTTCATCGACATTACACACCCAATCACACACTCACACACACACACACACATACAGTTTCTCCTAAGCTTAATATTACCAGGCCCCTGAAACAAAACAGAAATATGGCCACAAGTACTCTCCCTCGGCTTTGAACTTCCCCGGCATTTGCGTTTGAAACCCTGATGAAAAAAAGCTTCAAAGACCACACTCCCTCTCTTCAAAGGAGACTCAGGGTTGCCTCGACAGTCCTTGCGGAAGAGAAATTTAAAAATGTGTATTGGGTTTTTAGCGAGGAGCATTATCTCCAAAAACGCAATGAACTCCCATTACTTTTGGCCCTGCTGCCTTGTATCATGGGGAAGAGTAGAAAATGGATGTGCTCGCTAAGTGCCTTTTTACAAAGAGGAAATTACAGTTATTTGACTCTTCAGTGGCATTCCAAAGAGCATCGTCGTTCTAGATATCTTCCTGTTCAACTCTTGGTCTTCACACAGCAAGTTCTATCTTTGTAAAACTCCATCAACAAGCCTCCATCAAAGCCTAATGAACTCTGACGGGTCAGTGTTAAAAGACAAACATGTGCATTTTAAAAACATCCCACCAAAAATCACAAAATATGCTGGTACTGAATCTAAATTGCTGGAAGAAAGTAAGCGTACAACTGTTACAATTAATTAGAAATAAAAGGACTTTGCTTCTTAGATGCTCGGAAACCATCACTCCCATTAAAACATGTACGGATGCAAGTGACAGGGATTTGTTTTTTTTGTTTCTTTTATAAAGTCATTTTCATTTGTGTGTTATTTGTGTATGTTTATATGTGAGTGCTCAGCTGGGCGCTCATGGAGGTGTAAATTGCAGACGGTGGATGAAGATGCGGGCTGAGGGAACGGGACAGCAAGATATTGCCATGCCACTGATTGCCACATGTGCTAATTGTGTTATAGAGCACCTATGGGAACACTAGCACTATAAGGAATACACACTGATGAACAAAGACACACACATGCACGAAAAGCAGACAAGCTTACACACAAAGACGCTTAAACATCCAGCACATACACATGCAAACGCGCACAGTTCGTGATTTAAAAGCACAAACACCGACGAGTATTTACAAAAAGACACGCGCATGCTTATAAAACGCACACATGTACACAGAGAAAGTTACATGTCGCACATAGTTACAGCCAGACAAGCTTACAAATGGATCGACACAAACATTGAATTGCACACACACGACCAGTCAGAGGAGGACGACGTGGATGGCAGAAGCATTTCCATACCATTTATTTGTTATAGATTGCCATTCATAGCCTTTTTTTTTTGTGGACAAGGAAAGAAATACAGTCAGTTCCTGCTGACATTTAGCTCTCTCTCCTTCTCAGCAGCACGCGGAGGAGAACTGCACGTCAAAGATTCAGCATATGAATTATTAATGGTACAGATTAAACGTGCCAGGACTCACTGTGGAGCCTGTTTGTTTTATTTGGACGTAATTATTTAATGGCACCTTGTTAAAAATGATAGTGAGGAGAGGAGAGGAGAGGAGAGGAGAGGAGAGGAGAGGAGAGGAGAGGAGAGGAGAGGAGAAAGGAAGGCTAGGGAAGATTTGAGAAGAGGCTTTGTTTGGACAGTAATTGGTAGTGAAATAATTACAAAGTGCTCGAAGCTTCACTCGTTCATGGGAGAGAAACAGGGAGGGAGGGGTGAGGCCTTGTCAAAATCAACTATACTACTCCTCCTCTCTCATTTGTTTTTCAATTTCCTCTTTCTCATCAAGGCTCTCTGTTTCTTGTCTTTCTTCCTTTCCCCTCTTTGTCCTCTCTCTCTCTCTCCCTCTCTCTCTCTCTCTCACACACACACACACTCACGTTATTGCGTTAATCTCATCTCTGGTGACAATTTACACGGGTATGTGGAGAGAGTAGTGGAGCATGGAGGGCACTGTTTCCTATTTATACCTTCATAGTGGCACGCACTCGCACAAAGGCACACTCTCACACAAACAAACGCACTCACATACACACACACACATACAGTACAAGCTGCTGCCACCACCACTCTGCCATCCAAACAAACAGGGTCTGACAGCATAGCCGGTGCCTGGCATGCATCCCTGCACACACACAAACACACACACACAAAGGCTAGCCTTTATCATGAGGTTGACTTTCATAATTTAAGGGTTCAGTAAACTCCTGCTAGCATACTCAGTCCTTACTACCCACCCACCCTAAACTGTATTGCAGCAAAATCTTTCCCTCGGGCAACAAGTGGCCACGACCCTCGCCAAGAAGCTTTAGGCTCCTCCAGTCAGACACATAAACACACACTGTATAAACAGCACTATGAAGTGTTAATATTCATACAGTACCAGTCAAAAGTTTGGACACACTTTCTCATTTAAAAGAATGGTGAGATGTGTCCAAACTTTTGAGTGGTACTGTAGTAAAGCAGAAACAAGCACACACAAGAGTGTAGTCACACAGCGGAGGAAGCATTTTCCTTTAAATGACGCACACACATACATGCCAGTGATCGAAAGTAACTAAAAACATTTACACAAATATACCTCAGTACAAATTTGAGGTACTTGTAAGTGCTATTTCCATTGTTTGCCGATTTAGATTGTACATACAAAAATATGAAAGAAAAAAAAAATATGATCAGCTCATAAAACATGATGCATTGCATAATTGCACAATTTTGCTCCCATGTTGACACACATTTCTTAAAATAAAGCCCAGATTACCGACTGCATTAACATTTTATACACCCTGTTTTAACTAAACCTCACATTTCAACACCAAAATGAACTTAGGTAATGTAATGGTATATCTTTTCAACTTCTAAAAATGTATGTGGGAAGTTTGCGGTGGATACACATTTAAAGTCAGCAACATTTGTGTTTTGAAACCTAAAAATACAAATTGAAGTAGAACAGAAAACATACAAAAACAGGGGGGGGAAAAACAAGTGCTCTGCCACACTCTTCTCTTTCACACTACAATTGTTAGATTTCATCTGTGAGGCCAACATTTATCTTCCCAAAAGGAAGTATATCATATATCAAAATGCTGTGGAGACATTAGAGCCGGCGGTAAATCACCAAAGAGCTGCACAGATCAGTTCATCAGATCATTTTTTTTCCCCAGGATGACGACGCAGGAGCCGGGCTGCTGCTGCGTGATGACCGGCTGGTCTCACCCAGCCAGCGGCTCCAAAAATGAAAAAAAATAAGATAATAGGATTGTAATTTTTTTTAATGGCAATGTTTTATTTTTCAGTGGAACTTTTTTCAGTGCCAGTCCTTGTTTCAGTGCCAGTACAACTTTTTCCAATACTAGTGTTTCAATGCCAATGTTTCCTTTTTCAGTTCAGGTTTTGTTTTCAATGCCAAATTTTATTTTCAATGCCAAAATTTAACTGTCACTGTCTAGCTTCATAGAAAGTCGTTCTGGAGTGCAAGTACAATCGACCTATGTGGTCCTTTCATTATGAGGATGTGTCGTATTTGTAACATTTCACAGGTAAAGAATGTGAAAGAACTACTACTGAATTCAGTTGATACACACGAGTACTACAAAGCAGCATGATTTGGGAACAGAAAACATGCTGTAGATATCCTCACTTTCTGCAACATTTACAGAACAGACACGAGGGCACCAGCAGGATCACTGCGGCGTCGGTGTGTTGAGAGTTTAACTAGATGAGTTATTGATTTCAAACACATGTAAATAACTGATCAAAACTGTGCCAAGAAATGTGACACATTGTGTTTAGCATTTGACAAACAGGACTTTAGAGTTTTGCAGTGAGAGCGCCATGTGGATGTAATGTGCTTAGTGTTGTGCAGAACTGGTTTACAGATGAGACACATGAGGTACTATATGTGTTTTGACAATTGTGCTTATAATTAGAAAAATGTAATGTGTAAGTAATGGAGAAAAACTGTAAACTCCCAACACTATGTAAAGTAGTTAAGATTTGCTCCCACTTGACCAGCTACAACATTAAAATGCCTCTTACAAGCTAATGCATCATTAATAATAACACAATAATAATATACTATATGTGTCATCACAAACATTCTGACATGGGTTGTTGTGCATGATGAATACTTTTACATTTAACACTTTCCTGTTACTGCTTGTATGTTTTTTTACTCACTTAGTACTTTCAGTTGTAATGGTGTATTTTTACATTTTGGCATTGCTACTTTTATTTACACTGTTGAACCTTAGAACCTTATATTTTAACCATTAGCACATAAACACATAGAGGCATGTAGGTAGTGTTTCTAGTGTTATCTCAGAGTTGCTTCAACGTTTGCACACTGACGTTTCCCCTTCCCTCCCACCACATGTTGACAGACTAACTAATCGAATATTCTCTCTTTGAAGCAGCACCGCTGGATCTATTCATGTGTGAGGCAGGGGGTCTGTCTGTGTGTGTATGTGTGTGTCTGTGTGTGTCTGTGTGCCTGTGAGAGAGGGAGAATATTTGAATATTTCAGCACATATCCTATCCTATCCTGTGCCTTTGTGCTCTTACGTGTTTTTCCTTGTGTACTTGAGAGTGTTTATTTACACTTGTTTGTGCAATTACTTTTACGTCTTTGTGTGTGTGTGTGTGTGTGTGTGTGTGTGTGTGTGTGTGTGTGTGTGCGTGCGTGAGTGCGTGCATGTGTGTAGGCGGCCTGGTGGATGGAAATGTTGTTTATGCAGTTTTATGCAAAGCAATTATGTTGACTTAATTGGGTTTGTTTATGTGGAGAGTGTGCCACCTCCAGTCATGTATTACTGCTACCGTGGACAGACACATCACACATACACACACACACATGTCCAGACACATGCACACACATGCTTGCACAGCACACTTTTTACTGCATGATTGAATAATGTGAAGTGTTTACTCTATAATCAAGGGATTTATATTCATTGTGAGTTTTAAGGACATTGTAGCAACAAAATTGTGTTAATACAGAACCTCAACTGTACTTCATAATGTATCAGTGTGAGTGAATGAGTTCTCTTGGCACATACCGTGTCCCTATTTCTTAAGAAGCAAGTCAAATCATATACTGTTACTGTAAAAATATGCGCTGACGATCATCACTGAACACGTACAGTTGAATGGCGTCATGTTTCCCACATGTTTGGTCATGCTGTGTTCCACCTACGTTCAATTCAAACACTGAATTATTCACCTCATCCACAGAAACGTACCACCAGTTTTGCACTTTTAAAAAAAAAAAAAAACAACCCAAAAAACTGTTTTCCCCTTGTCTCCCCCTCTCCTCATTGTCTCAGGTCTGAATGCAAAGATAAAAGGTTAATTTGCCATCTCTTTCCTTGCTCTGGGCCAAATCAATTCACCATAGTCTCTGTCTGCCATTGTCCTAATCAGACCCTCAGCTCACTATTGGATTTCAATGGAACAGGCGCAGCCCAAAGACCACAACCACCTAATCAATGATCCTCAAATGGCTCTGGTTTTCTATAGGGGATTGCTCTGGTTTTTAATGCGTATACAAGGAAGTGGCAAAGGGTCGAATGACTTGATATGTCCTCTGGAAGTGCATTTGTCGTTTTGCTAATAGTGAATCACAAACACCTTCATGTGTAGAGACTGTGCTGAGCTCTCATTGTGTCTGTAAAAGGTTACATTTGGCGTCAAACCCTCTAACCCTATCACTCGCTGCTCAAGAAACAAAGGCAGGGCAGCCTCAGTCAAAATAAAACCTTCAGCTTAATCCTGATTTCTTATTGTATTTATGTCATCAGTCAAATGGTAAAAAGCTTTTTGAACCATATAACCTTTGTGCCAATGAAAGAAAAGCAAAGAGAAAGACAAAAGTGGGTCCTTCAGTTCTTTATTGTTGCGATAGCTCCTGCAGTTTCCTTCAATTTTCAGGCAAGCCAGTTGAGAAGAAAATATAAATCCATTTTCTACTGACCTCACTTTCATGCAAAGAAGAGAATTCAGTTCACACAACACACTTTCTGCTTTTAATGTGACAGCTTTTGTTGCAAAGACAATTTTGTAACCCTGCAATGTGTTGAGTCATTGTGGTGGCACATGAATCTCTGGATTTTCTTTCTGCAGGTTCCACCATGGCCCCACAGAGCTCTGGGAACGGACCGGATGGATCCCACCCGCCAATCACACGCTCACCTATGGCTCAGGAGAGAGGTACGTACAGCATGTACTGTATATACTGTATGTGTTAGAGGGGAAACTGTGTGTACATGCATATGTGTTTTTATGGCGGGATCTTTATTTTAGTAAATCAAAATGTTTAGCACACATGTCCTTAAGAGACCCCACGCATACACCGTAGACTCTGTGTGTGTGTGTCGTAAACAACTTCTATAAAAAAAACTCCAAATTGTACATCACAGTCAGATTAAAGAAGAACTTCTTGGAACGCTTCTGAAATGGAAACACAGTTGAATATGTCTAGTTGTTTATTTACATTCCAGACCAGTGAGGGGTGCATGAAGATTACAGACCATAATAAAGAGAAAACAGAAATGGTATGTTAGCAAAGCTCAGAGAATTGGAGCAACAGTTGTCGTAATGAAAGATTTTCTGAGGGAACTCAGAGGACTCGGAGCACAGAGAGATGTAAACAAAGATTTTTACTCGACTGGCTCAATGCATGACTTTGGTTTTCCTCCAAACATTTTCAGTTGTCTGTAAAAACCTGCTGTTCCAAAATGAGTTCCTTTAGCTAGTCTACTGCTTCACACCTTGCATATTTCTCTACATTCTCGACAGCGCCAGATGCTAAATCAACTTTTTAAACACATTCTAGATCAAAGGACGACGATGTTGTAGTGTGAGCTGAGCAGGTGCGCATACACGCACACACACACAAACACACAGACGCAAGGTATGCAGGGTTATGCTTCATTGTTGGCCAACTTGAGTTATGGGAAAAACATGGTTTGGTAGAAATATAACCAGTAAACATTCAGCCACCTTATCCTGGGCTTTGTTCAAGTCAGGGTGCATGTTCTTTCGATAGAGCCACTTCAGGTTTGGCAACAACTTATTGCCAAAGGCTTGTAACATGAATGCTAACCCACAAGCCGTATGTGCTGGCCAAACAGGAAATAGTTTCCAGCAATTATGGCCACTTCTCGAGTATCACTAAAAACAGCAGAATTGCTCATTTAAAAAAAATCAGCATCCACACAACATTGCAAAAAAAAAAACAAAAAAAAAAAAGACTGGGATGTAACCTTAATGGAATGACTCCCTCTCTATCACCCACCAAAGAGCAGTTAACATCAGAGAGAGACAGAGGGAGTGGATGGATGAAGACAGAGAGAGAGAGGGAGGCACTGTAAAAGGTTATTTCCCAACATGATGAAATCAAGCCGGAGATTTAATGCTGCTCTCTAATGCCTATAAACCCTGAGCCCTCCCCAGCCCAGTCCAGGAAAACACAGCACCGGTTAACAGGGCTGGCTGTTGTTTTCGCTGTTTTCCTAGCTAGGATTAACCCCCACCCCACCCCCCTCACCCCCACCTCCGAACACACACGCCCCACTTTGCTCAAGTGCCTGCTTCCCTAAGAGCTTCTCCTCTCTTCATTTCCATAAATCCGCTGAATGTCCCTTTTTTCCCCCCACTTTCTCTCGCGTGCTTCGCTGGCTGCCTGTTGTTGTTGTCCGGCTGAGAGCTTCATTCGCTTTGCCAGCAAGAGAAAAAGGTTTGTGTGTGTCTGTGTGTTTATGTGTGTGTGCACAGGGGGAGCGAACAAAGCAGAGAGAGAGAAATCCTTGAATGTGTTATTTGCTTTTAGCACTGTCTGCACAATGTTCCTCTCCCCATCCATTTTCCAGGCAATTTAAAGTACGGTATTACACACTGTATTTTTTTTCTCCTCCTCTCCCAGAATCCCCTTACCCTAATGGAAGCAAAACATTACAATAATGTCCTCACTCCTTAAACCCAGCACTCGCAGCCTAAGCACTTTCAGGCCCCAATCGCTCTTTCCCTCCATTGCACTGTCTTTCCCTCCCACACACACTTTCTCTCTCTCTTTGCCTCTCTTTCTGTCTTGGCCTCTGTCTCTTTCCTGCGCACACACACAGAGTGTTTATTGCTCTCTTTCTCCGTTATCTCCCCCCACACACTCAGAAACACAAATATGTACACGCATGTATGTGCACGCAAGCATATAGCGAATACGCACGTGGCTTTTTTAAACCTTTATCTCCCTCCTCTCCCCGCACATTTTCTCTTGCTCTCTTAGCAGAAACAAGGAATTATACAAGTGTCAACTTGCACTTTCCAACTCCGTCGTTTCCCTAAACCCCAAAACTCACTAAAGAGTCGGTCTGTGCACGCTCATTCAACAAAGCGGATAGCTATCAAAGTTTACAGTCGAGCGGGCCCAATCCATTTACACCTAATCTGCAATACTGAATCCCCCCCACCAACACACACAATCACACATACACACAGAGACCTCTCTTTCTCCCTCAATGGCCATCCAGCGACCTTTCCCCATTCGTGGTGGATTGGGAGACCTTTCTGTGGGTTTTAAAAACGAGCGGGGTGGCTTGAAAGAATGAAGCCCAGACGAGAATCGCTCCAAATGTCAATTTGAATGGTGGAGGCGAGTTTGGGCCTGAGAGGCTTTGACACATCTATTGACAGAACGGCTTAGAATAACATAGTAGCCATGGTCAAATCACCGGCTTATTCTGTGGAGAGTGGAGCACATGGTTGGCTTTTTTTTTTTTCCCCCTTTTACTGAAGCAGGCCCATTCTTTCACATATACACAGACACATATATCGACCTGTGCAGCTTGTGCAGATACATACATCTTTCAGGCCAGGTATACACATGACCTGTGCTTTCGCCAGCGATAAAGTCGACTAAATGTTCTCTGCGTGTGTTTATTTGTGCTCAGGGTTCTTTTTACATGTCAGCCTGTCCTTTTTGTGCATGGTTTGTCTAATACCCAGTCCATGCTGTGTAACTCAGCGATGTGTATCTACGAGTAACAGGAGCCAGTGCCAAGGTAAAAGATTAAGGCTTTCATCAAAGGGAAGAGTCTCTTTACACGACTAAATTGAATTGATATCCTGATTTGCTGAGCGAGAGAGTGATCACACCTGCCCTTGCTCAGTCCCTCAGTTGACATTTGATTTCACCGAGCAAGTGCAGCCACTACTGAAGGACTCTCTGACTTTTAGGTATTTTATAAGCACAGTGTTGACATTTCTTTCTCATTTTTTATTTGTGTTTGTCCGTGTGTGTTTTCAGGGTTCATGTCCAACATGCAGAGGAACCAGGCAGGCTCCCAGTTTGCCTCTCCTCAGTCTGGACCTCCCATGTCCCCCCATCCCTCACCTGGGGGCCCATTGTATTCTGGGATGGGTCCATACTCCCAGAGTGGCCCCACAGGCCCTTATGGACCTCAAGGATCACAGTATGGACACCAAGGTGAGAGCATGTGAACAAATGTTACTTAAACACTCACTAAAACATGTCTTTGTTTGTCCAGTTACACTTAAAGAAGGAGTGAAGTAACATTAGTTTTTGGACAGTTTTCAAGTGAGCAATTATACATTCATCTCCAGAAGTCTTAAATAGTTAATTTATTTCTTAGCGATTTTATATCATAATTCCCAAACACAAAAGTGCCAGATTTTCACTTTTTGTATACTGAGCTATGAGCTTTGAGCACCAGAGCCAAATGTTCTACTGCTTGTAAAAGTGCTGATATAGGAGTCTAGTTTTGTAATTTGACCAAAAAGTCAGTCCACCCCTTAATTCAATGTATTCCTTAAAGCGCTAGTGTGTCATTATGTATGGGATCTAATTAGAAATTGAGTCCTTGGAGCCAGGCTCAATAAACAAGTCCTGTCCCCTTTTTTGTCAGAAACTGAGGATGTTTAAGAAAGACTATTTAAAACAAAAGTGATAGAATTCGATTTTCCACGAGCTATGACTCCTTTCAAGGTTTCAGATGAATTATTAATCATGAAAACCACTAACAGGCCCTGTGTTGACTTCCTGTGTTGACTTTCTGGCTTTCTGACTAGTCTTATTGGAGCAATGAATACCTTGTGTATCATTCATTCACATTCAGGTTATAGAGGAGTTTGGCCTCAGACGGGAAAGCCACATTTGTCTTTTCTGATGACTGTTGGCCCCCATTTCGCAGTCACACTGGGCCTTGACATCAGTGGCATTGATTTAAAAGAGAGTTTGCTAATGAGGAATACTAAAAGACTCATTTTGAAAGACATATCCACCCTCAGTGTCTGTCTCTTACTCTCTTACGTCTCTTTCTTTAACTCCCATACACACACACACACACGTACGCACACACAGATACAGTCTCATCCTGTATGGTGGGTCTCACTGCGGGCATTAAAAACCGGGTGTGGCTCTCAGAATATTCATGAGACGCTTGAACCCTGGACAGACCTCTTGGCCCTCCTCATGATAAGATTATGAGGTAGCTCCAGACTGACAAGGCAGACTGACACATCGTGAGGTTTATCTACTGAATGATGATGTCCAATCCTATCATCAGGCTTAATGTTTAAATGTTAGCCTCACAGAAAATGGGCCAGTGTTTCAAAGTCCTCAGTTTGTTATTCGCGACCAGTATTATACGATTGTCTATGTCATAGCTCTTCATTTGTTGTTTGGCATGTTGAAATTCATCAGTCCATCATGTATCATGGACTGAAAGATTACCCTAAAGATTCACCAGAGAGTCCTTCTGTCCTGAGACACAAAGCATACAAGCAAAAGGTATCAAACATTTGCCATTTCACAGATTCACAACAACTATATGTTATAAACAAATGTATCTCAGGAATCTAGAAGCATATTGCTTCATATTTTATTGTAATTGTCCCACTGTAGCTAACTTGACTGAATGTAGCCTCGGTGTTCAGTCGATATAATAGATTTTATGCCCAGCTAACCTGTCCTGCTTATTTAAGAGGCCATTGTAGTTGTTCCAAATAGTGGTAGCTAATTTGAAAACTGTTAGGTTAAAGTCCTCACAATGAGCCTCATTTACAAACAGTACATACTCACAAATCTGTGCTTAAACCATGCGTACCAACGTTTTAAGCACAAATCTGGGATTCATCAATATGTTCTTTGTTCTTACTCTGCGAACAAATTCAGAATTGCTTTAGACCATGCGTACACACAAATCATAAATGTCCCATGGTCTTAAAACATGATAAAGTCAATATTTATTCAATGTAAACAGTATATTAGAACCACAATTATCTACAAAATGATGGGGCCTAAATATACAACGTTTAAAAGTGTGAAATTGCTAATAATTCACAGTTTATTTACTAATTATGAAATTAATAGCTAAAACGTTGTAATCCATAAATCATCATCATAAATGTAATGAAATTATTCATATATTAAAATTGTCCTGTTCCCACTTTTAGATGACAATAGCTTATATATCAGAATTTCCATATTGGAATGTGACAGTGATTAATTTCCTCCATCAGATTTGGCTGTGATATATGCAGCTGTTTAACCAGCAGCCTGTTCAATGTCCTCACAGCCCGACAGTTCAGTAGTGGCACAGGGAGGGACGCTCTGCTTTCACTACAGAGACGAAAACATGATGCACACCTAGCGCAGCAGTAGAGATTTATTCAGATCAATTCCACGGATCAACACGTTTAAAAACTTTTTATTTTATTAGGGACATACTGCATGGTAGTGATGCAACAGGTATGCAGACTGTATACAGGATTTTTCAATTAGGCTCTAAACGGCTGTGCCAACGACATGTTTACTGGCCAAATCTGCCTTATCTGGCTTCTACTTCTGAAACTATTGTTTGCATTTCACTAACAGTAAAGTTTTTCTACAGTTTTACCATCACGACCTTCTTTGCAGTGAGTGACAGCTCTCTTTACTGCTGCACTGCTGCAACAGAGCTTTCCTTATATAGAGAAATGTGGGCGTGGTAGTATGCTAATTACCTATAGTGGGCACTGTCTGTCAATTTAGAATGATTCTAATTCACTAATATACACACAGCGGTAAGAACAGTGGTAATGTGTGATCATATGGCTGTTGGGAATAACATCTATTAGTTCTTGATATTTTGAAACAAAGGTTTACTACATAATAAAATAAAAATTTTATGAGCCTGTTTGCAAATCAGTCTCATCAACCATGGTCAGCAAGCTGTGTCGAAAGCTCAAGAAAAAAAACTTTTCAAAAAGTCAGAAGACAGATTCCAGGAATTTCTGGAAAAAATAAGTTTGGATCAAATTCTATAATTAAGCATTTTGCGCTTGCTTGTTTTCTCCCTCGACTCCTGGCCATCCAACAAACGTTGACATCTGCTGTTGTACTTCGTTTTCTGCCTTTGGCGACACACCAGACGAAACATTATGGTATTTTTTGGTAAATGTGTGTTTTAATATGTCACCTTGATAAATGTGCCCATCCGTGCATGTGTTTTCCCAAAATTGCGGCCTCTCCCTCACATTTGTTAATGTTGATTAATAGCCCTAATGCATTTGGTATTTGGTCTCCCTTCTCCACCCACTCTTATCTCTTAATGTGACTTTGGCTGGGCTGACAGCCCAGTAAGCAGAGAGAAAAAGAGAAATAAAGTAAGCAGAGAGCGACAGCGAGGCGGACTAGCCTGGAAGAAGCTCTGAAGGCAGATGAGCGTGAAATCTCACTCGGATGACAGGAGAGATGTTCCCATCAGAAACAGAAAGAACAGCTCAGGCCCGCTGTCTTCTCATCACACACAAATACAGTATACATATATATATATATATATATATATATATATATATATATATATGTGTGTGTGTGTGTGTGTGTGTATATACTCTCATTTAAATTTAATACACTTGCAACTGACCTGTATCTGTCTGTATTAGTACTCTGTGATATTTTCAGACAGCAGTGCAGCCAGTACCTAGAAAGTGGCACTTGAGTGGCTGCTTCTGTATCTGCACACAGCATTTTCAAGAACAAAAAAAAACATGACCTCTCTCTCTTTTACTCCCTATTGTATCTTTATTCACCCACATTGCTACACACACACGCACAAACACACACCAACACATTTTACACATTTAGTTTTTTAATACTTTAACCTTCACCTAATCAGAACCTACTTTAACCCATTGTGAGCCTTCAGGCAGAAAACAGCACTGCTTTAAAAACAAAAAACAAAACAAAAAAATGCAAGGAGCGTTAGTCGGGCATTTTGCCACATGTTCCATGAAGATGAAACACTCTCAGTTTGAATAATCCATAATCCAAAACACCACACAGCACACCAGTATTACTATGAGATAAGATTTGCCATTTACACTTAAGATGATATATTACGTATTTGATTGACCAATGCAATGTGTTGCCGGCTGACATATTTTGTTGCAGCAAAAGTTGAGAAAGGTTCAACTTTTTTGACCTACGTTTTTTTAGCCGGAGCTCTCTGGTCTCTGGTCAGCACCCCCTCTGTGTCAGCACAGTGGTTTAACTGAAATGAATGAGATGGTTTTTTTCAGTCTGAACACAACCTTCTCTAATATAAACTTATTCGTAGTTCTGATCTTAAACCTAAACTGCAAAAAGGTCCTCACTGTGGATAATGATCCTCATGTTTCCATCCTTACAAGAACATGTCATCCACATATAGAAATTCTTCATACACAAACAGACACTTCTGACTCAGAAATATGGAAACATTACACCCAACACTACATTCACCCAGACATACTGGAGAACATGCATATGGCCTCCAGGACATAGCCAAGGCCTCAGTTCTTAGAGGGCTCATCAGGGGCCTGTTTAGGGTGAACAGGGCAGACAGATGCTGGTCATTGTTCTTAATGAAAGCTCCATCTGCTTCCCTTCCCTCTCCCCAGCGCACTAACAAATTAGCCAGCCATTAGCCAACACAGAAACGCACTCCAAGTTCCTGAACCCTGCTTTCTGTTTTTCTTGGCCTGTCTGCCTACGCTGGGAGAACCCAATCCTTGGGCCTTTAAGTTGTGTCTGTGTGTGTGTGTGTGATGTGCGATACAAAATTTTCAGCAATAATCCTTGCCACACACATCAACATTAGTAGTTCATAGAACACCAAAGAACATAAAAACTGCCTGGTGTTCTGCTGTTGGGTTACTTATAATGCAGCACTGTTCTTTTATCAGGGGCCAATGACTATTGTGCAGTTTGTGTAGTCAACTACATAAGCTCCATCCAGCATACATGTCCGGTGATACATGAGAATACAGGAGGATATGGCCTTTCTACAAACGATGCTAAAATATTTAGTAGTTATTTCCAGAGATCTTGATTAGATAAATCTGCTTCCTAGACTGTAACCAAACATTTTCTTCCAGATTGCTGTACAGTTGAATCCTGTTCAAAGCTTTTCTGCTTTGGCGTTTTAAAACTCTTACAGCGAGTGGACTCCCCAGTATTTCCCAAAGAAATATTTAAACTGCTAAATGTTTATGGCTGTCCTTTGAAAGCCCTATTTATCCAAAGTTAAACTGATCTCACTGTGTGTTGATATCAGGCTCTCATCGGAACTCAAATGACTCCAACAGCTGTTTTCAAGACATGCACTTGGACATGGTTCCAGCCAGCATGTTGAGAACAGTGGACGCACAGACAGACGGGGGAGGAGGATATCATACCATTACAGGAAAGAGATTTGGAGTCTGTCTCAGCTCTGCTCTCTCTCCCACCCATCACATAGCTCCCTCCACCACACTCCCCCCCCCCCCCCCCTCGAGGGGTTAAGCACTCCGCTGGTAATGACCATGCTTCAGACAGCACTTTTAAGCCTTGGTGCCTTGCCGGAGCCGCGGTGTAATTCGGCCAAAAAAGAAAAAAAGCCATGACTCAAACCAGCGCCTGGGGGAGGGAGTGGAGTTTTTTGGAGGAAATTGACAGTGTGTGGAGCTCGGCAGCCTCAAGGCGCACCCCAGCCCTGCTTAGTCTCAGACACCCTGCCAGGGAAGGTGCTGAGGTGGCTGGGAGAGGATGTAGGGGCCTAAGGCAAGAGAAGACGCTGCAAAAAAACATCCATCCCAGCAAGTCATACATGTATACTACAGTCTAATACTGACTCATAAAAGCATATAAAGCAAGTGAAGAAGTTTTTTCAATGTAAATGATCTGCATTGTTATTATATCAACATTTGTGAGCTGGTGTGCCTAATCTCATTATATTGCTTCTATTAAAAAAAGATGGAACTGCTTCAGAAACAGTTAAAATTAAGTTTTAAATAATGTGATACTTATTTTTACTGAATAACACATTAAGTTGCATAAGAAGGGAAAATATATAGAGGAGATGCTGTCTTATAGCACCCATACTGAGGTGTAGAAAATGTAAATAAGATGCAATGAAATGAGGACATATGTATTCTTCTCAACATGCTACATTTCCTTAATGCCCACTTCTCTAACTGAAACCATTCCCTGGACCCCTACTACATCCCCCAAAAAAGCTTAAAATAAAAGCTTTTGTTCATTTCTTTTATTTGTGTTCGGCCTCATGTGGACATAGACAGCCTGCCCGCGTTCCTGTCCTTGGCAGCTCAAGCATGCAGCCATGTAATCTGTGTTCCACTCCTTATTGATGGAGTTCACAGATCCGGAGGGTGCGTTGGTGCACCATCATACCTTACTCTACCGTAGCCGGGAGAATGACGGCTTCGGCTGTTAGACTTTGCCGGTCCAGTCTGCTGAGGAAGCAGTAGACGGTAATCTGCTTGGTCACACTCTAGCTCTCCCGCAGGACTGCAGGGATTAAACCCGGCGCAGAATATAGCGTCCGTCGAATGCGTGACCGTGCTGGGAATTTCCATGTAATTGTGAACGAAGCACCATGAGCTCTTCTTCTTCTTCTCCTCCCCTCCATCGCGCTATAAATACCACCAAAACTCCCCAAAGGCAGCAAGTGTCCGAGAAGCAGGCAGGAAACCAGCACTGAGCCACAAGGACAGAAGAAGGGACAAATAAGAAAAGACATCCTCCTTGTCCTCTTTTCATCCTCTCCCTCCTTGACTGATTTCCGGATTAGAATGAGCAGCATACAAAGTAGATAAGGTAGATGCCACCCTTCTGTACATATATGTTAATGCCAACATCTGCATAACAGCTAACGAACAGAGTAGGTATTTCTGGCACAACTTCACCTACCTCCAAGGTGCATGGAGGAGGAAAAAGACTGAATACAGTAGGTCAAAGCTCCAGCAACACGTGTAATATAAAGAACAACTTCATTGTGAGACCTCACAATGAGGTTCTTTATATTACAAGTGTTGCTGGAGTTCTGACCTCTAACAGCAAACAACTCATATTTTCTTTTCTCCTGGCCTGTTTGAATGCCAGAAGGTGGGATTTCTGAGCACTTACATTGTGTTTTTTAAAGGCAGGGTTTGTACAATAAAACCACCAACTGCTCTCAACTCATAACACCTTATGTGAACCAACTGTCACGGCTAAGAACCAACATGCAACTTTTTCTCCATTTATTAAGAGTTATCTAAAAGATCAGACTGGGAAAAGTGTGACTGGGAATTTTTTTAATTTAAATGTTATTAACTATTGTGACTTCCCATGATAACTATATGAAAAAGTTTGTTTTTTGAAAAAAATAACTCACACTGAAGTCTCAAGAACTGCTGACTTCCAAATTTAGAACCAAAGACACCTTTGGCCCCTCAAGTCTGGATGCACATTATATCACTATTAGTGCCTTTAGTACATTTGAATTTGTCTTATGGAATGTTATAATTTTTGTAATTGTAATTTAAACATGATATAGTAATATCCTGGAGTTATATGTGTTTTGTGTTTTGTTTCTGCAATAATCCAACTTCCTCATCTCATGTATTCTGAATGGCACTTACAAAGCCTTAGAAAGCATGAATGGCTCTTATGAAAACACCTAGAATTTCAGGGTTTAACTCTCAGTCATTATAAAAAGTGGGTTAGTGCGCTATCTGTCCTTGAAAAAGCACTTTGGCACAGCACCAATCCTTCAGCAAGTGAATCATTCTTGTCAGGACGGAGCAAGTCTCTCATAGGAAAGCTTAGCATTAACCCAGTCCCACAGCTACTCTGTCTTTCTTTTGTCAGCCGAAGCAAACATAGCCTGCAACCAAAACATTTTGAATGGCAGTACATCAAGACTGATACATTCTCTCAACACGCGACTTAATGACACTTTTTTCAGTAAGATTTGGCTTTGCGTCTCACCCCCAAATAAAGTCTTATGGAAACTTTTAGACACTGACTCCCACTTTTGGGACTTTTGTTCCATTCGCCAAAATTGGGGGAAAAAATGCAGATCGTCCAAATGGGACTGTGATATAAACAACTCCCTGGGAGGTGTCCTGGAGCCTCAGTCTGTCATAAGGGCCAAAAACCACAAAGTGTCCACCCAGCCTATTGAGAATATATGGCAGGCAGCCATGACATGGGGCTCAGCTGTCCAAAGACAGCTGAGAGAGGTCGCTGACTGGGGCCTTGTTCATCTGCAGCAAACCGTCTACCCAACCTGAGAAGAAGTAGGCTGCAGGGCACTGTTCCCAGGATTTTCTACAGTGTTATAGGTGGTTGATTATGAGTGGAAGAAACATGGAATTGTGACTTTTACTGGTTGCAAGGTCTCAGAAGTATTATATATGCATTCACACAGACAAGCAGATGGACACACACACACACACACACACACACACTCATGTACTGTGCACCATACGTATCCTCCTGTGTTCGTTAGCAGACATCCTTTCTTCCTGAACGCTTCCCTATTATAGCCCCAAAACCCTTGACAGGTGTCAGCCGTACTCAGCTCACCGACTCACCAAAGCCTCCCCAGAAATAATCCGCTTCTTCTTTTCCCATCTCCCACAGTAGATTTCATCACAATTTCTGGACAAATTCAACCGGAGCTGCCGACTTTTATGGGAAAGACTTTTATTTTGATTCAATATAAATCCTATCTCGGGGGTTGGGGGGAAGGGGTTCCCCCCTCCCTCCCTTTCTGTCTGTCTCTCTTTCCGCCCCCACCCTCTGCTGCTTCCTCCCGCTCTTTCCCTCTGTCGGACTTGTAGGCTTATGTCATGTGGAAAGTGTCTTCACTGAAGCAGCTCGAGGACACTGAGAAGCCATTTCCATTTTCGGAGTCGTTTTTTTCCCCCCCGTGTGGAATATTGTCATTCAACTTTCCCTCATTTGAGTGTGCGGAAAAGCCTTCAGGTTTTAAAGGGACTTGATCCCCTTTTCCAGACATATTCTCAGAGGATTAAGCAGTGAGGCCCAACTAAAGCACCCTTAATCAAATCAAAATAAATAGCCTCCTTCACAATGGAGGATGCCACATTTTCCATTTCTATTTTGCAGGGGATTTGTCCCAGGGAGGGAATATCACAGTGGAAAAGGCCCAATGCCTGCAGAGTGAATACAATGTGATGTGCTCTGTGTGTGTGTGTGTGTGTGTGTGGGTGTGTATTGCACTTACATGTACAAGAGGTGTGTTTTCAGTGTGCCTGAATGTATGTACATGTTGTCTTTGACAGCATGGTGATTCTCTTTCAGCTCTTATTGCAGCTGGTGCTGGAGTCAAGCCGGGCTTTTAGAGCCAAAATGGAGGGGTTTAAGTGTGCCTTAGGAAAGCTTCTGGCATCGCAGACGTGTGGCACTCCAGGGCAGCAAGAAAGCGTTTACTGCAGATTAAAGCTCCTCTCAAGTGTTTCACAAAGTCAGCCTTAAGCTTGGCAATTGTTCTCAGGGCCATCCAGCAACCTGCAGCTGTGAAAGTGTCAGCAGACCACACCCTGTATACTTATCCCAGCCTCTACTAGATGTTGTGGAGGTCATGAATCAAAATTAAGTTCTGCATTTTACATTTTTCATTCCTCATCTGTCACAGGAGTATTTTCTTGATGGATGAAACAGTTGTGTGTCACTGCTGTAGGTATAAGGGTATCAGCTGGCAAGCACTTTATAAACACTCCATTTCGCTCAAATGAAGTGAATCATAGCACCCGTCTGCGACTACAGTATTTCACAACAGCCATTTTGCGTCATTCTTTTAAGCAATGCATTGACTTCAAGTGGGAAGTTAAGTACCTCAAGTGACAGCAATCCATGTTTTACCTTTTGACTGACATTGTTAAAAAAAACTTACTTACATTTCAGATGACTTTAGATATCTGTCAGTTCACTCCCACGTCATCTTTTTCCAGGGAACTACCCTCGGACCTCCAACTACAGTGGGGCTGCCAGTACCAGCTACAGCGGCCCCGGCCCCGGCATGACCAACAGTCTGGGGATGAACGCTAGCAGCCCCATGCACGGCCAAGGACCCGGCCAACCCATACCCATAGGACGCAGCCATGGACCGGCCAACCAGAACAGGGTTTACCCCCCCATGGGCCCCAGCTCCCCCAGTATGCCCCAGCCAGCGGGACCAGGAATGGGCCCTCCTTCTTTGGGTACCTCTAACCGAAAGACCCAGGAGACAGCAGCAGCCACTATGCCAGGCTCTGCTAACTCAACACACAACAGGTAAGTGCGTGAATGTGTGTGTGTGTATAAGCATGTTATTGTAACTCTCTGATAACGATCCTAAAAGTGATCTCGACAAAGAAAGAAGATGAATGGTGTAAAAGTGTATACAGCTCTCCAAAAGAAATGACCCTAATTCATTTTAGGGACTGAGACATTTCTTTACTTCATGTGGAAATAGTGATAGGCTAATATTAGGGGCCAGCAAGCAACTCTATCTTACATCACTCTCTATCTGATTACTGACTCCTCTCTGCAGGGTCATATGTGGGGAGCTTTGCTGAAAAGCACCACAGAGGATTTCTGTGTCACAGACTTTCTTTTTTTCGGAGGGTTTTTTCAGATGTGCAGACAAGAGTTCATTCTCAGGGGTTCCACGCTTCTATGAGCCATTTGTGGAACTATCCCTATTTTCACACATCTCATAAAGTGCCTGACATTTTGATAGCTGGCACTATACACCAAGTGCCATTTGTTGCAGAAAAAGAGATATTGGCTTGTGAGAAGCTTGTATGGGTTGAACAGTGTACTGTCAAAACATAAAAAGAAGGAAAAGCAAACCACAGGTTTAACTGTGAGACAGAAGTGACACCGAGTACCTTAACACAAATACAAAGCACTTTGATGCCATAACGGTATATGAGTTAAGAGATATTATTTTTTTCATCAGGGTTGTAGCTTTGAATATATGAGTGTTTGTAGCGTTGGAGACCGGGGCTGTTGTGGGATTGCGTGGGCAGTAAACTTTTGCTGAACCCTGCCGGGGGAACTTGTGAAAACATGGCCGTCTTCAGAGAGGAAGGGTGGATTTCTGTGCTTCCTCCAATCAGTGTGGGTTTTGCTTAACAATGCATCATGGGAGCAGGCTCGCCAGCATTCTGCAGGCTGAAGTGGCAGATTAACATTTGTCAGTGTTCATTCCCATTTCTGGTGATGCATGAGTCAGACTGAAGACTGTGAGCCAGTGATGATATTTCAGATGAAGTTTCTCTTTCTGTCGGGGGCGTCTGTTGACGCCGATCTGCAGGCGGCCTCCGTATGTGAGGTCCCCAGCCCAGATGCAGCCACCCCAACCCACCTCCACCCGCTGGCCCACACCCCACCCTGCCTCCACCCGTCCACCACCCTCACCTCCACCCAGACCTCACCATTCACCCATCCTGCCACCCTCACATTCACAGCACCATAGGTAGGTCCACCGCCCTCAAAACATTTGTGTCTGTTTTTAGATATTATACACTGCATATATGTGAATGTGTTTGTGTGTCATATGACTGGCGGTTATTCAAGCTAAACGGAACTGAAAGTGATCGTGATGACATTTCTCACAAGCACCCTCTGAGAGCAAAACAAGGAGAGTCATTGTAATTGCTATCATCACCTTCATCATCGTCACTGTAGTCATCATTATCATCGGCATCTCTGAGTCACTGTAATGGCAACAAGAAGTGAGCACATACTGTATAAGATGCACAGACACACACACGCACACACTCACACTGAGTTTCAGACTATTGTGTGCTGGGGAGTGTGTGGGGGGGGGGGCTGAGGCATGTCTGACAGTATGTGTGATTAATTATGTGCATCAGGGGGCCCAGTGCTGTACACACACACACACTTACACACACAGACAAAACACACGCAGCAATGCAAATGCTGGTCAAGCCATTAAGAGATGGCTGGGCTGTCAATAAGAAGTGGCATGACATGATCCCCACTGCTGGGACCAATCAGACTGCCTGTCACTCTCTCCTCACATTCACTAAGACACCACAGAGGTGTCGCTCGCCATGGTGCCACTGGAGAGGACACTCTCTCTCTTTCCCTCTTTTTCTTTGTTGGTTTGTTTACGAATCTGTGTAAACATGTGTTTGTATCTTCATCTGTTTCTCCATCTGATCCATTTTGATTCACTATTGGCAGTGAAAGTATATATGTTCCTTGTTTTGTTTTGTTTTTTCCTTTATCTTTAACATAAAACATTAAAAAATATGATTCTTTTACTTTAGTTCTCAGAGATTGCATTTCAACCCAACTGTGTGTCCAGTGATGTCTTTTTTTATTTTCTGTTAGAAATTGGTGTTTTCTTTCTCTGTTGTTCAGCCATGATGGCTGTTATCACAAATGCTAACTTCCCAATTGTTACCCTGTTTATTCAAAACAAAGCATCCCCCCCACCGTGCTGGAGGAAAAACTGAGCAGACACCGGATGTTCAGAACAACAAAAGACTTTTATCAACTAACTGGTGTAAAAAATCTACCAGCTGGGTGACTATTTGCTTCCAAGCAGAGTGGTGTTCACATATTTTGAATCGTTTGTTATATTTCTGGTTTCTTCTTTATCCAGAATATTGGATATTATTTTTTTTTTAATCTATTTATTAGGTTTTGCAGTTTTTTTCCACATGACACAGACAGTTGTGCATATGCATCCCCTCCCTCCCGTCCCCACAGCAGACATAAACAGGAAGAGGTGTTGACATGAGGAGACCATCAAATACAAAATAGGTAATGGGAAAGTTCAGAAGACAGTTATAAAACATACAAAAATAAAGCTGCAAGCAGCAATACACAAAATCACTGTATGTCACATGTTGCACAGATGGCATAATCAGATCAAAGAAAAAATAATCATTGTGTAAAGATGATGTATACAGAATTTCAACACCATTGGGCAAAAGCTGGATTTGATGGCAAATAAGTCTGTTATGCCGCTGGCGGGACCTGAACCCCGGTCACCACAAAGTACTGGGTCCCAATTAAAAGCAGGTGCTTATATCGATGAGCTACAAGGCCACACATGAGTATCAAATTTTGGCAAGATAAGGCATACAGCTCTGTGTAAACCCCCAAGTCATGCCATTACAATAATAATAGGGTTCCTGCACTACATACACAGACCCCTATGTGTGGGAAACATTCTATATAACATCCCATGGCTTTAGTTGTCCCCATCCTCTGGAACAACTGTTGAGGTCTTTACAATAGTCCAGAAAAGGTGTCCAGGTGGTTTTTTTTGTCCAAGTTTCTCAGTGAAACTTTCAGGGAGAATCTAATCTTCTCTATCCTGATGTAATATAATACATCCTGTTTCCATTCAAGAAGTATGAGACGTCCAGCTAAAAAAGAGGTAAAATACATCATTCGATTAAGTTACAGGGGAATGTTAGGGTCAGGGGAGGGGGTTCACGAAACTGGGCTGATGTCTTTCCAGAATTCAAATAAGCGAGGACAGTTCCAGAACATGTGGAGCAGGTCGGCAGGTGATTGTCTACAACGGTTACATTCGTCATTTGTGCCAGGAAATAATCCTTGCTAGTCTAGAGTTAGTGTAAAAAATGCGTTATAGAATCTTATATTGTATAAAACTGTGTCTGACACATATTGAGGAGGTGTGAATTAGCCCCAATACAGTCTCCCATATCCTGTCCATCAGCTCCTTCCCCAAATCCTGCTCGAAAACAACTTTAAGATTGTTAAGAGTTTCAAGCTTAATGGAGTCTATTTCAGTGTGTTAAGGAAATGATAGCAACTTTGTTCAACAAAAAGGGATTACAATGGAGATTTTTGTAGAATGACTCCTGTCTCTGTGCTGCCTGTCTCACCCTCACTGTTGTTCTTGTCTGCTGTCGCTCATTCTCCCTCTTTCATCTCTTCCTGTCTGCTTCTGTTCTCTCTCCTCCCACCTGTTTCAGTCTTTTACCCAACTCTCTCAACTGTATCGCCCTCTCTCTTTCTGTGCAGCTCTGTTATCCTACCCAGACTGTGTTATCTCTCTCAGTCTTTCTTCCTCCCAATCTGCTTTTTGTTCTCCGCTGTCTCCAGCACAGCCTTGTTATGTTTTTCCTCCTCAGATCCCACTTTAGAACATCTGACGGAGATCAGGAGAAAATTGGCCTCCGAAAACCTGTAGTTAAAGGCTCCAGTACCCCGTTTGCTCTCCAGATCTCATTCAAACATTCAGACCTAGTTCCCCTCCGTCTGAGAAACAAGTTGTTAGTCGTAGCACATGTCTAGTTTCGCCCTTTGATGCATCAACCCTGAGTGAACTGCCACAGCCACCCGCTCCCTACCTTCCAAATCAGGGCTAGTTAGCAGCAATGTCGTCGCTTGGTCTCTTTGTCTTTTGCTCTTTTTCTTGAACGTGCCCCTTCACTACAGCCCCACCGATAATCCCTCTACGTCTCCACCTTTCATCCCCCATCTCAATCCTCCCCTGACTCACACACCAGTAGACACCCTCCAGCGTCATTATGCTGACTGAAAAGAATGCCAAATGAACAGAGGAGGACCACTTCTGGTGTCCCATGGCTGCAGGCGAGGGTCGTGATTAAATCTTCATAAAGTGTGGCCTGAGTGATTTTTTTCCCCCCCGAGCCCTCTAAGAATTTCTCCTCCACTGACTGACTGGAATCGGAAACAATTGTCCTGTTTTTTTTTAATCAGATAATCAGTTTGATTGGTGGTTGAGGGGGAACAGTGTCAGTGTGAGAGTAGAGAGTAAAGTAGGGGTTAGCCTAAAGACTTACATAAGAACCCTGTTGCTCTACTAAAAGTCAAACGTGCCCTAAAAGCAGTGAAATATGGCTTTTATTTTATTAACAAAGTCACACATAAGTTTTGTAATCTAGAAATTGAAGATCATTCTGATGTTGTATTTACTCCACATCAATTTGAAAAATTCAAATATTAATGTCACTTGCACAATTTCAAAAATAGATGCTTGTCAATCTGAAAATGAAATCAGTCTCATGAAAAGTTGACTTTTTGTGGTGCTAAGCTGTCAGTTGTCAGTATGATGAATTGCAGTGTAATGTCAAGCCTGTCAGTGTGGGGGAGGTACAAGTTTGTTTGTAAGAAAGGTGAGTTATACATTTTTTTTAGGGGCTGTGGATTGATGTTGGGGATTTTTTGGAAAAGAGAAGAGAACAGAAAGTATTAAAAGGTATAAGCTTTTCTTGGCAGCAGCTTCAGAGGACAGAATTGGCTTTTCAAATGACTTTCCAGCGCTGCCGGCGACACTCTACAAAAAGTTCCTGGAGCTATAGGAACGGGCTGTGTCGAAAAAATAAGCACTTAGTAGAAGAAGAGCAAAGCTCAGAAAAAAAAAAGAGCCGTAAATCAAAGGGAAATTGAAGGGAGAAAAATGTTGGAAGAGGGAAGAAGAGAGGAGAGGAGAGTGCTCCCAGGCAAATCCTCGCCAAATAATTCATTTCTGACCTCCTTAGTAAGTAAATTTGCTAAATAAATAAGAGCAGCGCTTGAATGTCAAGAACGGGGGATGCTGCCTGTGGCGCTTTGTCGCTCGCAGTCTTGGCAGTGCTGCGGAGCGCTCTGCTTTCATTAGATGGGCAAAATAAATGGCTTCTCCTCCATCCATCCTGAGCTGTTTGATGTTTGGGAAGGAGGGGAGGGAGAAGCGAAGAGTAGCTTTTCTCTGGATTTAATATGTTAAAAGCTGTCCTTATTTTTTGTGGGGGGTTTATTCTGGTCTCCCTTCTGTGTGTGTGTGTGTGAGTGTATGTGTTTGTGTGTGTGTATGTGTGTGTGAGAGTGTGTGTGCTGAGTTGAGTCAGGACTTTTGGAGTAGCTATGAGCCCAAGCTGCCCTGAGAACAGATTGGGTCCATATATAATTCATGGCCTCCAGCCGATCCACTCCATCCTTCCATCCAGCAACCTCTCCCTGGCTCTTTTTCTTTTGCTTTCTTCTACACACTCTCTCACACACACACACACACACACAAAGCAGGGGGATCGATAGGGAGGGACGCTCAGCCATCACACACTTGTGCAGTCCCGGCGCTTGTGCTGTCTCGTCCAGTTAGCAGCGCTGGGAGGCATCAGCGCGGCCTGTCACCACGAATGAAGGACAAAGGCGCTGCCACTTCTAGAGAGACACCGTCAGCTGGTTGGCTGGCACCTCGTAACCATGGCATCCCCTTGGCAACGGCGCCCACCCTGCGCATGAACACAAGGATATGCTCAAACACACACTGACACACACACTCTGCCCACAGTGTGAAAGTGGCCTTCTCCGATGCCCTTCACACATGTGGACTGAATAGCAACAGAAACGTGTGTGTACGTGTGTGTGCGTGCGTGCGTACGTGCACGTGTGTGTGCGTGCATACGTGCGTGCGTGTGTGTGCGTGTGACTGACTGAATTAGGGAAAAAACAAGGGGGAGAGTGAAGGACAGCGAGGGCAGAACATTTAGATAGAATGAATAGAAAAACAATAGAGTAGCAGTTATCACTTTGAAGTGACTGGGGTAAATAAAAGAATGTGTGTTTTCTATTGATGCATTTCAAAGGCCTTTAATTTGACTCTCATTGTATGAGATGATGACTTGTAACTCAGGCTTGGCTGCCGTAATGGTGTCTGGACAGGCCGAACAAAAGAAGCTTTCTAATATTATGTTAAAACTCTAATGCTCTCCTCAGGCCTCTGCTAGACAACATACTGAGAATGCACTGGCCTGACAATGTTAGGATAGATGTTTCTATGTTTTTTACTGAGAGACAGTGTGTGTGTGTGTGTGTGTGTGTGTGTGTGTGTGTGTGTTCCCCCGACTCAATCTCATGGAACAGCGATTACCTCCAGCTCTAGGGCCCTGAGCTGAAAATACGCCCCCCATCGGTCCACCAGGGACTCATCCGCACACTAGTCAGGCTTCTTCATGCCTTAATTTCCCTCCCTCCTTCTCTCTTTTCTCTCCACCTCCTTTCTTCTTCTCTTCCTCTCCCTCCATTTCCATCTCTCCATCCCTTCTCTTTCCCCCTGTGTTGCTGCTTTCTCTCTTTTCCTTCACTCACTCTTTCTCTCTCTGCGGCAACAGGATGCTTTTTTTTTTTTTTTCCCGGCACAAAGGTGCCCGAGAGCAAGAAGAATGCGTTGTGCCTTTTTTTTTTTTTTTTTTTTTTTTTTCCCCGATAGCGGCACATGCATATATTAAGTGTGATTAAACGCTGTGCGGTGCCTCCATCAAGTGCTTTCTAATGGGCTTTTTTATGACATGAATTAGTCATAATGGGAGAGCGCCACAGTCGAAAACCTCCAACCACTGTTGTTGTTGTTGTTGATTTGGATATTTCACTATTCACAAGAGAGCTTGTCCTTATATTGCTTAAGGTGGGTGAGGGGCGTTTTACAGTTTGGATAAATGAGGTTCGCAGGCATTTGGCATCTCTAAACTTATTTTTCATTGTTGGCTTATCAGCGCTCTCTTTTGTGGGAGTTTGTATGCAGAATACATTTTTTGCTTGCGAGAGAAGGTGCAACGATCAAAAGGTAATTTTATTTCTGTGTCTTGACTCACACAGAGCTTTTTAGAGAACACGTAGGCAGGAAACGAAGGAGTCTATATTTCCCCCATTATGGAGAAATGGGGCCAGATAAGCGTGGATTTGGTGTACGCTTGTTTCTTTGCCATGGAGCTCCCCTGTGCACCTCGGCCCCCATAGAGGGATTACATATGTATCATCAGCCGTGCTCTATGACTAATTACATCTGTGAGATGAGATTATGGGGAGGTTTACCAAGCCGATCCCTCCTCTTAGGCTATGTGTATCGGTTCCAGCATGAGGTATTGCATGGGTTTATGTGCGGGTGTGTGAAAGAGAGGAAGATGCCAGTTAGGAGGGAATTTGAATGACATGAATCCAGATAGCATTTTTCTTTTCGACCACATAAAAAAGTGCTGCATTTTGGGACAAATACTCCTCCTTGTGGGCTGCCCCCCCCACCCCCCACCCCCCTTCCTTCCTGCATTCCTCCCATTTCTCCCTTTACTTCACCCTTACTACCATCTGACTTTCTCAGTTCTCCACCCCTTCCTCCCTCTCCACCTCCTGCCTTCTTTCCTAAATTTATTTCATCCTGCACTCTGAGGCTTCCACTTCTCTTCTCTTGCTCCTTTCAGTCTTTTAGGCCTCTCTCTCTCTTCACCTCACATCTCTTTTCTCCTCCTAAGTGTGCGCGTCTCTCTCTCTCTCTCTCTCTCTTTCACAGCTTTTTTATATGGTTGTCCAGGAGATAATCTTGAGTCAGCAGGAGATAGACCAAATTGTTCCTAACATGGTGTTCCCTTTCAGACCCCATGTCAGTGGCTTTGGCCTGCCTGGCATGCAATGATAGACGCTGCCTTCAATCAGGCACTCTCTCTCACACACACACACACACACACAGACACACACAGACAGACATGCATTCAGCAGGTTGCAGATAAGCCCCTCTGATGTCACTTGCAACACCATGTGATGAGCCGCCTGAGAGAGAGAGAGAGAAGGGAGGCTGAGGGAGGGAGATTGAGCGGGATTGATTTTTGCTGTCACCATGGCAACAAATAACATGATCCTCTCCAAAAGCACACCTTAATTAGTTAAATTATGGCTTGTGGGAGAGGGAGAGGGAGGGAGAGGGGGATTTGTAGAAGAGCAGATAAGGGAGGATAGAAGAGTTTTTCTTTTCTGATGCTGCGCGCTCATCTCCAATCTTTTGGAAGGGCTGTTTGTTTGATCAGGGATATGTTGTGTACTACGCTTTTATACTGTGACTTACAGATATAGTACATGCTGCTTGGTTTTTAATACAAGAATAAAGGAGCACGGCAGTAACAGACTGCCAAATATCATCTATATACCATTTTGTGACTTCTGCTCTTCTGCAGCTTTCTCTGTTACCCACTTATCTCTCTCCACAGCCTGTCATTACGTCATAAATTTAAACTGGATTCATCTCTACCAAGCCGACTTACATTTTTCTCCTCTCTCTGTGGTAGGCAGGGCAGCTATCAAGGCCCTGGCATCAGCCAGACAAGCTCCATGGCCACCACTGTCCCCTACAGCCAGCCAGCGGGCAACAACGGTTCAGCCATGGGCAACGCACAAGGTCCAGCCTACAATATGCTGCCTTCAGGTATACTAGCGAAATACAAACTGGTATATATTGTCTAAGAGTATGATTGATTTGAGAAAGGCATATAGGGAAAGCAGGTGCTGACATTAGCAATACAAATGTCAGCATTTTAAGCACACAGAACTTCATAAAACACACATACTGTATCTGACAAGGGAGATAACTTGACTGAATTATCTCAATTTCCCCTCAAGCCCATTCATGCAAGCTGTCACCCCTAAACCACCAACCATCAACAGATATACAAAGATTTAAAATGATGTTATGACCCCCATCTGCTCCCCTCGCTTATCTTGCATTGCAATGTACAGAATACAAGTTGGTAAAATGAAAAGAACCTGTTGTCGAAGCAGCCCTCCAGGTTAATGTCAGGAACTGTCTGGCAATTCACTGAGCCACTCAAGATTAACCTATGTGTTTATGTTGACTGTATATTAGAATAAACTCAGTATTGTTCCCATTCAGAGAAAGAGAAAGAGGAGTAGAAGGGGGGCAAAAGCAAGGGCTGAGAAATAAAATAAATAAAATAAAGGGCTAAGAAATCAAGAGAGTTCTTTCTACTACGCTACTTACTTTCTCAGTGCTCTTACTTTCCCTGTCGAGCTGGCCCTCCAGTGAGCAAAGATTAATGTGGTACATCCCTTTTTTTTTCTTTCAGCCCTTCACCCCGATGCATTGTTGCTAAACGCACCTCGGAGAGCACTGTGGCTCCCAAAATGAAAGGCACCTTTTATTCAAAACCAAATATCAGAATGCGTGACATTTGGAAAACTTCAAACGAATTAGAGCACCAAGGTTCCTCAAAACTCATCTGGTTTGCCCCTGGGCACGGTAAAAAGCCATTAGTTTTCCCACCGCGCTGCAGCACACAAGGGAAAAATAAAGAGGGAGCCTTGTATCCAAGGATTTCAGCCCACACAAGCACCATTCATTTTAGACGAGTTATAACACGTTGAATCGACCGTGACACAAAAACATGCCAAGTATACCTTTTCATTCTACCTTGGTGAAAGCATACCTATTGTGGGAGTTCAACATCAGTTTACTTGAGACAATGTTAATTACTGTATTATGGCCGTGGAACAAAGCTCATCTGCCTGACATGGCTCTTATTCTGTATTCTCAGAATGTTTTCGCGAAAACTTTTGAGCAATTTACTTTTGAATGAAATGTTTTGTCATTGTTTGTTAAGGAGCCATAGGAATGTCAGGAGATGGGATGATGAGCCCAGATGGGAAACTGAAAACCGACGTAAAAGACGACAGTGGCCCCGCCAACGAGCCTCACAAACCAAAGGTACCCCCTTGACCTTTTTCCTATTCCCATCTTTCTTTGCACATCCCTCTCTCTCTCTCTCTCTCTCTCTCTCTCTCTCATTTCTTTGTTTTGTTTTTTTGTTTTTTGATCTCGCTCCCCTAATGAAGCAAACCAAATCTGATCAGCATATGCTGCCTCAGCACAGTGGGCTGTTTCTCTGTTGTTTTCTCGCCATATTTAATGATTTGTTTAACATTTACCATTCCTAATGTTTTCCTCACTTTGTTTTTGCCCCCAGCACTCTCTTCTTGCTGATGTTTTGGCAGTCTGAGCTGCAAAAAAAAAAAGAGAGGCACAGAGCGAAAGAGAGGGCTCGGCATCTGCAGTACACACATGCATGTACACACATTCAAACACACCAACACAGATCATATACACACACACAAAAACATAAAGACGAGAAGCCACACATTGGCCTTTCCACTCACTCACAAACACACACATTCTCTTAAACACTACTTCTTCAGATCCTCCTCTCTCCACACACACACACACACACACACACACACACACACACACACACACACACACACACACACACACACACACACACAACACGTCCCAATACACAATGCTGACTTCTCATTTTGCCCTGCAATTGCAGCTCGGCTTGGCTCAGCTCAGCAACAACAGAACTCTGCTCTTTGCTCTTTTCTACCCCCCTCCCCTTGTTTTTGCTTAACAACCCTCCACACACACACACACACACACACACATACACACACGCCTCCATCACATCCACTACACGTCTTTTCCCTCCAAATCCCTGTCTTTTCTTTTGCTGATTACGGTAGTAGGGCCTTTTGAATTATTTAAGGCAGTCAGAGCAGCCAGAAAGACCCCCAGTGCTCCCAAAAGAGATGATCTGTCTGCCGAGAGACAGCGCGAGAGAGAGAAGGAGATGGAGAAAGAGAGAGCGATACAGAAAGAGAGACAGGGGAAGAGAGAGGGAGAAAGATAAGGTTTTGCTGACATGAGCATTCTGTTCACAGACCAGAAGCACTTGTCAAGCTGTTGTTCCCTTTTTCACAGTTTCTCTCACACACACACACATATACACACACACACACACGTATGTACACATGCACTGAAGGACTCATGTATCTAGACACAGACGCACACACACACACACACACACACACTGATGTCAGCTAACATGGAGTGATTTACACAAAGTGGAGCTTGTATCCAGATTCAGGCACATGCATACTGTTCATAGACAAACTATGTAGACTAATACATACTGATCTGCATGCATTTTAAACACACACACACACACACATATATTTGTAGACTAAGACACAATAACAGTAATGCATGGAAAACCTCAAATACACACTACTGCTATATGGCTATGTATAGTACACAAAGAAATGCTAAACCCACTCATAGACAAACAGAGGTTGGAATAGTATCCCGTTCCTTAAGTAAAAGTTAAACACAAAACAGAATCATTAAGAATTTAAAAGTAAAGTACAGAAGTCTAATTAGTAAAATTAGAAATGGGCCCTTTCAGAGTGTTATGTTATATAACACTCTATATGTCATATTATTAGACTGCTATTTCTGATGAATTAATATAAAAGTTAGTTAGCTAGTTAAATCTGTAACAACACAACATATTTTATTATATTTTTATTTAATTTCTCATAGGTGTTGGATGAATATTACACAAGTACTTGGCCTTCAACACTGGACAAAAATGTATGCATGCTTACACAAATGCACACCACACACACACACACATACAGTCTTATGTCTTATACATCATTTGTACTGTTACTATCTTTGAGCTACGACTCACCGCGGTATGTTATACCAAGGAGGTGTGTGAAAGCAGTCATAGATGCTTTTGTCCACAGAAAATTAAAGTCCCGTGCCCTCTCTCTCTCTCTTTACCAGCTACAGGATGGCTACAGCAACAATAACAGCACCAGTGGCTCCCAGCAGTATGTGTCCCAGCCAGCCACACCAGGCGGTGCCCTGCCCGTGCCCTCCCCCCTCTCTCCCAGCCCGGCCAGCCTGTCCTCCTACCATGGAGATGATAGTGACAGCATCAGCAGCCCCCCTTGGCCCCTCAAGACCCCTTCCAGCCCCGTAAGTGCTACAAATTCAAACAATGTTGGATGAATGGATGTGTGCATTTACTTAATAGGAACAAGAATTACATTAACTTATAGACACCAAATCAAGCAACTTAAAGATCAATGAAGTAAAGTCAATTTCCCTTTATGGACACTTGTGTTATTACAAGCTGTTAGTTTGATTGATCTATGTATGACTGAAGGATTATTATGTTATTAATTGATCAAAAGCTGGTTCCTAGACAACAAAAGTGTTTCTAAACCTGGACTGAAGTCAACCAAGACTGTGTGGGATTAAACTTTGTCCACCGATTTTGAACTTGAGGTATATGAATGTGTTGTGAATGAACACTGAAGTAAACACAGGCTGAACACTAAACAAAATGCACTAAAGAAGTGTTTATTTTAGCTTGGTCATTCAACCAAGGGCCTACTTCAGAATGTGTAAATATGGCATGAAACTTTAATGATCCCCATGGGGAGAGTGGGCTGTTGTAGCAGAAAATAGCAAAAGGATACTGCAATGAGAAATAGACTCAAATAGACTCTATATAATGGAATATATAGAAAGGAACTGGTATAAATGATGTGTCAACACATGTCTGGTATAAGGTAAGAATAAAAATAGTTTATATGATAACATTATCTACCCATTTATACATATACATCTACCATTTTATCTTACAATAAAAAGGTTGATACTGGTGATATTACTTGTATGTAGAGTATAAAAGGTCATATTCTTATGTTTAATCCAATGTTTTCTGCTCTCCTCAATTTCTTTTCTTGCCAGAAAGCCAACCCTAACTCCTCATCCCTCAGTGGGGAGCGAATCACACGGCTGTATGAGCTGGGTGTGGAGCCAGAGAGGCGGAGCTGGGTGGAGCGCTATCTGTCCTTCATGGAGGAGAGGGGAACACCTGTAGCCCAGCTGCCAATAGTGGGCAAGAAGCCACTAGACCTCTGGAAGCTCTACATGGCTGTTCGAGAGATAGGAGGCCTCGCTATGGTAACGCATAAGGAACACATTTAATGTTATTATGTTTGGGGTAATGTTAAAGATAACAGGTGAACAAGACTAGGTCAAAACCTAGTACAGTATGTGGCTGGACCGTGTATGGTCAATGTGTCAAACTGTGGCCAATTTATTACAGTGATAGTCAGTGGTATTGTCTATAATGTGAATTCCTAGATATTAAATGTTCATCTGCAATTTTCTTTAGTGGTCCCAGTAATATTTGCTGTGTATTACTGTATTGCTGTGCTTGTAAAGTGTACTGAAGTAGCATCACATGAAATGGTTAAGCTACTTTTGAGTAAAAAAAAAAAAAAAAAAGGTTATAAACGCAGTTGCAAGAACAATACTGTCCACTCATATCTTGCGATGTTTGATTTGAAAGAGAACTTATTTTAATTCTAATTATAACTATTCTAATTACCTATCTGTTAACTCCCCCTGCTCTTTCATCTGTTTCACTCCATGAATGTCTCTTGTTTTTCACTCTATACTGAGTGTTTTGTCAGAGTGATTGTTATTTGGGGTGCTTTAACTGTTCTCTCTCCCTCATGCCATGTGTCTTTTTTCTGCCTCTTTCTTGGTTGATGATCATGGAGGCTGCAGTGGAAATTTTAAATGAAAGTTTTGACAGCAATTTGGGTGCAAATTCAGGAGGCTTATCTCCTCCCAGTTACAGCAGTTACAGTCAAATCAAGCGCACCTGCAGAGCAGCCGCCCCACACTAAACTGATATAACAGCTACATGAGTCGCATGTTTTGCCTGCAAGACTTGTGTTTTAATGCTGTCATTCATTGCTTGTGATGTGAAAACGTCAGAGAAATAAAAAGCTTGCGTCCTGATATTTAGTTCAGTTATAAAATCCAAACGCACCGCGGCGTGTCTCTCCTGCCGGCTGCTAAAAGTGCTGTCAGCCGAAGAGTCCATCACACTGGACAGTAGAGACACTGAGTCATTTTAAAAGAATAACGGCCAATGGGAAAACTCCAACCTCAGCCGGCCAACCAATGGTGTAACTTCATCACTCACTCAGTCTGTCAGTCACTCACTCACTCACACACGGACAACTGCGGTTATAGGGCTGGTCCGTGGCCAGTCCAGCCAAAAAGTATTCTGAGCAGAACATAACTTCACACAAAGCGAACTCAATTCACTCTGCTCCTGTGCATCGGCTGTTTAATATTCTCCAGCAATGTGCACTCAAGCACCATGACATATGGTGTGCTTCTAAATGTTGAGAGATGTACTCAAGAGAATGCGATACATGAAATATGTCTTAGAGAGCCCACAGTATATTCCCGAAAATATCACAATATGCAAGTTCTGAGGTCAGATTTACAGAAAGCTCTGAGAAATCAGGAAATGACATACTCTACATGGCCAAAATGTGTGGATATGATCCCTCGAACATTACATTATTCCAAAGTTTTGGACATCTATCATGATCTGCTGCAAAACAGCCTCCACTCCTTTCAGCAAAATTATAGAACATGACTGCAGGGATTTGCTCCCATTCAGTCACAAGAGAATGCCTGGCCAGAAGTCAGTTCTCATCTCAAAGGTGTTTGATGGGGTTGCGGTCAGGACACAGTGCAGGCCAGTTAAGTTCTTCAGTGCCAAACTGGGAAAACCATTTCTTTATAGACTTGCCCCGTGGTCAAAGGCACTATCATGTTTGATAACACCAGCCTTCCCTCAAGCTGTTGCCACAAAGTTTGAAGAACACTATTGTTTAAAATAGTGTTGTATGCTGCGACATCAAGATTTCACATAATTAGAATCCAGAGGCCCAGCCCAAACACCTCTGTCCACACACTTTTGGCAATAGTGTAGTCTTAAATGCTTTTTTTTTCTTTTTTTTTACTATTAGATTAAAAACAGCAGTGTGAAAATAGTGTGCAATACTTTTGAGTGACCTACAACTCTGTGGTTACACTAAGTACAAAACCATTAAGTGTTCGGCCATGGAATTGATTATTTTGATTGAATTCAGCCGGCTGTGGTTTACCATAATACAGGCAAAATGACAAGTGTGTGGCTGATATACCACTGGGATACATTACTTTTTATAGAGAGAACATGAGCACAAAGAAAGGATTCTTAACGGTAAAATATCATTGTCGTCACTGCGTGGAATACCCATCATTTAACTTCTTAACATCTTGTCATCCTCCCAACCCCACAACACCAATCAGGTAAACAAGAACAAGAAGTGGCGCGAGTTGTCCACCAACCTGAACGTGGGCACGTCCAGCAGCTCCGCCAGCTCACTCAAGAAGCAGTACATCCAGTATCTGTTTGCCTATGAGTGTAAGATGGAGCGGGGAGAAGAGCCGCCAGCAGACAGCAGCAGCAGCAGTGGCAGCATGGCTGGAGGGGACAACAGGAAGCAGGTCAAGATCCAACCACCCTCACCTGGTAAGGACTGATAACAGACCGCTTCGCTGGGGTTTTCACAACTCCACTCTCCCATCTGTCAGCAGCCAAACAACAGGTGTTACTGATCAAACTACAGGTGTCAGGAACCATCAGAGAAACAGTGATCTGTATTCATGTGTCATACAACATCACCACAATAACAGCATTGCAGCTGTGTTAGAAACCTTCCAGTGAACTGTTATTCTATGGAGGACAGGGAACCGGGAGAAATAGTTATTTATATATGTATTTAGTTAATACAGCATGTGTACTGTATATATGTAGTATGTGCGGATTCATTGATTAGCAGGCTGTGTAAATTTGTCCCCTTGTGTCGGTTTTAGTTAAAGCCTGAGTTGCAGTTTGAAAAGACTATTTCGATTTGCGCAAGGTTGTAGCTGATCATATATCAAGTTGATTTAATGCAGAAATAAAAAGTAATGTCCATAGTGAAGCAATTAATTCCCAGCCAAAAACACCATAATCTAATTACGTCTGTCAGTTCATAGAGCTGTGGACCGCCAGAGAGTGTGTTACAACAGCAGAAACAGGCCTCATCTGCTTAGATATTTAACAAAATATGACAAGGGAGGAGGTGTCACAAGAGTGCAATTACTCATTTTTATTTGGTTCTTGATGTCTCATGTCTTTAAATCAATTTGCAGTTGTAACATTGCGTTGAAATCTAGATGAGGTGTAAAATACAACATACTGCAAATGTAACACTACAATGTGTTTAGCTAAAGAAAAACACTATACTCCAAACAGTGATAACTCCATCAACTCTCTTACGAAAAAAAAACGCTGACAACAAGCCACCATGAACAGTCAATGAGTATTATTATTAAATTATCCTAGTAGAGTGCAACATGAACACATGGACACACCTTAAAACCCACGAGAGATGAGCGAACATTAACGTTGTTTTGATTAGATGATTCTTCCTTTAATGAAGGTGAGCTAGGATACGATCACCACTTAAACCTGAGACTTGCCTTTATTTGATTACAGTGCGATTGAGGTTAAGTAATGCTGTTTTGATGCAGCACTGTAACACAAAGGGTACTTTTTGTTTGTGTTTATTACCTGTTCACACCACGCGTCTCTCTATGCACAATTATGACGTGAGGATCAGGAGAGGAGAGAGAAAGAGTTGGAGCGATGTAGAGCGGTAAGGTCACGTCTCTAATTTGCAGCGGAGATGAGAAAAGTGACCCTGGCTTTTAAATAGAACATCGGAGCACTTCACCTGCCTGAGACACTACAGATTGCTTTTCCTGGTGGGTGGAAAGGAGCATCTGCCTTCATTTGCATACACATAGATGTATACAGTACACATGAGCCGCACACACATACATAAACACATATGAATGAATGCATGTTCTGCTCGTAACACTTTATAATTCATAATTCAGCCCCGTCTCATCTTTTCAAGGGGATCTAACCTCCTCAATTTTATAGAATCTCATTTTGCCCATATCAGCTGATGGGACCATTGTACAGAGTTAACATAATCGTAAATAGCATCTATATTGTGAAATATAAAAAGGTCAGTACTTGTGATGTTTGGACCGTCTTTTTGATATGCAAACTGTAAATTGCTCATGCTACAAAACTTGATTGAATTAATATCTCTTGCATATTTTTCATATCATCTGCACATGTAAAAATTGGTGGTTCTTATGAACAGCTTGTACTGAAATACCAGTGCCATGTTAGACAAGAGTTTTCTCCATAAAGTAATCTGCAAATGCGACACATACCTATTTTAAAGGGTATTTCAGGTTTATTATAACCTATTTTCGTAGTTTGGGCCACTCAGCAATTTAAGTGCTGAGATCAGGGAACACGGTGACATTGCTCAGAAGTAGTCCAGTGTGGCAAGAAACACAAACACTCAAACAGGTTTTTAATAAACCCCCCAGGTTAGCCAAATCTTTCTGAGGCAAACTCTTAGACAAGCGTTTCTACTTAGACACACAGTACTTTCGAGCTATGTTAGTAATTGGCAGAAAGTGAGATATCCTGTGCAGTAAGGGATTATTACATAGGCTGAATTAATAAATGATTCTGTAGGGTTGGTGTTGTGATTGGCTCAGTTTTACCCCCAATTAAAGTTGTTTAGAAAAACTGGCTACTGTTGCTTGTTATAGTAGGAAAAGCACAGGTTTTACTAATAAGGTTAAAAATGACCATGTGACAGTGAGCCAGCATGCACGATCCCAAGACCCTCAAACCAAAGTAGCTAAATGAAATTCAGTTATCAATAATTTTATTATTTACACCTGTGCTTTTCCTACTGTGACATGTCAAAATGTCTTTGGTGAAAAAGGCCCATTGTCTGACCACTCATGTTTCTTGCCCCATCTGACTTTGTTGTAGTAATGTTGCCTGGTTCTCGGTTCTCAGCAATCACTTAGTTGAGTACAATGTTATCAGAACTGATAGAAATTATGGCCAAAACTACAAGAATAAGACCTAAGTTGTAGAAAAAAAAAAAAAAAAAAAATTCCTTCAAGATTACATTTAAAATACTTCAAAAGAAAAAATTCAACAGGTTAAAAAATCTGCCTTTAGGGTAAAATGTTTTTCTCCCATATACTTAAACTTGCTCCGTGTGTTGAAATGTATGATTTTCTTGTGACACTTGTGATCATCAGTGTCATTAAAGTGATTACATTTCAGTTAACTTCAAAGATCCCCTGCAGACATATTTTAAGACAAATCATGCTTGTATGTACACGTTTTATCTTGAGGTTTAAGGTGAGCGCAGAGAAACTTTCCCCCTTCAGCTGATGAATGTGGAAACAGTCTTCTAACATCAAACCCTGAACATACATCATTCTGCACACAGAAGGTCAAACATCCAAGTGAAGTAACAATAAGCACGCATTTTACATAATACATAGGATTTTAAGACTACATACACTGGCAGGTAACACAAAGTTCTTGCAGTCCAGAAAATCTTGTGGGCAGCTGCGTCGGATCATAAAATGCGACTGCGAGAGAACCATCCCTTTGAAGACCACATATACAAAATTACTTCAAAACTGACACTTAGTGTAATGTCATAAATGGGACTAAATACCACAGGTTCACAATCTAGAAAAAAATCCTTTCTTCTTTATACCTCTGTCCTGATCTACTATGTATTCTTGCCTGCTCTGAAGTGAAAATTGTCCTACTGACACCCTGCCAGCCTATATATAGACTGACAGCGCAATGATGTCACAGAGGGAGCTTGTCCAGCGGGCTAGAGGGGGTGGTGGGGTGGAGAGGGTGTGTGTGTATGTGTGTGTGTGTAGTGGTGGTGGTGGGGTGTGGGGAGTGATTAATGAGGACTGGAATGTAGAATGTAAACAAACTCGGCCTCGCCGTCACCTTTCATTCACAAAACTGGCTCGGCTGACTGACTCCCCCCAACCCCTTAACCACTACTACCCCTCTGGATTATGTCATCCACTGACACACACACACATACAGGCTCTTGTGCACACACACATCATACATCAGCCACATGCCTCTTGTACACACACACTTTTTTTTTTTTTTGCATTGGCTCCTCTGTCATTCTTTTCTCCCTGTAAATGTGGAGCAGAGGGCACTTGAGTTCACGCTCTCCTCCACCTCCCTCCGTCATCGTGCCCCGTCGCTCAGTATTATGTATCTGCCTGTCTGCCCGCCTGCTCTTGAAGAATGGCAAACCTCTTAACCTTGGCTAACCCCCACCATTGTTTGCACTTCTTCACATGTGCATGTGTGTGTGCACATGTTCGTCTGAGGCGGGGATATCCCAGGAAGTGAAGAATCCCTAATGCTCACTGCCCCTTTTTGCCCTCTCTCCTACCTCTGCTCATCGCATCCCATCATCATGGGATAACCATCTCTCCCTGTCTCTCTCTCTCTCTCTCTCTCTTTCTCTTTCTCTCTGTCTCCTGTGATGTAGAGGCAGGGGGTATCGTTGAATAATTCAGAATTAGCATGAATTTTTAAAGCTTAAGTCTTTCTTTTTTTTTCCTGTGGAAACGTGTGGTGCAGGGAAAGGCCACTCAGGCTGTTCCAGAGGAAGGCTTCTTACGCTAAATGCTCATTAGGATACTTTCACATTCTCTCTTTCTCTGTCTTTGTCATCTTTTAACCGGAACAGTCCACATTTTCCATTAAGCCTGCTTCAGGGAATTTGTATCCCTTGGTTTTATCTAGTTGGGGTTCTTTGTGTGGCGGGCTCTTGTAGCTCTGCACTGCTATAATTTTCTAGTCATCTGAACTGAGAAATTCACAGAAATATGGTGTCATAACAAGAGAGCACACTAACCCAGTTTTAACCCCAGTTTGATTCACTGTGTGAAGAGATGAATTTTTCCTAGGAGGCGGTCATCAGCACAGGCTTTCTCAATCTCCTCCCTCATATTTAAAGGATATTTTTTGAAGCAAAAAGCACAGACTTTTTCCCCCAATGCACAAATGGTAGAGACACAGTTATATATACACTATATTTTATTCAAATACACTATGTCCCCCAGCTCAGCCCTCCACATGAACCCCTCATCAAGTCCGTGGCACACCTAAAAAAGCTAGCTAAACCATCTTCAAACAGCTTCCAAATAAAGAGCTGTGCTGCCACCGCCTGAGTGGGCAATTCCCTCAGACAAATCCTTCCCTTCTCTCTGCTGTGTCTTCTCCTCCTGCTCCTGCCTCCTTTCCCTTCTCCTCTTCCTCCACCGGCCCCCTTTACTGCCCTCATGTAGGCTGTTTGCTTGAGCTCAGTTCTCATGTAGGGCATCACTGTGAGTGCCTTAGCCTTAAGTCCAAAGTTATCTCCCTAATACAGCACCTTGCTGCAGCCAAAGCCCACTATGGCCGTTTTAAAACTCAAACCAGTCTTCATATCTGAAGACTCGGGGGAGCTCAGCGGTCTGAATGTGTTACCATTTTTGCTGTGAATTTTGTGAATCGTCTAGCTATAATAATAATAAGGCTATTTCTGTCTCCCAGCCAATTCAGGCGGCTCCCTCCAAGGCCCTCAGACACCCCAGTCCTCTGGCAGCAGCTCTACAGCAGAGGCAGCAGGGGATCTGAAACCTCCTACTCCCACCACCACCCCTCTGGGACAGGTCACACCACTGCCTCCCAACAGGTACCACACAGACATACAGTACTATACTGCCACTGCTCCTCTAAATTCTGTTCCTTTTAATACTGTTTTACTGCTTTAACTAGCATCACAGCTACTATTATTACTACTTTTGCTGCTATCAGCAGCAAAGTGAACACAGCGAACATCTAAGTTATTAATGACAATGTTATTAATAGTGAAATACTGCTTAGTTGCTCTTAGTTTGTATGATCAATTAACTTTTTATTCTTTGCAGTAGGTTTCAGTTTAATATTGGGACACTCATGTATGTAGAAAGAAAGATGTTGATGTACAAACCTAAATTGCACAATCTTACGTGAAGCAGAATTTGATTAAAATGATCTTCATGATCTTTATGTACATATGTAATTATGTTCAGATACATTAACATTATTCATAGAAACAGGTAGGTTTAATAGTTTCCCTAATGAGAAAAGGCTTTGTTCGTTATGAGATTGAAGATTAAGTACATTTTGTGTTTTATTCCTCTTCACTATTTATGATTTTAGTCCTATACTTTTTAGCAAAATATACCTCTTCTCTGCTCACTTCTTAATGATTGATAATGAAGACTTGAGTTGTGTTTTAGACAAGTCTTTTTCTAGCAGATTTTATTTTTAGAGCTTTAGAGCTTTGAGAGGAGACAAAGTTATATGTTTGCAATATAATTTTATACTGTATGAAAGAAGTATTCATACTGCAGCAGATTTGGTTATTTTTAAGCCCACAATGGCAAAACATCCTTTTCTACTGTATCATTACTAGTACGATTCTATGGCCTTATTTTTATATGGAGTATCTGAAGAATTTAATATCAAAATTAGACATCATTTAAAAAATTAAAAATTACAAAATGAAAACACTTTTTAAAAAATTAAGGAATTCTTTCACAGCACATGGTATCCATATTTTCAGTGTGTCCAGTCCTCGGTCTCCACCTCTCTCATACAGCTCCCTCTTTCTCCCGTTTTCTCTCCTCTCTGTCCCTCCCTTCTTACCCTCCTCGTCTGGTCCAGGAGCAGTGTGAGTGTACAGGACCCCTTCTCAGAGGTGAGCGACCCGGCCTTCCAGAAGCGTGCTACCTCCCTGCCCCCCTCAGCCCCTTACCAGCAGGGCCTCAGCATGCCTGACATGATGATGAGGATGCAGTATGATGCCAAGGATCCCTTCGCTGGGATGAGGAAGAGTAAGTGAGGAACATGCTGTGGCATCCGTTCACCAAAACACCAAGCCCTGGGCCAATTTTCCAAATTTCCCAGACTTTTTTGCTGTGTTGCAAAAAAACAGGAAATTGATTTGAATCAAGTATTTTATTTATTATGTTATATATATTTAAAGGACCTCAAGTTACATTTTCAAATTATAAATACATATTGTCAATATTGACTATATGGGACATTTCATTCATGTTTTACTTACAGTAGACATCCAGGAAACCTGAAACTTCATCTTAAAACATAATATAAACTTACTTGGTTCTTTGTCAAAATTACTCATGTATGGAAAGCCTTTCGTCTGTCTCATTGATTTAATTCATTGTCTAGTCACCATGTCGCCTCAGATCAGGACAGATGTGTCTGTTATACTACTAGAACTATGAAAGGAGATGGGAACTGTTTGTTACACCACTCACCCCTTTATCGAAAACACCAGCTCTTCTGATGTTCTTGTAGCTTAGCCTCCGTCTCATCCTAACTTTGTTCATCCTTTTCATCCTCCTCGTTTAAACCTTTCATCCTTTCCACCCTGCTGAGAAGCACCTGTTTTTGGCCAACTCATGTGGTTTAGTTTTCAGAACAAACAGTAGTTTTAGAAAGGATGGCGGCTCCTCTGAAACCTGAGGAGAATGGAGTCTGAATGAATAATATGGTGGATGTTAGCTGCATAACATCAGTTACAGCCTCAGAACAATGGGTTTAATAGTGTAAAGTGGTGAATATTCATAGAGGAATGCTGCCACCTGCTGGTTAGCAGAAGACATGACTCATAAACAAAATCCTTAAAATGATGAGCATATTTAGGCTTCTGTTGCATGTTTCTAGGACAATCATAATCACACTGTTTTTCACATCAATGCCTGTTAAAATTAGGATTCCCTTCTCCATTTTTTTCTTTTTTTCTACATTCAATCACTGTTAAATGAGATAATTTCAGATGTATTTACCTCCTTTGCTTTCTTCCTCCTCAGTGGCAGGAGGTGATCCTTACATGCCGGGGCAGATGCCCAGCAGTGGTATACAGGACATGTATGGTCGGCCCCCGTCAGCCCTGAGTATGAGCCAACGGTCGCAGTACCCATACGGGCCCGGCTTTGACAGAAGGTAAGCAATGAAGCCAGAGGAAGGGGGTAGTGAACCTCTCGAAATTTTCCCAACATAAGCACAAAGAACCACTGTAGTGTTTTTACTTAATGTGCCCACCTACCTGTTTATAATGGAAGTTATGTCAGTGGCGTGTGTCAGAAGCATTAAGACTTTCCTGTTGTGTGATCCTCAGACCGGACCATGTGATGGGGATGGAGGGGAGCATGGGCCCCCCCGGGAGTCAGAACAACATGGGACCTTCTAACAGTGAGGGTAGCATGTATTCTCCCAGCAGATACCCTTCACAGCAGAGGTCAGCACCTGTGTGTGTGTGTGTGTGTGTGTGTGTGTGTGTGTGTGTGTGTGTGTGAGCGTATTCAGGCCAATACATAAATATTGTGTAGTTTTGCTAGTCTTTTTTTAATATTCCTTCTTCTGTTCCAGACATGACGGCTACGGTCAGCAGTATCCCGGCATGCCATACGGGATGCATCCGTCTGGGATGTTTCCACAGCAACAGGTGAGAGACATTATCTTTATATACTCAGTACTGTTAATCTATTACTATAAGATGGAAATACAGTCCTTTTACAATAGTCAGCCCTAAGAATATCACAGTTCAACGCACCGATAATGGATAAATAAACTATGAAATAAGTTTTGTTTGTTCTGGTAATAGTGGCCATTGCTGCATTATTATTGTATTGTTTTGATCATTTTTGTCGTCATTCCTCTCTGACATAAGTACATTTTATTTTTTTTATAACTAATAAAATAGAGTAGACCTGAATTTGCTCAGTTCATGCAGTCACTAACAGCATTGTTCATGAATGAGCTTAATCAGTAGTTCAGACTAAACTGTATATCAGCAAATGTTATCAAACAGAAGATTAACTGATAATAACTACAGATATTGTATCACTGCCTCCTGCATCTCTGAATGCACACTGAAAGTTTTGGAACAATTGTAAGCAAATGAAGACATTTCTTCAGCTCACATGCATAACTCATAACTCCTACTCCTCTTCAGCAACATTAAAACACAGAGATAACATATATACATATAAAACGTAGAAATATTCACATGAAACAATGTATAGTGTTAAAACACAAACTGGCCACTACTGCAGCTTTATGGAACTGATGACAAAGTGAGTTGATTTACTGCAACTGGGATAAAAGAACTCTTGAAGACATGTAAATTTGTTATTGAATAATTAATTGCAACCAGAGCAAAATAGCCATGCGTGTTGTTTTGTCTTGTTTTGTCTTTTTTTCAACATAATTCTTAGTTTTACTGTTTTCTTTTTTGTCATTGGTTATCATTTTTAAAAAATCTTTATTGTAATATTCACTTTTCTGTTGTTTCTTCAATACTCTTTGAGTACTTTGGGCTGCACTTCTGCTTAATTACATATAATTAAGCAAATGCTTATATAATTACACATTTATTACATATAATAATGGAATGATAAGAATTTATCTGGCTGCGTGTGATTGTACAATAACTGGCATAAATTCATCACTAACTATCCACACCTTTGCTTTAGCAGGGCTACAAACGGCCCATGGATGGTATGTATGGACCCCCACCCAAGAGACACGAGAGTGACATTTATGCCATGCAGTACCCCAACCAGCAGCCGGACATGTACAACCACTACGGTGGTGGGTACTCAGGTCCTGAACACAGACCCATCCAGGGACAGTTCCCCTACCCCTACCCCCGTGACCGTATGGCCCCCTCGGGGCAGAGCCAGCACAGTATGATGGGTGGGGGACCCACACCTAACCACGCTGCTGATGGCCCCAACATGTGGCCTTCCAGGACAGACCTTGGCTATCCCTACCCCAACCGACAGGGGCCGCCATCACAAATGCCCACTTATGGCTCACTTGGTAGAGATGACATGGATGGGCGGCCCGGACAGGAGCAGTGGCACCGTCAGTCTCCCTACATATCATCATCAGGCGGCATGGCTCCCCTGTCGTCACGCCAGCCCCCGTCATCTTATTCTAACTCCCCGTCCATGGCAAACCACCTGCCCAGAGCACCCAGCCCAGGGGCCTTCCAGCGCTCCATGGACTCCCGGATGTCACCCAGCAAAGTACCGTTCATGTCACCCATGAAGATGCCTAAACCTGGGATGGCCATGATGGGCTCACAGGGCCCTGGGCCACTGGGTCAGTTTCCTCCGAACCTGAGGAAGGACCTCAACTACCCGCCAGGATCAGTGGAGGCTGCCATACCAACTCTCAAGCCTCGACGCAAGCTTACCTCCAAGGACACTGGTGAGATAGAGCATTCATTTGTAGTCCTATTATTTCATCAATCAATATTTTAAAAAGTGCTGTCAGTAAGGTGAGAAGTTGTAAACATGTTGGTTGGTAAATAGATTGCTGATATTTCCTGGTCATTTATAGGCTGTTCAATTCTAGCTGAATATTTAGCTTGCAAATTATTTTTATGCTCTAAAACAACAACATTACTTCCCTCCTTTAGCTGTACAACTAAACCAAATTTTCAGGTAGAACTACCACAACACGAGGTACATTTTATTACAAAAGTCTTTTTATCATTTGGGCAAAGTCTGATCACCATTTTTTTTCCCTTCCTGGTCTCAAAACTCCCACTGTTTTAATCCCAGGAACGCCTGAGGCCTGGCGTGTGATGATGTCTCTGAAGTCTGGACTCCTAGCAGAGAGCACATGGGCTCTAGACACCATCAACATCCTGCTGTACGATGACAGCACTGTGGCCTCCTTTAACCTCTCCCAGGTAAAACTAATTTTACTACAGCTCACTGATGACTGACAGAACAGATTCATTTAGCCCACTAGAGCATGCTGTGACAGTCTGAGTTAAAGCATTCTGAATCTCTTTAAACCTGATAATCTAGACTAACCTTTTCTATTGTTGTAAGAATCTCTAAGAGGATTTGCTTTGCTATTCTCACTTGTTGTTATTGACTTGAAGGATTCTAGATATCCAAGAATGTTCAAAAAGAAAGTGATTATAATGTGAAAATAGTTAGTAGACAGTAAGTCTAAGCTTTCCTCTAAAGATGCATTCACCATGTGGGACCCTTTGTCAATTTATGTCTGATTGATTTCTGCTTACATTGTTGACACTGATATTTTATGTTTGTCTGACCAGTTGCCTGGCTTCCTGGAGCTTATTGTAGAGTACTTCCGTCGTTGTCTGATTGAGATGTTTGGCATCCTGGAAGAGTATGAAGTCGGGACTGTGGCTCACAAAAGCCTCTTGGGCCCCACTAGTAACCAGAAAGAAGAACCCATCCCTGACCAGGAAACAGACTGTACGGTCCAACCTGAACCTGAGTCAGCCCCGGCTCCAGAGATGCCGGTAGAGCAAGCAGAGGGCAGCACGGAGGAAGCTCCACCTGTCACCGCAGAGCCAGTGTTATCTGAGGTGAATGGCGAGAGGGAGGAGTCTGAGGGGAGCATAAAGAAGGAGGACAAGAACAAAGAAGACAGAGAAAAGGGGGGAGAGGAAGAGGAGAGTGAAAAGGGAGCGGAGAGTAAAAAGGAATGTGCTGACCAGCCTGTCGCAGCGCTAGAACCCAGACCTAAACAAGCCAGCAAGTATGATAAGCTCCCCATCAAGATTGTCCACAAAGAGGATCCAATTGAAGACATGACAGGTTACGTCACTGAGTTCACCAGCGGGCTGCTGCACTGGCAGGCTGGTGGAGGTGACTCCACTGCTCACATTCAGACACACTTTGAACCCCGCAGCGAACCACCTGCCAGGGCAGACGAAAAGATGAGGAAAGAAAACAAACAGGAAAACAAGACGGATGACGTGAAGAATCAACCGAGGAAACATATCACTGCTACTATCGATGATGTTTTGTGTGCTAGGGTTGATGCCCTCTCTTACGCCCACCCTGCACGTTCCTTGCCATCCTACCCATTCAGGGTGCATCCTGATGGGGAGCAGGACCACATCACTTTGCTGGAGGATGAGCCCCGCTGCCTGGACGAGGCACCGCTCTCCACAACCTCTGCCTGGCAGGACTCTCTGACCAAGCGGTGCCTCTGCGTCTCCAACATCATCCGGAGCCTGTCCTTTCTCCCGGGGAACGACTCGGATATGTCACGCCACCCTGCTCTGGTTCTTCTTCTGGGAAGGCTCCTCCTGCTGCACCACCAGCACCCAGAGAGAAACAGGTCGCCCCCTAGCTATCAGAGAGATGAACAGCAGGAGCAGGGGCTGTCGAGCAGTAAAGAGGAGTGGTGGTGGGAGTGTCTGAGTGTGCTCAGGGAGAACGCCATGGTCACTCTGGCCAACATCTCAGGCCAGCTAGATCTCTCCACCTATCCAGACACAATCTGTCTCCCCATCTTGGATGGGCTTCTCCACTGGATGGTGTGTCCTTCAGCTGAAGCCCAGGACCCCTTCCCATCTGCACCTCCCTACTCCCAGCTCACTCCTCAGAGGCTGGTGCTGGAGTGCCTCTGCAAGCTGAGCATCCAGGAGGGCAACGTCGACCTCCTGCTAGCTACGCCGCCTTTCAGCCGACAGGAGAAACTCTTCACCGTCTTGGTCCGCTATGTGGGTCAGAGGAAGGCCCAGGTGTACAGGGAGATGGCAGTGGCAGTCCTCTCCCACCTGGCACAAGGAGACCCCACAGCGGCACGTGCCATAGCCATGCAGAAGGGCAGCGTGGGTAATTTGGTGGGCTTCTTGGAGGACGGTGTTAGCATGTCGCAGTACCAGCAGAACCCTCATAGCTTGCTGCACATGGGACATCCACCTATGGACCCACCTAGTATAAACATGATGTGCAGAGCAGCTAAAGGCCTGTTAGCCATGGCTAAAGTAGAGGAGAACAAGACAGAGTTTGTGCTGTACGAAAGCAGATTATTAGACATCTCCATTTCCTCAGTGCTCAACGTGGGAGTGGTGGCCATTATTTGCCAAGTTCTCTTTCACTTAGGGAAATTATGACAGGAGGAGAGGCAGGACTCGCACGGCAGACATTAAGGCGGACAACATATTTCTGTGGTTTTTCTATTTTTATTTATCAAAATGACAGAAAATGTTTGTTTTTTTTAAAAAAGAAATATCCACATAAACAAAATATCTCTATATATGTATAGCTTCTAGGCACTGTTAAAAAAGTGAGTTTGGGATTTGAAAGCTCATTTTAATACAAATATTTAATACCTGCTGGTGTTGGATTGCTACGTTTGATATTTTGTTTGGCATTTGTTTTTTTTTTTTGTTTGTTTACTTTTTTCAGCCAAAGCTGCCACCAGATCTCGGTGCTGAATTACGTGGTTCCTTTTGAGTCGATGAGTTGTTGAGATGTTTTTCAGTTTTATAAATGCTATAATATACTCATCAACATTTTGTTAATGGAGAGTATTTATTTAAAATGTGACACTGTACAGTAGTTTGAACTTTTTTGCCAGCAGTTATGGGGGAAAAAAAACACTGACTTTTTAAATTGAAATATATATGTCTCCATCGCTGGAAGATAAATTGTGCAATAGGACTAGAGCAAGTTGTCCCTTTTTGAGAACAACGAGAAGATGTAAATCTTTAAAGACACCTGCAGTGTGTGCTTTAGGCCATCATGAGGCAGCATTGCACCAGCCAATCAACATGAGAAAAGCGCATCTGTCAAAAGAAGTGTCTAATTTATCAATCATAGCCTCAACGACTTTCACAGATGAACTTTGTGTTTCCTAAGCACTTGTGTTATGTCTGTATTTTTTCATCACTGTGTATATAAACCGTTGTACAATGGACGCACATGATTCTTTCAGTCTCAATCAAGCATAGCAAGAGATGGGACTTTCTGACTATTATAACAAAATGCTTTTATTGTTGGTAAAATTTGTTATTGTTATTATACATATTTTGTTAATGGGGTCAAATATTTGAACATGGCAGATGTAACTGATGTTTCAATGTAAAAATTCCTGTATGCATTGTATTATAGCTGAGAAAACAATCGCTTTGGTAATCAAACGTGGAAGTGCCAGGGTGAGAGGATAACTAGGCGAGGTTACACAAGAAAACTGAACACATTTCTGTTCATTACTGTCCTCCATTCATGTCAATGGGCATATTTTTGAATCTGAAGCTCTAAAAGAAACATGTGAAAAGAACCTTCAAAATGTCCTGAAAGCTCATTGTAAAATTTGCCTTTTTTCGTATGACTCCATGTCTCTCTTTTATTCAGTATACACATTTATACTCTGTGCTGCACATGTCACAAATAAATGTACGATGAACATCGTTAAGCACCAGAGACGTTGCATTATGTCCAGACAATCTTAGGCCAATAAAACAAACATCAACTGCTTACTCGGGCTGCTTCTCATTGACTTCATTCTAAATGATTTGACCACAGCCGGAGGACACGTGATAAGATGACCTGATTGTTTTCTGTCTGATCACACTTGAGTTCAGATAAAGATGGCTGCTGTTCTAGTATGACCTCAGAGGTCTCTGATGCATATTAAAAATGCCTCCCATCTATAAATACCGGTTTTATATTTGATCTCTAATGACCACTAGAACATTAACAGGGTTATTTAACAGCTTGTGCATAATTTTACTAGTGTTGATAACTGCTGCTTTAAATACAACATATTTAATCAGCATCATCATGTGTCCAGGAATATTTCCTATGTGGGTATAATAACAGGACAAAGGTGATGTAAGCTGTAAGTTACTGAAAAGGTCAGTCCTCCCTCAACACTGGGTGATGTATTGACTGTAATGTGTGGCTGTTCCACATCACAAACAACTGAAGGAAATCTTATGAAAAGGAAAACTAAAATATTATGACATTCCTTTATTATAAAAGACATTTGAATGAACTTGAAATACTGAAATTAAGAGTTACAGCACATCATTAAGAAGCCAGCTGATCTTTACCAACCTACCACTAATGATTTTTGCAAAAAAAGTGATATTGCGGTTATTCTCTAGTATTCATTATGAAACTAGCATTGTTCCCAGGACTACGTCACTCTTATAGTCACTCGTGCTTGTTGATGAATTTCTGCATATAAACTTCCTCTTTTTAGTAACTATGTTGAAGTGAAGATTAAACTCAACAACCCTGTCGTTATCAGTTGTCTCACTTTAGTCAGTTTTGAATCAATCTATACATATATATATTCTTTTCAAGAGAGGCATAAAATACTGCCTCCTTGTACAGTATAGTATGTACTGTAGGAAGACTTCAAAAGGAAAGTAAAAATGAATTAGTTATCCATTTATTGGTCACATGATACTGCTATACTGATGTGTCTATGTTACAGTCTGGCTCTGATAAAGAATGGCAACAATTTCATTATTGTACTCATGGGACCCCAGAGTCAGATTCACAGAGCATCTGTTTTTGTGTAATCCTCATTAGGAAAGAGGTCAATGACATCACCATTCTCAGCACATACAGTGATCAATACACTTCCTCTTCACATCCCCACCTGAATCCGAAGGTGCTTGTGTTCTTGTATTTGGGAAATAACCAAAGCACATCAGACAAAATCTAGATTTTTTAGAGGGATTTATAGTGACAAAAGTAGAGAGAGATTCTTATTACCAGGCTCCATTGTCAGATTTGGCCCAGATGAAGACCCATCTGCAGCCAAGATTAAAACTGCATGCCTTGTCTGCACATTTGACACCATTCACCCTTATCCAATAAGGGAAACGTACATGCAGACATCTACAATCATTGCCTCTGCAGTCCTCCTATATCTGCCTTCAGTGCTGCCTGAGGATAAGCAACAGGTTACTTATCTGTAAGTTAAGTCATAACAGGTACAGTATCACCTGCTCCTTATGCACATAAGTCTTTCCTCACACACCCTTTTTAAAACTTTTGATTCAAAGGTGTGCAATTATAACTACAACAATTACAATTGGCAGTGCTACCAATCCCCAGTTTTCCCAATATCAAAATATTTTATGAGGAATGGGTTGGATACTTACAGTTTCAATCAGTCTTACAATTTACTACACTTTCATCTCACCAATTTCATTATCTGCTAGCGTGACACATCAGAGGCTAATCTAGATACTCTCAACTGCCCTCTTTCTTTCTAATTATGCTCATCTGGCCCCCATATATCCTTTATTTTTTGTGTTTGAATAGCATCCTCCAGTTTGTTTTCCCCCCGAATTGTTATTTCCTCTTTAGCTGGAATTTCCTTCCTTTACCAGGGGAAATGTGGGCATAATATCAAGTCCTATTTCAAGCTGCCTTTAATAATAACATTCCTCAGGATGACAACACAGGCAATAAACAGTCTCATGGCAGGTTGGGCTTCAAAGAATGATTGTTAGCTGGGTTGCTTGGCTGCAGAGAGCTGTAATCACTCATCTTCATCTTATTAAAATCTTACTGACACCTTAAAACTAATTACAGCATTCCAAAGAGGTGGATAGGTGGTGATTGATTTCTAACTAAAGCTTGTTTCTGTGGTGAGAGAAATGGATATGTCACTGCATCTTGGGCTTTTTAACTGTAGGTGCATTTGTGTTACATCTACAGGTATGCACCTGCACATTATAAACAGAGTCTTAGGCTGCATACCTCTGAGTGCTTTCAATTTCAGCCTGTCACTTAGAGTTTGGATGGAAGGTGGGTTGCTGTACTTTTTTGGTGATGGAGGATGCGTTTCACGTAGGCAGCCAACCGCAGGAGAAAGCCTCCCACACTCCTGTGCCTCTGAGAACCTGAGTCATCGAGCTCTGACAGGATGGATGTAGTGGCTGTGAGGAAGTCAGGCCCGTCATTGGTTACTGCTGGCCTAGGTACCCTGCCCTGCTGCCTCTCACCGCTAACGTAGGTAGATGAATGAGTATTGGGTAAAAACACGACTGCTCTGACCTTTCTAGTCATGCATTACAACACATGTGTGGTAGTGGTGGTGTGAACAGTGGGTTTCCCAAATCAGGCTGCATCCATTAATTGTGGCCTCTTGAAACGGCTTTGATCTCAGTCTGTTCTTTCATCCTGTCCAGCTTTCTAAACGAAACAATATTGCTTATGAGGCCTTGGCAGGATGTGATTGAGTCCAATGTTGTTCTTGGATTCTGACTCAAAGGCCCTATCATGTCCGCCCATTTCCCAAAACAAACACGGCCTCAGCCATATGACACGCAGATCATTAGCAGCCACTGAAAACATCCACAGCTTTAAGACAGATTTAAGTGTAACGTGCTGCTTGATAGCTTCACATAACCGGCAGTGGCAGCCAGTTGTGAAGGCGTCTCAGTCAGCTGGCAGATGCATGCCACAAGTTTTGGGTGGGACGACTTACAGTTCATGACCACTTCCTGAGTAATACTATGTCAGCCAATTTTGCAAATGAAGAAATGTAGTTTGTATGTGTGTGTCAGCAGGCTGATAATGTTTCATTTCTACTAAAGTGAAATCAATTTGCTATGATTGCTGATTTTTTTTTCATCCAACTATCAAACAACAAATACATTGGCAGCACATAAAAGTACAGTGAGAATAAGTGTTGTCCTCTCTGCATGGTGTTTGAGTCTGAACAATGGAGTCCTCTCACATTACATGAAATGCAGCCAGACTTGTGGTTCTTTTCAGAGAAAGTGGATAATTGTATGGCTGTGGGAGTGAATGAGCTAAACCGCTTGGGTGACTTCAGAGTGAGATGAGGAGGTGTATGTATTTGTGTGTGAGTGTGTGTGAGTGTGTTTGTGCATGTGTAGGTGTTAAGAGGAGGACAGATGACAGAGGAATGGTAGGCTCATGATGCAATCATTTGTATTAATGCAGGCTGAACAGGAAATTGCATCATAACTGTATGTTGTGTGGGAGCGAGGCACGAGCCATGTGGTAACATCACTGCATGTCTGTTCTCAGGAGAAACAACGTTAATATGACTAATAGTGTCTCCATTTACTGGATGATTTGCTGTCAATGATGTTCGTTATGTCAGCCTTCAGATGTTATATCATCTTCCTGAATCAAGTTGATTCATTTAATAATTGTCCTTCCTGTTTCACTGACTTTTACTTAGTGTAAAAAAATTATCCATCTTTCATTTTTCTGGGGACCCCTGCGGATCAAGGGATCAGGACATGTCCAGACTAGTTTTTTAGAAGGGCCCAAATCATGGATGTTTGATAAGAACTGGATACCCAACTTTAAGGACTTAGCTCTGGGAAAGTTAAAGTTGAAGTGCAGGACTTTTGTCTCCCCCTTCTGGCAGTGGGAGTAATTACAAAACACTATCAACACAGGCTTACGTCATAGGCCGTAGCCTGCTCAGTCGCTAGTGTTGCGGCTGTAAATAAATAGTATTTACAGTATAAATAAATAGCTTTGGGTAAATAGGTTTGAGCAATACTCAACAACAATTTGGTCCGATAACATGTGGAAAGCCTAGAAGAGCCGCATGATTAAATTATTTTTTCCCCATTCAAGTTAGCAGAGAGCTAACCGCAAGTTTGTCGGTGGAAGTCTCTAGTGCACATGCTCTACCCATAAAGCATGCACATTCATCCGGGCTGGATTGGGAATATCAAACCTGACACCAGATCAAAAACTTAAGTTAAAATTATGCCTTTTGCAAATGTGAGGGTCCGCTGGGGTCCATGTGACACAAATCTCGTCATCAGTGGGTGTATGTGTAGGCTCTGTGCGGACATCCGCATACGTCCAATTTGTTGCGCCAAACTTGTCCGCGCCGGTCCATGTGGTCACAATGCTATCTTCCTGTAGACGCCGATCTATTGCGCACATGTGGAACATGTCCCCCAAGCGGACACTAGAAGGTAGTGTAAACAGAGCTGTCCGTGGTGTCCGCAGCTGTCCATGTATGTGTCCTCTCCGGAGTATCTGTGGCTTTAATCAGCATTGTGTGACCTCATTTGGCAAGGGCTTGAATTTAATGGGCGTTCATTTATATGTAAAAGTTCCAAACTGCAGGTTTATATGAGCCCAAATATTCACGTCATAAATCTGTCAGTTTTCTAATCCCCTTCTAAGTACTCTCCTTGAGATGTGATGCACTTGTCCCAGGTGCTTCTAACATTCCTGGAAACATTTCCTGTAGTCATCATCTGTCACGGTGTCCAGACCTTCCTGCGGTTCTTCCTGGATTTCTTCCACAATGGTGAATCCTCCCCCTTTCTGTCCCAATTTTAGTTTCTGATAACTACACCCCACCCATGCTGTGGGTCCTGTCAACAGTTTTACAGACATCTTGCTTATTTTAGCAGTCTATGAGGAAAAAAGCACTTGGGCTGAGGGATATTTCTGTCATAGTACCCCTACAACAATTAATGAATTGCTCTGTAATTACAGCCATGGCCCAGATGGGACTTCTGGTCATACTGATGTATTATATGGGGTTGTCTTGGTGGCCTCAGGATTTAAAACACTGACCATGTAATTCTAACATCCCTAGTTTGAGTCTGGCCAGGGACTTTTCTGCATTTGATTTCCCGTCTCTCTCCTTATCTCCATTAACCTTGCTCCACTATCTATTAACGGTGTGAAATACCTCTAAAACCCTTGTGGAGGGAGGGTGGGGTGTATATTTTATTCCCCTTGTCACCTTACACCCATCGTTGGACACGCCCCTGCTACAAGGACCCCATTTTATGGACGCCTGGAGGTCCCCGGACTACGGTTTGGGAACCCCTTCAGCAGCAGCAGCAGCCCGTCCTCCCTTCACGCTCCCCCTCAGGAGTGAGCTCAGCCTCGGTTGGAGGGGGAGGAGCAGGCTGCGAGGCTCCGCTCTGCTCCCATGTTGATGTTTGTTGTTTGCGAGGGTGGCAGCACTGTGTGTGGTGAGGGGACATCATGTGAACGGAGGGCTGTCGACGCTTCTTGGGGAATGTCGCAACTTTTTTTTCCGGAATACGTGTCTGAATGGTGAAGATTTCTGATGACTAGTCGCCGATTGTTGTTGTGAAACACTTGGACATATGGCTGTAGGGTCCTGCTCGGTGCGTATTGTACGACGGCCAGTCATGATGCTGGAGCTCGTCTGAGAGCACCCTGCTGTGTGGTCTTTCTCTGGGTTTGCCCCCCCTCCCCTTTTTTTTAGACGAACTTCTTCCTCGGCGACGAGCTGCAAATTTCAAACTCATTTTTTTTTTTACCCTTTAAACTTCTCCAAAAAAATGGTGTTCTTCCCTTTGTCCTCGGCTCGCAACAAACCTGGATAACGAAAAGGAGTAGCTACGACGTGACAACACCCCGACACGACAACCAGCGTTTACTTTCCTTCGGTAATGTTAAAGGCAGCGCTTCAACTGTCGCTTCAACCGGCGGAGCAGACACACACAACACCGGGATGTGAAGCTATGGTGTCTGTAATGTTATGCGGTTGACAGCACACTCAAACCTTCGTCTTAACTCCTCTTGTGTGGGAGAGTTTAAAGTAAAATAGCCAAGTCAAAACGTGTTAGTTATGTAGGTGATGTGAGTAGTAAGCAAGCTAGCTCTTAATTGCATAAGTTGGTCAACATGCTAACATTAAGTCATTTTTTTTATCAACTTGCTAGCCGTGTTAGCCTTAGCAGCACTTTAGCCAGGTTGCCTGCTAACAAAGGCGCTATTAATGTTAAGCTATGGTATAAGTGAGCTGCTAGTGAAGTTATTTGCCAAGTTAGCTAACGTTAGGTTAGCTAAACTTCCTGTATGGTTTTATATGTTGCTTTACCAAACTCACTTGAGGGTCTTTAGAATAGCTATACAAATGTAGTGTGCGCGTTTACTAGATATTATTAATAACAGGAAGTGTGTCTGTGCACTTTTCACAAACTTTTTTTCCACCTACAGTCGCCCCAAGCATTGGTCTGAAAACTTGTGAATCCTGGAAGCCTGTCTGCTCAACTGAACTGGTTTCTTCTCTTCGCAGAGGCACGTCTGCCCGGGGATTTATTCAGCTGTGGGGATTTTAATCAGCAATTGATGCATCTCGGCGTGTCTGAGTCCATGAGAGAGTGCGAGTATAGCCAAATAAGCACTCGCAGCTCCACACCAATGGAGACCCCTTATAAGAAAAGGACCCCAAAGAAGAAGAAGTGGGAGTCCTTCCCAGGTCGGAATAAATTTTACTGCGATGGGAGGATTATGATGGCCAAGCAGACGGGGGTTTTCTACCTCACCCTTGTCCTCATACTAGTGACATGTGGACTTTTCTTCACCTTTGAGTAAGTATTGTTGGAAGTATGTTCAGTCTCTTTGTGCTTCAATCTGCTATTTACTTGTGCACATTGACATTGTAGATTAGGGATTTCATGGGCTCAGCTGTCAGAGGAAAAAGTTTAGATATAGGTCAGTTATGTCACCAGCATCATTCTGGAGTGGGTGTATTTCCTACGATCTCCCCAGGGCTCAGGGAGATGTCAGGACAAACTGGTTGGGGATTAGGCAGAGCTGTCTCTGATTTTTGGAAGTGTTGGAAATACATATATATGTTTAGTGGAAACAGTGTGTTTTGCAGGGTCTGTTGCTGATGGGAACTGCTCAGTGGTTGCTTTGAATTGGTGTGGGTTTCCTGTTTCATTTCATGTATGGCTTACACATGCCCTTGCATGATGTACACAGTTTACTGAAGTGTTCTTGAGCAAGGTACTGTATGCGGAACACTATGGTAATTTACCTTACACTTTGTTTATAATTTGGTCTCAAATAAGTAAGCAAAATAAGAAAACCAGTTCTCCAATGAAAGGTCAGTTTTGGCATGTTTGACAAGTTGCCCATGACTTATGGAGTAGACTAAATAGTGTCTGTCCACTTACTGTATGTGTGCCACTTGCACTCCCTTTATCACAGTCCCATTATCCCCCCAGGAGCATTCTGTCTTCTTCCTACTGGCAGAACAACCTGTAATCATCAGACAGCATGTAGTTCTCGATACCGTCTCATCCAGCTCTTCACCTCATCCTGGATGTCCTGTGTGTCCACTGTGACTGAAGTACATGATACAGCGTGTAGACACAGACACTGACCTGAGCACTGTCAGGGCACGAGTGTACCACGGGAGATAGTACATTGTCTTTCTCCTCATTAGTCCTGCGTAATCACTCTGTCATCTGTCATCTCAGAAACCCCATCTATACCAGATAAGAATCCTGCTCCATCATGAGATTTGTTGCTCAATCGCACAGTCTTTATCAGGGTAAAGTGCTTTATAGCCAGAGACCGCTAACAGGCCGCTGTTCGGTATCTACACTATAAATGTGGTCTTTGCTCCACGGTTTGGCAAGTAAATCAAAATCATATCAAATATGCTTTATTAGGTAGTGCTTAAAACAATGAGCTGATTAAGCGATTAGACAATTAACGTAGTAATAATCCTCAGAAATTTTGATAACCGACTAATTTAAGTCATTTGTGAAACAAGAAAGCCAAACATTCCCTAGTTCCAACTTCTCCGATGGGAGGATTTGCTACTTTTCTCTGTTTTATATCGTTGTAAATTAAATATGCTTGGATTTGTTCTGTTGGTCTGACAAAACAAGACATTTAAAGATGTCACCTTTAACTGTGGGAAAATGTGATGACCATTTCCCACTGTTTTCTGTCATTTTTTAGACTTAATAATTAATCAATTAATTGCAAAATCGTGAGAGTAATTGATAAAGAAAATAATTGTTAGTTACAGTCACGTTTTATTTCTTGTGTGTCCTGTTCCAAACCATTGCCAGTTGGCTTCCCTGTGTCTGAAATCCATCACAGGTGCATCACCACATGTTTCACATCTATCAACAGTGACCTCTGGACCACTTAATCTTTCAATACATTGTCACCACAGCAGAGAAACTGACATAACCCATGACCAAAGGCCAGACCGCTAGAGAGAGGACCCCACAGACTACAACGTCCAACCCTATTTACCATGGAACAGTTGATAATAATACTGAGATGGAAGTTGAACATACTGCAGTGTCCATTTGAACCTGGATGTTCCCCAGCACCCACATGGAGGATGCCAGATGCTTCCTGATGATACCTCTCCCCCCACTCAGATAACTTCATTTCCTACACTGGTCTGTCAGTTGAGCTGGGCCCAGTATAGCGTCCTCTGTTTGTTGTGACTACAGGGGACATTTTTCAGGAACACCATGAAACCACAAAGCCACTTTTCAGCTTTGCACTGTCCTCCCTGCTCAACTGTCCATGGCCCCAGGCTGGCTGAGTCCTCCTGACTTTCCTTTCTCTCTATTTTCCCCCCACCCTACACCCATCAGCTGAGAGGAGACATTTATTGGACAGGGCGATAGTCAGCAGACCTGCACATTGGCTTCTGTTGTCATTAACTGTAATGTGTTTCGATTAGATGTGTTTTTCTAACCCTACTCGCCAGTTGTCAGCATAGTGGAGAACAACTGCTCATTCAGTCCGTGAGAGCTTCTTCTGTATTTTGAATTGCGTGTGTATCCTGTTACGGTATTTTAAATTAGGCTGTGGTATGATGACACCTGGTCCATATCTGTTGCAAGATGATGGCGCTTCAGGCCGATGTTCTGATTTGTGCGGTCCAGACAGAGTCAACAGATGGCGAGTGTTTAGAGATGCAGAGATGCACAGAACGTTTACCAGAGCTCTTTCTACATCTCCGTATTTCTTTTAGCTTGGTTTTTTTTTTTTTTTTGTCTTTGTCTGAGGGGTGCTCAGCCATGCACAATAAACCCTGTTAGTGACCGGCAGACTTTGGTCTGTTTATTATTCCGTTGCTGGCTCCCCCCAGACGCCCATGTGTGCTGCTGTTGCACATGTTGCCTACTCTCCCTTATGCCTCGTAAAAGTTCACTCAGGCAGATGTTTGAAGTGGAGTTCAGTTATGCTGTTTTATTTGATGAGAAAATTGATCTCAAGAACCACAGTGGATTGTGTTGGGCAGAGAGAAGGCCAGACACTTTCTCTTTAGTAGTATTTGAGATGGACAAATCCATGAAGTGCCATGCACTAACCATCAGTGTTGATGACTGAAGGACCTTTTGTCATTAAAAAAAAAACATAGATTAAAGGGAAGCCGCATGGATCTGCAGTCAGCATCTGCAGGAAACTAATCATGTCAACAAACCAACACATGGAGCCGACTAGCTCCACTCGAGATGTTAACGATAAAATGATCAATTAAGCCAGGAATTTGATCACTCAAAGACTATCTTCACTTACATGCACAAAGCTGATACAGCAGTATTTGTGCCTCCCTGTGAGATTGGTTCCATCCATGAGGGTGTTGTAGATGGCTGGATTTACGTCTAATTTCCATACATTTGGGTTAACTGCACCCTGTGTACTGTGAGCAGCTGTGATAAGAGCATGCTGCAAGTTATTTTCCATACAACAGGAACTGCACAGTAAAGGTTGTTGTGTACATTGATGACACGTTGGAGGTCTGAGTTCACTCTGAAGTAAGTGCGTGTCGCTTGCAGCTAATTTATGCTCTCCATTAAGTCCTGTAACTATTTTATTTATGGTGTTTGTTGGGAGCAGTACACTGCCTGGGAGTGTGTGCTGCCTGACAGGCGTAATTCAGGGCAAAAAAATTCCCTGTTGTCTGTACAGAAAGAGTACAGCAAGAATGCTCAGGGACCCGTCACATTTACCTACCAAAACAAAAGTTTCTGCTTTAAAACATATTTCCTGCTTGCTGGAATTTTTAAAAATGTTTTCAGAAAAGCCACAGTCTGCTATGTTTTGACATTGACTAAAAAGATCAGCAGTTTTTGAAAGCGTGATTAAGCTTTTCTGTGAAATATGGGAGACAAGGTAAAGGTTAGCTATGAGAAAATAATAGTTTGATAGTCATAGTTTTATTTATGTATTTTGTTTGCACCTAAAAATACACACAAGAGAAACACAACACACAAAGAAAAACTGAAAAACATAGCCGAGAACGGACAGAAAATTGTTTTTTGGAATTTAAAGTTGAGGGCAAAAAATCTGTTTCCAATGTCAAATTTATAATTCAAACAAAACATTAAAAAATTACATTACATGTAGCTCCGTATAGAGAGATTTAAACACAAGCAAGGCAAATAATCACAAACTTCTGTCCAGGCCTGATGTGAAACATCCTCAAGTAATTTCCATAGTCTCCCCAGTGTTTCCCCTAGGCTGACTGCTTTGGGGCGGTGGAAGCGGCGGTGGTATGCTCCTAAACATTTCTCTATTTGGGAGTGACTGAGATTGTCACTAAAATAAGAATAGCTGGTCCACCTTAAAGGTCAGCCCACCTTAAGTGAGCCATTGTCGCTAATGTTTTTTCAGGCGTTGCGGTGCACCGCCGCAGGCTTGACCAGAGGTGTGTGGGGGTTTGGGCGTGTTTGTGCTTTAGAACGCAACTGCCGTGAAACAATCAGAAAATAACGTATTGATCTAATTCACTGGCTTTCTCGCCACCACTGCTCCCTCTCTTCATTCACTCTCTAGCTCGCACGACCACAGCTGATCTCTCTCTATCTCGTCTTTTTTATAATGAGTTGGGAAGCCGACAGCGAAGCCTAACTTTACTTTTAACGTTATCAAACGAAGAGAAATGTTCTCCCCTCCTCCTAGTAACGTCTTTCTCCTCCCTCGTGGCAGGGTTTTACAGCTCTGATCAGTCTGATCACCGGGCTGTGATTGGTCAGCACAGTGTGACGTCGGGTTGCGTTTCTCCAAAAGTTGACCCTGGACCAACTTTCCCACCACAAGCTGCTCCAGCACCGCTGTGGCCAAAACCCCTGAAGCCTAAACGCACTACGCCCATTCAAATGAATGGGAGGACTGGTGTTTTTGCTGCACCGCCTGATTTGGTCTGAATATGGCCTAAGTTGACATAATCTTGTTTATTCACTGGTTTGATAAAGTGGCCTGTAAAAGGACAAGTAGGTCGAGGTCAAGTTCCTTGAGTGGTCTTTGGTCATCTCTTCCTGTGAATAGAAAGAAAACCATAAAACCCCTTTTATGAATAACCCAGGCATTGTAAGCACACTTCAGTCAGACAATACAATAGCTCTCAAGTCCCCTAAGCAACCATGTCATCTTTTGGCTGCGCTGGTGGTGCAAATTTAATGCAGTGAAATCAGTGCAATGGTGACCTTTTCTGTCTAGTACTGTTTCTTCTGCACAGTATTCCAGAGGGAAAATAAATATGTTTGCTGCATGCTTGGGCAAAATAATAAGACAGCTTTTGGAGTGTCATAAGGCAAGCAATTGCGAAAGAGTCTTTGTCCACATGATTTGAACAGTCACACCCATGGTAGACGTGGTTTCCCAAGACAAGAAAAGCATTCCTCTTAAACCAAGCTATCAAATAAAAAAACTGGAGTGCAGTGTGGTTCCTGGTATAGTTCCACTGACATATAATGCTTTTATTTTACTACAATATGTGGTTTTCATTTCAGGGCAGGTGAAGAAAGACAATGTACATCTTGTACTTTTTATCCATGTATGAATATCAGCCAACCAGATCTAGGTCATTTTAAAAGTGAATATGTTTTGGATGTGACTCTTAATTCCTCGCAGGACATTCTGTCACAGACTTTACTGTTGCTGTCTGTTTTGCTGTGGACACAAAAGGCAGATCTGTCACGTTGGCTCATTGAAACCAGGAATCATGTCCAGCTGTTTGCTTTTGTGTAGTGTGATTCCTCCCCCTGACTAGCTCCAAGCCTTCAATCGACCCTGCACCTTCTGTTTGTCACACAGCTTTCCTGTGCTAGCACATCCACTCCCTGAGCCAGGGGTAATTGAGTGCATTGCAAATGTTGGAAGGTTATGCTAACTGTTGTGGAGAGTTCTCAAATGCATACATAATCACGACGGTCCTCTGAAACTGCGCTGTGCTCTACTGACATCAGTCTGAAAGATGGCAAATCATGATTCCATGAAGTGGTCTGGGCAAAAATGTAACCATTTGCAAAAGCATGTCATGTTCACTTGTTTTATTGACAAATGATTTGGCCTACAGCTAAGAGGAGGTTCATGTTCTGCCCTTGCTTGCCATCAAAAGCAATCAAAATGTAATAAAAGGCAAAGCTGACAAGGCCTTGTATCCACGGTGCTTAGATGAGTAATGAGACTTTAAATGAAAGACCACAAAGTGCTTCATATACATTTTTAGCATAGTTTTAAACATTTTTAAATGGATGCACATCTTTTGTTCAGCATCACTTTTGAGTAAAACCTCCTGAATAAATTATATCTCTTATCAAGCTCCAGGTACTGAGGAGAATTGCATGCCAAGATGCCGTGTGTCAGAGGATCGATGATCTGTGGTTGGCAGAACTTTTTGTAGATCATAGGATATTGATTGCATTCAAAGCTGCAGTATAATGGCTGAAGGAAAAAAAATAAACGGGTGTGATTTATCTTAGGTGACACGGAAAGGACACTCAGTGAACAGGGCTGAGCGAGTGTCAGGTGGTTGCATCAAGCGGAGATGAAAGTCACCAAGCTTACCTCCCAGCTGAGTTTTGAAAAACTGGTTGGCATCATAAAAGGATTTAGTGGGAAATGTGATAACGGTAATCTGGATAGGATTATTGTTGAGATTAGCGTACCCTTTGGGAGGCAAATGAGTAGGAAAACCTCCAGAGACCCTATTCAGGTAGAAAGATTACCTTTTGATATTCTGTGGAAATAATGAATATATCCCACTGTTGCACTGAGGACGTGCTGAAAAAAGACCAAAAATACCAGAATTTATCAGTGTGACAGTACTAGCAGAATTTATTTTCAGTTATTTCTATCATGATATTATCTTGCATAGAAGTTACATTTATTTATTTACATTTATACCTGAAATCATGTTTACAAGTTGAAATAATTGAATTATGTGTTTTGTTCTTATTGCCATACTATTTTCTGCAATTATATGAACTGATAGGAAAGTTGTGAAAAAATGTAATTTGGGACACAGTTGTGTAATACAAATGTCCATTCCTTTCTGCCACAGCTGTCTTGATCACAAAGAGATTGAATGGACGCTCATACAGACTAGTTTTATTAAATTGTTCCAATACTAAACATTTATTGACCTTTACTGTACTTTCTCCTATTTCCTGTTCAAGAAGTGCAATGCCTCCTGCTCTGAGTGAAGCTTATTGTTTAAAGTTGGCTGAAAGATAAGCTACCTGATTCTGAACCAACATCTCCAAACTGTCTTGGAGACCTTTGATCTTTCGGTTTAGTAAAATTGCAAAGTTCCAAGGGCTGTGTTTGTTTGGCTTTCTTCAGCAAAGAGAGTAAAGTTCATATGTGTTGTTTTTTTGGATTGTGCATGGGTTAACTTGGTCTTTCCTCTTAATGCTGTTTGATATTAAGTTGGATTACTTTTTTCTAGTTTTTCATTTGATGTATTGGTTTAATTTGAAAAAACTTGAGTTTATATAGATTTTGTCAAAGGTGAGCTGCATCACACATAACAACAGCAAATAGATAAATATAAATAGATAAATAAAAAGCAATCCCCAACTCCAGAGTCGTCTTCATATGGTGCACAGCAGCAACATATGTGCTAAATAGCTTGATAATGTGCCAGTGTATGTCACTCTGAAGCCATTAATTAAAGCATTATACACACAGAACTTGGCTGTCACATTTGAGGAAACACTGCTGATGCACAGTAATGGCTGACGGAGAGAACAGTATGTCACTACCCCAAGTGGGAACTTCTGACACTAGTTCCTTTTTTCACTCAGAGGAATCTGGAGGAACCCAGGATACTAAAAAGTTGAGGATCTCTAAAAGTTAAAGTAAAAACTTCTTGAAAAGGAATGAGGGAAAAGCTTCAGATTGCACAAGACTGAAATGTGGAATATAAATGTTTCTCTTTAAAGCTGAACTGAAAGGCCAGACAACCTGATGATCTGTTGCAACTATTCAAGCAGCTACTGCAAAGGCCAATTTAATGATGCTTGAAATCACTTGTTCTTTCTCTAAATAGAGATATTCCTTCTAGTTAGCTAAATTTTCTTTTTGGACGAAATGATATGCTTGTACAAATAAGTAAGAAAGTATATTTACATTTTGTCACAGAAATCTAAAAGGAAAACTATTATAAAAAATAAGAAACTGTGTACATTGTGATCCCCTTGCTGTGCTTTGCAAAGACAGGGGATGCTTGCTGTTTAAACAAGTAAAGTCAAGGTAAGAAGACAACACTGCCAGTTTTGGTCCCTCATCACTCAATTTGTCCTTGGGATTCAAAAGTTGGGATTTGTACCATGCACACATTGTAGTTGTCGGCTATTCTTCTTCAGTGTTTTAACAGTGACATCTCTCCACTGGAATGAACAAATGAAACAATGAGGATTCCTTATTTAAATACAAAGCAAACATTAGGTTTTCCTTATGTCAATGTAATGTGTGATGCTGCTGCTTATTGCAACCATCCTCTGATTAAAGTCATAACACATTGTGCATTATGCTGCTCTGCCCTGCATTGACATGCTCTAGTATCTCTTGCAGATGCATTAACCATATATCATTATGGTGTCGGCCCTAGCAATTAGCCTTCATAGGTTTATTGCCCTGCCTTCAGCTGTCAATAATTCACACAGTCTTCAACAATCAAGCTGTTCAGTTTTATAAATAGGTACCTTTTGGGGAGTAATTTATTAGTACAAGCTGTCAAATAGCTGTCTTCTCAGACACTGACTTCAGTTTTTTGCATCTTAAACTTGACTTGTTTCATCTGCACTATTAGGTAGTATAATATACTACTATAAGTAAGTAGTGCATGGCTCCGGCCTTTATTGCTTTAATTGACCAGATAACCTGTCGCTCTAGGCATTTCAGGAGAATGGTTCAACAATTGTTTTCTTCCATCATTTGTTCCAATAGGAGTTTTATTCTGATATTTTCTTTACTGAATGTTTGGTTAACTTTATTTTAGGTGATACCATGGTAACAAAAAATAGATTTGGCTTCCCATGAGATTCTCTGTGTTGTAATCTGTATATTGATTCTTTGGGGACAATTTGCAAGTCGTAAGAGCCTAAATTTCTGTTTTGTTATAAAAGAGATTATTAGCCTTAGTCTCTACAGTTTAACAAATTAAATGTGAATTTAGCTATTTGTTGTTTTAGGATTTGTTACTCCCAGAGTTGAATGAGCAGATATGAAAATAAATTCTTTCTATCAAGTTTAGCCCAGATACGCATACAGGCTGACCCGAACTTATTTTTACCAGAGAGAATTTCAAACCCTGTCTTGGAGATCGAAAACTTTGAAATATCAAACCATGCCAAGACCTAATAAAATGTAAGGACATTACCCACCTGAGTCCTCAAATCAAATTTCTTCTGTGGTCAGTACGCAGCGACGAAGCCAGTCTTGGTTTGCTGCCATTATTTCTGGATCAAATCCATCAATAATTTAGTCTTCACACTCCTCAACCAAATGGTTTGTTGAGACATTTAAAATGATTGTAATGAATGTCATCATGCTGTCTCTTTTTTTGTTGAATGTCTTTGTTTCTTTTTTTTTTTCCCTTAGAGGCTTCAGCTGGCTGTTTCCAGGGTAACCACATTCCCTTTCGAAATTTACCATGTCTGACATTGGATACTGTCCGTCTCCATAGCAACAAAGCCCCTAAAGTCCAAGTTAAATATAAGATTTGGTATCAAACTAAAAGGGAAATGATGGTGTAATTTTGGAAAAAGTCCAGTTCCTTGTCAATATCTCCTCTTTACAGAAAGAAAGGTTGTAGAAATGGCTCATAGTCTTTGCCACTCATGTTCAGTGACTTATAAAAATTGATTTCTGTTCACATTGTCTTGAGGGGGATCTTAACCCAGGCAAGATGTTGCCTACCTGCAGCTTGTCCACGTATCTCCATTGATCCATGTCTATAGGAGAAGCAGGCTTAATGTTGCATCTATCCTCCCCCCCTCTAATGGCTTCATCGTTTAATCTCTGTCTGTTTCTACCAACCTGTCACTTACTATTGCACATGACTGCCTTTTCATTATGTTACTGATGTCCGACACATTGAGACATGGCTTCTGAGGACAGAGGCAGTCGTGTGTGCTTTTCTCTCAGCCATTTCCATTACCACTTGCCAGATGACAAGTTTTGAAACATATTAATATTTTCATGGAAGAGATCACAAATCCACATGTTCTGGGTTTCCCTGCAGAGAGAGAGAACACAATTCTGTGGTTTTGTAACTCTAAATGACCTTTGCTAATATTTGGCATTTCAGTGCTTGACTTTCTGATTGATTACCTCAAAACTATTTATGTCTTGGCTTTGGGTTAATTGTTACAGATGTAGCATCTGCACTCAAGGTCTGCCAAGCTTTTTACAACTGTAGTGATTTCTCATTAGCAGCTCTAATTGGTGGATTCATTAATGTGATGTGTGACCAATCAGACAGAATAGAGGACACTTTGATTGGGCAGCTGAAAAAATGTTGGGTAATGACATCAGAAAATTTCTGCTTTCCTGAGGCAGATGCAGGCAGACAGTCACAAGTTGAGGCTGACTGACTGGTGGCAGCTTCGTTGGTGTTTTAACTGTTACTTCAGTGTTTTGAAATACATTAAAACATTAACCATGTGGTTCTGCTGTTTCTCATTTCATGAACTGTTCACCACAGTTTCCCTCTAGGCCCCTAAAGTGTCCAGTGTGGCTGTGCAGTCTAGATATGCATGTGTATCATGAATACTGGATATAGCTGCTTTAATAAAAGGGTTGGACAGGAGCAACCTAACCATAGTAGAGCTGGGGGGTTTGTTGAGAAAGGATGGAAAAATTGTTTCACATTGAACTTTTTAAAAGAGAGGGGGAATCTTGAAGGCTTTAATGTGGATATTCGCATTTAACTTTTGTATCACTAACAGCAGGGTGGTTTGTGTTTGCTATGTGATGATGATGATGATGATGATGATGCATGTTTCATGCACTTAACCCTCCAGACAGGAAACAAAGAGCTGAGCTCTTTCCCTGTGTGACTAGGGTAGTCATTTATTTTCAGCATGTCTTAAGGAATTGTCCTCTCAGCACTGCCTAAATGGTCTGAAATCTGCAGGCACTGTCTTGTTATTTGTTTCCTCTGTGGCAGTTGAAGCAAACTAGTCTTTCCCAAAACATAAGTTTTGTTCCTTCCTTGGCAGTAGAGCAAGAAGGTGCAACAGCAATGTGCTCAGTCCTTTTCTTTGTTTTGTTTTTTTCAAGTCTTTGCAAGGTGAATCGCAGTGGTAACTGTTGAATTATTTCTGTTGCACTTTCTTCCACTCTAGGATGCACCTGAAGAGAATATTGACTGATACAAATATATTGAGAAATGCAAGTTAACTGCAAGCCTATCATGATGTGACATTAATGTAATGTGATATTGCACCTCATTGTCTAAAGCAGGTGAAATAAGCAACAAATGACTCAATGAGACAGGATGCGGTATAAAAAATTTTTTATAGTGTGGTCAAGTGCAACAGTCAAGGCAGAGAACTGTAGTGACCAAGGATTAAAACCAGAATACACTGCCATCTACTTATAATATGCTCAGTAATGTAGCGTGGCAACTGAAGAGGTATTGAACACAGCTGTTGAAGACCCCTAAAGCCTTATTTTCTTGTTTGTATAACCTAAAATACTATAAATGATTATTACAATAGATATGCAAAAGTAAGAATATGATAGTGTAGCTTATGCATATGAATTTGAGGTCAAAGAGCAGTGTAATGTTTGCAGTGATAGTATTTCAGTTGTAAAGAGCAACAGAGCTGCTTTCTGTTGAAACAGTTACAATCAGATCTAAGATTATATGCCAAAAGATGGACTGCAGCACTGCCCCAGCCAGAGATGGCAAAATATGCTGTATTAGGTTACAGTCGCAGGACACAGTGTTGGATGGTGTGTCCCTACCATGCCCAGGCTGGGGAAGAATCACAAAGTACTGAGGGCTGTTAAATGCTAGCGAGTGTCTACCATGAGTTTGTATATTGTACGTGAACACAGTCGGCGTCCAGTGCAATGACCTTGGGAACTCCAGGCAAGTGTTTAACTGGAGAAATTTTTGTTCTGCACCCTGTTGTCCTGCCTGGAGCCTCCTGCTGATGTTCCAAACAACCCAGTGTTTTTTTGCTTAGTGCAGTCTCACTCCAGATGTAGAGAGCAGCAGGACTGGCTAGTTTCCACTTAGACAGGGTAATGGCATGGATGGTAGACAGTGAGTTTGTCACAGCTTAAACCTTCTGCAAAACGGCACGAACACTGAATGTTTCTGATTCAGATTTGTTTATGTGTTGAATATTAGCTTGAAAAGGAATGTATTATTTGCTTTGAGTCTCACCCAGAGAGCCTCTCCATCTGGTTGTGCTAGATAAGTATTGGATTTATTTTACAGACAAATCACACCACAGCTTACTCGGTTTATAGGTAAGGTGTATCTTTAAAGCACCTGAGGATGATAATGCCACCTCCTCCTTCTGTTTTCTGCTAGGGAGTCACATGTTGGCTGACCTTTTCCTCTCAATACAGGGCAGCTCTAGCAGCTCAGGTAAAAGCATGGTGGGTTTGCAGATGATGCTGGAACCCCAATTAGCACAGATCAGCAAATCCAGGTCCATATTCATACCCTCCCTATCTACTATCATTGGTGGAACCCAACATGGCAAGCCTAAATATAGTTTGGCTTGGTTTGTGAGATTAACTGGTGTTGGCATAGATCAGCGGATGTAACTGCCCCCCCAAGGTGTTACCATCTGAAGGCAAGATGGTGTGATAGTGATATAATGTCCATCAGTGACCTATCATACATTACTACGAAAAATAGCTCAAACTACCTTTTGTAAATTTAAAGCAGTTTTACCGTGTGAAATATTTGTAAATAAACATGTAGCTTTTGTGGTGCGTTTGCTGCAGAAATGTTGCAACATTAGCCTTATACAATGCTATTGTGGTTGACAAACAGGGAGACCACAATGGCTAACCTCTGTCACTTTATTATAGCCATCAGTGGCGCTTTAGCATCCTCAGTTTGTTTATGATCTATAGTAATTGTTTCTCTGCATTGATATTTTTCTTTTTCTTTTTGCCATGTTAGCACCATGGCTCTAGGAATGGTAATGTCAGCCTGTCAGTCGGGTTGCCACTTTGGTCCAGACTTAAATGTCTTAAAAGCTATTAGATGTATTAAGATGAAATTTGGTACAGACATTCATGGTCCCCAGCGGATAAATACTGATGACTTTGGTGATCCCCTGACTTTTCCTCTAGTGCCACCATAAGGTTTTGTGTGAAATGGCTTGACAACTATTGGATGGATTGCTATGACATTTGATTCACACATCATGTCCCCCTGAGGATGAATTGTAATAACTCTGATCCTTTATCCACTCCTTCAGGGCCATTATCAGCTTGAAATTTTAATTTGTCAGATATTTTGGTTTATAACCAAATACTTGCAAAACTAACGACATTCCCATCAACCTCAGCATTTTGTGTTTACTTCTAATTAGGAAAATGATAGCAGGCTAGCACGCTAAACTAAGATGTGTGAGTTTTTAGCTCCCAGGACCACTGTGATTAAGTAGCATGGCAGTAGTCTCTTAATCTTGTTAAATAGCAGTCAACCATGGAGTGCAGTCAATTGCACTTAGTGAATGTTGGTAATACCTGTCCTCCCAACCAGCTTTTTATTCATCATTCAATGTAATTTAGCCTCTTTGCTACAAATGGTGCTTCCACTGCAAGAGTCAATAATGAACTACATATAGGCTAATAACTAATCACCTGTTCCTGCTCTAAAAGGAGACATTTTGGGGATGGTTCAATGTTCAAGTTGGCAATTTTATTTTTACTTGTGTTCTCGAATCTATTCTAATGAACATCAGTTGATAGGAGCATTTGTTACATATATTTTCAGCAAATAAGAAAAAAAGTCAAACTTCAAGGTGTGATACAAATTGTTTGCATTGGGTACCTTTATTTAAATAAATGAAACTGAAAAACAAGCTACTTTTTGTAAACACATATATTAGTGTGAACCTTGGCTCACCCCAAAGTATTGTTTTGCATTCCTCAACAGTCTCCCTCAAATTATATGGTTGCCACATGTTCAGTCAGTTCCTCTCGTCTGGAATGACACCTCTTTGCTGGCCCCAACTTCCCCAGATCCAATCCAATAGACAGAATAACAAATTAAATGGGATGTGGTAACCTGGGTCCAACCCCTGTAGGACTAAATGTGATTACTGTAATAATCACCTGTGCTGTTGGACATTTAATGGGATTACACTAAAATAGCTGATTAGAACGGATTACAACATGGGACTGACCCTTATATCCCCTTACTGGTCATTAAGCAACAAGTCGCAGGTATCACCTCTTCCTAAACTTTATGGCTTGTCCTAGTGGCGTTCAGTGTTTTCTATGAATTCATGTTTACACTAAGAAGAGCAGTTTGTATTTGGGCAGACACCCGGCCCTCAGGCCATCAGCTGATGTTTGTCCAGTAATCTCCAAGGATATTAGACATTCAGGTTTTTACTACCCAGCAAAGCATCACTATTCAGGCAGAACTATGTGTCTGTTGCTTTCTTGTTTGCTTATTTATCTTTCTCTCTCCATCTTTTCCTGTCCTCCCAGTTGTCCATTCTTGGCACAGCAGTTGACCCCGGCCATCCCAGTGATAGGAGGTGTGCTGTTCATGTTTGTGCTGGGGACACTGCTGAGAACCAGCTTCAGTGACCCAGGGGTTCTGCCTAGGGCCACCTCAGATGAAGCTGCTGACCTGGAGAGGCAGATAGGTAAGACAACACTGTCAGTAAATTATTTAAAATGTGAAATATGGGTGTGAAAACCCATTATTGAACTTAAGTTTCTCTGCATAAGCTTTTTTGTGATTCTTTTTCTCACCTTTTTTTTAATCCCATCACTAACAATTTTCAGTTGTTTTTTTTTATATCTCAAAGAGGAATCCTTTTTCGATATCATTCATTTATAACCCTTCCATCTAGCCCTGTCTCCTCCTCTCTGTCTGAGAGCATGGTTCTTCTTTGCATAGTCCTGATCCAGGAGAGCTAGTATGTGATCAGAGTGCTGGATTATCTGGCTGATGTGTCTGGAGATGGTGTAGCCAGAGAAATAGGGCTCATGCTTCCACCAACTCTAAAGACACTGCATTTAGGCTGAGGTGAAGCATCGGTGCTACTTTGACCAAATAGCTTTTGATCTGTTTACTTCACTCCATCTCCTCCATTGGCCCCCCATCTGATGTATTACCTGACTCATAAATTCCATTTTAATAACTTCTGAATCTAATTTATGATGTGAAAGGTAGAACTTTTGGTGCATTAGGAACCACTTGATATGGTGCAACTGAATTATTGGCATCACAGCACTGACGATGCCTGGACTGCAGTTTGTGATGTGGATTTTGCCTCACTGTTTACATTTCATCACATCACATAGAGAAGAGAAATCAGTGTCTTATTTATTTTAACTGAATGCAGGCAACACAGTATCTGAATGGTAGGCACTGTTCGGATGTTGCTGATTGTTTTATTAACAAAGATAAACATTCATTTAAGGCTTCCTATGTAGAGTATATTTGAGGTACTATTTGCGCATACTGTATGTTGCATTCAGCTTTGGAGTCAATGGTAGACTCTGAAGTATTTTGAATTTGTTTAAATGCCTTTCTTTTTTAATTAGTAGTGCTTGCTAATTCTTGTCATCAAAACAAATGTTAAGACATTTCTCAAGCACTGAAAAAAAATACTTGTTCAGAAATGTATGAGGCTGCATCAGCGATGACAGAAGTAACTAAGTGTTGGTTAGAGTGTGGTCACTCTACACAGAGCCTCCTAGACTGGAATTTATACTGGAAATTAAGTCCAATTGTGACCAGCCAGTAAGTTGCAGGACTTTCTTGCCAACCTCCAAAAGTGTCCTCCTGCTCTGTAGTTAAATGGATTATCACCACTTTCCTCAAATATTTAACTAAAACCCCCTTTAAAGTTTTGGTCCTTTTTTATTTGGAATGCAAAGCGCCGATTTCCCAGCGATGGTCCTTTCCGTGCTTCAGGCCACTGGGGCCTCATTAAACAAACTCTGGACTGGCTTAATTAATCTCATTAGGAGACTTAAAAGCTTTTGGAGGGAAGGTAAGTACAGAGAGCTGGGAAGTGGGCTGAAACAGCACTATGCAAAAGTACCATGTTATATTGGCAAACATTTTTTTCAGAGGATAAACAAATTAAAGACTGAAAATATGAACAATGTTGACCCAAGTACCACACTGCCCCCCTCACTACCGTCATTTCATCCTCATTGGCTTTTGGGCTGTGCATTTCCAAGCATAACAAGTGGCAAGTTTCTAAACTGGAATCTCTTGTTCATAGCAAATGATTGTCATTAGAGACACACAATCTACTTTTTTCAGTTCCCATCTGATTCTGATACCTGAATTTGGATCTGGATCTGCTGATACCAGAGCTCTTTTTTCTTGATTATTATTATTATTATTATTATTATTATTATTATTATTGTTGGTATTATGTGTAAGGATACATGAGGCTGTAGTAAACCACAGAGCACTTCTTATTAAAAGAGCAAAACATTTACAAAAATGCATTAAATTTAAATATATTACAAAGCAAAATTTGCCACAGGTGTGGAGTGTGACTTTAAAGAAAAATCAAGTAATTTCTGCTGGGGCATTTTGCTGACCCAAAGCAGCATGCAGACAGAAATTGAGGTTAAAAACAAATTATGTATTACAAGCTAAAACACAAGTTACAAACATATTTAAAACACAGGTTAAAAGTTTAAGTCTCTTAGAAGAAATAAAACATCACTAAAGGAAAATAAATTGTCTGTGTTAAAAGAGTCCAGTGTCCAGTCCAGTTAAGAGCAGTCCTGTTTTAGCTTTGGCTGCAGCGCGTGGATGGTCTGCAGTCCCTGGCCACCTCGTGGCATCTTCAACTGGCAAATACAGAGGGTGAAAACAAATCAACAGACTTGTCTGTCTCAGTCTCCTACTGCATCAAGAGTTCATGATATAAGGTGGAGTTTTCCAGCTGTATTAACTAATAGGGGTTACAAAATAATCTGTTAACTAAATACACTGCAACCAAAACAACCCAAATATCAATGCAAATAAACCAAATGTATCAAACAAAAAGCAGAAGGAAATAATAAACACAAAGGAAGGGCTCTGTCTTATTCAGTATATAGCTTCTATCAATTTCTTCAGTGCCTTTGGAGTTAATGTATAGATCTGTGCTGAAACTGTACCTTGTAGTCATCCACCAGATTTCAGAATGCAAGTGTCCAGTAAATGCCCAGTGTTCATAAATATATGAAATGCATGCATCTCATATATTTCCTAATATGTACACATTTCCTAATTCCTATTATGTGTGCGTGTGTTTGTGTGTGCATTAAAAGCTTACACAGACGCATTTGCATAGGTGTCATCTTTTTAGACTTCAGAGAATTGACTACATTAGTGCAGTGCCTGTTCAAAACAGTGCCCATCCCCTAAACGCCTCTCATGCAGACAATTGGTACATGCAACCATTTACCGATGTTCCCTAAACATCTCACATGCAGACTGTCGGTAGACACTACAATTTACCCATGTTCCCTAAATGCCTCACATGCAGACTATCAGGAAACTACAATTTTAAGGTGAGCTGAAGTACAGTTGAACTGTAGTGCCTGTTCAAAACATGACATCCTGCACTATGTCTTGAACATCCATACCAAGTTCCCACATGCGAGGAACAGGAATAGTAGAGCTTAACTCACTGAACTTTTTCACTTCATTCTCTATGGTAGTTCTTATCACAACTGATGTAATTGCCCTTCCGACCACCATGTGGGTTGCAATGGCGGAATGGCGCTGTCTGTATTTCTGCTTGTTGACTCCATGTACAGAAGAAGAAGCAGAAGCAACGTGGTTTATGAGGTATTTTTATATATTTCTCGAGAACCCCTCATCCAAACAACTTCACATTCCACACTGCACTTCCTTGGGTCCTCAACAATACACCTGCCAAGTGTGAAGTTGATCGGATGAACGGTTGTTGAGATGCGCAAAGGACACACCTACATAGAGAGAGAGAGAGACCTTCCTTTGATAGAGAGATTGCATGTTCACAGTTTTCATCGTGTTCACTTTGATTTTCACTCGCAAGAAAATGTTTACATGGTTCTTTAGATTTAATTAGGACAAGCTTGACTCATTTAATCGTAGTTTGTATTTGCAATGCCCCTCTCTGTAGTCTTTCCCTGAAATATCCGCATTCAATCGTGATTCTGCCAGCAGACTTAAAGACTGCCTTAGTGTTAATGCCATTAATGGGTATCATTACCTTCCATTTGAAAGAACCCGGATTGTAATAATCTGAAGAATAGTAATAGTCTGAGGATTTTGCACACACACAGACACACACACACACACACACAGGTAATACTTCATTCTGGTGGTTTGTATATTCAGCTACATATAAAAGGAAAAGGTCATAGCCTTTTCCCACTGCTAGTAAAAAGGAGAAAAGCTGTGTTAAAATGTAGTTGCTTTATACAGTTGCTCATTGCTCTTGTCCGCTCATTTTTTCCTGTTTTCTCTTTCTATTTGTCAGTCTCTGTCAGTATTTATAGTGTTTGCCTCTCCCTCCCCGACTCCCTTCTCTCTTCATCTGTCTGCCTGTCTCTATACTCAACTTTCTGTTGCTCTGCCTTTCCATTCAAACACTTTTTATGCTTCTACTCCATTCTCTGGCTCCCTTGTCCAGACCTGTGCAGTGCAGTGCTGTTTGGCTCTAGCCATGGCGTGGCAGCTTGACATGCAAAACATTACTGGCACATCTGTTAGCTCTTAGTGTGATCATCCAACCCCATCCCAAACCCCAACACCAACCAGCCCACAATGTCTTGCAGGAGAAAACACTTCTGCCTGTTTTTTGTGTCTCTCTTCATTCCTTATTTTTCACCGCTTGTATTCACCCTGCAGTACGCTCCTCTATCCTGAAGCAGTGATTGAAATGCATTTTGGAGTTGCAAAGTAGTTTACAATATCTGCTTTCAGTGCTGATGTTTACTCTTTTATTTATTCATGTTGTGTGTGTGTTTGCACATAGATTCTCTTGTGGGTGCTCCTTATTTCTCTTCTTCATTGCCTCTTACTAACAGGACTCATTCCTAGCATTTTCCTTCTCTTCTGACCAAGACAGCAAGCATCCATTTTTATTCACAACTTCTTTTTTTTAACCAATATGTCCTTTTGTAACTGTGCAGATGCTGATGATAACAAAGCAGCTGACAGGCTTAATGAGGATGGGTAACTTTTTCCTGTCAGTACTGCCATAATGTAATGGCTCCCCACCATTTCAGGCTTTGTTTTCCATATGCTCATTTGCTGCTTTTCTGATTTGTAGTTGGATGTACAGCACTTGGTCAGTACATTACATTAGCTGAACTATCATATTTTCCTCTAGTAACATTTTCCATACAAAATCCTAATCGATAAGAAGGAATAGCTAGCATTTCTTAATTGTTGAAAATGGAAAAACTACCTATTGATTACTCTTTTAATGATATTTTGCATCCATCGTGTGTATATGTATTCTATGTAGCTGTCTTAATTAAAATGAAAATTCCTGAATAGTCTGGCCACCAGTAACCCAAGCAGCCTCATAAATAGATGATGTTTTCAAGTCAAAGTGCTACAGTGCTCAAATTGGACACCCCTACTATTGATTTGTTGACTAAACAACAGAGGAGCTAATGTCTGTACAATATGTGGCATCAAGGTCTCTTGTCCTCCCTGTACTTTAGGAGGGTAAGCTGATAGCTCGACATTGTGAGCAGATGTCTCTGCTGTAGCCTTCAGTCTGTGAAAAGGATTGATTAGAGTGGGTGGCCTGAAACAAAATCAAATATGGCATGTTTGTACAGGTACAAGTATGTGAGAAACAAATGAAACATAGAATATATCTTACTTGTTCTCAGTTTGTTGTCAGTCTATCTGTTATATCTGTCATGGAATGCCACCCATAACATAAAGACCTATAAAAAAAGTTGGAGGGGAAAGTGTGCAAGGTTGGGAAAGGTAGCACAGCTTGTTGTTTATTCCTGCTTGAAATGGGAGACAACATTTGATTTCTCTTCAATGTGCCGTGTATGATGTCTATGCATGTCTGCCTGCCTGCCCAATATGTCAGGACTAGACAGGCTGGCATCAGTTCAGCTACTGCATGCCAAATCTAAAAGACTCTCTGAAGCATTAATCAGAGTGAGAGATGGTCAGAGCTGCCTGTTTCCATCCTTCCACCTAATATGGTCCAAGCTAGCTGGTGAATGTCAGGGCAGCCACACTGTTTTTTCCAAAGCTGCCAGCCAGACTCAAGGCTAGTGGAGGAAATAGATTTTGGAAGGCTTAGAGCTCAGGCTGCTGGAGGAAGGTTTGGCACATCAGTGGAAGATGCAATGACATTTAAGCTTTTTATGACCACAGGAGCAGTCGATACAGTTGTTTGAAGGTGGGGATGTCGGTGTTCTGAAGCACATATTTGTTTGAAAATGTACTTGTTTTTTTGTACATGTTGGTGTATATGTTCCCCATGTGAGTATATCTGAATAGAAGGCATGCTAAGTAAAGCCAGGAATAAGTATGTGTGGGATGAAAAGCGTGGTATTGTCAAAGTATGGTTCGCTTTACAGGGTATTATACCCTGACAAAGACCTTGTGCTTGAAATGTTTGATTAATTAAATAGTTTTACCTTTGGGACTAGAAGTGCAACCCACCTTTTTCTTTGTTGGCACCCCACCACTGTTGGTAGTGCGCCCTGACTCTTTCCACTCTGCCAAACTGTATAATGTCAAAACAAACTGAAAATTGCTTTAAGAGGTGTGGTGTGTGTACGAAGCTTGAGCCTCGCTGAGGGGACAAAAGCCGGGGTCCATGCTTCTGATGCAGTTGGAGATATTTGTCTGAGTGATGCAATGATACTGTATGCCTGTCTCTACTGTATGTAAGTTTACTATTGTAATCAATATAAAATGGTAATATTGATAGATTAAATTGGATTTTTTAATATAATGCATACTTCATACTATTTCATTTATTTCATATATATTGTCTCTGTTCTTGCCTCTCTAAAGGCTCGTTCAGACAATGACAGACTGACAAACAACAGAGGTATTGTTGAGAAACCAGGGTTATGCACTAAACTCTCTCTCACTCGCTCTCTTTTCTTTCTCTCTTTCAGATGAAATTCCTTTCCATGGTTTCATCTATTGTCGTTAGCAAGTTTACTTTTGTCAGATAGGCGAGAAATTGAAACATTGTGTAAAACACACTGTACAGTACATGCTATTTGGACAATCATTTATTCTCACAACCAAACTACATCTTGTAATGTGCCACCTCATCTGAAGTCATCTTTCAGTCTGCCCACTGTCACAACATGAAGCTGGAAAGTATGCACAGAAAAATGAGACAACACATGGCTTTAGACAAAACATTGGATAGTCAGTGTAATCTTCAGAGGCCTGAGGAAGGGATCCAGCCCCAGTGAAGTCTGTTGATATTTATCCTGTTCTTTTTATATTGTACATATCAGTCAATTCTTTTTTCCGTAGCTACCAAAGTAAACCTCTCATGATTCCTGAAATGAATGAGTGACCTAGGAAATGGACTCAGCTGAATGATACCAGTTATAAGCAATGTGAATTTGGTTTTAAACAGAATTTGTCTAATCACTTTAGATACAGCTTTCTTTTATTTTGAGGGGTGAGGCAATTATATTAAAATATTCCTTATCACCAAACCCACATAATGCTCTTCTCTAACTTACCCTGTGTTCTTACTTTTTGTTGAAATATTTTGTGCGGCTGCATTTGCCTGCATCCTTGCCAGAAACTTAATTTAGATGCCCAACTCAAACACACATCCCATTACCAGAGAGAGCACCTTGAGCCATTCTGTAAGATGAGAGCTAGCTTAATCACATTAGATACAGCTTCCTCTCCCTGCAGCGATAAGACACAGCAAACATGCTCGTTGGATTTTAACACCTTGTAGGTCTGCTTGTAGCCTTGAACTCGCTTTGGCTGGAGGCAAATTTGAGACTGTACCATGAATAAACTGTGGCTCCTTTGATCAACAGTCATGTCATGAACATCACAAGATGTGAGGGATGGCTGCTTAATACCATTTTGATATTTGTATCCCTTCAATGCTGACCATCGCTGTGTTAAATGCCACTAAATTCCCAAAAGCTGGCACCAGTTTAAATGTATCATAATTGCAGTTCTCCTTACAGTTCACAGGGTTTTGTTGATTCTGACCTACTGATGATCTCCAACTCTAGAAATTGTTCTCATATGCAAGTTAACAAAGTGAAATAAATCAAACAGCCAGGTTGCCACAGCACACTGGTGATACATTTGGTTCAGGGATACTCACAATGACTGTTTAACTCATGTAAAAGCCCCTTTTACCCTTAACATGACAATATCTTGTATGTCTGTTTGACATAGTGCTGAAATGCCCGTCCCATTGCAGTAAAGACTGAATAAATACCTTGTTCTGAATGACAGTCTGATCATAATTCATGCTGGTACTTAAACGGCCACCGAGACTCGCTTCCTTACTCTCCTCCCCTTTCAGAGTATCCAGCTGCCCTAGGTCACATTCACATTTGACTTCATTGTTATTGGCTGAATAATAAGTAATAGATGTGCAGCTAGTGGAAAGAGTCTCTATTACTAAGCCACTTGACATCTCAACTTCACATATGTGGGATGCTTTTATGTGGACCTCAGCCTATCCTCTCTTGTAATGAATGACACAGGGTGGCTGAGTTTAACAGTTCAGCATGACACACAGAGAGAAACTACCTGGCATGAGATAACAGATGGGGAGATGGAGTGTAGACGACTGGATAAAACTAGTAGAATGATAAACGTTTAAAGTAGAGACCTAATCTTGCTGTGTCTCCCTGTATTTCACCAGTTGTTTTTAATACCCCATGTGCAATTAAAAGGTGTAAGTGTGAGGTATTGTGTGTGTGTTATCCAATAGGAAACTGGATCTTGATTTCCCTTATGAAATTAAGGTTTCTTCATTAGCATCTTCTTGTAGAATCCCCCAACATTCAGGGCAGTGTTATGTAAAATATTAACAGGTTTATCCACACCCCCTACAACTTAATGCTTCTCCTACAATCTGCCATCAATGTCCTTTTTATCACGTGTGCTGTAAAGAGTCATTTCCCACTCTTTAAAGTGCCTGAGGCAAAACAACTGTCTTTTCTATTCTTTCATCTCCATCCTCCTTCATTCCTGGCTAGTCCCCAGACTTACAGTGACATGGACATGAAAAAGACTGATTAAGGGAATGATAGTCATTAGATGATAGAGCTGCAGGGGACTGGAACAGGAATGAAGAGGAATTGACTTGTCACTGTAGAGCAGTTTTATTGGAGCACACAAGAGAAAAGACAAAAAAAGACAATGAAAAACAAACTTGTAGTGGAGTAATTAGACTGGCCTAGATTGACCCAATACGCTGATCATTCACTCTCTCTTGTTCCATCCATTATGCTTTCTCTATCTCTCACACACACACACACACATAAACACACACAGACTCTTCTATCTTAATGCACCTCAATTGAAAAAATCTATTTGCAGGATTATAGGTAATAGTAAGGACAATAACACATGACTAATAATGGCTTTAGTAATAACGTTCTATCACTTCTCTTTCTCTCTGTCTCTGCTCCCCCATCCCGTCTGCCTGTGGACCTCATCAGGCTTTGTCATCCGTTTGTCCAGAGTGAAGCAGCAGCTGTGTTGTGTTTCCCTGTATTCTCCTGGAATATTCTAGCCTTGTTCAATACTTCACCATGTCTTCTTTGTTGTTCAGCGTCTGTCTTCACTCAGACAGATGTCATATCCCGGCCAAGGCCTTTCTCAGCTCAGCCACAATGTGCAAGCCCAGAGTGAAAAAGTACACAGTCTGAAACAGAGGACACTGGCATTCAGCCCAAGATTGCCTTTTTTCTGGATAGTACAATGCAGAGATGTTGTGGATTTTCATTTCATCCTCTCATGTTTTTTTTTAAAAAAGGAGCACAGAATACAGTTCAGGGTTTAATCTCATGTTTCATTATGACATGACATTGCCTGAGGAAGACCTGTAGTTGGTCAAAATGTTGCAAACAAAGTAAAGGGAACTTCAGTGTGTTGGTACTCTTCGTATCTAGTTCAGCTGTTTTTTGTGTCCAGCACCTATCCTAAAGTGATTTGGTGGATGTGCACATGACTACCTGGTTTCATTTCATTATGACATGTCACATCATTTGTGAATTATGTCAGCACTGGATTTCTAATGATTGTTTGTATCTAACACTTTGAATATTAACCTTTGTTCCCTACCCTTCATTAAATATGCACTATACAGTGTGATTCAGCAGTATTTTATTACCACTCTATTGTGTGTTTTGGTGCGGTTATTTGCCTCTAAGTGGTATCTAGTTAAGGCGGGCCCCAGTGCAGACAGGTTGCTTCACGTATTAAACACTACGTTGGATTTTTATAGGCCAAGCTTTGACTTAAAAGGAAGTTGAAAAAACTTTATTAAAATTAGTAAATTATTAAAAGATATTTATACAATTTTAGGCTACTCAACATATTAACGGAGCAGCACATCAGGAAAAAAAAAGAATGAAAACAGCGCAGTTTCACACAAATTGTAATCCTACATTAATGCTGCTGCTTTGCATTGCGGCCACATCAAAAGTTACACTTAGTTGGTTCGCACAGCAACTGTTATAGATCCCATATTTCTCTAAAAAAGAAATACATTTATTTGAATGGCATCTAACAAACTTTGCATTGTGCAAAATCCTCAGCAGCATCCTATAGGTTCAGGTCTGGACCTCTAATGCTATATAGGAAATGCCTGATCACTCAGTTCTTTCCATAATAGCTCCACACAAAGTTTTTGAGTAGTTTTAACTTGAAGATTCACTCTGCTGTTTCGACTGTGTGACAGGTTTTACTTTTCTTAGCTTGCTTAAGGCCGAGGGCAGACAGGAAGTTCCTCTGCAGTACTTTCCCCAAGCCAAAGTGTTTTTGCTTAGCTAAATTGACTGAAGCTACACTAGTTGAAAATTGCTCAACTCCAACTTCAGCAGCAGCAGGACAATGCAAACATAAGTCTGATCGCCATGGGGACATAGATATTTCTGCCTGATCCATCTGTAAAAGCATCTCTGCAAGTAAGGAGATTTCTTATGACTGTTGCACTTCTCTTCATATCTCTCACCTTCTCTCTTGTTCTCTGTCTGTTGTTTAAAAGCACCTGCTGAAACACCTCAGTATATTGTGGCCATATTATCCGTTATATTTAATAAGTGAATAAAAGCATTGAAATCATGTATAAATGGTAAAAATGTGATGTTTTTGATTGCATTTTCTTATTTACTCTCAAAGGACTGTTCTACGATGCTAGACTTTGAATTTGGCAGTTTAGTGTCATTGTTTTGATGTGCCATTGATGAGAATATGACGTTAGAAACACACCTTACAGCTTTTGTGCATACATCAGCAACTTATGAGGCTTCACATAGTGAGAGCCTGTCCCTTGAAAATATCTTTCACTGCACAAAATAACTAACCATTAACTTTCCACTGTGGCTTTTTGAGAGACGTCACATGGGCATATGACCATCTAAATGGTTTGTAAAAACTTTCTCTTTAACACAACTTTATGCTGCTATACCTATTTGCTGTCAAACATAGTCTATTCATGTTTAGAAAGAGCTAATCATTTTATCAGTATTCGTCATTGGGGAAAAATTGTTTGAAATAGTTCATTTACCTCAGACTAAAGGTGTAAGATCATATTTCTTTTTGTGATTCATATTCACACCTTATAGTGTTTTGTTTGTTCAAACTGAAACTGTTATTTTGTTATTTAGTCAGCTGTTGTGAAGCAAGACCTTGAAACCGTTACTCGACTGAACAGAATATGCTCATCCCTCTCTGGTTTTGATCAGGTTAAAATCAATACGACTTTATGTCAGCCATCATCATTGTATTCTTGTATGCTTTTCCATCTGTGAAGGAAAAAGCTCCAGTTATCTCTCCTTCACATACACAGCAGGATAGCAATTAGCTTCCCTTTATACCCCACCAGGCAACACCTAGCAAAGTTTGGCTGACATTGAACCCTCATTTAGCTTTATGTATGAGGGTGTGAGTGGGTGCAGAGTCTATTTGTGTGTGTGTGTGTGTGTGTGTGTGTGTGTGTGTTCTGTTACATCACTTTCCAGTCTACCTGGCCTTATTTTCTAGCATCAAGCTCTTAGGTCTGTCCTGTCTCCCTGAGGGATCTCCCACTAGACACTGATGTAAAGGTGTACACATGGTTTTGTTTATCTACCTTAATATCCCTGCTTACACATTATTTTACTGCAGGTGTTTGTGAACAATTGTAGGGAATGTTGATGGGCTGGTTAAGTGTACTTAAGGTGTGACCAAAGTTGACTTACAGGACAGTGTATGAAAATACAGGTGTGTAGTCAGGCATTTAAGGTTGGGCTAAAAGTAGACTGTTGTTTTTGTACATAGAATACATTCCTGATGGACCAGCAAATTTCATACCACCAATTTCTGTTCTCTTTGAGACGGGTAGAGACTGTAGAGCACTCTCTATACTAGTTAAAAAATAAAATCTAAACCTGTGAAAACTTACACTGCTCTTTAAAAGTTGCTACTTTATGTTTGCATTGGTTTTGATCCTGTTTTCACTTAGAACATTAGTGGGTGGAAAAAGTTAATAATCCTTATATGAGACATGATCTTTGTCCAAGTGTGGACTTCATGCTTCATGGATTTACAGGAATTGGACATTAACCACAAAAAATGTTTAATATAATGCAAATTAATACTTTTACCTTTGGGAATATTATAATGTTTAATTGTTGTTGACCTGTAATGTTTCTGTCCAATAATATCACATACATACACTTAATTATATTGTATATTGTTGTATTGATATTATTTTAGTCCACCTGGGAGTGGTCAAAACGGAACATTATCAACTTTGCAAAGTGTTTAGTGTCTTGCATTATATGGTACGAGTGTTTCTTTAGCCCTTCTACTTCATTTTGGGTTTTTTTCTACAATTTTGGCAGTATTTTATTCTACTGTAAGGAAAGCAGGGGTGATTCTCCTGTATCATTACAATTAAACATATTTTGTGAAGAATGTTTTGAGGCTCGTTTGGCCAGCATGCAAGTACTTATGGTCGACTACCATCTCACTGAGATGATCTCTTTGCTGCCAAATATCTGCCTTCAGCCTGCAGCATAAGGCAACACATGGCTTATGCTGCATTTATGCCATGTCAGCAAATTGGAAAGAATGGTAAAACCTCCCATTATTCTGGCGTGGAAACATTAACATGTTAATTCCAAGACAGTCACTCCTGTTATTAGCCTTATACTCACAACGGATAGATGGAAATTAAGTTAGTCAATTTTATTGTGTCACAATCATTGTTCATTAACAAGTGAAGCCAGATACAAACAAAACCATGTACAGCTGCTTTTAATGAGCTGAAAGGATTGTATTAATGTTAATACTACATTTTATTTAGATATAACTGACTGAGGCGGCAGGAATTATTGCAGCTGTTAAAAATTCCTAACATCTCCATTTTGGAAGTACAACTAGGAGGCTGACATGAACGATTTTTCCAACTCACTGGCCTCTAAGTACAGTCTGCACGATATGTTGTAAACACAGCATTATGTATTGTTGCCAGTGTTATGTAAAAGATCTTCCAAAATGCTTCAAAGATGTTTCCTTTAATACTTCAGAACGTCCCTTTATTTCCCCTGAAAGTAGCTAATATTACTGTAACTTTGACTGCGCTATTAATACCAAAACCACTGTATGGGGTTACACTGGTAGCTGAAATGTGCTACGAATTGTTCACACACTCCCCTCATTTGTTGTCTCCCTCAGTGGAGTCTGCTGAGAGGGCAGAGGAGCAGAGGGAGTATGGAGGAGAGAGAAGAGCGCTCTGTAGGCATTGATCACAATAGAGACGAATTCAATAGAACAGAACTCACTTGCTGCATTTCCTCTGCTCTTCTTTAGAAATGTCAAACACCCACACAAGCCTCTCGCTCCCTAGATATCCCCCCACCCCAGACTGATATACATTCACATACCACGTTAGCAATGCTACGGGCTCCTGTGTAAATGATCTTCCTACACACGCTATCTCCTGCTCTCAGGGTGCGTGAGAGTGCTTGAAGCAAGCTGAGTAATAATGGGATGCGGGCTCTACCTTTTATGGCTTGAAAATCACTATCATCGCTCTCATCCTTACCGTTTAGCCTGTCATCACTGCTGTCTTACTCCACCAAAATCCCTTCAGAGCAGTTTGCCACCATTTTCATTTTTTGTATTATAGTCTGAGGGTCATGGTGTTAAGTGTATGTTGAATTTCAGACTGATGTTCATATTATTTGAACTAGGTTGCAATTTTAGTCACTGAATACATAATGATGTGTGTTATGTAGAAAAGTATGGGGCCCTTAGTTTGAGGGTGACAGTGTAAATCGGTTAACAGCAGGACAGATGCTTTGTTCTGGGTAGCAAATTTGACTCACGGCATCAGGCTCTGTATAGAAAGTGCTCAAAGAGCTAAAATGGTGGGGTAATTTAAAAATAATGAGCTGTGTAGGTTGTCCATGTTCCATGATGTCTTGAACATTATTTCAGGTTAGTGAAGATTTTCCAAGGTCTCATTAAAAAATCTGAAAATCTGAAAGTACTGCTCCTACACAGTAAAATATGGGTCCAGTTTCAACTCACAAATGAAGAAATGTGTCATTTACACCCTTTTAAAGTGGCTGAATTTTACAATTTCCATTTTCTAATGTAAATGTAAATTTTCCAGCCATTAGTAACCTGTAGCCTTCATGTGTAGCCTACTGTGTCTGCTATTTGGGCTGCATTAACCAGTATGTAAAGTACAGGTTGTTATAGAAACAGAGTAATGCTACACTTCATAAAAAAAATATAAAGAATAAATGTTTAGTAGGCAAAAAAACTAAAAAAAAAACTATTGATTCAGTTGTTGTGTTGTTTACAAAATGCTTTGGTTTTGCAGTATTTCTATCCCTGTATAATAATCTGAAGTATTTAGTAGTTTATGTTGAGTTGACCATGAACCAGTGTTTAACTTTGAATCGAACTTTAACCTTTCATATATTACATCTGTATAATACATGTAATTAAGTGGTATTTTTCTTGTTTCACTGCTATGTTGCATTTTACTTGCAGTCTTTACGTTCAATCCAGATGTTCTCCTTATAAAGAGGTAGTATTTTTGTGCACTTGAAAGTTTCCGTCATAGGTAGAATATTTATAATTCTCCCACATCATCAATGCTGCACACAACACAATAGTACTGCACTTGGGAGTCCATTAGTGCCAATGTGTAGCCCAGAAAGTAAAGGCCAAGGTATTTAAGTCTTACAGTATACATCTCTTTTTTTCTCTCTTCTCTCCTTTCCCCAAGATGTGGCTAATGGCAGTACAGGCTACAGGCCTCCTCCCAGGACCAAGGAGGTGGTCATCAACGGCCAAACAGTCAAGCTGAAGTACTGCTTCACCTGCAAAATCTTCAGACCACCACGTGCCTCACACTGCAGCCTCTGTGACAACTGTGTGGGTGAGTGAAAGATTCTCTGGGTGTGAGTTTACGTAGATGAAATTTGGGTTGTATTTGGCTTATAGTGTCTGTCAGTACTTTGTATTCTTAATTTTTTACCACATTTATTTTGATACATTAGTATAATAATCACAAACAGTCCAGACCATCCTCTATCCTTTCTGTTCACATGTATTTCAATAAGATGTCAATAAACAGGTAAACTTCTGCTTCTGGCACAAAATATACAAACACACATGCTGTCACATAATTCATGTTTCATCTGTTTTTTATATAAAAAATACATTTATATTTGAGAACACAAGCCAAGCTAAATATTTAGTTTGTGATGCAAACCTACAGAGAATATACAGTACATATGCTGGAGGAATTCACTCATACAGAGGAGACTGAGAGAGGAGTTACAATGGAAAAGACAGAAAGACCAAAATGAGCAGCAGTTTAATGGTTGAGGTTTTTTCTCACAACCACATACTCTGTCTCAGGAAACACAATGAAGAGCGGCGACAGACAGTTACTAAAAGACACAGAGAGAGATAAACAGAGACGAATGTGTCTGAGTCTCTCTCATCGGGGCTTTTGTCACCATCAAAGGCAGCTCTTTTTTTCAGTGACCATTTCATAATCAGAAGTGGATCTGACAGAAAACCTGGGAGACAAAGATGAGGAAGTAGTAAACACAGGGAAGAAAGATGCGGAGGTGGTAATCAGATGCAGCAGATGCACACTGGCAGAAAGAAAGACAGGCTGGCAGAGCAACAGAATGATGGGAGAGCAGTCAGTCTCATAAACAGGCCATGCATGTCGATACAAATTTTAAGTGAATGGACAAATTCCGATATGAAACTGGTCAGGCTCATTTTGTGATGAAAATACCCTGCCTCAATGCATATAGTAATGTGTAGAGATGACAGGATAAAGTGATCAAGAGTTAAACCAGTACAACTGAAGGAGATGCTTGGCAGACATTTTCATTCCAAACATGAACACAGTGAAGTGTTGTGATCTAATAAATCTAAATCCTTTAGTGTGAGGTTTAAAAATATGTTTGGATCATAGGTGTGAGTGTATACTCAAGCAGATGGGAGGAATTGAAGAATGAGAAACACAGTTTGACTATCCATACTGCAGGTGGGTGGGAGTGATGAGTGTGAGTTGTAACTCATGTCTCTTTAATAAGAACTACTATCCAGCACGCTCCAACATGGTTTCAGTCCCCACAGTGAAATCTGGAGTCGAAGTCATTCCAGGGTATCATTGTGAAGATTCAGAGATAAACTATATGAATCACACCAGAGAACCGGTCTTTTTCAAACATCATTTTGTTTCAAACCCCATTTTTTAGATGTGTGTGTTTGTTCAGTTACTAGGCATGGTTTCTAAGTCTTCAGAGATCAGTATTAGTAACTGTTTGGACTGACACTTGCTCTTAAACTGGAAACTGGGGATCACATTGGCAGTGAAAAGGTGCTACTGTATGAGTGCTTCCTCTGTTTCTCTCTCTCTCTCTCTCTCTCTCTCTACCTCTGGCGCTGTAAATGCCAGGGAACTAACAAGCTCTTAAATAAGCTAGCAGCCAGAATGGATAGGGCCTCCCTGGTGGATGTGGAGGATAGGAATATGGCAGTCACTTCTTTTTAAGAGGGTTATCCACCTGGGAGTGATGGGAGAGGCTTATAAGAGCACAGAATTATTATACACACACACACACACACACACACACACACACACACGCTCAACGCTTCCCTTTCCTTGCAGTCCTGCTGCAGTCCCCTTCCTATTTTTTTTTCTTTTTACAGTGTGTATACAGCGGGCTAAGATAATCTGTCTGTTTATGTTTAAATTCCAGTTTTATTGAGACACCAGCATCATAAATATTGGTGCTTATTTATGTGTGGGCAGAGTGTTGTGATTTTTAGAGGGGTCTTAGGTCCGTCATAATTATTTTTTTTCTGTGCTTAATTAGAGGACATCAGATGAAGCTTTGATGATGCTCTTGGGTATATGATGTTGTATAATCAGACAATAAAATACATCAAAAGAAGACTGGCACATAAATAAGAGTATATCAGATAAAACTGTTGAGAGTTGCTGTTTCAAGCTTTTGGCTTAATTTTAAAATCACTGTCAGAGGGAAGATACTACTGAGCAGTCAGCTGCCAACTTAACCCTTATAGTTGTTCAATATCAATATAACTCGAGGTATAGTGGAAAAACACATCCTCAAGTCCCAAGTCTCTATTGTCCTCTCCTAGCATTGCTGATCACTAAATATTAGTGACCGTTGACCAGGCTGTGGCGATAATCATATTTGACCAGTAGTAGCTGTCCCCTTTCATCCTCTGACTAGAGGCTGCGTTACCCAGACACATGTCAACCAGGCATTGATTAATGAAGACAAAAGCAGGTCATTTCACCTCACTAAACAAATAATGGCTCTGATTAATTAGTTAAGTAACTGCCACTGTGCACAGCTAGAAACTCGCACTCACAGATAGGACTGTGGAGGAAGGGCGGACTAAATAACCACACTAACAATAAGCCCTCCACTCTTGGAGCAATCAGTGAAATGATAAGTGTTCACTCACTAATTTGAATCTGAAAGCATTTCCCATATATTTGTCAAGTAGCTGAACACTGCGTTCAGATACATATTTAGTGCTTCGAATACATTGCAGCACAAGTATTTCTGAATTCCAGACATTTCCAGACACAATTATTCACTTATTCACTCCTCTGTGCTACACAATGATGCTTTGTTCACTTCCACAAAGTTGCACACTCTGCACCAAGGTAGCTGACAGGCTCTTGTCAGTGTTAAAATATTGGAAAACCCCAGTCGTTCTCAGCTGCATGATCTCTGTGGATAGCCCACGGCAGTCTGGACAGCACTTATTTTTTTACTTCAACACCTCCTGTTTGTCTTCATTTACAATTCCTCAAACATTCTCAAATTGTGTTCTCACTGGAGGCACTTCATCTGTTGACCCAGTATTTGTTTGACCCTTGCAACCCCACACAGTCCCACAGTGACACTGAGAGCTTTTCAGCCATACACAGTCATGTTGGCCAGCCAGTAACTTTTATTAGCTAGTTGTTATAAATAGCCAGTTTGCACTATGTGAAAAATGTGTATATTATGCCAAGACCCAGAGGGACAATTCACTTCTCCCCTAATTTCCCACAGATCTGGACTTGCACTGTGTGTTTACATGCACTGAAGTAACCTGGTTATTTGATATAAATGAGAAACCTGATTTCCTTAATTGGACATCAAGAAAACCTGGATGTCTTTTAAGTACTACATACTAGGGCTGCAACTAATGACTATTTTTATAACCAATTAAGCTGCAGATCATTTTTTCAATTAATCGGTTGGTCTATAAAACATAAGAAAACAGTGAAAAATGTCTATCACAATATCCTAGAGCACAAGGTGATGTCTTCAAATTTTGTTTTGTTGGACATGCAGTCCAAAACCCAAAAAGATTCAGTTAACTATAATTTGAGACCAGGAAAATCAGCTAATTCTCACATTTAAGAACCTGGAACCATCAAATGTTTTGCATTTTAGCTTAAAAAAGGACAATAAGTTGATTAATCAACTAATCATTGCAGCTCTACTACATAATCTTTCTGATGGGATTTCCACTAGAGCACATGTACATGACCTGCTGTGGGAGCAGTGTAGTGAGATGAAAGGAAAGGCTCGTAACTGTGCGTCCTTGTATCTAAAATTATCTTACTCTCCCTCCGTCTGTCTCTCCCTGTCCATGCAGAGCGTTTTGACCACCACTGTCCATGGGTGGGGAACTGCGTGGGAAGGAGGAACTACCGTTTCTTCTACATGTTCATCCTCTCGCTCTCCTTCCTCACCATCTTCATCTTCGCCTTTGTCATCACACACATCATTTTAAGTAAGTAGCTGAGGGGAGGCGGGGGGAAAAGGACATGTGCTCTCATGCATGACACACACACACACACACACACACACACACACACACACACATAAATAGACACACACTCCTCCTGGCTGTGTTCTTGGTGTGTTTCAAGCCAGCAGGTTGTAAGTGGGCGTTGTGAAAACTGCAGCGTTCTGGCTTGTTACCATCTTTCCAGCTGGGAGCAGGCAGTGGATTGTTGGGCACCCCAGCAGTGCATGTGTGTGTCTATTTGTGTGCATAAATGACAGTCAGTGTATCAATGTTGCACCGGGAAAGAAACATGGGCTCACATTACCTGCTGTAAGACTGTAGTGATAATTAATACTTATCTGTTTTGAACCTTTCCTGTCCTGTTTTTGATTTAAACTATGCAGCGTTGCTTTTATTGAGTCTGAACGCTGTCAGATGTGGTAAAAAACCATCACATCAATTTGAATTCTTTGATTTAAAGTTTGTTCTCTCAGCGAGGAGCAGAACAAATTAAAGAACATTAGTTACTGATTGTGGTAAAACCTGCTTGACATTTCCAGTGCTTCAAATCAAAAGGTGATTACAGTGCTAACTTCAAGTTCTTAAATCTCACCTTTTTATCTCATAGCACATTTCAATTATTCTGTTGAACATTCATTTTCAAAACTCTGCACTCTGAATCCATCTGGTTTTGCACAGCTGTAATTAAAACTAATGTGATCAATCTGGCTGATTGGAGCCACAGAGATGTCTCCTACAATCGCAAAGCTGGCCAACATTTATTTTTTGGTCTTTCCCCTGGCTCCGTCCTCCTACTCATCACAGATAGAAGTTAAATTGGAATGTCAATTTAAGTGGGCACCCTCTGCCTAGCTCACTTTGTCTTGTTTTGACACTTAAACTTTAAGTAAGAAAGTGTCTGCAGCAGGTAATGGCTCCAGAGTGTGTAGTACCCAATGTTTGATACAAGTTTGTACATTCAAAGTTTTTTTTTAATGCTGTTATGCACTATTTTGTGAGATAGTATGTATGCCATGGTGAACACAACTGCACAGTGCTCTAATAGAAACCCTGCCTTTCTTTTTCCACAGGCTCCCATCAAAATGGGTTCCTCAACGCACTTAAAGATAGTCCTGCCAGATATCCTTTCACCTAAATCTGACGTTTGGTATTTACTGTAGACTGTCTTTTTTAAGTGTGATTGTCTGATTTTTGCTGCTTGTTGTCCGTGTTTTTTCTTTACATAATTCTGTGTCCATAGTTTTTCTGTCACCCTGCTTTGCCTTGATTGCAACGTTTCACTCTCAACTTCACACAGACTAACTTGCCCAGTGATGGTGCACATAGGTCATTCTGTAGGCCAGAATTCGTTCGCATGACATGCCTTTGCAAACCATTTCCATTCATTGCACTTGCCATTTTCTGCAGAGTTACAGTACTTGCATGACTAGTGCACATCTGATTAGTCCTGTTCCATCGGGCTAACGTAGCACGCAAAGGCAGATCCTCTCTCCGTCTCTGTCGATTGATTCACTCTTTCTTTGATTTCATCTGGCTCTGACACTCCCCCCCTCCCTCTTCAGAGATGTTGTGTGAATGAGATTGGATAGGAGTGCGTGCATGTGCGAGATGTCTTAAGCCACAGCTGTTACAAATACTCTTTAAGTCAGCTTATTGTCTCAACACAACATCATTGAAAATCATGTGGCCTGCGGTAAATCCACACCAGGCAAACTGTTATAATTTGTCATCGCAGTAAAGTTTTGGTTGCACGCCATTTGAACTCAGATTTTAGCTGTAAATCCAGCCAGTAAAGGTAGGAAGCAGTCACCTCACATCATAATTTAAATTTAATGTCTTTTCCCCCAACAGACCTATTGGTTCTGAAATGTTTTTGACCTTTTAACAAAAAGAATCCCAAAACATTTTTTGACTATTTATGGCAGCCTAAATCTACTGAAAATAAAGGTGTTTTGTGCTCTCTGCATATTTGGGGTCTGTCACTTACATAATACAACAAGAATCAAAATCAAATTCCAATAACAGCAGGAATCAATAAGCAGGTGCGTAATCAGTATTGATCTAATCTAAATGATACCCAACAGTATTTCTGAGTCACAAGTAAAGTGGAGAGCACAGGACTATGACACTGTCTCTCTCTCTCTCTCTGTCTCTCTCTCTGTTTCTCTCTGTCTCTCTCTCTGTCTCTCTCTCTCTTTCTCTCTGTCTCTCTCTCTCTCTCTCTCTCTCTCTCTCTCTCTCTCTCTCTCTCTCTATCTCTCTCTCTCTCTCTCTCTCTCTCTCTTTCTCTCTGTCTCTCTCTCTGTCTCTCTCTCTCTCTCTCTCTCTCTCTCTCTCTCTCTCTCTCTCTCTCTATGGCTGAGTGCAATAAATGTTTTTCTGGCAGAGAAATATGTGCCAAGCATAGCTGATAACGGCCTCTGTCCTACAGGACTTTAATAAAGGGGAACTGCAGTCGATAGTATCGTAGCAGTCCTTTGTCCTTAGTGAATGGTGACATGTTTTGTCCTTGCGAAGAAGGGAGACACTGGGAAGAGAAAAAGTAGATGAAGAGAGAGAAAGGGGAAGAGTGAGGGTATTCAGTTTATTTCTCCACACTGATGTATGGTGTTTGTACAGATCATGTAATATTATGCTGACTAGTCATTTCTTTATTTTTTAAAATGCCCACAGGGACTTCTCTGTGTTGCTAAACAATGAGTTTGTAGTGGTTTTATTGTGCTTCATGGCTTATCTGAGGAGTTACATATTCTTCTGAAGACAGTATCCATGGGTTTAGTTAGGGGTTACTGTAGTTCATTTTTATGAAGGCAGAAGCATTCATCTTATTATTTGTGATCTCAGTGCTTTATGTAGAGCAGAGAAAGTGAGCAGTGTTCTGCAGTCCCAGCCAAATGAACTGGTAACGAGGAACTATTGGCAAGAGGACAGAAGTCCCCAGGCTATAGGTCAATATGCTAGCTGTTACAGCTCATACCATTTTGTGTCCAAGCTGGCTCTTTGTGGGTCTGTGATGTGTGTGTTTTCTGTTTCTGCATGAGCTTTCACATTGCTGTCTGTTTCACTGAATGAAAGGATAGATGAAATAGAAACTGTGGGAGTCACTTATTCCTTGACTTCATTGTGTCACCGTGCTGGAAGTGGTGGTGTGTTTCTTCTCTGTCTGGTCTATAGTGGGCCTCTCAGGCTTCCATACTTACCTGATCAGCTCCAACCAGACCACCAACGAAGATGTGAGTATGAATGTCAGATAGACATCGATATGTCAGACAGACTGAAACATACATGACAAGTGACCTGACTAAGTTTAGTAAGGTTTTCTTATCCGCTACACACCAACTATATTTTTGTATTGTTCATACTTAATCATTTGAAATGTATATTTAATTCTCATTCTCATAATTGCGTGATTTTTCAACAGGTATTGTGTCATATAAACATGAAATATTTTTGCAGTTGATTGATTTAAAATAGCTTATTATCTTCTGGCACATTCATATAAAAATCATTTGACAGATCTTTCAGCTACTTTGTGGGGTTTACAAATAGTCACAAGGCTTTTAATTCAAGTATTTACTTTTTGCAATTTCTTGTTTTTATGTTATTTTTTAGTTTGCAACTTTTCAACACCTTTTTAATGTGGGTTTTAGCAATTATATTGATAGAGATACTAAAAGGAAGGACTGCCCACTCATGTGCTCACAGCTCTAGCTCTGAACTCCTTTTACATCACTGAAACTGACGAGAGCAGGGTGTCAGTGACGCCGGTAAGCTCAGTTGGTTAGAGAGTGGTGCTATTAACACCATGGTCGCAAGTTGGCTTCCTGTATGGGCTAGGAACATTTTTAGCTCTAGACTAGACACAATACACAAACACAATCTCTGTGTCACCAGAATCTTGATTTGTCTCGTAGTGAAACTTTAGATACTTATTTTCCTACTGAAGCTGTGACTGATGATGTTGTATGGTCTTCTCCAGATAAAAGGTTCGTGGTCTTCTAAAAGAGGGAAGGACAATTATAACCCCTACAGCCATGGCAATATATTCACCAACTGCTGTGCAGCGCTGTGTGGACCGCTGCCACCGAGGTATGATGTCTGTCAGTGAGCATGAGTGTATTCATGAGGTGATTTACGCATTCCCAGATGCCCCGATAATGACGTATAAGCCCGATAATTCGCTGCTCTGAGAAAGCACATTCAGTAATTTTTTACCTTCACTGTAATAGGTCACAGCACCTGTTTTTTTTTTGTTGGTTTTTTTTTCTTCCCTCATTGTAATTTTCCATTTTGTCCAAGGGTTAAAATAGAACTGTTAGTCAAGAGTCTTTTTGATGTGAGGAGCTGCTTTGAAATGCCTGCAGCCTTTTCTCTATACATAGCTACTGAGATACTGCAAGAGCGGAAAGGATTTCAAGCCCATTTTAACCAAATCCAAGATCAAAGTTGGCTAGATACTATTAGATTTCACACTTTTGCTGTTCATGTGATTTAACAAAAATACAGGCCAACTGTCACAGCTACGTTCTCATTTCCATGTGACTGTAAATACCAGTAAACGTTGCACATTCCCTCCCAGCTTCTTTCACTTCACAGTTTTTCCCAACAATTCTCATTATTCATTTGTGAAACTTTGATTCCTCCGACTTAAAACTGGCCTTTCTTTTCTTCCATCATGGTGTCTTTTTGGTTAGAAATGTGTTGTCCTATGTTTACTGACCACTGCACCCGCTTTAAAAATAGAACACTCATGCTGATGCTGTCAAGACTTCATGGACGTTTCTCAGCCTTTGGAAGTCGTAGTCTTTAACTTTAACTTTTGCTTTTCACTTGTTTAACCATCAAGTACAAACAGAAAGTTAGAGACACACACAGTCTCTAGTTTAGCACATGCATACAGTGTATTTTCAAGTTACTAAACATATCCACAGATGCACACACACTTAAAGTAAAAGAAGAACAGTGATGGAAGATTTTAGCAACATTCTTGGTCGCACCCTGCTCTGACCATCACAAAACTCACCAACAGTGACTGTGGTAGGTGGCAAAGGAGAGTCCTCGGTGCACAGGTGGCTGCCATCTGGGCATGTTTGTTTTTGTGTATTTGTGGCCGGCCACAGGCATTGCACAGCTGGGTCTACCAGCGAGAGAGGAATGTTTCACTTCAGCCTTGGACTATGCAGGCAATGCTGTCTCTCACACATCCAAACACACACAGACAAAAAGCCTCTTGCATTTCATTCCCTGCTGAGAGCTTGACTCACATTTTCTAATGCATCAGCCTACATGTTTTTGTGCTCGTTCCCTCCTAACCGCATTTGCAGACATTCCGGTATTCATTACCAGCAACACAAGCGGCTGCAGTGGATTCCTAGTGTTTGTCTCTGTGATTCTAGCGGAGCTTTTCCACCTAAATCCAGCTCAGTCCCACTGGAACCCACAGTCAACACACTTTCTGTTAAATGATTACCCTGCTGGCACTGTTTAACACACGCACGCACACACACACACAGCCAGCTGAGGTGTTAGAGACTCTTCTGTGTCCGATTAACCTTTATCTAGCTGATGAACAGCCATTATCACATCCATGTGGCCCATGACCACACACACACACACACACACACACACGTGCATATGCATGTGAAGAGTTTAGCAGGTTGTTGTCAGAGCTCTGCAACAATAGTGATAGAAGAGAAATAATGATTCACTCCACTGCAGGACATCAGTGATTTATTACCAAGTTGTGATTTTATGTGCATGTGAATGTGTGTGAGTTAAAGAATGAGTGTATAGATTCAAATGTTCACATCCACTTGTCTCTCTTTAACAGTGTGGTATCACTGACACACAAGGTCACTTGCACTCCACTAATGCTATGTAATATTTGTGAATGAATGGCTACCAACAATGCTTTTCTCTTTCCTTTGTTTCTTTGTTTGAGTAGTCTCATTGACAGACGGGGCTTTATCCAATCAGACACACCGCAGCTGGCACCACCAACCAATGGCATCACTATGTATGGCGCCACCCAGTCTCAGCAGAGCCACATGGTAAGACACTGACCCGACTCTCTGTCTTTTCTCAAACATACAACTTTTAGGTTTATAACAAGTAAAAAGACAGGCTGAGTCGTCAAGAGTAGTCCAGATGTTTATAGTGTTGTTCACTTTGTTTGAAGAGACCAGGAGCAGGCAGAGCATTTGGGGGGGGGGGGCGTTTAGGAGGAATAGAATAGTCGCTGATTAAAGGGAGTGGCTGCTTTTATCTTAGACTCTCCTCTATTGGCAAAAACATACTAGTGTTAACTGACAACCGTCTTTTTAAAGAAACAGTTTGAGTCTTCTACATATAAATTTACTTGTCCTTAGTGCCTTGGCTGCAGTATTTTTTTTTCCCAGTCTCACCCAGGCCATAATGTGGGATTCACTGGGCCAGACCTTGTCAGCATATAACGACACAAAGCGTCTTTCACAGCAGTCTGTATCTCCAGCTGTTGTCTTTTCCTCATTTGCCAGAAACCAAAACTCTCACAAACTGAGTATTTTTTTTTATTTTGTGTCTAATTGTTCGTGATTGTAATGATAAACATTACCTATTGGTGTATGTACTGGCCAAAATAACATGGCCTAGGCAAGGGGAGTAAAGGCCAGATGAGGTCAAACTATTCCTAACAGCAGCTTCACTTAATCCTTTACCCTTTTCTCTGACACAACATACCGCAGAATCCAGACATGGGAAAGCAAATCCAGTTAGTCTTTTTCATTCCAAAAGATTGAAACAGATGAAATGCTCTGGATTACAAAGAGCGAGTCAGTGATGTTTTCAATTTTGCATGTGTCACTTCATGTTGTCTGTAAATTAGGTCAACTGTAGCACGGAAAGGTCCTTTGTGTGTGTGTGTGTGTGTGTGTGTGTGTGTGTGTGTGTGTCTATGCTGAGGTGGCATTGCAGACTGAGCCATATGATTTCTCCAGCCCTGATTTCAGTCATTCTCAAGTCTTCAAGGGTTTGCTCATCAATCAGGATGTCTAAGATTAATGGTTCTGTGTGTGTTGCTTTTTCTTATTATACTGACAATCCAAGTCTTGAAGAAAAGAAATGCCAGAAAGAGAAAATAAAGGATGAAAAGTAAGTCTCCCAAACCGAAAGTACACCAGAGTTAGTAAACAGATATTTTCTGTAGTGTTAAACTGTCTCCTACAGTCTTAGAGACAATAACTGATGCTGTGAAGAGGACATTGTATTGTCCAGTTTTGCTCTGGTGCCTGAATCGCAGGAACAAGTCTTCTGTTGTTCAGTTTAGCTGTTTACCTCACACATTACATGCTAGATTTAAGACCTATTCACACACAGCCACTAAATGTCTTTCACTGGTGCCCTCCCTGCCAGTGGCCACAGTCATCGTGTTATTCTCATCCAAACTCGACCTCATCCTTCAAGTTCTCATAGAGATGTCAAACATGAATGTCGTCTGTCTTCAGGTCCTCCTTAATGTGTGGACTACTTGTAACGGGCTGAGGGCCAGCGGAACATTCTCTTACATTAGCACACACAGAAATAAACGCCATCTGTTTTCTGTAGCTGTCATGATTAGCAGCTAACATCGTCGTATTGGCTGCTCTACATTTATCTGCACACTGATACTCAGTCAGCTGTGTGTTTATATCCATTTGTTAAATTCTACAACATGCCACACTGACAACACATAAAACACATTAAGACTGAGGGACTATTTTTGAATATTCCCGTCATCACCCCATTTGTCAAATTCCTAACGACACAACTCACTTCATTAATGTAAAAATATTTGTTTGCCTTAAAAGGCCATCGCACACTTGACCACTCCTTTCAGTCCCACATTATGAATGTTGTGTCATTGTTCATTTTTTAGAGAGGTCTCTGGTTTGATTTTGTTACTTTTTTCAAGCCACGATGAGTAAAAGTCTCCAATCCTTTTTGTCTGTTTACTACAGAGGTGTGTGGGTGGGTGTTATTTTGGAAAAAGTGTGAGATTGTACATCATGTCAGTGTGTGTGTGTGTGCGCATGTGTGAGAGAGAGATGGAGACAAAGTGACAACAGAGTGTTTGACTTACAAAATGGAAGAAAGTGTATCACACTTACTTCATATGTTTTGGTCATTTTAATTAGATTTTATTATTCTCCTTATTTTACAATTTCAATATAAGTTTACACTGATTGTGTGGGAAATACCGTACAGTAGGTCAGCCATTTATATCTTGGAATTTGCCTGCCGTCAACTAAAGACAAGGAGAGTCCTCATCAGTAGACAGTGAATCGAACATGTTACATACAATAAATTGTACATAGTTTAACATTTTTAAACCTACAGATGACAAGAGAAATATTCTTTTTTTTCACAGTGGTCTTTTTTTTTTTTTTTTTCAACAAGAAACTGATAAGTACTCACACAAAGATAAAAATGTAAGGAATGACTGATGCCTGCCGCACATAAAAACTGTTTTAAGGACTGTGTTGGTAAATTTGTGGAGGTCGCATTTGAATTAATAATCAATGAAGGGCCCGGTTCTTTGTGAGGCACAAAGCTTAAAGCTTAAAACGACAAAGGTATGTAGAAGCCTTGTAAGTGGTTGCCATGGTAACATGGCAACCATAACGTGTGTAATATGGTGTCACATTATACCTCAATACTATAAAACCTGCACTCGGGGTTTGATTCAGGGGGGAAAGAAGACACAATGTGATCCAGAGCAGTCATCATAATCCTTCAGTTAAAGGGTCGGTTCAACCAAATTACAAAAAATGGATTTGCTCACTTGCCTCTATAAGTATTTATTTGTTTGTTTGTTTTTGTCCTGATTTTTCAGATTATACTGGAATTATTTATCAATTTCAAATGATCGATCTTTAGAAAATAGGCAACCATTCTAATAGTCATAATTTATATGCTAATAGTCATTTATAAAGCAAAAATGTCAAATATTCTCTGGTTTCCAGCTTTGATCTTGTTTCTTAACAATTATATGTGGACTGTTGGTTGGACAAAACATTTTTAGACTAAACAATTAATCAATTAATTGAATAGAATAATTGACAGATTAATCATTAGTAATAATGGTGATCAGTAGATATCTAGGTGCACTGCAAACAAAATTCCATTAAATGCCATTATAAATAAAACAAACACTATAAACATGGCTGGATATGAGAAAATATCTTCTGTTATAATTTGTCCTTTAACCTCATGGTACACAATTTGCATATGGCCTTGTACATATTTCTATTTTACGTCTTCTTTCTTCCTTCCTCTTTTTGTTATTTTCCTTTTTTTGAGCTGTCAGCTATTTTTATACAATACACAGACGCACGCAGCACAACTTCATCAACCACCACTTCCTTGTTGATAATTGCACAGTGAGTGATGAGGGACTGACAACCCACAGCCTGGTTTACAGTTTCACCACTCAGTCAACTCACTTCAGTCATGACTGATGGTGTTACTCTCACCCAGAATCCCCAACATGCTTTTTTCTGCCCCTCTTACAGATGGGGACAATCAATATTTAGAGCTTGTTAATTTATTTTTTATTAATGATGATATAATGAACTAAAGGTGGTAGTTTCTTGTTTGTGTTGCTCAGGCCAGTTTAAATTCTTGGATCACTGAATCTAAAGTTCTGATGTTTTAACAACCTTGTACAAACTTATGTATAAGATACATATAAGACTTATTACCACTCGGTGACAGCAGACAGTGGTATGTTGTCAGGAATAACACAGATGGTTGTAATCTCCCATTTTGTGGCTGGATTTAATCATCTCATCTCAAGGGTTGTTTAAAAATGCAACATAAATGGTGGCAGCTTTGGGAGATCTTTCACTTTATTTGTACAAGATTGTGTTTATGATCTACATGACCTTGCAATTATTGAATTAAACACATCTATAATTGTTCTGTAAGCTGTGAAGGACAATCTTACACAAACTGATTTGAATTACTCAAAGTGACTGGAGAGAAGGGCTTTAACTAATGATTATTTTTATTATCAAAATACTATTTGGTCTGTAAAATGTTAGAAAATAGTGAAAACCGTTTTGTCCAATTGACACTCCCAGACCTTAAGATATTCACATAATACAAAAAAAGGATCAAATACTTATAATTGAGAGGCTGGAACAAGATCATATTTGACATTTTTGCCTGGAAAATGACTTAAATGATTAATCATCAAATAGTTGGCAATTATCTTTCTGTCAATTAACTAATTAATTAACAATCGCCAATTATTTTCATAAATCTGCTGATTGTTTTTTTCCAATTAATTGATTATTCATTTTGTCTATACAATGTCAGAAAATATTGAAAATTGTCCATCACATTTTCACTATATCCTAGATGATGGCTTCAAATGTCTTGTTTTATTAACAGTCCAGAAACCAAAAATATCACATTTACAATGATTTTAAAAAAAAAAACAATGAAAAGCAGCAAATCTTCACATTGAACAAGCTGGAATCAGAGAATTTTGCTTAAAAATGGACTAAACGATTAATCAATTATCAAAATAGTTGTAGATTGTTGCAGCTTTACAGGAGAATGTAGTATTTCTGTCCCTCCACACATTTATATGGGTTGTGTTTGTTGACCCGCTGCCACTGTCTTATGTCATGTTGACTACTGCACACAGCTCAGTCACGAAATTGAGGTATGAGCCGAGTATAAAATGTAAATGTAAGATTACAGTTTTTAGGAGAGATAAGAAAACCTCCTATCCTTGTTGTGTCATCACCGCCACGTGTGAAAGCCAACCAAAACAAGGCCTTATGCTGCTGCACTTGCTACCTGCTATCCAAGGTTAGTCTATCAACAGTCCATGTACATATTGTTCCTTGTAGTTGTGTGTGTGTGTGTGTATCTGTCTGCTATGGGGGGATGGACAGTGCTGAGTCAGTCTGGCTATGACTGTTTATAAAACATGAGTGGGCCAGAAAGAAGAAATAGAAGGACAGAGCTGTATCTCTCTTTCCCCTCACTATTTTTTTTTTAAATATCCAACACAGTGTCAGTAAAGTAGCTCGGTGCTAATGTGGCGGTGAGTGTTAGTCCAATAAACCTACATCGAATTAGTCTTTTCAACAACCTGGACAGAAGCCAAACCCGTAAAGGTGATAAGTGGAGAGCAGTTGATACGTACAGCTGATAAGAGGATTGGTAATACATCTCTTTTACTGTCAAAGGCAGCTCAACTTCTGTTAAAATCACATCTGTAATCTGCTCTTTTTAGGTCAGTGAGATTGAGACAGGAAGGTGAGATATCCGGGACAAATCTTTGCGCTGTAATTTTCTTGTCAGTCAGACTTTGGGAGTGGTGTGGGATGGAGGGAGGCTTTTAAATTACTGTCACCTCTGCACGACTAGAGCTCTTTCATCTGTAACTGGTCTCTAATACACAGTCGCTCTGTGGTGATAAAGGGTTAAAACTAACCTCCCTGTAGTTAATGTATGGTATTGATAACGGGTCGCGTCCTAACCCAGTTGCCCTGCTCCGGTTTTAGACATGTGATTTCCATTCTAAAGCAATGCAATAGAGATCAATAAGCCATGAGGCAGTGACTTAATAACCCTGTGTTTTCAACTTTGCCTATTGACTTCAGCTCTGGGGTGGATGCACTAGCTGGTGCGGGTTCTTAGTGTGGCTCTGCATTCTAACAGGGGTACTAACATCTACATCTTTTTCTCTCCCTTATCCAATCACCTATCCCCTCCTCTGTTGTCTTTTCATATATTCTATTTTCCTTGATCCTTCTCTACTCCTCTATCTAATTCTCCACGCTTCCTCTCCTCTTATTTGTTTCTATTTCTGTCCTTCACTCTGACACCTGATCTATCTCATCCCCTCCCATATCGTTCTCCTGTTCCTCTCTGCTTTCTGCTGCTTTCTCTCAGTGTGACCAAGACCAGTGCATTCAGAGCACCAAATTCGTTTTGCAGGCCGCCGCCACACCTCTCCTCCAGCAGCAGAGCAGCGAACCAGTCATCCTGACGACCTCCCCGGAAAACGGAGGCTCTCTACCCGGCCGCACCTCCCTCGCCCTGGGCGGCCCGTGCACTTCGCTCCCTCTCGGTCAGCCCACCCCTCCAACCTCCACGCCCAGCCTCAGCTGCCACGAGACCACCGACATGCTGCCAATCCATGGACACAGCCACACACACAACCACAGCCACCCCCTCCAGGACCCGGTGGCCCACCACCACTTTCTTACCCCAGAGGAAGTGCCCTCGCCGCCGGGTATGCTTCCCTGCGGCAGCCCCCTAGGCCACAGCCATACCATGCAGGCTGGCTTCTACAACCCAGCCAGCCAGGACTCGTTACACGAGGACTCTGTCAGAGGACTGGTAAAGCTCAGCTCCGTCTGACAATAGGATGTACCACCTCCTCCCTTCTGAAAACATGCATTCAAATCCTGAAACCCTCCTGAGGCACATTTGGACCAGCTAGCTCTCATGCTGAGTTAAAGCATTTCTTTCTCTCCTCAGCAGGACTGGAGAACTGAAAAAGGCTGTGGTTTAAATTCAGCTGCTAGAAACTGAATGGAATTTAACAGAACCGAAGTGAAACCAGTTGTCCTTAGCCAATGTCTTGCCAAACCTCTCTGCTGGAATTGGGAGAGATGGTTCCTGATGTGGTGGTGTGTATGACAACTCAGACATACACTTCTCTTTTTTTCTTTTTTACTTCAAGGGAAGCAAAGTCCATTAGCTCCTGGAAACCACACAGGGAAGTTAGTTTTTCAATGTGGCGTATGTCTGTGAGTCTCAGATATTTCAAGCAAAAAAAGAGTGTATGTTTTGACAGTACATGACATTTTTGGTCAAAAAGCTGTTTTTTCTGTCAGTGGATCACAGGTCTGACAGGTTTTTTTTGTAAAACAAACTTTAGCCTATTTGCCTGTTGCTGATTGGACAGTGTCTTTTGCCTTTTTTTCTTGGACATTCTCAGCAGTGCAATGGTTGATGTCATGTTGCATATCATCCTGCTTTTTCTATGTTAAAAAATAAGAGACTGTTGTCTTGTGCCATGGTTATTACAAATCTTACAAATGATTATATTTCCTGTGGATATTAATAAAAACGCCTACTTTTTATCAGATATCATTGCAATAATATTGAGGTTTAGACGACATAATGTGTGCTAATATGAGAGTCATGTGGTGATAACATATCCTTAAAGGTTTATCTTGTGACTGACGCCTGTGGTCATTGGATCTAAACGAGACAGATTTAAAACAAGCGTTTCTGATGAATATTGTCAAAGTTGAGGCTTGTTTTAGGCAATTTAGTCTCCCATTCATTGCCCTCCTGCTGAGACCTCAAGCACTAACCTTTGAGGAGATGTACAGACTGAAACAAGAGGCCTGTTTCCAGTTATTTTTATGTGCCTTTAAAGAGGGAATTAAGCTTTCTTAAGCCACAAAGAACACATTTCCCTGTACTGGCAGGCTGGATTTTTAGTATAAGGTGGTCAACCAGTATTTAATCCTCTTCTGGCACCTTGTGGTTGAGCAGGAGAACTGCTGTTAATGGTGCAGTTTTTTCATTACATTAAACCACTAAAGAAAAGTTATGGCAGCTTTAATTTCATACAGTATCTGAACGAAACATAAAATGATCAGACACAAATACAGTCACCTGGTTTCTAAGTTAAATACAAACCATCCACACTCAAACAATGGATACAAAAGCGATAATGGGAACACATTTATTTGTTATTAAATAATTTATGATACACAGGGAAGATTTTTCATACATATTTTACAACAATTACAACAAACAATTCAAAAAACAATGACATTGAAAAAGAAAAGTTTTTTTTTTTTTTTTTTCAACCTGGAATTTTCTTTTCATTTGGGAGCAGGATGGATCATTGCAGCACTGAGCAGGAGAGCAGCAAGACAGGAGACGGTCATGGTTTCTATGTTCTATAGCTTGCATAAAGGTTGCAAAATGTCATTTATTACAGTAGATAATTGAAATAGTTTCTTCTTAACCCTGTACTGCACTGTGCTTGATCTCAGTTGCACCATTACATATTGAATTGATTTAACCGTCAGATGCATGAGATGTTATCATGGAGATGTTCCTGAGGATTACGACCTTGATAAAAGATTGATTAAAATAATAATAATAATGTGGGCATGTCCTAAAGAGGCACATCCAATGAAATTACAATTTTATTTATAAAATTTGTAGATGAAAACTGCACTTTAAGAATCTTAAAATTTTCTAAATAAATCAATGATAACCACTACTAATTATTCATGAGAAATATTTAGAAGTGTTTTTAAATTAACTGTACAGTAAATTAGTCTGAGTTTGGCCTCGCTAAAAAAATGGAAACCTTCCGTTTCATTCTTTATTTAATATTTGCTGACAATCTTGGCATTTAAGCAAAGCCAGAGCTAAAATGCTTATTGACATTTAGACATATTCTCCATTTTAATTGTACAGTGCACTAAACAGGGTGTATCACAGCAGAGATGCACAAGAGACAGTATAAGAAATGAACCAAGGCAATCCTAACTTGTAGCTGTAAACAGTCATGGTGGCTCACAGCCTGACGCTCCAACACAGCTAACTCTCATGCATCAGTCCTCTAGCCAGAGCTGGAAACATGGACCTTTTCAGTCCATGGCAGGACCTACAGTATCCCTGGTCCTCTATCACCAAAAATGCTAGACTAGCTTAACATCAGTGACCTGCGGTTGCTGTAAGACTAAAAGCTGTATTCAGCATTCATCATCTGGGTCATTGTGGCTAAGCTAACATAGCATCAATTACCAGACCACAACTGTGTAACGCTGGCTTCTGTGCAAGTCTGGACCCCCGAGTCACCACAGTTTGACGTCGGTGAGCTCCAGGTCTCCCATGATCTCCAGCTGGTCGATGCTGCTCAGGTCCTGCACCCGATGTCTGAACTCAAACAAGTGTGAGCCGTTCACTGCCAGCTTGAACTGATGGGGCTGACAGAGGATAAGAATCTGACAAAAAAAACAACCACTTTGCAATCAGACAACTTTATATTACACACATAAAGAGATAAACATCCAATATAGTTGACAGCAGAAAACAACAGAATTAGTTGTATGTTTTTTGGGGGTTTTTTTTACCTCAAAGTAATCCCCTGAAGAGAAGGGGAAGAAGGGCAGCTCCCGCTCCTCCTGACCCCAGGATTCACTCAGGTACGAGTTCCTGATGAACAAGCCCGACTTCATGCGGGGGTTCAGATGGAGAGCAATGTTTTCCGTCCTACTGTTGCGGAGGTTGACTGTAAAACTGGAAGAGACGGATAAAAAGGTAAATCTTTTTCTTTCTTTTTTTTGTAAATATTTCTTGACCTGATTTTGCAACAGGGAAATATCATTTGAGTTGTTTTGTAGTCCAACAAATCAGTAAGACATGCACATCAGATTGTTTTTATGTCAAGGCAAATTCCATCAGTTCTCACTTTACCTGTGAGGATACGTGCTGACCTGTCCTTTGATTGTGATGTGCTGTCCATGGTTCAGTCCTTTGAGTATACTGCCTTTGTAAGGGAGGCTCTGAAATGTCAGAGAATATAACTGTAACATCCTCTTAAAATGTACATTTAAAGTGATTTTTAGCAACACCTCTGATGTCATTGCTCTGATGTTCGGCGTTCAGTGCAGGGCAGGCACAGCCCAACATACTATAAACTTTTTCTGTTTATTCCAAACCAGTTGCAGATGTTCACACAAGTGTAAAATGCATTGTTTCTGGTGCAGCAGGGAAAGAGTAAGCCCCCTTACAGCAAGGAAAAAATAGTTTGCATGCAGTGAGGTTAGAGTATTATGTGTACACTATCAATAACAGAGACAAAGGGAATATTTACTGGTATGAAAATAATAAAAGTAGTTCCAGTTTATTACAAGCTTTGCCACATTCTGGAAACAGCATCATCGTTTAAAAAGAAGTCATACGGTGCAAGAAACATGAGCAGTCAGATGTTGTTTTCTGTTCCTAAATCTCAGCAATTACTTCAGTGAGTACAATGTTATCACAAAAATGAGACTCAAGTTGTAATAAACCAGAATGATCTTTTAAGTCCAGAATGCTGAAAATGTACCGTCAGCACCGCACAGACAAAGGAATAATTCAGGAAGTGTGATCCAGGCTTAGTGGCATCACAAGACACTGGGCACAATTATGCAAAGAGATTTTATGTAGATGATGCAAAGGGGAAAAACTCACCAGGTCACCTGATTCTGAATATATTGCCTATAAGGGAGAAAAGTCAAATTTAGAAATTATTAAAGAGATACATCTATAAAAGGAACACAGATTTAGATCTAACCAGCATGTGAGAAACAAATAAAGGAAACAAGGGATGTGAATGTACTTACTGAATTTGGGATATAGCCAATAGCATGCACCCTGACTTTCCCAGAAATAGAAAACGTGTCGACCCTGTTTAGCGGGATTCTGTGCTTGTATTCCAGCAGGTGGGTACCATTTACTGCCACCTGTGGGTGAAGATAAGTATTTTAGTATCCTATTATGCCATTACTTCAGTTTGCAGGTGCAGATGACTTCATCCTTCTTTCACCTTAAAGATGTCTTCATGTACCAAGATGATGGTCTCGAAGGGTGCCCCGCGTTTGTAGGGCAGCTGATGCAGCGTCTCCTCTTTGCCCCAGCTCTCCTCCAGCAGAGAGTTACATACCACGCAGGGTGAGCCTCTGAAGCGAGGGCTGAAGTGGAGGGCGACGTCAGAGCGCGGTTTGGTGCTGCAGCCGCTCGACAGGTCGATCTGAAACCTGCAGAAAGAGCACAACCGGACAGAGTGGGCAACTGTTCCCTGGCCCCAAAAGATCCAGGGTGACTACATGTTGTAGGGTTTTGGTAATTTGATTAACTGCAGGGAGTGAGAACCCATGAAATACAATACTAACATTATGCATTATTACCTCACTGTGTCAAAATCTAGTTTCCATTCATTATTATTTTAGTTTGACAAATAAAATCATGACTTAAGTAGCTTTAAAGCTCTAGAAAAAGCTTCAGTCAAACTGCTGTTTCCAAAGTCAAGAATGAACCTTCAAATTGGTGATTTTAGTTTATATTGTTCTCACATGGTGCATATTCTTAAATAGGGTTGTGTTAAATTAATTTACAACAACTGACACACAAAAAGCAGTCAGTGTTACTCCAGGAGAGGAGCACTGGTTGGTCTTGGGGCAAATAGTAAAGCTGTCATGTGTCGCCTGCTGTGTTCAATGTACTTTATGGTGACAGGATACATATACAATAACACAGGTGGTAGGTGGAGGGTCAACAGGGGCCCAGCGGCAAATATTGGCTCTGGAGAATTCTCGAAAGGTCCTGATAATGCTTAAGTTTCTTTGAGGGAGATATTGAGGTCCTGTTCTGTAGCCAAACCTACTGACCTCTGACCTCCAGCTGGAGGACAGCAAGTAAAAATGGAAAGTCATAGCTGAGCTGAAATTAATCTAAACTAATGAAAAATCCCTATAAAGGGCTGCCGTCGATTAAAAAAAACTACCTGTCAGCATCTGGGGCCACTGTGCCCTGGATGATGATGATCTCCCCAGGGTGCAGGCCTCCAGGTATGGGCCCTGTGTATGGGATCACCTGAGGTGGAGAGTTGACGTTAAATCACTGAACACTGACTGTGACAGCAACTGAAGACGTGCTGCCGAACATGAGGAGCCAAAATGAAACGTACTTTCTTTACCAGCTAGAATAAACATTTGTCGTCTGATACAACCTGATTAGTTAGACTGTGTGCAGGCCACATACACACATACTGACAATTCAGCTGTATTTTAAGCTGCATGAGGGTCTATTGATCATTGCATGATGGCATCAGAGGACTGGTGTAGATAATAATAATAATAATAATGATAATAATAGTAACAATAATAATAATAATAATAAGCCGCTTACCGGATTCAGGACAGTGTGTTTCGCATTTGCCACAGACATCGAGCTTCTTGTATCACACTACTAACATGCAGCTGAGTCTGTGATATCTGCGGTAAATATGACCGGTTTGCAGCTGTCCTGCGCTACACAGGGATGATGGCAGTGGGCATCTTCTCTCCATCAGCCCCCCAGCACATCACGCATGCGCAAAAACTACCATGTGATCAGGTCCGCTGAACGTCTGGACGCCCGGAGGCCCACTTTTTCTTTTTTTTCTTTTTACAGTTTGTTCAATATAGATAAAACTTTATCTTCCCAGCAAGGGCAAAAATGATTAAATTAACCATCCATGAGGTAAATATTCTATTCATAAATACAACTACTGTTCATTGACTGTATAATAATTCTGTATATATAGTCAATGCTTGAAAATAAATATATGACTTTTATGTCACATGATCTGTTTTGTTTGAATAAAACCAAACGCTATAATTTATTAATAGGCATAACATAACAACAACAATAGTAATAACAATAATAATAATAATAATAATAATAATAATAATAATAATAATAATAATAATAATAATATGAAACAGAATGAAAAGACAATTATTAATAATTCCACATAATGTCAAAGATTTCAATCAATTTTCTACTTTTATTGCTGAACTGTTGTTATACATGAACATAATGGCTAAGATATTTTATTCTCAAAGCAGATCCTGCATGCTGGAATAATTTGCCTTATAAACATAAATACATTATATCATTTGTACCCAAGAAGTAACAATTACTTTTTTTATCAGAGCCAGCCACTGACGTAGTGAAGATGAAAGTTTGTCTTGAATGCAGTTTTAAAGGAATCAGAACTAAAGTGATTTAGCAGCTCTTTAAAAAAATCTGTCTTTTGTTTACTTTAGTTCAGAAATAATTATGAATTTCACTGTTTTCAACTTTTGGGTTAAATTGAGAAAGTGACTCTCTTACGCCTTCTTTTTAGAGATGCCCTCGGAAATCAGTGGTGGAAAGTAACTCAGTATATTTATTCAAGTACTGTACTTAAGTACAGGTTTGAGGTACTTGTACTTTACTTGAGTATTTCCATTTGATGCTACTTTATACTTCTACTCCATTTGATGCTACTTTCAGAGGGAAACATTGTACTTTCTACTCCACTACATTTATTTGACAGCTTTAGTTACTTTTCAGATGAAGATTTGACACAATGGATAATAAAACAAGCTTTTAAAATACAACACATTGTTAAAGATGAAACCAGTCGTTTCCAACATTTTTGGCTCTTGAGGTCTTACAAAAAGCAGTGTGTAGTCAGGTCACATTTCAGATGTCTATGAGTTGTTAACAGCTCCACCAAATAGTGACTTTTCCCTCTAAACTTCTCACATGGTTTCATGGTTTTTGCTTCTTTTCTCTCCCATCAATCATCTCACGACCCCTCAGATTTATCTGTTGACCCTTTGGAGGGGCCCGACCCCTAGTTTGTATACTGTATATAAAGGAGTTCAAACTAGCTCCACCTCCAGCAGCTACAACAGTAACATGCTGCTTACACACTGATGCTTCAGTATTAATAATGTAGTGATGTCATATATAATAATATATCAGTCAGGATTGTTCATGCAAGACATTTACCTGTAATGGAGTATTCATACATTGTTGTACTGGTACTTTTACTGAAGTGAAGGATCTGAGTAGGCCTACTTCTTCTACCACTGTTGGAAATTAGACGATATAAACTTGGACTTAAATACTTGATGACAATAAAAAAGATATTTCCAGCAACAACTAACAAACAGCAGAGGGCAGCAGTGCGCCTTGAAGTCTGCCTGATCAAAAGAAGAAGAAGAAGAAGAAGAAGAATTTATAGTTTCATTTCTCGAGAAATCACAAGTGAACTGACTTACCCTGAAACGTCAGACCAGAGGAAAACAAGGAAAACATGGCTACTCGTAAGTACCACTGTTCCTCACAATAATGACACATTTCTCTGAAAATACTGATACTTTTGCTCATCTGTTTTTCCAATCAAATGTCTTTAATCAAGACAGCTGTATATGTTGATCTTGTGTGGTGTGTGTATTTCAGGGACAGCTGTCGCCATTGCAGTGGGTGCAGGTAAGACTATTTCAACTGATTTTTGGACACAATATAATGTAGCTTGTGTAATCAGCACTGTGTTCTCTCATCCATGTACAGTCGGAGCTGTTGTCGGGACCCCTGTTGTTCTGGGGGCCCTAGGTTTCACCTCAGCAGGAATAGCAGCAGGATCCGTCGCTGCTAAGATGATGTCGGGTGCTGCGGTTGCAAACGGAGGAGGAGTAGCAGCAGGAAGCACGGTGGCTGTTCTGCAGTCAGCAGGTTACAGACCTTGATATTTTTATTGTACTGATTACTGTTATATCTTCATGTGCATGACGAGTGGAACAACAATAAAACTATAACACATAAAACTATATGGTGTCTGGCAAGCCTGCAGCTGTTGCAACAATGAGTCATTTTCTTTAAAGAAAAATACTCTGGTTTCAGCCTCTTACATGTGAATATTTGATATGTGATAAACTGAATATCTTTGGGTTGTGGACTGTTGATGGGGACAAAACAAGATATTATAGGTTGCATCTTGGGCTTGTGATCAGCAAACAATCGATTAACCCAGAAAAAAAGTAGACAGATTAACTAATAACGTGAAAATTCATTTGTTGAAGCCCTAGTTTTGGTACAATTTAGTGTTACTACTGTATATACTGCAATGACAATAGTGGCTTGAGAAGGAGCCAGTATCTCACCCACTCTGACACATCTGATTCTAATTGTTAGCTTGTTATAAAGATCTTGACAAGCTTCAGCTGCTTGATAACAAGTTAATAATTAGAATCAGGTGTGTTAGAGTGGGGGAGATACCTAAAACATGCGGGGCAGGGTTGGTGACCACTGCTGTTGTGTGACAGCTTGATAAAATCCACTAATGCTCTGATGGGAATCATCTAACGTGTGATGTCTGTCTTGCTGCAGCTGCGGCTGGTCTGTCAGGAGCTGCCACTGCCGTTGTGGCCGGCGCTGGAGGAGCAGTGGGGTGGCTGGCTAGCTTCATCCGCTGAAAATCATGAAGGAATATGCATCTAAAATTGTTTAGACTTTCAAAAAAAAACAAACAGTGATTCACTAACTAAACAGTATTTTTCATAATTAAGTTTGGATGATTGTGTAATAAACTTATACAGCCTATGACAGGTTTAATGTGTTATCTGCAAATATTTCCCTATGATGTCAATCACTGTGCAGGAAGGACTGAGAGTGAATGAGCCGTAAGCTTATGCAACTTTTAATCAGACTGCTCAGGAAATAGGGACATGTTTGTGTGCACATTCCTGCCATTCTCCACCTGTCTACCACATGCCACTAGACTGTCTCACCTGATTCCTCCACTCACCTTTTCTTCATTCCCTAATCATCTCTGCCTTTTCACATGTCTCTCATTCTGCCACATCACCCAGACTGTGTTATATACCCGCCCACTTTCCACTGTCCTCTGCCATTTCGACATGTTGTCCTGTATTCCAGCCACCTGTTATTGATGCTGTTTCCGCTTATCCTTACCTGCTCTGCTGCCTGTGGTTGTGACCTGCCGTCCTGCTCTCTGGACTCGTTTGCTTGTTTAAATTGTTGTTTTTTTATTTTGTTTTTTTTAAGCATTTATTTGTCAAAGCCCCTTTACAGTCACCCGGTCCTGCCCTGGTGTTTGCATTTAGTACATCTGCTATCTTGTACCTACATCTATGACACCTGCCTGATTTTTTTATGACATAAAGCTTTTATCTTGTGTGTGCCAAAGTATCATTTTACAGATTTTTTCAAGATTTTAATAAAACTTAATAAAAGCTGAAAAATGCTAACATGGTCTGTTGAGCTGAGGGGGGACTGCAGAGTCCTCAACTATAAAATATAACCAGACTGTCTGCAAATCTATGATTTAAACATATTTTAGATTTGTTGAATTCATTTATGTATATGAGGAGCTGTACTGTGATGGGAGAATCAACACTAACAATGATGTTGAAGTGTAATTCTCAATGCTGGACTGATGGCACATGGTGGATATTGGATAATTTCACCACTTTATGCATTAAACAATTATTTAAATGAAACAAAAAAGTTTAGAGGGAAAATGTCTCATTTGTCAACCTGCCAAAAACTTGGATATCTGAAACCTGACAAGGTGCTTTCTGCTTTTTTTATATAAGGAATCAAAAAAGGGAGGAAAGATGACTAAGTTTAATCTGAAAATAAGCCTTCATTTTCACCTCAATATAACATGGAGGGACTCATAACTGTGTGTTGTGTAAAATATCACCCTCCACTGATAAAAGTTTAGTATTCCATCAAGGTGGTTTCACAGATTTACTGTAAATGAGACGATTATAATTGCAAATTAGATACACTTTTGGTCAAAATAGTAGATTTGAATCTATCTTTAACTGTTGGTAGACATGAACGTGGATGGTGAAGACCTTTTAAAGTCACTGCAGGTCCTGCATGCTGGAATAAAACATTATGATCTCTTAAATGTTTGTTTGCTTTTCCTCTGATGTTTACGATTACGATGATGATTTAGCATCTCAGAAATATTGTTTATTTGGGTTACGTAAATGGAGGGCGTGAAGCTGTAACGCCCTCTGTTGCTCAGATTCTTAAGTTTCGTTTCTCGAGAATTTTCAGACTACTAACCCTACATGAAGCACAACTCTCTCCCACACTCCCAATCACACTCTCAGACTCCACAGAGCAACGATGGGTCTTCGTGAGTATAAATGTTCCTTTGACAATACCGATATATTCTCTTAATAGATAGGCTACACTTGTTTTTCATACTAACCTTTTAATGATGATAGTCACGACAGAAAATGCATTTTATTATTGGCCAGCTGAGCTGTAATTACATATCATTTTTTGTTATCATCTTGTTTTTCAGTAACAATCGCTGCTGCGGCCACATTGGGCGCAGGTAAGACGTTGGGGAAAGCATTTATGAATCACCTTAAAATTTAACACGCAAAGTCATGCTAATATGTAGTGTATGAGCCATGTTAAATTGGCCTGACTATTTAGTGTGGTGAAGAAAGTTTCCTCGGATGTGTTTTTTGACGGTGTTTTTTTTTTTTTTTCTCCAGGAACTACGGTGGTTGCGGCTCCTCTTGTTCTGGGAGCCATAGGTTTCACCTCAGTTGGCATTGCAGGCGGCTCCATTGCAGCGAGCATGATGTCCACCGCTGCTGTCGCTAACGGAGGTGGAGTGGCAGCGGGAGGTCTGGTGGCCCTTTTACAATCAGCCGGTAAAAGACATAATCGCTGATGAAATTTGAATCAAATCAGTTTATTTCTCAAGTGGAAAAGTTACACAAAATCCCAGTGTCTGATCAACCTGGAACTCAAAGAAACAATAATAGAGGCTAACTCTAGAAAGTGTGTTTCTCACTGTAGGGATGGCCGGTCTGTCAGGAGGCGCCACTGCAGCCGTAAGCGGCGCTGGAGGAGTAGTGGGAGGACTGGTGGCTGCACTCATCTGAGACCAGACTGAAAATCATGAAGGAATAATAATTTCTCCAAAAAGAAATTCACATTGTCGAACAGTCCAACTGTCATCACATAAATAAAATGAATCTGAAGTGTTTATGTCCTGGTGAGTTTTTTTCTGCTCTTGCTGCTCACACACTACATAGTGGTTGTATACAGGAAAGTGACTCTCTGCCGCCCTGTGTTGTTCAGATCGTAACATAGTTTTGTTTCTCAGTAATCAAAACCATCAGTCATTGTTTAAACCTCAGTCCAGTTTAAGGCTCGTCAAAGCAGATAAAGAGATGGACCCTGATCAGCGACACTGATCCCATGACAATACTGATACATATCTTTGAAAGATAACATTAAAAAGATAACTTATATGTAACATATTTCAGTTAATTAATAATAGCATCATAAACATCTTCAAGGCCAGCTGAGATGTAAGAGCAGCGAATCATTCAGATGCTGGATTAACTCACTCGTTTCCTAAAATACCCTTCATTGTCTGGGATTTTGAACCCTGTGGTGAATGTAATAACTGTAGATGCAGAGCAGGGGTGTCTGGCACAACTTCACCTACTTCCAAGGTGCACAGAGAAAGGAAAGACGTTTTTAAGAGGTTAAAACTGCAGCAACACTTATAGTATATAGAACAACTTTATTGTTAGATCAACGTGTTTCATCAGGGTCATCATAAAACACATTACAAACATTTAAATAGAGTGGGTTAGGTATGACAAAAAAGCTAACTTAAACTAAGCAGTTAGCGATGGCTTCTCTCTCACCCTCTCGTTCTCCTGTCCTCTCTTGCTCGGTGTGTCAAATGTTTAGTTATTCCTCTGCCTCCTTTAGTGATAATGGTACGTGTAATAAGTGTAGTTTATTTGCAATGCTGGAGGCGAGGCTCAGTGAATTGGAAGCGCGGCTCCGCACCATGGAAATACAATCAGTAGCTAATGTAGTTAGCCAGCCAGAGCCGCCTATCACTCAGCATTAATAGAAGAGAATAAAACATCCCTAGGCTCCTTTTCAGCACTTTGGCCAGGCTGACAAAGAGTCATAACTCTATTGATCCATGTATTCCTATAGCTCTCAGTAGTGATGACTTTATTAGCTTCTTTAATGATAAAATTGTAACTATTAGAGATAAAATTAACCACCTCCTGCCCTCAACAGGCACCGATTTCTCCCCAAACACAGGCACCTTAGAAACAGCTGTAAATCCTGACATACATTTGGACTGTTTTTCTCCAGTTGACTTTTCTGAACTAACTTCAATGATTTGCTCAGTTAAACCATCAACCTGTCTCTTAGACCCCGTCCCAGCTGGGGTTGCTTAAGGAAGCCTTGCCCTTAGTTAGCGCTTCCTTACTAGATATGATCAATCTGTGTTTAGTAACAGGCTATGTCACACAGTCCTTTAAAGTATCTGTAATTAAACCTCTTCTCAAGAGGCCTACTCTTGATTCAGGCATTTTAGCCAATTATAGACCTATATCTAACCTTCCATTTCTCTCTAAGATCCTTGAGAAAGCAGTCTCTAATCAGTTATGTGACTTTCTACATAACAATAGTTTATTTGAGAATTTTCAGTCAGGATTTAGAGTGCATCATAGCACAGAGACAGCACTGGTGAAAGTCACAAATGACCTCCTTACTGCATCAGACAAAGGATTTGTCTCCATACTTGTCCTGTTAGATCTTAGTGCCACATTCGACACAGTTGACCATTAAATCATTTTGCAGAGACTGGAACATTTAATTGGCATTAAAGGAACTGCATTAAGCTGGTTTCAGACATGGGTGGCACCATATTTAGTCCATTATCTGGAGAAGTGCAACTAAAAGGTGGTACTAAGGTACTTGGGTTTGTACGGAAGACATTGTAATCCAAAGTGTGCCTATTTTGATATGGCATATTTTAAAAACACTAATTAAAAATAATAATAATAACAATAGTATAAATAAATAACTTTATGTAAATAACTTTTAAGTGCTATGTAAAGAAAAGAGTAGGAAGAGCAAAAAGATACATCATAAAAAAGTATAAAATAATACATAATAAAAAAACACTACAAAACCACATAAATTAGAGATATTTAAGAACCACTATAGAAACTCATTAATTGAGAAATCCTCATACATGACCCGTGGAGATGAAGTTTTGAAATAGAAAATCCAATATAATGAACGTAATCACTGCCTGGATTATGTTCACTGATTGAAATGTTATATTTATGTAGGGGAGAACAGGCTTGGTTGTCACTTTCAATAGATGTCGCTACCTAGAAGGTGCTGTTAAAAAAAAATGTTGGTACTGAAGTTTTCAGAATTGGGGTCAGAGGTCACCTAAAAGGTCATTTCAGGAGTAAGACACCTGAAATTGAAGTGAGAGAACTTCTAGTGTTTTTCAGTCAGGCACTATTTTTTTATTATTTATTTTTATTTAAAAGGGACAGTTTACAGCTCAAACATATATGTCACCATTTGATGCACTGTTCCAGATTATAGCTTCAAGCTAATTCACATCTGTAGTCCCTAGTATCTAGGGATTGTTCTGTGTACCTGCCCAGGCGCTGCAGATAAAAATGAGCTAATAGCTAAATCTGTCATAAATCATTTCTTCTCAGTTGAGAGTAATTTTTTTTGTGCATGGTCCTTGTTTAATAAAGACTAATAATAATAATAATAACAGTGACATAGATATATAAACCACTAATTTGTACACACACACATGCCTTACTGTTCTGGGTCAGACAAAGCGTCTTCACTTCTCTGTACTCTGAGCTCATTAGACAGCCATTCTGTGAAGAACTGGACAAACATAACAAAAGTTGATGTTTTTTTGATGTGCATAATATCAAATGATGAATGAATGTTCCAGAGCTACTGACTGCTTTGTAAGTGCAACTGGATTGTACAAACACTCTCTAAGCCAATACTTGATCCACAACAGGGAAGGAGTTAAGGAAACTCCATCGTACCTGATATTGTGGTATGTGACAGAAAGCAGGGTGTCTCCACAGACACCAAGCAGACTTCCTCCAGGTGCTGCTGTTGCTGTGTGTGGCGTGAGAGTTGACTTGTTCTCAAAATCAGCTAAATATTCAGCCATGACTTTGAAAATCTTTCAGATAACACTAAGCTACGCTTTCTGTACTCCAACACAACAAACTCTTCCTGGCACCCCTCTCTCCAACTCCGTCACGGCTGAAAATTCAGCTGATTTCTACAATAACTTAACTCTTGATTTCAGATTGAGACTTCCCAGTGAGCGAGACTTGGTTAAACACAATAACAAACAGACCGGATCAAGCAAAAGGTAAAGAAAAATGTTTTATTTCTCTGTATATTCCTTTCAATATTGTTGTCAGACACTTATACACAATAACAATTGGAGCCTGTCAGTGGCAAAAACAAGCACTTTTAGTGGACATACATTGACGGTGTGCTAGAGAGTGTGAAGACAACGCTGTGTTGAATTTTGGGTATGCGCCATGTTGTAAGGATCGTGAGGATCCGGCTGCCTTTCTGTTGGTGAGTTGGTGCGATGAATTGTGAAGAACACTTGACTTTGTGGTAGCTTGGTTATTTAAAGAGCCTCTGCATTGGCACACCAGTTAAAGTATGAGGATTAGAGATGAGAGCCATTCAGCAGTTTATTGTCTTGTCCACAGGATTTCCACTTAAATAGTTGACTGTCATAAAGGATTTAATGGCTGATGGGCAAATGAAACTGCTGTCACAATAACTGCCTGGCTCAGTCAATGCCATTCTCCACCTGTCTACCACATGCCACTAGACTATCTCACCTGATTCCTCCACCCACCTGCTCACCTGTTCCTCATCCCCTAATCATCCCTGCCTTCTCACCTGTCTCTCATTCTGCCACATCACCCAGTCTGTGTATAATACACCCACCCACTTTCCACTGTCCTCTGCCATTTCATCATGTTGTCCTGCGTTCCAGCCACCTGTTATTGATCCTGTTTCTGATTATCCTTACCTGCGCTGCCCTGCTCTGGTGTCTGCATTTAGTTCCTCCTCCTGTTTGCTCTGCTATTTTGTTCCCACATCCATGACACCTGCCCAATTTCTTTGACATAAAGCTTTTAACTTATGTGTGCCGAAGCATCATTTTAGATCTTTCAAGATGTTGAGGCTGTGCAAATATCTGTCCCTAATTAAATTGTCCAATTTTAATAAAACTCAAATGTTGTTTTTTTTAAAAAAATCTTTGTTATATTTTTAATTAAAGTATCACTAATTTCACTTTGTGGCCACAGTAAAGTTGTGGGCATTAAACCAAAACAGAAAGCTGAAAAATGCTAAAATGGTCTTGTCAAAACCTGATATATGGCTGGACCTCATATGGTCAATGTGTGAAATTGTGGCCAATTTATTACAGTGATAGTCAGTGGTAGTGTCTATAATGAGAATTCCTTGATATTAAATTTTTATCTGCAATTTTCTGTAGTGGTCCTAGCAATATTTACTGGTAAAGTGTACTGAAGTAGCATATCACATGACATGGTTAAACTACATTTGAGTAAAAAAAAAAAAAAATAAATAAAGGTTATATGCATTTGCAAGAACAATACTTTCCACTCATATCTTGGGATGTTTGATTTGAAAGAGAACTTATTTTAATTATAATTATAACTATTCTAATAACCTATCTGTTAACTTCACCTGCTCTTCCATGTGTTTCACTAAATCCTTGTGTCTGATCAACCTTGAAATGAAAGAAACATTAATGTAATATTGAGAACAAGGCTTTGGTTGCTTGATAAAATCCACTGATGATCTGCTGGGAACTGCCACTACAACCGTGGGCAGTGCCGGAGGAGTAATAATAGGGGGAATAATAGAAAAAGAACATTACATTTACTATTACCAAATAGTAACATCATTACATCACATCACATTATATCAGTGAAGTTGCTAACTTAATGAAACAGAACCATCTGAGGGCAATTGAGATAATGTTTTGGTGTTTCTCCAAAAACACATTCACATTGTCGAATAGTCCAACTTTCATAACATAAAAAAATAAAAAGAATTTGATTGAAGTGTTTATGTTCTGCTGAGTTTCATTTTCTTGCTGCTCAAATTACTCAGTTGCATCGAGGAAAGTGACTCTCTGCCGCCCTCTTTTGTTCAGACGGTAACATAGTTTTGTTTCACATATGAACTCCGGATAATGGAAATGCCCTTTCACACATGTAGCACATAGCAGGAAATTTTCTGTGTCCGACGTGTTTTCACCTACTGGAAATACTCTTTGCTTTAGGCGAGGGGTGCAGGAGACAGGACATGATGCAAAAAGTACGCTGCGGTTATTATTATGCGTTGTAAGAAAGAAAACGGCTTTTATTTTGTGAGAGATCACAGGAAGTCCTCTCTACCATTAGTCCTAACTTCACAGCGGAGCGTTCAGGTCCAATCAAAGCAATACAGCTCGCATGCTGCGGCTATCCTCCGCCTACTGCATGTGTAAAATAGCGGCTGTGCATGTCTTCTGAAAGACATCGTATTTAAGTTTATGTTCTGCTTGTTCAACAGTTGTTTGATAAATGGCTCGTACCGTCTCCCTTACTGCCGGATACTGTTGCACTTAAAGTAGATGTTATCCACTCGCTTTATTCACACTTGGCCACATTGTACCATGACACGGACTTTGTACTAGGACTCTGGCAGGGTATGTATATGTTATGTCATATGCTTCAAGTTACTTTTTTCTGTATAAAACAAAGACAAAGTGCTACCAACCTACATGAAAAGTATTTTTGTTCAGTACATTTCTGCTGTCAGCCAGCCTGGTGAAGAGAGGTGCTAGGACAGCTGTTGATAACTGCAGGAATAACCAGCGAGATTACACGTCCAAGATTGACCAACATGTATAACATGTCCACACAGACAAGGAGCAAAAGGAAAGATGAGGTACGGAAGAGCACACAAACACCTGTAATAAACATTTGAATAATCATTTGTAATGAAGAAGGTTTATTTTCACAATTCACTTTAAATAATTAAAGGATTTGTGGAAAATAAGCATTAAAAATAACCTGAAATTGTTGAAAAAAAGCAACCTAATGTTATTCAGACTAAGTAAGTCAAAATGTTGTTAAGAATAACTGTTAGAACAAGTCTTTCCAATGTGAGATTTTTGTTAAAGTATCAAACATTTGTTCCCTCTGATCCTCCAGTCCGAGCCAGAGATTCCCATCACCATCGCAATGTCATCAGAAGTCCTCTTCAACATGGAGACGGAGCAGCAGAGCAACAGATCGATGAGCCATGGCCCCGCATTCTACTTTGTCAAGGTCAGATGCTATGTCAGGAAAAAGCTGAGAAACATACTCGGACATAGGCAAGCACATGTGTAGTTAAACACATACACAGAGATAAATAGATACACTTTCAAACCCAACAGCTAGTACTTATTTAGTATGAAATCTTACTGATTGTATTCTGAGTATTTAGGTATATACTGTACAATACACACAAAACACCGACACAAACGTTTATTCACACACAAACACACATAGTCACAAACCAGAGAGTGCCATAGACATATACATCACTAATTTGTACATAGACACACACACACACACACACACACACACAAACTTTCATTCCAACTTCAGTTAAGTATTCAGTCAGTTGTGAATTTTGTTGTGTTTTCAGGCTCTGCAGGTTGTGAATGCTGAACTTAAAGTGCATTATCCTGAGAGTCAGGAGCTCTTTAAGGTCTTACTCATCAACCACCATTCATCAGACTCAGACAGACTCAACGAGACTATCAAAATCCAAGGTGAGTCACTCATACATCCAAACAAGAACAACTTCGGGGATGATGGAGTTTTGTCAGCAAACCTCAAATACATTTCAAATACAGATGTCTGATTAGTGACCTACTTACTTGAATAGTAATTTAAATAGGATTTGCCTTACTCAAGCTTGCTGTTTGTTCAGTTCTGCCAGAAAGACATGCAGCGGTAAGATTTAAATGAAATTCATCCTGTCACTTTGTAGGGGTCTCACAAAGAGCACCCAATGAAAAGAACCATGGCAGAGGGAAACATTCACACTGAGACAACCTCAGGCACTTTTCTTTCAAGTTGTTCTTGGTTCACTCTCCTTTTCACTCTGCCTCCTTTTCTCACATCAACCTGGTGCATGATATCTATCATATCTATCAAGTTGTCTGCTAGTACTTGGAGGTCATAGTATTGCAAAGTACACACACACACACACACACACAGACAATTCAGTTTTGGCACAGCAGTATTTCCAACAAAGTCTCATTCCTAATGTAAATCTTTCTTTGATTAATTAACAGTACTGGAAGATAAATAGTGCATCTTTCACATGTCTCAGCAATGCATGCATGCAATGATGCATCTGTAATGTAACTGTACCAGCTAAAATACAGAACATTTTTTGGCCAATTGATTGTGGGCTTGTCATTCATTCTTGTTTGCAGAGTTGGAAGAACTAATTACTCCCTTAGTTATGGAGAGAGAGCGTCTTGTAAGTGAATTAAAGAAGAACAAAACCCATCTGTACCTGTCTGCTAAACCAGGGTTCGGGGTTCAAGAAGCGCTGAAGGAAGGTAAGTGTAAAGAGAGTACTAAACAAATGAGGCCAATGTTACAGAGTGACAACATACACAACTATCTTTAAACTCTAATAACTTTAACAGTGAAGTGTACTCTGTATAGTTGTACATCATACATGACTGCGTGTTAATGTGAATTAATGTCTCTGCATCAGGTATAGCAGCAGCTATCATGGGCAATCCAGAGACAATCGCGAAAGTGTCAGAGACTCAGCTGCGTATTGTCTTTGATGGTGATGCCGTCCTCTTCTCTGATGAGTCTCAGCGTGTTTTCAGTGAAAGGAAACTGATGGGGTACATGGAGCACGAGAAGAAAAACGTTGACGTGCCAATGAACCAAGTATGGATAGTGACAAATTCAGTTATCAGTCACTTTTTCACATTATTACTTCTTCAATGAATGACATACCTCAACAGCAGTCTGTAATTATCTGCATCTATACATACAAGGCAGGTTTATTTATTCAGCAAATTTTAGAACAAAAGGCAACTTTAAGTGCTTTATAAAGGCACCAGCTATGGAACCGGTGCAATAATATACCGACTATTGACACGGAACAGGATTCCATGACAGTAGTCCACAGGCTGTTGGTCCGGACTGGTTTTCCGTGCCAATAGTAGTTTGTTCTATTGGTATGAAGTGAGTTTCCAGAATTTATTTCTGGACCTCTTGGAGGTCCACTACAACCACTAACCACACATTTTGACCATCACATCGGGTATTTTAGTGACACTCACCGGGACATTTTTACAGCATTTTACTGTTTTGACCCAAACTATGATCTTTCCTTAACCTTAACCAAGTGGGTTTTGTGCCTTAACCTAACTATTTTAACCCAAACCATGGGAAGGACTGGCGTTTTCACCTGCAAGTGGAAATGTGCCTCCATTTTGAAACAATCTGAATTTGATCATGTGATCTTGCGCAAGCAACACCAATACGCATGTGTAACAATTCCATACTATCAATAAACAGATTATTGTACTATATTGACCAGTAGCCACTTCCCTTTATATAATGCAAAAATGTATTAAGAAGTACGGCAAAAATATTAATTTTAAAAGAAAATAAAAACAGGAAAAACTAAGAAATACCCAGAAGGTAGTTCAGGATGTAAGTCCAAGGCAGATAATCATATACTTTCAGTTCAAAGGCAGTGGAGAATTTACAGTTTACATTTTTAATCCAGACTTGAAAGTTGCCAGAGTTGGGGCAAGTCTTGTACAGTATCTTTGTAGTGCAAATGTTTCATGTGGACTCTAAGAACAAACAAGAACCTCACAACAATCAAGTCAGTTTAATAACGCAGTTAGTATTGGGCTACAACACTACAACAGATACATATACAGTATATTCTGTATACATAGATAATATAGCATATATAATATATTGCAACTTGCTCTTTTCATTGTTATCTTGCTTTCCGTCTGTGTCCTTGTGATCATGAATGTAACACTGAGATTGTCATGGCTCATGGTATACCATGTATTAGTTTTAGAAGAGAATCTGTTAGGATACTTAAAAATACAGAAATATAATTTATATTATCTTAAAGTATGACTACTCTCAACTTATCTGTTTTGAGAAAAAAAATAGTACATGTCATTGCTCCTCTTCTCCATTCTGTCCCTAGGGGCCATTCAGGGGACTCCTGGAGGTTTTAGAAAGACTGCAGAGGAAGTTGCACAATAAAGGCCTGATCAAAAACTGCCCCATTCGTACCTACCTGGTGACATCCCGTGATGCAGGCTGTGCCGGGTACAGAGCCTTAAGCACTCTACACTCATGGGGTCTGGAGATTGATGAGGCTGTCTTTCTTGGGGGGTCTCCCAAAGGCCCCGTGCTGGAGAAGATCAGGCCCCACATCTTCTTTGATGACCAGGACTGCCATATTAAAAACGTATTGAAGTTTGGCATAGTGGCATGTCATGTGCAATATAGCTCAGAGTAACCAACAGGTGAATTAATGTAATTATAAGAGGCAACAGTTGATTATAACTGATAGAAAAATGTAAATTCGAATAATATGTCCCCATAATGCATCAAAGATGTAACAAAAACATGTAAGCTGATTTAAAGATAATTTTCTTTGCACTATTACTTATAAGTAATATGTGTATAATGTGATGATGAATATGAAGATGCTTTTGTGTTCTTGGAATACTTTTATCTAATTATACTGTCTAATTCTAATTAAATGCATGCAAAATAGTCATTTTCTGCCTTTTGTGTTTTGTGTTTCTGAATCAGTGGTCAAGACAGGCATAGGACAGTGAAAGGGAAGAAGCCATTTTGTGAAGGCGTGTTGATTAAAAAACTAGCTGTAGCTTCTCCAACATATAGCTACCCTGCCACAGCACTGTGTCATATGATCATAAACATATTGTGCATTAATGATTTATGTTCAATGCCAATATAAAAAGTAATGTGACTTTTATATAGCAGAGCAAAAAGTTTGAGCAGTGGATGGGTGCCTCTGTCGAAACTTTTAAGGTGTGCAAACAGCATAACAAAGTGCCACATTTGCCAGATAAGTGTCTCCTGCTCAGATGTGTCCACAGGGGTTTTCACTGTATCGTTAAACGTTACAGTTACAGCTGAAAATGACAACAGAGAAAAACAAGTTTGCTAAGTTCATGTGTCTCCACAATTAAAATCAACCACCAGTCATCTACTCAGAAATGACTGTTGTTGTTAGCGCGACGTCACAGTCTGTAGTTCTAAAGAATGGCGGAATAATATTTTTAGTTATGAGGCTTTTTTTATTTGAGCACTGCTAGGTGTGCTGTCATGCTGATTTGAGCATGTTCTAAATGTCTAGTTGACCAATCAGATTGCTTGGTCGGAAGTACATGTTGTATAATTTAAGTATGGCTGTAGTCAACCAAAGAAAATCTTGGTCGACTGAAATCGTACATAATCTTCAACTAATCGATTAATTGCAGGGCGGGTTGGATGTAATGGGACAGAGTGCACAGTGAACTCAGCTGTCACACATTTCTCCGTTCTGTGTCCATTTTGTGTCTTCAGGTTAGGCTAACCCATTGATGCTAACTTTGGAGCTAACCCCTTCACTTTTCCAGCACTTGGGGAAACAACAGACGTGACTTTTTAGCATTTATTAACTGTTACACTGGAGTCTGTACTGTACATTTACTGCCATACTGACAACTTGCTACTAACCTTTACCTCTGCTCCGCTTGCATCCTCCGTCACTTTCCTGCAGCTCACTCTTTTCCCACTTGCTACGCCAACATACTACGCAATGCCGTATTCCCTATTTTCGCCATTTTACGGGTAACCCCCGGCCCCTACTCGTTTTACCCATTTTACGGGTAACCCCCGGCCCCTACTCGTTTTACCCATTTTTCGGGTAACCCCCGGCCCTTACTCGTTTTATCCATTTTTCGGCCAAAACCGACTCTTACTAATTTTAACCATTTCTCTAAAACACCTACCCCGTATTCATTTAATCAGGTTTTCTTGAAGATCCAACGTTCTTTTCATTTTCGCACTTTTCGGCCGTGTTTTGGGAAACCCCTGCCCTTACTCGTTTTATTCATTTTTCGGCTGACACCCAATCTTATTAATTTTACCCATTTCTCCATGAACACCCACCCCATATTCGTTTTATCAGGTTTTCGGGAAGATCCGACGCTCTTTTCATTTTCGCCCTTTTTCGGCCATTTTTCGGGTAACCCCCGGCCCTTACTCGTCTAAACTATTTTTCAGCCGACACCCAATCTTACTGATTTTATCCGTTTTTCCATGAATACCCACCCCGAATTAATTTTATCACATTTTTGGGAAGATCCGACTTTTCATTTTCGCCATTTTTTGAGTAACCCCTGGCCCTTACTTGTCTAATCTATTTTTTGGCCAACACCCAATCTTATGAACACCCACCTCGTATTCATTTTATCACGTTTTCGGGAAGATCCGATGCTCTTTTAATTTTTCGGGTAACCCCCGCCTTTACTCGTTTTACTCATTTTTCAGCCAACACCCAATCTTATTAATTTTACCCATTTCTCCATGAACACCCACCCTGTATTCGTTTTATCAGGTTTTCGGGAAGATCCGACACTCTTTTCATTTTCGTCCTTTTTCGGCCATTTTTCGGGTAACCCCCGGCCCTTCCTCATCCAAATCATTTTTTGGCCGACACCCAATCTTACTGATTTTATCCGTTTCTCCATGAATACCCACCCCAAATTCATTTCTCACGTTTTTGGGAAGATCCGACGCGTTTATCATTTTCGCCGTTTTTCGAGTAATCCTCGTTTTACCCATTTTTCTGCCAACACCCAATCTTACCAATTTTACCAAAATGTGTGTAAATGTGTAATATGTAAATATAAACACCTTCCACAAATACAAAAAAAGATTTGTAAACTCACAAAAATATTTTGCAAATATAAAGCGGATCTGCAAATACACAAACAAATTTCACAAATAAAAAAATATCTGTGAATACATTAATTTAATTTACAAATAAATGAAAAGCATTTGTGAATATCTTTCTAATATGTACAACTTTCCAACAGGCATTTGTGAACTCAGTTTTTATCTGTGAATCAAAAAAACATTTGTGAATCTCAGTTCTACACAGTTCTGTGGAAAAACAAAGTTTCCCGCCGGTCCGAACAGTCATTTTCGGATAGCGCGTGATCGCCTGGTGAGGACGTCATTTCCGCATTTCAAAGTAAGAGCACGCAGTCTTTCTATTTTATTTATTTATTTTAAAATAATCAATGATAAGTAATGTGCATTCATTGTTTTGTGTTAATGTCATACAGTGAGTATTAGTGTGTGTTTATTTGTTCTATGTCTGCTGAGTGACCATCCTCATTAGGTGAGCTTTTCTTGTTCCTGTTGGACCTGGAAGTTGTGATAAGTTGTTGCCAAGGATTTCCCATATGTTGTTTGCGTTGTCCAGTCTCATATTTCGGATCGGATTTTGACTCAAACATGTATAGATGTATTTGAGACAATAGCGAAATCCTACCACTATAGTTTGTTTCATGGTTTGTTGACATAGGCTCTGGAGCTGGCAAAAGTCATCCGTGACGCAGCTTTTGGAAGCTAATCAATCAGAAGAGTAGGCTCCTCGGGTGGGGGGCCTTAAAGAGACAGGAGCTGAAACAGCCTATTTCAGACAGAGGCTGAACTGAAGGGTTGCATAAACGGTCAGTAAAAGATAAATAAGGAGTTTTTTGAACTGTAAATCATGCAAAGAGATTCCAATAGACTTGTGTGTTTTGTGTGTTTATTTTTATGCTTCTTCTTCTCTCTTGGTTTGAACAGTGATGCATTTTATGGACTCAATGAAAATGTTTCAAATTGTTACTACTACTGCACCAACAATAACAGAAGAATGATGGTTTTTTCATGCATTTTATTTCGATTTGATTAGAATTGGACAGTATGAGAAGATAAAAGTATCCAAAGAGCACAAAAGCATTTTAACTGCCTCCAGAGTCAGTTAAATTGGGTTCAAACATATTAAGACTTGCTTCTTGAAGCTGAGTGTGTGGCACACACATGAAAACAAATTTAATTCAGGTGAATCAGATTTATCACACTGCAGAAAAACATAATTTGTAGTTGTCTCCCTTTGGTAAAGAGTAAATCAAGTAAATATTTATATTGTAAATCTTTAGGTGGTTACAGTTTTATTACAAATGGCTGATATCAGCCATCCTGCAACTCCTCCAGCACCAGCCGTAAGTACAGTTCCTGATCCTGACAGACCAGCTGCACCTAGAATGAGATCAAATTACATATGAGGAATACCAAGAGATCATCAGCTACCTGTTTATTCATTAAACTTTTATTTATTACAGGATGTCTAATGAGAGCAGTTCAAAGCAAAAGCAAATATCAAACATTTAAACATACAAAACTGCAAAAAAAATCATGGATAAAATAGCAAAAGGATAAAGAAGACATCATTTTAGACTGCTCCTTTCTTCTGTGAAGAAATACTTATTTGTGTCAGTCCATCGTTTCCCATGTGTTTGTAATGCCTGGAGAGACTTTCATTAAGATGAAAAATAAAATAAATAAAATATCATAATAGTTTACCCAATGACTGCAGGATTGCCACCAGACCCCCAGATAACACGCCTCCTCCATTTGCAGCTGCATAATATGCCATCATTTTGGCAGCAAGGGAGCTTGCTGCTATTCCAGTTGAGGTGAAACCTATGGCAGCCAGAGCGGCAGGAGTCAGGAGCACAGCCGCGGCCCCACCTGGACAAGAACACAGCAGAAAAAACTTTCTTTCTATTGATGAGAACATAACATTTGTGGGATTTTTTTCCTCAATTAATTAAAATTTTCTAAAATAGCAATTACTGCATCATTTATTACTGTGAAGCACAACATTTGTTCTGCAAAAGGACATCATGCTCTCAAAACATTTAGCTCATCTGGCAGAAGTAAATAAATCCATCAACCGCTGCAACCCTGCCAAAAAAAATGACGTCCCTTTATTAATTCTTAGGTCAAGACAATCAAATGTGTTGTATTTAAACATTTGAATTGTGTTGTGAGAATGATGAACTATGGATTTAAGAAAGTGCATACAATGTTTTGAGAAACATGATTTTCATTTGACATTATGTCAAAGCAACTGAGATGAGATTAATGGGTTCAAAAACTTTTAATCATTGAAGTCTAAAGACTTTGCAAATGTCTTACCTCCGCCAATAACAAGGGCCTTACCTGTCAATAAAACACACACAAAAAAACAAAATCAAAAATGATTGTTATTCACCAGAGCAGGCCCTGTCCTACATATGAGGACAACCAAATTATCCGGGTTAGAATAATGGCGAATTGACATGAATCTGGATTTTTCTGGTTCTTTGAAGCAGTCTTAAAATTAATCTGGAACTGTTGTCATAGCAACAATTCCTTATGCCCCAACCTGCTACAGTGCAGTTTATTGACAGTTTGCTGGATCATGACCAATACATTTTACGGTGAACACATATATATATATGGAAAAATGGAAAAACGGTAGTGCAAAGAGGCCCAAATTACAAGGTGAGACCAACATGAAAGTTTTAAAATGTACTTACTTCGCTTACACTACTACAGTTTTATTATTATAAGGATATTAAAATGCATATTTGCTTTTTTTTCTTTTTAGATTAGCATTTTCCCACCATGGAAGTAAGGTAACATTAGCTTGCATCCTGGCTCAAACTGAAACAATCTGAAAGTAATATAGCACTAATTATCTCGGAGCGCTCAATTTACCCCATCCCCATGCTCATTTTACCCCTACCTTGGGGTAAGTTGTGCCTTAGGACTAACTTTTTTTAATAGGTCATTGCTCAAAAAACATAATGATTCATGATGAAACATGATCATTGTTTTAGATCCTGACTGCTCGGCGTGTCGGGAGATTTAAGTAATCAAGTTACACTGCTGTGCCTCGTGCGTAAATGCGCACAGCGTCTCTCTCAATGGGGACACGCACTTATCGTTTCGGCTGCGGTGGGATCACTGCAAGTATTTAATAAACTCAAACATTTTTTGCTCGTGGGGGTGTTTAATAGTCAGCACCCCCAACTGAAATCATGTCCTTGGGTTCACCCGCCGGTTTATGTACAATATATGAACCACATTCACGGCTAAGTTTGTATGTATTTCCCTGCACAGCCAAGAATGGAAAATCAAGGTGATTCTCATCACAGTGGCATCGACAGTTTTCTTGATTCAAGAATAGAGTGTAAGTCTAAAATGTAAAGATTTGGTTTTTCGTGAGCTGACCGGTAAGCAACCCTATCAATGCCTATCATAACCCAAACAAGGGTTGTAGGCTGTCATGAATGACGTTTGTTCTTTTTTCTTCTTCTAACTCTTCATCAGTCAGTTTTTCTAGGAAAAGATGGCCCACCCATTCTTGTATTAGCCCACCCAAAATACAATTTCTGCCAACACCATTGATCTAGAGTTTGACTTGCCTCTCTTCCTGAAACGGAAAAAACAGTTTCCCCTCATCTCAGGGTTAACTAAACCTACTTTCTAGAACAGACCACATATGTTTTCTATGCTGACTAAAAAACAGTGTGGTCAAAGGAACATTTATACTCACAAAATTCTTCTGTGTCCATGTCAATGTCCTTGTCTATTAGGAGTGATAAGTATAAGAGTGATAAGAGGTTAAAGTATGTAATCTACCCACAGCATCCAGTCCATAAGGGGCCCCGCCCCCACCTTTCGACAACTGTTACATAACATTAGGGTGCACGTCATGATATTGACTATTTTAAGAGGCAACATTGGCGTAAAAATGAAACCACTATTTTAAAAAAAAACTTTGCTGGTCCATATTTTTCTCTGAGCACTTCAAAGTGTCTGTATTTTACGCAGCTGTAGACACTGACATTGCGCAGGTGACCATTCTGTGGTGTGAGAGATGTTGGCAAGGAAGTTTGAGTTTTTACGCCACAAGAACTTTTGTCAAAACCCAATGAGGAAATGTATAAATCAGCAAGTGCCCTGGCTGACCAATACAAAGATGACTTACCCACCTGCTCTCATTGAAACGCGCATTAGTGTTCGCAATAAAGAAAAGGAGCTCTGTATGAGTGCACAATAAATGTCTATGATCAGAAGACACAGTGCTGTGGCAGGCTAACTAGCTTCCAAAAGCTACAAATAACACAGGTTTATCCAGGCATTTGGAAACAGTGGGATTGCTGTCTGCATTCATCTGAGACAAAGCTGAAAATCATGAAGGAATAATCTAAAAAGAATAATACATTCACTTTTTTCCAAATGGTAAAAGTTATATCAGTTAAGTAGATAACTTAATGAAACATAACTTATAGCCATTTAAGTGGAATCTGAGGGCAAATGAGATCATGTTTGGGTGTTTCTGCAAAACAAGTTTATATTTGACAAATTTATGCTCATGTGAGTTTCTTTTCCTGCTCTTGCTGCTTACACATTACACAGATGCATTGAGGAAAGTGACTCTCTGACGCCCTCTTTTGTTCAGATGGTAACATAGTTTTGTTTCTCAGTAAATGAAACCATCATCCAGTGTTTATACCTCAGCCCAGTTTAAGGCTCATCAGAGCAGGGAAAGACATGGACCCTGGTGAGTGTATCTGTTCCTTTGACAATACTGATACATGTCCTTGAACTTTAACACTTATATGTAACATATTTCAGTTGAGTAATGAGAGCATCATAAATATCTTTGATAAGTCCAGCTGTGCTGTTATTAGATCTTAATTCTTGTTTTTAATCTTGTGTCCCAGTTACAGCTGGTGCTGCTGCAGCAGGAGCAGGTAAGCCTTTATGAGTCAGCTACTTTTTCAAGTTTAAAGATCTTTAATGTGGAAAAGTCATTGGATATGCTTACATTTTACAGTGTAACTTCCCGCTACTTACCATGTTATTTCCCGGAACTTATGGTGTAACTTCCTTGTCATGCATGGGTGTTTGGCAGACAAGCTTCACCCACACTCCAGAGATTTATTATGCTTATATTTTCTACTGCATTGTATGAATTTGATTCAGAACAAGTTGAGAAATGGATCTATACTTTTGAAAACTGGCTCCTAGCAGGCATGTTGGTCCAGCACTGCAGCAGCTCGTGACGGGCAAACTTACCACTCTCAAGTGCGTAGAACAAAAAAGCAAACAAAAAACAGGAACTTATTTCTTATGTTCTAAATCACCACTTCAGCGGGAGGAGGTGTTTATCACTTATTCAGCCTGTTTCAGTATAGTGAAGTCTAAAACACACATTTTGTTTACTATATATGGTGATGATTATTCTCTGAGTCTTCTTTCTTTGTCTGCAAAATCTGATATGATAAGATGTTTTCTGTTTCCTGTATGGTGTGTTCTTGTGCAGACTGCTGCATAAAAACTAGGCCAAATAGAGAGATATTATACCCATATTTCTGTAACAATTGTGTGCATGTGTGTCTTAGACTTCACTATACTGTAATACACTTAAATAATTGTGATAACAGGTGGATATAGCTTCAGAAGGGGAAAACATTGGTGCTCCCCTCCCCCACTACACTGAAGGGACAACCCTAAAAGATTTTGCATAGCAGCTCAAAAGATTTGTGGACTCCTGCCCTGAGCTGCAGGACAAAATAAACAGACTGAAAAGAAGTGATAAACTCCTCCCACTGAAGTGGTGATTTAGAGCATAAGCACTAAGTTCCTGAATTTCTTTGTTTGTTTGTTTGTTTTGTCACATTTACAATTTAAACATTGTTTCCTCTTTTTTTGTTTTTGTGGGGTTTTTTTTTACTATAATAAATCATTTTATAACTATATTTTGATTTTGATTGCCATGAAAGTTTGTAGATCCTTGTTTCCTTAGTCAAGATATTTTGTTTTTTAAGCTTTATATAGTACAATTTATATAGAACATTTCTATTGTATAATAGTAGTTTATATAGATAAGATGATATAAATAGCATACATTCTATTTAATCATGTTCAATAATGTTTTCTCATTGTCTGTTCAAAATGAGCTAAACCAAACAGCTATTCTTGGGTCCCTCATTGTAACATCAGATGTGCAAGATCCTGTTATGTTTGACAGTGTTTACTGTGATCATTTGTTTTACGTGGTAATTATACAGTAAGAACAGGAGAACAGCATATACCTTGTTGGTTCCGTGTAATTAAAGAATAAAGTCTTTTTTATACGTTCTTATTGTGTAATTAAAGATATACTATGTATAGTAATAAATGACTGTATTGTTAGTTTTTCATCCTCGGATGACAAAACAAGCCTTCCATAGCTGTGCACTTGAGAGAGGCAAGTTTGAGCTACTGCAGTGCTGGACCAACATGCCTGCTAGCAGCTAATTTTCAAAAGTACAGACCCATTTCTCGACTTGTTCTTATTCAAATTCATACAATGAAGTAGAAGACATAAGCTTAAGTTTGCATTTCAATGTTGTCCAGCAGAGAGCAGCACAAACCTGCCAATACTAAATAGCCTAAGAAACACTGTGATTATTTTTCATGAGAAGGTGCAGGGGAGCTTTTTCTTTTTTTTGATCAAAATCAAAGGTAAAACTGCTCAGCCTTTGCATCCTACAGGTAAAATATTGTATTGCTTTTCAATGGAAACAATCTTAAGCACCAGCTATCTGTAATCAATGGTTGAACAGCCTCTCAAGTTGTCTGGTCATGGAAAAGCTGACATATGCTACCAAAGGCCACTTACAGACATTCTAAAAAAAAAATCAAGACACTTCATGCTCTGCCTGGAAACAAATCACCCAACCAGCTCTGCACTTTTTGATGAAGAAATGTAGCTTATGTATGGCAGTATGATGAACTCATGAACTATGTGTATTTACTATTTTTCTTAATGTTTTCTGTGTGTGTGTTTATATGTGTTTATATATACTCATGTTGTGGGGTTACAAATCTGATGATATGGCTATCTTTTTAAGGAATTTAAGGGATGAAAAAGAGGTTGATGAAGTTATAAATTGCCTTAATGTACTCTCTAACGTATCAGGGCTAGCTCTTTTTCCATTTAACTGTATGCATACAACAGAAATCAAAGGTATTCTAGTTAAAGATGAAGAAACATAATTTAGGGATTAATATCTGTAGAACTCAACCAGAGAGAGTACAGTTCAATTTCTGTCCCCTACTTCCAGAATTAATGGATATGTAACTCATGAAGGATTTATCACACAAGGATTGGATACTTTTACTCATGACTGAAGGTTTGTTATATTTAGTTTATCATGCAAAGGTATTAGAAATCCCCCAATTGATTTATTGAACAAATCGACTCAGTATTTAAATAAAAATATTTTACATGATACTTATAATCAATGAGATATTAAATACCTGGTCTTTTAAAATAGTGATGATTGATAACCAACTTAACCTGTTCTTATAATAATGAGAGATTTATCTTGTAATTATGAGATATCAAGACGAGGCTTCCTTTTCTTTGGTAAATGCACTGCCTTTTCTTACTTTCAAAGCTGCCTGATTACTCAGTACACTGCTTTGTTCTTGTCCATGTGCAGTAGGAGCTATTGTCGCGGCTCCTGCCGTTCTGGGGGCGGCAGGTTTCACCTCAGCTGGAATAGCAGCAGGCTCCGTCGCTGCTAAAATGATGTCGGTTGCTGCAGTTGCAAACGGAGGAGGAGTGGCAGCAGGGAGTGTGGTGGCTGCTTTGCAGTCAGCAGGTAAAAGCTATGAGTGGGCGTTTTGTTGTGGATTTAGCTGTTGTATCTTAATGGTGATGTGATCATTGATGAAACAGTAATCTCAGGGTCATTAAATGCCCTTTAACTTTCATAACTGCAACAACATCAGCATAACATCCTATTCAAGTGTCTGGCAAACCTAAAACAACAATAATGTCACATCACAAAAGAAATAAGTATACTACAGTGTGTAGGTACAATATAATATAACAATATATTAATGTAATATAACAATATACTACTGTATATACTGTGATGACAGTAGTACCATTGTTAAATTTACTTCTTTATCTTTATCTTTATCTTTATCTCACTGCAGGTGCGGCTGGTATATCAGGAGCTGCCTCTGCAGTTGTGGGCGGCGCTGGAGCAGCAGTGGGATGGCTGGCTAGCTTCATTGGCTGAAAATCAAGAAGGAATAATATATGAGAAATAATAGATACACTTACTTGATGGAAACAATTGGAAATTCTATCAATGAAGCAGAGCGTTTGTGTTTTGAAAAGTTTCCTTGTATGCATTTAAATGAATTATGAGATTATGTTTTGGCATTTCTGCAAAACATGTATTGGACTTTCACAAAATAAAATGCAATTGAAAAGTATTTAGTTCATTATCTTTTTTTTTTTTTAAATTGAGGTAATAATCTATCATTAATAATTAGGGGGTTTAACTCTGTGTGTATGACCTGTATGAATAAATACCTAATATTGTACTTTAGCACTTGAGTACAATTACTTAAATCCTTATTAGAGCCATGATGACCTCCAGGGCCAAAACATTATGTTCCTCAATAACATAGTAAAGATGAACGTTTGTTGTTTATGCAGGTTTAAAGGAGCAGTCAGAACTAAACTGGTTGAGCAACTCTTCAGTATCTATCTTTTATTTATCCTCTGATTCTTCTATTAAAGTGAGAAATGTTAAATATTTAAGTTTAATTTTCTGTTATTGTTGATCAGACACCTTTTTGGTTACACCTTTCCTCAATTGTCTTTCACCCCATTTCTGAAACACTGTTGCAGTTGTCAAATCATCAAGTGCAATCACCACATCAGAGAGCAAACAACTAGCACACACATTCCTGGTTCAATGAACTAGTGCATAAACCCTACATTATCATTTGTACTGACTCCCCTAAAATGAATTATTCTATGAAATAATTAACATCTGTACCTGTAAGTAAAAGTATTAATGGTTTTACATTTAGAATTAACTGAAAGACATGAAGTAGACTGACAGACACTATTAATAACTACTTTTTGGTCATTTTTGTACCCAATGATGCAGTCGGTGCCTCAAGGACAAATGACGTTTTCTGTAGATGAGAAATGCACATCTGGTTCTTTCTGATGATTGTGACATGGAGGATGCACTATGATCATATCGTTTTTCTAACTCCCAGGACCATGTAGACTTACACCACTGAGTGTTGAAATTAAAAACCCACCCACTGCCCAAACTTCCTCACACTTACATTTCTTTTTTCTACTGTATATGAAAGTTACTTTCTACATTGGTGTACTAGTGTACAGATCCCCCAAAGTCCCAAAAAATAAAAAATATCGTCTTTCAGGATTTTGGGAGCTCTGTACAAGTGCACAATAGATGTCCATGATCATAAGACAGAGTGCTGTGCAGGCCAACTACCCAGCTTCTGTTGCTCCCCCTGGCCTGATGGGTGTCAGGGAGGGATGTTGTGGGAGCCAAGTTATGTTTATGTATGTTTAGTTCAGTAAATAAGTGCAGTCTGTATTTTGTTGGGCAGTTTATGTAAATTAAGATACATAAGTGATTGTTATATATAAGTCATTGAATAAGTTAATTAATAGTAATTTGTTAAAGTTCAGCTAATAATCATTTGATTTAATCCATGTTGATGTAAGCATGATATTTTGTAAAAGGCAACATTATTTAAACTTTTAGAGATAGGCCCCTTGTGTTTACTAGAATGGTGAACCTGTGGTTTGAAAGTTGAGGCTCAAGTAAGGACCGAGCGACAGTTTTCTTACCGTAGTACAGTTTGCCGATTAGGAGAACTTGGCTTTGAATACTCATGTAAGAAGATACTACAAAACTGTGGAATAAATACTTGTTTTATCCTTTTTTACGTCGGAGTCCTGTGGAATTTTTCCTTCTCAAGCTAAAGTACACAAGTTAGGCCAAGGTCCTCATTGAGCTTCAACCAGCCACTGATTCGTTCATGAACCCTGTAGCTGTATGTAGAAAAAGTGGAGAGGAAACAGTCAAACATGATTAGTTGACGCTTCACTGCGTGATTGGAGTGCTGAAAAAAGTTGAGGCCATGTCATCTTTAATTTGTAGCGCGTCACGCAGCGACAAGTGTCGGGTGTCAGTTCCACTGAAAATGACTTGTGGCCTTTTGCTTTGTCGCTGGTAGTCTGAACACACAGTAAGGCGTTTTACGCTCCTCCTAAGTGCTATGCGCCATCTAGTGAACTGCTTGAGTATTGCACTGACATGGTAACAAGTAGAGTACAATGTAATTGACATTTAATCACTATGTAAGACACAATAAAATAAAAAAATATATAGGGGTGTCTATTTTAAGCCTCTTTAACTTATTATTTTAGCAATGAACTGTACCATAGTTCCAATGACTTTCTAATATCTTTTTATGCTATCTTTAATTCCTTTAAAAAATTTGTTTTAACCCTTTACACTATATGCATATTTACATCTGGTATGCACATTTTTTAACCCTTTACACTTCTAACATGCTGGAAAAGCTACAGCAAGCACAGGTTTAGCCAGGCTAGCGGCATGGCTCTAGAGATTGCAATGTCAGTCGCTTTTATAAATATTCATAGTCCTCACATGATTAATCCTACTAACTTTGGTGATCCCCTGATTTTTTATATAGCACCACTGTTTAACATTTTATTTTAAAGTGAAACATTTCATCAACTATTGGATGGATTGCCATGGAATGTGGTCATTAATTTTCCCACAGGATGAATTGTAATAACTGTGGCTTTTCATCTTCTTAAGTCTAGTTAAATGACTCCAAAAAATGTATTTTCAGGTAGGGGAGAACGGGGTAACATGAGCCACTTTTTACATTTGATGATTTTACTGCAAAATGAAAGTGTATTTGTTTCAAATAATAGTTACTATATATACCACAGGTTGTTGTGTACCCATGGAAATTAAAACAAGTTATCTAATTATTATGGTTTTAGAGCAATGAGCCATCAAAAAAAGTTAGTCCTATGGCACAATTTGCCCCAAGATAGAGGTAAAATACGGGTAAATGTGCTACCATTAAATACTGATATAAAAATTACACAAAATCAAACAAATTAATTATAAAATTAAAAATAATTTTGAACTTTCTTAATGCCATCAATTTTATAAAGGCAAAAACTTATACTTTTAAGTAAAACCATATGTCTGTGTGTTGTTGTTCAACATGTTACCTAAACATTTTCAGTAAGGATTAAACTCTGATCTTTGTGTGTTAGCTACAGAAAGAGTGTGTGTGTAAATGTGCTTTTGTGTATACAGACGAGTGACAAATTAAAGGAAAAACCGGTACAGGTCTGAATGCTTGAACCCTACAGTGAGGGGATCTGGTGGCTCTGTTATGCTTTGGGGGGCATTTTGCTGGCATGGTTTGGGTCCGCTTTCCCCTTAGAGGGAAGGGTCACTGCAAATCAATACAAAGGGTTAATTTGTGGTTGCATGATTACTTTTGTTTATGGTTACATAGATAAAGGGGGTGGTTCATTTTACCCGCTGGCTCTATTTACCCCGTTCTCCCCTACAGGCTACAGGTTACAGTATCTGCTAAATCAGGTGTTAAAAGGGGATATATTATGCTTTTTGTGTTTTTCTGTTATTTATATACTGTTATAATGTTGAATTTATGTTGGTAACATGGTCAAAGTTCTAAAACTTGAGGTTAACCTATGTAGAAATGCTGCCTGCAAGTCAAAAGCCAGGGCTTCAACCTACTCTGAACGCTTTGTTTGTTATATTTTTTTCTACCTTGCAGATGAGCTGACATCAGCTCATCTCACTTACCTACAAATGGCTGTCTGTTCCATAGCCTTGGTTACTAAGGTTTTTCCATGTGTTGTTTGCGTTGTCCACCCTCATATTTCAGGTCAGGTTTTGGTTCAAACATGTACTGAGAAGTTTCCATTTTGAGTAAAGAACAAGAAGAAGTAGCAAAATACTACCGCTATAGTTTGTTTCATGCTTTGATGATATAGCCTCCAGAGTTACTGTAAGTCTGCTGAGGGGCAACTTCTGAAAGCTGGCCAATCAGAACAGAGTGGAATCTTCGGAGACGGCCTGTTTCAGTACTGAGGGGCTGTGTAAAGGGTCAGTATGAGTTAAATAGGGAGCTTTTTGAACTGATATTGCAAAGACATTGCGGTAGAGTCCCAGAATAAAAAAGGAGACATGTAAATGTGCATAATATTTCCCTTTTAACTTGTGTTTTGTGTATTAATTTGTATGCTTCTTCTCTCTTGGCTCCATAAAATATGATATATATAATATATGAAAATGTTTCAAATTGTTACTACTGCAGCACCAACAACAACAGAAGAATGGTGGCTTTTTTCATGCATTTTATTTTGACTTGATCAGAATTGGACATTATGAGAAGATAGATATATCCCAAGAGCACAAAAGCATTTTACCTGCCTCCAGAGTCAGTTAAATGGTGTCAAAACATATTATATATACTTGCTTCTTGAAAGATGTTTTAAGCTAAGTGTGTGGCACACACATGGAAACATTTAATTCAGGTGAATCAGATTTATCACACTACAGCACAAACATCATTTGTAGTTGTCTCCCTTTGCTAAAGAGTAAATCAGGTGAATATTTATACTGTAAATCTTTAGTTGGTTTCAGTCGTGTTACAAATGGATGATATCAGCCACCCTGCAACTCCTCCAGCGCCGGATGTAAATACAGCTCCTGCTCCTGAAAGACCAGGCACACCCACAGTGAGATCACATTACATATGAGGAATACCAAGAGATCATCAGCTCCCTGTTATACTCGTCTGTCCATAAGTAAAGCTTTTACTCTAGAGTGTAAAATAACTTACAACTTTATTTGCAGGGGATTAACAGGATTTTTTATCTTCCTCCAGTAATGCTACAAGCATCATTCTATTTTATTCTCCACCCTTTTCGCTATTATGGAGCAAACACTTCTCACCCACTGACACTCCCAATGCTTCCTCCACCCACTTTGATTACCAGCACATATTACGTTTTAATCCACTCAGTCATTCATTCATTCATTCATTTATTCAGCTGTACATGCCCTGCATATGTACAAAGGACAGTAAAAGCAAAAGCAAAGATCAAACATTTTGACATGAAAATCTGCAAATAAAACACAAGGATAAAATAGCAAAAGGTTGGGGCATTAGCCTAGACTGCTCCTCTTTACTATGAAAAGATACATGTTCATTGAGGTGAAAATTAATATAAATAAAATGTCTAGTTTACCCAATGACAGCAAGGTTTCCACCAGACTCCCAAATGTCATGCCTCCTCCAAAAGTACTTGCATAATATATTATGGAAGCAATGGTGCTTGCTGCTATTCCACCTGAGGTGAAACCCAGGGCGACCAGAAGAACAGGCAGAACAGCAGCCAGAGCAACAGGAGTCAGGAACACATTCCAGGCACCAGCTAGACAAGAACACAGCAGAAGAAACTTTGTTTCTATTGATGAGAGTATAACATTTGAGGGATTGTTTTTCCTCAATTGTTTAAGCACATCTTCTAAAACACACTTCACCACCTCATTTTATACTGAGAGGCACAACACTTCATTTGTCCTGCATAAAGACGTCACGCTCTCAAAACATTTAACTCATCTGTCAACGTAAACCGTGACGTAACGTAAACCGATCAACTGCTGCATAGCTGCCAACAAAATTACATGTCCTTTCATCATTATTTCGGGATTACTTCTGTGTGAAAGCAACAGGACATAAATATAATGTGAGAAAATGAACTATGGTTTTCAGAAAGTGCAGACAGTGTTTTGAGTATCAGGATTTTCATTTGACATTCTGCAAAAGCAACTGAGAAAAACTGTAAAAGATGTACGTGCTCAAAGACTTTTTAAGAAGTTGTGTTGATTCTGATTGATTTCCAAAGACTTTGCTAATATCTTACCTCCACCGGTAAGGAGGATCTTACCTGTCAATAAAGCACAAAAAGAAAACACAAGTTACCATGTTATCCATGCTGAGCAGATATGTTTGCTATGCTGGTTAATATTAAGAAACAGTGTTGTCAAAGGAACATTTATACTCACAAAGTTCTTCCATGTCAGCTTTAGGAGTGATCAGCCTGCGATGAGGTGTTGCATGTAATGTACAACCTGATGCATGGGTAAGGCTATATATACCCTGTTGTTGTCATTTCTGAGAAACTGAAACTTAAGAGCAACAATGATGTAAATAAAAACAAATTTTCATTTTTAACCAGAATACCCCTTCAATTCAGAATAAATGGATATAAAAGATATTTATTGTGCACTTGTGATCTACTGTCTGTTTAACTGTACCACCTTTTTCAAGATCTCTTTATGTTTGTTTCCCTTTATGTCCTTTATGTTTGTTATATGATTCATTGTTTGTTTGTTTGTTTGTTTGTTCCCTTTTGCCTTACACTTTATTACACTATTGTTTTGTATTATGATGTAATATTTACTTGTGTGGATCTCAAGAAGAGTAGTTGCTACCTTGGGATCGGCTAATAGGGATCCAAGATTTAAAAAAACAAAACAGTAAACTTGTCTTTTGTTAAAGTTCTGTTATTTGTAACATTTATTTCTCAATATTGAGTTAACTTTTTCAAAACTCTTCACGCAGTCAGCACAACAGAAGTCAATGTGGGCTAAACTGTGGATTGCTTTTCATTGCTTTGACACAAAATGACCCCATCTTTGACTATAGGGCATTCCTTGAAATTCACATTCAGTCAAGTTACATAAAATCGTCTTCCTGTCAAGTTAGAATCAGCTGACAAATGCAACTAAATGCTTGTTGGTCTCTGTCTCCCCCTGCTGTGGAGAGGAATGATCATTCTGTATTATTGGATCTGGCTTTTAATTTTTTATTTTAATTCTTGATTTGTTTGCGAAAGACAGGAAACAGATATTAACACAGTCAGTTTTACTTCAGATCTGAAGCAATAAAAACTTCATTGCATAACAGTCCATGGCGAGTTTGGCCTTACTCAGTTACAACTTGCTTCACATGCATACAGAACAGCAGAGCAACAGTACGAATAACAACACACCTACAGTAAATGACACAATAAGACAGACAGGGAGGTGACGACAAGAGAGACACTGAATTTGCGGCACTTTAGTGACAACTAGCAGAAATGAAAGTTACTCTCAATGGATGTCAGTAAGGGCTGCATATGTTATTTTTATTATCTTCTACAAGAATAATAATAAATAATTATGAAGTTAGATATTAAAAATGTTACCATCATACTAAGTTTGTTTGTAAATTTATTAAAATACATTCATATACAATAATCAAACAACCACATGTACCAACATGCATGACTGACGCCAAAAAATCCATAAAACAATAGTGAGAAAAAGGCACCAGTTTAACACACAGACAAGCGGTAAAATGATAAAACTGTATAAATCCAAACGATGACTCTGCATAAAGTGATATGCTGCTTTTAATCACATTAGCACATCCAAGCTGCATTCAGACTCACTCTTTATCAAAAATAGTCTTGACAAGTCACTTGATGTTTGATTTGTAACCCAGCTGACATCTAAATAAATTATGTTTAGCACTTTCTAATATTTGGTTCTGTTTGATTTAAAATATACTTAATTTTACAGGTTAATACAACAGATTGCTGGTATGAGTGGAAAATTTCCGACTGCAAATGGAGATTTTAAACACAACTAGTTTTGAGCACCACTCTCTAAGAAGACACTTCTTATAAAGGGTTTAAAAGATGTAACCAATGGCTTTATTAATGGTTAATAAATGATTTACTAATGATTTAAAGAGCAGTTATAAGCCATTAATTAACAGATTTAAGGTGAATGGCTTGTGAATAATTCTTTGGCTGGTCTTTATCCTTTCTGTTTAGTAATAATACCATTAATAAAGCCTAAATGCCTAATTAGTGGTCCAATTAGTCAAATTGGTCCAACTAGTCAAGCATATTTTTGACAACATGGCAAGATGAATTCTGTTCTAATTAATAGCTTAGAATTAATCTATAAACATTATGACCGTAATCTATTGACCATTAATCCATTAGTTACAATTTATAAACCCTTTATAAAGAGTGTTGTAGGTGGGACCACTTCATAAACTCATAATAACCAGAATAGGTAAAAATTACCCTTTGAATGAATTGAAATGTCATAAACTGTTAATATAAGAACTTGTGAATTACTGTAATGACATCACATTATTATTATATATAAGTTATACTGCATCAACTGCATTTTATTACATTTTCAACCCCTTTCAATCATAGTTTTGGTAACTTATAACATTTTCTGTCAGTTCCAACATCTTAAGCTGCCGAATGCCAAAATGAAATGTCCCTTTAGTCTCCTCTGTCTCTGCACAGTGATGTCCTCTTTAAAAAGGTTACTTGAGTGCTGAAGACGTCTCTTTGTCTTTAATTCCTTTCTTAGCAACTCTCTGAGCGATACCGTAGGGCACATGGCACGCCACTGTCCCCAGCTCTGCTGCCCCTTCCACATGAAACATCTGGTCATCAAAGAAAATGTGTGGCCTGATCTTCTCCAGCATGGGGCCCTTGGGTGCCCCTGCCAGAAAGAGAGCCTCATCGATCTCTAGACCCCATGAGCGCAGAGTTTTTAGGGCTCTGGTACCAGAACTGGCTGCACTGCGAGCTGTCACCAGGTAGGTACGGATAGGACAGTCCATACGCTGGCCTTTGCCATAAAACTTCTTCTGCAGCTTTCCTAAAGCCTCCAGGAAGCCCTTCAATGGCCCCTGCAGACAGAAGGGAGAATAACGGACAGTCAGCTCACAGTGCATTTGGAAGTTTTCTGTGTTTATATTTGGTTTAGGAGACATAAAATTCATATAATTGTTAGAATCTCAGCCAAGAGAGCAAACTATGCCCCATAAGTAGTTTACCAATTTAAATGATAATTTTGGCTTATGATAATTTGGGTCTAATTTCATACTTTCTTCATAGTTTCATAGCCATCGCTCGTCCATTCAGGCCTAATTACATCATACTCGCCAAGTTATTCTGGCAATGCTGTGACATCACAAAAAAACAAACTTAACAAACGTAAAACTATCTGCTGTAAACCAATGAAATGAATGAAGTTATGCATGCACACTGTTTTCCTGCTCAATTAAAGATTATTACAGACAACTCAGTGTGCTGACTTTGTCTGATCACTTGTTTCTTGCCATGTCAAACTTTGTTATAGCGATGTCACCATGTTTGCAGATCACACAATTATTTTGGTGATTGAAATGATGGTCAGAAGTAATAAGACCCAGATTGTAGTAACCCAGAATTGGGTGTACTACATTTTAAATAGCTGTGTGGTACTGATAATTGTCACTCTGTGTATACTGTACATGGTCCAGAGGCTTGTTCTCATGTGCCTTCTCATGCTCAAAGAACTTGTCAAGTCCGTGGGCCTTGAAAATGCGTTCAGACTCATCAGAGAAGAGGACAGCGTCACCATCAAATGCAACCCGCAGCTGAGTCTCCGATACTTCCTTCATCTTCTCTGGGGTGAACATTGTGGCTGCTGCTATACCTGATTCACACACAATATTTTAAACACACATCGTACAGTACATGTACACAGACAGAGTTTAACAGTTGTTTCTGTTGAAAATCAATTACACATCACCAGATCTTAGCAGCACATATCAGACACTATAATTAACTTCTGCCTCTGTCTAGTGCTACAGCTTCTTAGTGAAATGAGACTGAACTGACCTTCCTCCAGAGCTTCCCGAACCTTGGCTGCATCAGCAGATAAGTATAAGTTAGTGTGGTAGGCCTTCAGGTAGCCGATGGGGCTGTTTCCACCAGTCATACAGAAGCGCTCGATGAACAGCTCTGCAGACAGGAGGAAGCAAAAGTTCAGTAAACATCAGTGTGCATAGAATTGAAGATGTGCAGAAATCAACTGATCACAATGTTCACACAAAAAGGTCAACTTTTTTATAATGACATTTATATGGGCCACATATGTTAGTTATTGTTTCACTGTAGAGTTTGTACAACACTCACGGGGGGGGGGGGGGGGGGGTTGTATTCAGTTTGTTGCAATCTGCAAACTCACTGCTAGATGCCACTAAATCTTCCACACTGGTCCTGTAAATGCTGTTATTACAATTTTGATGAATACAACGTAAATACCAGGAATGCTTCCAACATGAGATAGATAATGTTTCTGCAATTTCAGAAAATGACCACAAAGAAATAAAGAATCAGGGGCAACTGGGGGCATAACCACCTATTTTTACATTCATCACAGTAATGTCAAATACTGGTTGTCAGCAGTGTGTTGCTTTAGGCAGCAGAGCAGGGAAAGGAACAACGAACCCGGTGTGACGTGAAAGCAGAGAGCCTGAGATCTTGTCTCGGGCAGTGCAGATTTTTCCGCTTGGCTTGACTACATCAGTGGGTGCTGGGTGTGGGATCCCCGACTCCCATCACTTCCCTTGGGGGACATAATGTGGTGTGTGGACCATGAGAAAGATCCCACAATAACCAACAGCAGTCCCTGTTCATCCACAGGGAGGAGGGCGACCCCTTAAACTGAATGGGAATCAGTAGACACGCGGGGCTTCACAAAGGAAATAAACAAAATAGCTTCAGTTGAACAGTGTAGCATCACAGAACAAAAGATTCTTAGAGTCAGGCCAGTTCATTTTCCTTTCCTTTTCCTCTCTGTCTTTGTCTTATTCTCTCTCTTCCGTTCGCTGAGTCAACGGAGGATACTTGTACTTGTACATGTATTGAGTAGACTTCATGTACACACTTGTATGTCTGTGCGACCTGGAGAGGGACACTGGGTCATAAAGTCACTCACAGTGTGGGAATAGAGAGGACCAGCTGTGCAGAGTCTACAGCAGTGACCGCACACTGTAGTCCAGCCAACACATGGATCTGTGCTAGGTCTTGCTCTGTTTCAGGAGATCACACAATGGAAACCCACAAGTTTTTTGGAATTGATACCTGCAAACTGTCCAAGAAAGCACACTATACACATACAGAGTGCTTACATCCAGTTCAGTTTACAGCCTTGTTATTGATCTTGAAGGTGATGAAAAGGGGCAACCCTGCTGACTTTAAAAAAAAATAACTCAGCAGTACAGCCTTGAAGTTGTATCAACAGTTAATTGACCCTCCAGCATGAAAAAAATAACTGAACTGTGTCAACAATCATTGGCTGAAGTGATGGCTTGACACAAGCAGAGCACAGGTCAGAAAATGAACTGCATCAGCAAAAAGTAGCTCAGTTCATTCAGAGGCAACTATAAGGCAGGGAATGTTTCATATTTTCCTAATCATCAACAAATCCCAATACTTTCCGACTGCCAAAGCCTTTCTATGGCTCTGAGCCCCAAGCCCATTTGTTCAAACGTAAAACAGAAATCATTAAAAAAGGGTCATGAATATGTAGTTCCTTTTTTTGTAAAGAAAAAAAGTCTTAATACTTTCCAAAATTTCTGGGTAATGTAGTTTTTAGCAAATGTTTCTCAAATAGGAGCCACGGACTGGCTCAGAGTCAGTGACAAAAAAATTGCTAAAATTGACATTTATTGTCAACTTGAGCTAAAATAATATAATAATAATGTTAGTAAGCTAAGTCAATGAATGTATGTGGATGAGTGCAGTGTGTGATGCATGGAAACAAAACACAAAGCCCTAACCAAACTGGCTAACGAAGGCCTAGGTGGAAGAAAAGAGAAAGATGTTAGTAGGCCGAGGCCTAATAATTCAGGTGTAGGCAGTTTCTTGATGTCCTCTCCAACTCTGCCTATTGGCTCCTGAGCCAGGAATCCAAACCAACCACACAAGCAGCAGGCAGAGAGGGAGGAATGTCACAGATTATATAACACATTTGTTGGAGATTGCTTTCAGCTGTGGATTTGTCACGCTAATAGTATTTACAGTAGCAGGATCGTATATGATGGATTGACTCACGGTAAACCACAGTGACCATGTTCATTGAAATGAAAGAGAAAAGTCACCTGCACAACACCGTCGCTCCTTCATGTGTTTTTAATTTTTTTCTTTAACATATACACTAGTGCTGTCTAGCACAGAGAAATAATCTGAATACTTGTTAGTAGAATCAATTCATTGTTGGTTTTGGTCTTTTCTGGGATATAATGACAAAAAGAAACATGTAGCACCACACTTATCCTTTAAATCTCATGTAATTTGGTAAAAAAAAAAAATCTTGACAATGCTTGACAAGCATCTATTATTATCTCTGGTATCCATCCATTTCTAATAATGTACTTTATCAGGTGTCACTACCTGACCCAAGTATGAAGCTTCACCAACTCTTCACCAACGGATGTTGATGGCCTCATTGATCTTTATCCTGCGGATATCATAGATTATTGTAAAGTGATAAAAGCATCACCCTTTATTAATGACTTAACAACCATTTATAACTGCAGATATGATGCCTTAATTATAAGAGAGGCAGATTTAATAAAGAGTCAGGAGTCGTTCACATTTTAAGTCTTATGATCTGCAATAATAAATGTTAGTAATTCATTAATCAAGGGTTCTTCCACTACAGTACAGTCTTCGTTTAAGTGTGCAGTTTCATCAATGTCCTGTGAAAACCACACATCTCCAAAATGTGATCGAGAGAGAAGTCTCATTTATTTAGCTTAAAGGTTCTATATGTAAGAATCAGAAATTCCCTCTCATTAGTGACACCGGTGGCCGTTAAGTGAGCTGCAGTCAGCATCCTGTTGCTTGCACTCTGTGATTTATGTACACGTAACCCTTCAGTTTTGAAAAATTCTAAGTGGATGAACACCATCCATCAAAAGGGATTTTTCACAGGTATCAAAAAGGTAAAGACAAGCACATCTGTGCATCGTCCCTGCGTATCAGTAACTCACGGTGATGATTGATGGTATTGATGAGTCGAAGGCCGACGTATGCATGGTTGTTGGTCATGAGCACAACATCAAAGAGCTCCTCGCTCTCGGGGTAAAGCTCCCTCAGGCGAGTGTTCACAGCCTCCAGAGCCTGGGAACACAGCCAAACACAGATTTGAGTTATAAAAACAGATAATACTGAACCCCTGCAGTGGAAATGGCAGTGCATGTGTTTGTTTGAGTGGGTTGGTGTTTAACGCATATTATGCATTCACCTCCTCCAGAAACACGACCTAACACATAACACTGACACCAGGGAATCATTCTACATTTGGTTTGATATAGTGTGTATGTATATAAGTTTTTGAGAGTGTGCTCGGGTGTGATTGTGTGTTTCTCCACCTCTTCTTTTCTCTGACCTTGACAAAGGAGAAGGCAGGGCCGGGGCTAAAAGGCTCCGTTTCATGCTCCACCTGATACTTAATGTACTCCTCCATGCCTTGCTGCTCGTAAATCTGCTGCTCCTTCTCCATGTTGAAGAGGACTCTTGACGACACAGCGATGGTGATGGCATTCTCCGGCTTGGGCTGGAGGATCAGAGATTAAATGTGTCTCATTTTCATCCAGCTCAAGAAGAGTTGATGTCATATAATCAGGTTTCAGAGTTGCAACTGTTCTTCAAATTCATTTATTCCTTTTTTTTTTTTACCAAGCAAAGCCTTGTGGAGTACATTATTCATATTCTGCAGCAGTTGAATAAGGATATTGAAACTTTTGCTTATTCGCTGACTCTGACAGTTCCCAGTAGACAGGACTAATTTAATAAAGGCTTTAATGCCACTGCCTGACCTACAACAGCGGGTAAAGTGAGTGATCTGATGTGACAGAATACAAGTGACAGTGTGATATGAAATACTTTCCTCTGCAAGACTCTGATAGTGCACACACATACCAGAACTGGCTGACACTTGTTAACTCTTTGGAGGCACAAAATGTAACACACTGTAATTGTTACTGTAATCTTGAACTTTTTGATCATATTTTGACAGATAACCGTAAGAAAATAGTGCTATTTGAGAATTTTCATGTTTTATGAACAACAATCATTGAGTTATGTTCAGAAATTTTATATACAAGATTAATCTATTTAAATTGTCTGCCATTTTAACATTAAACCTGGGAGTGAAAATAATTATTATTTACAGAACTTGACTAATTACTTCAATTACTTAAGAAGTATTACATATTTGTGGCAGACTTACAACAGAGACAACTCCATGCATCCTGCCAGGACCTGAAGTTGCCGTTGTTGTGTCTGTTTTTGTATTTGGATGCATTTTCTTCAGGTAAGAAATCCAATCGAGTCTTTAGGGAGAGCTATCCACCTGATCTGAAACAAGATCCCTCTATGCTTTGCTCAGTTTCCAGCTGACACAATAAAGCCTCCCTGAGCCTCTGTATCCTGTTTCACACAAATATATTTCCACATAACCTTCTATTCACTAACTAAACTGAAGGCTGCAACACACACAATTAAACTCTATTAGACAGCAACCTGCTGTGTTATACCAGACCAGGACTTTGATAAAGTTGAGAGGTCAGTGTGTCTGTCTTCTCTCATCTGTCATTTATCATGTGACATCAGTCTTGGCCACTGTGAAATAAGCCACCTCAAATAGTGAAAGCAAGTGTGTGTGCAGGGTTTTCACTGCCAAGAAAGAGCATCACAATTCAGCTCCAAAGTGATGACAACAAGATTAAATTTGACTTTAATTTATCCCAAATAACAATAAAATAACTGATATTCATAATTCAGTCTTCATGGCAACAACTCAGATAAAGACAAGACAAACTGTAACTTTAAATGGATGCTGCGTAAGGCTCTGGGGATACTCACTGGTTTAGGTTTCTTGGTAGGGGTGGAGGGCTTCAGAACCGTCCTAGCATCTTCCCAGGGGGCTCGATTGCTACTGCTGCTGCCATTCCTGGTCAAGTCCTGTCCACCAACGGTCAGAGTTTGACCGTTGTTAACATTCATCTTACCTCTTCGGCTCACCACTATCCTAACTCTCTCAGGTCCACACTGAGTCCCAGTGTGCCCCCCCGATAGCTCTCCCTGTAGTCTCCCTCTCTCTGGCAGGAGTTCCCAACAAAGTCCTTACTCACTCTAGCACATTAGCAATTTGAATTCAGTCGTGGTGCACTCAGGAGATGGATCAATCTGACTGTAGCTGCAGAGCCACTCAGCTAAATGCTCTGAAAAAAAAGCAGAGCAGGAACGAGATGTTGCAGAATAAAAGAGGGATGAGAGTAATTCAGTTAAAGATACAATTCAAGCTGTTAATAGTTCTTCTAATCCCTGACATCTTACGTATTATATTCCTCGCTCAGCTTCTCTGTGCTTGTCTTTCTCTGTGTCACTCTCTCATGCACACAACTGACTTAAAGCCATTTTGCATCCTCCCCCTTTTTAACCCTTTCTGTGTGTTATTCCCTGGAGCAGCAGCAGAGCATGTGATTGAATCTATGTGACAACTGCTCGTTGCACCCTTTGGACAGAACAGACCGGTGTGTCAAAGCACCACTGTGTCATGATGCTTGTAATGTATTTATGCTTCCCTTCTCCTAATACAAAGGTGGAGTTTGAAATCGTAGAAGCAAAACTATTTTCTCACAGTGCATTTATAGGTCATTTAAAAAGAAGATTGTTGTTGTTTTTCTTTTAGATTTTATAACTACAAAAGCAGTTGAGGTACATTTTATCCCATATGATCTCTACTCCCAATGTACAATACCATTTCATGTCCCGGCTCAGCAGTGTGGGAAATGGAGTCCATCCTTGGTCATTTGTGTCCCACTGTGCATCTAATGATAATTTCTTCTTGCCTCTTCTCATGTAAACCCCTGCAGGATCTTTCCATGGATTGAATTACAGAGCAGCAGTCCCAGTTGCCAGGCAACGGCCAGGGAGTCAGGCTGGCTGGGACACCAAGATCTGATTGGCTGTGGAGACACCAGACTGCATATATAACCCTCCAAATATGGCATCAGTCAGAGAGACAGGTAATGCAATGAGCAAAGATGAAAGTGTAGATGTTGCTTTGAGGGTTACACGTTATAAATGATATTAGCAAATGCTTTTATCACAACAAACGGGCAATTTACCAACTGCAGATGGTTTCTGGGAAGAGGATATTGAGCAGGCATCCATGCAGGGACTCAAGGAACAAAAGGATATTAAAGACTCAGCCTGCTGCTGGACACATCCATTACGGTCATCATCTTTATATACTCGTCAGCATTACAAAGGTAGCAAATCAATCTGTTGACATCAGACGAGACTATATATGTAAAAACATTTTTGCTAAAACCTGTAGAAACCAACATTTAAAAAAAAAAAAGAGTTAAATATTTCTTTTCACTACTTTTCAGTGTAAATCTACAGTGATGCTTCATATATTTTACATGCATTGACATCAAAATTGTACCAAATTACAGTCAGGATTGATACTATTATCTGTTCAATACCTCTAGAGACAGCACACATGAAACCAACAGTGCCAAGTGCCATTTGCGATTGTGTCGATGTAACCAACATAATATAATATTTGTCGGGCTGTGACCACACACTCTCCCACAGGCACTCCAGAGACCAGATGCAGAGTTTTTATTGATTGGCTGGAAGAAGGATTATGTGGCTTGAATTGTCTGGCACTAGACCAACTGTAGAGGCATACAATATATCTGTTCTCTTAAGTATAAGATATGTTAAAAATTAAATATGCAAACCCATTAGTGTGTACCAACATGTATGTATGCATTAGAGTAAGACCTGTGGATTTTTCCAAAACATTTAGATTAAATCTGAAAAACACTTGGGTTGCTTTGTTATTTAAAGTCTCCTAGAAGTGTGGTGGTATTACAGTTCCTCTCGAATGCTAAAACACATTTCTTGAAGTTATGCCCCATTTCCCAAAACTCTAAACACAAGTGCATAACTGCACACTCATGTTGCATGTCAAAACCAAACTCTCCACTCAAAACTATGTAATCTTACATCTAAACCAAACTTTACCTTTAGACATCACACAAAAGCCATCAAATATATAGTGTACTGTAACGTACTGTAAAAATATGCAACTGATAAAGAGGAGAGAAATACAGCAAAATAATTTCCATGTATTTACCAATATAAACCAATGAATACAAAGAAAAACAGTTTGTACATAAAGAAAGAAAACACATTTATTCTGCCTCAAGTCTTTGTGGATTCATTGTTCCACAACAAATGAACTGACCCACAGCCCCGCTATCTATCTATCCTGAGGTTCTGATTGGTGTGTGAACAATTTTGACTCTTAGTGTTTCTACCTGGGGAATTATGTGTTAATTGGGTTCCACCTGTGACTTGAGTTAATGATATTGAATCCCAATTCTTTCTAAATGATCACATGAGTGAAAACAGGGGAGTATTGTTTATAGTTTTGAGAAATGGGTCTGTCTTTTCATAAATGCCACCATGGTTTGGGATGTTTAGTTAATAGGCCCAGTTATAGTATGTAAGTAATAATGAAAGACTGTAAAAGTTCAGTCATTTCTTGCATTTCATGCTCACAGCCACTAGAGTGTAGTAGAGGATAAGTAAGCCTTTCAACCCTCTGGCGTGGTTGTATTAGTTCATTCATTCCTCTGAGCCCTGTAGACAAAGAGGATATGAAAGAGAAACTCTGCTTGTTTGAGAAAGGAAGTTGATCTGAAATCCTGAATATTATATTTTGACTCTGGAATAGTAAATAATACTCTTTTTACAAGGACTTTCGATGTGTCAGTGATAATCAATTTGGATTATTATGAGCCAAAAACTTAATGTTTCAGTAGAATAGACTTAATATTTCCAACATTCAGTACAGAATGACAAGCATTTTGTTTCATAAAAGAAAATAATGATAATATAAAGCTTCACATAATGTACAAATATTTCATCTAAAATGAGCCTCTAGACTAGCAAAGAAACCCCTAAAAAAACATTATTAAATGTTAAAATTATTATTTAATCTTTCTCTGCAGTAGAAAGTAAAGACTTCACATTCTGCTGTTCCTGTGAAACGTCAGTGAAACATTTGCTATTTCTGAAACAAAGCTCCTAGCCCACACTTGTCTCTGCCTTTGTGTTCTGCTTGCTTGCATGAAGCTCTGAGGGGGTTAACAGGACATAGAGACAGTTGGGCCGCACCCACTGAGCTGATTTGAATAACGCCGGCATTTGGCGCGAGGCTCAGAGGAGCCAGCCTTTCTTCATACCGGCTGTGACACCACTCCCCTCCCCGTGCACCCTGGAGTGGCGGGAAATGCTAGACACTGAAATATAGAGAAATATATCTGCGCTGGCTGGACTCAATGAGCTTTTGAACACCTACTCTTGTAATTGCAGTCACTGGGTTGCCCTAGAAAGGTGTCAGATACAAAGTGTACTTTAGAATAGGGACAGAGAAACAGAAAGTAGGAAGAAAAAGCAACACGCCCCCCTCCCTGTTTTGGCGCGAGACGGATAGAGAGATAATGCTCTCTCAGTGGTAGACTGTGGGTGGAGACAAAAGCAGGCATGAGTGGAGCAGGCCAGAACAAAGAGGGTAGCAGCCTGGACTACCCCCTACTTCTTATCAAGGCCCCACCCCCCAAACACACAGCCTGGAGGCTGGAAGCAAGACGGATGACTATAACCTTAATCAGTCCTTCAAAGCGACCACTCAGGCTTGTTTTCCACCACCAGATTCTTTGTTCTATGGGGTTCTACTCGGTTTTGGCTTGAACCCTTCCCCAGTTTCCATGCACAGCTACACACACACACACACACACACACACACACACACATATGCTGTTACACACAAGTAGAGGCCTACTCCGGAATAAGAGTTGGCAATCGTCCACCGCCATGGTAAAGGACCCCATATGAAGGTCATTTGCTGAAGTGGCATCACAGACCATTAACGGCATCCACACAGCACTCAAGTGACATAATTGGATTTGTTGTTATTGGCTTTCAGAGAGGCAACAGTCTAGATCCACCCCACCCTCCTAAATCTTTAGTGTAAGTGGGTGGCAGCTGACTGAGCACTAGTTTCTTTTCGTCAGGCAACATTCACTCATCAGAGAGCATAAAAGGCAGAGCAGTGGTTCCTCTCACTTCCTGCCTCCAATGGGTTCGACACAAAAACAGGAAGTGTGTGCTGCCTGTGTGTTTCCTAGGCCTTATAACAGTGTCTGTCTTTCTGTGATTCACACACAGGCCCATAGTGGGGAAGGGGAAAGCAGGGCACCAATTCTTACATAAGCTTCACAGTGGTGGTCACTCAGGCCTTGACGACAACAGCAGTTACATTCAGACGCGGACTGAAAAGAAGGAATTGTAACCATGCAGGACAAACAGAGGCATCTATACACTATACATCCACCATCTGATATCAGATGATCTGATAACACACATTGCATGGGTGTGTGTGTGTGTGGGTGTGTGTGTGTGTGTGTGTGTGTGTGTGTGTGTATCTGCATTTTAAGCATTTAAATGTATATTGATGCAAATGAATTCTCCATATACACTCTCACACTGCAGTAATTGGTCAATAAATTGGCTTTTGATGTGTGTGTGTGTGTGTGTGTGGTGGGGGGTGCTGATTAGTCAAGGCCCGACTGAGGGGGAGACAAAGAGCACAAGCACTAAAGTAGAGAGATCTAGAGGGGGTTATAGTGGTGGTGGGGCGACAACGATGAGGTCTGCAGGGGGTTAAAGGGGACGGGGGGAGGGGTAAAGCCCCTCTCTCAGTAGCTTGAGGGGGCAGAAGGAGGTGGGGGTTGGTGGTGACGGAACTTAATGGGACTAAATTCAAAAGATGCAGCAAGTGTCCCAACTTCAACTGAAGCAACCTTACACCGCCGGGCCAAACAATGGAACATCTGCTGGCTGACAAAGCTGGCAGTTCACTGTGAGAGCAGCAGTGGCTGCGTGTTAAACTGCTACTTGGTGGATAAAAACCCCAACATTAGCAACAGGTTTCAACATATTCCGAGATCATAGATACTTGGCTTCGAATCACTTCCTTTGGCACGTCTGAATAGATTGCTTCACCTCATTTTGAAAGCATAAAATACTTTTTAAATGTGCTGTTGAGTGTAAGTTGATTCTATTCAAAAACAATTTAGGAACATGCTGAATTGTATCCCAGTTTGTTCATCTAAACATCATGTCCTGGATTCAGACACCTGGATAAGCTTTTTTTCCCCAGTTTTGAGAATGATACTCATCTCAGATGATAGCCAAGATACTTTGACATACAAACATCTTTGTCCAGACTTCTGAGCACTATCTGCCGTGTGTGCAGGAGCATATAATGAGATAAGGAATAGTTATTCAGCAGTGCAACAAGATGTAAACACAACATTAACATATTATCACTTCAAATGCTTGGCTAACGTGTTAGCAAACAGTGGCTTATTGACACATCAAGCAGACATGGAGCAACATTATTATTCATATAGGATTGTTTCCACTTGAAGTATGTATGTCCACTATTCTCTTTTAAGCTCTGTTTTGGCCAACACCAACACGTGATAATGGGGTGATACTTAACTTTTTAGATGCTCCAGCTTGTTGCTAGCCTTGCCTGTCTACCATTGACTGACTACGAGAGTTGTGAAAGTGGACCAAAACAGAAAAGTTGTGGGCCGGAAAAAAAAAAAGCTCTACAACTCCCCTCGGCTCTACAGAGCCAGTATTAATTCTTTTGTGAATTTGCCATTACACAACTCCTTTCACATGACATATAGTGATTTGATCCACTGTTAATATGAAAATGTTGTTTAAAGCAGCTTTAAGCATATTTTTATTTGAATTTTATTGCTTGTTGTTCTTTTCTTACAGTACTGGTGATACAGAGAAGCCGAAGCCAAACCCAACAAGGAGATTAACGCAGCAAGTCCAGGCTGCCAGACACCAAGTGGCTTCATCCCCACCTGCTGAAGTAATTCAGATGGCACAGAAATGACAGAGAGAAGCCGAAAACAGAGGAGTCAAAGACATGTCTGCAAAGATCCAGACAAAAACTGGATGCTATTAGAATCATGTATACAGGCATATCAATAAACATGTTTCATGTTTAATGTGACCACAATATCCCGAATATGATTAAAACAAGAACACTAGTGTGCATCTAAATATATATTGTGAGATACTGTCAGCTTAAGTCATTTACTCACAAGTGATCTCACCCTCTCTCACCCATTCTGTGTGTGTGTGTGTGTGTGTGTGTGTGTGTGTGTATGTGTGTGTGTGTGTGTGTGTGTGTGTGTGTGTGTGCGTGTGTGTGTGTGTTGGGAAGGGTGGGGGGTTGCCAGGGTGAGTGCAGCACACCAGTTGTCACTACTGAGGCCCTTTCCCCCCCTCTCTCTCTCCTCCTGCTTATCCATTAACCAGCACTATGGTTACATCACCAAAGCTCCCTCTTACATCTCCAGTGGCCAAAGACCCTATAGATACAAATTACTCATGTTTGTTTCCATAGATCCCAACACAAAATGTATGTGTCCTATTTTAGTCTTGTCACCCATCCTAATTGCCTACTTTATTATCACCAGCTCATGCACAGTGTTGGCTGTTTATTTGTTTGTTTATCCTGCAACTGTTTGCCTGTCCGTCTTTAGCGTGGTTGTGTCATAAGCTCAGGTCAGAGAGTTTAGTGTGAGACACTGACAGCTCACGCACTGTGATGGTTTGAAGACCTTTTGATGGGTTCATTATAATCAGAGCTGCAGTGTGTCTGGGCCCAGATGGCAGCGGTGTTTACACTAACGGGATTAGGATTAGCTCCAGATTAGACAGGCGAGTTGAAAGGCCTGCTCCACTGACACGACATGGCCGCCTGGCCCCACGCTAACCCTTCTGAATTTATCTAAGATACTGCTAACTAACAGCTAAGAACAGACAAGATAGCTGTCAGCTGTGAAGGGTAAGGAAGGGGCTCTCAGAAAGTGACAACCACAAAAAAATCAAAAACAATGCCTGGGAAACCTTTGTGCTGCACCTGTTGTGCAGCACAGGAAGTGACACCTAGTGTGTTTATTTGGTTTTAAGGCAGACCAATTTGTTGGACTGGCTGAGGTTTAAAGCAAAACACTGGTTTCAGCTGGGGCCAGATGTATCCAGAGAGAGAAGAACATATACAGCCTGTTCCCACTGAATCATCACTGTTATGTAACACTGGCCTTAGGATGGGGAGGGTGAGCAACACAGACAGTGAGAGAAACTGAGCTCAGAAGACTGACCTAGATCAGCAAATGGTGGAGATAAGTACCTGAGGGGAGGGCAAGAGCCAGCAAACCGTTTCTGAGGGGGACTGTCAGGGAAGAGGGAATGTATAGAGAAAGATAGGGAAATATGAGATTAGTAGCAAAGACAGAGAAGAACAGGAAGTCAGGGGGTTAAAAAAATGCAACTTCTTGCATGCCGGCATATTCGTGGGTTTTTTCAGTGGTAGGCTCACAGCCTCATTAGGTTCAGATGGACAGTAGCCGCACAAGCCCGGCTGAGTTCCAGTGACACAATCAAGCTGGAATGTGGGTCAGTAGGCAGAGAGATGGAGGACTGCGATGAGGGAAAGTTTCTGTAAGCGTGTTTGTGTGTGTGCCTTCACAAGCAGATGTGTGTCCTTTCTGTATCTGCATCCCTTCGCTCTTGTGTTTTCCCCATCTTCCTTGACCGTCAGCTACTTGAAAATAGAAGAAGGGGAAGGGTGTGTGCTCACTGTTGAGTAAGACTAGGATGACAGTGAGTGCACTTCTCTCCAGCTGACTATACGATTCCCTCTGAGTATGTAGCTGAATAAAATCTTTTCACACAACCTGAACCAAGCCTGCTAATGGGAGATTATTCAATTCCACTACAGCTCATTCTTACACAGGAGATCACAAGTTATCATAAGATAAGCCTGTCTCTCTTCCGCCTATATTATATGTCCTATATTCATCCACATGTAGGTCAGAGATAAGCAGCCAGTTCAACCATGCCCTTAGAATCACAAACCAGTGCAGTGTGTTTATGGTCCGTTTCCTCCTCTGCCGCACTGTGTAAACATGCAATGTATACACGCCATACAAGCCAGGCCAGTCAGAACCCAACCAGTTAACATGGTGGAAATATTGCTCAATGTGCCTGTGTGTCTGTGTGTTTTTTTCTCTTTTAAAGTGCAGAGGTAAGAGATTCATCACAGCGACAGCTAGGGGATGTTAACAGTTGCAACAGTTTATCCTCCCTCTTTCCAGGAACACAGATGTACTTCATAAGTTGCTCAATTAAATGCCTGCAAAGGTAAGTTGCAGTTTTCACACACACTTTTCAAACTGCAGATTTGCACTCATGTGACCTGATTGGTGCTTTATCAGCAAGAAATGCCGGAGCGGCAAGTATGACTGGTAGTGTTCCTTGCTCATCCGCTTTTATTGTCAGTTTTTGCAGGTCGAGTCACTGTTCTGAGGTGATGCAGTGTGTGCCAAAGGTAATGCATGCATAAACACATTGAATATACACTCTCATGTTAGGTCATAGGAATATAAGGGTGAAATTATCACACAGCTGTATGTGATGAAGTAAATTAGGGAGGGTTACACACCATCATACATACATGACTGTATAGTCAGTGTTGTAGTAGCCTTCCAGGGAATATTCCTGTCTTATCTCGTAGTTACACAGCTACGATCTGCTCTGTTAAACACAATTTGAATAAATTAGCCCATTAATCGTACAAGCTAAATATTCAATCAAAACAATTCCTGGGCAGCATTACATGCTAATGCAGCATGCTCCTTTATAGCTAGTTAAGAGTGAGCTATAAGGCCTTAATTCTAACAGGTAACTGCACTTTAAATGCTATCGCACCTTCCCAAGTGTTACAGCCAAGGAAAGTATAATCTCAAAAACAAAAGGAAAGATCAATGTGATTGCTTTTTACGTGTGTGTGTGTGTTTAGACAGAGGTAGTATAAATCAGAGAGAGGCAGCGCTCCACCCAGCCAAATCATCAATTCTCCACAGTCCCACCCTGATCGCACACATCTAACTGGCCACCAGTAAAGCTCTCACATGCCGTCCTGCCGTCTTGGGAATATGTATGACACAGCCATGCACGGATCTCCTCTTACATAGCGGATATATACTATAGTGGAAAGCAAGATTGCAGCTGTTTGGGACTAACTTTATAGTGGAAAAGAAATGTAGCCCACAGATGTGAGAGAATAAAACACATGTGGGGTAAAAGGAGACACCCACGCTGTCAATATGTCTGTGAAAGTGATCACACATACATTTCAGAAGTTGCTCTGTGTGGGCGTGACGTGAACTTGAGAGCAGAAAATCTGGTTTGGCAAGTTAGTGGAGTTTAACCGTCAGAGCAGAGCAGAGCATCCCACAGGACAAAGAGATCCTCTTACCTCATTGTTTCCTTCAGGAAAAAACTTCCCTGTTTTTTGAAACTTAGGATCATCATGACCACTGAGTGTTTTTGGTCAACATTAACACAAACACAGCTGCTGTTTAGAACCTCATACCAGTTTTGGTTATTTTTATCTTTTAACTCCAAATGAACAATTGCAATCTATGAGTCGAGGAAATTGTTCGACCATATCTTTAGAAATCTCTCTGGGCATTTTGAAAGCAAACCTGTTTATTTTAGTTCCCGAAAAACTGACAATGTAGAGATATGATCTTTCCCCAAACACCAGCAATATTCTCATTTGTATCCCCAGAAACACACTATGGACTGAATATTTTGCATATTGGTGTTGGATAATTTTATTGTCCCAATGTGAACCAGCAACTAATAGTGTATCTCCTGGAGAAAGTCTTTGAACCTTGACTGCATTATTAAGTTAATTATTGATTTCCTACTGTTGTGTGGCATCACTTCAGATGAATTTTGCGGTTGGTTGGTTACAGGAAACATATCAGACAGGTTGCTCCTATCTGGTCCAGGACCTGATATCTGATTGCATTTTGCTTTCACTTCCTGATGTAGTATACAGTGCAAACAGCCCGGCATCTGCAGCTAAAGTCAATCGAAGGAGTTGTCTCGCTCGTTTACTATGACTAGACATGAATCCATGAAAGTCTGTGCTACTTGATATGCTGGATGAACTCCTCTCAATTCACCAAGAGAATATAAGGATGACAAAACACTGAATTCTGCAGGAATATAATAAAGATTTCTTAATAAGACTTTACTAAACTCAAAGTTGTTGTGCTCGTGTGTTGCAGAGTTTCTATAATCTAATTATAATCTATTGTTGTTAGGATCGTCTAACTCCCTGAACTGAGCCTCCTGAGACGAAAAAGCTGATTTTGTAAAGGAAATATACAACTATGCCAGGAAATAGTGCCCTAAGGGCTGAAAATGGGGCCCTGAGAGTGAACACATGCAGGCAGGTCAAACACCAACCAATCCCAGCCATAACAAACACCAGCGAGGTGTGAGACGGTTGGAGTTCAGGGTGTGCCTGGCTCCTCTGTCAGGCTTTACTTGAGCGAAATGGTTGCTTTGAGTTTATTATACAAACCAGGACTCAAAGTTGAATCATCCAGGCTTGCAGAGACTCGTCGGTGAGGTCATCAATAGGGCAGCATCATGCAGGAACTCACTTTCTTATATAAGGAATTACAAATGCAAGAAGTTAGTAGATGCCAGGCCGTTCAGTTCAGTTTTATCCAGAGTGAATTCCACAAGGGGAGCAGACAGGGGCTTTGTGTCTTACTTACAGACTCAAAATGCTGTGAAGCCAGGTTAGTGTTAGTTTTAGGGTGTTGGCATGCCTGTAAAGGTAACCACAGTATACAGTATGTCTGTGTGGGGATCTTGTCATGACAGTTATAAATTCCACAGGGAGTGAAACAAGGAAATCTTCTGTCAGATTGTCATCACCGAGACCGTTTTTCTGTGTACTCTTGGATTACTGTTAAAAGTCCGCGTCTGCTAAAAAAATGTGCTTTTCTTTTTGTTTCTTCACTTGGATGTTCGACCTTCACTGCGCAGAATGATGTACAGTATGTGCAGAGTTTGACACTAGAAGGCTGATTTCACATTCATCTGCTGAAAGGGGGAAAGTTACTTTGTGCTTACCTGATATCTCAGTTTAACATGTGTACGTAGAAATTTTGATTTTGTGACATCACAACCAGTTTGGAAGCCAATTGCGGTCCAATATGCAACTCACATAAGTGTGATGTGGAAACCTCCAGTGCACACAAACAGAGAAAGGACTTTACAGTGAAGTAGGAAGCATCTTGTGTCCAGTAGTTAAACTTTTGAAATGAAAAATATCTGCAAATTTATAGATTCTGAATTTTTCAATAATACAAAAACAGTAGACATTTTAAGAAATTTTAAGTAGGTAAATTGAACTTTTTTGTGGAAATACCATATATATCAGACTCCAATTATTATTCAAAGAAGTGTATTTTAATATGTCTTAAAATATGCTTGGAGGGGAGTTTTAAACGTTGAACCTAAGCATCTTTATATTAACACAAAAGTTCATTTATCAAAAATGAAATCTGCCTTTACTAGACACCGTTACACAAGTCGCTCTTTGGGGGAGCTGCATCTAACTGGCATGCAAACCCACAAAGCAGCAGAGTATACAACAAATGCTAGTAAAAGACACGTCACATAATAAATATAAGTGAGTATAAGGGCAGTCCCGTCCAATAATGTAAAAATCACTAAGAGATTTTCACTTTTTTTGTCATTTACAGGCCATTTTACAGCCACTTTATGCTTCACAGGCATGCAGCAGTGCTCCTCTCTGACTGCATACCTGTGTGAATAGCACTGCACTGGATCCAGGTAGCAGTCCACACAACCTCTGTCTCAAGACCCAGGGGACTGTTCTAAAGATACCGATTGTGGTGTATGTGTGTGTGAGTGTAACCTAATTCAAAGCACATCAGGTGCCCAGCATGCAGCAGCCACTGCAGAGGGGAGGATCTACGACAGTATCACACACTCACACTTCAAGGGCAAGTTTCAAGGACAAGCTTTGTCTAACCTTCTTCAAACAAGCAGCTGGCGCATAAGAGACACTAGTTTATACGACAGATACCGCAAAGTGACACAGAGAGGTGATATCAACCAGTTGGCTCATTTTTTATGATCTTCCCTCATTTACAGCTGGTTTGGGTGACAGAGAGGCCCTACCACATCAGCGTGTGGTGGATCTTCCCCACGTTGTCAGTGTGAGGTGTGATTACATCTGCTTGGAACATTTATATCAGGGTTTCACTTTGGTGTGAATTTTCTTTAGGTTGACACAGAAACAACTAGACACTTGTAGTTTTGCAATGAGCTCAAATGCAATCTGATGGCAAGGCCAAAATGTTCTGATGTTTATTTCAGAAAAAAAATGCAGGAACTTATGTCCAACAGTGTAATGTGTTTTATTTAAATAAAAAACAAAGAAGGTTTGTATGCAAATGTGGTATAAAATTTAATGTTGCTATTAGCATGCTTTAAAATCAACCAAAATCAGAAGAAGCATTGAAATCACAAAGTGACGTGTGAATATAAAGTACAGCAGTGCTACTTATTACTTTTTTTTGTCAATTTTTCTTATTTTCTTAACAAAATAGATGCTCCTTGATGCCTGGTGGCACGTCATCCAGGAGGAGAAAAGCTCGGTGCCAACTCTTGATTTTTGCCTCCTTCACCAGGAGTGATAAGCTCTAATTTACAGAACAATTTGTACATCAAACAGTCAGTCATAAAAAAAAAACAAAACAAACAAACCTACAACTGACTCACTCACCCATATGTACACAGCAAGGCCTTTACACTTCACTCCAATGTAAGTGTGCAATGATGAAATGAAGACATCTCAAACAACCTCCACACCCATTCTCAAGGCTAAAAATTCACTACCACACTGGTAAACTATTAACACACTCTGCTCTCATTTCCCATCACAGCATACCAGGAAATATCTTGGTCATAGCTATTTTAAAAAAATCAATTCAATTTAACCCCTGTCCATGACTAAAACACTGTGCAAATTAAAAAAAACCAACACAACACACTGAGATTTAACTGCTCCTCCCCAATAACAGGTTCATAGGCCAGCACAGTCAATTCATAGGAAGCCCACAGCATTTTAAATGTATTCCAAACAAAACAAAAAAAAATCACAGCTATTTACATGAGGCATGTTGTTATATAAAAACGGTAGCTTTTCAAAAGTGACAGGTAACTTGAGAATAAAGTTCTGGACTGTGTAAAGGAGTTTATTTTGGAAGCACACTCGTTTGCGCCTCAAGAGCGCTTCAGCTCAGATAACCTGCGGAGAAGCTGCTGCTGTCGGGCTTTGAGGCGTTTCCTCTCCTGGAGCTGCCGTTTCTCCCTGGTGTGCAGCTCTGTGAGGTACTCTGTTGCCTGAGTCAGGATGGCCACCTTTGGAGTCTTGGCCGACTCCAGACCGGGGATCTGATCCCGCAGGGCGAGGAAGCGGGACCTGAGGTCGTTCCTCCTCTTCCTCTCCAGGAAGTTGTGGTTCCTCCTGCGGTCAGTGTCCTCTGTGTCTGAGTTCTGAGGGGTCTCCGAGGGGGAGGATAGGTGGGAGACACAAGACAATGAGCCCAAATGCTGACTGGATGCTGTGCATGTACGTTTGCTTTGGGGCTCTTCCTCGTACTCTTCCTCTTCCTCCTCCTCCTCCTCCTCCTCTTCCTCCTCTTCCTCTTCAGGTTCTGGCTCACTGTCTGGGGAGCGGGCGGCGTAGTTGTGCTGCTGCCGGTGCACAGACATGTGGAAGCGTTTTGGGCAGGGGTCTGCACGGACCGTGATGGTCACTGGTTTTCGGACGTTCACCAGCCGCACCCGGTTCTGCTTGCTCTCAACAGTGACCACATCAATTTCCTCTTCATCATCTGTGATCACATATAGAAAAACAACCATATACCCATCAATACACATACAGAAGGTTTTATGTGAACTTTTTTTTACAAAATATTTCACAATCTTCACATGTCTGCATTAGAAAGAGCAAAGTCAAGCTAAATCAAAATTTAACTAAAAGCAGCTATAAGGAAGTGCATTTCACAGCCAGGCATGCAAATCACTATTGCCCAGTCTGAGGAGGGCAGAGCAGGAACTGAGGTGTTAACAGCAGTGGTCATCCATGCCAAAGCCTGCAGGAATTCAAGCTTTTGTCATGGAGCACAGAGCATTCATCAACAATTTAAATGAGGAGATCTGCGGGCAGGGGGCATTCCCTAATTTGGGAAATCTGAAAGAGTTGCTCTCATGGTGTAGTAGTAATAAATCAGCAAGACGCGGTCACCCCGCCCCTCTACCGCACTCTGAATGTAATACAGAGCCAACGGAAGATATCGAAAGGGGGAAATTCAAGCAAAAGTGATGGGGGCGCGGTTTTTAAAAGACTGCATGGGCACTCAGAATAAGCATGTCCTTGGCAAAGCGAGGGTAACATTCTGCCTTGAGGTGACTGTGCTGCACTTGATAACCCCAATGCACCACAGACCACAGTTATTATGCAACAGCAGAGCAGCTTTCCAAATTACGCATTGTTAGAGGGCAATATGATCCTGAGGCAGGGGCAGGGTGGGGCAATTTAGAGCATGACTGCTTCCTTACCAGAGGAATCAGAGCGAGACTCGGAGCCAGACGACGCCGGCTTCCTGCAGCTGTTTGCCGGGAAGGTGAGAACAGCCGCGGGGTCGACGCAGTCTGTCGCCGAGGTGGCGAGCGGGCCACCGGGCGAGACGCACTGCGCTTTGCTCGGTCTCATGGAGATCTGTGCCACCGGAGGGACGCTGGTCTGTGCCGCAGCTGACAGCCTCCCGTTGACCTTCTCAAGCTGCTTACTTGCAGAGAAACTACTCCACATGCAGTCCTGGATGATGATAGAGCTGAGGTTGCCGAACAGCTCCTCCGTGTCCGGAATGAACTGACCCTCGCACTCCTCGTCCTGACCCAGGACCTTGGACAGCCAGCTCCGCTTGTCTCCCGACGAGGGGTGCAGAGCAGCACCGCTCAGAGTCCGGGTGGGAGACATGGGAGGGGTGGGCAGCAGCTCGAACTTTTTCCAAATGTCCTCGCTTGGTGCGGTTGATTTGTAAAAATCCTCCTCAGTGTCAAAATCATCGAGAAAATAGTGCTGGAACCAGTCTAACTCCATTTTCAAGCTGATAAAATCCTCGAGAGTTTATCCCCAGAAATGATCAAATGACACCAGTGGCCTCTGAAGAACAACCTGAGGGGAAATATCACAGTAATTAGCCATGATCTCTTTTCAATTAGTTTCTATCAGATATGATCACATTTCTAGTATCCATCTAATGGGCTATTAAGATATCATCCCTCTAACAGCATACTTTCTACAAATGGGACCACATTAATAATTGATTGCATCTTGCGGATGCTCTCTTTGCAGTGATGGACTCAAACTGTCCAGGCACACAAGGTTATTATATAATCTAGTTATATATATAGGCGTCAACTATAATTCATAGACAGGAGAGGACATGGGCTGTCTGCAGACTTAGTTTTGCAGGACTATCCTGCGTAAAACTCACATGGCTTCATCTCCTGAAATGTAGGTTGCGCTTTGTTCCATATATGAACAAGCAAAAGCAGAAAAGTGCCTCACAGTCACAAGGAGAGTTCAGCCTCCATTTCCTCAATTGAAACTTTCCTAGGCATACACTAGAATAAAACTACTCACCGGCTCTCCGCAAAATCCTAATGCGAAATTCAGGGCATGGAAAATCCCTCAGCAGCCAAAGAGCAAAGTGTCCACTGGTGGAGATCAAGCGGATAAAAGCTGTCTGAGTTGTTGCTGGATCCAGAGATGCGGTGTTTCGACGCAGTCTGTACTTTTGCTTTAGTTTAGCAGAAAAAAAGCAAAAAAAAAACGCCGGGGCTCCAACAACAGGCACTAGTTCCGCCCCACAATGTGTAATAGAAAGCCACACAGTGCGTTTTTCGCGCCAGTGAGATATCCTGTTATAAGGCGATAAAAAAAAAGTGCAGGGAGGAGCCTCGGAAATATCTGCAGCGGTAGATCCGGGTAAGCCCCTTCATTTGCATCAGAGGCGGGGGGAGGCGCTCAGCCCCGCCCCGTCTACAACACCAATTATGGTCACAATAACTGACATATTGTGAGGATCAATATTATTGTTATTGCTCCACATAGCAGCAGCAGTAGTAGTTACTGAATAATAAAGCCATTAACCATGTACACAACTAGGCCTAGTTGTACTTTATAGGCCTACTTGAATCGGCGATTACCATTATATGTTACTTTATACTTTAAGGGGGAAATGTACTATTTTAACTTTTACTCCACTAAATTTTCTTTGACAGCTTTGGTTGCAAAATTACTTTGTATACGAAGATTTTACACACAAAGATACATATTATACTGAATATATATATATATATATATATATATGCTATAGAGCTCCATCTCTGCCAGCTACAGCAGTAAAACACTACTTACATATAAATGCATCAGGAATAATGATCCAATAATATAAATTGGAGAGCTGAAACAATTAATCGATCAATCGATTTGCCTAGTTGATCAACAGAAAACTAAACAAGCAGCAATTTTGAGAGATCTATTAAGAGAAAATGCCAAATATAGTCCAAACTTCCCAAATACCAGGGTTTGCTGCTTTTCTTTGTTTTCAAGTGATGGTGAACTTTTTTCTTTTTTTTTTTTTTCTTTTTTTTTTTTACTATTTTCTACATTTTATAGATAAAACACTGAATAAATAATTCAAGAAAATAATCACCAGGTTTATAAATATTAAAAAATAATTAATTGCAGCCCTTATAACATGTGATACTATACACAGTCCATTTTTTGCACAATAAGTACTTTTACTTGTAACAGAATGTTTCTGAGATGGTCAGGTTGCTACTTTTACCCATGTAAAGTATCTAATTACATCCACACATTAACAAATGATACAACACATAGCATTAAATTCATACTTTGACTTACAACAGTATGCATTTCAGATTGTCTTCAGGTTCAGCATTTGACAAAGTGATTTTGTCCCGATGTCTTCATCGTTAAGTCTCTGCACTGAGAGACATCACTGTGATCCTCATCCTGGGGTAAAGCTGTCATGTCTCAACCTTGCCGCCAAACATTAGTTTTTAGCTGATCCTCTTTCCCCTAATCCTGTTAAAATCAGCAGACCTATGAGCTCTAAAAGAGGGTCCAAACCTCCTTTTTTTGCTAATATCTCCAGCTGATAATATGCCCTTTTCTGTTGATTCAGGCTGTTTTTGACTAATTGAAATAGTTCCTGATGTTTACGTTGATCTGGCTGGGTTTTAAACATTATTGTAATAACCAGATGTAGGCAGATATTTTCAAACCAACAGTAGAAGAAGCAGCTGTAGAGCAGTTTCACAAAGTTCTATTGGTATACAAAGTTGCTGATTTGCAGTAGCATGTCTCCCGATGTGTATTACAAATGACAGGAATTCAATGCAGATAGACCTTCATTTCCATATTCAACATCTTGACAGAGAAAAGGTAATGGTAATTAAAGGTCGCTCTGCCTTCATTGCAAAACATTTCCACAGTGAAGGGTGGAGAGTGTGGTACATCTTTGAATGATGTGCATTTTAACACAAAAGTGCACACAGCAGTCGAGATTCAGCTGCTGAAACATCTGCAGGTGGTGCTGAAGTGAGTAATCTTCTTCTTCCACAGCAAACAAGTTAATGTCCCAAACAAACACTAGTGTATTTGGTCTGTTTACAGGCCACAGTAACAGCTTTGCCAGAGATAAAGGGGGAAGAAAAGACCACCCTGGTAAAACCCCCTTGCACTCCACGGCCTGAAACATTTAATTATTTGAACACTAAACATGACATAACCATCTTGAACCAGGCAATGATTAAGTAGAGACATGATTTGTCTACGTGTTGCCTGGCGTGAACAAATGCTTTATGTTCACTCGCAAGCAAAAGGTCAAAGTTCACCAACGTCTCATGACCAGACAATGCCAGGTCAAAATCATACACCACCTCTGGCCTAAGCCTCTCCCTGTCTAACATATTGATCAGTTTGCTCCACAGTGTCTTTAATTAAGCTTCTCAGTGGACAAGACAAAACCTTCAGCATCCCTGGTCGTACTCAGGCCGAGTTAATGACACTGATTAGTGATGGACATCTGTTGTCAGCGACTGGCCTGAGGTCAGACACATGTCCCTGATTGCATGACCACTCAAGGTTTGAAGTGTGCTGAAAGCGACATCAATCAATTTGTTCAGTATCATATCAGACATAGCAAAAGATGAAAATAAAAGAGCGTGCAGGGGAATCAAGTCTGTGTTATCCTGACAGCAACTTTACTCTGACTCACCTCCACAGTGGCCAATTATATTGCACAAGCAGGAGTGAAAGGTTTATTTGGCAGCAGGCCTGAATGTGACAAAACAATCTGACAATAAGGTCCATTCAGCAGCATTTCTGGAGCTTTTGATCATAACACATCATCTTCTTTTATAGGTAGAGTTTGCCCAGAAATGTTAACATGGAAACGTTTATATTTCCATTTTTCTTGAAAGTTGAAAGTTGGTTTAAAAGTTGAGATTGAGATTGAAAGTCATACTTTGAAAAATAATAGTTGACAAAACAGTCTTACCATAAGGTTAGTGTAGTAGCTGTTCTGGAGCTTTTGAGCATATTATAAGATCTTCCTCCATGGATGAAGTCTGTTTACCATAAATTTATATGTATTCACATTTCCTTTTTTTCAATCTCAAACTACAATCTAAAGTAAAAACACAATGTTTACAAGGACTCAGACTTATCATGGAACTGACCTATTTTGACCTGGGACTCAAGACTTACTTTTGACTTGCAAAACTTTAATTTCGTCCCACCTCTGGCAAGATAAACCCACATTTTATTTTAAAAAAATAGTAGTATTGCTGGAAGACTCATGGTATGAACTCAGTTCTAAAACATGCAAACCTCGAGATGTGAGGTTTTAAAGAGTATGATATTATGTTTTGAAACTGAATTGAATCTAACATTTAAAAAAAGAGATATTTGAGCTAACTTAAAACTTCACCAAATGTGATTGTGAGTTCTTTTGCCCACAGAGCGATGATCACAGCCTGTAACTTCACATCCCATAATTACACAGTGGCCCAACCCTCAATCTGCTATGTTAGGAATATTTCATCCCTGCCAAAGAGAAGAAAGAAGAAACGTTGGTCCCATAAAACTCAGATGCGGGCCCTCCTCCTTCTCCTCTCTTATGTTCCCTCATTAAAACTCTGAGATCTTTACCTCAGCAGGGACATTGTTGGGGTAACAATGCTTAACACTAACAATGGCCTGCTCCCCAAGTCATCTCCCAGCTTAACTTCAAGTACCCGCCATTGTCCTTTATTGCTATAGTAGCATATGTGTGAGAATGGTGCGGGGGGTCAGGATCCACCTCAGCAGAGTACTCATGTAGTCTCCAACACCCACTCAGGCGCCTGAAGAATATTGGACACAATGAAGTGAAGGAATTTGGATGATTTTTGGGGGGACTGTCTGTGGAATCATCACCATGTGCTATACAAGGGGTGTCCTCCTTTTCCCCACGACCTCCATGACACAGGAACCCCTAACCCTGATCTCTGACCTTTTCCTCCCATCTAAAAGAAAAAAAAAGATACAATCTGGAGCAGGTTTTAAAATGGGACCAGTCAACCAGAGCTCAGAGAAAAGCAATGCAGATTAGAAAGACAATAAGACATAAATAATTCACACAAGTGTTATTGCTCCTTGGGGATGTAAAACACCATATTCAGACACACCCACCCAAATACCATGAGAGTCCGACCAGCAGGGTTCCAGCTTTACCTGCTAACAGCTTTCACATACCAAACATCTATATCTGCAATGCATTACATCAGGCTTTTACTGTTCATGTTATGACTTGTCTTTTCATTTTCTCTTCAGTAAAGTCCGTGCTATGAAAGATTATTAGCAGAGGTGGAAAGTAACTAAGTATTCAAGTACTCTACCTAAAAACAATTTTGTGGTACTTGTACTTTATTTGAGTGTTTCCATTTGATGCTACTTTATACTTCTACTCCACTACATTTCAGAGGGAAATATTCTACTTTCTACTCCACTACATTTATTTGACAGCTTCAGTTACTCTTCAGATGAAGATTTGACACAATGGATAATATATAACAAGCTTTAACAAGCTTTTAAAATACAAGACATTGTTAAAGATGAAACTTTTGACTTTTGGCTTGTGATGACTTACAAAAAGCAGTGTGTAGTTGGGGTTACATTTCAGATGTTGAGTTGTTAACAGCTCCACCAAATAGTGACTTTTCCCTCTAAACCTCTCACATGGTTTCATATCAATAAATATTCAGATGATCCAATATTTCATCAAAAATCAAAGATTAGAGAAAAGTCCAAAAACTGAAAACAGATTTGTGTATCAGAACTTTTTTTTTCTTTTCTGTACCATTAGTCATCTCACAACCCCACAGATTTATCTGGTGACTCTTTGGACAGTCCTGACCCCTAGATTGGGAACCACTGGACTAAACCAGCTGACTGTATATAAAGTAGTTCAAACTAGCTCCACCTCCAGCAGCTACAACAGTAACATGCTGCTTACATACTGATGCTTCAGTATTAATAATCTAATGATGTCATGTATAATAATATACCAGTCAGAGGGACCAAACCACTACTTTTACTGCAATACTTTAACTACATAAAGCTCATAATACTTTTGTACTTCTACTTTCATGCAGGGCTTTTATGTGGAGTATTTTTACATTGCTGTATTGGTAGGCCACTTTCACTTAAATAAAGGATCTGAGTACTTCTTCCACCACTGATTATCAAACATGATTACAGTCTAAGTTCCTGACTTGACCTTAGTATCAACTTACAAATTATTAGAGGCCATGCACATGCCATGAATATATTGGTTTCTTACACTAGTCCAATGAAAGAGTGAATTTTACAACACATTACAGTAGTGCAACTCAAAGCACACTGGGAATAAAAAAAGGACATGTTTTTAAAAGGTTAGGAGAAGTGAGAACTTTATGTGAAGTACTAACATGATTGTAACAGCTGAATCACAGACACATTCCACTGCACGGACTGCTGAATACAACCAGTGGTTCATTGCAGCATATGGGCTGAGGGAGGCTGCCACCTGGTGTTTGCTTTGTGTAAAAACCTGATTTACTCAGACTACTAACTGTGGGACTGCCCAGTGGTGGAAGAAGTGCTCAGAATCACGACAATGTAAAGTAAGTATACGTTTTGCATTCAAAATGTTAAGTAAAAGTACTGAAGTAAACTAAACTAAAACTAATTGTTTTAGTTATGTAGTAGTTGTGCTGTGTAAAAACAGCCTTTGTGAGTTTTATATTATTATATATTATATTACTAAATTATTTTTTCTTATGTATTAGTATGAGTAAGTAGCATTTTAATGGTGTAGCTGGTTGGTGTGGAACTAATTTCATCTACTTGTCAAATGCACTATATTTTGTAAGCTAATCATATGTTTTTTATGCACTCTTAATCAGTAAAGTAACTAGTAGCTAATTGTAGCTATCTAATAAGTGTGGTAGCATAAAAGAGCATATGAAAAGTATAAAGTAGCATATAATTTAAAAAAAAATTCAAATAAAGTACATATACCTCAAAATTGTACTTGAATTAATGTGCTTAGTTGCTTTCCACCATTGCCTACCTAGTGTTAGGGATGTCCAAGAGGCTGCAAGATAAATCTGAGGAGGTCATGAGATGAATAACAAGATAAGAAAAATAAAAAATCTTTCCCTGCTATACAAATTATTTACTTTTTCTGACTTTTTGAATTTGTGAAATATGGATGATTTTTACCTATTAAGACCATTAAAATGAAACAATCTGAGAAGGGAAAATCGCTTTGGTTAAACTGCTCCCAACTTATAAACACATGCAATCTGGTCTGAGAGGTCAAAAGACGACATGGTTCCACTTCAAAGGGTCACAGGCCAAGGAGCCCTCATGGATCAGGGGATAAGATTTTGACCATGGCCTACACATCCCTGGTTTTAATACAGCTTTGATTTGTTTCATCTCTCTCTTTCTCAATTTCTGTCATTTATACTGTCTGTAATGCAGTCATACAAATGCCTAAAAAATACTTTTAAAGATGGATCCAGGGAAGCCTGAAAAGTCCCTGGGATAAAATCTGGTGATGTCCTGAATTAGCAGACTTTCTATAATGATGAGTTATTTATTGTAATTGTAATTGTAAATGTTATTGTTAATTATCTTTAAATGCTACTGCTTGTGTGTTCTTTACACATTTTTATACTGTTTCAGAAAAGACAACACACAGCTTATAGGTTTTCCTCTTTAAATCTCACTATCAGAGAACTGGCTTCACCCAGACTCAGCCTTAGTTTCTAGCTCATCTTGTGTTAACATGATATGAACAGCAGAGAGGCCCAGGATTAAAATTGATGTGAACCACACAGGTATTTATCTAATAAGACACTGAAGTTACACACAGTCAGTTGTTTTTATTCCTATGGCAAAGTATTTGCTTATGTTGCACTGATGGTGCCAGTAGATGGCGCCATGATGAAAGTTTTAACATCAGGTTACTTGAAGGTTACAGACTACAGATATTCTTCAGGTGCAAATTGTGGAAAGTAACTAAGCACATTTACTCAAGTACATTTTTGTGGTATTTTATAATTCTACACTACTTTTCGAATGCTAACATTGTACTTTTACTCTACTTCATTTATCTGACAGCTAAAGTCATTTCTTATTTTGCAGATACATTTTATATGCAAAACACATGATGGTCTGATGAGATATGAGCAGCACTTAAGTAATGCCCAAACCCATAAATATCTGCATCAGCTCCCAGCAGGACACTTCGCCCTGTGGCCACAGCTTTCCTCTGACTCTCAAAAAGAAGAGACTTGTTCTCCTAGTTTGACTGAGGAAAAAGATGAAAAATGTACATCTACACACGTGTGTTTCAGATTCAGGTGCTCAGACAAACCAGCATCAACCATATCAAATACTTCATACAAGTATGAAAAGACCAGAAAAATTTGTCATCCAGACTATCATCTATAAGTAACTACTTCCTCCATCACTGTCAGCCTCAAGGTGCCACATCACACCTTGTCCATTTTTGGTGAAATTAAAACAAGCATAAATCACATCCATCCACGATTATCAGTGAATACAGATACCATCAATCACTGAGAAACCAGTGAAGAGCCAGGGGAGGGTGTGTGAGTGCAGACTGAGAGACACAGCATCCAGCCGAGCAACCAAACAAGAGCTAGGAGTCTGGCTAGTTGCAGTGGACAAGTCAGGCCTACCTGGCAAGTTTAAGGCCTGGATATACCAACATGGCATCCTCCCACTGATTCTCTGGCCACTCTTGGTCTATGAAGTCCTGATCTCCACAGTTGAGGGCTTTGAGAGGAGGGTCAGCAGGTTCCTAATGATGTGTCTGGGACTACCTCAGAGCCTGAGCAGCATCACCCTGTACAGCGGAGCAGCAAGCTCAAGCTCCTCATCAGCAGCCTGAATGAAGAATTTATCGGACCAGTACTTGGAAGGTGCTGCAATACTGAGAGTCCTGCAACCTAAGTCTCTCAGGCTGGCATCAAGGTCAGGACAGGATGGAAGTGGAGGGCAGCAGAGGCCGTGGATGTTGTTTAGTCTCAGCTAAGGCACAGGGTGCTGGTGGGTGCAGTGTCTCATGGAAGGGCTGGCCTGGGTAGCAGCTTAACACCTCGCTACGACAAGGCACAGGGGAAGGACAAGAGTTCACTGATCCAGGCTGAGGTGTGAGTGTCAGTCAAGGAGGAGCGAGCCAACAGAATGATCTGAATGCAACAGCAGTGAGCCTGGACAAGATGGGAGCAAGCAGTGGAGAGCAAAGCCTCATGGGCCAAGCTAGGGAAAGCTGAGCCCCATTGAATAAAATTCTTAATCCAAGTGGTTTATAATGTTCTACCAAGCCCATCCAGCTTGTTTTGCTGGGGAAAGGTGGAGCCACCAGATTGCCCTCTGTGCCTGAAGACAAGGACCCTGGAGCATATCCTCAGCTGCTGTTCGAAATCCCTGAGCCATGACGAAGACGTCGGCGCCATGACCAAGTCTTGAAGGCCATAGCGCCTCTGCCCAGTGAAGAAGTACATTGCTTTCGTCAGCAACGACACAAGACTGAGAGCTGAAAGTTGACCTGGGGAAGCAACTGAGGTTCCCAGAAACTGTTGCCACAACAACGCTAAGGCTAGACATGGTGCTGATCTTGGAAACATCCAAGCAGGTCATTCATTTAGAGCTCACCAGTCCCTGGGAGGACCACACTGAGGTGGTCAATGAGAGGAGGAGGGCAAAGTACACTGGTTGAAGAATGCTAAAGCAATGGGTGGCGAGCAAGGTGCAAGCCCATGAGGCAGGATGCAGAGGGTTCACAGGCCAGTCCCTCTGCAGGGCCTACAACATGCTGGGTATCACAGGGGCCAGTAAGTGAAGGGCCATCAAATTGGCCACCAAGGCAGCAGAAGAAAAATATTATTCCACCAATAAAAAACAAAAAAAGTAGATTTAACTCCTTTTTACACAGCTGAGCAGTGTGAATGCGTGTGTGAGGGTTTTGCCATTTAATACAAGTCAAATATCCCCAGGGAAAGAGAGAAAAAAGGTTAAGTGGTTATTTGCTAGTACAAAGCCTATTCATGTATGTACTGTAAACAGCTAAGTAAGGTTATTCAAAAATGCATCTGACTCAACTGCGTTTTGGTAGAAGTTACAGGTGTAACACCTCCCTGCTTGAATTTGAATGAATATAAAATTTTAAATGTAATGAAAGTCAAACTTATGGTGGACTTCATGTGAGCTGTGATTCAACTGAAAAAGGATGAATGGGACTGAGATCAAACTAGATTTTAATTGGAAAAATAAATGAAGTAAAGACAGATGCTCTTACTTATTTAGTGCCAACAGAGTATGTACTCTGCCATAAATGGGATTTAAAAGAGTGATATAAGTAGACCTATCCTCCAAAACAGCTTAAAACTTTTAAAGGAGCAGACTTTTATTAGTGTCTTTTGAGAATGTTGTTCAGGAACAGTCCAGTCAGATGGTAATTGAGATGGCCAAGAGAGGGTATAACCAGAAATAACCAGAAAAGTCATTTGTGATGCACTTGTCTTGTTTCGTGCCTTGTGGCACTTGTGAAGCTTCAAGTGTTGAGTCAATTATTCTCAGGGGTTCTCCTTGATCTACTATAGCTTGGATTGGTCCTAATTTGAATGTCGCTCTGGACAAAAGCAAATGAATAAATGTAAATGTTTTATCAAAACCTTTACTCACACTTCCTCTGGATTCCCCCTTTTCTTTGTTTTTAACAGAGGAAATCTGGATGAGTTAGATTCACTCTCTTTCACCTGGATAGCATTTTCCTCCTACAGTCAAGTTTTACAGGACAGAGTGGGAACTGCAGTATGTCTCTCCATCAGTGGAAAAGCAGCACAGAGGCTCAGTACAAGAGAAGATTTTTTATTTTACCTCTGGCTAGCAGTGCTGTGTAAATAATAGAGGTGTGTTGGATGTTTGGGTGTGTACAAATTGTTAGAGGGTGTTTGTGTATGTGTTAAGACATGGAAAGTGGAAGAACAATGAGTCATATTTAAAAAGGAGGCTATAAACAAATAAAATACAACAGTAAATAGCCAGGGGACACAAGGCTCAGTGTTCAAGCTGAGAGACAATATGAGAAATGCTCCATCACCACATTTTGCTGGAAAAGAAATAAAGATGGTACAAGTAAAAACTACAAAGTACAAATCAAATGCAGTGCTGTTCAAGGCAGTGGTATTAAAGCATTGTGCAACTTAATGACTGAATTCCTATTTAACCTCCTTACATTCACCGCTTTAAGTCCAGTATTGAAAGGGAAATCAAACACAGCTTTACTGAAATATGTCATTACATAAAATGCTGTAATGTGACCCATTTTATGCATTGCAGAAGTGAAAGCAAACAGGCGGCATTGGGTTTCAGGAAAAGCTTTGCGGTTGCACACACAAAGTGTTAAGTGCGAGTTTTCTCTCTGGACTTGACTTGTCTTTTTATACAGTCTGTATTGTGACATCTACTGAAATCACATGAGCAAGAGAAGATTTTGTTACCACATGATACTTTTATTGCTTTTACTACTTCTATTTGCAAAATTGCTGAATTCAGTTATCAAGGCAGTGATGGTGTTCACATGTCATTCTTCCAATTGGAAAAATCCTATGTTGAGTCTATGATCTAACGACATAGCTGTACCAGATAGAATAGTTTTTTTCACTGCTGGACCACAGAACCGAGTTGGAAAATAAGTAAATCAAGGAAGAGGAATGTTTTCTGACAGGAAGTTTTCATGCAGTCTGCCAAAATTGTGGATTTTAAATCTGATTTTCTGGCTGCAGTTGACCATAAGTGGTCAGTTTCTCTTGTATGGCAGCACACAGTTTAGGAATTCTGCTGCAGGATGGGGAAAAATCCTCGAGGAAACTTAACCATGTTTCAGAAATGTTTACGTCTATCATTCAGATGAATTGGTTCATTTACAGTATTCTGTGGCCTATTTCACAAATGTTATTCCCTTTCTTTATGCATAATGAATGATGATTAAATATTAAATTATTCTACATTGTGATACTGTGAATTTATTGTGAGAAAAGTGACTGTCAACCTCTGACACCTACTTTTCCTCTAACAGTGAAACAATTACATTATCAGAGAGGACAAAGACAGCTCTAACACCCTCCTACAGGTTGGAAGCTATGTCAAGGAGAAATCATGCTTGCTTTGAAAGCTTAAAACCTCTCATAATGTTCTTAGAAAGCCTTGAGAGTGAAAAGTAGACTATTTTTGACAACAACAACAAAAACCACAGCCACATCACACATTATGTTTCACCACTGTGGTGCACCCTCAGCTCTGCCAGCAGCTTGGTCCTTTGGGCCCCTAGTACTAAGCTCCGCACCATGCAGGGATCAGCCTTCCTAACCATCTGAGGGCAGCACAGACCCTAGACTCTTTTAAAACAAACTTTAAAAACCTTACTATTAAGGAAAGCTTTTTTTTATTATCTTAACTATTATTATTATTTTCTTTATGTTGTGTTCTATATTATTAACACTGTAGCACTTTGAGTTTCACAATGAATGAAAAGTGCGGTACAAATTATGTATGCATCTATTTATTATTTTTTTAATTTATATTATTTCCAACACAAGGTTTAATTGACAGCGTCATTTTCCTTCAGCACATAACGAAGCAGCCCACGCCATGTTATACGTCATTCGTATAGTGGTGACGTAGCTGCGTAGTAGTAGAATGAATGGCCAGGGAAAGCACGAGACACTTGAACCTGAAATTCAGAGCACGACACAGCTGGATGATGTGAAGCGGGGTTTTTTCTGTCACTAAAAATATTACAGATTTTGAAAAGAAAAACAAAAACTAAATTTCATCATCTTAAAAAGCACAATGGCACGAGGAGAGGGCGCGGAGCAGTACGCCGCGACTCTATTATCAGTTAAACCTATAAATACAGAGATAAAGGCAGCAAAGGTAAGTGAAAGGATTTATTTATTTGATTTTTTTTTAGCTCATTGTAAAAATGTGTGTTTCTGTGATGCGCCTGTTTATTCAGGGGAGTGATAAGCCGCCTAAATTGGAGGTAACGTTAGATGAAGCGGGTTACTTCCTTTCGATGTCTGTTCTCGAGATTTGAATTTCACCCGGCTTGTCCATCTGTTCTCAGAGCAGCTGCTTGTGAGGCTCATACACCAGGTTTAAAGAGGCCACATCTTAATTAAAGTCTCCACTTTAAGTGTACAGTATTTTCAAACATAGCAGCCTTAATGTTGACAGATGTGCTGCTGCAGTAATGAGATGTGATGTAGCTGCTTCAGACCTGCATGATTCATTTGGTTTGGGAGACGACAGCGATTGAGTGTTTTTTCGTCAGTGGGATTGGTCATATTTAAAGGCATCTCAGCCAACCTCTTGGAGTGGCTGTGCAGTGAATTTTATGTGTATCAGAGCATTATGAGGATTCAAGTTGGCAACTGTGTGTGTGTCTAATAACCAACAGATAATTACCAGCTGTTAAATTTTTACATGAAAAACGGTTCTAGTCTCTTTTTTGTTTCATAAAAGAAAAGGGACTCTACTGTATTTTATACATCTACAGCTGAAAATACATTCTCTGTCATTTCTACATCTATGATAACAGGTCACATGACATTTCAGCTTTAGATGTTATTTAGAACATGGAAAAATATAAGCTTGGCAAGACTAGTTTTCTTCATCATTACAGTCATTTTTCAGGCAAAAGTGCAAACAGTCACTGAATCCAGTTTCTCTACTGTGAGAATTTGAAGCTTTTCCCTGTCATTTTCTGTCAGTTTTAATAAACTGTATGTATTTTTGTTTTGGGCAGGGATTTGAATACATGACCTTGGGCTTTGGGATTTTTTATCACAATTTTGTGACATTTAGACAAAACACATAATCATTTAACTGAGAAAAAAGTCAGGAGGCTTATCAATAATAAAGATAATATCCTATTTCAGCCCTAATATGTCTTCTTGAAAGTTGCTTGTAAGATTTTCCTTGAATCTTGAGTCATGTAGTTGTGACCATTGAGCTTGTCTGTCCAGTGCTGTAAAATCCATTTTACCCTGTGTGGGATTTCCATTACCACAGGGTGCATTCCTTCATGTAACTTTACCCTTGTTTTATTTTTAGTTTCACATGATAATTGCCAGCATATTTCTGGATTTGTGACAAGGCAGCATTTTACTCCCACCATCGGGTGATGCTGCTTTTGTGTCTTTGGCGGATGTGAATCGGGGTCTATAAACCCCTGCGGGCTGACATCATCAGACAGGTGTTTAGCCGTAGCCACACGATGTGACAGGACTGCTGTCTATCAGTCTGTCTGCTGGCTATTGGCTACTCAGCATGAAATGTCAGACTACCTCTAACATCCTATCGCTAGAGCCAATGGCTGAGCTGGATTCTTTATGATGTGGCATGTGTGTGAACTACAGTAACCTCACCATTTCACATCACTTTCTGACTGTGGTGTATAGGCCCAGACTGCATCATTACTGGGGATTTATCTCTAATCTGACATTCTGAGCAGTGGGGTGAGGGAATTTAGCCAATCTCAGTCCCTCACAGTAACAGGTTGTTTAACACGGCATTAATCTTGCCAAGAGTTTCAGACTGAGGAATAGAAGTAAATAAACTCCAGAGTACAGAAGAGAGTGTTAGTGATCATGTAGCACACCACGGCTCACATCACTTTACCTAAATTCGTAGCGCCCCTGGGAATATGAGCATTTCATTGTTTACACAGACAGATGCACGACCTGTTTTAAAGCCAAACTAACAAGACGTCCTCCCCTCTCCTTGTCTTCCAGCAGACGCGCCATAGAAGTCGTCTGTCCGTGCTCAGCAAACTGTGCTATGCCATCGGTGGGGCTCCCTACCAGATCACAGGGAGCGCTCTCGGCTTTTTCCTCCAGATCTACCTGCTGGATGTTGCCCAGGTGATTGACAAGAGCTACACAAATGCTACACAAAGACACACGCTTTGGGACGTCATTTGTCAAAGCCAGAAAACAGGATTTTCTTGACATTTTCGACGCACTAACAAAAAAGACATTTTGTATAACCAGAAAACTACTCTTTCAAACAAAGGTTATCTGTGAATTCCACGAAGATAGTTGTAAACTTGTCCCCCTATCTTTGCATTATTCTAGTAGCTACACACACTGATAAGCTTCAAGGCGAAAGCTTGTATTTTTTTCTCAGCCAAGTATCAGTTTAACAGTCTCCGTCCTGCAGTAGCTGGTCAAGCGCATTAACCTGAACTCCTACTGCTTTGCTTTGTTACTCAATTAGCAATTAATTAGAGATTTCCACTGTACACAGCAAGAACTTAAATAAAGGCCATTCAGCCCAGGGAATGAGATCATTAAAGCGGCACTGAATGCTACTTTGTTCTTAGATAAATGACAATGTTGTATAGTTCACTGCTGTTGTACTCTAAGCAGTTACAAAGCCTCAAAATGTCCCCATAACCTACTTGGTGTTCCGGCTCTTTTGAACCATTCACTGAAGCCAGTCAGCAGTGCCATATGAGGTAGTATTTGGCATCCTCTTTATTTTGGCTTCATGTCTCACTCTTTTTTCCTTATTCTCCCTCTAGTTGGATCCTTTCTATGCTTCTATCATCCTGTTTGTGGGCCGCGCTTGGGATGCAGTCACAGACCCAACAGTGGGTTTCCTGGTGAGCCGGAGTAGATGGACCAGCATTGGCCGAATGATGCCCTGGTAGGAGTCTCACACAAGCAGCACATGCATTTTATGACAGGTTCAAAGAGGAAATTAAGCAATAATAAGAAAATACTGAAAATGAGTGGGTAGCATATTGAGTGGAGAGAGAAATGTAAGGATGACCAGCTCATGAGCCATTAGCAGTAACCTTGGCAACAAGGTTGAAGTGGCTACTCAGGAAGAATAAGTGGTGCAATGTAGTCTGTATGAAATGGTGCATTTAATATGTGCATCAGAAATCCCTATGACGCATATTATAGCCGCAGCAGTAACCTTGCTAATGCACAAACAGCAGCTGATTGTTTTCACCTCATTCTGGTTGCTGATGTGTGATGAAATCTACCAGCTTTTTAAAATTTTTAGTTATGACTCATTATTCATTTTTTGGAAGTGACTCTTAGGTTTAGCCATGTGTGCTGGAAGGCACATTTTAAAGGTGCCCTCTGGAGTTTTCTTGTAAGCAAATTGTAAGTAAATTTACAATGAGTCTTACTCACCAAAACTCATTATGTGTATCCTTGAGGCCTCAGGGTATCTGCAGGTCTTGAAAAGTCTTAAAAATCACTGAATTCAATTTCCTCAAAAAAGGAAAAGGTATTTAAAAGTCTTATATTTAATTTACAGAAGTCTAAATACTTTATCTTGTAATGTTAGTTATTTAAAAAATTGTATTCAATTGCAGGCTGTCTGGTTACATTATACACCTATAAACTAAAAGTGGAATAGTTGTCGATTTCAGCGAAAACTTAAGGGAATTAATCATTTTTCATTGGTTGATCCATTCATTCATTTTCTGCTATTTGTCTGGGTACAGATGACATTAATTAAATGAATTATATCATTATAATTATTGTTATATGCGTGTGGGAACTAGTAAAACAATGTGAAATAATAATAATAATATATCTTGGCCATATCGTCCCTACCATCATGATACCATCATACTTACATACTTTGGACAGTATGATTGTGATACAAATATTAAAAATAACTTGTGATATTAATAAGGTCTTTAAAAGTTTTATATTTAAGTTGGTGAGCCTTGCAGAAACCATGAGTGTATTTATTGGTGCATTGCTGTGTTTCTTGGCGTGTTACCTGTACCTGTAGATGAGTGGAATAGTGTGAAACCATAGTGTCCTGTGTGGTTGTGCACATGTTTGTGCATCCGCCAGCGCGTGTGTAATACAAACAAAATGAGGACACATTCATAAAAACATTGCTCCGTAGCACTACTAGTCTCTACAGGGTACCTTCAGTTGCCTGTATGTGTGTATATTGATTGGCATAATGGATAAAATCTGCTATTATAGTACGTCACAATTATATCCAAAGTAGTTAATTTTGTGGAAATAGTTTATAGTTCAAATAACTGGAAGGCAATGTCTGTTTTTGGCTAATCTGGTGAATGATAATGATAAATAAATCATTATCAATTAATCGTTCAGTCTATTAAATGTCAGATAATAGTGAAAAATGTTTGTTATAATTTTCATATGTTCATATGTCTTGTTTTGTCTGACCAACAGTCCAAAACCCAAAAATATTACATTTACAATTATATAAAACAGAGAAAAACTGCAAAGCCTCACAATTAAAAAAAAAAACAGGAACCAGCAAATGTTTGGCATTTTTGCTTAAAGAAAGACTAATTGATTATCAAAATAGTTGCCAATTAATTTTCTGTTGATCGACTAATCGACTAATTGTCACAGCTCCCAATAAATCCAAATATTAAGTCGTCAATGTTCTGCTCATTGATTTGATCTTACTACAAAGATCTAATAAAGATGTTTAACATAACGTAACTTGGCATAAACAGTATAGCACAATCTTTCTGCTAACAAATTCCTATTGTCTCACAGGATGGAGTATATTGTCAATCTTACATAGTAGAAACTAGAAAGTAGAAATGTGGCTGTGCACATTAAGCTGCATGTTGTGGGGGGAGGGGAGATTTTACCGGCTTCTGCTGTGATTGGTCCAACCCACAACACACCATCAGCTCCAAACCAATAGGAGGGGTGTGTCAAGTGTAGATGTCTGTGTGTGTGTGTGTGTGTACGCGTTTGATGTCCTAAACTGTTTGGGGGGGGGGTTTAGCAAAAGCAGATAGAGGTTACCTTGGGTCAAGAGCATTGATGTGGCACATGGTTGAAATAATGGAAGTCATTCTTAAAAAGGCAACATGTACATGATCCTCTGTGGCCTGTTTAGCTTTAGAAATGGAAGTGAGTCAACCAGCTGCCAGAACAACTGAGGTCATTAGACAGACGTCTATTCATGCTGAAAACATTTCACATGAAGATATTACTGCTGGACACCAGAACATTTTGCTTTTTTTTTTTTTTTTTTGGAAATGTATTTTTATTTGACAAAGAAACAGCAGTTCTTTTGTGAATGCACTCTGTTAATTTCTTATTGAGACATTTATAACATTATGTACATATACAAAATGTTAGTCAATGTTATTTCCTGTGTGTTACTGACCTCCAAATGTGACACATACAGAGTCTGTAATCGGTGTTCAATTAGACATGTCAGTGTGCGAAACTGTCAGTCAAAATACTCCCTGGCTTCTACTTCAAGATAAATTAGTTTCCATTAACCTAATTCAGTCAGACATTAGAAGGAACCAAGAGGGGCTTTCTTATTTCCTCTGTGTGTGTGTGTGTGTGTCACACAAGAAGGTGTGTTAGGTGGTTTCATATGACCAGGCGTGAGTGAGGAAGTGTTACATTTAATAAAGAAACATCTCTCTGTGTTTGGTGGTATGGCCCCCAGTGAGAATCGTCATTTATCTCTACTGCATAACAACTCAAAAACAAAGTAAAGGCAAAAATATTGGTTTAGATGTTATGTTTTCATTTCACAGCGCTGCAGAGGATGAGTTTAAAAAGTGTAGCTCTTTAACTTACGAGCTGCAACTAGTATGTTCTCAATATATCGTTTCATCCATAAAACATCAGAAAACAGTTTTAAAAAGTCACACATTTCCACAGTTACATTAACCCTAGATGGCATCTTCAAATTGTGTATTTTATTCGACCAACAGTCCAAAACCCAAAGATATTCAGTTTACTCTCACTCAGAAAGAAAAATGGCAAATCCTCAAGTTTGAGAAGCTGGAGTCAGAGAATGTGTGTAGCTTTTTTTGCGTGAAAAATTACTTAAATGATTAATTAATCACCAAATAGTTGCTGATAAATTTTCTGTTGCCTACTTGATTAATCTAGAAGTTGTTTCAGCTCTAGCATTTGTCGGGGTGTTTGCTATTGATGCAACTGCAAGCAAGAGACACGGTTTCCTGTTGGCACGGAAATATTTTTCAATTTTTCTCCTCACTGCTCTGCATCCATGCCCGAGTCCTAACGATAACATTTCAATTTTCTCATCTGCATTGTGGATTTTTAGCTGTACTGTTTGGGTGAAGTCCTGTGTATTGTCAGTTTCTCCACTGAGGTCTGGCATTGAGGTCAGCTGGAGGGCATACAAAGCAGAGGAAAAAGGCTTTTGAGACTCAGCCACAGAGCGGCTGTGACAGTGAGTGGGGTGAGAGCGAGGTGGGCCAGAGTGGCCCCACCAGCCCACCCTCATCTCCTTATGCAGCCCTTTCTCCACACACGAGCTCTAACAAGGCAGGATTAAGTGGATTATTCACAAAGCGGCAGGGATAGAGTGGAAAAAGAAGTGACTGTAAGGAAAGAAAAATGTAAAGGGGGGTCAGAGGGGTAAAGCTACAGTAGCAGTTGGCAGAATTCAGTAAACACACTCTTTAGTGGCGTGAAACAGCAGGCACACTTTTTGTTAACAGCACAGAATGCAATGCTTATAGTGACTCAAATTAGAAAAAACACACTTTTTGTTTGAGAACACTGCAAGTTGTAACATGTTTTCATCAGTCTGTGTCCTAAATAATCCTCCACTCCTTTATTTCCAGGATCCTCCTCTCTACTCCCTTTGCTGTGTTGACTTACTTCATGATCTGGTACGTGCCTCCGTTTGAGGATGGGAAGGTCATCTGGTACCTGATCTTTTACTGCCTCTTCCAGTCAATGCAGACGGTTAGTACCTCATGTTGACCATTCCCCAGCACTTTGCTCCCCTTGGTCCCATTGTGTACGCTAACTGTGTGTTTGTGCACCTTTTTCAGTGCTTCCATGTGCCCTACTCAGCCCTCACCATGTTCATCAGCAGCGAGCAGAAAGAGAGAGATTCTGCCACCGCTTACCGTATGCCAGTTCTCCTATGTGATCAAATAGTTATACATGGCTTATGTTGTTCACGCGTTGACGCTCTGTTCCTCTGTTGCTCTCAGGTATGATGGTGGAGGTGCTCGGTTCGGTTTTGGGCACTGCCATCCAGGGACAGATAGTAGGTAGAACCCAAGATTGCCCCACTGAGCTTGATGCCCCAGACAGCAGAAACTCCTCAATCAACACATCCAGAGTTTCACTGGATGAGACGGTGAGACTTTTTTTAGTCATTGTGTCAGATAAATTATGATATTGGTAACTGTTTGATGCAGCGCGTACATGAGTGTTAGTCCAAGCTAATGTTGTCTCCTCTGTCCTCAGAAACAAGCTTACCTGATTGCTTCAGGGGTGATATGCATCATCTACATCCTCTGTGCCGCAATCTTGTTTTTGGGCGTCAAGGAGAAAAAAGGTATGAATCCATTAGAGAAGTTGTTATTTACCAAACACCACTGTGGAATATTTATAATATTCAGTGGAGACACATGAATCTGATGACTTTAAGTCTGACTTAATTTTAAAAAAACTTGTAACTTGTGACTTGCACTTTAACACCAGTGACTTGTGACTTCAATCAGACTTTAGCTTCAGCCTTTGACCTTGGAATGACTTCACATCATCCCCAAGCCCAAACATGGAATATTATGCTATAAAAAGATATCCATACCAGTCAAGTCTTTATTTTCCTGACAGCTGATGAACGTCAGATAATCACATTTGCACGTAATGATTCTGCGGTGGTCAACAAAAAACAAACAGAAATATGCAAAACACTGAGCTCAGAAATGACAAATGATTGTAGTTTATTTGGAGTTTATTTGAAAGTAATGATTAAAGATAAAAATTTAAATGGCAATAAACTTCAGTGAAGAGTGCTTGATCAATTGTGTAGGACTCAAAACACAAAATTTAGGACTTGGTCTTGACCTGGGACAATGATTTTGTACCTCCTCTGATTTGAAGTTTGTATCAGTCTGTTATCTGTCGTCCTTACACTTGGCCTCCATCACTCCAATTGTTTGCAAAATATCATCATCATCATGTCTCTGCAAGATAGAAATGAGACAAAATCTGACTCCAACTCCTTAAGGGCAGCCAATAAGGACTTCAGTTAGATTAATCTATTATCATTAAACAAGCAGACAAAGGGGGCTCTACTGTGTTCATGAGTAATGTTGACTATGTAAATGAATGTCTAAGACAACTTTCTGATGAGATGTTTTACAATGAACTTTACAGGGGACCCAAAACAGTCTTTTAAGAACATTTCTCATGAAGCACTTGAGAATCTGTTACAGAATGGTGAAATTTCTAGAAAAGAATATGACTTTCTAAAAGTTGAACACATGTCATTCCGACTTTTTATGCATTACCAAAAATACATAGAAGTCTTGAACATCCTCCAGGCCAACTCATTTTTACCAGTATTGGCTCTCTTAACTCTAGTTTGTCTACCTTTGTAGATTACTTTATCAGACCATTAGCTGAGAACCTTCCTTCCTTTACAAAGCACAAATAGTAAATATTATAGAATCCATCCACCCCCTCTTAGACAAGGAGGAACTTTATTTAGTGTCCTTTAATGTGATGCTATGTATACATCCATACCACAAGATGGAGGTATTGAGGCCCTGCAATACTTACTTTCTTACCCTCATTTTCTATCTTGTATGTTTGAAGAGAAGTTTATTTACTCCTCATGGCTTCAAGAAAAATATAATCTTATGGAAGAGGTACTTGGATGATGTGTTTTGTCTAGTTTAAGGTTCCAACACCCAGCTAGAGTCATTTTTTACATACCTCAACTCATGTTCTGAATTTTTGTCATTTACTATGGATATGACTACAAACGCATCCGTTTTCTAGATTTATGAATCATTAGAGAGAAAACAGCTAGAATACCTTACTATGGGCAGACTCTGATCATCCCTTACCGTTAAAAAATAGTCTCCCTTTTAGCAGATTAAAATGAACTTGCCAGAAAACTGATGATTTTGACAGGAACATGAATGAAATGAAAAACAACTTTCAACGAAGAGGATACAAGAAATCTGTCCTAAATGACGCTGCTGCTAAAATAAAGACAGACCTATGTCTGATCTATTAAAAAATTAACCTACAGTGAAATCAAATGACCATATAATGTTTACAACAGAGTATTCTAAGGGTGCAGAACAGATAATGGGAATAATAGCAAAACATTGTTATATATATGATTCTGATTGTTAACTCAATGGTGTATTCAAAGAATGACCTCTCATGGTATATAAAACAGGTAAAAACACACTCATATTTACCTCCTACTCAATCAATACCTACCCAAGATACTTTAACACCTATCCCTGAGGGCAACTGCCGCTGGAAGTAACCAAAGTATTGTAATGTAGAATTTAAATCTCTATATGTGTTATGAGAAGTAATGGTTCTTGTCACTTTGTTTAAAGTAATTTGATTGGCTGTAGTTCCTGTCATTGTTTGTTAAGAGTTTTGCTTCGCTGAAAGGCCTCTTGATTTTTTTTCTCACCCTGGTGGAACATGATTGTCTAATCACCATCAGATTTGTTACTATGGTGTGGCCTACATAACATACCATACCACTGATCTTGAAGAAGGCCTGAGGGCTGAAACATCATTTAAATAACAGAGAGATGCATATGGAGCCAGAGTGTGCAACACTTTTTTCCTACTTACCAATGACACAAATACCTGAACATTAATGGCTCCGTTTTGTGTATTAGATTCCTTACAGCAGAGATTTTCAGCTGTCTTAACTGTGTTTTCTTCTCCATGTCTGATTCTAGACACCGGCCAAAAAAAAACAGAGCCCCTCACCTTCCGTCAGGGCCTGTGGGTGGTGATGAGTCACGGACCGTATGTCAAACTGGTCATTGGCTTCCTCTTCACCTCTCTTGCCTTCATGGTAATACTGCATTTCATTATCTGCCTCATATTTGATGTTGAAGTTGTCATAATTAAAAGTAACTTTCTTCATTTGTCTTTTACAGCTACTGGAGGGAAACTTTGCCCTTTTCATCACATATGCCCTCGGCCATCGGAAAGACTATCAGAATATTCTCTTGGTAATCATGGTGAGTGTTTCTATTTTCCTCTGCTTGTAAAATCCATAATCAGCATGAGATTTGGAGGACATCTGTACAATCTGCGACCAATACTCAGAGGCCTTTCCTGACAAGAGGACAGGCATGGCACTGGGGCTGAAAGGGCAGATTTTCAGGGTGAGAGGAGATGTTGTTTGGGCCCCTGGGAACCTATCTCCCAGTCACACACTCACTCCGTGTTAGCAGCAGATCAAGGGAGAGACAGGCACACAGTGGAGCTTTTGTTGCCCTGGCAATCCTTCACTGCCACCATGGGAACTGCCACCATTGCTTGCACACTCCTTTCCATCCTCCTCCCGCTGTTTTCTGCTCTGTTGCCTTTCCCTCTGATTAGGAGTGGAAACATTTTTGGGCACCGTGTATCATATTTTGGAGAGGTGGGAGTGTAGGGGGAGAAAGGAATTATTTTCCACTGTATTTGCTCACAGTTGATTCTCATGTCCTTTCTCAGGCTGCTGAGGTTTCAGTGGCAAGCTTGTTCTTGTGTGGTCATTTGGCCAAGAGGTCAAAGGTTGTCTCTCCCCTGCAGGGTTAAGTCAAGACCCCACATGGCATATTGTGCCCTTTTCCCTTGAACTCCTCCTCCAGACTTCACTTTTTCTCCTCTTCTGGTTCCCACATTTTCCACAATCTTTAATGAGGCTTAGTCAGAACTGCTTTCAGTGTAAAATATGTTTCTTCATTATTTTTAGTTTTTTGCTTGTTTTTTTTGTGATTTAATTGAAATATTACCAAGAACATACATACATGGGAACAAAGAAAGCAGGCTCCTTAAAATAAAGTTTACAGAATTGAACATCTCTATCCTCTACTGTTTTAAAACACAGCAACACAAAGGATTTATTAATAATATATGAATAGCTATACAATAGAATATACCTATAATAATAGAATAGAATAATCTATATTGCTACAAACACACTAAACAGTCACATCTGAACATGGACAACCACATAGCAATATTTTCATTTTGAAAATAAAAAGCTAATCCGGCTATTGAGTCATTCCAGATGAATCAGATGTTTTAATTGTAATAATCAATCCTCAATTAACTGTGCACATCCCTTGTTCTTTTACTCTTCTGAACGCTTACATAAGGACATCTAATGGAATAACAATACTGATAATTCTTTGTCACTATTTTTCAGGTGTCTGGCACTCTAACCATCCCGTTTTGGCAGTGGTTCCTGACACGGTTTGGGAAGAAGACAGCGGTTTACTTCGGCATGACGGTTAGTAGAGGATGCTATTGATGTGTGACACCTGAATTGATGTTTTCAAATTGTTTGTTTTGTCCAACCAACGGTCTGAAACCCAAAGATATTCGATTTACATCAAGAGAAAATAAGAAAATCCTCATATTGAGAAGCTGGGACCAGAGAATGTTTGCCCCTTTTTTGCCTTGAAAAATGACTGAACAATTAATTGTTGCTGAATAATTTTCTGTCAATGTGTTCTTATTGAATGATCCTTCTGTCTCTCCATAGTGGGCAGTACCCTTCATGATCCTGATCATCTCCATTAAGAGCAATCTGGTCATTTCATACTTGGTCTCGGTGGCAGCAGGTGTGAGCGTGGCAGCAGCTTTCCTCCTGCCATGGTGAGCATGAGTTTGTCCTTCCCTGGATCCACACGTAGATGTATCACTGGGGGAGTTTTGTTGATTGCATCTAATTTTTTCCTTCCAAATGTTGTGTTTTATGCTCACAGGTCAATGCTTCCTGATGTCGTGGATGACTTTAAGATCAAGAACCCAGACATTCATGGTCATGAAGCCCTCTTCTACTCCTTCTATGTCTTCTTCATCAAGTTTGCCTCTGGAGTATCCTTGGGTATCTCGACCCTCAGTTTAGAGTAAGTTAATCTTTTTTTTTTTTTTACTACCCATATTGTGTACTTTTTTTGTTTTCACCCTCACTGTCATCCTTAAAATTTTGTTAATACTGAGTCTGCTGTGATCTTAGAGCAGAAGACAGGAATTTTAAGACTATTTTGCTCCAACAGTATATGAGATTAGCTCAACATTCATTCATCAGCCCACTGGTCATGTGTTTAACAATCACATAATCCTTCCACTAACAATCTTGCCAAACTGTATTCACATCAGCTCAACGTCTCTCCCTTTATCTGCATTTTTTTGAAGATTTGCAGGCTATGTGACCGGGGACTGCTCACAACCCGCGGCAGTCAGCTCAACCCTAAAGGTGCTGGTCTCTCCAGTGCCGGTGGTTCTTATCGCCGTTGGGCTGTTAATAATCAAGACCTACCCTATCGATGAGGAAAGGAGGCAGTACAACCAAAAAATACTGCAACGAATGCTGTAAGTGAGAGTGAAATGCACACACAAGCACCAAACAACAACATGGAAGTTTAAACTTGATCCAGGATGACATCTACTGTGTCTACTGTGCAGCAGGACTCTTGCATGACCACAGTAAACAAACCAATGCTTCACAGTAAGATGCTAAATTGAGTTTTGTTCTGTTTACCTGAGCTAAATTCAAATGAAACCCTGAAAAAAAAAAAACGTTTTGCCCCAGTATTGGCATATATTATGCACCCCAACAATTCAATAGCCTAATGTGCAAAAACACATTTCTCTACAGTGCAGCAGTACAGCGGAATAATCTGCCCACGAATCTGAAAGTGTTTCACAGGACTCATTTAAAGTGGCCTCAAAGTACCATGTAGCATATTCAATTTTAATTCTAACTTTTTATGACCAAGAAAACATGAGCATGTTGCCATAGCTACCCCGCTGCCAGCTGTTTACATGTTGATTGTATTGTCTTTGTTTGCTGTCCTGTTGTTTTTGCTTTTATCTCATGGTGTGTTATGTGTTATACCAGAGGATGATGGAAATAAGCCTTTGTGTTTTCATCCTCAAATCATCAAATTCATTCATTCATTCAGTTTGAACAAGCCGAGTCCTTTGGTTGTGACTACTGGCTGTTTTCTATCCAACAGGGACTCTGAAGCAGATTCTGAGTCTGAAACTTCAGCACTTGGGAGCAGCGTGTAGAAGCGGTAGCATCACTGTTTTATACGTTTGCACAGGCTGTGAAGAGGGACAAGACCACCAGCTATCTGAACCAACAGAGGGACCACAGACCACATTGCCGCCTTGCTGAGCCCACACGTTAGCCTTGGATCACACAGGTGTATTTCGCCCTCTACTGGCCAGGAAGTGTCATGTGTGGGGCTCAAGTATTTTCTGTTGTCCTCTCTAGCCATGTCCCAATTGAACTGTATTTCCTAAGTATGCACAATATATAAATCTTCACAGTTTATTATTGGGTCAGTTAGTGTAGAGCCAAAGTCCTGGGCTAGCTTCTGTTCTTCTTGATTTCAGTTCGTCATGTATTTTTAATTTCCCAACAGAGGTTTTCTTCTTTCATTGTTCACTCTAAAAAGCTGAAACACACTACTGGGACCTGTCCATATTTTAACCTAATGGGTATCTACTACTGAACTGGACAGTAAAATCTTACCACCTCAACAATCTAACAAAGAAGAACATGTTTTTTGTTTGCATTTTCAACAGCCACAACTCTTGTAAAGACCCATGAAAAAGACTTGTGGGAGCAGTAGTCGAGGTGGAAACTCAACAAAGAAAGCAGACTGTTTTCCAAAGATTTGTTACTTTTTTTGTAAGCAGTCCTTTTCTTGTGTGCATTGTGTTGTGGGACAATGGTGTATCAATGACTTGGTTACACTACAAACTCAAAACCAGGTTAGAACAGGTTGCAATTGGGACACAGCTTTTGATTTGTGTTATTGTCTGTAAAGTGTTTATTTGCTGGTTTACAAGATCAGGCCTTCACTTGTGCCGACTTCAGTGTGATGTTACCTTTGATGTTTACCATGTCCAGTTCAGCTGGGATTGACTTTCCATTCAGACAGTGCTGTGAAGGAGATATACTCTATCAGCCCTTATATATAACGGGCATACCAGCACTGTTCACTAATCGGAGTTGTATGGAGCTGTGCTACAATGTCTACATTTCTTAGGTGTTGTTGTTTTCCTATAGATCACATTATGAAGACAAACAACTTTAAGTGTACTTGAATTTTCTGAAGGGGAAAAGGCACTTCATGGCATGATGTAGCCTACTGAATGTAGGTTATCTGAATTACTGCCTTACAAACACAGCTTATGTAATTATGTGCAATGAGATTTTCTGTTAAATTTGTTTGGTTTATCTTATTTTATTCTTTTTGCTACTGCGAAGGTTTTCCCATCACACCTTTTTGTGCTTTAACATTTCAGCCAGTCTCCATCAGGTTTAATATACACTTCTGAATGTGCTTCACAGTGAAGTCAACTCCGTTATGAAGTCATTTCACCTAGCATGTTCTCACTTCCCAAGGGAGGAAAAAACGCTTTATTTAACTATTTATTTAAACAAACTATCTAAGGGATTCTAGTTTTCTTATGAAAGCACATGTGTATAATAATTTATTAACAGTTCAGAATGGTATACGGTTATTGGTGGCTGCAACCGAGTGATTCTCAAGTCCTGTGAAAAACATTTTGATCATCAGAATGATGGATTTTATACACCACAACGTGCTGTAATGTGATAAATGAGCTGCATTTACAGTATTATGCAGGAGACATTAGTCCTCACTTTAGATGACATGATATAATCTCAAATGATTTTAAATCCTTACTGGTTATTAAGATTTCAAAAATGACCTATAAATCTTACTACCAGTACATTCCTGCATAGTTTTCATTTTTAGGGCTTTGAAATTGCACTAAGTAAACTGAATGAAGCACACTGATGAAGCACACACACTCCTTGGTATTTATATGCTGCTGTATGTATAAATTGTAAATACTGTTTTCTATGTTTGACCATGATGAGCAATATATGAATCAGTGAAGAGATGATGTGCTGTAAATTTGTAATTTAAGTCTATGAATAAAGTTTGTCAAAACAGTAAAAATCTGTTTTATTTTGCTTTGTAAGACAGCAAAAGGTCAATACTGTAGGTAAAAACCAAAAACTCCACCTTACTACTTGTGTGTTTATTTTTCAGATATATTTAGCTGCATTAAATTCATGTAAGTTGGTATAAAGGTCAGCTTTCTGTTCCATAATGAACCATATTACTATGAAAGATAATTTATCTATCATTCAACCTCATTTTCTTCATTTATTTAATTAATTTAAATATGAAAATGTCTGAAATAATTTCCTTTATATCAAGATATTATGACATGAATCAAGAAAATGTTTACACAAAGACATCTGTAGCCAAGGAAAACTACCAATGGTATATTTTATAGGCTGAAATCAACTGAAACGACGCTTAACTTCGCTCGTTTGACAGCAGGCTGCCAATTTATCATCGCCACTAATTACCTCCAGCTGTGACTGAGCGGTGGTTTTACGCGCAGATTGATAAGGAAAGATAGAAGGACAGCAGCAGTCTGTTGCGATGAAAACAAAGTGGCATCTCTATATTTCGTGGAGTGTTTTATCACTTGCCCTCCTTAGCTGCGCAGCGGACATTTATGAATCTACATCTGCTCTTAGAAAGAAAAAGATCATCAAACTTGGCACTCCGAAATCCAAACCTGACGCAATCAAACTGTCAACAACAGGCGAGAGAAAGTCCAGCCAGAGGTTATCTAGCAGCACCTCTCCATTGTCTCAACTCAGCTTCCAAACGTCACCTGTAACGCCTCGATCCGTGCGTTCAGGAAAGCTTGATGCAAAGATCCAGTCGGACTTTACTTCCCTTCCAGACGTTTCTGTGACCTGCTCCACATCTGACTTTGTCGTGCGGGTCAAACCAGCTTTCTACGGGCTGGGCGCAGATGCTGCGGAGTTGAAATTAGGCAGCACCTGCAAAAGCAACGGAGTTCTCAGACCATACGGCGACCTGCTCTTCACATATCCTCTGACAGCGTGCGATTCCCAGCGTGAGGTATCGTGTCCATGAGTGTTATTTGTTCCCAGAGTATACCTGCTTCTTCCATTTTTAAATCTCAATTTCTCACCCCTCTTGACAGCTGACCCACGGTTATCTGGTCTACAAACTCTTGCTCCATTATGAGCCTTCGCCAAAACGATTCCCAAGCAGAGCGCATCGAGTTGATGTCGGGATTGAATGCCGTTATCAAAGGTTGGGTTTGTTTATTAGCCATGTTCAACATCTTGTGTGCTTTAAGGCTTGGCCCACTACTTAAAACCTCCACCTTGCTCAGGAACCATCATGTGTACCAACTGGCTGTGCAGCCTACCTGGCAAACTGCTGTTGTGCGTAAAAGGCTGAAAGGACGTCCCAATGACTTCCAGATTGAATTGATGAATGGTATGCGTAAAGAGACGTGGATTGTGGAGTTTTAAAGCTATTGCATTATTTATAGCATATTCAGCATATTAATTTTTTGTCAAATGTCAATCAAGTGGCTCCATATGATGTTCCTATTTAATGAACTCTTAGATTCATGGAGCAGACCAGTCAAGTCTCAGGTGTACCAGCTTGGGCAGACAGTTAACTTCCAAGTGTCTGCTCCTCAACTTCCCACTGGTGGAAAACTGTACATCAGTAGCTGCTATGCCGCACCATCCAGTGGCTCTAAATCATCCCTCAAGTACACAATCATTGACAATTTTGGGTATGTATTGTGGACAAATTTATTGGTTTTGCCCTTGATGTTCTGACTTGCAATCAGCTGAGATCAGTGTGATCTTGTTGCCATCCATAGCTGTATGCTGGACAGCAAGAGGGACCCGGGGGCCTCTCAGTTCATCTCTCGCACAGACAAAACTGTGAGATTCTCCATGAAGGCCTTCCAGTTCATCTCTGACCCTGACACTGAGGTGAGTGTCGAGTAGCTATAGGATTCTCTGAATTCACACAATTTCAACTGTGGCTTAATCATGTCTCCATTTTTAGGTTGACCTTCACTGCAAATTATTTGCAACATCAGGGAAGGTGGGTCCTGCACAAAAGTCATGCACCTATAGAGGGAACAGGTGAGTCTTGACACTAAATTTACATACCAGGACTATAAGCAGAATATGACCAGACTGAGCATATTTCTACATCTGTCATGATACTAGGTGGGAGGCCCTAGCTGGTGACAACTCTATATGCGAATGCTGTGACTCACAATGCGTGACCTCTAAGCCCCGGAGAGCCATGATGGAAGGTCTATGAATTTCTTTTTTAGCATTTATTACATTTTTATTTATGTACCCATTCCTACTCAGATTGGAGGTTTAGTGGTTTTAACTTAAGACTACAAGTGTCATATTTTTAGTAGCCAAAAAACGAGTTGCATCAATGCAAAGTGATTCAAAATCTTCTTATCACTAAAAATTACATCTGACATTAATTTTTCCAAGGCTCTGCCAGCAGTGGGTCATTGTTGGTCTCTGATCAGCCACACACAGCAGAAGATGGCTTTTTCCCAGTCAGTCCCTCCTTGGTCAGCATGAGAAGAGAGGGCAAGACCACAAGTCATGAGAACCTGTGGGAAAATGCAGATGTACTCGCGTATGACGACGGTGAAGAAGAACAAGGCTACATGGAGGAAGAAGAGGAGCTTAAAGATGAAGAAGAAAGCAGAGGAAGGCTTATCCTTGGAATGATGACAGAACCTGAACTAGAGAAATCTGTTTTCAGGGAGAGAGTCTTAGTGGAGGAAAGGAAAAAGTCTGAAGAGAAGGATTCAAGGGTGTTCAGAGAGGATGGGTCAGGGTATGAAGTAGAAGAGGATTTTTTAGAGAGTGGAGAGGAGGAAAGATTTGAGGGAGAGGAAGATAAGCAATTGGTCCACCTGAGTCATCAGAAGGAAGATGTAGTGTTGCATAATTGGGCACAGTTGGAGCAAATGTTACGATCACATGTCGGCTTACAGAGAGAGGTACAGCCACTGAACTCTGAAGGTGAGGGAGAACGCAAGAAGTACACAGGTAGAAGTGAAGAGGTTGAGAACACGAGAGCCTCTGAGGTAGAGAAGACGAACGATGATGATCTGGCAGATGTTGTGGATGATGGGCAGCTGACCTGGTATTTCACATGGAGATAGTATTAGTTTAATGAATCAATACTGTTCTAACTCTTCATAACAGAAGGCTTTTGTGACTTATTTCAATAAAAAGAAACATGAAAATGCAGTCAATGGACTTTGTCATAACTTGAGAGCAAACTAAGTCTTTTCTAAATGTTTAATTGTATGAATTTTTCAAAGATTGCTAATAGTAGCTGACAATGATCAACTAGGCCAGATAAAAATTATTCCTGAGAATAACAATGTCAAAAACAGAAATATCAGTGACTCAAACTACATACTTTGTATCATACTGTGCCATACAGACTCATCTTAGAATAGAAGGCTGAAATAAGAATATGCTTGTAAACATGTCAGGAAAAATGCAACACTGGATAAAACCGACAAGAAATTTTTGACAACAGGATCTTGCTCAGCCACTGATCCAATTTCATCTCTCCATAGATCTTTATTCTTTTATAAATGATCATTTATTACATTACAGTCTCTGAAACCAGTTTGAAATATATTAAAGTCAAACAGAAATATCCCACTGTTTGAGCCATAACTACAAGTAAAGGCAAAGCCTCCACTATCAGTAACTAAAAGCAGCAGAGAACATGCTCCAAGATAATGATTTTAGTATAACTTGACATGTCTGCTCATTATTTCTGTGACAGTGATTTACATTAATCGTTGTGCACATAGAAAGCCTTGAATAATAAAGAATGATGTGGGATTTTCTAGAAAACAACATAAATTTGGATATGATTAACTGATTAATTATCAACTTTGCAAAGAAGACATCACTGTATGTCTGTAGAGACCCTCCTCTGAACGTAACAGGAAAAATAACTTAAGATAATTAATATTTTTTAACAAACATAAATGGTGCGGAAACTCCTTTGGGAAAATACAGAGCAGACCTCGACATTACTGTTGAATTTACAAATGTATGCTATATTTACAGATGAGCACCCAAAAGTCCCATTGTCAAGAGTACTGACTACAAGCTCTGATTCAGCAGGACATAAGTGGTACAATCATTGTTAGACACTAGAGGGCAGTATATTCCCATCTTTTGCAACAGCAAAAGCTCAGTGGACCATCTGGCAAAGAAAATATACTGTATTTACTCTTAGTAAAATGTGTACTTGAGAAAATTAAGACCCACACCATTAACATCAGATTTAACTTTTCAAAATATTTTTGAAATAATCCAGTTCCTTGTCTCTCACACGAACACCAACTTGCAGCAAAGTCAATGTTACTGGAAGGTCCTTCCCAGGTCATCGTCTTCTTCAGTCTATATCATCATGTGTCTCCTCCCTCACCAGTACCTGCTGCTGTCCTGTTTGTTTTCTCTGAAGTATCTGTTTGGTAAGACAAGTTTGGAGAATATAAGCAGAGTTAGTTTGATGGAGTGCAGAGAGAACTGTACAATAAAAGAATGATTAGATTTTTCTAGGGATGGCATTGTCTGACCACAGGCTGCCACTTTGGTCCAGATTGAAATATCTCAATAATTATTAGATGGATTGCCATTTGGTGAGGTGGTCAAAATTTTAATTTGTGTAGTACTTAGTTTAGCAGGTGTTTGGTTATAAACCAAATTCCCATCAGCCTCAGACGTGTTTAGTGCCAATTAGCAAATGTTAGCATGCTAACACTCTAAACAAACATGGTGCACATGGTAAACATTACACCTGCTAAATGGCAACAAGCATGTTAACACTGAGCATGTTAGCATGCTGACATTAGCATTTAGCTCAAAGAACCGCTGTGCCTAAGTACAGCCTCATAGAGCCGCGTGTGGCTCTTGACTCTTAGCCTTGTTCATGCTCTTGTTTAAACAAAACAAAACAAAACAAAACAAAACGAAGACATCACATCATTACCGTCTAAGTCTGATGTGTATTAATTGCAGTAGGTTATTTCTCTTACCCCTGATGCTCTCTGGCTGTGCTTCCTGTCCTGCAGTTTGCTCTGTCCCTTCACTGGTCTCCGTCTCTTTGGCCTTTGTTTTGGGTTTCTTTGCGATGGGTGGTGGCATCTTGACTCCCTTTGTTACGGAGGAAACATCCAGGTTCTTCTCTGAGGTTTCCGTGGTCTCCACTGTAGGCTTGGTCTCTATTGCCACCTTGTTGTTGCTCTTAGAGAAGATAAAGCTCGCTGTGCTGGAGGGGGACTTTTGGGGGCCTACTGGAGATGTAGGTGAGTGCAGGCTGAGGCGAGATGCAGGAATATCTTTTGATCTGGCTGCTGTCCTCAGGCGGATGGCCTCCTGTAGGTTCATGGAAGGAGAGGTGGTCATGGCAGGAGGTGACTTTTTCATAGGTGAGAGGACTGTGGTTGAAGATGCAGATGAGACCACGGCAGACTGGGACTTGGACAGAGCTGGTTCTGAAGTGATTATGACAGGTGGAGAAGTGGATGTGGGAGAGGTCATGATCAGAGATCTTCTGATGGGCTTCTGAGGAGCCTCACCACTGGCAGATGGACATGGCACCTGATTGCTGGGCTGCTGGGTCCTCATACTGACCTCAGCCTGGGCTGGCTCCTGAGCTTTGGGAGGCTCAGGGCTGCTATTAACAGACCGCAGCTTAACCATCTGAAGTAGGGAGGGGGTGACAATGGGAGTGGGTTCCTCTTGTACAGCAGGGGCAGAGGGTGGCTCTGGGCTTTGGTTTTCTGTGCTTGCAGGACTAGGCTGGTGCTCAATGCTTGCAAGACCCTGCACAGGGAGAGGTGGAGGTAAAGGAATGTTTGCCTCTGGAGAAGGAGTGGTTTCAAGAGCTGGTGGGATGGAGGCTTCATGTGGTAGTGAAGGAGAGGCCTCCTGGGTTTCCAGACCATCAGTGTTCGAGGGTGCAACCTGAGATGGAGAGAGAAACTCTAAGGGAGGCGGAGGTGGAATACTTTGAGGGGGAGTGAGAATACTGGTACAGGAAACAGGGTTAGTTTCAGATTTGGATGGGATGCTGTCAAGTGGAACATCAATCTCTTGCTCTGTTGACTGGGGTTGTGACTGCAGGGGTGGCACAGGTTCAATGGGCGGTGGAGGTGAAATAGTTTGTGGTGGACAGAGTTTGCTAACAGGTGCTGCTTCTTCAGAAGATTGAGGTGCATTTTCTTGACAAGATGGAGGAGCAACCTCTTCAGCAGGTAGAACAGAGCACTCAATAACCGGAGGAGGAGAGACCTCTTTGACTAGTGGAGGAGATACCACATTAACCAATGTGGGGGAGACGCCTGTAACAGGAGGAGGAAGGACTTGAACCAGGGGAGGAGAGGACTCTTCAGGCATCACAGGAGAAACCTCTTTGGGTGGTGGTGGAGGAGAGACTTCTTTAGGTGGCAGAGGAGAAACCTCTTTAGGTGGCGGAGGAGAAAATTCTTGAGGTGGTGGAAGAATGACCTCTTTTGTCGTAGGAGGAGAGACTGCTTTAACTGGTGGAGGGGGAGCTGTATAGGGTGGCGGAGGAGGGATATCCCGGGATGAACTTGTCTTCAGTGTTTCAGCCTCTGTGGTCACTTTAACACCTTCTGTTTTCACAACTGAAACAACAGACCTAGTTTTGCAAGAGGAGTTAACCTGCTCAATGTTTGCTGTACCAGGAATTGACCTCTCTGGTGGCACCTGCACAGGTATAACTAACCTTTCCTCACAAAATAACGGGGGAGGTGGAATGGGGAAATCTATGTCATCATGCCCACTGAGACCCACTTGGTCCATTGCTGGAGGTGGTGGGGGCCAGGAGAACTCAGGGGATACAACAGCTTGTACTGTGTCAGAGGCAACCTCTGTGGTCTGTTGGGTGGGGGGCCGGGAAGGATGGTGCACCAGAGGAGAGGGAGTAGGAGAAATGCGTACTAATGAAATGGCAGGTAATGTATCCATGTTAGTCTTTACTTCTGTTGCTTGTGTGGATGTCTTCTTCACGTCTTCTTCCTTCATAACTGCCATCCTCTCTTCACGTTTCTCTACAGCCTTAACTAACATGCCACTTAATATCTCACTTACTCTTACGGTCTCATCTTTTTCTGTCACTTTGCTACTTCCTTTCAAATCATTCTGCTCAACCAGTCTTTCATTGTTCTCTTTGTGAATCTCTGCATTCAAAGGCCCACTTTCTTGAACTTTCTTTGTCTCCAGTACATGCGGGGATCCATTCATGTTCTCCACTGTTATAGTCCCATTCTTCTGCTTTCTTTCTCCCCCCAAGCTTTTCACAGAGCCTGCTGCAGATGCAGAGGGAGACTGCCTCTGTTGTCGCCTGTCCTTTGGGTTCTTCTTTATGATGGTGTAAGTGTTATCAGGGGCTGGAGGTCCCAGCAGCAACTCAAAGGTGCGCTTGTTGTGAGCCCATACCTCTGGGGGAGGAGGGGGAGGTGCATGAACTTTAGGTGGTGGAGGGATGTTAAAGAGTTCTCTCAAGGCCCTTACAGAGGGGCTGGCACTGGTAGTGTCGACTGAAGGATCATCAGTGGATTTTGTGTTTTCAGGGGCCTCTGGCTGTGTGAGAGGGGATGGAGCTGAACCAGCAGGAGTGGATCCAGGAAATAACCTTTGAAGCTTAGCTAAGATGCCTCTCTTGTGCCTCGGAGATGAGCTGTGGGTCTGCTTAGAAAGCTGTGGGGATGTGCCATCTTGACTTGAGTAGCCACTGGACGGGGAGATCATTTTGCTTAGCTTATTCTCCTGAAGTGGTTCCTGCTTCTCTTTTGTAGCATCTTTGGATTCCTCTACCTTTGCAGCCCCCTCTGTCTTCAGTGCCTGCAGCTGGGATTTAAATGGACTGAATGAGCCTGTAGAGTCATCCAGAGAGCTGGTGTCAGCATTGTAGTCAGGGCTGTCTATGATCCTCAAAGACACAGGAGAAGATCCAGGTTTGTTTTTTTCATTTTCCTCACCTGAGGCTGAGATGTTACGAGGAGAAGATTCCCCTGAAATGATCCTAACCTCTGCCAGATCACGTGACCGTCGCTTCATCTTATTGTAAAGGGAATAGGAGCGGTTTGGAGGAGGAGGAGCCCGCTTTGGCTTCATGACAGAGTAACTACGCACAAAAGGCCCCTGATTCTTAGTCTTGTCTCCCTTACTAATGAGCTTGCCGTTGGAGGTGCATTTTGAAGCCTTGCTGATGGAGGAGTGTATACTGACTTTGTCTTCCTTAGCAGAGGCATCTCCATCTTGTGACCTCTTCTGTCTGGGGGTGCTGCTGCTGGAGATGGTTGAGGAGTCGGATACCAAGGTCTCTGAGGACTCAGAGTTGCTCCAACAAGAGCTGTCGGACAGATGGGAGGCATTGTAGCGGGAGGCGGAGGTGATGTTGGAGGCTCTGGAGGAAGTAGTTCTGGAGGAAGAGGCTCTAGAGGAAGCACGGGAGGGAGCCGGGCTGGACAGCAGCAGGCTAGTTTTGCTGACAGTGCGGAGGCTGCTGCGGCTCCGCCCACGACTGATTTCCACCACCTCGATGGAGGGTGGCAACACAGCATTGGGAATGATTTTGGACATGTAGGCGGCCTGGGGAGACATTGACATGACGGGGCTGGGCGGCTCCTGCTGGAGGCTGTTGGCAGTAGTCATCCAGGGAACGGCCAGGGACCGAGGCCTCTGCCCACCTGACAAGTCAGGGCCAAAGCGATGCAGCAGGGCCAGGTCATCCCTATGACCAGCATGGGTGGCACAGAGCTGCTCATCTTGGTGTTTTCTGAGGGGCTGGATGACTTTCATGTCCTGAAGGCTGGCACTTGCTCCTTTTTGTGACTCTGTTGCCATCTGTGGCCCATCAGTGGTCGTGCTGTCGTCAGTCTCACCATTAAAAAGCTGTTCCTCTTCTAACTTTGAAGACATTGTCCAGCCCGCTCTATCCAGCCCTGATGGAAGACAGGAGGACTAATTAACACAAGTTCAAATTAACAGTTAAAGGAATGGACTTGTAAAGAAACCATCCATCTATTGTCTACAACCATTTATACTGTGTAGGGTCATTGGGGTAAAACAATCACAATAAGACATTAATTTAATAACAAAAGACAATAACTTAACCTTGTTTGATACCATTATATTCCTGAATATAGAATGTTCCCCACTCACATCATTTCATCCACAGATTTCTTTTGTAAGTCATACACTCACAAAACATAAGCTACTTACCCAGCTCTCTCTGGACATGGTGTGGGATACCCCCAACAGTCTTCCTGTGTCGTCTTCTTGTCTTGGCCTTTTCTGACTTTCTCCCAGAGTTTAAAGGCCTGAATGTTGATCCTGGGCAAACAGAAGCAGGGGAGAAAAGAGGATATTAGCTACAAACACAATCCTTTGGTAAATCCTTAAAACGCCAAATTTAAACTAAATCCAACCTGTACGTCTCACACTTTAAATCAGTCATTTTTGTATGTACGTCACCATTTGTTGTATAATGACCAAGAGTGGACATAAACAGCATTTTGCTTGTGATGAAGTTACCTTGCCTGGTGAGTCCAGAGCGGGAGGATCTTGTGGACACAGATGACTGTACCGAGACAACCGAAGATGTGTCAGGAATGGTGCTGTCTGTCATAAACCCTTCACCATTGCCATCTGTTTGGACTGTGATTGTGGACTGGCAGAAGCAGAAATACAATTACCTGTTAATCTTTCTGGAGATAAAAAAAAAACACTCCAACTGCGCATTTGCAGTGTGTGCAAAAAACAGCAATTCTGGGTGTGATGTGTCACTTACAATTGTGCTTTCATTATCTTGGTACACCACTCCATTATTGGTTTCTGCAAAGAGAGCAACATTTAACTCTGCAGATTTACAATGCCATTTAAAATTCTTAGTAGTGTTTATACCCTCTGGTACACACCCTCTTAAAAATAAGCAGACAGTTATCAACATGTTGGCATGGGACACCTCTAATTTAGTGCTGAACTGCAAGATTGCGTCACTAGTGTTTTGTACCTTCTTGCTGCATCATTTTCAATCCTTCCAGGGCCTCTGTGTGAAGGTCCTCCAGGTACTTTGGCCTGCTGGCCTCAATGAACACATTCTCCTGCAACGATGGGGGTGCCGGGGTCTTGTCATCATCATTTCTCTTTGGGACGGCTTGAAGTAGAGAGAGGGGGGAGAGGGGATCAGCAGGGATCAACTCAAAGCTCTGGGTTACTGTAACAGTAGATAAGGAGGCCATATGGACACATCAAGAGCATTCAGGTGTCTGCTGGACACATTTAAGCCCAGAAACAATAAATAATGTTGGAGAGTTAATACATGAAAGTGTGAGTGCATGAAGATAAACAGAATATCCTTAAGACTGAATTCCAGTTGCACCCATGCAGGATTAAACTCTAGTGACTTTGTCAATGACTCCCAAGAAGGGGTTATATCAAAAATCTAAAACTAGCAACGGTTGCTCAGTATTACAGGGGCCTATTATGTTGTTCCTTATTTTCAGTATTTATAATTTTCAGTATATATAATTTTACAATGTCAGATATTCATATTAAACCTGGCCAAAGTGTCAAATAATGAGGTAAACATATGTAGAAGTAATCCCAGTGAGCAAAAAGCACTTCAGACAGCTCTGAATGCTCGGTTTCCAATAGTTTTTTTGCTTTCAGCTTGAGCCGACGTCAGCTCATAACAATTTTCTTTATATGGTCATCTGCTCCACGCACAGTGCGCGAGTTCAGTGCTCCACTCCGCTAACATTATGGCATTTTTCCATTGTTTTGGGGGAAGTCATGCTGAGCCATGACTCGAGTCGAGCTGGCACACTGTGAATGTTTTTCCATTACACAGCACAGCAAAGTAAAATAAGTAGTTGGCCTGTTGGAGGTGTGCTAGTTGCCTGCAGTGCTTCATCAAACATCATCATCACTGTGGCTGTTTCTGCTTGTACTATTCCTCCCTGCATTATTTCTGACTGATCCGCTGAACAAATAGCTCGAAATATCTCCATATCTTGTGTCGACCTTTTTTTAGTGTTGCTAATGAAGCTCTGCTAATTCAGTGAGGAACATGTTTAATTTCCTGTAAATTCTTCACAATGAAAGTCTCACACTGTTTATTTAAAAGCTTTTCATATGAAGCAATAAAGCAAGAAATGTTGGGTTTTCATCAACAGTAACTTAACATGACTCTGATACAGCTGCCCCTCAGCAGGCTTCCTGAAAGCTTGCCAATCAGAACAAAGTGGGCTCATCAGGAGGGGGGCCTTAAAGAGACAGGCACTAAAACTGCCTGTTTGAGACAGAGGCTGAACTGAGGGGCTGTATGAATGGCCAGTATAATATAAATAAGGAGCTTTTTGAACAGTGAATACTGCAAAGGTACTCTAGTGGAGTCCCAGAATAAAAATACAGAGCTGGAAATGAGCACAATAGGTTCCCTTTAATTAGACAGTGAAAAAGAAACTAAAATTGGTGTCACAACTACTTGCACTCAAAATACCTGAAGTAACATGTCATAACCATGAGCACCAGCCAAAAAAAAAAAAATTGCTTTGAGATACAAATTGCATTCAGTCATGTGTGAAAACATGTGAAACATGATGAGAACCTGAATAACCTCTTGTTATGCCTTACTGTCATAAATAATCAAGTAAAGTTACTGGTTTCAATATTGCAGTGTTAGAACGTGCAAAACTCAGAAAGAATTATTGTAAATTTTGCATATTGGCTACATTTTGAAAATACTTAATAACATCACATAAGAAATTCAATAAAACCTAACAAAATGCAATAAAAGATAACATTACAGTAACTTTATTTTTTGTGGCTGACTGACCACCTGGCATGTGATGCAACTCTGTAATGCATGTGGTGCCCTCACATTTCCAGGCCACAGTCTGGGATCATTGGGCTAACAACCTGCTAAGACACTTTTATGTAATGGTGACAGCTGCTCTACATTTAGCCACCTACTGTTCTCTACTGTCCACACTGTCGCTGTAAGACCATGCTGGAATTAGTCTTGACAGCCATGTGCTCAGTGATCGCTACTAATTATTACCACTGTCTCCTCTGTAACAGCATTAGAGCTGCTCTAGTATAGAAAATCCCAATAAGCAATTATCTATAAATATGCCATTCAAATTCTTTATTTTATTTTCCTGCATTTATTTATTTAGAGCAGGTATAATATGAATCACAGCACACTATATATCAGCAGAGTAAACACTACAAGTGGAAAGTGGTTTTTATGGTCAACACTTAAATTACTTTATTGCTCGTCTTAGGAGTGCCAGTTGATCCAGCCTGACCTGGTCACACTTTAATAGCAAAGAAATTTCAACAATCAGGACAGGAGCAATTAGTTTGAGTCATAAACCAATCAGATCTGTTGATTATCAGAAACTGCTGCTTTCACTCACCTTTCCTCTTGAAGACTGCTGGAAAGCAGTAGAAATTAGTACTGAGGTCATTAGTCAGAAGCACCACCATGACTTCTCTTATATCTCTTCAAGTAATCCAAAAGTGTACCAAAACTATGCTAAAGTTGTGTTAAGTGAAGTTAAAGAAAGATCTACAGGTACAGTTTGTCGTCCGTCAGTTAAAAAAACAACAACATCCTGGACAGTTGAAGACAAGATGATAATCTTGCTTGTTTTTTTGATGAAGTTGTTTTTGCCTGTTCAGGTCCATGCGGAGAGGAGAGGTTCTCAACAGCCAATACACAATCAGAGCTCAGACACTAATCCTCAGAAGCCTAATTCCTGCCATCCCTCTTGCTCCCCATCTGCAAACATGCTCGCCCCGGGATTGGTCAGTCAGCACACAGATCAAACTGAGATCATACATGTAAACACTGAGAAGAGAAAGCTGTAGTCAAGGATTTCAGGGCGACACGGGTGGCTCCCTCTTTCTTGAGCCACAGCTTGAGTTGTGTTCATAGCTACTATACTGCTTTGTCACCATAGAAATCTAACAAAGCAAATGTATTAACTACCCCACATTCATTCATTAAGAGACATCTAGTTTTATCATTTAGCCACAAGGGGGAGTAAGTGAATTGAACTAATTCATTCCTAAAACAAGATTAAAAACATGTTTAAAAGGAGGCCTGCAGCTCCACAGCACATGGTCACACATGTGAAATATGTTCCCTATTGTTTCCAGCAGCAGTACGTTAGAACAGCTATTATGCAGTAAGAATACAGATGACAACAGGAGATTAATTTCTCAGTTCATCAAGAACTGACATCTAGAAATGTATTTTCTAAACTGTAAAAGCATCAAACATTTATTAAACTTGTTCTTGAGTCAAATTTGTGATGTTGGGACAGATTCTTTGTGGTAATTACTTCGTCCTTTTTTCACTTTCTATTTAGGACACCTCAAACTCATCTGCAGTGAAAGGGCTTTGTTCACTTCCTGGTGTGCTGAGCAGACATGACATGGAATGTATGACATCTGAACAAATGGAAAACATTCCCATGGTGATCAAACTGAGTGACTCAAACAAAAGCAGTTTACAAAGAGAGGAGGAGAAATTAATCTCATGTGTTACCAGTACCTAGTAACACACAGAAATACTGTAGATCTCTCATTCAACAGAATTCACTACTAAAGTGGATACTTTAGCCTAAAGATATCGACAGAAAGTTGATATGTGTGTGTAGGGTAAAATCAGTCTGGGACAACACTTACAGTATCTAGTTACCATGACTGAACACACTTTACTGGAGAGGCATGGAGTGGTGGGTGAGACATGACTGCACGTTAATGAGGGGCTCAAATTATCACTGGTTCTGTGATCACATTGTAATTGTGTCCATATTAATCACTGACATATTAAAGACGCCATCTGTCACTGGTGGACTGCTGGCGGCATTAACGGGCTGGAAGTGATTATGTATGAACCCCAAACTAATGTTTACATCTAGGATTTGGATAAATACACTAAATCTATTGGATGTGATACCGCGTGACCAGTTTATTCAAGTTGCTGATTCCAGCCTCCAGAGAGGAAAAACAAAGTGTAAAAGAAAATCCGCTCAAGGAATTATGATTAAATTTTATCAGATGTCCTGTAAATAATAGTGACTTTAAAGGAGAACATTTTAAATGAGTAAACAGCTGTTGGCAAGTTTCATTTTGATAAAATATGGATTCTTGGAAATAAACAGAGACAGAAGGAAATATGTTACTACTGTAAACAGCCAAACTGACAGCTGTGAGGAGTGTTTATAATTTGCAACAATGGCAATACTTATTAACTTGAAGCTATGTCTACCCATTTCAGATGAGCGATACTGTTCCGTGATTCATTAAGATTTTTAAAAAATATGTTGAAAAAAGACACAGAAATTATTCAGGAGGTATCAGAGCAGAAATTTAAGCTTAACTGGCACATGATGAAGGGCAGTCACCAGTGTAAATATATTTACATGTACAGGAGTAGTAGATTGAGATCAGGGGTCTCAAACTATCTGCCTTGGAGCCAGATCACATGTTTGAATTTGTTGTTGGATCTAGCCAATTATGTTTTTCCCCCCATTTAGATTTTTACTTTAGAGTAATTAATTTTCTAATAAGGCTGCAAATCAGAGCATCAGAGTACATATTTTGGCTTTTTATCTCATATTTGACATTTAGCAAGCTGTGACTAACTGTGCAACCAGTCTACATAAACACTGATTTTACCACAGCATGTCTTACACCAGAGCCAAGCCAGGACTGAAAATATTTTCATTGTTTGGATTTTTCTTTTTTTTTTTCCATTCAGTGAACTATTACATCTAGATTACATCTACTATAAAAATGTTATCTACATGAGGGTCTAAATGCAGTTTTCAAGCCATCATTCATTTATTTTTTTGTTGACCTAAAAGAGATTTTTTAAAAACTTTATTCCATCTATAGAAACACTGGCATGAGCCTACAAAATAGCAATGTATGTACCTCAATTTTAATCGTAGTAAATTAACTCCCCTAAAAGCCCCAGATTCCCAGAAAAAATAACAAAATGACAAATGACATATCATTGTCCTCAGTTGTAGCTACAGCCCTGCCTGAGACCAAAATGCCTCTTTCTAAATCCAAAAGTTAGGTGACGAGCACACACAGTTTCAAACAGTTTTTTTTTTCCTGAAGTTACCGTTCTCCAGCAACACAATCTCAAGTGGCATTACTCTACTAAACACAAAGGGCAGCATGCTGGTAACAAGGGAGACCCTTGCTTAAGATAGAGCACCACACACATACACATCAAAACAGACAACAAGGATGTGCAACTCTTCCTAGAACCACTTCATGGGAATCAAACAGATGCAAATACCCACCCGATTTGACTATTTGCCTGTTGAATAGGCATTATCATCACACATCTGTCCCAAATATATATGAAGCTATGTGATATGCTGACCAGAGGACCTGCCCGGAAGTATTTTCCTCACAATTAACAATTAAGTACTTTTAATCTGATTAAACAAATGTGTTTACCATCCCCTTATACTCCCCAGTGTACTCTCAACTCAGTATTTAAAAATTCCAATTCTAAGAAAAACACTAATATTTTTTACAACTACTACTATTGTACAACTACAATTCCCTAGACCTGCTTGATACAAATCAGCACCACAGTTGTAGTTCTTCCGGTTTGCAAAGTAGGGCTGTAAATAAAGAGTCGTAAAAAGATACACTCACCGGCCACTTTATTAGGAACACCTATGCAATCTAATGCAATAAAAATACAACAACGTAGTGCGTTATATCGAAAAGTGCTCCTATTATTTTGCCCCCCTCATGTATGTTAATGGAGTGGACAAAATATTAGGAACACCATTCATTATAATGCACCCAGGCACACCACCACCACCACCACCCAGTATGACCTCAATAATAAACATAAAGTAGAATTATCACCTTTCTGACAATGTAAACATAGCAACTAACTGACAAACTAAACATCATATACATTCATTGAACAAAGATTATGAAAATAAAACACACATTTCATGCTAGAAATGCTATCAAAATGCAATTTAATGCTGAAACTATCTTAAAATATTGCATTTTCCACTGAGAATAAAAGGAACGTCAGCCATTTTGTTTGTTTTTGCCGAGAAACTTGACAGTCATGTGACAGCACATGCCTGATAACAGGCCCTCTGCACCTACTGGGCTCCACCAATGTTGGCTCACTGAAATAAATGGGTGATAACAGCCTCCTGAACCTACTAGTAGATTTAGTAGGCTCCTACTAGCCCATATGTTTGGGACAGATGTGTGATGATAATGTCTATTCAATAGGTGGATAACAGTCAAATCAGGTGCAATACCCCACACACACCTCATGTCCCTGCCCTAACTTGCCCCTCTCTCTTGTTTTGCACCACCAGGCAGACAGCCATGCAGAAACATTCTCTCCAGCTCTGAGGGTGCTGTCTGCCAGGTGCTTAAGCCTCTCTAATCAGCACAAAACCAACTGAACACAGTGCAATGACAGTGGGAAAGAGCTGCAGGCTCACTGTGACTCTGTGAGTTAAAGTACATGTACATGTACAGTCAACACAGTGTATCCTGGTTAATGGTGTGCTCCATTGACTATTTTCACACCCTTGGATTTCAATATATTAAACATAAACGTCACAGCTGGACAAAAGGAAGGAAGAGGTGTGTTGTGACAAGGACAACAATCCAGGCAACACATATACCTGCATCACCTGGCACCCCCAGCTACACTCCAATTCAGTCAGACAACACAATCTGTATGCCAGCAAACCAGCATATATCATATACCTCCAGAAATATCCCCAGGACACACACATATAAATGCATATTTATGGTTAGTATATATATATATCATATATACATCAACAGCCTTCATCTGTCACTTCACAGTTTAAAGGTCAGGAGTGAGGAAACTGGCCATATTGCCAGCTTCATAGCAATATGGCCTTTCTGGATAGGCTTAGCCATAAGCAACAAATCAAATCCCATCAAAAAACTGTGCAGGAGAAGGTAAAATATTCAGGCCTGCTAGTGCCTGTTTAATGTAAGCACAACTTTGCTACAGACTTCTACTCTATGTTATTACAGACAACAAAACTGTGTTATGTGTGATCCCTTAACTGTGCATCTAACACTTGATGAAACCTTTAATTTGCCCAGTGTTTTAGTTTTGCAGGTATTTGGACATAAACCAAAGACATTTCCATCAACCTCAGCTATGTTAAGTGCTAATTAGCAAATGTTAGTATGCTAACATGTAAAACTAAAATGGTGAACATAGAAAACATACTTGCTAACCACCAGCATGTTAGCATTGTCATTGTCAGCTTTTTAGCATTACAGTAGCATTTAGCTCAAAGCACCTCTGTGGCATAGCACGTCTCACAGATATGTTAGTGTGGCTGTAAACTCTTGTTTAGCATTAATTCTACATCTTCTGAATAAATTAAATGGTAGATCACCACACTTTTGGGCACTAGAACAGCAGGTTGTGCAATGTAAAGTTGCTCTATTATATACAAAGGGAATGCAGCTTATCACTGCATGCTTCAGTCCTTGAATACAGAAAGAACAGTGTGTTCTGGGAGAGGAAAACTACATTAACAACCAGCACTGTGACCACCTTTGTTACTGAATCTTTCTGCACTAGTAGAGTACAAACTTATCTTTTGTAATAGTACCATGAATTTCTACTGTGAGTCTTATTTCCCCAAAACCAGCCTTGTTTGAGAGTACTGACTGGTGACTCACAAAACTTTCCAAGCACATATTTATCAGTCTCTCTGTAGACTTGCTACAATGTGTTGGCAAACATTTTCCTTTCGTGACAATAGTCTGTGCAGTTGGTGCGAAGCCACTGTAACATATCTGCATATCTTGACAGTGAAACAATGTATGAGTTCATAAGTAGTGACTGTTGCTGCTGGCTGTCCTGATAGGTTTGGTAACACTGACACCAAACATTAGAAGATTGCAAAGAATAAAAAGGAACTTGATGATATGAAACTCGAACACATTATTCAAATGGGACCAGAGGGCACACTGGCACTTAGTAAACCTCTCTTACCATATGAGTGACCTGAATATGATCTCCTCTGTCATTTGGGTGTGGTGACTCTTCACCTATTGAAACAAAATCCTCCTAAATGCCCATAAAACCCTGTTATTATAAACAAGTATTTGTGCAACTGTTTACTATACAGTCAAGTTTTAAACTATAAAAATTCCCACAATTTCGATTCTTACCCTCACAAAACACACATGTACCTGCATATTTGTTATGTACATGCTTGTGAGAGTTTTCAGCCTGAATTTACCTTTTAGATATTTCACATTTAAAGTGACAAAGCTCGCAATCATTTCCCCAGTACCACAAAACTGTACCTCATCCTTTCTACACAAAGGTCCTCTAATTTGCCAAAAAAGCACAAGATAGAATCAACATTGTGCTTTTCATGTAAAGGCAAAATAATGAGAACATCTCTCAGAGGAATAATCCTCCCCATGGTGACAGTGTATGAAAGGCAGTTGATTACTTCCCGCCATGAAAAGAAGAAAGTGAAACTCTGTTTTTATTGTTGGGCTTCTCAAACCTGTTCTCCTGCCCTTCATTCTTATTGTGTCATCATCTCAACACAATGACAATAAGACATCTTGTGTCCCGCAAAAGCAATAAACTACAGTGTTACAAACATTATTCAAGGTAAATTTTAAACATTTTTTGCTGCAATATAATTCCAATTCATTGGATTCACTTGTTAAAGAAACAAAACTAAGGTAAAGAATACTTTTGGGCTCTATTTCAGAAATTTGTTATGGCTAGTTAAAAAAAAAACTACATTTCCCATGAGCCCCAAAGCTCCTTTGTAAAGGATGCTGTAACTTGTGCCTCATCCCCTTCGATACTGGTGTGATTGTTTTCCTCTCACTTTCATAAAGATGGCAAATGTGTTGTAAGTTATTTTTTATCTGCCGTCCCAAAGTGAAAAACTTAAGCTTTACTTGCCATAAAAAAACACACCTCCTTCCTTTTTATGCTATAATGCATTCTGCCTTTGGGCCTTAATCTAGCAGATTTGATACAAAACAAACCTGGTGATGAACCAGATGATACCTGCATTAGTATCTAATCTGCAACTGTATCAAAACGTATGTGACAATGGTTTATCAGTGTCCACATGCAACACAAAGCCTCTTTAACTGACACAGATTTACACCACATGATATACAGACAGAAAATACAGTAAATCAGATAAAACAGATAAATACACTTAGGATTAACAATCCTGCGTGTCTATGACAAAGGAAGTCAAATGAAATGGCTCGTATGATCTGAACCTGGCATGCATGCCAAACACACACTCACGCATACAAAGGGCTCCCTATATCTAGCTTCCTCAAAGAAATATCTTTATAAAGCTCAGGAATGTGAGGAATCTCAAAGGGAGTGTTTTTCAAGCAAACAGGTGACCTTTCTAAAAGGGTACCTTGGTAGAACTGCATGACCTAATCCGTCTTCTCTTCACCTTATTTCCATTTAACCAAACTAAGGGAATTCCTCTTAAAGCCCATTATGAAGGTAAGAGGATCTGAAGGTTGCATAAGAAAGACCTGTCATCTAGTTTTACACAGGATCAAGTAAACTGACAGCACGGCGAGGATATAAATCACTGTCAGACAGGTACGGAAAGGCTCACATTAACTGCTAAAGGTATGAGACACATGAAACTAAATTAACATGTAAAGACAAATGACTTGTGTCTTTTTCGCTCATACTATCGCAATTATCAGAAGACAACAATGCAGAGTTAGTAGGACATTGGGTTTACCACACTGAAAGGTCCAGAAGGCCAAAGTTTATCGCTACAAACCTGCTACTGTGCAGTTCTCCCTCTGGTCAAACTCCATAAGCCTTGTTTACAAAATTACTACAAAACAAGCAAAGAGCGAAGGTTAAGGTAAACCTACACAGAGTTTGGATGTTCAATCTGAAACATAATCCAGATGTCATCCCTAAATGAAAATGAAAAGACACCACATGAAGAGATTCAATTATCTGATGTGTTATTAGCAGGTTACTTTGTTTGGTTTATTATATGATTGAAGACTTATCACATCAGTCTGATCGCATACTTGTTTGGCTTGGTATTCTTTGATCAATTTCAGTACTACTACTGATACCAAAACAATACTTGTTTGAGTACCTTACTTTGATAATTATGAAAATGGGTTTTCTACAAAACAGGCCAAAGTCTTAAAAATCAGCAAGAACTTGGCCTAAATGAAAATAGTCTAAAATTCAGTCTAAAATCAGGAACAATCTGATTGAAGATAGAAGTAATCAAGATTTGGAATCTGACCAGACATTCAGTACCAGCTTTTGGCACTTGACAGTTTTAAATAAAGTGCTATAGACACATTAATGTCATTGCATTTGTTTTCTGAGAACATGCATTTGTTCTAAAAAGTAGGGAATATTTGAAAACAGTATGTACTTTTGTTGAAGGAGGGATGTTAAATGGAGATTGAACCTTTTTACTTATTGATACATTAAGATGAAATTTTGTATTCTGTAAAAGAGCCCATTGGGAGATGAAGATCTGTTGAGATGAAGAGTATTTTGAAAAGATGGTTGTAAAATGGCATATTGATAAATATACAATATAAATTTCTCATGTAAATTTTAGTATTTTATAAAAAATATTTTAAAAATTTGAAGGTAGTATTAATCAACTCAATGACTACAAACCAATCTCCAAACTCCCCTTTCTTTCTAAAATCCTTGAACAAGTAGTTTTTAACTGTTGTCCCACCTGGCTCAAAACTGCATTTTTGAAAAATACCAATCCGGTTTCAGAACACTTCACAGAACTGAATCTGCATTACTAAAAACAACTAATGACCTCCTTCTAGCTGCTGACTCAGATAACTGCTCCGTCCTCGTGCTCCTACACCTAACTGCAGCCTTTGACACAGTAGATCATTCGATTCTCGTTCACAGGTTAAACCAATGGACGGGAGTCTCTGGTTCTGCCTTAAACCGGTTCTCTTCATATTGGTCCAACAGATCTTTCAGCGTCTCTATTAGCAACTCGTCCTCTTCCTCTTCCCCCCATGTCCCCAAAACAACAAATCAATTAATTAAGACAGTAATTGGCAGATTAAGCAATAATGGAAATAATCATTAGGTGCAGCCCTACTTAGTATCTATGCTGATTTTAAGTCACATGACTGATAAACTATAGATTATATATCAGGAAACTGTAAACAACCACTGACACCACCCTGACGAAGGCACGTCAGCTGAAAACATTTGGTGAAGAGTTGTGTGATGTGTTTTAATTTTGATGGACTTTCATTGATGTTCTCACTAGCCTGCACCTCGCTGTGTGTGTGTGTTTCTCGAAGTCAGAACTTGTTACATTTCATTATTGAGGTTCGATACCAAGGCCTACATACTAGTCACATAAATGGAGGAGGAGGAACAGCAGGAACAGTGTGAGCGGAGGGGTCAGGAAAAACAGAACCCCTTGTTCCTCCTGCACTGTAACGGTCCTGGCATGGCTTTTAATTAACTGGCACTGTGCCTGCCATACCAGGCATTTAGCAGGCAGGAGGCCCCTCTGGCATCAATACAGATCATCATCAGGGGCTCAGCTGGAGGTATTCAATTTTCTGGGCAAGTGTGTTACACTGCACCATGTTCCGTTCCTGTAATAAACCTCCTCTGATTGCATTTTGGGAATTGCTGAGCTTCTTCCTAATCAGAGGAAGCGTCTGGTGAAGAGTTTGCTGTGCTTGTTGCCAGCACCAACAATCTGCATGTCATACACAACACGCTCACTGCTGAGAGCTCAATAGCAGCACGTTAATACCTGGCACATAAATCACATTTAATAGCCAACACTTCCTGCTTTATACTGATATATTTCTGTAACCTTAAGGCCTATTAAGGCAATTCATATTCCATTTACAAGAATATTCAATGCGGCTGCCATCACAACGATGTTGAAATGTTGGTTACAACCTTTTGAAAAATCCAGAAATTTACACCTTGCAGTAATTCTAGTTGAGTGGACGTGTGAAAAAGTGAAGGAGAAGAATTCATGGCCTCTGCCCGATGTGGGAGGCAACCTCTAAGTTAACCTTGGCAGGGGAGAAATACCTTATCTCTCTTCACAGTTTACTTTTTCTTACAAAACTCTCAGCTTCACTGCTGTTGTAAATAACCATGGGTAGCTCAATATAGGGAAAAGATTGTGTAATGCAGTCTACATACGTATGCGCTAGCTGATGCTGACACACTGTCTATGCATTCATCATCTACCAAAGCCAGAGATATGACTGAGAATTTCAACATCTTCTGTTGTGGGTAGAGTTTGTCTATGTGAGACTGAATGTGTTTGGATCTTGTGGAAATCCCCAAGACACCCTTCCCGCTGAACTACAAGCTCTGGGCTTCCACTTGGAGAATCAGCAGCAAGAGAAACAGGCGGAGCCTCCTCTGTTAGCGAAGACTGCACAAGCACTGCCAGACAAACACACATAAAACAGCCTTAACCAAACGCCATTGCTACTTTTGTGCTTTTGCATAAGCCGACTCTATAGGACAAGGTTTCATTTGTTTGTCAGATGTTTTTATGTTTGAGGTCTGACTGCATCAATGAGAAAAAGGTATGATTAATGAGGGTATAAAACTAAAGTTTGTACTCACAGTTGAAAACTGAACAGAAAAAAACATTGTGTTCACTCAACTTGTTGCACAGAGCAAAGACAAAACCGGATTGGAATTGTGCACTGCGCTGACATATGAGTGCACATGTGCAAGCTCTGACAAGATCTGCTGAGCACAACTCTGGGAAAAGTCAGAGTGTTGCTGCAATTTTCTTGGGACACTATGAATAAGTTTTTATGTGTTCACGATGTGTGTGAGTGGGGTTTTTGTTCAAGTGTATATAATGTGTGTGACTATACAATAAGTAAAATAAAATCCCCTTCATGTATGTCCCATGTGGATGGCAGCCACAGTGCAGCCCCTTACCCTCCATGTAACCTGAAGACCAGGTAAGTAAGTGATGGTGTCACAGAACAGGACGGACAGAGATTTTTTTCACAGCAAACAAAGCCAGCTGAGGGTCAGAGGGTGAGTAGGAAGTTAGTCTGTTCAAACATCCCTCGAGTGAACAAACACACATGCCTGGGAGCCAAGGAGCAGGATATTCAACTGGTTCCCAGCAACTTGTTCCTTCTCTTAGATGTCAGGTTACTAAACAAAACAAAACAAAACTGCTCTCTATGGAAATTCATTTTAATGTACCTACAAAGAGCTCACTGCTATGATACATTACAGGACCACACTGGTGGGTTTTAGACTGTTACAACAAATTGCTTCACTTGGAAAGTTTGTGCAGTTGATTATATTTTCCAACAGTGACCATATTCTAAACTCCCTGTGGTGATGCATTAAAGGGTGCTTTAACATCCAAAAACTGATGAAACTGCCTCACTGAGTTATGTTATGGGTGCAGACACAGAATTCATTAAGAGGTTAATATAAATTTGGTCAACCCAGTTTTAAATGCACCATCAGAGAGTGTTTTCAAAACCCTGCTTTCAACAGCTTAAACATAACTGACCAAAAAAAAAAAAATCAAATTTTTCATTAACTGTAGTGGATTAACTATCTCAAACAAGTTTCAAGACTGCAAGCGGATTTTAACTCTGCAGTGAAATTAAAAATAAAGACGATCTGGAAGGCGGGAAATAAATCTAGGTACTCCATGGTTTGCTTTGGGAAATTATTATTTTGTAATATGCAGGATATAGGCAAGTTAATAGTTAACTGCTGTTCTAACTGCTGTGGAGGCATCATTTCATTTCATTTTTTAAAAATAGTCTACTGTCTAAGTCATTCTTTAACAATGGATAACAACACTACAACTGAGAAGATGTAAACACCCTTAAAAAATATTAGAGGGGATAAAATGGCCATCGAGCATCCTGTGGGTTCTTACCATGACTGTTTCCCTGTGGATGGCCCTGCTTTCCTGACTTATGTCCACCTTTGTGTCCACCCTGATGCCCAGCAGGGTGCCCATCCAAGGCCAAGTCAAGTGCAGGACCTAGGCCCAGGCTCTGCCCGTTAGCCCTAAGATCCTTCCTCTTCTTGCCCTTCAGCCAGCCCAAAGCCCTGCCCAGGGAGTGACTGCGCTTCTTCCGCCCCCTTTTGCTATGCTTCTCCTGGGCAAAAATCTCAACCACATCCTGGGGAATCAGGTCCCCAAACCCCAGCGAGTCACGGTTTGACATACCACCTCACCCTGGAGTTAAAACCTGAAGAAAAGAGAGAGAGAGAAGAAGAAATACAATTTTAGTCATCATCATCCAAGTACCACATGTGCTGGCACTCGAAGAAAGGTAATAATTGCCGTCTGCTAAAGGATCATAACAGATCCATTTGATTGATTTCTATCATTACTGTCATCCACTGGTTTCAATTAATGCCAGTGCAGTATTAAAATCAACTTGCAGAAACTTAAGACTAGCTTTAGGTAGTCCATCAAAGTGAAAAGTCAAAACAAGCAGCTGAAATGTTCACTTTGATTGTATTATTTGTCATTAAAAGTTATCCTGTCATGTGTCATGTGTGCAGCTGCAAGCAGGGCCTGGTATGAAAACCAAGCTTGCTGTTATGTTAAAGGAATCACAACATCCAATATTGGAGATTTGGTTACTGCAAAGGAACCTTTTAAACTCAAGAAGCTGCCAAATTTGGCCAGGTGACGTTCATCTTAAAAGAAATTAGTTTTAAAGGTTTAAAACCAGTTTAAAGTATGTTACAGCAAATGCTTGGCCTTTAAATAAACACTGACAAATCTAGTTGTACTAATAAATACAGCGATGCACGTATCCATAGTGTTGCTTATTCTACAGACCACTCCACTTGGTATGTGTGTCTATTTGTGTTTGTGCGTCTCCGTGGGCACTGCTCATTCAGCCTACACGCTCAGCCTACACAGACCCCCTCCTGCCTCTAAACCAAACTTCACAGTTCTGCAAAGAAAGACCTGGCACCGCTCCCTTCATTCCACAACATGGAGTCATAATTCACAAAGCCACACCCGTAGGCTCATGCACTTTTACACACAGGAAAAACAGCACACACTAGGAAGAGCTAAAGAACGGAAAAATAAATAGTCGTCAATGTGCTTTGAGGCTCTTTTAACGAATAGTGTCCATTCACATCAGTTTCTGTTTCATGTTCCTTGTTATGTTTAATTGTCTTCCTCTGTTTTTTTCATTCTAAGTGCAATGAGCTCATCGCCCTCCCTTTCCCTCCTTCCTCCGCCCTTCACCTTGCTAAAGTCCTCTACTTTGAGGCAGATTTCCAAGCCTTGCTCGAGGAGATCTGTGGCTTACACTGAGTGTCTTCCAGCTGCATGCTTTATTAGATACTTATCTTCAAATCAGAGGCTAAAAGTAGGAACCGGCTCTTAGAATGACAGGAGTCAGAGCTTGTAAATAAGCAGCCAAAGACTGAAGGATGGTGGGAGTGGAGTCAGAGTGAGAGAATTATGATTCGCTGTCAAGAAAAGTTCATGAAAAGCTTTTGGCTGCTATGATGCTTCACAGTCATGCGTGAAAAACAATGCAGAGAAACTTTATCACAAGCAATACGCGAGCAACATAACAAACCATCTTTTAGCAACAGAGTTATAGGAATACTCTTCTGCCCCAGACAAGAATATGAAACTAAACCACAGAAACCTATGTCATGTACTGCGAGGATTACAAACATGACTTTTCCAAATTGCTTCCTGTCATCAAGGCGGGGAGGGATGAGAAGTAAGAGAACCCTATTTTGGATGTATCATATGGAAGATGTTCAGACAGATGTGTACTTTTCAAAGCCAGGCGCCTGACATACATTAGTCATAAATTAACCTTTTATCAGTCAGATCTTGAAAACGTCAGAATCTCACCGCTGGAATTTGCAGAGTATCATTCCCAGACCAGGCGGTAGTCATCACTGTGTACATAAAGAAACATTAAATATGGTTCTGCCCTCTGCAGAAAGGGAGGTTTGCATCCAAACACATGTATGAAAGGCTTAAGATGAGTACTCTAAGTACTTGAATACTTTTCTAAATATTATACATATGTGGGCATTTTTGAAGTCGTTTGTTATATTCATGTAGCCAAGTTGAACTTGTTCTTCACTGCCGCACATCTGAAGTGGCACATCTTGTACAGAGTAGACACACTACAAGGAGTGAGTTGTAGTGAAAGGCCTTTAACAAGATGGAGCATCCATCTTCTTGAGAGAAAAGCACAAGGCCTCTCCCTGCACTAAGCCCTGTGTTTCTTCTGCTCCAAATTACAGTCATTTGGGCATGACTAAGATCTGTGCATCTGTATTGGCAACAGTCGCCAATAATCAGACGCCTCTCTTGGGAAAAGGGGGCTGGTTCATTCATTTATAGCCCACAGGCTGCCAGGAGTGTAGCAGTTCCCCATATTATTTCCATCAGAGGGACCAGAGTAATGCTAAAACCTCTGTAACACGGCAGAGGACCACCCAGAGGACTGCCCTCTAGTCCAGTCACAAGGAGTTGACTCATACTACCACTTCCATGGTTACACATAACAACCTGCAATTTTCAGTTTTGCAAACAAATTTAATGACGTGACGCATGCAGATGAGTGCCCTTCTTTTATTTACAATTTGTCTAAAGCTTTACTCAAGTAAACTTCACATCTCTTAGGTTTCTTTAGGGTAAGAAGTTTCAAAGTTATAGCACCAACAACTTAATTACAGACTTGTTTCATTGTCCCAGCAATTACTTAACCCCTAACCACACCTCTCAATTCATAAAAGTTGATACACAATGTACGCACAGAAGAAGGATTTCAATCTGACCTTTTTTGGAGATTTGTAGCACAAACCTGATGAAAAACCTCAACCAGCATCGCCTACACCATACCACGTCATAGTGTATCACGTTATCATAAAGAACATAATTCGGTCATGAGCTCTGAGCTGATTTACAAACAAAAAAGTTGCATGCTCTCTCTCTCTGTCTTTCTCACACACACTAAACCCACTGTGGTTTTCTAGCCTAGGCCCAGTCCTGCTGGAGCAAGCATGTGTTCCAACATGCTGTTTACTTATCCTTTACAAAAGACGTCAGGCTCTCACATTGGACAGGAGGTACAGCTCAAACAAAGTTAACCTCAACGCAGTGTCAATACCTGAAGCACTGATTATCTGACATTGACAGCTGTGTGTACACATCAACTTGAAGTAAACTGGAGCTGATAGCAGTTTACACACTGTCATGAAATAGATGTTGAGACTCCGGAAACGACAGGTATTGATTGTGTACTTTTGACAGTTATACTGTATGTCGTGGAGCTCTAGGACATAAATTCCAGCGCAAATCTGGGTCTCCTCTCCACTTTTACGCAGGCAGGTCAACAGAGTTAAATCAGCGCAAAGCACTGACACCTGCCTCGCCTAAAGCAAAGCACAGAAGCATGGGTTACTGCGCAGACTAAGCCAGAGCCCAAATCCAGGATTAAAAACCACAGATCTTCATCTCCCACTGGGCTCGACTGTACCTTTCTTTGACAAACTGGTGAGTAAATGAAAAGAGGGAAATCCAGTTGTTGTTATATTTGAAAACTATCTTAAGTCCAAGTGACTCAAGTGTCCACACCCTAAACTGAACTGTGTCATCTGAAACTGCAAATACAGTCATTCTCTGTCATTATTTTTTAAACAGAATGCCTTTAAGGGGGGATTTACACCACGGTATAATTTAGAGAACTGTCCTGAAGTTGACTTTGAAATAGTTTCTTACCCACTCTAATGTTTTATGTGACAAGCTGCACCCACGTGGTAAGAAAGTAGGTTCAAATGTTGCATAAAACACTATCCTATCCTTTGAGTGGACTCTCACAATACTCATTTTGAAAATGAAGTGTAATCACACCCTTATCGACACCAGCAAATATAAATAATGTGAATTTTGCAGTTACAAGTAGGAAGGGAAGGGGGGGGGGGTGTCCAGGAACTGAATCTTGGACTGCACACAGGGAAGCTGACAGAGCAGACTCCACTGCCTCACAGGGATAAGGCAAAGCCAAGAGGGAGTGGCAGTGATACAGGCAGCCACCTTTGTTTGAATTAGGACCGGCTCAGTTTAACCAGGAGGTCGTTCACATCTACGTACGTCTGAGCTGCAGAGTTTGACATGGCATGACTTAGCTGTCAGCGAGCCAGGTTAAAGTCGGGCTGAATACAGTTAGTCTCTGCAACAAGGAAATAACAGATTAACAAGGTTAATATTCTCTTCTCTGGGGGGAAAAAAACGGGATGTTTTGGATCTGTTCTAGTCCTCCTGCAGAGACCAGCGGAAAAGTAGCGGCTTGTTTGGGTAATAAAAGTTTTTAAACTACTCTAAGAATGAGCAAATGGCAAGTGTTTAAGCACTGTGAAAACTGGTGTTACTGTGCAGCACCTGCAGGCATCAATCAGGGCGTTGCCCCGTCTTCTTTGGGCATTATCAAACAAAGGAGAGCGCTGCTACTCAAGAGTAGACTTAAGGAACGTTGTCTGGGCTAGAACTCCTCACAATTATGAGCAAACACTTAATGTACAATAACTGTACTGTGATGGACGTCGAGGCCACCAAGACACGAACTGTAAATACTTGAGGAGCTTCTACAATGAATACCAGCAACTCTGAGCCCTGCAGGAGTCAGGCATCAATGAAAGATTTCCGATCTTAAGGGAATTGGCCTCCTCTTTCACAATAAACTTATTTTTGCATTGGCAGGGAAGATGATGATGCTGAAAAGCTCATGAAAATTTCATCTCAAGAGCCAGAGTCCAGGGTGGCCACAAGTTTCCTACAATTTGATTCTAAACCAACATATCAGCATAAATACACAGTGGTGAAGGAATTGGACTGAAAGACAACCCCTTACTGACATTATGTGGTTCCTTTGTTTGGTGCAGAGAGGATAAAGTTTCAGAAAAAGACCATGTAAGTAATGACAGTGATAAAAATAAACATAGCATAAACACAACAACACTGTAAGACAATAATGACACAAATAAACCAAAATGCTATGTAACTGAACTCACAGGGGGTTCAGGAGGTTGTGTGTGTGCATGCGCGGTGGTAGCATGCAGAGATCTGTGGACGAGGTAATGCAAATTGGCGTGCTGCGAGGCCACTGAAGCCATGCAGCAGCTTGTCTGGTAAGAGCAGCGGCTGCATTCCTGAGAGATTGATAATTACCAACTGAGGAACTCTTCTCTCCAAATCTGCTTTCACCCTCCCACCACCACCATCGCCGCCTCCATCCCCTCCTCTTGCCCCCCCCCCCCCCCCCCCCCCCCCCCCCCCCCCGCCACACATCCCTAATTCAGTGGCCTAGGAGACCAAGCCATGAAAGAAAACGGATAATGGCTGGCGCATGAGAGTCATTTTGAGATAACATTATAATACGTGGTTGTGTGCACTGGCTGACATTATTGTTCACTGTGTATGCTTTTCACAGAGGAGTCACAAATATTTTAGCTCAGTGGAAATTATGTGCACACCAAAATATGGAAAATGATGGATTTTCACATATAAATAAGAGTTTTTTCAATATATTTTGAGTGGCTGGTATACATTTTGACTATTTTGAGACATACTGTATCTAAAATGTCTTAAGTCGATGGCAAAAATATGAGAAAATAATTCTACAATCAGTTTCTTAAAGCCAAAGGTGAGGTCTTCCAATTGTTTGCTCTGGAACAAGCTGGAACTAGCGAATGTTTGGCATTTTTGCCTGAAAATGACTATTATGAATAATCAATTATCAAATTTCAGTTCTAATATTATGAGTAACTGTAGTTGTGAAAGTACATGTTCCAGACATGTGATCTAAATGTACAAACACATTTTGTGTAAAATGTCTATTATGATAAATATCTTAAATATATGTCCTGAAATAAATAAAATGCACAGTCAGGACCCTCAGATCATTCAATGTTTTTGTTTCAGTCCGTATGATCTTAGTTTCCATTGTTTACTCCTTTGTTTCTTTCCAAAAACAGGATGGAGACATAATGGAAATTTAAATTTGCTCTGGCAGTGTTCAGAGATGGCAGCCAACAGAGACTTTGCACAGTTTGCTTTGCTGCCAGAGGTTGCCAGGGGTCTAAGCCAGGACCGCAGCCTCTGTGGAGCTTAAGACCCCTGAACTGACAGGTCAGACAGGGGTAAAAAAGAAACTGTTATGCGGCAGCAGTGACCGTCTCGCAGCGAAGGCAAACACAGCTGGACGCTGCGGTTTAAAAATACATCCTGGCATCTCAGTGTCTCTGCTCAGCCCCAGTCAAAACAAAAACTCTGTAGCTGCTTTGAAATCCTTTCAATCTGAAGCTCACTCAGTCTGACAGTCGCCTAAGTGGACGGCAGTCAAAGAAAAATGTAGTGTGGGGGGAAAAAAATCCTCAATTTGGACCAGAATTTATGTGAACTCTCACAATAAAAATAAATGTCTGTTTGCATTCATACTAAAGCCCAATTACAGATATTGATTACATTTTCAGAAGTGTTGATAAGAATAAACTGATGAGTTACTCATAAACTAATCCCACTGATTAACAGCCGACTCATCAGCCAGCAGTTTCCTCTCACTGCAGGTCTGCATGACAAACACACACCCACACACACATGCATCATTTAGCCTACTCAACATTCACACACATAATCACGAGTCTTTAACTGTTACAACATCAATTGTACTTCCTGTTGCTCTCTTGAGCGGCATCTTTCACCTCTCCAACACTTGAGCTGGCACTTCATCCCTGACAGCAAACATGTCCTGCAAAAAGTTTTAAAACTGTTTTACCTACCTGCCTGTCTCAGGTGGTGGATGCACCATATCCTTAGAACAGTCCTCTTTTCAGTGAAATCCTTATCCTGTTATATCCCTCATCTCTCAATACCTCTGTGTTATCATCCTGTCTCTACCTTGATGTCTGCCTGGATCGTCCTCTGAGTCTCAGGTATCTACCAGGTTCTGCTTTGCCTCTTGTGCTTACATAACACACCTGTAATCTCCATGGGTACAAGCCCTGGCATGGCGGGCCGGCGAAGACGGAGCACCAGTATGAGACACACCCTTTCTAAACAAATGGCTCTGTCTCAGGCTAACCTACCAGAGGGCACAAGAGATAAACTTGAAGCCATGGTGCTTAAAAAAAACGGCCCTCAACCCTTGATCGCTGGAAGAACTGCACAGTTGTCAGTAAAGTGTGGACCTCACTTCCGATTCCAAAGTTCAGGAGAGGCGGCAGACAAACAAAAGGGAAGGGGGACCCCCAGGAGGTCCTGAGATGGTCACGTTATCTCTGTCAGGTTAATAAACAAGCAGTGGGCTTAGCATTATGGAGGGCACACGAACTGTCATTGACTGGAATAGATTAAACCAGGTGTCAGAGTACCATGCTGTCAAGCAGACACTGGGTCAGTGATGGGAAATAACACAATAGTCTTCATTGTCATAAGCTCCATAGCTGAGAGGAGCACTACAGGTCTTAAATTACCTTCATTTAAGATCCCTCAAGGCCAAGCTAAGCAAATATCCCACACCTAGTTTTTCATGCATACCTATACTCAGTCTGAATCTCCTGCCATCCGTTGGCAGCTCAGTTTATTTGATCAGGGGGTGGACTTTACCATTAGGCAAGGTAGGCAACTACCCCTACATCTAACTAAAAGGGCCCCAAACAGCTATGGATTTATTATGATGTTTAGATGTGAAAAATATTGAATTATGTTAGTATTCTAACTCATTGTACCCCAAAAATTTTTAATACAGGACTTACTTTTACAGTATTTTTACTGTGTGATATATATAGTTTTCCTTAAGAAAACGTTTTGAGTACTTCTTTTACTATTGCCAATACCAACATTTAGTAAGAGAAAGGGTGAAAATAAAGCAAGACAGAGTTTGCCTGGGGCCCTCAAATCACTAAAACCGCCCATGTAGATTTGATAACACTGGTTAAGACATGAGGCAACAATTTTCTTTATTCTGTAGTCTGATCTTATAGTTTAAAACCAAAGCAACTGGTAGACTAATCAGAAAACATGTAAAAAAAAAAAAAAAAAAAAAAAAAAAAAAAAAGTACTTTCTGTACATTTTGAAAAAGATGATTCATTCGACTCTATTGTCATTTTAAGATTATTTAAACTTTTTGCAAGGATACTTAACTATATTTTCAACAATTTAACATGTCTACGTATAGTTTAAGAAGTTATCAAGAGGAAATTACATAAGATGTGTTAAGACATTGACACTTGAAAAACTTCACATAACGACAAAACAATCTAAACAACTGGTGAACATACCTTGTTAAACTTAAATGATCCAGATGGGTTGATTTACCCTCAGCCTCTCTCCATTTGAAGCGTCTCCCTGCTGCGTCTTTCCTCTCCAACTCCAAACTTTCACCGTCCGGAGGAAAACTTCAGGTGAACCATTTCCGTGAAAAACACTTCAGGAAGCGACTGGAGTCTGGATTTGTTTGTACCCAGCCGGTACAGATCCGTTTGTTTGGATGTCAGCTAAACGGACTTCCCCGCTGTCTGTCTTTTTTGTCTGCGGACGCTCCAGTGGAGCATTAAGGGGAAAATGAAGAGAAGTTGCGCTGCTGTCGACCTGTAGCTCCCACCTGGAGGCTGGGCGCGCGCTCAGGTGCGAGACGCGTGCTGCGCTGCGGTCAGTGCAGTGAGGACATCTAGTGGCGGGACGCAGGAACAACATGTTACATCTGAACAAGTGAGCGAGATAGGGAATTTCCTTTTTCCACGCTTAGTTTGCATGTCACTATTACCGTGACGTCAACAATTTTTCTGAAGAAGAAAACATTTTTACTTTTACTTGGAAGTTGCAAATCAAGATTCCCAACTTTTTCTGTATATGCACTTTTAAATACACAAGATACAGTAGGTATATTATGAATAGCTATATCTGACAATAGAATAGATAGGCCTATACATTCATGTAAATTACAATTTGAATGTCAAATCAAAATGTTTTTCTTAGATCTGACCATTTTTTCCTTTATTTTTTATTAGATTAAATTTGATAATTTAATTAATCTCAAGAGGGCAGATTAGTCCTCCATGCAAAGTTACAAATAACAAAATATGCACAAGCCAGACAGGTCACAGCAGACAATATGTGAGCAAAATACTTCCAAACAGTAGTTTAAAACCTTTGAACAGTACAAAATCATGCAAAATATAGAAGATACACAACAGTAAATATGCACCGAATACATATATGTCTCTGTCCTGTGAAAACCATGTCTTCAAAACACCAATTTTTCATGAGTTAATAATAATAATAATAATTTAAAAAAATAAATAAGTTAATAAGGGCTGTTGGCTTTCCAGTTATTTTAAAAACTGTGTATTTATAGCTTAAGAACTGTTAGAATTGTCTCATCCCAAAAAGGAGCACATAGTCCTTTGCATACATTTTCATAAACTATGAGGTTTAGCTAACTGGGTGACAAGGGTCCAACGTTGCTGTGGACATAGCTGATACAGTCATGTTATCATAAAGGCAGTCTAGATAAACATACAGTGCCCATTCATAACAGAGCCATTATTGTTTGCATATGTTATTGTATTTTAGTGTATTTCTAATGTAAAATATGGGATATTATACAAAAATAAGCCTCACTCTTTGAAGATGCTCACATCTAATCTCCTTCATTACATTCCTTGTAAGTGTAGTTTTGTATGTGAGGAATGCAGAGCACTACAAACAAATACTGTATATAAACCATGCAAACTTTATGGGTAGCTGACCTTAATACTGCAGGAAGCTATTAAAAGAAAAGGCTGCACAGGCCTGTTAATAAAACCACCTGGGCCTGTAGTCTGGGGGAAAATGTCCAAGGTAGAAAGTTGAGGAAAGTTAATGCTCACACCATTTTCAACCATGATGTCACTACCTACTTAGATGCATGTAAAAACAAGCTGTATAAATATAACTCTCGCTGGCATCCAGGCTGATCCAAACATGTGTTAGCTAATGCATCCAAAGCATGTAGGCCAGTCTGCTCCCAGCACTGACAGTTTGTCTTCCCATGTGGGGACATGTGAGTCTTCCTCTGAACTCAGAGATAGTATTTCCACCACGACTCCAGTTGTTATTAATAAACACAAAGTGTGCCTCTGTTTTCATGGAGACAGACACACAGCAGAGAGATCCTTAAAGCAGAAAGCAAACTGAGTTCATAGCCGGCTGTACCTGTTGGAGCTGCCACCTCCAAACAAAGTGAGTAGTAATAGGCTCTATGTGTTAATATCAGTTATTACTGATGAGTGTACGACTGAGGGATGTTAAGGTTGCCTGTGTGTGATCTTTGGATGGCTTTTTTGGGGGAACAGCGATCACAATTGTAAACTTGATTACATTTACATTAAGTTTCTCTGTTATGCAAAACAACCTGAAATGGATGACCTGAGTAGAGAGATTTTAAAACCCCAATCTAATCAATTGTTGATGTCGGTCCTTTGATAAATAACAGCTCTCTTGTTTTCTTCTTCTCTTTCCTTCTAGCTTCTTAACAGGTCATGGACAATCAAAGATTAACAGAGGACGGAAATGACACGTTATCTACTGAAGACTCAAACATGGAATTCAGCTTTGTTGAAAATGTCACAGAAAGTAGCCATACTGACTCTGAAGTGGACACAGTCATCGCCACAGAGGAGCGCACACAACTCCCCATGATACAAATAGACCAGAGGGACATGGACAGTTTAGGACAACTTTTCGAGTGCTGCATCCAGCATGTGTCCTATCTAGAGGTGCAGAGGGACGAGTTGATACAGGAGCTCATGCAACTGCAGGAACCCATGCTGCGAGTTGTGGAGCACCTGAGGGGAAAGCTGCTAGACACACGGAGGCTGTTCACTCTGGCTCAGCTGGATTATCTCGCTGTTTATGAGGAACTGCAGCAGGTGAAGAGGAAAATGTTTGCCACAGCCAGACATTGCATCCAGAGCCAGGTGACACTGACTGCACAAGAGTATGAGGTGGCTCAGTCTGCTGTTACACAGGTAACCCTCTTTGGATTCGTGATACCTGGATGATTAATTTACTGAGGCACATTCAGTGTGAGGTGTTCTGCAGTTTGAGAAGTATTTCCTTTCGAGAGCTATTTGTTTTGTTGTGGCTGTAAGTCAAGTTTTATCCTGATCTGTCCCAAGTGGACAGCATCAGGAATCTTCTTTTTTCTTTAAAATCAGTTTTACATCTGTCCGTAGGAGGAGCTCAAGGCCCATATTCAAAGTCTGACCCAGGAGTTGTCTCACCTCCGGGAGGCCCACCAGAACCAGCTCAACTCCTTGAGGGACCAGGCCAGAAAGCCCTACAGACCAAGAGCCATGAGCGACATCAGCCAGTGCCGGCAGGCTTCTGTCAGATTACAGCGGCGGCTCAGCGGCAGCATGAGGGTACTGGAGGGCTGGTATGAGCCTCGGCTCATGGCCCTGCTGAAGAGGAGGCAGATTGTGGAGGATGCCTTGAGAATAAGCAGGGAGCAGGCGACAGACCTGAGGGCCAGTCTGGGGCCACTGAGAGAGAACATACAGAGAATGGAGGTGCAGAGGTCCTGTCTGGAGGAGAGGATCAGCCTGATGGAAAGGGAGAGGGAGGAGAGTATTGCTCAACACAAGGTACAGTGATCTAAGTAAGATATGGTATATCACATACGGAGTGTTTGATAAAACTGCCAACTCAGACGTTTATCCACTTTACCACAGGAGACTGTGGAGAAACTAGAAGAGACTCTGAGAGAGTTACAAGAAGAATTTGAAGTTCAAAGAAACTCTAAGAAAGATTTGGAGGTGCTTAGGGATGGCCTTTTAGCAGAGCTGACATTTCTCAGGTAGGGTTTTTTTTTTACCGTTTTACTAGACTGTAAGCAGCAGGATAAAAAAATGAAATGACTAACAGATATCTTGTTCTATAGGGGCTGTGATGAACCCAGTGAAACAACTGCAGAGGAGGATCCCTAACTTTCTATTTTCAGTGGACACTCTTAAACCAGAATCTCCACCAGACCAAAGTACAGCATTGCATGTATATTTAATGTCAAAGATAAAATCTAATATATGTTGCACAATTCAAACCTGGTATTAATTCATTTAATTTCTCATCAACTCATATTGCATAAGAAATTAACATCTAACATGCTGTGCCAAGAAACCGAGCAGACAAATTTACTGTAAATATTTTATTATGAATATATTTAAGTACACAAGAGTTCAGATGCAGCACAGAATAACAAACAAAAAAATGCAGAGAAAAAGACATACGAGAGACGCAACACACAATCTGGAAAAGTCATACTACATGTATCAAGCAAACCTATGTTATGTACAATTTTAATAAAAATGGATCTCGGTAGAAATGTTTTGCAGAAAACTAATTCCAGAGGAGAGAAATAAAACCATGAAAATGCAAACCTGAATGATGATGGACACATCTTTGATGGTTTCATCACATGTCAGAGTTGAGTACTGGAAGTTTGGAAAACTAAAAAGACCTAAAAATCTGACGATAGACTTGTTTTAAATACTTCACAACATGATGACAGCTCAGCAATTTATTCTTTCATGTTCTACAAAAAACACTGCTGCCCAAAATGTTAATTAAAAAGACATCACTGCTTATGCACCCAGCACTGGAAAATATGTCCATCTTTAACAAGCAGGTCGAAGGAAGGGATGTGGATACGGGAATCATGCCTGGACCTCTGAATCTGTAGCACCTTCTGGGTCCTCGTCGTTGTAGATGTTTTCAGCCTGTAGAAGAAACAATTTTAAAGTATGTCTTATCTTTCTGTCTGCTTTACAAAAATTATGAGCCCATATAATTAAATAAAAACAATGTAGCAAACAAAGCTCTTACCATCTGCCAGACTTGCATGATATTGTCCTCTGATACAGAACAAATGACCCATGGCTCGTTGGGGTTCCAAGAGAAGTCTGAGATCTTAGCTGTGTGTCCGCCGTGGATGAACTAAAGAAGCAGAGAAAAAGGCATTTGTATGGCACTTAATATTAATACAACGCTTAATTTAAAATTAAGGCTGCAACTAACAAGTATTTTCATTATCGATTAATCTGTAAATTATTTTCTCGATTAGTTATTTGGTCTGTAAAATGTAAAAAAAAAAAAGAAAAGAAAAAAAGGTGAATATATTTATATATTTAGTTTATTAGATATTCAGTTTATTATAATCGAAGACTAAAGAAACCAGAAAATATTCACATTTGACATTGACACACACAAACTTTAAGCATCAAATATTATCATGTTTGTCACAACTCACCAGCAGCTCAGGAGGGCCGTCCTCAGCATCTTCAGGAGACTGCTCCTCCCCGATCTTGCTGAGGTCCCAGACGTTGAGCCTCCTATCTGTGCCGCTGGAGGCCAGGATGGTTTCATTATGAGGAGACCACTGAACCTGTTAGGGAGACATGGGCCAGATGTTACACATTCGCTTCAGAGTGCTTCACAAACATAAAACTAAAAATGAATAACCACCATCATAAAGACTAAAATCTGTCCAGTCAGCTGACTGTTGTTTGTAGCTTGTTCTGTCAGTACTCTGGATTCATCATGATGCTACTGAGTTTGATTATATGGGTAACAATTATAGTATGCTGGGTTTCCTATTGCCACTAGTTAGTGGTTATGCAAAAAGGTGAGTGTTTATATTATGACGTGCAGCCAAAGCCTGCTTTTTCAACTCATCATCTGTTTCCATTTATAACTACAGCCAGATTTTTTAGCCAACATTTAAAGGCCAGCATAACTCCAGATGGGCCAAACAATAACTATGCAACAAACCTAATTTTAAACAACTTTAACTGAACTGAGGTTCACTTCTTACCTGGAAGATCTCGTCTTTATGTGACTCGAAAGAGTGCAACTTCAGCTTCAGGTTCCTCAGGTCCCACAGAGCCACAGTCTAAAAATAAAAAGTAGTCAGCTTCCACTGATTCAACCCATTATACAAACAAGAGTAAATAAGAACAGATCCTTGGACGGTAATGTGCTGTGTAACAGATGTACAGAGAGCGGACCCACTTTATCTGCAGAGCCAGTGGCCAGTATGAACTCGCTGTAGGGATTGAAAGACAGGCAGTTGACCTCAGCGGTGTGGGCATCCACTGCATGGCTGGGCTTGGAGGTGTTGTTGGACCGCGTATCCCAACTGTTCCAAAACAAAGGCACCATTGTTCAAGAGAAAGTCGAAACTGAGCAACAACTTTGTTTCTCACAAGTCATCTGTAAGATATTGTTGTCAAGTTGAAAACAGCTTACATCATGAGTTTCTGGTCATCAGCGACAGATCCAAAGAGTGACTCATGGAGCAGGTGCCAGGAGACATCCTCAACCACAGCAGTGTGGCCTGTGAAGATTGTCTTGGCGTCAACAATTTTTCCCTCCTTGGGTACTGTGCTGATGTCCCACAAGCAAATAGTCTGTAAAGAAAGCAGGAGACATGTCAACACATCAGTTAAACTAGTTAAGTAAAATAGTAACAAACAGGTTAATTATCAAAGTAAAATAAAATAAGACATTTGTAAAACGGGAACAGAAATATAGGACAAAAAATTAAGGTATGCTTTGAAAGGTTGCTCACATGGTCATCAGAAGCACTGAGGAGGCAGCCGCTGAGGTTTGGGTTCCAGGAGAGGCCGTAGCCTTCTTTCTGGTGACCTCTCAACCGCAGGTCAGGGGTGCATTCTCCAGAAGGGTCTAAAATAATTTTAAAAAAAGCATCAGTGCTGTAAAATGTTGCAGAAAAAGTACTTGTCATAGACTCAACAGAGAATGTGAAACACAGCATTAATCCCACCTGGTTTGGAGGGGTGCTTTGTATAATCAAAGACCAGCACGTCACTGGTGGGGGTCTTGGTGGCGATGATGCAAGGATTCTGGGGCATGTAGCGGGCTCTGTTCACTTCTCCCTCGTGGTTGATTTTGATTTCAATTTCGATCTTACCGCTTACTGATCCAAATCCTCCAAACTCTGAAATAATGCATGACAAACACATAACATTACTATTGCAACTTAACCTGTAATTCATCTTAATCTCATGAAGTTGCTAAACTGCATTTTAATCTCCTAAAATGTTACCATAACAAAAACACAAACCTATTATTGCAGCATTTAAGATCTAATTCTGTGACAGATTTTGATCCAATTTAACTTTTAGTAGAGGTGAGAACTGTAAGCCACAATATATGAACTTTGTGTTGATATGACTGCATTGAAATGAAATAGTTAATACTGAACTGTCACCCAGCCTTTATGAAATTGTTGCAATGATAATGACAAATGTGATATTGACAATATACTTTATCCATTGATTCATGTATTTTGTATAACAAATTGCTGGGCACAACTTTAAACATAAAAGTGCTTAAAATGCATATATAATCTCTCACCTCCTTTTTCGCTGTCATAGTGTGAGGCATCAAACTGGGCATCATCATTTGGGAGCTGAACACTGGCAATCACAAGGTGATTCTGTTCATCGGAAGTGTGTGTCCCCAGAACCAGCCGGTGCACACTGTAGTCTTTCCCCTCTGGTCTGTGAAGTGGAACAAAACAAAAACACACATTTTCATTCATTCACTCATTCCCCCCAAAAAAGGCAGGCACCTATCACCTGGCATGTTTTGTGGGCATGTCAAGGTGCAGATCTCCTCCTACCTGGTGACATCTGGCAGCCACTGAGCGGTTAGACTGGGCCACTCCAGGGCGTGAGTCATGACCAGGTCATAAAGAAAAGGCGTGTTCTTCTTCCAGATCTTGTACTCCTCATTGATCACCCTTTCCTCCACAGCATCATCAAATGCAGCTGTGTTCACATAATAATCACAAGCAACACAGAGCCATGTTATAATGATAGTCAGAACTTATGTCATGCAGCATCTAATTCAACCTGGACTGAACAGAATATATTAAAGGTGACATTAAAGTTATACTCCACCCAGCAAAGTCGTTTCCTTGTTAACTGGCACTATGGTTTATTTTCCTGATAAGCTGGCATTAGTACAAGTTACTAGAGTTAAAATACAATAATCCTAATCAATACCTCACTCCACATGGAACAATAAGTTCACCGGCACAAGTAAATTAATAATAACAATTAACTCGGGTTGTCTACCTGCTAACGTCAGCTAACAGTTAGCTGGCAACAATGAAAGGAGATGCTGACTGGCGCGCCAACAGACACCGGTTCATCCTGACTCGTAGTTTTTATCTTTCTGGAGAACACACACGCAGTTTGAACCACCCAATTCAGACAGGTGAACACTCTTACCGTCTTTATCGGTCATTATGTCGCCGTTAAACAGCTAATACCGATGAAAAAGGGGAGTAATTTGGGGGAGAGCACTCTGGAAACAGCACAGCACGAGAGGCTCGCAATGGCGCCAACTCCATAGAAGGACGACCGGCCAATCAGCGTTGTCCAAAACAGACAGGAAGCCGTTACCGCTACATCCGGGACCTCCCCCTCCTCCTTCTTCTTTGGTGTTTATTGGCACATCCGGAACCACCTCCTCATTATTTTACTACCATGTTGTGACCAAACAGCGACATGGTAAGGTAAAGTTTTCTTCATTTTTTCAAACGTTAAACAAACTTACTGCTCAAATGGACGACCGTGAGCTGGACCTGACTGAGGCGCAGAAAGCTACCAAGTCAAAATATCCGCCAATCAACAAGAAATATGAATGTGAGTCTGAAATTGTGATAAATAATATAGATAGCTTAGCTCTTTTGCTATTACTTTATGTGTGAAAATGACTCTTTTTACAGCCGAGTTAACTATAAGTGACCCTCCTGGTTTATTCTTGAAATAAATTAAGCTGTTTATCTAAATTAAACAACATATGCCACACACAGACTCACCAATTCTACTTTGCTGCGGAGTTGGTCTAATAGCATGTGTCTGATTATCATTACAGACTTGGATCACACAGCAGATGTACAGTGAGTGTGGTTTGTTATCTTGGTAAAAGTGTCAGATGTCATGTTTCTCTGTTGTTCATTAGGGATCAAATATCATAACGTCTGATGTGATCTCTCTTGCTAGAATCCACTCCTGGGGAGACTCTCTGGAGGAAGCCTTTGAGCAGTGTGCCATGGGCATGTTTGGCTACATGACGGACACAGAGACTGTGGAGCCCTTAGATACTGTTGAAGTGGAGTCAGAGGGTGAGAGAACAGATGATGTGTCGCCTCAACTATACCTATTCATATCACTTTGTTACCAAATCACTGAAACTTAACTCCTTCTCAAAAGGTGAAGACATGGAGTCTCTTCTCTTCCACTTCCTAGATGACTGGTTATACAAATTTAGTGCAGATCTCTTCTTTATTCCCAGGGTGAGTATACTGGTCAGAAGTCAGTTACGGGGTGCTTAACATATTGCTTGCATTTAGTGATAAAAACATTCACAGGAGGCATGATGGGAGAGAGTTTTTGTACACTGCAGTGCATTTCTGCTTAAAACTTGTATAGGATTCTTGTTTGATGCAGACTGTGTAAAGATCTTCATTATATACTATATGTCTTAATCATTTAGTAATGATTTATTTTTTCTTGATGTTCTGTTGCAGGAGGTCAAAGTTTTGCATGTAGACAGAGTGCACTTCAGAATCCGCTCCATTGGGTAAGTTTGGGTACCTCTTAGTAATAACATGAAGGTTATAGCAGATAGAGATCCTAAAATTATTCCTCAGATATGAAGTGGACATGTTTTGAAATACAGAAAATGTAATTTCCATTGGGTGTTCACACTGTGTCTTTTGTTTGTTTATTGACTGTCTTCATTAATTTTTAGTGAGACTGTTGAATCCATACATATGCTGTGTTTCCAAAATGTCTCAGATCTTTGTAAAAAAAAAAATCTTATTCTGTCTTTCTTATAGAAATACATACTCATGTAGCATATGTATCACCAAGTTGTAAATGGTTTGGGTTTCGAATGCCCTCCTGTAGCCTGAAAGAGTCTAAACCAGTTATACAATCTACTTGATTTGGTTTTTTTTTAGCTACATCTGCTCTCTCATGTGGTAATTTTTCTTTTGTTTATTAAAGGTGGGGTGAAGAATTCTCTCTGGAAAAGCATCCGCAGGTAAGTCGGTTCAGGATGTCTATTTATGCAGCATGCATAAGAAGAATCTTGCTTAAAGATTGTTCAGGATATAATGCTGTACAGAATAAATAAAAGATTTATTTCTAACTGTTATGCACTGTGTTGTCATTCTAGGGTACAGAAGTGAAAGCCATTACATACTCCGCAATGCAGATCCACGATAAAGAAAAACCAGAGATATTTACCATCATTGATATCTGACAACACCTCCAGAGGGAGATCACAGTCCTGGTTCGATGGAGCTGGAATACCTGCATGGCCAATTTAAGTGGCCTTTTTATCTGAGGCAATGATTATAGAATTGTAAAATCTTGTTTCATACTTGTAGGTTAAACTGTCTACCAACATGAGCATTTCTCTATATTTATAGTGATGTGGATGCACACGATGCAATGAAAGAGTTCCATGGCAGAATAATATGACATTGACATATACATAATTTACATGCGTTCAGAAGGCTTAAAATGCGTTGGATTCAGGGAAATAACTTTTTTCTTGGGTCATTATTGAATAGTAAACAAAACAAAACCATCACTTTAAAATGATGTGATGGTTTTTAACACATTTACTGACCGAGCTTTACTTGAAATGCTTTAGCAAATTCTTATTCTTATTTATCACAGAACTGAAATTGTGTTGATGCCTTATTAATCATTGTAAACAAATCAATATACATTTATTTTTTCAGTCGGATTGATTAAATGGGTACTAGTACTTTAAAAGAATGGTCTCTCTTAAGCATTTTTTGTAGGTGTGTGTTATGTCAGAAAAAAACACCAAAAATCATTCATAACTGACACATTTTTAAGTGTAACACATTATGAACTATCACATATTGCCATCAGATCTTTTATCTCCTTTTGTTTAAACCCATTCTCTAAGAGTAAACTGACACACTACTAATATACAATGCTAATACAACACAATACAGTACAAGCTTATACATAAATGTAGAGTATATATGTACTATTCTCTTGTTAATTCCATATAGAACTACCAGGCTTGTTTGAAGCTGTTAAACATAAAAATGATTGCAAAGACTGATCAACAGAGATCCAACATTTCTACTCTTGAATTTCTCAGAAAGCTAAAGATACATTGTGTACTTGATGGTGCAGGTTCATGCCTGTTCAAAGGACTGTAATTGGAGAATATGTGACATTAAAACGAAGATTGCTTCCAGTGACTTGAGGCAGAGGGAGAGCAGGGCATTTTCTTTTGTGGGTTATTGGCTGAATGCCAGAGTGTAACAAACTGATTTCTACAATCAATTACAGGTTTGTGATCTTGGAAATATGCCATATTGTAAATCATACAGGTGGATTTGTCAGGGACGGGTGCACTATATTGAGCCTGTATAGAGAGGAAATGGTTGATGTGATTCTGGTTCTTTTACAATACTTTAAGTTGGAATGAATGATGTAGCCTATAGTCCTCTGGCTGGCCCTTGTATCCCAGCTGGACCTGGGTTTGTTCGGGCCTACAGGGCTCATGAATTCATGGATATACCACTAATAGCCAGTGTGTCTTACTGCTTAAAGTTACAGTCCATGTGATCATCAGTCCAGAGGTCAGGAGTGAACTTGCAGCTCATTACATCAAGCCTCCCATCAAACCAGATCCACAAGCCCAGCTGGAGTTATAGTTTCAAAGACTGCCAGAGGAGAACAATGGCAGGGGTGGATCCAGAGACTTTAAGGAGTGGCAGAAATATATTTGAACCAGAATAAACCCAAATATTCACCGTTGCCTACAAGTGTCTCTGGACTGCCTGCAGCTACCAACATCTCTGGAACTGCTCATTCTGCAGACAAATGTCCAAATTTCAGATCAGTCATGCAAGTGCAACATGTAAAAGCACCCAGTCTAAAAAGCACTAAAATTACTTACTATAGCCCCAAACAAAAAGCCATATTAGTCAACAATACAGTGACAGCTCATTCAAAGCTTACCTGGAAGTTTGCACTATATATATATATATATATATATATATATATATATATATATATATATATATATATATATATATATATATATATATATATATATGTATATCTGCCACACCTTAAAGTCTTCATTCCACCCTCTTGCTACCCCATGAATATTTCTCTAGATCCGCCCCTGGGTCGTGGCTTGTATGAATTTATGGTGTCTTGTAAGCCCATGTGGGCTGGGCATGCTATTGTGTGCACGACACAATAATGTACTCATTGTTCCATATAATAGTTGGGGGGAGAAATTGTGGACAGAAAATAATCTGCTTAGTATTTTTTTATTATTAACAAAAGGATAATATACAAACACTAAGGTAAACAATATCAGCACATATAAATCAAATTTAAATGAGTCAGAGGTTTCAGTGAAAAAGGTTGCATCATGTTTCAATAGCTTATTACTTTTTTGTTGAGTGATTTAAGTAGAGAATTAAGGAGAAAATATGAGATCTTAGGCAGTGATTTAGAAAATCTGTTTGTGAATAAAAAACCTTACATATTAAAGAATAATGGAATTAATCAGATATTCAAGAGCGCCATCATCTGGATTATCATAGTAACAAATAATATATTTAAGATTAAAAGAGTAAACAGAGTTAGCAGCTTCAAAAAAGTGAGACTCTAGATCTGTCCAAAATTGTTTGAAATATTTCACATAAAAAATAGGTGAGAAATTGTTTATATATAATGTTTACGTTTATATCTGTACACTTGCTGCTCAGTATTTGGTGGACCCCGGTGCTCTCTGGTCGTGACGTCATTGCCTCCTACTGCGTCTCTTCCTCCCGTTGAGCTCAAATACAGCTGCGCCATCCCTCCTTTGTCCACTGAAGAGAGCCCGGCAGCCTGCGGCGGAAAGATACCGGTGGATTTTTCTGCGAATTTCACCCTTTACTACACTCCAGAAACTGCTGTTATCGAGTTAGCTGCAGTTTCGTTTAGGGAGAAGCTTTAATTTAATCTGGCCGTGCCAGCACATTATGAGCCAGGCGAATGCTAACAAGAACAAAACTGAGTACGCCGTAGAGTCAAGCCCCGCACAGAAGAAAAGCAAAATGGAAGACACTAAATACCTCCCGGAGCTCCTGGCTGAGAAGGACAGCTTGGATTCATCGTTCACCCACGCCATGAAACTTATTTCTGCAGGTACTGAGATTGTTTGCTATCTTCTCAAAGCTAACACAGATTAGTAAACCGTGGCACGGCGTGAGGCCTAAGTTAGCGTCTTTTTTCTTCCTCCTTGTCCGAGTCTTCAGCGGCAGACTGAGGCCTGAACAATGGCGCATTAAACACGTGGTTGTTAGCGATGTGGGTCAAAGCCTCTGGTTTTATAAGTGTCAGGTTTTGTTTATCTAACTCACCAGGAAGACAGCTTGTTCCATAGGATACGTAAATATTCAAGCTTTATGCATGAATCAGCCTTGTTATGTAACACCCAAGTTAATTGAATGGCTCATCGCGCCTCGCGGCACATTTACTTGTTGTAGCTCATTAAATGCACGAATGCAATGAAAAGTGGGTTGCATGTGGCACAAAATACAGTTTATATGGCGGGAAAATGGTTAAGATGCCGGGAATTCAGTTAAAAACTGCAGAACAGCTTTGTTATGGCTCTCTGCAGATTCCTGCAGGATGACCTGAGATGTTTCCTCTTTACATTGACATTACAAATGCTGTTTATATTAGCCCGCAGCACTGCATGTGTGTGTAGGATCATGCTCTCAAACATTTTTCTCACCTGCAGAGATTGAAAGGATCCAGAAAGGCGAAAACAAGAAAGAACCAGAGAAAGAGGCGTATCTGGACCTGTTTGCTACCAAGAATCTCAAACTCAAAGAGCGAGTACTCATTCCCACCAAGCAGTACCCAAGGGTTAGTATTTCCTTTTTTCTACTTCTTGATTATGAGTCTGACCACAGTATGTGTTCCTCAAGAACTGGCTCACCCTGGCAAATGAGGTCAACTTGCAAAACTGTTTAGTGACTCTTCAGTAATCTTCCTCAGTGCTGGACCTTAAATGTAAACAGCGTGTCGTACATTTCCAAATCTCTTCCGCCAGCTTTACTGTCCCAGAATTAAGTCATGCGTCCAGTGCCCCACTAAGCTTCTGCATGAGCAAGTCTGCAGTAGTTGTAACAATGCAGTGTGGGATGATGAGTGACTCTGGCACCTACTGTGGAGACAAGAAGGGAACTTGTGCTTAATATTACTGTCATAACCTGGTCTCATGTCTGAGCAGACATGAAACCAGGTTCTTCTATTCACTGTTATTCTACTCCTCTGTAATGGTAATGGAAAGAAGCAATACAATACTGACTCTTTTCACTTCACTTCTTTTTACAGGTCAACTTTGTCGGTAAGCTCTTAGGACCTCAGGGCAGCACAATCAAGAGGCTCCAAGAGGACACAGGTGCAAAGATTTCAGTCCTCGGTAAAGGTTCCATGAGGGACAAGAATAAGGTATGTGAGAGTTTGCATTGCTGCACAGTTCAAAGGATGTTACCCTGTATGGCAGACTATTATTATTTGCATTTAATGTTCTTTAGGAAGAAGAGCTGAGGAAGGGTGGTGAAGCTAAATATGCCCACCTTGCCATGGAGCTGCATGTGTTCATTGAGGTGACGGCCCCCATTCCAGAAGCCTACTTGCGCATGGCTCATGCCATGGAGGAGGTCAAGAAGTTCCTAATCCCCGTATGTGTCCAACAGACTCTTATTTCTCATTCACAGACATGGATTGTGCTCTTTAAACGTAGCATTTGCATTGCAGATATTTAAGCAGTTTCCTCTCTAGCCACCCCAAAGGAAACCCCTACTTAACAGACTGTTTTTGTCTGAAGGAACCCGGTGAGCAGGACCCGTACATGGATCCTCACTTCCTGAACGGATCACAGGACGGTTCAGGCAGGGGACGTGGCGGTCACCTAGGAAGAGGCAGAGGTGTACCACCTGGTGCTGGAGGACCAAGGTAGGAGTCTTGGTGGTTCTGACTTAAGCCATATTCATGCTGACATTGACCTCTGCCACAGCACAATGTATGAATAATGATAACTTTATTTTTTATTTTGCTTACACAACACAAACGCCATATGTCGCTGATGATTGCATTTTACAACCTGGCTAATTCCCCACAGGGGGCGAGGAATGCCACGTGGGGCCCCTCGCGGTGCAATGCGTGGTGGAGCTCCACGGGGAGGACTGGGACGGGGCAGCGCTCCCAGAGGTGCACCATCTGGTAGGGGTGGACCACCTTCAGTCCCTAACAGAGGTGGCTCGGCTTCCCGTGCTAGACCCCCTTCGGGAGGAGCACCAAGGATGCTCCCCTCCTCTGCCCTTTCCCACCAGCAGCTCCAGGTTCCCCCTTCAGCATCGCAGCCCAAAGCTGATGGCTATGACGATTATGTAAGTTTTGCTTTTTTTTTTGAGCCTTGGTTTCTCCATTAGACATATTTGTCTCTCACTTAAGTGATTTCTTGGAGAGCGCTATGTAGTTTTTGTAGTTGACTGACAATCATTGATTTGTTTTCCTTCCAGCCCCCATATGAAGAATCCTACGCAGAGCCTGCCTATGAGGGATATGATAGTTATTATAGTCAGCAATCTGCACCTGCGTAAGTCAAAATGGATTTTATATTTCTATTTCTAGAGTGACTCAGTTTTCATTTATAGTTCTTAAATGTAAAGGGTGCTGTGTTGACATTTCTTTACAATCTATCCTCAGGGACACTGAATATTATGATTACGGACACGGAGAGGCTCAGGAAACCTCATATGTGCCATATGGTAAGACTTTGATTTTACATTTGTTGTTTTGTTTTGTTTTTAACAATGTAACACACTCACTGAAGAGTCTTACAAGGCAGTGATTGGGCCTCATTTCTTCCTCACTCAGAATGATGACTTTTTTTTCCTATCTGTCCTTTTTGTTGTGTGTTTTTTGTTTTTGTTTTTTAAGCTCAAGATGATTGGGACAACTCATGGTCCGGCTCCGGGGCTGGAGGCAAATCCGCTCCAGCCAGGCAGACGAAGGGGTCCTATAGAGAGCATCCATATGGAAGATACTGAACGGCTACTGGTAGAGAGTTGCAATGGCAACTGTCTCCGATTGTAACTCACTTAACTTTTCAAAAGTAATTCCCGTCACGCTTGTTCCCTTTTTTTTATGCTTGATTTTATTTTTGTTTTTTTGGGTTGTTTTTTTTAAAACTCGGTAGAGACGTTTTGTTGGATGTATCATAGAGTGCCAGAGGAGAACATGAACGCAAGGTTTTTCATTGTTTATCTGTTTCCATTTAATGTTTGTTTTCAGTTGCGTAGTTGGCAGTCAAGGTCCTAATGACATAAACCGAACTAAGAAACAACATTGACATTTTAGTGATATTTGATGGTTATCTTTTCAGTTAGTTGTTCATTTACAAAATGTGATTGTGGCGATAAATTCTTCTCACTTAGGCTGCATTTTAAAGTCCTTCATGACTGGACAAAAATTATTCATAATGCCTCAATGTAACTTCACTATAACTAGAATAGATTTAGTTGCAAACTCAATACAGCCCTGAGCTGTTTTGATTAAAACAAAAAGTATGTCTTATATACTTGTTTATATTACAATTCAAATCTAGTCTTGTGTCAAGTTACAGTCTCCTAAAATACTATTGAAATCCATTTGACAAAGAAAAATGCCTCTATTTTTGCCACCTTTACAATTGGTATATTTTGATCTGTCGTACCATTACTTTCAAAATCATCATTGATCGACTAATTCTTGTAAAGTTTGAAGGATTAACAATTCTTACTGTGTGTGAGCAGGGCTGCAGCCAACTCAATATTTTGTACATAACCGTAGGAAAACTGTGTATGCTTTTAAGCCGTGCCGTCTCCAAAATGCATAATGCTTGTGTACCTTTGGCTAAATAGGATACTAAATATATCCCAAAATGTTTTTCTGCAGTGCGTTGTTTCAATAAAGTTTCTAGTTTCTTTTTAATCAATCTAAACATGGTATTTTGCCTTTGTTGTACCAAAGGAATGCCTTCGGTTTGTGAAAGTGGTCCTCAGTGTTTCTCAAAGCTTGAAAAAGCTGTATGTATATACGTCAGCGTTATTTATAAAAAAAAAAAACAGAAAAAGCGGTGTTTGACAAAGAGCTCATCCTCTTCGTCTGTCTTCAAAACGTTTCTAAATTACATTTGTAATGTCACCTTCCAAAAAAAAAAAAAATAAAGCTCATCATTCCTTGAAGTAATGTGCTGCCAAATACATGTTTGACTTGAGAATGATATAGTGCTTGAACATGTATTGTCATCAACCTTTAGTTAGTGTATCTCTTCAAGCTCTCAAGAGAGCAATGTATCTTCAGCCACTTGAAATAACTGAATTTCAACAGTATTTCAAATCAAGCTTGCAGGGATCTTACTTGACTTTGATGCAAAGTCATGCTGGCTGGTTTTTATAAAAGAAAAAAATCGCAGAGGAGAGGATTCTAAAAGCCTAAAGATCGCCACAAGAAGGTAAAACTAACCCAACACTCATTTGTTAGACTTTTTTGTTTTGTTTTATGTGGAAAAACATCAAGTAATGCAAGTCATCCAAAACATCCAAAACATTGAAGTACAAAATATGCTATCAGTAGTTATTCCGAGCAAAATAAGCCGTACAAAACAATCAGAAATGGTTGTGATGCAACTCTTGCTCAAATAAAAACAATGGTCCATCCATTTCACTCGATACTTAACCAATTTCCATCTTGATAATTTCTGTAGAATGTAGATTACTGAAAATTAGTAGTTGCACTCAAAGCGTTAAAACATCCCATTGGTGGACAAAACCCTTCAGCTTGAGTTGCATGATACTTTTGTAGTATAACGTTAGTTTTGCATGTGTGTTGTCCACTGTGTGCATGCAGGCTCTGGTGTGTCAGAGATCTCATTTCTTTTTCTCTTTGTAGGTTGTCAGAGAGTTGTGTAGGTGCAGTTGAGACAATGAACTCCAGCTTACCAGGCCTTTTACGGTCAGTTGAACAAAAATTTCAAATAATCACTTGAAATTCTTCTACCTGATGGGCTTTTTTTTTTTTGACTCTGTATGAAATTTAAAGACTCAATGACCATATGGACACATACAAATAATGTTGCCCTAAAATGTTTATCACCAGCTATTGATTGGAACATGAATTGAGTGCTTTTTTTTTTTTTTTTTTAAAGTGACACACAAACCTTGAATTTTGCTGCTAACATGAACTCTCGCTGTTTTCAACAGGTCATGTCCATTGAAAGTCCCTGGAAACAGCAGAGGCCTTGCAGTGTCTCTGAGACTGATGGCTTCTTGATCAATACTAATCCCTCAAGGGATTTGTCTGACCAAAACAGTGTAGAGGGAGCTTTCTCCATCACAGCTGAGAACATGCTCTGCTCTTCTGAAATATTGCTGTAATGATAAAAGAATCTTTTTTTTTTTTTCTTTATAAGAGGATGTTTTGTATCATTGATCATTTATCTTTTTATTGAATGTGTTCAGTTTTACGATATTTTTTTAAACAATACATCTTTAACTGGCTTTTTATGAAAAATAAAGTTTTGTACCTAAATGGTGTATTTTTTATTAAGATATAAGAAGTCTGTCTGAACATGTGATAGGATCCCCAAAAGTGGATTCTCAGGATTAGCAGAATAATTTGTCTGATCTTGCAGTTTTTCATATTCCTGTTCAGTTCAGTCTTTGTAGATCTAATCATTCTTTATTTGATTTACCATATGTTGTCTTGTTTGCACTTATTTCTGTTACTCTTCATATGCAGCAATATGTATGAGGTCGCCAAAACAGACTACATCAGATGTGCCTGTCAACTACATGCTGCTGACCGAAGACAAGCAGGTTTTTGTGCAACAGCTAATTTCATTGAGAGATATACAACACAGGTGAACTATGAAATGAGGTGTTGACCACACCGTGTCATTGAAGGTTGCATACCTCCCTGTCTAAAGGCCCATAGACGCGGCAGGTGCTGATACGCAGTTCTTTTGCCTCAATTTGATATTCTTGACTAGACTATCTTCTATCTGAGCCTGCAGTGGAGGTAGGATTTGGAGTCAACAAAAAGACCAAAGAATCCTTCAGTTGATGTGATTTGAATTAATGGGCTAAAACATTTACAGGCCTGGTGCTTTCAAGTAGATGTTGAAACTGAAACTAATGATTATTTTCATTATCAATTAATCAATTATTTTCTCAATCTTTTAGGCGTTGGGTCTATAAAATTTCACTGTTTCACAAAGCCTAAGATGCAACCTTAAATGTCTTGTTTTGTCTCAGTCAGCAGTCCACAAACTAAAGATAAGATATTTCTTTTTTTAGAAGACTAAAACCACAACATATTCACATTTAAGAAGTTGGAACCAGGTCTTTTTCTTAAAAGAAAAAAAAATGACTCAAAACTATTAATCAGCCATCAAAATAGTTGATTAAATTTGGGTCTATCGACAAATTGATTAATCAACTAATCTTTGCAGCTCTGGTATTACATCCTCCCAGTAACTCTGTTGATGGACAATAATGAAATTCCCCAAATAGAAGACCATTTCTAGTACAGAGGTTGCACCAAAGCTAGTTTCACATACACTACAAGCATTATTGTAAACACACAGTATTAGTAACCGCCGCACCACATCCTCATCAGGTCACTGCTATGATAACAAAGAAAGTGAAACGTCTGAGTCTATTACATAACAGTTTCTTTACAGCATATTGTTTCCCTGTGCTTCATGGTTGAAATATCGGCGGAATGTCCCTTTAAAACGACTCTCCTCCCACAGGACGCTGACATATCTGCGCCCCTTGGTGGAGGTAAAGCACCTCGAAAGCTGGTTTGCCAACCACTAATAACCACTAGAGAAGAAGAAGAATATCCGCGCCCCTAGCAGCGGCTAGTTTCACATCAACAATGACTGTCTTCGTTGATTTCAGTGTATACACCGCCAGCATTTCAGTAACTATTCTGAAATTGTATTGCGTTTAGCGGATTATCTATGCACCAGAGTAGCATCTGACACACACACACACTGAAGACACTGGCGCAGGTAAGCTCACATTTTCTTGTCTAACCTGTTTGATAGGTTGGTTGGGAGCTAACTTAGCTAGCTAGTCAAAATAGCCTGAGCTAGGCCTCAATCTTTGTATTTAATCAAGCATGGTCTTGGCAGACAGCTTGGGGTCCGTCCCTCATTGTACAGCTCCACGTTGTTTTCGCCTGCTGCCTCATGGCTCTAACACACAAGGCTCCCCCAAGAGATGTTTGACTCGATTAGAGATGAAGTGTTGTAGCTACTAAGCTAGCTTGTTATGTCAGCTTCCGCAAAAAACTTGCACTATATTAGGGGATGCTATGCAGCTAGAGAAAACATGTGTTGTAATACATGTTTATGAGGGAGAATCAGTGCAGGTCATTAGATTTATTTGGCATTGTACGCATTTTGACTGGCAGCAAAACAGCTTGAGGTTGTTTGATTTTTGCTGTTTGTTTTGACACCTTTCATAACACAGTTTCTAACCATAATCCAATCACTGACCAACACATCTTCATGCTGGGCCAGTAAATTCTATCCTATCTCATACATACCACAGCTTGATTTGAATTATTTACACCCATCAGTCAATCAATATTATTTCATGTGAATGCACCAGATCAACCCTCACAGTCACCCTTCCTGCATGTAAACAGGTCCCAGATCAAGGAGAGATATAAAATTAGACACGCAGCTGAGGGAAGTGAGCCGTGGGTGTGTCTGCAATGGCTGGTGGAAGGAGAGGGGCGAATCGTACCACGTACTGCAGACCTCCACTAAGCAATGAGCAGGGCTCGGTCAGCAACGGCAACCACTCAACCAGCTCCCCGGTCACTGGGGTGCGATCTCGTACAAGGTAAGAGAGTTTCCTTAGAGCTAAGCCCCAGATATCATACACCCTATGAAAACAATATACATCACAATAAACTGTTTGAAAGTAGCTTTTTCTGCATAATCAGCGTCTTCTGCTTTGTCTGTAGGAATGGTTCGGGGACGTGTATGTCCAGCCCCCCGCTGGCTGCACAGACGGTGGTCCCTCTGAAGCACTGTAAGATCCCAGAGTTGTCCGTGGATCGTAACGTGCTGTTCGAGCTCCATCTGTTCTTCTGCCACCTCATTGCCCTCTTTGTACACTATGTCAACATCTACAAGACTGTATGGTGGTACCCCCCGTCACACCCTCCTTCACACACATCACTGGTGAGTACTCAGCGATTAGCTGATAACTGATGATCATATCGGTATCATGGTATCAGAGTCACTGTCTTTAAAGTCTCCTTACTGTGTCTGAGTTTTTATGTCTTGCTTTGTGGATGTTACTGTCAAACTATCTGCTTATTTATGTTTACAAAACAATAGAAGGTGACACATTTGAAAGTACTGTTGATTTAGTGTGTGTGGTGGAAGTGATAATCCTGAATCATTCTTATTATTTCCAGAACTTCCACCTGATTGATTATAACATGCTAGTGTTCACAATCATCATACTGGCAAGAAGGTTAATTGCAGCAATTGTTAAAGAGGTAAGAATTCTATTTTTGACTTCCACATTTTCAGCACTAAAGCACTCAACTAACTACCTACCTAAAAGTCTCATTATACTCTTGCCTGTTTGTTTGTTTTTTTTAAACATTCGAGTCCAAGGTAAGCTGAAACTGGATAATAACATAATCAAAGTGAATACACCATCCAAAAATATGTAAATATGCAATTACGCCTGCACAGGTCCACTTTTGCAAACCCACACCCACAAAGCTCAGTACCGAAACCGACCCGTTACCAGCGATTATCTCCATGTCAAACCCATCTGATTAAACACATAGCCTGCACAGTCACTCACTTTAAAGTGCTTTATTTTTACTTGTTGCACAATCATAATCTGTGTCTCTGCAAGAAGGGCAGTATTGCACATTCACTGACATTCACACGTCAGTACACACACAGATATGCAATCGCAGATACCGCAGCAGTTTGTCTCTCACACACACACGCAACAATGATTGCATACAGCTCACTTGTATGCCTCAGAACATTGTGCAACACACTCTGAAGTTTCATAGTAATCCACTGACATGCTCCACTTTACTTCCCAATAATAATAAAAAAAAGTCTGGCAGCTAATTAGACTTGATAATATTAGCTGATTAAGATGTTAGATATACTGCAAATCATCTTCATTTCTGATTTCTCTTTTTTGTTCTCATTTCTGACTTCTCTTTTTTTTTTTGCTCTCACTTGCTATCCGCCTGCATTTAGTTTATTTTTGCCCGTGAATTTATATAATTATATTTTTTACCCATTACACAACTTTTTTGCAGGTTACCTGTTGCGAACCTGCGGGTACCAGACCAAGTGCAAGACTGTGCTTTGACCTTGTTACTGTTTTGTTTCTCTCATACATCTTTTATTATGTTTCTGTGTTTCCATGATGAATAAAGTTGGAAGGGTATAATAATTTTAATGCATATAACTCTTCCTGTCTGCCTCCCTCCTCTTATCTCCTGCAGGCATCACAGAGTGGGAAACTGTCCTTCCCTCATTCGATCTTTTTAGTGATGGCGCGGTTTGCTGTGCTAACACTGACAGGCTGGAGCCTGTGCCGCTCCCTCATTTACCTTTTCAGAACATATTCTGTCCTCAGCCTGCTTTTCCTCTGCTACCCGTAAGTATCCTCGGGGGAAACAAAGGGAGTTGCACTTGTACCACCTGCATGCGCTGCAGCCACAGTCTTGTTCCTCTGATTTTTCTTAGCAACCCTAAAACATGAGCCTGTCCTCCAAATCGACTTAAAATATATGTTCAATGTTTACTAGTGAAGTTCCAATGTTGTTTGCTTATCTGTGTTATATCACTCCAACCTTATTGGTTTCTGCTGGCGTGTCTGATCTCGTGCTTTCTCTCATCGCTCAGCAGGATGTTTAATGTGTTGGAAAACAGTTGTTGCCACAGGATATGGTCGGCAAGAACTTGGCTCCTACCAAGAACTTGTCTGAACCAATTATCCTTTAAACTGAAGCATTCCTCAGTTGTAATAATTCAAATCTTATTAACTTGGTATGTTTGGTGTTTGTCTGCATTGTTGTGTAGCGCTTCAGTTCAAACACTGTTTTGTAACGTTTGCTTCATTAAATATTTATAATTTAATGCAGTTTGAAATTGGACTTACTTACTTACGACACCCATCATTTCCTAAGCTTGATAGCATTTTGCTTGGATACTGTTCTCAAGTGTCTGTGTTTGCAAACAGTTTCAGCATGGTTGGCAACAGTGGTAACACCTAGCAAGCAGTTGACGGACATTGAAGTGCAGACAGTGGTCAGGTTGAATGTTGATCCTAAAGAGGACAATGTAGTAATGATGTGGTAAATCATGGAATGATTTAGAACTGATAAGACAAAGGCACACAGTTGCTCAAAGCAATTTACATGCTCAACCAGTATTTGCTTTACTAATTTACATCAGCGAGAATATTTGCTTAACTATCCCGGCAGTGTCGATGCAGGACTTTAGGTCTAGTAAAATATGAATTCCTGCTCTTCTTTCCCACAGGTTTGGGATGTATATTCCTTTCTTTCGGCTGAGCTGTGACTTCCGGCGAGCAGGTCCGCTCTCCCCCATTGCCAGCATCGGCTCCAAGGAGGTGGGTAGCGTCAGCCGGGGAAGGGACTACCTGACCGTACTGAAGGAGACGTGGAAGCAGCACACTAGCCAGCTGTATGGCGTTCAGGCTATGCCAACGCACGCCTGCTGCCTCTCCCCAGACCTCATCCGCAAAGAGGTGGAGTATCTGAAGATGGACTTCAACTGGAGGATGAAGGAGGTGCTGGTCAGCTCGATGCTCAGTGCTTACTATGTGGCCTTTGTGCCTGTGTGGTTTGTCAAGGTGAGAAACCGTTGGGCCTGGATTGTCTCAGTATGGTATCACTAGTGTCTTTTTACGTACCACAATACAAGAAGAATGTTTTCTGCATCACCTAAATGCTTTACAACATCTAATTTTTGTTTATATTCCTTTTAGAGTACACAGTATGTAGACAAACGCTGGTCCTGTGAGCTGTTCATCCTTGTGTCAGTCAGTACATCAGTCATCCTCATGAGACACTTACTGCCACCTCGCTACTGTGACCTGCTCCACAAAGCCGCGGCTCACCTGGGCTGCTGGCAGAAAGTAGATCCCTCGCTCTGCTCCAACGTTCTTCAGCACATGTACGTACCACTCGCAGCTTATTATTGGTGTCAGGTGAACAAAATTAGTCACGTCACAGTAGTTCCAGTAAAATCAGATTAGATGAGTAACACATTTAGACCATTTTAGTCAAATCTTCACCTTGCTCTGCTGCCTCTTTTTCCTCACAGATGGACAGAGGAGTACATGTGGCCACAGGGAGTCCTGGTCAAACATAATAAGAATGTGTACAAAGCCATGGGTCACTACAATGTTGCAGTGCCATCAGATGTGTCCCATTATCGCTTCTATGTGAGTATTCTTTGATGAACAGGTCATGTAGAGCAAACATGAGCTGACAGCTTTTTTATTTGAGTCACTAAATAGCAAACATGATATTTGTGGTATTTCAGTACTTAAAGAAGCAGTTATTTGCAAATATTTATCTGATGACTGACTGCTTCTGTCTCTTTCCATCCCCCTAGTTCTTCTTCAACAAGCCTTTACGAATATTGAACATACTCATCATCCTGGAAGGTGCCATGATATTCTACCAGCTCTACTCGTTGATATGCTCAGAAAAATGGCATCAGACGATATCGTTGGCTTTGATTCTCTTCAGTAACTACTACGCCTTCTTCAAGCTTCTAAGAGACAGAATAGTCCTAGGAAAGGCATACTCGTACTCAAACAGCTCATCAGACCAGAAAGTCAGTTAGACCCAAGTTATTATTGGTCATACTCACTTTGGAACAAGACAAACATGTCTAAGAGCTCTGTATTTTTTCTACAAACTGCATTTTGTGTCACATTTTTGTTCTGATCTGCCATAATAAAAAAAGAAATATTTTTGTATTACTTTAAATGTTTGTTTTCATTTGGTTCTAAATATGTGTCCTGGCTTACCACAAGGCCTCTAATTGGATCTTAGTTGTTAGGACATTGGTTATTTCATATATTGCGTTATTAAAGGAGCTCTCCAGCAATTTTGTGTTGCACTCGCATAAAGCATGATAGACAGATTTAAAAAAAAACAAAAAAACAAAAAAAAAACCCCCAACAACAACGGTCAAAACTGATGCAGCGATATCTGAAATTGTAGAGAATAGGTGCTCCAATGATGCTACAATTCCCATAGTACAACTCAATAGCATATTATGATGCGTTCATGTTATATTGATATTAACAGTAATTCCAAGTTTCTGATGTCAACATCCAGGTCATGATTATGACTAGGAAATTGATTTAGCTGAATGTTAGCTAAAGTTTGTCATTTAAAGTAATTAAACACAAGTTTAATAGATAAAGGTGTATATTGTACCTGCACAGTATTTTTAACCTTCACATGACAAACTCTGTGACCATGCAGCCATCTTGAGTTGTGTAATACATGAATAACATCTATCCCATATCATGTAAACGTGGCATTAGACTCCAGGCTTTGAAAACGTCCATTTCTTCTAAACTCCATGCATTAAGTTGTAAATGCGGCTTTTCTATAGGAAAATTGCAACCTGCCAACCCAAGCTGAGATAACCCTGCTGATGTCATCAGGGTTTACTCTGATAACTCCCTTTGAAACCAAAAGGACACCTCCTCTGCTGCTCTTCCTGAGATTTCTTCCTTTGATGGGAGTTTTCCAGTACCACTGGACACCCTTTATAAGTAATGATTAATGAATAATCTACTAATGCTTTATAAATCATTTATAAGCCATTAATACGCATAATTTTTGGGTTGCCAGGTGGTGAAAAATACCCCCTTTCTATACCCTCATAACATTTGCTTTATCTATTTCTTTGAGAAGATTTAGGAAGATGAAAATCCGTTTATTACATTTATACCTGCAGACTTTAATTATTTTCATTAATGACTAAAATAAATAATTAAATATAACTACAGACCTGATGACTTACACTCACCATTTATTAATAACTTTTAAGACCAGATGACTTATCAGAAAGTGTGAGTCAGATGCGAATGGGTCTGTTATTAATAAAGAGTGTTTCACATGTCCTAAGTCAATGAGTCATTAATAAACAGATCATCTTCATTTGTTAAATCAGAGGAATATCCCTTCAACTTACAAGTAAAGTCACTCATCCGGGTGGAGGATTTCCCCTGTTTACCATCTAGAAACCCGGCAGTCACATAAACACATCAGTGAGATATCAGTGAGATGTTTATGAAGAACATTGGCGTCACCGTGTGGCCTGTTTGCAGCATCGTCAGCTCCAACTGTGTAACAGCAAACCTTCAACAACAGGGGATTAAAAGAATCACCTCATGCAAGAAGGACGTCTGCAAAGAGCTATCATCGGCTGTGTTGAGCAGCACACGGCATCTTTCTCACCACACCTATAGTAAACAGATAGTAAGCGGCAGCAGGTTTTCTGCAGGGCTGCTGTTCTCTGGCGCACAGCGGGGCGGACTGGCCCTTTAAGGGGGATAAAGACGACAGCTCCGCACAAGCCGAGCGCATCGATGCCGCGCTTTATATCCCACCAGGCATTTACACCGGTGCTGCAAGGATAATTCATCATCTTCGTGCTTTCTAAAGGCGAATTCCTCTGAAGTCAAACGTGTGTAAATCCCGGCAGGAGAAATGTGACACTGCGCCCAGCAGATGTGCTCTCCGGTGCGTAATTGATTCGGTAAGTCTTATTTGTGTCATCTGTAGACGATAAATCTGTTTACACGTATTTTTTTTACTGTTTATTTAACCATACGGTATAACAAACTCCCTGTTTGAATAGCGCTCATAAACTGGAGCTTCTACAGTGTTGATAAAACCCAAACAAAGACAGATTTTAGCGTATAAAGTTGGCATTGTGTACGTCTAGTGGCCATCTTTGGATCGTACTTTGAACGGAGGCTGGTGCAGTGTTGAGGAGGTAAAAGCTATTATTACAGTCATTTCATCTATTGTAATGGGATAAAGCGTTATACGCCCAGTGCCTGAGATGATAATAGCATTAATGTGCTCACTTGGTCTAATAAAAACGCGCCATAATGATAAACAACCACTCTACTGCTGTAATAGTTGGAAGGTAGCAGTATCACTGCAAAACTGCGCTCCTTACTGGAATACTGTAGTCTACAATACCAAGTAAACAGCAGGTGAACACAGAAATTGTAATGCAATTTAATACAGTTCCTTTGTGAAGTTAATTTTATATTAAAACATTATTTATGCTGCACTGTTTTGCACTAGATTGCATCATAGAAGTGTTTTTGTAATGTAAATAGATAAGAGAAGGTATTTAAATCCTTCTATCTTACCACAGATAAGTCTCAGTAATAATGCAGTATATTGATTTTCTCATCCAGCCATTTGTCTGAGTGATAAACATTAGGTCCATCTGTATGACATAGGCTGTTGTGCATCTTGGTGCAGCAAACCAATCAAATGTCTGTCTATGCATTTCAGTTCTTCACGCAGTAAGAGATACAAACAAAATCTAGTGTGCTGTAGTTTTTTTCGTGGGGAATTTTTAAAAAAGTATATTTAATTGGTTTGTTTGGAGGGAAACTGTCATGAAAACATTAATCCACACGGCTCCAGTTTAGGCTTGTCTAAAAATATTCTTTCTAGGTTACTGTTTCATTAAAAAAAAAAAAGCCAGAAAATTGCTTCTATTAAAATCTTTCCTCTGGGTGCTATCCTATTTAATTAGATTAATGGTGTACTCTTCCCTCGTTGTTACTTGTTACTAAAATGTACTAACACTGGATGTTTGTTGCAGGTGTTCAGTTTGGGATGCTGTTTAACTAATGAAAGCATCAGCAAATGTTTATTTTTCTGCAGAGTGGAGAATCCTGAGCTGCAGGACTAATTTTGGCACAGTCCAAATCCTGCAGAGCTCTTCTCTGAAGGAGGGGGAAACCTGCTGGTTTTGAACTTCCTACCTTTGTTTCAGGATATCCTGGTCATCAGCGAAGGAATTGCCCCTTCATCTTACCCCAGAGAGCTTCACTTAAAGAAAACATTAGTAATAATGGAAGACAAACGCAAGAAGCGGAGCCCAAAGGTGTCTCTCCCTCAGCCCCCTCCTCCCCCCATCAACCCCCGCAAGCTCTCCGTCCTGCCTGCCAGCAAAAGTGCCACCTTCTCTCTTGGCCTGCCGCAGCCTCCCTCCCCAAAGAACAGAGGCAAGTACAAAAGGTCCATAGGAGCACCAGGGCAGCCCAGAGAGGTGTTCACAGCCGTTGTAGCTCCACCAAAGACCACCAGGTTTGTGTTTTAAAGTAACAGGAAAATGCTCCTGAAAACATTTTCTGCATTTTTTTGGTTCCATCTAATTATTTTGTGGCTTATTTTTAATTTTCATGCAGATAACTGGTCAAATTAGATAATGTGAGATCACAAAGTGCACTCAGCTGCATCTGAATATAGTAGAGAGCAATTACATGAGTAAAAATATGTAAGTACCTCAGGATTAAAGACGCCACACTCACCATATTGCACTGACTTTAAAAAGTACATTATACTACATCAGACTTGTCTTTTACATGTTGTCAGAAGCCATTCTGGCAAGTTTTGCAAAACTATCAGAACAGAAGTAGACGAGGCAGTTTACACTACACCTTAAAATGTAATTAAAGAAATAATCAATAATTATTGACATATTACTTTGTATGCATGCAATGAAAAGATTGAAGGTTTGACTGTTTTTCTGGAATTTGTCATTGAGTTACAGAAGCAGGTTACACATGATTCTAATGTTTTCTGCCTCTTTTCTTATCTGTCAGGCCCCACAAGGAGAAGCCCCGGGCCCCCCAGCCAGCAGGGCCCAGTAAAGTAGTCCAGTCTTCCCCCCTGCAGCACTCCTTTCTCACAGATGTCTCAGACGTGAGAGAGATGGAGGGAGGGCTCTTAAACCTCCTTAACGACTTCCACTCAGGCAAACTGCAGGCTTTCGGTAAGACAACCTTGATTAGAAAGGCCACCGAGGGAATATTCTGTTACAGGCTTAAAGTAAAGCCAGTTGAAAAGTGGCTTTGTTACATGAAACAGACTGAAATCAATTACTGTGGTGCTATTTTTGCACATCTGCTGCCATGGAAATACTTTTGACTTTGCTATAATCCCCGACATAAGATACAACACTTTGTACCATAGGAAACTCACAAACAGCTGTCTTGTATTCTAGGGAAGGTGTGCTCCTTCGAGCAGCTGGAGCACGTGCGTGAGATGCAGGAGAAACTCGCGCGACTGCACTTCAGCCTCGACAGCCATGTGGAGGAGCTTTCAGAGGACCAGAGGAAGTGTGCCTCCGACCACAACCTGGAGCACCTCCTTTGCAATGTAAGCACAAAGCAGCAGTCCTGGTCTGTGTTAGTCAAATGAAGTCAATATATTTCAAAGTTACCAAATTCCTTTTTCTGTTATGATCCTTCCGCTGCAGCTGAACAGGAAAACACTGTCAATCGAGACATAAAAAGGGAATTTTGTACTGTAGAAGATATCCACTTTATTTGATTTACTCAGACGGCTGAAGCCCCATGTTATCTTCAGATAAACCCAGATACCCAGCTTTTGACTAACACACATCAGTAAACTAGTATGTTATTTTAAACCATATGTCCCTTTTCTTAAATGAATCTTTGCCATTTGATGGATTGAATTAAGTGTATTTCAAACAAGGAACATTTTGGCATTTTACACCTGTGTACCAGAACGTATTTTCCAACTTGTTCCACACACTGGTTGCAGTCAGTTTTCTTTGTTTTTATCCACAGCATGTTCAGCAGCTCAAACTATCAATTTACCCTTTTAAAATGATATAAAACCAAGAGGAAATTAAATGATTGGGTCAGTAGTGAAACACTACAGTGTGCATTTATTTTAATCTTTTTAAATGCTCCATCGTTCAGCAGATTAAGATATTTATCACATGTATGCACTGTTAATGGTTCAAGCTCATGATTTACTGAGTGCGTGTGACCACTTCTTCCTCCCTTTCACTCTTAGCTGTGATAAAATAATATAAATACAATGCTGTATAACGAAGACTGAGATTAGATTTATCATACACTGATGTTAAAATTGTTATAAGGTACTGAGCATGTTTAAATGTTAAATATTATCCAGCACAAACAGTGACGTGTAGTCTAAGAATGCCTTGAAAGACTTTCTATTGTTAGCTGTAGTTGTTGTGTGGCTCCTAGTTACCCACGCCTGAGGCTGGTATGCTGGCTGTGGAAATCGCAGCGCTACAGTATGTGTGAGGGAGGCGAGAAAAAGCTGTCAGCTCATTACAGACACGAGTGCCAGGAATACTTGCGAGCTGCAGCAGCAGCAGCAGCAGCGGTGGATAATTCTGCCACAGAGCAGACGGGCTGTGAAGTGAGTTTCCTTTGTGTGGATAAGAAGGGAAATTGAGAATTTGCCTTTGTAAACACTGTAGTCGGATGATGGGAGCTGAATTCAAATATTGACCGAACAAGCACACACACACACACCCACAGGCTGTTATGTAATGTGATCAAATTTAGTGATTAGTCCCTTGTAGCACCACAGCATTTTCTTTTTCTGGCTGTTTCTATTTTCAACACACCTCTCATGTGACTGTGTCTTTCATTTGTTCCTGCAGCTGGAGGAGCTCAGCACATCAATGTATCCTTTTCTAATGAAATGACTGTTTATTTATCGGAAACACCGGATTTAAATAATCTGTATTCAGTTCAAAGTCCGTCTGTGTGAATCCTTAACGTGTCCGTGTTCAGACAAAAGCTCCACTTGGCTGAGAACCAGGACCTGCCCAAGACATCTGGTCCCTGACAAAGTGAGGTGTGGAGGACGGCAACCGTGCACACTCATCTTCTCACAACATCCAACCAGTCCAGGTTGCCATGGCATTGATCCAGCTGCCTTAGTAACAGAATGGAAAGATCCACAGGAGGAGGGGCTATTTTTTTTTTCCATTTGTTCAGTGAAGGCGAGGTAACAACACGGTGACTCAAAGCAGCAAAGCATTAAATGAACACGCCAACCAAAATCATAAACCCCCTCATTCATAGCACAAGAAATGACCGACGGGTTTACCGAACAGTTGTGTGAAAGGAAAACATTGTGTCAAAAGTCAAGTTATTGTTGACTAACCTGGTTTCAGTTACTTGTTACATCATTGTGTAACAAATATCTGAATCCAGGTGAGTATAATCTTTGGTTTTCTATTTTCCATTACAAAAAGCACATCTCATGAAAGTTTAACAATTTATATTGTGTTTTCTTATTTCATGTTATGCCTGGTAGTACATGTCTGTTAGGAAAGGTTCAGAAAATTTAGACATATTTAACGTAGCAAACATATTTGGCCCTTGTCGACAACACTGTGGTTAGCTTAGATGTTTTATGGGAGTTCTCACTTTTGCTATTATTCTGAATATACTCCCTCGTTTTTATATCTTTGCTAAAAGTTTATTACTGGAACAAACTGGATTTAATAAAAGCTGGAGACACATTCTTATAACTGCATTTAAAGGGACAATGTGGGGAGACCTTGTGTACAAAATATTTGATTAAGTTAAATGTAAAATGGTTGATATGTTTTGCTAATGTGCAGCTCAGCTACTGTATGTGATGGTTTAATATGGAACTCGAGTTGGAGGATTCTGTCAGTGCTTCTTCAGGACTATCTTTATTTTTGTGAATGAGGGCAGCAGCAGCATCCCTTCAAGCACAAGCTAGTCCACCCTGCTACTGAAATGCTGTAAAATCACCTACTGTAACACGTAGGTCGACGGGGACTCTGTCCAGTCTGACATCCGCTCCTCTCTCATGACACGGTGTTGAATAGCACGTTCATATAGAGATGCAGCAGGCACAAATCTGTACAATTTGATTTCAGAATGGCAGCTACTTTCATGTTTAAAAGTTCAGGGGGTGAGATAATGATTTGCGTTTTAATTCCAAACTTGGCCGTAATATGTAATCCCAGACAAGCCTATTAAAGTGACATTACTGTTGAAATCAGAGGAATGAAAGCGTACCGTGTAATTTCTCAAAGCATCTTACATCCAGTTATTAAAAACGTAATACCAGTCTTTTGTTCTTTTGTACAGCTTGCTAAGCCTACCTCTTTTCCAAGGCCTCGGCCTGGATAGCCTCTGTAGTGACATGCTACATTTCTTGTCACTACATAAAAGATCCTACACAGCTATTTTCTGTTATTTTACATGTTAGGGGAAAGTTTGTCAGAAGACGAGTTTAGACGAAACGCCATAGGCACAACTGAAAGAGAAAACTAAAGATTCTCTCTTGTGTATTCATTGACTGCACCCATTAATAAATGCAAATTTGGCAACTTCAGAGGCAGACAATATGTGTTTTTTTGGACAGAAGTGAATTCCCCTTTCATCTTGAAAAGCAACATAATGTAACTGTCAAGATATAAAGGGGGATTCCACCAATTTTGCATATGAAGTTTCCGTGTCACATAGAGTACTACACAGCCTGTGAACACAATTGTATAATGTCTTCTGTGGCTCTGGAAAGTCTGAAAAACCGATGGAACCATCAGGGCTTTTTAGCAGAAAGCTTGCTTTAAAATTGGCTGCATGGAGTTTGAAATATGTGTTTTAAGGAAGTTCAATGAAATATGCTGTTGAATTTCATTAAAGGACAAAACTCCCTCCATCCCAGTTCCATTAAATTTCGAAAGAGGCACACACACAAGTTAGTTTTACAGAAATAAAACACTTTAATATATATCAGTCTGTCTTTGCTCTTGTTCACAAACAAGTTCAATATAATTTAACAATAGATGAGTTAAAAGGCTACTTGAAGACTGGCACTATACTGAGACAGAATCATCGATCTGGGCCTTCACTGTTTCTCAGGCAACCCCAGGAGTAAAGCTGAACTCCTTTTCCTTTCGAAACCAACCTTGATCTAGGCATCAGTGTACATAGATAGATATATATCTCCTTAACAAAAATATAAACAATTTTGATCCCGCCAGTAAATTTTGGTCATGCAAAAAAAAAAAAAAAAGAAAACTCAGCACATCATTAACAGGATTTTAAACCATTACACAATAGATAAATTAACTGTACCATCATACAGCATACGATTACAGACCAAGCTAATACTGTGCAAATACACATTTGAGCTGTACAAAATTATTTTGTACTATTCTTGTTAATCTCAATTCACAAACCTTTTAAAACAACTACGTAAGACATCTTAAAAATATCACATCACATATGATGAAACAGCAAAAATATACACCTTTCAGATCCCTGTCTTCTTCCTTCTTTTTGTGCATTTCAATTTTACATTCTGCAATAGTGTTTCTGATTTGTCTACAGTACATGTTTAGATTATGAAAAAAAAGGGATGACAATCATATGATGGTAAAATGTAAAACTCATGACGTCTATCATGATAATGAGCTACCTTTTCAAAGTGCAAAGAGAGCAGGTTGAGTACGTGTAAGACCTGATGTCAGTATGTTACAATTGTCCATGCTTTGTACCAGAGGAAATCTCACTGAGATAAGAATAAGAGCTCCTAATCTTTAAGGACTTTCTCTTTATTGATATAAAAGTGCAGGCACTGTAAGAAATGTAGAACATCTCTGTCTTCAAGTAAGGTCAGTGTTGTGTCAATGCTCTTTCTTCTCTTCCAACATTTGGTAGTGTTTGGATTCTGCTTTACCTTTAGGACAAAGTCCTCAGGACCTCATTTAAACCTTTGTGGACATTGGCAGGTTGGGAGGCAGCAAACTCAGTCAGGCTGGGACCCATCTGGACATAAAGGGCTTGGCACAGGTTGGCGGTAGCGCCGCGCACGCTGCCGCCCCGGCCATGAATGGTCCCACTGTGGGTAGAGGTGCCAAGGAGGTGCCACAGCAAGGGCAGCACTTTCTGCTCCACCATCTGGGGCTTGCGAGGGTAGAGCTCTGTCACGAGATCTGGATATAAAAAGTGAGAATTGATAAGAGGTGGTCAGATATACAAACCAGTTCAAAAGCTGAGGCTAAAACTTGCTACATGTTTCAGAATGACTACAACAGACATACCTGCAACCTTTTCGATAAGATCCACTTTTGCTTTGCCGCTTAAAAACTGAGCCTTGGTGCAGAAAGGCTGGAGAAGGAGTATGTTATCTGCCAAGGAAAGAAAACAAAGAAAAAGTCAAATACAATTTTTCAAATCAGACCAAGCATCAAATTTCACCTGTATCAAAAGTTCTGAATTCTGGAAATGAGTACCAAGATTTAAGATCAGTGCATTAATAGCTCCAATAGCAGCAGAGTAGATGGCGTTGTTCTTGGAGTTGAGGTGATTGTCCACAATCGCTGGGACAAGGATGTTAACCACTTGGGACAAGTTTTCCTTCATCAAGTGGATGATTTTCTGTAGAGACTCGAGGGCATACAGATTGACCTTGCTGTTGGATTCCTGCAGCCTTGACTTGAAAGCATCAAACACCTGAAAGAAGGGAGAGCAGAGAGAGAAGAACAAAGGGTAAAAGGTGGAAGAGAGACAGGTTAGTGATGTTTTCCTGGTGATTTTTATGATTAAAATTAAGAACCATGATAAAAGTTACATAAAAATATTGATGTAATTAGAATAAAATTTCTACTAACTGGGAATATACTATTGATGACCATGTTGGGGTTGTGCTGGCAGTCAGTCACTAGCTGGTCGATTCCCTTGATCCTCTCTCTGAAGTCCTTTGAACCCAGCAGACCTGAGATCTGCTTGATGTATTCGGTCTTGTCTGCAATACTCTGTGTCTGAGATCTACAGCTGTAATGGCTATTGGTCTCCCTGTAGATGAAGCAAATTAAATGTTATATCTTTATAAACCTGTCAGTTAAATATTAGTAACTTACTTTCCATATGTATTTATGCAGTTTATGTCAGCTACACCTCTACTACTGAGGCTGAATTCAGTGCTTACAGGTCTCTCTGCCGTACTGGTTGATAATTACACCCACCTGTTGGTCTGGTTGAGTGGCTCTCTGGTGAGAGACGAGGCCCTGACTGTGCCACTGCCTGGAAGGGAGCGTCTGCCTCTGGCTGACTGGGTGTCTTGGGGCATCTCACCAAGACCCTAAAATCATCCACAATCTCGAGGTAAGATGACAGTGTTTGACCTCTAGCAAAAATACCAACATTTTATTCACATGCAGTAGCAAAGACTGAACCTTTGTCTTGAGAGTGAAGACAGTGTCTCTGACAGTCGGCAGGTCTTTGGTGGGGATATATTTCTCCAGGATCTTGTCAAAGTCTGGGTGGGACGACAGGGACAGCAGCATTCGACGCCCGTAGTACCTATGGGTTGAACCAGTGTAAGAATATACAACCTGAGTGCCAGTATCAACAGTCTTTGTGAATTATTGTTTGTCTGCAGTATTGTTGTTTTTGGATTCGCAGGCCATAAGCAGCATTTAGTAAAGCAAGACAATCATTTTTGTTTTTTTCTTTAAGAGCTGTAGTCAACCAAAGAAAATCTTGGGTCAACTGAAATCGTACATAATCTTCAACTGGGGGTGTGTGTGTGTGTGTGTGTGTGTGTGTGTGGATGTAACGGGACAGAGTGCACAGTGAACTCTGCAGTCACACATTTCTCTGCGTCGGTTAGGCTAACCCATTGTTGCTAACTTTGGAGCTATCCCCCTTCACTTTTTAGCATTTATTAACTGTTACACTGAAGTCTGTACTGTACATTTACTGCCAGACTGACAACTTACTGCTAACCTTTTCATCTGCTCAGCTCGTATCCACCGTCACTCATCTATCGCTCACCCTTTCTCACTCGCTACGCAAACATACTACGCAATGCCGTATTCCTTAGAGTTATACTACCAATAGTTTCCCAGGCAATGACTCAGAGGTAGACTCACGTAACGGAACAGCGCTGCACAGACACTCCCAAACACTATTGATTTCCGAATGAATGGATGTTTGGCATTATTTTTGACATTAAAAAAATATTTTTTTGGCCTGGCGGGAGTTCTTGTTATAATTATAGGAGAAACACTGATTCAGTAAACGCTTAGTAAACGTTGGGTACAGTTAGACCTAGCAGTCTCCATTAGGTTGGGCAAGTTCAAAGTTGTGAAAACAACGGGGGTGTTTTGAATACACCCCCATTTTCAGGTAATTTGTTAGTCTGTCCCTCCCGCTGCAGGAAATAATGGATTAATCCTGGAAAGCTATTGATATAGCACTTTTCTCCTTATGAAAGTAACACGGCAGTTATTCGACCAATGAGAATTTTGTCGGACAAGAGCCTATCGACCAACTAATCGACCAGGAGACCACAGCCCTATTTTCTTTAACGTTTTTTATATTAATGTCAGTTATGGTGAGTATGTCCCTTGTGTATTTTATGACGTATTCTCATATCAAGCAAATCTCTTGGCTATTTTTCTTTTAATCTGGACCGATGGGAAATGTTTAAAGCACAAAATCTAGTGGAATCATCTGTGTTTTATATATATTTTTAATGGGCTAGTAATACAGATTTCATGGTACCAATTTGTGAATCCAACTTCTCATAAATGTTGTTGAACATTTTGCTAATCAGAAAATATTAATGAATCTGAAGTTCTTAATTTGTGCAAAACACGAACATTTAGATTAAATCTGTGCATACAAGATTTGTAAAAACGTAACTGAAATCCCTCTACATACCTGGCTTCCTGTGAGGAGTCTTGTGCAAGCTTGGTGACTGCAGGTAAGATTCTGTCAGTGAGATCTTTACCTCCAGAAAGGAGACGGGCAGCACCAACCTTCTCCACCAGATTGGCCAGATGCTGGGCGGTGCACTTCCTCACCACTGCATTGAGATGACTAACAGCAGAGGGAAAACCAATTCAGAAATTAAAGATTAAAAATGTTTAACGATTCCATTTTAGGATAGTGTGCAAGATAGATAGAGTCTAAGTTTAGTGAAACAGCCCTTCACTGTGTGTGAATGTGGCCAGTGCATACTGACCTGAGTCCCCCGGAGAGTAGAGCATTGATTCCACGAGTGGGGGTACAGTGCTGTACCATGCAGTCCAGTGCTGCATCAACATCCTGCCTAATAAAGGCGTTAGTCTCCCCAGCCTTCTGCAGTAAGGCTTTCACTGTCCCCTCCAGCTCCTGGTCCATTGCCCTCTGCAGGTGGCTGTACAGGTCACCCAGTGTACACACTGCAACCCTGGACACACCTGACCGCAGGTTCTTCACCTGAATAAGAAAGACATTTTTGATGTGAGTGGACAACAGAACATTGGACATATACAGTAGATTAAAGACACAGCATTAAAGATAAACAAACAAAAACAGTAAGGAGTTTACACATGCACTTTGAAGTCAAGGCACTGCATAAATGCAAGACACTGACAAATGAAATTGTTCTGCAAAATCAGATATCAATATGTAAACCAGAAAAGAAGCAGTTCAATTTCAGAGAGAGTAATACATGTCAAAAGTGATGTGGGCAGGTTATACAACAAGAATAGCTACCTCTTGAATGAGAGACAGACAGACATCATGAAGCCTGCCCTGGAGTGTGTCTGAGTGGTAGTGGGCCAGAGAACGTAGGAACGTCAGACCTTCGATCTTCTTCTCCCTTTAAAAAAAACAAGGTTGGTAATTAGTTAATTATTTTTTTCTTGTTCTACATTCTATTAACCTCCATAGGACCCTTGGATTTGAGTTATCAATATGAGGATCAAAACTATTCTCCTCTGAAGCAGTGAAACTGGGGTACTGTAACATTGCAAATGTTTCTCACCAGTCCTCTGAGCTCAGCAGGTTGAAACTCTGTGTCAGTGCCAGCTCAGGCTTGGAAAAAGGACATAGCTCCGGAGGCTCAGAGAGATTTTTCTTGTGGCCTGTAGCGCCAGGAGACAGCTCATCTAAATGGCCCGTCAGATACCACACAACACACAGACACACAGATTCAGTCTCATGTTACATCTCTATCCGTCTGAAAACAAGCAGTGTGTGTGGGCAGCGGTGCATTAACAGCAGGTTGTCAAAACAAAGCATTGTTGCACATTATCCAAAGCAAACATCTTATTCAGCCATGCTCTGATGGCTTTGACAGTCTAATTAATGTTCCAACATTTTCTATTTCTATAAACAAAGACTTGTTAAAACTGTGGGTCATCTATTTATAATGCAGTGGGATATTGTTAAATATTCAAGACACAGAGCAACATAATAATGATACAGTGACATGAACACGCTTTGGTTGTTTAAAAAGTAGAAAATTAAGCTTGACATTTTGTGCACAAAGATGAAACATTGGGCTTTCAGATCCACTGACCTGAGCTGTGGGACAGTGAGGGTCGGGTCCTGCTGAGGCTAGGAGCCCTCCTAAGACGGGACATGTTTTTGGGGTTGGGGGGCACCGTAGGGGGGCTTGGCTGGTGGGGCGGAGTGAAGCACTTGATGGGGCTTTGGGGGCCAGGTGGGCTGACAGGACTGGTGGGGCTGATAGGTGACTCGTCAGAGGGAGGGTCTGCTTTGGTGGAAGTCAGTGTGTTGCCGTTCAGATGCAGATCTACAGCAGAGAAGAGAAATATTTCAAGTCTCTGGCTACAAACACTGTAAGCTCATATTTCATTTCTTTAAAGACTATGACAAAAAACAAAATACATAAATACAAATACAGTAAATAAAGACAAATTTAAACATTTTTCTAAATTGAAAACATTTCTTCTTTTGCTATTGATTGTCTGAACATTCCACATATGAATAACTATTATAAAAAACTATTATGTGTATTGAGCCACAAAAATGTATTGCATTTGTTAAATATAAAGGGTGGTAAGATATGTATTTATTTTATCATAAGGGGCAAAGAGGATCCTTGGAATAGCTTATCTCCAACCAACAGTAAAAATCTGAAAAAGTAAAACTGGCTACAATATGAACTGGAAACTCCACGTTATGATGAAATGAATTTATGCATAAATAAAAACAATTCATTAAGTTTTACAAAACGCCTCTTGCCTTTGATGATTAATATGCTGTTCTCCTCTGTAGGTGAATCTGATAACATCTGTCTCACACGGTGGCGAATCTTGTCTCGTGTGTTGTCCCCGTGACCAAGCTGCCCCTCCGACTGATCCAGGCGCTGCAGCCGCATCTTATCCCGGCTAAACCTTGTGTTCTTCACCCTCTCCTGCACATGCATCAGTAGAAAACACACCAAGTGGTACTTGGTAACTGGAAACTTTCTATCATGTGCTATGATTTACCATTGGACAAAGTGTGACTAACCTTAACCTCATCTGGACGAGGGCTGTCATCACTGTCTGGGTGACTGGCAGAGAGAGCATGGCTGTAGATGCCTCCTGAGGGATCAGTAGGAGGTTTGGCCACTGAATCACCCTGCTCAAGTGACAAGGCCACTCCTGGACGACTGGAGGACACTGCAGTTTCAAACATGCCTATGAAACATGAGGGTGGTGTTTGCAGATAATTTAAATGTATGACCAGAGAGGTGGACACCATACTGTCTCAACTGCTGAATGAATTAGTAATAAGGTCTGCTTAAAATTTTAACAGTGCAATTTAACTGTGATCATGAAGGAAAGAATGTATTTATATTCATGACCATTACTAAATGAGGGTTATTACAAACTGTATTTTGTAGTGTTTCTTTGAAACTCAAACAGGACTTTGGGAAGCTTTGCCTTTCAGTCTGTTGTAAAACAACACTGAGCTAAAATACAAGTTCAGCCACAGAGCAAATTGTTGGATAACTAAATAATGACCATGACCACACTGACCTCTTCCAATGACGCCTTCAGGCATGTCCATGGCTGGTGAGTTCCTGCTGTTGTGGCTCTGAGATCCTAAAGGTCAAAGGAAAGGACTGATTTAATTATTTAAGCACAAAAAATATAATCACAAGATGAATCCAGGAGAAAGCCTTGTTCTGTTTGATGTTATCACTGGCTTACCTTTGGCAGGTTTCAGAGCTCTGACTGATTCCCGGAAAGCTGGTTTGACCAACGGAGGGGAGGGCCCTATGGTCTCTTCCTCAGTTTTGATTGTTCCGTTGGAGTAAGTGACTCTCTGTCCCACAACACCCACCTCAGGTGAAAGTTCGTTTCTCTGAGATAATCCTTTACAGAGCAAAAAAAAAAACGAGAATTAGATGCAAACCAATACAACACAACAGCCAAGACTTTTTGATCCTTTTTCATACCTTGAAGGCTGCTGAAGTCAATGGACACGGAAGATCTCAGTTTTGCAGAAGGATTTCTTGCAATGCGAGGCTTCATTCTTGAAGAGGTAGAGTTTCCGGGACTGTTGACAGATGTGACAAGTGAGAAATTATCCTGGAAAACTGCCTAGCACTGTTCAACACATCGTTATTAAACACCGGATGGTTACCACTGCTCAACATTGGCACCAGGTCTGTTATAACATTTACTCTGACTGAAATATATCAGGCTTTTGTTGACTAATGCCCCAACATATGGTGGTCCTCGTTACAAATGAAACATAAGCAAATTTAACCAATGAGTCCAAAAGTAACGGATCCTTTACCTGGTTTTGATGCCATTGAAGCTAGAGTTGGCAACTGAGCTCAGACTGAAAAGACCACTCTCACTGGCTGAACTAGTAGGCATGGGAGACGTGTGTGATGGTGAGTCCAGACCCAGGTCTAACTTCACAGCTGAGTCAGGGCTGTCTGGGTCTGAACTGCTAAGGCTCACTTTGGCCCTCTTCTTGGCAGCACTGTTGCGCAATGAGCGCAGTGAGTTCAGCATCTGTAAGCAAGACACATATTGGCACATATGAGCATAAAGAGGATTGATGAATCTAAACTGTGATACCCTGGACTAGCAGATAAAACCCTCATTACAGTATTGATGATTAACAAAATTACAAGCAGTTTGCTGACCTCCTGCATGTCTAGAGGATCCTCCTCTTGAGGATCTTGCATTGAATTGATGCTAACAGGGTCTAGATGAAAGTCCCTTTCTAGCTGCTGGTTCTGAGGGCTGCCTGGAGCATTAGACCTCTGGCCGTTATGAGACTGGGCCTGTTCTGCTGGAGGGATGACTGGTGAGATAGAGAGGGTTGCCCTGGTGCTGCTCAGAGCCCGACGGAATGACGAAGTGGAGGAAGAACTCACAAGGGAGGCGCGAAGAGGCCTGGGAGAGCATCTGCTAGAGAGGTCTCCTGGAGGGGGTAGGGCAAGGAAGAAAGAAAGAAAAACTGATGACACAAAACACAACAACATTTTCACATCCAGCTGACAACCTTTCACATATACTGACATCTTTCTACTAGATTACCCTTTGCTGTGCCTGCTGTGTCTCTCCAGGGGCTGGTGTCTCTCTGATGAGGACTGTTCTCTTTCTTGTTGGGCCAGGTGTTCGACATAGAGAGGGAAGAGTCGGCATGACGGCGGGACAGTGTTGGAGTAAGCATGCCTCCCGGGAGTGTAGCAAGTGGGTAGGAGGGCAGTAGGAAGGAGCCGGGTGTAGTGGGGTTAGAGGGGAGAGAAAACGTGCGCTCAACACTGGGGTTCCTTTGGAGCACACGTCCCTTGGATGCCACTGTGAGACAAAGTGTTCACAAATCAACTGTAAATACAATTTCCACATACATGTAAAAACATCCAGACTACACTTTTTATGATTTTTGAAAAATTAGCAAATCATTTTGAGGTGATAACTCCTTACCATTTTCTGAGTCAGTGAAGTTGGTGGTTTTAAAGATGTCAGGGTCTAAGTTGAGGCTTCCACTTCTTCTGATGCGTGCAGGGGACTCCCTCCTAGTGGAAGATTGTGGCTTCTGTGGCTCTGCAGAACCTAGATGAAAAGTATATTTTTGCAATGTTAACAGGGTTGCACAATAGTCAACTAACATGGCAGTAACACAACCCGCCAGTGGTTAAATAATCTGTATGGTGCAATGGCTGGATAAAATTATCAGACCACTGTTACAACACATTTAATGACAAAAGAGAACAAACTCTGCACTATAGACTGTTCCAATGAATTAAGGAATTAATGTAATTCAGAGTTTGTACTTAATATGTTTATATAACAGAAAATTAATTTTGAAAAGTTGAAAAAAATCTCCTTGTGGTCAGTTCTACTCTTCCCAGGTCTTGAAGGTGATGGTAAATAAATTGCAGCTGAAGTCAGTTTGAACTAGCTCCTCACAGGTGATTTTTTACTTGACTGCACTGACAGGCAGCTATAAACCTACGACCCCTTTCTATAGTTACAGCAACAGTAACACACATTTCTCTATTGAAGCTGGATAATAGCTAAGACCTCTTACCATAGGTATTCACCTTCTTTTTCTCTTTAGGGCAGGACATTTCTCTCACAAATAGCCGTTAATGAGGCATGGTCTGAATCTGTTTACTAAATGCACTCGGGGGGGGGGGGGGGGGAAGTTGCTCCATGGAGAGCATGCGATATTCATTTGTATTTACTAGTAAAATCTTTATCTTAACAATCAAATTCTTAAAGCCTTAACAAAGCCTTGCAAATACATTCATTTAGGCACTGAACAAATAACTTGAGAAAAAAGGAAACTGTCAAGATATGTTGTAAGATGCATGCTGCTGTCTCACTCATTGTAACTTAACAGATGCAAGAACAACAATGCCAGGTAAAATCTTAAAGAGTGTGGGGACAAATGTCTGTGAGTATTCACACCAGCAGGCTAGAATTTAGATAACTAAACATTTGGTGAGTGGAGTAAGGTGGTATGGTGTAACGGTTTCTTCCGGCATGTTGTGAGACTGGTATGACACTCATCTGCCATGTAACCTTTCAACCTTGCTCATCTCTCAGGGCTTCTGGTGACATGTGGCACTGTGACTCCTTTGACTCAGCATGCTAATCCAATTTAAAGCTGCTCTAATTTGAGTTCAGCGTAAGTTGACCGTGGCAACCATTCAACTGTACTTGTCACCTCATATGGAATTTATGTGAGTATCGGAGAAGCAAAGTATTGACACTTACTAAAACTGGGTACGTAGGTCTCTGGACTCAGCTTCCTGGACAGGGGAAGGAAATCCTCATGGGCCACCTACAAGTAGACAGAAAATTATTTAATTCAATAGAAACAATAAAGGATGAAGTTCAAATACCTAACATGAAACAAACCAGATATTTGAATAGCTCAGACAAGAGAAACTGGCCTTTGGATGGATGTTCTGCTACTGTAAACAGACTTAACTTAATGTGCATGACGTCTACTGTTCTCATTAAAGCCTTACTGTCACAGTGCAACCTGTGAAACCTTAGTCTAAGATAAATACATGAAGTACAGAGAGAGTAACGAGAGATTTTTGGATCAGTGCTAACATCTCAACCTCTGAGAGAGTCTTAGGCTAAGGTTATTCCCACTGCCTCCAATCTGATCAACACTCACTGCGGAGCACTCGGTGTGATTGCAATCAACACTAGAGTTGTAAATAAGCCATGTTTTACAAGCATAACCCTGTGATATTAGCAATTATGTTTCACGCCCCCTACAATAAGTGTGCTGTGTGGTAATGGGGTTGCTGGGAGACAGACACTGCTGTAAACAGAAGGTTTTCAAATGGAAGCCTCTAAGCTGGGTAATAGTTCCCAGAACAAAATATGGTCAATTAATACCTCCTGAAACAAAGCCACTCATCACAATCCATGCACATTATTAGAACAAGGCTGACAGTAGCTTCATTTTAATTATTCTAGGGTGTTAGCTGATTAAGTATAATATAGTACATGTTCCACATTGCATCCTTTAACCCTACAAAGTGGTATGTTTACCCGGTGTTTCAATACAAAGCTAATTCTCATGACAGCAAAAGCTTATCCTTGCAGCCAAAGTGTCACTGTTCAAGAAAATGAGTCACCTACTCTATTTCTTCCAGGAATAGTGTCAGTGATCCCTGAGTGTTCTGCAATGTTATTCATCTATCCTTCTCTTTTTTTATGATTCAAGAGCCGTATATTTCAGTGACACAACCTAGCACAGAGTTACTCTGCCAAAAGATACAGATTAATTTCAAATAATGTAAAATAAATAAATAAATAAATAAAAAGTTATCAAGCATTATGGGCTGCATCATGCACACAAGACACTGGTTGACTGAAGAGGACATCATTGAACTCTGTGTAATAAGATGTGTAAGAACCTGTTCACACCGGGCATTAAAATGTAAAAAACTCGTGACTCGACCTTAAGGTCGCCAGCCTCACCGTCATACACCCACTCGCTCCCTTCCTAAAGGTGGACTGACTTTTAAGATGGATCAGCTATTCTCATTTAGTGACAATCTTTCCTATCCCTATACAGATAACAGAGAAACGTTAGCTGCTGTGTCTCTCCCGAGCGAGGCCCAAATGATTTCCATTTGGGCTGAAGAGTCAGTACAAAAGAAAAAAAAGAACACATTTGGTCTTTGCAAACGGAAATGATGTAGCCTACATGCTTATTTGTATTTTGAGCGGGGAAGTGATATACGATCACAAGCGGTCACTCAGACGCATCTGGAGACACATTCTAATGCCAGGTGTGAACTGACACACTGAGCTGTTATCGAATCATCCAAGACACATGTTAATGCTGGGTGTGAACAGGGCTTCTGGGACAACTGATCCTCTCTGCTGCACTCCTTCCATACTGCAGCATGTGAGATATAGCTATATTTAGGTTCCCACTCCCCCAAAACTGTCTCAAAGGAAGGTGCCTCTGTTGTCTCTGTGGACTGGTGCCTTCGGGTGTGACTCAGCCTGTTCAACCTGCAGGTCTAAAATGGCAAATTGTCAAGACTCCAGATTTATTCAAATGAATGAATTCTTACTGAGGTTGAGCTTTATCATTTCAATGGGGACTGAGCAAGAGTAAAAGGAAGCAGAGAAAGCAAGCGCAACTTCACATAACCACTCCTTTCATTCTCTTTGCAGTGACTGCACTTGCTGAGTGATTGGGGGCAAATCAACATAACCGCCTCGCCACCGAGATGCACGGCAATTTCAAAGTCAATGAGAAAAACACTGGTGCTCCTAGAACCTCTGCGCAGGCAGTTAACAATTGACTGATTAAGTGCTAATTGCTTTGGATTTCAAAGAATATTTTTAGATGCCCTTTCAAACAAAAAGGAGAACACAGCTTGTTGAGTCAATAGCTGCTTCATTAATGTCGATCAATGACAACAAAAAGGACAAAATTTCCATCAGTTCTTTCGGGTAATCTAACCTTTCCCAGAGTATCCCTCTAAGCTGTATGTCTTACTTTGACTGAGAATCATAAAGCTGGTGAAAACATATATTGAATCCAGGAATGTTCCCAAATGGCATAATTAGCATGAGAGATAAGTGAGAATATAGCAAGTTAACAGTGGTGATTGGCCCCACCTGTTTAGAGTACTTTCCATTGGGGGTTCTGCGTTGCTGGTCATTTTCAGTGGATGGGAAGCTTGACATCTCCCAGGGTAGTTTGTTCTTCCCTTTACCTGCACTGACAATCCTCCTTTGAAGTGGGGGGTCATCAGTGAGGGAGCCTAAACTGCCATAGCCATACAAGCGCTCGCAGTCTGGTTCAGTTCTGTGGCTCCTAGCGCTGCTGATCCGTCCTCCATTCATCACCCAGTCCAGATCAGCTCCAGAACCATACTGTGGGGAGCACCTCTGCCCTGGTTTGGGCACCACCAGGCCATACTCCACTATCCCCTCAGAGGAGAGTTTTGGGAGGACGTGCCTTGCTCGTCTCGCCTGTACAGCTCCCATGAGACCCTCTGCATCTTCATTGAGTTCAACCATGTCGACAGCTTTCATTAGAGGCTGTTTTTTTCCCGTGTCAAGGCAATAGTCAAAAACAGCAAACAGCTCAAGAGCGGCATGGCGGACCTTCTTTTTGCTGTCTGTCAGATATGGTGCAACCTCAAAACAAAGCTTGGGGATGTTGAAATCTTTCCTTGGATGAGTGAGCATAGCTGCAATAATAATGTTAAGGACATCTTCCCGAACCCTGGAATTCTTGTGTTTCAAATTGCCGATGACAAGATCTAATACTTGTTGCGGAGAAACAGTTTTCATGATCTGTCGAAACACGTTCATATATTCATTCCTGGTGACGGTGCGAGTGTCCCCAAGGGCCTTGAGAGCCACTAAGACTATCTGTTTGATATATTTGTCTGCACTTGTATCTAACTTCTGAATAAGTAAGTTTAAAACTTGTAAGGTACCATACAAGACTTTAAAATTACTGTCATCCAGAAGTCGGGGAAGAAAATTTATGAACTCTTCAATACTGTCAGATGGGACTGATTTCATGTCCACTTCTGAGAGGATGTGTTTGAGCTCTTCCACCCCATTTGTGCGATTCTGGTAATTCTTCAGGTCCAGAAGCTGCTGGTGTAACTCCTGGGAGATTAATCCAAGTATCATTATTGATGGTCTTATGGATGTGGTCAAATTTGAGAATTCAAAAAAGCAAACACAATCCAGTGAGGACAATAATATTCCTCTTCTTTCCTATGTGCTTTCATCCTGAGTGGGTTGGTGATGGAGAACCACTCTCCTATTAGTCAGACTGTGAAAACAAAAGACAGAAAATTAACAGTAGATACAGGATTTAGTATTCCCATTTGCTTACAGTGAAGCAGAATGAACATAGTGAGGAGCAAAAAGACATTGTGACAGCTTCAGTAACAATGTATGTAAACATGTTACAGCAATGAATCACATAACATTACATATTTTAACTGAGAGAGTCTCTTGTTGAGTGCGCTTACATGTGCATAGTATCCTGGTTTTGAGCCTTATCCTGTTTTTGATTATATTCTAGATATGGCGTTTACATGGAACATTAAACATGGTTATTCATATCCCTGTATACATGATCGTAATAGTACCCAGGTTTCTGATCGTCTGCCTGTATGTGTCTTGATTTCTCACCATCTCAGTCACTATGAAGTGGTTCCCGAAACCTGGATATGGTGTTTACATGCCACAGTATCCTGGTTTCTATCGGAAATAGTAGTTATTTCCAGGTTTCGCAAAACCGGGATAAGGACTTATCCAGGTTTCTGAATTCGGAATAAGCTGTTTACATGCGCAAAACATAACCAGGATACCAGTGTGCATGTAAACGCACTCATCTGTTCCCCAACATCATGATAAATCACCATGAACTAACTTACCTTATAATGGAGCCTATAGATACTCAACCACTTGTGGCTCTCTGCCACTCCAGTTATCTCCAGTACGATTCAGATAACCTCTACTACTGTACGTTATTCCCTGCTAATGTAACATTACTTTCTATTAAATAACTGTCATAAATGTCGGTTACAGTCTTAGCCAGTTATACGATAGTATAAAGCCTGCAAAGGGCTTACAATCAATCCCTTGCTACTGGTTACCGTTAAGAAGCCTAATTGGTTAACCTAGCTACATGGAACCTTGAGCAGCTATCATCGTTTAAACGTTGCTAAGCTAACTCTGCTAATTGTGTTAGTGGTTAGTGTTGGCTGACTGGGCTAGCAAAGTTGGAAAAACAGCAAGAAAATAGACCTTTCATTCCCCCTGGTCCTCTTCGGCGACGCTCGTCGAGTCTATCTAATGTTAACGTCGTCCAAGTTTCCATGTCATTCTGCGGCAGTTGCTATTCTCCGAGTGCAGACATTTTTCCTGGTTGTTTTAGCTGGTGTCTGGAGTGTTGAATGTTTGGGCGCTACAGAGGTATTCACATCGAGAGGCGCCCACACAAACACAGACATATACACACACACACACACCGAGGCAGCAAAATGGCGAATACATGTCGCAAACTGAGGAGCGCTTCCATGGTGACGCGAGTTCCAGGCTCCTGCAGGCGGCATCATCATCATCATAGAGCTGCTGACTGAGGGAAAGTAAAGGAGACAATGTGGACGAATTATCATATAACACGCTTTAAACTACATGTAACATGCATATCATGTTCCATTTATGCACTGTAGTCTGGGTTAGAACTCCCCACATGTATAAAATATCATAAATAGCATGAATATCATTCAAAATACATAGTTTTCTGTTAGTTCATAATGCTTTTTGGGGTTTCTAATGTAGAAAAGTCAATATTTGCTCAAATATATTTTAGTATTGTATATTGTATATAGCTGCTATGTTCTAGTCATATACGTTATTAATATTTAAAGAGACCCTCCAGACATGTTTTAAGATGGATAAAATACTCTACTTTGAATAATAATTTGTCTGATACGGTTTTTCCACAAAAAAGTTAAATTGTCCTTGAAACTACATCTCCTCCTTCTCTCTCATTAAAAATTCCAGAATCTATAAATATGCATATATATTTTATTTTAGACGTTTAACTGCTGGACACAAGATGTCTCCTACTTCAGTGTAAAGTCCATTCTCAGTGTTTGTGCATTGGAAGCTTCAAGCTTCCACATCACACTTGTGTAAATTGAATATTGGACCAGGATTGGTTTCCAAACTATTTGTGGTGTCAAAAATCATGCTTGTTAGACTCGCCCCTTAAAGGACCAGTGTGTAAGATTTAGGGGGCTATATTGGTAGAAATATTGGCAGAAATGGAATATAATATTCATGTGTATTTTTTAATTAGTGTATAATCATCTGAAAATAAGAATTGTTTTTTTTTACCTTAGAATGAGCCCTTTATATTGACATAGGGAGTGGGTCCTCTTCCACAGAGGCTGCCATGTTGCACCACCATGTTGCTATAGTAGCCCAGAACGGACAAACCAAACACTGGCTGTAGAGAGGGCCTTTCATGTGAAGTGACCATATTTGGACGAGAGGTTGGAGCTGACCCTAGAGCTAGCTGCTAGCTTGGTTAGTACTATTGTCTATTTTACTGTAAATGGGACCATAATTTACAAAATGAACATCATGCTGTATTGAGGAAGAGTTGAAACAAATGATTGAAACCATACACTCATTAGAGGATCGTTTACTGAGATAATAAATCAAGTGAGAAGTAGGGTCATTTTCTCATACACTTCCATACAATTGGACTTCTTTTTGCATGCAGTGGAGTCGACCTTGTTGGCCTTTAGAAAGAATGCAGGTTTAAGGTATTTCTGCATTGGCTTCACTTTTAAGACTGTGAGCTACCCACTTGGTTCTCCTACACGCTTGGAAGAGGAGGGGTATTCAGTTGATTGCAGTCTGCAACCCACCACTAGATGCCACTAAATCCTACACACTGGTCCTTTAAAATCTGTTTTTTTAATGAACACAGAGAAATATTCCACTTTCAGTAGATGAATGTGAAAACAGCCTTTTAGAGTCAAACTCTGCATAGACATAATCCGCACAGTGAAGCTAAAATATTCGAGTGTAGGAACAAGAAGAAGAAAATATTTTTGAGTGGAGGGGGACTTTAACTAAAAAACGTAGGTCACTGCCTGATGATTTATATCATTCTATCCAGGGTTGCACCCATGGGTTCACTTGGCTGTACAACACAAATGAGGCTCAGATTAACTATTATTTGTTTTTTATGCTAAAAAGCATTTAACCGTAAAATTATGTAATAAACCAGTGGTAAAAATGAAGTATATTAACTCTAATACTGTATTTAAGTGCACTTTTGATGCACTTGTGCTTTCAATTTATGCAACTGTATACTATTATTAAACTGCATTTCAGAAGCAAATATTGTTTTGTTGTTGTTGTTGTTGTTTTTTACTACATACTTTGCAGATCACAAGTTTTTGTGATGAGTCTATAAAATATTATGTATGCTGTTAATGGTTAAACACAATAGTATATACATTTGTTATGGACAAGCTACAGTAAAATTGGACAAGCTACAGTAAAATTCTGGCTACACATTAATACATTACTAATAATTTAATGCAAAATATAACATTGCATGGGCCAATAAATCTCTGTCACACACACACACACAGAAAAATAGAGAAATACAGAAGAGTCCATCTTAATATAGCACATAGTGAGACAGACAAAAAAATCCTGACCTATATATTTTGCTGATTTTTTGCACTTTTACTGAAGCTAAGTAGTTCATGCAGGATTTTATTTGTACTGGGGTATGTTTACCTTGTTGTATTGCTTTAATTGATAAGATAATCTGAATACTCCACCACTGTAATCAACTATTGATAAGAGTAAGACTGATGTATTCATTTGTTTTATGCAAGTGAGATATAAATAAGGATTCATATAGGTATTTTTAGTTTTAATTTGATCTTTCAGAATGTTGTATACAACATTACACCACTTATTCCACAATACTGTGGTGCATGTACTTTGTTATTATCCCAAAGATCTACAGGGCAATGTTTTTATTTGGTCTAAAAATACTGGCGAAGTTCACTATCATTTGCATTTTGCTTATTGACATGAATGTGGCATGACTCTTCTGACTGACTCAGACTGAGAGCCCCCAGATCCAGGACCACCCGCTACCTTCACAGCTTCTTTCCCCAGGCAAGAGCCATCTTTAACAAGGACATTAAAAGACTGTAAACCACTTCACCTCCATATCTCATTCAAATTCATATTGCGTATACTGTGTCTTTGTCTGTCCTGCACTGTGTAGATGCATCTAGATATTTTTTCATTGCTAAGGCATTATATATATATATATATATATATATATATATATATATATATATATATATATATATATATATATATATATTCTGTTAATATATACACACACAGTTTATTTACACTCAAATGTAAACTTTATTTAAATTTCTGCTTTTTAGCACACAGTTTTTTTTGTAGTTTTTTATCATGTCAATATGCATGAACATAGTCTTTATACTTCTATTTATATAATCTTTTTTTGCACACAGTTTTTTTTAATCATGTCAACATGTATGCAAATGTCCACCCCCTCTACACAAAACCTTTGTAAATTACTGCCCCTCTCTGTCTTGCACTGTTATATTTGTTTTTATGGTTATTGTTTAATGTTCATGTTTATTGCTTTTTTCTCTGTTGACATCTGGTCAGCATTGAATTCCTTGTACTTGCTACTTGGCGAATAAATCAGACTCTGACTCTTCCTAGTAAATAGTTGTGAAAACCCTTTTACTTTGACGACAGCGGACGTGGGTGTGCTGCTCTGCTGGCTCGTGCTGGCTCTGTGCTTATAAGAGCTCATCTGTAGCTTTGTGGCTGGGTTGGTTGGCAGTAGGTTGTTTTCCTGATAGTCGTCCGGGGTTCCCACTCGTCTCCGCTGAACTCGGCCACTGCAAAATTGGTCATTACAGCGGCGCATCGGACGGACTATAAGTTACAGGTTTGTTTTCCACGTTTAAAGATATAAATATGTTATCTGAAAGCCAGCTATAACGTCACGTTTTGTACCTGTCAGCCATGTTACTGTATATCAATCAATGATGCAGCTAGCCACAGTAACCGTGTTTATTTTTAGCAGCTAACCTGCGCTTGACTGCAGTGCAATGACACAGAAATAGGTGGTGAGTATTTGCTGGAAACGAACGATTGTTTGACGATACAACGGTGTCATGTACGTTAAAACAGATGTAAATGTAAATAGGTTCATCAGTGGAGAGGATGTTTATGCAAAATGCAAGCTGCTGGTGGGTATTGCAGTGTGCTAGCTAGCACAGTAGCTATCTGCTGATGTGAAGCTAAAGAGGTAGCTAGCGAGTTTTTGATCTGGCCATGTCCTCCGTTCACAAATCAATCCGAGGCCCCTGTCAACAAACTAACAATTACTGCTATTGTGAGTGAATGTCATAAAGCACCGCCGCGCCGCAGCAGTCGGGCAATCAGCTTGAGGCTAACCTAAAAATGTGTATGCTTTGTAGCTGGTACGGTTGGTTAACTTTATGCAGCGTTAGCAGTGGATTAAGAAGATCATGATTCTGTAGCTTGCCTTGTTGTAGACTGCTAACAGAACGGCTCTGCATAATTGCTGGATTAACACCAAAATAGCTTTTAACCCACTACTACTGCCCAGGCATATTTCCGTACGCTTCCTGTGTTTACGTAATGTTACATAGACCTACTGTGTGTTTAGTTTACTTTACAGGCTTGTTGTCTCAGGGTAGAGATGATAGGTCGTTTATTTCCTCGATTTACAGTATTTCCATTGGTTGTTGGTCACATGTCAGTTAATAAGAGACTTTGACTGATGCTGCAGCCTTTACAAAATGTCAACATGGCACTGATCTGTGTATTCTTGCTCTCAGATGGACCAGCAGGACCAGTCCTATATGTTTGCCAGTCTCACACGGCCTCACTCTGAGCAGCTGCTGCAAGGCCTCCAGCTCTTGCGGCAGGATCACGAACTATGTGACATTGTCCTTCGTGTGGGTGATGCCAAGATCCATGCCCACAAAGTAGTGCTGGCCAGCATCAGTCCATACTTCAAGGCCATGTTCACAGGTAACCTGTCAGAAAAGGAGACCTCTGAGGTTGAATTCCAGTGCATCGACGAGACTGCCTTGCAGGTAAGGCATGGAGCCAGCAGACATTAAGTGCACCCATTAACTGCTGTACCACAGTTTTTGTTTATATGACATTACTTTTTCTCTTCTAGGCCATCGTTGAGTATGCCTACACGGGCACAGTGTTTATTTCCCAGGAAACAGTGGAATCTCTGCTACCTGCTGCCAACTTACTCCAGGTCAAGCTAGTACTTAAGGAGTGCTGCTCCTTCTTAGAGAGCCAGCTGGATGCTGGGAACTGTATAGGCATTTCCCGCTTTGCAGAGACATATGGCTGTCATGATCTGTGCCTGGCTGCAACTAAGTTCATCTGTGAGAACTTTGAGGAAGTTTGTCAGACAGAGGAGTTTTTTGAACTGACAAGGGCCGAGTTGGATGAAATTGTGTCCAATGACTGCCTTAAGGTGGTCACAGAGGAGACTGTATTTTACGCCCTGGAATCATGGATCAAATATGATGTAACTGAGAGACAGCAGCATCTAGCTCAGCTTCTGCACTGTGTGCGCCTTCCACTCCTCAGCGTCAAATTTCTCACTCGCCTATATGAAGCCAACCACCTTATACGAGATGACCACGCGTGCAAGCACCTGCTCAATGAGGCCCTGAAATATCATTTTATGCCTGAACACCGGCTCTCCTATCAGACTGTGTTGTCTGCACGGCCCAGGTGTGCCCCGAAGGTGCTGCTTGCAGTAGGAGGCAAGGCTGGACTGTTTGCCACATTAGAAAGGTAATGCCAAAATTATGTAGATAATAGTTTAAAGCAACACTCAAAACTTCTTTATTGTCTTTGTCTTCTTCATGTTCTGTATTTAAAAACAAACAGACTTATTGGGTATCATTCCTCTTTCTCTTGCAGCATGGAAATGTATTTCCCTCAGACAGATTCATGGATAGGACTGGCCCCGCTCAGTGTACCCAGATATGAGTTTGGAGTGGCGGTGCTAGACCACAAGGTGTATGTGGTGGGAGGCATCGCTACACACATGAGACAGGGCATTAGCTATAGGAGACACGAGAGCACAGTGGAAAGCTGGGACCCCGAAAGCAACACCTGGTCCTCGGTGGAGCGTATGGCAGAGTGCCGCAGCACACTAGGGGTGGTGGTCTTGGCTGGAGAGCTGTACGCCCTGGGAGGCTATGACGGCCAGTATTACCTCCAGTCGGTGGAGAAATACGTCCCCAAGTTGAAGGAGTGGCAGCCTGTGGCACCCATGACAAAGTCCCGCAGTTGCTTTGCCACCGCTGTGCTGGATGGCATGGTGTACGCTATTGGAGGCTATGGCCCAGCCCATATGAACAGGTACTACCACTGAATTGTTTTATCTAGTATCTAGTATGTTATCTGCTAGTGGGTTTTTATAATATGAGGTGCTCAAAATTAAGGATGGGTAATTTTTCCATTACTTATATATCTAAGATACTAATAGCCTTTATATGAAAGTGCCAAAACTTGAAGGACATAATTTGACACTTCTAATGTGGGACACTGTGTGTGTGTGTGTGTGTGTGTGTGTAATTTATAAAATAGTGAAAACATGCATCTCAAACATACAGTAAATATTGTATGCTGTTCAGTTTATGACCTGATAATTAACTACTCACTGTTCATTCAGATACCTCCTCTGTAGCTGGTCTGTTTATTTGTCCATGTATGCTATAGTACTCCACTTTTACTTCACCTGTAACCACTCCCTCTGATGTTTCTCTATAATGTGAAGACTGCAGAAAGCCACATAGGATCAAAACATGCACCTAACCTTTCTTTGTTCCTACAGATGACATTTGACATCAGTAACATAAGGTTGTGGTGCTCTACCACACCTTTTTTTTTTTTTTTTTAAAAAAAAAAAGAAAAAGTCTTTGATATCCCAGTGAAAAGCTTCTAGCCCTTCAGACCTCCTAACCAGGCCGTGTCTCTCAAGGTTCTGTTAGTTATTTAATAGAACTGGCAATCAAGTGAAGGATGTCAAATGTTGCTGAGAAAATGGCCAAGGGCCTGTTAATGAGTGAAGAGGAGTCATAACAGAAGTGGTAGCTGAAGTTTCGTAGAGCCTGTGTGCTGCTGGTTAGACCTTTGTTGTTGCTGTGGATCTCTAGAGAGCAGCGTCTCTGTTGCTTGTTTCCTTGACTCCCGAAACCCCTCAGGAGAATGTGTTTGGACAGAGAATCTTCAGGGACTGATTTCTCCCCCCCTCCCTTCCTCCCCAATGGCTTATGGCTCATTTGTCCTTGCGTGCTGCAAAACAAATTGCTGGTTTTCCAGTGACTGTTAGGGGTTTCATTTGACCCATTTCACAGCAGGTTTTCTATCCCTGAAATTGATATGTTGAAGGAGCAAACAGATGGTTTTGCATGTTGTATACAAGTTGAATACACTTAACATTACTTCTGAAATTCTCCAGACAGACATTGGTTTCAGTTTATTCCAGTAGTACATTATAAAAATCTACTTTTAGAGGCTTGAATTTGAATGTAGTGTGAAGCTGGAGGTTCGCAAAGGGATTGCAGTTTAAAGTAATTTAGTATTAAACTGGTAGTAAACAGACCGCAGTACTTCATTACCTCCCAAACATTTTAGTTTGGCAGCAGTAAGGTAGCTGCTCGATTATCATGTATATCCATATGATATATATTCATTCTCTGACTGCAAAATCGATGACTTAGAATATGGACATGGTTTTTTGGCATGTGGTTATGGAGTTGTGAGAAGGAACTATTTGAAAACTCTTGTTGGTGCATTCAAGGACATCTGAGATCAGTCACAAGCTGTTTCAGAATCAAACATAACAAATCAACAAATCTCAGGATTTTGTACAACCAGTGTTGACTGAGAACATTTTTTATGGATGGCAGTGTTGGCCTGTCGGTTTGTCCACCACTTTGGAACATCTCAACAATTATTTGATGGATTGGCATACAATTTTGTACAGACATTCATAGTCCCCAAAGTAGGAATCCTAATGTCTTTGGTGATCCCCTTAATTTTCCTGTATGTCACCATGAGGTTCACATTTGTGGTTTAGAGTGAACGTCTCAACATCTGCTGAATAGATAATCATGATATTTGGCACACATGTCTCCCTCAGGATGAATTGTTATAACTTTGGTGTCTCCTTAACTTAATCTAGCACCATCATCAGATCAACATTTAAATTTGTTCAATACTTTGATTTATAACTAAATAATATAACTGATGACATTCCCATCAACCTTGGCTGTACTTTTTCTTTATTGCTAATTAGCAAATGTTACCATACTAACACACTAATTGATGAACATAGTCTAAGATAACAGCAGCATGTTAGGATTTGCACAAAGCATTGCTGTGTCTTAAGTACAGCCTCACAGAGCCGCTAGCATGGCTGTAAACTCTAAAGTCTTGTTAACTTTTATGCGTTCATGTTAATTATGCTGCATCTGTTCTACACAGTGTGGAGCGGTACGACCCCAGCAAGGATGCCTGGGAAATGGTAGCCCCCATGGCAGATAAGAGGATCAACTTTGGAGTCGGCGTCATGCTCGGCTTCATATTTGTGGTGGGCGGACACAACGGAGTTTCTCACCTCTCCAGCATTGAGAGGTACGACCCACATCAGAACCAGTGGACCGCCTGCCGACCGATGAACGAACCACGCACTGGTGAGTTTACATTGTGCCTGGAAATTATGTGATTTTTAAAATTTTTATTAAAGCCCCTATTCGTAGGGTTTAAAATTTTGACACTGGCAATCTTTGGTGGTAGTATCCATAAAGGTACTGTGGTGCAGACAGCAATGCAGGCTGATTACTCTTTGAGAATGAGGGCCTGACAGCGACCAATACTACAGCTTTCACTTAGATCATCAAATTTTCTACAAACAAAAACCTTTTGTCATCCGAGTAATTTGAAAGACAAAAGGCTATAATTACTTAAAAGTTGCACATGGGGACTTCAGAAGGTGGAAGTTGCCTGTGTATGCAGATTCTATAGTAGGGATGAAATTTCCTTAATTACTTATTGGATGTGTAAACAAACCTTAGTTGGTTAGTTATGTAAAAAATAATGGCAGCACACGTTATTCCATAATCATGGTGTATTTAAACTACTGATGTGGCCCTTAATCGTCGTAAAATCCAAGTACATCAGACACTTGAGCAGTGAATAATCAGTCTCTTAATATTAATCTGCCAACTCAGGCTTTATTTAATGGTTCTGTATAATAATTTGTATATTGTGCTGTAGTATAAATAACTTATCTTATACTCCAGCCATGCTCAGGATAGCTAGTCAAATGGGCAGCTTGTCAAACAACTTGTTGAAGTTTCCATTGTTTGTTTTATATATTGGAGGAGTCACGAAAAATTCCAACTGGGGAGTTAGCTAGCTCACTGGCACAGTGAACAGCATGAAGCAATTATATTTTCATCTATGGAGAGCAGTTTATTTCATGTGTGCAGTCCTTAGAGACAGTTAGGACACACATCTGTAACTCTATCTCATTAATCAGAGGCCCCACCTAGTGATTTAACCCAGTACTACACCCAAACCACAGTGCATTTATGGAAAGTTGACACCACAAGCCCCTCATCTCCTGTGTTGTCAGTTAATAATTTTAATCTATTCAATAATTTAACAGTGATAATCTAATAATCACTGACATATTTTGACTCTGTATTATTTGAACCTATTGTTGGTATTGCATGTAGAAAACAGTTAGTGAAGCTTGTAATTGGTCACATGACTGTGATGTTTGTCTTGCAGGTGTGGGCTCTGCCATTGTGGACAACTACCTCTACGTGGTGGGAGGTCACTCCGGGTCATCCTACCTGAACACTGTCCAGCGTTATGACCCTATCTCAGACAGCTGGTTGGACTCGAGCGGCATGATGTATTGCCGTTGTAATTTTGGTCTGACTGCCCTTTGACCCATGGCCCAGCCAGCTAGAACCCAATAAGAGAACTTAGACACAAAGACTTTTCTTTTTTGTTGTCTCCTCCTCCCCCACATTCGTCCTCCAGGTGCAAAGGAGCGCTTGCACACTGACGCGAACACCAGAGGAGAAGTAGCCTGCTGGGTGGATGGATGTGCTGGGCTAGCTGGCTGGCAGAGGGGACCACAGACATGGCTGCAGAGATGAGGAAGAGCTGCGCGTTTGTGCAGAAAAGAGAGGAAGATGATTGGACAGCTGTTGTCACGGGCACGAGGAGACGACCGCTCTACTGCTGCTGGACCACAATGAGGACTCTGAGCCATTTCCCAGAGGATTGTGGGAGAAAATTGTCACTTTTGTTTCAAAATTCTGTGTTATGTTAGCAGACATAGTTTTTTGTTTTCCGTCATGCCATTAATTGTGTTTAACACTTAAATATTTTTTTTTTTATTTCCCTGCTGCAACTAGAACCGTGTTCAGATTTTGTAGAACACTGCAGTTTGCTTGTGTATTTGTATGAATATGTGGTTGTTGGCCATGTAGTGTGTATGTCCGTGTGTATGCTCGAGGGTTATGTGCATGTCGAATAGGATTGTTTGTTTTGTTTCGTGTCTGCGTGCAGAACTGATGCTCGGGCTCAGCGACACAGGAGTTCTGCATCAAAATCAGTGCTTCACAAAAAAGAGAAAAGTTGAAATCTTTATATTTTCTCAAAAAGGGCTGCCTTTTTCTCTCTTGTAAATAGTCTAAAAGAAATATATAGATATGAATATATCTTGTAGTGCATTGCCTGTAAATGTTTTACTGCACTGGGTCACTAGTGTGTGTGTGTGTGTGTGTGTGCGTATGTATGTATGTATGTGTGTGTGCGCGGATGTGGATGTGTGTGTAGTTTGATTCCAAGGGACAACGTAAAGGTGAATGACAAATTCTCCTGAGATTGTTTGCCACTAGTCTCTGCTTCATTCTAGGAGCCATTAAAAAAAAAACAAACATGTTATAGCTTCTGTTACATCTACCTAAGGTCAGGTCATGCACTTGCTACTTTTCACAATTGTTGAAATCGACCTTGGCCCTCTTTTCACCCTTTGGTCTGTACAAAATACCAACTGGTGCTATATTTAGGAATCAGGATTCGGCTGTTTGTCTGTGTTGCCTCACACAATTAGGTCAACCTCTGTTTAGTCTCTGCTACATTACAGCGTTAGATGTTAGTTGTTTGATTTATGTGCATAAAATGCGTAAAATCGAAAAGCCCCCCCAAGCATGCAATAAAATAAAGTCCTACTGAAAGGGAAGCCTGTGGTTGGACAACCACAAATTTCTGTCCTCATAATTTTGTAAAAGGCTAAATTAGCACTTTTCTTGGTTTTTAGTTAACTTTCCCCTTTTTGAAGAGATACCAAGAGCACTGGCTCCTCTGACACATTAGCTGTGTTGCAGGATATGAGTATGCTTTGTCATTGTCTCAGTGCCTGTTGCCCCTAAGGTGTCACTCATGGCTATGAACAAGTGAGTGCGTCTGACACTTGCTCTTTGGCTTGCCACCAAACATTTAATCCTCATGTGGCCAAGGTCTTGCTTGCAAAATCAGGTGAACTGTTCACAGCTTCATGTGAAGTGCCAAAACATAACCTCTTTTTTCCCTCCGCATCTTTCCCACCCCCCCACAGTGCTAGAAAAAAGCATCGCTCTTGTGCCACAATTTAAAGATTCTCTTCTCATCCTTATTGCTAATGGACTAGCATTACATTCTTCCATGCTTTCGTATGGAGATGGACGATAAAGCACCAAGGGCTCGGCTAGCCAACTCAGGCCAAGTTGCCACTGTCACCAGTCCTGTGTCCTGGGAAAGAAACCAGACCTACAGACTGTTGAGAGCCCCCCTGGGTGCATTTGACTCCAGGATGGGTGAGGGCATCCGCTGCCTGGGGCTAAGCAACGCACAGCAATAGAGGGGGCACTAGACTAGGAAAGGCTAGGTGTGGTGTGTCTGGTTGAGTCACTGTTCATGTTCCAAGTCTAGTTTGAGTTGCTTTGTGCACTGATGTTTGCACACAAGTGGAAACTTTAACCAAGCTCTGCATTGAAGTTACCAAACTATTTGATACATACTGTAAGTTGTACATATATTTTAATTTAGGCTAATAGCATTTAGATAATGCAATAAGACTTACGTTCCCTCTGTGGATTACTATGTTTTGTGTTTGTCTCTTTAAAAAGCCAAGGCATCTCATATTGCTGTAACAGAACCCCACATGGCATGTCTGTTGATTCACACTGTTGGCCGGTAACGTCGTCGTCTAATGAAACATCAAATGGTACCATTGACTTTGCCTCATCCTACAAGGCATCTTGTGTTGTCATTTTGTTGTGCATGTTTGTTTGATTTTACAAAGCATATGTTTATTTAGGGCAGATTTAAATGGATGGTTCACAAGTTATTCAAGAATGGCCAAATTTGGGGTGTACCCCCTTTTTTTCACCACATAGAAGTCTTGTACTTAAAACACTAGACATTATCTTTGTAGTCTGAGCTTGATGTGCTTGTAAAATGATTACTGAGCATTACTTCTCCTGAACCATTACTAATGATGGGAACTTTAATAACATTTGCCTTGCAAATTGGTCAGGGTGTCACCGGTGAGACATCTAATTTGTTGCACATTGTTTGCATTAACATACTTTTCCTGTTTGATTTCCTGTTCGATTTCCTGTTCATTTTGAATGAGTAACACACAAATGATAGGAACTCAAAGCGTTTCTGCAAATATGTAATTTTGTTTTAGAAAGATGTGAATGAATTGTTTTGTATTTATAATTCTAATTTGTATTTTTCATGTTCTGTAACCTGATTTTTTTTTTTTGTTGTTGGCTAATTCCTGTTTTCTGTTTTGAGTCTATTGTGATAGATTTTGTTGGTCACTTTACTACAGCCACAGCACAAATCACGCAGGCGTAATTATGTGCTGCTGCCATGTTTCACCTAGCATCAATGTTACATACAATGTCATGATTTCTGATGTGTATACTAACTACTACTTTAATGAATTTTGGAGAGAGGCTGATGAAAATCTGCAAACGTGAATCTGCAAAAAGAAGGGATGCTGAAACTGAGTTTGTACGCATTTTTATTATGGCCTAACCAACGTCATGTTTTGCCACCACTCTCACCAAAGTGCTTGTTCAAAGAAAGCCGATGGCTGACTACCACCTGGTCTGGAATGGACTGCCACTCTAATGTTTGTGTCTGAAAGAAAATCCTTTGAAACTGATGTCAATGTTAGCCAAATTACCACTCTGCTTCTTTTACATTTCCCATCGTGTGTCTGGAGTAAGGTAATGATCTTGAATTTTATATCTTGTGGATTAATACTGGAAGTACAAGATAACCTTAGGTGTAGAAACAGTAGCTTTTCACATTTTATCATGTTTTGATTGAAGACATTTTACATACATTTTAGTCAGTTTGTGTGGTGCAGTTGTACCCAGTTTAAAATAAATGCCTGCCTTAAAAGGTACCGTCTGCTCTTATGTGGCTCTTGTTATACCCGTCCATGCAATGCACAATTGCAACAAAATAAATCAGTACAAGTGTACTTTACAATGTATTTGTATTTGCATTTAAAGACAGTGTCTGCATAGAAAACAGCATTTGGAAACTTGACCAAGGACTCAACAGGATTCACTTTGAAACTTTCCTTGGCAGAGGCACTGTGTGATATTCTTTGAGTTAAAAACTGCTACAACATCACCTGTAGATTTACATATTTCCTGTGTCGGAGTATGCTGAGCTGTGTGGACATAGTGCCAGCTTAGTGTCCTGAAAGCCAAAGAGGTAATATTTATACTACTTGTGTAAGAAAAGACATATTCCAGACTGCATTAAACATTTATATAATTTAAGGATTTTGTATTTTAACATTCACTCATTGGATTAAATGCTTGCCTACAATTAAACAAAAAAAAACAGTTACCTGACATGGATTTAGACATTTTATGGTTGTATCTTGTCCTCAAACCACAGTGTAAATAGAAAAAGCACCAGTTCAATTTTAGGAAAGGGTTGATATGCAGAAATGTTTTTCATTTGGATAGAAATGTGACTTACATGTCAATATTAAGCCCCAACAACCGTTTATAAAAGGCTGCTTTATAGCAAATGCACCAGATGTATGTGCTTATACTGAGAGTTATTCACTGGTATTGTCATCTATGCATATCAACCCAGAACTATTATAGTCCATTATATTCTTGGATTCCAAGCATGCCTAGAAATAAGTAATTTTCATTTTGCATCGTAAGCTTTCTGCAAGCGTTTCGGGTGGAATGGAGCATGTGTCACTCAGCACACTTAAAGCTAGCGGAGGAAGCAACTGCTGACACATATTAATTAAAAATCCTAATAGGAAGAGTAACATGATTACATTAAGGTAATGCCATCTATAGGGTCATGACAAAATAACATAAGAAGGAAGGAAGGAAGGAAGGAAGGAAGGAAGGGATGAATGCTTTCACTCTTGTGCTTGTTGTGACTCCTGCTCATCTGTATGTCCAGTTAAGATAAGACGAGTTCACTTGTCGGAGGCACGGATGTAGACCAGAGAGGACAGCAGCAGGAGCTCTGGTGGCTTGTGTAACAGGATCAGATTGTCACTCCTCAGACCGTCATAGTGCATCCAGCAGCCGTCTATCTGGAAGGCTGCAGAGTAGTGATGCTCCTCCCTGTTGAAGAGTGTGGCGCCCTCTAGTAAGTACCTGTGGAGAAGAAAGTTATTAATACCATTTTCATTATACTTTCCAGAAAACTGCAAGCAGGAGTGTAAATACTAGTGAGAAAAACATTTAATATTGAAAATAAGTTCATCAATAACAGCCACTTTGCAGATAATTGAGTTTAGATATCAGAATTTTTTTACAGCATAATGAATAAAAAAACTTTTCACTACATACTTCATGTTGCTGGTATAAAGTCTGCAAAAACAAACTCTTAGCTCCCTTTTCCTTGACTGATATAGAGAAAGTCATCTTGCTTTTATCTTGTATTGCTTAGACTACCGACATTGATTTCCTGCCTCAGTTATGTCTCTCTTATCCAATTTGTACATACAAAACACAGCAGCTGAGATTCTGTCTGTTTCTGACTTTAAAAAAAACAGGCAGTCAGTTCATTGCCATCATGGATAGACTCTAAACTTCACTTCTACAATTTTTTCTAAAAAATTTTAATGACATTCTTTAATGTAATGAGCATTTATTATTGTTTTTGCCCTCCCTTTTATGACTCTGCAATTGTTTTTATATCTCAGCTTGATTTATGGAGACAAGACCCTTGCCATAATACTACCAGTCAGTGCAGAGATGATTGTGACTTGCACCCCTGTGTGGCCAAAGTGTGCTACTGTGTACTAAACCAAAGAAAACATACTGGGTTCATCCCTTGCGTCTTAGTTCCTCCCACTAAAAGATGCAAGGAGAGAGGCAAGGCAAAGATGCAAATGAGGGAAACTAGTAAATACGTTTCTAGAGAAATGAAATGTAATTTCCTCTGAAAAGTCATGTGAAGCAACTTCCGTTTCTGATGACGGCAGCAGCTGATCACAGCTGGGTCAGCTGTTAGTTGGCTTTAACAGCTGTAGCCACTTTTGGTGGAGTTTGTGTCTGCACATATGCACTGTGATAATACTAATAAAGGCACAGTTATCACTGCCGGAGCAGCAGTGTTTTCTCACCGCAGCCTGTTACCTGTTCAACAAACACCTGCACATGCATTCAGTATTTATACTATGTTCTGCTCAGAGGCACTTGAACCATTTCTACTGGCATGATGCATTTATTTTATTTACTAATTATTTGCATCTGTATTTACTGATATTCTACTTGTGAATTCATTATTTAATAACCCAAAATATGATTTGGGTGTCTTTTGAACACTGGAAATTATTTATTTCACTAAATGTTTCAGGGAAATTGGAAATTATGTGACTTATATCAAACTTGATGCTCAGGAATTTTCAGCCTCACATGTGACTGAATAGAAATGATGATAAATTATGTAAAATATAAATGTGTTTAAAATGTTTTTCTTGCTGACAGACTCTCCTACTCTTAAAAGTTAATGGGGGAAATAACAGATCATGAAAAGAAAACTTTTTATGGTTCAATATACATTCAATATATGGTTACAATTAACACAGATACACTGTTTAACTAGATGGTGAATCAGAAAACAAAATATAAAACTTGGGAGTGATACACTTGAGTTTATCTGTTATCTGTCTGTCCACTCTGGTATAAAACTGTAGTGATGTTGTGATGTATCAGAGCAGTCTGATCGGCTACAACGTCCAATCAATAACTGATATCCAATAACGGGGCATGTTGGCCAGTAAAAGAAGGCCGCTCTTGTGTATCTTCCTTCATGGCTCCTCTGAGATCCCTCCTTGTTGCTCAGAGCAGAAATAAGCGCTTTGGGACGGCCTTTGTAATGGTGAACCGAAACGGCTTCCGGGTCAAGCGAGGATCCGGGAGGGAGGAACGATCAAAAAAGGGAATTGGGATGTATCCACTACGGAAGCTTCTCACCTGTGCTGGCAGAGGGCTAGATGGTAGGGGACATAGGACAGCTCCTCTGACTTCCACTGCTGCATGTTGAGAATGACAAAGGGTGGGGGTCCATTGCAGAAAACCCTCTGAGAGAACTCTCTTAGACCATCACACCTGTTACAAAAACAATCCATTTGTCAAGGAAGTGGAATGACACTGAACTGAATTAAACGTTGATAACCATCATCTTTATGTCTCACCCCAGTTCTGCGCAGAGCAGGAGCTTAGGGCAGAAGAACCCGTCCACAGCCGACTGAATAGGGTCTCTGTGAGGCAGCTCATGAGGAGGGCTGGAGAAAAAAATGAAATTAAAAAATAAGTCAATTTGTTTTCACAATTAGTGAAAAGGAGTGAAATGACAAAACTGAAATATACTAGCTAAAGACATCTGAAATTGTAAGTCATGACACTTTGCTAATGTTGACAGGGTGAAACTGGTTGCATCAGGATATTACACTGCCTATGTGCAGTATACCTGATGTTTATTGTAGTCTTGATGAATTCCTGGAAGCGGGATGGACAGCTCCAGTTAGTGCACAGGCTCTCCTGTATGGTGGACATGAGGTTTTCTAGGTTCTCTGTGAAGTTCTCATGCTCATTACCAAACAAGTCAATCTCCAGTGCTGCCTGGTGGATCGCTGAGCGGTACTGTCGTTTAGACATCCTGCCCCAGATCCACAGCATCTTGACTGTAGTGTAGTCACAGGAGTCCATCAGGTAGAGGAAATGATCCACAAAGTGCTTGCCCAGGAAGACAGCCAACTCCTGGGGAAAGCCCTGGTTGTCCCGCAGGATCACGTACAGGATCATGAGGAAGCCATCGATGGTGCATGTGTTTTTCAGGTTGATTTTGACGTACAGAGGGGTGCATGATATAGCCTTCCGCCCTGCCTTGATGGTAAAGACGCCGCCCCATGGGAGCACAGGCCTCCAAAAGGAGCGGTCCTCTTCGTCATTGTTGTTGATGGAGGCACGAATCTCCTCAAACAGTGTCTTAGACCTGAAGAGACATATGCATAAGAGTCAGCAAAGGATTAGACTTTAGTGGTCTGAATGTGAGTGAGGTTTCGGATTTTGGACTTGGACTACCGTGTACATCCAGTTTGAAAGACGGCTACTTTAGCACTACGTTAACAGAGGCTATTCAAGTGCATTTGAGTTAGCTTACAGGAACAAAACAAACCACGCAATGACGAAAATGTATAATTACTCTCCAGGGATTAGACTGAACCCCTAAAAACCTACCAGCTTAATACGGTACATGAGCAGCCGGTATTCATTTACCTTTCGAAGTGAAAACTGTTCTCAGTGTTTGAAATTTGCGTTTGGAGGTCTTCAGTGTCGTTCAAAACGCAGAATCTACTCTCCATTGCTCTCTGTGTTTCTTCATGTCTTACAACGAACTCAAAGCCTGATAACTAATTATAGTATTTCTAGCACTTTCTATTGAATATGTAAACGATAACACCTTCGCGTAAGCAAGCTGAGCACATATAAACACTGCTGTTATTTATTTATTTTGACAGATAAGCTAAGATGTGTGTACGTGCTGCCACCTGCTGACTCATAGCGTAATTACGTCAACTGAAGCTCCGCCCTTCCCCACCCCTTCGTGGGTGTCGTAGATGAACGGGAATTCTATTGGTGGATAGAAGCTACTAATGTGATATAGGAAGTATATGATTGGCTGTCAGGGTTGACCGTTTGCCGATAGCCCCACCCCTCTCCGTCGTCATGCCCACTGGTGAGGATACGTTCCGCATTCGTCGCTATTCCTGAAAGTTAATACGATATTTTTTTGCGTTAGTGTTGTATTTGTGAACGGAGCCTGCGCCACCCCCCATTCGACTACTGACGGGTTTCTGAATAAACTTAAGTTTTTGGTGGCCACCGCGGTCTCATTCTTGTTGTCACGCAGTGAGTGTGCTGCAGGGACGAACTCTAAACACCATTTGAACGCAGACTGTCAGGCCCGAAGATGTCAGCTCAAATCATAAGTGGGAAAGAGGTTTCAGCGTAAGTATCACATTTTATTCAGCACGTTTATGAATGCACAGGTATCCAGATAGACGTAATCAGCCTGAAGCATGGATCTCAGTGCTGGCTAACTAGGAAGCTAACTAGCCAACTGAGTTAGTTTAAAACAACTTTTGTGCAGTCTGCCAGCCTTATGCACATTTTACGTGCAGCTGTTTTTTGTTTCAAGGAACTGCTCTTCCCAGTGCAGGCAGCAGAAAAACGTTTAATAACTTGGTATTAATTCGTCCAACATGGTGCTGACCACGTGAATGAAGTGTGCCAACAATTGTCATTGTTAATAACAGGTAATCAGCCGAGAAATCACAGTTGATACCCCTCTCAAGGTGCATGTGATATGTGTTTCCTGATAGTCATGTAGGTTAGTCTAAATGCAATGCTGGTTTTTGAGCAACTGTCAAAATTTGGTAAAAATCCATTATGATTCAGCCATTAAAATTTGTGGCATGAATGATTACAAATCCTGCAGTATTATGTAAGAAGTTGTGGTGGTGTGATATGATCTTTGTCCTATTGCCCTCCACCGAACTCAGGTGATGAGGCTGTCAAACACCAGTCATGACACTCAGAAAACCCTACTTGTGTCGTTCTTTTAATATTTGAGTACAATCTTCAAAATATGTTTCAAAGTTTGACTGAATCCAAAAAAAAGTGCAGGACATTTAGTTTGCATGTGCCTGTCACAAGACCTAACAGCCTGCACCCTGTTAACTGCCCCTCACAGAACTCATTAGGTAATTATTTCATGCAACACAAAGGGGCTGTACAGCCTCGCCACAGGTCTGCTGTCCCTTCAGTTGGAGGATTTACACTCATTATCTCTGAATCTGGCATACCATTTACTGTGCTGGACAAGTAGCCTTTATGGATTCAGGTTTATTGATGAGGTTTTCTTTGCCTTCCAGGAAAAGTAGTTTTCTACAGTCAGTTATCCAAAAGTGTGTTCTATTAAGAAGCATCACAATCAGAGCACAACTACTACAGTACTGTTTGTTGTATGAATGGCTTTTGTTTATAGGAGTTAATTTAGTTGATCAGTTACCATACCAGCTGTGATGAGTATTCTTGTTATGATGCAATATGTAATAACGATTGAATTTACTAGTGTGCATAGTCATAGTCCTCATTTTCTCTCTTCTCCCGATTTAATAAATATAAAGCAAATCTTGCTTTATATCAAATCTGTCCTCAGGTCATATGGAAAATTGTTTTCCTAAAAAACAAAATTACCGGGTTCATTTTTTTTTTTTTTTTTTATTACTTGCATTAAATCATTGAATCATTTAAAATATGTATTGTATAATTGTTTCCTCTCCATTGTAGCCTTCAGGGAGGCTAATGTTATGCAATTGGGATGCCTGATGTTATAAATGGGGCTTGTAGACCTTCCGATCATCCACGATTTGAGAATATAAAGCTCTTTTTTGCAGGATCACTTTGGCAAAAACACTCTAAGGTTGCTTTAAAGGTAGCTCAAATTGGTGTCATGCATCTATAATCAGTAGAAAGCACTTGGTGTATTTCTAAGTTAAAGTGATGCACAGAGACGATGCAGGCTTAATCTAAATCACTTTTGTAGGTTAGAGTTTTAAACAAGATCATCATACATATTTTTACATATTTTTGAATGGCCTTGCTCTCATTCTCATCCGCAGTGGACAAGATCAACAAAGCAGATTAGATATGTGGTTTATTGTATTAATACAATACAAAAGAAATGCAATCAGGTCTTTGTTCAGACACACATGATAGATCTTAAGATTACTTTTAATTGCTGTGAGCTGAAGTCCAGTTTACCTAGTGTCACAGCTGTCTGTCTTTTCTTTGATTTGTTCAATTGATTTTGCCTAATCTTTATCTCAGGTGTGGCTTATCTGTTCCCCCAACACAAAATACTGGAATGTTTCCCACTCTCCAAATTGTTAAACAAGTAAAGATAAAGTAAAGACAAAGACCAAAGATACAATCATTTTCCTGGAGGGACTCTGATGGCCGGGCTTTATGACTGAGGACTGGAAAATGATTATCAATGTAACAATGAGATAGCCAGATGGCATGTTCACAAAGTCTGTAACCACTGCGAGGAAATGGAATGAGTTGGGCCTTTGGTGTTTGTACCATATGGTCCTAGCTTATTGTAGTAATTGTAAAACTGCGTGAATGGTACAACAATCACTGCACAGAGATTTAAAACATTATTGAAAACTTTATTCTGTTGTTGTGTTTTCTCAGGCAAGTGAGGCAGCGTTTGAAGAATGAGGTTGAGCAGATGAAGCTGCAGGACCCCAACTTCAGACCTGGTCTAGTGGTTCTACAGGTGAGTGCAAGATGGGAAGTTTGGGAACTATCACATGAAAGAGTAAAAAAACATTTTTGGATGTTTCATATCAGCTTATTTTGCCATGTACTCTCTCATGGCTTGCCCCTGGAGATGGTCGGCAGGTAAGGATTTGGATCTACTGTGTATCCTTGACTTTGTGTTATTGTGTGCTGTTGCATGCATACACAGTTTATAAATGTGTACTACTATTAATGTCTACTAAAGTCTCCCTTTTGTAGATGGACACATGTCTGTAATACATACACGCAAAGTGATTCTATCTGTCTTTGCAGGTTGGAGACCGTGATGATTCAAATCTCTATATCAGCATGAAGTTGAAGGCAGCAGCAGAGGTAAACAAAATCATTGGTTTTTTTTCTTCACTTCACCTCTACTGTAATTTGTTCACAGTCACTTCTAACTTCAGACCTAATCTCTTTGTATGTGTACACAGATTGGAATAAATGCAACACATATGAGACTTCCCAAGACTGCAACAGAGGAGGAGGTGTGGAGGAGGTTGATGTTTTGAAACTAGGAGAACACAGTAAATGACAATGAACTACATGTACCTGAAAGTATAAAGTCATCTGTCTGTCTGTAGATTCTTCACAGTATCACAGAGGTGAATGAGAACTCGTCTATCCATGGCCTCATTGTCCAGCTGCCCTTAGACTCAATCCACAAGATCGACACAGAGAAGGTCACCAACGCCGTGGCCCCAGAGAAGGATGTAGACGGGTAAGCAAAGACATAAGTTAAGGATCGGCTTCATTTGAAGGTTTGTTTACTCCTCTTTTGAATCAAGCTGATGTGTTTCTCTGCTTCCTTTTTAATTCTCAAAAAGTATCCAAGTGAGATTTGTCTCACTTGGATACTTTTAGGTTTTAAGATATAATTAATTTATAATATTTAATTCTTGTGTGTGTTTTGGTCCATTTACAGACTGACCAGCATAAATGCAGGGAAGCTGTCTCGTGGAGACCTGGGCGATTGCTTCATCCCCTGCACGCCAAACGGCTGCATGGAACTGATCAGACAGACCGGTAAACACAACAATTTGATATCCTCAAAGCTGCGTTGTCAAGTAAAAAGGAGTCTGTGCTTTTTGAATTCGGTCTGAATGAACTGATGGGTCGACTGCTTCTCTACAGGTGTGTCTGTGGCAGGGAAGAGAGCGGTTGTGATTGGTCGCAGCAAGATTGTGGGTGCACCGATGCATGACCTGCTGCTGTGGAACCACGCCACTGTCACCACCTGTCACTCTAAAACCGCTGATCTCGCTGGGGAGGTACAAACATAACACTTTATCTTAAAAAAATCTATAATTTTACTACTGATCTGGTGTGTTGTTTTACAAGCAAACTGCATTTCTCTATACAGCAAGTAGCAGCTATTCAAAATCCCAATCTGACATGTTGGTTTAATTTTAGGATTCACAAATCAAAATGTAAAAAAAGACCTAAAGAGACTTCAACTTTATTTGGCTTCTGCTTTCAGTGCATAAAACCAGGTGGAATATATACATGATAATGTAATAAATCATAAACAAAAACATGTTGAATATTCTGACAAATTAGCAGATATTTTTAATGAAACTTTTCCAGATGCTCCATAAACAACTGGTTAATGAGGGCATACTGGCAATTATAGATCTTTGCTGCTGCTAAGTGGTAGAAACTATAATATCATGTATTACAATATTTAGGACATTGCTATTGAGTCATGTAAGAAGTAATATTTGCCAAGCACAGAATGAGTGATTTTCTCTTTTTCGGTAAGCATTCACTCATGTCCATCATTGTCTTCGTCCAGGTGGGCAAAGCAGATATTCTGGTTGTCGGCATTGGGAAAGCAGAGATGGTAAAAGGAGAGTGGATCAAGAAAGGAGCAGTGGTCATCGACTGTGGCATCAACCATGTTCCAGGTTTGCTTCCTCAGGCTTTTCTGTCTAGTGTAGTTTTAGGTTTTTTTCCTGTACTTTTTCAGAGGTAATTGTATGTTATTTACCTCAAAGTTTCTCTCTGTGTCATTCAGATGAGACTAAACCTAGTGGGAAGAGGGTGGTGGGTGATGTCCAGTATGCTTCAGCCAAGGAGCAGGCTGGCTTCATCACCCCGGTGCCTGGCGGTGTGGGACCCATGACTGTGGCCATGCTGATGGCGGTAAGGTCCATCTGTGAATCCTGAACTTTATTTCACCTTAGTATTCATTTAAGTAGAGTTTCTGTGACAGTGTCGGGTTCTTGTTGAATATGCTGCAGTGTTCATCGGACCAGCCTTATCAGCGTTATTTAAAAACACTGTTTATTGAACCTGCTGGTTTTTACACAGGACACACCTGCTCTCTCAGATGCTTTGGTCTTGATTTACTGCAATATTCTAATAATGACATTTTAATTGCAGCTGAATGATTCTTTTTTTTGTATTTTCATCACTAGCAGAAGTATGTTAGGTGGGAGCAGTATGTAAGGTTGAAAATTTATGCTTTTTGTTCTTTGGTTTCATGTATCCTAAATAATAAAAGAATGACTTGTGTTTGTGTATGTGTGTGTAGAACACAGTGCTGAGTGCAAGGCGTTTCCTGGAGAGCCATCAACCAGGGAAGTGGGACATTTCGTACACCAAACTCAATCTCCAGAAGCCCGTGCCAAGGTTTGTCTCATTCTCCTCCTGCGTCACATTTCCCCCTCTCTTAGTCATGTGTGCTTTAACTTCTCATGAAGGATTTGTTAAATTCAATAACCAACATGCAAGAGGAGCCGGTTTAATTCTTTATCACATGTTAGGAATCTCATAATGTGGTATTTCTCTTACAGTCTATGCTGTTCACACCTTCGCTCAGATGAAAAAGTAATTTTGTGTCTTTTGTAACTCCAACAGTGACATTGTGATTTCTCGCTCCTGTGTGCCCAAGCCCATTGGCCATCTAGCAAGGGAGGTGGGCCTTCTGTCTGATGAGGTGGAGCTCTATGGCAAGACCAAGGCCAAGGTCCAACTGAATATTATCAAACGCCTGCAGGGTCAACCAGACGGCAAATATGTGGTGGTCACTGGGTATGCTGTCAGCACTTTTATCTACTGTTGTTTTCTCTGATTATAGCATTTCTTTGATTATTCCCTATTTTTTAGTCTTCATTTTAAGGTAATAATATACTCATAGTGTTTGAAATCATTTTTTCTCACCTGCCAAGAACTGGTTAAATTACATAAATTACTCACCAAGAGTAATTTATGTAATTTATCAATTATGTCAATTGCTTATTTCTTGGAAGTAATTTAATATCATTGTTTATTATCTTTATAAAGAATCATATTATAACAAAGAAATTAGTATGAAGTTATTATGATAAGCAATTCAGTGTTTTGAATTAATAGCACTAATTACTAATAGTAATAAAGATAATCACTCACAAAATTAAACTTAACCTAATTTTATCTTTTAGGTCAATTCCATTAAAATAATTTGATTATTTAATGGGATTTGTTTTCACACTAGCTGTTAGATACTATATACTGACTCAGAATCACTATTTATGGTTGTAATATTATTTTTTTTCATATTGCCCAGTGAGTTCATACAGTGGACAAGTCTTCTAATTCGTCATACAGCAGAACTCAAAAAACCCTAACCCTCAAACAAAAGACCATTCTCATGTGTACCTCTCACCACATACTCTGTTTAAGTCACACATATAGTGCCAAACTTTGGGCCCTACTGGTAAATATGTGCAGTGCTGACAACAATCTCTGTCTGCAGCATTACACCCACTCCTCTGGGGGAGGGAAAGAGCACCACCACCATCGGCCTGGTCCAGGCGCTGGGAGCCCACATGAAGCTCAATGTGTTCGCTTGTGTCCGACAGCCTTCACAGGGACCCACCTTCGGCATTAAAGGTGATCTTTCATAAAATGTACACTCAGTGACAGGATGCACATGTTACGAACTGCTGAAATGTAAATTTTTAGTTCTGTACTGATATATTCATCTTCATTATTATTATTATATTTTGTCTTGTGTCTGCAGGGGGTGCCGCAGGAGGTGGATATTCTCAAGTCATTCCGATGGAAGAGGTACTGCACCCCTGTTTAAAATTAGAAACTGTTAAAATAAACTGTAAAAGAAACTGTAAAAATACAAAGAAAATTTGAATTAACAAGTCTGTTCATTTTAGTTCAATCTCCATCTCACCGGCGACATTCATGCCATCACGGCTGCCAACAACTTGGTGGCTGCTGCCATCGACGCCCGCATGTTCCACGAGTACACACAAACTGACAAGGTGAGTACTCTCTTTTGTCAGTGGTTTCTTAAAAAAATACACTTCTTACAAGTTAATAACGATTAGCTTTGCTTCCGTATACATCTTTAGGCCCTGTACAATCGCTTGGTTCCCCTCAGTGGAGGACAGAGGAAGTTCTCCCCCGTCCAGATTAACAGACTAAAAGTAAGCGATAGCTTCATAGACTTGCAGGTTTGATTTAACTCACAGTCTATACTACAGGGCACCTCTGACATTTAAGGTTTCTACTTTTTTAAGAAACTGGGCATAGAGAAGACCGATCCCTCTACTCTGAATGAGGAAGAGATCACCCGCTTTGCCCGTCTGGACATTGAACCAAGCTCTGTCACCTGGCAGAGAGGTACGAACATCTGAGAGGCCTCTTCATCCTCAGTAGTTCTGCTGTATGTATGAGAGTGTATTGATCAGGCTTTATGTATGTTTTATAAAATGTTTTTGTTGTCTCTGTGTGTCAATTCAGTGTTGGATACCAATGATCGATTCCTGAGGAAGATCACAATCGGCCAGTCGCCTACTGAAAAGGGATACACAAGAGAGGTAACAGAAAAGATCCACAAAGCTGTTTCTTATTCACTAAAATTCAGTAGATGCTGTAATCACATAAAAACTCTACACTTAGTCGGTTAAAGCATTGGATTGAAAGAAGGACCCAGAAAGAGTTTTGGGGAGTTTGCAGCAAAATTAAAAATACTTAAGTTTAGCTTCTGTTACTATAATGAGACACTTGGGCTGGGCGATATGGACGAAATCAAATATCACAATATATTTGACCACATACCTTGATATCAATATTATGACAATATTGTAGGGATGACTATTGGTGCTTTCACAAAATATTGACACAATGAGATTTTTGATAAATAATGATCAGTAATGTGGATATAATGACTAAGTGGTTAAAGGCAAATAATAGAACAGCTAGAACAGTCTGGTAAGTTGATGAAATTACATCAACTTACATCAAATTGACTGAACTTATATAGCGCCTTTCTAGTCTTCCGACGGCTCAAAGTACATTACAGACCACATTCACCTATTCACACCACATTCATATGCTGATGGCAGGGGTTGCCATGCAAGGTGCCAACCTGCACATCAGTTAGAACTAATCATTCATACACACATTCACACATGGCACAGCATCGGGAGCAATTTTGGGCTCAGTATCTTGCCCGAGGACATTTTGACATGTGGACTGGAGGAGCCAGGAATCGAACTGCTGATCTTCCAGTTAGTGGATGACCCGCTCTACCTCCTGAGCCAAAGCCGCCCCTGCTGCATCACTTTACTGTAATGCAGCCTTTAAAACCAGGAAAAGACAACACTTTGCCATATCACGATATCCAAAATCTAAGACAATATCTAGTCTCATATCACGATATCGATATGATATCAATATATCGCCCAGCCCTAATGTGAACAACTATTCTGTTGCTGATAAAGGGATATACCTTTGCGGTGACCTCCTTGTCTTCCAGGCCCAGTTTGACATCACAGTGGCCAGTGAAATCATGGCAGTGCTCGCCCTCACCAGCAGCCTGGAGGACATGCGTCAGCGTCTAGCCAAGATGGTCGTGGCCACCAGCCGCAGCGGACAGCCTATCACCACCGAGGATCTGGTCAGTGCTCTAGAGGCTCCTTCCAAGTGTGACTTTCTGAATTTAAGAAAAGGCTCATATGCCGCACATGTTATGCCACTTGTAATGAAGCTGTCTGTGTGATAAAATGTTTTTCTCTATAGGGTGTTTGTGGTGCTCTAACTGTGCTAATGAAAGATGCCATCAAGCCAAACCTGATGCAGACTTTGGAGGTAGGTTAAACTCAACACACATGTTCCAAAGCTCAGTCCTTTGACATTTAGTGTTGTTGTTGTTTGTTGTTGTTGGTATAACTGTCACAAGCAAACACATTGAGCTTTTAGTCAAAGTGTTGATTTTCTCTAAATCTTTTGTTATCCAAGTGTGTACTAGAGAGGTTACGTTGTCTTGAGTTTTGTGTCACATATGAGTCATGTAAATCCACAGGGAAACCCTGTTTTTGTCCATGCGGGTCCCTTTGCCAACATCGCCCACGGCAACTCCTCCATCCTGGCTGATAAAATTGCTTTGAAATTGGTCGGACCCGAGGGCTTTGTAGGTGAGTGGAGCTGAGAAAATGGCTCAATGATAGCTTTTATTTAATCAATGTTATTTAATCAATGTTAATCAATGTTGTGCCTGGTCTAGCACTGAAGTGCTGCAGTAAATATTGGCTTGTATTGTATGTGTTGATTGTGAGTAGAAGATATTATAGCTGTGATTCTGTTCCTGTTCTCTTTGTCACACGACTGCTGTGGATTTTGCCAAACAGTGACGGAGGCTGGCTTTGGTGCTGACATCGGCATGGAGAAGTTCTTCAACATCAAGTGCCGCTACTCAGGCCTAAGGCCCCATGTGGTGGTGTTGGTGGCCACTGTGCGAGCCCTGAAGATGCACGGAGGAGGACCAACGGTGAGTTTTCTTCCTAATGACAAGACAATTACTATAGTGACTTTAATTTAGGGGAAAAAACAAACACTCATGCTTTTACATAAATGTACGATTCTGCATTACTGTCACATTTCTCCACTGTGAATTCTGAACACAACATCAGCATTCACACAATCACAATAAATATTTCCTGTGCATGTCCTTCAGTGAATGACATCGCACTGCTGGGAGTGCAATTATATTTCCTGCTGAGTGGACATCACAGAGCAATCACTCACTCATACTGTCCTGTTTTCACACCGCTTCTTAATAATTGTGAGGCAAACAGCTGAGAAAAAATCTTAAGAATGGTCTCTGTTATACAAGATTTGATGAGCTCATTCTTGTACTTATTAAATTAACTGAAATATTTTACTTTTTTGTTTACTAATTTTTGTTCAGGTCACTGCTGGGATGCCTCTGCCTAAGGAATATATCGAAGAGGTAATGAAGAAGAACCAAATGTCAAAAAATGATTTTGTTTTCTGTTGATGAGCTGTAGATCAACATCTCGTCATCGAGATTCTTTTAAGTTATTAGTTTGTATGGATCCATGTCTGCACACTTAATTAATATGTCAAACGTGCATTACATGTAGCACAGAACAGCAACTGAAGTGTAACGGCTTTGTGTAAGCATACAGTAAACATTATATAAGCATCAACATAGAACTTTTCTGTGGACGACTTTCTCACAAGCTAATTTAAAAGTGTTTGTGTACCTGCACGTAGAACCTGGAGCTGCTGGAGAAGGGTTGCAGCAACATGAGGAAGCAGATAGAGAACGCAAAGCACTTCGGCGTGCCTGTGGTGGTGGCCGTCAATGCTTTCAAGTAAGTGAAGGATGACGATATGGTAGGAAAAAAGACTAAAAAGAACTATACAACCACAAACATTGATACAGAAAACTTTATTCCACTTAAAGCTGCTTTAATCAATATATTTCCACTTATAAAGGATCAAATGTCTGTGTGATGTGAAAGGGGTCGCTTGTAGTGACGAACCCACAGAGAATGATCAATGTTGTTTTTATAGCTTGTTGTGCTTCCCCCAAATGGCCAAAACAAAAATCAATGAATTCAGGTTTAAAGCAGGATAAAGTGGTTGTGAATCTGTTTAATTATTTTTCTCACAAATTAGAATGCATTAGGCTGAATGACAACATTTACTAATTTCTTAGTATCTCAAATATATAACCTTTGTTTAAGGCAGAAAGGAATTGTGTCAATAAATAGATAAGGCAAAAAGTAGTGATAGAAATGTGTTGTGTCATATATAGATTGATGTGTAGTAAAGACATTTTTGGGTTTTTCTTGAATAACCAATCTACCGGTTTATTTCCCTTAACCCTTACGTATGGGAACATTCTCCCTGTCTGTTTATCTCTCGTGCTTTTCATTGTGCTTTCCCATCCTGCAGGACCGACACCATGGCTGAGCTGGAGTTGGTCTGCAACATGGCCAAAGCTGCCGGAGCCTTCGATGCTGTGCGCTGCTCCCACTGGGCCGAGGGTGGAGCCGGCGCAGTGGCCCTTGGTCAGGCCGTCCAGAGGGCCACTGAGGCCCCCAGCAGCTTCAAGTTCCTCTATGATTTGGAGGTATGTGCCCTTACCTTTACTGGGGCAGTCCATTGCTATTTCTGTTTCTCAGTTTTTTGTGTTACTAAAGATATCAGCCATCTGATACCTGAAGAAAAAATAATGTCCTTATCCACAAGGAAATGCTCTCTTATACATGTATCCAGTATCTCAGTGAAACAAGTGATTAAAAATAACGTCCATGTAAACTCAAATCAAGAACTGCATGTGTACAAGTTTTGTCTGGTTGGCATTCATGTGCAGGCATATCAACTGAAGGACTACACTGACGGTAGTGTGTATATTATTTATAATTCCATTTTAGCTCCCTATTGCTGATAAGATTCGAATAATCGCCCAGAAGATCTACGGAGCGGATGATATTGAGCTTCTCCCGGAGGCCCAGCAGAAGGTGGAGCTCTACACCAAACAGGTCACCATCTCTTCTAGTCCATATGTTTCTTTCTACTGCACTGTTTGGCCTGTTTATTGGTTGCTGCTGTCAGTTGAGTTCATCATAATTGGACGGAGAATGCTTGAATAGGCTTTTTGTAAAAGATCCATGAAATTGATTGTTTTGGTCTACTTGTCTCCCCTCAGGGTTTCGGCAATCTGCCGATCTGCATGGCGAAGACACACCTGTCGCTCTCTCACGAGGCAGACAAGAAGGGTGTGCCCACAGGGTTCATCCTGCCAATCAGAGACATCCGTGCCAGTGTGGGCGCTGGCTTTCTCTTCCCGCTAGTTGGGACGGTAAGCTTTTTTATTTATGTTGAACAAACAATTGCTTTCCACAGAATTGCCAAAGATGTCATTTCTGAGAGTCAGGGGTGTGACTCTTCACTGCTCTGCACCATCCAACTGCATCCCAGTGCACACATCTTGATTTTCTACATTCATCTGTCATCCTTAAACAAAACATGACTAGTACGACTCAACTTTCTTAACATTTCCATTTAGATTACAATCACGTGACATCACACTCTGTCAGCTATGTTTCAGACACTCACTCCGGTGATCAGTCTTTGCAATAAATGGCTGAATCTATTCATGATCCAATCATGATCATATGTATGTTTTATGCATAAACTATTGCATAAACTAGCAGACAACGTGTCCTAATGTTACTGTAGAAGAGACGATTTATTTCTTAATTTAAATGCACTGATATTTAAATGAGTCTCCATGTCACCAGAAATGTGTACAGTATATCAATTACATACTGTTTAATTGTCTATAATAAAAAAATTTTCTATTTCTGTGTTTTCTTCCTAGATGCCCACAATCCCTGGTCTGCCAACCAGGCCATGTTTCTATGATATTGACCTGGATCCTGAGACTGAGCAGGTCAACGGGCTCTTCTAAAACAGGACTCTGCTCTGTATGATGGTAAGGAGAGGAATTAAGACTTTCAGATATAAATCTTACACAGGAGTTGGTAGGAATATATGATAACTATTAATATGTTGCCCTTTTTGTTTTCTTTGTCTCAGTGTATAGATGTGGCCCAGCTTCTGAGCCTTAATGAAATGTGATGGACTGCTGTTATAACGGGAAGCGCCTCGAGCTCATCTGCTGGCGCTGTTTTTGTTTGTTCTTTTTCACTGAGCCACTGACATCTGTAAATAATTGATTTGCTTTGCCCACAGGGCTGTTGATGGGTAAATCAAGGAATTTAGTCACAGAACGGTTTATCCTCCTGACGCTGCAAATCTGTGAAAGGCTTTTTGCAAGGGGGAAACTATACATCCTGTTGAAATTTCTTTTAGTTACATTGCTGGCTGCAGAAAAATCAAGCCCTGTGATGTTTTCGCTTCCCAGAACCCCCCTCATGACTCTAAAGTGGTAGATCTGGACTCTTGTATTAACTACCTGTGTATATTTTGTGTCCATTACATCAGGAGCATCTGTTCCAGTCCACTGTCGTTGATAATCAACTGAATAAAAAATGCCTTTCCGATAAATTCACTATTAGAAAATGTTGTCTAACCATAAAATAATACTGTCTCACAAAATGTTTTGTAATTTTTTTGAGTGATCTTGTCTAATTTCCTGTCAAAAGTCCTATTTCGCCTGTCATGAATTCTAATTAAATATTTCTAACAATGTATAACATTGAAGCAATCGGCACTGATGTGAGAATACACTGTCATGATGTTGTAAATCAGTGGTTTCCACTTTCTTGGCAAATAAATCTCCTTGATAGAAAACCACATATCAATCTCTTTCTTTTTTTAGATTTATTCTTACTGTATTATTATTATTCTATCAGTCATTTTCACTTTTTTTCTACAGTTAATATCAGTAGAACATATGATAGAATGAATGTAGTCACTGTTTTTCTGTGGATCTCCAGACACTGAGTGATACCTGTTGATAGAAATTAAGGTGAGTGTGGCATGATTACATGCAGGACACAAAATTAGCACCAGCCACAAGCCAAATGCTGGTAAAAATACATAAGTGGATGGTAGATTTGCTTTACTCACCAGCCAAAAACAACCCAATGGTAACCTATTAAGCAGCTGGTAAAATTTCAACATTCACTAAGCATTTGGCTGATGGACAAAAAAGTTAATTTTGCACCCTGATGCAGGGAACTTTTCTTTCACACACAGACAAATCAATATTGCAAATGAATCAGGAAATTGTTTCTCAAATGCATTTCAAGACATTTTGATGATGTAATATTTTTGTTAATAAATATCTTATTTCCTTCTTTTCTTTGTATCTGTTTATAAGGGTAGGGGGTGGTTGGCAACACGTCACTCATTGCATCACTATGGAAACTCGTGTGCCGTGTGGTTGTTACAGCTCCGTTGAGCGTCTGAGGGGTAGAGGCACATTCAAAGAAGTGCCACATGCAGTATTATGTAGTGGAATAAGAGGAATAAACAGACATAACTGACAGGTAAGGAGCAATTTTGCATGCAGTTTATTAACTGAGCTTAATATGCTCAACTGAAATATGTTGATAGAAACTGAAAATTTGAAACTTGCATATTTCCTCAAAAAACTGAATGTGATTTATTAATGTGTGTTTTTGAAAAGCCCCTCCAGGTTACACTGGACTGTTTGGAAATATGTTTTATTGAAAAGCAACATATTTTATGACTATAAATATACATGAATGTATGAATCATTGAGGTGAAATCAGACAGCAGTGTTCAGAAAGGTCTAATCAGCATTTTGACAGAGAGTGACTCACTGATGCACAGACTGGCTGCTGTGAAACAATAATGGATGGTATACCAGTGTGACAAACTGCAAAGTGCATATAAATTGTGTTTTTTGATATTTGGGGGTACATGTTTGATTAAACAAATGTTCTCCTATTAGCAGGCAAACAGTTGAAGACTGGATGATCTGAAAAGTACCATGTCAGTGAAAGAAGCTCAAACTGGTAGTTCAGTTAAGAAAGTGCTTAGGAGAAAACTGACAGCTCCTTCACATCTTCTACCAGGAAAAGCAAAGATTAAAACTGGAAGACACCGTGATATAAACTACAGCTGTAATAAGACTGAAATTTCAGTACAAAGCTGTGAAGAGAAAATCAGTGAAGAAGTTAAAACAGGACGTCAGAGAAAATCACCTCAAGCTGATCAATTGGACCAAAATCGGTTTGCACAAAAGCTGACTGCTTTAAAGCAAATTTTCTCAACATCAGTCGACTGCTTCACATGCACCTTTAAATCCGACCACGATGAAGGTGAATATCGTGCAGTTACAATCTTCAACACACACACCAGAGACTCTGTGGACCTAAAAACTCAGCCAGCTGTCGATGGTTTTTCAGCTACAGAAATACAGCAATGCACCACTGCAGAATATAAGTCATCTGTGGAAGAGAGGGAAGCAATTCACTTCAATCCACTCATTACTGTTACTAAACTGAAGTCAAAAGCAAAGTCGTCACGGCCAGAAAATTCTTCGCAGCTGAAAACATGTTGGAGGCAGAGACCAAAAAAGGCTTCTCCTTTCTTCCAAGAGTGTATTGGAGAAAGTAAGGAGTGCATCCCATTGGAGATGATAGTGCTGGCTAATAAACACACTGATGAGAGCAGAACCCCGAGCACATACCTAAATGAGATAAAATGTCCTGATGTGCTTACTGTGAGTGTAGATGTGACTGATATAACATCAGAGATGAGTAATGAAGACAGAGAAGCTTTCGAAACATCACATGCGAGTGATGACATGAATGTGATGGCAGGACCTCAAGGAAATGGTGGTGGGATTGTGATTGGTAGTGAAGAGTATCAGATTAGCCCACATTCTTCCGAGAAGTCCCGTTTTGCTCGGAATAGCACGTTGAGTCAGGATTTTGGCCATCATTTGACTAATTTGGACAATTTACCCCAACGAGAAAGCATAAACACCCCTAATGTCAACACAAAGAGAACTGCGCCAGAGCATCCAACATTTAGTGATGAGATCAGACTTCATGCAGCATTCAACAGTGACTCATACTCAATTCACCACAATGCTGTTGCAGAAAATGCCATGGGTCCAATGGGAAACACAATACCAGCAGGCACTGTGACAGAAAATGTCGCAGTTATGGAAAATTTAGACATAGACACGTCTGATAGCAGTTTTTATGCAAGGATGGTGCACTCAGAGCAAAATGCTGAGCAACAGTGTGAGGAAAGAGAGCTCTTCCTGCTACAAACAGCACGCTTTGTGGTTCAAGTTGCCATAAAAACTGCACTGAAACTGTTCGAAGAAGAACAGCTGGATACTGCTGCCCATCTGGATTGCTGACAATGACCAGAGGTGGATACACCATATGACTGCCAAGTAAAGTAATGAAAAAGATTATTCATAATAAGATGTGCTGCACACACAATACAGTATGTTTCTGAAGTAGCTTCCACTGATCACTGACACATGCCCAAGTTACAATGTTCATTAAGTGGGAAAACAGCAATTTCTGTCTTATGGGAGTTATGTCCTGGCAAAGACATAGTCTGACACATCTGTACATTTTTTGTACAGATTAAACAAACAAGATATGTGTTAATTAGTGAGATTTAGAGGTGCTGGTAGGTTTGTTACCTTTAAAACCAGGCTAGCTGTTTCCTTTTGTTTCCAGTCTTTATGCTAAGCTAAGCTAACTGGCTGCTCATATTATTTTGTCATCTAACTCTCAGCAAGAAGGCAAATAAGTCTATGTCCCAAAATATCACACTTTCCTTTAAAACTAGATTTTGACTTTATTTGAACAGGAGGCCTCAAGATTAGAAAATAAAGCAGAAACCCCCTTAAGGCTCTTATTACAGTTCAGTTGATATTATGCTTTAGTGATGTATGTTATTTTACAATGTTTCAATTCAATTAGCATAAACGTGTTGGCAAGCATAGGACCAGTGTGTAGAAGTGGCATCTAATGGTGAGGTGGCAGATTGCAACCAACTGAATACCCCTCACCCTCCTGTCCCCTTCCAAGTGTGCAGGAGAACCTATGGTGGCTGTTTTTCCGCAGAAACAAACATGAATGGCCCTCTCTACAGCCAGTTTTTGATGTTTGTCCATTCTGGGCTACAGTAGAAACATGGCGGTGCAACATGGCGGGCATGGAAGAGGACCCGCTCCCTATTTAGATATAAAAGGCTCATTCTAAGCTAATGAAAACACAACAATTCTTATTTTCAGGTGATTATACAGTAATTAAAACATACTTATGATTATATTTCAATCTTCCAATTGATCCCCCTAAATCTTACACAGCGCTCTTTCTATTTTAGATGCTTCATGAACTTTTCTCTTGCACCACCTTTAACTCAGTAGGTATTACAATCAAAAGGTTAAATTACCATGAAGTTTAAGCACATTCAGGCTTCCAGTAGACAAACTGTTTTGACAACTGTTCACCCCCAATGCTGGTAGTATACTGTTCAATGTTGTATTTTGATGGATTCAATGTATTCATGGCTTTCATACAGCCTGCTCTGTTAGTTTGGCTGCATTATCTTTCCAGTGTAGCTATAAAGTAGAGTTTTTCAAAGAATCATATTTAAACTGTAGTCTTGTGGTTCAGTTGGTGTTAAAATAAATGCCAGTGGGAAAGGTTAACAACTTTTTTTATCAGGGCACTAGAAACCCAGGAGTCCTGTACTTTATGATGACTTAAGATATTTTATATTCTTTTATGTTTATGTCACTGAGTATTTGGGTTTATTTATTCGACTTCATTCCATCAGTGCATATTAAGTCTAACACTACCACACTGTTGTAGCCACTTAACAGTGAGTTTATGCTAAATTTTCTAATTATGTTGTTTTTTAATTTTTTTTATTGTATTTTATTTCACCAACTCAGTTTGTGCACAGAACATGCAGATGTTCTCAAAATGAAGGAGAAGGTATTTGTTTTCCACTTGATGTTGCTGTTATGGCTGAAATATTCATAACAAACCCACATCATCACATTCCTGAGAGCAACATTGACCTAGTTATCTATAAAAGATTACATGCATCTGTTTTGGATAAATGTGTTAATATGGAGACATCCACTGACTTAAGTGATGTGAATAAACAATAAAGCAGTCTTTTGTTTTTCTCAGTTTGTTTATTAGGGATATATTTAATGCTTCACATTCATGATCACAGAATAGTTATTCAAGGATTTCTTCATTATTTATTTGGGACCACAACCATGTTTTCCTTTCATTTCTTTTCCATGTCTGTGCCCTTGTCCTCCTTGTCCTCCCTTTCCATGTTCACCCTTACGCTCTTGTTCTTGTGCTGTAAATGATCGTAAGGGCAATGAATGAATATGAAAACAGACAAATGACTAAACAGTATGATTGTAATTCAAAAAGGTTGGTAAACCTTTTTTAAAAAAAATAATGTGAAACTAACACATGGTTTCTGTGAAATTGCTGAATCAGCCAGTGAAGCAACGTAGTATAAAGCACACATTTGGAAGATACCTTACTCCTTCTGAACCAGAGCTTTTGCTCCCTTCCACCACTGGTAGGTTCTCTCCTGTCGCATCCTACGAGAGGGAAACATCTTAAGTACACAGTTTCATGCTGTTAGTCTCAGGTCTCAGGTAATGTTGATATATTGCTCTGCTTTAAGGGATTCTTTTTGTTATCACATCGCTCAAGTGGCCACAACAAAAGGGAAGCACACCATGTCAATGTTTAACAAAAAATTATTTATTAAATCAAATTAAAAAAATTAACTTAACATTTACAATATGGGGTGTGGATGTCAGTATAATCAGTAATGGCAGATGTGTGTGGGGGTGTTGTATGGTGCATAAAAGCAAAAACAAAGCAACATAACCAGATCAAAAAGGCGTCTGTGGGGAAGATGGGAGAGCTCGAGCAGCAGCCAAATGCCAGAGAGTCAGCCAGACACTGAGCTGTGCTGCAGCCCAGAATTAAATAACCTGGGAACACCAACACCCTCAGGTGTTCGATCACCTGCAAAACAAATCAGACAACCAGATAAACTGCACAGCAAACACAGCACACAACAAATGACACCACAGGGGTCATCACATTTTAGACTAAAACAAGTGCTGCAGTGCCAAGTTGTAAATGAAACAAAAACATGATGTTAAGTTTCTGAATGTGCTGGTGGCTGATTCTAACTTACACACTAAATGTATTGACTATTGTATCTATTTTCTGATTAAATCCTGTATAAGAGCAGCCTACACTGTGAGCTATTAGGTACAGGTATTATTTTTACATGTCACCAGTGAGGGATCATTATTACGGATGCAATTATATGATTATGACTCATAGCAGTCTTGTTTCATGTAAACAGGTTCTGAAAGGTAAGGTAGCTTTATCCAACAGCATCTGCATTGAACGCACAATGTTGAATCTCAACTGCAAATCCTCACTGTGCAACAGAGGTGGATAAAGTATTGAAATCATGAAGTAAAATAAGCAATACCACCCACTCTGTTACAAGCAAAAGCCCTGCATTTGTAATTTTACTTAAGTAGAGGCACAAATGTATCAGCAGCAAAAAGTACTCAAAGCTAAGCTAATAAAGTATCACATTTCATAAACTGATCATATATTTTGTATGTAAAAATCCTAATCTTCAATGTAACTATGCTGCCATCTTGGCCAGATCTCCCTTGCAAAAAATTGAGGTAATCCTGATACATCTTTTGTTTTTACCAGTCACCACCAGTTCACACTGCAACAATAGTAACACCACCCTCACAGTCTGTCTATTTACAGTAATTATATAGATCACAGTTCTAGGATGCCTTTCACTGTCTTAAGGCATTCAAACAAAACTAAGTCTCGAATATCACATCAGGTGATCCAGGTAGTGTGCTCACAGACAGACTAATGGATGTCTGATGTCTTATGACTGAAGGGGAGTTTTACAGGACACATCAAAATTATTATGACCCAAAACGGCCTGTCTTTTGTTTTCTGAAGTTGATGCGACTACAATCTTGTCACCTTCTTATATTTTGATCTAGGTCTTAATAATCATATCAAACCTGATGATCAGAAAGAAAGTTTGACTGTGTGCACTAACTCAACGAAACTTAGCTAATATAGGTTCATATGTGTGGCTTGGGCAGAGGAATGTCTCATCTTGTTTCCATCTGAACATGCACAATCTTGAATGTTATTGGTGCATACCTTACTTATTTGCAAACTGTAGTCTACATGCCTTATCTTCAAAAAAACTGTCAAATGTTATGAATTTGTGGGCTGTTAAGCACTGTGCAGGACACTGAAAAGTCAGTGCTGCATCTCATAAAGTACATAACTGCACTTTCATGACTTCAGATAATGTCAACGAATCAGGTTATGAAATAAATAAACTGATGAAAGTGTAAACAGATATAAATATATGTGTCTCACAGCTGCTGTTGATCATTGCTAATCACCCCACTGCTACCATGATGGCTGCTGAGATTTCAGGCTTCCAAGACAAGCAGTCCTTTTCTACTTGAATGATTTCATCTGTTGTTTTTAATGATTCTTTGCTAGAAAAATACAGAAAGGTACTCATGTAGATTTTATTTTCCCATCAAATCTCACTCTGTCTCCTGCTGCAAGAGGACACTGATCATCCCAGTCTGCAGTAAACAGGGTCCTCTGGTGGTGAGGACAGCTCAGGGTATGCAGATTATGCCACAACGAGAAAAACTACAAAAGCTTTGAAATGAATGATCATATAAGACAGTGACACTACAGAATGTTTATAACGCAAATGCTATTTAAATATATCACAACCATATTGTCTTTTGTTCATTCCTTTCCTGCTTCATTTTCATTTTTCTTTTTGAAAAAAAATAATTGAATTATTGCTTCATTTATTCCAATTTCCTCCAGTATATTTTATTTTTTAAATGAATATAGTTTTCATTTTGATAATATTTGTACATATGTATTATATGAAATTGTGATAATATTGCCGTATGTAATATATTGTTGTACATTAGTTTATGTTTTTTTCTGATTAAATATAATATTAAGGCAATATAAGTCCATAATTGATTTAAGTAAATATGCTATACACCCCTGATATTGTAATGGAATAGGTGTACTACTACTAGACTATAGTATATATTTTAAATAAATATTGTAAAAAAAAAAAAAAAAAAAAAAAGTTTTGTAGTAGAGCTTCATAGTCCCCTCTTGACCGTGGACAAAATAAGGACAAAGTTTGATAATATACAGTTACAGTTACGCTGTGAACGGAGCAAGAAAAAAAAGGAAAGCAGGCTGGCAAGTACAAGTTACCTACCATGGATGTATATATTATACATCCATATTGCCTACCCTCTAGACCAGGAACTCCATGTTGACGAAAGACATGGCGACACCTAATGGACGTAATGGAAACAGCATTTTATTGATGACGGTGAATTTAGCTAATGTGGGGGTGAGTATCTATCTATCTATCTATCTATCTATCTATCTATCTATCTATCTATCTATCTATCTATCTATCTATTTAAAAACCACTAGAAATGCTAATTACTTTAACCTCTCAACGTAGTCAGCCTCAATTTAATGTGCTGCCAGTTTATTCTCATAATCTGATACTCAAGCTGCATTGTCCTCACAGCTGCAAACAGTAAACTGTATTATATCATTATATCATTATAATCATTATATCATTATAATCAACATGAAAAATGTTAATTTAACAAAAACATAACAGACAAAACAAAAGGAAACACACACACACACACACACACACACACACACATAATTTGTGGCATACAAATTGAACAGATGTTGGATTGATCCTTCTGAACCCAAATCACACACTGAATTTACTTCAAAAATGACTCAAATGCTCCTTTTCAAGATCTGAATCAGCAGTGTTTTTACCAAATGCAAAATGAGCAGCAGTGGTGACATCTGGAGGACATGGCTGCATATTGACCTGGTGCTGTTGCCTCACAGAAGGTGGTTTGGCTGTTTTACTATATTGGACCCTGCCCCTATACATACATGCAGGGATAGGCTCTAAGTGCCATAATGAAAAGAAGAAGAGTTGGCTGCATTTGTATAAAGAATACAATTATTTTTAACCCTCATCCTAGCATATTTAACATACATGGACTACCAACTGGGGTCCCTGGGGACCCAAGAATAAATACTGTAAGAAACAACCATGCAAAACGTTATTTATTCTCAAAACATTATTAGGGCCTGAGCTCCAAAGGGGCGTGTGTTTGTTTCTTTCTTCCTCTTCTTCTTTCTTTCCACCTATGTGTCTAATATGGCTGCCACGGCCCGTAGGAATGTCGTAGAGAGATCGAACCAAAACTCAATTATTTGTCTCATCAAGACCTACAAATCATACGCTGACACCCCTGACCTAAATCCAACAAGAACAAAGTACGACTTTGCGCCAATTTTGGACCCCCAAGAGACGCTATCTCCTCCTAGGGCGTTAATGGTATCGGCTTCAAACTTGAATACATGACTTATGACACTGTGCTGAACAAAAGTTGTTAAAAACTTTGTAATAACTCGAACGGTTTAGATATAATAAGCCCTGAAAGTTGGAGTGCCACACCACACCTTACAATGTAAACCAATGGGGAGGCAATCTCTAGGCATGAACTTTGTGTCAAACAAATGGTTCTGATGTCTAAACTATAAGTCTGACCACTTTGAAACCTGTATCAATGGATTTGCGACGAAATTTCCTACAAAAAGAAAAGTGATTTTTAATGTAGGATTTGGCCAAAGTCCTGGGATTTATGAGGATATTTCACAAGAAGAGTGACATTCTCCTCTCCAAGTGAGGGGGAGTGAGAGAGAGAATGGGGGGGGGGGGGGAATGGAGCTCATTGAGTGAGAGTGACAGTTTAGTGATAAAGTGCTGCAGAAAAATAAAACCAAAAGTAAAATTTGTAGCTCTGTACTACAGTTTTTCCTTTGTTAGGGCCCAAGCACTGAGTGGTTCGCTCACACTCTCCATTCAAATATATGAGTATTTTTTTGTGTCCAGCTGCAGTTACTTATTGTCTCTCCACACCTGACAGTACACATTTCAAACTTTGACCAGGTCATGTGGGTTAAAAGTCTTTATTTTTCTAAAAATAAACTTGATGAAAATTAGGAAATTAATTTGTTTTACACACTGACTTTTACTATGGACTGTTTCACCCTGATGTTCCCGGTGTTTCTTCCGCAGGTTTCACTTCACTCAGCTGGTCGACAGACCCGCTGCTTCTTCCCACTTTAACCTGAATAACAAACTGGGGCTCGGTGGTCTGGTTGCAAACAGAGAGCTGGGTCTAGCTGAGAGGCTAGCGGAAGCTAACTGGTCGTGCTTCTATCTCCCACTTAAGGTTAGCCCCGGCTCTCCAGGTGGATTTTAGGAAAGTTACAGTTAATTTGCATATTGTGTAAAACAAAATTATATACTTTTCTTTAATACAAATTGCAGCTTTTATCCCACGTACAGTCTTTCCACAAATCCTTCAAAATCACTGACAGAGTGTTCCTACCTGCCTGATAATTTGTGATGCTTTAAATTAGGACCCATGGCAAACATAAACTCAATAAATAGTTCCATTTATTAAAACTGCATAAATGGAATAGGGTACTTCTGGTTGGGGTCCCAGGACTCCCCTTACATTTTTAAAGGCACTAATTAAAACAGAAACAGAAAACAATGATATGAAGTCATGAGGAGCAAATTTATTGACAAAGTCATGAAAAATTGGAATGATAGAATAAAGCACCTGTGAGATATGACAAAAAGTATACCTTTGGGGTCTGCAGGTACCCAAGTTGGTAGGATTAAGGTTAAAATGAATTAATTGGTAAAATGATCATTAAGTTATACGTATTCATAATGCAACTATTCACTTAAACTTGATTCTTTTCATTGTCATTTTGATAGCAGATGATAGACAGCCTGAACTGCTATGAGTTCATAGCTGATCATAAACATTATAGGATATTAATATTTCCATGAGATATTTTTTATATTAATCTTAAAATCAAGTTAAAGGTCCTAGACTAAAATATTTTGTTGAGAGCTTTTGCTCATTAGCAGGATTATTCCATGTAGAATGTATGCTATGTGGCCTCGAGTATGCTAAAAATGTAGCTCAGACTGGTAACTTTCAATGATGTGTTTGTTTCCATAATTCTCTGGAAATTGCAGAGCACTGACACCGAGTCTCAAGTGACTGCCTCTGCTCCCTGTGGCATTTGTCTGCTAGGCTGCCTGTTTGTTGCATGCCATTAGCTCTCAGCCTTATATATTCTTTAGTACTCCAAACATGTAGTCTGGAGCTCATAGGCGACGCAGCTGTTGAAATCACAGTGGGAACAAACAAGACACGCATCTCATTTGTGACGTCTGGATTTCTATGGTGGCACGCTCAGATGTGAATGAGACTCTTTCAGAATGGGAGTGATTCAAGAAGCTTTTCGAAGATGTAGTTTTGTGATCAGTTCTTTTTTTCCCCCTCTCATTTGCTCAGGACACAAGGACACAGCATAGAATTGATTTGAAAGCATACAGAGAACTTTACTCCATAATTTAATACCTGCCAACATTTGCATCAGCAACAGACATAAAAACATCTCTTTTGAAGATCTTTACAATATGGAAATCAGAGCAAATTATCAACGTAAATACAGACCCAAAGCCTTATATAGTCTTATATATCTATAACAACATGGCTGCAGATAAGAAAGAAAGAATAAATGACATAATAAAACTATCATATTGCAATTCCATCATTTTAAACATGAAAAAGACAAAAAATGTGTAAGTAATAAGAAAGATCTACTGTGGCTGCCAAGTATATGATAATATACAGTATATTTACATACAGACAGAAAAATCAATTGTGTGATTTTTATTGTAGACTCAATTGAGCAAAAGCGCTAATTTACTTTAAAATTCACTGAGTGTGTGACGGTGGGTGACCAGATTTAACTAGCATGCTTTGAGGAGAGGATAAGTGAGGAGGAGAAAGAGCAAGTGCTTTAAAGAGGGAGAGAGGGAGTGAGAGAGCATATATGTGCAGAAGGGTGGGAGAGTTGGAGAGCGAGAGGGAGAGAGAGACAGAGAGGTAGAGGAAGAGCGAGAGAGAGAGAGGGGGGGAGAGAGAGTGGGAGAGAGGGAGAGGGAGAGGAAGGACAAGTGGGTGGGTGCTGTGAAATCCGCTAACAGGGGAGCTCTGTGCATTTGTTAGACGTCTTGGCTGCTTGCCCAACTTGGCTCATTGTAATCAAGGCATGATCGTCGACTCCAGGCAGCCCTCTCTGCCGCCTCGGCTGCCTCGCGCCTGGACCCAGCCCAGCTCTCACCGCTGACATGGAAAGACCCGTGAGTGCCTTCTCTCCTTCCACCTCCCCCCCCCCCCACTCTCTCTTCTCATCCCACACTCTCTCCGGCTCTCTCTGGTATTAGGTTCTGCTCTGTCGCAGTTTTAGCTGTGGCTACATGCAGCATTTCAGTTGTGTCTCTGGCTCTTTCTCTCCCCTGTTTGTAGCTCCAGTAGGTGGCAGGAACGCTGGGTAGGGAGGAAGCTTTGGCACCGCTCTCTCTGCAGGCCCCCCTCCCCTTCTGCCTGCCTGCCTGCCTGTCCGGGCATGGGTGCCGTCCGCTGGCAGACCCACAACGTCTCTGTGTTTTTTGTGATTGTGTGCATGTTAGCCTTGTTGCTGCACAATCACAGAACTGCCTGGCCAAACCCAGAGGGGTAGCGTCCCCACGCAGAGTCTCCCCACTTTGGTTTGTGAAGGCCGGTGTTCTTCAGTCTCCGACATTGGCCCTGCTGAGATTCAGAGTCCGCAGCGTGTCTCTCTTCCTTGCGCCTATTCTTGGTGGTATGTCCTCATGGTCTGTTGTGTTTGGATACCCTGACAACTAGAAGCTGTGAGGTAACTACTTTCCAGCCTGCTGCCCTTCTGAGTGAGTCCCAACTTTTCTTTTTGCTCTTTGCAGGTTTGAAACAGGTTGGAGTCACAGCTGGATTCATGGATGTTTGTTATTTGCGCTTTCCTGACTGACACCTTACAGGAAAAAAAAAGTGATAGTTGACTGTTCAACAACATCTCAGTGGCAGCCATTCTTTGCATGCGTAACAGTGGCGGTTCTGGAAAAAGCATGGAAGAATTTCTTGCGAACCCATTGTGATGGTCTTTATGCGCTCACTAGCCGTGAGTCATCACTCTGTGCTAGTATATCATATCAAAGCAGCCATGACTCTCTTGTCGTCACTGGGGCAACAGTGGAGGATGACTGACTCACAAATGCTTTTGCGCGTCTTCTGACCGTCTCTTTCTAGAAGGTTTGACCCCTCAGAATAATTTATACCAAGTGTAGAAAACAGGATCCTTTCTTGAATTGTTTTTTTTTTTTTTCTCACAGTTTCAACAAGCTGCGGCAGCAACTTTTCTATTTGACAGCGTTATTATCACTTCTCTTCAGCTGTGAGTGACAACAGATGATGCCAGTACTGATTCAAAGTGGGGAAACACTTGTTTTAGCTAAATGAGTTGAGAGCTCTTTTTTTTGACAGTGACTGTCATTCATTGAGTATTGACTGAGCACTCCTGTTTGTGTGCTGAATGAAATCTGACTGAGAATACAACAAAAGAAAAACTCCCACACCTCTTCTAGTAAGGTGCTGATTTGCAATAAGAAAACATTAAGAAAGGATGAGAGTTTTGGCACTTATTTATCTATTCCACCATCTTTCTGTCATACATCTCAGATTATTCTTACTGCTAAGTTTCTTTTTTCTTTTAGTATCATCTCATTTGCCCAGGGCATGTGTGCTTTAACAATATGTTACTTTTCATATGGAGTAGGAGCTGCCTTGTGAGCAGTCCTCGTGATGGCATGGTGCATAAATTTAAAGAAATAGTTTGACATTTTAGGGAATATCCTTATTCACTTTCTTGCGGGTAGTTAGATAAGAAGATCAATACCACACTTATGAGAGTGGTATCAATCTTCTTATCTACCTCTTGGCAAGAGAGTGACTTGAAACAGCCTATATAGCTGTTTTATTGCAGTGCCAACTGATTTAAAGAAGGCAGATTATCGGGAGCGATTGTTTGCAATTTGCAAATTTGACATGCTACAGTTTTGTTCTTTGCACCTGATATAGTGATCTGTGCTTAAAAGAAGGCAGCATGCTCTCCTAACTCCCTTACTGCAGAGGGGAGTTCCTCACTCACCACCTTCTGAGTCATGCGCCCTTTGGTTTGCTCCGCAGCCACTTAAAGAAACCACAGTTTCACCAACACACACATCATGCCACCTCAAGAAAGACTAGACCGACACGATCAGAGGGGGAACATTAAGTTACTGCAAGACATCTGTGCTGGAAATGGTTGATGGTTCCTCACTATCATTCTGAAATACTATCCTAATCTTGCATGTTGTGAATATTGAGTTTCCTTCAACTCAGCAGCTCTGTTGTGCATGTTTGCAGTTGGCATAGCAGGTTAAGGAGAGATAGTCTTGAGAGCACGTGGAATTTTTCTGTATGGTTCCTCTTGTCGTGTGAGGAGGCGTGCCCTGCTGACCACATCGGGATGTTTAGGATGCTCTGCATATGCATTCTCCCTGTGTAACTGAGCTGTGTAATGAACAGTCCATCTGTTGGTGTGAGGGCGTGCTACTGGGTTCTGTGTGTTATCGCAGCAGACGCACTGGTGTGGACACAGGAGCATTTTCAATCTGATTGTCCATCCATCAGCAATTAGTCAATCAGCTCTTTGTCATAGATTATACTCTGTTTATGAATGAACCATATTAGAGTTTAGTATTGCTTTTATGGATCATTTTAGACCTTTTAAGACCTTTTTATCTATTCTAGAGTTCATATATGCATGCAGATGTATATATAGATTAAACTATAGATTAAACTCAAGATTTGTAATCTTGTTAATGTATTCTTTGATCAGATAATTAATTATCTATGAATAATAATAATAACTATTATTATTATTATTATTATTATTATTATTATTATTATTATTATTATTATTATTATTATTATTATTATTATAGTATTATTAAAAAGTAACTATCAGTTCTGAAACTCAGGTATCACACTAGTTTTGAAACTTTTCAAACAGTAGATAGATAGATGGATAGGTAGATAACAGATGTGATGGATAATGTAATAAAACAAAAGTTCAGGTGAGCAATCTGTCTTCACTGTCAAAGGAGTCCCCTCTCCTGACACAGAGGAGAGTCACTGTACAGACTGATGGCAACTGGCAAGAATGACTTCTTGTAGCATCCTTTGTCACAGCGGAGCTGAGGAACTCTCTGACTGAAAGTGCTCTGCTGTTTGACCAGCAGGTCATGGAAGGGATGCAAGATGTTTGTGCAGCATTCTCCTCTCCACAACCAGAGGAGTCCCCAGCACAGAGCCAGCCTTCCTGATCAGTTTGATCAGTTTGTTAGTGTCCCTGGCTCTGATGCTGCTGCCCCAGCAGATAGCAGCAAAGAATATTGCACTTGCCACAGCTGACTCGTAAGTGATTTGCAACATCTTGTTGCACACACTGAAAGACCTAAGCTTACTCAAGAAGTAGAGTCTGCTCTGTTTCTTCCTGTGTTGCACTTCCAGTCCAGTATCTGTATCCCTCTACCACCTTTCCAAGAATGGAAATGGTGTTGGTCTTGGCTGCATTCACTAGCAGGTGGTTATTCCCACACCATGCCACAAAGCGGTCCACCACCTCTCTGTACTCTGCCTCCTGCCCACCACTGACGCAACCCCACACCTGCAGAGTCATCTGAAAATGTCCACAGATGAAAGGAGTCAGAGTTGTACTGAAAGTCAGAAGGGTACAGAGTGAAGAGGAAAAGTGAGAGGACAGTCCCCTGTGGTGCCCCTGTGCTACTAACCACCTGTTCAGACACATCAGCGCAGCCACACAAACTGTGGTCTGTCTGTCAGGTAGTCAGTAATCCAGGAGGTTATCGATGTTTCTACCTGCATGCTCTGGAGCTTCTCTCTCAGCAGTACAGGCTGTAGTTGTGTTAAAGGCACTGGAGAAATCAAAGAGCATGATTCTCACAGTGCTGCCTGTTCTCGATGAAGCAGGTAGATGATGGCATCATCAACTCCAACTTGAGGGCGATAGGCAAACTGCAGCGGGTCCAGAGAGGTGCTCAACTAAGGATATCCAGACCTAAGCTGAAAATGAAATGAAGAATTGAAGAAAAATAGTACACAATTTGATTTAAATTTTATTATTATTGTAGTGATCCACTTGATTAATGATCTTATGTGTGTCCCCACAGACCTCCAGTGACATGATGCCCAAAAGGGATCATGAGAGGGACTTGGAGCTGGACAAGAAGATCGAGGCTCTCCGCAGGAAGAATGAAGCACTCATGAAGAGGTACAAGGTAAGAGCAAGTGCCTGCAGGCAGAGAGGGCTCTGGTTATAATCAGATATAGCAATGCATGATGTCTGGGGAATGTCTCTTTCCTTTGAAAGCTTGGAACTCTTACACACTTCCTGATTAGTTCTCTGTTTTCCTTGAGTTGCATTTAGGAGGTGGAGGAGGACAAGAAAAGGGCAGAAGAAGATGGAATGGCTCTGCAGAGCCGCAAGGGCAAAGCTGATGACCTTAGTATCACAATCAGCAAGTCACCCAGTGTGAGTGTCGACAATGTGAGGTGACACACATAAGAACTGTATTTTAATGATTATCATCAGACTAACACACCCCACAGTACTGTCAATACTGTCATTTCTCAGAAAATGATGCTATAAGCTCTATAAATATTTTATAACATGCTCTTTTCTTTGGAGCAGGATAGTCGAGTGGTGGTGACTAAGCCATTCAGCGGTGGTTCACCAGCTGGGAAAGGACAGCAGGAGGCTGGGCCTGACCAGGGGGGAGAAGGTCCTCCTCCGGGTGCTGGCAAAGGCCACAAGAAGCAGCTAATGGTCACCATGGCTGGAAAAAAGGTAAATGCATGGCAAGGATTATGCAATACCTGTTTCTGAATCAAATAACAAGGGAGGAAAACTATAGGTGAAACCAAAACCTGTAGTTTCATTTTAATGAAAGAAAGACAGACACAAATCAATTCCTCTTTCAAATCAATAAGAAAAACTAACTGAAAACAATGCAATAAGCACTCAACTAAAAGACTTTAGCCTGGAAATAAGTTCACTATAATAACTTGCAAAGAAATTAGGAACACTTCAGAGTGATGGATATTCAGCTTAGACTTTATTCCATTAGCTGACATTACAACAACAGTCTGCCTTCTTTCAGGGCTGGAGTAGGTCAGACAACAGACAAAATTTGAGGCCAGTGAATTGAAAATATTGCAGTGTTTTATAATACAAACAATTAATAAGACCTGTAAATATATCAGATCCATACTTAGACATTCTTGCCGCTGTTCGAAAATTTTCAGATTTCAGTTGGAGCTTCTGCAGTTCAGATTACTCCACCTCATTTTTACAAAAAGGTTATTTAATATTTAATGAATTTAGATTACAGGTTTTTAGCCATGCTAGCAGCAATGGATGGCAATGTTGGTCGGTCAGTTGGTCCACCACCATCATCAGGCTAAAATTTCAATTTGTGCAATAAGGTTTATGACCAAATACCTGCAAAAGCAGATATTTGATGCCAGATGAAAAGTCTGAGGATCACCAAAAGTCATTAGGATACATCCTCTGTGCACTCTGGATATATGTACCACATTTCATGGCAATCCATCCAATAGCTGTTGAGATATTTTACTAAAAATGTGCTGTGTGAGGTCTTTTTCAGTCAGAAAGCCTACTATCCATAAATGGTCAGTATAGAGGTATCAGGGGTAAATTACAATTATAATTTCATATTACGAATTTGTACCTTCAAGTCAATAATTCTTGCACACCATTCGGACATGATAAGCACCAGCACTCTATATTGCAATGCACCTTGCTGCAGTTATGGTACTCCAATATACATAACTGTCTTTCCAGGGTAAGAGGGTGGTGAGTGAAAGGCCTGAGAAGAGGCCAGGCCCTGCAGATGTCAAGAGCCCTACTGACGAGGGACAAGCGAGGCGTGTGGAGTCAGCTGGAAGGGGGAAGAAGCAATCTCACACGACCAAGAAAGACACAGCAGCTCAGGTTTGGACACATCGAACACTCCGGTGATCATACGCTGAAGCATTTAAAAGCTCCGTCCTGTCTGCTTCCACTCTCACATCCCCCTTTGTTCCCCCTCTCGTGCTGCACCGAGCTGTTTTACATAGATGTCAGACATGTCGACCGGCCACACCCCTCCAGTGATGGAGCACAAAGGCTGGTGGACAGGAGGTGGACCAGGGCTGTGACTGCCTGGTGTGGGATTAGAGGAGAGGGGTGGGGTGGGGGGTTAGGGGGGGGGCTGCTAATAGAGCTGTTGGCGGAGTAGATGCTCTGTAGAGTCGAAATTGAACAAACTGAGAATCTTTGTGTAATCCCACCCAGGTTTGACAGTTATTTATCTTTTCTCCTCCCGCTGAGGAGCTTTTGTTGTATTTTTAGCTAAAGAAAAATCCTTCCACCTCTGGGTGTAGATGCCTTTGGTCATGTGGAACAGGCTGTAAAGTTCACAGAGTCCCTCTAGGGCCATGAAAGATAAATAGGTGCTGTAAAACTGTAGAACAAAAGACCTCGTTATTGATAATATAATGACAGTGAAGATATCATATTTAACATGAATAGCTTTGCTGTATGTTGTTGGTGTGAGATCTCATGTGTAATGCAGATAGGCAGAGACACATATGCACATGCAGTGTGCTGTGAAATGCCACACTGTCACTGACCTTAGCCCCCCCTCCACCAAGTATGTAGAGACTCTGAAACAGCTGCTCTGCCTCAGTCTGAAGCCTGACACACACATACACACACTCACACACACAAAGAGACACACTCACAAGCTGCCCAATCAATATGCTGATGCACAGCAGAGACAGCTGATCCTCACCACTGTAAACACAGACACAGTCTGGTCGCACAAGGGGTCTCTGGACACAAAACCAGGGGGAACAGCAGTCGAGGCTCAGTTTGTGTATTTATATGTGCGCAAATGATTGGCTGATACTCCGGGCGCTGCTCACTGGCTTGTCTGAGTTAATGTGCACTAAATATATGGGCTGAACATGCTGTTCTCCTGCCTTTATTTCTGGCCCGCTTGGTCTGTCCCCTTTATTTATCATGTGGACTGAATCAGCACTTGAACAGTAGCCAGGGCTCCAGTGCACCAGTCAACTGTGAATCGCAGAGACCTGGTTTCCATGTGGTCGCTGTTTACATAACTGGTATCTTTTAACAAAAGCAGCATGGAAAACACTGAGAAGGGGTGTTACGTTGGAAGAAAATGTCACATATCTATCTGGCAAGTGTTAGAAAAACTTACTGATGATTTATTGTGCAATGTTGTAGCTTCGCCTTGCCTGTAAAATATTTTTCTGATGCGTGTGTGTGCGTGGAAATAAATAATGACTCTGTGAGAGGGGTGTGGTTATCTGGCAGCATCCCAGCCAGATTGTAATGCCTGGAAACAGAAGTACTTCATGACTAGACTGTCAGTTCACACTCATGAGAGAGACAGAGACAGGAGAAAGGAAATGTAGAAGGAGGGAGTGAGGAAAAAAAAAACCGGGGAAGAAAGAGGGGGAGGCTCCTGGCAGCCCACCGTCTGTTTCCAGCCTCTCCTCCCTGAAACCTTAAGTGGTCTGCTCTCCTCTGGCACGATTGTTTTGCCATTCCCACCATCCTGAAAAGGCCGATTCGATCTAATTAACATTCGGCTGCCCTCTCACTCTGAAAAGGCTCATTATGCTGCCAAAGAGACAGGCCTGGCTAGGTGCCAGGAGAGGGTCAGAGAGAGGGAGAGGAGGAAGAAGAAGTGTGAGACAGAAGAGAGAGGAGAAAGAAGAAAAGCAGCAATGTTGTCAAGGGTCTTTTGTGTTTGTGTACTGTATGTGTCAGACTGCATTTGGGTGTGGGTAGGAGAGTGTGAGTGTATGTGGGTGTCATTGTCAGTGGGTGCACACTCTGTCCAGGGCTTATTGTATTTCCCCCCTGGCTGTTCGTGCAAGTGTTGCCGTTAATGGCAACATGACTCATCCACTGAGTTCACCGGAGCACAACCTGCAGTCAGAAATACATCAGGGCCAAAATTCACACAATTCTCCTCCTGCTATAAGATGAGCTCCATTTTCAAGCCAATGACGTTTACCCACCTGCAAACTGCACTCTGCTCTGTTGACCCCATTGCAGTGCACATTTAAAATCGAGCCTCTATTGCTAAGTCACGCTATATCACCATTAGTCCACTTGGTGGCAGTGTAGGCCTCTAAATCTTTCTCAGTGGACGAGTCTGTGCACTCCCCTGATTTGCTTGTACTATTTATGGCAGCAATAATGTGACTCTTTACAGCCATATTTAATTGGCTGGCAACAAGTTGCTGTGTCACCCTTATTGTTGTTGTGTTCACTTTCCCCTTTTTTCTCTTATCTCTCTTCTCCGACAGGATGAGGTTAAACAAGGACAGAAGCACACTGAGGAGCATCACAGGCTTTCAGAGCATTGCCAGGTACTTAGTGCCTTAGTTGACAGGCACACATCTACATTAATACACATAACATATTAACATGCACGTTCTTGCTATCTCTTCTTGAAGTTTTAGGAAAACTCGTAAGCCAAAGGACCACATGATTTGCAGAAATTTCAAATACAAGATTTCCATGTGACAGCGGCACTAAGTGAGAGCACACAAAAACACGGAGAAATGCAAATATGCGCTGTACCCTCATCACAAACACTCACATGCAGACAGGCACGACACATTGACATGCACACCCCCCTTTCCTAGTGCTTGTCCCCATCTGCCTCCTGCTGGCTTGCGTGTTAACGTTGCTGGAGTAGCTCAGAGCTGTCTCACAGATAAAGCGTGTGATAAACAGGCTGACTGGGGAGGCAGGGAGGACGATCTTCAAAGGCCCGCCGAATACATCACTTCACAAGTGATGCTGCTCATGACTCTCTGCCTCTCTGTACCTTGCCTGCTTTGCCGCACGGGCCCAGTGAGTGTCCAAGGACAGCTTTTTTTTAGGTGTTGCATAAGAGGTGGAGATCAGACAGCCCCCGGATTGTTAACTGTTTTGGTTAACAAATATACTGTAAACCTCTTCAGGCATTTCAGGCCTGATCCAGTGCAGCTGCTGGAGGATGAGAAGTAGCAGCTCAGCAGTCCAGAACAAAGACATGATTTTTTTTTTTTCACTATTTACCTTTTAATCTAAATTTGCAAGCACAGTTTGACACCAAGACCTGCTCTCTGTCAGCACTGTGTAACATCCACCCTACCTGCTTTGGCCATTGACAATCCTCCCTGCGAGGCCACATGGAGGCGAGAAATTGAAAAGTGCTAATTAGCAGGGCGGCTGGGGTGGCAGCAGGCGATGGCCTGTTGGAACATGCAAGAAGCGCCTTCCCTTGTGGCTCCCAATGTCCTCCGGGGGCCAGAGGAGAGGGAGGGGAGAGGAGGTGGAAAACAGAGGGCTGAACACAGATGTTATGTTCTCCAATAATTGTACCTAGCAAGGCAACATGTTTACTTGGCTCTGATTGGTACACACCTGAGGGGAAAACATCACCCATCATAGTGTCGTACTGGCACTCTGCTGGCTCTCACTGTTTTTACTGTTGCTGTGAGAAATTATATGCCAGGCAGCACGTAGATTCCCCGCCCCCCTTTACTCAGAATCCCACCATTTTAATTTTTCTCTAGACAGCAATACTCCCTCCCTCCCGCTTTATAAAAAAAACACAGGCACTGAGAAGCACTTTCTCGCAGCGATTGCTTTTACGTGATTTCTCTCGGATCACGGTGCTGTTTGTGGCCCTGGTTCGCTCCAGGGCTTTGTAACAAGAGAACACAGCCTCTGTCCCCTTTGATGTGTTAAAGAGCCTGCATCAGATCTCCCTTTAGTATTAGCAAGCAAACCCTTTATGCTCTCATCACAGTAATCAATAAACAGGTTAAGAGGGGAACGGAGGAAGGGGACATAATTGCATTTACTGTACACTGCACTTTTCCGGTAATATTATCTCAAAGAATTTGATTGTGTTGCCTCGCTGTCATCATGGTAGACAAACAAGAAGCTTTTTGTAATCAAATGGGAGCTGACTGGAATGAGCTGACACCCAGAGGCAACCATTAATTTTTACAGTGAGGCAGCCATTGGTATTTACAATAATGCAGAGTGCATGAAAATACCAGAGAAATCCTTGTTTGTCCCCTTTTTTTTTGAACCCTACTAATCTGTATATTTACCTGTTGCTATTTAATCATTTAGAGATGAGGATCTGTTCTTGTTTATGACCACCCATGTTTAATGTTGAGCCGGTTCCCTTCACTGCTCTGATTAGTGTGTAGAATGATGCTTCAAATGTATTATAATGTGACACTCTAAGTGGCGCGGGTGTTTAGTTTAGCCATGTTTCAAAGCCAGTGCTCCATTACTGATGAGTGGAGACCACCCTGATGTAAACATGCATCAAGGAAGCTTCTTGTTTTTATTTACTAAAACACTCTGAATTTTCATCTGCCAAGGAGCCTGAGAGCCCACAGGCCAGCACAGACCTCAACATCCCCACGTCGAGAGAGGAGCAGGAGGAGTACCTGCGGTGGAAAAAAGAGCGTGAGCAGATCGACAGGGAGAGAGTGGCACGTCACAAGAACGCCAAGGGCCAGTGGAGGCGGGCGTGGGACATGGACAAAACTGATAACATGTAAGACTTCTCGTCACTCAACCCTTCCCAAGGACCTTTGTCTGCTGCTGTCTTAGATTTCTCACAGCTGTTGTTACACTTATTTATTTATTTATATATATTTATATTTATTGGCTCCGTCTATGTACTATTTCACATTGGAGAACTCTCTTATCTTTAGTTTAAAAAGTTTGTGTGTGAGTGTTGACCAAACATGTTCATTCTTCTCTAGCACTGCTTTGCAAAGCGTCACACTTATCCTTCCATCGGCCACTGAGCAGAGGGGGGTGAAATGCTTGTTGAGGGCCACTTGGTTGTCGTTGGTAAAGGAGAGCAGGGTGTTATTTATCCAGTTTTCCCAACCATCTTATCCCCACTAGTTCATGACGTAGTGACTTTCCAGCCTCAAATCTACTTCCCTAACCATTAGTCTTCAATCCCCTTAGTAATACAGTTTCTTTTAAAATAAGATGCATATCCTCATTATGTTTCCCCCTAGTCTCACTTTATTTAATTTAATAATGTTGTCTTGTTACCAATATTCTCCACTCAGGTTGTTTTCTTAAAGTAATACATTTATATTTTGGAAAATGATTTGCTTTCTTGTCGAGAGCTAAATGTGAAGATTAATACCACTTACAATCTGTATGCTTAATATGAAGCTGGAGCCAGCTAGCTAGTCTGGCTGTGTTCAGAGGTTTAAAAAATCTGCCTACCAACACCTCTAAAGCTCACTAATTAACACGTTATATGTCTTGTTTGTTTTATCTGTGCACATACAGAAATGTACAAATGGAGATTTGTGTTTTAAGCGTGAGTTATGTGCTGGAACTATTTCTTGGCTGGAGCAGTGACTTTCCAAGGTCTCCAATGGTGACGACAAAACACAGGAAGTCACTGTACCCAGTCAGGAAATTGCTCTAGGACCTTTACGTCAAAACATAAACTGTTGATTTTACACTTACGTTTTCATGAATTAAAGACAGGCCTATATAACGTCTTAGCTAGTGATATATAGTGGTGCTGATATTGGCAGTTGCACTTTTCAAGAGCCAGGCAACATAATTTCCCACTTCCAGTCTATAGGTTAAGCTAAGCTAATCAGACATGAGAGTAACATCAATCTATTCGCAACTCTCTACAAGAAAGTGAATAAAACATTGAACTATGAATATGGTATAATCACATATTTAGTAAACATAGTAACTTTATTGTATGGTGTTCTGCTAGATTACCAGCAAATTAACTAATCACCTGCTAGTCCTTAATTTGTTCTTACTTTCTCTTCTAGATAAGACCAGATAAGATAAGACTTAATTGATCCTCAAGGGGAAATTCATATGTTACAGCAGTGCAGGAAACAAGGTAACAGATAAGAACTAGGAGTATTAAACACAACGATATAAAAAGTCAAGTAAATGGAATTCAATCTATACACATAAACATTATACACGTTACAATACTTAGGCTACATGACCTGACTTGTGGGTTGTAAAAATAGAAATGTTGTGCAAAATTTGTGCAGAAAAAAAAAAATTGTTTCTGGTAGATGTAGCTGTAAAAATATATGTATATGTTATATAGGTGATTTAATGCATACAAAATAAATTAAATATGCAGAAGTGTCAAAAGTACCAGTCAAAAGTCCGGACACACCTCCCCTCCCAATCACTTGAATAAGAAAGTGTGTCCAAACCTCTGACTGGCACCATACATACACACAGACATACCACATATACACATCCACATACGTACATATACACACACACACACACACACACACACACACACACACACACATATATATATATATATATATACATACATACATACACATACATACATACACATACATACATATACATGGATGGTGGTGGTGGGCCTTCACAGATGTTTTATCCTGTTGTCACAGTTCTTGTACAGTCTGATGTCAGTGGGTACAAATGAGCGCCTGAAACGCTTTGTCTTGCTCTGTGGTTCACCATAGAGCAGATGAGAAGGGTCGTCAAGGATGGCATTAATCTTGTCCTTCATCCTCCTCTCTGCCACTGCGTCCAGATTGTCCAGTTTCAGTGTGAATGGATCCATTCTCTTGTGGTGCAGATGCCGATAAGATGACAAAATTCCCTTGAAGAACAGCTTATGCCTTTCCAGTTTGGTTAGTCAGTGGAAGAATCCATTAGATGAGGTATCTGGACAACATGTCTCACCACATGATCCCAAGACTAAATCTCATCAGATCACAGGATGTTGTAAAATGACTGCATCACCAAATAATTACTCGTCAGACAAATTGTATCATTGTATGAGCAGTATGTGAGGGTGTGTTAGACTCAAATCTTGATCACAGCTTCCTCTACTTTTAAAATGAATTGGCTCACTTTAAATTTAGCATCAAGCTGAACACAATACATGATCTGAAAGCCTGATATCACACTGCTTTGTCAAATCATACAATAGCACCCCAAAGTGCCTGGAGGAAAAAATATAGCCCATTCATTTTTTGTGTTTGCTAGATTTCAAACAAGGCCAGCTGTAGTACTCAGAGTGACCAAGTTGCAGAGTAATTTAATGTGCTGTTTAAGGAAGCATCAAAATGTAAAGAGACAAGGGAGGAACGGCTATTTTTAGCCAGGGATAAGGGATGGAATGCCTTGCCTTATTTGGTGAGGCTTAAACAAGGCCCTCCAGCAAGAATAGAATAGGAAATGTGTTTTTGATTCAACAATTGAGACCGTTTCAGTGGATGTGAAATGTAGGGGTGTGAAACATGGAGCATAACTTCTCACTCAAATTCTGGTCAATAATAAAAGCACAATGATGATACTCAAGTTACAGAATGGCCTGTTCATGGGATGTAGATGTGCTGTTAGGTAACAAAAAGTTGAAATAAATGATCTCCACTGGCACTGTTGTTTTTGGAAAACACTGCCAGTGTTGGTTTACGTTCCTGTCTAAACTGAGCTTCTGCTTTTAGGTTTTCAGACAAATCCCTCCCGGACAGAGAGTGGGGACCTCACAGCAGAGGTGAGACCATATACAATAAAACATTATGATACCAGTTATAATGGGTTTTATTGGTATCTTGTTCTTTACTCTTATTTATTCTTTTTTTTATTTTTTATTTTTATTTCCAGGCGGACGAAATGCCAGAAGAGGCCAACCCAGGTCAAGTGCTGACTCACGAGGTATCTCTTAAGGTTATGCACAGAGATATTTTAATCTGTTCAGTGCCTTGACGTCACTACACACTATTTATAAAAGCAAAGAAACCTTTTTTAGAAATATAAGTTAAATATTTAATTTTTTTTTCAAAACTGGATTTCTGGAATCTTGGCACCACAATTTTATGCATTTCTGTTCAAACAAGATATTGTGTGAAATGTAATTTGGGGTAGGGGGGGGAAGGGGATCATTCATCTTAATGGTACATCTAGAGAAAAGGATTAAGGAGGAGGAGCACTCCAGCAATTTAGAATTGTACATTTGGAAACTTGTGAAAGGTTGAGTTTTTCTGTGCTATATTTCTGTAATTTGCTATGTTGGTCTATTCTGTACACACAACATCTATTGCATATGTGCTTGTATTTGAAAAGGGATCCTGAGGTTCCTTCCATTTTTTCCCCTGTTAAACGCTTTTTTGTCGAGTTTTTCCTTATCAGAATCAAGGGTCTAAGGCTAGAGGATGTTGTATTCGTGTACAGTTTGTAAAGCCCCCTGGGGTAAATTTATGATTTGTGATATTGGGCTACACAAGAGAAAATTGACTTGACTTAAAGGGGGTACTCTGACTTTACACATCAAGATCAGCTTATTATTCATGGGGGAATACTACTCAGCCTGTGAAAACAGCTGCATTAAGTCCTCTGTGGCTCTGAAAGACCTCTGTCAAGTCTGAAGAAATAACCCTGATGATGTCATTAGGGTCATCTCAGCCCGGTCATGGAAACTACAAGTTTATAACAGAAAGCCTGAGTTACAACAGATATTTCTAATCTAAAACTTTTGATTTTGACAGATACCAGGCAGGGAGGGTTTAATGAAGTGACTCTATCATATCATTATTTGCATTATGGAATTTGTAGGATCCAGTGTTTTCTGATCTTGACATAGACTAAAAATCTGGATGTGAAATACTAAATTGCTGGAGTACCCCTTTAAAGATACACTGTTGTTTTGGAAGAAAAAGTAATGGCTTTTTATGTAAAATGTCATTTCATTGTGACCTAACTTTCTGTATTTTTCTGTTCTAGGTCATGAGAAGCGAGGAAAAGACAAGGGAGCTAAAAATGTATTAGTGATGAGCAGTAAAGCAAAAGGCAAAGATCGTCTGACTGGGAGGGCCAGGAGGTCAGTAATAGCTAAACATTTAACTAGTTTGGTCGCACACAGAACAGCCTGATGTTTAAAGTTGATTCAACTAACGGGATGCTGAATGTGACTCACTAGAGCCTTAATTAAGTGTTATGAAAAAACACACCAATACTAATGAAATACATAAAAACGGATGTGGGAATGCATGTTGTTTTCTTGCACTGTGCCCTAATGTACAAATTCCCCTAGATGTCATGAGACTTGATTTAGAAGTTGTAGCAGCTGACTAAATAGCCCAGAAGGCCTCATTCATGTCTCACTGCCTCCATTTTTCCCTCTAGCTTTCCTCTGTTGTGAAAGAAGCTCCACTGTTGGGGGGCGAGGAGGCTTTCAGGGTGTGTCGTTACATAATCGTTGCTTATAATCCAAAAAAGCCACAAGACCACAAACCTGGAAGTGAGACATTATAGACTTTCAGTGAGATAGTGTAACATGCCAGATGATTTTCTGTCTCTATGTCTGTCCAAAGGTAACATAATCCAACTATCAGCGCCTCTTGAGCTTACTAGTTAACTTGTTATGTCTTGTTTGTTTAATCTGTGTTTTTGCGGGGTGTTATTTGTTTCTTGGCTGGATGCAGTGACCTCCTTCCTTGGTTTTTGTACGGATGAAACAAATGAGATATAAGTCGTTAATTAGTGAGCTTTAGAGATGTTGGTGGGCAGATTTTCTTACCTTTAGACAGAACCAGACTAGCTGTTTCCCTGCCTCCAGTCTTTATTCTGAGCTAAGCTAAATGTAGCTTCATATTTACTGTGCAGACATGACAGTGGTATTGTATCATCTAACTCTCAGCAAGTATTTCCCAAAATATTAATGCTTTCAGTGTAATTCACTGTAAGTTGCACATTGTAAAGGGCAAAAGAATAACATGTTTGCAACCCATACTTTCTACAATGTTAGATTTTTCTTAAATTAAGTTCCTTCATTTTTCAGGTGGCAGGCAAATGAAGAAGGAGATAACCTTCGGGTGAGAGGTTTAATCAGAGTTGTTGTTAATATGAAGTGTGCGTTGGTTGATAAATTTCACTAAAGAAGTAAAAACACCTGATTATTTGTTCTAAATCTCATCCCCTAGTCTTCTGACACAACATTGGAGGAATTCCTGGAGGAACTCGACGCCCTCACAGATGCAGAGGTAGAAGATCAGAAAGATCAGGACTCAAAAACTAAGCTGTCGCCCAGCCCAGATTCTTTGAATACATCTGAGGAAGTGAGTGGATCCACAGGTTCTGTGTCAACTGCTAGCTTGAGAGAGGACACCCCCACTCAGGGGAAGACAAAAACCCCATCCCCTCGGGGTTCGGAGAAGAAAGTACGCTTCTCAGAGGAACTCATCCAGGGGGCTCATACAAGTCAAATCACAAGCTCTCAGGAGTCTGCCAGCTCAGAATCAAGTCCAAGCTCCTTTAAAGCTTCCTCACCTAGCGAAATCAAAAGCGAGGTGCAGGGGTCCCAGCAGCCTCTTGAAAGTGTCAAGCAGGATTGCGGTAGTCCTCAGGATCAGGGAGATGGTCCTTTTGCTCCCGTTGCCCAGCAGCAGGCTACTGAAACTGAATGTACTAATAGAGACAGCACCCCCCCCACAGATCCCAGCTCCCCCCCTACTGAAAAAGCCTGTGCCTCTCTACAGGAGAGCTCTGTCCAGCCTGTAGAAGTTGCCAAGTGCAACATTAGCAACACAAACACAGGTATGCTTTGGCTTCAGTGTCGCTGACTTTCCTGACAGTATATCCGGATGGTATGTAACTGAGCTAATGTTGTTTTTCTTCCACAGAAGAACTAATAGACTCCGGTCTGTCTGTCCTGAGTCTGGAGTCAGGAGAAACACACCCAACACACTCCACCAGCAGTGACAAGGTCAGTGCAAGAGACAGGAAGAGGGATGGGGGAATCAATAGATGTGTAAATGGACTGATGGAGGAAAGTGCAAATGGATGATGAGTTAAATGGATGAAGAGAGAGATGGGCAGTATATCTGCACTGCAGCAGTGTAATATCCAATTTCAGTTTAAGTATAGGCACCACCTCTGAGACCTGTTGGAGTGCAGGAGAAATAGTCTCATGAGAAAAAGCTTCTTCATCTCATCCACCACTGGAACCGCCTGATAATATATGACCGCCTACTTATATCATTCATATACTGTCGAGAAGCAGTGAGGCTGAGATACATAAATTGCCTATGCAAATTATTGAAAAGAAATCACAGTTTTAACTATTCATTTTTGTCTATGTTTCTTTTTTTTTTGCAGGCGAGAGAGCACGGGAAGATTGTTTGACATTTTCAGGATGTAAATACTGAAACCAAAACACAGCGACACAGAGCCTCGCCTCGCCTCGCCTCTTTGTATTCGGACGCATCGTTTTGCTTCAGGTAGCTCATTTGAGATACCGTGTTTATGGCTTACACACAAAACCATGGTTTCATTTTGCTGTGGCATGTCCCACCTGGTGAGGTTTTACCTACAATTTGACATAAGAATGGTGAGGAGTGTTTCAGAACATTTTCCCTGTTCAAATATTTTTTTACATCCAAGCACTTTATGAGTATAAAAGCATGCGTACTGACACATTATTCAGTATCTTAGTATGCTGCTTGAGTGCAATATCATTGAATGTTTACATTTGTATGAAATTTTCAAGGTACATATCAGGAGGCTAGCTAATCAGTTTGACTTAGCTAGTTTAGTTTATCTGAGACCTTGACAATAAACTTCTGCCACAGTCCAATTATTAGTGCCTGATTCTGCCTTCGAGGTATTTTCAATAATGGAATAAAGTCTGTATTATATGATGATACAGTAGTTACAGACCTACAGCAGAGTCTGTATTTGTACACTCAAAACTGTGTGATTAGATATTATTTATTAACTGCTTCCAGCATCAGTCCATGCCCAGATAGCATAATTGCTGTACCCCAGAGCTGGCCCACACTTAACGATTTCGGCACTTTCATCCAGCACTCATACTGTGTGGAATGATGGTTCTTCGGCTCCAGTTTCCCAGATCTGGGCCACAAGCAAGTCATAGCAATGCCGTATGTCAACCATGAAAAACCACATAAACCAGAACTAGCCCACATCCAGAATACACATACCCGAGACCGAGAGCACCACATCTTTACCAAAAAAGGCCCATAGTTGATTTGGGATATTTGGGCCACATTTGCTATTTTACACGTGGGCCATTTCAGGCTCATATCCAAATTGTCTGGGCCAGAAGAAGGCCAGCAGTGCTGCATCATTGCCTGGTGTGGCCCACTTCCATATGCTGTCTGGGTGGCCTTTTATAATCAATACAAGTAAACTATTAAAGGGCACATTTGAGACGTATTGTTTTTGGCCACTGATCAAGACATTGTTACATTTTGGAAACGTAACCACTGACCTATAAACTTTGAACATACTTTCTCATTCAAGAGAATGAGAAAGTATGTTCAGAGTTTTGACTGGTACTGTATATGTTTTTGATTTTGAGGAAATCTAAATAACTAGGGGATAGAAGAGATTTTGCAAGCACTGCTTACATGCAAATAGCAAAATGTGGCATTTCACAAATTACTGTCGCTCGGAAACTGCATATGGATTTGCAAATCCTCTCTGGCGTGCTCATGTATTCCTTGGAAGTATGACGTTTGTTGTGTTTAGTGAAACTTGTCAAAATGAGTCACTATTGAAAATCGCAGCTTACATGTTGCAAATTTGGTGAAATAAGTCCCAGGTAACAGTTGGTTTATAGTAAAAGACACATTACTGGCATGAAAACTTTAAGATGTTACAAAAGAAAAAGAAATAAAAGAAATTTTGACAAGTGATCACTAACACAATTTAATTAAAAACTCAAATTTGCCCTTTAAGGCATTGCTATTGTGTTCCCTAAAGTCAGCACAGCTTTACAGCTGAATCCCAGTTATCTCGTCTTCCTCAGACTCTTCAGGCCACTCATCAAATGTTTTTAGGCACTTAATATGAAGTTGTAACATTACAAACTTAAGCAATGGACAGGCAGAAAAAACAATTTTGGATTTTTGGAAACTTTTATTTTTTTATAGTTTGTTATTGCTGTATTAAAATAGCCAGTGTTACCACTGCTGGTACAGAAGGGTCGAACAGTCTTCAACCTTTTTCACCATTGAGTCTTTTAGCACCTTTGGGACCGACTGACTTGAGATGTTGAAAATACATCATCCAGGTCCAAGAGGGTTCAGCATTTAGTCGACAGTCAAAACACTGGGATTCAGCTGCAATTCAGTTTTGTCATTTGTTCAGTTTAATAATTGTAAAAGACAACTCATATTTTTAGAAAGTATCCTTGAGAATCCCATCAGTTGTTGTGCCTTGCATATTGGCCTCTTCAAATATTGAAGTTGTACCTTTATTTCATAGTTTGTATCGTAACATAGTGTTACACTGCATGTACTGAACTAACAGTGCAGCATCAGTATTGATTTTATTTATTTGCCTCTCCGTTTGGACAACAGAATGTTAACTAGGAAGATTTTGCAAATCTAAAACTGTTTTAAAATAATATTTGTGTGCATTATAGCAGCTGATTTTTTTCCTCTGTGACATATATGGATTTTTTTTTTATTTATTGCCATTCTATTATTTTGTTTTTGGTATCAAGTGACAACTATAATAAGAAGCCTTACAAGAACTCTGTCCTCAAATGTTGATGTTTTTGGCTTTTGTTAACGCTACAGTATAGTAAACAGTTATGTAACCATTAATAGAGAATGTACTGGATGTGCTCTGACCAGCAGGGTCTTGTCAGCTTCAACTGTGGTTACATAAAACACAATTCATCAGGAATCTAGTAGAAGCACACTGGGGAAATCAAGGAAGAAAATGTGTTTTTGAGTAGGGGCCTTATTCTATATTCTATATTCTATATTATATATGGAATTTGAATTAATGGTAAAGGAGACATCTGTTTGAAAAGCAGGTCGAACAGTTTTACCTCTTAAATATTTAAAATTCCTTGTGGGATTCAATTTAGTGAAATGACATTTAGAAATTTAGAATGACCTACAACCATAGAGCAGTTTGTCCTTTAGCAGCACCTGTTTAGTTTAATTTAGTTATTAGACATTATCACCTCGCTTAAATGTCAAATTTAAGGGGTGGTTGTCTTGCTCTATCTGGGTGTCCACTGCTGTCCTCCATGTTGCTGTCCTCACATACACTCATAAGGAAGGAATAATTGTGTGTGCCTATGTATGAGTGTGATCCCAGCTTTTTACCGTTCAGAGTGCTCATGCTAATTTGAATCTGTGTGCAACATAGCCAAACTTACTGTAGAACCATTTGGAAGGAGGCGTACAGAACATCAATAAAGTTTTTCTGTATTTCAGACTCTAATCATGACTGGCATTGTTTTGTTGTTGTCATCTTCTCTCTTACCCTCCCCATGCACCTGCAATAACACCACAGATGCATATGAGCTTTTATGGCTCCACATGAAAAAACACAAGGTCAGTGTAGTGAGTCTCAGAGAGAAAAGGGACAGATGTGACAGAAATGTAGAGCACATTGCAGCATCAACAGCCCATGAAGTTTGACCTCGGTCGAGTGACTCTGCCTTCGTGTTGGATTTGATTAATTTCAGATGAGCTCTCTGCTGAGCTGTTGAATTGGAAACAGCTCCCTCTCAGCCCTACAGGTGGGACCTCCCATAGGTGCTACTATTTTAATTATCTCCTCCCAAGGCTATCTCCATAGCAGCCTTCTGTCACTGAGGCCACAGACTTGCTGTACAGTGTGCACTGCAGCTCTCTTTTAAAATGAACTGACAAAGTTAATATCTTTTTACGCAAGCCTGAAAGTTCTTGATTCCTGCAAATGAGATGATAAAACCCAGCATTTCAGTCCCCAACACCCCTGGTTGACTTTGGTGGTAAGCTAAGCTAATAGTTTGAAGGGTCTGACGCAATAGTACACCACAGTGGGGGTGTTGATATTATGGAAATAAGTCCTGTAGGCTGTGTTAGAGGATTGAAGTGCAGTGTAGGATTATGTCAGCTGCACTCTGCAGCAGAGAGAAGCTTTAGAAGCTTGCCTCTCTGAGGAAAAAATCCAAAAAAGAGTTCAGGATTTGGTGCAAGCAAGGTGACGCTTTGGCCTGTCATCACAGATCAAATACCAGTAGTATGTTTTTATGTACAACAATAGGCTTTTTGTTTATGTGTTGGATTTGAAATGTTTGGACTGGAGCTCTCTCTCACATCCATGCTCCAAAATACTGCTAATAAATCCATGTTAGGGTTAATGTTAACTTTTGATTGCAGTATGGCTTGGTTCATGAAATGGCCTTTAAGCTATGACACCTGCCTGCTGTGGGAAACCATTAGTTTGGGTTAAAATTTCAAATCCTGCTTGGGTCTGTGATGCCTAAATTCTGTCAGCCATGCTTTAAACACAGCGAGGTAACAGTCGGAGCCTCTTGAGGTGTTTCATTACAGTTGATGGATGTAGGTTAAGTGGAGGCGAGATCTGGCCCGACTCTGCGACCCATTCACAACCTCACACAGACAAGTTGGCAGTCCCCACTGAGTGTGTGCGTCATTCCCCCCCAGCCCTGTCATGATTCAGGATGTAACAAACACACCTCAGACTGTGCTCTGGCCCCCCTCTCTTTCCTCCCCTCAGCCTGGAGACAAGAGGCTAGGCTGACATGGTGCCCATGTGCTGTCTGCCATATTGATTTGGGATTGGTCCTTTTTGTTAGCATTATCTAATAAGCCCAGTCAAAAGCATGTCAGTACAAATAAAGCCAAATTAGAGCTAGCTTGTGACCTAATTTTACTAATGAAGCAAATTTTAATCAGTAGATGCTTGAAAATGTGCTCAGACATAATCCAGACATAATCATGCGTCTCAGATACACAGTATAGCTTTAGACTCATGTGTTCCAGTTTTGGCCCATTTGTTGACCTTTTGACCTTGACAGACAGACCTAATGTTCTCTTTCTAGTTTTCTTTAGGATCCTGTTATAACACAATGTTGTTTGGTTTGTTCTTTGACATATCTCTGCGCATATAGATCCATCTTGAACATCTGCAACACAGCATCTGAGAAAAACAAAGCTATTGGTTTGTCAGTCACCTCAACCTGAGTGTTTCTGTGCTTTAAAAACCAGCAATGAATGGAGACTGATTGCCAAGTGTTTTTTTTAAAAAAAAGAATAAAACTCAATTGTTATTAAACTACCTGAAAGGTAACAACATGGTGATTATCTATACACACATCTCTTTTGTTTTACTATGCATCGCTCCACATACTTTTGCCCTTTTATTCATTGAAAAGCTATTGTTGCCTGCCTTTGTGTTGTTCTCCTGTATTGCAAGACTACATGTTAATATTTCACACTATTTGTGACGGTGTCTTGCTCAAAAAATGCTATATCGAAGGGCCTTTAATTCCTCCAGCTTTGTTGGAAGTGTCTCGTTGGTCATAGCGTGTCACCCTCATGCTTGTCAAATCTGATGAGGAAAACAATGTCTTGAAAGTAGAACTTTAATCATCTTTTTGTATATTTTATCTTGCCTTGCAAATGACAGTTATATTATCCCTGAAAAGCCTTTCTCTACAGTTTGTTGTACGTTATCCTGATATGAATTTGTGATTAACATTTCAGATAATACATCTGGATTACAGTCTTCTTTATGCATCCAAACTGAGTCTGGTGGATGCTGCAATTTAGAATTTTTTGCTTGACAAATCGAGCATTTAAGTGACCAGTACAGCTGCACTTCCCACCACACAAAGACAATTGCAGTATGAAAAGGCCAGCATGAGCAGTTATGACAACTAGCTTTTATATTTTTTTATGATTCGACAAATACAATCTATTTGAAGTCTTTCCTGTTTGAAAATAGCATGTGATCTATTGCCCTGCTTGAGCTACAAACAAGATGAACTCATAACATAACATATATCTAATTTCACATCAAATAATGTAATCTGCCTGGGTGACTGGGTTCAAGAGTCATAAGGTCAGATGCCATGTCCTGAGCTCCCAGCAATAACTGTCAGAACTGATGAACTCCTTCATCAATAGCTCAGCCATTACTCCTCTCATATATCACAGGAAGCCATAAGTGGCACTGGAAGCACATCTGTCAAGGCCGTCCTTTAATACAAAGGCCACTGCAGCATTGACAGGCCTTTCATTGTGTTATGCTTACTCTGTATTACATTTTTCCGATACACATGGTTTCTGTTGTGATGGGGGATGTTTGTGTCCTGTGCTGTCCTCCCTGATGAATGGACTTCCTGTTTAGCGCAGCAGACACACATACCTTGGCTTTGGTTCTGAAAATCTGTCACCTAAAACAGCAGTGCGTGTCATCACCGTTTACACCACAGTGCAACATTACTGAGCTGCTGGCTGCTCAGTGGAAATCAAGTGGTTTCATTTTCAGCGTGATAGTGAATGATGCTTGTCACCGCCTGCATGAGAAATAAACCGTTCAGCCAAACAGTCCTGCTCAAAGCCTGATCAAAATAGCACCAAGCAGTATTGTGTAATGTGTTCTTCTCTGTTTTGAACAGTGCAACAACAGAGCTCTCGAATCGATACACCTCCCTCACATGCTGCCGAGAAAGCGCACGGGGTGGTTGGTCTTGTTTCCACTTCATAGTTCACCACATGTGACTGTGTGAAAATGTTTCAGTGACTGAACTGTGGCGGACTGGGACATGAGTGCTTCTCTTTCCATGAGGAGCAGACAGTCCCTCTGATCACACACTGGACACTTCACACAGGTTTCCTGCTGTAATTATTTTGATTTGATTAAATATCAAAAGATTGACCATAAACTGAGTCCTCTTTGTACTGGCATGATTGTTATTTTTGTTGAACCTGCCTCTTCATATCAATCAATAAATGTGGGTTTTGCTTGTTGTAGTTACTCTCTCTAATAATCTGAAGTGAACAACAATTCATTTACGATTCTTTTTGGACACAAAATGTGAGATGTTAGGGAAAACCTAACATTTATTTGAATATATATTCTAACTCTGAATAAATAAAATATTATTAACATACAGTGACACGGCAGTGATTAAATCATGATTTACATAGATCTATTATAAAACCATAGAAATGAATCATTTTCTAAGGATGTTTATTAGTACCTTGTGATATAGTTATACCTATTATACATACTGTACCTTTAATAAAAATCATCTAATTACACTAAAAGTTCATCAAGGCCAAAAAGATGTATGCCTGCCCTATATGTACATAACCAAATACACAATACATTTACATGGTTATATGCACATACCTGAGCATAACTCAATAATGCAGGTTCTTCTACTCGGAATCCAGGTTTGATCCATGAAAGAAAACACAGCCTATGTTAAAAATGCGATAATGCAGTATTGATTTAGACCAGCCCATGAATGGCAATGATGTAAAGCGCTGTATGCCTGTGAGACATGTTTATGTCTTGCAAACCAGAAGCATCTCTGGAGGCTGTGTTCGATTAATTTAACAAAATATCAGTGTTGTCCACACGTACAGGCGGGTTAGTGGCCTCAAAAGCTGTCCGAGGTAAAGTAGACACACATTGATTTAAGGCATACAAATGGCCTAAAACAAAACAAAACAAAACAAAAAAGACAGCATAGCCTAGTTAGTGTTGTAGGGGAACAGAGCGAGGTCTCCTCTTGTGTTCAGAGAAGGATATCAGTTCATATGTGCAGTTCAGCATCCATAAGGGGCTCTGCAAAATAGATGTGTTTTATCCGACCTGCGGCACTGAGTCTGTCAAACACTAGCCTACTTGTTGGATCAGTTTGTGTGTGTGAGGGGAGGAGGGGGGTGGGGGGTGTGGTGGAGGGAATGAGGCCCGATCAGTCTCCTCTCTGGCCGGCTCCGCTCGTCGGCGATGTTGGAGGAACAGTGACAGCATCTGCAGACGCCTGATCGGGGTCGTGTTTCTCAGTCGCCCCGTCGCCCTGTCTGTGCGCCTCCGCGTCCTCATTAAGCGCAGCGCCGGACTCCCCGGAGCTTGACGGCACGTAGTGACTCACTCCGGGCTGAGACGCATGTGTCTCTCTACCCAAAGTGCCCGATCTCTCTGTGGCTCCCGCGCTTGTGTGACCGTGGGAAGATGCGTAGAGTCCTTCCTCCTGCTGTGAGTGCGCAATTTCTGCTCCAGCACCGCGCGGGGAGACGGCCACACTCTCGGCTGTGTCGACCCAAAGACTGTGCGGGGTTGTGCCCTGCCTGGTCTGGTTGAAAGATAGCATCCCTGTCTGTGTAGAGTTCCACTCTGAGACGTTGCTGTTTGTGGAAATATTAGTTGAGATGTTTGCGGAGGGGGTGACCTCTCCAGGCACCCCCGGCTTCCCCGCAGAAGAGGATGCACTGGTCGGTTTCCAGATCAGGCTGTAGTAAATTGCCAGGATAATGGCTGCTAAGGACACGGACAATACATATGCAAAAACAGTGGCTAGTCTCACCCACTTCTTGTTAGTCTTAGCAGCCATCTTAGCCTTTTTGTCCCCTGTATAAGTAGCAGGTTTGCCCCTCTCCATATTGGGCATGAAGTCCCGCTCTCTCATATTGCCCCTATTTTTTCCTCGATGCTCCACCACCCCCTCCGTCTTGAAGGCTTCTTGTTATCCACAATCCAAGAGAAGACAGGAAGCAGAGGGCTGAGGAGAAAGATGCTGGACCACCTTGAACCGTCCGCACCGCAGGAGAATTTTGCCAAATTGATTTCTTGTAATTTATTTGATCTCAAAAACACTGCGCCTAACATTCGGTACCCAGTGCAGCATTGCGTTTCATCATGGACATCAAGCATCCACAGGCTGATTGCGCGTTTCAGCATCCGACAGCGGCGGGACAAATGTCAACCCTATACGACATTTCCAGAGAACAGCTGGCTGTAGGCCCACGGTGAATCCGCAGTATAAGATTTGATGTCATTTATTAAAACGATTAAGTGAGATCATACGGCACACAACTGTCTGTCTTATCCAGCAAATGAAGTGGCTGGCTCAGCTAAAAATACAGGAGAGGGGGCGGGCGGTGGCTCTTAAAGAAGCAGCAGCAGCTGTGCAGCAGCCCGAGAAGAAACCACAAAAAAAAAAAAAAAAAAAAAGAAAAACCCACACATCACCTCCGTACCAGGACGCTTGTGCTGCACATGGAGAGCAGGATGTTGTAAGGGGGGGATGAATACGTGTCGTAAGTGATGCTGTGAAGTGTTTACCTTACACTGTGCGCACCCAAGTGGAAACAATGTGTCAGATACAGAAATGAGCCAATAAAGTAGTAATTAAGCAATGTTGACCGAAATTTATGAATTATGTAATGTTTACCCAATCTGTTACTGAATTAGTAACCAGAAACCAAGATCCTGTCACAGACACGCGGTTCATTTCGGATCAGTTTTGACTTCATCCTACCTGTTGGCTGATTGACTTACAGCGCGTCATTTCAGCACAATGGACAGCGACAGGGTTTGATTATTGCGCATGCTCGCTAGGAAACAGAGGAGGTGAAACAGGTGAAGACAGAAAGAAGCAACATTTGACCAGCGATGTGTGAAATTAAAAAATGGCAAACTATGACCTCCGGGTGGTGATGAACATGAATCTAACGTCCAAAGCACAACCTTTGATTTCTTATTCAAACATTTATCCTACAATAGCCTGGCTTACATTAGGGTCATTCTAATTATTTCACCATATAGTCTACATGTAGGTGTTCAGCATTAATATAAGATTTTACGTGTAAATGTGTTTACCCTCCATCACTGTATCTAAGCACCACTGGATCATTATGTATCATGTTGTGTCTCCAGTATCACAAAATCCATATAAAATATGAATAAAATTATAATAAACATGACTGTGTTGCAACAACTCCACAAAGAGGATGGCTAAAAACAATACATGGTCCCTGGCTGTCACAAAAGTACTTTTTAGTAGTGCAGTGAAGTGCTATAAACAGGACAGCTTATTGCCTATAATGTCGGGAGGAAAATGATTGATCAGCTGTGATTTGGGTTTTCTGCCGGTTATTCCTGCACAGACACTGCAATGGTCTTGTCTCTTTTCATTTACAAACTGACCCTGTGCCGATTTCCCAGATGTCACTCCTCTGGCTGCTCACTGGCTGAATGTTTGCATTAGTTATTGCACGGTCTGAAGGTTTATTTGATGATGATGATGATATCTAAATGACTGAGAATTCTTTGTTGAAACAGCAGCCAGTGCCCTGCTCTGAGTAATAAATGACACCACATTATTACCCTGAACAGATGGTGGTGGCATAATTTGATAAGATAATAAGTTGATGAGCAAATTAATTCTGGGTGATTTGCTGTTAATGTAAGTTATTATGTAAGTGGAGCAGTTCAGATATATTGTACAAATAAAACAGTGTGAACTAGGTGAACTTTCAACCAAGTAGTGCACAGTTTAAGTTATTTTAATGATTTATTCTGCAGCTATAAACCTAAAACTGAAATGCTGATAGCAAACAAGTCAGAATTAGTGTGTGAAAAGCAACTGCAAAAAAAAAAAAAAAAACTTCTTAAAGGTTCAGTTCACCCTAATTACCAATAAAAATAAATAAATAAATAAATCTTATCACAAGGTAACCTTACTTCTTTTTTCTGAAACTTTCCACTACATCTTGTCACCTTAATCAGCGGGTGGAGTTGCTCACTTGTCATGGAGATAGTTTAGTTGTTTTCATAACACTGAAATTCTATACTTAGGTGATGTTATGCAAATACAGCAGCAGACACACAACCTGGGCAAATGCACAAATATGCACAGATTCCAATAAGTGTGAAAATGTGTTATTTGAGTGAACCAACCATTCAATATTTTACAGTTTTTTTCAATAGTGTAAAAATAATAAAAAACAAACAGTCTGTCATTCAGTCTGCTCTGACTGGAGACACTCTGACATCAGCACATTCACCTTTACTCAAGTTACATGTTTTTTTTTGTCAACTTCATTTGCAATGCATATTTCTTGGGGTGCGTCCTCCTGAGGACAGTCAGAGTCTATCAGCTAAACTTCAGTTTAGTGCATCTTTTGGATACAGATGGAGGGTTAAACCAGTCATTGGTCACGACCATGGTGTACATATAATGGATGTACATCATTTATAGCATTACTGGAAAAAAAGGTCACACTAAAAGGACAAAATGAATAAGAAAAGGTACTTTCTGGATCCTCCAGAGATCAAAGACTATCTGGTCAAAGGAGAAAGATTTACCAGGTGGTCAGAGGTGAGTGTGTGGTGTATTTTCATTAAGTGTCATTGGTGTGCTTAAAGACAATATTAAGCTACGCAGATTTATTTTATAAGTTTTATAAGCAATAAGTGCTTGTGTGTTAGAATCTTATTGATGATGTATCTGTGATCTCATGAATCACATTTAATCACGACATACGTATAGAAGCACGGTCAAAGAATCATAATCATACACTGGAGAAATTTGAGTGTGTTTGTATTACATGTCACTTTGCTTGGGTCTGCATTAAAGTCTTCACCTTTTTTAAAAATACACCCTGGAGAAGATCAAGAAATAAGGGTGTAAAGTGACTAGAATAACTTATTAAAAAATAAAGGCCAGAAGACAACTTGGCAATAATGGTGTAAAATGATCCTCAATACTTATATAAAAAATTGGACATAACCAGATAGAATTGAATATGCCAGTACATATCCACGACAGCTCAAAACCTGTCTTGAAGAGTTTTGACCAACAACGAGTGACGAAGATAAAAATAATGGTGTAATTGGCCAAAAATAAGGAGGATGGACGATAGGTGTGACCTATGCCGACCCAAGGGTATAAAAACTATGTCCTGAAGGAAAAAACCTTCAGATTTCCTCTCAATTTAACCTTCAATTTGCTCTCCTTTATTGCCGGCATTAAAGAACACTTTGCTGCTTGGACCTCTGACTCCTGATTTTTATCATCAAAAAGCAGTTTTTGATCTGGTGTTTTCTTCAACTGTCATCCATCAATTTGACACGACAAGTGAATATATCAAGAAAATCAGAGCTGGTGATTATTTAACATCAAATGAAAGGAAATATTGATATATATTCAGATCAAATGTGTGCAACTCCAAGAGTGACTCTTTTTGTTGCTTGATGAGCAATATGGAAGTTTAATTTAAATATCATTATAGCAAAGTTTGATCAACTTTAACCACTGATGTCCAATTAATAAATGATCTAATTTAACATGAGTACATCACTATCAAGTCGCTCTGGGTTTAAACTGTCCGAAATGTGTGAATGCCAATTCCCTTGTCTCCATCAAGGACTCAACGAAGACTGATCATGTCACCATGAAGATGGATCTGAAAGGGTTTTATCTCTACTGGATCAACCAAAGCAAGGTAATCAATATCAAGAGTCTGTAAAAGAAAAAAAAAACTGCCCTCAATTTGTCAAAGGTGTGGATCAGTGCTAACTAGCATTCAGTTGGTAGTAGAGATGGCACAACCTGACAGATTAAAACATATATCAAATAGAGGAAGTCGTGTGTGCGTGTGTGTGTGTAAGTGTGTGTGTGTGTGTGTGTGTGTGTGTGTGTGTGTGTGTGTCATAGGCTACTTTCGGGGATAAATTGGGAAAAAGCTGATTTTTGGCTCAATGACTAAGTTTAGGGTTAGGGTAAGTCTCCAGGAAATATGTAATGTCCCCAAAAGTTACCTAGGACAATGTGCGTGCGTGTGTGTGTGTGTGTGTGTGTGTGTGTGTGTGCGTGTGTGTGTGTGTGTGTGTGTAATGTGCATGTAAATTGGATCTAACAAAGCTGTGGGATAACCAAGAACATCTTTCGGTCCCAGCAGCTTGGGGAGATTATTGATTGGTGCTGATGTGGGCTCACCATCCTACTGCACTGAGCAGCTGAACCGTGATGCACCATCTCTCTCTCTCTCTCTCTCTCTCTCTCTCTCTCTCTTTCTCAATGAGGCACTTTCTGGTTTTTGCCACACTAGAAAACCAGTGAACCCTACATCAAATGCGTCTGGGTTCCAATCATGCTGTCATGCTGTTGTGGACTATAAAATTCTCATGTGCATTTTAAATGAAAAAGCAACATGGCATTTCAAGACAATCCAGTCAAATATTCTTCTCACAAACAAAGTTTTTGCACTTTGCCAAAGGATGACTTGTATCACGATCCATATTTGGACTGGCGCCTACATGTTGAATTCAGTAATGGAGATGATTCTCTGCTTCTTGTTTCTAGGAAACAACATTCGTGGATGTTGCTACCATCAGAGATACCAGAACAGGGAAATATGCAAAACTTCCCAAAGTGAGTATGATGATATTGTTTGATGTAGTAACCTCCTCTCTGATCCAATTACGTCAAAGTAGTGTGCTCATTGTGCGAAATCTCTGCAGGCATGCAAATAGGTTGTCAAGCCATTAGTTTGCACATTAGTATGAGAGGCATATTTGCATTGCAAAAATGGCATTGGACACATGTACCCAGGCTACTCCCCCACTGCAGAAACAAACAGATGAACACAAACACAAACAAACATAAACACACACCACACCACACACTGAGTCATGATCTGAGATTTCTGTGAGCGAGCTCGTGTTTGTTTTTTCATATCGAGAGCTGACAGTTGTAGTTTTGGTTTTTTTTCCGCTCCTCGCTGGCCTCCGCAGAGAGTTGCAGTATGCACACATCATCATCTCTCACTGAGGGTTCAGAGGTGAAATCTGAAATCTGTTCCCCTCAGGGAGAGAGCAGAGTACTGCATCATCCCAGTTGGAGCGCTGTTGGAAACCAGCACATCCTACTCTCCAGCCCCTGAGGAGTTTCGGGAAGCTGGCTTCAGTGCTGGTGTCAACTCTGCGATGCTGAAAGTAGCCTAGAAGTGATGGATTGTAGAATAGCAGATACAGGGAGGTGTCTGCATGGGTGTTCTTGCTGCTGTTTGTGTCGTATATGGGTATGTTTGTGTGTTTGAATACTTTCAGGTACAAATTTCAGGCTTCAGACCAGCTAATTGGGGGTGGCTTGTCCAGTTGGTGACAAAAGCTGTGTCCCCAGTTGGGAAAAAGCTGATTTTTGGGTCAGTGGTTAGGGTTAGGTTAAGGTTAGGGTACAGGTTAGGGTTAGGCAAGTAGTGGTTATGATTAGGATTAGGGTAAATCTCCAGGAAATTAATGTAAGTCTATGTAATGTCCCCAAAAGTGACCACGATCCGATATGTGTGTGTGTGTATGTGTGTGTGTGGGTCTGTCATAGGCTACTTTCAGGGACAAATTTGCCTCCTTGCCTCCCTTATGGGGACAAAAAGCAAGTCCCCTTAATGTAAATCATCAATTTTAAGTAGAAGACTTGGTTTAAGGTTAAGGTAAGTTTAGGGTCATGTCAAGGTTAGGGTAAGCATTAGGGTTAGGCATGTGGTGGTTATGGTTAAGGTTAGGATAAGTCTCCAGGAAGTTAATGTAAGTCGATGTAATGTCCTCTCAAGTGATGGAAACATGACTGTGTGTTTGTGAGAGAGAGAGAGAGAGAGAGAGCAGAGAGAGAGTCTCAGTGTGTATGTGCATATGTTTGCATGTTGTGGTCAGCAAATTTGCCTGTGTTGATAAAGCTAGTGCTGCCAGGTGTCCAATCAGTGCAGAAAACAAGAGCTGCAGACATGATTTTTTTTCTTCTTTAAGCAAACAAAGGGTTAAAAAAAAAGAGATTAAAAACAAAAAATAATCAAGTAAATAGCTGACAAATATTAAAAATGCATGAGCCAAAGTGATTGGTTATTGGTTATGAAAGGTATGGCAGACATATTTAACATGACTTAACTCTTGTTCCGTCTTTGCTTCTCACAGCACTCAAAGGTCCGCAATGTGTTCAACCTGGACTTCCCAGACAGCAACCACCTTGCCAAAACCCTGACCATCGTCTCAGGTCCAGACACAGTGAATCTGACCTATCATAACTTCTTTGCATCCAAGGAGAAAGTAACACAGGTAATAAACCACTGTACACACTGACTGTGTGTTATTTGTGCTGTGTACTTCCTCTAGCTGTTTACAATTCTCCCTTTCTGTCACTGATCCCCTCTGATTGTTCAAACACAGCCCGCAGGCCATTAGCCGCATAAAGTGAGCCTTTGCTTCCTCCAGAAAGCCGCTCTCTCTCTCCCTTTTAGTCTTTATTAGACTTCATGACTCCAATATCCGGATTTAATCAGCTGCAATGAAATCACAATTGTGCTTTGTTCAAACTTCACATGCACCACTCTCATTTCCTGAGGTACAATTGTGTTAATGCCTCTAGTGGTGAGTTGGTGTTCTTTTAAAAGCTTTTATAATGATTTTAAGGGTAATGATATTTCAAGCACAGCTCATGTTGAATATAATATTTGTATGTATTGTATTGTAATCAAATGTGCACCAGAACTGGGCAAATGACATCCTTGCAATTGCCTACAACGCTGCAAGAAACAATGCATGCAGACAAGTCTTCCTGGAAAAAATGTAAGTGGGCATCATGACATCATGTCTGAGTGAACACGATACCATTTAATTTGATTGTGTAACACAGAGTTATCATCATGGTGGGTTTTTGTGCATTTAATCTCATAGATACACCCGGATTTCTCTTCAAACCAACAAGGACGGCAAGATCCCTGTGAAAAAGTAGGTTGCTACCCTCTGAAGGTGTTGGCTGGAGTTGGCACAGTAGTTTGTTTGTGTGGTAGATTTCTGTATTTCCTTCTCAATGTTTCACTGTGCATTTCTCAGTATTTACAAGATGTTCCCTGCGGATAAGAAGAGGGTAGAGAGTGCCCTGGCGTCAGCACACCTCCCCAAAGGAAAGGTTAGAAATGAGACCTTTTGGCTGTTTGGTGGTCATTTTAAAATTTCTGTATTCACTTCTTCCCTTGATGATGTGTACTGTGACTTTGACTGTTACATGTATCTAAGTGAATAAATAAAGTCCCTTTATTATTCATACATACAACTGCATGTATAATAACAAAAGACCAAAAGTTTGGCCATTTGTTTTTAAGAGTAACTAGTTTCTAATCATTTTTGTGAAAATGATCTGAAGTGAAAATCATGTGTTCACATTTCAGTATGACACCATGAAGCCTGATGTCTTCACTGAAGCTGCCTTCAAGGCCTTCCTGTCAAATCTCTGCCCTCGACCTGAGATCTATGAGATCTTCACTTCTTAGTGAGTCAACCTCTACTATGCCTCCCTTATCACCTCCTTATATGGCTGAATAATCATTGATTTATTGTTAAATAATAATCAGTAGTTTTTCTGTATAATAACCTACAACTGCTTAAATTATTGGTCTGTTTCATGTTATTTTACATTTACCTCTTTGGGATCACTTCCACTTGGTGTTAGGACAAATGTAGAGTATCAGGGGAAAAAATCTGTTTAATTTTGTGGTTTATGGTTGTCTTCATCATCATTATTTTTCTCTTTGTGGTGATTGGTGAACCCTTCCATCTAGCATCTAACTAAAATACTCTAAAAGACTCAGGTAACTTTGTATCTAATGGTTATGAAGCCAGAAACATGCTTTTTTGCTTATTCTAATTTGATAGCACAAAGCCAGAGACACCTGGTGTAAATTACATCATGCCGGCCTCATGCTTGGCCAGTCTGAACCTTCAGTTTATGTATTAGCTGTCTGGCACGGGCTCAGGTGGCAGATAGTGGGCCGTCATGGGCATGAGCAATATTAAGTGCAGCGGTGATGTGATTGTCACGCCTCACTGTGCCCTCCAGCTCCACCAAACCCACCATGACAAAGGAGAACTTCACCAAGTTCCTCAATGAGAAACAGAGGGACTCCCGCCTCAACGAGGAGCTGTTTCCACGACTGCGGCAGGACCAGATCAAGGCTTTAATAGACAAATATGAACCTCTCTCTGCTAATTCTAACAGAGGTGAGATTCTGTTATATGGAGCACCGACAAACTTGACATTGCTTTTGTAATTGCATTGAATCCTTCGATGTGTATTTCTTGTTCATCTACAGGCCTGATCTCTCCAGAAGGCCTTTTATGCTTCCTGATGGGGCCGGAGACGTCAGTAGTGATGCAGGACAGGCTGGCAAAGTGTCAGGACATGACTCAGCCCTTACCCCACTACTTCATCAAGTCCTCCCACAACACATACCTGACAGGTCACATACATCCCTTTGTTTTTAGCTTACAAACTCTCATACCTGATCACCAGAACTTGTTTTTCCCCTTGCAGCTGGTCAGTTTTCTGGCGTGTCTTCTCCGGAGATGTACCGTCAGTGTCTGCTGTCCGGCTGCCGGTGTCTGGAGCTGGACTGCTGGAAGGGAAAACCTCCAGATGAAGAGCCCATCATCACCCACGGCTTCACCATGACGACTGAGATTCTCTACAAGGTGGTTACATATAGTTTGGGCACACCTTGTGTGTTTTCTCAGAATGCAAATACATTATTTGGATATTTAACACTCTCTGAACAAATAGAGATACAGATTGTTTGTGGTAATTGCAGTTACTTTTCCCCTCATGATCAGATATTGAAGCCATAGACCTTGTTCAACTTGTCATTAGATGTGAAGCTGACAAGCGTCAAAGACTCTCAAAAGTGCATGTCAAAAGGCCAAGCTTTTCAGATTTTTGTCAATAGTCTTCTCTCTTTTTTTCATGGCTGCTCCATGCCAACTTTATTTTCATTTGGACCTGCTCCCACTGCATGAATAACATCCTTTAGTGCATGCCAACAGGCCATGAGAACTTTTTTTCTTGTCAAAAGCTCTCTAAATTTCTATCATGGACATTTCAAACCAACTTCACATTCATCTGGACCTCTTCCTTATATATAAATAACCTCCAGTTTTTAAAGAAAATCTTGCAATATGGCCTAATACTATTTTGACTCCCACTGTTCAGACCTCTTGTTCTATTTCCACTATTCATTTCCATCTGGGTTTGCGGACAGCTAAACTTACATATATACTTTTGAGGAGTATAAATGGAAGGAGAAAACAATTCAACCCAGAAAATGAAGCAGTACAGACAAATTCTAACAGCTCTTGACTTAAGCCCTACCCATGTCTGGTAAATATTTTCTTTCTGTCCTCTATCATAAATCTTGGGCCTTTTCTAGTGAATGGACAACATTTAGCTTCCTGTGATCACAGTTTGTATTATCTCAACATGACATCTTCATGTAAACACTTGCCAGCAGCTGACTCCAGGGTATAAATATCATAATAAGACAGATTAACTGATACCCATTTATTCATGCTCATGTGCAACAAAGAGCAAAAGAGCGTGAAAGCTCAAAGGCACACAGTAACACACAAACACACACGTACACACACAAGCAGTCACCCCCGTCATCCTCTCGCACTCAACACTTCCATTTAAGGGCAGCCAGAGCTTCACAGTCCCAATGGTCCAGACAGAACACCTCAGTTCAGTTTACTGTCAGCCTCTAGATGTGATAGGTTTGGAGCGGACTGCAGGGCCTCTGCATACAGGCAATAGCTCTGCAGTTTGTCATATTGTCTCTCTTCATGCTTTGAGAGAAGTGTCATGACTGGCTTAGTCTGTTTGTCTCATGTTTTATGGGGGGATTTTTATGATTTCCTCGTGTTTTTAATCAAATTCTTTATTGTTACATCTCATTAAACAAGTATAAGAGAGTAAAAATCTTACGTTTCAGTTCCTCAACAATGCAGTAAGGGATAAAAAAAGAAATATTTAAAATAGTAAAAGCAATAGTAATAGATAAGAGTATAAACAACAAGAGTGTAAAACATGTGAGTATATGTATGTCAATGTATGTGTATCATGCTCTTTGCTGTTGCGTCATTTGCTCATTTTTGTTTTCTGTTGCTTCTCTTCCTCCCTAATCTCAACCAAACTAAAAGTCTGGTTAAATATTTATATCAAACACAAAATGTCTTTGTGTGCGATGTGTGACAGGATGTGATTGAGGCCATTGCTGAGAGTGCCTTCAAGACCTCACAGTACCCTGTTATCCTCTCATTTGAGAACCACGTTGACTCGTAAGACTGAGTTTTTCCCATGAACTCATGCCATGTAATGCTATTAACACAATGTAATAATGTTCTAATGCCATTATCCCACATGGAATATTGATGGAACAGATTGAGGATGTAATTGAATATTTCATTCTGGCAGCGGACAGTAACAGGTGTTACGGTGCTTTGTTTCAGGGTGAAACAGCAGGAGAAGATGGCAAACTACTGCAAAACCATATTTGGTGATGCCCTGCTGACAGACCCGCTGGACAAATACCCTGTGAGTATAACACGGCTCCCTGTCGAAATAATAGAGTTAGATAAAGTTTATATGTGGCAGATTTGTATTTAAACAAAACAGTTTGCCTGATAAATTAAATGAAGGTTTATCATACCGTGTGACTCAGCTGATGTCTGAAATATAACCATATTAGTATGAAGGCAATAAATGGGAAAGTTCAAGTTTCATATTTGTCCTCTTTCTTATCTCTGCTAGACATGACCCTCATAGGTTCCCATACCAGTCTAACTGATCTATATCAAGAGCCAAAGTCTGTTCACCCCCTCTTGGTTGTGTGAGTGTGTGTGTGTGTGTGTGTGTTGGAGAGGGCGGAGGGGGGGGGGCGACTGTCTGACAAAATGCCATGAAATTTGGTGTAGACCTTCATGCGTTAAGCCACTTGACTTTGGTGACCTCCTAACTTTTCATCACCATGAGTTTGACATTTTTGGTGTTTAATCAAATATCTTGGCAACGGAGGGTTTGGGTTGGCAGGACCTGTCTAACGTCCTTAGAGGATAATAACTGGTAACTTAGTCTTCTTTTTGTTAATTTAATGTAAATGTTGTTTCAAAGCCCTCTCTACACTGTAAGAAATGCAAGTCTGGTAAAGAAACAGCAAATTTCTTTTACAATTTTATTGATATATCTATTTTGCCTACATTTTTGATTCAAAGTTCAAGATATTGAGCATCAATATTTTAACACGTCAGTAAGACTTAATGGTGTGCAACAACTTTGTCAAAAGTGTTACCTGTAAATATTTTGAGTCAGAAATATCAAAATTAGCCTAAAAACTACCATGTGTAATTTGTGTTTAATTGTTGAATGTAAAGGTCTCCTGAGGTTATATAAACCCCCACATTCACAAAGACAATATGAACATGACTTTGTTGTCCTCAGGTATAGTTTTGCCCCTGTTTATCCCAAGTTAGTTGAAGGTATTTGTTGTATTTGTCTCAAATATTTAGCTTAAACCAGGCCAGCAGATCCCCAGCCCATCTGAGCTCATGGGCAAGATCCTTATCAAGAATAAAAAGGGCAGCCATGAGAAGCCAAGCCAGACTAAGAAAACCAGCACAGCAGCCAGTGACCAGACCACAGCCACAGCTGCACCCACCCCAGACCCAAAAACCACTTCCCAGGATCCTGCTAACCCAGCAGCACCCAGCACCCAGGAGAACCAAGGTGAACAGGATGAACCTCAAGCCAAATCAGATTAAGTTCCAGAAATAGGCTTGTTTTAGCTATTTTAGGTGTTACTGACATTGTGTTTATATGTTTAATCAGAAGGGGACGCAGCTGTGGAGGACAACGAGGAGCAGGAGGAAACGGAGGAACAGGATGAGGAGAAAATGAAGACATCCGATGAGGTTGAGAAATGACAATTGTGGTGACAGTTTTACAGCCTTACATCATCTGTGTCCAGCCAGAACAGTTCAGACATCAGTAAACTTCCTGTCAATCCCCCACAGGGCACAGCTGGACAAGAAGTAACAGCGTACGAGGAAATGTCAGCCCTGGTCAACTACATCCAACCCCACAAATTCATCTCTTTTGACAATGCCAGAAGTACATCTTTGCTTCCTAAATTTAACCCAAAACAAATAGATTTCACAACATGTACTTTCAAAAAAGAAGTAGCACAGGTAAATAAATCAAAGTCTTCTTTCCCTTCACAGAGAAAAACAAGAGTTACGTCATCTCATCTTTTGTGGAGACTAAAGGGGAGGCAATGATTTCCAAGACTGCTGTTGAGTTTGTCGAGTATCCTTTAAGAGCGCTGCAGATGTTGTCATCCTGCACAATATGGCAACCTATGTTTAAGTGGGGTGAATTTGTTCAAAAAGCAACCTAAATTCATCAGAAATATATTGTCTTACGCAATCAGACAAGTATATTTAGACACATAAATACAGTGATATAAATCCATGCTTCTTTAACTATGTCTCCCAGATACAACAAGAGGCAGATGAGTAGGATTTACCCCAAAGGAACAAGAATGGACTCATCCAATTACAGTCCCCAGCCGTTTTGGAACGTAGGCTGCCAGATGGTGGCGCTCAACTACCAGACGATGGGTATAAATAGACATGCACACTGATGACCTCTTTCAGTAACATAAAATACAACATGACTGCAAGGATGTAACCATTCCCAGTAGCTATTTAGTTACAATTTGAATCTGACATATTCAATGTTCTGTTCTATTTTTTAAACCCGAGCTTCTGTTTTTCACCACAGAAGGTCAGTGTTGCACCTTTTAGAGCAGCACAGGCCTCTGCTGTCTGTGCCTTGCATCCCAAACGCTCACTGCTCCTCCTTGTGCTGAGGAGAAGAGGGGTGGGGGCATGAATGGGCTGTGTATACTTTCAGATTTCCCCATGCAGCTGAACATGGCTCTGTTTGAATTCAACGGGAGAACGGGCTACCTGCTCAAGCATGATGTTCTGCGTCGCAGTGACAAGAAGTTTGACCCTTTCTGTGACAGGATCGACACCGTTGTGGCAAGCACGCTGACCATAAAGGCAGGTTCACAGCCTTGACATTACTGACCATTGGGCTGCAAGAATCTGTGAAATCTGATGTTGGGGTGTGGCTACAAGTTTGGCTTGTTAACGATTATCAAAGATAATCGTTAATTATTAAAATCAATAAAATTATTAATCAGAATTAATAATAATGGAGCACCACCCTGGGAAAAAGGAAAAAAGATAGCCAATTCAGTCTCAAAGTGTACTAATCTATGAATTTGGGACTTTGATAAATAATTAATTAATAACTATAAACAAAATCACCATATCAGTAGTTAGTTATGGTTGACGGATTTGGAGTTCTTTACAGAGCAGGGGTGTGTGTGTGTGTGTGTGTGTGTGTGTGTGTGTGTGTGTGTGTGTGTGTGTGTAGGGTAGACAATAGCAAGATGGCTGCAGTCACCTGGTGACTGAGCACATGGCATGCCGACGATTTGGTTGATAAAGGGAACTACAGAGATAAAAGGCCAGACCATGTGGTGTCTTGAACCACATGTGCTGCCTGAACCAAAGTTTGCCAAACTAGGTTTTAACCTCTTAACTGTGTGGTTCTCTGTTCAAGGCCAATTGGTGTAGGCTAAAGGTGCCAGGTTAAAATGAGGTTAGTTGCATGCAAGGCCTAGTTACTGGATGTAACATGTGTTAAGCCTGCTAACATTAACCTAGCGGTGCGGCTATGCAGTAACCTGACTATAAGCAACAAGGACATCACAACAACAGTTCAATGTATAACCTTAACCAAATCAATACATGTACAGTGCATTGTTTGAGTTACACATTCTTGCTTAGCCGTACTATGCTTCACTGTGTTGCTAGGCTATGCCCAGTTGTTACCAGTTCATGAAGGAAGAGATGCTTTGTGGCGTCCTGCTTTGTAGCCGGTGAATCCATGGGTGAGTCAGGCTGTGAAGGCTTTGGCTCTGAAGCTGAAAGATGCAGGCGTTGCTGGGGAGACAGCACTCCAGTCATGCAGAGGGCCCAGGTCACTCCTTTGTGTAGAGTTAGTGGCAAGCTAACTCCATTTCGCGGCTCCTGTACTTGTTAAACTGGCCAGCAGACTTGTGTGTTAGCTGCTGGCACAAGGAAACTTAGTTTCTGAGTCCTAGGCATACTCTCACGTCTTCTGCCGTAAAGAAGATTGTGTGTGTCTGCTGTGAGTCTTGGAGTCTTGAAACATGTGGTAAAGTGTGGTCCACATGTAGTCCTAACACTGAAAACAAAAAGAAAATAAGTATAAAAGTGAAAATAACCACATTAAAGCTGCAGTTTATTTTTTTCACATATTGAAACTTTATCATTTATTGTATTCTATTGTAGGGATGAATAAAAAACGGCAATATGTGTATATCTGATAGCTGTTTTTGCTCTAATAAATAATAATAAATAAATTATCCCAGACAGCCTTGGGAAGTGTGTTTGTGTGAAGCCATGTTTGCTTGGTTGTCCTCCTAGTCATTATTAATACAGGCTTCCTGCTGTGACTGATACATGGTTCCTGGTATTCAGCAGACTCTGCATGACTGAAAAACTGAGCTCTATTTTTATCCACTGTGTCCTGAACATGGATCCACAGGGCACGTCCATTCTGTTGATCAGTTCGTACATGTAGGTCATCAAGTCTTCCTCACCTGTCTCACCAGATCTATTCCGGCCAGTTTCTGTCTGACAAGAATGTCAAAACAGGGGTTGAGGTGGAGGTGATTGGGCTGCCGGGGGACCCCAAGAAGAAATATCGCACTAAGTGGTCCACCACACCCAACGCCATTAACCCTGTGTGGAATGAGGAGCCTTTTGTCTTTGAGAAGGTGTGTGTCAGTGCACCAATCATGTTCAAATATGCACATAAGTACAGATAAGAGTGAATGTGTTTGTGTGAGCTCATGACCTGCTGTGCTGCTGCTGTTGGTCTTAATATGTCTGTTGTTGTTATCACTGATAGATTCTGCTCCCAGAAATGGCCTCTTTGAGAATTGTAGTCCATGAAGAAAACGGTAAATTCGTGGGGCACAGGATCATCCCTCTTGATGCTATCCAATCAGGTCGGTAAAATGGAGATAAAAAACCTTGATGCTTCATCATCTACATAATTTAAACCATCACTGAGTCATCCAAGGCCTCAGGATGTTTGCTAACTTGTTTTAGCCAGCTTGTCGATCAGGGAAACTGCTGCCCTGTTTTCAATTCACAGAGGTTTTATGCCCCGCAGGCTTCCATCACATCTGCCTGCGCAGCGAGAGCAACATGCTGCTCACTCTGCCTGCTCTCTTTGTGTACATCGAGGTCAAGGACTACATCCCTGCTGCCTTCGCAGGTGCTTGGCTTTTCATTTTGTGATTTTGAAAAAAAAAACAAAAAAAAAAAACTGCAGCAGTTGAATCCATTTTGCCAGAGTGACAGTCAGGGACAAGATTCTGATTTAGTTTGGTTGTGTGGAGCTTGGTAGCTTAGTTTTTTCATAACCATTTCAATTTGGTAAAAATTTTATTATGAATTATTGTGCACTGACATATTGGATTATGTCTCAGATTTCACAGATGCCTTATTTAACCCAACAAAGGGCACAGAGAAGACTGCAAAGACCACAAAGGAGGTAACAAAAAGCAGCTAAAGGAAACTTAACCATGAGCAGTGGTGGAAGAAATATTCTGATCCTTTACTGAAGTAAAAGTGCCAATACAGCAAAGTAAAAATACTCCATCACAAGTAAAAGTCCTGCATGAAAAATCCTATTTTAGTAAAAGTACATAAGTATCAGCAGCAAAATGTAGATTAAGTATTGCAGTAAAAGTAGTGGTTTGGTTCCTCTGACTGATATATTATTATATATGACATCATTAGATTATTAATACTGAAGCATCAGTGTGTAAGCAGCATGTTACTGTTGTAGCTGCTGGAGATGGAGCTAGTTTGAACTACTCTATATACAGTTAGCAAGCTTAGTCCAGTGGTTCCCAACCGAGGGGTCAGGCCCCTCCAAGGGGTCACCAGATAAATCTGAGGGGTCGTGAGATGATTGATGGGAGAGGAAAGAAGAAAAAACAACATTCTGATACACAAATCTGTTTTCAGTTTTTGGACTTTTTCTCTAATCTTTGATTTGTGGTGAAATATTGGATCATTTGAACATTTATTGAAATGAAATCATGTGAGAAGTTTAGAGGGAAAAATCACTATTTGGTGGAGTTGTTAACAACTCATAGATATCTGAAATGTGACCCTGACTACACACTGCTTTTGTACAAAGTCAAAAGCCAAAAAGGTTGGAAACCACTGCTTGTTTTATTATCCATTGTGTCAAATCTTCATCTAAGAAGTAACTAAAGCTGTCAAATAAATGTAGTGGAGTAGAAAGTACAATGTGTCCCTCTGTAGTGGGGTGGAAGTATAAAGTAGCATCAAATTGAAATACTCAAGTTAAGTACAAGTACCTCAACATTGTACTGTAGTATAGTACTTGAGTAAATATACTTAGTTACTTTACACCACTGATCATGAGCCATCATCTACTAAAATTGATATATCAGCAATGTCCCCAGTTCTTCCATAAAACCTTAACAGCATCAATTAACTTCCTGGAAGACAACCAGCTTTGCTAGATTGTGATGTTCCTGTCCTTTTTGTGCCCACGCAGTCATCTTCTGACTACATTTCTCCTTATGAGCTGCCTCTCGTGGTACAAACCCCCACTGAGAAGGCCAAGAAAAATGAAGCCCCTGCTACAGGTAATGACGCTTTGTGAAAGAAAATATTTGGAGCTTTAAATTTCTCTTGTAGTAGGTTCCTGAAATGTAGCTTCAGGTCTGGGTTTAGAGGCTGTATCTGTGATCACTGATTTGCTGAACTTTCCACCTTTACTAGAAAAGGCATCATTTGAACCTGCAACACCCGTTGAGGCCAATGAACAATCATTGCAGTCTCCATCTGAAACAAGTGCAGAAGAAGCTAAAGAAGAGAGCACACCAGAGACTCCACAACCTGCAGCAGAGCCTCCTCAAACTCCTGATACCCCTCCTGTTGAAGATGTAGCACCGGATGCAGGAAACACCACATCTGAAACTCCCCGTGAATCTCCTAAAGAAGTTCCCCCTGAGAAGGAAGAGCCTGAGGCAACTCCTGAAGACAAAGAGGAGCCGGACACTGACTCCAGTGCAAATCCTGAGCCTGTTTCAGATGAAAAACCGTGCACAGAAACTGCCAGCACGGCTGACGAGGTTCAAGGAGAGCCTACTGCTGTGGCTGAACCCTGTCCAGCAAGTGCATCTCCCGAGCCTGCAGGATCAGATGACTTATCTCACCCGCCAACATGTAGCGAAGGTAATACTGAAGTGCTTCATGTGCTGCACTCAACACTGCTTCCCTTCTGTCTTTACACTATAGATAAAGGACCCTGAGAAGGAAAATACAGACCAGAGTTTTTTTGTTGAGTAGATTTATTATAAAGGCATATCCACTGCCAACACAAGTAGGAGGATTCTCACAACAAAGCCCTGTGTGTTTATGCTGCAGAGCCTTCAACTGTGACTACTGAAGAACTGACACAGCATAAGAACTATCTGAAGGTCATCAAGCGTCAAGAGAGAGAGATGAAAGAAGCAGAAAAGAAATATCTGAAAAAAGGAGAGGATCTAATTCAGAAATACTCTGACTCCTTCAAGGCCATGAAGAAGAAGACCTCAGAGAAGAAAAAAGAGTAAGGCGGTTTATTTTTTCTGTATTTGTTGTCATTATTCATTTCAGAGTCAGTATCCAGCTCAAATATAGGAGGACAAATGTTTTACAGTACAAAAGAGGGTAGGGTAATCATTTCAGAGTACAGCATATTAATACTGACACTAATCAAGTTGTTGTTGTTTTGATCAGTGTCATTAATGACATAATATTTAGATGTACAGAGAGTATTCCTCGGCTAATGTGTTTTTCTAGCTGAAGCTGAATATTAGAGGATGAAGAGATCAAGTAAATTAATATGGGCTGTAGTGCTTTTTGTGCTCTCAGGACAAAACATGTGTTATTCAAGGCCGAGTGAACATTGCTGTATGATTTCCAGTAACTACTCGAGTTTATTCGCATTTCTGTACATCGAGGGACAGTGACTGTTAGTCGATAAACTCTATTCCCCTTGCATATGGCCTGTTGTGTTGAATAATGTTGTGGGTCTTTGCAGGGGAGGGGGAAACACATCTGACTCCAGTGTGAAGACGGAGCGGGTGCAGGAACAGAAGGAAAAAATGCAGGTTGAGCTGCAAGCTTTGTGGCGGGAGCAGTCTGATCAGCTGAAAAAGAGGAAAGAGCAGTGTGCCACAGAGGTTGGTAGAATACAGGTTCACGTTTAAAACTACACTTAAAGGTGGCTCATTAAAATGTAGTTTCCCATTTAAAACCAGAAAACAGACACTAGTGGTGGAGAGCAACTAATTACATTTACTTAAAGCAGCTATAATTGATATTTTTCATAATAAGAATGTATCAAATGACAATGTGTTATGTCAAAGGTGTTGCTCATAGTGATGAGCCAACAGTCAAGTCAAGTCGATTTTATTTATATAGCATCAAATCATGACAGAAGTTATCAAAGGGCACTTTTTACAAAGAACAGATCTTGACCATATCTTTAATTTAGACCCAACGTTCCCTCATGAGCAAGAACTTGGTGACAGCGGCAAGGAAAAACTCCCCTTTAACAGGAAGAAACCTCAAGCAGAACCGAGCTCTAGATGGATGGTGACTAGTTTGGTTGAGAGAGAAAGAGGCAGGGGGGAGAGAGAGACACAGTGAAGCATAGCAACAACAATAATAACAATAACAACAATAATAATAATAGAAATACGACTAATAATAATTGCAGCAGCAGCGAGCATAAAGCTGAACAGTAGTCATTCCACAGCTGAAGAATTATCACCCGACTCTGCAGCTTCTCTCAGCTTTACGGAGCTTTATAGCAAGTTTCATTTAATTGTTTCGCTGTCCGGCCCGCAACTTTACTGTTTTGGTTCACTCTCACTGCTCTCATAGTGTAAAATATGTAATTACATATTAAAATATTATATGTCAATGTTGTATTTGCAGCTTGCCCCCAAGGGGCCAAAAAAATCAGTTAATGTAGGTTCAATTAAAGCTGTTATATTAACAATGGATCAAATTATTACATATGTACAGTATTTGAAAGGGAAGTGAAAAACTCACTGAGATTTATCACCCAACACTGTAGTTGCAACACTCAGTGAAATGTTTTAGCATCTTTTAGTTCATTATTTCAGTTTTACGCCCCGCAGCTTTATCGTTTTACTCTCCTGGCTCTCATTTGTGCCGTTTCAATTTCCAGGCAAAGCAGGCAACGGATTTCTGCAAAAAAAGTTGCAAACGACTAGCTGGAAACATTTCTGCAAATGAATGTTGGTCTATGTCTGCTGGGTGTGTAAACAACAATTGCTAACATGTTAGCCATGCCAACAGTATGTCTATGTTGTGTTTAAATCAGTCATTCGAGGCAAATTTTAGTGAGTTATTCTATTTTCTGCCCATTTAAACTTCCTCTCCACTGTATTTCAGAGGGAAATATTGTTCTTTTTACTCCATTACATTCATCTGCTATAGCTGTTTCTTTGCAGATGAATATTTATGCACATAACATATTTTAATTTTTTAAAAATACAATGATAGATTAAATAACCTAACAGTATATAAATAATCAGCTCTACCATGATCAACTATAACATAAAAATTAGACTTAGATATTAATGAATCAGTAATAAGAATAAGAAAAAAAAAACACACTCAAGGGGGCCATTATGCATAATGGGTGGTTTTACATGTGATACTTATAGCTACATTTTCCTGGTAATACTGACACTTTGAATGCAGGATTTAAATTTTCTAATTGATCATACTTTCATTTTGGTGCTACTACTTTTACTCCCGTAAAGGACCCAAACACTTCCTCTACCATTGAAAGTCATTAATGAGTGGCCTATATGTCTGATTTTATTAGTGGAAAACAATTTCAGAAAACAGTTTCTCAAATTAAGAGCACATTTCTTGCAAGACTTTTTGGAACTGTTATAAGACAATGTCCTTTTTCCAATGTTCTTTTTCTCAAATGCATCATCCATTTCTTTTAATTTTACATGCTATCCAGATATGAAAGTTTTCAGTACCTGAAAGTCAAGATCTGCTCCTTGTCCTATAGCAACCTGTTCCCATGTGCTCCTCATCCAACCATCACCCTCCTCATATCCAGCTCTTGGCTGTCTTTATTAAATCTAATGATTCATCCCCAAAATAGCCATGGATTGATTTCCATGGCTTGGGATACATTCACATCTCTCATGGAGGGGATCATTTTACCTCTCTGTGTTGGGTGTTTGGGATCACGGGCGAACAGCCAGCACTGTAGAGGCCCTATTGATTATACATCAGACCCAGGTGCTCTGAGGCGCTCTAGCATAAGCTTTGAATCTGCATGAGACTGAGAGGTCAATCAGGTAATTTTTCAAAGGTTGCCACCTCACTACACAGAGTGTAAACCGTACTGTAGAAGTGCTGTGGAGTGAGGTGACAGCATCTCGCATACAGGTCTTGGGCTGAGCGTAAAACCAGAGTTCATGCAAATTAACAACAGACTACTGAATTTAAGGGAATTTACAATATCGACATTATTATTGAGAGCCATTTAAGTCTCATTTTATAGCTTATTTTGACTGTGATTGTGTCACTTCCTTTTTGTGACAGAGACTGGCCAAACTGCTGGAGATGGCCACAGAGAGACACACCAGTGAACTGAAGACTCTGGAGAGGTGTAACTGCACATACAACACATTTGTACACATTGCAAGTGCAGAGGGCTTTGATGAATCTATCCAATCCGAGATTTTGGTGTGACACTGCCTCTGTGTGTGTGTCATCTGACATTTTGCAACGACAATACCTCAAATAATGAATGAATCACCTCAATGTGCGGGTCTTCTAGTGTCCTTTGGCTGGCTTATGGCGTTCTGAGTCTCTGTGTGTGTTATCCCAAGTCCCCAGCTGGCAGATGGTTAGCTCAGGACAACCATTATCCAACAGGTGTTTAAACAGCAGTGGGGAAGCGAAGGCAGCCCCGGTCATCTACCTGTCCACACATACAATATAACATCGCATTTAAGCCTTCCTTTCACTATAAAGAAAAGGTCACATCAGACACACACAGCCCTGCAACTCTTGTTTAAAGGCAAAAGGTTTTTTATAGGGTCATTTTTCATTTTAAATTTTTTAATCAGGTAGGGATCCTTACTGTCTCTCTTTGTCTTATTTGCAGTGAAAGCAAAGAAAATAAGAAGAAAACGCTCTCAAAATTCTCATCCTCACAGAAAGCAAAGTGAGTTCACAGCAGGACTTTGCCTTTGGTGATTTTATGTGTTTCCATTCATCACTGTTCTTCAAACTGAGTTACCACATCTTCCGAGAAATCAAAAGAAATAGGGAGGACAGAGAGGACAAATGATGAAGAGCTGCTCAGTCTTACTCCTCTGCCACATGGCATTTCATGTTAAGATTTGCTTGATTTGATGAATTTGAGGCATTATGTACAAGAGGTCTAATTGAAAATTATAATTATGTTCTCAGGCTGAAAAAGGCAGGAAGTACAGAGCTGTTGGATGAGACTAGTCACTCTGATGGTGGAGTAAGTATAAACCCTGTCTCTTTTAAACTCATTGAAAGTAGTGAATCTAGAAATTTTTCAAGCATGTATGTACAGTCAGTGGAATAGGTTGGCATTTTGGGAAATACACACACGCTGTCTTACAAAGACTAAGATGATACCACTCTCACGTTAGCTACAGCCAGCAGCCGGTTAACTTAGCTTAGCATAAAGACTGGAAACAGGTGTAAACAGCTAGCCTGGTTCTGCCCAAGTAACAAAAAAACCCTGATATATCTAATTTGCTTCATCTGTACAAAAAAAAACCAGAATGTAAACAATAAACAGTAACAGTAAAACAATTTTATTACTCTTTTTTTGTTTTTGTTGTTTGTTACCTTTGGACTGAACCAGGCTTATGGCGTTTAATTAGTCTCAAAAGCTGTGCACATACATACCAGGTGCTTACACATGATACAAGCACACAGAATAGTATCCACGAGCAGAATAGACAGCCCACTCCTTTGATTGGTCACACATAGAATAATGACCACGGCCTTTGACTGGCTGTTTGGCAATTGTCTGAGAGAACAAAGGGAAACATAAATAATGATATTTAGTGGCTGATTCTCCATCTTTTCACCACTTACACTTATGAAAAAGTGATAGACATCAAAGCAAAAACCTGTTTAAACCCATTTTCAGATTTTATGCTAACATAAACTAACGTACTATGAGATTGGTGTCAAACTTCTTATCTAACTCTAAGCATATTTCCCAGAATTTTTCATTTTAAGCAAATTGCAATTCACATGGAAATCCCCATCTCATTTGAAATGAAATCTGAAGCTACACACTCATGTGCATTACTGCATGTACCATGTACACGTGTACCTGAAACAGTATTAATGTCACAGCTCACACTTAACATCCAACACATATTATATTTAACAGAGTAACTATGGTTACAAAGAAGCAGCAAATGTCTAAAGATTTGAACAAAACATGAAAGAAATATCACCTTAGGCATGTAATAGCGTTTTCCTTTCATACGTCTTGACACATGTTCAAATACACCCACATGTTGCTTTCTGACACACACGCACACACACACAAACACACAGTGTTGAACTGTAAGTACACCCACACACACGTGAGTACGCACACCCATTCACCCACAAACCACTCACATACATGCACGCAGACCCTTTTACCCACTGTGTAAAGTGCAGAAGGCCCTGACCATAGGCCAGGCTTGTCCATTACTCAGAAGCTGTTTACAGGGATCGAGCTAATCCATGCATGGTCGATGACTCACTGAGCTCTGCTCTTGTTCCTCTGTTGGCTCATCAAGATTCAGACCTGTTGTATCTAGGTTAAAGACCCGGCCATTTCACTCTGCTCCTCTCCGTTCGACTCCGTCTGGATGGCAGCAAACCGCCCTCAACCCTCCACACATTAGGGTCACATTGCAGCTCATTTCGATCTACTTAATCAGCATTTGCCCATTAATTACGGCAACTATTTATAACACAATCAGTTGTTTAATCAGCACAGCCTCAGTAATGAATAGCCCTGTGCAATAAGGGCTGTGTAACTAAACTGGACAAGCCCAACCTGCTGTGACTTAACTGTATTGATTCTCTCGCTCAGGTTGCATCCCATGGGAGCATTCCTCTCCAGATATACACACACATACACCCTCTCAGAGGGAAACATGAGCAGATGAACTGCTTATAGACTACAAATCGATAGTGTTTTTGAGTGGCTACATGTTGTATTGAACTTTATTGTATTGTTACAGTCTTCAGATTACAGTCCTCAGCAAGAGGCTCTGATCAAGAAGCAGGCTGCTACACTGGAGGAGATCAAGGCACTGACTAATCAGGTACAAACACTGACAACAGGACACACACTTGGTTTTGTCACTTAAGGAGGACATTGCATCAATTAACCATACCCAAAAAATGCCTAACACCAACTTTTACCCTTACCTTAACCGAAAGGCAAGTTTTAACTTTAAAGGTTTACCTTGTGGGGACCTGATTTTTGTCCTCGTAAAGGATTTTGCCCATGGAAACTCAATCAAACGCAGGCATTTACAATGCAATCAATGCCAACAAATCCCTGTTTTTCACTAACATTGTCAACTGTGGTCATCTGTTTAGGTGATTGAGAAAGTAGAAGCAAAGCTCCCATCGCTGTAAATGATATCAGAGCACTTTTTATGACAATGCTTTGCTTTGAATTTGTGAAATCTTGGCATCCAAGGAGGGTTGAATCAAGGGCAACTGGATTTGGTTGTAGATACTTGAACACGTTTCACCTCTCATCCAATGGGCTTCTTTGGCTCCAACCTCTGTGGGGTCGTTATCAAGGTCATTGACACTGCTTCGTTCGTTAGTGCTCCTGGCTGTTGTAAAGACTATCATTAGAGTTGAATTGTCACCTGAGGCCAAGCATAAACAACAGTTGTTGGAGTTGTTACATGGGGCCAAATGTGAATTCTTGTTAAATCTCCTGGGAAGGAGATGAAAGGACAGCATTGTAGGTGGGGGATAAGTGGTCTATTATACCTCCTCTGTCAAGGGATGGTTTCTTTACTTGGACGTAGAAAACCTCCTTCACTCATCTTTCAAACCGTCTGTCCTCCCTATCCAAAATATGTATGTTGTTGTCCTTGGCAAATCTTGGCAGTTAATATGGAGAAAAGAGGTGTTAAATATTTTAGACATTGACGCGTGAATGCCAGATGGATGGTGTGTAGCATTAACTTACAGATACAGTATTTGTTATTGAGAGAAGCAGTGGGAAGAATTCAAGCGAGGGCTAAGAGATAAAGTGACAAATGAGGATATCTTATTGCTTTAAACGTGCAAGTTAATCTTTGCAGTATGTATTTAACATCACTTCACTATTACTTGGTTAAGTATTGAGCCATTTTCTTTTATCACTCTTGTTTAAAATAAATCAAGCCAGTTCCCTATAGCTTAACAGTAGCACTTTTACTCATGCCAATAAATAAATCCATCCTCTAAAGATTATGATAATCACCTGGCGGAGAAAAGACACTATAAAAATGTCAACCCGTCCTTTCGACAAGTCTGTAACCTCTAACTAACCTTTGGCTCCTGTGTCTGCAGCTCAATCAGGAGGCCCTGAGGGAGCACGAGCAGAAAATGAGGTCTCTGCCAGCCGAGGTGAGGGAGGCTGTCAACGCCTGTGTGGGGGCTCACTTCCCCAAACTTGTCGACCAGGCTGGGGACAATAAGGTGGAATGTGTGGGCTTCTATGGAGATGTCTTCTTGGGTTAGACGTGCCGTTGTATCCCTGACCCTTTGGTTTAGCCCCATCCTTATCTCAACCTCTTACATAACCTACAACCTGAGCATATTTGTAGAAGATTAATCAACTAGGGAAACTGAGTGAAATTTTAATTTAGAGGTGCTATTCATTCTATTCTTTTGGAGTTTGAAGCTATAATGATGTTTTAATAGATGTCATGGAGACCAAAGGTTAGACAATTTGGAAATTATTTCAATTTTCCATTTGACTTTATTTCTGTTGCTAACATCCTAAATTCGGCTATACACCCAAAATATCTTCCAGTTCAAAAGAAGGAATAAATGTACCAAGAACAATATAGCGGCAAAAACGAGTTATCAGAGTCCGCAGGCTGAATTGAGATGATGAGTTGATGTGTCACACTTCACTTCAACTTAAATTTGCTTCTACTACTCCACAAAGCCAGAGCAGAGCATTCATTCTGAGACTGAGGTGTGTTGTGACTGAATAAGGTTTAATAGAAAAAAAGGTAAATTTAAGTAGGACAAAGGTCCTCTGGAGGCATAATACATGGAAATACACAACATGCAACACCAATACATTAATATTCCCTTTGCAGGAAGAATTTTTGTTATTTACTCCTGTGATGAAAAGTTCTTAATTTACCCTTTAATGTGTGTTTTGCCCTTTGTTTCACTGAGTACATTTAGCATCCTGGTCTTCAGTCTGGTTTTAATCAAATTCAGGATATACTGTTTACAATGAACACAGTGAAATCCAGTTATTCATAGCACTGTTTACATGATTATAACAATATCCAGGTTTCTGATCATCTACATCTGAGCAGGTGTGTCTTTTTTTGACTAATTTCTGTACTAAATGAGTTACAGCAACAGTTTTCTTCCTGGACTCTGCTGTATTTATCATTCTTCTAGATCTAACTTCTCCATCTAAACATCAGTAACGGAAGATGAGAACAACAGTAAGATTTTTTCTCTACATGCCAGACACTTGTGTGCATGGCAGAGAATGACCAGAAACCCAGATAAGGTGTTTACATGCCACAACTTCAAGGTTTCTGTCAGAGTACAGCAGCTAGCCAGGAAATCATGTCTACAAATGCAAAATATGAAAGGTTTACTCTGAAATCTGATCATAAGCAGGATAATGTGCACATTCACACACTCTTTTTTCATTCATACCCTTTAACAAAACTGTTTCCCCAACCTTTTTTGGACTTGTGACACCTTAATACAGACCAATGCCTACTGTACTTGCAACCCCTTTTCAGACGGTGCATGTCTGAGATGTGAACAGTTCAATTGCAGAGAGATTTTCCTTGCTCCAACTGTTGGAGGCCTGAAGAGATAAAAGGAAAAGTCTGAATAATAAAAATAATTTTGTGTTTCTTCTGAAATTCTGTTTTCCTTCCCAGAACACCATCTCATCACTCCTTCAATTCATTTTGTGAATGTGTTATTAAATGATAAGCCACAAACATCATGAAATACAGCAAGTAGGTACATATTAGAAAAAGCACATGTTAATGACAAAAACTGAAGACAAGAGATGCAGAATCTGTACAAAAGACTATTTTGTAACTAGAGTGTCAGTGTCCAGTGGTTTAATCAGTGGTGGGAACATGAACAAAGAGTCGTTAGATGGAGACTGATGATGACTGCTGAGGAGCCTTTCTCTCTCTCACTGTGCATTGCATCAAACCTCTATACTGGCCATAATTAGGCACATTATGGCATGAGTGATTCATAATATCACATAATAGCAACGTCTTTTCCTCTCCAACTAATACGATATCTGCAATGGATCAAGTGCTCTTTTCAAAACAGAGCCATGATATAGGCACATGGACCACAGAAAATTCATTTAATTTGGGTGAAAAACTTTCAGAAACTGAGATATGTTCCAATTAAATTTCAGCTCTATATATGATTCATTAAATGACAGGAACCTGGCAATCTGTCACATCAATGACAGGCACTTATTTCTTCAAGTTTTTACACGTGCATGCATTCATTAATGAACACAGCTTTTCTCTGACTCACCATCCAAAGCCATCTGTCCGTTTCTCTTATTTCCTTTTTTTGTGACACCTTTCTTCTGAATCAAATGACATGACTGATATTTAAAAGTTGAGGACGTCTGGGATACACAGCTTGTGCCTGAGAGTCCCGCCATCTCATGCACAACACAAATGAACTGTGAGCTCTAGAGTGTGAAACTAGTCAGCCCTGAATCACTTGGCTGATAATCTTACATAAGAAGACAACTCCGGCAGCTCTCTCTCATACCAGCTGGAGAGGGATGGCCTGAGCAGGATCTTTAACCACCAGGCAACACTTGGCTGCACACTGACACTAGAGAGAAAGATAAAAGAAGAAGGAATTGCTTCTGATCACACCTCCATGGATCACACACACACACACACACACAAAAAAAATTACAGCACTAAAGCAGATGTTCAGATGGAAAATTCAATATTGAGTCCAAGAAGAATGCCACATGCAAATTCAGAAAGAAATATGAAAAATGAGATTAAATTAAAAGGTAAACAAAAGTAAAAGTGGGGATAAAAGAGATGATCAAGCCAAAATATTAAAATACAGAATAAATGGAGCATGACTGTGTTGTAAAATGCTTGGTAAACCTCAAAATAAGTGCTTTAAGATATAGTTTGTGCTCATTTTCTACCATATAATTTACCTAATAGGAGTTTATGTTCATCTCATTGCAACAGAAAACCTTTTTTTTAGAGAAAATATCACAAATGAAAAGCATAAAAACTGTTAATGCCAGCCGTCAGTGTAACTGAATCTTGGCAGCAGCTGAAAAGACAGTTCAAGCTTTTGTCTATTGCAGCCTGTTCAGTCAGTCTATTTTAATCCCACAAAAACAACTGAGAAACTAAACACTGCAATTTAAGACTCAATTCTGCACAATGTTCTAGTTTACCATGCAAGATTAGAAGTATATTAAGCAGAAAATAGAAATAGTGTACTTTTGGCCAGATACGCACATAAATGAGGATACTGTGTGAAGAGTGAAGTACGTTTCTTTTCCTGTTCTTGTTTCCTGTGTGAGAAAGCAGGTCTGACCCACAGGAGGTGGAGAGTCAGCATCCATAGTCCATCTTGCCTTGAAGTGGGTGCCATCCTGGATGAATATTAAGCACCCACACCACCCACATAAGTATACACCACCTGCTGAGGCTGTACTGTCACAGGCTGTGTGTGTGTGTATGTGGGTGTGTGTGTGTGTGTTGGATCATTTTACTTACTGTACTTTATATGCCACTACTAAAGTTAAAGAGGTAAAGAACTCTCTTGCTTTGCATGCTGTCACTATGCTACAGGGAGATTTTTTCTTTTTTTTTTTTTAGGATATCTTACACAATACCATTAAAATCATGATTATGGCATGGGATTAGCAGCTTAATGAGTATTTCAGGAGGCTCGTCTCCCTGCAGTCAGTCACCCTCTCCTGTGTGTCACAGGAGCACTGAGGGCCTGTGAGAGGCACCTCTACCTTCTCAGAGATGCAAATGATAACGTGTGTTGATAACAGGGCTTACATTTAGACAAACACAGTCATACAGACACTTACAATTACACACACCCACATAAGCCTTCACCAGACAGCACTCTCATGGCTACTTGAATTGTGATTCTCTCATGTTCGCCAGCAGTTTTTTGGTGCTAAAATCCAAGCCATCAAACCCAGGTCAGGTGTTTTATTCTGCTCTTGCTCTAGCTCTAGTACCATTTGGACATACTGTTGCCTGGTGATGTCCCCATTACAGACCCAATCTCTTTGGGGTGAGAGCATCTGTCTTACCATGCAGTTCAAGAGGATGGAGACATGAGAGTCGCATCAAAACCCCGGCAGCTGACTAAAAATGTTATGTAATCTTAAAGATGTCTGATTTGAACTGCAAATCCACACAGTCCACTTGTTTCTGCAGTGTTAAATAAGTTGATGGTATGAAGTAAAGTGAGACATGACTGTTGAATTTTCATAAATGGTGAGATGCGTTGTTCGGCAGTGCTGGCAATCTAATAACTAACAATAGAAGCACTCAAGCACTCAAAATTTAAAAATTAAAGTCCCCCTTTTGAGCTTCACTGTGCAGAGTTATGTATGTGCAGTTTGACACTGGAAGGCTGTTTTCAACTTATGTAAGTGTGATGTGGAAACATTAGTTTAGTTTAGTTTAGTTTAGGACCATATGCAAAATTTCAAACAAAGAGAAAAGATGCTTTGTACCAGATTTAGCTACTGGCTCATTTCCATCTGTAGTCCCACATAGACTGAGAACAGACTTTATAGTGAAGTAGGAGACATCTTGTGTCCAACAGTTAAACTTTTGAGACAAATATTTTATACATTCATAGATTCTTGAATTTTTAATGAGGGAGAAGATGGAGATGTCATTTTGAGGTTTTTAACTTAGTAATTATATTTATGCTTGTGTAGAAAAAACGGATTACACACATTATTGTTCCAAGCAGAGTGTTTTTATATGTCTTAATACATGTCTGGAGGGGATCTTTAAATTAAAACTGTTACTCTCACTGCTGATCGTGAACCAGCATACATTCATTCTGTGAGAAGTTGCCCTATAATGTGCACTGACAATACACCCATATGAACTCATTTATTTTACAACAGGTGGCTGCAGCATCAGTTCAAGCTTCCACAATTCATCTATTCATTTGTTTGTTTTTTGCATTTTCTCTCCATGAGGCAGCAGCCGACAGGTGGGTGTGAGAGAGGTCATGAGCCAGAGTAACACCCACAACATCATGACTACATGCATTATGGTATGCACTTAAGACAGGTGAGTCACCAAGTGCCTCTTTTGAAAGTAATAACAGTCTTACCGGGGGTTCATTTTGATGTGGAACTTATGCTTTTACTCAAAACTACATGTACTGTATATTGTGTGTGGCTAAAAAAAGAGCCACAGGAGCCAGTGTGAGCAGTTAGAAGGTGGATGCTGAGCAACGTGAGTGGCAGAGCATGTGGGGGAGAGAACGGATAGCCGTGGGCCTCAGGGCCATTAGTTCATTTTAAAAAGAAGTGAAGCTCCTCCAGGGAGCACATAGGGTTGCCATTAACAGAGCTTTTGTGTCTTGAGGTGAGATTTGAGTGATACAGTCTTCCTCTGTTGTTCATGTTGTTATCCTTCAACATTCTGTATAAAATGTATTAATTATGTGAAATAAATGATAATAATCTGTTTCCTTCTAAGTTGAAGTCTTCTTCTTTACACTTAAGAGTTTAAAGTAACAGACTGAGGGCATTATAGACAAGAGATGTGACACATCAGCAGTCGAGACATCATGTGAAATGAAACCTGGCATCTGTTATTGTCTTAAAGCCTCCTGGTGCTTTTTTGATTTCTCCACTGACCCAGCCAAACCTGCCATTTGCTGCAGCTTTCTTTGCGGATATGACTGTATGGCAGATCTTTACTCCAGATGCGACTGAGTGTTACCCATCTCCGCACAATGTGGCCATCAAACAAATACATTTGTTATCCATTTGTACAATTTATTGAGCTGTCAGAGGTGAGCAGGCCTGCAAGGCCACAAATAGGGCCTGTCAGATGGGAGATGGAGAGGGAGCTCTCAGGCCCTCTATCTCTTCCGCATCATTGCAGGATAGGAATTTCCATCAGACCTGATAGATTAAGGAGGGGGGTACAGGTGGCTCATGGGAAACAGCACTGAGGCTCAGCATGGCGAAAGGTATTGCTGACACAGATTCAAGTCTTCTTGTTCAGCAGGAAACCAGTAACGAGTGTGAATACCAGACATCTCAGACATGCTATGTTGTGTGTTTTCAGATAAACATCATAAAAGAACACATTCTTTCTGAATTTGCCTGATTTATTAACACCTTCTTAATAAATCTGGCCTTTATGACTTTATGATATAAATTCTGATTATGCAGGAAAGTATCATGTATTTTGCTTCTTTTTCTTGTCTAGTATTTCACATCTTTAATATAATCAACTGAAATGTCAAATGTCACAATACAGCTATTAATGTGACTCAGGCAGGTCTGAAACGTGTTAGATTGATGTCTAAATCTTACAATAATGTTGTTCAGGTGTTGCTGAATGTATCCAGGATTTTGCAGGAACATCAGTAATGATGTTCTGTTTGTTGCCCACAGCTGCTGTGTGTCACAGCTGGCTGCAGCATCACACAGCAGCTGAAACAATAAGTGCATCTCCAAACTGAGAAAGAGGCTGTGTGCATTTATGAAAGCGGCACAGCAGCAGTAACTTCATTAACACCAGATCGGTCAGGATCTGACTGTAATTAATGTTCTGTGTTCTGCTACACATCTACACAGGTCAGCTGTTACACACAGATTCCAGGTTCATATGGTGGAATTGTTTGTAATAAAGCAGCCTTTTACTGTATGGATGAATCCTGAGCTGTCAGGACATTTGTTATTTTTAAGTAGCTATAAATGTCTGTGTAAAATTTCATGGTAATCCAAAAGAAACATTTATGTCTAGGCCAAAGTGGTGGGATCAACTGACTGTCATTGTCTTTCCAAGAGTCCTGCTGTGTATGTGGCTAAAACAGATGCATGTGGATACCCTCAGTTTTTCTTTTAATATTTAATTAATTGTGTGATCTATGATGATCTAAAAATTCTGTCACGTTCTTTCCCTCTTGAACTCTTGTCATCCACCCGGGGCTGTGGCAAAAGACACAGGCAAGTCACACTGTAGGTGCTAATTCTCCGTTGTCCAAAATGTCTCCGTCTGAGAACTGATATTAGAGCCCCCTAAATCCGAAGGCTGAAGGAACAGCCTACTGTTTACCATCTGGCTGTGTCAGCCTGGCAGGTCTGAGTCAGGGCAATAATTGATGAGAGCAGAGGGAGCAAAGGCACTGAGGGGCCCGCCTCATGGCCAATAACATATCAGTGGCCCCTGTGATTGGCAGCTCCTGGTGTGCTGTCAGGGTCTTCAGCTGCAACCCTGTAACTCAGTATAATTGTCCTCTCCCATTCAGCTCTGCCTTGATATGTCATCAGTTTGCCTTGCTATCTGTCTACAGAAATGAAAAAGTCCCACTTTGGCATATTTTTTTCCCTGGAAAACAAACGCTGAATACAAGTGACTTTCATTAATGTTGGGAGTTCGTTTCAAGATATTCAGCTGTTTAACATGACATTTGTTTTCTTCTATGGGACAACCACAGTGGACTTGCCTCAACCTTAGAGACAATATACAAACACACCATGGTTACGCTGTGACAGCAGGCCAGCTGCTGCCTTTTTCCTGGAACGGCGTGTGAAATCTACATTCAACCTAAGGTTTCTTGTCCTTGTATCAAATCAAAGGGCATTAGAAGAATCGAATGGACACACAGACACAAGATTGTTCTTGCTGAATACAAATGCATCCATTTAGTGCTTTTGTCCCCGCAGGAGTTGTTATCCCCCACTGCTCAAATGACAAAGCTACCTATGTTAAGATGTTATGTAACCGCGAGGAAACAAAATCAGATTGTGTTTTGTTGTGATTTGATATTTGGACATGAGGCGGAAACAAGAAATCTCAAAAGAGGTCTGTTATAATGGTGACATGTTCCAGGGAAGGCGACGTCTTTTCAGGTTAGAGATTATAACTTCATTATGTTAATTGTGTCTTAGCTGCCAAATTTGTTCGGGGAACGGAAAATGAAGGTCGCCACAAGTTGCATGCTGTTTTTCACAGTGCAAGGCAGGTGATAGCCTTTATCACATCATTCTCAGGTGTGCTCAATTAGCAGGGAGAAGATGAAGTAGTCCATGGAGGATGAGGGCATGTTGAGTCACTGGTAAGGAAACATTTTTAGTTTCGATGAATGGGCCTTGTTGAATCTGGTCCCGTATGAACGCCATTTCCTACCTTGTGCTTATACACTAATTTAGTCCCAGGTGTTAGTAGCTAAGTGGGGTTACCAAGGGAGTTAAGCACAGTGTTTTGTTTCCATTTACAAGTTTTTCTTGAGGAACCTTGAGAGATGTGTTGATTTTGTCACACTGAAAGTGCATTCTCCCCAAAGATTAATTAAGACATTTAGGGCTGCAGATAACACCTTAACTTGACACGGGCTTTAATTTCTAATCAGGCATTCAAAGTGGCTCCTGCTTGGGCCAGGTCCGCAATGAATGGGAGATCAGGTATTTACCATGACATCTCTGCTTTATTGCATACATGTGTCCAATTAGCAAGTCTCATGGCACCAACTCATTCACATTCTGAATATTTCTCCCACATTTCATTCATTTCTGTTCAGTCCATTTTCACATTGTGTGAATGGATGATAGACTGGTTTTATGTTATGCACAGAGACATACTGACCATGGCTTCTGTAGGTCTTTGACAATATGCTGTTATTACTGTAGCGATAACTAAGTAATGTTACTGTCACTTTTGGGGTTGAATTAATCTAATAAAGTATAAAAAAAGTATAAAAATTACTTCATTTGTGCTGTACAATGAATGCTCAGCAACTTATTCAAATGACAAATATGTGCATGCTAAAAGACTTCATCCAAACATTAAATTCATCAGAAAATGTAATTATTCTGTTTTTATATGGTTGAAATAAAGATTAGATAAAAAGGTATATATAGTACTCATACAACTACACCCTGTGAACTACAGTATTTCAGATCTGGATAGTCTATTAATCCTGCACTGTGTCTTATAACAGCCCTAGCAGAGACTGTCAACCCACATACTGATAATCTGCAGTAGCCAAAAGTTTTGGGGCCAACACAATAACTCAAACACATCTCACGGCCTGCCTGCAAGGTTGGAGTCCAGGCAACTCAAATCTATTTCTGGATGAACTGTCCTCTGACAAAGCAGCCAAAGTCTCAGAGCATTCAAACTGGAACACCTGATAAGAGAGTTATCAACCCTCAATGTTTGTTTTACCAGTTTTATACTAGAGGTGGCCTCCTTTTTGTTATAGAGTTACCTTACAGTCTTTAGTATGTAATTCTGCTGACAGTCGTAGGTGTTCTTATGATTGTATCGAAATAGTGTAGAGTGCAACAGACTGGAAAAATTATCTAATAAAATTAAGCCCACTGTGTAGGAGGCAGAGAAAGAGGCAGCCATAAGTGTGGTGTCATGGAAAGTGTGCTACAGTTAATTATTGTAAGAGGTGACTGGAAACATTGGGACAGTCACAGTCAAGAACCTAACTGCACTTGCATGCATGTTTGAAATGAAGGACCACATCACCTCTACAATACAACACAACTCTTGAGACTAAAGAGTTAAATGGCCCACTGGATGCAGCTAAGCAGCAACTACCACAGCTTGAGGCTGAAGCCACAAAGGCTCCTCCAATGGACTCCCATTCAAAAATGGTTGACTTCTCTCTAGAAATACCAGGTCAATAATCTTTTTCAACAAGTCATTATGGTCTCAATTGTTAATTATGGGCACTCTAATAAGTGTGCTGGTGGTCATTTTGGAAATGATTGCTCTTTTAATAAGATTTGAAGATTTGCAGTAGGTTTGTTGTGCCATGTGGGTGCTGATTGACTGTGATTGACAGATCACTCACCTGCTGCCCCCCCCCCCCCCCCCCCCCCCCCCCCGTTGCAGTTTTGTGGTAAGTTTAATATAACTTCATTATGATACCTGCCCAGTTAGCACAATTAGGCTAAAGTAGCTCACACAAGCAAAAGTGTGCACCAACCAAGTCTCCAGTAAGCTAATGTTCCTGTCGGTCCAAGGTAACGGGCATGTTTCCAGAGCGTGTGAGGCAACACCCCGTACTCCTTATCTGGAAGGTCCTGGCTCCAAAGATGGCATCAACTGTAAGTTCATACCCCTTAATACAATGCTAGGTAAATCTGGCCAAAGCTGGCTCCCTACAAAAAACATATTTGGCCCCCTGATGAAAGGTGAATTTTTCCCTTCTATAGATTAAATCAAACCTTTTTCATAAATCTATGGTAGATAACAATGTAAGCACAAGGCTCATGTAATACCCAATAAATATGACATCTTAAATATTGCATAATTTGGCCTATTCCACCAGAACAGATTTGTGTCAATGACAGTACTTCAACTATAAATGAAGCAGGCCACTGTTTATTGCATGAGGATAGGCCAATTACATGTCTAGTCACAGTATGTTCATGATTATCAGTCATTTTTTGCCAGATCAGTATAAACATAAGCTGCTGTAACTCTGTTATGCCTCATAATGGGAATAATAATAAAAGTAAAACCATTTTATAAATCAATTCTATTCTTGACTGAATTGAAAGAAATAAACAAAAAGAAAAATATTAACATATTAAAAACATACTGGGCTGTTCTCTCCATGCCTGCACAACATCTGCCCCCCAATAAATAGTGCTGAAAAATGTGTCCCATGGTTGAACCTAATTGCTGACCCCTGCCTGAATACAGCCATGCTTCAAACCAAGAGGTTCAATTTTTGTTTGAAGTGACTTTGAATGTGATACGACTGTTGGCTCAATTGTCTGAGAAACTGATTTCACGGAGAGTTCTGTGATCAAACACATTTTGTAAATGAAAGGGAACAGCTGCAAAAAAGACCACAAAAAATGTAATGAACAGATCAGAGCAACAGCAGCGTGTTGGATGTCATCTTTGAAAGCTCAACTCATCAGATCTTGAGGTGGATGGGCAACAACAGCAGATGACCATGCCAGGATCTTCTCCCAAAATCAGAAACATAGATAAAGTGCGATCATCAACACTGGACAACTGCAAAGTGAAAAAATGTAATCACATAGTCCAACAAATCCTGACTTCTCTTACGACATGCTGGTGGTACAGAGTCAGAATCTGACATTGCTAGTATGGCTCCATCTTTGTGAAGATGTACATGGTGATGAATAGCTCAGCACAGCGTACATGGATCCCTTCAAGGCCAAAGTCTATTACTTCTATTATTTTTCAAAAGTGTACTTTCAGTAAGAAAATGCACAATTTAACAAAGCCGTCATCACCAAAAAGGACCATGATAGTGATTTCAGTTTACTCCAACGGCTTTCAATCTCCAGATTCAACCCAGACGAATGTGGAAGGTACAGTAATGCAGCATGAATGTTTTGCAGAAAATGGTATAAAAATGCAATACATTTACTGACTGATTTATAAATATGCCTCTTCTCTTGTGGAATAGATTATGTGGAGGAAAGAGTTCCTACTAGTGAACAGTTGTAACCCAATAAAGTGGCTGTTTTATATAAATATAGTTCATAAATCTTTAATCATATTCAAAGCTTTATGTTCCATTCAGCGTGCAGGCCTTCTTCTATCAGTAATTCAGTTTTATCATTTTATCATTTTAGCTGAGTTATGACTTCCTTCCCATTGATGATATATACACTTTGAAGGCAGCGCATAAATCCTGAGGACATAACACTTGTGGATCTGGGCATTGTGAAGCTTAATCTAGAGTGGCATCTCTGGCATTATAAGAACTTAAATCTATTGAGACGTTGCCATGATATGACCTTGTCATAAAAAGATGTGGCAATGATATGACTTTATGCTGAAAAGGATGTGTCTGTGTTTACAGAATAGCTTCCATCCAATGAAAGACACGCAGGAGGATGTGCCAGTCTGCTGATGAATTTCCTCCATATTTGGATGAGTGAATGAGGCGCTCGCTACTGTATAAAGGCCCTGCTGAGGGTTTGATGAAGCCGGATGGTGAACAGTAAGAAAGGTGGCAATGTTTCTCTCACCTCCACTGTTTGGCACAGTTTGGGTCCTGCTGAGATTTATATTAGCAATTAAAATTAAATTCTGGTCTTGTGGAGTAGAAACAGCTGCTTGACAAAGCATGCAAGAGAAAAATGTTTAAATTTGGTGCTTTTGATGTCAATAGTGGTAAATTTAGTAAAATCAAAAATGTATGAGGGGTCTAAGTGAATTGAAGAAATGTAAATTATTTAATTCAACCTGAAAACACGGTAATAGAGCAGAATTACCTGTGTGTTTAACAAGGCACAGGAAGGAACACCACTATATTCAGAGCTGTTATGATTTATGCTGTGAACTGTTATATTTAGAGGAACAGTTCATAATCACAAGGGCGTTTGACATTTATTTTCTGTGTTGCTTCAGAAAGCAACAGGTAATCATGCTGATATTGTCATACAAATAGCAGTCTTGTCCATAAATCTAAGTTATAAAAGGGATCCAAGTCAGTGAGAAGACTGGATTGTTTGACGAAAAGCCGCCTCACCACATGAGCTGGGCAATGTTTTTAGCTCTTCACTTCAAGAAGCTAATAAAAACAAGGGTTTCGCCTTTTTCTTGTGGAGTTCATTGGATTTACCATTTTCCATGAAAAAAAATCCTTTAGGCAAAGTCATTGTTATAAAACCTTGAGAGGGTCAAGGTACAATAGTGGAGCATAATTTGAACTTGTTGCACTGTATCATGATTTGTGGATGAAGCAAACTGTCCGCAGAAATAAGGGGTTGATGGATGTAGCATTTAAAAGGCATGTTGGGGAGAAAAAAAGGTGAATGTTAATTTTCTCTCCTTCCCTTTGAAGCAAGATCTCAAAGACTGACTTCAATCTTCCCTCAAACCTTTGGTAAGAATCCTGATAACAATATGGTCTTGAATGTAAATAGGACTCAACACAGTGCACTATTCATTGATTTCACAAAATGCTGGATTGTCCTTCCCATTCTATCAGCAGCAGGAATTTGTTTAGTTGATTTGCCTCAAAGAAAAGTGAAAACGTTGCATTTAAGTTAACCTCACAGACCTCACATGAAAAACACTGGCCATGTTTTTCTCCTTGAGTAATTATTCTGTTCAAATAGCATATATTTCTCTCCAGGCAGAGAGTGCTTGGGCTGAATGGATGCTGCCACTGCAGAATGGTCCTCAGACGTTTGTTTCCTAGGCAACGTGGGGAGGGCATGTGGAGAGGGAGGTATAAAAACACTGGCAGCTCCTCTCCGAGTCTTACTCTGAGGTAAATGCACTCACTGTCAACACGGAAAGCTTCGGAGAACTTGCTACACACGTTCTCTCCCTGTTTGTCACCTTCTTCTTTCAGCACAAATAGCTTCTCAAGAATGATGCGACCAAAAGATTTACGCCAGGGCTCTGGCACCAAGACTTTCCTAGATGCCATGCATGGTGGTAAAGTTCACCTTGCACGCTTCATCCTAGATGCCTTGGATGGACGCATCATCAACTCTATGACAGAAAACAGCCGAACCCCACTCATGTACGCTGTCTGCCTACAAGACCCCGGGACCAGATCCAAGTTCACCCGGCTGCTGCTGGAGAAAGGGGCCGATGTCAACTGTCAGGATGAGGATGGTCGCACAGCCCTGAGCCACGCCTGTGAGATGGGTCATCTGGATGCGGTCAAGCTTCTAGTGCAGTTCAATGCAGATCCGGACATCTCTGACTCCTGGGGTAACAGCGCTCTGATGTATGCTGCCTTTTCTGGGCACAGCCAGGTTCTGGAGTTCCTGGTTCGGGCTTTCAAAAGACTGGGACTGAGGCTGGACAGAACCAATAATGCCGGTCATTCAGCCATCGAGGTGGCCAACTTCTTTGGACACAACCAGTGTGTGCAGGTTCTGAACTTTCCTTGCAGAAGGAGCGTAGGCACCGATGACCCACTTGCTGATGTTGGCACCAATGGAGATGGAGAGTGCCGGCTGCCCAACAGGCTCCCCAGGCACATTCTGGAGAGGTTCTCTAAGCAGCTGAATAGCAATGAAGACCAACTGCCTGGGGTATTTCAGAGACAACTGAAGATTGGGGACAGCAATGGGCTGTGGAACCGCTTCAGGTGTCGCAGGAGCCAGTCTCAAGAGGACAACCACCGCCACAGCTGGGCTCTGCCTACTCAGCTCGAGAAAAGCCAGATCGAGGGGGATCACAGTGTTCTCTTCACTGCCAAACAACTGCAAAACTGCCAGCTTAGAGTGGTAAGAGGGGCTAAAACACTGAACTCTCTGCCTGAGCCAAGCCAGAAAGATGTCAACCGAGACGCTGGACTCCAAGAGAAAACACCAGAGAGTTTTCCTTTCTGGGGAAAAGCAAAGTCATTTAACTTGGACCTTCTGAGCAGCAGAAAGCAGTCCTATCAGGGTGATGTGCGTGACATGAGTCTATCAGCCAGCAAATTAAAAAGAGCCTCGCTACAGGATGAGAGATGCCTGATAGACAAGATGGAATGTCAAGGGAACACCCGGGACCTGACAAACAATGCTGACAAAACTGTATCAGTGCCGAAACCTCTTTTAAACAGCAAGAGTCAGCCCGTGAGAGTGCTCGAGGAGAATGTAAAATCACAGAAAGAAGAGGTTGATGACATAGCTCCATCAAGCAGGAGAGAACAGCAGAAGAGGGGAAGCTTTGCCCCGACCGGCAGACACAACAAACTGCTGTTTGCCAGAGGGGAGATGGAGTCAGGGAAGATCCCCAGCCACACGCCAGGGTTCATGGGCCTGGGGACCAGACTGCTGCGTCGATTCACCGCACCAGAGTTCATGAGGATGGTGATAGACTGCTCGCCGGGCTCTTCAAACGGCAGAGGAAGGATGTCCCGCTCTGAAACCTTCCCTCTCTCTCACACACATCAGCAGGTCAACAGCCAGCCGAGCGTTGACAGCATCAGCGGGGTGAAGTGTGAGTTTGAAAGCTGCTCGTCTCAATCCACCCTCGATTAGAATGAGGACGATGTCAAGCAACAGAAACGGCTGGTAGTGACACTTTTACAGCATTTACAATTCTGACAATGCAGTTTGATAGCTTGGTGATAAATTCTATATACTGACAGAAATAATAATACTTATTAACTAATGCTTATGTTTAAGTTTATTGGTATTTGCAATGTTCATTAATGAAAATTCAGATGTTTCAAGCTAGGTTTTGCTATTTTATCTTTAAAATAATTTATAGATTAACCCTACCAGTCTGCGAGCTACCGAATATAATTATTATAGTTTCACATATATGAGATTTATATTGTACAAAAATTTATTGTATTTGATATTGTTTCTGTGTTTATAAGAAATAATGGATGTATTTTGCTTAAATATATTCAGTGACAGTGCACTGTATGATTCATGCTGAATACCTAATAAATGCCTTAAACAGCAGCCCATTCAACCTGTATTTGTGCATGTGTGTGTGTGCGTGTGTGTGTGTGTGTGTGTGTGTGTGTGGGAGTGAGGAAAACACAGGATTAAAGGAATTCTTATCAAGCTGAAATCGAATATGCATCATTTATTAATTTATACAAAATTAAAATAATGTGTAATTCTCTTTTTCATGAATGATCCACACAGAGATAGAAATACATGAAACATGTCAACATGTATCCGTGTCAGAATACAAAGACTATGTGCAAAGTGTTTCTCAGCAGGTGGACGTCCTGCAGCATCACATGCCAGGCCTGTGTGCTTTATCTAGGCAAACAAATGCAAATACAGTCATACACATCATGAGGAGCAACACACACATCTTGTGGTATTTTTTTTTAAAAAGTCTGTCACAATACAAAGAGGGTTGTATCAGAAGCAAACACTGAGATGTCATCACACGCGCACCCATGTGCTCACACACACACACACACACACACACATGCACACACATACACACACAACTATACACTCACATTTCAGTAAAGAAAGTAAAATTCTGAATTCATCTCATATAATTTACTGCAATAGATCAGCAGGTATAAGGACCTAATATTCAGTGTTTTTATTTACATTATTAATTTATCTGCTTATGCTTCAAGTCCATAATTAATAATGAAACCTTATTTTCAACTTCACATCATACAAACAACCCACAACACCTTTTTGAAATAAAGAATAAACGTGAAAAAGAGGAATATGGTACTGGTGATTTTCCAATAGCCCAATAATAGCAGCTGGGCTTTCATCTACCCATTTATTATGCTAATAAAGGAGAATTGTCTTTCACATCCCAGTTTGGTCCATATTCAAGCATTCACATCAGGCCAGGTGTGCCTCCGTTTGGCCATGCAAAGAGTCTACTGTCTGTGTTTGTCGAGTGTACTGACAGGGTTGCTGTCCAGTTTCCATAACAGGGAGTGTGACTGTGCAGAGGTAACATTATCCTTCTTTAATATTGTCACAATGAGCTACTGTGGTTTGAGCCTAACACCAGCTCTTTAAGCTTCACATGGCTAGCAATAATGCCCACTATGAACACTATAAAGGATCTTCAGAGTAGCACATGTTCATTACATATAGTTATGTGGAATATTGACTTTCAGTTGATATGCACCGTGTTGTGTTGTGTTGAATCCCACTGAATGTTACAGGAAGCCAATCAATATTCGGATCGAACCGAATTGAGAGGTGAGAAATTGCATGCTGCCCTTAACTCACTCCTAAAGTGCTTCTCTCATGCCCGAGACCATGCGGTGTCTTTCAACCAAACTTGCTGTCCTTGCCACCATCACTCTGGTGGCAACACGCTGTCTGGGTCTGCTTCTCTGGAGCTGATTGCCCATTGGCTAGGGTGTTAGAGGAGTTAAACCCCCCGGTGCTGGTCCTCATCTGAGGCCTGGACAGGTCAGACTGAAGGTGGGTGTTGGGGACCGGGAGCCCCACAGGGTCAGCAGCGGGACATGCGCTTGCGGTACTGTTCCACCAGCGGGACCAGGCACTGAGGTGAACCGCTCTGCAGCAGGAAGGGATGCTCCAGCAGGTCAGTGGCACTGGCCCGCTCCAGAGGGTCCCGAGTCAGCATACGGTCCAGGAAGTCCTTTAGAACTGGGGAGACCTGGACCAGAGGGTGGGGCAATGGGCATATTAAAACACCACTATGAGATGATAGAGAACTGTACTGAACTTTTAACTTTTCAGCGAGGTGTCTGGAATCTACAGAGCAAGATGGATGCTGTTTATGAAAAGACATGTTGCTGCCGTGTTTTTACTGTCTTTACTGTTTTTACTGTACTGTATATCTTGGAGTGAATGTTACCAGAAAACCAGGCAGATAAATCCTAAACCAAACCCATCTGTATGGCTACCACAGTGAGTAAGTGAGAAAATATGTTATTTGTAATCAAGGGTGAACTGACCCTTTAAAGAAAGAAAGCGTTGTGAGTCTGTGAATGCGTATCTGCTCCAAACCCTCTGTGTGTTCACATACCTGGCTGACATTTCGAACAGTAGGAGCAGGCTCGTCCCTCAGTCTCTTCATAGCTGCAACAGGAGTTTCACTGAAGTACGGGGGCTCTCCATCCACCATCTCCACCACCATGATACCCATCGACCAAACATCCACCTGGAGCACCATCACACAGTAAAGTTATGTACCAGACTATAGTGGCTGTTTTACCATGTTCCAAGATCCTAGGCCACTCTGCAAAGTATTTTAGTTTTGACCTGTTAATTAAATCCCAGAGTACTCACAAGTCTGCAGGAGGCAGGGAAAATGTTGAATGAAAATTTATTTGAAGACACATAAAGCCTGTGCCATGACTTGATGTTGTATTTCAAACTGTAACACACACATCATCACCCACTATCTCAATGTACACATTAAGCACATTGTACACAGCTATACACATTGTACGTTACATGTTGTACATGATCAAAAACACGTTTCAATCCAAACTTATCTGCAGATTACTCTACATCCTAGTAGCATGTTTTTAGGGCATTATTGCACAAGCACAATAAAATTACCTTAAGGCACAATCAACTGTCACAAACACCAAAAATGTATGTTCTTGCATTCTAGCACCCAAGAATACAAAGGTTGCAAGCATTTACACCTATAATCCTGAAAATACATTTGACCTGTACATATACTGTGGATTAACTGTTGCATGAAGATAAACAGTACTGGAACATATATGGCACATGACCACAACAGAAACAACCCACCTAAGTGGCTCTCACATGACATTATAGCACAGATTGCCACTGTTGGCATGTATGCTTCGTGACAGAGATCTCCACTGTTATCCAGCATGAGTGGATTTGAGTGTGCAACCTCCTCACCTCAGTGCCATATGGTGATTTGGAAATGACCTCAGGGGCCATCCAATAGGGTGTCCCCACCAGAGACTTCCTCTTAGGGATATCCTTACTGATCTGGGCACAGAAGCCAAAGTCTGAAAGCTTGACCTGAGGGGGACAGGAGAGACACCTTATTACAATGATAAAACTTGGAAAATGAATGAAAGAAAGAAATTCAGACTGAGTAATAACATATCATACCCTTCCGTCTAATGTGAGTAGTATAGAGTCGCTCTTGATGTCTCTGTGGATGACTCCCTGTGAATGGAGATAGGCCAGGGCTTGCAGAACAGCTTCACACACTGTGGCAATCTGCTCCTCACTCAGCCTGTGGGACAACAGAGACATGAGCATACACACACACACACACACACACACACACATGCACACATGCACAGATTGTACATTAACATTTCATCATTCTGCAGCTACATTTTTCCATTATGAGTTACGACAGCTCTGAAAGTTGAAATTCATGAATCACCGCACATTAAAGGCAATGATAAAGAGTGCAAGGTTCAAAACAACAACTCCCACACAGCAGAATGACTAACAAAACATGTTCATTCCTCTACAATGTTAATCTGTCTTCAATATTTTACAAGTACATCATAAAGAAATTAACAGCCATGAGTCAAAAAGCCAATTTTAAACAGCTAGCAAGGTCAGGTGCCCACTGAAAAGGAAAATGACACAAGGTAACAATTACCCAACAGAGTGCTGTATTCTCCAGGACATTACTCTCATTATAGATAAAAAACAAACCTTCTAAAACTATATTAGGAAAAACACTTCCTGCATAATTTTAGGTAATTACACTGCTTCTGAATTTAGGAAGATGTTAATGAATCTAAAAAATATATGACACCAGAGTGCAGCCAGAAAAATCAATGAAGCAAAAGAGTCTTATTTCTAATTGCACTGTCAATATATTGATTATATTCTTTATATAGTCTTTAACAAGCAGTGGCTGTGACAGCTGGCTCATTTTATATGTCATCTGGCTTGAGAGAAAATTCTTCATCCCTTTGAGTCAAGAGATCTGACCCTTGGATCATCCTATGGAGATCGAGCCAGCCATCTGTTAATAATATAAAATACATTGACAGCTCAAAACAAATATACCCCAACAGACTTCAACTCCATGCTGTTGGTTAATATGTTTCCCTTGTTTTTGATGTATGCATTGCTGAACAGTGTCACAGTGTTGGTAAATCATATTTTCACCCAAAATTAACTTTCTACATTGCATCTAAACATGCACAAATTTGATTATGTTATTGGATTATTACTTTTCCTTGGAGAAAGCATCAAACTCGTACTGTGCAAGAGGACTGAATGACAGCCTTTGTGAGTCTTTGTGCTGCTTGGATCAACACTGATCATTCACCACTTAATACCACACTACCCCCTTGTGGTTGAATTAGTTATTAAAGATGATGACCAGACAGAATGCACTGCATGCAGTTTTCTTGTTTTCTCTTCATACCTGGTCTCAGACACAATGTTGGTTAGTGCTCCACCCTGCAGATACTCCATGATAACCCAGAGTTCCTCCTCCACCAGGGCGGACTTAAACATCTCCACCACGTTTCTGTGCTGATAGTCCCTCATGATTACCACCTGCAGAGCCCAAAACATTTGTCAGTCACATATCATGACTTCATTAGAGATGGTAAACACCCAAGTCTTTCAAATTCAACACCCCCAGTGTGAATTGCAGGGTTTCTGATGACATCATCAGGGTTATTTGCTCCCTTCATATCCACAGAAGACATCATACAACTGTTACACCAGCTGAGGAGTAGTCCCTATGATAAGTAAACTGATCCTCCTGACTAAACCACAAAGAACAACAGTCTTGAACTCTCAGATATGTTGCTGTAAATGAGTATTGAATGTGTGTATGTATATTTTAGAGTTATTTGTGTTTGTTTGTGGGTATCTTTTTTGTATTTAGTTGCATACCGTACCTCATTAAAGAGCAGTTCCCTCCTCTGCTGCCGCCGCAGGTCCATCATCTTCACCGCCACCTGCCTGCCGCTGTGCTTTTCTGTAGCAATACACACCACCCCGGTCGAGCCCTCCCCAATTTTCACAAAGTTCTCCAGGTAAGAGCGTGGATCGCCCTTGTCTACCACCATCTGCAGGGCAGCTTTGAATTGTTCATGGGTCACCTTTGGCGGGTCTGGTGGTGGTCTCGGTGAAGGGTGTTGTGGCGGTCTGAAGGCAGGGGAACAGGTGCCTGGAGGACTGGTGGCTAGTGAGCCTGTAGGGGAGGGTCGAGGTTGGGATGGGCTGTCTTGCCGGGGGTAAGGAGGATTGGGGCATCCAGAGTGTCTGAGGAAAGGGTCCGGCCCATTGGGTCTCAGTCCCATGTTAGGAGACAGGCCCAGGGTGTAGCTAGCTGAAGAGCGCACAGTCCGCTGGGGTCTGATGCCACTCACAAGGGGACTGCTGGTGCCAGTGGGCAGGAAGCCGGAGTGGTACCTCACTGCCGACTCTGCCTGTACGATATGAGAAAAAGGATGAGGAACATAGAGAGAGAGAGAGAGAGCTGAAAGGGAGTTGGCTGCCTGCCTGGGGTTCAAGACCTGCTTTAAAACGGAATGTAAATCAAGTCCTCCCCACTCACTCTGTATCCACTTCACCTGATATGACCCATGTAAAGATGTTGCTATAGGGACCCGAATGTCCCGCTGAGATCTTGCCAAACACACCTTCTCTCAACATTAACAACACCTGCATTGGCACCATAAACCCACATGTCATATTTTAACACTAGAATTAGATAAAATACCCAACCCCAGAACTTTAACCACCTTTAGCGAAAAGCCAATCAATATGCTGCTTCTATAAAGTTTCCACAACCTAAGCGTGAAAATGATCCCCAATGATTTCTTGACAAAATACTTGTATTTAATGGATTCATGGCTGAGCACTAATAATATAATGTACATAACATTAGCAGAGATATGCATATATTGTCTGTTCTATGAATAATGTATTATCGGTGCACTTCATGGCCACAAAGATGTGCAAAGAAACTGCTGTAATGTCAGTCTTACTTTCAGGTCATAGGAGGAGAACGGCCTCCCTGGGCTGTTCTGGGGGTGCATGTACATCGGTACGTTGGGCCGGAGCTCGGTGGTGACTGTCCCTTGATCTCCAAGTGGCTGCTGTACAGTCATAGCTGGGCTGTAGAAACACGCTATAGGTCTTTGATTTGGTGGCATTCCCCTGGGCAGCTGGAAATCTCTCTTCCATATCACTCTCTCCTGAGGGCTGCCAACCTCACTGCTCATATAAGACCCGTGGCTTGGCATCTGGATGTTCTGAAGCTGAGCCAGTTGTGAGGGTCCCTCCAGGGAGCTGACACTGACTTCATAGGTGGACTTGGCCTTTGGCAAGATCCCGTTAAGTTGCAGAGTGATGCTCTTTTTCATACCCAAGTAGGGGGTGTTGGTCTCACTGTGGATGTTCCTGGCTTTGTCTCTCCACTGGTCCTGAGCCACATCCTCATCATCCTCATCGTCCTGGGTCAGGCCCTCATATTGGTAGGTGTCTCCCTCGTTCACTTCTCCCAGCCTTCCCAGAGACTGAGCTCTCTTCCTGGCTGAGGGGCTGCTCTTCCTCAAAGAGTTGGAACTGGTCACAGACAGACGGCTCATATCATTGATCATAGCTGCGATGTAGTCTCCGTGACCGATCATGCTCCCACGCACAATGGTCTGAAAGAAGAGAGGCGTTTATCATTGCATCTCATTGCATATGCCATGATCAAACTATAGAAAGATTTCGGACTGAAAAGAATAATGAGGGTGACATAGTCATTGCTCAGAGCCAAGTTAAATTTAGACTTGAGAATCTGTAAAGGACATCTTTGTCATTCTCCAAAGACAGCAACTTAAATCATCTCCTCAGTATTATGACAATACACTGACAAATATACTACGCAAATGTCTCAGGAGACACACTACAAAGATAGAGCCTCTATAATTGTTTCAGTGTTGCAAATTCATATATAACAATGAACAGTTTCTACAACCTTTAAGATGGTAAGCATTTTAAGCATGCATGTAAAAGGCAAGGGGCTTAAACCCTCCCTGATGGAAAATGATAAGGCAAACTTCAGATGTTTTGCCAGAATAGAGTTTTACTGTTGCAACACTAAGAGAGAGTACATGGTGGCTCATTAGTCAGTCTCAGGGTAGAGTCATGTTCAGTTCACAGCCAGTCAACAGCCTCTCTTGTTTCTGTCGTTCTGTGCCATTACAGCTGCACAGGGGGTAGAGGTCAGATGACATCTCACCTAGCACCTCTCAGAGAGGAGAGAACAGCAGGTGATAATGGCCTTGGTGAGATATCCTATTTTAGAAGATGCTGTAATAATAGTTTGAAATGACAAACATTTTTTTCCTCTTTTCCTGTTGGAATCAGAGCTGATCTGAAATCTGAAACCGATTTTTGTGTCATCTTGATGACGTCATTAAAACCATTAATCTGACCGAAATGCTGATATGATGGTTCTCATATTGCACAGCGCCAATCACATCAAGGCGGTTTGTGTTTTCTCTATTTTTTTTTCTGGAGGGACATAAACAGCATTGACAGTATGCTTCTTGAAGCGTAGAAATCCTGAGATTTGCAGGCTTTATCACTCACTGGCATTTCCTTTGCTGTACCTGCATTTTTTATCCCTTCTGCTTGACATCTGTGGGAAGGCACATAGACTGTTATTAATTGCCTGCATGGAGTAATAAATCTTGTGGCCCCTCTGAGTATTCAACATTGCACAGTCAGTGTACACAGCAGGGTCATTAGCCCAGCCCCATGATAGATAAGAAGACAAAAAGATGGGGAGGGGAGTAGGCCTTCTACATTGTCATCACTGGATTATGGCATTTTCTGAGACAGCAGGATCCCTCTGCAGCACCGAGGGACACTTCCACTGCATCAAAACAACAAGCAGCTATCTTGCTTCAATCTCTTTGAGATTAAAGCTAAACCTTTGGAATAACAACTCACTGTGATAGCTAACTGAGGGCATGGTCAACGGTGTGCAAGTCATTAGTGGATTAGTTCAAGGTAAGGTGAGAGAATCAATCAAGAGTTGAATGGAAGGTGTGGTATACCTTCTTTGGCCGCAGCTCCACCTCTGTGATCCTGGAAGGGTCCACCATGGGTCTGGGCCTGCGCAGGTTCTCTATCAGGCTTTGCCATTGGGTTGGCAGGCCCACAAAGCAGCCGCGCTTGGCATCAAACGAGGTGTGGACACGGTGCTCAAAGTTCTTGGGCGCTGATATCTCAGGCCTCTTCTTTTTCTTCTTGCGAAACATCCTCAGGTCCACAAGGGCGGCAGCCTGCCCACTTCAAAATGTCCCTGTAGAGAAATGAATTCAGCCTTTAATCAACTGCACCCAACATTACATACAGCACATGTTGAAATAACTGTAATCTTAACATTTGAATATAAGCAAATTTCTTCTGCCTCAGTAAAAAAAGATGTGGCCCCTGACTGACCACTCCTTTACTCTCCACTTTCTGACCAGCTTCATCCAAATGAAATCTGCCACTAGATGATCTTTCCATATGGGAACACTGGGAGAAAATATTCAAATGGCTCATCTGAAAGCGGTTTCATATCTGAGATGTGTATGTCCACGCTGCCTCACCGGCTGTCATGAGCTTGTGCCTGAGAGAAAGGCTCCAAGGAGGGCGGATGGATTTGTAAGCACATGTCTAATGAAGGATATCTGGTCAATTAAGGCTTATTCATTCTCTGTGCCCTTTTACTGATGAGCACGCGGCAGGGCTGGCCAGCGCCCACAGGCTTTCAGTGCATTAGCAGGACAACACATAAACACACACTTTTTGACACACACACACACATACACAAAAACAAATATACTATGGCAGGATATCCTTCATAACCCCTTTATAACCCTTTCATATTCCATCCTAATTAGTAGCTCGTGTGTCCTTGATTGCAGGGAGGGTAACCACTTAATCCTTGGATGGATGGTCCTGTGTTTGGCGAGCCACTAACTCGGGTTTACTGTATGTTCAGCTTTATTTTCCATTCAAGTGCAGGGAAATAATTAAATACATTACATCTCATTTCCTCAGCTGCACAGCTGTACTGGGAGATAATCACTCACATCTAAGTCTCATGATTAGTATTAATACTGTTTCATGTAGCTCACTGTATATGGAGAGTGCCCTGGCATTTTAGCAGAATGTAGAGAAACAATCTAACATGCAAAAAGCTAACACGTACTCTATGTGGCCAATGCAGAGGCCGACAAGGTGCCCTGAGAGGACCAGATACAATCTCCCATGATGCACTGTGAAATGGTGGGAGTTGAGGAAATGAGTTTTGCAGCTGTCCGCAGCTCAGCAGGCGATCACGCCGGCAGCCTCTCCTCTCCCCACCTCCGCCCTCAGACCAGCACGGCTCTAATCGGCATCAACGGCGCCTGTTATGAGCTGTATCGGTGACTAACCACGCCACTGGCCCCACAACATCACCAGAGGGTAAAAAGAGGTCAGGGCTACCGGTCACATCAGCCATACCTGCCTCTTTGAGGAAAGTTGGGGATAGGACAGGGGGAAGGGAGGAACACTGCTCGGAGAGACATGTCACCCTGAGAGGATAACTCAATCACGAGGCTAATATGTTAAGTGTTGCATAAGCGTATCACTCTGTGCTCTCCGTATGTACATAATGTGGTGCTGGGAAGGACTTTAATTCTATCTGACAGGGACATTATGGTGTGAGGGCTCTCAGAAGGTGGGGGAGCGAGGGACTGGGGCCAAGACTTCAGTCAGACCTGGATGTATTAGAGAGACAGGGACCCAGTTTCCTTTCTGCAGACACAGAAAGGCTTTTAACCAACAATTGTGGCTGCTTTTTGAATAACGAACGCCTGAGAAAACAAGCTGCAAAACAGAAGATTATGATCTTTTCCGCTGCACAAGAGACTGCTTAGATAGCTGTTTAACGTGCAGATGTTGGCATTGCCTGAACAAATATTTACACATAGCGCTCATGTATCCTTTTACAAGCAGATCAATCAATATTTACTCATGAGCGAAATGCAAACTGCTACAGTCCTCCACTGCCAGCAATAATGGGGCGATACCAACACAAATAGGACGACTGCTTTGTCTGCTACTTTATCAAGCTTCATCAGTTCAAAGCAGCAGAGAACAGAACATACCACAGTATTCATTATTCATTCTGGACCACTGTTCCCCTCTGAAGACTCTGGAAATACAAACTAACCACTGTGATACTAGAGGCAAGTAGAAACACACACACATACACTTTGTTGATTCATGCCCCGGCGAAATGAATTGAAAAGTTGATGTAATTATTGATTTACAAGCTTTAATCACATGCAACTTATATTGACCCCTCTGACTCTGCCAAGCTTATGACTGTCTTGATAACAATATTCTATTGATTTCTAAACCCATGGTATAATACGTATGCACAGAGCTGAACTTACACAGTGCATAATCACGCTTTCTGGTCACATCCCTCGAAACTGCAGGGACTTGACCCTATGCCTCAGTGGCTTGTCTTGAATCTATCAAAGTGCTGAGGCAAAACTCATCCAGCTGCTGTCAGGGATATCAAGAGGATGAGGTCACTCCGAAATTGTGCTACATTGGGTATTTCCATCTCTGCGACTGTGTGCAGGAGCAAAAAATTAAATGCATCCAAATGCATGACCTGAAAACACACAAAGACAGAAAATCACAAGCAAAAAAGTCTGCTTGTATAGTCTGACTAAACATGAACCTTCAAAAAAAAAAAAGAAGAAAATTAAGCATGCAAATGTTGAAAAACAGTAGATCCCATTTCCCTGCAGAGAGTCACCACTTAATCACAGAATTACATTCTTACTCCAGGCTAAAATGAAGGTCCAATCACAGCCTTACCCCCCAAATGGATAAAGCTTCTTCACCTGGCAGCGCGGCCGGGCCTCTCATGCCATGGAGAAATGCAACCAGGCAATCCATATGTTTCCCACAGACAACATGACTGAAGCGGGGAGGGCATGTTCACCTTCCTCTCATGTTCAAATCACCCCGAGCAAGAGTTGTGGATGAGTGGGAGGGGATCGAGAGATAAGAGAGATATTGGATTTGCTCGATGTTAGTGCTCCGAGCTCTGTTGAACGATTTTTTTTTTTTCCTATTTGCCCTGATTTCTGCTTCTATCTTTTTGGTTGGCGTGCATGCAGAAATGGAGTGAGTGTGCAGGTGACTGTGCTTGCAGGATTAGTATGGTGTTCAGTCCTTCACTGATCTAATTTTAGGACACATCACACACACACACCCCCCCCTCTCTAGCACCAGACACGTGTTTATTTTGTACAGGATTCATGTCAAATAGTGAGGTGAGGGTGGGAGACGATGGAAATGAGGTAATCCTCTTTTTGTGTTTGTCAATGCATGTATGAGCATAATCCAGCTATACTGAATTACAGGGGCCACGTCTATTTCATAGTGGCATAGATAGCATCAAGGTCTTAACTGCTGTTTTTGGACTCTGCAGTGCAGTAGTGAGGGCTTAGAGATTGCTCTTCTATCAGCTTCATTATGATGACCGTTTTGCCCTTTGAGTGTAATGAGACTGCCTCTCAAGAGGGAGGAGGGGGGTCTTGGTTGGTCATCTTTTCCTTGTGCTTTGTAAAACACACACACACATACACCATCTGACGGCATTAAAAAAGGTACACAAGCGCCGGACGTGACCGGACAGTACAATAGCAGGAGCGTTTATGATTTAAGTTGATGTCTGCTTTCTCTTTGAAGTCACCTCTGCAGACATGGAAAGATTGTCAATAGGAGACGACAAGTGATGTAATAAGCTGCATTCAATGACGTGGAATAACACGTTGCTTCCATGAATATTTCATGCTAGGGGTCTGATACATCATGCACACAAAAGTGCTTGGAATAGAAGGAATGTTGGAGAATGGCACGCTTCTACTTCTTCTTCTGTAAAGTCACACATCGCGAAAATGTGACCACAGACGCAAGCAGGGTTTTGTAAATCGAACATCGTAAAAGTAAATCGTTCTAAAGATAGGGCATGCATGTACTTGAAGGAGGTTCAGGAGCTTTCTCAGTCTTTGATGAATTTGTATCTCTGATAAAAGCTCCACTAAGGGTTAAGGACAAAATGTAGAGCACACCCAAGGGCATGTGAGGTGACTGTTATGGATTACTTTCAGTATATAGTTCATGACAAGCCAAGTACCACAGGAAGTTAGAGTGCAGAAAGTATGCGAATGATTATGTTAATAAATGGTCAGAGGCAAATAATATTCAATGAACTTGCCAAATTCTGTATTTCTATTTAAGTCTGTAACATTGGAGCTTAAGCTGGGATGACCCATATTCGTCCAGCGAGTTCACTGATAGTGACATATCTTGGGGTATTTCAAATGTCACATAACTCACAGCGATGCGTCATGTGTTGGATTTCACTCAAACCTCGCATGAAGTAATGCGAGTCAGAAATGTTTCAAAGACGCAGGGCAATCCGATTCTGAGAAAGTAAACAATCAAAGAGCTTGTCTGTCATTTTCTCATGCACTGGATGAGTAAGAGGAGACTTCGGGATAAGTCTAGTAAAATATGATGTCTGCGTCCAACAATGTGGGCTGTCAGTTCTTCAAGGGCAGACGTCTGCGCAGGAGTGCACATCGGTCCTGTGTTAATATTGACAGGAGGAAACAAGAAATGAGAGGTCAAGACAGGAGGAGAAAGAGTGGGGGGGCGGAAAAGCAGAGTCTGGACACTCAGATGTAGAGACAGAAGAAGGAAAAAATAAAAGCTATCAATGCCTTCACAAATAATGTCTCACATGCTTTTTTTTGTCACAATGTTGTGGCCCTCTCTGTTCTGAGGATGTAACCTCTTTTCTCCATAATCTTGGCCGGCTTTATCTGCAGTAAACAAGCCACAGTAAAAGGGGATTTGAGGACAGGACAATTGCATCAACAGAGAGCATACATCACTCTGTCACCTGACATATTGGCACTGATTCTCGGGGATGAGAAAATGGACAAGAAAACTAGTTTGCTCTGCGCTGCAGCGAGCATTAATGTGCAGTAAAAGCTATAGTCTCTATCTACTCCAAATACCTTAACATAATGACATTGTAAAAGCAACACTTCCAGTGTCCTGGGGCTTTTATGGGATGTTCTATTGATGCTGACACATCACCAGAAAAACACACACTTAACTCAGCAAGTATGCTTGTCCATGCAGTGTAACAATATGTATGCTGAGGGCCCAAGTCAGGAGAGTAGGGATGCAGCACTGACCAACACTCTGTTTAATTAAAGATCCTCTTGGCTCTCACAAAGGCTTTGAACAATTTGACGCCGTGCTGATAGAGATGTATGATCAGCCTGGACAAATGGTACGAGCCCATCTCTTCTCTCTTGGGACTAATTTATTGATGCGCCAGGCCTCTGTGCAAGCTTAACTGTACATGCATGTGCTTATGAAAGCTTTGATTTATATTTTTTCAGCCCAGGCCTCAGCGTATCTCTCCCAGGGGCAAAGCGGCAACCATTTTTAACCTCAGATTCCTTTGTGGTATCAATCTGCACCCACTCGGCTGCCCCTCTCCATCACCCAGCATGGGTGCTGTTTCAGCCCAGAGTCGGGACTCATGGCATGTTGTCCTAATTTGGACTCAGAGCCTGTTTTAATCCTTAGTGCTTGCCGTCTCACGGATGGCGGCTACGCTAAGCTGGTAATGCACACTGTCCCCTCCTTCGGCTGACGTGGACATGACACGAGCGTTCCTGAAAACAATCATGAACAAAGCAGGGCATGTGAAAATGATGTACCACCTACACCTTTGTGCTGTGTTCATGTGAGGCTCCTATCACTTCCTGTCAGCGTCCCTGTACTTATATTAGTGTTTGCTACCAGTTTGAGTTGCACTTGTGAGCCTGTGTGTGCGTACAGGAAAGATGGGCGACATGAAACGATTTGGGAGGACACAGGAGTGCACACATCACCCTCAGTGAAGCAGATGTCCAGCTGTCTGTGTGTGTGTGAGTGTGTGTGTGTGTGTGTCTGTGCACCAAAGAGACCTTCTCTGTCACCTCCTCTACCCTTTCCCTCCTCCTTCCCCTTGAATATCAATGAGTAACCTGAGACACAGACACATGGTAGTTTTAGACTTGCAGATCCTCAGTTACATCATCATCAGACTGATGAAATGCATAAATAAAAACACTAAATTTGAGGATGCTGCTTGTGTTGATCACTACTGAATCTGTGACTCTTTTTGATTCAAAAATGTCACAGAGCAGTTAATCCCTGATGTGTTGTTAACATGGCACATGCCTGGATAACAGTCCCAACTCAAAACAGGGGGTCAAGTGTAGTTTTTAGTAGCAAGTGCATGAGTGTTGTGATGCTGCCGTGACGAATGAGAGTAATGGTGATGTGAAAGCATTGGACTAAAACTAAAATCTATACACTTCTTAAAAACACCTTTGCCTTACATTGATTTTCGCTGGAGACTAAGCATCGAATAGACAGACTTTACAAACCTATTTTCTACAACACTGAGCAAATTTTTTGCTTCTTTATGTCTTAAATTCAGAGTCAAACAGATCACAGATCAAACATCGCCTCCCACGTTTATGCAAACTCTCTTACAACAGGTTTTCCAGCCATTGCATTCACTGATCAAAGTGGATGTTTTTAAGAAAATATCACGTCACTCTCCTCTCCTGTGCCTGTTTTCCCACAGCATTCATCTACTGAAGTGTGTATACAGCAGTTTGAAATCCTCATGCACTGTGGTAGGACCAGTAAGATCACCTGAGAACTCTACCTACACACACACACACACACACATACACCAGAATACACAATTATAATAAACAGGAAGCTTCTGTCCACAGTGCCCAATAGCGATGGCTCAGTCTGCATTTGTCAAGTGTGATCCATCTCGAGAAAGACGACCTCAATGTTTCAGGGACTGTTGTGGTGTTTTCCTTGAAATTAGAGGTGGAGGACAGTAGCGACAGAGACAGAAAAGGGGACTGAGAGGATGTGGGGATTTTTATAGGAGGAGGGGTGAGCAGAAGGTGAAGGCTCTTCTTTTGAGATGCAGTCACTAAACGCATCCAGCAACCTTCTCAGTCTTCCTCTCTTTTTTTTCCTCTGTCTCCCAGCCCCACATCAACACCTGGCTGCACTGCATTCTGCTCACATCCTCAACACCTCCTTCTCCTCTTCCTCCACCACGGCTGATGCCTACCGACGGCATACACTAGCCTGCTCTTTATCAATGACGTTAAGCCTCTTTTCCTTTTTTTTTTTATATCCCCCTATCACCACTACCCCCTCCTTCTTCACCCCCCTCCACTCTCCTCGCTGTGGAGAGAGGAAACAGGGCTTTGGAGGGATAAATCATTGTTATAGGAGAGAGAGAGAGAGAGAAAAAAAAAATCAGTCATCCCCCTTACCTTGCCGTCCAGTGAAGAGGAGAGCCTCTCTCCTCCAGGAAGGATTGGAAGCGAGAGTGCGCACATAAACACTGGCATACACTATTATACGCTCACATTTACACACACATACACTCACACACGGACATACACGCTCTCTCTCTCTCTCTCTCTCTCTCTCTCTTTCTCTCTCTCTCATGCACACAACGACGAGGAGGGCTGGCTCTCAAGCAAGCGCGCACTGCAGGCTGCCGCTTGCCTGGGAAAGCCTGATGCGTTCCTCCCTCCAGGCAGGCGCACACACTGCCATCTCAAAGGCTCTTTGTTGGGGCTGATTCATCCCCGGTTCTGTGGCTGAGTGCTGGTCCGTGTACCGGTGCCTGCTCCCGGGGACACAGGGTGACCGTACAAAGGAGGGACAAAGCCATGAAGAGGAAAGGCAGCATCCAGGAGGAGAGAATATCACGGCCCCATACAGCTCCTTCCATCCCCCCCCCCTCTCTCCCTCTTCTTCTCTGGCTTCTCTCTCTCTCTCTCTCCCTCTCTCTCTCTCTGTCACACACACACACACACACACACACACACACACTCTCTCTCTCTCTCTCACACACACACACTCCCTTCCTCCCACCTCTCTCTCCCTCTCTCTCTCTCCTTCTCTCTGTCTCTCTTTATCACTTCCCTCTTTCTCTGCCTCCTCCCACTCCTTCAATGGGCTGTCTTTGCAAAAGGAATTGATAGCAGCGTGTGCATGTGTCTCTTACTGTGTGTGTGTGTGTGTGTGTGCGCGTGTGTGTGTTTTAAGCTGGTTTCCAGTGACTGTAAGGAGAGGAGAGCTCCTCTACACCTCATCATGTGGGATACCTTTCATCCGTGGGCCCGCCCTCCATCCCCCCCCCCATCCTCTGTCTCCTTTACACGTAATGTGGGTGACATGAGAACACGAGGGTGCTGCTGTTCAGCCATGGAATGACAGAGTCAGGGATGGCAGATGGGGTAGTTATATCTCTATGTGTGTTTGAGTGTGTGTGTGTAAGGGTGGAGGGGGCACAGTGTGGAGCTATTTCTGTAGAGAATCCTCATCCTCACAATCTCTTTTGAGACCACAGTGACCCCCCCCCCCCAAAAAAAAATCTTTAGGGGATGAAGACACAAGAAACTGAAGTTGCAACGCTGCCCCGGTCCTACATCTGATCCAGCATCCTCATTACTTGAATGAAACATTCCCTTCTCCTTTCACCACAATCATTTCCTGAATAATTTATACAGCAGCTACGACCAGACACAAAGCAGGAAAATGTATTAGGGTCAAGTCATGCAGAAACTGCTAGCAGAGTGAGCCAGATTTGGGGCATACATGATATGCTTGCAAAGGCACTATAACAGGCTTAAATAATGATGTTCCTCCTTACACATCAAATAAACTCAAGTGAAAAAAGGCTCCCTGCAGGGGGTATGGCTTACACGACCCCTCCCTCTCTTTCACTTGTCAGCATTATTGTCACAGATGTTAACTTGGCTATATTTTACTGCCTCGCATGACTTATTTGCCTGATTTCCTTCGAGTTTAGAGCTACAAATGGTGATTTTGCTGTTTACTCAGGCTATCTGAGCCATTTCTGTACTCATACTTGTATCTCTGTGTTGCCTGTATGAAGTAAATCTTAATTAAGGAAAGGTCAATTGGTGACTCTTCCATCTGATTTTATGATAGGGCTTATGATGGAACTTGGCCTTTTTTTTCAATAAATACAGTAAATGCACAATATCTCATAAAGGGGACAGCATGACTCTTCTGCCCTCCTGTTCTACTATTGACTAGGAAATACATTTTTGATTTGAAGAAGAAAGCAAGCTTGAGTTTTGTGCCTTTTCATTTATTTATCAGACACCATTTTATTTACAATGGTGTACACTAAGGTCAGGTCTAGAAAAAAAGATGGAATTATTCAAGTTATTATTTATTTTTTAATTAAAAAAAAAAAAATCTTTGTTTTGGTTGTTCTGGATATGTGAGCTATATATAATTTGTTTATTGTCTCTGTAATCAAATATTTTATTATTTGTCATAATGGCGAGATATTATAATGATACACCAACTTAAATTTCTGTTCCGATCATCACAGGCTAAATGCTTTATTTAAATGTATTTTAAGCTTTACTATCAGGCTTGACGACCCCTGCTGCAAACACTGACTCAAACTTTGTATGAATAGAGGTGAACTGGTTTGTAATGTTAAAAAAAAAGGCTCAGAATGACAATAGTAGTCTTAAATCACAGTGTCATTAACAAGGAAGCCCAGAGGCTGCATAAAGTGATACTGCCTCCATTTTTTGCATTTCAATTCATTCTATTGTTTAGGATGAATCTGTAAGGATTACACCGCGTGTTATCAGGGCTCAGCCTATAGAGCTAAAGCAAATGTAATTTCTTGTCAAATCCATTAACATTTCCAGGTGACCTATAAACCTATTTTTATTCTGTAAGAGTGAGACAACTATCGAATCAAAGCTCATGTCATTTCCCTGTGTGGCTACCAAAAGTGATAAAAGCGGAAGCCCATTTCCACCAGGAAAAGAAAAAAAAGATGAGAAGTTTAGAGGTTGAGTATAGGGTCTTTCTTTTTTGTCTATAGTTTTTTAAAAAACTGTTATTTTGTATAATTCTCTTAATATAGAGATTGCTTGTGTTTGCTTATATAGCAAAAATCAATTAAAAAATGAATAGTTAAAAAAAGATGAGACGTTAGACATAATGAAAATAAAAATATTATTGGTTAGTCACAATATAAGATAGAAAGTCAAAATTATGACATAGTAAGTCAGTATTATGACATAAAAAGTCAGAATTATGAGATAGTAAATCCATATTACGAGATAAAAAGTCAAAATTGTATCATACTAAGTCAAAAATATGAGATAATAGTCTAGTAGACTAACTGAAATTTATGACTTAGCAACTCAAACTTTTGAGATAAGTAGGCAAAATTATGAGATTGTACGTCAAATTTATGAGAGAAAAAGTAAAAACCAGTATTTAAGATTTTAAATTATGAGATAATAAGCCACACGTTTGACTTACAATCTTTAAGTATAGTGAGTCAACTCAGAGTATATTTATTTTTATCATGACTCACTTTTCACCAATTATTTTCTTTTCCTGGCAGAAATGAACTTCCAAGGTTAAAGAATTTGGCAATAAATTGCACTAATGATATGCTACTGCACTTTTGGAATATTTTCCCTTTCCACGCCAGGCTTCACCTCAGTGCTTGGACAAAATATCTACTAGTGGCTTCTGAAAGCGAAGCAGTCTCGGGCAGAGAACTTTCTGTTAACTGGTGCACATAAATACAAACCATACAAATAGGTTAAGAGCACTGCCTGTAAAAGCCATAGGCCTATACAGAGTCTGAGTGTTCTTGTCTATCAAAGTAACAGCGCTGGACAAAAGCTCTTCTCTGAGGGCCTGTCTAAAGCACATTAAGGAAAGGTAGCTCGCTTGTACCATCTCCCCATTGCAGCAAGAAAGGGAGCTATGGATTTTCTGTCTGAAGTGCTATCGGAGTCGCTGGCTGCTTGCTTTCATGGGATGAGCTTTTAATAAGTCCTGCCAAATAGCGAGCCATAGAGGATGCATTATGATGTGGTTATGCTGTGTTATTATGACGGGAGTGCATCATGTTGCCTATCATTTATCACTAAATTTCAGCTGCTCTCAGTGCTAAGCCAAAATTCAAAGTAGACAGTTTGGGGAACTCACCAGTTGAGAGGATCTTGGCGGGCAGTGTCATATTTCCAGTATGCCATTAAAGTCAGTTCTTGCAGTGATCCATGCAGACGTAAAAGCAGCAACACTGTGCCATAGTGCATCAGTGTAGTGGCCTCTAGGGGATAACCAAGGCCTGCTCTGCCCACAACTGCAAAGGCTGGATTTCACTTGCTAATGAGCCAACCACCTATCTTCCAGCCATTCATCACAGTCTGCCCTGCAAGCTGCCTGTGTGTGAAGTGGATCCCATCATCACAGTAGATTAGGTTTACTCCCACCACTTTAGTTAGTGGGCTTCTGGGTAACCTCTCCAGGACAATGATTAACATTTGGCTAACCGAAGGAAAGGTTTGCTCATAAAGGTCTAATAAATGTTGGGGTTCCTTTAAAACCACAAGGATCACATGCAGTGAGAAAGATAAATGAAGTCACTTCATTAGAATAAGTAGTAATAATGATGACATTATGACCATCTGAATGCAATGTTGTTTGTAGTTTCTACTCATGCCAACCAGTGTTGACTGTATAAACTGCAGCAACAGATTACAGTCAGCACTAAACTGTTCTTGCGCCCCATTAGTAATCCAAATACCATTAGCAGGAATGCAATCCATGCTTTCCCTTGCATGCCCCCTTGCTGACAGTGCATTACTACAATCCCCCTCAGTCCAAAAAAAAAACCGAGAAAAAAAACAACAACCCCACTAGTCATCAGCAAGACATTTTAACAAGTTTATTGAAGATCAATGACATTGCCTAGAATGGACATTTCATCAGACTAAGACTGAATCACCACTCTCTCCGTCACTGGAACTGTACAAAAACATCTGCTCAAGAAATACTGATCAGACACATCAACTTGAGAAGGAACCATTGTTCTTAGAACAAAGCAATAAGAAAAATTAATTACTGGACTAAGAGTGAAAGTAGAAATAAATGCGAGCAGGTTTTTGCAATAGAGATGTAATGTAAGCCAGTGATTCCCAACCTGGGGGTCAGGATCCCCACAAGGGGTTGCTGGGTAAATCAAAGGGGTTAGAGATGATAGAACAGGATAGGATACAGAAAAAAAAAACATATGACACATAAAACAAGTCCTCTTTCTAGAGCTGCAAGCTTAGTCGATTAATCAGTTGACAGATTAACCAGCAACTATTTTGATAATTGATTTTAGTCATTTTAGTCATTTTTAAGCAAAAATTAAATAAATAAGCTGGTTTCAGCTTCTCAAATGTGATAAATTATTGCTTTTCTTTGTTGAATATGACGATCAACTAAATATCTTTCAGTTTTGGACCCTTAGTCAGACAAAACTATTTGAAATTTGAAGATGTAACTTGGACTGTGGGGAACATTAATGAATATTTTTCACTATTTTCTGACAAAATGATTAACCGATGAATCAGAACAATAATGGTAACTTAACTGGTAGACAGTGCAACATGTGAAGAAGGGTCCCGGGTAGACTTTGCTTCATTTTAAGGGATCACAGGCCCAAAAGATTGAGAACCACTCATGTAAGCAGTGTTAAACAAACATGTTCAGTATATACAAGTGTGGACACAACAATATAAAACAATCCAGTAGCCCTATAAATACTACTGTGAAGCCTATATAGTTTATAAAGCTTGTTGAAATAGTGTAGATGTTTATTTAACTCTATTCTTAGTATTTGCATCTGCAGCTTGTGGTGTTTTGTACTGGATTACATTAAAATGTACAGGCATTCCTGTATTTTTCATGAATCCAACACAATTAACCCACTGTATCGTCACTTCAAAAGGGGATTCTAAAAAGCTTGACCCCTTTTATCTTTTCACGTTCAGAGTAACTGAACTCTATGGACAGAATATTAACAGCAGGATAACAAACGATACGTAACAGTTATTACATGATACTTCAAATAAAATCTTGTCAAAACAAAGGTAAAAATCCATAAAAAAAGAGCAGTCACATAGTTAGTCTTAATAGATGCATCAGACTGCAGCACTGGCACTGGCTTGATCCTCATGACCTCCGACCTCCTGCGATTCCTGTGCCATCTTTTTGAAGAAGCGTTCAGCACGTAGTTCCTCAAAGCAGAATTCGGTGGCGCCGCTGAGCAGCAGCTCTTTACAGTACATGCTCTGTTCCTGCAATTTTCCTGATTCTGCCTCCTTCTGTTGCTGATTGTGTTCCTGTAGTCTCTTCAGAGGAGTTTCCTCTCGGCCGAGCTTACGCACGGATAGAACTGTGTTCACTGCTGGGTTGATTTTACATGGAGTCCTGAGGGAGGCAAGATGCCGGAGCAAATCAAATAAGCTTTACTCACATAGGCCAACGAGGATAAACTTACACCACAGGCATAACATTTTGGTTTGTTTATAAAATGAGTCATGGATTAGGTTTGAACTAACATCTACAGTATTTTAATTTGTGAGCATCTATTTTTTTTTAAATGTTGTAATTGAAAAAAAATGTAATCCTATAAAATGCCAAGTTACAAGAAACCAAAGTGATGTCCTATTTTTTATTATATTTTATTTTATGTCTAGACAGCTTACAAAAATATATCATTTGTATTTGTTAATCTAAAGCAAACAAATGCAGCAAATCAACACATTTGAAATGTTGTAACCAGCAAGTAACTAATCTTTTCCAAACAAGTCGTGAATTTCAGGAATGTACTTATTATTATCATGAGTTTGAACGTACTATGTGTGTAACATGTTCAGCAAAGATTTGATTCTTGTAAACACTCACATTGTCGGAGGCTGGTCTGACTCCTCAACAAATGGTTGGAAGGTGGGTTTTAAAGGTGGTGGGGCCGTAACAGTATGTCCAAATTTGGTCTTCTGGGGCATCTGTGATAAACACAAATTGATTAAAAAAAAATTAAACTGACCACACCATGTTACAATACACACATTTAAATGAACTAACATGACCTGTTGATGTTTTTCTCATACCTTAACATCACACCATTTTTCAGGCCTCTTCTCATTCTCCTTTGCCCTTCCAGTAGGAGGAGCTACCCAAGACTCAAATTTAGGCTCTGAAGGACCAGCACTTTGAGCCTTGTTCTCATCAAAGACGACCATCCGACTGTTTGTAGCATTACCCAGGACAGGAGCACCGTGTGACTGCAGGCCTCCAGAGATACCTGTCCACAAACCCATCAAACATCAAAATTAAAAACATTTTTCAAATAATACCGTTTCTATTTAAAGGTTGCTGGACCACCTTTCACTACACATTTAAAGATGCCCTGTAGAGTTTTATCGTAAACAAAAAGTTATGTTTACATTCAGTGTTTTTCACCAAAACTCATCGTGTACATCATGGAGATCTATCAAATGTGTTGGGTGCATTTCCTTAAACATTTCCATAGAACACTTATAAAGCCAATTTTTTTAAAACATTTTTCAAATCATAGACTGTTTATATCAATTTTTACTTGCTTGTAGTCGTCTGGCTCACTAGTTTTGTTGCTGCAATTCAATATTTCTTTGCAATTGTCAGTCTGTGGAATAGCATGACACCAGCGACAGGTTGTGAATCATGTTGCCCATATGCTCATGCATGATACAAATAAAATAGGGACCCACTCATTAAAACACTTCCTCACATTGCTTCTCGTGGCCAAAAACTCCACATGGTACCTTTCATTTGTACATTCATGTGCTTACTTCTGATTGCAGGCCCGGTTCTGATGATGGGAGCGACGGCCTTTTTCTTCCCTCTGTGTTTGAGGTCAGCTAGAGAAATTCTCTCTGGTTGTTTAGGCTCATCATCGCTGTCATCTTCCTCCACGTTCATCATCACCTGCCGGGACACACGTGCCTGCAGGGCCCTACGAATAACAACACAGAAAATTAGGATTATAACAAAATGTTGAGGGCAGAAAAATACTCCTTTTTCAAACTTCTCATCTTTATTTATCTCAAACTATACTGGATGAGTCCATACTTGTGAAACTGCTGGAGTTTATCATACGGCTCAGCATGCTTCTTGAATCCTTCCTGGTAGACGAGGTCTGCTTTGCGACAGTTGCCCTGATTCTCGTATTCTTCGGACCAGGCGATGTAGAAGGATGCTTGTGTGATCCCTATTCCCTGAGCCTGCATGTACCTGTAAATGTCCAAGGGCTCCGTGCAGTTCTCTGCCTAATTAAGCAAAACACACATTTATAGCAAAAGTTATTACCGCTGCAGCAGTTTGTCAAAGTAGCAACATACTGATTGAAAAAACACACATACAAATTTGATCCAGATATCAACGTAGCGAGGGTCGTTATGATATTTCTTTTCCTCTGTGAATCTGGCCACAACCTGCTCCAAGAGTGTGGAAAGGTTGCTCTCCTTTCCTCCTTGAGGGAAGGTCTGCTCTGTCCATTTTATATACCTGTTAAACACAGAGCCATGTGAGGAGGATTAAATGGTTTAAAAACTCAAGATTTCAAAGCTTCACACATACAATCTACTGTTTCAATCTACTTACCGATCCCAAACATCAAGTGGATCATCTCCATCATACATTCGCAGTTCAGACTCAAAGGCCCTGAGGGGGGGGAAAAAAAGCCACAAAACATCCATCAACATGTGAAAACCGCTGGGTTGTATTGTGAAATTGTTATCACCTCATTAAAGGTGTAATGTTTTAAAGCTCATCCATACTGTCTCTGTTGGTTGATGGCAGAGCTGAGCCCATCTTGTTGTTGACTGAGCGCCTGGTGTAAGGCTGATATGGCTCTTCCCCGCCTCAGTGGCTGAATGTTCTCTTTGCATAGCTCCCATTCAACATCTCCTCCTTCTGCCATTGTGGAAACTAACACAACTAGATACCCAAAGACACAAACACACATAGACAAAGGTGTATGTTAGTTTTTCAGAATTTATTTTGAAGCTGATTTCATCAATTTGTTTAAAATCTCCTCTTGCACTCTCTGAATATAACTTATGTAGGAGGCTACTTTCCTCTGACTTCCAATTTTGATAATGGATTAATTGTTTAGGCCATTTTTTTTTCAAGAAAACATTCTATGGTTCAAGCTTTTCTGATGTGAAAATTGCTGTTTTTCTCTTTTTTTATAATGTATACTGGATATCTTTGGATTTTGGACTGTTGGTCTCACAAAACAAGACATTTGAAGACGTCACCTTGGGCTCTGGGAAACTGTAATGGACATTTCTCACTGACATTGTGTTGTATGAATGACTAATTAATTAACCTAAAAAGAAATAAATGGCAGGTTAAATTGATCATGAACATGATAGTGATTTTTTGAGAAAAATAAATTCTCTGATTCAAGCTTCTCAAATGTGAATATTTTCTTGCTTCTTTAGTCTTCTATGACACTAAACTAAATATCTTTGAGTTGTGGACTGTTGGTTGGGACAAACAAGGCATTTGAGGACGTCACCTTGGGCTGTGGGAAAAAGTGATCAACATTTTTCACCATTTTCTGGACTAAACAACTAATTGATTAATCGATAAAATAATCAACAGATTAATCAATAATGAAAATGATTGTTTGTTGCAGCCCTAAGTTGTTTTAGATTGTATTCCATTAGACTTAAAGTAGCACCATTATTAAAATGGAAAGCTTTGGGATGACATAAAAAGCTTTACTTGTGCCTCAATCATTTTTACATTTAGCTATCAGGGTTGTTAAACTATAGCTGTAAACCATCACATAATGCACTTTTATATAAATATAGTTTATCATTATTATTTAGGGCTTAGATTGGTGCTTGAATGAACAAACTGACTAGAATTCAAGTCATGGCAGTCATATGATACATGGACAATAATATGATTGTATGTAAATGTTACAGTGTAATAACAGTACATAACTTAGATCATAATTTATCAAAATCTGTTAATTAGCCAAGTATGTAAGCATACAAAGAATGTGTCTTGGCGTTTTCTCCCACAAACGCAACATAGAAGAATAAAATTATAACAAGTGTAAGGTGGTAATAATAATAATAATAATAATAATAATAATAATAATAATAACGAAATAAACAAAGTAGTAGAACAATTAAATGAAACATTCAAAATTCAAAATCTATTTACATAATAGGATAATAATAGTTTTGAAATGGGATATAAAACTTGAAATGAAATATTGATTGTACAAAGGAAATATGGACTCAAGTAAGTACACTGAAATGAAGTGCAGGAAATATATGAAGGTGGCAAGAGCAAAACCTAAATGTGATATGTGCAATAAATGTTGCAACAGTGGAGGTGCATTGTAAAATGTACAAAGTCCAGTTTGATGAAATATATGAAAGTGACCAGTGCAGGGTTTACATCTGAAAGATAATTGGTTAGACTGAATTAACAACCAAGAGGTAAAATGTTTTCATCTTACGTAACATAACAACATTTAACCCAGAAGCTATTGTAATGTGTAAACTGTATTATTATTTATCTTACTTAGTGAGCGCATGACGTGGTGAGCTAACACGCTAACTAACGTTAGCCAACATTAGCTCGATCGTTTTTTGTCGTTGTTCACAATATTACCAAAATAAACCAGCTACATGTTAAAAAACAAAACAACGAGTCAACAAAATGGCATTTTTCATACCGCTCACACACCTCCTTTGTGTCTTTTTTCGGATTATTACAGCTTCACCGTTGACGCTTCAGTATTTTTGAACGAGGACCGCGACAGAATTTGGAGAAAGCTGATTGGAGGAATCGTAAACAGGAAAACGCTAAATGACGTCACACCGCATCTTCCGGGATGTTTCCCTGTTTGGATTGTGTCAACGCTGAAAGGTTGAAATAGATAGTTAGCTGCCAAATTATTGTTCAAATAGCTGCCTTTACATATTTACCCGCTATTGCAATACTGGAAATTATAATAGCGTGTCTCATGACTTTTGGCACGTGTCGTCATGGACAACCGTTGTTACTGTTGTGCATCAAAGTTCAGCCTCTTCAAGAAGGAGGTAAGACGTTGCTGGCTAACACTATTCACTATATCTGCACGTTAAAACGTTTTACGGATAATAAACGGTGTGATTTGCGTTGTAAATGTGCTCACAGCTGGGATGTAAGAACTGCGGCCGCTCCTTCTGCTCCAGCTGTCTGACTTTCAATGCTGTGGTGCCTCGCTGTGGCAACACCCATCAGAAGGTCTGCAAGCAGTGTCATGATAATATGACAAGGTAAAAGTCAAACCATGCTAAGGAAGTTAAACTAACTGTCATTACTAATTAACATTTATTAACATGATAGTTTCTTACCTGTCTTTAATTTCTGTGTTGTAAGTGGGGGTCCTCCTAACAGTGGTGGAAGATGGTCCCCTCCTGAAAATTACAAAAAGTCAGTATATGATCAAATTTGTAAACATGACCCTTTGTCACACACACACACACACACACAGCAGTTTCATAATATCAAAAAGTTTATGGTTTGCTCCACAGACGAGTTGCTGCGCTTGAGGCCAAACAACAAGGACAGGCGATGCAGCCTCTTGCACAGGGAGGCAGTAGAAATGCTAAAGCAGGTCTTCTCCCAGCCAAAGGCCTGAGTAAGGAAGATCAAGCTATTGCTGAAAGGCTTCAAAAGTTGAAAGAGGACACTACACCAAGTAATGTCATTATATTTTTGGCAGCTACCAGTTTGATCTTACAAATTGTAACAAATTCTTACACGTTATAAATTTTTATCTCTTGTACAGAGTCTATCCCATCTGAGAGAGAGATTGAATCTCGCCTTGCTGCTCTAAAAGCTCCTAGCCGGCCAGTGCCTTCCACAGGGGAGATGGAGGACCGTCTGGCAGCTTTAAGGGGTCAACCCCCACCTTCACAAGCTCCTCCACCTGTGAGCCAATCACCTGCTGACTTGTTTGTTGTGTCTTTTGCCTAACAGTGCAGCTGATTCACAGCATAACATATTTGCAGCTAATTAGAAGGAAACACATGCTAAATATGCTACATTTTATAATTGCTTACAAGTATATTTGCTTATTGTGTTCATCTAAACAGGTGCACCAACCTCCAGATAACAGGACTCAGACTGAACAAGCCAATGATCTGATAACCCAGATGACAGATGAAGTTGCTATAGACAACCAGCAATCAAATCCTGAATGCAGTAAGATGTTACTCCTCTCATTGATTTCATCCACATTCAATTAATAATTAATGACACAGTAATATTATAGTTTTGTGTAGCCATAACAATGTAATTAAAGATTATGTTATGACCAGATTCGGACTCCAAAAACCTACCTTATTCAGCAATTATGTGAATCTTCCAAATACGGTCAAACCGATAATTTCCTCTGCAGGTGTAGATGGTCGTATGAATGACCTCAACAAGGGGGAGGAGGGGACATTGGAGGAGAATTTGGAGGAGAACCAGGATGCAAGTAAGCAGCTTGAGGCTGAGAAGGCCCGTCTCCTTGACGAGGCAATGGAGGAGCTGAGGAAGGAGCATGTCTCCCAAGATCAGATCCTCCACATGGCGAAGAGGCTGGCACAGCTGAAAGGGCAGGACCCAGACAAAGGTACCACACATTTCAGTTATACTTGATGCTTTATGTGTACAATCTGTGTTTTACATGTTTCTACAGTATGAAAATAAAGATATTTGTGTTCCACTTACTTAACTGTGTTTGTTATCTATATGTTCACATCGGAATGTCATAAAATATGATAAGATGATTTCTACTCAATGTAAAACAGAAATGCAAATGCCTCAGTGTGTCAGAAACCTGTCATTGCTTTATTTGTCACTTTTAGTTACTATGGAGGACTTCAAGCATCCCGACAGTGATGAAGAGACTGAGGAAGAAGCTGTGAGGAGGGTGTTAAAACAGGTCTGTGATTTATGGCTAAATAAACTCCTCACTGTAGATGATAGTGCATCTTACATAATACATTTGTTTTTAAGTGCATATAACACATGTAAAGATGATCTTGAGACTACTTAAGGTTACCACAAGGGGCTGCTATTTTGTCATTTTAATAATTTGTAATATCAATTAAAGACTTTCTGCTCTGTATTTTTTTTGTTGTAGCTCTCAGAAGAAGCTGCGCTGGATGAGGCCAGTGGCTACAACATACCTTTAGAACAGAGTGGACCCAGGAACACGGAAAAGAAAAAAACCTCTAAGAAACCGGTACTAAACAATAGTCAAAAAATAAATTTGACTTTTTTAATAAGTTGTAAGACAGAATTAAGTATAATTCCCTGTTTATCTGATGTGTTTGAAAGACTCCAACAGCCAAGAGTAGGATTTCCCCAGCGGCCGTTGCACTTCAGCCATCAGACAGTGATGAGGATGAACTTCCATGGTGCTGCATCTGTAACCAAGACGCCACCCTTCGCTGTCACACCTGTGATGGAGACCTGTACTGCAACCGCTGCTTCAGGTAGCACATCATAATAATACCTGCAATTCTGGTTTGCCACTCGCAGAAGAGCTTTGCATGGAAGTCTGTGCTCCGATGCCCAATAAAGATGCATGTGATTTGGAATGCATACCATGACCCAGATAAATTACAGGCAAGCTGCTGCCAAACTGTTAAGCAGCATGAATATAAAGTATTTAGTGTGATGAATTATCAATCCACACTCCATTATCTCCCCAGGGAAGGCCATGATAAATATGACAGGATGGAGCATCGCACCGCTAACTACACCGCGCCAAAGAAGAAGAGGAAGACATGATAGTGAGACTGTGCTGTTGGTGTCGGCCTTATCAGGTTGTGGTCAGTCATCACTGTTAAACTAGTGCTTGAGCCTGAAGCGTCCACTTATTGTTAATAAAACAGTGTCACAGTAACGCTACTTCCTCTTCAAAGCAAGCCAGAAAACCTCATTTTAACCCGTCACTTATCATATCCAATCATTCAAAGGAAGAGCATCTTTTTTCTGTAACTGCAAATGCTGATCAAGATGATGAAATTAAGAAACAATGGGTAACATTTATGGCAGAGCAAAGACTAGACATAGACATAAACCTTATTGTAAATGTAGTACGATATGTATGATATGTGAAAGATAGTTCTTATTTTTCTTTAATGTACAAAAAATAGAGGTATGTACATTTAGCAAAGGCTGCAAGACAGTGTAGCTACCTTCATAAAACTGCACAGCTTCTGTTTGCAACCGTCCAACTGAATAAGAAGCTTGAAGTGTTTTTCTGTGTCACTTGTCCTACTTCCCAAAAAGCAACAAAGCCTCATCTTAAATGCACTTTCCGCTTCTCACCGTTTGATTATTTTTCAATTTTGACAACACATACAGAAAGCAGACGCATCACGAGCTCATCTGGGATGATGTACGATCCCAGACTACTGTCAGCTCTGGACTGACAAAGTACAGAGGAGTCAGTATAAAAGGATTACTGATGGCTTTGTTTTCTTTTGGCAGCCACTGCAGTCACTCTTGTAATCTATGTTTGGCTACGAGTCTGACATGAATATTGCCTTTCTTGTCCTTGCGTGTAATTTCATTATAACTGGATGCACTAGCGTTAGGCGCTGTGTCACATCTTTTAGCGAGTGTAGGATATTTTTTTAAGTTATATTTTTAACTCTGCAGCCTTTTTTTTTTTTTTTTTAAATCACAGATATCACCACTCGACAAAAAAATGTCGCAGTCTGGCAAGCCTTGTCGGAAGTGTGGTCCTACAGTATAGATGGCGTGTGTGTCAGAGAGGCAAGAGTGGAAGTGGGGGCGAACCAAGCAAATTACTATAATGGAGCCTTTAGCCAGAAGACCCTCTGTGTATGACAGACAGAAGACCAGAGTGCAGTTTCATCAGTGTGCATTACTGTCTAGCCAACTGAGCAGAAACCATAATTACACTCTCCTCCGGGGGCTTGTTCCATTAAGGTTTGTATGGATACCGTTACTGTGTTTGCCTTTTTTCTGGCCATGTCATACACGGACCACAGACAGGAAATGGAAGGGGATAATGGACGCATACTTAATGGCCCTTCCTGCTACTGATTTCACTGTGTTTACTCTTAGACATGACATGTCATCGTCTCCTTTGTTTCCATCACTCTGTTGAAAAATTTACGCTAGAAAACAAAACCTTGCTTTTAGGGAGTGATATCCTGACCGCCATTCTACAGTAAAGGCTCACAGTTGTCTCTGGGCAGTAGGACATAATCGTTCTTTAAAGGCAAATCAGTTTATTAGAGCAGAAATAAAGGGCAGTTGAGGTAATGGGGTAGTTAAATCGGTACTGTAAATTGATGGATTTAATAGACATGTCAATATTTGTTTGTGTGTGTGTGGAATGAATAATACCTGATGATACCAAACTCAGTCGCTTTCTTGACTGTTTCTGTGAAATCAGATGTAACCCTTTTAAAACACATCAACACCCATGTCTTGAAAATGTTCAGTTTTATTTTGACCTACAACACTGTTATTAGAACAAAAATATTTATGTACATAAATATCCAACGGAAAATGTACAGTCTTACACAAAAAAACAAACAAACAAACAAAAAAAACAGTCCGTCTGAGTAATAGTCAGTACATCTTTTATCACATGTACATTATTGGTATGTTTAGGGGAGACAAAATGTTAAAGCAGTCCATACATTAAAGTGAAATACAAAAAAAAAACATTCAAAACCCAACTGCTCGGTGTTAGACTGATGCTGACCCAGGAAGAGAAGTCCCACTGACATGTGAACCGCATGTACGGGCATCCAAACAGTTAACACGTAGGCAATCAGAAGTTAAGAGGCTCCATATTGTCTCAATTCTTTATTTGACCTATTATTTCTTCAAGGGACCTGACATTTTGCGTAGACCCTTTATCCTGTAGAGCAGCCCGTTGATAAAATCCTACAGAGAACATGGACACAATATTTTTTTCTGCATGCAACTTTTACAAACTAGAGAAGACAACAGTAATAAATAAAGCAATAAAACAATAACATGATTTTTCTCTGTAAATAAATATTGCAAAATTGTTCATCTCTATTAAGCTTGTCTGTAGTATCTCATATGTAATTGAACTTTTTAATGTCTCACCTCTTTTGGCTTTCCGCATTCCTGCAACAACTCCTAACAAAAGAAAAAGGAAAGAAACCAAAAGGCGTAGTTACAACATTGGATATAGCTTTTTCACCTCAAACATTGCAACACTGGATTCCAGCAAGGGTCAAGTGCTTGTTAAGCTTTTAGCCCACATAGCAAATAGTCAAGCATGTACCTAGGTCGAGTAGGAACAAAGTGTTAAAACGTTCAAATTCTTTGCCCTGAATGTTGCACTCCTGGGACTCAGGTTGTCCTTTGTTTGCAGAGCTGCAGTTTTGGGTGCCAGTTCCATGAAGTAAGCAAAAACAGTGAACTGAAATAAACGTCTGAACAAATAAATAGAGATTGGTGTAAAATGTAATTGTTTTTGTACACACACTCACCTGCAGTCGGGTTCTTTGCCCCTCATCTGACAGCTCCAGGAGCTCATCTATGTCAATCTCTAACTCCGGGATATCTTCCTCCTGTAAGAACAGAGAGAAATAAAAGTTAAATAAAATATAGGAATAAGAAGTTATCACCATATGTCCCACGTTTGTATTCCTGCATGGTACAAAAGCTCATGCAAACATTGTATAATGTGGGCTACTTGCCAATCCTTGATCATAGTGGTAGGACTTTCCGCACTACTGAGCAGAGTCACTCAGATGGAAAAGAAGATGTGATGCAACATAGTATGGATTTTATTACAGCACAGTTGAATGTATACTTTAGTATTAAGTTTTAAAACGTCAACACCTTACTATTACAAGCAGTCAAAATGCCAGAGTTATAGTGTTGGTTCTAAGGTAGAAATAAGACTAAATACTGTCTTTTTCTTCCTGATATAACAGTGATATGATTGATAATGTGCACATGAGCACAGCTGAAGAGAAGTGAGGCATGAAGGAAACAATGCTCCAGGAGGCCAAACTTGCCACATGCCACCAGCCGATGTTATGGATGGATTACCCAGCTGGCATTTAACTCAACTATTACTGAGAGATTATTTCCACTGTAAATGTTTTCTAAAGAATATATTCATCTCAGCTTCTAAGAAAGGTTTTCCCACATTTTGTACCTAAATTAAAACACAAACCCAAGGACACAATCAACTGTAATATAGTTAACTCTTCATTTTCTAAATCCATACAAACCCTTTTTTCAAAAAATGTTAGCATTAACTAAACAGTTTCTGGCAGCACATTGAAAGATTAACGCCAACCTCATGTAAAAACTGTAAAACATGGCACAGAGTCTCCAGTTATAAAAAGTAAATATAGCAAAGTAATCAGTTCATATCACAAGCTCTTTTCCGCGGCTTTCAGCTACAATTTCAGAGGAAGGAGGAGTGCTTACTGGAGGAATCCTGAACACTGAGATATCTGGAGTCAGCAGGTATACACTCATATTTGACAAGTGGGGCCTCTTTTTAAGAGGAATATTTTCCAGTTGGGGAGTTTCCATGGCTGGTGAGGATGGGGCTCACACAGTTTTCTGGATGAGGAGAGAGCTAATCAATGTGGAAGTGCTGAGTGGCGGAATAGATGGGCCCACCTTCTGAGTCCCCTGTGCCCCCTCTAATTGATACATGCTGCCAGTTTGGACCCTGTGCGATTCTGCTGATGTCTGCATTAGCATTGCTTTTTCGGTCCGTGCTGTTCATTTCTGTGTTGTGTGGCCTTCGTTTTTTACCAGCTCTGTGTTAGGCTGTGGATGGACTTTTTTGGTTGTGGTTTTTGTACTTGACTGGGTTAGTCCAAGTACTTCTAGATGACTGTTGTGTACTTTTTTCTGCAAAAACCTGAAATTAATATGAAGCTACAGCAGGCTATTGTAATAAAATTTAGTGATAAATATACTGCTATTTCTCATGCCAAATTATGTGTATTCTCTTTACCCTCTTGGCATTCGACAGTAAATTTTAATAACAACCGCTCTGATTGCTGCAGCATCATGTTAGCTTTGGCTGAGCCTAATAGCTCTTTTTTCTAGTGAATGAGGACTGTTTATTTATCCTCCATTAATTACATGAAACTGTGATTGGCCAGCTAGAGCTCCTTGTAAAGCAAGTGATGGATGGATGTGAAAATGAAACCTCCATATGTGCTACGTCAGCTGTGACTATAAAACAGGGAACAATTCAAAACTTTAATTGTACTGATCTTAAACCTGTTCTGTCTGCCTGTGACTGCAGCACCATGCAGACCAGAGAACATGTACATTTATCATGAGGAAGTGCTATATGACCCTTCCATTAACTTCTCAGCGTTTCATGTTGCATTTAGTCATAATTTTCAGCTTCAGAGTTACCTTCATTGTCAAAGGAAAATAGCATTTTAATGAGGCCTCTGGGCAGAAATGTCTTCAGCAGCACTTTTTGAAGTTAAAAGCAATAGAAGCTAAAATGAATGTTGGCACTAATATTGGAATTCATGAATATCAAAGTGGTTCTCAGTGGATTGCAGCTTCAGACGGCAGTACAGATGCAGTCTAAATAAGCAGTTGAGTTTTGTCAAGGGAAGATGACCTCCGCAAGAATTTATAATTCAGAATAATTCATAATATTTCATCATAATTAGGAGTTGACCTGTTTTTTGCTCTTAGGACTCCTCAGAGGTAAGAACTCAAATTTCAGAGTAGCAGCATGATCATGTAAGTGTCTTTTCAAAATGTAGTTATATGAAATCTATACTTTATATATATATATGTATAATTCTTCCAAGTACTTGTAGTTCTTCATCTTTATTGCACTGTGATGTGTTGGATTTTTCTTTTTCCAAGAAATACTTGTTTATTATACATGTATTATATATGTCTAAATTTGCATATTAGTCAGTCTCTCAGTCCATTCAACACTTTCATTTATCCAAACTACCGGCCAGAATGCCATGAAATTAAGTATTGATATTCATGGTCTATAGTAAATTATTCTGTATGGTTTTAATGATCCCTTGACCTTCCATCTAGGGCCAGGTCACCATCAGGTCAAAATTTGCCCTCTATCAATATTTTCGTCCATGGCAGGTATATTGAAAAACAGACTGAAAATTTGCTGTGGATAGTCGTGATCCCCAGCAGTCAACCTATTTCTAATCCCCTCTTCAGGATGTCTGTCTGACACTTATGTATCACGGGTGTAATGAGGCAGCTAGCAGTTAGCCTTTTTTTATCTGTTACTATTTAAAGCAGGTTTAGTTAGTGAACAGTGAAATCAAACATTAAACACAGCGCGGTTCCATTACCCACGCTGTGTTTTGGCTGTTCCGATGATAAGGAAACCATGCCCAGGAAATCTAGCTGTTTTGAGAAGATGCCAGTGTGTGTTAAACTTATCAGACCCTTCCCTTTTCCTGTTAGAGGCGCAACTGCCCGCAGATCAAAATATTCATTAACTAAAGTTTAAAGAGGGCCAACAGAATGTAAAGATACCCAAATGTAATTGTCTAATTATACAAGAATGGGCTAAAACTTAGGAAAGTGTGATGTTATTACTCTGAGCCCACAACTAATCTGAAGCTATTGTAACCTTCTGTCAGTTAATATCCTGCAGTCTATGTATTTCAATTAAACTGGCGGTCACTGACAAAACCTCTCTGGAAAACATTGATCTGCGCTGTACACACACAGGCCTGAATGTTGCTCACCATTTTCAAGTCTATCAACTGTTTTTCACACCTTTTTTTTTTAGTTTATCATGTCTCAAAAGGTGTGAAGTTTGTTAAGAAGGTAGCCATTCCAGACCAAGGCAGCACTTGTATGAATTAGAGATGCAGCTAAATAATTCAGGTGGCAACACAGGGGACTGATGGTAAATGCTTCCACGCAGAAGACTCGGAGAACCAACAGAGTAACCTTCTCCTGAGCCCATGCAAAATTTATTACACTGGCCAGTGTACATGGACAGGCCATGCTTAATTCCACAGAAGTGGCTAATGCAAATATCCAGTCTATCCCGACTAGAAAGTAAAACCATCATGTTCACAGGGCAAAGGACGCAGACTAGCTGGCTATCCTTAGGAAAAATGTACAGAAGAGGTACCTCAGATAGCTTCAGTGTATGATGACGGGTGTTATCATTACTATTGTTGTTGCTATCTCTTGTCATCTCATCAATCACACTGAGAACCCATCCTTCAGCTATCTGGGGAAACATGCAAATCCACTATCTGTGCTGCACATGTACTGCGTGTTAATCCTAATGTTAAACTATATTAGAACCGGAATATGAAAAGGCTATGTACTGCAAATGTGAAATAATTGTATGTTTCTGGGACAAGATCAAAAAAGTAGACAGAGAAAGACTTGAGATCTGTTTTTGTTATCCGGATGTCCTGGTTTTCTCAAATGTGATTTATTCCACCCTCGGCTTCACAGGCATATTACCATATATTACCACAGGGAAGAAGGCTTTGGGTGTAGACGGAATGAAGCTCATGAAATAAGTATTGTGATGAGGAATACAATAGTACAATATTGAAAATCTCTAGCACTCAGCTGTGACTGAAGTGTTTTAAAATGAAACCAACTGGGGCCTGCTCGCACCATCTATTGGTTTAGAAAAAGGTGAGCAGAGATAACTGCAGATGCTAGTTGTCTGTCACCTGATTTGCTCCTTGTTAGTCTGTCATATGGAAGTGGACGCATGGTCATGGTCTCCATTCTTAGTACTGTATATGCCATATACAAAGGGCTGCTTGTCAGTGTAAGGAGATGCCAGACAGAGATGTAGGGGTGGCTACAGGCCATCTACAGCCAATGGTCTCTGTGTGGTTAGAGAATTAAATGAGAAACACTTTGTCTCTACCTTCTCCGGCATGAAACAGAGGCGGTGTTGTCATCTGATCTGCATCATCATTAGGATGCCTGTGCTCCTGAACAGACACCCCTGATTCCAAGCTGCCTCGTGGGCGATGAGACATCTGTTGCCATGGTTTCCCCTTGGAGAATGCCAAGCAAATCAATATGGAGCCTCTGACATAATTGGATTGTATCCCACTGTACAGGAGCGGAGTTCTGAAGGTTGTGTTTGTGTGTGTGTATGTGTGTGTGTGTCTTGTGAGCTGTAATTCCTGGTACATATTAAACATAATCATCTATGCAATGAGGCCATTAATTAGGTACACAATGGAAATAATGAGCACACATTTCCATTTTATAACTCCTGTCCTCAGACATGCATTGTGCTAAAATAAACACCGTATCTTAAAGCACCGATGTTTTTGCCTGGGTTTCAGAATATCTAGTTACCACCACCGTTAATCATCATCTATATATTAGTTTCTATCATGCAGTTATTGAGTCATTGTGTCCACAAGAACATGTCTGCGAACAGACACAGACCTTAAAATGATGACATAATGTCCCAGATGCCATCATGATAGCAAGGATATAAAAACTGCAACATTTAGAGAACATTTAAAAATAAAAAATATCCTCTTTAACCCTGCCCTTAGCATTTATTTGTATGACATTTACTGATAATTACTTTATCACTTATGAAGTCACATGAATATACTTTCTTCTTCCTCAATACTGGTTGTTGCTGATCATAGAATCTAAGCTCTTCAAGTTGACACAGTGTAAAACCATCTTCTAAATGCCTCAATATAAATGTGACCATATGGCAACCATATGTTTAATGAGATCGAGGTGTTGCGTTGTCAAGGTTGCAACATGCTTAGAAATGTTTCTTAATGACTTCAGACATCACGTTATGGAAAATAGTCTTATCACTATGGTCAAAGATCACGGTACACACCGAACAGCTGATAGATGTGGTTAGTTTGATGACACATGAGGGCTTGTGTGCCAAAAATTGCAGCCATGAAGCGAAGCCTCTTGCCTCCCACCCACTCCTCTTTTAGGTGGCTGTAATCTTTTTCCCCCCTTTCATACGTGATGGATAGCCCACCACAGGCACCTATGAGCAGTTCAGTGCCTCCCTCGCTCCCTTCCCTCACCTCCTCCTCAGGCAGCGAACACAGTGTGTGTCTGTGTGTGTGTGAGCCAACCCTAACCTACCTCACAGTCAAACAGCAGGTGCAGCTGCCCGTCGATCCACTCCTCGATATCCAGCCTCCTCTGCAGGTCCTTGCGGTTGTATTTGACTGTCAGCTTCCCCAGCTTGCGGTGCGCCGGCTCGTCTGTTTTGTCCGTTGCCTGGAACATCACCCTGGACTGGGTGCTTGGCTCTGACGCCATGGCTGCCACGGCCCTCAGGAGAACCGTGGAAACACACTGAGCTCTCTCTCTCTCTCTCTCTCTCTCTTTCTCTCTCTCTCTTACACACACAGACAAACAGAGGCTCTCACACGTTCGTCTTGCACGTCTCTTCTCTGTCTCTATCTCTGCTTCTGCCTTCCAGTGGGCTGCTGTTCCCACGCGTATCTCCTGTTATCTTGTTGAGTGTTTGTGCTCTCCCTCTATATAATGATGGCTCTGGTTCTCTGCCTGTCCTCGTCCTCTCTCCCGCTCTCTCTCTCTCTCTCCAAAGCTCACTGTCTTGCTCTCCTTCCCTCCTCCTCTTGCAACACCCACTGCTTGCACCATCAGGAGGATGGTAATGAGATATGCCTCTGTGTGTATGTGTGCTTGTGCAAGCATTTGCGTGTGTGAGCGCATGGACATTATAGGGTGTGTGCTTGCTGTTTGCATTCTTCCTCTGTGTTATAGCAGGTGGGAGAGCATAGGTCAATTACAGCAACAAAAACTGGGGTGAGTGGGCGACAATAAAAATCAAGTCAGGATTATTACTAAAAATATGGCAACATGGCACTGTTGACGTCATAAAAAGGAAAATCTTACTATAGATCTGTTTTTGTTCTCCTATCTATTGATGTTTTGATATGTAGACATCTACATACCAACACAGCATTTATTATTCACCCAGTAAGAGTGTCTAAAGTATTTATCTGCTCACAAAGTCAAAAGGGTTTGACGTGCTAAGGGCTCTTGTGTTCGCAAACACTTCCAACAATAGCTGGGTCCCCCTGACAGGTGAGCCAGGGTTCCTCTAGTGTGATACCTGCCCCGTCCTTTATACCAGGCATTATCAGGTGTACGTTTAATAAGCCTTGAAGTCAAATTGGCATCCTCAGTTACCATAAATAATGGATGGATAGGAAAGCACTATTTATGGCTGTTGAGAAGTCAAATGTCAAATAAAAGTCTTGAAACCTATTAATGTTTGCAAAGTCAAATATCAACAGTAGCAAATAATCTAAGGTCAAAAATTCATAGTGTTACATCCCAGTACCAAATTATTACAGCTGAGACAACAGAGACAACAGGCCGCAGAGTTTCCACAGATCCTATTACAATATGAATAATGGGGTTCAGTTTTTTGTTTTGGCAGGGACTATCAATCAGCTATAGCTGCTGCGTGTGTTCACCCACTGATGCACCGTCTGTTACAAACACTGAATTATTGAGTGGCCTCCAGCAGCTCACCTTTCCAGGCAAACAAATTCATTCATCTCATCTTTTGCTACTTGGTTCTGCACCGCCGAGTTGTCTAAAAAAAAAAAAAAAAAAGGGGTGGGGGGGTGGACTGGAGTCGTGTGCTGGGCCTTCTCACCTCAACCTTGCCTGAGGGACTTGTTGTAGGTGGGAGGAGTGAAAGGCAGAATAAGTAAATCCTGACCTCTACTGTTTTATCTTCACTGTATGATGGTAACAAACTCATCAACATTGTCAGGTAGCTGCATGTGGATATTACCATATTTTTTTGGAAAAAGCCAATTATTCTCTTGCTTAATTTTTCTGGAATTATGATTCAGCGTAAACACAAAATTAATTAATCTACCTGTCAAAGACAGAGCGACCACTTCCTGTTTCTCCTCAGTCTTAGTTGTTGACAGGTTCATGTGTGGTATTATGACTCATCACGTACTGTAATTGGATGACTCAGAGCATGAAGTAGCTCAGTATCACTACTATTATAAAAAGAAGATTGAGATCTTGTGAATTTAAATGCCATGTTACTCAATATGTGTGAGAAAGAATTTGCCATAAAACATGTTTTACAATGCTTTAAGAATCATAAACTCCCCTCTTCAAACTTCTTCAGCTGTAAGTGGGATCATACTGCCACCTTCTGGGTTAAAGATAAACATGCTGGGTAGCATCTGAATCTGAGAGATGAAGTCCACAACTCACATACTTCATCACACATGTGAAGAAGTATGTCTGTTTCAGAAAGATAAATGCACTTTTGACATTTTTAAATGGGGTAATGACATTAAGTTTGTTCCATATTATAAGCATCAAATTAAAAAATTACTTTAAAACAAAATTAATTTTATTTTGCTGTGGTATTAAACCGGATTTAGCAAGCTTATTTCTACACATCTTTTTTTTTCTTTTTTTTTCGTAATCCTATCCTGTTGGGAAACCATTTCCATTAACCTCCAGTAGCTGTATGATTTTTTTATTTTTATAGTTGTATTTGTACAATTTCTTCAGGACTTGTTTGGGGGAAATAATGATTTATGTCATTTTTATTAGTTGTATTGGTATTATTACAAAATCAGGAGAATTGCTCACTGTAGAAGTTGGTAAATAACCTTAGTCCAGTCCCTAAAAAGCTTAAAATTGTCCCTATTTTGAACAAAATAATGTTTTAACGAAGAAGAAAAATATTGTAAGACGGAAAAAAACGGTCATATAATAATGATAAACCTCATATCAGCTTTCCTAAACTAATAAGTATGTGTTGCACAATGGTCACTGGGTCAGTGAAAAGATGACAAACGCTCTGAAAAACAAAGGGTCAAATCTTTATCTTTATCATCTCAATATTGTATATGTTTGCATGTGTTAAAGATGCCTCACATTCACACACACACACAAAGCTGTGTGCTTGTTTGTTTGAGACTCCAGAAGGGAGTGGCATGGCAAGAACGGAATTTCACTTCCTGTATCTCTCAGATGACTCACCTGGGCAATGTGGTTGAACGATTGCACAGGTTTCTGTCGACATCAAACGATTAACTCTCTTGTGAGAGTTCCAGAGTTGTAGGAGATCAGATCAACCCGGAAACCTATGAGGAAGGTTGGAACTTCTTTTTTCTGGCTGCTTATGAGAAAGTAAGAAGGTAATTTTACGTCAGTGTCTTGAAAGGTGATTTGCGAACAGAGGTAGAGTGTGTTGTTGGCCCTTTTGCGGCCTAAACACTCATTGAGGACTTTTTTTTCACTATCAAGTATTTTTTTTCCCACAGACGTCACTGTCTTAACAGGTGGACAGGTGGACAGGTTTTTTTTTTTAAATTATTTGTGTGGAAATCTTTACAGGACTTTAAATTCTTATAATGAATTCATTGGGAGCGCTCCTGTTCCTGGTGGTATCGCTACACTCCGGGGCTGGCCAGAAAACTGGTGAGGAATGTTTAAACCAGTTTAAGAATGGCAAGGAGGATTTTGTCCTCGATGCCGACGAGTCTGTGAAAGACGGAGCGACGTTCCTTTCGTCCCCGAAGTTGGACCGATACAAGGACTGCGTGGTCTCCTGCTGCAAAGATCCGAAGTGCAATGTCGCCTTCATGGAGAGAGGGGAGGAGGAGGGCTCCATCAAATCATGCTTTCTGTTTGATTGTCTGTACAAAAAGAAATACGCCTGCCGCTTTGTCAGGAAGAAGGGATACGTCAATTACATCCTGGAATCCGTTTATGACAGTTACCTGGAAGTGGATGTCCCATCAAGTAAGACCAGACCCCTTATTACACTTAAAAAAAAAAAAAAAAATTCATATGCATATCAGGAGATCCTAATAGTTAATATGTATATCTCTCACTCACACACACACATCACAGTTTTGGCCCCTTTTTAAAAAGACTCATGAAGCACCCCTTATCTGTAGTATCACAATGCTGCTTCTGTAGAACTCTATCTGATAAATTCCAGTTAATACGATTCATGGCCTATTTCATTCCTGAAGATTGAAATTACAGTCTAGTTTCACCCTTGATTTGACTGTATATGTATGTCACATACCACTTAATTAAATGTTTTGGGGTAATTTACTCGTTAAAAATGGGAATCCAGTATTCCCTCAACATTGTGAGTGAACTTAAATCATTTCTTTCACTGTCTTTTTAGTGGTCTGTTCTCACAGTTTCTATTCAGGGTATGTGAGGCAACAGATTTTTGGCAGAAACCTTCACTTCAGCATGTTCACACACGCCAAAACCATTATGGCCCTTGGTGTAGTCTGAGGTTTTTGTTTCTATCTCAGATTGTTTTGGCCTCTACAGGTGTTGCATCTGTATTTGTGTCTGGAATATGCTCAAAAGTGCTGTAGATATGTATAAACTGATCTTGTGGTGTCATTTCAGATGAAAATGACCATCCACCGGTGGCCAATGGAGGCCAGGACCGGGTGGTCCAGCCTCAGGACAGCCTGACGCTGAATGGCATCACGAGCAAAGATGACAAGGGGATTGTGTCCTACCAGTGGCAAATGCTCACTTCATATCCACATGCTGTTATTGAGGTGAGTAAAGAGATTGTAATGCAAAGCTGTTCTTGCTACAATTATTTCAATCAGCATTCAGTCTGAGGCAATTTAGAAATTAGGGCAGAGTTTAGAATTATTTGTGATCCTGTGTCTGTGTGTCTTTTTAAATGTCCACGATAAAGTTATTTATTTGTGCATGTCACTTAATTGAAAACCTATTTGCATTGATACATATACAGAGAGTCATATTTGCTGATAATAAGAAATGTTTGTCTCTCTTTGTCTTGTAGAAAACCAATTTTCAAGACCAGATTATCGTGTCCAATCTGACATCTGGGATGTACAAGTTCCAGCTGACTGTCACAGACACCATCGGCCAGTCAGACTCAACCAAGGTCACTGTCCTGGTCCTTACCCCTGAACAGTCAGAGCGTGAGTATCTAAACTGTGTCCTATAGTGAAAATTGAGAATCTCACCAAAAATCACATGACTTAAGACCTCAACATGATCTGAACATATTAATGTACGCAGAACGTCTGTTTTTTGCTGCTGGTATTTGAATGCATACCAAACATTACGTCTTATAGGCCAAAACTTCATAACAATAATATCACACAAATTAAATCTTTTATGATATCACTTAATAAACATTGACAGTTAGGTGCTGTAGATTTAATAGTCATAGCTGAGTTTCAGCCAAATATGACTCATATGTCTGCTGTATTTGTTGACATTTCTTTTGGCTTATTCACCATCACCTGTCTTGGGTTTTATGTTGGGACATAGTTAAGATTGGGGTGAGAACTGTCTGTCCTTAAAAATTTTATGGACTCTAATTCCTTCCCTTTTATTCACATTATTGATCTATTGTTTTTGCTTTGCACATGAAGAGCTCAATTTGGAAATATCGTTTTCCAACCAGGATGTGTTTCTTCATGTCTTCATGTCGTCATGTCTTACGTCAACCTAAAAGGATAGATTTCTGTGTAGCTCAACTCAATGGTGGCTGCGCCACTGTTTTGTATTTGTCACAGGAGTGAGCCTTCCCATCTAAGTTGTGTGATCAAACCTGTCATGGCTTGTCCACCTAATTCCTGTTGACTGAATGATGGCACAGCACCAAGATAGACAGATAAAAGGAGATTAGAGCGGGTTCAGCTTTTGCAAGGGAAGACAGTTTGTGGCGAAAACTGAAATAGGGAACTAGTTGGGGTTTTTTTTAATTCTTTCATAGGAAAGTGATTTGTTAACCCTGGTGTCATATCAAGTATCCAGGTCACCTCCTTTGAAACACAACACAGAAAGCTACAGTGAGGGTCTCTTGGCACTCCACCTTTTATGTTTGAAGTTTCTGTAGAAAATTGGTGTGAGAATTGCAGTTGGTGTGGCTTTTATTGCTCCACTGCTACCAACCCACTCTCTCCACCCCCGACTCAACAAAACCTGTCAGTCTGGTTCCAGCTTACGTTACACAAACAAGATGACTCCAGTCACAATCGAGATCTTCTTCAGTATTTATTGAAAGCCTTAAAGTTCTATTCTACAAAAGCACTTTTGCTTATGGCTGTGTTTATATGTTGTAGACTGAAGGACAGGGAAAGACTTTTAACCATTCTTTGGTTGAGTTATCCATTAACATCATGTCCTGAATAGTGTTAGGAATGTGCGTCAGTGGAATATGCATGGGTATGGCAGTGCCTCTACATGTCAATGCTGCAGATTTGCAACACAGTAATGAATGGATTGAATAACAATCCAACTCAGTCATGAATGCCAATCAGATAATAAGAACTTGGTAATGGCAGTGTAGCTTTCAGTCCCTTAGATAATTGTGCAGTCAGGGAACTTCTTTGTAATGTAATATTTGTAAATGTTGTACTTTACACCTGCACCATGGTGACATCTGTATTGTGTATCATCAACCGCAGACAGACGAACTACAGCGCTTTCCTTAACGTCACTGTCTACCGAAACAGGCCACTTCCTTTTCTTAGTTGTGCTTCAGTAAACATGGTAACTTACTACGTCATTAAGTGTCTGTTTCTCATGAGAAAGACACCAAAAATAGGAGAGACAACAAAAGATAATGGCACCATCTCTGGTATCAGATATGAGACAGAACTATTAATGGTTAGTGGTAACTTATTTATGGATTTGAAACAAGTGTTACATTGTGAAGTTTCTCATGAGGTCATCTGATGCACCGTGCATCTGTATTTTCATGTATTTGGAGTGATTACTTCAAAAGAAGTGTGCTGAGTACATAAGACAACTTTGCATATATATGACTACAGATGGTGACAAATTATAGGAAAAACCAATATGACATGGCTAAGTATGGAGTCAGGCCACCACAAGCCTCCAGAAGAGCTTCAGTGCTCCTTGCCAAGTCGGTGGAACTCTATTTGAGGGATGAACACCATATTCCCACATTTATATATACTGTATAACCTTTATTTAATCAGGTTATCGCATTAAGATCAAGATCTCCTTTGAAGGATAGACCTGAGTACAGCAGATAGAATGAAAAACAAACATTGCCAGGAATAACAAAATGACACATACAGTAGCATCAGAGATAATCACAGACAAAACTAAATAGATTTGAAGATGAAAGTTTATATTACATCATTTGGTCTTATGGAGATGGTGGTGGGAGCATTGTGTGTTCAACTGGGTTGATATCTGGTGACTTTTCATAATCACCAAACCATTCAGTGAGCCCTGGTGCATGGAAGCACCTGCATATGATCTGTTTCTCCATGTTTTTATTCAGGTTTTACCCCCCCCGTCTGTAGATTTTGCATTAAGGAAGCTTAGATAAGAGTTTTTGTTGCACTACTAACCAAATCATGACACTGTGGGGGGCAGGGTTAAATCATTAACTCTCAAACTTTCAAGAATTCTCACTATGGTGGAAGCTCTGTGGTGTGTGTGTGTGTGTGTGTGGTCCAGGTGTTCCTCACATTGTGGGGATGTAACTCTGTTTACACAGTCATGTTGTGGGGACTCGCCTCCATTATGGGGACAAAAAGCAAATCCCCTTAATGTAAATCATTAATTTAGGTTGAAGACTTGGTTAAAAGTTAAGGTAGGTTTAGGGTTACGGTTAGGCATGTGGTGGTTAATGTTAGGATAAGTCTCCAGGAAATGAAGTCAATGTGATGTCCTCTGAAGTGATAGAAACACGACTGTGTGTGTGTGTGTGTGTGTGTGTGTGTATAAAACAAGAAATAGCTTCTTCTTCCCTCTTTAAGTCACAAAGAAATAGAATTTTAATGTCCTGTCGCTGTGCACTGGTACATTCAAATTTTCAACCTAGGAATATAAAAATAGGGTTTGCAGATTTCCAGGAAGTATCAAAAAGCAAAGCAACTATTATTAATTGTGAGTCAAACATAACCCTCAACTCTCTGTCCCACCAGACCACTGTATGGCTCCAATGAAGATTGGGCCGTGTCGCGGTTCTTTCCCTCGCTGGCATTACAACGGAGCCTCAGAAGAGTGTGAGCAGTTCATGTTTGGGGGCTGCAGGGAAAATCTCAACAACTATCTCTCCAAGGATGAGTGCACCAACGCCTGCCATGGCAGAGGTATCTGTGCTCTGTGGTGTTTTTTGCAGCATGAATATATGTATATTTTGAAAATGAGACCTTTTTATTGAAGGGGATATGTTACAAAATGTGAGCAATGATTTCACCACAGAATGTAAGTAATTACTTCACCACAATGATTGTAGATATTTGATATTTAGATATTTGAACACAGGTATTTTTAGATATACATTTTTTGTGATTATAGCACCTTTCAGTGAAAAAAGGTAACATCCGCGCACTAAATCCAAGCCACAAAATTTAATCTGAACATTTCGATCCTACTCCGATCTTCATCAGGTCGGAATGTTTGTAAAAATGGAAAACCCACTCATATTTATACATCATGCACACCAATAGGCTGACACGCTCTATGATGACAGGTGTGGTTAACCATCCAAACCGCCCAGGGTGATAAATATCCCAAAGCAATTAATAATTCAATAAACTACAGAAAGAAGAGCAGGAATACAAAGGCCATACTTCCAAATATAGCACCTTTCAGACAATACTGTTTGTGTAAGTTTCTGTTTGTTGAAAAAGGAGATAGGCATCGTGAGAATAGGTGCAGGCAACAGTATGTGTTGCTTTGTCTTCCACAGTGTATTTTTGGGCGTGTTCCAAAGTCAGAAATGTTCAAATCCTGCTCATGTTGGCTTTTATATCGTCAGCAATCATTTAACATTTTTATTCAGAGATCACCTGAAAGTGTCCAGTGCGACAGTTGCTGAAATAGCTGGAATTACAACATTAGAAATGATCATCAGTTAAAGGAATAGTTTGACATTTTGGGGAAATACACTTATTCACTTTCTTGCTGAGAGACAGCCAGGAGAGGGTTAGCTTTAACTTAGGACAGCTAGCCTGACTCTGTCCATTATATCCTGTTTGTTTAATTTGTACAATAACTGAAGTGTAAAGAGAGCACAGTTTGGTTTTATGCAGGGTTATGTTCTGGACTATTTCTTGGCTGGGCCAGTGACACACTGAATGTCCCTGCCGCTTGACTGGTAATAATAAGTTAACTTGGTCATTTTTAACAAATTATTGAATATTAATCATATTTTGTTGTTTTTTTTTCTTTCAGAAAAAAGGGGTACTGGTAGAGGTTTACCAGTTCCAACACCAGGTATGTAAATACTGTTAATTAGTGGTAGAAATATTGTGTATTTGACCTTATGACACAATTTGTTCCATTAAACAGTTGATATTTGTTTTAATCATTACATCTTTTTTGAAGCTACTCTTTGAAGGAGCAGCTCTGGTGCCGTACAAGTGACATTTTCCTCTGTGTTTGTGTGCAGGAGAAAAATGTAATGGTCCATGTACTACAGAGGAATTCACCTGTGGGAATGGGTGCTGTCTGGATCCAGGCCTGGAGTGCGATTCAACCCCACAATGTAGCGATGGATCAGATGAGCAGAAATGCGAGGACTGTAAGCAGCGACTATGCAAACTAGGCTTCATTTTCATAGAGGCTTATGGAATTATACATGCAACAATGATATGATACTGATAAAATGTTTCCTTGAAAGACTTGCTAACTTGAATTATGTCCTATATGTCTTATCAGTGAACAACAAGTTTCGGATTCTGCTGCAGATTCCAGTGGATGAACAAAAAGGTGATTTGAAATTTTAGTTTTTGTGTTTTGTAGATTTGTGCTTTCCAAACCTTTGGGCATGATGATATTTGTTACTTACAGTGTATTATAAGTGTAGCATCTTCTTGTGATCTGTTAATACAAACTACGATCTCATTTTATTGTTGTTCACAGTACGCTGCACAGAGCCTCCTGACACGGGAAGCTGCAGGCACAGTCTCACTAAGTGGTACTACAACCCCGTAGTACAGGACTGTTTCCCCTTCAACTACGGTGGCTGCCAGGGAAATGAGAACAGATTTGACACCAAGGACTCCTGTATGAAAGTCTGCCGAGGTGTAACAGGTGGGTTGTTACTGATCTTCAAGTGACCATTTTACAGACATTTGCATCTTTTTGCATTGACTCCTCATAAATTGTCATCCTGTTTTTACCACTGAGATATACCTCATAGAAAATAACAGAATGCCACACATCCCAGACTTCTATCACCCAGACACACTGGTGAGAGGCCTCTACAGGAGGGTGGAGAAGATGGTATCATTTTCCCCATTCTTACTCTCCAGTCAGTCCAATTGCCACACCTGATTTTTTTTTTAATGGTATTTTACCTTTGGGGATACAGTAGTTTTGTTTGGGTTGACATTCTCTTCTACATCTGTCAGAAAGGTGCCAGCGTTTTTTACCTCCTCAGGCTATTTTCTGAGATTGTTTTCAAATCACATGTCACCTGTGGTGGCCCAGGGGGGAACAGATGACAGTTCAGACACGCACGCAAAAAAAACCAAATTATAAACAGGAAAACCGCTCTATATATTTAATATTTTTATGATAACAATGGATCAAATGAATATGTATAATGGGAAAGCCGTAACTTGCAGTGACAAACCCACATAGATTTGTCACCTGAGTCTGCAGCTCCACTCAGCTCTATTGAGTATATATATATATATATATATATATATATATATATATATATATATATATATATATATATATATATATATATATATATACATTTTTTTTTTTTGGTTTAATGGCCCATAACTTTGCTGTTTTGGCTCACTCTCACTGCAGGCAGCTGTTTTGAGCACAACAAAAAACCCCTGATAAACCATCTATTCAGAGAAATAGTTAGTGACGAGCTGGTGAATGTAGTGAAGCAGTTAACTGCTCAAGAGTCAGATATTTCCCTCAGATGTTAGTGGAGACCAAAAACTTAAAGGAGAGTGAATATTTAATTTCAGGGGAACATGACTCCAAATGAATGCTAACGATGCTCCATGTCTGCTGGATGTGTAAATTGGCAGCTGTTTGCTAACAAGCTTGCCATTTCAACTTGACAGGTGATCAGGTCAGCCTCTCTCTACTGCCCCCAAGTGGCTACATTCTTAAACAAAATAATAATTATTGCCGGTTTAATTTCCCTTCATAGCAGAATGTAAATTTATGTTTAATAGACACTTTTCATGTTTTGCATGAAATGTACCATATAAAAATTCTAAAACAATATCATGTTTTATTCCTTATTTCAGAAAAAGATGTGTTTGCAAGACAGGAGGAGTTTGAGCGCATGACGTCTGGATACGACATAAGTATATAACCCTTCATTTTTGCAAGATTTGATTTAGTGATCTGCTTTTTCAGTTTTACAGCCCTTTGTGGAGTGATCAAACACTAAGTTAACTTTTTGAATTTCCTTTTGATTTATTTAACAGGCACTATAGTAATAGCTGCTCTCCTGGGTGTAGCTATCGCCATCCTTCTGGGCATCCTGGTGTACTGCTTCATGAAGGGAAGGAAGAAGTCTTCACAACACCACCGTGTGCCCGTCAACAATGTCCCAGTCTCCTCAATGGAAGACAGAGAGCATCTCGTCTACAACAGCACCACCAAGCCCATTTGACCCCGCAGCCCTCTCACCTTTGATCCCTGTCCAGGTGGTGAGCACCACTGTTTGCCAGAGCTGTGTCATTAACTGAATGAACTCAGATTGATGAGAGAGGAAAGTGTCCGTTCACTCAATTTGAATGCGGGAGGGGATCTTATTTTATTTTTGTCCATAACACAGTTTTAAGGGTCTTCAATACTGAAATGTGATTTTATGATTTTAAGCTTGTTTTAAATGCAGCGGTGTGTGCAGTTTGTACTCAGGTTAAGAGAGAACTCATTTTGTTAGTGTGGAGGTAGATTAATACTGGACTTCATCCACATTGTTCCCTTTGGATCACTTCATAAATATTTTTTATTTTATTGTACTTGTTTCCATTAAACAATTTGATAGTCCTAGAGAAGAGCTCTTTTTAAAATAAAGTCAGTTCAGAAGTAAATTGACACTAGGTCTGTGCTGGGTTGTTCAGACTTCAAAGTTCAATTATTCTGAAAACTGAACTCTGGGAAATGTTGTGGATATATAATAACAATCCCTTCAACTTACTGAAGTCCTGCCCCGGCAACTTCTTCACCCTGTCAGATATCTTCTTCTCTGGTTTTGTGCATCATTGTTACATACTCCACTGGATTACATAGACATGCACCATGTTGTACATAATCTTAGTGTTTTTAGAGAGTAATATTTTACCTGAGAATGTTATTTTGTCAATGATTTCCCAAGTGTGTTTATAACAAGCATAATAGATACATTGAATACTGCTCATTTATACCTTATTCATACCTCAACAGCTTTGCTGTTGAATAGCTTGTTTGAATAACATTTAAATGTAACAAATCTTTGTACATAGCATCCTGTCACTTTAGCAGTATCATGATGTTTATACTTAATAAAAACATTAAGTCAAAATGTTCTTGGAAATGTGTTTCTTTTTTGGTCTTGCAACAGAGGCCAGCTTGTTTGTTTGTTCAGATTTTATCGACATCAAACTACTTGCATTGTGGTTAACAGTCTTGACAAACTTTGGTGTTGCTGCTGGTACACTGTTATCTGCAGACATAAGACAATTAACCTTTCACAGGATTCTGTTCCTTCAAGTTAAATTTCTGTTCATGTGCCATTTTTCTATTAAATTATGTAATACAATTTTCTCATTTCATCACTTATTTATAATATTTCTGAGCTTTAATACACTTTCTGGTTATTGGTTTTTATATGTATCAACATTAAGTGGCTTGTTTTTTAATGCTTCATGTTGTAGATGGGTTTTAGATGAGCATAACGTTACTCATCTATACAAAGCATACTGTATGTTCTTTTACTGCTGTTTTGACACTTCAGTTTCCCTGTGTGGGATCAGACAAGTTTAAAGTCATATCTTGATCATAGATGGACAGTTTAAATAGTTTAAATAGAAGCAAGCACTTTTCACCATTCATTATGTTTGCATACATTAAAACAAAATGTGTTACTTGTCTTCCAGATAGGTGTCATTAAAAAGATATCAGACCGTCTGATTCCCACCCACATTTCATATCTTCCAGTGACTTTGGGGATTCTGGTTTTGCAAGTCCTGATGTAACTTCTGTTATGATGCAATATATATTTTTTATAGGTGAAACTCCTGTTCAAATTCAACATAAAATATCACACACAGACATATTTTTGGAGCTTGCTATACTACTTATGTATGAACTGATCATTAAACCTCTGTTGAAGTTACTTTCGAACAGCTAATGCGATCACGTTTTGCGTGAGAAAGACAAACCACCATCATCATTCTGCTTAACATGCAAACACTGTGGTAACATACCCACCAGAGATGTACAAGATAAGCAGCGACTATCTCACTGAGTTTCTTTACTTTCTAGCAACCTCCCTTAGAAGCCAGTGCACTTTAACACAGTGTGTATTATCCAAGCTCCTCATAGGCCACATAATTACAGGTTGTTTTACCTTCAGGGTTTACTGAAGGAATTTCAGGGTAAGCTTTTGAGTATATACATTTTTTTAAATCCTCACACTACAGGTAAACAATTGGTATGACTGAACTATTAAAAGGGTATAATCTTAAATCTACTGGTAAAACATGTCACTATATCAAATCACAATATTACTACCTTTTGACTTGCTTTTGATCATCAAAAATAATTAATGTATATTAAATGTAAATCATATTGTAGAACATTTTATATCTACATTAATATCTCTTTCTCATTACAGTCTACAGCCATATCAATAATCTGTCAAATATATTAGCTTACAGTCAATTTGCTTTGAAAATTGTTCAGTATAATATCATTTTGATTTGTTTTTCTGAGACTCTCAGGTGGCCGAACAGTTCTTAAGTGGCTAACCTGTCTGCATTACTTACAAACTTATAGCATGTCTGCATGTACTGGACTTGATTCCTACAGGATGTATTGACCTCCTCTGTCTGGTCAGATAATCAGTAACCCTCTTTCTGCTGTTAAAAATGCATTGAAGCAGATATGACACCTTTGACACAAGACTGGTGTTGCCCTCATAAGATCATACACAGTAAAAGATTTGAACTTTTAGGAATGAGTGTAGTAATCTGATCTGTAGAAATGTGGCCACATACTAAACTCTACAACCTCCAACTTGTGTTAAACCAGATGTGCAGCAGGTTTAAGTTACAGTGACATCTGGTGGTATTAAAGTGATTTCTACAGGACACAGCAGAGATGATTTCATGTTGTTTGTTTTAGACAACATAGATTTAAATCCCTCTTAAACCTTAAACTACAGCAAAATAATGACTACGTCCACTGTAATTTTGTATTACGTTTTAACAATATACCACATATTATACCTGATTTAAGAGTTTTACCTCCACATAAGGAATAGACCTGTCCTACTGTCCTATCGATGTTTGAAGATATGGTTTCTGGTATTTTTCGAGGCTGATCAGATAAAAAGCATTAAATTATCATCCCTCTGGATTTACTATCTTCAAAGGAAACATCTTGGTAACATTCAAGCTTCAGGCGTACACCCCAAGAGGCATTGCCCTTTATCACCAACAGATGGCGACATTAGTTTGTTAGATGTTCAACTCAGCTGCATTGTGCAAGCCAGTTCAGTTGATACAGGTTACATGCACTCACTTTTTAAATACTAAAATCTTTGTCTTATTCAGAATCATTAGCACATCTTTTATTTTTATAACATTCAAGGCAATAAAGCTGCACTTTGTGCTGGAGCGAGATCAGTTTATCAAAGCCCTGCGGCCTGTATATGACGATGAGAGTTTCATTTTCACATTGTGTTAACTCTTTCACTGAAGTCATCCAACATATTGTTTTCTTCACAGCCTGTATGGGGAGCTTGAGATCGTCTCTAGGAGGGAAGCAGAGAGGGGGACGTGCAGAGCAAAAGTGCCCTTTTCTATTTCATCGGCCTCACATAAATTAGCACCCACCCGACTGATTCAGTGAAGCCATCTTTTGTGAGCCACCCTTTCTACTGACCTGACCCTCATAAATGTAATTGGCAGGGTTACAATTTGTTTTCTCCGTTCACAAGCCTGTCATTGGCCAAATAGCACATATTCTATGTGTGAAAGTAAAGATATTTTTGTAGAAAGACCAACATTTGGAGTAGGGTTTATTTTTCTTTTATATTAAGCATTTCTGAAGAAGTATTCAAATCTTTTACCTAGGTAAAAGTACCAGTACAACAATGTAAAAATACTCTATTACAAGTAAAAGCCCTTCATCCCAAATCCTACTTAAGTAAAAGTGCAGAAGTATTAGCAGTAAAATATACTTAAAGAGTCAAAAATAAATGTATTCATTCTGCTGTAAAATGAACACCATGACTGATATATTATTATATTTGATATAATTAGATTGTTAATACCGATGTACTAATACGTAAAGACCATTTTCTATAATCTTAGGGGTTTTTTTGTAAATTACTGACACCTCTTTGGCCTAGTTATTTAAATGAAACCACCAAAGAAATAACTCTTTGGTGGAACTGCTAACAATTCAGAGACATCTGAAACCTGATAAGAGGCCCCAACTACACATTGCTTTTATTTAAAGCGTCACAAGCCAAAACGGTTCAATCTGTAACAATGTATTGCATTTTATAAGCTTATTATAGTCCTTTGTTTGTTCGTTTTTAATCTGAAAAGTGACCAAATAGTTCTCAAATGAATGTAGTTGAGTAAAAAAGATACAATATTTCCTTCTGAAATGTAGTAGAGTACAAGTATAAAGTATCATGAAATGAAAATACTAAGTAAGTAAATACTAAGTAAAGTTCAAGTACCTCAAAATTCAAAACTGTAAATGTAAATGTACTTAGTTATTTTTCACCACTACAGGCCAGATGTTCAGCTGTAGACTGACACTGGCCTGTCAAAAGCAGGCGGTCCTTTGCTGCATTCAGGGATCGTCGTAAATAGGAAAAACTTTAGACGAGTGGGCCTTTCATTGATACTTTTTTTGTTCTTATTTGAACAGACTTCTTAAAAATGTCTAAATGGGATTGTGGTGTTTTATTTCTTATCTTTAAATTCCTAAGCGAGTGCTTTTGTTTGTTGTAACAGTTGTAAACAACACAAAATCCAATCTACGAAATCTACTCGACAAGTGTTCCTTATTTACTTAAACTGCTAAATAATAACATCTAAAGGAAAAAATATAATTTAACCGCCTCTAGTTGCAAGGGGTTATCTATTTCTATCACATTTCAATCACCTTTGTTAGGCAGCTGACTTGCGCTGAAATTGTAGTTTCTATATTTCCAACAGGCGTGAATGTAGCATTAGCTAGCTCTTCGCCTCTCTTCAAAGATGCAGCAGTGACTGCTGGCTGGGTTCAGTACGAGCTGTTGACCTGCTCTGGGATGTGTGTGACCGTGTCCGAGCGACTTTTAACATGTGAAAAGAAGAAACTAAGCGGAGTAAACACATTGAGATTCTCAGCAAGAAACTACGGAGAAAAGTTTTACTTCTGAACAGAGTCGTTGGAAGGAAAAGAAGTTGGCGACTTCGGTACGTGAACTGCTTTTTTGACAACTTTACCATATCCTAGCTAACACAATTTAGCTAACAAGTTATTTATCATAAGGATTTATCTTCTTGGGTTATTCTGTCGATATTAATGGTGTGTTTGTTAGAGATGATGAGAAACACTGGATTTTTTTTTAACCTTGTTCCCTCCACTTGGGTTGTCGTTAAAAAAGTGAAGAAAATTTAACGTTACCAGTTTGCCGTTGCTCAATTTCAGCAAAACAAATTGATTACGCTCAGAGTCACAGAGTGTGAACGTTACTCAACATCTGCATGCGTGTATTTTTCTCCTATGAATTTAGCCCCTCAGGAGTCATGTACTCGTGTAAAAACACTGCACTACATTCCTCCAGCTCCTCCGCATTTGACGTGCATTGCTTGCAGACATTGCATAAAGATTTTAGGTACATTTTGTGTGTAATATAATTTCACAATCCCCAAGCTTAGAAGCCCTAGAGGGGGGCGGGAGTTTCAGTAAGATAAGGGATGTTTGTCTTTCAGTTGAGTGAACTTTGATCAGCTGCTTGAATCTGGTATATATATTTTTTCTTTTTTTAGGGAATGAGATTTTTCCACTTAAGCATTGACTTGTGAGAAAAACTCACCTCCACGCTGCAGTTGAATCATCTGCTATTTCCTCTTTCCCTGCATCCCAATTTCCCCCCCTACGGTGCCCCTACTTGGCCCCAACAAACCTAATTGTTTTTTCTAATGAGCACCCCAGTGAGACACAGTGAGGTTTTAAATTCAGGCTGTTCATAGGTCATTGACTTTCCCCACCAGCTGTTAAAGAAGAATGGAGCCAAATCAATCAGTTACCAGTGAAAAGTTCCATCTTTTGCTTATTTGACCTCACTTGACCTCTTAGACAATAACGTCTCAACTTCATTTAAGATAAATGTTGCCTCGATACGATTAACAGCGCTGTCTTCCAGGTGGTCCAGACAGGAAACTGCCCAAGTGTGTCTTGGATCTCAGAGTTGGCACTTAATTCCCTTCTTCCCGAGTCTTGGTATGCTGCATCTGTGATTAAAATTACCAAAGCTGCAGAATGCAAAAGTGGTTTCAACTATAATTTTGACAACCTGCATCTGAGCTTTTCATAAGTCACCTTCCGTATTATTGGTGTTTATTTGACGCTGCTTTGAAGACAGTTCAGGATCTCACGAGACCCCGAAGCTTTTGCAAGTTCCAGCTAGGGTTACACTGTTAGAATTAAAGGTCGACTTTAAACTAGACCTGACAACATGGTGTATGTCTGAAGGTGGAGAGTGTGTGTCATACGTAATTAAGCATTCCAGACACCCGAGGGAGGTCAAACTCTGTGGTTTTGTTGTTATGACGTCGACAAACCCCCACGAGTGCACGAGGGAGCTGGTTGCCCTGAAGATGTGGTGTAATGCACCTTTAAATGGGCACCGTCCAATTCTATTTATTTCTAAACTTGCTGTCTAATTTTAACCAGCAGCCCCGTCCTCTTCCTCCCTAACACTGGAGGACATAATGGAGGACTGCTTACCCTCTTGTTGTCTACCATTTATAGTTTTTAAGAAATGGAAGTCTTCATTTGTCATTTGCCAATTAAGATGGCGCTTGCCAACTTCACTTGCCAGGTATGCATTTCAAAGTCTGCATTCTGCGGTTGTAGGTCGTCAGTGGGGAGGTGAAAATTGCTATTTCTCCTTTTTCACCACAGCGGGGAATGATTATTCTCCCATTAAGGGCTATTTTGGCTGGGTAGTACGTGCACCATATGGGCAAAGCTCTTCACAGTGCTCTGTGGGTGTTCATCGGGATGGATCACTTATCGCCACATCTAAGCAGCATGCTCAAAAATGTAGTGGGCTAAAATAAGAGGCTCATATGCTGTCGTGTCTGTGGGAAGTCACTGGTTAGGGCTGTGCTTTTGTAGATTTTTTTGTGGATTTGATTGAGGTGAAGAGAGACTGTCAGGGTTTATTGTTTACCCCAGTGAATGAAGAGCTGTTAGTCTCTTAAGGCCTGTGTGTCGGGGGACAAACTGCAGGAGTAATGTGGGAAAGAGGGCACTCACAGAAAGGCTGTTTGTCAGGGGGTATTTTCTGCCGGGGTAGACGGGGTAAGAGGGTAAGAGAGAGGTCATGCAAGATAAACATAGCACCAATGCTGAAATAATAAAGACTCTCTGTCTCAGTTAACCAGTAGGACCCTGGACCTCTGCTTGCAATGCCAGGTTGGATTTTTATTTGTTCTGAATGTAAACATCCGTCCTGACTGGTGGCGTCTCAAAGAAACTCGCACCACCATGTCTGACTGACGACATCTCAGGGGACTTATGTCATACTTCCACATTCTCTCGGGCCTTGTTGGGGCAGACGGTGAATTGCGACTGAATGCGGTAGGTCTCCGACTGTGAGAGAGCGGGGCAGCAGGAATTTTCTAAAACTATTTTTAGCTTCTCCTCCCATCAACTTGTTTTGCACAAGGAAAAATCAGTTTTTGTTGTTAATTGTTGCACAAAAGGCTGATTAAGTTCCTTTTTGTATTCAGATGCTGGTCCAGCCTATATGTCATCAGTTGTCTGCACTGTCAATTGACCTGTGGATTGGCAGCAATCTTGGTATCCAATTAGGGCTGCAATTAACAATTATTGTCATTATCCTTTTGATCTTCCACTTATTTTCTTGATTATTTGATGTATCCTTTAATCTATGAAATGGTGAAAAATGCTAATCACAATTTCCTGGAGCCCAAGATGATGCCATCAAATTGTTTGTTTTGTCCAAAAAACCATGCAAGAAACTTAAAGAAGTTTACTATTACATAAGACAAAGTTGAGCAGAAAATACTTACAATTGAGAAGCTGCAACTAGGAAATATGTGGGTTTTTTTTGTGTGAAAAATAACTCAAACTATTAATCAGTTATCAAAATCTTCAGCTCTATAAATAAATGTTTTTTTTGATTGGATGTCCTGTCACTTCCTTAATGTCTTGTCTGTGCCCTCTGTAACCCTTCCTGAGGAGACGGAGAAAGTGACAGCAGAAGTTTCATTTTCCTCTGGCTTCCTCTCTAGACATGTTCGCTGGTCTCACTTCTCTCATAATCTTGACAGGCTGTCAATGGTGAAAAATACTCCAGATAGTCATCACCCCCCAGGGACCTTTTTTTTCTTTAACACATCAGGCTTGAGGTCTTAGTTCAAGGTATACGTTTGTCTGCGGGCAAGTGAGGCTTTTAACACATTTGTGGTGATGACTCAGTATAAATGACCTCTTTATTTGCATGAGTGCTGTATCTTGGCCAGCATCTGTCCCCCTTAATCATCTGTTTTGTTGTGCTTTAAAGAAAGGAATTCAGGCTTTGACCGCGTGGATCAGTGTAAAGCCTGGCGATTAGAGGAACAAGGAAGTTTATCAGCCCATCTGAAGAAGTGATCCATTGCAGGTCTTTCTTTTAATAACCATCAGATTGGCTCTTGTAGCATCTGTCTTCCATTAAGGGGCAAATTGCAGATTCCCATGTAGGGAGGTTCATGCTGCGGGTAATGCAGTCATCAGCTGTGGGAACCAAATGCTCTCCATTTGTGTGAAAGGGCAGCTAATTCAAGCACAGGTGGCCAGCTTAGCATGAATGTTAGCCTGTATGTAGTGTTTTCTCTAGGATTTGAAATTAGGCCATGCCCCCTCCCTATGAAAACAATGATTTGGATTTGCCATATGTCAGCAAACAGGAGGTGGAAGTTAATGAATTACGATTGTTGAATTCTATCCAGATGCGTTAAGATTGTAGGTTACACTGACTAACCGTGTCCAGTAAGGCGTTTTTCACTTTCTCCACCCACACCATCTTACTACACCTACAGACGGCCTTTGATAAGACACTGGAAAAACAGTTTTAAAACCCAGACATCTACAGTATATCTAGGTTTTGAGCCCAGTAATTCTAGTCTAGCCTCTTGTTGACCGAAGACAGATTAGCAGAGTTTTGGTCTGGTCATTAAGTGGGGTTAGCTCAGAGGTCATAGTAGGTGGGATTATCAGAGGATTTTATTAGTTCACTGTTCACCGAGACAAGTTCAAAGCCTGCCCCTCAACATGAACACCACTCTTACAGGTTAGGCAAACTAACCCACCACTTCAAACTCAATCGGCCGAGCTTGGTCAAAGACTGTCTGAGGGGGCTTCATTCGTGAAGAATGTCATTGTAGCAGTGCTGCATTGACTGAGCATAAATCAGCATGTCTTACAGCGTTTGTTATCCTTTTTCCTCTCAAAGATGCAACAAGATTATTGAGCAACAGACACATTATATGGATAAAAGTTCAGTTTTTATTCTCAAGTCACTGACTTGTATTTTTAATTGAAATATTTTCCAATCTGGGTCAAACATAGTTGGTATATGTGTCCAAAAGCGAACATACATTTCATTTTAGGGTAAAAGAATTTATTCTTTTATTCATTTGTTGTGCTTTGCAGTAGGGTTATCAAAAACAGTTTAAAAGCTGCTGAATTATTTTTGTCCAGTAAGCTTTACTTTAGTCCAGGCTGCAGCTGCACGGACCCTACAGTCAAGCAGTAATCTTAATGTGCAGATCCAGCGCTGTGACTTTTCTCCTTGCATTCCTGCACATCTTAATTGGCGAACCTCCGGGCAGTGGGATCGGTTTGGCCTCGGCTGGCCTGGCTGTCAGCTCGGCACAGTGGCCAGCAAATGCACAAGGAACAATGCCCATCCTAATCCCTCAATAATTCCTGCTCCTCTGATCTAGCTGGCCCAAGAATGTGATGTTTAAAAGGCCAGAGGCTCACCAGGAATCACAGGGAGCCAAGTTCTCATGCACAGTCTTCCATGATGATTTGCTGTAAAGAGCCAGAGAGGCAGTGATGTGAGAAACTGGCAGCACAGTGGCTCCGAAGGGACACACCTCATCATTAAGAGCACCACTGCCTGGCATGAAAGATTAGAAAAATACATGCCACCAGGGGTGAACCTGTAATCTCAGTGGACGGTTTTACTGATAATGAGAGACTTGTTTTGATGTAACAGAGATATTTGTAACACTTAAGTATTTGTTTGAAACTGGTCAGAATTATATCAAATTTATTTGTTTGTGGTGAGCTCCTTTGTTTCATTCTTTAGTTATTTTACATTCAAGCATTCATAATATCATATTTGTGTTGGTGACTTTTTTGTGAAGCACTTTGAAACGCTGGTTTTACGGTACTTTACAATTATAGAAGAGATACTCAATATGATTGTAGTTCAAAACGCACTCACAGAGGTTCTCAAACCCTCTCGCGTTTGCTTTGTAGCGTCCATTCATCTCCCACTCCTGCCCTTTCCCTACCGATTAGCATGAGCTCATATCACAGTCGCCCCTACATACCTCAACCCCGGCTACACTATACATTACCAAGTGGCTGACATGAGCTAACCCAGAGCAGCGAGCAGGGGAATGGGAAGAATTTCCCTCTTACAGTAAGACATGATTAGACTGTGGCTTGTTTGCCTCACTGCAGTGAGCCAAGCCAGTGGAGAAGGCATGGGTTACTTGACAAAATAATAAAAGACTAACTTACAGTCAAAGCTAAACTTAGAGGGTTTTATAATAAGAACACTCCAGGAAGGATCAACATTTCTATGCTTTGTCTTTTGTTTTGTCAGCTCCAGAGGCCAGAGTGCCATGCCAGAGGGGTCCCATTCTGCTCTCCACCAGGGCCCAATGGGGGAAGGTAAGATCAATGCAGTTATATTCGGTATGACCCATTCTCTGATAATTGCTGCCTATGGATTGACCAGTCTTACAATATGGGGCTTTAATATGTCAGTTTATTCCTACTGGTATATTTGGTTACCCAGGGCAGTGTTCTAACATAACACAGAGGAAGCAAATGGAAAAAATGCTGGAAATGGAAGAAAAGAGGAAATGTAGGGGCTTTGAGAGGCCGAGCTGAGAGAGCAATGAACTCCCCTCCTACAGTCCCGGCTGGCAGAGAGGTTCTTTGTGTGGCTGTGGAGCTCGGCCAACCCCCTTCATACAGCTGAAACTTCTGTACGCTCACACATATCAAACCAGAGTCTGTCAGAATCACCGACAGCTAAGATGGTTAGTCTAGCCAGCGGTGCTGACCTTGTATGCTGGGGGCCACTCAAATTACATATTATTTTAGTGTTCATTATCTTCAGTCACAGAGCCACAGCATTGACACAGGGCCTCTTTGTATCTGTTTGCCTGTTCTGTCCCTCAACCCCCACCGTCCGTTCCCCCCCCAACGCCTCCTCTCCTCTCTACTGAACACATTTGGCACTTGGCTTCCACTTTGGCTAAAGAATACCAATGTGTCAGTGGTTCCCTTTTTCTTCTGCGCCTGTCCTTTTGGTTCAGCCTTGGCCAGAGGAGGCTTTTGGCCTGAGGAGACGTGTGCCGCCTTCATGAAAATTTCTCTCTTCATTTCCTCAAAAGGCCACTCTGCACCGACTACACATACTCACAGTTCATCTTGCAGCTTAGATGTCTAGCATGAAATCACCTTGGCATGACAGAACACCCACTTGAAGTTGAAACATTTCCAGGTGGATTTTTGTTTGCGGACCAGTCAGAGTTAAAGCGTGACTGACCTAGTTCCCCAGATGTGGATGGTTAGATTGTAATTAAGGGGCAGGGCAGCTGGTAATGCACTATCTGTGTGAGGTGATGATTGGATGTGGTTAACAGACAGGAGGAATGCACACGGTGAAAGGAAACCCCCCCAGTCTGTCTGGTCAAGGTAAACAACAAAAACGTTGTGGTGACCATCCAGCTCCAACTGCTCCGAAGGGTCAAAGGGTTATGAAATGAACAGAAGCTGTTATGATTTCACCACTAGTAGGCTTGGTATGGCACCGGCATAAAGGCAAATATTTCGGCTCTGCTCCAAGGTGCACCCAGATGTTCTTTTTAGTATTTGTTCACAGTGCTTTGCTTTGAATCCTTTTTCCAGACGAACTGGATGACAAAAACCCACATAAGAGTCCTCATAATTTCCACCGAAACTTCCTGAACTTTCATCACCATGGTGGAATGTGAACCAGCAATCATTGTATCCCGTATATGAAATATCTCCTGAAAAGCTAGTGTACGTCCAGCCTGTCAATCCAGAGGACCGTGGCTCAGGCCTGAGGCAGCATGGAGCAGCTCTCTCAAAGATAAGGACTCCCTCTGACCTACTTAACCCCTGGCAGGAATGTAGCTGTGTGTGCAGAATGTACAGCTTTAAAGGGGTTCTGGGGGGACGGACGGATCATCTCCATTCTCTGCAGCTTTTCCAGACCAGTGGGCATAGGGTTGTGGACATAGATAGATGATGGCAGGGATGGCTGCGTCTCTGAGTGGGCTTGTTAATGGAGCTCCTGGACTGGAACTCTTTCACCGCTTAATTGCCTGTGGTGTTAAATCACAGGCAGCCTCAGGTGAACCTGCAACAACTCCTGTTCAGCAAAGTTTTGAAGTCATGCACAGAAACCCAATGAAACTTCAGACAGCCCCTTGTTCTGTACTCTAACTACTGTTTCATATGTTTATGTAAATCATTACACAACATAACCACCATTGTAATGGCTTTTATACAGCCCCACATTCACTGTATTTCATTTCATTGTTTGGCTCAGACTCCCGTACTCCTCACAAAATAATTTATTTCAGTGTAAATCATTTTACAGCCCCCTACAATAGCATTCCTCCTATAGAGCTCTTCCGCTAGATTACCCACATTAGTTACAGGCTTTCTGTTTTGAGTGTTCCTGTTAGATGGCCTCTTAGAAACTCATTTAAATCTATAAAACTCCTTATCAACTTCCTCCGTAACACTTAGCTCTCAGCTGAGGTTTGATAAGCAAGCGTGCAGCGCGTTCAAAGATTTTTATCTGTTTGCAGATATGGTGTTGAAGTACAGTAATGGCTCAGTCATGTTTAATGTAGTGTATTCAATACTTTTTCTTGTGATTTATTATAGCATGAAAAAAAAAAAAAAACTGCTCTGTATTCAGTAATGTATGCAAAAAACAGATAAAAGTAAGTCCCAAAGCAAGATGTCAAATTCCTCATTTGACTGCCGTGTATAGAAAGTGTGAATGTCTGAACCGCAAGAAAAACAGCATCACACCCTTTATAACGTAGCATGTGATAAACAGCTTGATGTGAAGTAAATGGAGTCATCCCTGACCTCCTCCCCTCCACACTTCACACAGCTGTCCTGCCACCAGCCTGCGTGGACTCTGCAGAAAGGCGCTAACAGGACAGCAGTTTGGTTGTAAACTGTCAAACTGGTGGTAGAGTTTACAATGGACTCACACCTCTGGCCTCCGTCAGGTCCAGATGGCGTGTGTTGTCCAGAGGAAATGGTAGCTTTGAATAGATGGAGGGCTTGCTGTGTGTGCTAGTGCCTGAAGGGCTCCTGGAGGGAGGGAGGGGGGAAGGCTTGTTGATGGTGGAGTCTCCTAAGTGGATCATCACATGCCTATGCACTGAGGTCAGCTGGCACGGCAGGATCCTTTAAGAGCCAGGGGAGGTTTACAGGATTAAATTTGAGCTATTTGATGAGTTTTGAGCTTTGGTACTTTGAGAAATCTACCTCTTTGAAACAATGCTGGCATGGTGATATTGTTTCCCTACCTCACATCCTGTTTTTATCTGCATATTATAAGGTTGAATCTACAAACAGAAATGTTTTGGTTTTTTTCTATTTCATATCAGGCTTTCTGAGAAACTGAAGTAAGATAAGACAGTATTTTGCAATAGTAGCCACCCTTTTACCACATGTTTGTCTGAGCATTTCAGGAATCAAAAAGATCTTTTCAAGTACACAAGTGTCAAAGTGTTTACGTATACTTGGTAAATGAGTGAAAGCGCAGTTAGTTTCACTTTTGAACATCAGAATTCCCCTAAAATTTCCCAGCACAACATTTTGACCTTGACTGTCACTGTGGAATGCAGGTTCAGTTTGCATGTGTGAACTCAGCCTCTGTCATCTAAAGCCATATATTTACCGACTTTCTGGCTAATTATTAACTCAGCATTAAAAGCTCCTTGTGAAGCCAAAGGCAGGTGTAAATCAAACAAAATCTTTTATATGTAAAAGGCTGTTGAAAGCAGAAACTCCTTGATGTGACCTAAATTCTTCTCTCCATCAAGGCATAAGAAATCAATCCAGTCTCAGTGTCTAATTGTTCTGACTCATGCTGTTTGATAATGGTCTGTGAAGACCCCTGGAGGCACCCTCTAGGCTTGTGCCTCCTGCCCTCCTGTGGGGCAGCCATTCACCGTTGCCAGGTGGGGAGGAGTTTTTCCCATGGGGATCAGTACATGACTACCTCCCCTGTCTCCCAACACCCACTGGGGGAGGAGCTGAATGCCAGAAGTTGTGGAGGGGTGTTGAAGAAGGAAGTTCTGAGTGGATCTTGAGGGGCGGAAGGGCTTTATTAAGATGTAGCGCAAAACATCATTCTCTCTTTATCCCCTAAGGAAAACAGGGTCACACACTGTGCCCTTGGCTCTGAAAGATAAGTTAGCAGATTAGCAGTCGCCTCAAGAGCCAGTTTGATGTTGTGTTTTTGTTTCTTCCTTGCTTGTGAGTGAACATACTTAATCAGCCAACGAGGAAGTAAGATTTTCCACCTTGTTACATGGTTTAATATGGGAGGTAAAAGTTGTCTTTATGGCCAGTGGGAATCTCCACAAAATAATTACTCTTAGCACAGTAAAGGAAAACAGATGGAAAGACAGCAAAAATGTGCTCCAAACTCTTTTTTTTTTTTTTTAAGGAAGTTATGTTGCAAGAAAAGTTGTAAACTTAACTGAAAACACTTTGGGTTGTGTAGACTCATCCCAAATTACTGGCACTTGAAAAAGTCAATCGTGTCTTAAAGGTATAAAGATATGAAAAGACAAGTACCAGGAAATAAGGGATCAAACAATATTTCACATTTTTATTGTCAGTGGTCATGCGGTTGCATGTGAGATCAAGGTGTTCTTAGGAGTTGTATCACAAGGGGGACTTTAAATGTGATTCATTGTCCGCTGGATTCAAATTCATCACCATTTGGTACATGAGTCACTATGAATCAAGCAGGAGCGGCTGTGTGACGGACTACTAACAGAGCACGCAGGGGCTTGTTCTTTGTCAGTGGGGTGTTCTTGTCTCTGATGCTGTCACTCTTACTCTTATTGCTTGTTTTCTGTGCTTAACGCTAACGCAAATGACAGACTTGCCATTGGCAGCGTCGCAGTGAATACTTAGAGGAGCCAAGCTGCTTCAGAGATGTGTCTGTTACCCACTATCCGTTTTTCAGTGGTAAGAGAAAGTCCTTTCTGATGCTGCCTTTATGCAGCTTTAGAGTGAGGATTTGCATGCTGAACATTGATATAGGCTGTGTTGTTCCTGTTTCTTTTCCCCTAATTTGGTTAGAAAGCAAAAGGCCACAGGCCAGACAGGAAAACACAGCGGAACTTTAGCACAAAGTCTGGATTATTGATATTTATAGGCAAATATTGAGTGAAGTTTGACTGAGGGTTGTAGTAAGTTCAGTAAAAATAGTCATCAAGGTGTGTCTCACTGGGAGACAGCGCCTCTTTTCGCATGTAGTGCTCACTCATCATTCATCATATTAAAAGTGTAGTTATAGGAGTCGGAGGGATTACAGACAGGCTAAAAGGAACATATTGAAAAATCATCGTGGACTTTGACACCTTCTCCTTTGGTGGATGAATCTCATCACTGCCGTCTTCTAAGGTATGCAACGATCGGTACATTAGAACATGTATCAGTTACAACAATCAACAATTATATGTTGTTTTACTTTATAGAAATATTTTAAACATATAATTAATACAACTTGACAGGGATTATTATAGTCTGTTGTTTACGCTTGTAACTGTGTCCATTGTGCTCTTTGGAACCTGCACTATAATCTTTTGGCTGACGTAATTATTACTCTTGTTTGTGTCTACTTTGTTTCCTAATACCTTAAGATAGTAGACAATGTGTTACCATATTTCCATCCTGTCATGAGTGCAAAACAGACACGTGATAAGACAGGTACGTGGACAAGGCAGTTTTAAACGATGGAAAAAAGAAGACTTGAGTCCGTCCTTGGTAGGATTTGCATGGTTATCTGCATAGAGGCTGGTTTGCATGAACTGATGAGAAAATGCGAGTCACATCATCACAGGATTTTGCAAGCAACAACTAACGTCATAGCTTATATGCTGTGGCTTATCGTGTCCTCAGAGGAGGCGGTAATATTTAGCTGGAAATAGTTGTTGCTCTGGTTTGCCAGATCATGTCAGTGGACGCTCTGGTTGGAATATTAGCGAGTCCTTCTTAGATGTGTCTGTCATTAATCAAGCACGCTAAGATTGTTTTTACACAAGCCAGAAGGTTTTCTATATAAAGGAATGCTTTGTGTCCCACACGCCAACAAACTCAGACAGATAGAGATCATTTCTGTCATTCGTGTGACTGTTGCCTTTTAGAAAAGTTAATAACCAGGTGCTCGGGGTATTCATTTCAGTGTTTCTGTTCACCTCTTCCACCACCTTATTAGGCACTTCATGTCAGTCATATAACCATGATGTCAGAGGCAGAATAGTTTCATGAACTGTCTGCATTGTTAAGCTCAGACCGAAATAGCAAAAAGCGTAGACTTTACATTATTAGCTCTAGACTGATTAGTCATCGAGCCCTTCGGACGGTGAGTGAATGTACTGACTGTTTTCAGCGATGAAACAGACACGATGAAACATTCACTCTCAATCACCTGTCGTAATCCTCACACTCACTTGCTTCTCATCAAGTGAACGGTCCTGGACAAAGATCTTGTTTTGTTCATTGTTCAAAATCACTTTCCATTAACTTTAACTTTACATGGTAACTTGGTAACTGGTCGTATTAGTGCGCGGTGGAACTGCATTAAAGCAAACTACTGTCCAGGGGATTTGGGTTCAGGGAAGCAACAAAAGAAAGAGGAAGGTCATGCCTGTAGCATTAACACACCTTTGTCTGTAAATGTTAACCTCGGCTTAACAGCCAGGAAACTGGAATTCAAAGAATTACAATGAGGGGTTGGGAGGTTTTTTGGGGGGGAATTTCAAGCATTTTTCTTTTAGTAACAACATTAGTAATCTGTTCACATACAAGCAACTGATCAAATGTTCATATAGACTCTACACACTATGTGAACAGTATTGCTGGTGTGTTTGTTGAGCCTAAGTGGACTTTGAAAAACTGCTGTAAGTTGTTGAAGTTAGGGGGCTGTCTGAAATGCAGTCCAAATACTATACTATCTCTGTAGCCCTGATTTTGTTAATGATTATGTCTGTGAGTTAACAACTGTACCGATGCAGTGCTGAAACAAAGGAGAGTGTTGTGTTTTGTTGAGGTTGTATACTTTGTGAAGTTATGGTGTGTGAATGAATGTGGAAGCCCATGGCTTGGCTTAGATGGAAATTTTGCTCTGGACCATATACTTAACCGTCTTCGCAACCATGCTGTGTAAGTTATGATTTAACAGGTCAGTCCACTGAGCTGTTGTTGTCAATAAGTGCAAATATGCTAAAAATTCTGAACTACATACAGTACCAGTCAAAGGTTTTGACAAACCTTCCCATTCACTTGATTGAAAAAGTGTATCCTGACTTTTGAATGGTACTATAGATGTGAAGGCATCATTCCCTCACATATGACCTGTATGAACGTTTTGTAGCAGTGAACGTGAAGCACAGACTTCCTTCACACCAGAATGACTTTTACCTGCATGTGTTAAATCTCTCTGTTGATTACCTTTATGACATACCATATTTAGCTGTTGACAGTGTGTGGATTTATGTGCATTTTCCAAAGATCTCCTGTTTCAAACAGTTATCACTTTTTAAACACAAAAGTGTGTTTGCTGATGTTATATATGATCGTTTTGCAGAAAACAGATGGTTTAAACTATTCTACACTGCTCACTGCTCCTGTTACGGTGGTTTCTTTTTATAGACCTTTCCCTGCAGTTATTGCCAAAACATCATTGGCATTTGTGCTTTAAAGGGTGAATTCCACGAACTATTTTTCCTTCCAATAAAGTTAATGGCAACAAATTTGCTGTTAAAGCGGTCAGAAAGCTGTACTTATCTTTGATCCATTTGAGTTGCTGGAGAGAAAAACTATGTATGCATGTATGTTTATTCTTTCTCAATAATTACTCTCCATTATGGCAAAAAGAGAATTGCAAGATCAACAATATTGAACATAGAAATCCACTTTATAGATATATATCACATTAAAATATGACAGTGAAGAAGAACACCGTTCATACTATGTATGGATATATACTGTGCATGGAACAAAACACCAGAAATCATTATTTTTCAAGTGAAATCTTGTTTTACTGTATATTTTAAACTAAAGTTAAAGATAAATGTGATACCAGGCAGTTTGCATTTCTCCACATCTGAAAGCAGGGTGGCACAGTAATGGCTATGGCCTTGCCACTGTGGCTACAGATCCCTCAGAGATTAGTGATAAATGTTTGCAGATGCTGAAGAGACACTGTGGCACCGAGCATGACCAGACACTCTGCTTTTACACCGTCTGTAAGATAATGATTGCTTATTATTTAGTATATCGAGAGGACTGCAGTATAACTGATGCACATTTGATTGTCTGTAAATGCTTGATAAAGTGGAGTCATAGAGGATGTAGACTACACTGCAGATCATGAGTCATCTTTGTCCCGAGTGACTGGAAGGATGGAAACACTTTGCACCGGATTGCATCGGGAGCAGGGCTTATCGTAGACCTGCATGTTGACCAGGTCATTTGCATTCCTCTGCACGGTCTGTTTCAACAAAGTCAGTAGTGAGTGGTCCATCATGGCTGTTTTCCCCTTAAACATGTGGTGTGTGATACCAGCCACAGATAATGCCTGCCTGCAGAGGCCATATCTGAAGTGACCAATCAAAGCTGAGCTTGTGATGGAGTCAAGTATGTGCTCAAATCTTGCAAGATAAGTCAAATGTTACTTCTACACTACTACTGTGCACTCTTTAGTACAGTCCAGGTAGATCTGCCCTATTCTAGCACTTCTGAATTTAATTCTGAACACAGATAAGCTATATAAACTAGAAAATTGTGAAAATGTGCAAGCACTGTGTTGATTTTGGGCTACTCCTCATTGTGCTGTTCCTCCCTTTCCCTTTGACTTGGCATGGACTGCAGTTTGCAGCACAGCAGCTTTGTTATAAAGGGATATTGGGTGGGAGGAAGAGAAAGGAGGAAGGGAGTTTCACACGCCAGACACGGTGCAGGTCAAAACCAAAAGTAAAGACAGAAGTGGCAAAGGAAGCAGATGCCTCATTTTAATTCATTGTGGTGTAGTGAGAGTAATAGCCCACCACTACACTCCTTTTACACCATCAACCCTGTGATTTGTCACGGAGCGTAAACAGAGTTTTCTCTAGTGGTCAGCTCCTGCTTGCCAGCTCATCCGTTTCTCCCAGTGAGGTTTAGCATGGGAACTGTGTTGTTGGGACGGCTTGGTGTGGATTGTGGAGCAAGCAGTGCAGCGTGAACGAGGCTCTCATGAGCTCAGTACTGACTCATGGAAAGTTAAAAGATGCCAGAAGGTGGGTGGGTGTATGTGTGTGTGTGTGTCTGAATAAACTGGAAGGCAGTTTGATTCTTCATGTGAAGCCCATCATCCAGCTGCCTGTCGCACTTTTTTCAAGGCTTCATAAATCACAGACTTCAGGCACTTCCCAGGCTCTCATGAAATATTTTGCTTGTTTAGCATAATTTATTCCAAGGAGAACAGTAAAAGGTTATATGTTCTCTATAAAACTGTATATGGGAGATAAGTCAAGTGAGTATGCTGGTTAAAAGTGAATCCATCAGCCTCTAACAGACTGCTGAAATACCTTTTCTCTACAGCATCAGGTTTGTGTTATCGGCTGTGGGCTGCTGACCAATGATGCAAATCTAATGATGAACATATTTAAGCTTAAGCTTGTCAACACCGGAGTAGGGGAGTGTATTTCAGACTCATGATATAAACTACATCTGTAGGCTATCAACACCAAATTATGCTCTCCATCCCCACTTGGCAATATCACTTACCTGAGTCATTTCATTAATGTTTTGCTTTATGATGGTTTGTGCCTCATACAACCCCATTTATTAGCCTGAAGTCAAATTACACGACAAAGCCTCATTTCTTCAGCTTGGCAAAATGGGTTTGACCCTTTTTGCCCTCCGAATATTTCAGGAAATGGAGTTCTACACACAGTGGCCACTCAGTGGCCCATTCTCACACCGCCATGACTTCATATATTTAGGAAACTTTTGTGAGGAAAATTCCCCATCTGGCCAGGAAGGATGTGAAACTGAATATGGATGCCATTTCTCTTAAATTCAAACGTAGCCCAATAAAGACATATAAACAAACCTCCTGGTCCCTTTCCCCCCCTTTTTTTTTCTTCTCATCAGTTTTCCCTCTCTCTGTTTTTCCAAGGTTAGTCCTTCAACAGTCAGGAGAACAAGAGGAAATGGCTGGATTTTCCATAGAATATGCAGTGTTGTAATTGGGCAATGTCGGTAATGATTTGAGCAAGGCTTTTTACCGTAAACCACTCCTCGCTGCCTCAGGCTGGGAGTAGAAATGCAGAGACTTGTGTTTTATTGATTTCTGAATAGTGGTCTGTTCAATGTAGCTAGAACGTTTACAGAATTATATTTATCTGACTTTCCAGACCACTGACTATATAAAATTGAAATTTAACCAATAAAAATAGCAGATGTTTTAAAGTGAAACTCAAACCAAACTGTATCTTTTGAAATATGAAACACTCAACCTCTTAAGGCTTGAAAGGTTGCCATAATAAGTGTGTAGTGTCTCTTTTACAGAAGTCAGAGTCAGTTGGATACACTGTTTTACTGCTTATGTCTCAAATCCTGACACCTGTCCTCTGTCTGTGTCCCTCTCACCTGTCCCAGAATCTCCTCAGTTGTCCTCGCCCCTCTTCGCCACTGAACATGACCGGGCAAACGTTGACTTGGGACCAGACTGCTACAGCCAGCTATGTGTGGAGCCACTGGACGGAGAGGGTGAACGTCCAGTGAGCCTGGTGTCCACCCTGTCCTCTGGCTCATCCCGTGATAGTCGCAGCCTTTTTGGGAGCACCGTTGCCCTTCCTTCCTCCAGCACCCCACCCGTACCGTGCGAGGAGGACATAGACTTGGTGCTCAGCCCAGCTGTAGAGCAGGCAGGGGACCACAGTCCCACCCTCACAGGCTCCAGAGGTCACTGGCGGGAACAGCTGGAGCCCAGGGTGATCAGCAACCAGTGGAACAACAACAACGCCACCTCCAACAAGAAGGAAAGTGGTAAAATACTTCAAACCCCTGCCTCTCCTGTTGTCACGGACACCATGGCACCCAACCCCAAGCTGACCTATGTGGACCGTGTTGTCATGGAGATCATTGAGACAGAGCGCATGTATGTCAAGGACCTGCGCAGCATCGTGGAGGTGAGGGTTATGCTGACTGTACTCAGATTGAATTTTCTGTTACAGTGACTTTCAGTTCACTTTCAGCCAAGCATTCACTGCCAGCCAACCGTTTGATAATATAGAGGGTAAATCATCAGTATTCTGTGTGTTTAAAGCACATGTTTGGCTTGGATTAATATGAAACTATGACTTAATGTCTGCAGCACACTGCAGAGGTGATTTACTGAATTTGGCTAGCCAGGAGCCAAAATAGAGGAACTGGACTCAACGGCTGTTGAGACCAAATAATGTGTCCTCTATTCCAAGCAGCTGTCTGTGGCCACAAATGATTTTGGTACTTGTAAAATATCCAATCATTTTTTCTTTTTCTTTACCAGGTTCCTTTCAGATCTCCTGCTTTCTAAATAAATAAGTCAGTTTACAAAAATGCATGTCTCACATCTGGCAGTTGTATGTATTGTTTATAGATTTCTAGCTCGTACAGATCAAGGCTGTCGAGCAGTTTATGATCTGGTCGTAGTGTTGTATATAAACCATTTTGTATATTTACAGTGCACTGAAAGTTTACAGCCTGTAGCATAAGATCACAGATTGTGCTCATATCTGGAGTTCAAACACAGAGTCATATCTGGGACACAGCGTAGGTCTTCCATGGCCTTGTGATCTTAGTCAAAGATCGTAGAAATCTCATCTTAGAGATGTAAAGCATGGAAAGTGGGCCAGGGATGATATCACCACTCAACAGACCACTTTTCTACCTTTTGTAGTCTGGAAACAACTTCCAGACAAAGAAACCTCCTTGGCTCTCAATCTTCCTCGGTCTTGCATAGAAACAGGAGTACTCTGCTGTCAAACAGTCGCCGCTGCGCTGATGGTAATGTCTTTAACACGTGAAGCATTTCTGAAACAGACTGGCAGTAAACCAGCTAGCACCTCTCCTCACCTTGTCTCTGACTGCGCTGGCGTCTGGCAGTTGCTGCGGGAGGGAGCGCACCCCTCGCCTCAGCTTGAATAACGGCTTGCTCCTGACAAACACTTCCAGGACTTCTAAGTATTTCAGTTGACAGGCGCAGCAGCCCTGCTTGGTCTGGCCCCGGTCATACAGGCCCTGCAGCGAGCTCCAGACTAGCCTGAGCTCTCAGGCCCTCCCAGCCAACACAAACACGTCCATCTTTGCGCCAACTGGAGAAATAACACAGATGAAAGGATAGCAATGGGGTTTTTCCATAGAATACCATGTGGGAACTTGGTCTACTACAGATATATCTCTTATCCTTTTGTGATTACACTATGGCTTCAATAACATTGATTCCATATGACTTATTTTAATTTCACACCAGGGCTTGAATCCGACAAAGGTGTGTGAAAATGTTTCTTCAGTAAACTAATTCAAAGTTTCAAAGTGATATTGACACTGAGCCCACAAGCAGCTGTTGAGGCCGTGTCCATCCTTGCCTTTGGATGTATTTTATCACTCACTCGCAGATCTCTCACTCTCAACTGTCTGTCCATGGAATAAAGTTTTGAGAACAGCTGTTCGACCCAGTTGGTCTCACATGTCTAAAAACATCCCCAACACCTGGCCTGAACACACCCACAACAATCATACTCAACATTGTTAAAGCAAGAATGTGGTCTGTGCTTATGAGCTCAGAAAGAGCTTGCTGTATAATTCTTAAATCTTTTTAAGAATTTTTGATTTGTCCGCTTTGTCCCAAAACAGTCCTGCTTATTTTTTCATAAAGCACAGCTTGTAGCGCCATAAGCTAGGAGACTCCACACACGGCAGTATATCTCTCACGCTATGCTATAGGTCACGTGTATATGGTGTTAACACTTGTGGTGAGTTTTTCTATAGGAGACTATGAGACGCCCTGCTGACTGCAAGTCAGCATTGCTCTCACTGCACTGGAATTCTCCATCCATCCACGACCGGCTACAGTTCATTCACTAGTGCGACGTGATGACTCTACTCTTAATCTGGTGTCCTGTTAAGTGTGTGTGTGTGTGTGTGTGTGTTTGCACCACATCGTTAGGACAGATGGGTGTGTATACAAGCTGTTTACTGGTATGCTCTTTATTTAGTCGCTGCGTGTGTGCGAGTTTGTCTCTCGTCAACATACTCCTCTACTTGTGTGGAGTTGTTTGTGTAACACATGAGTGTGTAATTGGGCATGAGGGATGGTGATCATCCAGATGTTGGCATATTCGGCTTCTGTTTTTAAGATATTTTTATCTGCTTCAGTGTACTCCCGAGGCCCAAGGGTAGCCGGGTCCTGGGAGGGGAACAAACTGGTGATGTTTATGGTCTGGGTACAACAGAACCTCTTCCAGAAACACACACACACTGACCATTAGTCAATGGAACAAATCCTTAAAAGGGTTCTTTAAAGATCACATCACTTACATGTGAATTAATGATGCTTCTTTTTAAAATCAGAAAAGCCTTGAAATCCTGATACACTTGACTATTTATGTACATTAAATGAAAAAGATGTCATACACTGTAGCAATCAGTTGGACAAACCAAATGTCTTTGATGATTGTTCATCAAAGAGTATATAAGGAGGACACAAGGGGAGAATTGTCTCTCTATTATTATACTCTTTCTGTTGGTAAGAATGTGCAAGTGCTTGTGTTACACATGTCACCACATATTGAAATGAGCTGTCTGTTTTTTAACTCAATTTTTAACTCAATCACTACTGTTTTTCCAGGACTATTTGGCTCACATTATCGATATGAGTAACCTTCCCATACGGCCAGAGCAAGTGTGTGCTCTGTTTGGAAACATAGAGGATATTTATGAGTTCAACAGGTGAGTTTTTTTTTTTTTAAGATATTTTTACTTAAGAACAACTTAAGCTACTGATTATACTTGAAGAGACACTGATGATTCATGGTAGCCTGGCACAGCAGAGAAGACAGGCATTGAAGAATTATGACTTCCTCATATACTTACTTTGGGCGAGGAATACTTTCACACACTTTGAAGTGTTGAAAATAAGATATGAGGAATGTTACGAATGCAAGACGCGTATTTCACTCGTTGCTGATACTTCCCCCAGTGATTCAAAACGGATACAGTGAGTAATAAAGAGCAACACACACTACAATAAACACACTTTTTTGCACATATCTGAAAGCCATGGAGCTTTACATTTAATCATCTTATGTCAGCAAGTGCTCATTGCTGACCACGCTGCTTGCCAAAACACACATTAACATTCCTCTCTCCTCTCACAGTGAGGACTCTGCCTGGTAATGCCAAGGCTATCATACAGCACTGACGCCCATATAGGGAAGATTTGATTCTTATTACTTTTTAATAAAATTCTAACCAGCTGTACAAGAGCGATAGAAAGTTTTTTACAGATTTTGGATCCAAAGGGCTTCTAGTGCTATTTTGAGCAAAGGGATTACATCACAGTTAGAGGGTTGTACTCTTTTTAAGCAATGCTTAGAAATCAAGATAGCCTTTTTCAAGCTTTAATCAAGCCTTTTTTCATGTCACATTTGGGTCATGGCATGCTCGTGTCAGCCTGTGAACAGGTGCCACATGTTTACTTAATTTTGCAACACAGGTGTGCCAGTTTGCAGGAGGCTGCCCAGGGGAAAGCAGATTTTTGTTGTGAGAGAGAGATAAGTCTCTCTACAGTGTTTTAAAAGCTATGTGGTCATTTTTTCACCCTTCCAGGGATCACATAGACCATCTATTGTACACACTGTACGGTACAGTATGTACAGTAGATGACTTGCTAAACAGTATGTTACTATGCTGTAAGTCAAACCCTTGCAGAACCAACTTTAACTGATGATTAACTGATGACCTGCTTTGCTTTTATCCAGGAGTTTCTGTTCTTTATAACACTTAATCCTCTCCAAACCTTAAAAATTGTTAACCAAGTAATCATGTGGTATGAAAAAATATTGACACTGTGTCCAATTTCAGCATCAAGATTTTTGTCATTGTACCATAAACATGTTGACACAGTTGCTTGTAGTCAAGCGTCATAGATCGCGTCTTTGATCTGACTCATGGAACATGGTGTGATGAATTGTGTTTGATTGTCATAACTTGATCTGTTTTGTTAACGATAGCTTTCGTGCCAAGAACTATTTTTCCACATATCCAGCCCTCATTTACACGGTGATGTCACACTGTGTAAAACGGTAGAATACCGTACAAATGTCAGGATTCGCTTTCCCAAGCAGAGAACAAAGCTTGTATTTGATGGGACTGTAAGCATGTATACTTCCAAGTCAAATGCATGTTTGTCATGCTCAGCCTTGACATGCAAGAGGGCTCATTTTTAACATGTATGTATGCTGCCCTCTAGTGGTGATGTTTCTTAACAAGGGTCAAATCTCACTCAAAGCAAAAATAGTCAATAGCAAATAATAATCAGTATTAGTGTTGATTTATTGATAGTAGCCACTAATCATTATTCTCTCCTTCTTTTCTTCCTTCCTCCCTTTGTGGTTCATTTCTGTTATTGCTTTCTTTCCTAGATGTTACTTTTAGATTAACACGTCTATTAACACTCAACTTTCTCTTTTTTTTTGTTAGTGAACTACTGCAGTCCTTGGACATGTGTGAGAATGACCCTGTGGCTATCGCCCGGTGTTTTGTAGATAAGGTGAGTATAGCCATCTTCCTCACAGCAGTATCAGCTCCTCAAGGAAATAAACAGTAGTGATGTTTTGTCTTCCTTTTGTTTCCCCAGAGTGAATACTTTGAAATCTACACCCAGTACTGCACCAACTATCCAAAGTAAGTATCTAGGAAATATCCTTTTTAAAGGTGGAGTGTGTAGGATTTAGTAGCATATAGCAGTGAGGTTGCAGATTGCAACAAACTGATTACCCCTCCCCTTCCAAGCGTGAAGGAGAACCTATGGTGGCTGCAAAAAAAAAAACACAGAAGGCCCTCTCTAGAGCCAGTGCCTGGTTTGTCAGTTCTGGGCTACTGTAGAAACATGGTGGTGCAACATGGCAGGCTCTTTATGTAGATATAGAGGGCTCATTCTAAGGTAACGAAAACACAACGATTCTTATTTTCAGGTGATTAAACACTAATTAAAACATTCTTGTGAATATTATTTTCCATTTCTGCCAAGTTTGTTCCGCTAGATGCCACTAAATTCTACACACTACTCCTTTAAGTATCCTTTTGTTGATGACTCCAGATGCGACGTGTCCTTAAATGTCATTCTCTGCTCCTCCAGCTCAGTGGCAGCACTGACCGACTGCATGAGGAGTAAAACTTTGGCCAAGTTCTTTAGGGATCGTCAGGCTGCTCTGAAGCGTTCCCTCCCTTTGGGCTCGTACCTGCTCAAGCCAGTCCAGAGGATCCTGAAGTATCACCTGCTGCTTCAGGTACAGAATGCCCTCAGTGGTCATTTTGCTTTTTATGCTTTTTTTATGCCTAAAGGTTTAAAAACTATTTAGTATTTTACAAGGCAAAAGTACAGAAAAATCAGAAAAAAGACTGATTTGGACTCATCTTTGTTTTATTGTGCCTGATCTCTTTTTAAAGGAAATTGCAAAGCACTTTGACCCATATGAGGAAGGATATGACGTGGTTCAGGAGGCCATAGACACTATGACAGGAGTGGCCTGGTACATCAACGATATGAAGAGGAAACATGAGCACGCAGTCCGAGTGCAGGTCAGTTGGAATTACCATACAAACACACATACATGCAGTGTTTGGATATGGTACATAGACAGTGAAGATGTATTTGCATGCAGTATTCTCCCTCTTTTTCCCCCTTCTCTCTCTTCACAGTCAGACGTATTCATTCTTTTTGTTTATTTTACTTCTGTGGTCTTCTGAAACACTCTCAGTGCCACTATAACTCTTCCTGCTCCCATGGGAGCCTAGAGGGCCCAAAGTAATTTCTTTCATTTATTATTCCACATATTTGTTTCTCTTAATGAAGCAGCCCTGTGTGACTTCCATCATGTGTAAATATATATTTTAAAACTCCAAATCTCTGAGCAGATATTGTCTAAAGCAAATCCATGAACCCTCACAATTTGTCACAATTTGGCATTGAACTGTAAGCCTTCTATCAAGTCTAGTTGAGTGTTAAAGTGAAGACTACGGCTTTTTAATGATTTCCTTGGTTTGAGTCATTGAGTGGCTTTTTCACCTCTCTGATTTTCTTTGTAGGGATGTTTTATAAGGATTAAAAATAAAAGTTGACACTGAGCTGTATTTTCTTTCACGCCGAAGGAACACGGCTGACAGTGTGTTTGGGGGGGGGGGGTTGTGCTTTCATGTGCATCTGCAGGAGATACAGTCTCTTCTGATCAACTGGAAGGGTCCTGACCTGACCACCTATGGAGAGCTGGTGCTGGAGGGCACCTTTCATGTCCTACGGGCAAAGAACACCCGTACCCTCTTCCTCTTCGACAAGATGCTCCTCATTACCAAGAAAAGAGGGGAACACTATGTCTACAAGATCCACATCTCAGTATGGTTTTTGACATTTTTTTATTGATCAGTGATTTGATAGTTTAAAAAAAATGTAACGTGGGAAAATGATGACATCTTTGTGTAACAGAAAACCGAATAAGATCACATTTTCTGTCACATTACATGAGATTTATATTATAAAGACACATTTTTTAATAAGATAGCAAATTAATAGCTTACTCAGCTGGGTTTAACCTCCACTGCATCACTGCGTTCATTGTGATTTCAGTGCTCCACCCTAATGCTACTTGACAGTGCAAAGGATCCCCTGCTCTTCAGTGTCATCCATTTCAAGCATCCCAAGCAACCCCATACAGCGCAGGTAAATGTGAACTGTAGTACACCAGTAACTGTCAACCCTTTTCACCCCTGCAGCACAGTTACACAACACATAATATTGCATTTCAGTCAATGAGTTCAGGATTATCACAAAACAGTCATTTTTTTTCAAACACTTCAGAGCCGCTGGGTTTGACTGTATTATGTCTCTATTCTGTATGCATGTGTGTATTTGATGTATCTTTATTAGCGTGAATGACTCTTTCTAAATGACAAGAGCTTGTTGTTCCAGGCCAAGTCAGTAGAAGAGAAGCGTCTCTGGGCCCATCACATTAAGAGGCTCATTCTTGAGAACCACAACACCATCGTCCCACCGAAGGTAAACAACATCGTCGCCTCACACAGGATTTCTCTCTCCTTCGATACTGAAGAATCGCCTTGTATTAAAACACACTCTCTTTCTTTAAAGGCAAAAGACGCCATCCTGGACAATTCTAACTGTAAGTGTTACAAATGGAGTAACTTTTGTTATGCTGGGACCAATTTAACTGTCGCCATAGCAACCGAAGATGCTGCTTACAAAAGAGAGGGTGGTTCATTTTCAGAGGAAAATATGGAATGCCGTTTAAATTACCAGGCGTAGCCACCCATATCCTATGTAAAGAAAATTGTTTTTGTAATTGTGATTCTGAGTGTAATGACATATCTTCTCGCCGCCTAGATCCTGGGAAGTACCACTATAGTCCTGAGAGGCTGAAGAGAGCCGAGTCCTGTCAAGCTGAAGACTTCCATCAGGCAGGACGAAATGGGAGGAGGAGATCAGGTAAAAGAACCACCCCTACTCCATTTTGTATCCATAAACTCACAAACAAACATTTCTGTCTGTATCTATTTGTAATAGTAATAGGGTTTCATGTTTAAAAAAATATTTGTAAAAGAAATGCATTGTTGATCGTCCCATTTTCAATTTCTCTCTTTTTAGAGCCAGCAAAACAAATCATAAGGAGCACGAAAGGTTGGTACATTGTTGTCACATCGGATTTTGGCAGGCGAAAGGGCAGATTCATTAACAGTGGGTCAGTTAGATCCACATTCTGGGCACCGACCAGTGGCCCAGCAGCCCCACAGCCCCCCTTCCCCAAGGTTATTTTCTATCTGTCGAATAAGAGCTTGACATGTCTCCATCGCGCTTCTACTTTGTTCTCCCACAAAGACACCTGGAAAACAGATCAAAAGACACACACACTCACACCCATAATGAAGTTAATTATATGCCACATTGGTCGAAAGCTTTGTCATACACAAGCTCTTTTCAGTAGTCAAATTCAACCTTGCCTTCAGATCTGGGCGTCTCCCAGCTCTCATCTATTCTAATTGGCCATTATGAAAGAGAAAACCTCAAGAGAGAAAACCAGTGTAATGAAGAAGCAATTTTCATGTCAACCTTCCCATCATGGTGAGGGAGTAGGTCATCACATCCTGGCTAATTGCATCATGTCCAGTTTGAGTCTGTGAGAGGAAGATGTTTCTAATTGGTATTTATCTAATCACAAGGCCTCCCTTAAGTCTGGGCCAGACTAACTGCTGCCCCAATCACTCTAGAGGTAGAGATTGTGTCCTGACCGTAATTGTACAAGATGCATGTGGTACTCAGGTTATTTTGTCATACAATGTTTGACTTGAGCGTGCTTTGTTTTTTCAAGGTTATTGACTCTCATTCATTCTTTTATCTCCTCCTCTTCTTTATCTTTCTACTCGATTCAGCTGTTTTGAAGGTAAGTATGAAATCCAAATGTAGTCTTTTTTTGAAACCTTGATAAGCTTTTTCATTTTGTTGTAGAAAAGCAGTTTATTTAGGTCACTGTGCTTTAGTGAGATATGGTTTGCCCGGTTTTGACTCAGCAGTTCAAACTTTCCATTCTAAATGCAAAAGAACTCCAATCAAAAAATGAAAAAAAGTGCAAAACTAATCTTCACAGAACATACTTTGACTTGCCTTGGATTACAAAAACCATATCTCACCCAAAGCTAAAGCAGCTTTATGAGTATTCCATCCCATTTACAGCCTTGCAATCACAAGATGGCTCTAGCACTGGCCTTGCAATAACAAACCACATGTCTATGACTTCACGCTACAGCATGCAGACAGTGAGGGTGCACTGCTGGGGGATAGGTGCTCCCTTCAGCCAGCCACTAGTGTCAGTACGTTGGCCTCCAGTCTAGGCGAGCCCCAGGCTGAGAGGCCATGTGTGGAGGATCTAATTCCCAGAAGGGACTCTCTGGAGAAGCTAAGTCCTACTGACAGTGACCCGAAACTGGGCTCTTCACCCAGTGAGGGGGGGCTGGAGCTGCAGAAGTCAGAGGAGGAGGAGGAGGGAGAGATTTACAAGGAAGATATACTGATGGGAGAAGACCAGGTAGCCGACTTTGCCAGCTCAGTGCTGGCAGCCATCTCCTGCTGGCACTATAGAGCCAGGGCTTTGCTTTCTACTCACTTCACAACGGTGAGGGTTTCTGCCACCCACGGGTTTCCCATTTCCTGCTCTATTCCACCGGCTTACCTATACTCTCTGACACTCTTTCTCCCACGCTGGCTCTCATCCCTCTCCCTCTGCTTCTTCATAAACAGAACCAACTAACACCTGCTACCTTTTGCACTGTGCACATTAAATGCCTCTATTCGTACTCATGCTATTGAAGTGCATGGATTGAAGTTCTCCCGGACTGCTAACAGTGAACTCTAAAACCGCATGGGTGAAACCTAAAAGTTATGCTTGCGTGTCTTTGCTTGTGTTGGTTTTTTCTTTGGAGTTGAAGGTCATCCCACTGTGCATGAACTATTGTATGTTTTCCTCATCTGTGTAATTACAGTGTGCTGTGTTTCATAATTTTATTTTTTTTTGGGCGGACATGATTGATCATGAAGCTTATGCTGTTTAAACCATGCCTGGATTTGCATTACAACCAGTAGCTTAATGTGTCCTGTTAAATGCTGTTTGACTTCAAAGGTTAATGAAGCCATCTAATTAAATGATCATTATAATAGCAAGAGCTTTGCTCTTTGATAATCATATTACCTAATCATATTTTCCCTTTTGAATTTTCATAATTACAAAGTCTTTGTTAGGTTAATTGTTATACCCCTATTGTTTCTGAATATGTATGAATACATGTCATTTCAATTGGAAGACTTTCATTATACCCATTGTAGTGGGTTTTTCAAGGATGACTTGAATACACATTAAGTATCTAGTAAATGTTTGTCCACTTTGACGGATACTTCTGCTGCATGCTGCGTCACAGTGTGGTCTCTAGGAGCATGTAGAATAAAAACTCATTTTCATGCCATGTTTTGCTTTTTCAGGATGATCAGAGCAGAGATGCAGCTGAACTGCAAACTACACCAGGAGAGGAGGCGGAAACTCAAAGCCATGAGGAAAAACATGGGGATGTGTCTATGACAGAAACTCTCAGCACACAGGTACATTTGTACAAACAGTCTTTCAGCCTCATTTACAGTCTTTATTGGCCCATCTGTGAGAGTACATGTGACTTGTATTCACTGTGTCAGAGAATGCCCATCTATCCTCATACCTGATTGCTTTGTTTGTTACTAAACCTATTTTCTAAGCTTTGTATGTGTTTGTTGTAATCTCTCTGTGTATGAGAGCAAGCTGATTCAATACTACAATAGATAGTAAAGTATTGTAAATAAGTTTCCTACCTAATAGGTGCCCTTTGCCATGAGCACAGCATTTCTCTGAGGCCATTTAAATCATAGCAGGAGCTTTGTTAGTACCTTCAGTATATTTGTAGTCCCATAAGTTAAAATTACACACACACACACACACACACACACACACACACACACACACACACACACTATTATCCAGTGGTCAGCACTCCCACTGAGAAAGGCAACATTTGATTTAGGAGCCAGGTGCAGCTCTTACCTGATTCTTATGGTAACTTAGTGAAACAGCTTTTGTACTGAGCAGAGCACACAGCAGGTTATTATTCTTCCTAACCTTATCTCAACCCCACAGCTCCAAACTGCACACTTTGCAAATGCAGGCAACACCTGGAAACAAATTTAGATTAATGGCTGACTACGTTGACGTCAGCACTATGAACATGTAAGAGCCGCAGACATTGCCATGTTCACCATTTAACTCGCCATGGGTAACAAAAATGGTCCAGTAAGGAATTATTAGCAACCAAGCTGCAAATGCAATCACAGTGTCTTCACTTTTTTAACCAAGCCTTGGTATTGTACATGAAATGGATAGGTGCAATAAAGCTCAAGTGGGCCTCATAATATAAAACACATGCATCATAAATTGTGGATGCTTTAGATTAAACTGCCTAGTTGACTTTGAAAGGGTCTATTAAGTTAATGGCAAATGGAGAGTGCTCGCCATCATAATGTCTCTTTTACTCATTACGTCCCACTTTGCAAACACTCCTATCATGTTTCAGGTCAATGTGGAGGAGCTGTGCCCTCTAGACTGTGTCCCTCAAGCAAAGAGCAGCGATCAGCTGGAAATGCATTACTCCCAATGCCTTGAGTCTCCTGTCTCCTCTTCCCAAATGCAAGAAGCAGTAACCCCAGAACCCATGGATAACTCTAGAGGAACTGGAGAGGAAGAGGAGGAAGGAGGGAGTGATTCTTCGGGTCTCCATGTGGAGGAGACGAGTGTACTGACGAATGGGGAGCTCTCAGAGGAAGAAGAGGAAGTGTTGTCAGACAATAAAAGCATCCTACCTTCCTCTGTGTTGGACCAGGCAAGTGTGATTGCGGAGCGCTTCATTAGCAGCCTGTCCAGACGGAGCAGTCTGGTTTCAGAGGACCTGGGTTCCCTGGCCTGCCCTTCTCCCCTAACAGATGATGAAGCCTTCAAAAGCCCTTCGGCAAGCATGGACTTGGAAAAAGAGTCCCAAGTGTTGGCCAGCTCTTCCCCAGAGCCACACATGACCTCAGAGGTGAATCTGTCAACACCTGCGCATGAACCTGCACTCACCGCACTCATCGAAGGGGAGCGCAGGTCCACACTCTCTAAACAGGATCGTCTTCTCATCCACAAGATCAGAAGATACTATGAGTATGCTGAGCACCAAGATGCTAACTTTAGCATCAAGCGCAGGGAAAGTCTCTCCTATATTCCAGCAGGTCTGGTCAGGCACCTGAGCCGACAGCTCAACAGTATTCCTCAGGAGCAGGCTGTCCCTGCCAGCCGGAAAGGCCTCTCTCGTAACCGGCCCACTTCCTGGTCTGTGTTTGACCTTCCTGGTTTAGAAAAGCGTCAAAAGACTGAAAAGAATCAAAAGACTGTACCACAGAGATCAGTGGAAGCCAAAGGAAGATCTCAGAGTTTCACTGATTCCTCTACCACAGATGAAGAGTTCAGACCCTCATCAGAGATGCTCAAGGTTTGGCAAGACATGGAATTGGAGGAGGAGGGCCGGAAAGACCAGCAGATTGTAGAGGAGAAAGTGAATGACTCAACATTACAAGTGACACAGTATATAAGCTTAGACACTAAAGATGTTAAAACCAGTAAGCAACCGCCTCAGATTTTAGAAGAGTGCGAAATAAGCACTGCCTTAGATGGTTCCCCCATCTCATCACCCACCACAAACTTTCCAGCAGTGGAAGGGGGATCTGGTCAGGACTCTAAGCTATGTAAAAGCCCCATGTCTCAAGATGAGAATCAAGACACCCATGGTCAACTGCCAAAGATTATTAGCCTCAGAACAAGTGTGGATGAAGAGCAGATCCTACAAGACATGGGAAAGATGAAAAACAAGGTGTTCCAGCTGGCACGTCAGTACAGCCAGCGCATCAAAAATAACAGACCTATGATCTGGCAGAAGAACCGAGAAATGGCAAGTCAACAAGGATTCAAGAATATGCCTGCTGTCCATGAGGAGAAGATACAAATGAGGAAAAAGGGTAAATAAAAAGCAAACGATGCCATATTGCTTTCTTTTGTAGTAACCTACCACTTTAACTAAGGTATGGAGAAAAATGAAAATCATTTTCTGTATGTCTGTCTGGGTTTTTTTGTATGTATGCAGGTAAACCCAACCTGAGATTGGCCTTGAACACTTGTGATCAGACGGTCATCCATGAACTGCGTTCCCCAAGTCCAGTCCAGACCCCCAGCTCTGGAGCCAGCTCCCAGAGCACAGTAACTGGCCCACAAAGCACAGAGTCAGACACCTTCCACTGGCCTGATGTACAAGAGCTGCGCACCAAGTACACCCCCTTCAAGCTGGAGACGGAGGCCTCCCACTCCTCAAAAGTAGACCACAGCTGCATAGTACCAAATGGGACGCTGGAATGCTGTACGAACAGGTGTAATGGTTGCTCACACAGGTACAGCAGCTCCTCAGACCTTCACAAAGCACTGACAGACAGTCCTACAACACAATCTCCTACGGTAGAAGACTGGACCCAGCCCCAGTCCCGAACTCGGCTTCAGCCCCTGCTGTGCAGGTGGAGCTCCTTGGACCACATGCTTGGGTCTCTTCCTCTCCACGAAGTACAGAACCTGCAGGACCCTGTGAGGAGCTGCTACACCTCCAGTCAGGTGTCTCTAATAACAAGAGAAACCAGCAAACTCCAAGACGGAGACCACCTCCTCCAAGAGGGCCTAGACTGTCCCACAAAGCCTGCTGTCCTGACTTCAGGGAAAGTGTCAGAAAGTAATCTAGTGAAGAGCTTACGGGAGAAGTTCCAGAGTTTAAGCACAAGCTCGTGAACATGTGAATTTTGTAAATTTTTATTATCAGGAAGTATCACGTTGAAAATGTACCTGCCAGTTATCTGATCCTTCTCAAAATCCCCTTCATGCACATCCTGTTTTTTCTTCCTAAAATGCAAATTGCAATTTGTTGTCTGCACAATGTTTTCAGTATAGGGGACACCGGGTGATGATTTGCGTATTTGCCACAAATGAAACATAAAAGGGATATTAGTGGTCATTGGTTCAGGCCATGAGGGGGAAGCGTTTTGTCTTTAAAAAGGTGTATTGCAATATTTGTACATTGGGTATTTTTCTGCACTGTACAATACAAAGTTGATGTAAATGTGTAAATAGTCCCGTTATCAACTGCAGATGAGGTCCTACTTTATTATTATATGCATCTATTTGGTTCCCACCCAGTCTTGCTATAATGACTATAGCACTGTTATCATTTAACCATGTAAACTGTCAGCTGTAGTTTCACAGGAAAGCAAAAAGGATCAAAACAAAACAGACTACTTCTACCGCCATGATGACAGCAGTCTCATCGACGAGAGAGCTCTACTCTCAGCAGAGGTTCTGATCGTATACCAAAGATTTTCCTTTTAACATTTGTTCACTATTAATACAAGTGGTCACAGCAATAATTTGCTTCCGCACCATCTGTTGCTGCTTCTATAACTTTTTACACATCACTGGAGCTTTATTTTTCTCAATATGTTGTATATTTTTCTTTAATAATATTTATGAAACTGTATATTTGGGAGAGATTGGCCTCATGTAAATACTGAGCAGTAGCAACCTGTTTTTACTTTTCCATTCCAGAAAATATATTGTTTCATACTTGAAGTTGACCGTATTTTCAATAAAAACAGAAATGTTAAGTGTCCACAGGTGCCCTGTTTACTCTGTCATGCATTAATGTACATGCATGTATTATGACTTTAACATCACTTGAAAAAAAAGACCATCTTCAACTTTAATAATCCACTGGATAAGTGGAAGGAAGAATGCTTTCACATCTGTCTAAGACAGTTGTCTTGATTTCAGAGGATTGAATGTAGGAATAAAGGAGAATCAGGACTTTTTTATTGCAGTGTGCTGTACATGACCTGTTAAGAATGTGTCTTCTTGCCATGATGCTGTTCTGTGAAGTGACAGGAAGACTTAAGCTAGTAGACAAGGCTATAAATAGGATTTTAGAAATACTGACCTCATGAGCCCCAGTCCCCAAATGTGGGAAAAATATTCTGATATATCTTTTGTAGGCAAAACCTTTAACACTGATGCTCTGAGCAGTTTGTTCTATTTTGTGAAGGAGTCAACCCATGTTTATATTCTTAAAAGCAAGGTAGCTTATTTAATAGGGACAGTGAACATTGCTGTAAATGCACTGAAATGAGTTAATTTGTGAATCTGGCCCAGAAAAATAGCCAGCCCTCTTTCTGCAGGTATACATTTTTTGTTGTTAAATTTCAGTATATTGAGTTTATTAGCCCTGGTTGCTAAGAAAATATTTAAAAAAGCACAATTCCCAGACAAAAAAGGGGGACATGATGACCCTCAGTGTCTTCAGCTCATATTAGCAGACCAACTAAACTGAGACAAAGCTCTGAACAGAAAATGATAGTTGCACCACATAAAACTCATTTCGGGGGACATGCTTATAAAATTAGAATATATTGTGTATAAATTGCATTTTTAATGAGGTTTGAATGATTTGATCAGCGCCCTTTAATCTAAACTCACCAATAGAGAGAATAGAAACAGTGACAGTACTATTAGGTGGGCGCATGTGTGTGTCTTTATTAATCTGTGTTAGCTATCTTCTATTTAAAATGACTGCACAGCCGAGCCTCTGAGCCTCAGGATACCACGCGCCTGATGAATCCACGCGCGCTGTTTGGCTCTGAACTGTATCATTTGTGCGTCAAAGCAGCAGGATACAGACAAACCTGCAGCGGATGTCAGCGGGGACTTCCTTCACCGTAAAAGCGTGTTTAGTGCTCAGCACCCGCCGCAATATGCGCTCGTCACTGAGGGATTTTACTTTGAACTAACGACCGGAAGCTGCATGTCTTTTTGTTTGTGCATTTGACGCTGATCGTACATGCCAACCGGAGGAGAGTAGTTAAATCAGCAACTGGAGTCGGGCATTAACACCAGATACCAGTAACACCATATTTTCTCCGTCACATCATCATTTAACTCCGCGTTTTTATTATTATTTTTAATTTCTGGATTGGTTCAAAAAAACATCCTCGCCTCATTTTTTTCATGAAGAATGGGCTGCGCAATATCTGGTCTAGCAGCAAAATCAGAGTTTGGAGAGAGGATTACAGATGATGGTGCTGCTGTGCATCTCAGCGAGTATCACATTCAGATGATCAAGGAGTCATGGAAAGTTATCCGGGACGATATTGCGAAAGTTGGGATTATTATGTTTGTCAGGTGAGATACTTGAACCTTTTCTATACTTCTCAAGTGTTTGATGCATGAATAAGGAAAGCAAATAAATATTCTTATAGTTGGCTGATAAGCAGCATCAAAAATGTTAAATTACTGAACGTTATATTGATAATAAATTCACACATTAGAATAAGATCACATTGAGTAGCATTTATAAAGAATGCATGAATTTACACGGATATTTAAGGTTTAAGACATAATTCTGTGCATATAAAATAACTAGAGGAAGAAGTTTTCTAAATGTAGCCTAAATGTTTTGGTTGTTGCAGCTGAAATGAATCCAGAGTATAAAAACATACAAACAAATATACAAATGAATTTACAATCTACATATCACATTTGCTGCCTCATACACTTGAACGTGAAGCGCAACAAAGCAGCAAAATGTTTCAGTTCAGCCTTTTAAAACAGCTTTATGGTGAAACCTGTGCACCGTGTGATGGATGACCTGCTGGCCCAAGAGGAAGAGGTCTTGCAGATTACATGATGCCTGACCTTTTCATACATGCCAGAAACTGAACATCCAGCATCCCCCTCACCTCCACTGTGACCCTCTGCTCTGCCTTATGACCCACAGCTTGGAGCTGAATACCCCTCCTCCCTTCTAATCACTTCATATCACATCTTAACAGCATTATATAATAATAAACAGCTCCAGGTCTGCCATATTACTATACAATTAAAGGCATCAGCCATCAGGAAAATGCATTTTATCAATTATGATGATGACCAGCGTCCGGGAAAACATATTTTGCCCTTTAGCAGGGAGGATACACAAATGAGAATATATGGTGATAAAGACTGACGGACATTCAGGCTGCTGGATCAAGAATAAAGAGACTACCGGGCACATGGTTAGAAGCCCAATTAATGCCATGTGTCCCCAGGGTGACCTGAACAGTTGAAGGGATTGACCTTAGCGTGTTAGCCTGGAAATACACGGGCGTCTTGTGGGTCATGGCCCCCCAGGATCCCTGGGCTGTCAGGGCTCGTATCTCATGACTGAATAGTAGTTGTTACAGTAAAACAGTAAACAGCAAAGGGAAACACCTGTTTTTCAGCATGTGCTCAATCTGAATTTAACAGGCTCCATTTATCCTTGTTCTTCATATATACAATAAGACACTCTAAAGACTTAGGTGGGCTCTATTGATGAGTGCCAAATTAGCTATGAATAAAACCTCTGAGCAGCACCAATTAAAATTCCACTTGAGTTATATAGTGCTACATTGTCTGCATATAGTGCTACATTGTCTGCATATGTTCTGCATGCTTGCATTTGCGCCCGTGTCTAGAGCACACACAATGGAATAACACCATCTCTCTCAATGTTTTGCTGGTATGTTGATAGTGGCGGGGGGAACAAGAACAGCCAATTTCCCCTGTTGTCTCATCAATGGCGCTGGTGAGCACGGGCCTATGAATAGTGAGAAAGGATATTTCACAGTCATTTGGACAAGATGAAGGTTATGGCTTCTCTCTGAAAAGTAAGACATTCCTTACCAAAAAATACTACTTTCACCGAAGGGCAAACACATTCAGTTTATGTCGTTCAATCTGGCGCAAAGTCAGAATACTTAAAAATAAATAGTTTGTCATTTTATGAAACGATAAGCACAGAACATGCCTGCCACCTTATTATCTGCTTGTCAAAGGGCACAGAGCTACTGATGTTTTTCACAGCTGCCATTAGAAAGACCACCACTTCTCTAACACCTCTCCCAACACCTCTATTTGTCTGTTTATCTATCAAGGGGGGGGGGGGGGGGGCAACATGTTATAGACATGTAATGCATTTATTCATGAGGATTATGCTCCTTTATGTGTTGCAGGTTTAAAAACACTTGCAACCAGTACTAGAGTCCGTGTGGGGAAAAGAGAATAAACAGGAAATAGAGAAAAACAACACTGTTTTACCTGCCACACCCATAAGTATTTTAAATGATAATTATTATTAATGCCTAATCATGACTGTCTGTGTTATATCATTGTAACCTACATACATATATCAAATCTCAGCGGTTTAAATTGCGTCTATTATCTCCCACAGTAACAATAAAATCAGTGCTGTTAACAGCTGCTCTCAGCTCAAGTCGTTGTTTAAATCAAGTTTGAATTATAAACCTACATACCCATGTTTTCCAAGTCCACCTCACAACCTCTGATGATCATTATCCTTTATTTCCTGTCATTTTTCCTCCGACACCAACTTCTTACTGAAAAAGCAGAATTACTATACACATTGCATCTCAGTGTGAGCATAATACAACTGATACTTGTTGCGTGACTAATCACAGGTACCCCAGCTGGAGACTGGAAGGCTCGCTGATTGGATGGCAGCACGCTTAAACTCTCTGGTTAAGGAAATTGATTGAGGTTAAATCAGAAAAGGGAAACACTCGCGTTGTGTGAGCCTAGCAGGAGCAGTGTCTCTATTTGACTAAGATTTCCTCCCAGGCTCTGACAGGGCAGGCCAGCTCATCACAGCTCAGAGTGAAAATGAGGGTGGCTAACAAACTCACAGATTCACTGTGGCCTGTTACTGATTGCAGCCGTTGGGTGTAAAACCAGAGTGGAAGGCAGCAATGATAACAGGAATCAGGATATGATCAGAAAGGCACAATCAGATCTCTATTCAAAGTGTGGAGTGGAGAGAATGACTGGGGGGATGAGAGAGAAGCCCTTAATCGTTATGTTGATGAGCTGAAACTCACACATTCACACTCACAGGATTACAGTAGTGTGACTGTCTTCGCTTAGACTCTCGGGGTTATGTCATGTTAGTTAGGAAACTCAGGGGGAGGTTTGTTTTGGTGTGGGAATGAGTATGACAGGCTGCTCTTCATGAGCGGGCGCTCTCAGAGGCTCACGGATGGCTGCTTATACTGTTGTCTTGGTAACAGGTTGTTTGAGACCCATCCCGAATGCAAGGACGTCTTCTTCCTGTTCAGAGACGTGGAGGACCTGGAGAGGTTGAGGACCAGCCGGGAACTCAGGGCACATGGACTACGGTCAGTCGGAGACTCTGCACACATCAGCATCATTCAGGAGAGCATCTTTAATATCCAGTATCATCTAGCTCAACATTCATTCATCAGCTTCTGTCATTATGCAAAATTTTGATTTTGATTATTATATATTTTCTTTTTGTCAACAAATCCCATGACAACCATCAATGCATGAATCCATCTCTCAATACTTTCCGACCTTCCTACCATGTCTGTGGCATTCAGTTGCCCATTGTTTCCTACTGAAGGAGAAAATCTTTCAAAACAGCTCACATATATGTGTAGTTTAATTTTTAAATAAGGTGTAGTAATTTGCTAAAACAACTGGGCACTGTAGTTTCTAGCAAATGTTACTCAAGCAAATGTATGTTGTGTATTTGTTGGGGACTATTTTCATCTGCGGACTAATACAAATTTGGTGCTCTTGTGCAGTGATTCCTTGTTTGTATGATGTAGCCAAACGGCTCTATCAGTTGAGCTTGAGAACTCCTTCATCGACACCTAACATTAGTTATCACTATTAATAATATAAAGGTGGATTTTGTTACCACACAACAGTGATCCTGGCATTGTTAATGCTAACATTTGGGCTATTCTCTCAAAATCAAAACACAATTTCTGTTTTTTCAAATCATCAGAACTACACCACGAACTTTCCAGGTTGCCCCCTGGCAAGTACCCACTAAAATACAAGTGGTTAGGAATCACTGCTCTCATGTTACCCAGTGCAACGCTGTGGCCCATTGATGTGTTTTTAATCATTTTTGGACAACAATGGAGGTGTATGGCATAGAGGAATAAGTTAAATCAGTGGCTATAGGGAATACTTGTTCGTAGGATCAATTTATTGTGTTTTGGTTTTTCATTGGATTTGAATAATGTAGAATATCACTAGCCTCATCCTTTAAGATTTAATTTCATCTCTCTCCAGGCACCACCTTTCACTTAAGTCACTGGAACAACAATATATGATAAAACTATATTGCATATAGCGTAGCGCGAGAGACACAAATCATAAGATAAGTGGCAGAGAAGAACACCTCATGTAGTCAGATCATTATAACGTTGCTTCCCACTCCACTGCAGATGGAGCCTGTGGCATCCATCACAAGCACTTGTGCGTTGTTTCCCAGTATGCATCAGGCCTCTCTGTGTTCCTCTACACACGAGGCCAAGCCAGCCAATTACTGCCCGAGGACCTGAAGGTACAGAGGCTAGCGTGGCATTGTAAATTCAGTGATAAGGCCAAATGGCCCTTCAGCCGCACTCAGGGACATTAGTACAAATGTCCACGGTGGCAGTGAGACAGAGGTAGAGAGAGAGCTAAACCAACTCTAACCCTTTGTTCCATATTCATCTTCAAAACTGTCACGCACATACACACGCCGCAGTGATGCCAGACACACCTGCAAGCAACAAAGGAAATTGATCCTGTGGTGTTTTATCTAGGGAGAAAAATGTTTTTTTTGGGGGGGGGGACAAAGTGTTGTGTAATCAGTTGGTTTTTGCATCAAGTGTGAGCTAGATTGATAGATGCACAATCAATTTCATTTATTTTTCTTGGCATTTGAGTTGCTGAAACTGAAAATGTCAGCAGCCTTTCAACACAGAGGAGTGTCACACTTATCTACAGCGGAGGTGTATCAGTTGATAATCGCCTACTGCTAATTCACGATTAACTGGTGGATCAATCAGGCTGGATAGCTCATCCTCTGTCTCTTTTTCCACTTCTTTCAGGGTGATGTCTTTTATCGAGAAAAGCGTGGCTAGACTGGACCAGATGGAGAGATTGGAGGCTCTGGCTCTGGAGCTCGGAAAAAGCCATTATCATTACAACGCCCCACCTAAGTACTACAGTGTAAGACCCCGATGATCCCAGCAGTGCTGAGCTGCTGTCTGTTTTTGTGATGCTGCTTTGATTATAACAGAGTACACATGTTCTAATTTCAACTGATACTGCAGCTCTTTATTAGTCTCACCATTATACCGAGACCCCTAAAATCAATGCAGCTGAATGAACTGACCCGCTCCCAAAAACTGTAAAATGGAAACACACCTACTCTTGCAAATAACAGTAATAACAAAGGAGTGACATGTCAACTGGATACTAACCTAGTTACTGAGGCGTGAGCACGTCAGTAAGTATCTCACATAATTATTTTCCAGTATGTCGGAGCAGAATTCATCTGTGCCGTGCAGCCCATCCTGAAGGAGAGATGGACAGCTGAGCTGGAGGAGGCATGGAAGGTAAGGAGTGTCATTCAGCCTGTGTGTTTCCTTATTTGGGTGTTAGTCAGAGACACTTGGTAAGTGAAATAGGCTCGATGTGTGCAACCATCACGTCAGCAGGGATCACATCAGCGTCATGGTTCTGAACATCTCTGTGGCCTCGGCCGACATAACCAACCATGTCATAGTAGTCAACACTCCAGTTAGGCTAAATTTTGGTGAGGAAAAAACAGGCATGGCCATTTTGCTAATCCCATGCAGTTTTGGGAAATAACCATGCAGTTTTTTGCATGCGTTATTTTCACCTATTTTAAAAATGGTGTATTTGAATATTTCTGTATACTGGTATGACTGTTAAGCTGACACTCTTGTGGATTCAGTGAGCCCAACTGTATTCATGTGTGATGATGTTCAGTCTCCAATAGTAGCCATTTCATTGCAGTGAGACCATTTTTTGAAACTTCACTGTATAAATTGACCTACTGTGACCTCTAAGATAATTACAGCCTCATGAAACTTTACAACCACAAACTAGAGACCGAGGGCATTCAGAGGTTATATAGCTTTAACTTTAACTAGGTATATTGACAATAAGGGGGTTTCTGAGCAGTTTCCAGAACAGAAGTACTCGCAATCCAATCACCGAAAAATGCAATTCTTACAGAAATCTCCAAATGTCAACAGTTTTTGATACCAAATCACAGCATTTTATTTTGTCCACCATTTTTATCAACTCCTGAGTGGTCAAAAATGGCTCAATTTTGCACCAAATCTGTATAACAAATGGTATCAACCTAAAAATTGCTGCAACAATTTATGAGACATAATTGAGAATGGGAATGGCCATCATATTATGTATGTTCTAAGCACTTATACACTTTCAAGTAACTTTCAAAATTTGAATAAGCACTTAATTAAAACATATTTATTACAGATTTATGACCAGAAAACCTTGACACACAGTGTTGACCTGCATCTCAAATGAATCCTCAGGTTCCCAGCTTTCAGATGGTGAAAGCAGTGGGTCTCTAAGGGTTAATGCGCCATGTAACGTCAAGATGGAAACCAGTGCAACACAAGCTTGACTGATGGGAAAATTTACATCTCACTGAACCATACATGAGCATATTGAGAAAATGGGACATGGCTCTGTCACATCATGTTATATCACACCAACATCCCTTGTGTTATTAATATAAAGACACTTGAAAATAATGCTGTTGCTACTCTGGATTTATACACAAGATAACATCCCTACCCCTTCAGTCCATAGAGTAGATAATAGCTTTTAAATGGATTCTGACAGTGGACAACATCAGGGTTACATCATTTTGAGGGGTTATAAGAAATTATCTATTTGTGGCATCTGATAAAAAAAACAACAACACATGTATAAGAGTAAATAATTTTTTGTTTTGCAATTATTTGCACTTTTTAGACTCTGTTTATTTGTAGCATCATCTTATATGAAAGAAAATATTATATAAATTTACGGCTGCATTTCTGTACGTCTTTAAATGGATGGCCTCTGCTGCTCTCTTGTGGTTGAAAGAGTGTCCTTCACCTGTGGGGAGCCCTGACCTAGTCCAATGTGTGCTGTTTGTGATCCAGACAATGTTCCAGTACGTGACCAACCTAATGAAGCAGGGATACCAGGAGGAGAGCAACCGACAGCGGCAGCTAGCGGTGTCCCCGAAGGAAAGACCAGACAAGAAGAACACGGCGCTATGAGATGCTTCTTTCAACCACAACTCAAGACTGTTTTTACAAGTACAGCACAGAAATGTGTTCATGTATATAATGTACCTACTGTCTCGTTTTCTACATTGCTCATATATACCACACCCATTGTTTGCTATTTTGACCAGAATGACAAAAATAATGCCGTGACTTTTAACAAAGCACTTTATTTCTGAAATTAAATTCCGCTGCAGTCCTCTCCCATGAGGTCAGCATGACATTACAAATGTTGACAAAATATGCTGCCTTGTAATCATGAACAGAAATGTAATTAGACTTACAGCCAATACTTTGTCTCTGTATTCATAACTCAAACATGCCTTTCAGTAAATCTACAACTTTTACCATTTTTTGTGCTGTTTATCTCAATCGTGACATTTAGAAACTGTATCTCATTCACTTTCAAATGAACTGAAGCCACACTAACTGAAGCTATACATTTTATACATTTTATTGGTGTTTAACAATTTCAGACCACCGGTTTTGACAGCTTGGTATGGACAAGGGGAAACATATCATTTATTGTACATCATAGGGTAAAATAAAAAACATAAAATAAAGTTTTATCCCTAATATTGAGCAAAGTTAAGAGAGAAAATGGTTAAAAATATATCAAACAAGATATGATTTAGTTCTGTTTCCAAGCACCTTTGCTGAAATTTCAACACTTATGCAAAAAAAAAAAAAAAGGAAAATTAAACATCCCTCCTAACACAGTATATTTGAAACAAGCCAACAAAACTCACTGGTCAGCCGTAAATATAACATAAATAGGGACTCTAACAATTAAATAGTATGAAAGGCAGTTAATCATTGCACTCCATGGATTTGGCTCCAGAGGCGACGCAGTTGTTGACAACCTGTTTCCGAAGCAGAAGTGGTGGAGATTCAATAAAGTTGGCTTGCTTCGTGCTGCGTGGGATACAAGAAATCCTCAGGTTTTCTGTTCCAAATCACCGATGGTACCGAGCGGCCAGGGAGGAGACATTACCATGCAAACAATGGCAAAATATCAAAGCAGTCACCGGGTGGATGAACAGTGATTCTGAGGCCTCAGGTGAACTGGGTTGGGTGGGGTGAGGGAGGGGATGGCTGGGTGGGACTGCAGACCGAGTGAAGCCCTCTCTCCCATTCCCTCAGATGGTACTGGCCAGTTTAGGTATCCATGGTTATGTTAAGAGTCTATTGCTCATTGGGTGGCTTTGGTTTTCTTGCTTTTGCTTTTCTTATCTTTCTTCTTAAGTCCGTCCATGTGGGCTCTAAGGAGGTTGGAATATGCCTGTGAAGAGGAGTTTATGTTAAGTCACAAACAGCTCACTGATCAAAGAAACAAATAAATCTTTTAGGAACATCAAGTAGACCTAATCAAGAGAATATGCATACAGTGACCCAGGCTAATAAAAATCAACCTACCATCTGAAACTTGATTACTTCTTTGGTGCTGACCTAAAAGAAAATGCAAGAGAAGAGAATTCAGCATTAACAGCGAGTCAAAAATATTAACAGGAAAACAACAGAAGTCTTTAAAACCCAACATAAAACTCACCACTGTGCTAATTTTCTTCTTGCCATCAGACGCTCTGATGAGACATTTGTTGTCTGCTGGCTCAAACGACTCTGAGTGGCCCTTTCTGGGCACCGGCTTGGTCCTCCCGTCATCTGAGAGAGGGGACACACATGGTGTTACACATCGCCTTACCACTTGATTTAAACTTGAGGATCACTATCAAAACTCAGGGAGGAGCCTACTTACATTTCTTTAGTGTGATGACAACACTGCCAGAGGTTCTGCACTTCTGGAACAGCCGTGTGAGCTCTGTGAGGAACTGGAGGAAGAACAAACACCGATCTTAATGCTCCAACAATCACACTTCATATACTGCAGAAGACCTCTGTACTAAGATTTGACGCATCTAACACACTTTTTCCACAAACACTGGTTGATTATACACCAAGATGCCAGTTTAAATACACTTAATGCAATCTAACATAAGATCCCTTCAATGAATCCATCCCCCATGAAGGTTATAATGATCTTTTTCCCTGTTAAAACTGTTGAAGAGAGGTATTGATTTTACTTAATGGTCATTAGGAGGCTGTAGTTTGTTGGTGGCTGAGTTACACTGAAGGGTGTTTCTAATATTTATAGTCTACCATAGTTGATGTTAATGGCCTGGTCAAGGTAATAAAACAATGCAGGCTGTTGTATTAAACTGCATTCATTTTGACAGTAGCTGGTTGTTGTAATGATAAGGATGACCTGGCAGTTTACCTGCATTTTTAAATAAATCAAGTGCCTCAGTTACAAAGGTACACGATGATGTCAATGTTAGTCTACAGTTTTAACTGTTAAAAATAAATTACTAGTAATTGATAACTTGTTAAGTTACTGTTGCTAAGTTTGACTACTAACTAGGTTTTATTGGTGTCCATTTACGAGGTGTTAGCTTTAGCGTTAAGTCTTCTGATTTTAACAAAACATTTAACCATTTCTGCAAGTCTTTACATTGCAAAAGCCACTTTATGGCTATCAAAATGCCCGAAATTTCTCAAACTGAGCACAGCTTTAGCAGTGTTAGCAGGCTAGCTCATGAGTCCGTTTGACGACTAACGTTAGCTTACCTAACGTTGAGCTAATTCACACACGGACAGCTTCAGCTTTATAATCGACAACGACAACACGAAAATTACTCGTAAAGACATTTTTGTCCTTACCGAATCGTTTTCAAGCAGCACCATGGTTGTGAGTTCAATTCAGCTGTAGCTTTAGTTAATTAGTTAGCTCACCGGCCGCTGTGAAGCACACGTACTACACAGCCGGGAGCTCCGCCCTGCGCCCGCACTGCGGGAGCCCAGCTGTCGGCACACCGCCGCCTACCGTTGGGGAGGGGGACGACACCCACAGACCCTGACTACTGAAGGGAAAATCCCTCATTCATTATATATGATGGGAAAATCCGTCATAAAATATTGTTCAGCGTTTCATTTTCAGTATTTTTGCACAGTTAATTCAACTTAAATAAATAGACAATATGCTGTACCGGCCGGAAACCTAAGTGTTAATTCTCACCAGGTGACGCAGACAAGATGTTGGGTGTGGTTGAGGGATGTTTTTACCTGCTTTTTTTTTTTTTTTTTTTTTGGTAATGAGTTTTTTTATTGGTGAAAATGCAGGTAGAGCACAAGTAGGCCTACTATGTATTTAACAGTTTTTTCAACAACACTGAGAGAAAACACAAACAACAAAATAGGAGAAAAAAACATACAATGCGCGTTCCTGTATTTGGTTTGGTTCCTTAGTGAGGTAAAGTAAAGTAAAGTAAAACAGCGACTGAGTATCAGCCATCACATTTGAGTTGAGGTAAGACATCTATGAAGGGTCCCCAGTTCTTCCTAAACATTGTGGGTCTTTTACTTACATTGTAGAGGATCTTCTCTGGAGTACAGTATGATGTTAATTCATTGATCCAGTATCTTCGTGAGGGAGGGAGGTCAGATTTCCAGTTTACTCAAATGCATTTTTTCCAGCTATACTGGAAAGTAAAATGAAGTGCTTAATAGAACATATTAGACGTTTTGACAGCTTTCTTATCAAACCCTTTTCACAGCAGACATGTTGACCTGTCAAAGCAGGAAAAGCACAGGTGTAAATAATATTATTTGACATTATGTAACATGTCAGTGTGTGATGTACTATTTTTTGTTTTTTTTAAAAAGGGGGTTTGGTATTTGCATATTTTGATTTGTATGTATGGTATTTTGCAAAAAAATAAATAAAAAAATAACATTAATTACACACATTTCTTTTTGCTTATTTTATCAAACTGAACTGACATGTCTGTAACAACACATGTCCTGTTTGATGAACACAGTGGAGTCTGGCACTTTCTGATTAATGTTATCTACAGTACTGTAAAGTGTAGCCAAAGCCACAGTCACAGTCATATCCATAACCACATATCATGCTGGTCAGAGGATTGTAACAGCTGTTGTAGCTCTCTGCCTTTCTCCTTTTTACTTTTAGTTTGTTACAGTGAATTAGTGACTGAGTCTTTGGTTTGTTTGCAAAAAATGTCACAAATGCTTCCATATACCTAATAATTATAAAACATGTTTAATAATCATACATCCAGACAATCAGCTTAACACTGTCAGTGATAAAACAATAAAGCAAAGTACAAGTGCATTACATTGGGTAGTCAGACAACTGAGGATGACACAGCTGGTGTGATGTTTTTGCCCTTTTGATACCACAGTTTCATTCATAAAGAACTTCATCCTCACTTCCAGTTATTTAGTAGTAAAACCTTGGCTTAATCAACAAAAAATCCATATCAATTTCTGATTTTCACATATGGATAATATAATAACCTCAATTATGGTTTAACTATATTTACATTCTATCGTCTTGATAGTGAACAGTCTGGGTTGTCACCCAGGTCATCAAGGTGCACTGCAAACTCAGAGTGCCAGTCCCGGTCAAACACCGCCCTGAGCTGGCTCTGTAGGGCCTCGGTCTTCCAAACAGGGTGTGGAGCACGCTGGGAAATCACCAGACCGACTCCAGCTGTAGTCAGAAAGTAGTCCCCAGACCAGTTGGAGGTACCTGCGTAACAATCAATCAATCATTAACTGATTCACATGCAACAAAGGGCCCTCTAGATACTTAGATGTTACCTACTTGCAACAATAAATATGCATAAATACTAATCCTGATGTAATCTGTTACTCACCAATGTAGGCTTCTTTATCAGTCACCATGTATTTATTGTGGTTGACTCGGCTATATGGAATATCAGACTGGTTTCCCACAGGCACTATGTACAATTTCTGTAAAGAGAATGATACATGAACACAAAAAAATGACAAATCATTGGGGGGAAGATGTTTGTTTCCATCTATTTAATTTTGTGTCTTACTATTTGAATGTTGATATGCTGCTGAGGGCTGTCCATCGAGGCCAAGGACTGAAGGAAGGGCAGCATTGCTGGATCAGAGTCCCGGCCACAGCTGATAAGCATCCGGATCTTCACCCTCCTCTCGAATGCAGCTGTCCTGATGGCATCGTCGATGATCGGCCAGTATCTGTTCGATCAAAAGTTATCCAGAGTGAGAAAAATAAAGCAAAAAGAGGTGCATATATGTAGCTTGATGGAAACAAATGCTTTCTTTTGTGGGTCAGGTTCACCTCTGAGGCTTTTCAAAGCGTGTGGTGGGGAAATATTCCATGACGGCTACATCAACAAAGTGTTGAGACTCTGAGATGATGGAGAGAATTGCCTCCAGGTCCTGAGTCCTCGATTGAGGACAGAATGATGGTGGAGAACCCTTGTATAAAACACAAATATGGAATAACACCATCAAAAACAAACATATTTCACATATAACGCCTGATTTTTCAAAGATAGTCCTGACTGTGAGTGTATAACACTCACTGGTCTATAAATAGAGACAATAGCCTGTAAAAAGGGAACTGAGACTGAAACTTAAGGAACTCACTGCGAGGTAGAGTCTGCTGGAGACATTATCAGCTTTCACCAGCAGGGGGTGATCTTTGTTGATGGCAGTGTCGTACTCTGGAGGCCAGGGCTGTGGCAGGGAACTATTGGACTTTCCCATCACCCAGTAAGACTGAAAGATCTTATGCAGGTCCGTTGCCAGACTGGAGCAGTTGTAGATGACCACTCCCAGTTCTTTCACCTGCACAGTCAAATGTGAACGTTCAGATTGTGAGGTCAGTGTTTTCAAGTTCAAAACATGCACTTACACTTGTAGATTTTATGGTGTTACCTGTGTGAGAGCCCTCCAGTCCATGTTGGGGCTGCCAATAAACACATGTTTTCTGTCAACGATCCAGAACTTGCTGTGAAGGACACCCTTTGCCAGGCGCCCAAAGTCCACCGCCCTCACCTGAACTCCTGCAGAAAACCAGAAAGAGAAACTAGAGTGTCACTGCTAATGAAAACACAAGAAAGTGAATGTAGAGAATGAGAACAAGAGAGTCTGTTCCAAACCTTTCTGTTTTAAGATCTCTAAATCGGTGGAGTTTGTTCTCACGGTGGGAACACTGATAACCACTCGGACAGAGACGTTCCTGGAGGGCAATGTTTCAAGTTGCTCCAAGATATCCCTTCCCTGCCAAGAGTAGACTAAGAGTATTATAGAGCTTTTCATCAACACAACATATTTAACAAAGATTTGTTGGGGAGGTGCAGATGCTTAGGGGCAATATTATCAGGTGTCTTTCTCTTTTTAAAAACTTACAGGTATGTCAGAGGAAGAGTTAACGTTGATGTCTTCCCCAGTTAAAGTCCAGTAGAAAGAGGACACTTCCACTTGGTCCGTTGCCATGGAGATAAGGTCTTTCCAGACTTCTTCCAAAGGGATCCCAAGCGTTACATTGGCTTTATATTTCATATGTTGAGGAATGCTCTCCACGAGGGTCATACTATGGGATAAACAAAGACATCTGTTGAGTGACTTCTCTGGGAAATGAAACTCAGAACATAATGATGTAATTTTGAGAAACAATTTGGACAATTCAGAAAAAGCTGAATCATTCAGTCAATAGAGGAAGATGGGACTACTGTGTGGTTTCCTATTTCACTTCAAAATGATTGGTTAATAAGAGTACAATCTTGACCACGATGCATTTATTAAACTGATCATGTATAGTTGAAAAGGAAAAACCAGTAGCTTATTATCATATTTGACTGCATTCAGAATAAAACTTTTTAATATTTTAATAAAGGTTGTATGACAGACATGATATATATATATATATATATATATATATAAATAATCAAATACAACAGGTTTGTTTAAACATAAAAATTTTCATGACCATGACCCATATCCATAATCAGTTGAGTCTCAAATTCCTGCAGTTGACAAAGTAACATAATGTTTAACTGTAAATCAAACATATCACAGTCACATGTCACAGTTGATCAGGCACACCAATAGTAGCTGCTGGGTATGAGACATTAAGAAGGATTAAACAGGAAATGTAGGCCCACATGCACTTTAAATATTGTTACACACGTTGTCTTTTACTGATCTGAAGCCAACTTATTGGCAACTTAAGTAATGCTTTGTTTATTTATTTATACTAGATTTTGTTTATTTTTTATTTAACCATTATAATTAACATTAACATAACATTTAATCGGGAAAGTCTCTTCAAGATAACAGCAGCAATAACAGTTACAGACAAACAAGACACAGATAACACAAGCTTCGCTGCAAAATCTGAATTAAACAGGAATGCGATTATAAAATCATGAATACAATTTCTGAACATGACAGTAATAACAATTACAACCACACAAAAGACTAAATCCCAGAAACAACCTACATGGCACCTAAAGACAATCCAAGAGCAGCCAGAAGAAAGAGCCCCCAGTTTCTATGTGTTGCCTTTGAATCTGTACCATTAATTGTGTAGAAAGGAATAACAATAAGCTACTAATAAACTCATCTATCCATATGTCAGAAACTGATTAATACCTGCACTGGTCTGTAGTGAAATTGTCCCCACCAGCGTCGCCGGGGAGTGTTTCATGATCTTTGGGGGCCGGTGGTCTCTTCAGCACAGCGATGGCAAGCAGGATCCCCAGGACCGTCAGACAGCCCAAAACCACAGCTAATGTCACACAGCTGGTCGACCTCTAACAACAACCAAGTTGGATATAAAAACAAGTCCCAAGAGTAAGAGAACGCACAAAACAGCGTGAATAGTGTAGTGTATGTTTGATGAAGTCCTACCCCTTTGTTTGAGACATAACTGTCAGGAAGGCTTCTATACGTAGAGGTCATGTTCCCTTTCGAGCACTGCTCGCCTATTAAAAGTTAAAAAGCAGGAAATAATTCCTTTGGACAGTAAATAGAGAGCTTGAGATCTGTTCTGGCAGCTTAGAATAACAGAACTTATCATTTTGAAATTTAAATGTTTTAAAGTAAGTTTAGTTTTCAAAGTATTGAAAGCAAAAGCAACTCACCCGAAGCAGACACTCGTCCACTAGAGAGAGCTCAAAACAAGCGTGCTTCCCCTCCAGCTTTCACCCAAAACTGAACTGAAGTGATATTTCTGTTGTTGAATAGATCACAGTGCAGTTCCTCTTTTTAGTTTCATTTCAGGTTTTGGGACATACAATTACTTTAGAGACAATATTGTAGTTAGTGAGTACAGGATATGACAAAAATTCAAACAAAACAGCTTTGCAAATCAAATTTATTTGAAAAAACAAAACATGAAATCATCACCTAACAAATTACACACACAACCAAACAAAGACCAACTAACAAGACAGCAAGATGACAATATAACTTGACATGAAAGAAGTGAAACTGAAATTGAATATTAAAAATGGGACACAAATTTGACACACTAGAGTTAAATTTAATCTGTCTGACTTTCTGTAGCTTTGACTTAGATGGAGTGAAGCAAAAAAAAAAAAAAAAGGGAAATACTATCCCCATAGAAGACGAATAGCAGCAACACTTCGAGCAACAGGGACAAACATTCAATTTTTGCTTGTAAACAACCACTGTGCTTGGCTGCGTGAGACATTATCCCACACAGCTCTGTGGCACTTAGAGGAACTTCCCGATTACAATCAGATGTACAACCTGGCCTGGGAAGAAGGGGGAAAAAAAAAAAACTTGCTGGTCCACTGCTTCAGCCTAAACAGCATCAAATGTTTACAATCTTTCACAGGAGAGTAAAGGCTTTCAGATTGCAGCATATAAGGGTTTAGGGGATAATGTACTACATTAGTGCAAAAGATTGAGAGGTAATCTGTAGGACATATAGATTATCTTTAGATATTTACATACTGACATCAAGATTTACAAATTTCACACCTCAATGATAAATTTACATGACTTCTCCTGTCATGTGAGGACCCATCAGAAGTGACCTCATGACTCGAGAGGAAATATCAACGCTTACACAGTGCTGATAGCTCTTAGTGTATAACAACAATCACATGGATAGTTAAGGTGTGGTGTGATGTGCTCAGTAGCAAAACACTGTGTCACTGCTGAACACAGATAAAGGAGTCTCATTCCTGTCAGTCGTTTTATGATTGTCTTTAGCCAAACCTCAGAGAACAAACAAAGAAAAAAAATAAGTTTAAGCCATTTGTGTTTGACACAAATAAAAACACAAAAGTAGAGGGGTCAGGAGGAATTGACTGAAAAACTCACTAGTAGTAGTGTTTTATAGCCACTTGCATTTCTGGTTGCCAGGTGACTGAACTATGGACTGAGCCCCTGCTTCTACTCAGACCGCACATTCCTGAGGGATTTTCACCTCCAGCTGGACAAAATAGATGGTGTCAATGTAATGAGAGGAACGGAACTGAACAAAGTCGCTACACTGAGAAATGTTACCAGAATAAATACACACAATTGTGAATACAACATTACTTGGTCTGGCACTTCAGTCTCCCAAATCTCTCCCTAAGTCATCTTGTCTCAATTACAAAATACCACAGCGCCTCAAGAAAGACCCCTAATAAATACTTTTTACATTCTTTGCTAAATCTGGTGTACAATGAAGAAAGTGGCAAACATGAAAACAAACAAAAAAAAGGAAATGCAACAGGGTTACTGAGAATACACAGTACACCAACAACTGCAAGCTGTTACTGCAGTTCCTTCTACTTAGAACAAATATCTATTTATGACTCATATGTTTTCAGAAATGTAGTTTATCACTGAACACAGACATGTTTATAAGATTTCCCTGAGTTGATTATGCTCAGGCTGGTTTTCCATTAAACCAATTAATTTCATTAAGCTTTTCAAAATCAGAAATGTTGGTCATATCATTGGCAAATAACGAGGTTGATGTCGAACACACGGAGAATCAAGTATAGTTCTGAGGTCTGTTAGATGTGAAATAGATTTATTAAAGTATTATGGTTCTCCCACCTCATATGAGGGCCTCACAATGAGTATATTTTAAGGGCTTCAAGTGCAGGTTTGCCTTTGTATTACACCGCTGAGTACAGTGTAGGTGTGTAGTGCTCATAGTGCAGCAGTGTGTTTGGATGCGAAGGAGTCGTTTCACTTCCCCCCCTCCTCAGTTTCACTTTCTGCATAATGGTCCAGCAGCTGCGTTTGTAGCAGAAGTTCAGGACTGGTAGAACCTGTGTGTTTGTCTCAGACCTCAAACCAGATATCCCTCTCTGAGATCATCTGGTGTCACAGCTGCTCTCCTGACACTCTCGCCGGGCCTCTGGCCGCCACCTCGTTTAGAGGCGGAGTGGATTGTTCGCCAGTCTCGCGAGGACGGTGTTCTAGAGGGCCGAACTCCGGACGAGGAAGAGACAGCAGACGCTGAGGCCTTGGTCTCCTCAGGCTGCCCACTGGGCTCCACGACTGTGTTAATGACTAGAAAGAAAAAGAAAATGTAGTTGTTAGCTGATTTTTTGTAGTAGTAAAGTATTATGAAGATGATAAACATTTATCACGTGTACTGTCTGTAATTGGTCGGAGTGACTTACCTTCAAGTTGTCTCTGAACTCTCCTGAGTTCTTTCAAAATAGATGTGATTTCCTGAAATACAGATGTCTGACTTAGCTCAAACACACAACATTTATTGGAATATATTTAGCTTGAAAATGTACGAAAAGTCATCACCAACCTTGTTGGAGGTTTTGACAACTGGGACGTCATTGTCAGAATTAACTTTGGACTCAATTTCTTCCCAAACATCCATCCTGTCTTGGAACAGTACCCTGCACACACAATGCCAAATGCAGTTCTTAGACTTACAGTGGTCCTTAAAGGGGAAATTCACATTTTTGTGTCCAAAACATTGTTGCTTTAGCCTGGAAAGCAGAGTGCAAGAACCTCTTGGAACATTTTAATTGTGGTGACTTTCTAAAACTAAATCCAATCAAGTTATGTGATGATGTATATTTTTCTTCTTTGACATCCTGTTATTTTTTAATTAAATAAAGGTGGGAAACATAATCTTAGAACAGAAACTTTCAGGCCCCAATGTTTATTCTGCATCTAATCTACTCAAAAGATTGAATCTCTCTCCTCTCAGACCCACACAGACTATAACGCTGTGTGTTGACTCCCTCAGTTACACTAATTTATAAAGATTATTGGCTCTGCAGTCTGGCTGTCAGAAAAGATCAATAAAGTTTTTCATCAAATCCTGACTAAACATGTGAAGGAAGGATGTTTACATAAGTGTGTGTGAGGTCTGTTTTCTAAACATCTTACTTAATTTTCCCAGCAAGTTGCTCAGTGTTCTCTCTGATGGCCATGATGATCTGAGACACTGGATTCAGCATCAGATTGTCCACAATGACCTGAAGGAAAAATAAAACACTTAATGACGATCTCCGAGTGCTAGAATCAGAGGTTTTAAACCTAAGGTTGTGTCAGACCTCTTCTCTGTTCCGAGCTCGATGCCTGGAGGTCTGTTCATGGTCACTCGAGTTCTGGTCAGTGTCCATTGCTGATGCAGAACTTGGTGGGACTCTCTGGTAGTTTAATCCAGCCTCTGGAATACGTTGAACCAGCTGCAACACAATTAGACTTCAGAAATTAGTCTTCTATACTGACCTCTACATGACTGCACCAGATCTGGGAGGGCAAGTAGTAGTAATGTACTAAATAAGAACTTGCAACAACAGCACTGGGAGATACTTCCTTTCTCAACAAAAAAGTGTGGTTCATGTTAAGAAGGACAAAAAAAAATAATCATCAGATATAGATTTGGTGCTTCTGTGTTGTAGATTAAGCAGCGACGGACCTCAGAATAATGTTTGATGTACCTGTTCATGAGCGGTCACTGTGGAGACAGGTGTGCTGCTCTCTGCTGCAGAGTTCTGTGGGTCACCATCACCTGCCACATCATGGATCTCTCTGGCTAAGATAGCTAGGTCTTTAGCCAGGTCTTGACTCAACCTACCACAGAGGAAACACATGTTATAAGTGATGGCCAAAAAAAAAAAAAAAAGAAAAGTCAAACCCTGCTTTCTTTAGACATTTACACAGATGTTCCATGACAGTAACAGAATAAAAAGACCAAAAAGTTCCAAGAGAGGTTGCAGCTTCTGTCACTCAGATAATCAACGCTTTAAAAGTATTCTAACGTCATGTCACCACACACACACCCACACACAACAATTCCAGTAATGCTGATGTCTTCTTTGGCAAGAAGTTATAAGCACTTTAATCAGAGCTTGCTGGTTTTTACTTTGCTGCTGCAGTAATATGTGATGATTCTGCCCATCCAATATTCAAGTAATAAACTTAATGGCAGTAAGTCTGTCATGGCAATTTGACTGTTCAATTTTGACACACATGAGTCCTTAATGGGAAAATGCTAATAATGCTAGTCAAATAAATGCTAATGGCTGCATGAAAGTTTAAGTGAGGCTCTAGTGAACACACTGATGTAACCGTCTGTAATCTAAATATGTCTCTTGTCTTACCGTGCAATCTCAGCACTGTGGGAGGACCAATTGTGGAAGGCGTCTCCCTCATGGTTCTCGTCCTCAGAGTCTCTGCTGCGGGGTTTTGGACGGAGCGCAACCACCGGCTGGGGCCGAGGATGACTGCGTGGGCTATGGGAAGCTGAGGAAGGTTGGGAGCGTTTGTGTTTAGGAGTGCTCTGGTTTGAGTCGTACTCCTCGTCTGAGGTAGAGGTATAGTCAGAGCCTTTCTGTCGTCTCCTGGAGCCTTGGCAGCGTGAATTGGTTTGAGTCACAGAGGATGAGGATAGAGAAGTGAGGAAAACAGGAGAGACAGAGATACCATCAAAGTACACCGCCAAGAAAAAGACCAGTTTTTCCACATGTAGTCACAACGATCCCCACAACAAGAGACAGAAAAGATGCTGTGGAAGCGCTCATTTCTACAGCAGAATTTTACACATCAAAATGGCTCAAGTATTCTTAACTTCTTTGTTGTATTTTTTCATATAAATTTTTCTTTTTTAAAAACTCAAAATGAGCATGTTAACTTCCACAGCACAGTAGCTGAGTACCAGACAAGAACCATATTTACAACAATGAAATGCACCATGAAGCACATTATGCCAAGTACAGGGCTTATATTGTAATCATCATGGCCACAATATCCTCATATAGCATGATCGAAAATAAAGGTGAGACTGTATATTGCTATACGCTGTATGAGAACACTGTGCAGATGAACAAAAATCTAATTTGTTTGAAAGTATAGTAGTATGAATGTAGGTGTTATTGGGTTAGAGTTAGTAAAAACACTGAGTCAGTTCCCTTCCCATATAAAACTTAAACGAAAAAAATCTGCTAGAGTACAGAACTTAAGTGTAATTTGTTGAGAAATACAATAGAGGCCTATGAATGTATCAAACCAATTCACCACTGTGATTGATTGACAGACCTTGTAACGCTTCAATCCAGGTATGAAGTCATTTCTTTTCTAGGAAACCGGTTTGACTAAGACACGAGTAAATGGTTACAGCAGTCTGAATATTTTACACTCAGTGAAACAGGTATGTGTGTGTGTGTGTGTCTGCATTACTCACTTGCTGTGCTACTGGCATATTTGGCACTGCTGGAACGTCCGCGAGTAATTGGTGTCTTGCTGAGTGCTGCTTTCTGCGGTCTTTCTGCAGGTTTCGGCCCCGGAGCAGAGGCCCTGCGAACCGAGCTGCTGCCAGACTCTGCGCTGCGGTTGGAGAATCCTGTGCTCTTGCCTGTCCACTGTGAGGTGGAAGAGGCCTCAGTGTCACTGGGTGTGTTGAACGAGCTTGTCCGCTTACGAGGCATCGCCAGCATATCCAACCTGGAGAGTTTCTTGGGTTCCTGGGGTTGCTTAGCTGGAATGTTGTCTGCCTCCTGTGACAGCCTGTCTGTCTCAGTGCCCTCGTTGTCTGAAGCCTCGCCAAGGCGTGCCCGTCGAAGCATGGACGCCCTGGTGGGTCTTGGGGCAGACAAGCTGTTGGCACGACTTAAGGCCTGGGATCCTCTGGAGCTCTTAGCGTCCTCCTTTTGAAGGGGCACAGTGTATTTCTTGCGGGTTTGGCGGGTGTTTGACTCTTGATCAGAGTAAGGTACACTGGAGCTCTGAGGGTCGTCACTTAGGTCTGTGGAGCCACGTTTCCCAATACTACGTCTAAGTCCAACTGGTCTCCTCACAGACTCAGTTTTATTATTGCTGTCTGTTCCCTGAGAGCGCCGCTTTTCTGACAGGCGCTCAGAAGTAGAGGACTGGTGATTTGACTCCTGGCTAGCTATACTGGCTGAAGACTTCTCCCTGTGGAAGCCACTATTAGAGGGTTTTTTAGTCAGTGTGTTTGGCCTGGTCTTATTGCTATGCTGGCTGACTGTGCTGGAGGTATCGACATCAGACTCCCCAGAGAGAGAGTCCATCATAGGAGACGGAGTGGTTTCTGATTGTCCTGCTTGGAGTTTGGCCTCCAGAGCAGCCAAAACATCCTCTGTTTGTTTGAGGTAAGATTGAGTGTCCTGACTGCAGGATCCCTGGAATAATTCGGGGTCTGGGTCTCTTTGAGGAGGTTCGCTGGAGATGTTGGGCAATTTGGCATTGCTTGGCCGCTCCTTGGTGAAGCTCTCTTGTCTGATTAATGGTGATACTGTACCTTCTTTTAAGTCGGGGCTCTGTGTCCCCTGGCCCAGGGCAGGAGCTGACATGCTGGGCTTGACTTTCCCAGAGTCCTGGTTACCTCTCTGTTTGGTCAGAGTGGCCGTTGAGAAGGTTTTGGTTGGATGTTTTCTCTCAGTCTTAGGAGTGTTCGGTTTTGAGCCTCCACGTTCTGGTCGGGACACAGGCTCCTCTGACCCGATGTAGAATGATGTAGACTTGGCCGGGAGTTTGGGCTTGTCCTCATTTTTCTTCTCTTCTGTGTCTGACAGCGTTCTCCTCTGTTCTATAATGGAACCATCATCTGATTTACTGGCATCACTCAGACTGTCAGGCTCTACGTCATCCTGCACTGATAACTTATGACTGCCTTCCTGAGACCTTGGGGCGACCAAGCTATTTTCTCCTACATCAAAGGTTGAATGTGGGTCATAATGAACATGAATGCTGGGAGCTGGAATGTCATTCTTCTCCCCCAGCGGTACCTGGGGCAGGATGCGGCGAGCTCTTGAGCCTTCAGAGTCGCCGCTGTCATGACTTCTGCTGAGCGTTGCCTTGTGGATGATTGTACCTCGTGCTGAAATGAAACAGTTTTAATGCATATTAACCACACATACTGAAACGGAATATCATTCATATTCATCAGGGCATCTCATTATCATTTCAAATAGACTCATGTCTCGTCAGGTGGCTTACCCCCTCCTGACAGCTCCATCTGGGAAGGGGTGTCAAAGAGGCCAGACGAAGGGCCAGATTCCGTGTAGCTGTCTGCCAAGCTGGCCCAGCAAGACATCCACTTAGGAGCCCCCTGTAACACTGCACCTGCTCGCTGAACCTGCATGAGAAAACATAGAACTTATTCAGTATCCATAAAAAAGATAACAGATTATTGAAGAAAGTATAGTTGATAATTATATGATTCCCTTAGTAGGAAACACATTTAATATGATGAACAGAAGAAGATACATAGGTAAGTATGTAGTACAAGTTCCACAAAAACATGGATTTTGTTTTTTCTTTACATTTGGTTAGAGGAAAAACCAAAAAAATGAAGAACCCAGAATCTGTGAGATGAGGCAAATCTAGAAATCAAAAGAGAGATACACCAAAAAAGAGAGGAAACACCAAGAAGGCAAATCAAGACAGCAATGCAAGCTGATTTACCCATTTAAATGTTTATAGCTTACTGACCCAACACATCCATTAATCGCCTTAAGAACTGATGTAAAAATGATTGATTATTCAATCAATTTATTGATCCCATCCTGTAGGAAGGTTTACCTTTACCAGACTCTGTCCCTGTTCTGGAGTTGGCCTCACCTCCCCACAGCTACTCTGCCTATGCTGCTCCCTGCCCTGACCAATAACAGGCCTAAATGTTGCTGATGTTTCTGCTTCAGTCTGGTTGGTTCGCTCTGGGCTCTCAAGAACACCAAACACCTGTCAGGAATAAAGCATTGCAAGTGGATAAGTGCAGGAATGGAGTGATTGGGACCGCCAATTTCCATGGCTCATTCTGAAAGGGACTTTGTCCCAAGAGATAGATGAAACTGATGAATTGCAAAACCAACATGTTCTGATTGTGTCACAGTAACGATTCACAAAGAAAAAGAGAACATTACATGTAGAAAGAAACTTGCCTGATCGATCTTGTTCCGTGCCTCTTCTAGCTCTTTATCTTGGATATCAGCTTCAATGGTGTAGGTTCCTGCGTCACTCAGACTGTCTTCCTCTTCGTTTCTGGGGCCACCATGGGGACTCTTGACTTCTGCACTCTGAGATGCCATTGGCATCATGGGAGCCTTGAGGGGAACAGGCTGGTGGATAGGGGAGGATGTCTGTGGCTGATAGGGAGCATTAGATGGAGGAGGGCTAGGTGATGCTACCTTTGTCCCTGTTTGGGCTTTTGTTGGGGGACTAGATGTATTTTTCTCCCAGCTGGCAGTAGAGGCCTGCTTTGCTTGTTTGAGCAATTCGGCAGTAAATTCCTGGCCAAGTTTGGATCTCCGTCCCACGCTGCTAAAAGGCCTAACAGAAACAGAGGATGAAGAGCGAGAGGAAAAGTTTGTGCTGATCCGGTCCTCTGTCTTCTCCCTTCTTAGAGAGCCAGCTCTTTGGGGACCTGTGGAAGCAGAGCCCTTTAGGGGGACAGTGTATCGTTGGGTTGGGGGAGTGGCGGAGGCTGGACACGGGACATGTCTCTCCCCATTTGGGCTCGAGGTTTTCCTTGCCTTCTCCAGCTGGACCCTGGGGCCTGATGGCTCAGGTGGGGTTGTGTTACCAGTGAAGGACTGGGAACGCTTCTTTCTTGAGTTATCATCAAAGAACTCAATGACAAAGGCTTGTTGAGGATCAGCCTTGCCAAGACTGGAAAGGGACTGAGACTCTGTAGGAGAATAGGACAAAGGCTCCTCAGAGTCAGGGGAGGTGAAGCGTTGTGGCGGGGAGGCTCTCAGGGGTTGTGGAGACACCTTGGACCCAATCTGAGGTTCTGACTGCAGAATATCTTTTCCATTGGTTGCAGGATCCCCTGAATCACTGTGCGTGCCATCCTCACCATGGTTTACTGATGATGGAAGGACAACAAGTTAGCTTGAGAGTTGGCAAATTATTGCTATTAAAGCCAGTCTTGGTAAACATAAACAGAAGGACTCACCCTTGGTAGTCTTTAGAAGTGACGGGTCACTGTTGGTGCTATACATGTCTTCAGCCTTTGACCTCCTCCTTATCATGCTAGCATTGCTTTGGACCAGCCAATCAGCAACTTTGCTTTCTGCTGACATCACCTCAGTGGGTGTGGTAACAACATCTGTGGAAGGCAGCTTGCGCTGCTGGCGGAAAGAGAACTTGGTCACGTGGTCCTTGATCTTCATTCTGCCTGGCATGCAGTCATCAAATTCAATGGTGAAGGAGGCATGGCTTTGGACCACGGGAGGTGTGGGGGTAGAGGGGACAGACTCAGAGGGATCTGTAGTGTCCTTAGTTGGAACCTCATGAACCTGCAACTCCTGTTTCTTGGGAGATCGCTGCTGGAGCTCCTTTGTTGGGATCTCAAAGTAGCTGGGCTCTCTGCGGTAGGAGAAGATGGACTTGGCCTGACTGTCAGACAGAGAACCGTTGACCTCATATCTGGATACATCTTTAGCAGGCTCTGTTAGCAATAAAGAATGATGAGATTACAGCAAATCATTACAGCAAACATCAGTGATGGTTAAACATACTGTAATCTACGACTACAGACAGAATACTAATCTGATATTAATTATAGAAGCATATGTATGTGATATGCTATTTTGTTTCAAGTTCTTAAAACTCAAACTTCAGAAGTAAAGAAATTGATTGAGATGATTGGAATGTCACAGTTACATAATCCCTGAAATTGGGAGCCACAAATAACATGAAGATTCCAGCTGTAAGGCTGAGAAAACAAATCAGTCACTTGCTCTTTGGGTGCCAGTTGGATGTGGCCAAATATTACTTTAGGAGCTCAGAGTCCAGTGGAGGGAAGCTGTGCTGGAATAATCTGTTTCAGCCTGGGCAACATGAGGCAAACAATCACCCTTCCTCCCCCCTCCAGCAGCTTAGAGGGTCATAATCCATCACGAGGCAGACAGGGACTGCCCACTGGCCTGGCATGGTATGATCTGGCTAACAGTCCACAACTGGCAGCCAGAGACCTGCCTTGGGCTTTACACCATCCATCTCTCAATGACCCACAAAGGGCATCAGATAGCAATGGCATAGAAAAGCATGTCATTTCAAATTATGATCCAATTCACACATGTGGGAATATCCAATCAATTAGAGTACAAATAACTGTTTTGCTTTAAAGATATAAACGCTAATAAATTAAGCCATAATTAAATCAGTGGCTTGTATATATATTCATAAAAATATAAGACACATTCTCTGACCTGGGGACTCCCGTTCTGGCGATTTTCCACCTCTGATCTGCTTTTTGTTGGCTGGGTCCTCATCCTCCCCCCACCAGGACGGTTGGCCGTACAGAGGAGTAGGCTTGGATATCGGAGAATCTGTGGCAGCTAAAAGACAAACGCACAAACACAGGCACAAACACAGACATACACACACCATTAGCCACATGGCTACATTCAGGCACAGGGAGTAAAGGTAAAAGACAAAGAACTGAAGTTTTTCAGTCTCTTGTATTAATGAGGTTACATGTTTGTGTTTGTCACGTGATAAAACAATGTTGTGTCTGGGTTTAGTCTTGCAACAACAAAATGTTGCACAATATTGGAGCTCAGAAGGAAATAGTGTTACACTACCCGCAGCCTTTGGTTTTTTAGAATTCCAACATTTTGCCATTACATGAAGAGAGTAGGGCCATGATGTGATACCAACTGTATCACGCAAACCACCAAAACATAATCCTTTTCATGTGAGTGGGGACGAAACTAATCCTAATCTTCAAAGGAAAACAAAAAAAACAATACATGATATAGGATAACCACTACTACTATGGCAACGCTTCTTGCAGATAATGATTATTATTGCTTGCATACTAACCTACGTATTTACTCTATAAAAGTGAAATCAGTGGAATGAGGGGTTATTGCTCTCATGCCATAGCTGAACTGGTGTTAAGCCGCTAGCTTGCCAGTCCACACATGCCAGCCAGCCTATATGGCATTAATCAGATAATCTAGATACTGGTTGTCATCCTGATAGATAGGCTAAACAAGTGCTCTGGGGTTTAATATGGAGGCTACACAATTCCAAGCATCAGAAGCACTTCACCGCTGTTGCCTTGGACACACACAATAAGGCATCAACACAGTGACGAGGGAAACAGAAGGGCATGTTACCAATTCCTTTCCCCTTGAACAATCCTCCACTTTTAGCTAAAGAAAACATGGTTGAGTGTCACAACTCAAGTGAACTGAGCAAAGTGCTGAGCTATGTTAGGTTTATTATTTTAAAACAAGGAGCAAAGACAACTGAAAGCACACGAGAGCAAGGAAAAATGATGTAAAAACAGAGACTGTTGGTAACTGCAGTACTAACTGCAGTTGGTGGTTTGTCAGCTTTAATTTCTTATTCGTCCTGAATATGTTGTCTAATAGAAAGTTACAATTCCCAAATAAACACTAGTGTCAACCTTTTATACAGTCTATGGTGCCAACCCAGTTAAACAACCTTCCAATGTACTTTTTCAAGGTTTTTTAGTTAATGTTTTACATTGGCTTAACATGGAAACAAAGTAAGTCACTCAATGGGTAATGAGTTAAAAAAGATTAAGCATTAAGACATTTTAAATCTTGTAGTACTCATGTACTGTATCAAGGAACTGTGAACTATCCCTTTTATGCTACTATAGTGAATACTGAGTAGCCAAAGTCTTGTCAGAGTAAAGTAGAACTGACTGAGTCACACACTGTACAAGTGAAGTGTCCTGCCCTGCAGACAGCTGGAGAATTGGACACACTCCACATCCTGTACAGCTGCAGGGGAAAACAGGCAAGAGCAGACAGAGAAGATATTCACAGCTCTCTTAGCACTCAAGCAAGAGACAGAATTGTATAAAAGTTGAGTAGTTAAAAGAAAACACAAACAAAAATCAATATGAAACATCCAATCCATGGTAGACAAAACAAGAAAACACGTTACATCAAGGCCTCCAGTCAAACAAATTCAGCCAAAGAGAAACCATTTGCATGAAGTCAACAGAGATATGCATACACAGGCTGGTTGTGTAGCAAAGTGCAGGACATTTCCTTTCTCACTATGAAGAAAATAGCAATAGACTTTTCGACATGTTCCCTTGAATAAACAAACTAAAAGAGAACAAAGATTGTTGTTGTGAGGGACGGAGTGTATCTTAAGTTATCTGCAAGAATAATCTGACACACTGTAAAAGTGTGAAACAAGTGCAGCTTTATTTTTATAACACTATGAATTATGGCTGAACAAGTCATCGGAATTTTATGGAAATTGCAATATGACCCGCTGCAATTTATCAAATTGCAGGAGCTGCGAAATGTGTGTCAAAATACCATTTTAAATTAAATATTGTCATGTCTTGGCCTACACATCATATTCTACAGACATAAGAAAACATCTTTGTTTGGTACAGATCCTGCAAAAATCACACCATTATCATTTTAATAAGTTCTTCAGTGAAAATGAGAATAATGATGTAAAAATGATCATTCCCTGTACTATCACAAATCATATCGCAATTGCAATATCAGTCAAAGTAGATATTTTTAGATACTTTTTCCAAAATCATTCAGCCCTACTATGAAATACTGTCCTTATCTTCTTGAGACTAGTTTAGTTATCTCATTGGTGAACTGGGTCACAACAACACAGGGCAAGGCTGCTGTCACACTGCAGTCAGTAACTGCACGTCCCCTAGTAAACCTGGTTTGGGTGAATATGTTCAGCGAGGAGTTTGCAGTCACAGGTTTACAGGATCTCTGTGGTTAGCTTATAGCTGCAGGAGATACAGCCACACTCCCGTCCTAGCAGGAGCCGTCTTACTAACATACGGCTTACTAAATGTTCTGCAGTTCAATGACACATTTGTAAGGCACTTTGAGGGATATGAGCCCGGTGCTGGAAAAGTCCTATTTTAAGCACTAGTTGTAGTTTTCCCTCAAAGCTCACAGGGGCGATTATGGCGCAGAAAGCACGAGAATTGCTAAATCAACAACAGCTGGAATGGGTTTTGTCAGTGTGAATGAACTTCATTCACACAGCGCTTCTCTTGAACTAACAATTCTCTGACTGTTCTACTGATGACTACTGTAAATCAGGATTTGCCTAGTGCAGCTCAGGGCAGAGAGGGCATGAGAGCCACTGAGAATATTAGCAGCAACAAATCCAAAAGGTACCAACTTGGCACCGAAAACTTAAACACCTTTCTTCTTCTTCACGTGTTGAACTATCATGGGTGTGTTTGGCAGCACCCCACTTCTTGTCAGCAGGCAGGCATGGCTGACAGAGATAAGACTGCTTGTCCTTCACTTTCCACCGCTTAAGTCATCTGGCAAGCCTTTACTCATGTACACTCGTTCTCCCAACTCCTGGATGTCAAGTTCTATTTCTTTACATACACCATGGGATTGTAGCTTCAGCCTCTCAGCTCACAGGGCAACCTAATCTCACACCAGGGAAGCTCTTAATAAAAGAAGCCAAAGCAGCCTTATCAGGGGATCTACAGCCAAAGTCAGGCAGCACATGTGGAAAGCCAAAAGACTTCCTCTTCCTCATGTGTGTGTGTGAACATGGTATTCAAATCCACTTAAGTTCAAACAATTCTTCTCAGGCAGCAAGAACAATTAACCTACTTCTGTTGTCATAAAACCTGCTGCCTTCCTGGTAATATCGGCTATGATGGAGTATGTGTGGACTGAGTTGTTTACCTGTTAGTGATTGGGCTCTTCGCTCAGCCCTGTCCGGTAGCTTGACATTTGAGACAGCATCTTTGCTCTTCTCTGAGCTCTGGAGCTGCTGTGCTTCCTTCACCTTGGCCTCCAGGGCTTTTATACTAAGCTGTAACTGGCTGGTGTACTTCTCATGCTGCACACAGAGACAGGAGGGAAACAGGATTAGATAAACCGTCTGCCAACAATCAGTACAGATGTAACTGTCCTCACACATATACAATGTAAGGAAGAACATCCTCCGGGGACTTCTCCTCAGCGTTAGCTCCTGTTTCTTATTGTTAACTATGGATACGCTTTACAAAATGGATTCATTTACCAGTTTCAACAGGTAGAAATGAATGTTAACACTTAATTACAATTTGCATCTTTTTACATTAAAATAACAGATCGACAGGTAATTATACATTATCAGTGTATACCTTGTCTACATGGAATGGGCTTTTAAACACTACGTGACCTTTTGTAGTGCCTACCATTTCCTCTAAGTGTAGCTGGCAGTTAGCTACTTAGCAAAGGACAAAGGCAAAGCATTATAAAAGATCACCAAAGGTATTATAAATAGGCAGCAAACAAGGCCTGTTCCAACTCTTAATCAGTTATCAAATTTGTTTCAAGGCAAAGAGCTGATGAGTAATAACTGTTGGCACAGGAACCAACTGAGTGAGAGGAGGGTGTGATTAACAAAACACTTGATGCTTTAAGTTGAAAGGTTGCACAAAGTTATTGCAGATTTTAGTGGTGAAATGATTAGTCAATTATTTGTCGACAGACTGAATATTATTCAATCAACTCACTGTTTAAATAATCAGTAAAACACCAAACATTTCCTTGTTACAGCTTCTTACGTGCACTTTCCTTTCTGTTGGTTTCATTGTAAATTGAAAGAACTAGAGTAAGATTAAGGATATTATGATGGACTCCAATAATTTAACAGAAATAAGGATCTGTAATAGGACTTTGTAATAATTTCTGATGAATTGTGGGATAAGTGATCATTTATAAAAAATTATTAACACATTCAGTGATGATGAAAACAACACTGTACAGGTACTGTCAAGCACTTCTCCCAAAAGCCTTTTCAGCACTGCTAGCCTTAAATAGGCCTACAAGGTATTACTTACTTTAAGAGCTTCTTCTGGGACTTTGTGTTGACTCTTCTCCAGGATATATACATGAGCATGTGCAGGAGAAGTTAAAGTACAAACACACACAAAACAATATGATTGATATATATATATAAATAAATAAAAAATAAGTAACTTCGATTCATGTCTAGTTTCCACCTTGCCTCCTGAGGAGGTCAAAAGTACCTTCTTCTACTTTTTGCAAGAAAGAGGGAAACAGATAAGCAGTAAGGTCCTGTTGCAATTCAAACAAGCTCATATCTTCAGCGACCCACTCCTTGAAACGTGTAACATCACATGCCACATGCTGTGTGTTCAGCTCTGCTAACAAACATTCCTTAATGCCTCTGCACTCTAAACAGCTTTCCCACCCTGTTATCTAAACTAAATTTCACCATTCATGGGTTTTCTGCTCTGGGGGTCAAAGCGTCCACAGTTGACCATAATCTGAAACCCCTGACTGAAAAACCACAGGGGATTAACATGCCGATGGAGCCAAAGACCACAGAGGGAAAAGAATATGTAAAATATTTGTGACTGAGCAGCTGCCTACTGCTAGCTTTCACTGTGGGTTGCTAATCACCGACTTAAACTGAATAGCAGAAAGTATGTGCTGCATGAATTACACACATCCAATGACAAATCGGATGCAACTAAAACATATCAGCAATATAAAAAGGATATCATAACCGAAGCGAATGACATCTGAGAGCTTGAGGGTGATGTACGTCTGGTCTGGGATTCTGAGGTCATTCACAAAAGTCTGCAAAACAGAGAAAAATAACATGAAAGCTCACATTTTCACTAGTTATCAATGAAGTAAAGGTGTTGACTCACAGGTGACAGGCTCTCTAATTCCTTGTGGCATGTATCCAGATACCGTAAGGTGCTTTGCAGCTGGCCCTTTTTTTGGCCCATTGAAAGTTAATCCACCAGCACATTAAAACTCTGATGAGATTATGTCGTTATGCAATGGCTGTCTCGACTTTTGTAGAATGCTTAACGGCCAGGTGGATGTGTAGAGAGAAACAGACAAATAAATACACACAAATTCACATGCAACAGTACTTAAGCTGTTGATCCATTCATTTATCTTCTGCATAAACTAACAACCGGTGAGACAGAGGTTTCAGAGTTTATCTTCAGATCACTAAATGTGAAGAAAGACCAGCTGACAGTGCGCAGAGGAGAGAATGGGAGAGCAGGCCTTCTTCAAGCCAGAATAAATGTAGATAATTAGGGGGGGAAACTCAGCCATGTTGAATTTCTGTTACAGGTCTTCGCACTGTTCTGCTCTGATTAGTTTGGCTCCTGTCATAAAGGCTAAAAGAAACCGAGAACAATGAACGGTTTCTCCCACTGCTCGACTCTGGATTTTATTGGGATAATGGTGCAATGAAGTGGCAACAGAGCGGTGAAGGGAGAGGGGGGGGGGGGGGGGGGGGCTACAGAGTGAGAGAGGGAGAATAGGAGGAAAAAAAGGGGATTCTGGCCAACAGGAAAATCCAGTCTCCTGATTACCTCTGTTCTACCAACCGTCTCTGGCACACAGAGACGTATTTTGTACGGGGGGAATTGTTGTGGACTTGAGGCTGGAGCCTTCAGGGAGCCCAGCGGCTGGCTCCTTTATCACTCCGGGCCCAGGGAGGTTGTCTGACTCTAGAGATGGACTCACTCACCCCATTCAAACTGCCAAGGTCCTTCACCATGTGCTCATCTGTGTTTGGGTCGTAGTTGATCACAGCGTGCTGTTTGTCCACACTTCGAGACTGAAAAGTAAAGAGAAAGTAAAGAAAAGGTTGACATCATTCCTACAGTATGATTCTAATTTAGCAGCAGTCTTTTGTTCAGGGGTTGAGAGTCGATACAAACTCTTCAAAAAGTTCCTCCTCATAATAGTTTGTCCTTATCTTCTGCTGCTCTTGTGTACATGGTCAACCTGCCATTAACCAGGGGGGAAATGTGCTTACTTCTAAATATGCTTTCATCAATTAGGTACAAAGTGAGTGATTGATTCAGTCTGACTCACTCTCCCTTCTCTCTGCTCATTAACCACTCTGAGCCTTATTGTCACAAAAATCACAAAGGTTTTGAGGATGACTGCCAAACTCATTTACAAAATTACCACCATCCCTCAACAGTCCATTTATAGGGATGTAATAAACTCTTACACACCAGCCACAAGCTGAAATAAACAGTGTTCAGAGGCTGTGTGTACGGCCTGTGCCTGTGTTGTCCTATCCACTCAGTGCACTTTCAAATAACTTCTTGTAAACACTGCACCGCCTGAAATGGTGTGTTAATCAATCAGTCTACCTGTTTGATTAGGTTAACTGTGCAGCAGCACTAACAACTGTACATTCCTGACTCAACAACTCCTGGCTGTTTGACAACAATTTGCTTTACTTTGCCCCCCTTATCAAAGAGAAAACGTTAGCTCTGGCGCTAGGAAACAATAAATACACAACTGAACAAGAGACAAAACACAGACACTAATAATGTAGAAGACATACAGTCTAATTACTGGTCACGGAGAAACAGACATTCATCAGGGACCAGTTGTCATGGAAAGTCCAAACATTCAAGTCAAGGCCCTCAGCAATGCTATTTTATGACTTCACTACACTCAATCTCTGCTTTTCAAGCCAAGCAGGATTGTCACAGACAGAGTTACAGACATTCGACTGTAGTAAGGAAGGGAGGGAGGGAGGGGGGGGGGAATGCACTGAGCTATAAACAAAAAAAAAACAACAAAAGATTAAAGGGTTAAAGACAGTTTGTGGCAGAAACTGATTGTGTGCTAAGTAAGGAAACAGTTCTGAACACATAAGCAGAGCAACAGAAAGTCTGCATCATCTCAGACTGGGAGAAGCTGAGGTTTTTCCAGGATCCGGCGACGCCTAAATGTGGACACGAGCAACTTTTCAATCTGACCAACCTCTGTGGTTGGCAGGGCTTTTCTGAGCATAACATACTGACTGAGGGAAGTATAAACAACTTCTTCTGAGGCAACATTCCTCTTTCACTGCTCTAAATACAGAGAGAAGAAAATGGGAGGGAGAATATTATACAAAAACCACAAAGAAATTGTGTTTTTTTTTTTCTTTTTAAACAGACACAGCATGGAAAAAACAACCCAGCGTTGTAAGTCACTGTTTGAAAGGCTATCTTTGGAAACTTGAAGGCGCTGTCACCAGGTTACGCACACAAAGCGTCGATAGGAACCTCCCGCTGCTGTTTCACATACTTATGTGACGTGCTGTCCTGTCAGACATCAGTGAGGGGTCATAAAACTCCTGAGCATTTTTGACAGATTATAGTGAACAGCAGTCAGGATTCACATGAGACACTCTGCTGGTGTTTGCTGTGTCAACACACACTTCTTCTCTTCAGTGTCATCAAGTGAGCAAGCGCACACACACTTTTAAAAAAGTACCACGCCTCACACACACCTGCAGCATTAACTCGCAATCGTCCCGGCCGACAAAGATCATCTCCCGTGGCAACCGGTGGCGTGTGCCAGAGCTGCTGACCAGAAACCATGATGTCACACTCATGTTGGGGCCACGAGTCAGGAACTTCTTTGCATCCTGAGAGGACGATAATAATAACAAAAAAGAAGAAGAGGAAAAGAAAAAAAAACATTTAAAAAGGAAAAATTGACCAGGATGACATTTCACTCACAGTAAAGGAAAGTTGAGGTGGCATTCAAGAGGCATGATAATAATTCAACACCTGTGTTGCTGAACAATGCCGGGTGTCTCTCTTCTAAAAACATGCTTCAATATACAGATTACTGAGGGGAAGTTACCATCTCACCTGAGCTACACCTGTTTATTCAACCATTTCTTGTCTGGCTGTTTAACTCCTGAAATAATGCAATGAAATAACCTCTCTGAGCATATTTTGAGTGCTGGTGAGTCAGCCAGGTTAGGGTCAGACAGGTTTCCTGTACATGTATTTATAGCATATTCAAACAATGCAGGCGATTAAATGAGGAATACACTTGGATAGGAATGTAGACTTTTTTATTAATAATGTCTGTATAATTAAGCATGCTGGGTAACCTGTTGCAATGTGGCGCTTTGGAGTAACGTTAGCTAACAACACTTCCTGTAACACTGAATAACTTAACACTGTTGCCATAGGAATATTAGCCAGATATCGCTTATTATATCTTAAATTAAAACATATTTATTTTCTCGTAATAGCAGCACAAGTATTGTTTTAAATTAATCAGGAGACTGCGGTGACAGTGAGGTTGTTTAGCTAACGTTAGTGAGCCTCCGGCTAGACTGAAACAAGCTTTTTCCAATGATTTGCTCCCACCAAGGACGTACGTTACCTTTAATGCCTTCTCCGTCTTACTCCTAAGTGAAGCCAGTGTTTAACCCCTGAGAGCTGCTGAAATTCGACGACCGACAAGTTTCTGAACGCAACAAGGGCAGCAGGTAACACTGGACAGGTAAATGTCGAGCACACCCTCTTCTTCCTCGGGGAATGTCAGCCGGGCGAAACTCTCCAACGCCTCTTCTCCCGACACGATGACGTAGCTGACGAGTCCCATCAAAACGCATTACGAGCTCGAGCTGAGAGGTGCCGCGGAAGGAAGAGCTCTCACTCTGTTTGTTTTCCGGATAAAGAAAGCCTCTCATGGTGAGCAGCACGCCCTCTAGTTGAATTTTAACAACAATATTTCGCTTTTTATAAAGTAATATCTTTGTACATTTATTTAAACCTATTCGTCACCGTACAGTTAAGAGTTAACCGCTAAGAACATGCTGAATGTATGTGGATTTTTAATTAAAATTGGTGTTACGTTTGGGCATTTAAAATGTATAATTATTATCCTATTTAATTTAATTTAATCAGCAAGGGGCTTGTGTTGTCATATGATAGACTTTATTGGCTATAAGGAGATACAGGCTACTGTCAACCACTATCAAACCATCTGCCATTGACAAACTCTGACAACTTTCTGTTTACACTCACACACACACAAAATACAATTGTACTACCTCAACAGCTGTATGGTCAATCACTGGATCACCTGATCCTCTTGCACTACTGCATTCTGTCTATTCTGTATTTCTGTTTTGTAGAACATTAGTCAGTTTTATATCTTATATCTTTTGCACAATCCATTTTCATGAATGCTGCTACAGTTTTTTAATCCCTGTACCAAAGCAACCTTGCACACTAGATTCTTTTCATTATCTATTTAAAAAAACAACAACTTTTTTTCTATTTTTTAAACCTTAATTTAGATTCTAACTGATTTGATACCTGTGCATTTACACTACCTTTTCACCAACACCGGGGAACACAATTTAATTTCCTCATAGTAGCATTTGATACTGAAAAGTATAAATGTAACTGTCCTAAAAAATAAAAATAAAAACATCCCTCTATATGTTTTCTTATATCTTGGGTCATAAAACAGTCTTCTGAGATTTGACCTCAATATAAAACAAAAGGTAGAAGCTAATATGGTGAATAGTAATACATGAATGTTACCAATCAACAAATAGTATTCTTCTATTAGCTAATTATGTTTAGGGAGAGACATTTATTATTGATACTTAGATATTTAATTATTTACTCTTTTTTTAATTTAGATTTTCAATTATTTTATTATTTAAATGATCACATTAAAATCCACCCACAAGAAGTTAGACAAACATATTGCTGAGAATGAAGCAATGCTTCATTTCTTTTTATTTCTCTTTGCCATTGTGTGCTTTTCAGTTTTTCTGTGTAACTAGATCACATGATCTGATGTATTCAATCCAAAGACCAACACAAAAATAACTAACTGAGTTAACTATTATACAGTAGAGATTATATAATTTGTTCCCTTCAGATTCGGCATGAATGTATTTTTTCTTGATTCTTTCTAATAGTAATAATCTCATATGATGTTGTTCTAGTTAATAAATGTAACATTATTTTAAATGATGGCATATGTGTACTTCAATTTTTCATTCATTATGAATATAATTCTTTATTTAGTTTACTTACTTCATTGTCTATCTACGAATATATGACCCACCTGATCAGTAGGATAACGGTGTTGTAAGGCTGCCCAGTAGGAATTTATGACATCACTAAGTAGATTAAAAATTGGAAGCGTTGAACTCATTAACACAGTTATAAAACAAATACACTAAAGGGCCATGCTTGCAGATCACACCAGACTTTTCACCACCGGGTGATTCATCTTCTTTATAAACGATCTTTGGCTCTATTCACGGGGACAGGACTTTGTTGATCCGGCTGTGTTTCACGTTGGCACAGTGAGACAGAAAAACATCCCAGGTACAGGTGAACAGTCAGTAAAAAGATTAATGCGTGGCAACGAGCTCAAACTGTTCAAATGAGTTACTGCACCGCGTCAGGCTGTAAATTGAATAATGTTGACTCGTTGTTGAAAAGTTAAATTTGTGTCACTAATTATTTTATTAATTATTTTATTTAGTTTACCGTGAAATTGTCTAACGCAATTCAAATCCAACTTTGAAGTAGTCAGTCTATGTCATTCTTTGCTCCCGATTACATCTTAACAAAACATCTGGCGATGTTCATGTATGAAAGTTGTTTTACATCTACCCAGTAACCGCTAGGTGGCGCTTTAGCATCATCTCCCTCCAACATTACATTTATGTCACAGGAAAATTAAATTAAGGGAATTTTTTTATGAAGTGACCATGGAACAATATTAATAATTCATTCATTCAATTGAACTCACGCTGATATTTTTATCTAAGTGAGTTGGTAGTAAGTCTGTAAGGCCAAGCATCTCTACTACATAAACATATAAATAAGCAGTGCACATATTACATAAATACATTATAATCTATACACTGATGTATATTCATATTATAATTATTATATTATAATACAGAGTGAGTAAAGTAAACTTATACTGTGTTCAGGTGAGTTTTTACCCTCCACTACACCTCTGCTCTAGTGTTGTCAGGGGGTTTCTAGTAAATAGGATGATGTTTCTAAGTGCTCTGACCTCTGTAACACTAAACCCCCCCACCCTCATAAAAACAAACCTGCTCTTTCACCAAATCATGACACCACTTCCTCTTACCAAGCTCCATCAACAACAACAAGACGATTGTCATGGAAAACATTCCACATGTAATAGTGAGAAAATCACAGGTAAAAACAATTAAATGAACGACAGCTGTATTCCATGCAGCTGCTTCAGGTTCACTTGAATAGAACGCAGCTATTGTTAACGTTATAAGTGACACCTGTGCTTTTTCCTATTATTATGACATAGACACAGGCATTTACTTTTTAAGGTTACATCACCTTGAACTGCATATTGTTTTAAAATGGAAGAAATTGACCTGCATGACACCTGCATGAGTGAGTTTATGATCCAGGTAACAGTTCATGATTCATCCTCTCCTCATGCTTTTACTATCTCCTACAGTTCAAGCGAGTGTCTGCTGTGTAGCTGATCTTGCAGTCTCACCTCTGTAACATTAGGGAACAAAAAAAAAACATCTGTCGTGGCAAATAATAAAAAAGCTTACTTTTAAGGTCATTTCTCTTTATTTTGAGTTGCAGGGACTTTTTCATAAGTCATATCTCATGTGTCTCTCAAAACCTAAAAATCCTCTTATTTGTCTGCTTCTCTACAACCTTTATCATTTTTGTAGATTCAATAAGTTAAATCATTATACTGGCTTTAACCGGACTCACCTACTTTTAAACAAGAGTAACACTGCCTGGTATTTCATACATTCAGAGTATGTGAGTACCAGCCTCTCTGTATTTTGTCATCATACAGTAACAGGAAATACTTGTGTCTCTAGTACAAAGCAGAGAAGAGCTCTGTCTTGCAGTGTGTGCATGAGTGACATGTTCCTCACACAGCACAACACTACATCACCCAAGGGAGACCCGTGGCAGAGCTTGCAGCCGCAGCACGGTGTGTTTCGGGCAGTGCAGCTGGAGTCAGGTGAGGGATGGTTGTCAGGTGAGCGCCACACTGGGCCAAACCTCGGTCTCGCTGTGTGGCGCTGTGCATTGCAGCTGGCCAAAGACAGACTGTGAGCCCTGGCTGTCAACATCTGCTCCAGAGACTGTACCATCTGCCCGAGGCCCAAGGGGAGCATCTTCCCCGTCTCAGACCAGCTGCGGAGCCCCAGACATGGACCTGAGCAGTCCTGCGGAGGCAGAGAACACAGCCAAGACACAGTCAGAGCTGCTGAGTGCTGGAACATTTGTCTCACAAACTTAGCCATGTTTTGTCTGTGGGGTGTGATCACAGTGAGGTTTAGATAAACACAATTCCTGCTCGTATTGATTCATTTTTTTTTACTATTTAGTGGCAGATAGTAAAAGAAAAAACTACTAATGTAGCTGTTGCACCTTAAAGGAATTTCAGGTGCAAATGGAAAGACAAGGATGATCATTTGTGTGGAAAAACAACATAACTGCACCAGAAAAAGATGGAAAAATTAATAATTTTCTTTTCCTGGAAAACTCATCTCAACATTTTAATTTCTGCAAATGTCTAGACACAGTAATCAATATCTCACACTGCTTTTAATATGGCAGAATATTAGATTCATTACTTTGACTTCTGGACTCTTTACAACACATCAAAGCGCTCATTTGTGTGTCTTCAAGGGCAGGACTGTAATATTTCATAGTGAAAGATGAGTCTGCACAGCTTATTGTTAAGACCTTTTTATTTCATCAATTTGAAAGAAACAAGTAAAAACAGTGTACAAAGTTTATATTATTTGTTTACTAAAGCTGGTGTCCTCAGTCTCAGGAATATGGGAGGGCAGGTACAAAAAAAAAAGTTGAAATAAAAAACAAAAAGTACAAAATGAATTTCCCTATTTTCAGAAGGTGACAGCAAAGGGTGAGTGTGCATAGGAATAAGTAACAATCAGATTCTTTTTTTAAAAAATGAACAAAAGGTTTGCAAAACGATTGAAGTGAAAACAATACCATAAAAACCATTACATTCAATAACGTATGATGCACTTCTGAAAAGTGATTATCTGTCATCTTAAAAACACAGAGGCATTTTGGAAACCTCTTAGCACACTTTGAAATAAGAGTTTCGGTTCCCATGAGTCTCAGTTCAGCCTCAACCGTCTGTAAAAGGGGAGTAATCATACAAACAAGCAATTCTTATTTTATTTGTATCCACAACATTTGAATTTACATCATAAAAGACGCTAATTTAATCTTTACCAACCATAAAATACAAATAAGAGTCCAAATACAATCATTTTGGGGCAGCAAAGTGCATATCATTGGCACAGTAAAACTCATTTTAGTCAATGCTGGTCTCATATAAATAACTAAGAAGCTCGTGAAGGGACACAAGTCCCCCTAAAGTAGCAAATCAAAGATGACACTTTGTGTGTTTTCCCCTGAAGCCCAGTTTGCTTGCAAAGTTTTCCTAAAGAAATGTATTATGTTAAAGTGACCTCATTGAGGCTGCAGTGAATGCACTGGGTGGAAAACACCCAATACTGTACATAGAGGAAAAACCCTAAGAGGAGAGAAGAGTTTCTGAAGGGTCAGAGAGGACTGGGGTGCCTGACTGATCAAGATCAGAGGGAAACCAGGAGGTGTTTGCAGCACAGCATCGAGAAAGGAAGGCATCAGGAACTATAAGCACTTACTTCAGGGGGGGGTCTGGAGGAGCTATTTATTATCTGAACAGAAAACCGGGTTTCTCTCAGTGACTCCGATGTGCAAACAGGAATCCACTGCAAGCCAGCTTTTACTTTAATGATTAATCACTCTGCATTCTTTGCATGTCTGCCATTCCTCACATCAGGCTGTATTGCACAACTGATTCATCAGACTCATCATGGTGTTGCATGATAATATAACAAACCGACTGGTGTCAGTTTTGCATCAGGGTTATAAGAAAAAAAAGTCATACAAATCCTGTCCAGAAGATGGCATTTCAGTCTTAGGAGAATCAACCATGTGTTACAACACGTAAATATGCAGAAAGATTGACTTTATTTGATATGGTACATTCACTTTTGAAGCCAAAAAAAAAATGTCTTGAAGACTTGATCTGAATGGTATTTGAATTGTTCAGACATGGTTTTATCACCCAATCAACAAACAACACACTCTCCTCTCACATGATATTTTGGTCCACAGTATGCCTACTTCTATTTGAAATGGTTGATTCATATTCTATTATATATTTTCAATACAAAATGGCCCTTTTCGAAATTCATAGCAGTGGCCTAATTTGTGCATAACATAACTACATTTCCCCATTCATTATGGTGTACGGATGCCTGCTCGGTATACAACGTAACGACCAGGAAATGCAGGGTAGTGTTAACTCTCTCCGTGGTCAGTCTTCAAAGGCCAACACAGAACAACCACAGTTATCTTTGTTTTTGTCTTGTATTTCCTCCTTCCAGTAAAACACAACTTGCAGATTGTAATGTTGCGTCCACCAACGGCATCTGCAGACAATGCTGGGAGGACGGGGGGGGGGACGTGCCCCCCCCCTCCCCCGGGTCTTTTGAGAGTGCAGTCGGGTGGGGAGAAGGGAGATGGTGGGACCAGAGGAATGTATGAGAGTCGTTTAGGCTGTCCCACTGGCAGAGTAGGAGAACTGGGGGAAGTGGGGTCTTCGCTCGCTGTCGAAGGACTCCATGCTGTCATCTGGGGATGGAGGGCAAAGACTTGGTTAGTTGAAATGTAGAAGTTATGGATGGATGATATGACGATAAATATACACACCGTGTGAGATGATATAAATTCGTCTATCATCAGAAAATTTGCCAAAGCATGATATCTCACTCTTTAATATCTCTGGGTGTGGACAATCGATGTGACTTAGTTCCTTGATTTTCTCAGTTAATTTCCAGATAACCTACTATGTTATGGTATTATAATTTATAAAATTATATGTACACTGGGATTTACCAGATTATATCAACATCCCGCACTCCTAGTAGAGGTACATATTACTTTAACTATTCCTAGAGATGGGAGATACAATGTTATATTACTAGATATCGTCTTCGATTTAGCTTTTTATAATACTCAGTAGAATAAGGTTTTTTCCTCGTCTTAAAAGCAGCATTAAAGTAAATTAAGTTAAACAATTGTCTGAGCTTGTTAAACTGTCTTTGCTGAGTAAAATAAAGAGTGAATTCTCTACCTGCATGACCATCACATCCGCATTATTAATAATAGTCTCTAAAACCTCTTGTGTGTATCAATTGAAAGCACCAAAGTGCACCAAAATATTCAATAAAAATCATTTTATTCCAATATACTGTGACTTATCTCAGTATATTTTCTTTGTAGTGTATAATCTCTGCATTAATATCGGCTGTCATTAACATGCATATGATGACTTTGTGAGGTACGATCCTGTGTTTTTATGGCATTGGCTCTCCAGAAGAGGGCAGACTGTTCTCAAGGGAGCCAGGTATGCCTGCAGAATAGTTTATTTACTCACATTATTAATGAACTTGCCAAAACTAACTCATGTCTCATCCCAGGAATGCAGTACAAAATTTAATATAAAAAAAGGAAAAACACCTAACCTCTTCAGTTTACAAGTAAACTTATGGGGAATTCACTCAAAGGTCAGACAGCTTAACATAAAATGAAACTTAAAACAATGATGATCCCATGTCTGCTCTCATTTTGAGTGAATTGAAAGTTTAATTTCTCGTGCTTAATGAAGTCTCGCGGGGTGGATGAGAATTTATCACACGAGTTAGGAGACAGTTCATCTCCTCTCCCACAGTGCTCATCACATTCAAACACAGGACCATTAAGCTCCATGTTATAGGGAACAGTCTGATGATTTGAGTTATTACATATATGCAAGGCCCTATTAGATATATGGTATGTAAGAGTGTGTGAGTGTGTATGGTAAGATGCTACCTTGTCCGGGTGGCGTAATAGTGATGGTCTGTGCTGTGAACTCCTCGTCAAAATATCGTGTGTCTGTCTCCGAGGTAACTTGGGGCTTAAACGGTGGGACCAGCTGTTTGAGGGGAAGAGACACAAACATATCAGCACATCAGCGTCAACAGTCAGTTTGGTAACAGTTGTCAGTCTGATGACAATCTACATCTTTTCTAGATGCTGGTGCTTCGATTGACGTAACTTTATTGATCCCTGGGAGGGGAGTTTGGTGTCATTTCAGTGATGACAATGCACTAAGAATGAGGAAGAACATCGTGTACAAGAACAGTGTGAGCATCTTAGAAACTGACCTTCTTCTCATAAACATCTTGCCATTCAATCCCGGCAAAGAACTTGTGCTGCATGATTTCCTTGGCATCGTCAGGACCGCCACCTAACCTGGAAGATCAACGCAAAATGTGTTATGACAAGATAAATATCAATAAATATACAAATTTCTAACTGCTGATCATTTTCTTGTCACATTGAATCAATCTATTTGCACTTTTCCACCTCTGCATTGGGTCTTTCTTGAGAAGGCCAGAGAGCAGCGAGCGTGCCTCGGGACCGAGTGTCCGGGGGAAGCGGATGTCTTCCATGAGGATGAGCTCAAACAACTTCTCATGGTCCTGGTTGTAGAAGGGCAGTCTGCCGCACATCATCTCGTACATCACCACTCCCAGACCCCACCAGTCCACGGCACGGCCATAGTCGTTGTCTTCTAGCACCTAGGTGGTTGGCAGTGGGGTGAAAGTTTATTTAATGCAACTGTTGGGATATTCGCGAGGGTATATAGTATGTAGATCTTGCAGTTTTCAAACATATTGCCTTAATATATAGTACAAAAAAACCCTAATTAGCCCCATTACATTTATGTTTGGACATCAGAAGGTTGTGAAGACAGCAGGTCTTTCGGCTGAATATACAAACCCTAAAGCAACTGGTTTGCCCCCATCACCCCGCCCCCACCAAAATCACCTGCTCTCCCCCCTGGTTTGGGATTTTGAGGCAGCCCCAGCCAACACTGACTCACATCTCACATTAGGAGCAAGGATAGTGTTTCCCCTGGAGCCCTGCATATTTAATCACCACAGGGCCTTCCACACATACACAAACACACACATACAGATCAACAAGCAGCAGAGGTGTGGGTCGCTTAAATAAGCAAAACGTGGAGCAACAAACACAAACCAGGGTCTTACAAACAGACTGTTCAATGAACACAACCATACAACCATCACAGGAATGGAAATATTTGGTAATTTATTATTTCCATAAGATTACTTTTCTCAACAGTTCTTAATGAGACAAACTCCTTCAGTGTTGTGCTTACTGAACAGCGCAACCTGTTGCATGACTAATGTGCTGCTGAGCGGAGTTGTTCCAAGGTCTCTAGGGACATGTACTGGATTCTACCTCTCCAGGCGGATGTTGAAGGTGAAATCAAGACAAGGAGAACAGTCTGTTCTCTTAAACAAGCAGCGTGATGCTAGGCAATTCAGACCTAAGAATAGCAACTTCGGTAAAAGACATGGGTGGATTAATAGAATTAGATATGGACACAACAGCGCACAGGCCAGGAGAGAGGGTCCTGGAAAACAGATGGACGGATGTGTCCGTAAAAGGAACAAAACTACTGTGTGTGTGCGTGCGCGCAGCCGTGTATGTGTCTGTGGGCACGCCGTGCCGCCTGGCGCTGCAGTGAGTGGTGAGCATCGAGGAGGAGGACTGAGAGGGCAGGGGGAGTAACGTGAAGCCGGTGTGGGGCTAGGATTACTGGGCCGTCTCTATTTCCAGCGCTGCTGTCGTGTGATTCACACCGTGCGACAGCTGGGCCCGCAGCTGCCCCATATATGTAGAAGAGCGCCACAGCTGTGAAGCTGCCAGGAGCGCAGGAGCCAAGCTCATCCCTCATATACGTAACCAGGACTGCTTGCCTGCCTGCTTGGGCCCCAGCCCCAAACTAATACTATTACACTGCCCCAAAGGAGCAGAAACAGGGGGTGGAGAAAGTGAGGGGATGGAGGATAAAAGGCACAAACACTTGCTGCTGTTCCAGGACTCTACTCTGTATAGTGGAGTTTTTTTTTGCTCACAAACTTCTGCTCTGACAGCCATTAATCTTCTAAACTCATGAATCCAGATCAGTTTCAGTGGCTAGATTAAACCTGTCCACATTTTTCTTAGTAGATATTCCCTAAAAGCCAATTCCCTCAGTCAATGGTTTTCTTTTTGTAACTAATTAATAAAAGTGACAAAGAGAATTTGTCCCGCTCCTTACTTCAGAGACAAACTGGTCAGGCTTTACAGATTGGGTCTCTCCCTCCTCTCCCTCCCCTGTGCTCGGGGTGGAATATTCCCAGACGTTACAGCATTCCTGTGCAGCTCACACAACAAGGTCATTGTTTACTGCAGAACAACCTGTAACACTGCCTGGCCCGCACTCCATAGAGACGCTCGCCAGCGACCCTGTTGCCATGGTAACGCCCCCTGATGTCTCCCTGCTTTCCGCCGCTGAGGCTGGAGCTGTCATACACTGTGCCTCTCTGTGGAGGAGAGAGCCGGTCCGGGGAGAGTTTGGGATGGACAGGTGGGGCTCGTAGGAATTTTAAAAAACTGATAAGCGAATGTATAGATAACATACAGTTTTGTATGTTTATACAGGTGTGAGGGAGTAAATATTCAGATACTAGACCAGCCCGGGCTTTTGCCTTGATGTCTTGATGCTCATGGTTAGAGGGAGGTTTGGTCTGACTGATGAAAATGACAGGTATGTGTTCCATTGCGGCAGCCTGAAAGACTGTGGGATTGCGTGCTCACACCGCCTCTGGCTCTGCCCAGGTCAGCCGAGGCATCCCAGCAGCCGTGGGTCTGTGGCTCTCCTGGTTCCACACAACAGCTGTAGCCAATGTGGTCTTTTTTTTTTTTTTTTCCAGGGGTGGAAGCTCACGTTTCCTGAAGTGCTGTCAGCCAATCACCCCTCCTCCTCCCCTAACCAGAAAATTCCAAATGGAGGCTAAAAACAACGATACGACAACTGTGTCAACATGGACACCCTTCTCCCGGAAAACATTTTTACGGCAACAGGCAAGGGGCTAGAGCAAACACTCATGTTCTTACTCTCACATAAACACCGCCCACACACACACAATGCAATATCAAGTTACACAGCCCAGTCCAACACTTGTCATACCTGCACGCAATAGGGAGTAGCCACACCCCTCTTCATACAGCAAATATGAGAGCAGGCTGCCCTGCCCTGGGCACACGGCACACTCATTAACTCACAGACTTCAGCTGGAGATTAGAAAGGCATTTTGGGACAGCTGCCCTTTCTTCCACATGCTTCTTATTCACTGATGTCCAACAACACACGCTGCATTTTTGTTTGGAATCTACTCATGTCTCATGTGGACTAGCATTCATTATTGGGCTCCACATTTCTCCAATCAAAATGATCTCACTTTATTTTTTGTTTACTTTTGTTACACTCCATCACAGTCAACAAAGATTTGAGCTCTCGATAAAAACATCTATCCAATAGGTAACATACAGACAGGTGAAGAATTAAAGAAGAAACTTCAATCCAGATTCTTCCATACAGTGAATGAGGACATGAAAGAAAGACATCATTATCTCAGGTAGAGTGAATCACTGTTGTTACCTCAGGTGCCAGGTACTCTGGTGTCCCACAGAAGGTTTTCATGGTGGCGCCATCTTTGATCCCTTCCTTACACAGGCCGAAGTCTGTGATCTTTATGTGTCCATCTTTATCCAGCATGAGGTTTTCCAGCTGAGGGGGAAACAGAAAGAAGAAGCATGTTAACTTAATTGTACACCTGTAATTGTAGTAAGTTACAGGAATCAGTGTTGACGTAACAACTACTTTTGAAAATCCGTTTCAGTCAGCCATTATTGCATTTTCTCTTTTTCAATATGGCAACTTTTTCCACTTCAGCCCAGTGAAATTATGGCCTTTTTTAAATTCTGGCATTTAAACTGAAGTTTTATTATGCACAAATTGAAAATGTGCATAAACACAAGTGGACAGAAACGTACCTTGTGCTAAAATGTACAGGTTAAATGACCTAAAGGCCTGAAGGATGTGCATGATGCAGTGTCATGACTTGAGGTTGCATGGCCTATTAATATCTGTGTGTCCTCTCTCTCTCTCTCTCTCAGTTAAAGTCACCTGGCAGCTGTAGCTCACACGTGGCCAGCAGTGCCCGGCCAGAGTCAGCACATCCTCCAATCCTGCTACCCTGGCATTTTCAGGAGAACCCTAGCAGGCTGGGAGCCTGCCTCATAAACCCAAGGGAGGGAGCGAGGGAGGAAGGGAGGGAGGGAGGGAGGGAAAGGAGGGAGGGAAGACAGTGCTGTGCTGACCTGGCTGGTATAGTTTTATCAGCTGGAAGTAGTAGGGCTACAGATGCCAATTGCTGCACTGATAACCCCCCAAAGCCCTCCTACATCCAAACATGGGTGTAGGAGGAGTATACATCACTGATCTCATCTTTAGAGTATTAAAATTTTGTTCAGCTTTTGAACTCAAACATTGAAAAAGAAGCAGCTGAGACTTTGCAACTTCTTTATTTTAGGATGATGCTGGACATTATCTCTCTGGTGCTGTACTGCCTGCACATAAAATGACATCAATCACAAACAAAGTGTACAAATATAGCGACTGAGAACACATATGCGTGCTAAAATAGGAAGCGGCGGCTATCTGTTCAAATTGGACTGGTGGTTATTTCTGTCTAGCTGCAGTAAGCGTATGGACCGAGCCTCCAGCTGCAGTGAGATCTGGAGACTGATCTGGGGGTAGGCGGATCAATAGGCCCCAGCCACTGCCACCACTCTGGATGGAGGCAAATCCTATTTATATCTTGCCGAGGGAGAAATGAAGGGAAGGGGGGAAAGGAGAAAGACAGAGGAGTGAGGCTGACAGTGAGTATCAGAGAGAGAAATCACGTTTCCCCACCTACCTTTAGATCTCGATAGACCACGTTTCTTTCGGCATGCAGGTAGTCAAGAGCTGACACTATCTCTGCACCGTAGAACCGTGCCCGCTCCTCTGAGAATACCCGGTCCCTTGACAAATGGAAGAAAAGCTGAAGGGAAACAGGGGAGATTGACAGTGAGGGGGCAGAGGACAGATGAAGAGAGAGTTGGTGAGTCCAGGGAAAATAGAAACAGTTTAAGTTCACAAGTATTCTGTCACAGCCACAGGTGAACATTTACTGATGATTAAGATGGTTTACCTCACCGCCGTTTGCATACTCCATGACAAAGCACAAGCGGTCATGTGTCTGGAAGGAGTATTTCAGGCCCTGCACACAAAGAACAAAAATGCTCAAAGCAGAACTTGATGATGTTTCTAGCTAAGTCAAGGGGAAGCTGGCATTTAAACAGCTGGTTGTAAAATGAAACATAACAACAAAGAGTAGTGCAATAGTGCAAAAGTGCAGCGTTTCCCCATAAGCAACATTTTAAAACAAAAGTCTGATAAGAATAGAATTAGAAAAACTACAGCATAGTATTTCCAGTGTGTTGAAGCTTTTTAACAACAAACATTGGTTCCATTCATTGCACTGAGCACATCGCATTATGTGTTGCTCCCACCCACCACTTATTTTGAAGGAGCTTTTCGATGGAGCCCATCTCAGACTTATAGAGAAAGGGTTAACTGATAGAAAGGACGTCCAGTGTTGCTATAAAAAGGCCTGGCTCGACTGCAGCCTTTGTAAGAACAGCTCTTCAAAACATTCCTGGTAAAAATGCCCCTGTTTTCTGAATGGATGCTGCTGGGTTGGATTGAAGGGGCTACTGAGGATCTCTGCGAGTTAAAATAAGGTTTGGTATAGGTATATGGAGGGGATCCTTACTGTCAAGAACGGATGCTTTGAATTCTGGAGGACTCTGTTCTCTGTGAGTGTGTGCGCCACTTCATCCTGAAGAAGAAGAAGAAAAAAAAGCCACAAAGAGTGTTTGTGCAACTCTCACAATGCCTAACCATTTAGATATCAGTCATTGCTCCACTGCCCTCCCCCCAGAGTGTTTTCTCCCCTTTACTTGCTCACTGGCAACCACTCACTTTTGCTACGATCACCTCCTTTTTCAGGATCTTCATGGCGTAGTAGCGTCCTGTGGCCTTCTCCTTTACCAGGATAACTTTGCCAAAAGTGCCTTTTCCCAGGAGTTTGAGGTATTCAAAGTCGTGCATAGTCTGGAGAGCCAGAGGAGAGAAAGTGGCGTCTGGTTACAAACAGAAGCATTAACAAACTCATGCTTTAACTAGCCAGGACACACAATCCCACTGACAACAGCACAGAAGCATTTAAGGCACTATTTTGCGCACCATGCAATTTCCACTCCACTAATGGTTTGGCCTATATGTGGTTGTGTCTCAGTTAACCTTTGACCCTGATGCTAAGGAGAATGTTGGAAATGGTTGTGTGGAGGACATCCAATCCGGTGGCCTTGGACCTTTATGTCATGACACATGTGGGGGTTGTGAAACCCAGTGGACATGCAATCTGGTGCTAAGCCACCCACGACTGATGTTTGGAAAGTAAAAAGAAATTGGGCAGAGGTGAAGGAAGGTGGGCTTAAGTGGTGTAAGAGCAAAAAAAGACAAGGCAGAGTTGAGGAATAAGATACACTTTGGGTGAGAAGGAATAAAGGTGGTTGAGTTGAAAGTTTATGTTAATGGACACTGACATGTGTCAATAAACACAGAAGAGTGTAAATGGGCCGTACCACTTTTTGCCTGGGTTTGGTCAGGTAGACCTCCATGTCCATGGGGTCCGGAGAGGAGTCCATCATCTCCTCCTCTTGTTTCTGCAGGCCTTCAGCCACTGCCTGGATGGCTTTAGTCCATTCTTCCCTGAGGGAGGCACAGGCAGCATAAAGATTACATCAGCCCATTTACCATCATGCAAGCCCAGCAGCCCAATCACATAATTGTCTTCTTATCAACAGGAAGGCAATTTCAAGTGTGAGTTCTGCCAATAGCCAGTGGACCTTGTGCGAGAGCATAACAATGATTAAATGTGTATAATTGTGTGTGTGTCTACATGCTAGAAAAACAGAGCTCTTGAACTGCTAAACTGCTTTCTAGCAACAGGCAAATTCTCTGCATGTAAATGATTTGTCTTTTACTGCTCTGCAAGTTAAGAGGTGTGTGCTTCTCGCTTGCCTCTCCTCGGGGGTCTCCACGTGGAAGGTACGCTCGATGACAGTGGTCCACTGCAGGCAGCGAATGATAAATGTGTTGGACTTGGGCCGTTCCGTCTTCATCAGCTGGCACTCTGACCACAGCCAGGGAGGGAGGGGAGATAGACGGAGAGAAGGGCCAGTGTGTAGGGGAGCAGAGGGGAGAGACAGACCCACAGTTATAGCCATTTATCTTTATCGCCACCCTAACAGACACTGTTGGCCAATTTGGAGAAGAACAGGTGCACTTTGGTAGAGGAAAACAACTCTGATCTTTAACTTGACAGCCCCAAACTTAACATTTGCTGATATGGGTTTTGATAATAGTTTGAAATCTGTGTAGTATCAAATAAAACAGGATTCTTTACAATTAGGGAATGAATAAATACACCTATTATTTAATTCAGTCCAATTTACAAATTTGCAAAGATTTGCTTTTTTCAAATATACTTTACTGCAAAATATTGCCACGCTTTGAAAATGACTGAAACACATTTTTCACAAAGCACTGAAATTAAAGATTTTTATAAAGCAAATCCCCTTTTCTCAATTTTCTTAAATTCTCACACTTTTCCAGCAAATGATTGTCTTGTAAGCAGTTTGCAAAACAATTACTCACATCAGTCTAATAACGGAATTTAGAAAGCAGAGATTTCCATCTGCACCTCCTTGGCATTAACATCTGTTACCAAATGAAACATGTCAGCAAATATGTCAGAAAGTGACACAAAATGGCCTCTGCCTGATAGATGGAGGGCAGGGGAGTGGACCACCACTGAGATCCAACATGGCTCCATCGGGGTGAATATGTAATCCAGCTGCAGCAGCCTCGTCAGCAGCGACACACCATGTGTCCTCTGCGGTGGGGTCGCAGCGGTGACAAAAACCAAAGCCACCGCTGATGGAGACAGCGCCTCATAAATACTTGAAATCAGGCGACTAATAGCCACAATAACTCGAGAGTGTCGGAGAGGAAACATTTTGTTAAACAAACAGTATGCTCTCTAATTGCTGTGTTCAGTCATTCGCACAGCTTATCACAGCAACTTTCTCTGATGTGAAGATGGAGTGGGCTGCGCTGCTCTGGGCATTTTCTGTTGTTATTTTCAGGGAGCCGGGAAGGATGCATACAGAGAGGAGGCGTCCAATGTATTAATGTCAGGAGCCAGACATCTTGCGTGCGTGTTCAGCTTGCTTTTTGCCTTGGAGCGGTGCCCCTATTGAAAGAAACTTGCAGAGATGCTGCTGAGACGATACTACAGCCAAATTGCTAATGTTTCTATTCATAATCATTTAAAAAGTGACATGCAATGATAAAGAGATACGCCATCATATTATTAGAGACGACTCACTTTCATACCTTTACCTAATAGGCACTTGGACAAAGTTTTTAAGAACATTTTTTCCTGTTAATAATTACTTTTCAAAGCGGGTATACAGCTGAGGTAAATGTAAAACAAGTATGTGAACATATTGGTTATAACAATGCAAGTAAAAACAGGAAAGCAGCAAACAAAACCAGTAAAAAATAGCTGCCAAGAAACAGAGGGGAAAAAATGTAGTGGTTTCTCTGAAGCAGATACTCACGTGCTACAGAGAAGTTATTTAAGGGGGTTTCCAGCTGGTCAACATCTTGCGGTCGCTCTTTGTAGCCAATGAATGTACCATCACTCTTCAGGAGAAAATACCTTGGCCTCCAGGTCTTGATGTATTCTCCTGATATGAGAAAGAGATTGAAGGGGATTGTTGAATAACAGGAGAGAAAATTAAACAACTTGTGACTAAAGACTTTCAGAGTTTCTGCTCAAAAAACAATTCATGATGCACGTTGAGAGAACGTGCTTCCACGCTCAAAATGCCGACCAGTGCACAACCATTTTGTTTACATTGTGGCTTCGTGATTAATGACAGAACTATGTCGTCCTCTCTCTTTCTGTTTAAATTCCCAGAGGTGCAACCCATTTCCTGCAATCTAATTACTATGCTGTTCACTAGGGCTCCCTAAAATGACCATCTTGTCACCGTCTTTCTTTTAGTGTAGGTCAGCTGCAGGACAAATGGTGGTTTTAGTAGGAGTCAGGACCCTTTCCCCCTGCCCCGTCTGTCCCCTTTCCAGCAGTGATTTGCACTCTAGATAGATTCTCAGGGAACATTCAAACTGTCTAAAAACTTTCTCCCACCATTTCCTTGAGCTGGCAAGTTCAAGTTTAGAATCTGAGTCTAGTCTGTAAATGCAGTTTAACGTATCATCAACCGCAGCCACTTTTTTTTTTGTCTCTTTGCTATCAATCTTTTTGTAACACCAGCATCGTGTCTGCCCAAACCTCAATCTGATTTTCAAATAAAAACCTCCCACAATTCCCATTTTCTAGACAACACCCATAACCTCAGGCCATGCATGTCCATCCCATTCACTTAGACACACTAGCATCACACAAATGAATCTCTCGTAGGCAGACAAAACTCAATTTATTCCGGTGATGCTTCAGGAAATGTTGTGCCAGATGTTTTGCAGACGGGGGGAAAAAAATAGCTTACATACCATAACAAGGCAGTGGCACACAGTGGAGTGGGACTTGAATATTTATACAGGAAAAATGTAATTTATTTTTAATTACGGAGCCGCATATTAACCCCATGCAGAGCCGTAGCAAGCTGTCCTTAATTGCCCCATTTCCTCCAACACAGAAGTGTGGTGTGCATGTGTGAGAGACAGAGGATGTGTGTGTGTGTGTGTGTGTGTGTTTGTGTCTGTAGGGGAGGGATAGGAGATCTGTCAATATGAGCTTCTGTTACCCTCTTTCAAACACACACTTCTGACTGATGAAACTGATCAGTTTGAGACGATGCAGAACAAACAGCAACTTGTAATGTCGCCTCTGTTTAGTGTGTGTCCTTATAAAATATTTAAGGAGAGGAAAATAATTTACTCTGACTGAACGTCACTTGTCGAGATTTGTCACTTTTGACACCTCGAAATTATGAACTTCCTCTTGTCGCTTCTTTTCAACATTTTTTGAGAAAGTGACGACACGAGCAGCCAACCCTAATAGGACATCCTCCATATGGCTTTTCTCTGTCGAGATAAAAGGAGGGGAGGAAAGGACAAGGACACTTTAGAAAAGTACAACCATTCTAGCAAAGTTGATCACATACAGCAGGATGAAAGCCTTGTAAAACACTCTTTACATCACCTTCTAGCAGAGTATAAAGTCATTAAACCCAAAGCAAACACCCAAGTGTAAAAACACCTGATTTACCGCAACTGGCAAGGTGGTGGCACCAATCACCACTCTAGAGGAAACATCTGCCCCAGAGCACAATATACTTTAGTCTTCAATCCACAGCAGATGTCCAATACCTTATTACATTTTTCATCATGGCACCGGAGGAGATTTTTCATCCAGTTTTCTGCAGAGTAAGTGTTTTCACACCAAACATATCTCATTTAGAAATTAGCTCGACTTTGTCAGACATCAGATTGCCTTTTCTCACAGCCTTCCGACAAAGCCACTCATATTAGATGTGCTGTCCTAATTGAAATACACACCGGCAGGAATCCGTTTGGTGGATTTCCCTCATGCCTGTTTCAATGTAACGCAATTACTGTGATGAGTCGTTTGTCTGTTTTAAACTACAAGCTTCACCAATCAACTTCCACATCAGTCACCCATGTGTGTGCTGATCTCCAGAGAATACACATGCGTAGTGTTATTTATCACAAGCCTTCAAGACAACCAGACTTCCTTACTTCAGCACCTTGGCGCTTGCGGACATGGATAGCATAAAAATCTAAATCATCAAAGCGCAAAAGAGTACATGTACTCATACAAGTATCAGCTGGGAATTAAACCTAGAGCCCGTTCAACACAAACATTAGTTGCCTTAATCTTTCACACTGCGGCCAGAAAGTCTCCTGAGCCCTCCGCACCGAGCCTTGTTTTCCTCAGCTGGGCCCCAGCTGGTGCCTCTCTCTGTGGTCAGGTTTTGGCTGACCCATATCCCCCAGCTATAGTCCATGCCAGCCCACACTGAGGACAGTATGTGCACAATGCAGAGCCAACATAATGAGCTCCCTACCTGACACCGTGACACCAGATGAAGGCACAACGTCCACGCTTGTCTGGCCGGTGGAGTCTAAACTTTCAGTTTAGAAGTTTTGGTTTGGCAGCTGGAATGCAGCAAATCACATCCAGACTGAGTAGAGTCCTTACTTACACTATAGAATTCAGATCCTGATGGGCAGAGGCAGGTGTTTATGTTTACGCATGTATGTGCTTGTGTGTAAATAAATTTCTTTGTGTGCACTGCCTGTAGGCACTGAAGGTTATTTGTGTGTAATGAGTGACAACAACATTCAGTTTGGAAGGCTTTCAGCTCTTCCTGCCAGCCCCCTAGTGACGCACAGCACCCACCAGAAGTAGCATGGGTGGTCATACATGACGCAGCGTTGCATGGCTTGGCGTGCATCAGCTAGACATTCTCCAACACTGAGGTGGGCTCGGTCACATGGATGTCAGACAGATGACGATGCAAGCTCACCATTCTTAGTCACTAGACTCCTCTGACCACTGTCACTGTACCTGAATTATGTAATTGTGATAGAAAGGGCATTATGACAAAGGCCCCATACAGCACACAAGGAGGTAAACAAGCTCATGAAGGAATGTGACACTGAGGGTCTAAACCCGGCCTGTGATTAGTGAAACAGCTACTTTGATACAGTGACTACAAAAACTGAAAAAAAAAAAAAAAAATCACAATTCCCACATGAGGATATAGAAAAGAAAAACAGTTTGTGCAAGGTTTTCATCATCTTTTTCGACACAGACACACACGTCTTTGACATCAATAGAATGTCGTAGGGATGTGGCACCAAGAAAAGCCACCTATTGAGAAACTCCACATTAGCAAACCAAATCTTTGACTTGAACACGTTCTTTCTAGACAGGAGGACACAGCAACTTCCTCGTCTCTAACCACACAAACCTGGTCACATGACAACAGTGGAAGCAGCCATATCCGGTTGTCTGTGTATGTGTATATCTTCGGCACTCTGCAGTGCAACCCCCCGCAAACAGTCTGCATAAACAACAAAGATGACCCTTGTCAGCTTCCTATTTACACCCATTTCCTCTTCTACTCTTATTCAGTTCTACTTTCCGCAGCGTGGCTTACTTATGCGCTGACATGATGTGACAGTGAAAATAACAGTTATGCTTTTTGCATTTTTTTTGTTGACTCGAACACACATTTAGGTGAGTAAATGTAGAAAAAGGACTACATTGCTACATTTACTAGGCAAAAGGAGTGTTATGCAACTATAATAGAGACCAGCAAAATAAATCAAGGCCAAATATTTTCACTTATTTAATATTATATAAAATTTCTGATGCTAGCTTTCAAAATTGTATGCTTGACTTCAATGCTTTGCAGAGTAGACCATAAATACATCCTGTGTACAGTGAGAAACACAGTGTAGACTGCTGACAAAGGACAATGGGCCTCATAACAACACAGGAGAGCCTTCTGCTTTTAAGTCAGTTCATCATCACAGCGTTCCTGTAAACTAAACCTGTTTGATGTCAAAGTGTTCTCCAAAACAGGAAACTGGCCAATAGACAGACTGACCACAACCTAGATAAGATAAAACCTGCTTCAAGTGTCTGACTGTAAATGCCGAGACAGACAGACACACTTAGCTATGGAGGAAACACACTAAATGCTGTGCCCCAGAATCAAAGCTGTTCTAATAAAAGTACAGTGTGACAGCAGACATGTGGCTGAACTCAATGAAATTGGGGGGAAGGACAGAGGAATAGGAAGACTGATTTGACACCAGATGAGAGATGAGAGAACTAGAGGGGATGAGAAAGCTACGCAGTGTGCAAAGAGTTGTGCTGAGCAGAGTGGTAGTGAGACAGATCACTACATATGTTCCCCACATATGTAGGACTGCGAGTGGGGGGTGTGAGCACAACTGAAGTGTGTATGATCCATGTGCACTGTGTGTATGTGTGTGCATGGGAGGAGCTGTCAGGGCCTGATAGAGTGTCTTTACATGACAAGCAGCTGCTGAGGTCTGGGATGCGCGCTGGGCAAAGTGGAAAATAATGAACGAAGAACCGCTGCCAAACACAACAGAATTCATCTTTATTTGCCAACTGCTGCATGGCCCTGTGTGCGGACAGCTCCAGGCTGCCACTGCCACGCCCTCTATACCCCAAACACACACACACACACACACACACACACACGCTCACATCAAGGTACAGTGGGGGAAGAACAGGTTCCGCCACAGCTGCACATGATGGAGCATTGTCTTGTTTGCTTATGTGTGCATGTGTGACAAATCATAAGTACTGTATAAAGTCTGCGCATAACGGTTTGTGATCCAACAAGGTACCCCATCAGAGTTTGCATGAGGACAGAGGTAAACCTGTATCACAAGACATCTCTTAATTAAAGTTAATTCAAGTGAATCGTTCTACTCCAGATGCTGGACTAAGAGAATGCAATTTCACAAATCTAAAAGTTTCACCTGATCCTTTAAGTGAGAAAAAAAAAGAGGGATTAAAGGGATTAAAATTTACAATAGTGCTTCCTTTCGATGCTGAAGCCATTTGCAAGTCAACTTGGATTAAAAGGCCTTAACAGTAAGGGCTGGCCATTGAGGAGTCAATAAATAAAAGAGGGAAAAATGTGGACAGCTTTAGACACAAGAGGCAGAGAGAGAAAGAGGACAGAGAGTGACAGAGGTTAGTGGCTGATTCCGAGGAGCGTCCTGTTCTGTTCGTCTCTACATGACAACGACAGGAATGTTGAGGTCCCAGCTGCTGTGGCTTGTTGGCTTTTAATAAGGCGCATCAAGCAGCATTCATCGTGCCGCCCCCAAAAAGAGAGGCCACAGTGTCCTTACAATGTGTCCAAACTAACAGCTCTGCTGTATATCATCTCTTTCTCTCGCCCCTTGTTCTATCTCAGCTTTTTTACTACTTTGAGGGGTTTTAATAAAAAATCCAAAACAATAATCTTAAAACAGAGATTTCTCATGCCACCTTAGTCATCTGGCATGAGATAAACCATACACACACACACACTCACACTGTATGTGGGTGAATACGCACATACACACCACAGGGTGAGAGGAACCAAGAGAGCGTCAGACAAAATGCGCCTCTCAGTGCCCACACCCAGTGGTTGGACTTCCTGAGGGGGCTGCTGTTGGGTTTTGTCCCCGTCTGGCCATTCATGGCTTGGGGATGAGAGGAAGGGAGCCAGTGGTAACTGCATGAACTGTGCATGTGTGTATGTGTGTGTGTTTGAGTGGTGAGAATCGGATGAGAGGGGGGGTAGGCGGAGGTTGAGGATTAGGGAATTAGAACTCCAAAGCGAGGGAGGAGGGGGGAGGGGGCTGCGCCTTTTGTTGGTTTTTCCTCAGCCGCCCCCGCCATCCCTTCGGCCCTTTTCTGCCGGGTTCTGCCTGTAGGCTGCAGCTGCGGCCTGCCACCCTGTGCCCTGCATCTCAATGAGCCACGGGCCGCCGGCTCCAGAGGAGAGGGGGCTCCCTGATGCAGGGGTCACCACTGAGCCCCAGCAACCGCAAACTCCGCCTCCACCATCCTCCTCCACAGAGCTCTGAGCTGGGCCTCTCGTGCTGCCCGGACACCCATCTACCCATTTGCCCATCTCACCGTGTCCATATAAGGCAGCACCAGGCTCACATGCCATCCTAAACTGTCCAGGAGTTTGGTCTCCTTCATTTTTTTCCCCCCTTCTCTTTATGTCTTCCTGACATCCCCCCTCCTTCCCAAACCTCTTTTGTTGGCCTTTCTCTCTCCCATGCAGCTGGATAGGGGGATCCATTGCCAGGGCATTGGCAGCAGCATCAACAGGTTGTGGGGAAGGGCCACCCCGGCCTCCAATGTAGCCCTCTCTGTCTCTTCCCCTTATCCCTCTCTCTTTCTCTCTGTCACTGCGGTTGCTGCTGCTACCCCAACAGGGGAAAAAAAAAAAGCAAGGGGGGTGGGGGGCGCAATGGAGGCTGCCCCTCTTTCTCACGCTTGTAAGAAAGCCCTCACTTCTTCTCCGTGGTGAGTGACACCTGCTGATTACCATAGAGACACTGTGGGAAGTTCCCCCCTGCCACACTGGGGCTGAGATTTGCCCCCTCTCCCTGGGTAAACAAGCAGTCCATGGATTAGTTAACTGGGTTACTGCATGGCAAACAAATAAACACACATTATTTAGAGCAAATTAGTGCCAATGAACTCTCAATGACACTGTAGGATCTAAAACTCTCAAACGAACAAGGAATAAACTCCACAGCATCCGTTTTTTTTACAGCGACAGGTTCTCTCCAGCTGTTGATACGATCAACATCAACGTCCTTCTAAAAGCGCGCTAAAACTTTTTGTACTGGCATACATTTAACCTCTGAATATTTTGCAAAATATGTTCCCTGTGCCAGAATAAGCTGATGTGGAGGATGCACATGCCCACATATCTGAGCATACAGTCAACTCTTAGTCTGCAGACAGCTGAGCATCCCCTTCATCTCTCTGTCTCCCCTACCCTCCCTAAACTGGAGAGAGGTGCCAGTGATGTGATTGATGTCAGAGACTGGGAGCTTTTCGCTGGTCCATAGCCGCTTCCGCCATGGGTCTGAGTTGTCAGCAGGGTCATTATCCTAGCAACAGGGTGGTGGGGTGGTGGGCGGGTAGCATGCGCTGGAAGTGGGGGAGGACTGAGAGGCGTTGAGCTGGAGGGGGCAGGCAGAGGCAAAGAAGAAAAGGGGGGGTGTTAATAGAGACTAAGAGAAGAGGAAGAATGTGGGAGTAAGAATGAAAGAGAACAAGAGGAAGGACAGAGATGAAGACAGCAAGGAAACGACAGAGACAAAAAGGAAGGAGAGCAACAGAGACAGAAAGCGCTGCCGAGCACCACAGTTGTGGTGAGCAGGCGGACTCTGCACAGCAAAGTAAGCACACAGCGGGCTTGCCGTGAGAGGAGGCGAGTGGTGGAGGTGCCACCTCCTCTCAGCCTCCTGGTTCCCCCCACCATGCCAGCCAGCCTGCCTGCCGACAGCTGCACCCCAGTAATTTACTTCTCTCCACCACATTTAGCAGGAAAACTGCTTCCCATTACCCAGAGCAGGGGGTCCGTGCTGACGGCCAGACACCCGGCCAGAGCGCTGGCTTCCCGGTGTGACACCCTCTGCTGCTGGACTCTGCCTACAGGGGCTCTGCTCCCAGATCTGTCTGGCACTTCAACTTCCACTGCTGTTGATCAGTTGGGTTGTGTCTCAGTACTTAACCACCAATGTTGGAAAGTTATTTGCAAAAAGTTATTAAAAAATAACACATGGTATGATGATTGCTTTCAGTCAAACTAATAAATTCCCAACACCAAATGATATCTAACTCGCTGTTTGCCATCTACAAAAATCCATTTTCTCTCTCTCAGCTTTGTTTTTTAAATCATTTTCCTATTGATATTCTTTAACTGACTTTATCTGACAGGTGAAAGACAGGAAACATGGGTAGAGAGATGGGTAGGGCATGTAACAGAAGGTCCACAGACGTGGATGTTGCGGTTATGTGGTATGTGTCTTAACCAGTAGGCCTGGTAGGGTGGCCTAACATCAGTAACTCTTTGATTCTATTTCTTTATATACTAGCGTCTTAAGTGCTTTTAAATTGAACTTTGCTATATAAATTATACAAGCCTACAATATAAAATCTACAACTCTGCAAATTGCTGATAAGACATCTGCTATATTGATGTTTTTTTTAGACTTGATTATCAGTTATTTAATGTTTAGTGGCCATTATTCAGTTACAAAAATGCTGCAAACAGCACTGAACTTACAACAAAAGGATACAAAAATATAATTATGTATATAACTGACGTATAAATTAATGTAGTCACACTTCTAAATTTGACCAATAAAACACTGCACAACTTTGTTAATAATTAAAAAAGTAATTCCATAACAGTAAGACATCATCCACAAGCTTCAAGATGACAAACAGAATAATTTTGGGATGCATTTAAAATGATTTGCTTATTTTTATGTGCACTTGAGACTTTTGCACTTTAGACTGTAAATGCCTCACAAAGTAGGTGAAACTATTAGCAAATTGCATGAGCTATTGTTCCAGTCCTGCAGTACGTAATGTGTGTGTTGCTGCAGTGTGTGGCCCATGACAGCCATAATGAGGGGATGTGTAGAAGCCTGGGCGAGCCTAGCAGCAGAGCTGGCAGCCAGTCAAAATCCTGAAGTCCTGAGACAGTCAGCATTGCAGCATCATGAGACATTCTTAATCAGGTGGGTCTGCTCCTTTGAAGAGCTTTTAACAGTGCAGGAACACCACATTCCCTTGCTGAGCTCTTACAGTGAAAACTAATACAAATGTGGAAAATGCTGGCTCAATTGTTGCAAGGCCTGCTCACCAGATGCACAAGGCACAGATATTCAAAAGATGAAAAAAAAAAAAAAAAAAAAAAGAAAGTTTCAGCTACACTGACTACTGTGTCTGGTGTTTCACAAAACCCGTGCATTCTTTTCTCCTCTTTCCCTCCCTCCCATTCCGTCTCTGAGTCTCATGCACTTTCCTGGACCACCAACAAGGTCTCGCTTGGAGGAGCAGCTCATGGGTGTCCTTCAGCCGCATGACCAGCAAAGGACCCAATCAGCTGATGAGCTCCAAACCAAACCATGAGAGGGTCTCTGTGGCACGTCGCACACAACATCCATCCACTCTCCTGAGGCCGACTGGGTCACTGAGCAATGTTCTGGGAACATCACAAAGACGCTGCACAACTTCTGTCTCTCTCTCTCTCTCTCTGCCTGCCCCTCACTATCTTCCCCTCACTGTCTCTACTGGTGTGCTCTCTTGCTTTCCCTCTCTCTCTCTCGCTCCAACCCTCCTCTCATGAGACGGAGCCAGCTGAGCGTGCTACCCAAATCCAACAGTTGTTGCGGCCTTCGTTAGCCTAACGAGGGGGCCGGCTCTTTATACTTGTCAGGGAGCAAATGAGTCAAACAAACAAGGGCCAGGGAAGAGGGGAGGACAAGCGAGCGCTGTTCTGTCGAGCTTCACTGGGTTCTTGGCCGCAGCACTTCCCTGGAAACTAGGGAACCCACAATCTGCCTCTTTGATGTCTGATGATGCTCTGGCTTTGATGGAAACTTTGGAAAAACACACTTGCAAAAAGAAATAACATGCTGCTCGGTCTCTGTGGCCACTAGAGGCCGTAGGCACATTCAAAGTGTGTGGGTGCACTCTGTGAAAGATCTAAAAGGGAAGTATCATTTGGGGACGCATAACAACTGGTTATGATAGTAACAACAAAGTTACAGAGTTTTTGCAAGCTTGTACTTGCGATGCGGTCTGTGCATAAGAGCACTGGGTAATGTCCTGCTGGCGATGTAACTTCTAAACAAATATGCTTCACACTATCCCCACATTCACACATTTGCATACGTATGTCCAGACTACTCTACTCTCGTACTCTCCTATTTGACTGCTTTGTCTTGCATTCCAACACTGTCCTTCCAAAAAACAGATATCCGAGATAACAACCACAACAACACATCCCAGGCGGTGTCCACAATCCAGACGCTTTACTACAGCGCAAGGCTTAAGGAGAAAGTATGAAGGTGTGTCCTTCAGAATGAGATCATCTCACTGAGTGCAGCCTGTCTGGAACAAATGTACAGAGCACTCCAAGGCTGAGAATCTGGAGCTCTAATGACAGATTAGCTCTACTGGGGGTTTTACAAGGTACTAAGGCACAATGCTTGTTCCACTTTCTTTCAGGAGCCTTTCACATATGCATGCTGAACATGACTAATCAGACAGGAATCAAAGAGCGAGAGTGAGTGGCGTGGACGTGTTTAGTTGAAGTGCCAGAGCTGCAGTGCTCTGTGCATGTGACTAGCCCACCATGAAATCCATTCATCATGTAGAACCATTAAATAGGCATTACTGGAGGATGAGGCCACACTTAAACTGTACCTGCTTTTGTTAAGACCCATAAGAACACATTTCGGTGCTAGACCGGGTCCACGGAACACACACAAAATGTTGATGGAAATATGAAGGGCTATCTTTTGTAAAACATTAAATTGGTGTTTTGAGTGCACACATGGGAGTAATGAGCATGCTGAACACACTTGGAAGTGGTATAAGCCATTTATTATTACGCCCACATAGAGATGTGAGTCACTTGGGTGGCGCCACCACACAAAAAAACTCTACTCAAGGTGCAACATGGAAGGATAGTGGTTGAATGGGGGCTGCCTGGCTGAGGTGATGGACAGAGAGACAGGGCCACTGCAGGTTCACCTTCTGTGCAGTGGCTCTGGGGCAAAGACTGCATGACAGTGACGCGACACTAAAAGCTTTCCTGTCAAGGAGGCAGGCGGACGCCCTCCAATCAAAACACAGAGGCACTGGGTGACATTTCACAGGGCACAGCTGCTGGGCTGCGACAAGCATGCCAACTCACTATTCCTGAAGGGTTGTTTGTTTAGTGTGTGTGTCACAACTAGAAGGGTGTCACTGCTAGAACTGTGTGCATGCATGTGTGAACGTATGTGCACATTCACCGCCGTACAACCTGACTGTTTTCTTACGAGTCACTATTTGACCGCTCTTATAGTTATATTTTACACTAGCTGTCTATCAGAATCTTCTTTGCTGATCAGCACTGCAGAAGGTGTGGAAAAATGAACCTGGGCCAGTTTTGTGATACAGATGATACGCAGAGAACTGAATCTGATACCAAAAATAAATGAGTATACAAATTTACAGACTGAGAATGAATGACAATTCAGCCTTAATGTTTGATGTCGTGCTAAACAAATTTTACATGTTCCCTTCCAAAGAAAGGATGTTCCTGTTCTCGTTTTTCCCTGAACATACACAATAACACAATCTGACCCTAAAAGCATCTGACACATAACAGAAATATAATTCATGATGTGAACTTTGCTTGTAGATTTTCTATGAAGAGCAGCGGGGAGTCATGAATGAATGAAATATAAATTTCTACATACGTTTTTTGTTACCTACTTCCTAACTTTGCAGCATTGATTTATATTCAAGAGAGCTAATGAAAAACTAATAGCAGCTAGCGTTTTATCCTTACGGGAAGGACCAGGGTGTGTCCGCCTGAGACCAACTGAGCCGAACCAGGCTGACCCTTTTTCTAAAACAGCAGTCTGTTGTGCTCTTAGCCCAAGCCTTGAGGAGGGGGAGCGCGGGCTTACACACCACAGCGGCACTCTGTTCCCCCCAGAGTCCCAGAAGCTCTCCTAGTGACCTGCTCCCATCACCTTATCCCCTGACTCAGAGTCTTAGTTTCCCCTCTTCCAGTAAAAGCCAGGTTCCTTGGCACAGGGCCCCAGATCCTTCAGTGGATTTGGAGAGGTTTCTTATCCTATTTTGACCCTGGTGGTGGTGGTGGTGGTGGTGGTGGAGTGGGGCTCAGTGAGGCAGCCGCAGTTCGAAGGCAGAGTTAGTATGCACACATAAAGCGCTCAAAGCCAGCAGGTATGTGAGGAATGCCTCTTCGTCCAAACAACAGGACTCACGCCTGACACAGAGCCACGCCACGCCACGCCACACAGCGCTGTCAGAGCAGCTAAATGGGGCCCGCTGGGGACTCTGCAACTGGATGGCTCTTTATATTAGATTTTGCGTATGCCTCGTTTAAATAGGTTAACCCAGTTATCAATCACCTTAAATAATTTGTTATTCAGTTCAGGCATTTCGTACAACTGCAAACTCATGCTAATGCAAGTACCTCAATTGAAGGTAATGCAGATTTGTGAAATATTTCAAATATTAAAGTGAAAAATGTCAATTATTGGTTATTTATCTAGCATACTTTACTTTATTATTATATTCCCTGTTTATATACTGCATGAAAACCGCCATGTGCCTGTATTCCATTAAACCAAGTACAGTTTGTTTTGCAGTCAAAATGCATTTCCCTTGTGTGTATCGACAAGGGATTTTGAAATCTTTTGCATAATGAACATATTTTAGGGCCTTTGCATATTTTGTGCTCTGCGCCAGCTTGGTTAACCCATAAGTTTGCACAGTTGGGGTTTCTAGTATACGAGGTGATGATGACGGTACTACATCTTGATTGAATTGTAAACAATACATAAAAGAAACCATGGAACATAACTGATGAGGGAAAATAGTCAGTAATTACCTCAAGTTCAAGCACAGAAAAGCTTCAAGTGCACTTACATTGAAATACAAATAAAACTCTTTACAACTGACATTAAATCTAAGTTTATAGCAAAAGCTTTATGCGTGCATTTACCTCTTTTATGCAGCCATCCCTCCTTGACGATCACCACATTGGTCATGTTGGTGGGCAGGATGGAGGATCCAGGATTCCCACAGGGAGAGTCACCACTTTGTTTCCCAAGTTTCCTTCACTCAGCCCTGTGCGGGAGCCTGGAGACGGGGTCCTGGGGTTTACAGCCGCCTTCTCAATTGTGGTTACCTATTAGTCGAAGAAGAGTAAAAATTAGCCCCGTATTGAGGTGAAAGATTTTTTTTTTCCACTTGTCTGAATATTAACCCTCAGGTCAACACAGCGGAGAGGTGGTGGAATCCAGAAGATCTTGATACTTTATGGCCCAGTTAGTGGAGGATATATGCTTAAACCAAGGTACAGTCCCTTTCAAACACTGCTAGGTGTCTAAGTCTCCTATATTAGAATGTTGCACAAACAAAACCATTCATGATTGATTAAGTGTTTTTTTCTACTAATGACCAGAACAGCAGTGAGTTATAAAATGATGACAATTCTCACATAGGCTGCATAAATAAGAGATTTTAAAACTTAATTTGCAGATTCATGGCTTGTTCTCCTTATGATTTAGCCAAAGCTAAGTTTTTAATTAAACCACATTTGTCATATGCTCCTATGTCAATTTTGTAACTATATATTTTTTAAATTATTATCCTGTAAGCAGTTGGTAAGGAAAGTACAAAATTTGAGGGACCCTTGTTCAGTCGTTTGACGATTGCAATGTTTTGGTTTGTTCTGTGCTTGGGTTGTGAGTTTCTGAGGGGGGTGGCAGGGATTATTATCCCACTTGCACATTTATGTTTTGGATAAAACCGGATGACAAACTTAAAAAGGGTTTGACAACAAAATTGTTTTTTTTAAACACTTCGTTCTGAACAGAGCATCACTCTAGTGTACCTTTGTCTGCCACCGGGAAGTCCAACATGAAGCGTGTGCTTGGAGCAAAATTACTCATCGATCATTAAATTCTCTATATTATACATTTATGGTGTTTCGCACTTTATCACAGAAAACATGTAGAATCCAGCAGGCTCAGCAAACACACAGACATCATTTCTAAAATGGTTTTCACATCTCTTATAACTTGAAATTGACTCATTTGCATAACTTTGCTAAAGTCATCTATTTAATGAATCTTATTTCCTTGCACAAAAGAAGTCATTACATGTAAAATTCACCACAGATTATTACACTGCTATCTTGCAGCATAACAGTTGTGGCATTTTCTCTAGTTTAAATACAAAATAAATATGTTTATCACGTTTAAATACCACATCACATCATGAAGCTTGTGTGACATGATCAAGAGCTCCAAGCTACTAAATGGACCTAGAGATGAGATCGTTTTATCAACTGATCAAGTTCATCTTACATCACCTGAATCAAATCCCCAATGGCTACTGAAATGTTTTTTTATCTTCTACAATTCAATAACAACTGGCCAAACCCAGTCTTCTGATGAAGATCAATCTCATATGACTGAAAGCTCCAGAATAGCTACCATATGGACTTTGAGGTTTATTGCTTTGTCGATAAACAAAATACACTTCCGATGAGAAAGCGCGCTGGTCACAGTGAGGATGAATACCGCTTGTTAATCTGTCAAAGAATGTAGATAACGCTTCTGTTCTGCTTCTGTGAGTGTTGTTGCTGTTATTCACACCTGACCTGTGGTGGAAGCATACAGAAATGTTACTAGGCCTGACCTGACCAGAAAAAAAAAATATTGACACATTCGACACATTTACAGTGTCAAGTGCAGTACAGAAACTAAACATGTGCAACAACTATCAAGATCAAGCTACAGCAATAGTCTGACCTGCTCAGACTCAGGTATGACTGTACAGTGAATGAGGAGACAGAATTAACCTAACTACCTAACAAACTGCATCATAGATTTGTCAGTTACTTAGCAACTGCACATTAAAAACATGGAGGCTATCATAACAAAAACACTTGACCTTTTGATTCAATCAGTACTTCTGTATTCTATAAAGACAGCTTTGAATGCAAAGCTTTGAAGCAAAAGAATGATCAATTGCCATACTTGTTCACAAAAATGTCACATACTGCGCCAGGCAATATCTGACCCTCGACTGAAATCAATTTGCCTGCTGCTGCGCCGTCAGAGTAAAGCCATCAAAAGAGAGCTCTGTTTGAGTGGCCTCATCCAGCTTACTGGTGGGGACAACAACAGGAAGTGGATGTGACTATTGACAGACTACGAGTTATATCAGTACAGCCCCAGGCTCAAACACATGTGTCAGTGAATGTGTGATCAACACGCCCTTTTACTGCCATTCTGCTCACTTCCATCAATGAGCAAAAGTGAGTTTATGAAAGCAGGGTTTATTTTTGCTCTGTGTTTTTGTTTATTGCTGTGGGGTTGTGGTGCTTGTGTCACACAGTCGATGTTGGAAGGATCTTGGAGAGGGATTTGAAAAAGCACAGTGAGTGCAATTCAAACTAGAGATCACACAAACCGTTGGATCCCTTCGGCATCTTGGTGTGTACTCTGTGACACAGGCACGCACACATTATACATACACATTGGGGATACATCACACAAACAAACTTGAGCGCACACACCACAGCCAAAAAAGCAACACATGCACAAGACCGGCTCTGGAGCCACAACAGAGCGCTGCTGTTTTAATGGGAGCGACCTGTTGCTACTGCGGCCTGTGTGGAAAAGCTGGGCTGCTGCCAGCGCTGCAGCCAGCAGCCACTGAATGAACCCAGTACCCTGACAGCGGGTCACATGGTCCTCAGGCCTCTGGGCCACCGCCTGCCTGCCTGCCTGCCTGCCTGCCTGCCTGCCTGCCTGCCTGCCTGCCTGCCTGCCTGCCTGCCTGCCTGCCTGCCTGCCCGCCTGCCCGCCTGCCCTGCTGTCAGTGCAGCTTTCAATCATTCATCTTTCTGGCTCTAAGTCCGGGGGCCACCTCATTCAATGCAAATCAGTGTCATGCAGCAAAGACGCCACACACCGAGCCTGTCACTGGGCCAGAGAGGACAGTCCCATGTGTTTATGGCAGGAAGCAGAAAATCAGGCCGACATCACCACACTACTTCCTTCATCATAGATCGATAGATACAAGTCTGTTATTGCTCCATTTTCTGTTGCAGCTTGAGTAAACAAGAGAGTCAGCAGCTGGTTTACGGTTACAAAGGTATGACATTTCACTCAAATATTTAAAACGATTCAAAGAAATGAGAACATCAAACATGCTCACCTGTCGCAGGAAAACAGCTCCCAAAGCGTCACTTAGCTTGTGCTAAAAATGCCACGATGAAACCAATGCTGGTCTGATATACAACACTGTGCCAAGTTCCTCTTTCAAGTTCCCTGAAAAGACATCACTAATGATAAGAATATTGTAGGTAGGTGTAGTTGACTATCAAACCACAGCTACTGCAGCTTTGAAAGTCAAGTAGACTTTAATCCTGGTATGACATGAACAGCAACCACTATGACGATGTTAATGTGCTTTAATGTGTTCGTTCTTACGCAGGTTCAGACAAACCAACAAAAACTGATTTATATACTTTTTCAGTCCATTCAAAAATGATCCTACTTGTTGCAAATCAAATGACCTGGCTGCTAACGTGAGCAACAAGATAATCAAAAAAGCATTTTTTCGGCTGCAATGTTCTCAGTTTTGTGACATAAACTGAGAAGAGTACCATCATGTGATGCTGACAGTGGGCTACCATCATAAGAAGCGTATCCTTCTCAGTGATAATACATTAACTCCTGTGGCGCAGTGCTTGGGGGACGGGCACAATAAGTCTGACTGTGTACAGGGACAAAATTTCAAACAACATTCCTCAGATTCTGCATGCAACTGGTGGCACATTTGCGTCAACGGGGCTGCAAGGAGATTGGGTGGGAGGTGACTGGTATTTTCTAAATAGAACAGGGAGAGCCAAGCAGTCAGTGGCTGCATCATTACGCCAGCTTGTTGCGTCTTCCTCTGGTCACATGCCATGTCCCCCCTGCATACACACAGCGGACAGACGTAGTCTCATGACCGACAAAATCATTTTGACACTAAAGGCGTATCAATATGCCTGGGGACAATGTACTCTTGGGAGGACTGTGCAAGCACATGTGAACCCTGGCGAACAGTAATATCTGCAATGTCAGTAATATCAGCAATGTGAGGTTTTAGGTTAAGTTGCTCATTAAAAAGCTTTGAATCTTACATGTCCTTTAAACTTTTCCATGTCAACTCCCACCACATCAATATTGCTTTACATCACTCCCATTTTGGATGAGATCCCTTCAAAAAAAAAAAAAAAAACCCACATGACAAAATTCCTGTAGTTAACACTGATTTAGTATAGACATGCATATCTGTCATCACTGTAGGTGGCATTATAACAGTGAGGACAGTGAAACTTACCACCATGTTACAGCTAACCACATGCATTCTCCAGTTGAACTGATTACAGGGGAGGAAAATCAGAAAATAACACTACAACACCCTGTTCTTAGGAGGTCCTGGGGCCCCATTTTGAGAAGCAACACAGGGGGGACAACCAGTCACAGCAAAGATGTGCCACATTTTACCATTAAAAGTGAGTGCCACAGTGTAACAGCAGAATAGCAACAAGCCAGGGAAGCTAATGACTAAAACTATTGTCTGGCAATAAATAGCTCACTCAAACACGTAAACAAACGCAGTGGTAGTTCATAACAATGAATGAGCTGCTCTCTTGTTGAGCTCATTTGTTTTCATTTGCCTCCTGGGCCACAAAGTACAAGCAAAAACAACTTTCTCGTAGAGGTGAAGCGTTTAAAGTAACATGACTGCAGATATTTTGGCCTGAGGGCTGTGTCTCAAAAGTGGTCATTGTCAAAAAATGAATGGAGAGAGATTCACTGTTGTTTGTGGGGGAGAAAAAAAAACACACAACAGCGCGTTGTAATTCACTTCAAAACGCGTATGTGCCCTTGACTTTAGTGCTAAGTAACTTCTACAGCAGACTGGAGCTAGGAAAGTACCTCATTTCAGGTTTGCATTTAGCGATAGAAAGGATATGGGGCCTAGCAGGGCAGCTTGGGTGAGAATAACCGCATCCCATGTAAGTACAATGGGGACCTACCCTGTCTAGCTGTCGACCTCTTGTAGTTAACCATGCGAAGGAAACGCGGACATTTACCTGGACAGGAATTCAACAATGTGTCCGTCTCATTATAGTGAGCTGTTTCGGCGGTATATAACGTTGATAAGTCCTTCAACAATCTGGACAAAAGTGCTCTCATTGACTCCGTTTCTCTTGCCTTTCTTCCACTACACCTCCCAAACGCGCTGTCTGCAATGCCTCTGTGGCAGCCTGCTCTCCCGGGTCCTAAAGCCGACCGCTTTATGATTCACAGGAGGAGTAGGAGGTTGTCAGCGGTCCCATTGAAAAAAAATCCTGCAGTGTTTCTGTAGGGGCTTATTCTGCATGGCCTTGTTGAACTCTGCGGTGCTCTGTCTGTGGCGGCGGTGGTTTCCAAAATGGGGTCCAGGGACCTACAGAGGCCTCCGTGAGGCATCCAGGGGATCCTCGATGCAACGAGGGATATCACTGATTTGTGTTTTCATTTTGGTTCTCGGCCACCTACTGCACAATGGGCTGTAACTAATTATTATTTTCATTGTCAGTTATTCTGCGGATAATTTTCTTGATTAACTAATTAATCATTGGTTTATAAAATGTCAGAAAATGGTCAACATGGACAATTTCTCAGTGCCCAAGTTGACATTCATATTCTCCGTTTTCTTTGATCAACAGTCTAGAACATTAAGATATTCAGTTTACTAAGAAACCTATTACTAACTAGGAAAACCAACAAATATTTGTGGAGCTGGAACCACATTTGAGCATTTTTATTTTTAAAATGGACTCAAACAATTATCAAAATAAATTTTCTGTCAATCGACTAATCATAGACAGTTTTTTAAAACTCTTTAAAGTCATATTACAACAAAATCTTATCACATGTCATTTAATTATGTAAAAATAGTGATGTAAAAATACTCCAAGCAATAAAAAGCTCACACTTGTACTAACATATCAAAAGGAAAAGTGCTTTTGAAGAGTGGTCGGTCCCCTTTGAGAATGTTAAATTATTTATGTATTAAGATGTATGATGTTGCAGCTGAACCCTGTGGCAAATTACTTGTTGTTTTGTACATCAACAGAGCAGTATGAGATATTGCATAAGCTTAAGCATATTTGGACTCTTTATTTGCAAAGTAACCAGTAATTACTGAAGATAAATGTAACGGAGAAAAAGTACATTTCCCTCAGAAATATAATAGAGTAAAAGTACCTTTCATACAGGTCTACACAGTTCAAAGAGCTTTAAAGGAAAAGAAAAGTAACTGATACTAAATTATTTCAAGTAAGAACAGTAAATCAGTGCAGACTACAGTTTATTATAGAAGGCTAAATGACATGTGGTGAATAAAAATATCCACAATGAAACGGTGTACAAAGGGGGGTTTCCAAAAGGTAAAAAATATATCAATAAAGGAGAAGTGTGGTTTAACTGCTGTTGTACAGTCTGCATATAAAGTCATTTTTGTGTTCTATGCATAAAAACTTTATCCATGAGATATCTGAGCAGTCAGAAATGTTTATCTTTACTTATTCTTATCTATCTAAAAAATGCACAAGTATAAAATTTAAATATTAAAACTCAAAATAAAGAAGAAAACAGCAAAATAAGACATGCCAGATGAATGGCAGGCTTTCAGACATGCACTCTTTCATGCTCTAGTCAAATAATATTAAAAATCAATTTGAAAAACTTACACGTAATCACTGTAAGCAGCGTAGGAATAGATGTGATGCTGCTCTCCTGTTGCTTTTTAAGCAGCAGTTTTGATTTGTCTGTTTATGACTTATTTCCGGGGTCACCTGATTGGAGAGAATTACAAAAATCTGCTCATGAAAAAAAAGAAAAAGAAAAGAAAAAAGCTCTCTCTCCAAGTTGCTGTGAGGTGGAAAGGGCTATTGACATTTCCAAGAAAAAGCCACCTAAACCATGAAGTAACCTAACCATAACCTTTAGTAGTGGCCAGATATGTCCCACATGTACTTTTGCAGCTTTGTTCTCTCTTTTTTAGCACTTCGTTTTTCCTGGTTGAGATGTAGAAAAGTATTTTTCCCATGCTTATATTAATAACTTAAATACTGCTCATTTAAAAATGACATTAAGGGGTCTTGTGTCACCAGGAGATACAGCAACCTTAAGTCACACAACATCAGGAGAGTTTTGTCCTGATAAAACTGCCACAGGAAATATAAAGGCCTTAAGAGTTATCCCTGCGGTTGTAACAGAATTTTATAGCTATAACAGTCATCTGCAGCCACAAAGAACTCCCTGCCGGAAAAGTAGGAGTTAAACCAGTTTAGGACAGGTACAGACAGGCCAGCTTAGTCTGTTCAAAGAAGTCATGGATCCTCTTTATCAAATGAAGCCCTCAGTTGACGCGGTTGACTTGGTCAAAGAGTCTCAACAGTAGTTTACAGAAAATTAGTTTATTTACTGTGATATTTATGATCTTTTCTCACTTTTGAAGACACATCAATTATTCTTCTATCTGTGTGTATAACATAGCCTTGGTTATCATGTTCAATTTTAAGTGGGGCAGTAAATTATAAATGCGCATGATGTCAAAATGCAAAGCAGTGATTGTTGCGCAATATATGATAAAATATTGTTGCAAGAACAGGATAGCAGGGACAGCTGGCAGCGCTCTCGCAGTGATGAAAAACTTATTGGCCTCTGCCCTCCGTCTCTCAGCCTCCTCTGTTGTCATTTCCCCTCTTTGTCACTTACACTGTAATGTGTTCCCCACTGCTACTATGCGTCAGCCTTGCCAAGCTGTTCCTGTCATACAAACAGAGCTGACTGAGGGTATCCCATATCTTCTGCTGTTATTCAGCCCTCCTCCTCCTCCTCCTCCGCCTCCTCCTCCTCCTCCCCATCCTCCTTCGCCGCCGCCGCCTCCTCCTCGCCTGTCTCTGGTCTGGTGATGGGAATGCCTACCCTGTGGTTTTTGAAGGTTCAAAGCAACAAGTAACAAGATCAAAGTCCTGTCCAGAGTTGCTCTGTTTAGTTTGTGAGTTAATAATGTCTTTCCCATCAAAGACTCATCTGATCTCTTTTCTTGTCTTCTTGCAGTTTCACAGAATGTTACGAACCACAGACCTTAATGGGTTGTTGAAGGAGAATGGATGTTGTGCAGTAGCAACAATTAGACACAGAAGGGCAGGAGGGCCATAATAGGGAGGAGGCGGGGGGTCTTACCAGCACAGCATCTCCCGGCAACTGCAGTGCAATGTTGATAGTACTGTCACATTATTTTCCAGGATCTTTAATCCACCTGCAGCTTTGCCTACAGCACTGAAATTCCAAAGCTCTATTGTCATTTGCACAGGAATTAAGATGCATTGCACACTTAAATTCTTACCTTGCTGTCCTCTCTGATTTCCATACATAGAAAAAAATACTTAAAAGTCAAGTCAGTTGAATTTATATAGTTTAAAATCACCAATTTGCCTCAAAGGATTTTTCAGTCTGTAAAACACATCATATCCTCTATGTTTAGATCCCATATTTGGATGCGGAAAAAATTACACTGTACAGAGGAGTCCAATGTAAAAAAGTTGTGTCCGACAGTTGTGCAAATCTCTACCATAACCAGTGGTGGAAGATGTATTCAAATCCTTTACTTAAGTACAAGTCATACTATAGTATAAAAATTCTCTGCTACAAGTCAAAGTACACAAGCATTATCAGTCAGATGTACTCACAAAGTAAAAGTATTCATTATAATGGCCCCTTTTTGAAAATTGTATCATTGTTGATGCATTAATGAATGAGCAAGAATTTAATGTTGCAGCAGGTCAAGGTGGAGCTAATTTCTACTAATTTGTTAGGTAGTCTAATTTTTCTAAACTGCCATCATATCTAATAAGTAATGCAAATACAAAATGTGTTTTGTATTTCAAATGTTAATCTTGAAAGTAACTATTGTTGTCAATATTTGACTCTGAAATGTAGTAAAATAGGAGCATAAAGTAGCGTAAAATATAAATATTCAAGTACAAGTACCGTCCAATTAATTACACTTAATACTTAATGTTAAAGCTTAATGACAGTGCTTGAGTAAATGTTACTTTCCACAACTCGGGTGTGCAACAGTAGAATGAGACTGTACAGTGTATTTAGACGCGTGTGTAAAAGAGTTCAAGAAAAACTACACAAACCAATATATTTCATTAATTGATATAAATCAATCTTAACTTTCTGCAGGTGATTTTTTAATCAGGATGCATTACAAGCATCCTCAGACAAACACCTACAACGCAGCTGAATCTCACCCCTGTGATGAGACTTGGGTCCAGTGGGGAGAGGGATGTGGTTCAACTGTGTGGCTGGATGGCTGGCTGGTTGGCCGGTCAGGCTACACTGGAATGCGGGGTCTTTTGTTTGTCTGAGAGAGGAGTGGGTCAGGGGGAGAATGCCATTGATGATTGCAGAGAGGAAGAATGAACCTCCAGGAAGTGTTCTCTCTCTCTGCCCGCTCCCCCACTCTCCCACTCTCATTCTCTCTCCCTCTTTCTCTATCTTTTTCTGTGTGTGAGAACCTTCACCGTGCTGAGCCTCACTCTCTGAGGCCACGGTCCCCAGGCACAACCACTGCTTTGTCTTGCCCTGTGAACACACACCCCTCCTCTACTGGGCGCCTACGTTTGCCAGGGCCAGAGAAACACAGGGCCACTGCTCCTATTCTTATCCACATCGCTGCTCCTGCGTGGATGGTGTGTGTGTGTGCGTCAGCGCTGAATGGTAAATTGTTTTTCATGTGGCACACACATCAGTATAAACATTTAGTTTACTGGCATTTTGTGACAAGTAAGAAGTCATTTATCATTTTGTTTCTTGCTCTGTGCACCATAATTTACTAGCATCCAATTACGCTTTCAGACCAAATAAAAGGAAATGCCTAATTTTATTTAGAGAGCATGACACTGCCTTGCTTATGATCATCTGGACATGAACAGAGTGAAGATATCCACCCTCTGTAACATAACAGCCGGACTAAAAATGGAATAAAGCAGTAAGTGGATAAGAATCTAGCCAGTGGCCCCTTCCGACCAGTGGCTGCCGCCTCCCGTCACATTGCTCATTCCCCTCTGTGTCAGAAGGTTGTGAGGAGCTGCAAATGGCCCTTTCAAAACACACGACAGCTGGAACACAGGGCAAAGGTGACCGAGGCAGTTGGGGGAGCACAGTGAGGGACAGGATGAGGAGGAGGGGGTTGGGAGGTGGGGTATGGAGGGGGTGGGGGGGGGGCACGAGATGAGCAGCTGCAACCTCGAGCCTGTTTCTCCACTGTGCCGCCACCTCTAGCGTTAACAATTACTGAACAGACTCTGCTGGTAAAAAAAAAAAAAAAAAAAAAAAAAAAAAGTATCGATTTTTCAAACTTTCTCCACTTAAATCAGCATCATTCCTGTCCAATTTAGGCTAAATAAATCCCAGCCAGGACCTGGTGTGGTCTGGGAAAACAAAGGCGCTGGGTGGTTTGGTGCCAGGGAATTCCACAACTCAAAGAAGGATTAGAAAGCACAGACCTTTAAAGTTCCCAAAAGCACTGACACTCCAAATCACAATGCGTGATTTATAATTCTTTTATCAATTTAGATACTTTAGATACAAAAACGTGCTTCTTTCATCCACAGGCAACATTGTGGGAAGCTTGTTAGGTTAATCAAATTAACATTCTGGATTTGAACTTTATAAATCCCAGTATCTTCAAACAGGTCTGGATACCCCTGAGAAAAGGAAAAAGCAAACAGTTTCTTCAGTCAAAACAACACAATTTAGAGTTTTTAATGATTAGAAAAGAGAGCAAAATAGCCAGACATATAACCACATCCACTTCTTAAAAATACATGACTAATCTTTAGTCTAAAACTCAGCAGTTGCTCCACTCGTCCGCTTCCTTCTCTTTGCCACACTTGAGGACTCTCTGCACTGAAATCCCTCCTCCCCCCCTCTGTTCATGGGACAGGTGTTGTAATTCGACAGCCAATTGATGTTCCCAATGTACACTGCTACTTGCTGCCGCTGTGTGAATTCACGGAGTAGTACAGAACTTATTGTGGCCGGGTGATATCGCGAGACTTGTGCCATTATCAACCTGCTTGACACACAGCAGCGCTGAGTGCAGCCTGCCTTGCCAGGGTCGGACTGTGAAGCTCAAGAAACGACAAGGAGAAGCGAACATCTGGCCGCACATCATGAAAGGACATCGGGGCTTCTAGGAAAAAAACACGACGAACTGGGGGGAAATAAATGTAAGTACTGCGTTTTTTGTGCTTTGAAACGGGGAAAGCGAAAGTTAAAGAGTGTCCCCCCTCGCCGCTTCGTTCAGCGCAATTGGCTTTGCTGTGAGTTCCTCTGCTGTTTAAAAGGCTCCCAGCAATGCGTTTCCCAACACGGACATGGAGCTCGGTTTACTGCGCTCTTGGCCCTGCTGTCTCTTACTTGCACTTTTCCTTTTCCTTTAAAATAATCTAACTGCTGCGCGCAATAGTATTACGCTGCTGCACTGTGGGCTCGGCAGCATCAAACTTTAATATCTAATTGACTCGAGTTAAAAAAAAACAAAAAACATCTGCATTTTCTATTGTGAAATAACCCCTTTAAACAAATATTTCACAGTTGTGCGCGTGTGTCTGATGAGTGCGTAAAAGCGTTTTATTCTCATCCACGGTTGTCGGCTGCAGTTTTCTTTGGTGATACATTACTCGATTAAAAAAAAAAAAGTTGGAGATGCCATGCAATCTTTTGACACTTATATATCTACCCTTTATCTATTATTATTTTTTTTTTTTACTAGTTGTGTCTTTTTTGGACCGCGTCGCCCGGTGTTAACATATGGCATAAAGGGGAGCACAGCTGGAGGTAGCGTTTCCATTGCGGTGATGTCAGAGCAGCTGACTCCACAGCTTGCAGTGTAATTAGCAAACAGAGCACCAGTTTACTCACTCTGCACTGGTCTTATTTTTTCACGTTTAGCCTCCTTCCCTGATGGACGGCTGGTATCATTCCCAGTCTCACTTGCTTGTTCTGTAAACACCGCTGTTTTGTGTGCGCTTGGAAACGCGCCGGTGCGTCACTTTTCGCAAATTTTGGAAGCTCTAGAAGTAAGCTGCCCACTACAAACCGGAATACTTTGAGTAATTTGGAGAGTGGATCCCTTTACACCGTGATACATGGGTGGGTGAGCGCAGCGTAGCGTATCCTGCACCACTGGAAAGAATGTAAAACTAATGTTTTCAAGTTGGAGAAACTTATTATAAAAGACTATTAGATCATTTATAAATCTTTCGAAATTCAAATGTGAAAGTGAGAATCATCTTTAGGAACTTTAATTGAAAATGTGAGAGTTTTAAGAGACGGTATGTTTGCTGACACTTTGAAATCATTTGCGCTATTTGGCTCAAGTTACTCCTCACGTTTTCTCTGGTTTTGGTGAGTTCGTGTTCGTGCTCCGCTTTACCCTCTAAATGGCATTTCGTTTATCCAGTATCCTGTTTTTCCTGTTTTTCATCAGGTTATGAAGGAAGAATGGAGTTTCCAGACCATAGCCGCCAGTTGCTGCAGTGTCTGAGTCAGCAGCGTCACCAAGGTTTCCTCTGTGACTGCACTGTTCTTGTCGGGGAGGCTCGATTCAAAGCGCACAGAGCAGTGCTGGCCTCCTGCAGCATGTACTTCCATCTCTTCTACAGGGACCAGCTAGACAAAAGGGACGTTGTGCATCTCAACAGTGACATTGTGACAGCCCCGGCTTTCAGTCTGCTCCTTGAATTTATGTATGAGGGGAAGTTGGAATTCAGCACTCTGCCGGTGGAGGATGTCCTAGCAGCAGCCAGTTACCTCCACATGTATGATATAGTCAAAGTGTGTAAAGGCAAGCTTAAAGATAAGGAACTTTCCTCCCTTGATGAAAAGATGGGTGAGGGTTTTGGACTCAGCTGTCTGGACAGGGAATATTCCTCGGATGGCGAGCTGCACAGTAAGCAGCTCGGCCGGCGACAGCCCCAGACACAGTCTCAGGGGCTTCACAGGCCCCCCCCAGCAGAGGAGTTTGACATGGACAACAGCGAAGTCAGGCTGGCTGTCACAAATTGTGATAGGTCTACACAGAGCAGGCAGAAGGCAAACGGTCACTCTGGCAGGTCCCCGGACCTTGTAGGTGTCAATTATGTGTCAGCAGAGGCCGAGCCCTGCGTCCAAACAGCTGGAAAAACAAAAGCTGATGTCAGTAGTTCCACCGTATCGCTGTCCCAGAGGTCCCGGGCTTCAGATGACATGGACTGTGCACTGGATTTGTCTTTCAAGCCTCTGTCTAGCAGAGATCCCTTACACCCCTCCTACGTCTCGGGACAGCTGGCCCTCGACAGCCAGCAGCAGGGCACTGAGCCACTTGTTAAAGACGAACACGACTTGCTGTCAGAGCAGGAGGACAGTGAGCCGATGAGCCCTGAGAGCCAGCGCTTTGGGAATAGTGCCAGGAGCTCAGTGGTGACAGGGTTCGCTGCCCTCTTCCCAGGCAACAACGGCTCCACAGCCGCCCTGCTCTCCCAGGAGGAGGACCTGATGGACGAGGAGGGGGAGGCCTGCAGAGGGAGGGAGGGCGCCCCGGGAAGGGAGGTAGAGGAGAGGAGGGGTAGGCTGCTGGGGGACAGCGAGGAGGAGGAGGAGGACGACTTGGCCTCTTCAGACATCTCCACCTCCAGCGGGGTGCTCCTGCCCCCGGGGCAACAGGTGTGTGTGTGCCCCCTTTGCAGTAAAGTCTTCCCCAGCCCCCATGTGCTGCAACTGCACCTCAGCTCACACTTCCGTGAGAAGGACAGCGCTCGCTCCAAGTTGTCCCCCGACGGCTCGGTTCCCACCTGCATGCAGTGCAACAAGACCTTCTCCTGCATGTATACCCTTAAGCGCCACGAGCGCACACACTCTGGCGAGAAGCCATACACCTGTGGCCAGTGTGGCAAGAGCTTCCAGTACTCCCATAACTTGAGTCGGCACGCTGTAGTTCACACACGTGAGAAGCCTCACGCTTGTAAGTGGTGCGAACGGCGTTTCACCCAGTCTGGGGACCTCTACCGCCACATCAGGAAGTTTCACTGTGGCCTTGTCAAGACTCTTGCCATTGGATAAAACACCTCTCACCAGTGCCATGACATTAGACAGAATGTCTTTTCATACACTGAATACTACTACTGAACAATCTTCCCATTAGTATACACATGTTGGCAGTCTGCTGGAGACATATCTTTTGGATTCTACCCCATGTGGTATTTCTCATGTTTTAAAGATGTAGCAACTTAAAAACTGGAGCTGTTTTCTGAGCTGGACTGTGTCATAGGTGTACATGATGGTCAGAGGCTGACAGTTGAAGGTGCACAGGCTGTTCAGATTAACATGGGTGCTGTGAAACTCAAGCTGGATCAGTGTCTGGAAGGTGAACAAATCAGATGATGCACTTGTTTGTTTCTGTCTTGTTTGTGTCAATCTGTTTGAGTTTATTTGAGGAGTATATTTGCTGAAAGAAAGGCATCTTATGTTCATACCCTATGGGGGATAGCTAATGCTAACATATGTTAATACAATCGTCAAGAGTGAGTGAGACTTTATTTGTGCACATGGGAGATCAGAACCGTCCATGAGTAGCAATATATGATTTTTTTTTTTTTTAACTCCTACATTATTATTATTATTATTATTTTATTATTATTATTATTATTATTTATTTTGGGATTTGTTTAGTCCTTAACAAGTAAACTATCATAAGGCAGCAAAACTAATGAAGTTTGACTACTGGAAGTATGATTATTTTTTCATGGAAGTAGAATTTTTTGTTCGGTTGAAATGAAGTTGGTTACAGTTTTATGTTCAATGAAAGGCAAGAAAACCATCATATCACCAACGTTTTTTTTTTTTTGTTTGTTTTTTTTGCCTTGGAGAGAATTACCAGCTCTTTGGTTGCTAATGTGAGCAGGCGCATATCAATGGAATGACCCTCTAATTGCTACTTTAAAAAGAAGTTGTATAATCAGAGGAGGGATGGAGAGTAGTGAAAAGCTACAGCTAATGCCTGTAACACTGGTGCCTACTGAAATTCTTAACACTTCACCTAGTGTACTTACTTAAACAAGATTGAGACATATTGCCATGCCTTCTTGTCATAATCAGTGAGTTTCCAAGGCCTTTTTTTAAAAAAAAAAAATCTGGATTAGACTGACTCCGCATACCAGGTGGTAACAAAGGTGATTGTCTACTCTGAAATGCCAATTGATCCATGAGTGCCCTTAATTAAATCATTTACAAGAATGTGGGGGAAAAAAAAAATGTAAATCACGCTCCTGTCAATTAAATCTTTAGACTCATTTGGTTAAAAAAGGAAATAGGTGCCAGTAAATTACCTTGTTATTTCCTGGTATAAAGAAAAGGGTACACTGACACGGTGTTTTGGGCAAACCCTCAGGAGGCAGGGAGGGGACAGAGAGGAGACAGGTGGATATTCAGTGCTGTGTGCGAGTGTCTCAGCCAAGGATGTCTGCGTCTGTTGGTTCATCAGAGCCGTGCTCCACGTGCCATTCTGCTCAACCTACTGACTTTCTTTCTTTCAATTAACCTTTTCACATTATCGACTCTTCTTACTGTATGCGTGTACGTTACTACTGATGAAGTTGGAGCCTTTAGTGATAGCTGTCCTCGAAAAAAAAAAAAAAAGAGTCTTTGGGCAGAGAGGAGCGTTTTGAAGAGCTCAGTCTGTTCAAGTAGTTGCTAAGTGGATTCTTAACAGGGGCGTAGCACTAAAAGTTTGTGATATTTGTCTAATCTGTCCTGAGAAGACTTGATCAGAATTTATTTATTAGTTTGACTTGGTTCAGGGTTTACTATAGGTGTAGTTCTTATTTCTATAAGCTTGAAAGATGTTGCGTCTTGCCTAGCGATCTTGGTACTCATTAACTGGTATTGGGGCTGTCTGTTCATTTTCTCTGTGCAAATCGAGTTACTGTAATTGTATGTAGAAAATCTCCACGGAGCATTCAAGATTTGTCACATGGAACATAGAGAAGCACTTGTTTTTAGCATGCATATAGTTTCAACACTATTGTCTAGGCTGCTATTTCTTACTATTTGTATATTTAATGTAAATATATATTCTATTTATCAAGCTGTTTTGTTTTCCGTGTTACAACACACGTAAGGTCGAGTCGAGAGAGAGAGAGAGAGAGAGAGAGAGTCAGGTGTCTTATTAAGGCTGCGGTCCTCTTAAAGCGTCACGTCTTCCCAAGAGAGTTCTGGTTCCTTTTTCCATATCCAAGACTTGATTGAATTCCGCCTCACTACAAATCACAACAGTTAACACCGCCCCGACTGCTGTTCTGCCACAGGAAACAGTTGTTCACAAGCACAGCCGCTCTGATACGGCGTAGGCTACCTATAGAAATGAGACAATACAGGCATTGTCCCCCCACGCCCCAACCCCAACTCCCCCCCCCCCCAAGTCCCAGGTAGTTCTCAAGGGATCATTGTGTATCTCTCTCCTAGCTGTGGGGAGAAAACGCAACGCAAGTCTCTCTTTGCACTTTTCTGTATTGAATGGAGCTGTTGGAATGTGAGAAATGTATTTAGCAAAGGGAGACCAAGGAGACTGTAAACAGGTGTATTGTTTGGAGGCATCAAAGAACAGCCCCTCCCCTCTATCCCAGCATGCAGTAGATAAACGCCTCATTGTTCTTCTACATGGAGGAGATACCACGGTGATTTGATTGCACATCTATCACGAGAATATCATAATTATCACAGTATTGTTTTTCCAAGTGCTAGATTTAGAAATGTTGAGACTGACAATAACATATCTGGCAACTGTGATTTTATTAACAGTAGAAGTCAGATGTACAGTAGGTGTTGATTACCTGTTCATTTCAACATAGACACCTTAAGGTGTTTTTTTTCTTTTCATTCATTTTTTTTTTCTTTTACATTCATCACCAAGACTTCTTTCAGGACACAGTAATGAATTCATTTGTGATTTCTCTGCATTTGCAGTGGTTTGTCAGCATTTTTTAATGGAGGAGCCCAAGTCAAGATTTCATTCTATTCCCTAAACCTGCTGTCAGCAATGAGGCTTGAATGATTGGGGCTTGCGTGTAATTCTACAAGAAATGTGATCCGGCTCCCTGTTTACTTGCACAAACACTCCGGTTGCAAAAAAAACATAACCGTGGTAGTTTAATCACTTCGGTTAGCCAACAAAACAACAGATTTATTTCAGATTCATAGTGGTCGTGTTGTGTTGATACTGTACATTTCAATCAGAACACACAGGAATGTAGATTTTGTCACAATTTCAGTTGTTTTTTTTTTGTTTTTTTTTAAAGGAACATTTCTAATGTGGCGCAAGTTACATTGCTTGATTCTCTAATGTACATGTGTACAAAGGTAGAAAAACTAACAATATGTAAAGAATTTGTTTTCTTTTTATTGTTTCAAGTCTTTATTTATACCTCCAGGATGATCACCAAATGTGCCTTGTAGACACACTAATAGGTGTTGCATCTGGAGAAGCCCTTTTTCTATATTGTACATTCTGCCCTCGACTGCGGTGGTAAAGTTCACATCACAGCAACAGTGGCCCACTGATACGAAACAATTCACATCTGTTGTTCCTGTTTTTTTTTGTTTTTTTTTATCCTATCAAAATGTTAAATCAGACAAACTAAAAGTTGGAAGTCCATTTATTTTTTGCTGCTTTGCGGGAGATTACATTGAGGTTTTGAGATTTATTTGACCATTTTTGTTTTTGTGAATAAATCAGTTTTGGACATGTTAAACTGAAGACAAGCATCTTTGTGTTTTGGCTTGTATTAGCCAATACAATTGGGAACTAACAGTCTGTTCCTTAGTTAATGTCACTGTTGAATGTGAAACACTGAGATTTTGATTGTTGACTTTTATGGAAACAGTGCTACTCTTGATTGAGGGCTATGTTTGCCTAACTCATGCTGTATGATCTTTAAGTCTAAAAATGACTTTATACTGATACTGGAATTTTGTCCTCTGCAGGTTACAACTGTGAAATTGTGTATAATCATGAGAAATATTTATTATTTGCTTCTTGTGCAACATTTGACTGTCTCAGTTTTAATTTGGTTAAAAAAAAAACAAACAAACTTCTAAATGTCAAACGAAAATCTTTTTAATAGAATTTGTAGAAGTGCCATTAGAATTTAATATAATTTTTTAATAAGAAAGGTATATTTTATAGTAATCAATTGCTTCAGTGTTAGTGGTGTAGAGATTAGTGGACAATCTTTATGCAGAATTGACATTGCTTAGATATTGAGGCAATTTACTTTGATCTATAACTGTATGTGCATTTCATTTGTTTGCGCTTTTGGAGTGTGCTTGTGTGTGTGTGCTGTGGAAATGTGACAATCTTGATTTAGGTCTTTATTAAGATTATGCATAGAATTAAATGGAACAACTTTCTTCCTTTTGTGTGGATTTCATTCATTTCTGTCACACTGATTTCACACTTAAGTAGTTGATTTTTTTGTCATACTTGTGTGTGTATGTATATATATCAGACAAAAAAACCCAAACCTGATTAGAAGCACAAGATGAGTTTTTAATTTAATTGAAGTAGAGTCTGATATACTAACAACCTAAGAATATTATAGAAGAGCCTTCGTCTGAGACACAGCAGCAACAATCAGCCAGACGGTGTGTGTGGGCAGCGCTGCAATGTGTACAGAGACAACAGAATGTGATAATACTGCTGGTCTTACAGGCCCTATCCCTCTGAAACCATAAACTGAGCTCAAGGACAGAGTGATTTCAGGATGGGCCCCCATTGTTCCAGATCTGTTGCCAACACTATCTGAATGAGATAAACCTGGTATAACAAAGCCAGTTGACTTTGACATGTAATTATTACTAACACTCAGCTTGATTGTATCTGCTACAACAAACTAAACTGCATACACACACACACACACACACACACACACATCTATTTAGAAATAAACAAATAGCAAATATGTGTGTCTAATTGAGGAACTTCATGCCAATTCCCTGGACATTTTCAATGGCGAGAACTTTTAATTATTTCCCCGCTGCACCATGAAAGAAATCCAGCTGCTCTGCTACGTGATCCCAATGGGGATGGACTCGGGTTCCCACCACCCTCCCCCCAATCCCAGTACACCCGTTCTGGGAACACCATATAGACAAGGGCCGCATCTAACTGCCCCTGCCCCCCATCTATCCTACCTCCACCCCCACGGCCCCCAAAACCACGGCCCCCAAACCTCGGCCTCATCCCACCACTCTATTGTGTGCGTGGGTAGTAGCTCAGCCAGGCTATTGTCTGGCCCAGCTCCCCAGCACGTACTTTATGCACAAACAGACGACACAGCGGCGCTAGCCAGGCAGCTCCAACATAAAGAAAACAATGTCCTCCCAAGATCATTCATAAACACCCTGAACAGCCCCAGCCAGCTCACAGTAAATAAGGTCCCTCTGCAATGCTGAGGCCGCCTCACACTGTAAACATCCACAGCAGCAGGCCTCAGTGCGCTCACTGGCACCAACATCTCACATCTGCCTAACGGGATACAGGGCTCGGGCTGCCTGGTGTGAGCGTTTTCTTATGGACCAAAACCTTCACATGGAAAGTAGGGACCATGTGATAGGGCTTAGCTGCAGGGTGACGAGCTGGGATATGTGCAGTGTAACTCGATGGTGTAATAAAACATTCCTCTCTCTGAGGCTCAAAGCCTGGCTCATTTAGCTGCAAGCGAGGGTTTTGTGTGTGTGTGTGTTTGTATGTGTGTGTTTAGAGGTACTTGAGAGAAGTTGAGAGGAAAGTTGTAAGTGTCCACCACCTCAACAAGGCCAGCGGTGGGAGCCCTTGACCTCTGAAGGGACGGACTGCCAGGGACAGCTGGTGTGGCCTGTGTTTATTTATTTATTTCTTAACAAAAGACAGGTGGTCACACTTGAAAAGGGCACACAAACACAGACACACAACGCGCTTGTGTACAGACACACACACACACACACACACATGCTCTGGTAGCTTTCTTTTCCTCTCTCCATATTAACGCACACGCATATGGTTATCATCCACTTAATGTGTGAGGAGCCATTCTTTTGACTTTCAGAAAATCCAAATCACATTGCTCCCAAGAAGAAACAGTATTAATTGAATTCTTAATTAGTAATATAATAGTCTGATGTAAAAACCAAAACAAAAAAAATCTCAAAAAGCAGCCATGATTGTCAGATTGTACAACTACATCCACATTTCAACCAGTATTTAAGTTCTTAATCGCAATCTACAACTTAAACCTGGTTTCCTATCAAGTGCTACAAGTGCATAAATACATATCAACTAGTGCTCTCACACTGGGTTTGCCTTTTTTGGAGTGGCTCGCCCTGACAGTGCCAAGACAGTGTGTCCTTGGTCCACTGTACAGCTGTCACTTACTCACACTCGTTGACGCATATTTATAGCAGCAGCATCATTGGGCTTGACGCTCGCCACACTCAGACCACAGCTGGTCCCCAAAAGAATGGGTGAAAGACAAAGCCACGTGCTCCCGCTGGCCGACTGCAGTTGGTCCTATCTGGAGCGCTGTGGGTGATTATGTGGCCCCTTCTCCCGTGCAGACACCCAGACGTACATACACCGGGGAGAAGATGAGGACCATTCTTGGGGAGGTGGTGGTGGTGGTGGTGGGGGGAGTGGGGTGGGTGGGAAGCACACTGTGACCATTTTTTTCCTTTTGGGTGTCACGGATGGGGATGTGCTGAAAACCTTGACAGCTGCACTCTCCTGTTTTGAGCGGTACATAAACTCATCACATCATTATGGAGTTAACAGAGAGCGGAGCATCAGCATCCGCCCCTCTAATAAGTCTACAGTGAACATAGTAAATATTTTAGATGAGAGACAGACATGTCTAATACTTCTGAATGGGATTTGCTCATCATTTCTCAGGTTTAGGAAAGAAAAAATGACACTGGTAACCTCTATGACCAATACTTTCTGATTTAACTATCAAGACAATGACTGACATTATAAGAAGGAAAGATCAAGGTGAATGAAAAGTGGTTGAAGAGGGTATGAGATGGCTCATGAGATGCTGTTCTTTCTGGACACTCTTTTCTCCACTGTTACGCACTGAAATCCTCCATTTCCCCCAGATACCAGGGTAATAAAGTAAAGTCTGATGCTATGATGGATCACAGGAAATTAGCTGAAACAACTGGATAGTGAAGTTACTTTAGGATATGTGAAACAAGGCTCCAGATATTTGTGGATTACTTTGATTCATAATTCCCCACAATGTTACTCATCTTATTACGACAAACTCATCTCCCAGGTCAAAAATCTGCAATCTGATATTAACAGACAGATTTGATATGATCAGGGTGAATGAGTTCTCTTTTGTGCTCTACCTGTAAACCGTTCCTGAGTTCAGAATACATTCAGTGGGCTCAACACAAAAAGTCTAGAGTGAGACTTCTTGTCATGTAAGAAGTTATCATTGGGCTGTACAGTTTAGAATTCTGGTATCATGGATTAAATCAGACATACAAGTACAGACAGGAGGGGTCATGAGTTATTTTAAAACTTCACTATTAAATTCAGTTTTTGACAATAAATACAATCAACTTTATTGGAGATGTTGTGGGCTATTTAAAAATAAGGGCCAGGGAAATAAGAGTTTTTAAAATGGACTTACTGTTTGAATCTTTTCATTTATGTATGTTCAGGGACATTTTAGAGAGCTCTAGTTCTAATAACTCATCAGGGCTGCAAGAAGATAATTTTCATTATTATTTAATCTGTCGATTATTTTTACAATAGTTCGTTTAATTGTGACATCTTCAAATGTCTTGTTTTGTCTGACCAACTGTCCACAAAGATATATTCACAATTCTTACATTCGAGAAGCAGGATATAACCAAAATTTGGTGTTTTTCCTTGATAAATGATGATCAACTATTAAAATTCTCTGCTAATGGACTAATCATTTCCACCCCATAACTCACAATATGCTAACTATTCATGGGCACAAACCACATCCACCTGTTTCAGAGTTATGGATATGCAATTTCAAAAGTATGTCTTCCTTAAAAGTGTACATGTCCACCTCTGAGTTCCTTAAATCCTTATCAAGAAATGTGCAGACAACTTGACGCCTGGCTCGCCAGCAGCTGCCTGTTCACTCAGCCAGAAATCAAGCGGTGCCCTCGGACACCAACTGCAGAGCTCCCCAAAGACTGGAGCCACAACTGGCCCACTGAGCAGGGGATGTGACTCAACAGCTCATAGGCGCATTTGCAATAAGCTCCAGGAAGTGCACTCATCCAAGCTAATATCTATAACACCATGTCATGTGATTGATTTCTATAAAGCAGTGCTGAGGACTTGTGCCACCAAGAACAATTACTCACAGTGTACAATACCTGACCCTGAAACCAGTCATCATCAGTGATGAGCCAGAGCCAAGAGAAAGTGATGACTACACCTCAAGGTCATGTCCAGCAGGGATAATTGTAGCCAAACTGTCTGCTGCAAAGGCCTGGTTTTGTGTAACCTCTGGCTTTACTTGTTTTAATAAATAAATTTGATAGCGGATTCTCAAGGTCAGTCTAGACAAGCTGGATTGGAATTTCATTATCTTCAAGCAAAGACAAAACTTTCATACTTGTGCTAAAAAAATGTTAAATTTGTGCTTTTTTGGCATAGTGAGATAAATGTGTTCTTCCACTGACAAGAGGAGGGTTTACTCTGAATACAGCCCAGTCTGAAAAAAACTCCTCTTTTCAACCGAGTCCTTGAAGTGTGCTGCCATCTGCTGATCTATGCATCTACAACACATGGAGACAGCTGGGTAACCTTTTAGGTAATTGGCAGATATTTGTTCAGACACTCAGTTTTCATTGCAGCTCCTCTTATTAGAATATATTCACTGTGAATGTACTAAAGCAAAAAAAAAAATCTGTCACAACATTTAAGTTTATACAAAAGTGTTCAAGTTTATTTCAGTTACTTTTGGAATGAATTACATATATACAACATTTGGATCACATAAAAAAACAACAACAACAACACAGGTATAAAATGCAGTCTTAGTATATCTCATGTGAGGCAACTATATAAATGTTCAAACTTCTGCTTGAGCTTCCTTTACGTCGAACAACTGCAGCACAGTACTTCATCGTATCGTCCGCTGTAACTGTGGAAGAGAGAGAGAAGAGAATGTTAAAAAAAACAAAAAAAACAACTTCTGCAGCAAAAATTGCAAAATTTGTATTCATTGGCAACGATTTCAACCCTCAAGTAAGCAACTCCCAAAATAGCTTGACACTCATTTCCTCATCATTGTCTGCAGTGATAATAAATATATCCTGATCAGTCTGACAGAAACATACAGCATGTTTGCTAAAAAAAATGACTGTTGTGCTGAGATCCAAACTTCTTAATAAAGAGACTCCAAAAATCTTTGTTTTGAGGATCAAATACTCACCCCCTGCTAGCTTGTGAGTAGTTTGCTTCTCTTCATACTCAAAAAGCTGAATAAGCAGCTAGTAATGCTTCCTGCTTTCTGATGTTTTAACATTCAGCAGATTCATCTTAAGGAGGTCCGTTTGCAACTTGCTGGTATTTGCAGCCGACTAGAACATTTAGAGTTAAGTGGGGTCATGGTTTTGGCCTGCCTATCAGTTATGTAAGTGTCCAATTTCCTTTATGTCAAATGCAATAAATCTAAAAGGACGTTTTTTGTCCTGTGACATTGATGCACACAACCCTACAGTACTGCAGTCTACAGTTCAGAGTGTCCCCATAGCACACTATTCAGAGTACAAGCACAAGAGGAATGCCTTTTACAGAACAGATGAAAAACAACCCCCCCCCTCTTTCCTCCCCCATCTCACATAAACACATCTTTAATGCTAAAGCAAGTGATTTTCCAACTGGCACCTAATTAACCTCAGCATGCACACACACTCAGTTTAACAGGATCCATTGACATTTGAAGCTGGGACTAGTTGGGGGAGGAAAAACCCGCTGCAGCTGGATTCCAGCTAGGAAACACTGATATGTTTTGAGGCTAATATCTGCCTGTCTACATTAGCTGACAGGAATTTGCATTTTAATAAGTTGACACACAAATACAGGTGCAGAAGAGGTGAAGCTTTGCAGACACATGACTACTCTTTGAAGACCTTTGGGTTAAATTAAAAAAAAAAAAAAGCTGAAAGGGAAATCAGACTGTGACCTACTCTATGGTGGTACAGACAGAGCAGCAGAGGCTGGAACAGCTGGAGCACTGTCGGGTACAGGAGGAACAGGCTAGACGGTCACATTGGGAGCATGGTGTCCGGGACCCCAGGCTCTTCTGACACACGCAGCAGCCGGTAGGAGCTGTTGGTGCACCTAAAAAACAAAGCACACACCCGTACAGCACACTGGATGAGCATTTTCAAAAGCGCTTCGGTTTAAAAAGTAAACAAAGTGTACATCCAAACATGTGACAACGCTGACATCTGCTGGTGAAAGACATGAACAGAGCTAACCAAGCCACCTTTTGTATTTTTTTGTTGTATTCAGTTGCTGTGTTTCTATCCAGATGCTTGATGCTTCAACGTTTCTATTTCTTGTTGGCTGACTTGTAAAGTCTGGATAATGTGACCACTTCATATCTACCATGCTTATAGGTTTAAGCTGGGGGTGTCAAACTCAATTTCATCCCAGGCCACATTAATAATAATAATAATAATAATAATAATAATAAAAAACTTTATTTATATAGTGCTTTTCAAAAACAAGTTTACAAAGTGCTTCACAGACATAAAAGAATATACACAATGCAATTAGCTACATATCGAAAAGTTACAAGACAATAAGAAATGGAAAAAAAAGGTGAGACCATTATAATAACTAACTAAATCAATCAATAAATAAAAAAGCAAAGTATTAGCATTATGGTTGCCCTCAAAGGGCCTGTTGTAGATATAAGACTATATAAATATATCTACTCATTATCATTTTACATAATTGCCTCTGCATTCAATTATTATTGGTTTTAGTAATAACTTAATTAATAACTAGCTCTAAAAGCAGAATTCTAGAAAAAAATTATGGCAAGCAGACATTCAAGTGTACAACTATTATACAATATACTGAAAAAAAAAGAAATATACAGTAAGTATTGGTAAGTAATAAAGTCAAAATAACAATGGATAGTTTTGTTCAAAACAGGCATGTTTGGTGTCATGGTGGGGTTTTACATTCTTGCTCTTCATCACGACCACTGTTTGATTGCATTTCAAGCAAAGTGGTCTCACACTTCCTTCAGGCAGAATGAACATGTATTTCTCAGTCCAGTGTTTTTCACTGTCAACCTATTTTTTTAATATGATGACTAGTTTTGAACAAGACATTTTATTTTATCAACCGGGGCTCCTAAATTCCTCAACAACCTTGCTAACCGTGGCGACTAGTGGCAGCTGAATGACGATAGAGATGTGTCTCAAAAGTGGTCCGGGTCAGGTTGCGGTTAAATTTTGTTCTCAGTCCGGATTTAATTGTTTTTCGTCCAGACCAGAGTGCATCTATTATGTATGTATATATGATATAACCATTCTCCTAGATTGTGGACTCAATATCAACAAGTCAGTTTAGAGCTGGTAATTCCTGAACACCTGAGATGACATATACTCACACGTTTATACACGTACATACCAACACATGTTGGGCAAATTATATTCTTTGCAAGCTCTCACAGGCAACATAAAATGAGGTGACATGTGGTTTAGGTGGTTATCGATCACTGGTAATGTATCACATTATAGGTTCACAGCTTTTCAAGTCTGTTCTAAAACAACAGTCAGGTGCCCAAATGAACATTGACATGTTTTTCTTATTGTAATCATTACTCCTGTTCATACAGACCATTAAGAGATCTCTTCATAATGCACTTATACTGGAAGCTTTCCTCCTGTGCAAAAATATATTTAAAAGTTTATTTGAAGATAATTTGAGACTTCAGCCAGCCAAATTAGTCAAGTCAAGTCAGTATCTTTCAAAGTTTGTCTTTTTAGTGCCTAATTCCCCATTTTTGTTATGATCCTTCCACTGCAGCTGAACAGGAAAGCACTGTCTGTTGAGACAAACATGTTTGTACTGTAGAATATATCCACTTTATTTGATTCACTCAGATCGCTGAAGCTTCATATTATCTTCAGATGAACTTCTAAATACATTTTTGTTCAAAACAAGGACTGGTTTTTGTCCGCTATCACTTACGTTGAAAGCATATTATGAGGTGGATCTTTTAATAGCCAGTATGAACAGGAGGAATGATTACAGCGAGCAAAACCTCTTTCAGTGTTCATTGGGCACCTGACTGTTCTTTAAAAGACAGAAACCTCTCATTTAACTACACTCATAAAAAAGCCACTTCAAGATGTACATAAAGTAAGCCAGGCAGAAGCTCCACCGCTTGTCTTTGTTAGCAGCCTGGATGTGTTACTATTGACAGTATGTACAAGATAAACACAAGTTATGTGGATATATTTATGATTAATCTGGTCCACTGTTTTCTATTATGTGTTTACAGTGTTACTTACAGTCTTAATTGGGGTGTAATGAAATTTCTTGAAGTAACACTGAAATGTTCCCTTTGTCAGCTGTTTAAGGGCAGCCACAACTTTTAATATACATGGTTAACAAATTTTTTTTAAAAACATTATAGGTTCCTGAGGGCTGCTGAGCTACTTAGTTTTGGTCTTCAAGAGATCTTTTTTGGGAAGGAGATGTGTCAGTGTTTCCTTCAGGTCCTCCAAAGGAGCCACTTTCACATGCTGTGTCAGTGGACTTCACAGTACCAGCCCCTCATGAGATACAGCTTATATGATCTGAAACGTAAGATCAGCTACTTTTATTGTAGAGCTGCAATGATTAGTTGATCATCAAAAAATTTATTGCAACTATTTTGATAACTGATAAGTCGTTTCAGTCGTTTGTCAAGCAAAAATGCTGAACATCTGATGGTTCCAGCCTCTCAAATGTGAAGATTTGCTGTTTTTCCGAGTTAAGTGAATACCTCAACATTTTAGACCATTAGTTATTCAAAACAAGAAAACTAAAAGACATCTGTGGCCTCTGAGAAATTGTGAATGGCATTTTGTTTCACAACTTTTTAACATTTCATAGACTAAATAATTAGCCTAATGAACTTATCGAAAAATTAATCCGCAAATTGATCGATAATGAAAATTAGTTGCAGCCCTATTTTAGTGCTCTGTTTGAATCAGTAGAGGTCCCCTATTTGGATTTATTTATTCAGTTACTGGCACTCCTGTTGAGGTTTCAGCAACTACTGTCTATCCTGTCATCGACTCAGGACATATTCCAGGTGTACCTTGGATCTCGCCCAATGTGCTTTTTTGAGGGGGGGGGGGGGGGGGGGTTAGAGTAAACTTCAACGCTGGATTTGGCTCACCTGGTGCTCTGGTTGCTTTTGTCAGCCTGCCATCATAACCAATCAGTGTCTGTCCTCTCAGCAATGACTGGCCGCTCGCAGGTGTCTCAGCTGGTCTGGTGGGCTGCGGGTCTGCGCACTTCTCCTCCCCAGTCCATATTGTGCCCACCACTGCCTTGGCACCGTTGAAAAGTAGGCTCTTTGTCTTCTCTGTGAGGAGAATGATGCCAGTGATTAAACATGGAAATAATGTGAGGAAGCTGTTTCTTCGGTACATAAAATGCAGTCTCTGATTTCACGCCAGCAGGCGCTGATGACAAACATGACTATTTAACTCAACAATCGCATTACTTATCGTTATTTCCTTGGTAAAACGACCAAACTACTGAGATGACATGACCTGTACATGGTCAGTCCTTTAGCGATCATTAACAAATGCGTCAAAACAACAAATGAAACTGTTTTATAGGTGTTTAAGGACTTTTTGTTTGCATCGAAACACTGAAGCTCACTAACAAATGTCCGTATCGACGACGCTAACGCTGCAACGCAGCGATATATCCGCTAGCATGCACTTACCGTAGATTTCTTGTCTGTATTTGTTCCCAAACACGCTGTATTGATTCAACTCCTGCTGCCCGACATGTACTTTGTATTGTGAAGAGAAGGTTTCCGAAAAAGGACACGCTCGTTTCGGCATTTTGGCTGTGAAAAAGTCCGAAGTGCTCCCGCTGCTCGGCGTACCAGTACACTTGTTTGTTGCGGGAAAAATGCAAGGGTGGAATCAAGGGGCCAATCACACGAGTCCTTTATTGTCACGTGAAAATATGAAGCCAATCGACAACTGTTTCACTGTAACGTCACTCTTTAGTTCTATAACTTCGTCCACATGATGTTGCTTTCACGGACTGTCGGGAATATTGGAATTTACGCCTTTGAAATGTTAAAACTCAATAGCCGGAACCTCAAGGCTGGATGTTTAACTTGAACTAATGATCATTACACATCTCTCTAACGAGGCTTTATGGTTTCATGTGAAGTATTATCAGTCGATCATGTTCACTTGCATACAGTCAAGTTTGGCTTTACAAATCAAAACAATATGATGGATGATCTATGACCATTATGAATCTATTCTTTTTTATTTGTAAACATTTGTGCTGGTTTAATTAACAGATTTACAGCTTAAAATCAAACCTTATAATTTAACCAAAGAACAGAAACATTTAATTGCAAAAAAAAAAAAAAAGAAGAACACTCAAAGTCTTAGCCACCACTGCTAAGAAGTTACATAGTTGTATTGTTTATTAACTGATGGTCATTTTAGGTGATGAGAATATGCCACATCATCTGTGCTTCCATCAGTGTGGAGGTAAAGTTTTCCCTCTAGAACATCTGGATCATGCACTCTCTGGACTTTCCAACGCCGACCCACTTGACTAAAAAGACAAAGAGAAAGACATTAGAAAAGTTAAAAACTTTGCCATTAACCCACTGTAAAAGTCATAATAACCATCCAAAGATTCTGAGAAAGGAAACAGTGCCATCTAATGGAAATGTTCATTCTAGTTTGGGAATCGCTGACAATTGTTTTCTCCATTCTTGCATATTATGTTTGTGTGTTGTGCAAGGTAAACATGTGCGTGCTTGTTGTATTGTGTCAAACCTACTGGGAACTCCAATGTGGTTCTCAATGAAGCGGATGTAGTTTTGTGCCTTGGCTGGGAGGTCGTTCCACTTCCTGGCAGCAGATGTGTCCGTCTTCCAACCAGGGAAGGTCTCATACTCAACCTCCACTTTCTGCAAAACGTCCATGTTGGCTATGAGTAAAAGAAAATATTTCAATATTGGGTCTTGAATGCCATCCCCACATACATCTACGTTATCTGCGATCCAACTAGGCAGACGGGCTTGTGAGTTATATTTTACCTATTGCTAGTTACCTGGGAAATGGGGAATTCTTTTTCCATTGAGTTTGTATGCGACTCCAACTTTAATTTCATCCAGCACATCCAGAATGTCAAGTTTTGTCAGAGCAATGCTGTCGGAAAGGTAACATGTTATAGGAGAACTGCTTAACATGTGCTGACTATCATTCTCATCATATAGTTTACTCTGTGATGGTGCAGAAAAATGCTTCAATATTCAAACATAATAACCATAATACACCTGTTGATTTCATTTGGTTTAACTGTTCTAGACACTCACGCGGTGAAGCCATTGATCATGTGAGCGTATCTCACAATAACAAGATCCAACCACCCGCAACGCCGCTTCCTTCCTGTGGTTACACCCACCTCATGACCCCTCGTCTGCAGCAGTTCACCTACTGCCTACAAACAAAAGGAAAACAAAGCTTACCTGTTACCTTGGTGCTCATGGACTCAAATTATATCAGACATTAAACAAGCCTATAAAAAAACTTCAAAATATGATACTAGTGCATTATTAATATACACAGCAGAGTACAATAAAACATCACAGGGGTTGGGGGACAAAGTTTGAACATCTTAACTTACATCACTATGGTCAGTTCTCGTGACAAGTAACATAACCCCGGCTCACACAGTAAATATATCCTGAACCCACACTCTGGCCCTAAATTTATCCCTGTGAACATGTGACCTGCATAAGAGGTAAAGAGTGTTTGACCCGTCTCTCGCAAAATTTGACAGCTGCACTCAGTCAGCAAACGCCCCCCCTCCTCCTCCTCCTCCGCCAGCCCCTCTGCCTGTGTGTCAGCCACATGACCAGGAATAAAATATACATGTCAAGCTCAGTATCTGTGTGTTACATAACATGTCATGTGTTTCTTCCTCATACAATAAGACACGGCAGGCGAGGAAGACACGTGAGAACATCTAGTTTACACATCCCAAACACTATTGTTGATTTACTTAAGTGATGTGATACCAAGATCTTACATTGAGTTGTTCTGTGGGGAAGGCTCCAATTCCCACCCTGGTGGTGTAGGCCTTTGCTACACCAAACACATCACCAATATTCAGCGGAGGGATGCCAAGACCAGTGCATGCCCCTCCCACGGTGCAGTTTGATGATGTCACAAAAGGATATGTGCCTAAAGAGAAAAAATTAGCTCGTTACAATAGCTTGAACTACTTTGCAAATCCAAAATATCACATATACATTTCAAACTAAATCCATCTCATAATCCGCTGATAATCCTACCAAAGTCGATGTCGAGGAGAGCAGCATTGGCCCCTTCAACCAGAATTTTCTTTGCGGATCCATGAAGAGCTTCATACATGTAATAGACCCCATCTCTAACCATCGGCCGCAATCTCTCAGCATATTCCTGCACGAAACAAGGAAACAGAAATATGTTTTCCTGTCGGGAGCAGTGACAATAAATCACCTTTTAACATCCCTTTCATCAGTGTCTACCTTGAGTTTTTTCAGTTGGTCCTCAACGTCAACTGTCAAGGATGGATACATGGACTGAAACTGATGGACAAGGTTCTTGAATCTGAAAGGATCCAAAAAGAAAACTCATCAATCACGTCACACGGCTGGGGCCGAATTAGTCAGAGGTTGTTTCCCTACTTGGTAGAGAAGTCCTTAAAGTCACCCAGGAGGTCACAAACACGTAGGCCAGTGCGAGATGCTTTGCTGGAGTATGCAGGGCCGACGCCCTTCTTGGTTGTTCCAATGCTGTCATAATAAAACAAGTGATTTGAAAACACATTTGGAGTTATCATAGATTTTGGTTATCATAGATTTGTATTCATTGTAAAAACACATTGGTGTATTTCGTAGCTTTGGGCAAAATTTTGGAAGGTCTGAACCTTCTCCTGCCCTCATCGCCATCCCCATACTTACTTCTTTCCCTCTTGTGCCTGTCTTTCAGTTTCCTGTAAGCCATCGACAACCTGGTGGAAATCAAACACTGTGGAGAGACATGAACAAAACATAACTTTCACAGACTCTTAGAAAATGATGATTTATGCAGGCTTTTCATATTTTAATGAAGTAAACTTTCATAAATAACTAACTACACAACTGTACGTACCAATGTGCGCTCTGTCTGAGACAATTAGTCTCTTCTCCCAGCCTTTCAGACCTGACCGAAGAATGCAAACAACAGGAGTTTACACCAATCTTTAACACCAATGTCATATGTGTTTAAGTGTATTTTTTACTCAAAATACCTTTCTTCTCATTTTTATCACCCTCCTCAAACAAGCCAGGTAAATGTACGACCACACCGTTACCTACAAGAGCGAAAGAAGGAGATGTTAGTAAGAGTTGATGGTAGACTCATTTTCTTTAACACTACAGATGCTTCTCATTTTTTTACCGATGAGTGATGTGCTTTTGGGGTTGATGATTCCACTGGGGAGGAGGTGGAAGTCGTACTCCTTGCCATCTACTACCACTGTGTGTCCTGCATTGTTTCCCCCCTGTAAATCAAAGTGTATAGTCTAAATGTTGAACAAATACAGTATGACGTTAACTCCCAAGGGCGCCACAGGAGATGAAGCCACATGCATATTTCTCCTCTTATTTCTGTGAGGCGGTGACAAGCAATCCTCTTTCCAATTCACACAGCTTTTCCAGCACCTATTTTAACAGACTTGGCTGGTGCTGGTGGATCCTCTACTCTGTTCCCCCCTGGCTAAGACCTGGCCTTCTCACATATCAAGCCACCCTGAGAATGTGACCTCTCTCTAGCCGAGTGGGCGGGGCTCTCAAGCCTCCAGAACACAGGGTGCTAGTCCTGTCAGGGGAGAAAGTACAACACAGCAACTGTTGGCAGGTTTCACTGTGTCAAAGTCCCGGAGTGACGTCCGATTTCTGACCAGTATTATGTGTCTTGTGTAGCCTTGGCGGACAGCAGCTGACCTGTCTGGAGTTGTTTTTATTATGAATTTAATGCACCTCAGAGTCATGCTTTGCTTCTATAATCTGTTTGATCAGTTGCATAATTCAGTCAGAGATTTACACCTGTTTTAATAGTAGGTACAAGAATCAACAGATAATTCAGGCTTATAAATCGCACTTGCTCACGATAAATGATGAGATTGGCATTCTGGATATGCAAAATGTTTTTGGGGTCCCCATTTTACATAACTTAAATTATTTAGTGCACAATCACAAAACTACAGCACATACTACAGTACATGATTTCTTATAACAGAAAAAGAGGTCTGCAGATAATAAATACAGCATGCTGTTCAATATTTCACAAATCACAGAGGTAAAACAAGTGTTTTCACTCGGTGCACCTGTTGCCGTCGGTAAATGCTGATTCTCTTTAGACATTACGCATCATACAGAAAATGGATAACACGAGCACACGTCCGTGAATGCTTCCCTTAAATCACGAATCCATACATTTACCTGACATCTGCACACAACGTCGGCTTCAGTCGCCAGTAAATCGACGACTTTTCCTTTGCCCTCATCGCCCCATTGCGCACCAAGCACCACCGTCACTTTGTTCCCCACGTCGTTGCGCGCTCGCTTCAGTCCGGTCGCGGCGGGCTGATTCGTGTTTTTGTGGTCTTTAGCCGACCAGGTGACCGACATGATGGTGGTGGCTTTAGGCTGTCCGTCTCAAGAAAGACTAAACCCTCTCCAAGAGTGGCATTGCCATATCTGTAACTCCATAGCCGATGATGTCAGAGACACACGCACAGAAGTACGTAGCTGTGTTCAGGCGTGTTGTTTCCAAGGCAATTAAAGCACTGAGAAACTAGCTTTAATACAACAAACTCTGAAGTTGTATCATGTATTTTAATTCACCCTTTAAAATCCCGTTTTAACATTTATTATATGTAGCCTTCGTCTAGGACTTTCCGAACTGATTTTGTTCGCCTCATTACTGCCACCCATCTGCGTGCATTGGTTAAAATAAGACACTTGATGTAAATTTACGTTTATTAAAATATATTTAACATTAAAAGATACAATCCAGTATACATTGTCATTATATTTTCCGTTAGAGATCATTTGAATATTACATAAAGAAATTAAGACATAAGATCCAAGCAGTTTTGTTTTGATAAGTGAAATTAAATTATTTTTTGCAAACACTGCATCTCTTCTTTCTATAGGTGCTGCAAGATAAATAGCAAAACACATTCACTGCATATTACAACAATTATACAAAGCAAAGGTCTATTCAACTTTTTTTTTTGAATAGTTCAGAATCAAAACCACTCATATAGACCTTACACAAACTACAATTCATTTACATAAAGTGACATGTTTACATCCATGCTGTGAAGATCCCAGCCAGCCTTAGATGCGTTTACTCTTCTAGAAAAACAAATCATTGCAAAAGGAAGACTTCTGCGTCTTCCTGAAGGAGTCAATGTTCATGTGGTCTCACAAAATATACTGTAGTCCTTCCAGTTCACAACTCCCGTGAAATTAACATTTTCTTTTTCCTCTTGATTTCCTTTTTCTGGAGTCACCTAGGGAAACAAAGACTAAAGTGAATAAATAGAATCAAAATATATCTAAATAAGATACTTTAATACATTTTAAAGTAATTATATTTACAGCAGAATTTAAAAAAATAGCTCAAAGGCACTTGGTAAAGTCATTTACTCACGTACTTGCTTAGCACTGAGACAGTTTTGTTTTGAAAATATGACTACATCTGCTTTAAAATGTTCATTATTTTTTAGTCGTAAAGACATTTTTAATGCATTTACATCATGTACAGTATCTTTCATCCAAGTCAGATTAACAAAGCACAGTTTACAGGAAGCACACATAGACTGTATTATTAGTAGATTAAAAAACAAACAAACAACAATAACAGCCCCAGTTGCAGATCTGGGGAATGGACAAGAAAATATGGAGAGAGAGACACAAAAGTGACAGCTTTCATGAAATAACTCAGTCCACGATGACGTCACGATGACTTCACAAACTGCAAGGCTGCTTGAGATCAGAAAACTGTGGTGTTAGATTTCTTACACACTTATTAAATTAGAGAGAATTAATTGTTGTACATAAGTTATTTAGGATTAGTTTACCTCAGGTTTGATGGACATTAGAATCACCTCAAGACAAATATGCAATAGGTCAAATGCTGTTAAGATTTTGGCCTGATACCATTGGATTGGAAAATTGTTAAAGAGATAGAAAGTGTTAAAAGCTGGACAACACAGACAAATGAAACCCAGATTCCAGTTAGACCGACAAATGACGTGTTATTTGGAACAAAGCTTTGATGGTGATTGAGTTCAGTAGGATGACATTCCTGCTTACAGTTTGCCATCCCATCGATTGACCTACCTCACTGCAACACACAGCCTTTTTTATGTTTAGTGTGTCCTTTTCCACTGTTACCTTGTGTTTTAGAGAGTCAGAACGGAAAACAGAGGATTCAAATGAACCGGCCATAGATTTCAGTCCATTCAACATCAAATCTGAACACCAACTGCTGCACACTGCATCCATACTCTTTAATAAAAATGCATGTTATCATGCAAAATACTCATGAACATAAGCTAAAATAACCCATACATAAAATATAAAATGTAAAATGCAATAAAAACAAAAACAACAAGGATTTCCCTTTAAAACACGTCAAGAGACTAGCATTCCAAACACAATCTTTATTTAAGTTAATGTATAGGTTACCTTGGTTACTCTTCCTTTTGCTTCGTTTAAAGAGGCTCTGCTGTTTCTTTGGTTCGGGGTTAAGGGATGGAGGATCTGCTTCAGACACTGATGGCAGATCTTCTGACTCCAGTCCATCTGGGACGTCACATGCCTGGATGCCCTCACTGAGTGTTTTCTCATTGCTTTTAGGGTCCGATTGTTTGCAACTCACAACCTCATCTTGGTCGGACGTTTTTTCAATAACGCATTCTCGCACATCTAGACCTACAGTCTCTTTTGAATGGCTTATTTTATTAGTAGTTTCATCTTTCCCACCTCCCATTATATTGCTTTCACTACTCTCTGTAACATTAATGTCTATATCAGGAACAGGGCTTTCCTTGAGCTCAACATTCACACTAACGTCTACTGGCTCCTCAGGAATCAACTTCTCAGGTCCTAGGCTGGAAGTGCCATTCAACACGGCCTCGAGCAGGTCAGAATCTGAGAGGGAGGATGGGCTCAGGATGCTGGTCTCAGTTGAATCTACTGAAAAACCATTTGTGGGGAGACATGGTTGATGGTCCCCTTCTGACTGAGGGTTAGAATGCGTCATATCTGGGGACGATACTGCAGGTTTCTTTGGGTGTTGCTCCTCCTGCAGTGATGCAGGTCTTTCCAGGGGTGCCACAGTTGTTGTGGCTGGTTCTCCTGGGGGTGTGTTTGCGGGAACAGCTTGTCCTTGCGCCGCACTCTGAGGTGCTGACGGAGTCTCTTCTGTTGGGCTGATGAGGCCGTTCACCTCGCCTGTGCTGACTTGGTGACCCCCTGTCTGAGATTTGGTGGGAGCGGAAATGGTGGCTATTTCTGCGGCTTCTTCGCCTGCAGGCTTCACACTTGATCCTGAGGGGGAGAAGTAGGTAGTATCGGTTAAGACAATTATCTTTGAAATGGTGTGAAATTTCAGAGTGAGCAAAAATGCATGTAAACCAAGGCTAATGTAGCTTAGTGAGATGGGAGTGGTGTTAAAGCACAAATTAAAAAAAAGAGCCTAGAGAAAGCAGCAAAGCTGTGGCTGGCAGTGAAGTGGCTTAGGAGCGGAGCTAGGAACTGCGGATGGAGGCCACAGTCTCTTGTCCTTACCAGGTGGGCAGGTATCCCTACGCATTTCACCTGAAGGGAGGCTTTCCGAATCGCACCTTGGCCTGGTCTTTCTTAGGCTGAAACCTTTCCTGATATCCGCCAGGAGATGGTCGATGATGCAGCCGTCGCTCTGTGGCACAAAGCCTTTCTTGACTGGTGATAGAAGGGTAAAAAGAACAGCTGACAACACAGTCTATTCAAAAATCACATCATGGTTAGGGATTTCCAGCACAATGAAAGAAAGGGGTACCATCACAACTCACTTATTTTTCCATTCTCTCCCTTCTGTCTCTTGGACTCTTCCTCTGCCAGCTGCTTCTTTCTCTTTTCAGCCTTGGCTGCCTGCTCTTTTCTGGTTTTGTTTTCCTGTTATTGTGAAAGAAGGGTGTCACTCACTGCCAAGCACAAGACGTACATAGCAATTTGTCTTTGTATCATTTGGGCAGAGACATCTTCACATCTGAGTTTTTCAAAGTATATGCAAGCATGCACAGTCTAACAGCACAGCAGGTTTTAAAACTACACCTACAGTGTATAAAAAGCTACAATAATCATTCTCAGCTTTCATCAAATATAACTGATGAATAGTGGATGATCATAGGGATAACCATACAATGACTAAAATCAATAAAGTATCCTCCCTGACCTTCAGTGCCTTGATGAAAAATCCTCGGAAAGTCTTGATGGTTCCGAAGAGTTCCTCAAGCGAAAGCTTATTAGCATCTTCACATAGGTAGACAGCCAGTTCACTCCTCTGCTTGTCAATGTCAGTGAACCTTTCATTTAAAGCTCGACATGCCTCCAGACTTTCCTGCAGCAGAGAAACGCAAGGCATTTGGTGGATGGATCCAGATTCGAACACAGTTTTTAGTCATCCATTTTTAAAATTGGAAGCAAAGCAGAGATCATCATCTTACCTCGAGCACTTTTGCATATTGCTCCTTCACCTCTTCCACAGAGTTGGAGACCTTCTTGGCCGTCTCATTCAGCCGTTTTAGTAAGGCACTGGCTTCTGACTGAACAGAGTCCAGATTCACTCTGAGGACAAAGCGGAAAACCTTTATGTGTGTGTTACAGATCCACTGAGAATTGTATAAAAAAGGAAGAGCATGAGCAAGAGCAGATGTGAAAGGTTGCTGTACCCTGCCGCTTTTTCACAGATCTCTATATCATCTGGCAGTGCCAACAACTCCGGGTGGTTTGCCTCTGCTTCCTTTGCAAAACAAGCCACACAGTGGGTAATTAAAAAGGTTCATGACTGAGGGAGGGGAAAAAAAAAGTTATGGCAGCTGTGAGCCAGTCTGTGTACCTCCAGGATGTGATGAAGCAGTGTAATGCGGGTCTTGTTGGCTTTGGTCTCTGTAAGCTTGAGCAGAGAGCTGATCTTGAACCCCTCGGCGTTCCCTGTGTGACTTCCCTGGAAGTAGACCGATCATTAAAAATGCAGGTTCCCTTTAAATGTCAGTTCAAGTGAAATATAAATGAGACGGTGCAAGTTCTTACATAGTTGAGAAAATTTCCCACGTCAAGTATGAGCCTGCAGAAACTGGGCATGAGTGTGCTCACCCTGAGAGCTGAAAAAGTTGTTACAGCTTGTCAGTTTTATTGGAAAATTAGCTTGAATTGGACAGCAGCTACGATCAGACCAATTTGATATTTCAGCAAACAAAGCTGAAGGCATAGAGTTTACTTACACTGGCAGGCCTCCTCCACCAGCTTGACTTTGGGTTTGAGCATTTCCAACACTGATGCAGTCTCCTCACACAACAACATGCACTCAATCCTTAACTGATAGCTGGAGACAAGCAAGAAAGCAGAGTAAATAAGGAGCCAAGTATTGCAATATACATTAAATTGGGAACAAAAAAGCATGCAACATGTACATAATTAATAGTTAAACCAGAATTCAAGAAGAAAATTACCATGGCACAGCGATGAGAGAGGTGTAGAAGCGGTCCACATTCGCCAACTTCTCTTTTTCTCCTTGGAAGGATTTCAAATTTTCAATCTAAATGAAGACACAACACTGTGACTCAGATATGCAATGTTATTTTAAAGTGGCATTAAATAATAGATAAGCGCGCATAAACCTCTATAGAAAAAGATGCAAAAGTGCTGATAGTACAAACCTCATGCTTCTCTGGTAGGAGCTTTAGAAGCTGTTTTAACACCTCTACATCAAACCTAGTTCGATCCCCATTCTGAATCATGGCTACAAAGTCCTCATTTGTGCTGGACAGAGAAAATGAAAAATATTAAGCTGGAAAACGGACTAAAATATATATTAAAAAAAACATCAAAACAATGTGTAATATCTTACCATTTGAACTGCTTTAGAAATATGTTCAAATTCAAGTTTTTCTTTGGATCAATGAATGAAATCTGTAGAGCAAAAAGAGAACATTTAGGAGGCGTGTTGATAATTCAGCTTTGATAATCAGGTGTGTTTGTTTTCAGTGCTACAGCTCTGAGGAGCTGTGTCGAGTGTTGACCAAGCACACCTCTTTAGGCTCCTTCTTGACAGGAGCAGCTGCCCCCTTGTCTTTGTGCTCGGTCACTGGGAGACAGAACAGCTGCTCAATACTGCTGTAGTCCGGCTCCAGAGTAGGAGGCTCTTTCTGAACCGACGCCCACATGGAGTGACCATCTGTGCGTGCACGGGGAGAGAGTAACCTGTCATGAGCTCGTGCGGCACCATTTTGCATCATCAAAAAAAATCCTGGCTGAAAAAAAAAAAAATCACTTCAAAGTGAGGTTCTTTCCTCTCTGAACATGGGGGAATCCCACACTGGTTAACACCCAATTTTGGAATAGCGTTCTGTTTCATTTTCAATATGAGTGCTCTTCATATCAACTTTCCATCCCTATAAGCCATTTTCTACCCAGGTGCCTTCCATCAATGTCTTAATTTGTATTTCCCTAAGCTCTCTCCTATTTGAAATCATACAAAATGGCCTGAAAGGGTTAATATAGATGGAGGCAAAACATTCTTAAAAAAGATTTTACTTTTAAGTCATAGAATATATCAAAGTTGGCTTTGAAACTCTTGAAATTAGATTCAAAGTTTGCTGCCTTCACAAAATAAATGACAGATTGGAGCTGAAATAATTGGAGCCTTCAGAAGAAAGCTTTCCCCACTCACCAGTTACAGCACGGAGTTTCTGCCAGTTGAGCTTTTTCATCCTCAAAGTGGGGTATCGGTTTGCCTTTGTGGGAGCACCACACCCCAGGGTGTGGCTGCTCTGAGCCACTATCATGCCTGCAGGAGGAGGCGGCGGAGGCGGCATGCCAGGTAAGGGAGGTGGTGGTGGTGGTCCGCCTCCCATCCCTGGCAAGGGTGGCGGAGGTGGCGGCGGAGGCATGCCTGGACTGCAGGGCAGTGGTGGTGGCGGTGGCGGTGGCATTCCAGGCAAGGGAGGAGGCGGTGGAGGTCCACCGAATCCTCCAGGTAGCGGTGGAGGAGGAGGTGGGGGAGGTGGAGGTGGGCACTGGTTAGCACCTTGGAGTTGGAGCCCAGTCATACTTGGGGGTAGAGGAGGAGCAGGTGGAGGTGGAGGTGGAGGAGGAGGAGAGGCACACAGTGGCATCTGAGAGGACGTTGTGCTTTTGAGTGGCTTCTCTTTGTCCTGATGATCCACATCAGTCTGCACAGCCTTGTCCACTCTGACCAGCTGTGTGTCCACTTCATCACGACCTTCACAGCTCTTGCCTTTGGAGAACATCAGACGCTGCATGATCTTCTCACAGGACTCCATCTGAGCTGGAGCACAAATCCAAACAAACAAACTGATAAACCCCATTTGAATTGAATTTGAATTGAATTCACTAAAACAAAAGCTTTCAGCCATTCTGTCGTTAGTGATCCACAGCAGCCTCTGTTTCTACACTATGATCTATTTAACTGGATAATCACTCCCGCTTCACACATTAATCACTGAGGAGACCATTAGCTAGCTATTTGGCTCCTCAGAGTGTTGACCTAAAGTGAATATATTGTTGCAGTGCTGACTCACAATCCTGGGCCAACAGTATTGCTCTGTTAGTGATGGACTCCAGAGCCAGCCAGATATCCGAGCGGCCTGGCCCCAGAACCAACAATGTCTGCAGGATGGAGAGCAGCTGGAGAGAGGCTGGAGAGCTGCTCACCTGCACACAAACACATGCATATGCACAAATTAAGAAGGAACGTCATGTTTACATACCTAAGTATAATAATAACTTGTGCCAGCACATCAAAAAGTTAATGCACAAAGTTGTATTAAACCAGAAAGATAATGAGGTATTTATTTTTTATTGTGCACAATTGCAACTAAATTTTCATTCATCCAGTATTCAGTTTACCGAACCGTCTTAGTTCTTAAAAGGCATCTACATAGTGGTAGTTGATAAAAAAGCAGTCAGACAGTCGGCTCTCACCTTGTTGAAGAGTGTAGTGAAGACCTCCAGGTGATTACTCATATCAATGCCACCGTACATTCGCAGCAGCTCCTCATCATCTTCAGCCATTGCCTCTTCAAAAGCTTCACATTGAATAATCAAGTCTTCATCCTCCTGCTCCCTGCACACCACACACATACAGATCACTGACAGGCAGAGGTTCACTTCACGTCTCTTCGCATTTTAATGCCATCTTAATTAAAAAACAGGCTTTATCCAGGACCTTTGTGCATAATTCTGTCATTAATGGACACAAATGACATTAAGTCTTCCCCTAAAAGCTTAATTTTACTTGCAATGATTGTTTACTTTAAATTGAAATCTCTACAATTCAGATTTATCTCATTGTATAAAATCTGCTTCAGAACTTAAGAGACTGACTACATCAAATGTGAACAATAGAGAGAAGGCTCACCTTAATTTTGGCAGAATATCAAGTAACTGAAGCCCTGGAAGACAACAACAAAACACAGACCTGGGTATCACAACACTCAATTATCAGTTTTTAAGAAAAGTACATGTTAAGAGGGGCCACTCATGTCATCACAGTGGTATATGTTAGTTAGTTTGGGAATTGGCAGGAAGCCACAGGTGACTAATCACAAAAGAGGAGTGGCTAATCAAATTGCTGATTGGTCGAAGGTGGTGGGTGGCATTTGAATGAATTTAGGGTGGATTTATATAGCTGCAAATATGAAATCGCACCGGCCTTTTAGGCAGCTTGGTAGTGGTGAACACTGGTGCCACATAGAAAAAAAAAAAGTATTGTGTTCAAATCTGTGTCGCTCCTTTCTCTGTGGATTTCTCTCATTAACACAATAGATCAAAAGTCATTTTGTCCAGTACATCCTAGAACACCATGGAAAATGCCTCTATGGATGATGAGTGAGTTTCAGTTTCAGTTGGCCCATTTTGTCTTCCACATATCATCAAAATCTCATTAGGTCAATGTGCTGTAATCAGTGTAGTCATGACATTTTCCAGAGCTATAAAATGTGACAGTCAAATGCATTACTTATGATTTAAAATACATGAATTGGCAATGTTTTATACACTTGGTTTGCTTTGTTCTCAGGCGTTTTGTCAAAAGGAGGCCATTAGACCTATTTTTGGACAGACCCAGTGACAGAGTTATTTGTAATACAACTCCACTGATGGCCTGTTCTCCCCATTGTATTCACTTTCAGCACAGATGGGAAACACCTTGTGACCTTCCTCATGATGTGGTCCCAGCTAGACTCCTAATTAATTGTTGAATAGCAGCTGAGAACCTACCGATAAACTCCTTTCTCATCTTATCTCTCTGCCTGAGGTCATCTGTCCCAAAAATGAGTGCGTTGATGACACTGAGGAGTGTGACCATGTAAGGGACATTATCTGTGGCCTGCAGCTCGTTCATGATCACGCTAAAGCGATACTGCTGTGTCTTCACGCCCTGAAGGAGAAATCAAAGTCAGTGCAAGTAATTAACTCAGTTATCATTGAGGATGACTTTTACCCTGCAATACTTGTACACACAACACTCCACTAGAGGGCATTGTTAAGGTTAAGGGCTTTATTGAGGGTGATGATGTAGGATCATATGAGGAAAATCCCACAGCAACTAAACTTTTCCAAAAAAAAAAGACTCTAAGAGTTCATCTACTTGCCTTGTAGTGGTCCAGGGCATCCAGAGCCAGGCGATGGCCATCTGAAGAAAACATGCTTAGGGCTGCAAGTAGCTCAAACACCTGCTTCTTCACCATGGTGTTGGAAGTGTCCAAGGCTGTGGAGCATCATGATCACACACATCAATACAGGTAGAGCGCTCATATTTCCATATTATGTCTCTTATAGGAAGCTTTTCTCTCTACTCTCTTTCCTCTTGTGTCTAGATCCAAGCAGGATGATTTGTTTCGTTGCCTTTTAGGCAGCACAACTTGAACTTTGCTCTCTAAAGATGTGGCGTTGTACTGTAGATAAAGATGTTTGTGTTTGAAATCCAATATGTACTACACATTATGACAGTACATTTATATGGTTGACCCAAAGCAAGCCTTAATGATTCATCTCTGTATGAGAAGCTGAACACATGGTTGGAAATTTCAGCACAGCAAAGTGAGTCACAGACAACCACTAAATCATGTGAATTATGACGGATATAATATATTACAAATGTTACATTATATATGAAATTAGTGTCCTTAAACATGGGATGGCTTTCTTTTAAATCTGATTTATTCAAATGTATTGACCAAAATAGCAGTTATATTAGTTATTGTTAAAATTAGTATACTTAAAATATATAAGCATCTGGGCCACCCTTTTTATGTGTGAGGTTAATCTGAGACATAATTAGAAAAAACAATCTGAGACATAATTAGACAAACACTATATGGAGAAAGTGGTAGATGACAATGTTTCACAAAATTAAAAGCTTGAAGCTTGTATAGTCAACCTTGAGAGAGCTTCCGAATGTATCCCTCATTGTCTATAATGAAGTGGATCCCTGCTGAGGAGTTCATGACTGCCCGGACGCAGCTGACACAGGTGAGCTGCAGAAGGGCATCGGCAATACGAGAGCACCCTCGCCCTGAGAGCCGGTCCAACGCCTCCAGGAGGAGATCCAGCCCACTCAGCTCCAGGAACTGGACCATCCATGTCTGGTCGCTGCCTTCCAGGCGACGCTTCAGCCCAGAATAGTTAACCACAGTGGGAACCTGCAGCAGTCTGATGCACAGCTCTGGGTCAGCACTCTCAAGGTTGGCCTCCGGCTGAGTATCGGAGTCCTGCGAGGAGCCCAGGCGACCCCGGACTGCCGCCCACTTCTTTTTCCCGTCTGACTTCCCTGACATGACTGCTGGTAGGACTGCGGAGGAGAGAAGGAACAAGCGTTCACAGTTGTGTCAGTATTAGTGTGGGCAGATGAAAAGAGACATTTTTTTAGCAATTATTTTTCAGGACAAAATTCAGCTTGCTTCAGGCTGCAGATGGTGTCTGTTTTGCACAGATATGCAATGATTACATCCACTATACTATACAAAGTCGTCATGGCTATCCAGAGCAGAGGAAGCAGGCCAAAACAAGGCCTTATCAGAAAAGGAAAAGTGAATAGGAAACGATAGCTCTGCACTTTGTCGGACGAGTAAAAGATATGTCAGCAGTCCAGTCATCACCAGCTCTGCCAAACATTCCAACTTAATCCTGCATGAAAAAGAAAGAGAGTCAATGTCAGCTCGTCAAAACTCCACAAAGGTAGGCTCAACGCTGTCTGGACAGTGCATATAGCAATTTACAGTATGAATAAATGCATTTTCAAGTTCATCATGGATTCTATCACCGATAACATGCACATTCACAAGGAACACTTGTGAAAACTACAACATAGAAACTACTGTGGACGAAGACCGCTTCACAAACATCATACCAACATATCTGACACTGACATGAATGCACACATTGATCCGACAAGTACCCTTTTCTGGCATTACCCCAGAGCACAGTCCCTTCTTTTAACCAACCTGACTCACCCCCACAGCTTCTAAGGAACATCCACCACAAGTATAAGCACGTTCCCACACTCTAATAAAATCAACAGAATAAGAGCTCAGCCCAAAAAAGGGGAAAACCTTCTACAAAAGTCTAAAAATACTTCCTCTGTACTGGATTTGTGATATTAGGTGGCCCAACATAAATGAACACAGTGTGAGTCGTTTGGTTCTTCTATCTCTTGTTGTTGATTTCCCGCTTGGCAAGGATAAGATTCACAGATGAGACATTGAGTGATGAGACTGAACAAACACAATGCTTGGCAAAAAGGTCACTCTCAGGCTTCAGCAAGCCTAATAATAATTATAGCTATTGCATTTCCCTTGTCCTTGATATGTAGACAACACAAAGCCCTACTAAGGATTCTTGCTTTTTCACACTGTTTCTTTTTGGAGATATATGTTAAGAGCTCAGTAAACTAAACACCACTACAAATCCATTTGCAAATTTCTTGGATGTCTCTCTTTTCAAAAGGCAATTTGCAGCGAACAGAAGTAATGACTTGTGAAAAATCTGATAAAATGGATTTCTATTCTCGCCGCAGAGTCGAGGTAAACTGATGTTCTTTTTTTCTGCCACATTCTGGCGAGGCATTTGCCTCTAGCTGCAGCATGAGCCCTGCTGCCAGTGTGAGAGTGTTACCGTGGCAGCAAGCAGGGAGACAATGCTGTTTTACAATAGGCCTTCTCAATACTCTTCAAAAGAGCAGTGTTCATTAGCCACGAAATGGATGGAATGCTCCCTGCCCCCTTTCAGACCAATAAGACTTATGCCCAACAACCATTGCAACACTTTCTGTCTCAGACTTACAGTGTAATTTCATGTTCAGTGTGAGAAAGGAACAAAATGTTGCAAGTTTATACTTGTAATCTGGAGAATTTTCACAGTCGCAGAGCACTTGTGAAGCTATTAGTGTTCATTAAAATGCACTGAGAGTTTTGTTAAATTCATTCTACTTAGAGGGAAGCCATAGTTATGACTAATACTTCGAAGAAGATGGCGTGTGTGTCATGGGTGCTCAGGAACTTTTCGGGAGGAAGGAAAGGACTTTCCCGGGACAGGAAACTCAAGATAAACATGCTATTGTGACAGCTTATGTTCCTCTTTTGAAATTTCAGTTTCATTCCAAAGGATGTTCATTTGATTCCCATGAAAAGGGATATTCTGACAAATAGAAACAGCTGTACATGTCAAGCAAAAGTCAAAGATTAACTGTAATGGAAAAACAACATTTGCATATTTTTCTGTACGCTGGTGTCTAAGCAACTTTCAATTTTTCGACCTTGTCTGCCAGAGCACCCACATGTACCGCTAATAGCAAGCTGATTCACTGCACACAGGACAAGCCTACTCATCTGTCCTCTGGTTCAGCCGCCCACACAGCAGCCCACTGTACTGTACAGCATCAACACTTATGAATACGCAGAAACATCGCCACTGATTTACTTCCTCTGAAACATATGCAAAGCTTGTGCAGGAGAACACATAATCCTCTCATCATCATCATCATCATAACTGAGTAATTCAATATAGATTTAGGAGGTATGAATTCAATCTCATGGATCAGTTTAAACATTTTTCAAATCAATTTGTTATCAATTTGTTTTCCTTCCACTGAAATGCCAGATTTAGCAAGGAAATAAAAGATAGGGATACTAACTGTGAAAATAGATGGTACCTTTTGAGCACTGACACGATAATTGTCTTGATACACCTTAAAAATATGTTAACATGGATCATGTTGTGTAGAGATTGAATAATTATATATTATTAAAAAGACAGGATTCAAGTTATATCAAAGCTTCAAAATCTTGTACAGCACTACAACATCTGGGACTCATTGAAATGCCATCCTAACCTCCTCTTCCTCCCTTCTCTGCTATTTAAGGGAGTGATCGACATGCCTGTAAAGTCTACACAAGCACATTTTGGAGTTGCGATGTACTCTAATTTCCCGAAGAAGTTTAGTTCCAGGACTATTTGGGGATTTCTTCAGCATTATTACCAGATTGATTCAACATCTGCACAGTGACAACAAACACAAGTGACAACCCATATGATCCAATTGCAGCCTTATAACTGTAAACCGCAGTTAAAGTGGGTTTTGGGAACACTGTTTATTTTTCCCATTACAGCCTTTTTCCCTTCATACTGTCTAAGACAAGAATATTTCGAGGGAACAGTCGATTACCACCTCCAGGATGCATCGACAAGACTCTGACACCAGAATACAATTGCCACTTTGTCAATCTGCATCACCACTATGATTAAAAAGAATCAAATTGCGACATTACATCGTTACTTTGCGCTGCGATTTTTTCCACGTACCAGGGGATATAACGGGACTCGTCTCCTTTACTGTGGCTTGAGGACATCAGAAAAAACACAACGACAACGCTTATTACTGTCGCTATTGGATGTGTCACATCTTAACGCACTGTTGCGCCGTTATTGATCACCTACCGGCTGAGTATGATACCTTACCTGGTTTTATTCCATAAAAATTCACTTGAAGAATCGCGTCCTCTTGTGTTTTTTAGATGGGAGAGCACTCAGCAGTCATCCAGGCGACGTTTTCTTTCTCAAAAAAGATGGAACATGAACCAATGAAAAATTCGGCACTATGTGGCAGGTCAAACCCTGTATGGTATGCGTATGGTACCGCTTTCAAAACGCTACGGCCCCTGAGCTTTCACTCACTTACTAATGAAAGACAGACAGTGTTAAGGCAGCAGCAACACTGAGCCAAAGCATCCGCTCACAGCTTTCACAATAATAAAACTCATGTTGGCGGAAAAGATGTTGCGCAATAAACAAAAGTTAACTTAAAGGTTAACAAAGTTCGTGTTTTTGTTACATTGTATACATTTGATCCTGTTAGTTTTGGTTTCACATTGCAATTATGTAAGCCATGGATGTATTATAAGAGCTGGTTACCCGACCAAAAATGGCGCCCATTCAGTTCAATAGCTGGCGCATATGCCAGCATTGTGATGAAGTCATATATGTTAAAAACGCTTTTCTCGGGTCGAGTAAAGTTTTACAAATATAAAACCTCCGTGGATCAAAAATTCACGTCATAATTCATAGTCATAATTGACCTTGTTTGTAGTTTGAGGTGTCTTGTCAACAGTTTTACAATGGTGGTCTATAGGAAAAATGCGTTTTGGGCCGCAGGGCCATTTTTCGCTGCAATACCGTGTGTGACCACTGGGAAAAACTGGCTGCAAAGCTGAGCAGCGGAGCCGTATTCAGCTCTTACAATCATAGACTGTATGTTGCTACTGCAGATTGTTTTTCCTTTCTCCGGTACTGACAATAGTCTGCTGGAACTTTCTGTAATTGGTCCGAAAGTCCGAACGATCCAAAAAGTGTTTTCTCATTGGAAGCAAACCAAACCATGGTTCAGTTTGATCTAGACCTGGACCATCTCATTTGATTGGACAAAGATTTGGCTGTTTGGTTTGGACTGTGGTCCGGGGGAGGTTTTACACCTGTAATTTTGGTTTGAATCAAACTGAAAAGTTGGAAAGTCTGGACCAAACGAGGTAGGTGTGATACTGCCCTTAAACCAAAGGAATAGAGTTATAAACCTACTGTAGCAATGAAGCTAAATTGTAGCTAGAAGCTACATTTCAATGCTTTTTAAAAATATATTAACTCAGTCATGAAGATGGCTCCCTGGAAGAGGACTCGCTCTCTATGTAGTTATAAAGGGTTATAAAGGTAACGAAAACACAACGATTCTTATTTTCAGGCGATTTTACTTAAATTAAAACATACTTATGAATATTATATGCAATTTCTGCCATGTCCATTCCGCTAGATGACACTAAATTCTACACACTGCACCTAAATCAGCTGATTTATTCAAATAATTTTCATACCGAAAGGGGTTTCTATGCTCAATGTTTTATTTTGAAGGCATAATTGCCTGATTTCCGGTCTCGATGTGACTGTCGTTGTCTGACTTGCAGCTGACTGTGATGCTGAATGCAGCCAGTGGTTGGGGCCTCCTCCCACACTCCCCATCCCATCAGCTGGACAAGACCTCAGGCTGGCAGCCGCTGCTGAAGGAAATTCTTCATGTCAATTAGTGACTCACAAGATTCCAGTCACAGTTTCAGATTATAGTTCTGAGTTAATGTGGCTTTATCTATAGCTGAAGACCCAATGCCTATAACCCTAAAGCATTTGTATGGGTCTGACTGCCCTGCAGAGGATTGTGGGACATTGGAACATACTCCAACAATTTTTTTTATTTTATTATCATGTATTCATGTTATCTTTTATCTCTTAGGAGGGGCATGGGTCTACACTGTCATTCCTTCCATATCTACTAAATTCAAATTTGCCCTTTGAATGATTTAGATCACAACCCAGCATCCAGAAATAACCCGCAGACACCTAGATGTAATCTTTCCTCTATGATTTGTTTACATCGCTCCAGGGGTAATGAATTTAAAATCGTACACAAAGCACATTCGACGCACTACATTACTGATTAAAAAAATGGGGGATAAAGAGGCATGAGACAACTTGTAGTCTGTACCAACAGAACATGAAGATAATTCAGTCATTTTTTTAATGATCTTGGAATTTACGGTCAAAATGTCCCTAAATGAACAAAATTTTCCAGAAAATAAAAATACTTAAAGAATACAAAGTTAATGGAATTCATAACTGCCTTGAGTGTGTTTGCATTTTTCCTTAAGGACAGCGAAAATAAGCAAGTTGGGATGAAGCAACAGTGTATCGTTGGTTATTGTGGCTTTTAATTATATAATGTTTCTGAGCTTGTCTTAACATGTTGTATGTTTGGTACATGCGTTGTTCTGCAAAATACAAAGGGATTGTTAAAATACTTTTTCATTTAGTATTTGAATCAGAATCAGTCATAGTGACGGAGGCTTTTGTTTGGATCTTGACTGGATTTTGTTGAAAAATTGTGGTACTGTATATCATTCCCCCTGTGACTTGGGGCTATTAAGCTTGCCGGAGTTTCACTGCCTCAGAGAAAGGTGGCTATACAGGAATTGTATTGTGCTTCTTTAGGTCCCCTGAGCCAAAGTGTTATCACTATAAAGTGTATTGTTAATCTAGAAGGAAATGGGGCAGCTATCAAAGAGACCACTGAGCATGAACTCGAGTTACAACACCAGAGTATATGCAGGACAGCTGCATTTCCAGCCTGTCACAGTGAAAACAATGGTTATACCTGAGACTGCTTTGTTTAAACTGAGCATCAAAAGCTACTGAGCAAATATTATCAGGTTATCATGAATAATCCATAACCATCTAGCTGAGCTAGTTGAACAGGATCATGAAAGGATCATGAAAATTTAAAAAAAGACAACTGGGACACTTTATGTTCAAATGACTGTCACTATAAGAAACATGTGTAGGATAAATAAGTAAGGTAAATTTACACTTAGGTGTAAACTAAGGTATCTGGTGACAGAAACTGATCCTGAACCTTAAAAAACTTCAAAAGCTGCTGCAAAACCTTTCACCTATGGTAAACAATAAGGGTGTGTCTTGGGTCAGTGATTATAGGATTTGCCACATACTGCACTAAATGTCCTGGAAGGAAAGACAGACAGAAGTGGAAGTGACATGACGGGCTGAGCATACTCTCTATATGAGGCAGTAACACAGCCAGTCTGGATGAACATCCGTCCTGAGATTATCTTAATATTTCAGTTTGCAAATAACAAATAACATCTAGCTTTTTCATAACCTTTAATTTCCCCACTAACTTTTATTTTTTCCCCTTCTTTTTTTATCCAGGCCCCCCTTCCAAAAAATGGTGAAAAAAGAGGAAGAAAAAAAGGACAAAAACAATTACAATAAAAAAGGAAGAAAGAAATTTTAGTGATGAGGTCATGGGGTAAAGAAACTAAAGACTGAAGTGATCTTCAACATGTTCCAGGAAAGAGGGGCAAATGTGGTCAAATTAAGCAACTATTCCTTGCGGATGATAATTTATCTTTTCTAACCTAACCTTTTCTAAAATACAATATATCTTGAATCCAGCAAGGGTGAGAGGGAGGATCAGAACTCTTCCAATGAAACAATATCAGACATCTTGCAATAAAGGTCTGGAAAACAATAAAATCTAATTTGTGTCTGGGTACACCTTTTGCCTCAGGGAGGACCCCAGAAAGAGCAGTTAGTGACTGATGATATATAGATTGAGAATCCCACCTTCTCACCAAGTGATTCGAAAACAGACTTGCAATGCAAAGTTATGGAAGGACATTACCAGGGCAAGTGGTAAAGGTCAACTGGGCTCTGATGGTATCTGCTACATGTATGGTCAACTTCTGGATGTATTTACAAATGTCCACTGCACCTTGAGTACTATTTTGAGTACTATTTTGAGTACTATTTTGAGTACTATTTTGCACTGAATCCAACAATGTCTGGCACAGAGTGGAGAGTGTCAGACACAAGCAAGAACTGCAACCCAGTGGATAAGTAGATAGTAGTAGACAGTTGGATTAAAATCAAGAATCTGGTTGATGGAGGAGCCTTTAGAAAAGGAGAGCTACTCCAACACATGTCAGGACATGTTCCTGATTCTGCATCACCATGGCTCTAAATGCTTACAGGAAATGTTGCAACAATACATTATCTTGGTGAAAAAGCTGGCTGGCTAATCATTAAGCCACAGATAGACCTATATCCGGAAAACCAAAAGACCACTTTATCTCTCTCTCTCTTTTTTTGCAATTTCATTAGCTTATTAAATACAAATGACTTCTAGACAAATCATACAATTTTTGCCCCAAGGGCCCTTATGTGAGATTCCATTTGTTGCTATGGTTTTGTACAGGATAGCTGAATGGCTAGAAACAGCTATTCTGATCTTTTTCACTGTTGTGTAGAGATAACAATATTTCATTTTGATATGTTTTCCCAAATAAAAGCAATATAATCTTTACTATTGAACTAAATGATTCCTCAACTTACTAGAGGTCCTCTGGAGCCTATCAAGGACCCCTCAAGAGTCTATAGAGACCAGTTTGTACATCGCACTGTCCTGCAACCTGATGCAAGCCTGAGAGGCCATAATTAAAAATCATCAAAATATTGCTAAAACTAGTTTAAAACAAACCACATGAAATCATGAATCAAAGGGGAAAATGTCCAAGTGGAAGTACTGCATTTTCAGTTGACATTTAACAATTAGTATAAGGTGTCAGCAAGTTTAACTGATGACTTACAGGCTTTACCATGATCCAAATGTAAACACAGGTGGAACCCTGCCCTTTGAAATAAAAACACAACATATACACTGTTATAATTCCTGTAGAGCCTGACTGATACATTGGTAGGTTGATATTATCAGCTGATATTGGCTTATCACAGATAGATCAGTATTGGTGTATATGTTGACGGCTATATACAAAGTAAATGCAATGTATAACTGCTGAAAATGTGCTTGAGGTGATTTAGAGACATGTCACAATTACATAATTTGTCCAGCAGAGAGCACCATGGACTGGTTACGACAATCTGATGTAGGAGAGTTGGCTGAGTACATTTCAGTTGGGCAGATAAGTTTATTATTCAAATATAAATTATGTTGCCTCAGATGAAGATATGTCACAACTCTTTAATATGCAGGTTTGAAGGAGTCTTAACCTAACAAATATGTTTGTCTATGAGTATGTGTTGATGTGAAAAATGATTTAAACCAATACATATTTTAGTTTCCTTTTTACTTTCACTTATGATATTTTTTATCAGCTTCAAAAATCAAGTAGCCTATTGTTGGGCTTAGTCTGATACTCTGAAAAGTTTGGTGACATGATAAAACAAGCCTATGTTTTTGAAAATTACATTTGTTTGAGAAACGCACAAAATATTATTTTTTCATCTAAAAAATCAATCTGTTTAACTATGCCATGAATATTCCTGAAACCACAATGTTTAAGATGTATAATTTCTACATTTAGATGCAAATACTACAGTAAAATGCTCAAAAGCTATCTAAGACAATCATTGTATAGCACCCGAAGACAAGCAGCACAGCAAAAACTACATTTCCCAGGTTGCAGTGCACATCCAAGGTGAAAGGTCGAGGAGCAGACGTCAAACTCATGCTGCCAACAACAACAAACAGTTGAATAAGCCAAACGCTAACGCTGTATTTGTTGAATCTGTTTTTTTTTTCGTGTTAGTTCCAAGGCTCGTCGTCGGCAGAAATGTCCGGAAAGGCAAAGGATATCTTACAGCTGGACCTGTATGGTCTACTTGGTATTGAAAGCACTGCTACAACGAAAGAGGTGTGTATATGCTAGCTGTGAAGCTAGCTAGATAAAAACCGTTAACCACTGTTTAGTAACCTCTTTACATGCTTGTTGATGTTTTATTGACAGTTTAAAATTTAAAATGCAGTTGTGTTTGAACAGGGAGATGCTGTAAGCGCGTAAGGGACATTTTAGCAAAGCAGGAGGCTAAATAGCTTGCTACCATGGAGCTAGTAGTAGTATGTGTGTTAGTATGTTTGTGTCGAGTGTGCGTGTAACGTTACACGAGATGTTTTTTTGGTTCAGAGCAACGTAAGAAAAGCGAGCAACGGGTTTTAGGACCAGTGACACCTAAGTTAGCAAAACACAGACAAACCGGCTAATGGCTATATCATGAAGGTGTGATGCATCAAAATGGACACTAGGTGGCGACGTTGCATCAGTTCAGTCTTTGGTCCACAAGAAGGACATTGAATTAGAGGTGATTGTACATTTCAGGTAGTATGGATGTAATAGGAACTTAGGGCAAAATTGAAACAACCAACATTACTGATCACATAAGCAAAGAGTGGTAATATAATTATATTAGGTAATATATACAGTACCAATCAAGAGTTGGGACACACCTTCCCATTCACTTGAATGAGAGAATGAGTCCAAGGTACTATTTCTATATATATATATATGAGATGAGGCCTGGAAAGTAATTTGGGTCAAAAATGTCATCTATTTATAAAAGGTCACATTTGTTTGCTCACCTCTGAATATTGCAGACATCAGAGCCAGAATGTGTTCATTGGCACAGTCTGCAAGCATACAAAGAATGTGTCTTGGCGTTTGCTCCCACAAATGCAACATAGAAGAAAAATATATCAAGAGTAAGCTAATAATAATAATGAAATAATAAAATAAATGAAGTAGTACTAAAATTAAATTAAATATTAAAATTTAAAATCTATTTACAGAATAGAATGATAATAGTTTTGAAATGGGATACAAAACTTGAAATGAAATATTGACTTTACAAAGGAAATATGGACCGTGCTACAGCCCAAGAAATGGTGACAAGTGCAAAACAATCAAAATTTTGCCCGAATAACACTTTGTGCTTGTATGGACTCTGAATTTTCTCTGGGAAGTTTCCTCCATTCTCCTCTCCATCTCGCTCCCCAGCCCAGAGCGGTTCACCATGATGTGCTGAATCTAGCCTTTTCCCCACGACCACCTCTCCCCACAGTTTCCAGCATCTAAAATCCACAGGCCAGAAGGGAAATTAAAATCGCTGCCAAAACGAGGGAAGAAGTTAATTTCTTAATTGGATTTCAAAGTCCTGTCTTCCCCAGAGGATTATGCTGCAGGAAGTTAGCGGTTGTGGCTTGGGCAGAAATGAGTCCCCAAGTGCAGAAGGTTGGTTCTGTGAGGTCTGTTGATGGTCGAGAGAGATAGCGAGGGTTTGTGTGTGTATTGCATTGAGTCCCGAGGGGCTCGGAAATCAATCAAGTGTGTGAAGACAGATGTCAGCAGATGGGCTACTTATCCCAGTTGTTTGGCCCGCTGCTCCACCACCACTATCAGGCATGTTGTTTATCACAGAGAAGGGAAGAGGCTCATCCCAGAGCCTGTTTATGTGGGCTTTGCCACAGCTTGTAAAACACTGCCTTGACGTAGTGGATCTGCTTTCTGCATCTCCTCCTGGTTCTATTTAGCATCTCTTTCTATTATCACCACTGTTGACCTTCCTCTGAGCATGGCTGGCTGATAAATGCTGGGGAAGCTGGTATGTCAGAGCCTATGATTTAATGACAATGGATGACTGGGGTTTGCTTTATCCTTGTACTGCTAAGGGAGGCTGCTGTTGAAGGCTAGCTGCCCATTTAAAGAGCTGTGCTCATGCATATCAGTGGGGCTTGGGTAATAATTGCCTAAGTGAGTCTTCTACCTACCACAGATTACTTGGTGAAACAATGTCAACAGCTGAGACCACACAAAATGTCTTGTGGTTTATTCAGTTTCTTAAATAGGGGTGTACCTGATGTGTTGCAGTGAATGCACCATGCCTGGATGATTTACTTGCAGACAGAAAGCATCCAAGGACAGGTGATCTTATTACAAACTTACAGTGCATTTTAAATTGCTTGCAATGACAAGTAACTTCTTTACCTGCTTGTTCAGGGCACTTAGTTTGCAGTAAAGCTACTCTGTGCTGGCTGGCTGTAAGTCTTTCTGCAGGTGCAGGCAGTTTAAGCAGCCCATTGCAGGTGCTGCTTACAATGCGTTACCGTACCAAACAAATGTTATGGATGCCCATTATTCCTTTCGGAGAAGGCAGTGCCACTGGGAATACATCCTGGATCTTAAGGCTTGGTGATGTGGCTAAAAAGGGTATCACAATATTCATGAGAATATTTTCCTGATATCAATACAAGTGTTCAAATTCACAAGTAAAAGCATCAGATTTTTGTTAACTGCAGTGATCTGTGTTTCACAGTTCTGAGAATTCCCCCTCTGTGCGCTGGGGCACATCATCAGTGATGTAATCTGGGGTCATGAGATGTTTCTGGTCTTTCAACACCAGACACCCTCATCCAGCTGATTTATGTTAAGTGCAATGATCTGTCTTCGACTGATATGTATTACATCAGACAAACCTCTTCCCATATGATGTAAGAATAAGAATTTTTGGTAGTTTTTAATTACAAATTTCTTGTAATTTTGATCAACAGAATTTCATAAAATGCTTAAAAAATATGGTCATCCCATTTCAATACAATCTAGTTAAAAGTTAACATAGGGAAATTATTGAAATAAATGCCCAGCCATAGTGGAAGTTTGGCCAGGTCACTAAACACACAAACATATGGAAAGCGGCAACGATGTTTCATTGATTGTTTTCACTGCCTTCTTCTATTGTCATGTCCTCTTTTCCCGTGTCCTTGCTCTTCTCTTTACCTCTCCCTGTTGTGCCTGTTAATATTTTCCTCCAGCTGATAATGTCCCATAAATGGCAGAGCATTGTAATTAAGGAGGATGGGCCCATGGCAGATCAGGCAGCTAATCAGCCACACAGGCTATAGGCCCTAATGGGGCAGTGCTGTGGCTGCACCAGGACTAGTTTGTCAACTATAATTGGCACCAAAGACTGGTGTAATGAGGACAAGATGTGGGCATGCAGTTACGACTGAAGCAGACAGTGATCAGGGCGTCACAGAGAGGCTGTTTTTCACCAGGCACTAACCATTAGGCTACTGTTGTCCTGCTGCTGCAAGATCGGAGGTTTTTCTTGATTCCTTTGGTTCCTCCCTCAGCAAACGAAAGCGTGGGAAATAGTTGAGATTTCCGCCATTCACTCACTGTCGTGTATGAGACAAGGAAAGCATGTGAAAATCTAGAATAATTCAAATAGCAAGAGATGGATAATTAGACCCTAACATTTCTGGTCATCTGTAAGCACAAGGACAAACACTTGGTTTTAGCCAAGGAGTTCGTATGGTTTTCTTTTCACATGGTCTTACTCATAATTGATTCAAGAGTCAATCCCAAAAGGTCATGGTGAACCGCACCAAGATAATTGCTACAGTAATTGACTGGATTAGTGTGTCCTCTAGGAAGATGTCACTTGATCTGAGAGCTCTTATCCACACATGTACTAACCTCTTCAAAAGTTGGCCTGCTTCGACTTCTAACATGTAGACCAAGGGGTTTCAAGGTCTTCTAGCATCAATTAAAGCTTGCGTGTTACGGCATTGACAGGAATAATCATGTATTAATTTAACAAAACAGCATCGGAGGCACGGTAGAGACAAGAATGGTGAAGGATGGAGTGAAAAGGAAAAGAAGGGACTGAAAAGGAAAAGAAAGGAGGGAGGGGGGGATAAAAGGCAAAGCATGAGAGAAAATGAGGTAGGATAATGAACTGATATGCAGACAAGTGCGTGTGTTAAGTGGATCTTTAAACTGAAGCCAGTGAGACAAATATGATGATGTGCATTATGGCTGTGCTCCACCAGAGCAGCATCAATGATGACAGCTTGTACTTGTCAAACAGCTCAGCTGGCCAGACTTTTGTCCTGACAATGTCAAACATCTGCTGTGTTTATAACAGATGTGGAGACATGTTTATCTTGTCAGCTGGCTGCAGGTGATGAAGAACATGAGAAGTAGAGTGAGTGTGATCTGAGGACACAGGATGAGTTCTTTAAGGACCATACTGGTGGTTTTGCACGTTTTAGCCCAGTTACTATAAATCATGTGCACTTCATGTAACACAGTTAGAGAGATTTTTTTTAAACACTTGAGGCATCCATAGATTTTCAATGGTTTTGTACAGCATAAAAATCTGTTACTACACAAATATTGTGTGTTGCATTACAGTGAACAACAAGTTAGCATTAATTTTTTGTCAAAATTAAAGTCAAGTCTGTCTTAAAAAAAACAGTCAGCTGCCCAAATGAACATTGGTACAGTTTTTTCTTGCTGTAATCATTCATCCTGTTCATACAGGCCATTAGAAGATCCCCTTCAAATGTGCTTACAATATAAGTGATGGGGGTCAAAGTCCGCAGTCCTCGTTTTGAACAAAACGAAGGTAGTATGAGGCTTCAGCCATGAGAGTTAATCATATAAAGTGGATATGTTCTACAGTTACAGTCTTTTATTAAAAATTTCTCTCTTTATGCCTCAACAGTGTTTTCCTGTTGAGCTACAGTGGAGGGATTGTAACAAAAAGAGGGAATCTGGCACTAAAACTGAGACTAAGACTGTAACTTTGAAATATGTTGACTCAATTTTGAAATTAGCTTCAGCTAAACTCTTAAATTTTTGAACAGGGGGATGACTGTGGATTTTGTCCCCATCATTTACATTGAAAGTGCATTATGAAGGGATCTCTTAATGTCCCGTATGAACAGGAGGAACGATTATTGCTAGAAAAAGCTGTGTCAGTTTTCATTTGGACACGTGACTATCATTTTAGGACATACTTGAAAAATTATGAACCTATCCTCTAAATTATTGTTGTGACTTGAATCAATCTGCTACACCATCACCAAGATTAATGCAAAACCGATGACAGAGGGCTCCACACTAATCAGAAGGTTGGTGTTTCTATCCCTGACTCTTCCTGTCCACATGTTGAGGTGTCCTTGGGCAGGATACCACCATCAATGTATGAGAGTGAGTGTGGATGGGTGAATGAGTAGCACAAACATTGTAAAGTGCTTTGGATAAATGCTGCCACTTACCATTTACCATAATTGATTTTCGTACAGCATTGAAATGAATAGAAACTCTGCTAGAAACGAAAGGAAAAAAACATCCATAAATAAAAAACTAAAACTGTATAGCGTGTACTTGTAAATGGTTTGCAAAAACACTAAAGAATGCAAAATTTGTAGTCAAAGAGAACTAAAACAAAAACACCACTATAGTCCTTTTAAAAAAAGGCTCCCTGTGTGTTTTTGAGGCACTTATTGGGTTGTTTAAGTCTGGAAGCTCTCAAACTGTTATCGCTGCCTGCGCATTGCACAGTGGTTTCCATAATGCTTCTCTGCTTCACCTTGGTCCTAGAGAGGAATGACATTGCGGTTATTTTTTTATATCTGTAGATGGATGAAAGACAATAAATTTGAACTTGAATTTGAGTTTTATTTCCTTTTTTTTTGTCCCTCATTCAAAATCTTTGCAGAGATTGTAGAAAGCTATAATACGGAGAACAGAGGAAAGAAAAGGGAGAAACAGACAGAGGGAGGCTAAAAAGGGGAAGTAGGCTCAGGCCAACAGTAAGCATATGTGTTTGGCGCCAGTCCACAGCCCTGCGTGTCAGTCTCGATCTGTAAGAAGGCTGTGTGTGCCAAGCAGCAAGACTAAATAGCCCTTAATGATGTCTAGTCTCTCAAAGCCCTCTCAACGAACCAAGTTCTCATTTGTTATTGGAACTATAAAGGAAAAAAAATCGGATGTTAACCAAGAGATAGAATAAAGGACTTGTGACATTTAGGAGTTGTCTGAGCCATGATAATCTCTAGAGGCTTCATTGGAGGCTTGTTATGCTTTTGTATAATCCTGCACATTGTACTTTTGACAATGGGCATACAGCCTAATGTGTCTAAATTGACTGTCATGGAGACTTATTGGAGTTGCTGATAAAAAGGCTTGGACACTGATGGTTTACACCATTCTGCTCAGTTCCCTCACAGTTGAGTTTTGTCCCCCCCACCCCCAGTAAAGTCAGCTCTGTATGCTTTGGCGTGCATTCTAGAGATACAATTGTGCAAAACAACACACAGAGAAGCGGCACATATGCCAGAGGACAAGGCGTCCAATGCAAACATTTCCCAGGCAGGAAAAGAGGAGCTCCCAGCTTCTGTGGCTTGTAGCATACTGGCAGGAGATTGATTAGCGCTACAGGGAGGGTGTGTGAAAACATGCACAATAGTGGCATGGATGATTAAGGTTGGTGAGAAAGTGTATGTCTGTATGTTTTTGAAGTTGTGTGCAGACAGCTCCAGCGCTGCGCTCTACAGCCCCCTCTGGTCTCCACGGAAAGTTTCTCTGCTTGCTTCCCTTCTTTCTCCAAAGGAGCAGAGATCTAATGAAAACCACCTTGTCATTAACTGGTCCCTAGAAGGACCAATGAATGGTTAACATTCCAAGCAGTGACCCAGAGTTAAAAAAAATCAGCTATAACTAAAACCTCATATGACATTACAATACTCAAAAGTATTGTTTAGTTTTTCCATTTTGGCTGTCTGAACCCCCCCCAAAAGTCTTGGCTACCAGCCTAAGATATTAATGGCGGCCTTCTCAGATTTATTATAGACAATGGCACTCTGTTTGTTGTGTTATTGTAACATTTTTTTCAAGGTTTGAATAAAGATGGACTAATACTAGGCTCCAACTCAGGACACATTTATCTTGCAACCTGGCAACGGTCCTTGGAATAGTTTGGAATTCTTGTGCGGATAATTCACTGTGCAGTATGTGCTGCGGTGGATAGATTCCATTAACAACGTGTCAAAAGGACACGAAGCAGAGGATCGGCTCAGGTGTTGATTCGATCCAAACAACACAGTCCCAAATTTTTATTTAAATGCAGACCACATTTCACCCCCAGTACTTTCATGTCAGACTTTTACCATTTGTGCCATTATTTTTATGGGACCATCATTTTTTATTCAGACTTTGGTTTTCTGGGCCAAGGACGACAGGATACAGATAATTGGTACCGAGAGTAATAATTTAACTTTCATATGGCCAAAATCTGTGCTTAAGTGGATGATTCATTCTTTTTGTATCCTAATCAACATTTCCCACTCTACAGTACATACCTTCAGGTGTTTTTCTCTTTTTCTCTCAGATCAAGAAAGCTTATCGACAGAAAGCCTTGACATGCCATCCGGACAAGAACCCAGACAACCCAAAAGCAGGTGAGTGAACAAATGAATGTGTTTGTTTCTCCTGACCTTGTCTCCCATTTTGAGCCATAAAGCACTGTCAGTCACTCGGCAGAGCTGCAGTATTTATGATTTGTTTATGCAATTTCTGCAATATTTTTGAAAAATTAGAGTTAATCATCTGACCAAATAGCCATCAAGCTCTAGAACCAAAGTACTTCAGTGTAGCGCTCTCAGCAAGTTAAACCCTGCCAGACAGTTGAGCCGCAGCACTCTGTAGGAAGTCTAGCCAACGCCTGTCTTTCCCACCCAGCTTTCTAGCCAGACAGAACCAGCCAAACACCAGCATCACCACTAGCGCTTCCACACTCCATCCCTCCTTGGCTTTCTGAGTCCTTCCGCGGCCTATTGCCAACCAGCATGTCTACAATTAGACCGGAAAATCTCAATGTAGCATTTTGTCGGGAGGGGGGAAAAAAAAGGCACCTTGGACAAAAGGCTGGTCATGAGGCATGTTTTCAAGTGAGGTTTATGTGGTTTCTGGTTGGTTCAGACAATTCCTGATTATGTCAGGAAAAAAAAAACTTGGGAAATTGGTGGAGTTGGGGGGTTGAGAGGGATAATACAAAAGCAGGGGGTCGGTTTCCCAGAAATGGAAAAGAAGTGGTTTGGAGGGCCTCAACACTTGAACCCGCACATGGACAGACTTGGTCTCTATCGCACGAGAGCGGAGCAAGTCTTGGGACTTGCAGCTCCTCAGGGGAAGGTTGTATGCATGTAATAGGTGAATTGGGGGTCATGATTCTTCACTTGAAGACACAGCCCACTATCCCTCTTTTTCCTCAACCCCCCATGTTGTGACACTCTGAGCTGCCTAGTAGGCATGGCAGGTCTCCCCCCAGTTGGATTTCATTCCAGCCCATTATATGTGTGGAGGTAACCTGACCACCTCTGCTGGCAGCATGATCTCCAGAGCCTCCTGTTAGTGTGCACTGCCAGTCCCCACAGGGAGTAACAGTATCGGCCCGTTAGGCCTCCCATAAGTGAATGATTAAGCCTGGCTAGTATAGTGCAGTAGTGTGGCGGTTGTATGATTGGGAGTGGGATTGTGGTCTCCCTGTGTACTTTTGTGTGTGTGTGTGTTAGATGACAACTGGGGAGGTGGAGTCTTGCGTGGTAGTGGTGATTGCGGCAGCGGCCCCTCGAGGTGCTCTAATGGAAGATAGATGGGGAGGCCAAGGGTTTGTATGGGAATGCAGGGCTGTGTCACTGGAGGAAATAGGTTTCGTGAGACTTACGGCACCTTTTAAAACTTATAATGTCTCTGTTTTTCTCAACTCTGTGTCCCAGTGTCAGTTTGAAGATGTCATGCTGAGTGCATAATGCCTCTTTTGGCATAAACCCCCCTGTGGATGTCATGTTCTCCGTCTCTTCACATCAGCATCAACTTCTCCTCTATTTCCTGTGTAAAAGGATTATAATCTACAAATTTATCAGTGAAATTAACAGTGAATTGTTAACTTTTTTTTAAAAGCTCCTATAGCAAGTGTTCCTTATACAAAAACCTAAAAGCTTGTGTGTTTTTGTGTGTTGTCAGTTCGTATCACTTCTCTCGTCTCACTTTGTTCTAGCTGAGCTCTTCCACCAGCTGTCCCAGGCTCTTGAGGTGCTTACCGATGCTGCTGCCAAGGTAAGGCCACTCATGCCTTTAAGCCTGTTATAAAGATGCTGATACACACTCACACAGAGACGCAATTCATCCTGGTGTCTAATGCTGTTTTCAGGCTGCCTATGACAAGATTTGTGCTGCCAAGAAACAAGCAGAGGAAAGAAACCGGAGACTAGATGACAAGAGGAAAAAAATTAAGCTAGGTGAGTTCCTTTTCAAATTTCAAGGCATGTCGAGGCTCTTGATTTACTCATTATAGTGTAACTGGCTAGTGTATCGACATCGTAAATGGTTATATTTATATTTAATAGGTTTAGTTGTGAAAGATATTCCAGGGTTAACACACCAGTGCTAACACTCTTTTCTCTTAAATTTGTCTGTGTGCGTGTGCGTGTGCGTGTGCGTGTGCGTGTGTGTGTGTGTGTGTGTTACTATGACAGACCTGGAAACCAGAGAGCGACAAGCGGAAACTCAGAGCCAAGAGGAGGTGCAAATAACTAGAACACTTGAAGAAGAGGTAAGAATTTATAAAAAACATATGAGAAATGATGCTGCACCGAATGCTGTCCTGGAGAAGATGCAAAAAGTTGAAGATAAAATTTCACTATACTACAGGCCTCAGGCATGCACTGAGAACAAGGTATTCCAGTGCATCCAGGAAACTGAAACACACCCAGGTGCTTTTATTCTGTTTTTCATCAAATGCTCTCTTCTGATTGAGTCGAAATCTTCCAAAGACTTGGGTCAGGAACAAAGGCGCTATCTGAGTGAGGCTTTTTTCACTGCCATATCATAATGATCAGTAAACCCATTAGGTGATATTGCATGACTTGATGCACTTTGTTCAGGAAGCCAATGATAAATAAAAATGGTGCGCATGCTTCCAAAGTGAGTCATGGCAGTTGCTCAATGTGCTGCTTTAATGCATGTAAATACTTATGTGGCCATGTGCGTTTGGGAAGGAGGAGGTAACCAGTAGGTGGCACTGTTCCATTTACAGTCTCATCTCAAGGTGTTGTTGCCTTCACTGATGAAATGAGGTGGTCTGCACACTCTCTCCTAGAAACACAGACTAGCAGATAGAGTATCTTACAATGAGAGAGCAATACGAGCGATGAATCAGTGCTAAATGAAAAGTCAAGGTGCATACTTTTGTTGTCACTCAAAACTTAATTCACATAATTATATTGTGTGTGTCTCTTTCCCCCCCAGATTGCTCGTTTGAGGGAGGAGGGATCCAGGCAGCTTGAGGAGGAACAGAGGCTCATCAGAGAGCAGATCCAGCGAGAGAGAGAAGCACAGCAGCAGCAGCAAACAGGGGACTACGCTCAAAGAAGTACTTTGATTTCCAAGATTTAACCTAGTCCAGTCTGCTTCACTCCAGGTTAAGCAAAGCAGTTCAGCGCAGTCCAGTCCTGCGTGGATAAGTCCAGTTTGATCCAGTGAAGTCTTTTTACTATCCAGAAAGCCTCAGTTGAGTGAACCCCCATCATCAAACTGTCATTCCAACCACAGCAGTCACCAGGCAGCCTGTGGTTCACCAAATATTATTCACATAAACACAATAACAATAATTGAATGTATATTTGAATTTATTTGAGCTTTAAAACACTTTGAAGAGGACTATTTTAGTTTCTTGGCAGCAAGACAACTTGGCACATTAACATAGAAACGCCAAGCATCCTGCACACACGAAGCTTTAACATCAAACTTTTAACCTCTTGATAATCTTTTTGCATTAAAGCCTCTGTGTCTCCATGCTGGAGACATGAGGGAATTAAGAGTCTAGTAAACCAATTCTATGGACGTGTGGGTATTTAAGGGAAGTACTGAGTCTTGGCCCTAGACTAAACCTCTTTTTGTGGCTGGACAATTACAGTTGCTCATGCATAGTCAGCACATCATTTGAGTCTCTTCCTTTTGCATGCAGTCAGGCCTCCCCAGCCCTCCCCCGGATTATTGCTCTGTCTGTTCCATCTTGGGGGTCACTCAGTGGATCATAAGACTCTAGCAAGAGCCATACATTCACCATGTGACAGACAATTGCAAAATAGTTGTCCATCTTGAATCCCATATTTCTTCCAACAGTTGTTTCTTTGTCTTCTCACATAACTCTCTCATCTCTCTGTTACTCATATTTTCTCAGACTCAGGAGTGGGGAGATGTTCCAAGAGCAATGTGACCCCCAAATTGAAGGTAAGGTTTTCGACTGTGGGGTTTTGGTCAGAAGACAAAACTGGGAAGAGGGGTCAGGATGAGGGTTGTAATTCTTGGAGAATAACGCAGGAACATGTAAAAGGTATACTCAGGAGGAACCGCTCCATCTGAGTGAAAGTACAGACAGAACCTCAGTGGGGATTTTGATGGAACCTTAGACATTTGTAATTCATTATTTAGAGACCACATACGCTGTCTCACTACTGCGCGCACAGGCTGTTCTAACGCCTGTTCTTCCAGAGTTGGCCCGTCGTCGTCAGGAGACCTGTAACTATGCCAAAAGAGGGCTTATTATATTTCCTCCTGGAAACGGCCTAGCCTGCGCATATTAACGGACACTGGGGATGTTAGCTAATGTGTTTAGACATTAAATCTGGTTTTAAAATTTGATAGCCATCCAGTGCAGCAGTATATTCCCTGACGTTTGTGTGTTCAGTTAGAAAAACAAACAGCAGCCATAAGACTGATAGCATCACGGGTCACGTTCATGGACATGGGAACATTACTGCATAGATGATCTTAGTGGCTGTTGAATACTGCCTATGGTTTGAAAAAATATATAAAATTGATTCAATTTCAGGTTTTTAATATTGTTGTAAAGCACAATCAACAACAAATTTAATTGCATTTGATTTTTTTTTTTTAAAAAAAGGAATTAATTTTGTTTTTAGGCACAAATATAGAACTTTTTCTTCGGTTTTCCTTATTGATTTTGAGTCATAATATACCTTTTAACTTGGTTTCAAAATGATCAATAATTCAGAGTTAAACCAGATTTTTAGATTTAGAAAAAATATTTAGGAAGGTTATATAAGTGAGGTTCAGTAAAATTATTAACAGCCTTGTTGCATCGCAGAATGATATAATATGAAGTCAACCATGAACCAAATTTTACCTCTCACAACTCTTTGAAATCACATTGTCAGTTTTTATTCCTTTTGATATGTCATGTTGTGCATTTTAGTGTGCACGAGGTATATGAATATCAAACGCAGAAAGAGACAATTTGGGTTGGTTTCACTACCCTATCTGTATATTAATTTAAATAAAGAGCAGGAGACCACAGCAATGTATCAGTGTTGTGAGCTGAAACCGTAGACATCATGTCATGCAAATACCTTAACATCTTATTCAAAGATTAATGGGTAAGAAGGTTATCAGTGGTTAAAGGAGATGGATCTTGGATGGAGAATGTACTTTTTTACCATAATTCTTGGTAAAAGAGCCTATGTAGACATTCCCAGAAATCTTCTGTTTCTTCTCTGACAGTGAGCAGAATGCTGGAGCTGAATCAACACTTAGTGCCTGCCAATTATAATACTATTTTAAGCAGTTAGTGTGATATTGGCTAGGCACTGCTGTGCTTTGTAAATGGATATGGGTATAAAATTGCACAATATCTCATTTTAGGAGTACAGGAACTCACATCAGCGTTTAGTGAGACAACTCCAAGCAAATAAAAAAAAAAAAAAAAATCATAAATTGTCTTGTTGCCTTTTGTGGATGGTGCTTCTATGCAGAAAATAGTTGAACGGTAATCTCTAAAATACCATTTACATAGTGCAATATGGAAAGCATCAAGACTGAAGTAAAGACCCAGAAACACTGTTTCACAAGCAAATAAGTTAACCACAGTTCAAACAAAAAGTCAGCACACACCAGAGGGGGGGCTTTCTCTCTTTTGGCCCTCAATTGAGCACTTTGGGCATTGACCTGCTTTGGATTACTTAGTCATTATTACTGTGTCTGGTATTGTGCCTTAATACTGAGAAGCAATAGTTAAGCAGGTGACTCACCATGTATTCTCTGGTGCACGGATCCAAGTGTTGATTTTCACCCTTTCTAGCTGTCCTGCACCCTTGGTATGAATGGAAATTGACTGCAGGTCTCACAGGTGGTGCCAGGGTGATGTTCCAAGAGCTCAACAATGTCTTTCTCCCATAGCTCCAGTCTGTCCTGGTGTTTAGAGTAATCTGTGTGTCATCAGAGAGAAACCTGCCTGGCATGCTTTGCCTTCTCGTCATAGCTGACTACTGATTAGATATTATCATGCATTTCTCGTATTTTTCAGTCCTCCAGATTGATTGACCTCTCTCCTCTGTTTTCTTTGTCTTTTCAGTTGAAGTGGAAGTGTAAAAAAGATGACGACACGAATGGAGGCTACGGTCAAGACAATCTTTTCAGACTTCTACAAAAGGTTTTTCCTGATTTCCAGATTTCCTGAAAATTTAAACCAAGCTTCAAGGGTTACTAATGACTTACATAACACACCTGCTCACCTTAGGACAAAGTTACCATCCAGGGTTGGGGGATATAATAATATGCAGTAAATGCTAAAAGATGATTTTTCGCTACCACTCATATGGAGGTAGTTATGACTTTAATATCTCTGCTTGCATTCGGAGATTGCAGGCAGTGTTGCAAATTATTGAGCAGGGCTGCATTATGGTAACTACAGTTACACAATTTTGCATCAATGAAATGAAGTGCCTTCATTATTCAATTCACTGGTTTAACCAAAACCCACATTCCCATTTGGTGATTTTATCTATAAATGGATTCTGAATTGACAATCCACAAAATTTGTTATATCATTGTATGTATTTTTTTTTTCCCTGTGCCAAAGCAGAGCTCCAAACCTGCCTGCAGAGTCCATCCGTATTTGAGGTCTGCATGACATCAGCGCTGTAGATTGTTTTATTCTTCCCCTTAAATAAGGCCCATTAAGTTTTGTTGCAGTGAAAGTGCTGAAGGCAATGTTGTAGTGCCCTTTTAAAGCCATGCACGCCATTGTTTGTGCCCCTCTTACCAGGTGATTAAGCAGTACCAAGGGAGGCATTAGGAAATGTGCTCTTCTCATGCAACCCAGTACCACCTTATGCTGTGATCCGTCACGAGGGCTTTTGGTGTGGCATAGGTTGGCGTGAAATGAGGATAGGGCAAGTGTCACTGACGTCAAGCTGCCCGGAAAAAGGCGTTTGGATTTCTCCTCCGCACGCACTCAATCAATATGATCCCAGGCAGGAGGGCTGTGTTGGAGGCAAGACTGTGGAAAAAAAACAACTGTTGCTGCCTTTAAATTCTTAAGCAAAGGGAGTGAATTTGAGAAAAATATTTTGTTTGACATGGCAAGCTCTAATGAGTGACAGTTAATGGTTTGGGCAAGTAGAAATAGCCACCACTGTGTGGGAAAGCGAGTATGGTATGTGTATACTCGTGCATGCGTACGTGCGCGGACTTGTGTACTTTGGCCGATTAAAGTAATACATCTTCGTTTAAGGGTGGAAAAAACATGTTAAGATATTTATATTTTCTGAAACAGAGGCCTTTTGAGAGTCTCCTTTGTCACTGTTGGCTTGCTCCACAGTGTCCTTACTAAGCATTAGCATTCCTGGACTTTCCCGTTCCCAGAAAGCTACATTTTCACAGAATGAGATTCTCAAAGGCCATGTCCTTCCTCCTCTTTGCTCCCAAAGCCCTGCTTTTGGCGAGGAGAGGTTAACGACAGAGGGCCTCGGTCACAGGTGATATAAACCCTGAATAACTAAAAAAAACAAAACAAACCCTTTGCTCTGCTAATGACCGCATTCAATAGGGATCCAGTTTTAATATCGCCTTCTAAGAGCTGCTTTTAGCCTGCCTTCCCGTCTTTCCATCTCTCTCAGAGGTCAGGGAATGGCTGAGATGCTCTTTCCCCCACTCTCCTTTTTGGCCAACCATTCCTTCTTGTTCTTAGTTTTTGTGGAAGGGAGCTGGATGAGAGATGTATCTAATTTCAGCCTCCATGCTAAAATATTGTTTATCAAATGCTGTCTCTGCACCAGGAGTAGCTAGAATTATGACATCCAGTATTGCCTCTTTTCGCTGATATCATAGAGGTCTCACTTAAGTACATGATGTGCCTTGAACGTTCTTTGCAGTTTTACTGGCTCAGTCCCAAACATACGAACCCGATCATTAGAGATTAGGTTTAATAACCAAACAAATATTGAATCCTAACTTCTATTCCAGAAGTCTGTTATAATCACCAGCGTTTTTTGAGCCTTTGAGAATTTTTGAGTCTGCATATGCTTTGTGTTTTCCTGGTTATGGGTTGTGCTGTGAAAGGAAAGACTAATTTGAATGTTTTGCATCTTTCCTCTCCCTCCATTTGACTTTTGTTTTTTTTCTCCCATCTTTTACTTCTAGTACGGGGATGTTTTGAATGTGATTGTATCGAGCAAGAAGAAAGGAAGCGCTGTAGTTGAATTTGCAACTGTGAGAGCAGCTGTAAGTACCTAACTCTTCCTCACTCAATGCTCTTATTTCATTTGTTCAATAATGAAAATCTTTTCCAAAGCAGATTTTTTCATAGAACCACATTTCTTTACCACTCATTCGCCTCGAAGTCCCAGGTCACCTGCTGAGTTTGATTATTACTAAGAATGACACCTGTCCTAGACTTCCCAGTCCCAGGGCTGTCTCTGCAACCTAAACTGATGATTTAGTCATCCTGTATAGTTGAGATCTCTGCGCTGATGGGAACCAGCAGACGGAAGGACTTGAGCCACCTCATTGTTCCACACTGTCTGGATCCTCAGGCCCTCTGTTGTGATGGTGTACTTTGTTGTTGTGGTTTCCTGACCACGGCGTGTGGTTTTCCTCCAGAAAACATGTCTGCCAGTCTGCTGGGATCTGGGCACAGGTTCTGTGGTCTCCGCCTGCCCATCTCCATGTCCCTGCCAGTTACAATCCACCTTTGTCCTTTTCTGCATGTGGTTTTCATATGTAAATTATACAAATTATCCCTGCACGCAGGTGAAAGATGGATATAACACTTTTACATACAATATGTCAGGATAAGGAGGATTAGCTTTCGTATCCCAATATATCCCTAATTCTTTATTAAGCAAGCTTTATCAAGAAAAGATCTCGCCATAAAATATGTTTGTGGACATGACCTGTTCTCTCTTGATGTCTATCATACCTATTATACCTATTATTTTGTGTCTTTAGGAGCTGGCCGTTAAGAATGAATGTGGCCTGAGTGACAACCCATTGAAGATTTCATGGCTTGAAGGACAACCAGAAGTTGTTGCTCCAGCGTCACAGCCTGGCCAGTTCATGTCTACACAGGTACTGGTATAACCTGAAAATGCATTGTTGGAATTCCCTCTCATTAAGCACATCAGCCCTATGTTACAAAATCTTCCCGCGTACACTGCTTCCAACATAAATACTATTTCCTAAACACTGTCCCACAAAGAGAGGTATGTAAACCCTCTGAGGTTTTATTTTTGTATCAGTGGTGCAAATATTGCACCAGTGCTTGCACTCCTCCTTTTTAGCCTAGAACAATGTGTTTGGTTAAATGGGCCTCAGTTTATTTTCTTTGGAGTGGCGAGGCGCTGGCCCGGCACTGGCCCAAAGCCCCCAGTCGGCCGCTCATTAGTGGGTCTGACTTGGAGGACCCCAGGAATGCTGTGTTACACATAGCAACCAGGAGAAGCAGTGCGCTATAATGGTGGCCTGGCACGTGAGAGTGACTAAATGCCAGCACTGGTGCCAAGTGAGCTTGTGTCCCCATAGCTCCTGAAAATAAAACAAAATGTTTTGTCTCTGATTTTCTTTTCTTTTTGGTTATTTATATTTTAGTATTTATAGGCCGTAAGATTCCTGCACGAAACTAGTATGTTTTATTGTGAAAAACTATTTCTTACCTAGATGGAAATATGTTGCCTCCTGTGATTTGGAAATCACAGTAGTCCGTATTGTAATCTTTTTAAAATGTATTTTGCATGGCTAATATTTTGTCTTTTGCTGCCAACACATATGCAGACACCAAAGGCACATTAACTCCTTTCCTGTCCAACGATAATCTCATTTTGGCTATATCTACTGAGAATATACAGATTTTCTGTTTTGTCATTGGATTAGTATGAAGTAGTGTTTTTTTTCTTTTGCCATGTACATTTTGATACTCCGATGTTGTAATCTTAACCTGTGTGAGATTGCAGATCAATAGACTTGTATGACCTGTACTTGTGTCTCCAGAGCTGCCATTGAACTGGGTTTCTCCCATCAACCAGCGCAGTGTCTCAGACCCCCCTGTTGGGCTGTGAGACTCAGCCTTCACACTGGGCCTTGTCAGACAAATCTCTTTAAATGTTATTATGATAACCCAGTTTGCCTTACAGATATCCAAAGCTGATTGCTTCATTTTTTTTGCCCTGCATCCAAGAATGAAAACATTCCTATGGCAGGGTAATTTTCAAATTAGCCCTCAGCTAATACTTCTCACTAAAGAGGCACCATGACATAATGGGTGAACCGGTGTGGATAGTAATGTTGATCCACATCTGGCCTGGGGTCAGTGGACATGGGGGGGCATTTGAGAAAGAGAGATAGAGGTAATAAGAAGCCAGAGCCTTGGAGGTCCTTCTCCTTGGACTCTATGTGAAATCGAAAAATCAGATCACTCTCCTGTCATCTACCCCTCCATCACGCCTCCACACCAGCCAGCTGCAATCACATAGGAGAAACTTGGGCGAGGACTTGCTTCTTTAACCTCATCAATCCAAACACAGTGCTCAGAGAGTCAGGGTCACAGGGGAGCCCAGAGAGACACACATATGACTTCAGCCTCAGCTTCAGTTCCAACTCTGTGGGGCTTAATAAATGACTCTGGGGCCAATGTGAGGGACCTAATAGAGTGGGGGCCGCAAATTCCCCTTGAAGCCCCCCCCCCTCAGGGTCCAGAGACCTTGAACATTACTTTGTTATACTTTGGTGTGTTAGATTCTCACTGCTCCCACACAGAGACACCGAGGAGACCTGATAAGTCTGTTATTATTTTGCTTATCCAGAGAGCAGATATGACATGATTTATAATGGGCCCTACTGCAGTCACCCAGTTTTTCTCACCGTGGATATTAAAAATTTCAAAATAGGGAAGGGCCACATCTTCCACACCATGTGGAATTGCTCCCTATGCTCTTGACTTAATTCAGACCTGTCTTTTGGGATAAGATCTAGTTTCATCTCTATTATTTGTTGTGTCTTTACATCTTGACATAATAAATTATCAGAGTGAGAGATTGGGAAATGGGCAGGCTTATTAAAGAAGTGTTTAAGTTAAGTGCAAGCATTTGTTTTAGCATTGTAGTGTACACAGTTGCAAATTTCAGGGAATCCTGAATGAGTCATGATGCCTGAATGAGCCTGAAGTAAAATAATAAACAGTTGTTTTATATCAGTTGTGGCCTGTGTTTGATAACAAAGCCCACGCATGGCTCAGACACTGTACATGTACAGTAATTTCTGTGGTTTTCTGAGGGCTGTAAATAGTTGATGCATCAAAATATGATTTCACATGTGTGGCCAACTATATGGATTCCACAGAGTATGACTTGTAATTCATATCTCACCTCCCAGACTGCTGCGGATATGGAATCGCTATCTAAACATCTGCTTTGTCACTGCCAGATGTAATGTTTTTGTCTCTGGAGATGTGATGCCATCATTAATCACTATGAACCTTGATTCACGGTTTATTGTGTAGTTTAGCATACCATATTATTTTAAGTGAATCTATCATAAAGGTTTTAAATTTGAGCTCTCTATGCCTGCTTCTTCCATCTAGAGCCGGAGTTCAGGCTTGTCACGACACAAACCAGATGCAGCAGATCAGCTATTCTGGGATTGTTTTTCCAGCCCGCCAGTTTGCAAGTGCTTGAAAAGAGCACTCTCACCTAAAATAGCCCCCGAGTCTGGAAGAGATGCACTGGATGTGGCCATGTAGTTGGCATATTCAACCCTGGCCTGACCTCTCTCTGAATGGAGATAATGGACATCTAGGAAGTAGATCAGCATGCTGTTTTATCCAAAGGCAGCATATAATGTTATGATTGGTTTGTACCTGATGTTATTTTTGCATTCCAGGTTAGTATAGAGTAGAGAGAGACAAGTAATGAGTTTGGGGTGATAAATTGTGTATAACAGGACCCTCAAGGAACAAAAGCAGAGACCTCACAGTTTATAGAAAGGATACACTGGTTTAGGAAACCTCGGAGTATAAAGACGTGTTTGCGTTTTCTCATTAGACATGGAATGAATTGCTTGGTGTGGTCAGAATGTCAAAATGATTGTGTTACGCCCAAGTACGCCCACTTCATCATCCGTATCATGAGAAGGGATAGCTGTTGTGTATTGGCTTGGCACTAACTGTCCTATAGCATGATACAGACAGCATAAACAATATCAGTTTCACAAAATCCCCTTTTGTGTGAGAATCCATGTGAAACCATGCTGCATATTTCAGTAGCATCAGGTTGTACTGGGAGATGCAATTATAGTCCAAGGATTTGCCAAAACAATATTTTTAGTTTTTTAGTTAGTGCCTGACAAAATAAATAAATCATAAGAGCTACATTTTAGTGAGATGACAGGGTTTCTAGCTATTCTCTATGACAGCAAGTTTAGACTTTTGGAGGGAGAGAAGTGGTACCAGATGTGATTGGGATACTTCACAGCTCGGCCAGTTTGTGCAGCGCAGACAAGATAATTTGTCTTCAATTACAGGCCCTTTCTTCTCACATCAGTCATGTGGCTGAACACTTGCTGAGCTCAAGTTTATGTAATTCCTCACATTAAGGGCTCTTGTGCAAGCAATGTAGTCATTGCGGCCAAGGACTTGTGCGATTGCAAGAAGGCTTTTTTCAGAAAAAGCAGTCTTTGAATATGCTAATTACTGAAAGTGATAATGAATAAGGATAATATGTGTTTTCACAAAATTTGTTTGGGGTTTTCTTTATCAAATCAGGTTGAAGTACATGAAATACCAAGATTTGATATTTATTGTGGTACTTGTATGGTATTTGTTTTTTAAATATTGTTTTTAAAGGGGACCTATTATGCTAATTTCCAGCTCTATATTTTTATTTCTGGACTGCACTAGAGTAGCTTTGCATGATTCACAGTTTCAAAAAATTACTTATCTTATACTGGCCCTTAATGCAACCCCTCAGTTCAGCCTCTGTCTCTAACAGGCAGTCTTAGCTCCTGTCTCTTTAAGGCCCCCCTCCTGATCAGCTCACTCTGCTCTGAATGGTGAGGGGCAGCTGTATCAGTTGTGTTATATATATATATATACACACACACACATATGTATATGTATATATATATATATATATATATATATATGACTGAAAATAAGGAAAAACATAATGGGTCTCCTTTAATTGATTAAAGTTGTCTACCCATGTTCTTGCTTAATAATTTGTTTGCACAATATCTGTCCAACATTGCACAATTCTTCCTTCTCTTGTGAACAAATTAGCCTTTGGTCATTAAGGTGGGGAAATTCTGTCTCATGTTAAGTCTGTATTACTTAAAGGCTCTCTCTCCTGCTTATCATACAAAAGTAGCCTCTATAGATAAGACTGCCAAATTGCCGGCACACCCTGGTTACCCATTGAATGTCACTGCCTTGTGACACAGGTGTGCCTCAGAGCAGTGCATGCCTAACAGCCCAGCAGTAGCTTCAAAGTCCAGTTTACTGTAATACAGTATTTGTGGCTCTACACAAAACCCTGCTTGACATGCCTGTGTAATTTAGGCTTTTGTGTCTCTCCACCTTGAAATAATATTGTTCTGTTTGTTGTGTTGGATACTTCAAGGCTATAATTTCTCTAGAAACTGTCAGGTATAAGTGACAGACAAGGCTTATTGCTCCACAGTGGCTTTTGATGGTTAAAAACGCCAAATAAACGTCAGTCTATCAGAGTGTGTAAACAATCTCATACAAACACTCTAAAATGTTGGCATGAGCAGTTCTATTCACAAAACCATCAATCTTGGAATTTGAAATACATTTTTCTTTACTTCCCCAAAATACAATACAATAGAACAGAGTACATTTTTCAAAGCAGTTTTTCACAATCTGTTATTTTCATGAAATATACAAGAAACAGGGGAAATGATATCCAGTTTAAAATGGGACATGTCAGAACAGATATACAGTGCAGACGTACCCACAAACATGGCTGTATCTGTTTGGACATGCATAGAATTTCTAAATCCATTGCTAGAAGCGGGACACTTGTGGTTCGTTTATTTTGCAGCGTGACCCGTGGGGCTCTTAGGAATTTGACTGGTTCTGGGTTTGCCTCACAGCCTTTCCTGGCAACCCCCCACTAAGACACAGACTGAGGCCCTGTCCTCTCTTCTCCTTAGACCTGAGGAAAATGAACCTGGACTGTCAGGAGTAGTATGCACAAATCTCTCATTAACCATGCATGCTTACTTGTGCATGCGTGTGTTTCTCTTTACTTGTGGGCAAGTGTATGTGGGATGCAAGTATGTATTTTTCACGTGTCGGGGGTCTGTTTGGTCAGAAGGTAGTGTTTAAACCCTCATCAGGACTTTTGCTGCAGTAATGGATGTCTCTGGTCCTCCTCCCTCGACACCCCCTGCATATGTGGAAGTATCGTGTTACCCTTTACCACTTTCCTTCTCGTGCGCCACTCACCAGAGTATTGGACTCTGATTTGCAGCTAAGAAAACAGCCTGTTCTGGCATTTTTTTTTTCTACTGAGGTCTTGGACCTGTGGCCTGGCTTGGTCTGCAGCCCAACCTGCCACCACTGGCTGGCTTTTATTGGAAGCAGAGCTAAGTGTTTGTTTTTACTGCATTGTTGGGAATGAGAGATGGGGGGTACCTTGGTCTACCTTTGAGTGGGGCCTCTGGGATGCGTGCGGAGGAAAAATTGCCCTCTGCACACAATAGATTGGCAAGCACACCAAGAGCCAAGACATCACAGCTCGAGGACCTTGGATTCCAGCCGCAGCTTTCCTTTTCTTAAACACAACACTCTTAAGTCTTAACAGCCGTCTTCAGTGCTGTGCTGTGTGGTTAGGGGAATTACAATAGCAAAGGAGGAAAGTAAAAGAAGGTTAAAATGTCCAGCTTCAAGTTTGACATCAGACAGAGTTCAGTCATTAACTTAATCGTGTCTATCTCTTCAAGGGGTGAATCTACGGAGAATCATAACTTTGGGATCATGCTCGCTGTTCATCTTAGAAGTTTTCAATGGTATCTGATTAAATAAAAGTAACATTTTTTTACTGAAATGCTGAAGAAAGGCAACATTTTTCATCCTGTATATCAGTCTTTCCAGTATAGTACTTTACCTCCGTTAAAACTTAGGTGTTACAAGATCTCTCCACAGGTCACTTGTAACTGCTTGGTACCCAGGAATCATAGGAACCGATATCTCCAGATTTATTTGAACCATGACCTCTTTAGGATACTGGTTTGTCCATAAAATCAGAAGTGTGTCCCTCAGAAGGGTTAGAGTTAGACCCCTCCTCCATATTCCAATCTCATAGTAACGTTCAGTAACTATATTATTTATTGTTGGAGTTTGTCCATCACCTGGAGAACATCATCCAGGATTGAAGGACCCAGGTCAAGGCTAAAGGAAAAGCCACTGTCCTCCTCCTTCTGCTGTCCAGCAGGTTTGTCACAGGTCACTGTGGAGTCTCCATCCTTGTCTGAACTCAGGCTGCCCTGTCCAAAGCTGTGAGTCTGATTTGGAGCAACATTCCCTCTTTGGTACTCATCCTCCTTTTCCATCTCTCCTTCCTCACTATCCAGCAGTGGCATAGAGCTGCATTTCTTCCTCTTATGGGAGGCATTGTGCTGATGGCCCACGGACCAGTCAGGGCTCTCTGAACCCTCTGCCTCATCCAAATTCAGACGAGGTGGTTTTGGCGGTGGAGAGCATGCCAGAAAGAGGTTCTGCTCACTCTGGGAGCTTTGTAGAAGCAGGCTGTGGCCCATCTGTAGGAAGGACAGGTCTCCAAAGCTGTCTGTATGGGCATCGTTTCCAATATGTGAGATGTGGCGGAAATCAGCCAGTGGTAGGCTGATCATGTTGACAGACAGCACCTCCCTGCGTTTTGAGTTTCTGCCGGACCAACGACCAGAGGATGGCTTTCTGTACAAGGATGTTCTAAGTGGCATCTTGGCAGATCTTTTTAATATAGGCTTGAATGTCCTTTTGTTATATCCTCAACAGTCTTTGTGTCCTTTTGTATTTCCTCCTTTTCTTGATAATGAATTCTTAAGAAGTGGTGAGGCTTAAAAACATAATGCCATCTGCAACAAAACACAAGAAAAGAGGATTATAATTAAACAAATGTACGTCAGATACCAAGTTTCCTTTGAACATTTTTTTTATAACACTTTTGATAAATCCATTTTTGTTTACTCAGGTTTCACTCTCATCATGTTAGAATACAAAGCAGGTCTGTGCGTGGGCTTGTCATGTAAGTCAGCACCAGATGTAAGTGTTGGACTGTATCAGTCGGCCTTATGTGAATCAGCAGCTATTGTTCAGAGATTGCACCTGCTCCACTTGATTTTGGTTTAATGAAATTCAGTATTATTTGGCAACAGAGGGATGTTCCAAAATTGCTTTGAAGCTTTCATCTCTAAATATTTACTTTTCAAATCCCAGTTTTTTCCCATAAATGCAGGTGTGGTCTGCTGTCTATCTTCCAAAGGAAGTTTATTAGCCTACTTAAGACTTCCAGTAAGCAAAGCAACAAAAATGCAGATTCCCCAGTGGGAATTGTTATCCTGCATGTAAGTACATAGCATCTCTTCACATTTTGTTTTGGTGAAATGTAAGTTTTTATGGTAATTTCTGTAATAGCTGAGATGCAGTCTGTTTATTTTATAGTGATGTGAGAGTTATGTAATGACTCTAGATGTAAAAATTAATAAAATTTTTATTCCATAAAAACAATATGACTTTAGGCATTATATTTAAAAAAAATAGGCTATCCATTTTCTAATGTACTTTGTGGATTTTATATTATTAAAAATTCACCTCCACCAACAAAACTTAAAAAGAAACATCTTGGTTCAAATGAAGCAATACTATAACACTTGTCAAACTTTGTTTTAAAAAAACAACCATTTTTGCATTCTGGGACCTGTAATCATCATCATCATTTATTGACTAACTCAGTTCATCAACGTTGGCATGCCGATTAGATAATCAGTGTCTGTGATTTTACAGTCTCCCCAACAGCTTTGCCCACATTAGATCTGTGTTCGTGACTTGAAACACTCACTCTGTAAATTTGTAAGCCACTACAGCAAACAGGTTTTGTTGGCCTGTAAAGGTTTTATCGGCACTTAAGTAGCAGCGGGAGATTGGAGAGCGTGGACACAACAGCATTCCTTTCCAAACATGTCAGTTTGGCCAAGGAGGAGTCTTAGGATTTCAGCCATGAGTATCCAGTTCAGAAAACACTTCATGGCCAAGTAAAAATTCAAGAAGCCCATGAAAACAGATTGGTCAAGAAACACTTGTGAAATTATCTTTCTAAATGCTGCCATAAATGATCGATCTGTCTAATGGAAACACTAACCTAGATTTAAAAGTAATTGATTTGAAGATTTGTCTTTTCATGCAGTTGTCTGTTTAGTAGTACAGTTAACAATATAACAGGTAAAGATTGATTAGTTAGTTCTTACCTGTCTTCCTGAGAAAATACAAGATATTTGAATCCCACGCATGCACACACGTCTCTGTCAGGAAACTAGGCTGCGTCTCATACCTGTACACACTCACAAACTCTTCTTTGACATGATGGGGCTTGTTCAGCCGTTACAGAGAAGACCTTGTTGTACAACCTTGAGACAGAAACAGAGTGAGTTAAAATAGTGTTTTCCTCAATGACACAACCAAATCAACTTACACACCAATTTGTTGCATTTAAGACACAATATCCTTACTGCAAAGAGATTGACTCTCTTACCTTTGTCTTTACTGCTGCCTAGGTGACTGTTCTCAGTCCTTGGACATTTGATCCTTATTTTGCTAATCCTTCCAAGTGTAAACTCCCCTTTGCATTGCAGAACACTCCAGGTGTGTTGTCGGTGAAAGTCTTCTTTGCCAAAGAGATAAGCCAGGTGAGGTCAGAGTACAAGAGTGTCAAGGCATCCAGGTGGACGTTTTCTTTATTTTTTTTTCCTAAGGCTTTGCGTAGTTTATATTTGCACTTATTCCACTTTAGAATGGTTGCCAGCCATCAGATGATATCATCCTGATTGTGATGTGAATTGGCCTTTTAGTTATAAGTGTTAAAGTAAATCCTGCTGATTGGTTGGCTGCACCCATTACCAGAGGGAGAGTGGACGCAGGGTAGGAGCTGCTGATTTAATTCCTGTGATACTGAGAAAGATTGAACTGCAGGAGAAACTACAGCACACAACTCATTTTAACTGCTGTATGGTGTGTGAATGTGTTTGAGAGAAGGGAAGCGTGAGAGAGGTTGAGTTTGAATAGGTTAGTGAGTGTTCAACAGGTTGTGTTTGTGTCTGAGAGTGGGTGTGTTTCATCGTGTGTGTGCTTATGTAAAAAAAGGAAGTCTTAGTCGGTGAACAAACAGGTCAGCTACCCAGAGGTGGGGGTTAACTGGTCTCTAATCTCCATGTCATTGTCCCCCTACTCTGCTGATTTCCTGATTTCCTGCCTGCTGTTGGCTTGTCTAAAGCCCCTGAGTCCAGCCCACTCTACAGACCCTTCTGCCTGACTGGAGGCTTACAGCTTCTCTATATAATCAAAGCACACTATCGCACACAGACATGTATGTACAGGCACGCTGGGTTGCACAAGAGAGATAAGTTGTTGCATTTCTAATTCTCATGCCTCCAGCATGTTGTCTTTGCCTTTGGAATGCTATAGCAATACAGGAATGGAAATTGTATTGGAGCAGCAACTTTTTTCTGCTGTATGGAATTTGTCTTTGTTAAAAATAGTGGGGTTAAAGCATTTTTTTTGTGTTTTCACAGGCAGTAACTGGGATCACACATTTTCTGTTGTCTTTTGGTTTGCAAAGATTATTTTTTGGAATACAACTATTTAATCTTCAACAACTTGTGTCCCTGTGTCACACAGAGAGTAAATTAAAATCACCAACACACCATCATGCTTTGATATTACAGCCAAGTCTTATGTTCCAGCAAAAAGGAGGACGTGGCCCTGGATCCTTTTGTCTCAATGCTTTCCTCTTGTTTGCTAAACTTAAACATGCAGGGTGTGAAGGAAATGGACAAATGGTATCTTTCACTACTCATCCAGTCCTTTCAAATTGATCCAATAAACAATAGGCGTGCCGCCTGATCCTCTCTTGTACTCTGGCCCTGCACTCCAATGCCAGAACAGTCTGAAAGACCAGACACAATTACTCACGCAAATGAAATTATCATAACATTTACTCAAGACTGAAACAGAACATTTTTGAACATCTCTGTTCTGAGAACCCCCCTCCTTCCACCTTCAACCACAAAACTGCTTTCATGCTAGTAGACAATCAGGGTGAAGAGCTTGTGTTATCTACGGTATTTGGGAATGACCTCACAAGACCTGCTGTCTGACCAAGGTTGGGCTTACTCTGCTAGTTGTGTTGTCATGCTATGTAGCCTCTGGGCTGATGCGTTTAGCCATAGCTGGATTTCTGTATAAGCCTCTTCTCTAAGGCCTGACCATAGCGGGCAGTGTGGTTGATGCAACTATGCTGGGCCTGAAATCTGGGATGCTGCGTGTTTTTGTTGTTGCAGGATAAAAAGTGTTTCCAGATATTGCTTTGACTGGCGCTAGAAGCCCAAACTGAGGCTTTGGTGGATATTCTTCTGGCCCTTTGTTGTGTGTTCTCCAGCTTCCGCTGTATCAAGGCCCTAAAACAGACAGCGTTTAGGCAAGATTTACAACAAGCACTCTGTCTGATTCTTTCATATGAAAAACATTGTTAAATGACAACAAACATAGGACATACTGTACTTTGATAAAATTCTGCCTGTGGTACGTCCATGAATTAGCCTACTCAGAGTACTCAGATAGGCATGATAATAGACAGACAATTTTCTTTGCTGTGGTAGAGTACTGGACTACCAAATTTCTGTATTGATCTCTAAAGCAGTTCTTTTTTCTAGTAGCCACTCTTTGTAATTTCCTTTCATCAATTTTGGCAAGAAACATCCCAGTGTGCATTTGTCAGCATCCTAACCCTTGTCATCACTGTTTGTCTTCAAAGTGATGACTCAGTGATGAGGTTTTTTTGACAATGCTCCAACAGAGCAGCAGTCTCAGCAGTCTGGCTGCTAAGAGGAAGTGCAGACACTCAGTTGCATGATTGCCACATGACAGAGAGATCTGACACCAGTCAAAGTCCAGGTGTTACATTATTGAATCTCAAGTTCAGACTTATCAACACATGACAAAGCTTACAGTAGCCTCTAATCGACTCAGTCAGGCCAGGGACAACATAGGAAGAGGATGAATAAGCTAGATAATGAATGGAGAGATAAAACAGGTATTTCTGGCGTTGCACATTTGCTTCATGCTGTCCCCTCTTGTATAGACAACTGTCCATTAAAGGTAAAAAAAATCATCTACCAGAAAACAGTAACATAATAGTAATGTTTTGCTATGATAGAGAAAAATATTGGACTTGCTCTCCTTGTTGTTTTTCCTGGATGGAGTTTAAAGGGGACCTATTATGGTCATTTTCTGCTCTATATTTTTATTTTATATATTTAAGGCCCCCCTCCTGATGAGCCCACTCTGTTCTGACTAGCCAGCTTTCCGGAAATTAAAAGCTTTTAAATGACTACATAACGGGAGACTTTTGTTTTGAAGAATTTACAGGAAATGAAACATGTTCCTCACCATGTTAGCAGTGCTAAAAACCAGTCAACACAAGATATGGAGAAAATTATTCAGCAGATCAGTTAGAAATAATGCAAGGAGGAATAGCACAAACAGAAACAGCCACAGTGATGATGATGTTTGATGAAGAGCTGCAGATGACCAGCACACCTCCAACAGGTAAACACCTTATTCTACTTTGCCGTGCTGTGCAATGGAAAAACACTAACAGCATTCCAGCTCGACTCGAGTCATGGCTCGGCGTGACTACCCCCAAAACAACGGAAAAACACCACAATGTCAGCAGAGTGGAGTAGTGAACTTGTGCGCTGTGCATGGAGCAGATGACCATATACAGAAATCCGTCACAAGCCGACGTCGGCTCGGGCTGAAAGAAGAAAAACCTGTTGGAAACCAAGTGTTCAGAGCAGTCTGAATCCGGTGCTTTTTGCTCACAGGGATTACTTCTACATACGTTAACCTCATTATTTGATTTTGGCCACATTTAATATGAACATCCAACATTGTAACATTATATATACATGACTGAAAATAAGGAAAAGCATAATAAGTCCCCTTTCAAAAAAAAACATACATATACATATGCATAATTCACAACATACTGTTTTTTTCCTGTAAATGTGGGTGGTCAGTGTAGGCTGAGAATGTACTGCCTTGTCTCTTGGCACAGAATCATTAGTAATTATTAAATCATGGCTGTGATATTTAGATTACTTTGCAGACTGGAGATTTGAAGTAAACAGTATGCAGCAGGATACATTCCTCTAGTTGTTTGTTCTGTACATTAAATAGATAAGGAGGCCTTGTTAACATGGGAACACAGATATACGCAGAGTAAACAGACATTTCAAGTTTGTGTATTTGGAACCGTCATTTGATTTTCATTTTTTCCTCCCCTCACAATGCCCAAGCTCTTTTTTGACATCTCCAAAGTTCAGACTGCATTCTTACCAGTCTCATGGCCCCTTTTGTTTTAATGGGAACTCTGCTGCAATCAGAGGGCTTTTCCTGGAAGGCTAGGATGTGAAAGACATAATTTTGCTTTTACAACGATGTATTGTTGGATATTAAAGAGGCCAAACTCCCACATCTCCCTATTCTAGGATCCCTGGGCTCATCCATCATAAAGAGAAATGCCAGGGCACCAGGAGTTCAGGTCTTTGCTGCCATTTCTCTTTTCACTGTTTATTTCCTTTGCTTTAACAGTTTCCAAAGGCACTCTTCATCTCTGTCCAACAGACCTCTATTCTGTCCAATACCGTGACTATGTACGATCACATGCATACACGTCCACACATATACACACCTACTGACATAGCACCTCACACCCTCTCCTGCCTTTTTCCTTCATTCTGAATGTAATTGGCTAAATCTGCAGTCCTCACGCAACTACAACTACCTACTATACACAGTATTCATTCAGGTACTGTACTGTACTTTTGGGTAAACAGAGCAATACACAGCGTCTCTTTTCTATTGCAGCCTGACTTTGCGATTTAGATTTTTTAAATATCTGTATTTTTTCATATGGTAAATATATTTTCTAGTGTATTTTCAAGGATGTAATTTCTGCAGTTTGCATATGAAATAATTGACATGTATAACTGTGGTTGTCACAGTCAATGTATTAGTATAATAGATGTATTGTAGATGTAGAACACTGCATCTGCAGACGTTTTCTATTCAGACATATCGGCTTTTGCTGTCCAATCAAAGGATGTGTTGTACTAGAGTTCCATTCAGAAACCAGATGTTCTCAGGACACGCGCATGTAAAGGGTTAAATACAGGAAGTAGATTTGGGCCTTAATCTCTGTGTAGTGTTTGTTCTTCACTAACAAAAACATTATAATAGACCAGACCTTTGGGGTTTCATGTCTGCTGAGTCTTATAATGAATGATGATTAATCCTCTACCATTTACAAAGCTTAGGTTTTGTCTGCATAGGAATTTCACCTTGGCTCCAGTGTTACATGTGCAGCACCTCTGTTTGTTTGAGTTAGCAGGAGTGCTTGGGCACACAAACACAGACAGACAGGCAGACACACACACACACACACACACACACACACACACACACACACACATACACACATACACACACATACACACATACACATACACATACTTGCACACAAATGATCTCTAAATCTCTAAGTGTTCACCTCTCATAAATCACCTACTCCAAACCTCAGTGACGCACACACACATAGAAACCCACACTACGCCACCACACCACACACATACACACACACCAGATGAATAGTTCCTTGATTAACTTCACCAGAGTGCATTAGAGGCAGAAGTGTTAGTCTTGACCACAGACCAGGCTTGTTAGAGAAAAAAGATATTTCCTATTTCTGTTTTTTTTGGCATTTTTGCCCCCATTGGACAGTGGGCAGTGAAGAGGCAGACAGGAAACAAGGGGAGACAGAGAGATGGGCATGACATGCAACAAAGGTGCCTGGCTGGAATCAAACCACGGACGTTGCGGTTATGTGGCATGTGCAGCAACCGTTTGGCTACCGGGGCGCGCTGCAATTTCTTCATTTGGCAGTAAAGCCTGTAAAATTCCTTCTTGGCTCAGTGACTGTCTAGTTAGAGATATCTGATGACGTAAATGAATAATCCAGTTATCATATCTGAACTTGTAACCTCTCAGGCTGCAAGGTTAAGAGACAATAAGCATCTAATGGCAAATATACAATCTAAAAATGTTTTAAAAGTCATCACAGCTTAGTTTCAGTTTGTTAAGTACGAGATTAATCATGAGGCATTAAACAGTTAAAACAAATGTCCTGTGAGAGGTGTTAACATCAGGCTTTTAATGTCCAGTTTAATACTTTGATGGCTTCAATGTTTATCAGGTTGCTGCACAAGCATGTGTTGTCTGTTTGTCAGGTGTCTCTTTTTGTGTCTTTCCCTTATGTTCATTTACATTCACATTTTAGACATTGAGTTGTTTCCAGGCTGAAAAAGATACAACAGTAGAATAAACTTTAGTTCCGAGGGACAGTGTCACAGCATCCTTTACTGACAGAATGAAACGGTTATTAGATTGGTATAATCTTATTTGATAGAGAATACTAAATGAGCTGCAGAGAGATGTCAGAAGGGAGTTTTGCTCTGTTTCTTTCATGTCTGTCCCAGTCACCACATCTCAACCCAACTTAACTTTTATAGATTTTGGACCAACGTGTTACAGCGCTCTGGAATAATGATGTTCATCCATCCAGTTGAGTTCCGGAAATTTATGTCAGTTTGACTTAAATTCGTCACCCATCTGTGTTTGTGAAATATAATAGGCAGTCATACCAGTTCATATCAGCTTTCCTGAGAGGTTTTTGTATGTTTCTCACAAAATGGCTGAGTATGCATTTGTGTCCGAACATTTTTTTTTAGAGGAAGAAGCCCCTGTCTTTAGCTTTTGATAATTTGTGAAAAGATTCTTTTCTTGTTTCCATTTTGTCTAGATAATGGCAGTCTCTTCTTAAAGCAGCACTAGTCTACACTCTTTCTTCTTCATACAATTACTTCCTCACTCAGTCACTCAGTCACTCATGCTCACATGCTTGCATACTCACACAAATCTCACACATACAGGAATGGTGTAATGTGCAGCTGATCTGACCACTTGTGCTGGGAGAACAGTGGCCACCTGCGCTGCAAGATACCTCCTGTTGTGTGTGGGAAAGAGTCTGAGAGTGTGTGTGTGTGTGTGTGTGTGTGTGTGTGTACGCGGCCTGACTCACAGCACTGGTGGTATTCATGATGTCATTACTGGCCTGGGGTCAGACTGGGGTGTGCTGTTTGGAGGCCTAGCCGTGCGCTGATGTCACATTGCTAATCCTCAGCTTGTTTGTGTGTGTGCATGCGTGCGTGCGTGTGTGTGTTTTACTACCATCCTACCTCCACAGTGGCCTCGCACCCTCCTCTCTTGGCTTTGCACGGGGGCCCGTTGTTTGTGTTCTGCGGTTTCCTACTCACCCTGGGCCCCAGTGTTACTGCAACACACACACACACACTTGTGTATGTAGACACAAAGTGTTAAGTTACAGAGTGATGCACTGGCTAAACATGTACATTGTAAGTTAGCACCCCAGGCAAGGAAACATCTCTCATCCTGAGAAGAAATGCGTCACACTGCCCATAAAGCACCTGTTAATGCTCATAATTACCATCCATCATTAGCCCAGAACTGTGCACCAGTGACCACACCGGGTATAGAATAGGTTATATTAATTCTGACTGATTTCTCAGTTGTACTTGAGTTTTGTGACCAGTAGAGGGCAGGGCAGAGTGGACATATATTTGCTGAAGTGGAGGGAGCGTTTTCACCAGGCTGCCTGTATACATGCTTGTATTTTGTTTAATTTGAAGATGCAAGAGTTGTTTATTTACCTAATGGCGTTTGCGTGATATTTCATAGTTACGTGTCAGACGAGGGCTTGAGCTCACATTACTGGAATGATAATAGCAGCTTTCCTCAATCCAGGGGCGGGGTGGTGAGGGGAGCAGGGGGTAACTTCCCCTTCGCCGACCCTCTCTTCTTCCTCCACACTTACCCTCTTTCTCTCAGCACATGGATGCTGGAGTCCCCGTGATGTTTTCCAGATGCCTTAGCTCAGCGAGCACACTGACAAAACCTACCTCTCCTCTTCAAATCGCTCTCGCTCTCTCCCAGTCCTTCATGCACACACTCACTCGCTCTCTCCTGCAGCTCACTGTCTTGTTAAAGAGACACTTCCTTGGCCCAGCAGACTTCCTGGATATAATCTTATAAAACAATGGCTTGCTCTGTGGACACATGGATGTCCTCCCCCTTAAAAATGGGATGATGGTGTTTGTAAGTGCATGTGCATGCTTTAAATAAATGCATATTTATGCACATATAAACATTATCCTACTCTCCTACCTACTATATTTAAATATTTGTAGTGTCTCCTCATTCCTCTTTAGAGTGCCCCGTCTTCTGCCTGGATGTGTGTGTGTGTGCTGGCCTGTGTGTGGCATTTGTGACCGCACAGATTGTGGCCTGTGTGTGTAAGACGTCTGGCCTGTGTTCCACCCTGCTTGATTAGCCATTAGCCAGTGGCTGCCCTCTCCGATTCCCCCACAGTAAGAGAATCTCTCGCCATCGTCGTCCAAGCCCAAGCCCTTCAAAGCAATCTCACACACACACACGCAGTGAGAGCCGGGCGACTGCCAGGCCTAATCCCAGCTCTCATTTTAGGGTTTAATGACCTCAGGCAGCGGAATTACCCTGTCACAGTTGCTCTGCGGGCTGCTGTCTCATGCATGTTCACCCTGCCATCATACTCATGGTAACTGAGATGAGAGCATCCTTCTGAGTCCGCCTCTCATCTTCTCTGTACCCGCAGGCCCCGTCGTGAAAGCAAACAGAGAGTGAATGGTGACAGCGGTGTCATTCGCTCCATGTGTTGCCCTGTGTCGCTGTTGTCATGATATGAAATACTGACGTTTGACTTTATATGACTTCCTGCCAGTGTAATGGCTTGATGATTGCATATATGCTGATACATCTTTTATGTATGTTATAAAGAGAGGTAAAACAATAAAGACAAGTAGAATAAAGAATCTTTGAAGATTGTTAACCTCTAAGAAATTACATAAGGCTCAAATAACATAGAAACTTTACGAAATAGCTTCATATTATCAAAAACAGAAATACAGATTGACACTAAAGATTGTAATATGTGCAGTTTTTGTCTTACCATTTTCCATGTTAAAATTACTTTGTGTTACCTTTTTGACATTTTTTATCTGTCCCATCTCCAGGGCGCCCTGACAAATGAACGTGACTACGAGAGCTTGGTGATGATGAAGATGAGGCAGGCCGCAGAGCGACAGAGACTCATAGAACAAATGCAGCAGGAGGACGAGGATGAACCATAGCATGGGAGGATCCAGCTCGGTACCAGCCCGCAGCCATTAACTGAATACCTGTGTTAGGCTTTAGTTTCATAAAGCCTCTTATTTGTTTTGTTATTATTTTTGTATGTGATACACTGTGTACTAAAATAAATCTTTAATAACTAAAGTGAGACATTTTTTTCAAATCTGTTATTTTAATCAGTGTGTTGTGTCTTTCCCTTCATGAAGAACATAGGATGACTGAGGGAGACACAGAGTAGAGAAGAAGTGAGGGCTTCTGAAGGATTCAGTGTTAAAGCCTGAGGTGGTCCCAAAGGTAGGAGTCCTAATACTCAGGGTGCAGGGATGAATAAATACAGCTTTCTTTTTTTTTTTGGACCATATTCTATGGATGCCAAATGCATGTTTGCAGTTAGCTGGACTGTGTTGTCCTTTTAGCAAACAGTGCAGTCTGTTTCATACGCATATAAAATTTAACACAGTTAATTTTTAGTATTGTTAATCTGTTTTAGTCTGAACTGAGATGAACACATATTACATGTTACTTTATTATGGATATTTATGGAGGAAAATGTAACAAATTTGTAGCTCATTCATCGTTATATTATTGTACTGTAGTGCCTTGATTGTTACATCTAATCAATGCACTACTGAGCACTACTACATTCGTTGGTAAATTCTTATAAGACCTTTAGAGATTGAAGGCATCCAGTGACAACTTAGTCTTTGTTCATAGTGTTGTAAAAGAGCCAGAGGAGATTGGCCGTCCAACACCACACGTAATCAGAGCGGTATAATGATGTAATTTTCATCTGTCAGCCATTGTCTGGTTAGCTATGACAACTCATTACCTCATTACTGTAGCCAACCGTGTGTAATGTAAAAATCACTCTTTGTTGTCTACATACTCGATCAGTGAAATGAGTAGAGCATTGTAGCAATCCAAACCGCAGACCGTGCGATGTGACTACGTGGAAATCATTTCTCCCCCATGTTAAACCAGTAATCAGGCCGAGATCGGAGCACTAGGTAGGCTTTTATGGGAATTCTTGTGGGCTCACGTGATGAAAAGTGAACATACTCTGGAGGCCCTCTATTATAGATCTAGTGGTTTAGATGATTGTTCCCTGGGCTTTGTATACTATACTTTGTATAATATATCTAAAGCTCTCCTCCTGACTGAAGAGGCCTTGTGGACTGCACAGTTTTAAGGCTGCACAATGCTGTTCATTCAGCTCATGGTTTCTGTTCTGAGGTCGATGTGTGACTGAATATTGGTATGTAATCCAAGCTGCCCTATACAACCCATTTATTTTACAATACTGTGCAAAATAATGTAGATCAGTGATTCCCAATCTTTGGGTAAAGTCACTCCCATTCCAAGGGGTCACTAGGCAATTTAAGGGATAGAAAGACAAAATTATGGATGAATTATGTTTATTTTTTCTGCCTTTTTTCCCAATACTTGTGAAGTACTAGACACTACCTTTTCAGGCCTCTAAAAATCCTTCAAATGAAACAATCTGAGGAGGAAAAATCATTCTTTGTTTGAACTGCTCATAACCGATAATCACACTAAGTCCATAACTTGTGATGAGGACAAATAGACATGGATTCACTTTAAGAAGTTACAAGCCAAAAAGGTTCAGAACCACTGATGTAGATCATCAGTATCTGATCTGATCTGGAAAGGCCCTCATAAGTGACTAAATACTGTAACATGTTAACAAATTTTCAAATTGAGTCCAGTCCATTTAGCATAGCTTATAAAGCTTGGAGACAGGGAATAACAGCTGGCCTGGCTCAAAGAAAAAAAATCCCCCTGCTAGCAGTTCTAAAGCTCATGAATTAAGATGTTTCATCTCAGTTAATTTGTACGAAAAAACGAAGTGTAAAGACGACAAGTTGCGGTTTACGAGTGATTTTGACGCAATGGATCTGCTTGTTTTGGAACCCGGTCAACTTCTTCACTTCAGTGTTTCCATTTCACACACTTCATGGGCCATGAACCAGCTTGAATAGAAGTACATGCCACACTTGAGAAAATGTCTGTGTTCTGTCCTATGATACTGACCTCAAATTTCCTCTTAAGTTATTTTCTATTACTGTTCTAGGCTATTTCACAATATGCTTATGTAACAGATACCTAGAAGATACATTGTATTCCTTATTTATGTTCTCTGAAGTGACATGCTACCGCTCTGTGACCCACATTGAGTCAGACCTTACATTGCCAGACTGTTGCGGTCACCCCGCGTTTTGTAATAAGGTCCTCTCACTGTGGAACATCTATCCATCTAAATAGTTTTATTTTTCCTGTCCCTTGAGGGACTATGGCGTAATGGTGTGTCTGTATTTTTAGGGCTGTGTAGCAGTGCTTTCTCCTGCCATTGTGTTATTCAGGAGCCACATGGCAGCTTTGCAACATCCAACCCAGTCATCCATCTCCCTGCCACTCCTGCGTTGCCCTGCCATGGCTCTGTTACACAATGTCCAGCTGTGGAGTGTAGTGGTGTGGTGGGAGACATCTGCTCCTCTCCTCCTGCAAAATCCCCTCATCACATGGTTTTGTTTATGCATAGTCTTTTTCATATCCCGGCAATGTGAAAAAAATCCCAGAAACACACAAAATCTGTCCAAATGACAACAGAGGAAATACAATTACAGGAAACACATTCACCACCAACCCTGCCCTGAGCCCACAGTGGCTTGTGCTGCATGCGAACCAGGATGGGAGGATGAGCCTGTTGTACAGTCTGTGCTATCAACAATTACAGCAGAACCTTGGAATCTTCATAGCACCTTCTTCCTCTCTTTCTTCCTCACATTGTCTGCACTGAGGGTGTCATGTCAGTGAATGCAAACAGTATCTGGAGCTTCCACGGTCACAGGACTAGGAAGCACCAGCACCTTTTGATCTTTAGTGCGGAGGTGGAAGCTAAGTCATGTGTGAGGCAGCAGGTCTGGTAAGAGTTTGGCTGTGAGCTGGCTGGCAAAGGCTCTAGTTTGCGGATTAGTGATGCAGGCTGGCCCCAGACATGCGCTGGCAGACCTGGGGCTGTAATGAAACCACCCAGTGTTTTTTGGCTCTCACAGGCAGACTCCTGCACTGTGTGCCTGCAGTGCTAGTGCCTCATCTTGGGGCATGCAGCATCCCTGTAAGGTGCCACAGAGCTAGCACTCATAATGATTTTTTTTTTTATGTGTCATGTTTGTTTAGTGTCTATTCGATTGATTATCAGAAGACAAATACATGTGTTCCATTTTGTCTGCGGTAAATCTTACAAAAGATTGCAAATTGTTTTCTTTTATTAATAAGTACACAAGCAATTCACATCATTACATCATTTAATCATAAGCATATGATACACTAACAAAAACATCTTTACACAAATATATCTAGCATAGTTGTTTATAGGGAGCAGGGTGAGGCTTTTTGTATGAGATGAAATCTTTTATATTTGTCTTTAATCAAGTCCTACTGCCAAATTACATATTAACAGTAAAACAGGCCATCACTTGTACGCTTGTTCACCACTAGTAAACAAACAGTAAACAAACAATATTGGCAATGGGTCTTACAAAAGCTCTGAAATGTGGTTTGGAAATTGGTGACCTATAACCTAAACAATATAATCTGAAACCTTACGTCTCGGATAATCTCAATTTTTAAAAAACATTTTCATTTGACAATAGGCTGATTTTTAACAGCCTATACATTGAATATACAGGAAAGAACCTAAGTTAAAAAAAAAAAAAAAAAGTCGATTAAGTTCTTCAGCATGTTTCATTCACCTTTTAAAGGCTTATAGAGGTATTTGGATACAGTCAACACTTGCTCCATGATCAATCAGTCTGTCTCCTTGTGAAGGCACCACACCAGCGTCTGTCCCACTCCCGTCATTGTCATTACGCGGAAGCCAATCTTCTCCAGCTTGTCCAACACCAACCGAGGTGGGTCGTCCACATGGTACTCGGAACTAAATGAGCATAAACACAAAGTTATTCCACTTTCCACAGATGTGGGATTTCTCTGTCTTTCGGTAAACTTTGCTCGGAGAGTAGAATGCTGTTAATTGTTCTGGTGCTTGTTCACTTCCTTCCACACCTTGGTTCATTTCCCAGCAGCATTTGAATCAGATTGCCAATGACAACACTTCCCTGATCTGTATTCCATCAGCTTGAATGGTTTATTCTAAATCTGCAATGCAGCAGGCTTCCTCAACCACATTGAGAGTTTTTTTTCCCTCTATGTGACCTGATCTCAGATCTGTTGTCAATATGTACACGTTAACTGCCAAAATGAAAGAAACACCACTGTTAAGCTCCTAAATATGTAAACAAGGCCCAGTGTAGGCACATTTACAGTTCACCTGGGAGTCCAGGGGATTTCAGCATTGGACAAGTGCCATTACAGTTTACTTGTTTACTATTCCCTGGTTGGGCAGTGGTGGTGGAGATGGTTTCCCAAATATCAAACCAGGAGTGAAAGTCTTCATCTTATGAGAGACATTAAAGTCTTCTTTTGTGGATGGATCTGTGTGTCAAACTATACCTACAAATCTCTCAGGTATTTGACTAGCTACTTTCTGCAAGTACAGTACTTTTTATGTCCACCCGCAACAATAACTAACCCTTCATATTGTCAATACTCACAAATTGTTTCCCAGCATAGTTGTTTTCCTTGCTCCCAAGTAATTCATGAGTGCTGGATCAGAATATTCATCTCCCACATTTGTTGGACCACTCTCCTGAAAAACAGCAATTATGTAGGCTACATTACATGTGACAACTGACCTAGACTAAGACAGGATGTCTTTGCTAAAACAATATTTGCTGCCTGTTATTTGTGCATCTCAAGTTGCATGTCACTGAATACACTTGCAGCCCTCTGGCAGGTGCGGATCATAATCTCCAATAACTGGACAGCCTAAAAACAGATCATCCAATACTCAGAGACTATAGAATTAGGTGTCTTGAGTCTTGCAGACAACAAAATGATCATGCGCAGTAAGAGGCCGACGACTGAGTAACATGTGTTTTTAATTTAGGGCACCAAAAAACACAACCATAGGCACGCTGCTCTGTCTGTAGCCTTAACTGTTTACTATTGCCAGCATGCAGAATATTACAGGCCGCTGCATAACTGTAATCTGCGAGTGACGACCTTGAGTGATTAGCAGCATGCGCAGTGTTGCGCAGCCAAATAAATAAATCACTGACGCTCTAACTCGAGCGCGCCTGCCTTAAAAGCATAACACGACTCGTTTACGGATGCAAGATACACACCAGTCTTATCTGCGTGCTGATGAGCATGTAAGGCATCCCTCCTCCCTGGCTGTGGACCGTTATTCCCCTGGGTATGACTGAAGAGGTTTCTTCTCAGACGCGACAGTCCCCTCTCCAACTTGCGCTTCTGCTGACAGCTCTTTGCGGAATGCGGAAACACCCACCGCCACGGACCAATCACAATTCCTCTCCCAGCATCTGTCAACAGTGCTGCCTGCTCAATACAGAGTCTTGCTCAACTGATGTAGACTAATCAGTAGTTTGTTGACATGTTGGTCAGTGTTCATGTACCAGAGGGAAATGGTTTTATTGCAGAGTTCACAGACATGATTTATCAGACAGTTTAATTAACCTGCAATGTTTGTTGTTTTTTTTTTTTAGATTTATATCTTCAGTACAAAAGCTGTAAATTATCTGTCGCTGGGAAAATGTAGATGTTTTTCCAGTTTTGTTTAGTTAAGCTTATAAGATTCAAGTTTATAAAATGGCAACAATAGCCAATTGCAATGAGAATTTTACCTCTATTCTTTCTTTATGCAACAAAATTTTGCTCATGCTGCCCCCTTCACAAGTCCACAAGGATTCAGCTTACGTGATGCATCTGCTAAAAAAAGGATATAAATGTGCATGCATGTATTACATTGGACCTACACTGTCTGGAACTCTAATTTCCTCCTCAGGGATTTATTAATTTCCTCCTCAGTGCAGCAGTAATAATTTTGGATCAGCCTTGTGACTCAGAGGGAAATGAAAGACATAGACCGTAGGCAATCAACAATGGCGGGGACTCTGATAAAATCAGTAATATGAATGTAATGTCCCACTGATGCCAGAAGAGCCCATCGGACATTCAGTTAGGCTTTTGCATGTTACGCTCGGTGGGAAGAGTAATTTAAAGCCTGATCACAGCTTGATATTGTGATGGTAGGCAGACATGAATCTGAGCAAACCACAGGTCATTCAGACATGCCCTGTACCACAATCAATAATACTTACCAACAAACTTTATTTACATTAAAGTTTTTTTTAGTTTTTATCATATATTTTATTTTACACTTGATACAGCTCTGTTATTCTGTATTGTGAGTTTGAATAGTGACTGTTTGTTTACTGCTAAAAGGATCCAACATAACAGTGTCATTACCACCTCCAGAAATTATCCAGAGCCTGTAATCTGTAGCCCCTTCATTCAGTGGGACACAGGTGCTTGTTGAGCCTTGCTGAGAAGATTGCCACCTACTGGCATCCAAAATCATTGAAATCCACAGTTTGTGTTTCTTGCCTTTTGAATTTATCCACCACATCTTTCACATTGATCACAAATTTTCACATACTGTGTGTCACTATTGATATTGCGTCCCCCTTTGGAAAACAACCACTTGTCAAATGACGAATTTGTATTTTGGCTTTCAGTAGTCTGTAAAATTAATGACCCTCCATCTGAATCATTTTCCAAAGAAAGGAGTGTTCCTGAGGAATGTGTCTTTTTTTGCGTTTTATCTGTCCCTGTTAACCTGAGACCTAGTTCAGGAAAGAAAACAGGAAAGCAGCAGGGTTGTCACTGAGGCCCCCCAAAACAAACCTGAGACCCCCCTCTTGCCGAAAGAACACTCTCTCCAAACATGTTCCTACCCAAGCCACTTCCTGTACTCCCGCTGTGTCTTCCTGCGCTGGCTCATCTGCTGCTGGTTATTGGAGTCCAAGGTCACCTCTTCTGTGACCTGCGGTGACAGTGGAGCGCGTCCCTGGTGGGTCCACAGGAAACAGTTTGATCTTTTGATGAGGCCTTTGCCTTCACCTTCTCAGCTTAAGTGTGATGGCTTGTTGCAGGAAGGCTTCCGTTAAATGATCTACTAGTATCATAAAATAGTCATCTGCAATTAAAAAAAAGAGTTCAACATGTATAAGTGAATGCATTTAGTCGTTCCCTTTTTCAGCATCTCTATACACATAAAAAGAACATCATAAGAATTGTTTATCTGGCTCTACTGTACAGAGCTCTTATAAATTAACAAATAAAAAGCAATGTCTACTGCAATTATAGCAAAATAAATCATGTATTGTAATATAATCATTAAAAGTTTTTTTCCTCTAGCAGATTTAGAAGCCAATCTGGGTCTCAGAACAAAAATGATCCCTCCCTTTTCTCACATACCCCACAAGGAAATGCAAGTTTGTGAGTGAAAAAACTGAAATATTTAAATGTATTCCATGCAGGACCACATATTTAACACGTGGCAATCAAACTAGAAGCAATCATTCTTAAAAAAAACTTTCTGTCTCATAATTTCTACTGCCTCAGACATCCCACACACAACATCCAGCTTCCTATGATAACTGATTTACTTGCTGTGAATATGTGTGGGTGAAGACATGCACTGGATAGCTTCACTGCTAAAGCAATCGCTTTAAATCACTGAGTAGGGACTGAACCGGGGATGGATTATACAGCAGGCAGTGTGAGTATATGATTTACTGTAGGTGTATGTCGGAGTGATATTCCAATATTCAGGAGACAGATTTAAACTGTGGGAGACCAGAGGCAACAGGCAGCTCTCTGATAGATTGGGTGTTAGGGTTATACACCATATAGGTTTACATCTGCTTAATTGTGATGAATTGCTGCATTGTTGAGCCATGTATTTCCTCTTGAGACTTTCATACTTTTGCGTTTCTTCTTGTGCGTGTGTGTCTGCATCTGCCTGTGTTCCCCTCCGAGGAGCTTCACAGTCCCTACTCTGCGAGGAGATACATCTCTGACCTCCTTTGCTGTTTTCCAGATTACACCGAGCATCTTACATAAAATGTCTCCAAGCCGCAGATATTACCCAGCAGCCTTAGCAAAGTTAAATTCTCCTTTCCTCCTCCTCCCTTTGTTTCTTCTTTTCACCTTAGCTCACCTCTCCTCCTACTTTTTTCATGCTGCGCTCACTGATAGATGATACCTCTGGTTTTAGGAATTACACAACACATCATGACTGTACGTACAACGCTGTGAAACATTTCAAATGCTGTCACCACGTTAGCATTTTGTTGAAAAACACCAGGATGCGGTTTCAGTGGTTGTGCATACTGGAGAGATTTGTTTAGGGAGACTTTCTCTCAGTGATTAAGAATAATGTCATCAGAAAATTGGAAAGACACGTTCTTACACACTGCACCTTTTCTCTCATCACCTCAGCTCAGAGCTTGATTTTGTGCGAGTAGCATGTCCCTATGGGCTACGACAAATGGGATCGATTGGACCATTAGTAACAGGAAACAACATGATGCGTAATAAACACAGAGGCGCAGAGGAGAGATTTAAGAGGGCTTGGATATATCAGATATATTGCCTGTCTCTTATCCTTGCCTTAACTTGCGTCCCACTGACCACAGCACTAATGTGCATTTGTAGGACGAATTATCACTTCTTAGACTAAGTTGCTTCTGGATGCTTTACAGAGAGGAAAAGAGAAAGAGACAGAATTGTTCCTGTCTTTATTTAACAGAAATGATCTTGAACAGGAGTCCTTTCAGCCCATCTAAAAAGGTCCAGGAACACTTTTAGATTTGAGCCTCTCAAAGTAGAAATCCCGTGCATATCATTTCACAGTGTGGTTAATTAAATAGATTATTTGTGAAGACATAAAGAATTTAGTCTCCTTTCTGCTTTCTTCCCCATGTTTTTGGATGGACTGAAAGGACTCTCCATCCTTGGGAAATCAGGTAGGCTTCCTAAAAATCTGAACTATCTCTCTTTAAAGACCCCAGCCTGACCACCACTTTTCAGCTCATTCATTAACTTTTATTTCCTCTCATTGCCAGATCATAAAAGTGTTTATTGCCATATATTTCCCCCCTAAAGTCGACCGTTTGTCTGAATATACTATACTGAAATGAGGTGAAATCCAAAGAAAACTAAGTGGACAATAATGATGCAGCTAAACACTATAATTTTGTTACTACTGAGGGTTGATAAAAAACAGTACATTACTATGACTAAGGTTGAAATTTAGCGATTAAAAACACTCCTGAAGAATGACTTTCTACATACAGTCAGCTTTTGGTTTGATATAGTTATTAGATTTAAAATGTAATAATTTTGATTAACCTAGTTAATTGGTGTTCAATAGACTTATATTGGTAGAGGTGAAGTTAAAGTTCAAGGCAATGACTGAAGATATTATATGATATTCTTCCAAAAAATAGTAGTTTGATTACTTGAAAGGTGTGTTATTTAAAAAGTCCAGAAAGTTCAACACCTAATATGATTGTCAGTATTCACATCATGTCAATATTTCTGGAAGGTACTGTATGTAGGGGCAGGGAGGTGGATAAAAAGTCAAAAGGATGGATAATTGGACAGAGAGAGAGGAATGACAACATGGATACATACCGCAGGGACGGAGTCACATCATGATTCCCATCAGGCCTGCGGTTATTATCATGTTTTCTATTATATGTTGCAGCATGTGGTTGTTGTTTATGAACAAGTCCAGCAGAGGTAATCTGCTCAGTGTATCACCGCAGCTTCACTGAAAAAGGAATGGCTGCTCTTAGAGAAACAACTACAGCAATGAACTTGGCAAGACCGAAGGGACAGCTTGACTTTGTTTAATGCATAACGGTAAGACAGCACAATAACTGCCCTGGCTGTTGCCCTTCAACATACTGGAGGAAGCCCTGAAAAGTTTCGTTGGTTTACACTGAAACATGTCTTAGCATCTGTACCGCACTGTGTGATGTGTCTCATGATGACATTTTGAATAACAGCTGCTTTATTGTAGCTCTTGATGTCATCAGCGGACAGGATTCAGATATTTCTCCTCACCTACTTACTGTTGACAATTTCTGGTGATCACTTGTTGCCATGGTTACTTGCTATCTAATGCAGAACTCTCAACCCAGTATGAGGGCCGAAGTGTTTTGTGATTTATTAGGACTATTAAATCCTAAACGAGCGTGCGTCAGCTACAGAAGCAGACATTACATTGTCCCATTCAAGGCCTTACATGTTTTTCCATTAATAAATCAGCAAATCCTTGAAAGGAAGAGCTCAACTGTCTGCTAAATATCCGGCTGGGAAAGATCTGTATGAGTAGGATATCCAGATGCATAGCAGTCTTTAATATTGTAGCCCACAGTCAACAGTATAATCACGTGAAAGAGGAAAACTTCAATAGCTGCAGCCTTGCCTTGCCCTGACAACAAAGGAGGAAAGAGAGTGACGGACGATGAGAGTCAATTATGTGACAGTGATGTCATAGGACTACTGGCTCTGATCAACGCCATATGTCTCATGCGGTTCCCTTGCTGTGCTTGGTGCCCCACATCCTTCACATCAGAGTCGGGATTTTCTGTCTGAGAGCAATTGGAAGTACAGGTGACACATACAAATTGTGTACACGCAATGATACAAACCTCAGACATATCAGTGAGAACAAGTTGTACATGAAACAAGTTATCACCAGAATCATTGCAAAACACCACTTCAACATAGGAAGACAATAAATTACCATCTGCTAGTGTGATTTTATTGTGTTGTTGTGACAAATAAGTAAATTACCATCTCGGGTCTGAATTCATTGAAGGGAATGCATCCGGAATCTGACCATTTAACACGTTTTCGGGGTTTTGAGGTATGTTAAGACTGGCCTGACTGTCGTGAGTAACTCAGTGGAAATTCTTGGAAGCACACATTTGTGCTCATACACACACACACACACGCAGGCTGTTATCGTTTTACAAGATGATAGATGAAGTTGAGGGCAGAAAGTCACATTCTTAAATGTAGTGTGGTGGGCATGGTTGCTGTGTTCCCAGACCAATAGCTCACTGACACTTATTTAATTCATAATTTGCTGCTTTATTACAAGCTTCTACTATAGCACAAGGTCACAGGGGAGACATGGACACCCACACTGCTACACACACACACACACACACACACACTATTACAGTACATGCTGTGCACTATTTCTGTTTGCATTTTCACTCTATTTCTCTGTCCTTCTCTCTATCTCTCACTTTATTAAACTGAGTGGGAGGTTGAGTAATGAGGCTTAACATATAATCCAGGCCTCCCTTACTTATCTTTGCTTGTTCTCTTCTTCGTTTTCACTCTCACTCTTTCCCCCCACGTCTATCTGCTTCTGGGAAAAGCCTGGTTTATCTTCAATACTCCTCTCATAGTTTAAACTGCATTGCATTCCTCATAGCAGTAAGTCAGATCCTCCTTATCTTGTATCAGCACTCATGTTGGTGTGTCACTTTAGGATGTTGTGGTGTCACAGAAAGTCTGCCCCATTTCACAGGAACTGGAGTTTAGAGATATACATATGTAAGGATATAAATAAGGATTGGAAATTTTGCTTTCGGGTGAAGAGCAGTAAATTAGTTGACTATTGGAACATTTTCCTTGATTTGGCTTCCCAGGACTGTAAAATGAACTTGTGTTCCAGACAACCTGGACAGATAAAGTGTCTATCCTCCTACTAAGAAAAGGGCAATGAAACACCATTTAGTGTTAAATCAACAACAAAAACTTCACTGAAAGGCCTAACATCACACAGCTGTGGACACACTGAGTTTAAAGAGTTCCATTGCTAGAATAAATTATGCAAAATACCATGATATTGCTTTCTTAGATGTTCCTAAAGATCTGATTAGGTAGAAGGAGGTGAAGGTAGGTGTATGTATATATATATATTGCACCATTTGTCCCTTACATGTTCATCTTATACATCACACCATATTATTTTCTAAATGTGTTCATTTTGCTATAATTTACCATTGCTATTGTAACATTGCATCACCTACTCTCCTGGGTCTTGTTTGTTTTAGCATTATGTTACAGTTTACATCAAAGCTTAAAGGGGAGGTATTATGCTTTTCCTTATTTTCAGGCATATATATAATGTCACAATGTCGGATGTTCATCTTAAAAGTGGCCGACGTGTCAATTAACGAGGTAAATGTATGTACCAGTAATCCCTGTGAGCAAAAAGCAGCAGCTTCAGACTGCTCTGAACACTCGGTTTCCAACGGTTTTTTCTACTTTCAGCCCAAGCTGACGCCAGTTCGTGATGGATTTCTTTATATGGACATCTGCTACATGCACAGCGCGCAAGTTCAGTGCTCCGCTCCCGGAGTAGTTATGCCAAGCCATGACACCATTCATCTTAAAAGTGGTAAAGTTTAAGTTTGGTGTTTTCACAGTGACAATGTAGACTACCCCATAGCCAGTGTCAATATTCAAGTTGAGGGCCAGCAGTATTTACTGTCAGTGGGAGTAATGAGTAAATGTCCTTACCAAGTGGTGTTAGGTAGGGATCTGATAGCCAGGGTAGAGGGAAAGGATCCCAGTGTTTCATGTGAGGGTATGATTGCAGTCACCAGGTCTAAACACAATGAGCACCAGTCAGAGCCACATCTAGGCTAGAGTGAGTTACTTTTTGCAGGCAGTAAAGTTCCTGAGGTTGAGGGATCCAGCCAGGGTTGTGCAAAGAAGCAGACAGTAGAGGAGACAGGATAAAGTGAGGGGAACAAAGATTGTTGAGCTAGCTCCAGAGCCAGAATGTGAGGAGCTAATGGTTATACTTGGTGATATAGCCCAGCTTCAAAAGCAGGACCTCTCTCTAGCAGCCCTATTTTCAAAGTGTGTCTTTGAAAATACCTCCCTGACTCTCTGTGAGTCAGGGAGGTATTTCTCCTAAAGGGTGAGCAACTGTATCATCGCAGCATGGTGGGAGACCATTTGGTTGTTACGAAGAGCTTGAGTCCCACAGTCTTGCAGCTAGCTCATTCTATACCTTGGACAGGTCACTTATGTCATCTCAAAACATTCTCCAGAATGACAACTTGTTTTCATTAGCCACAGCAGTTTGCTGACACAGTTCAGTTTTGCAAATCATGTCCACAGTGCCAGTTAACAGCAACAAGCAGGAAGGGTGACAGGGCTCCTCTATCATCATGCCAGTTATAGACATCCCTTTCTCCTGCATCTCCATGATATTGTAGGCCCACTGGAGAGGAGTAGCACAAGTCACAGGTATATTTTAGTGGTGTGTGACTATGCTACAAGATATCCTGAGGCATTCCCCCTAAGAAAGGTCAAGGCTGCCAGATTGCAAAATTCAGGTTACAGGTATTTCATGTTATCTTGTTGAAGGAATGGCGTGACAGACCTGCATCATCACTACAGTTGTGAGCTTGCATTGTGGTTGAAGAAGAGGAACCACAGGAGCAGTTCTTTCCCTCTGCAGGTGAAGAGCAGTCACTCCCAGTTCTAAGTCAGCTTGCAGCAGACCAGCAGGATGAACTAGAGGCCATCATGTCTGTTGAGCTCTTTAGCACCAAGCCCAGTTGCACAGACTTCATCCAACATGACATACAGCTCCATTGTCCCAACCAACAGCCCATTAGGGACACCACCTCCAGAGTTCCAGCTAATTTGGTGCCTGCACTGAAGCAGGAGGTGGAAGACATGCTTGCCATGGGGGTCATGAGCCATGTAGAGGTGAGTGGTGTAGTCCAGGGGTGTTGGTCCCCAAGAAAGATGACACAAAACAGAGATTTTGTATCCATTTCTCTAAACTGAATGCTGTTTCTGCTTTTGATGCCTACCCAATGCCAAGAGTAGAGAGGTTGATTGAACGCTTGGGAAATGCCAAGTATCTTACAACACTTGACCTTTGTAAAGGGTATTGGCAAGTGCCTTTGACTGAGTCTTCTAAAGACTTAACAATATTTAGGGTCCCTAGTAGACTTAATCATTTCAGAACAATGGCTTATGGTCTGCATGGAGCTCCAGCTATGTTTAAGAGGCTGGTGGATGAAGTACTGAGAGGAGCTGATAGCTACACTGTGCTATACATTGATGACATTGTGGTGTTCAGTGTGACATTGGAGGATCAAATTCAACACCTCTCTGATGTCCCTCAACAGATCCTCTAACTGGACTGATCATCAACGCATGCAAATGTCACATCGCCAAGACAGAGGTGGAGTACCTATGATACATCATTGGGGGTAAGGTCGGGTCATCCACCCTCAAGTGAGTAAGATTGAAGCCCTTGCTGCCTATCCTCCAACCACCCAAGAGGAAGGTAAAATTGTTCCTGGGTTTGGCTGGTTGGTACCGTCGCTTTATTCCCAATTTCTCTGCTAGGTCAGCTGTTCTTAGCGACCTGACCTGTAAATCCAGCCTTAACAAGGTCAAATGGACTCCAGAGTTTGATAATGCTTTTGTGGACCTGAAAAACTGTTTGTGTAATGAGCCTGTGTTGCAGTGTCAGATTTCAGCTGTCCATTTACGGTGCAGACAGATGCTTCTGGGGCAGAACTTGGAGCTGTGTTGCTGCAGGGTGGAGGAGAGGACCAAAGGCCAGTACAGGACACAGACTGCAAGCTCTTCACAAGGGAAATGAGGTATTCTACTATTGAGAAAGAAATGTTGGCGGTGAAATTGGCTCTAGACACTTTGAAGTATTATTTAATTGGTGACGAATTTGTGCTGGAGGCTGACCCTCGTGCATTGCAGGGGATGAAAAGAATGAAAGATTCCAATGCAAGGATTACCAGGTGGTATCTGTCTCTACAGCCAAATCATTCCAGTACCGACCAGGACACAAGAATGTTGTGGCTGACTTCCTGTCTCGTTCCTTTGAGGAGTGACTGTCTTAAAGGGGTCACTTACTATCACGGGTCTTGTCTGTATTAGCGTTATATTACAGTTTACATCAAAGGTTAAAGCAAACACACAGCCATAAGTTAGTTTCAGTTTTTTTTTTATTATGTTGCATGTTTTACAATTTTGTAATTGTTTGTTCCTTTGTTCATACTTGCTATTGTGTTTTCCTTTGTTCAGATCCACCATGTAGGACTACTATTTGGTAGGGGCCAGCCTGGCAGTTCCTGAATTTATGGTATTGATGATGTCATGGTGACATCACTGGGCCAAACCATGTGGAGGGGTTTTCTTTTTTGTAGGAATGTTTCTTTTGTTTGTTTAAGTATTAGGAAAACTTACTTTTTATTAAGCCATTTAGTAATGTAAATGAGCACATAAATGAGTCAAAGCATGTTATCTGATTTCTTTGTATTAACGTCACTGTGTAGGCCCCCCTTATTTGTTATGGTGCTGGCTGAATGGGTCTATGTGTGAACTGAACACCTTATGTAGTCAGTTGGGGTTTTTACTCCTGTGAAGGAGAGTTAAGGCTGTGCTCCCACAAACACATGCCTTTTGTTTGATTTACTATGAATTAATTTTCTGAGTTATTTTTCCTTGTGTTTTTTTTTTGTTATTTTGCTGAGTTACAGGCACTGTAAATAAATATTCATATTCTGCTGAGTCTGCCTACCTACCACCTTCCTTGACATTCGAGCTAGACTACTTTACCAAATATATATATATATATATATATAAAATACTAAAATACATGATTATATACTGTATCAAAAATCCTTCCTGTACCAAAAATGTAATATTGGTCCAATGGTTCAGCTGGAGTGGTTCGGTAGGGGGCTCTCTATTGGGTGGAAGGCATGGCTGTCTCCCTATCTGCTCTTTTTTGTTCAAGTTTAAGAATTGTTTTGGTCATACACTGTACATGTCACACATTTTAAGTAAAAACAGTTAAAAGTTCTGTGACACAAACAAACAAGGTAGAAAAAAAAGTAGTGTATAAAAGAAGTGACACCTTATTGCAGTCAGTAGTTCCATTTCTGTCCAGTTTCTGATTTAATCTTCCATCACTCATATAAAGTATAATGTGCTGGCACAAGTTTCCCAAATGTTGCAGTGCTGAGGCAGGACAGTAAAACTCTTGACGAATATGTGTGCAAGTTGATCTCAGAAAGATTAGTACATTGCATTATTCTCTTTCGTGCTGAGTGGTCCTGTGGTGTTCCAGGAAAGACGAGCTTGTCTGGGAGCTGTTGTATCGTTGACTCAAAGCCACAGAGGCTCCCCTTTCCCCCTCTCTGTCCTTCCATCTCTTCCCCTCCCATCTTCATTCCAACCTTCCTCTCCTCCAGCTCTGCCTCCCATTTCTCTGCTTGCATCCATCCCTGCCATTTCAAACCCTCCCGTCATGGCCTTCGTGGCTGCTTCCCATCTTCCTTTTCGTCTCGGTGCACACTCCAAATGCACCAGCCTGGGGTGAGTGGCTGCTTCTTATTCCATGTCAGAGTGATCCCAACTGGGCCACAGCCTAATGAATCATTTCCTCGAAGATACGGTGAGAAAATCACTTTCAGAGTTTAGAGCGAGAAATCGATGCAGCATGAAGCTCATATGCCCTCTCCTCTCTTCTCCTGACTCTGTGGTGGAGCCAAGAACAGTTTGTATACACGTGTGCATACAACCAGTCACACACACACAAACCAACACAGAGAGGGCTGATGTTGTGTGCCTCTTGTTGCACTCTTTATTTTACAGGCAGCTACTTAGGCTTCATAAAGCCACAAACTTGATTTTAAAATGGTTTTAGCCAAGTGAACATACTGTATGGATATCAGATGTTGTGCCCTCTGTCTTATTGTACTGTCTTTCCTGTCCTTTCCCTTCCACAAAGACAAACTTTGGCACATACGTAATTGTCAAAACACACTGCCACTCATCATATATAGTATCTATACCTTCCTGCAAGCGCACAGACTTTTTCAAGAGTGTACATATCCACTTTGGCCCCTTCAACCTGACACACACACATTCATGCACAGCCTGTTCTCTGTCACGTACCATCTCCCTCTGGGTTTCTGGACCTCCCTGCTTCTCAAGCTGTGTGACTTGGCAGTACATACCGTTGCGCAGAAAGCACAGCACCCAGGAGGTCATTGAGTGTGTGTGTATATATGTGAGAAAGAGGGGAAAGGCAGCGGTAGAGATACTGCATGCACTGTGCGGTGTACAATATGTGTTCACATGAAGGCAAGCGCATTCATGTGTGCACTGTGTTTGTGTTTTTGTACTGCATGTTAAGCACCATTTAACAGGTGGCTCCGTATTGCTGTGCAAACCAGACCTTGATCCCTTCCTCAGAGGAAACACTCCTACAACTCCCAGGTTCACTCTTGGCTTGTCAGTTTTTCATTTTTGGACTGTAATGGCATTTGTCTCGCCTTGTCCCTTCCACCCTATATATACTTTATGTGTACTCTCCCTATTCCTGGCTTTGGCTTCCCCCTTGCCCCCTTGGGCTGTTTGGCTTGGCCACTTGCCCAGATCAGTACACATTCTGTCCCCCAGTTATCATGGTCATTTGGGAGGACTATTTTCCTTCAGTGTTCCCCTGAAGGTCCTCCATTTACTCCCTCTTGTTCTCCTTGTACCACTCCATTAAACAGAGGTCTCTGGCAGCTGGGTGAAGGAATGAGCCAGAAAAAGAACATGCCACATGGAAAGCTTTATCTGTTTCCTCCCAACACTTATCTGAAAGAGATGTCACAAGCTTATCCAGAAAATTGGTGTTGCAGAGTTGCTGCTCTCCTTCCCACATCAGTGAGACTTTAGATAAAGTAATTTTCTAAAGATATGGTTCTGTTTTGTTATGCCTCAAAATACCCCATACAACACAAGGTAATGTCAGATAATCACACACAATGTTTTCATTGCTAGCCATTTGACCACATCAGATGGCATGTAGTGGCTAAGAGCGATATCTAAGGGATTTTGAATTTCGGTCCAAATACGAAGAAAACGCCAACAAAAATCCTTGTTGGCCTTGTTGCTAGATTCTTGAAAACCATGCATATTTCTTCTGCTGGTTCAGTATTCCCATATTACCAAGGTGAGGACCTGCCAAAATGGAATACGCATCAAGAATGTCTCTTTCCTTTACCCTTTCAAGTGAGTTACTTCCTTGTCCTGTTCCACAAACCCCTGTCTACTCAATCAACAGTTCTGGCTGCACAGATTCTTGTGTTTAGCTATTTCTACATCCAGTGATAAATGTTCTTGGCTTTTATGGAATTCCATTAATCCAGTGCAGTCATTTCCTCAGTGTGAGTGTACCGTTTCCCATGTATGTTATAGTTGGCATGCTGAGCAACAAGGTCTACTTACATCTAATTAGCACTCTGACAAATTAACACTCCTTGTGCTAAACAAATGCCTGCCTTATTTCCAATCACAGCATGAATGCGCACAATTCCCAGAAACGTGCTCTGCTCAGGATAGTGCTGGCTCCCCTAATACATCACTCTTTTTCTGGCTCATTTTCAGAAATCATTTTCTTTCGATTCTTCTTTTGAGTCTGCTATTCCTTAAACCCTCCACTTTTGATAAATTCTCTAGAGAACAAATGACATTATCTTTACCCCACCGATTAAGCTGTGGCAGGTGTCAGATGTTAAATCCAAGTGTTTGCTTGTAAGGTCAGGATGTAACGGGTGAGTCACAGAAAATGCTTTTGCTTTCTCTCTCCAGTTCTCCTGTACTGTATCACTCTCATTTAGCTACTAATGCTTCCTAAATAGGCTAAATCGACACAAGTCTAAATATTAGACTGTGAGAAAAATAAACAATCTGTGATAATGCTTCCCTCTGCAATCATGGCCCAATTTTTTTCATAACTTAAATTTGTTGTTGAATCTATTTTTCGTTGCTACATTTCTACATTTTGTACTGTAAGTATTATTTTGAACTGAAGCTGGTACTGTTTGTACAATAAGTAATGTTTAACTCCTAGTATGTTTGTTCATTGAATTTGATGTGTAAGTGATTAGACTTTGCTACATGAGATAATAATTAGCTCGTTCTTCTTGAACTTGTATGTTGTGGTGGCACTTTGTAATAAAGACTCACAACAGAGAAGACGTCTTTCTGTGTTTTATTCTCACACTTGCATGTGGGCATAAAAACCTTCAACAGTTACAGGAGCTGTCAACGAGCAAGATGTCACTCTTAGCAATCAAATTTTATACACTCAGCAGTCAAATCTGCTTGTTTGTTAGAACATTCTGATCGGTTATGACAAGTCATACCAACAGATAAACACATTGCATATTTCTTTCTTGGAAAACACCTAACAGGCCACTGTCCACGCACCTGTCTGGGCACTTGCACTAGAATACCCTTTAATGTCTGTGCAACCTATTTTCAGTTCAATTCAGTTTACACAGCCTCCACTTGATGTCAACATGTCCTGACAAGTCGGTGTGTTCTGTCCTTTTTTCCCACAACACGTGTTAAAATACATGTCAAGTTGAGTCAGTTTTATTTAGAAAGTGCCAAATCACAACAGAAGTTGTCTCAGGGCACTTTTCACATAGAGCAGGTCAAGACTGTACTCTTTAATTTACAGAGACCCAACAGCCGCAAAGAAATACTCCCCTTTTAACAAGAAGAAACCTTGAGCAGAACTGGGTACAGAGAAGCACAACAACAATGATAATAATGATAAAAATATGACTACTAATTATCGGTCTGCAACCGAAGGTCACCTGCAAGACGAGAAAGCACAAAACTCCGGGGTCAGTAACATGCAATAATGGGGCATGAATCCGTACAGATGGAGAGGGAAAGGAGGAGAGAGGAGTGCAGTGCATAATGGGACGTACTCTTAAATGTGGAGAGGGTGTCTGCCTCCCAGACCCAAACAGGAAGATGGTTCCACTGGAGAGGAGCCTGATAGCTGAAGGCTCTGTCTCTCATTCTACTTTTGGAGACTCTATGAACCACAAGTAAGCCTTCATTCTGGGAGCACAGTGTTCTAGTGGGGTAATAGGGTACTATGAGTTCTTTAAAATATGATGGTGCCAGACCATTAAGGCCTTTGTAGGTGGGGACAAGGATTTTAAATTATATTCTGGATTTTACAGGAAGCCAGTGCAGGGAAGCTAAAATGGGAGAAATATGATCTCTACATGATGGAGTGTTTCATAAAATCTAAAATGATCAAATCATGTCCATTTTTTAATAAGGCCAATGGATAATGGTTAACATCATTGTCATACTATTACAACCACTGTGTGACCACACAAGCTTTATGAATAGGGATATGGTCATCCACAAGTCACCACAATGATTAGGAAAACAGATGCATTATGGGATGAAATGTTGTGTGATTAACATATGAAGTCCTCTTAGGCATGATTGCAATATGTTGTTTCAATTGCAGTGTTCACTGAGCTAGGAACAACAACAACAACCCAACTCGCATCACACATATTAATTATATTATAAAATATTAATTAGTGCAGCTGTAATATTGACTTTAAATATAAAAAGTAAATATTTAATTTTAATGTAAAACTCTGCCCTATTTGTATATCAGAAAAGACAACCCCATGTGGGGTCCTGTCTCAAAGGTTGGGAGAGGATGAATTACTCATTTGGGGCCCTGAGTTTTTCCTGTCATGTGTTGCTGAGTTTTCCAAAACCCATGTTGGTTGTACTCCCATGTTGGATGTCATCCACCTTACATGATGGAATTGGATATGACTGAACTGCAGTGTTAAGTATATTTTTCCTGTGAAATCAACTGGCGACCTTTCTATTCTCACTCAAACCTCATATGCTACACCAGGATTGGTACTACCTTTTATGACTCGTCATAAATCAGCCCGTGATGTACTACATGTTAAACTCTTCTCTTGCAGTCTGTTATGAAATGAGGAATAAGTGTGATGTCAGCTCCAGGCCAGACCAAATGGGTGCCATGGGATGTGAGCGATGGAATTCAATTTTTTTTTTTTTTTTTTTTTTAAGAGTTTTTAAGTTGCAGAGTGTGTAGAGGAGTGTTTTCTCAGCTGGTTGACTCAGGAGGACGCAAGCAGCCGTCCCTTTGCACTCAAATGTCCACATGTTCACACTGGACCTAAAATACAGATGTATCCATTACGTAAGTGAACATTCACGCTTTGATACATTCATGTTGGTCTGCCTCAATATTAGTGACCTACCACAAGTACTAAGACAGATGTCAAATACACATACATGTCCGTTAGCTGGTACCGAGTTGCTTTATAGTCTGTCATGGCTGAACTTGTCAGATATATGTGCTTTTAGATCTTTTATAGGGAAGTTACTCACTGGATGTTAAAGTCTGTAAAATTTGCAGACATTAAAAGATATGATGCTGAACTAATTATAGGTTAGAGCTGGTTGTTAAGACTATTTAAAGGCAAAAGTGATAAACTGTCGGGGTTGCAGGATGTCCGGATTTCTCCTTACAACAAATGTTATTGCATTTGTTGTAAGGAGTTTTTTCTTCTTTTTCAATCCATGTGATGATTAAATTTCCCAAGAAGAATGTGACCAATATTCCCTAAAATTAGAAGAGTCTTGTCATTATTTTGGAAAGGGACTGCTCAGGCATTAGGCTCGGGTTATAGTTAGGGTAAGGATTAGGATTAGTGCCTGGGGTTACAGCTTGACCATGAGTCAATTACATGTCCCCGCAACTGAGTTTGTGTGTTCAAGTGTGTCTCTGTTTGTCTCAAGTGTGTTTCCGCACGCCAATATTTGTATTTGTTTTACTCATATCTTTGTTCTAAAGACATTGGCTAAGCTCTTTTTTTAAACGCTGTCTTGGACTGATTCTGTCTGTTTTCAAACAAGGCCAAGTCCAGATACTCTACAGCCCATGTAATTCCCAATTTCCAACCTAACAACAATAAACGCAACAAGTGGTCTGCTCCACTGTGTACATAGTAACTTATCTCAGAAAACACACATTGCTTCTCACACTGGCAGGCCCCTATCTACATAAATTTTTCTTGGGCAAAGTAAATTTCTCTCAGAACCAGAGGGAAAAAAGGGGGGCAGAGTAGAGTGTAGCTGTTGGCCGCAGCTTCTGGCAGCTCTCTGGCCACTGTGATGCAGAGGGACTTGTGTTGCTGAGAAGGGATGGGGAGGTGGGAGGGAGGCAGAGAAGGCGAGAGAGAGAGCAGAATGTCTTATTTTTGCTGGCAGAGGAGAGAAGTGCTACCTTGGAGGCGGTTCTCTGCAGAGGCCTATACATCTTAGTTCCTGGCAGCCAAGCCGGCAGGGGGTGGGAGTGCGCGTGGGAGGAGTAAAAGGAAGAGAGAGGGAGAGGAGGGTTGGAGGGGCGTATGCGGAGAAGCCTATGCTGCTGGGGAGTCAGCCAAAGTCCAGGGCTTGCTTAATGGGTTCTCCTCTGCTATGTGATCACAGTTTGGAGAATTGGAGTAGACACCCTGACTCCTGTGTCCCCTGCTCTGCATACGGAGATGGGGTTGGCTCTAGATAGTTGTGGCGGGGATGAGATGAGCGGTTGTGGACGCCTCTCTCACTTCTAGTATCTCCCAGTCACAGGAAAGCAAAACCAAAGCCACCTGTGTGCGTGCGCAGCAATCTGAGTCACTGGTTGTCATTCATTCCTGAGCTCCCCCTTCCTCTGAGTCATCAAGTGGTGCTTTACAGATTTAAGCTATACACATCCTGAGTGAAACTGCATGAGAACACATTTCTTCTAGATTAATTTAATAGAATGCTGTCTCCACATCTAGTCAGGTGCTGTTTATGGCATGGAAGTCCGACTGTTCATAGTACTTATGAAACATTTTGATCATAAATTTCCTGTCACTTGTTCCAAATCTTGTTCAAGAGGCTTATTGGACTCCCTGTCTAAATGTGCCTGGCGGTAAGCTTTCTCTTTCACCAGATGACTCACTTTATATTCATAAATGATGCCTTTTCCACTTTCTAGTTGACACTGTGGGACCACCAGAGTAAAAAGAGGAAAATTATAATTAATCCTCCATCACGTTATTATGATTCAGAATCAAGTCATTTATCTTCACCTAAAGAAGTCGGTATCAGATACTTTTCAAGTGATTTTACTGTGTAAGAGTTTGGGCAAGTGGGTACAATTTGCACGAACATGTAATTGTATTTGAAAGCTGAGCTGCAGCCCCATGTGAGAGGTCCCACATACACTATGGTTCAGACAGAGGTAGCTCGCCGCAGATGTGTTAACTCCTTCTCTGCCTGAAGTGAATTATGTAATCACCGGGTGCTACTGTACTGATGCAGAGTCATTTGGATAGTTAAGTGATTTAAATGGTTTAAGTTTATGTTTTAATGTAAACATGAAAGCCATAATTATTTCAAAAACATATTTTATTACCCACTCTCTTTTAAAGCCTTGGCTTAGGATTATTATTGGGGTAATCAAGTTGAGCAAGCTCAACGAACTATTTCCAAGTATGGCAGGCAAAGAAGGGAGCTGTGTGTTCTGCGGCATGCACCTGAATGTCTCCTCTGCACAGGGTCTGGCACAGGCACAGCTGTCTTACATAATGCTATGAGATCACCCACCAAAGATTAAATGCTGTAATACGTATTTGTTGTCATCAGTCACATTGCATGGCTTTACACCCCAGTTAACAGCTTTCTCCAAGTATCCATTCAAGTGTGAGCTAATGTACTGGTGTGCAGAAAATGCCCCTATTTTTACAAATCTAAAATATTGCCAACCTAGGACTTTGACATGTCAGATTAATTTCTCTCTGGAATACTCAGTGGACACGATGCCACTGCACAAACAGTCTGAACACGATCGGCTTCTGTGTCCTCTTAGTTTTTCCCTCTGTGGATTCGAGCTCGGCTCCTCGTGCTGGAGGAGGAGAGGAACTGCTGGCCAAGTCCTCTAATGCTGGCAGGCTGAGTAAACGGTGTCTCCGGAACCTTATGTTAGCCCCAGCATTTCCATAAGCACCCTTCATCCCCACTGTGTTATTCTTTATGATCCATACCTCCGCTCCAGCTCAAGGGGTCTTCCAGGACCTCTTTCCCTCTCTGTGTCCCGAGCGGCCCCCTGCACCCTCTCAGGTGCCTGTTTACAGCGTGGAGTCCCACACAAGGGCCCACCGGACACATTGTCCTACAAACCAGCTGATGGTTAGTGTAATTAACACAAGGCACTAACACACACACATTTGACATACTGTTGACATCTGTTTTGAAAGAATTGCTGGATGCTTGTCTAACTGTGTGGAGCCTGTGTGTGCCCTCTAAAAAAACAGGCTGTTAAATTATTGGACTCTGGTTGCCCCTGATGAAAGTGCTATGCTCAATTTCCATTTTCTGCTCTGTATTGCTGTTTATGTAACGTGTGGCCTATCAACACTCACATAACCTCATGATCTGCAGGAAAAGAACAGCTTCAGAGAGAACTGAGCTGGTTATGACACACGGATAGTTGGAAAAAGACAAACTGATGTTGACCTCCCCTGGTGCATGTGAACCCGTTAGCATTATGTCCCGCTGGTACCCTGTGTGCTGTCATGAAGCTAATGAGTGTTGAATAAAGCATAGGGTACATAGTGTCTTAGCAGGTCTATGTGTACGTGTGTGGGTGTGCTGAACTCCAGGAACCGGCTCCTACAGATGTGACAATCTGTAAGCAGCACTATTAAAGTCTTGCTGCTTTTATCAGATGTTTGCAAAAACAGAGTGTTATAATATGTGGAGTAAGTATAGCCTGAAATTTATGAGTAGAATTCCTAAAAAGTCAAGTTGAAATAAACTTTCCATTGTTTGTGCTGTCCACATTTTCATTTTTTCTTTTCAGAGAAAGCGAAGCCTCTCAAAATAGGCAATATGAACTGAAATTTAATATCACGCACTGTCAACAAGCAAACATGTTCCAAGCATGGATGGTTCCAAGTCTTAACAGAGCGGCGTATTTTCAGTAGAGTGGTCAGCTCCAGCAAAACCGTTATTCTCTCATTGAGTGGAGAAATTCTGACAGGCAATCAAAGCCCACTACAAAAGGAGAATGTAAAAAAACTGAAAATGAATCCTTACGAATGCAAATAGCTCATTGCTAAATTGTTTTGGTCTGGCTTTAAGCATTGCCAAGAAGAGGGCTTGAAGTGGGATGGCGTGAAAGCGAGAGATGGAAGGAGAGGGGTTCTGCAGCAGCAGAGAGATGAATTATGGGTAGCTTGTTTGAATAGGGAGCATGTGGCATTTTTTTGTCAGGCAGACGGTTACAAGATATTTCATACCCAAATACATCCGCTAGAAATTCATCTCTAGACACCATAAAACTAAAGCAGGTCATGACAGATCCAGGAAAATTACTCTTTCTTCATTCACCATTGTGATCATGAGTAATGACAATTACACAATGACAATTGAGCCTCACTTTTCAGTTATTCCTCTGAAACATTGGATATGAAAGACCACATCTTGATTGGCCTTGATGTCTATGATAACAACATGTTGCTCTCTCATTCTTACCAATGATTATAAAATATTACATATTCATTGTGGATTCAGATGATTACACTAACTGTACTGTGCCAAGGCCACTGTTTCAGACCACAGGCACAGACTCTTGGCATAGACACTGAATAGAGCCACAGACTGGCATAGACTCATTCTGTTTAGACTGAATTTAACCATTTGTTGTCATACAGTATATGACAAAAACATTCTTGTCTACATATTTTTGTGTACATTTGCTCTGGGGCTATTTTTCATGGTTTGGGTTAGGTGCCTTAGCTCTAATCAAGGCTAATCTTAATGCTACAGTATACAATTATATTTTAGACAGAAGCGTGCTTTCAAATTTATAGCCGTATAGTGAAGCCCCTTTCCTGTTTCACCATCTCAATGCCCCTGTGAGCAAAGTCATAAAGTCCATAAAGAAATGTTTGCGAGTTTGGTTTGGAAAGAACTTGACTGGCATGCAGAGAACTCACATCTCAGTTCCATCAATCATAATCACTAACCTGAATGAATTGGTATGCTGACTGTGAACCAGGCCTTATCGCCCTACATCAGTGCTCAATCCCATGCACCTGAGGCTGAAAGAGAACAAATCCCTGCAACCAGGTTCCAAAATCTTGCAGAAAAATCTTCCTATTATGTATTTATTTAAACTTTATTTAACCAGGCAAGTCATTAAGAAAAAATTCTTATTTACAATGGCGGCCTGGCAAATGGCAAAAGCCTCTTGTGGGAAGGGGGTAGGAGCTAAAAAGAAAAGTCAAAAGTTAAAAAGACAGCAGTACAGATCCAAACATTTCCAACACACCCACTACTTACATACAGGCACAACAAGCATTACATGTGACAACAAGCATTACATAAATGACATGCAGTCCAGTACACAAGCATTGGGCAGGTAGCTAGCAGACAACAGCATCAGGTAATACAACAACAAAACAAGAGTAGCATACACAAACAGGCAAAGCAAAACAGCAGCAACATGAGAGCAAGAATATGAATGGGACAACAATAAGCAGCAGACAGACAAGGATTAGGATATATTAGTGGGTCAGGAAACAGCTGCATGCATCAGTGAGAATGTCCATAATAAAGTCCTTGAAAGCTGACATGGGGATAAAATTGTCCAGTTTTAGTGTTTTTAGCAGATTGTTCCAGTCTTTGGCTGCTGTAGACAGGAATGATGGCCAACCGAAGACGATACTTGTTTTGGGAAATTTCAACAAAATATGGTGAGCAGAACAGGTGTTGTAGACAGCAGATGTAGTTTGTGACACAGGGAGGGGGGGTTTGTGAATAAGTATGAACCAATGAATATTATAACGGGTGTGTAAGGATGGCCAGTTGATAGAGAAATAAAAAGTGCAGTGGTGTGTTTTGAAAGGGGCATTTGTAGAAAACCAGATAGCTTCTGGAGTGTGCCCTTGCATGCCAACCTATATATAACGTCACCATAGTTTAAGTGCTCAAAATAAAGTGAAATACTCTTGTAAATACTAAACTGAAATACTCTTTAATCAAGTTTGGACTCATTGATGCTTCCAGCACCTTATAAAGATTTAGAGCTGGTTGTCTCAATTGCTGCTGCCTGTTACGATCATGTTCTCCTCCTGGATTGAAAAAAAGATGAAGAACAATTTTAATGTTAAAAGTTTCACTTAACAAGGAAAGCAACTGATGTCAAATGCCCCTGTACAGCATGACACTCTTTTAGATACTGTATGTACGTTCATTGTAACTTTAAAAGTCAAATGATGATAAATGATTTTCTCCCTCAGTTGAAATATGCTCTCTGGTGCCTCAGTATTTATTTTGTTGTCATGTTTCATGCCAGTTTGTCCGCAAGGTCTAATTTGATGATGAGCTGTGGTACATGCTAAAGAGTGTGTGTCTTGCCAAGAGGACATGGTTAAGACTTTGTCTGGCATATGCCATGTCTTGCTTTCTGTCTCTTTATCTATAGAGCACAATATGGTATAAATGTCAATTCACTTAGCAAAGCAAGTCAGATTCAGCATCAAATAATAGTACCAGGTACTTTTTTCATTTTTTTGTTTTGTACAAAGACTTACATCCTTTAAAGTTATTGCCTTTTTATAAAGTTAACAGTAGCACTTATCTACATGTCTTCTAGTTATCTTCAAGATTCTCTCACACTCATGCATGAGATACCCCTCCATTGAGCTTTTCAAACATAATCATGTTACTTGAGAAAATACACAGAGCAATAATCTGATTTATTTCCTCCCTTTTCAAAACAAATCAGATAGGTCTGCTCCTCTGAGACACTTCTATGTGCCTCTTGAAGAGGTTCCAGTCTGGGTTGCACAAGAGTGGTACCAATGGTTCGTTATTGTCTGAGCAGACACTGCTATCTCTGACACTGCCAAAGATTGATGGCATCTTGAAGGTGCTGGACCTACAGGGAAGCACCAGATACTCACTCTTTAAAGATCCACCAGGACTGATTTATGATGAGATAAATGAGATCATGAGTTATTTGTAGGAGACATACTATAGTAATCTAATTTGTTTTCTAGGTTTGGCAAGTAAAGAGGGAGTTTTTGTGTTTGCTTGACTTGAATCCTGCCAGGGCATGTTGTTCTTAATAGAAAATAAGGAAGTACAGCTGTTTAGACAAAGACACTAGAGAATGTGAATGAATGTGGTTTGTTAGCTTTCTTAGCCACATCACAATGGTGTAGTGCACACAGGAAAAAATGGAGAATCTATGTTGTAAATCCTGACACGACCTCAGCCTCTGTGGGTCTCAGTGATGGAAAGAAAGTCTGCAGGAAGAGGAGAGGAGGTGCAAACTTCTCCACCACCATAGCCTCCACACCCTTTGATTTCACTCCGCTCTATGAACATCACACTACAGCGCTTCCTGCGTTGGCAATCAAAATTGCCATTTAGCATAAGTCACAGGAGACAGGGTTTCTCATTTTCCATATCAAACAACACTGTCTGCTTAAACACAGTTAATATGAGTGACTGTGTCAGACCGTGATGTAAACTCCCATCCATGAACAAAAACCACATGTTAGCTGTTTGCTCATACTGACCGACACAGATCACTTCCTCCTGCACTTCCTGAAAATAATTGTTTGTTTTATGGAAAGAAATGTGGCAAATGGAACTGCACCATGTGTTATTTTATATCAAAGGTCCTCTCCTTGCCACCACTCCAAAACACAATCCTAACATGGACAAAACAGCAAGCACTAACTGTCCCACCCTATAATAATGAGTTGGGTAATTGTATATTTAAAAGGGTCGCTTCACATATCTTTATGATGGTTGTGTGAGGTTGTATTCCAAAACATGAACTGAAGGTTCACTAATTCTTTGTCAGTGATGTGTTAGAATACAGATTGTGTATAGCAGGACATACAAAACTAAGGTGGCACAAATTGATTATGATGTCAACTGGAACAATATTATAAGTCCTGCTCAATGTTTATATCTATGACATAATTCCACAGGGGGGTTTCAAAAGAGTGGAAACATTATTCTGAGCTAACCAGTGGAACATCACACAAAAACTGTGGAATATATTACATGCAAATTACATCTTTTTCCATTTTGTTTTGGACACAATTAAGTTCTTTGTGCATTGCAAAGTTCTCTGATGACAGCCTTGTAAAACGTGGAGCATCAGTTTAGGAAGGGATCAGGATTATTAAAATGTTAAGCAGAAACTGTCAATTTCCTTTTAGGGTCAAATGACCACAGCCACAGGGTTTCTGTAAACTTAGACAAAATATCTTCTAGTGTAAATACTCTACTGTGAATAGAGAGATGTGAGGCAGATTATGTGTTGACCACAAAGATGGTTCCTTGACTTGTTGGAAATGTCACCTTTGTCCACTGTGTTCTCTCGGAAAAAAGTTGATTTATAGTTACTTTGCATGAGTTTTTCCCCCCCAGACGCCATTTGCTCTTGTTATTCAAAGAAAAATATTTACTTGGTTACTTACTTCCAATTTTTTTTGCAACTGAATGATTAATGATCTGTTTTGATGCTTGATGCTTTGGGTCAAATTGAAGAGCATGCAAAATTACAGTCATATTATTTGTCTGCGACATTTTGGATTTAGAGCGAAGCTGTGGTCAGCATGTTGGTGTTGAGGGCGATGTTATAGGAAAGACCGGCTTAATAAGAAGCCCAGCCAATGCTCAGACACAATGTTCCGCTGTGTTTCAGCAGATGATGGCAATGAACAGGGGAAGAGATTTTCTGGAGAATTGCATTTGTTTGCTTCCAAGGAATTCTACCTTACTGCGTGTCATCTAACAAAGTGACTGCAGTTTGCATGTAGAAACCTCCAGAGTGCTGAGCTGTATCTGGCGGTAGCGGAAAGAACCTTGTGGGAGGTCATTCTGTGGGTTTGCGTACGTGCAGAATGTGAATAAACTCAGAGCTGAAAAACTGTCAGCCTGTACACATTTTTTTTCCTTTAAGGGGTGAAACTCTGCAGGTCGAGGGCTGTGGGGTATGCAGAGCAGAGAACGAGGGACTCGGGGTGAAAGGGAGTCTTTTAGTTGGACAGATTTCATGGATGTTTTGGGAAGCACTGATGGAAACGGGGGAGATCAGGCGGCCCATTCCTCCCTCTAAGGTCTTTGCGGTGGCAGAGCAAAGAGAGAGAGAGGGAGAGAGAGCTTGTACAGTACAGAATATCTTCAGCCAGTTCTGTATAAATCTCAGTGAAAACAAGCCTCCTTTAGAGTTCACCCACAGTGCTGCTGCTGCAAGTACGCAGGTAGACTCCAAACCGCTCACTGAGGCAATGCTCCCATGGGACAGAGAAGGAGACAAAAAAAGGAAAGTTGGGGATGAAAGTGATAAGCTGCTAACACAAATGTACATGTATGTAGCATACTTGCAGCAAGGTCTGAGCACTCGGTGGTTTTGGATTTCCTGAAATAAAGAAAGTGGAATGGAAACTGTTACAACCTCAAGTCAGGAGGAAGATTTTTGGTCAGGTTTCTTGACTACATTTATTGGAATAGATAGAAATCTCATATGATTTTATTGGAAATCCTACAGCACTGAAGATGATATACAGGTGGAAGAAAATAATGGAAAGCTTAATTACCATTGCAGACACTGTTACAACCACAGGTGGGTCATGTCAGGTTGTATGCCATTAAGCAGTATTTGATAACCAAAAGTGTCTGGTAATCATTGCCTCGGTATGTAAGAGTTCAAACATGAGACAGTTAGGAGGGTGTGGTGTTCTTAAAGTATCAAAAGTAAAAATAAGATTCTGCACATTGAATAATGTGCAGAATCTAGAGTGTAGAAAAATGAAATATTGAATAATTAAACCTTTTTGGGCCTCAAACAGTTATTTAAATTAAAGTCTTTCAGAAGTTTAGAGGGTAAATCTCTCTTTGGTGGAACTAACAACTCAAAAACAATTGAAATGTGACAAAGAGCAATTTAACAATTTAACAATTTTTTGAATTTGATAAGGTTATCATATGTTTTTTATATATAAAATTTGAATCTGAAAAGTACCCATGGTTGTCAGATAAATGGAGTGTAGTGAAAAAATACAATACCTTCCTTGTACAAGTTACGTGCCTTTATTTTTATCTCTGTTTAACTTAAGTACATTGTTCAAGTAAATGTACTTTTAAAAATTACTTTCCACCACTTCTACCAGAGCTCCAACACATACAGTACCAGTCAGAAGTTTGGACTCACTTTCTCATTCAAGTGAATGGAAAGGTTTTGACTGGTACTGTATGCCAAACCCAAACCGCAACAAAAAAAAGTAACAACGTGGGTTACAGAATGAAACCAATCAAGGGATGTGACAAACACATGGGCTGACAAATATTGCTTATTGGCATAAGGCAAGGCAAGTTTATTTGTATAGCACATTTCAACAACAAGGCAATTCAAAGTGATTTACATAAAACATTAAAAGCATTAAGACAAAGTGCAAAAGAAACACATTATAAAAGGACATTTAAATACAATTAAAAATAGTTATTTATCTTTTAAGTTTTTTGTCTTTTTTAAATTATTAAAGTAGAGTGAAGAGAATAGAAAATACAAATAAGCTAAAATAGAATAAGATGTTAAAAAACATACATAAAATACAAGAATAAAAATTACAGTGCAGTATAAAAAATGAATCAAAAGCCTCAGTTTGATTTAATCAAAGGCAGCGGCACACAGGAAAGTCTTCAGCCTTGATTTAAAAGAACTGAGAGTTGCAGCAGACCTGCAGTTTTCTGGGAGTTCGTTCCAGATATGTGGAGCATAAAAACCGAACGCTGCTTCTCCATGTTTAGTTTTCACTCTGGGAACAGAAAGCAGACCTGTCCCAGACGACCTGAGAGGTCTGGATCGTTCATAATGTAGCAGCAGATCAGAAAAGTATTTTGGCCCTAAACCATTCAATGCTTTATAAACGAACAGCAGTATTTTGAAATAAATTCTTTGACAGACAGGAAGCCAGATCTGAGAACTAGAGTGATATGATTCACTTTCTTGGTCTTAGCGAGGACTCGAGCAGCAGTGTTCTGAATCAGCTGCAGCTGTCTGATCGATGTTTTAGGGAAACCTGTGAAGACACCGTTACAGTAGTCGAGTCTACTGAAGATAAATGCATGGACCATTTTTTCCAAATCCTGTTGAGACATAAGTCCTTTAATTCTTGATATATTCCTAAAGTGATCGTAAGCTGACTTTGTAATTGCCTTAATGTGGCTGTTGAAATTCAGGTCTGAGTCCTTGACTACACCAAGATTTCTGGCTTGGTTTGTGGTTTTTAACATTATTGATTGAAGCTGAGCACTGACTTTTAATCGCTCTCCCTTGGCTCCAAAAACAGTTACTTCAGTCTTGTCTTTGTTTAATTGAAGAAAATTCTAGCACATCCAGTTGTTGATTTATTCAATGCACTTACTTGGTGTGTGTGTTGGACCAGAGTCCCCTGGTGATACGGTTATGTAAATTTGTGTGGCGTCTGCATAATTATGGTAACATAATTTGTTGTTTTCCATAATCTGAGCCAGTGGGAGCATGTAGATGTTGAACAGAAGAGGCCCCAAAATGACGCCTTGGGGAACTCCGCATGTCATTTTTATCCACTCAGATGTGTAATTACTTATAGACACAAAGTAGTCCCTGTCCTTTAAACCTGCCATGCAGAACTTTTACGTGTAAATGAACATCCGTTACATTCAAGCTCTTGCCACATGAGTTCACACAATGCTGATTAAGCCTATCACTGTCAAGTAAATCTCTCTGTATTTCACAGTATACTGGAGATTCTAATCTGGTGTCTGGTTTAACATTCCCGCGCTTTCAGGTCAAACTGGCTAACTTTAGCAACAGAGTAGGCTATGGTGGAGCCTATGACGTAAGCATGTGCTGTCTGCTGACAGTGTTTTTGTAATTACTCTCACTGCCAGAAGGGAGTGACAAAAGTCCCGCACTCCAGCTTTAAGTAGGATTCAATCCAGTTTAGTACTGTGCCAGAAAGTCACACCAAGTTTTCCAGTCGGTCTAGTAATGTGTTGAGGTCGACCATGTCGAATGCAGCACTGAGATCCAGTAATACTACGACTGAAACTCTGCCGCTTAAGTGGATGTCATTGAAGACTTTAACAAAAGCAGTCTCAGTGCTGTGATGTTGTCAAAATCCTGGGTGGAAGACATTAAAACAGTTGTTTATTGCCAAGAAGTTGTTCAGCTGTTGAAAAACAGCTTTTTCAATGATTTTCTCAAAAATGGAAGGTTTGATATGGGCCTACAATTGTTCATTAGTGAGGTGTCTAGATTGTTCTGATTTAAGAGTGGCTTGATGACAGCAGTTTTCAGGGCCTGTGGGAACAAACGTGTTGACAATTTGTAGAAGATCTGAGGCCAAGCAATTTGAAACATTTTTGAAAAAGCTTGATGGCAGAATATCAACGTAGCAGGAGGAGGATGTCAGATGTTGTATAATGTCCTCCAAGTTTTTCTGGTTAATCGGATAAAATTGTGTCATGGTATTTGAATTGATTTTAAGTGGACACAGAGACAACACATAGCCTGTACCTGCTTGTCTAATCTTCTGGGTTTTGTCAGTGAAGAAGGAGGCAAATTCATTGCAGGACCTGGTGGATAGAAGTTTAGAGGCTACTGACACAGGAGGGTTTGTTAGGCCGTCGACGGTAGCAAACAAGGCTTGTGCATTATTATTGATTTTGGCGTTGCATTTCTCAGTTTCAAATTATAAATGCAAAGTCTCTTTTTATAGATGTCATAATGAACCTAGAGATTTATTTTTCGCTACCTGTGTTCAGCTTTTCGACACTCTCTTTTTTTTTTATTCTTACCAGCGTGGCATTTCTCCATTGAGATCTTTTCTTGCCAGAGACAACCTTCACCTTAGTGGGTGCAATGGCATCAATAACATTTGTGATTTTAGAATTTAAATTATCTACATGCTCATTTTCTGAGACCCAAGAGAGGGTGGGTGTGGAAGAGAAGGCCTGAATAAATATTTGACTGGTGTTTTCAGTAATATACTGTTTTGTGATTACGTCTGTTTGAACATTTGTGTGAACAGAGATAGCACTGTCAAAGAAAACACAGGAATGATCAGAGAGAGCAACATCAGTCACCACAACCTTAGAAATGTTCACACTCTTTGAGATGATTAAGTCCAGAGTGTGAATGTACATTATTGTTTATGGACTATGTCACACAGTTCCTTAGTCCTGGGGGTTGTCAGCATGGATGTTAAAATCACCAACAATAACTGCACAGTTAAAGTCAAGTCAGATTATAGGCAGCTGTTCAGCAAAGTCATCAAAAAACATTGCACAGTATTTAGGTGGCCTGTAGATATTTAGGAACATAGTTTGAGAAGAGGAGTTCAATTGAAGAGCCGCGTATTCAAAAGAAACAAAATTTCCATAAGATATCTGCCTGCATTGGAGGGAATCATTCCAATCAAATGGAATCAAATGGCAACTCCACCCCCTTTCTTATGGACTCTAGCTTCACACGTAAAACTGAAGTTGGGAGGGGTTGACTCGATATGAACAGCTGCACTGTTATCTTGGTCTAACCCAGTTTCAGTTAAAAACATACAATCAAGATTGTTCTTCAAATCATTGATTTAAAATGTTTTTCCTGCCAAGGACCTGACGTTTAATAAAGGTAGATTTAGTGTGTTAAAAGTATTATCTGCCCAATTTCTTAACAGGCTGCGGCTGATGGGGAATGAATGCTAAATTTGATACATTTGCAAAATCGGTTGGGTGTTTCCTGTTTCTATTCTTTTTCTATTACCTATTAAAACAGAAATTGAGGAAGCTACTGGCACACAGGGCCCCGGCTTGTCCCGGGAAGAGTCCTTAGTGCCATTAACCTCGCAACCTGGACCCAGAAGATACCAGTTAGAGCTAGATTAGATTCTAATGCCCTCGTGTAGGGGTGGGGGAGTGAGTGTCATAACTGTGATTATTGTGTCAAAACTAGCTGAGGACTTAAAAGTGGACTTGTGTCACTTTTAAGACTTTAAAGTGATTATTCATGATTCACTCCTTATGCCAAAATGGTAATGTTTTATATCTCTAGTCTCTTCTGTACTTATTATGACAGTTAAAGAGATGAAAAACAGCCCAGTGTTTTGGTAAATGGGAGTTAACACTGACTGTGCTGAATCTCAATGTTTCATAAAAAAAAACACGATATTGCGGTCAAAAGTACACAGTGATCCATGTTAAACATTGATGAGAAAAGCTTGTGGCTGCTTACTGTTGCCTGTACTGATGTAGTGAGTCACAGCCTGCTTGTGAGGACTTGACCTCTCTGGCCTCTGTGATTCATAACACTTTGGCTGCTCTGGATGATGCACCCCACAGAATCAGTTATAAATCATTTTATAATGTTCATTGTCAATTTAGGGCTTTAGTCACACTGTAGAGTACATGTATTACACAGGACTGTCATGTTCACTATGAAAACATTATTTAGCTATTCTATACAGCTTATTGCTCAGACAATGTGGTTTTCATTATAAATCATGTTGTAGAATGATATATGTATATATATGTGTGTAATGAAGAAATAAGACCAACAACAAAAAAAACAACAATTGAAATTAGTAGCTTTTAGACATATGACATGAGTTATTACTCATGATTTATTTGCACACTGTATTTATTTGCACACTGTATTTGTAATAAGCTCAAACATGAAAATTTCATTACATACAAGGATAATTGAGTGTCTGGATGAATTATTGTTCAATTGAGACCAAACAACTGGCACATGATTTCTCCCCATCAGCGAAAAAAGCACTTCTGTTTATCACCACCGGTTTATATTGCAATTTAGGGTTACTCTACCAAATACCCTCATATAAATAACAATACATACTTAAGGTTTAATATGAGCTGTGGTTTTTGTTCACCACATCAAAGCTTTTATAACATTTTTTTTTTCCTGTTTCTTACATGGTGTAACACAGCCAGTACATATATATTTGGGTTTTCTCAGTCTCTTGCAGTCACAAATTTTGAGAGTAAAATAGCTTAAACAGTTCAGATATGACTCACATGCTGTCTAATGGCATTTACAGGATACTTTTTATACATGAATTGACATATTTTGTGACTGAGTGAAATAACAGTATTGTCTTTGGTTAGAATTTTAAATGTCAGCAGAAATAAGAAAGCTTATCATTTGATCCAAACTGAGCACAGCATTTTTGACGTTAATAAAAGCTTATTACATGAAAATCCTCTGTGATACAAGGCATAAATATTTATTTTAGAACACATACCTTATATTACATTGCTGTTGGAGAAAATTTTTTCATTGGTCTTTAAGTAATTCTCCCCTGAGTTTGGCAGTGATCTTGTAATCTAAAGGCTTCAGTGTTAAACCATAGGAGCAGTTTAGAGACAGGTCTTCATCGGGGCCTTTCTCAAAGCTACATTGGTGAAGAAGAATTGCAAAGAACAAAAATATCTCTACTTTGGCAATTTGATCCCCAATACATCTTCTCTTCCCTGCTGAGAAGATCATAACGCTGTTGGTGAGATCCTTGTCCAGGGAGCCATTTTCGTCTAGGAAGCGTGAGGGGTCAAAGATATGTGGATCCTTCCACTTCAGGGGGTCATGATTGATAGACCACTGATTGATGAAGACCACCATGTCTTTGGGGATGTGGAGACCTTCGATAGTGACGTCTGAGGTTGTGGAATGCGGGATGGTGACGGGGACAAAGCTTGTGAATCGCATTGTTTCATAGATGAAGGCGTCTAGGTAAGCCAAGCAACCTCTGTCCTCCACAGATGGCAGCCTTTTTCGCCCCACCACCTTGTCAATGAGCTTCTGGAGTTTCGTCTGGAGTTCAGGATGTTTTGCCAAGAGAAGGAGAATCCAGTGAAGAGCAGTGGAAACAGTATCCAGACCTGCGCCAATCAGATCTGACACTGTTCCTTCTGTGTGACCTTTAGTGAGTCCGTTGTCACTGTCAGCCTTGTCAATCACACCAATAATGGCATCACTCATATCCCTTGTTACCTCTGGATCAAAGGTCTCTCTGTGCTCTTCCACCTTACTCTGGACAAACCCAAAGAACTCTTGGTTCAGGTCTTTGAAGTTCTTGAAGATACTGCGGACTGGATTGGGGAAAGACTGAAGCCATGGCATTACGTCTACCAAGCTGCCAGCCCCCACTGTCTGTCCAAACTGATCTATCCTCTGTAACAAGGCTCTAAACTCAACATCATCATGTCCATAACGTTTTCCAAAGCACAAGGCACAAATCACATTAGCTGCAGCTACTGTCAGCTCATGAGCAGGGTTGAAATACTGGCACTGAGCACTGAGTTTAAGGAAAATCTCAACTAGGTCTGTGGCTTCAGCCACAATTTGCTGCTCAAAGACTTTTTTTGTCTGGCTGTTGGCAGATGAGAATGCTCTGATTGTTGATTGAGCAATCTTTCTGTGCATCTTCCACTGTTTGCTGTAATTGGTGAAAGTCATACTTTTCCCCCCTGAGACAGCCTGAAAAGACACAAAGTTTGGTCTGCCTGCAAACTCTGTGCTGTGCTGTACCAGAGCCTGACGTATTGCCTTGTCTCCATTCAGAACCACAATATCGCTGCAACCTAGCCGTATCTGGTACACATTGCCATATTTTTTAGCTAGTTTGGCAAAGGTGATGTGAGGCATTTGGCCCAGCTGCATGGCGTTGCCCACCACGGGCCAGGCAAAGGGTCCTGGCAATCTTCTCTTGAGCCTCAGGTTCCTGACCCACAGACAGGCTTCCAGACAGACAAGGAAAATAAAGGAAGCAACCAGAGCAGGCTGGACCTGTCCACTCCATTCTCTCATGATGCTGCTGCCCTTCACACCAAACTCAGTGTCCACTTGAGTCATCGTGTTATCTTGTAGTTCACCTATCATCCACTGTGTCCAAGAAAAAGCCAATTTTCACTTAAAACTGGAAACCATTTGAAGAGGCTCTTCTTAGTAGAGTCTTAAATATATTAAATTCAAATTCTTTTTGTTGTTGTCGTATATTATAATAAGATTGACAAAATATCCATAGCAAAAAAAAAGGACTCCAAGCAGCGCTCACATGCTGTTTCACCCCTCCTCCACTGAAGTCAGTGAGAAGAGCTCGATCAGGTTGAGTGGTTGGCTGTAACGCAGACGCTTCAGATGACCACTTTAGAAGAATGCAGATTCAAGCCTTAACACTTCGCTTATATGTATCTCTATGGTGGGAGGGGTCAGCGACTCAGGTTTTTTATTATCTCTCCCCTCCCATTTTGACCACAGCCTGCAGACCTTAGTCCTATTCCCACTCAGGCCTGCTTCCAGCAGTGTCCCTTGTAGGATGACGGAAAAGGAGAGCAGCTACTTAATAGGCCCTGTTGCCAAAAACTACAGATTTACAGTTTTATTGCCAAAGAACATAATAGAGATTACCATGACACTATTTAAAGATAAACAACTCCACATACCAATTAGTTCATGTTTAAAAATAATGCACTTCATCAATGTGATGGAATGGATGGAAGTTTACATTGGTAGCATAACGGGTAATTAATGGACAAAAACTGAAGTTGATTGTTTTTTCCTCTGAGGTTATATGGCTTTGCTGTTTGCACTTTCCTATGGACTTTGCACTTTGCTTTTGACTTTCCATGGCCATTTTAAACATGATTCAGTGTCTGTTATTCACAGCCAAGCTGTTTATAACAATCCAGGGAAAAGGGCTCTGGGATATCACCATGAAAGCTGTGGGTTTTTTGATTCAAACACTGAACATACACAAACAGCACCATTTATTATGCTCCATAAAACATATATTTTATACAGTGTTAATGTCGGCATAATAGCCTTTTAAAGAAAGGTCATTGAGATAATGTAGCTGTTTGGATTGTGGCTGCATCAAAATAGAATTCAGAACAGAGGACTCTTGCTATAAATATGCTTATGTGGGTGTTTGTGCAACAAAATGTTAAAACTTAAAAAAACATCAGCTTGGATTTTAGTGATAAGTCAAGTATTCCAGAGTTCTCTATTTTTATAACAATGAGTAATGACAAACATCTAAACAATGGTGGTACCACATGTCACATTGTTGGCACATATCTGACAGTGCTGACGCTGGCTAAATAATGCATTGAGACTGAGACATTAGTTTCAAATTGTAGTCAGACATATACATAGTAGAAAACTGCTGAATAGATGTAAAAATTTAATCCACACACACAAACTGACATTTTACACTGACCATTGACAGTTCATTTTATTCATTTCAGATTTAGCTTATTTTTCCATTTTCCATCATATAAAGCAAACACATTGATAACAAAGTATCCTCTATCATGAATGCTTAAACAAAACAAACAAAGACCCACTCTTGCCTTGACACAGAAAGAGACACACATCCATAGGGTATTATAGCATCAATTCTTGAATAAGAAAGTGTAGTGAAATCCATGTAGCTTTGAAAATCTTACTTTGTAAACTTTGTAAACAAACATGGTTATGATAATGCCTCATGTGTGAAAAAAATGCTGCACATCTGTATCGTGTGAACTGATGAGACTTGTGTTTGGCATTGGGGTAGCCTCAGTGCTTGTACAGTAAAACAGAACCCTGGATACATAAAGTTTGAGAAGTGTTCATGGTTCATGGCAATGTCTCTTCTTCACTGATGGATACTCCTTGATGAAAGAGTTCCTCTTCGCTTCCCAGCTTCTCTTTTTTTCTTTTCATCAACATTCTTTGTTTAATGTGTTCATATGCTTTGAGTACAGTAGATAGTGAAATAGATTAAACTTCATTACATTTATTTTCATACCTGAAATATGAACTTATAAAAAAATATTTTGTAACTGCATTATGTGTCAAAGGTTAAATATATTTTTACATATTAAAATTGAGAACAATTAGTCATCAAGTGACTTCATAACATTCACAAGCATTTCATATACATTTATGTTAGTTTAAATTGACATTTAGGGGATGTAGCTAATTCCTGCACATGTACATGCTCAATATTGAATGTAAAACAAGCACATAACTCAGAATTACAATTATGTACAAAATCTGATCAAGTATATTTTGTGAAGCAGAACTGTAATACCTTTTGCACTGATCCCAACAGTCCATGAGCTTGAATTCTACCTGTAGCTAACATTACATCTTTGAAATCATATTCTCAGCCCTGCACCAACAATAATTCAAATACAGACCATGTTAAGATATTCATTAAATATCATCATTAAATATGAAAGTCTTACAACAATAGGATTTAGTGCACGTATGCTGATACTCACTGTTTAATGTTATTGGTGGGGAAGTGTTTAGTCTTTTCTGGCCTTGAGTCACAGTATTGGGATGTTCATGCTGGGGAAACTAAGCCAAGCAGCTTTCCCCTGAGCTTGGCGTTGACACAGAATCGGAGGGGCTTCAGCGAGAGCCCATAGGAGCAGTCAAGAGTGAGGGGCTGAGAGGGGTCGCTCTCAAAGCTACACTGGTGCAGCAAGACTGCCGTGAATAAAAACACTTTCACCTTGGCTATCTGGTCACCAATACATCGCCTTTTACCCATTGAAAAAATCATGACATTGTTGGTCATGTCTTTATCAAGAGCCCCGTTTTCATCGAGGAAGCGTGTGGGGTCAAAGATATGTGGGTCCTTCCATTTCAGGGGGTCATGGTTGACAGACCACTGATTGATGAAGACCACCGTATCTTTGGGGATGTGGAGACCTTCTATAGTGACGTCTGAGGTTGTCGAATGCGGGATGGTGACAGGGACAAAGCTGGTGAAGCGCATTGTCTCATAGATGAAGGCGTCCAGGTATGCCAGGCTGCTTCTGTCCTCAATTGATGGCAGTCTGTCTTGGCCTACCACTTTGTCTATGAGCTCATGTAGTTTAGCTTGTATGTCCGGATATTTAACCAGGAGCAGGACAATCCACTGCATGAAGGTTGATGCTGTGTCTTGACCTGCTCCAATTAAATCTGTGACAGTTGCTTCTACAAACTCTTTGGTCAGTCCGCTGTCCTTCCCGTGCTCAATCACATTGATGATGGCATCACTCATGTCCCGGGTCACGTCAGGGTTAAAGGACTCTCTGTGCTGCACCACTTTATCTTTCACATAGGCGAAAAACTCCTCGTTCAGGTTTTTAAAGTTTTCATAGACACTGCGGACCGGGTTAGGGAAGGACTGAAGCCAGGGCATGACATCTACCAAGCTACCTGCCCCTATTGTCTCTCCAAACTTGTCCACCCTTCCCAACAGGGTCCTGAATTCCAGGTCATCATGTCCGTATCGCCTCCCAAAGCAGAGAGCGCATATCACATTAGCAGCAGCTACTTTAAATTCATGAGCAGGGTCAAAATACCGTCCATCAGTGCTGTGGCGCAGAAATACCTGCACCAGTTCCATGGCCTCAGCCGTAACATGCTGCTCAAAGGCTTTTTTGGTCTGACTGTTTGCAGAGGAAAAGGCTCTAAGGCTGGACTGGGCAATTTTCCTGTGCGCTTTCCACTGTTTGCTGTAATTAGTAAATGTCATGCTCCTGCCTCCAGAGATCATCTGGAAAGAGGCAAAGTTTGGTCTGCCTGCAAACTCTCTGCTGTGCTGTATCAGAGCCTGACGTATCGCCCTGTCTCCATTCAGAACCACAATGTCACTGCAACCTAGTCGTATCTGGTACACATTGCCATATTTTTTGGCTAGTTTGGCAAAGGTGATGTGAGGCATTTGGCCCAGCTGCATGGCGTTGCCCACCACGGGCCAGGCAAAGGGTCCTGGCAGTCTTCTCTTGAGCCTCAGGTTCCTGACCCACAGACAGGCTTCCAGACAGAAGAGGAAAATAAAGGAAGCAACCAGAGCAGGCTGGACCTGTCCACTCCATTCTCTGATGATGCTGCTGCCCTTCACACCAAACTCAGTGTCCAGTGCCATTGTGACAAATTTTCTGCGCCCGTGTTCCTCAAAAAAAAGGACAAAAAAAGTCTTTTCAACAAAATGTGTTCAGTGATTGAATGTTTGGATAAAAAATAATTAATAAAGCTCTTGTATATCCATGTCAGATGAGAAAAATATTTCAGATGTGTTAATCAAATACCAGTGAGGTCATTATGATAAAGACTTAATGAAAAAAAATGACAAATGAAGTGAGTTAGGGTGAAGTTTTTGCCTTTAGTCAGTCTTTTCATCAAGATTTAAGGTTTAAGTGCCTGCTTTTTGCTTCACTCCAGCGTCTTATATGTTTTGCAGTTGGTGGGCAGGGCTCAGGATAACTTTCATACTCCTCCCATTGTGGTAGCCCTGCAGACCCCACTACATTATCTCTCCTCTGTCGGCCGCTTCCAGGAGGCGCGCGCTTGTGAGCGTTGAGGGACACCGTGAGCGTGCAGCGTGAACGACCGCCGTCCACTCCAGAGAAAAGACTCAGCAACTGGTGACCGATTCAGTAGGAAACGTGTCGAGCCAATTTGTTTTACTAATTGGAGGACTGGCAGCGTTTGCACATTTCAAAGTGTATCTTTCTAACATGATTTATTTTCTGGCTGCAGAAGACTCAGCGGGCGCACGCGTGCCAGAAAAAAATGTTTGCATAGCTACGGTTTGTCTAACTCTAGACTTGAGTTTACAATTGAATTGAATTTGTGCAAAATCTCTTTATGTGTAATTATATTTCCAGCTACGTGACCATAACATTATTTGTGTATCCAGTTAACGGTCTGTGTTTTGATCCGGTAAAACTTAGTTAGAGATCAAAACAGTTTAATTCTCTGCAAAGAAACTTTGAGTCAGTGAATTTAACCAGATGAAATCTGCATGCAGCAACGTGTCTTTAATGATACGCTTTAATATATGTTTAGTCTAGAACAAGAAATTCAGTAATCTTTAAAACCAACGTTTTCATTTTGTTGTAAACCACTGCAAAGATTAATTTTGTTCGTTTTGTTACTTTGTAATATGAATAAAATTTCTGCTAAAACTAAAGTTGGGAGAAAGTTACGCACCACTTAACCCCGTCCAAAGACTCAGCCAACCGAATTTTATACGTTTTATTTGATTTAAGCACACGCACAAATCATCAGTCATTCATTTCTAATTTTTAGAATTTAACACGGAAGATAAACTTTTAAAAGAAAATATCACAGCTAAGTCTGTAGGTATTTAAAAGGAAAAATGACCACAGATATGATAACACATTACAAAATATCACCAATATCAAAATCAGTATAAGCTCAGTGATCCCTATGGAAATATTAGTCTTATATTTGATTTGTTTCTTTCCTTCATTCAGTCACACTTATTATTCACTTTGGCATCTGGAAGTAGCAGAACATAACTTGACTGAATGCTCATACAACAAACTAGCACAATATTTCAGTGCTGACAAGCCATAAAATATTGATATTTTAATCTGCTTTTACTGAGTTGAAACTTCACGTGCCCACTTAAACAGTCACCCTCCTTTCAAGCTACAGTCCTCAGAAATATTGGGGAGAATCTGAAAGAAAAATAGAGAAAGCAAACAACGAAAAGTCTGAGGTCAAATCTTGGTCATATTTAACTGCTTGCCTCAGGTAATAAATCCCAAGCTCTTTGTTTTTTGTTTTTGTTTGGTTTTTTCATAGTTGCACAATCATGTTATGCACGAGACAAGATTATTTTGTTGTGTATGCTCCATCATCTAATAGATAGTTAGATGGATGGATGGATGAGTGCATGTGTCGTTGGCATTGATCATAAGAATCCATTGAAATTCCTGTTGTATTAATTTATTGAACTTTCAGTTCAAAGTAATTTGATTTCCCAAAGCAAAACATTTTCCTCCTCTGTGCCGAATACAAAATTTGTTTCTTGTTTTCCGACCGACTGTGAAGTTTATTTTTGCAGGGACGTAATGACCCTAATTGAAGGTACTAAAACATTTCCGAAGTAAGTCAGAGGGGCAAAAACTTCACTACCACATAAGCACAGTCAGTCATTATCAGCAGGAGAGGAAGAGAAGGAGGAGGGATGAGGAAAGGAGAGGACATTAGCAGCTCTGGGTATTGAAAAATGATATCAAATTGACTTTTAAAAATGTGTTTCACATCAAATATTAGATGAATGTTAACCATGGGGTCTATTTTTGACCCATCATAAAAACTAATGATAAAGGTAAATTTATTTTTACATTCACCGTCAGAGGTAAAGTCACACAGCGCACGTCTCATTAGTCAAATAAAACATTAACCATGCTCTGTATCTTTATATTTCACCATAAAGTTTAATGGGTTTTTGCACCTAACAGCTTTTGTGACTGATTTTACAACCCTTATACAGTATTATGTGACTTAATCTACAAAGCAAACACTTTACTGCTCCGAAAGATGTGACAGAAAGCTTTTTTATTCACTTACACTTTCACTCACAAACTGTTATACTGTAGGGAATAACTAACAGGTCTTATAGACGCTGCATGCCTAAACTGTGACAACAAGCAGAAAGGCAACAATAAAAGAAACTTAAGTGTAACTACATTATGTGTTATGTGTCATTCTTCCACAGTAATGGTCCTTACACACGCTTTTACAGATGTAGAGAGTTTTGCTGGTTCAGAGCTCTGCCTGAGAGCTGTTTGTCTTGAGAAATGCGGTGTGGCTGAGCACCAAAGCCTCCAGAATGATTCCTCGGTTAACCAGAGACATAGCAATGTCTTCGAATACACTGCCTGCACTGGGGATGACTGTTTCTTCTCTCCTCTATTCCTATAGGGGGAATCCCGCCCCCCCCTCCACCTCCACCAACACCACCACCTCCTCCTCCTCCTCCTCCTCCTTGCCTGAGTCTGCTCCTCGCACACATGTGGCCACTCGCATCCCCATCACGCTAATTAGAGCCAGGTTTGTGGCTGAGGGAGGGGGTGGTTGGGTGTTGGGAGGGGAGGGAGTGTAGGTTGTGTGTGTGTGTGTATGTGGGAGGGGTTGGAGGGGTGGGGATGGTGGTGGGGTGTCGTGTGTGCATTTTGCGTGTGGCTGCTGTGTTTGCCTGTGATTACCCCTTGTAACCTGGCTGTGAAAGGTTGGCCCTGACCCTGCGTTGACTCTGGTTGAGGGGGTGGTATTCGGAGGTGGGGGCGGGAGGAGGGAGGCGGGGATGGGGTCTATATGTTGCTGCATGTCATGCACTAGCGGGTGGGCGCTCACTGTGTGGAGACAGGACCAATGGTAGAGCAGGCTGTCCCGGCTCTGGAGCTAATCATTGTTTACTAGTCTCATTTCCACTTCTCAGTGAGCTACTGTCACGCACACCACCGACAGGGAGGAAGGAAGAGGGAAAGGGGGTAGGGGTTTGGGGTGTGAGGCAGGGAGGGGGGCAGCAGGGAGAGGAAAGCCAGGGGTCCAACAGGCAGTTGGGGAGCTGTTGGGACTTAGGGAAGGGAAGAGCAGAGAGAACACAGGAATCTGAATGAAGATTAAGCTTCTTTTTCTTTCATGAGAGAACAAAGGTGAGCCAAGACTGAAAAAGCTGCACCCAAAAACAACCCAGACAAACCAGTAAACAGACCAACAAAAACATATTCTGGGCCAGAGCCATCTCAGGCAGCCAGGAGGTAACCACCGGACATTGCTAGTTTGAGATGGTGATGTTTGAAATGAGAGAGTTTTCATCTGCCAGACCACAATATGCGGAAAGAGAGATACTTGGAAAAATTGTCATTGTTTGACCTGATTGTTGTTTGTGTGTAAAAAAAAAAAAAAAGCCTGAGAAAAATGACCAGCAGAGGCACAATTTACTCCAGTGGGCTTATACAAACTTGTCTGGTGGTGAAAGTGGTGTAAGCAGTATTTTGACATATGTGTAAGAACAACTCTGCACTGTTGAATTTAACTCTCAAGGCTTGCAGGTCATATTTTGACATGGTCTTGATTATGTTAAAAAATGAAAAGGAGACAAATTAATTATGCCGAATTTGGTTTTGGTTCTAAACAAAGTTCATTGTATGAAGTCTGAAAATGTAAAACCATTGAAATATCACTTTCCATGTATTTTTATGTGCACATTGTTTCAAAAACACCACTGTGGATCATGTGTGTTTAAACATGCCTTCATAATCTAAAGGAACGCAGCATCAAAATGACTATGGCCTTGTACACCATGATCGTTCTGCTGACAGTTTGTGTTAACCACAGTTCATCCATAGCACAATGAACCACTGCTACACAAAAGGAAATTATTGAATTATTGAAAATTCAATTTCTTGTTTGTGTTCTTGTCAAAACCTCATGTCTGAAAGGATGTTTTACAACAAAAAGAGACCATAGTGAGTGAAAAAGCAACTATATAGGCAACCTAATATAAGATGAGGTGAAGTTAAATATCGCTGTGTTCATCTGGAATTAAAAATACCATTTCAAGGAATCTGGTTATCTGCTGTGTTAGACTCACTGTACCCAAAGATGTGTTGCTGCAGGCAATATCAAACAACCCACATAGGAGAGGAGAGCACTACTTTTAGAAAATGCTTTTCTGGAATTATTTTAGGTCCTTGGTTAAACCATGAAACTTACTTAGAAGTCTTCCAAAAGTATGATTTGTAACCTTAGCGCAATATTTTCTTACGCATACTGCACTTTCATGTGGTTCCGTAGTTGAATATAGCGGCAACATATAAAGTTAGGGGCTTGATTCACCTCAGTGACCACCAACAGTACAATTCTTCACACTTGTAATACTTCAGGGAAATATTAATTTAGAAAAATTATTCAAAGTTACAGACTTTCAGCTATTACTGTATAAAATATTCAAAGTGGTACACAGTAATTGGATTAAAGACAAGAATGAAAGTTGCATGCACTTACTCAGATCAACTTTAAATTTTAGGTCAAATTCCGGCCTAAAAATAAAACAAAACTATAGGAATATAAAGTAAGAGTAAGAAATAAAGATGATGAGAAAATGTAGTAACAGTGAGGTCACACACTATAATGCAAACAAACCTTAAGTTGTTGTATTATTAATTAAGTTATTGATTAAGATAATAGCCGTTTTTTTTTGTCTTTTCCCACACTCCTCCTGAACTGAACAGTTCCCATCTTCACTGAGCGCAGGCTGCGTGATAAATCTTCACTTAATGTGGCACCCAAGGACTGGAGCCATGTATTATGTACAGTATAGGGATATTTGTTTCTAATCCCGTAGAGTTTTTGCGTGCTAGGGGAGCAGAGCGGGGATGAGCTTGCATGCCATTCTGGCCTGGTGTGTGCGGAGCTCGGTCGCTGAACCCCGGCTTCACCGGGGAGCGGGGGCGGGGGGGAGGAGGAGGTGTGTGGAGCTGTAGCTGAGAGATTACAATGAGACAAGGGAGAAAGCACAAGTAGAAATGGCTTCCAGATGACCCCGACTCCGTGAGCTCTTAAAAGGCTGGCTGAGACATGGGCAGGACAGTTCATTAGGCATTTCCCACCTCCTGCCAGATATAAGAACTACATTAGCCTATTTGTTTAATACTTTAAAAGAAACTGTATGCCACTGTAGCAATATTAGGCTATAAGCAGTGTGGGGATATGGCCTAGATAAAGGTAAAAGTTGAAAAAAGAGAGGATTTGGTCACTTTATCGGCATCACAGGTCACTATGTGCTAAATTGCAATTAAATGAACATTCAGTGAATATAGTTACCTATCAGGAGGCAATGATGATATTAAACTTACATTGTGGACAACTAAGTCTGGATTTTTACTTTGAACTTCCACTCTTTTCTGCGTTTTTCAGCTCAGTCATCTATGTAACAACTTTTTAAAAATGATGTGGGTTGCCTATCTGTATTTTTAATGTTGTTTTTTATCTAAGTTTCTTTATATTTTGGTTTTGGAAAAAATTGCGTTGGGTTTAAAAGAGCTGTCATTTTAAAAATGTGGAGTTGTGTGGAGGCAGCTTCCCTGTCAACAGGGAATTATCTGTGCAGTAGGTGAATAATGAGTCTATAAACATAATAAATTAAGCTTATATATATATGTATGTTGTAAGTGTTATTATTAGAGGATGTCAGAGGATAATTTGGGTCTGTTTGACCTTGTGCAGGCTAGACTGTTAAAATCAGTGACAACAGGCCATGGCTACTCCTTTTTTTAAATAACAGAAGTCATCCATCATCCACAAAATACACGTTTTCATATAATACTTTTCTGCCTTGTAATCGTTACAGTGGAGAAAGATAGGAAGGATGAGGTCTTTACCATAAAAAGTCCATTAGGAACTGTGCTCTCTAGAGTTACCTTTGATTTATACTTTTAACTCACTTAACCATATTGATCACATTTAAAGTCATTGGATAACGCTGTGAGTCTTAGTATGAGACAAAGCATTCTGTATTTCATGAACTCGCCTATCTGTTATTAATCTTTCACTTGAGCTTGACAGTGACATGTTATTTATCTCAACTGCCTCAATTTTTAAAAACTGCTGCTATCATAAGTCACTCACAGCTATACTGCCAGTTATTAACTGTCTTATACTGGTTTTGCAGCACATGGCTGACTTTAAAAAGATATCTTTCTTTTGGGTCACTCAAAAGAGAATTAAAGTGGAAATCCACCTTGAAAAAATAAATCACTTGCACATGGGCATATTTCGTACGCAGCTGGAAACTACAAAGACAACACTCATCAGTGATGTTTTCTGAAGCCAGTTCTGTTGAATTTCATTTCATTGTATTTCACTTTACAAGTTGATTTGATAGAGACAGTGCTCATTAATAAACATTGCTGTCAATGTACCAGACTTGGTCAAAAAAAAAAAAACTTGTACCACTGGCTTGTGTTCCAACAAACACCACTTGTTGCTGCTGCAGCTGCTGGATGGTCTGTCCAGATGTGGGTAAAACATGGGAGGGATAGTGTGAAAAACCATCAGAATCCTTCCTTTTCATTATAATTGTAGAACAAGTGCTTATGACTTTGAGACTCAAAGGTTCAAGAGTGCATCCCAATAGAGCAGACAATCATGGTGGAGAAATATACTTGTAATATTTCCAGCAGTACAGAATAAATGCATATCAGAGATTCATATTTGCATTTTGGAGTCACAGTAACATTTTATTTTCATGCAACCTACAATGGGTTGTTAATAATTTCTTGGCAAATCTCACAAGAGCACAGTCAAATACCGGACATTTAAGATCCTATCTTTTTGAGTTGTATTTTATCATGTAATTTATTCATTTTTTATTCCAAAATGCATTTTAGAATATTAAGTAGATAACTGCAAATGCATAGTTTAATATAACTCAATCATTATGGTAACTACCTAATGTACATGTCAAGAACTGCAAACAATTATCTCAATTTCTGTACAAATGCAAGTAAGTCAACATACTCCGCTCAGGTTATTTCAAGTAGAGTTTGTGTCATTGTTAGTCAAATGAACTCCTGTTTCATGACAACTAAGAAACATGAGATGTTGTCATGTAAAATGTTGGTGAGTTTACTCTTGCAATACAATACAATATGCGTTAATGCTTTGACCATTTTATCACATCCTCTGTAGAGCATCTGCTCAGTTTGCTGTAATAGGACGTGTCTTAGAATGTTCCTGTTTTTTCTCTATACTTTTATTGATTCATATATTTAAGAGCCGTTTCGTCTCTGTCTCTCTGTGAGACAGACTGTCCCAGGCTGGGATCCCTGCAGGTGGGGAGACTGAGCTGGTCTGATTGGGGCCGAGGGGGCCAGTGGCTCAGCCACAGGCACACTGAACATTACGTGCAGTATGGATACTACCAGCGGGTTGCTCTTCTCATTGTGTAATTGGGCGGATAATGTTCCGTGATTCCCTCTCTTTTGCACCTTCATATGTTCCACTTGAGCAGCTCGGTGCATTTTAGTATCCTGAAAATGAAGCCGGGTCAACGAGCGGTCGGGTTACCCCCCTTCACTGCTCCAATTCTGCAGATGAGTCGATGGTATCGCCACAACAGTGAGACAGTCCACAAAGGGCAGAGGACATTCACTGTCCTGGGCCCTGCAGAGCAATTATTAGGGCTGGAAAAGCTTACCTTGTGATTTAGTTCAACTGTACTGTAAATTAATAATGGTAGGGGGGTAAAAATAAAATATATCAAGAATAAAAATAATTTCTGCGATAAAAAAGAGAAAAGAGCCAACAACTTAGAAGCTGTGAAATTCATTGTTCCTCAAGCCGGAGCAGGCAAAGCTGTCTAAGAGGAGAGTGTGAAATGAGTGTGTGTGGGTGGCCTTATATTGGGCTTGTGTGCTTTATGTACCACACGCCCTATTTGCACACCACAGCCTTGCGTATCTGGGATTGTAAATTGTGAAGTAATTACTGTGGAGCAGAAACGTTACCAAGGAATTCACTTGAACTCCTTCAAATCATGACTGCTGAAGACTTGCTTCCAGTTTTTCCAACCTTTTTTCTGTGGAGGTAATTATAAAAGTCTTCATGTGATTTGTTGATGATAAAGCTTTGTTCATACTGCAGTATGGATATCCAGTATGGACAGTGGATGTGCTTCTATACATACAACAATCTGGTGTTCCACACATGAGCACTGTGGCCACACAGCAACCATGAATTGGCCTTAACATATATATGTAGGATATAACCAGCCTCAAGGCTTCAGTATGCTGCAGACTAAGTGCTTGTCGGATCGTCCAACAGCATCTGAAACCTCCTCCCACCACAGCTTTCTGATGTCAGAAGGCTGCGTCTGACAAGTTTTTGTAACTTTCCATACCGACAATCAGAGAAGCACGTCCACTTCAGGCAGTGGTTGACAGGGTATACACAGTAGGTGAAAAAGTACACAGAATTAGAACTTCTCTCTCAAGTTGTCTTTTTCCTTTCTCACACAACTACTTGTGTAACTTTTGGTGCGTACAACCAAGCACGGCACCACGAAAAACCTTTCAGGAAAGACTGTCCAAACGCGTCCTATGTGATTATCACGTCTCGTCTTTGTGACTGCAGGTTTTTTGTTCTGCCTTTGAGTGTGGCCTCTCACAACAGCTATAAACACTTGTGCCCTTAAATTGGATGACAGTTCATATGAACTAATTAATTTCAAGCATACAACAGCCTTCATCCATTAAAACTGAAATCAAATTAACCCCATGTTGCTCTTTTTTGTAAAGGGCAGATTATAACATCATCATCTATGAAATACAAACTTTCAAATGATACTTTTTACCCAATTGACATTCAAATTGTCTCAAACTGCAAAAATCTCTCTGTAACCCATCTGCTTCTATTTATCTATGCTCCCTAATTTGTGATTGGCATAGATTCAGTGAGGGAAACTGTTTTGTCTTTCAACGGTTGTCAACTCAGTTATCAGAGTTCAGCTTTATTGATTCACTTTCAGTCTTCACTTACTGAGGAGACAGAATTTCTTATTTGAACCGCAGACATTCAATACTCTCCGTGCTGCTGCTAGAGGAGCAGAGATCTCTCAAACAAGCTGCTGAAGTGTTTATACTTACATCCACGAACAGAGAAAGAGTGATTACAGCTCTTAAAGCAAGCTGACGTAAAATAACAGTGTGATCCTTGGAGATGACACAACTCCAGCAGCCTCTTGCCCTCTGGTGCTCTTCAAAAGTGAGAGTTGTCATATTTTGGCTTTAGCTGACAGATGGCCATGACCGCCTTACTTTTCCAAGGGTCAGGCCCGCTCTTCAGCAGAGAGCATTTTTGTGCTGTAGAAAGAGAGAACAGCATAGCATGGCTCTCTAAATGTGTCCACCCTATAAGCCCTTCATTCTGTTGTTGTTTTGCACAAATGATGATAAAGAATATAACACAATATCCTCTGAATCATAAGTAACAAATAAATCCCAGATATTTCAAATTTCTGCTTTGTTTTTTGTGTCGTTGTTGCTGGTTAATAGTTGATTTCTAGATTAGAGAAGTGATCAAGAAGTACCATAATAGGTAAAAAAAAATAAAGGTCCAATGGATTTAAAAAATTTTATAGCTACAACCTGGATGTATTAGATAATTCTATACAGACATGTTTTATGTCGTTAAGTCTGGCTCTTGAAATGAGCACTGACATCTGTCTATTGTTTTGGAGTGAATCTAAGATACAACAGAGAGTGCCAAGAATTCTATTTACTTATTAAATGTGATTTCTATAACACATGCATCCTGTAGCATCATTTGATATAAATTACCAGTCAGTTTTCTGGCTTTCTCTTACTCCGGCATGTTCGAGAGTTCCAGCTGCGCTGAAGTCCACCTCATCCTTTCTGTCATACTGCAGTGCACCCTACGTTCCGGGTGTGTGGAAATAACCTGGAACCATTGATCTGTTCAGCTGTTCATTTGAAACAAGTTGTACTCATATGCTGTATATGTATGAATGAAGTGCCAGCAGGAATAACAATGCTTTCAAGCAGTAACTCACATGCACACATATTGTTTGTGTAACAACGTCTGCTAGCATGAGCGAAGCTCTTCGTACTTTCCATTTCACACCTAGTCGGCCTGAGAGTCTTGTCATATGTTCAGTCAGGAATTTTAGGATAGAGAGAAAAAAAAATACATTTCCAGTGTTTCTATCTCAGCCATCTCCTCTGTTTAGGTATGGGATAAGTTCAAATGCCACACTCAGTGGATTTTGTCTATATAAGGCATGTTCTTTTCAGTGCTACAGACATTTATGTGGGAATGTAAACACATTGCTGTTAGCAGACTAATAGCCATTAGCAGCCCTATTGTGAGGGGAGACAAGGTGACTCAGACAGTAATTATTAACTGTCAATCATTTGTGTGATATGATTATTTTTAGTCCTGATTTCAGACCAGAGAATGTGTAACAGTATGCATCATGTATGTTTTGTACCATTCTCATCCTCTTGTCTGTACTCTAGCTTCTAGATGGATAGGTACCTGTACTTTATGTTTTCACTTCTTCTCCTGTAAACCTTTTTCCTGAGTGCACGGAGTGAAAGGAGGCAGTAAAGAGAGTGAAGAGATCCTAATTCTCTGAAGAGTTTGTCAGATTCTTTTTTAATTTTCAGAACAGACCTTGAAAAAGTTCATTCAGCAGGGAAAAGCGGAGTCCATTATCATGGCGTTTTAAAATGAGCCCTGCGGGCAGAGCTGGAGCGAGTGGCGCTCTGTCATTGTTTGGGAACAATTTCACAGACATGTGCAATGAAGACCAATGTTGGCCCTGCATTTCATATGGGATGATATGCCTTTTCCTCCCCATTCGATATGCTTTGGTAATTCATTGATATTATTATAGCAACTTAAGGGAGGAGCTGCATTTGAGGCAGATGTGAAGACCAATCCCATATTTTGTGAAACATACAAAGATGGCCAATAATAATGAGGGCACATAACATATGTAATTAAAACTCTTGTAATTCTGAGTTACATACATAAACAATATGAATTTTGTAAAGTGTAAGCCTACAGATAACTGCATGAATAGTGTAATCCGAGACATCCCCAGGCTCCCCATGGAGGCAGACCCAGACACAAACAACCTTAAAGTTTGACCTTCTTACCCTGTACCCCTGCTCTGCTCTGCTGCCCCCTCTTCCTTGTTGCACCCTCCACTGAAGGTGATACATTTCTAAATCCCACAGCAGTTTCTGTAGGGAAAAGCGGGGGCTGCCTCACAACCTAAATAGCTTAAGAGAGAACAGTCTCAGAGGAGTCCCTCACGCACAATGTATTCCATATGCTCTCTCAGAGGCCAAGAGGCACCCCATACTTCACATCTGGCACGGACCACCTATGCTAGCTGACATATTCCTCCTCAGACCATCAGACTGGCTGCCTCTCAGTGGAAGGAGGCTGGCCTCATTGATGATCTCCTCCTTCTTTGATGTTTGTGTTTTTTCTGAACTAGACAATGAAAGGGGTAGTGGGTGAACACAACTATGATTAGTGAAAACAGTTAAAACTGTAACATTACTTCTTGTAAATGACTTTTATTTTTCATTTGTTAATTGCACATTTAGGGGACATTGGCTCAATGCCGGTTTGCGCTGTCACCAAAAACAAGAGGACTTCAGTTTCAATTTCAAACCTAGTGCTTTCTGTTCTGTAGTTCTCCCTGTGAGATTGAGTTTCACATGTTCTCTGGTTTGAGTTGAACTGAGAACTCTAAATGATCTAAACTACTCTGAAGTGCTCAGATACGAATAGGATATTCATGTATCAGTCTTATATTGCAACCAAGAATGATGATATTGGACGATTCTGCAAAACCCTGGAATATTTTCACTGTTTTTTAAGGCTTGACTTCAACTGTATTAAAATTCTCACGCCCTACGATATCTGGTTAGGGAAAGATCATATTTATGGCAAATGATCTATGGTGGGAGTATGGTTAAGGTTAATTAACCCTATACTTGCAAACATGAAATGAATTAGGAAAAGAATTTCAATCAAGTTTAAATTCAATCCCCAGTTGAATTTGTCAGCAGGTATCTGGTTGAATCTCAGTTAAATATAGAGAGAAAACCATTCCTTTGGAAGCAGTGGGTGGAAAAAGCTTGTATTCTTGTACTCTGGGACTTATATTATGGTGGCACAGTGAAATCATTCATAGCACTAGTACTGGCACACAGTACGGCCTCCCTCAACAACAGTTTTGCAGATATCTTCAAATTAGACATCTCCTATCTCAAACCTTTGGTTCCACTACAACCGTCCCACCAAGCTCATATGTTCTCTCCTTTAAGGTATTTGGTACAGGCCATAAGGCTTCAAAATATTGCTCCCTGTTGCTTAAGAATTCCAATAGTAAAGGCTCTAACCTGAAGTCAGCCTGGGAGACTGATCTCAAGCTTTCATTCACAGAGGGAGAATAGAACAACATCTTAAAGAGCTGTAAGAAAAACATCATGGGAACTTAGAACAAGATTAGTTCAGTTTAAAATAACAAACAGGGTACACGGGGTGAAATTAAGGGACAGCCCAAATTGCTGGAGGTGTGGGGGGAGCATTGGTATGCTCCTCCATATGTTGTGGTTCTGCCCGGTTGTACAAACATTCTTATCAGCCATACATAAGAATATCTAACTGATCCTTAAATCAGACATCCCATTCTGCCCAATCCTGTTTGTTCTGGGTGATCATCTCCCCCTAAAAGCCCTCCTTGGGTGGACTGGGTCCAGATATCCCTTATTCTGGAGAGAAAGCTCATAGCCACAGAATTGAAGGCAACCACCTTACCACCAGCCAGAGTGTGGTTCTCTCAGCTGGGTGTTGTGGCAGCCCATGAGGGTCTCTCTTTTAGACTCATCAACCAGGTGGAGAAATATTATGCTAAGTGGGTGAATTATATCTCCTTAATTAAAGGACCTTGAAGCCTCTGCACATATGATTAGACATCAGCTCAAAACACCTAGACCTGTCACATGTGACTCTCAATAACCTAATTATGTCAGTGAAGTATTTTCTCTATGTGCTGTGTTTAATAATTTAGTCATTTATTTTCTATTCATTTGAATTTTCTTTATCTCAGTCTTAGTCTCAGTGTTGTTTACCGATCAGCCTGTCCTGTCTCTTAGCTCATACATTGTCATATGATGTATCTGATGTATTGTCTCGACTTGTTGGAAAAGACAATAAAAACTACTGATCACAAAAAAATACTTGGTTATAGTTTGGGAAAGATTGTGGTTGTGGTTGCAGGTTTGTAATGGGATGCAAACCCTAGTCTCCCGCCTACCTGTATCTGTACCTTTCCTTACATCTACTTGCTTTCAAGAAAATTGATGACAAAACCCCTCATGTTCTCAAAAATTGCTTTTCATTGAAGGTTAACTGAGGACAAGGTGTGTGTGAGTAAGATAGATCTGACTGCTGAGGCTTCACCATGCAAAGAGCCTGCCACTGTGAGGTACACTGAGGTAACCAGAGTTGTTTTGTAAGAGTCTCCTAAAAGGTGAATATATCCTCCCTCTCACTTTCACACTCTCTAAAGAGAAGGAGGGGATTGCTCTTCTCTCCCCTCTTTCTCCTCCTTCGCTCCCTCGCTTTATTACCTCCGTCAGCCCTAATTTGGGTTGATGGGGTGGCTGTTGCATGACAAGACACATGTCTGGGCCCCTGCGTGAGAAGGCTGGCTTGCTCTTGCTGGGCTTGTTTTCTTTGCGTGACCATGTCCCTCCCTCTGTCACTCCTGGCACCCCCCGGCAAGCCCCCCCTCTGACCCCGTTCATGCCCTCGTTAGCTGGCATGTCGCTGGTTTATTTGCTTTGGCCAGCCGCCCATGTGAAAGGCACATTCTGACCACGCTCAGGGAGGGGTCATCTTAGAGTGGAGCAATGGCAGAGGTGTTGGTGGAGGTGGTGGTGGTGGTGGTGGTGTGTGTGTGTGTGTGGGGATGTGGAGACAATCCAGGATGACTAGCTGAAAGAGCTCTGTGCTTTGCATTTGCGTGGTAATGTGTGGCTAGTATATTTGAGTGTGTGACCTCCCTGCCTGGTCAAAGGGAAATATGCCCCACTGTAACTGCTTTTGAGGAATGACATGCACAGGCAGGTCACTCAGAGTTTACCGTCCCAGTTGCCATCCACAGAGAGTGCTGCAGAAAAAAGGGAGCATGAGGATCGTGGCAGTGTGTGGTGATTTCACTTGTTCCCACTGATGTAATCCAACAAATGCTCACACTAACATTCGTGTGTCTGCACATTCTCACTCTCTCCTGCCAAATTTCTTCTTTTGTATTCTGAGTGGGTATACGAATATAGATAGGAGGAATGGGACAGGATTAACACGAATCTGCAAAATAGGTTCATGCAAGGCAAATGCATTTTAAAGGCTTCTCACTGCTGAATCTGTTCACATTCAATGCAGACAACGGCACACTGTGATGATACATAGGGGAATAAAACTTATGAAATGTGAAAAACAAGTATAACTTTGAAGTTACTTAATCATGTTACAAAAACATTTACAAAAGTGGGTCATATTGAGTTCTGACATTGGGTAACAAAAACTTTAGATACTTATCTGCAAAACTTGCAAAATCTTCACTCCAACTTCTGTTTTAAAACTCTTTTCTTGTGAAACTTGTCCTGCAAAGCAAATACAAAATGACAATGATGAATATCATCATTGTCATATTAGTTGTTGCTCTGCATTCTGGTGCTTTTGAAAAAAAAAAAATTGCTTTACTGGTAAAATCTCATTTATACATTTACAACCGTGAGAAGTTACAAAAACTATGAGAGAAAGTAGAAGAAAAATGTGGTTCTTTTACATATCTTGCAGAAAAACACTAAAACATAAAAAATCTATGGGGGATATTTACTTCCACAGAACAGTTTGTCTACACAGGAGGTGGTTCAGTCTCATTTTTTAAGTCTTCTGACTCATCACGAACATCTGACGGAACAGATACGCTTATTATCAGTACAGCTGTCTACACGGGGTGCGTATTGGGTAATGTTTCACTTGCACTTTATGCTCGTTACTGCGACCCAAAGGGCGTTTCTACACATCCAGTCTATTTTCTTCCATTTTATGCGTGTAAATATAGTGAATGTGTGTTGGGCTCTGCGAAAACATGGGTGACCTACACTCAATCCTGTGCCTGACCGCATCCTGTGTAGACACAGATGAAGGACTGGATGCTGATGCTGATAAACAGGATACTGATAAGCCGTCTGTTAGCTATCGTTTCCCAGTTAGCCAAATTGGCTTGACTCAGCAGCTCCTTTCCAGCTTATGTCAGATCAGTGATGAATGTTGCCTCAGAATCTGTTGAAACTGATAACTGGAGCTGATTCAACCCATATCATTCCAAGTGTCCACCCCCAAAACCTAGCTGAATCTAGCAGCCATATATGGACAAATAGGGGACACTTTTGGTCTTCCAGTAGTCAAATTCACCAACACTCAGCAACAATCAGCCCAAATTGACTGTGTACTTGTGTTCTATTAACCACATATCCGAACAAGAATGTCCATATTGGACGATTCTGCAAAACCCCGGATTTCATTCAACGCCAACTTTTTCTTACACGCAATGCCAATAAATTTGCTTCTTGCTTTCTACAACATCTACACATGGCAAAGTTAAGGTTAGGGAAAAATGGTGGTTATGGAAAATAGAATAGGGTCAGGTTTAGGCAACTGAAACACTTGATTAAGGTTAGGGAAAGATCATGGGTTACAGTTAAAAAAAAACACAAGTTGTGATGAGACACAAATTCCAAACTCCTACATGAAAATCAAATGTGCTGCATTCCCGTTCACTGCTCCAACCTCCATGGCCGTAGAAGGGCACACTACTTCCTGCATTTGCATTGCCATTGGCATCAGATGTAAATATTGAGGTTCAGAATCATCTAATATAGACTGAATTTCTCTCGAGATATTTGGCTGGTTCTAATATCTCTATGGAGTTGTCTTGTACGGGCAACCAATGTAAATACCACAACTTCAAGAAGTGAAACCCTCAAGTAGACACAAAAGCAGTCAGCAAACAAATGCATTAAGCTATTTTAAATTTTGTAATAACTATATAGATAAGATTTGAATTGAGAGCAGGCAAAATGAGCAAATATGCACATGTGGTCTTAATTCCCTGGATGAAGACTGGGTTTCACTGACTGTGTTGATCTTACTCTCCACAGTGTTTAGTGAACTATCATTAGACTCAACAAAACAAAATGAGATTGGAACAGAAGATACTTCTACATGGAGGTGTGGGATGAATTGTGCTGGAGTTATCACATGATAATTCCACCTGGTTAAAGCACACACAACACACACACACACGGACATCTAGAGACACAGACCTCTATGAAAATCATGAGCATAGGCGGAGAAGCAGGGAACTCCAGCTGATGTCACTTCCCACTAATCCTTTAAATCAGAGAAGAGACATGGTGAACAGCAGCAAGACGAGGCCCATAAATCAAGCAGTATGTCAGGACAGCAGGATAACACAGCCCGACATAGTCACAAGTATGTTCCAGATTAACCTCTGCCACCGCTTCAGTCAATACCTCTGCTGGGATGGAATCACTTGGAGCTGTCTGGCTCTGGACGCTGAAAGTCATGCTTTGGCTATAAACGCAGACACTAGTCTCTAACGAGGAGCTGTGGAACAGGAAGGAGCTCACCAAGTCAGATTGCTTTTTTGGTCCTTATAACTTACATTCCCGGCACAGAGTTGTGAAATTTTCACATGATGATATTTAAACATGTTATTACTGACCAACTACTGCATCACAGGGGAGAAATTTCATTGCGTGTGTTTAATGGACACATTCAAAGCAAAACATTCAGATGATTTATTTGCCCCAAATGAATTCTCATCAAGCCCAAATTGTGTGGTTTGTCCAATACCATATAGTAAAAGAGCTGGACCACATATTGGGACAATACACAAATTACTTAGAAGAGCCACATCCTTATGTTCTGGGACTGCCATAAATGACAAACAAGGGACATTTAAAATGAACCATGGAAAAGATGAAAACACAACCTTCCTTTGCTGTTCCAGGAAACAAACTTTTCTGGTGGTCCGTCACATTATACTGCCACTAACCCAAATGCAAACAAACATATACAAACAAGATTTGATTAGGATTGGCACGAGAATGGATGCTTTCCATATTTGTCTTCTCATGTGATCTTAGTTCATTTATTTATATGGAAGAATATATTCTCACACTTGGATGTGTAGAGGAGAGCATTATGGGGTGATAAATAGCTCCTTGCGGAGTGTGAGACAGAGGAAACAGACAGTTTATCATGCTTTAGCAGCAGTGTAGCTAAATGGAAATCGGATCCCTTTGGACTCAGGATGCACACATGCTATAGATACATATGCACACGTATACATGTACTACTGAGACAAAGAAACACACACTCATAGACATTTTACAACACAAGATTGATCTCTTTCTTCAGGATTTCACATGAGACAGAAAACAGGAACATTTTTCTCCACATAGGTCTCACAATATAACTTTAAACACATTTCTATAACTGTACTACTAACTTTACGCCACCACTTAGGGGCCTTTAAACACAACAACTAATATATAGTTACCTTATAAAGTTGATACAGCGAACATCCGGCAGACAGAGAGCAAAATTAGCCTTTTAGCTCTAGTTTTGGCTTCACCAACTCCTGAATGAAATATTTGGCTCTTTAGCTGCTAAATGCATCTCTATGTTCACTAGCTAGTTGCTAACCATACTTGCCTGCAGTTGGGTGTTTGTCAGGTCATAAAGTGTGTGATGAGAATGAACCAAAATAGTAAAGTTGGAAAACCAAAACAATGTGCTGAAAGACGCTAAAAAGCGCCATACAGCTGAGGGGAACTGCAGAGTTAGGTGATAATTCTTTGGGGGTTTGCTACTGCAAGAGAGCCCTTTCACATTACACAAAGTTTTTTTTAAATTTATAATATAAAAAATATTGATTAGTACAGCTTTAAAGTGAGTTGACGTTTGCAATTTTTTAAATTCACATTCATGAAATGTTTCTGGTGCACACACACAAACACATGTTATTAATTGCCTAAACTGCAGCCACTATAGAAGGTTCACACTGTAGATGCCTTCCAGCAGACAAACCAAATGTTCAGTTTCTCCCAGTGAAGATTTTGTAATTCTGCAGCATTAAAGCAGCGGGTGAATCAGTCCCTCCAGTAAACGCTTTTGTCATCGTCATTGTGGGAATGCCTGCACCATTTGTGTGAAGCAAATACCACAACTTCACCAAGTGTGAATTTTAAAGGCTATACAACAGCCAAGTCAATAGCAAGCAAACTAGGCACAGTATGAGTGAATCCAGGCGGCTTTAGCTTTTTAACCATGAGCTTTCATGTCTCTAAAGTGTGGGACCAAACTAGTAGTTATGAGGTCTGTTTAAATCCTGCTTGAATGAGGAAATACTGTAGAGTGAAATGCTGGCAGCAGTTTCCTCTAAGAAAAAAGATGATATAATGACATGTATAACAGAGTCTTGAATATAAATTACTGTGAAGATTTTTAAAATTAATCACGTTTTTTATTTGATACTGACAATGTTTGGGTTTTTTTAGGCTGCTCTTAAAGCTCTGTGGAAACTGTAAATTACAACTTTCCTTGCTGCCACTGAAAGTTATTTTATTGAAAGTGTATAGTGACAAACATCATAAATCCACTCATCCGTTTTCAATTATTATTTGTCGTCTGATGGCTGAACAAAAAGCACCACAAGATTCCTCTTGAACTGTTGCATGCAAATCGTGCAACAGAACCACATACTTCTATAGTGTCAGCTGTGTGATAGAGTGATTGTGATAAACCTGGTGATAGTTGATGGATAGATTTAAATTTGTGAGGGTTCTTAATTTTTTTTCACTTTTATCAGACCCTCTGCTTCACACAGCAGTGAGTGATGAGGAGCCTCTAGGTCATGGAGGGACGAAGAGAACCCCATTACGTGACATGAAGGGGAATGATCCTTCCTGCTGTTGCACATGACGTGAGAAGGGGAGACAAGCAACTGCAGGGAGGAGAAGCTTGAAATCCAGAGGTCAGGTTTTCAATCTGAATGTTTCAACAGGTCACGCCCTCAGTCACCTCCCCCTCCCTTCTGTTTCTTCCCTTTTGTGACCCCTCCACACCCTTTGCTTTCACAGCATCACCTCCCCACCTGATGAAAGATGTTGATGAGCAGCAAAGACAGAGCTCAAATTGACCTCCAAAACTTGGGAAAGACAGTTCATCTCATTCAAGAGCTGTGCATGCATTCACAGCCATCTGGCCACCCCTCCCAAATTACAACGAGGCGGTGTGTTGTTTGGAAGGTTTCCCAAGTCACGGCCAGTAACCTGAAAGCACCTTAGATTTTTTTTTTCCTGTTCTCTCCCTGTTTTCCTGTAGGAAGAGGCCTCATTTCGTGCTCCCTGCAAAAGTAACACAGTTTCTCTGACGTGCTGCAACCGCCTATCATAAATCTGCACACTTAACTATGGGCTCTCAAATCTATCAACCTCAGTGCTTTAAGTCTGGGGCCACATCGTGACATGCAAGGAGGCGGGGCGCTCACAGGTGCCCCTGCGCCGAGACTTATGGTCGGTGCTCCCCCACTCTGCAGTCACGCAAGCGCTGCCCCGCGCCTAGACCTCAGCCTGATTTTACTGCAGCCAGCAGGGAAACCAGACGCTACAAAGGCCCCGGGTCCACATCAATTTCACGAGCAAAGTTACTAGGAAATAAATCATTTTGAGGATTTATGAAAAAGGAGAAGGGAGAGGGGGGCGCTAGGAAGTGTGCTGCCTTGACCCAAAGAAAAAGTCAAAACAGGGGTGCATAAAATAAAATCCAGTTAGTTATTTTGTATTTTCATACATTTGTACTGCAAGAAAGGTTAAATTTTTGATTTCCATGTTGACTCCAAGTTGATAAAAGCCAGTTATATAGATAGGTGTACATTATTATCAAATTAAATAAAATATACAACCAACTGCATGGGTAGTTATATTTGACTAATCGTATTTCCTCTAAACACGCAAGGTTCCTGGAACAAGACCTCAGGCTTTATAGGTCATTTGAGATCGGCAATTTGGCTTTTACGGGGCAGGACTGAGTCCAGACTCCATTTAATAAAATACACACAAAGCCGATGTCTCTTTTCCTGCACCTGAAATACGCTACTCATAAAACCAAACCTATTCACACTTTGGCTGTGATTAGGAACAGAGTTATTCTTGTTATTCCTGTTCTAATAAAGACCAAGGAAAGTGAGATTAGAAGGACGACTTTGGAGCAGATTATGTACTTTTAAGGAATGATTCATTTACAATCCAGAAGAAGTGTGTTCCACTCATGATGTGTCAGTATTACAGAGACAGTATTTTGTGTCATTGGACAGTCTTACAAAATCTGGAGATGCATGCCAAAGTGTTGGTGGTTATCCAGGCCACTACTGTACATATGGTTTAAGGCTGAGAACAATTAAAAGTGTTTTCTCAGTTTCCCTCCACAAAAAGGAAACACATCTACACATGTTAGGTTTTACTCTGGTGGCCACATTTTCACTCTGGTAACAGACAGTTTTATGGGATGGTGTGAAAATTGAACATTCTTCACACTTCTCATTTTGAAATAATTTAGATTGACATACTTATTAAAATGTTCCCAGAGGTCTCAACACAAGGGCTTCCTTTCATACATTTCTTAGAGATGTCTAATTTATGTTTTCAAGAAAAGCAATAAAATGACACTTTAAATCATAATCTCTGTGTGAGAACCTTTAACAGAAAATGAAAGATTGGCTGAAGGTTATTGATCTTTTGCTCATTCAAAATCTGCAGCGTGCTTCACCATCATTTGCTCAGAGCTGTGATTTGTGAATTGCAGCTCACACAGTAAGTTCACAGACGAAGGTTCTGCAGCGGCGTACCTAGTGAGCCCACATTAACGGACACACACAGGTACACCATAGAAGCCTGCTGTGCTTTGCATGAAAGGGCTTTTTTGGGGGGGTGAAATACAAATCAGATGTGTATGGCAGTAATTACTCTAGTTTTTGGCTGGCACGCTGTGGTCATTTAGAAGATTAATCAGTCATAGATAAATAAACAGGCTTCACTTCTTGAATGTCACTCTCCAACCTCACAGTCCCAAAGATCTGCTTAAGGAAAGACTACTCCAGTGTCCACACAAGATGTCATAACTCAAAACTTTATTGCAAAACTTTCTTACAGCTATTTCTTCTTCAGCACGCTACATCAAAAGTAATTACAGGTTTGTCTTGAACCACTGATTAAAGCAATAACATCAAAGTAAAACAATTCAAGAGGATGGCAGATCATCAAATAAATGAAGTTATTGTGTGCCTTTTATGGCAGAATTTGAATTAAAAAACTAAAACTAAATAATAAATAAATAAAAAAATTCAAATTAAAAAGTAGAGTGGAAAAAAAAGCTAATTAACAGTTCACCAAGACACACTTAAACTACTTAAATACTATAAATTCTAATTTAACACAGTCATATTTTGGAAAATAGTTGCATGCCCTCAAGCCTCTTATCACTATAGGTAGCCATGAGCTCATTTCTTGTCAGCCAGTTAAGGCTCCCTGCGCAGTGGATACTGCTCTCTGTAGGCACAAGGTAATTATCTGCAGGCACGCAAAGCGCTAGCTGGCTAACTCGGCCCCCAACACTGTACAGTATGTGAGGGACAAGACTTCCCTTCACCTTGTTTTCTCTGCGTTTTGCAATCTCCAGTCCATATGACAACCACATCAGTCATAAAAGGGTCTTTTCTTTTTCTTCCTAAACATTTACACACTGCATTCCAGCGTATGAGTGAAACTATGTTTACGCAAGTCTGTCATATATTCTGAGTGAATCATGTTATTTGCAAGTTTCACAGTGAGTAAGACAAGGCTTCTGTTGAAACAGGGAGTCATCAACACAAATGACTTCCAGGAGACTAACTCTACATATCTCTCCATCAGTGCTCAACTCATTGGATATTTTTCTCAATGAATGTACATCAAATGAGCCATTTCAGAGCAGGTTAGTCATTCACTCAAGAACACAAGGCATTTCATGGAAAAGAAGCGTCAGGAAAAATGAGAAAGTTTTTCACAGCAACTTATCAGCAGAGGATCTACTTTACTATATGAAATAAAATGCTGCCCTCTTGTGACAGAAATAATCTCAGTCATGGGACATTTTCTCTCGTTTGAAAAAGCATATACACACTTTACTGATATGGAGATGTGAGAACTGTCTTTGATATTTCCTTGCTGCCACTGCTTCTGTCTGAGGAGCCTGTGTTCTCTTCAACAATCTTGCTGGAAGTGTAATAGTAGATGAACAGGAAGAAACCTGCAAAAATCATGGCAGAGACATTTTACTAAATGAAAAGTGAATTAGCCTGATTGGGTATAGTTCAAATTGTTGCATGTGTATTTGGAGTCTACCTTGAAAGGAGTTGAGGATGGTGAAGATATAGTAGGAGGGTATGAGCATAGGTTCATGACTGAAGAAGGCAAAGGCCCAGGTGATGCCCAGCAGGAAGAACAGGCCCACAATTGAGAAGGTGTTTGTCTTGGTGGAGCTGCCGTGTTGAGTTTTCCCTGCTGTGTGCTTAAACAGAACAATCTGCCGCACAGTTATGATGAATATGCTAACGGTGAAGATGAAAACTACAGCATAGTAACCCACATTCACCCCCTGGTGGATAGCTGCATCAGGAATCCAGCACCTGAAAATCATAAATAAGATCATAATTATGCACAACGTGAATGTCTTTTTGTGGATAAAAGAGGCGTTATCAAATTTGTAATGTGTAAGAGTTACTTACATTTTTGCTGAATTCCCATCATTGGTGTAAATGACCACTTTACCATATTTTTGCAAGGCAAGTAGAGTAACCACCACTACAGCTGGTGTGACTAAAAAGAAATACAACTGTGTGTATAATGCATTGCATTATGGTTATATAGTGGGTATATAAACAATATTTCTTTGCTTTATTTCTCTTACCCCATCCTGTGATGCAAATCTTGGTCATGTAATGTTTGATTCCACCAGGGAGCTTCCATAGATTAAAGCACAAGTGTAGAGCCTCTATGAAAAACCAGGTAAAAGTGGCCAACAAGGAGTAGTGCATAACTGCTGCCATCACCATACACACACCGAAGGTCGCTATTTTGGAGATGGTCTCATTTATCAGGAAGGACAGGTTCATGATGAACATGGCAACTAAGAGGTTGATCAGGATCTTCGTTGCTTGGGTCGCTGCCCCTTTTCTGTGGAGTGAGTTAGTGTAGTGTCAGCAAAAGCTTCTCATACACTACATTAAAATTAAAAACTGTGATTCCTTACCTGATAAGGCAATGCATGAAGAGAGCCACTGCCAAGAAAAACATGGACAGGCCACAGCCGATTGATGTGATGTAGGTCAGAGACTTAAAATCCGAAGATGATATGTTTCCAGTTGGAGGTGACTGATTTATAAGAGAAAGACGTGGTAGATTATGCCTGAAATGTCACTGCTGGCTATAATAAAACTGGGATTACTTGTAATACTTTATTATTACTTTACCATCAGTATTGCAAAAAATGTCAGGTGAGTGCACTGGCATGTGATGCTGCCATTGAACTCCTTTGTCTTACAGCCATCTGTGATCCAGACCTGTTCTCCTACAAAGACAGAAGATGCTACTAGACACTAGAAAGACACTAGACACATTAGTGGCTGGGGATTGAACAAGTCCTGCCATCACACAATAGACTTTTGATGTGTTAGAGGCAACTTTAAAGTATCAAAAGAATACTTTTATAAATATTTTTACAGTACCTTTGCCATCCCATGACCTACAAGAGGCGATATTTCCTTTCTGTATTTAAATGAAAAAAATAACTCAGTAGACTCATTCTTACCATAACCATTTATTATTAACCTATTATTATCATCTGTTTTAACTGTCATCTCTCTTACCTTGTCCACATTTGTGTAATGTATGTCTATGGTATGGCTGAGATTGGTTATGTTTGCTCCCATTTCAATTCCCACCATCTCACTGTTGATAAAATAACTGTCTGATTTTTTCTGTTAAGAGTGGAATACAGTTAAGACAGGCACAATGAAAAAACTGTCTCCAATGTGGATGTAATTATGTGACATTATTTTTATGTTTAAGTTACTTTTTACAAAATCATACATTATCAAGTCAACTTCCCTTTTTTTTATTCGCTAGCTTTACCTGCTGGATTCCTGGAAAAAGCAAAACTCCAGCAAATGAACCATTTCTTTTTACTGCCATGGTACTGGCCTCTTTGGGGATTTGTACCACTCGAGTGAAGCCTTCCCCCGTATAGTTGCTATTCTCAAGAATCTACAAAATAAATAAATAATAAATAAAGACGATTCTTACAAAACAAGGGGGCATTTAACCCTATTTGATATTGTATTTTACTCATGTGTAATGGCAAACTACATACATTCATATCACCATTTTTCGAAATGCCCAAATTGATGTTGGTTTGCTCGTTGATTCGTTGGGGGAGTTTAGAGATCACCCCTGTAACATCACCCATTGTGATGGCTGCTGTGCTGGAATTGCCCATCTGTTTCACCAGCGAGCCGAGATCATTCATGATGTTTCTGTAATGGAAACACAAATAATCTTCTTCTAGAGTAGCACACTACATTGCTGATTACTGATTGCCACTCCTGTATTACTGCTATCAATAATTTAGATACTTACATTTTGTCCCCTGTGCTGTTGCCAGTGCTGGTGTAACTGAGAGATACGTCTGGCTTTTTTCCTGGTAGCTTACATGAAATACAGCAGTTCCTTCCAGGACTAAATGTCATATTGTATTTTGTATCTCCTAACTCTGCAAATCAAAACACACACACAAACAGAGACATTTTATTTTCAATACCGTGCTCTCATGATTACTAAGATACAGTATGTTCTAAATAATACAATCTCTAAATAATACAATACCTTCGCAATCTTCTTTAACATAGTCCTTGGCTTCTCCACAGTCACGTTTGTCCAGTTTGATGACCTTGTTGCCTTAAGTATATTAAAACGTAAAATTATTAGACATGTGCCCTGTTAAGGATGATAGCAGTGCTATTACTGTAAATATATGCTGATATGGAAAGTAAGAACTGTGGTAGATTGGTGATTTTACCTGACATCAAGCACTCCAAAGTCTTTGAATGACTCCAAAGTCTTTGTTGATCTGCAACAAAAATAAAGGTCTATAAGATAACCAATTACAGTAAAAGAGTTCAGTGTGTGTAGGAATTCCTTCCAGGACTTTTTTTTGGTTCCAGTGAAAAATATTTTGACCAATAGAGGGCAGTCTCTCACTGCTTTTGCATGCAAACATGAACTCCTTAACCAAGGAACAGACTGGTGAACAGCCATCATTTGTAATAATACTAGTCACCACATTTAGTCTTGCATCAATATCTGTTATTTGTACAAGAAATAAGATTGTGCACACGATAAGCGTACTATGATCTAAATCTAGTTTGCATTTTTTAAGTGACAACATACAGTATATTGTGAGTGGTATGTCTGCAGTACCTGATGAGTCGGAGAGGTTAGATGGCATGCAAGAGAAGTTATTCAATGGTGATGTCACCAGTACAATATCTTGCCTGGATAGAATGTTTTTTTTCAGAATTACGCTGTAATTGCTGTCTCCATTATGGTTTACGTTAATCTCAGGGTTGAAACCATATGTGCCATAGCATTCTGAAAATATAAACCACAATTAACACACATCCATCAAATGACCAGGAGAAAGAATTGTCTTGGTATGGAGAAAAAAAAAAGTCATCATAATTTGCTTTTTACCATAATATCAAACAGTTTTCATGCCCAAAGCTGCTTTACAGTATAATCTCCAAATACTGTTCATGTAATTCAATCTGTCAACAAGCAACAGCACTTTACACAGACAGTCTATGAGCACAGGTTTCTAAAGCAGACTTAAAACATTGGAGAAGCATGAGCCGCTCTGTCCGAGGAAAAGACAGTAACAAGAAGAAAAGCCTGGTTTTGTCACATGTTACAGTGGAGAGTCTGTCCGAATGAAGCATAATATAAGGTGCGACTTGGACTTTATTTAGAATGATAATACCCTTCGTGAGGTGTTTCCTGAATCCCCCCTGGTGAGTTTCAGCTTCAGACAATTTGGAAAGACTAAGAGAAGATTTTTTTTTCAAAACTTTTTTTTCAAAACTCTCCCTAGCGATGAAATATATGCTTATATTTACTCTGTTCACCGTAACACAGGTGTGTGGAGTTAGACTACTTATTGTAGTTTTGGTTCACTGAGGAGAAAGACACATTGGTGTTTTTTTTTCTTAATAATGTATTTTCCTCATATTTATTAAATATTTTTTTATCCAAACCATCAACCTGAGTACATGGAATTGGACTTTACATTCCACACCCTTCCCATGGATGAAGGAATATTTTCCCTCTAGTTGTAGTAAATTGTAGTGAGCTTGAATTGGGTTAATGATAATGTCATACAGTACCTGTTTTCTTTTCCTTGAAACTGAAACAGAGTTTAATCCCTTCGTACTTAAGATTGACTTCCTCTGAAATAAGATGTGAAACCACAGTTTACAAAAATTACAATTAAAGACTTCAATCTTTCTACATTGTTGTCAAGCTTACGTAATGTAGAATGACATTCTGTCGTCCATCCAGTGTTGTTAGTACTGACTATAGTAAGTATTTTTCTTTGGTTGTGCATGTCAGTTGAGCCTGTATGAAGAATTTACAAAATGAAAATAATACATTTTAATTAACAGACACTAAATTGTCTTGAGAAATACAGATTCAGTCTACCCATGTATAAGATAAATCCAATGAAAATCAAGATATTTTGGCAATGATTTAAACAATGAAAATGTTTTTTACATGTTAAATTTACTCACATGAGTTTTTTGGGAACATCCCATAGAACAGAATTGCTATCTTCACAACAAACATCCAGCGATGCTTTACATCCAATGGGAACATTATTCTAAGGAGTAAGAACAACATCCAGTGACCATAACCTGAAGATATATCTATTTATACGGTAAGTGCCATTTAACTGTACAGCAATTTCAATTACCTGAGGGAGGGAATTTTCTGCATGACCGTTCTCCACAGCAACACGCATCCACTTTACAGTCCCTTCATGTTACTGGAAGATATACCTCTTCCTGTCTGATTTACATTGCAAATAAATACCCTGCTGGTTCACTTCTCATAGCACGTAATGCCTGCCTTTTCAGTAAACAGCTGGCAGATTGCCACATTTAGTCATGGACTTCTATGAAATATACTGTACATAAAATGCTGTACTGCTGAAACTGTGCGTGTGTGTGTGTGTGTGTGTGTGTGTGTGTGTGTGGATGACAATAAATTTATATTATTTTTAGCATTTGCAGATGTCTTACAGTTTTTAGTCCTTTGGTTTTGTTCGGTAAATGTCTCTGTATTCACATGACAGGATGGATGAATATGGATGAAATAAATGGTCAATATAGTATTTGAGTTATTGAACATGCTACTCATGTAGATTGTTCCAGCTGGATATTGCATTAAAACTTTGGTGTGTGTTTGCTATGACCTTTCTCTCCAGTAGTCCTGCCCTCTTTTCTGTAAGACGTTTTACTTTTGAGACAATTTTCTAGAAGTGCTAATTCAAAGGCAATTGGAAATTTGCTGTAGATTTATTGACTGTGTTTCGCTTTTCATCTGAAAAGGTTCTTCAGTTCTTTGAGACAACTTATTTTGACAAAGTCTTGAATGACAAAACCTTCAAGCAAGTAAGAGTGGAGGGGGCTGGTGATAATAGATTTTACTGTAAAATTAGAGAGCCTGTATGTAAACCATGGCTCTAGGAATGGCAGTGTTGGTCTGTTGCTCATTCAGTTGCTCGCTCAGGCCACCACTTCGGTTTAGACTGAAATATCTCAACAACTCTCTGATGGATTGCCAAAACATTTTGTAGAAACATTCGTGGTCCGCAGAGGGTGAATCCTACTGACATTGATGATCCCCTGACTCCTCCTCTAGCACCACTCCAAGTTTTCACTTATCTGGTGAAATATCTCAGCATCTACTGGACAGATTGACACAAAATTGTGTACAGACATTCCTAGATTAATCCTAATGACTTTGGTGGTTCTCTTACTTCTTTACTTCCTGTTCCACCATAAAGTTAAAACTGGTGGTGAGTTTGAGTGAAATGTCTCAACAGCTGGGTGTATTGTCATAAAATGTGCTACATACACTCAAGACTCTCTCAAGATAAATTGTAATCACTTTGGTGATCCTTTGATTTTTCATCTAACGCCACCATCAGGTCAAAATTTCAATTTGTCCAATACTTTGGTTTATGACAACATACCAGCAAAAGTATGACCAGCAAAAATGACATTTCATCAGCCTCATCTGTACTTTGTGTTTATTGCTAATTAGCAAAAAAATGGTGAACATGGTATAAACATTACACCTGCAAATTACAGATTTGTCTATTTAAACTCAAGATTATAACTGCTGACAAAATAATGAAGGGATAGTCTGTAATTTAGGGAAATAAGCTTATTTGCTTTCTTGCAGAGAGTTGGATGAGAAGAACAATATCCCTCTTATTTTTCTGCAGTGAATTTAAAGCTGCAAACACAGCATATTAGCATAAAGGGAATAGGAAATCAAAAACCCCACACACTAATTTGTATGTGTTATGTTATGACTATATTTTGGCTATGAGCCGTTGTCTGGCAACTAGTGGAGACACCAGGACGTTGCTGTAAAAGGGAAACTTGAACTTAAGAGATGCTGATCAGTAGATTGTGTCACCTACGGACAGAGCCAGACTAGCTTTCTCCCCCTGTTTTCAGTCTTTATGCTAAGCTAAACAAACTGGCTGCTGGCTGTTTAGATCCATATTTAACATACAAACATGAAAGTGTTATCAGTCCTCTCATCTAACTCTCGACAAGAAAGCAAATAAGCTTATTTCCCAAATTGTGGAGCTATTCCTTTTTGCAATATCTCACAGATGCAGTTTTCACAGGTCCATCGCTCATGTAGAGCAGACAAGCATTGCTTGCAACATGCTTAGTGATTTACATGGAAATAAAGACACCTAGAATTTATCTGGTGCAATCAGTAATACAAGCTGATGTCTTGGGTTTGAATATTTCAATCAAGATAAATTACTAGTATGATCTAGAGTCAATGAAGTGCTGGAAAAAGCCAATACAGAGCATTTATGTGATGTTGCCAAAAGGTGTGAAAAAATGTTCTTCCACCTTACTTTACTCACACATACTTTATCCTTCGTCATTAGAGGCACAATGCAAATGTTGTCTATTTATACATACAGTAACAAGATAAGCGTCTTTACTGTATGTAGCGTTGTGTGATGCAAATGGAATAAACAAATTATTGTCATGGCGCTATGAAAATAAACAGTATGACGGTAACCAGTGCTTTTTGCATTTTATTTGCTGATATGAAGTGAAAAGTACAGGAGTGTCCACAGCAACAGTGCACCTTTTATGTTCTTAAATTATCAGGCAAATTACCTCAGAGGACGGACTAGGGAGTGGATGAATGAGATGGAAGGAATATGAACTTGATATCTGAAAAATGTGTTGGTGCTGCCCCCTGGTGAAAACTCAGAAATCTATATCTGTTTGCAAGCTTTTCTTGTCTTGATAAACTCAGATTGAGAACTTTGCTCTTTTACACATTTTGTAAAATCTTCTGTAAAGATGCCAACATCTGATTATTAAAGAATAATGCAACCCTTAAGCATGAGAGACATAAAGAAATAGCACTGTAGATAAGAGGCAGTGCAACTGACCATAAATTGACGGATGACAGAGCCTTTAGAGGAACAACTCGAGCTCCTCTGTGGTTGTTAACAGGTTGATAATGTCATTACAGCCAGCCTGCTATCCTGCTAAGGCAATTACTGCCCCACCAGCAGCACTAAACACATTTAAGACCTGATCACAGTCTGGGTAAGCCTGGTTCAGTTCATTGATGGAGTTTTTATTGGCAGTTTAGAGTTAACTCAACGTATTGAACCATGTGGTCAGTCTGGTGATGTCATTGTTATCATCATTAATGGCTGTGGGGCCATTAGTTTGTTGTTAATGCTGCATAATGTGTGCAGATGAGAAAACTAACTTTGCATTTGCCTTTTGGTCATCTGAAAGTATTGTATAGTATAGTGTAAATTAGACAGCCATTAAGTTAGTGATGCTCGTAGTTGGTGTATTAAGTGATTTGTATATTGCTCTTAGCTGTGCCAGCATTCATCAATTAATAAATCAGTATCGCCCGGTGTGAGGTCAAAGATAATTAAAGCTGTTTCTGAGCTTTGCACTGCAGGCTCTTCACTGCGTTGTTGTTGTTGTTTTCAGCAGCAGTTTTCTTGGTGGTTTGTTCCATGATGCTGTGGGGAGAGAGCCAAGGGCTCAGTGCCGTATGGCAGATGAATATTTGATGGCCCTTAATGGGGCCTTCACCCTCATGCCGTAGCTCTGTTTTTCCCACCACGCGCAACAGAGGACTGTGGTGGAGCTGTGTGGTCGGCATCCATTTTGGCACTTCCCTGGTGATTTGGGTTGCCTGTCTGGCCATGCCACACAACAGCTGCTGTGATTTCATCATACCTTTTGGGGGGCTACAGCTGGTAATGATGCTGAAACTCCATGAAAGAACACAATGTACCAAGTTCACAACCCTGCTCACCCAATCCTAACATGCAGCTGTATTCCTCACCCTCTTCCCTGTGCCCTATGCATGAACTTGTCATCACCAAGGTCAGTAGATCACCTGCCATCTATGACAGAGGGACGGACTCATGTTACACATCATCCCATATACATCTGGATGCGTGTGTCAATATTTATGTCCACTGGGTATAAAACATTGTCAGCATCAATCCCGTTGAGGAGATTAAGATCTTAATTTAGGAGAGATATGACCTAGCCTGTCGTTCCCATTAGGAAAGTGACAGTGAGGCAACGCAGCTATGCATTTGCTTGGTGACCTCATCCTCTATATAACACAATCCATAACTATGATGGGAGTTACCTCCCACTAATTTTTTGCTATTGGGTTGGTAGTGTTAATGGATCTTGCAATCAAAGTGTTTGGGAGTCTGAAGAGTTTCACATGGAGGGTGTGAGGAAAAGGAGGAGCAGGCTTAGCCTTGTGCTGGAATGTGGGTTATCAGAGGTTGTGTGTGTGTGTGTGTGTGTGTGTGTGTGTGTGTGCGTGTGTGTGTGTGTGTGTGTGTGTGTGTGTGTGTGTTGTGCATGTTCAAAGCACCTGTTTATGCTGTCTTTGCATGTTTAAGCCTGTATATACACACACAATCACAGCTGCCCCTCACATTACACAGCTATTTCTGACCTGCTCAGTCAGTCACACGCATGAGGGGACATGGGGGTCAACAGTGCACTTTTTCCTTTAGGTAAATAAAACAAACACACTCCCAGGCATGTACTGTAACCACACATAAAAGCTGATCTTTTTTGTGGTATCTTTAAATGTACGGTACAGTGTCGCTGAGTGTGCATGACTCTTTGTTCACCTTGGTCTGTGTTTGTCACCCTGCACAACCATGACTGATGTGGTGGAGTGCTGAGCTCACTGATTGCTTTACAGCCTCAATGTAAAACCTGATCGGTATGCCGCTAAACTATTTCACATTGCAGATATAAATCAATTTGGTGCAGCTGGGCTTGCGCTTCGGTTACCTAACTATAACCGCAGCTCCCACCATGCTCCACTTTGTGTTAGATAGAGTGTGAAGACAAAATATGGAGTAAACATAATTTATGAACTGTGGAGTTTCTGAATAGCAAGAAAAAAAAACAAAAAAAAACAGGTGGTCAAATTTCTCACATTAATTTTTCATCACTTCTCTTTTACAAGGTCACAGGTGGCACCCTATACTGGCCAGAGCTGTGTCTCCCAGACCTCCACCGACCAACCAAACAAACAAACAGAAACATGGACAGACGAACACTGCGACTGTCTGACGTGGAACGTCTTTGTGGTTGACAGAAATGTATTCGTCACCATCCTAGAATTACAGGAGGCTCACTCAAGGTCACCTTGGCAAGTGGAGAGACTTTTGTGATTTAAGATCTTTACTGCTTTTAGCTGCAGTATCAGTCATGTCAGGAAGGGGAAAAAAAACAGAGAAATTAACTGACTTGTTGACTTTGTCATAGGATAATGTCAGTCGTCGGTAATTCATACTTGTTCTTGAATAGCACCAGGCGAGATTACTGTGTTGTGTTAAAAAACAAAACAAAACAAAAAACCTCACAAGAACAGTACGGATGACACTATCTGGATGCACTGTCCTACCCGTCATCTGCCAAATTTTGAGCACATTCCTTTCCCCCACCACCCACCAGATTTTCAAGCATAGTATGACATCACCAGTCTACAGCCCATCCCTGAGGCGTCTCGCCATGACATCAACGTCTGCACCCAGGCAGGGGGTGTCTTTCTCCTTCCCGTGGCCCAATAACTTACCTCTCCTTTTCTCCTTTTGGGTCAGCGACCCCACTATAGTAACCTTATCCTGGACACAGAGGCAGATCGGTCAGTGGGAGGTAAGGTGGAGCAGTGAGGAGATGTGGTGACACTGGAGGAAGGTGAGGAGTGAGAAGAAGTGAGGACCGAGCTGGGGGAGGAGGGGAGGCTAAGAAATGGTCAGCTAATCTCCTTCCAGTTGTAGGGCGAGGTGAGGTGTGAGGGGCCTGGGAGGGAGCCAGGAGGACCAAGATTACAAACCTTGGACCCATGTCACAATAGAGGTGTGAACTAGGAGATGAATCTCAAAGGGGTGTGAAGAAGTGGGGAATAAAAGGAAGGGAATGTGGAAGTGGGTGATGATGGGTCATTGTTGGGTCTGCTGAGAGTGGTGGGGAAGTGAGAAAGACTAACATCTTGGGTGAGGTTAAAGACTATATATATAGATATTTAGAGGGCTTATTAGGTTAACTTTTTTCCCTTGAGGTTTCACAAGTACATGAAATTATGTAAGAGAAAGATGTGAAAACAAAACACTGGGCGAGCCTGATCCATTCTATTCTCCCAAATTTCACCACAGTTATTAATTTTTTCAAGCACACTTGACCACATCCCTTCATTCTGTCTCTAAAATACCCCCTTGGTTAGTCAGAGGGGCAAATAAAGAAAGGAATGATCTCACTGCGGGAGACGCCTACAGATCCACTTTCATTATGAATTGATGATTTCATCAAACAGGGGTAGAGTTACGTACGTGTGGCAGACAGGGTAGTTCAGGGCAATTTGATTGAAATGATAGTCTTTGTGGTGCAGAGCTTCCTTACAACGCCTTTATTATGAGTAGTTTGTGGTTTGTTGCCATCTTTCAAATAGGCCATTTTTCAGTCTGTTCTTCGCAGTAATATTGACTGGGAAGTGCCACCGCTGCCAGGCAGGAGACAGGATGACATCATTCTCTTTGTGTTGAGGTATTGGGTTGGTGACTGTCTGCTACTTGTCTGAAAAGCTGCCAGCTGCTTGATTTGTCTGTCTGCCTGGTGTTTGCCAGGAATCCCTGCCTGGCACAGAGCCACTGTACAAAAAGCAGGCTAGGCTGTCATCCAGCCGGATACCCAGGCTTTCTTAAGGTGGTATCCCAAAAGCAATGTCAAATTTTCCTACAATTGAAACATAGTCTAAAACATTACCGCACTCAAATTTGCTGGCTTACGCTCATTGTAGCTTCAGTGGATGAACTTAAAGTTTTATTCTTGCAGTTTAAAATCAAAGAGGTTCCTATAACTGATGGAAACTGTAATTAGTGGCTACATAAACTCAAAGAAAAGCAACCACAATGGCTGAGGTGAGAGGTGATAAAAGTGGTTGTGTGAATCTGAGCATTCAGCTGCTGCTGGGTTGGTCATGTGGATGGGAACAAACTGAGCCTCTACACCATCATTATGAGGAGTTGAATGTCAGCTCAAAGTAGGAAATGACCCCAAGACAATAACTCTCATAAGCTAAACAAAGGAAGGAACAGGCTCTACTTGTGTCTCTTGAAATCTTTTACAATGCTACTGGCCAGCAGTCATTGAAGTCTATTGAATTTACAAATACTGTCAATATAAGGTGAGCACTCACACATTTACTGACAAGACTAAGAGTCAGCGTCCATGCTACTGGCTCTGTGCTGAGCTGAATGCCAACACCAGCATGCTAAATGCTTGCAATTACAATCCTAACATGCTGATGTTTAGCATGCTTACCATGTTCATCATGTTTGGCATGTTAACTTGCTAACATTTGCTGTTTAGCAGTAAACACAAAGTACAGATGAGGCTGATGAGAATCTAATTAATTTTTGCAGGTATTTAGTCATAAACCAAAGTATTTGACAAATCAAAATTTTGACCTGATGATGGCACTAGATGAAAAGTTAAGGGATCACCAAAGTTATTACAATTCATCATTAGGGGGACACGGATGTGCGTACCAAATTTTATGGCAATCCACCCAGTAGGCAAGTTGTTGAGACATTTAACTCAAAACCACAAATGTCACTGTCAATCTACGGTGGTGCTATAGAAAAAGCAAGGGGATCACCAAATCGTTCACAGATTCATTCTCTGGGGAGCCTGACTGTCTTTACCTAATTTGAGATATTTCAAAGGACAACAGAGCAACTTGGTTAAAAATAGAAATGCAAAAAGAAGCTTTGTGAGTGTTTGACCCATACTTATATTTGAGGTAGTTTACAAAGTGCACAGCATGAATTCTGAAACCGTGTGGCACTGGAATGTGTCTCTTTGTCCGTAGACACTGACTAAATTATTGCCACAAACACCCTCTAACAGTGCTAACATTCATAAAAACTCCTATTAAGAGCTTTCATCACAAATGCAAATAAACCATGAGAATTGACTGTATTCCCAAATGTATTTCATTAGCCTCAACACTGTGTTACTTTTCTGTCCACTGTTGTTAGATTTTAATGGCACTGATGATTGAAAGGAATCCTTCACTCCCCTGGGATCACTGTATAAAGGCTTGTTCTGGTCACAGCCCTGGTGTGGGGAACAAAAATAGCCACCGGCTTGACCTTAAAGAGGTCTCTTTGTTGAAGACAATGATGTGATCATTCCTGGGCTGTCCTCAGCTGCAGGTGGCCAGGAGTTTCCTGCTGAGTGCTGGAGAATCCCAGAGTCAGCACATTAGCCTGTCAAAAGGAGCGGATTAGGCAACCAGGGAGTGCTGAAGGGAGAGACCCCCACTGAGCCACTGGCCCCCTGACCTCTGCTTTACACCTGTAAAATTTTACGATTGTGTTACCAACTAATAGCAACTCAAATATGTTGTGTTTCATGAATCCCACAAGATTAATTAATACATTAATGTATAGTTACAAGATTTTTTTTTTTTTTTGGCCTCTTGGATCTACTTTGCTTGTTGTTACTTAAATGTTCTGGCACTTGTCAAAGATTGTTAGTTTTGAATTAATGTATTCTCAGACCTATATTTACAGTAGCACTGCATTATGTATACTGTATTGTTAATCTCTTCAGGAAAATCAAATTAATATTCAAAGGAGAAAAGGTCAAGGATTCACAAAACAATCTTCAGCACAAACAAAGAGACAAACAACAGTCTCTCAAACAGCAACTGAGAGAATAATTTTACAGACTAATTTCTCCGGCCGGTTGGATGGAAATAAACAAACACGACCCTCCACCGAGCTCACACAGACTCCACCAGCAGAGGTAGAGTGCACGAGGCTTGAGGTGGGATTAGAGAGAAAACTTCACAGCACATTTGTCTGGTCTGAGAAATCAATAAAGCTGCTTTCATGTGAACTTCACGGGAAAGAATGACCCAGAAACTCTCACACAGGTTCATTAGTGCAATCAGTTGCCTATGGGCAAAGTGAAAGGGCAAGAAAACAGAGAAGGAAGATGTTTTTATTAGATTTCTTTGCCATATGGGACTGCCAACATAAAATATGCATGTTAATCCATATGTTCAGTCTTTTGCCATGAATATTTAACATTCCAGCCACATAGAGGTATATAACATGAAGCTTTACATTGTCTAATAACAGTGGAGAGGTCCTAAGTGCAATGCCAGTCTCTCTCTTTCCTCTGATTATCACAGACGTTCCAATCAATAAATCATGGCTCCTGACAAGCTGTATCAAAAGACATGAATTTCAAAAGTCAGCCCTGCTGAAACCAAACCAAAAAAACTTTGTTGGCCACCTGAATCAAAACAAAACATGAAAGAACAAAGCCACTCTGGAGGGGGTTATTGATCGAGAGCCACAGAGAGGTGTGTAGAGTTCAGGTGCACGTGATACATAGTTTATGGATCTGTGCATCCATACCTTGGTGGGACAGATGTCGGGGTTATGTGGAGGTGAAGGTTATAGGTTCAATGATGTACCACAGCTGTGATCTGAAGGTTGTAGGAAGGTTACATCCAGTTACATCTGCATAACTATCTATACATTTCTCATTTAAGCAGCACACGGACTACATGTAACAATAGGATTAGTTTTACATGAGAAGTGGCTTAAAAAGAGTAAGAATTTTAAAAGGATGTTAATACCTTGAGGATGTTATTTGTGGACTATGGATTTTGTTTGATTTTCATTATCTAAATTCTCTCCCACTTGAAAGGGGACCCTTCCCCTCCATTAATAATTGACATTTTATTACTTTCCCCCCCTCATCGTGGCAGGCGTTTGCTTTGATGTGAGCCGTGTTTTTTTTTTTATCAGCGCCAGTACTACGTATTGATCGCTAAGCAGATAAGAGCACAATCAAAGGGATTCCTCATGGGGCAGTCAACACCCGGTCACCTCATACTCCTGGAATGTGGTCAAGTCAAGCGCCGGCACAACTCACTCTCACTATCACATCTCTTCACATCCCTCCGCTTCTTATTTGGTTCATCTTGTCTGAGAGCCGCTTATGTGGGTTAAATATTCACACAGACTAACAAAAGCTGTTGAAATGACATCATCTGAAGTGGAAGGAGAGGATGTGTTCAGCAGGAGGGCGAGTTGCCTTAAGGGGGGTTCCACCAAAAGAAACTGTCAGCGCTGAGCAGACTGGCTTTTCTCCATTATCTGTTAGCTCTCTGGCTGAACATTACAGCGGATGATGATCTCATTCATAATGCTCATTATGGTTCGCTGGAGATGCTTATCATCAGCTGGCTAACAAACAACTGTGAACAGTATGTAAACAGTATAAATTACAGTAGGATGGGGTGTTTTAGACAAATATTGTACTGAAAACTATTAACTGAAAACAATGGCAGTGCAGATATTGGATTGGGATGCACTGGGATTGGTTTATCTTACCACAACAACCTACCATAACAAAAGCGTATTAGTCACACGTGAGCAGTAGGGAAAAACTGCTCAAGAGTGTTGTGAGAATGATAAGCACCACCCGGCTACACGTGAGTTGGATTATAATTTCAGGAGATTTCTATAATCCATCCATATTGGCAAACAGAACTGCTTTGTTTATTCTATCAGACACTCTCCCACCTAAATACATTTCATACGTTTAAGTCTCATATGCAGAGCTTTAAAGGCCGGTCATTGATTGTTATTCGACACTCGCAGACCAATCGTCAAAAGCACTTACAATAAAACACAAGAGTGCAGTCATGATGAGCATATCCTATTTAACCGAACAAATGTAATGGCCACCTATGAAAATACAAAGTCCATTTTCACTAGTGAACACTTAGAGACCATTAGCAGTAGTGTAAAAGCCAGGCGTCTTTCCATCATCAATATCCCATAAGTGGACCTCTACATGTATACGCTGAGGGCCCCGTCCTGGTGAAATTCTCCCAGGCTGCTGGTGCTGCTGTTGTTGATGACTTGTCCGGCCTGACTGACAGCACTTTTGTTTTCCGTGGATTAGGCAATCTGACTTCATCACGGTCCGTGAGGGGGTTCACGTAACGCTGCCTGGAGGTCACTACACCCATGTGACCCCTCCCGTCTACCGGCTGCCCTGATGACAGGCCGTCAGCCCTCCAGACCGAGACTAGACGGTGGACGTAGTGACCCCACCCCACTCACACACACACACACTGCACAAAAATATATGCACACACACACATGCATATACTTGACACATTCTCAGGTCCTCTTGACCAGAGTGTAAATTTTTAATGAAATATACATTAAGGAGCATTCATGGGCTGATACATGATGTTTCCCCACAGCTAATATTTCAGCAGACTGTGTATCAGATCAGGATTGAATGATTGATTTTCTATGAGGCCGTTTTTCTTGGATTAATAATTCAAGGTTATGGCTTGTGACACCTTCAGCATATTCCATTACATGCTTTTCATCATGAGTTTCAGTTTTAAAATTATCATTGCAAAAACAGTAGAAATGGATAAAGACAAAGCAAGGATCACATGAAACAGGATTCTACCTGTATATATATTATATTCTCATATTACAGTAACTGTATGAGTGTGTGTGTGTGTGTGTGTGAATACATCTGTTGATGACTTTCTCTCTTGGCCTGCCGTCTGTGATGAGAAATGAGAGATGGTAGTGTCTGAGGTCACACTGATTACTTGTCTCCACATGGTGTCAAATGGCTCTTAAATGTTTTGTTTACACTTCTACAACCACATCTAGGCTCTGAACCAAGTATAGCAAACCAATAAGATGGCGTAAATATCTTTCTAAATCTGTATTTCTACCAACAATATTATTATTTTTATTTTTATGCATATAAAGAAATATCAACACCTCACAGAAAAACTTATCAAATCAGTTAAGTGCAGTTATTATTTTATCATTTCAATGCTTCCTGTTATTTGTCTGGATTTGCAGTTACTGGTAGACAAAGCTTAATTTTCTCTCCCAGATGCATAAAATCATAAAAGAAAAATTCAGTCATGATGAACTAGATTTATGTGTTGATTCACAGCTTCAAGAAAGAAGATAGTGCAGTGTTTTTTGTTTAATAGCTCCTGCATCTTTCAGAAGCATCTCCAGTTTCAGCTGGCTAGAGTCCTAGAATTGGATGAACAAGTGCTGGATAATTATCCGCACCAGTGTTAAGTACAAATTGCAGCAACCGTCTCATGAAAGGACTTGCTGAAGCACATCAGATACAGTAGCTCTCCAGTTGGCTGCTAACTGGCACTGGCAACCTTTTACTGGTGTAAATACAAGCAAATAAAGAACACATGAGAGACTAGTGAATACACACACACACAAACTTGACACTGATCACTTATCATGAAACTGTCTCTGCTGCACGATAAGTGAAGAGTGTGAGTCAGTATATTCTGTTTCACCTGCATGACAATAACAAGGACAGGTGGTCTGAGCAGACCAAAGTCATATTTGATGTCCAACATCAGACTACTTACACCTGAAGAGTGTGACTTCATGATGACTCTAAGCTGATAACCCAACAACACACCAGCGGTTGTTGTGAGGATAAAGGATTAGCCTCTGTTTGCTTTTGCTGCTCTTTGAACCAGAAAAAGAAAAGAAAGGATCTCAACATGAAAGGCGCAACTTGGTGAGAAAGCACAGAATTGGGGCGCTACCTCTCATCAAAGGGGTTGAGTCACTTCAAGCACAGCGTCTGAGACCTCTTTCCAAACGCCCATTGACAGGGGGCGCTTATGTGTCGCTGCTATTTGTCTTTGCAGGCAACGGTTAGTGTGTTGTGTTGTGTGTGTGTGTAAGATTTTCTTTTCTGTCTGTATGTTGACCATGTCTGTCTGGCATATCAGGTAAGGTCTCTGTCTCCTTCCTACATTGTTGGTGGATAATGAGGTGTGATTAAATATGAATGCTAAGTGTTTGGTGGCTGGAGCCCAAAGCTGAAACCGGATCCAGTCGGGCCCACAGGCAGCATAATTAGTAGCTGATGATAGATGCCATTTAATGGTGCTTTTCCACACAGTGCTTGCAGGCCTCTAAGCTGGACCTCCACACAGCAGCAGGCCGCCTTTGAGCCATCCACAGTTAATTAAGTCGCAAATAAATAAATCCTGATACAGCCGTGGTGGCTCTGTACGGTTTTAAAAGCCAGAGCACTGATTGTAATCAGCTTTATTTTAATTGTTTAATGATCAACAGTGATTAAATATTAAGCCATTTGTTACATTTATTTGATCTTTTTTTATTATTACCTCTGGGGATTTCCTGTTGAAAGCATGACGAAAATCCTGCAGAAAACAATATCAGCATTTCAAAGCGTTGAAGGACCAGTGTGACGCCTTTAATGGTGGAGAAAAGCCCTTTGTGCATGCTTGATGGACTGTGTTGGGTTTTGAAGGCTCTTTGGATTGTCATAACCCCGGTGCGAGATTGACTCATTCATGGCGAGTGGTCTCCAAGTCTTCATCCTCTGCTTCTCCGCTGCATGGCTTCGGACACCGCTGTGCTGCCTCACTTCAGAGGGAGAGACAGAGTCATGTCCACAGCTGTTAAGACATGCCTGCTTTGAGGTGCTGTGGCTTTAATGTGTGGAGCAGATTAAACATGGTGTCTTTGTGCGGGCTGGATAACTGGTCAGCTCCCACAGTTATCCAAATCTTATCTACTGCTCGCGTGTGCATCTGTGCGTGTTTGTGCATGAGTGTTTCTGCTCTTGCCGCACATACACCCTCATATTTCCCGAAAGAGTGAGCAAAACAGCTTGACACACCAGTGAGTCTCATTAAGTGAAGCCCAGAGTTTTCAAGAAGACTCCTGCCTACGAGTAGCCAACGGGCAAAATATCGAGAGAAACTTGAAGACAGGCCTCTGCATTTCAATTGATTCTTCTCGCTTGACATGAAAGAATCACCTGCAGTCTGTGAATTGCTGGACTTGAATGTACCTCAGCTATAATATAAACAGCAATGTATCATGCAGGACTGTGCTACGTGAGGGCAGCAGTTGCCTGCAGTGAAGATCAAATGCTGGTTGGTTCAGCAAAGGGTCAGCATATTTGGAGCAGTTAGACATGCCACAATAGTTTAAAGTCTCAGTTTTCCTCTTTTCCCACAGAGGAGGACCTCCATGAGGCGGGATTAATGGAAGAATGAAATAAACATGTCTAGGCTACAGACTATGCACTGACATAGTGACCGTGGTTCTATTACAGCAGTCAGGCGACATGATTTCAAAGGTGAAACAGCCAATCAAACATGAGAGAATAATTCCCTTATCGGATTTCTGTACAACAAAATTCATTATCTCAGTGTTTCCCACATTTAATGCCAAGAAACACTTTGCAGGATTAAGTTAAAATAAACATTGGCTTATGTTACATAATTTATGTTGAACCAAACGGCTGCATTAAAGGATAAGGCTTGTAATATATATGATATTCTTTTTATAAAAAAAATCTCATGAAAAAAACCACCAATAATGTCTTAGATGTCTCACCATACTTTCATACCTCCCTACCCTGTCTGTGACACTCCCTTACTCTGTCTGTCTTTACAGCTGGGAACTGTACTGTACTTGCATTTAGCAAAGGCTCTTAAACTGGAGTAAAAAGTGCATTTGTTGCGGATGATTTTAAGCCATGCATTTGTCACACTACTGAGTATTTACAGCAGTAGGAAAATAAACTACAGTGCCCATTTTCATCTTGATGAAGGAACATGTTAGCCAATAAAATAGTGTGGCTCATTGACAGTGGTGACATGTAACTAAGTATATTTTCTCAAGTGCTGTACTTAAATACAATTTTAAGACACTTGTACTTTACTTATTCTATTTCCATTTTTATACTACTTTATATTTCTACTACACTACATTTAGAAGCAAATATTGTACTTTTTACTCCACTACATTTATCTGACAGCTCTAGTTACTATAGTTTCTTTTTTGATTCAGATTATTCATACAAAATAACATCAACTAATAAATTCTGATGGATTTTTATAGATGAAGTTCCTCTGCAGTATGTAAAGTAGTTCAAATTAGCCTACTTCTTTTAACTGCTGCAACATCAGTGTTGCTTACACACTCTGAAACTGGCACTTCTGCATAATGAATACTTTTGCTTTTGTTTTAAGTAAAATGTTAAATGCAAGACTTTTACTTGTAACAGAGTACTTCTACGCTGTGGTATTGCTACTGTTACTTAAGTAAAAGATCTTAATCCTTCTTCCACCACTGCTCATTGATGTGCTTTTAATTGTTTTTGCACAACAACAGAGGTTTATGGCACAGAAGAATAATCTTTATGAAGCTTTTGTTACACAGACAAAAAAGAAAATTTACAATATCACCAGGCTTATCCTTCAAGAAATGTTTTAGTGGAAATTTCAGAGTGATGGTGTCTTCAGTTATCATCCAAACTGGTAGAAACACAAAGATGTGGGATGTTTCTTACAGATTACGCTGATTTGATGACCTCATTTACTGAGGGAATCTAAAACACACTGCATTCTGTTATTTTTACACGGAGCACATTTGGCTATTTCTATTTCTGTTTCTCTTGAGAATGAGCTCTAGTGTGGGTGACACGATCACTCCACAACAACAAAGGCTATCCCTGAGAGTGTGAGGTTTGGCCAGTAGTCCGCAGCCAGACGGGGATCTATGATTACCAGACAGCATATACAAGGGTGGCAGTTTGTGTCATTGCTCTCAGTTACGAGGCTCAGATCAGGTGTCATCGTTTGAATAAGTAGGCCATGCTCCTCACCTTCACAATTTATAAAAGAGGCACAAAACTAACCCTCACTCCACCTCTCCATGCCTGCTATATTACTCACTCTGTCTTTACCTGTGAGAGAGGACCTGTGAGGGGTTGTAGACAAAAACAGAAAAAAGACACACTTTTCTTCTCTGTCTTCTCTTCATGCCGCTATCACCTCTGACCGTTGTGTTATTGACAATAACAAATACAAATCAGACATATATAGTATAGCTCAATATGATAACCCAAATAATTCATGTGTAAAGGAAGCATTTTTCTTGTGCAGTGCATTGTATATTGCTTGAATAAATAGAGTAAAGGCAAAAGTTATACAGTGTATTCATTTCTTCAGGTCATTTGGCTTAACAAAAACAACAGTTCACTTTCATGACATCATAACAATCCTAATCCCACGGGACGTTTACATATGCCTATATGGATGCATGTGTGTGAGCGTATATACACGCGACCTCAAAGATGGCGTCACCTCCTTTGGTTCTGATCAGACTGACTGCTGACCCTGATACATTAAAATTTCAGGGAAAATTCCCCCAAATACTACTTGAATTATATGAGACACAGAAAACAGTGGCAAAGAAATCACTGGGTGTCTCCCAGGCTTTATTTAAAGTTGACAAGAAGAATGCCAGAAAGGGCAGAAAAGCAAGCGTACTTTTGTTATCAGGTCACTCATCCAGTATGATCTCTGCCATTGGGTCAGTGTGCCGCACATGCCTCATCTAACTGGCTAGCAGTCAGGATGCGGTTGCCATGGAACATGTCCAGTTGGAACAAATGAAATCTCTCCTTTCCAGTTTCCAGGCAGGATTCACATGCTGAGAATGTTTTGGTGGGAGACGGTTCGTGTGTGTGTGTTCGTGACGGGTGCGTGTGCACATGCATATAGAGAATGAGATATCAAGAGGGAGAATGAGCTTTTGGGGTTACAGAGGAAGTAGGGCATGTGATTGTGCAGCCATGTGTGTTTGTGCGTGTTTGTGTGCATGGGTATGTGCGCACACCATTCTGCAAGTGTGTGTGGGCGTGCATACATTACTCTTCAGAAGCAGCTTTCTGATGTAACATAAACTGATGCGTGCCTTCTCTCTCTCAGGGTTCTCAGGCGTCTATGGGAACTTGTTTATGAACACTTGCCTTGCACAATGCAAACACAAGTCAATAACAATATTGTTGGTATTGGAGACAGAGAAAGAGACAATAACAGACGTTTGCCAGACACCATATCCTGTTAATATACTGTATTGCCTCAATTCAGTTTAAGTGTTATCTGGGTGAGATGTAAAAATGTAATTTGTGTGCACTTCAAAGACTTTGAGGCTTTTCTTGCAACAGCATGAAGCTGCAGTCCACCTACTGACACATACACGGCTCAATTAGTTCAGTCAACAGTGTGCTGAATTTAAAATTTATGTTCCTAGATAGTGGTAAGAGCTGCAGTGAATTTATCCATATTCATTATTTATGCTATAGAGGCCTGTCTTTGTGTCCCACTGAGAATTGCCTTATGGCCTCAATGATTTGTGCAGCTACATATACATCACAGACTAATGCATGCTAATGAATAACTTAGGTTTGTTTTCTTAAGATATATGTGCTGCCATCACTAGTGTATACTTAGGTCTTTCATTAATATTTCATTTCAGGATTTTCGAAAATAAACAAGTAAAACGCTTAGTAAGAAGTTAGCATAAAAAATCAGACTTTTCCTCTTTTTCACAACTTATATTTCAGTGCATTTGAACATTTTACCATGTACTCTGTGTCAATGGCAGTGATCTATTCAAAAGACTTTCTTTGTAGTAATTACAGGTGCATTCTTGACAGTCTATTAAGTTGCAGGAAGCCCTTTTGTTTGGCTGGATCACAAAAGAAAGCTGCAACTAATGCTCCCACATCTTTGAGCTTTTTGTTGTTTACAGTGGTCACTCACGCAAGAAGTGATCAAGTTTCCAATATCACAGCGAGTGAGGAAACCAATCCCCTCTTCCACAGTGCATACCCACCTCTTTGGATAGGCCGCAGGTGGAATGAAGTCCAAACCTCAAGGTCTATCCAATTCAGGCAGGACAGAAGGGAAGCAGAGAGCCATGACTTCTCACACAGCTGAATGACAGGCAGAGAGGAAGAGGAGTTGGGGGAAGGGTGATGCTCTGTGAGAGAATGCAGAGGGTCTGCTTCAGCTCCAGCTGTCCATGGGTTTATTGATCAGTGACAGCCCTGAGGGGAGGGGGCAGATCACCAGCACCTGCACTGCCCTCCATAACAAGAGGCTGACTAGAATCAGCTCAGCATGGACGTGGTTAACTGTCAAGCTATGTGCTCGCCGTAAATAACATAGAAGTGAACTGAGAAATATTGCTGGTGTTTTATTTCATTGGGCAATCTCCAAGAAGCACTCACACATTCTTAAATCCTCTGGAGGTGCTGGGTAGCTTCTAACTGGACTGATAAATCAGTCATCATAATCATTAAGAACTAATTAGTAAATCAATTACTTGCGTTTTTGTCATGAGCTGACATAAATCCTCCCATGATGACTGTTTTAAGACCTAATTTATGGTGTCAAAGCGATGTGTGTGTGTACAAACAATGCACACACACACACACACACACACACAAACAGTATGTTTACTGCTACAGGTGCCTCATTACAGTTGATAGATCAAGATCTAGACCACTTCCAGTGAATGTAGGCCATTTGTATTAGATAAAAATTCACATGATTTCTCAGTGAATACGTTGTTGTTGTTCAGAACATACTTGGGTATTCAAAAACACACATCTGGCAGTTAGATGTGAAAATGATGATGAAATATACTTGTTGAAATGAAAATGTTGAAATGGGAAAATCTACTGTTTGTTAGAATAGTATAGTATAGTATAGTATAGTATAGTATAGTATAGTATAGTATAGTATAGTATAGTATAGTATTGACCTCAAGATGGAACACTCTGATTACAATAGATAGACAATCAATTGAATAGACACTAAATAAAAGACCAGGACCATATTCTAACACATATTGATTATAAATTGCACAATGACAGTGCCAGCATGCAACAGCAATACATTGTATTATTGTACAATATGTAAGTAATACAGGGATATGAGGTAAAGTACTACAAATATAAATACTGAGCGATATTAATATATAACACAGTGCTATGTAGCCGCTTATTGCTAATTCCTTTTTCTCTTCAAATACTCAGCAAAGTCGCAGTAAAGCTGCCTGGTGACAACAGTGTACACTTTCTGTGGCTGTGAGTCTGTGATCAGATGAGCGCGGCAGTAAGTGTGAAAGCGGTCTCGTGCTATGGGGAATTTCCCGTCCACGTGTCTGAATACGCGATGGAGAAGGCGGGATAAAAACAAACGCGACGATTGGTTACAGCAACGGAATGTAACTGCATCTTAAAGGGGCGCGCTCTAGGTCCGCTCGGATGCAGTAGAGTTGTCCGACAGAAATACACGCGTCTTTAAGGGTTGGTTTATTTACCAACCTAAACGCCACGCCCCGGCGGCGGAGTCAGTTTGGAGCTGACGTCGGCGAAATGAAATCGCCTTGTTGCAGTTTTCCTCACAGAATGGAAGTTGTCGTGGAGGTGATACGGACTAAACTTGCTTGACTTGGCAGGATATTGAACTCAGTGTCCTTTCTTTTTTTCTACAAAGTTTAAGACTGCCGTAACAACGAAGCCCATCTTTGTGGTAAGTTACTTGAGGAAACACTATTAAAATGCTCTTTTCAACGCTCACCAGCGAGTGTTAGTAGTCGGCTTTAACTTTAAGAAACATCCGCGTCCTTTGGAAGCAACAAAACAACGTGTCGTTGTTGTTGTTGAAACAGCTGCAACAAATTAGTTTCGACATCTGTCGTGTACATTTGTTAGCTGACTTTACTGAAACTTCAAAGTCGTCTAACTAAAAATGATATTTAATTAACACAGCCTGTCATTCATACAACAGAGATTTGAATTACACCGGCTTTCCCGGTTTACACAGCTCAGGCGGTGAATGGACTTCAAACTGCAGGGCTGTTTTTGCCGCAAGTCTCGTGTTTCAGACCTTTATTGACAACTGATTTCTTCATATATTAAAACGATTTATGTGTGTAAACGTATAATTACACATTTTAGACATGTGTAGACGTTTCTTTTCAGGATGTGCTCATTTCTTTACTTTCTTTGCACGCGCTTATTCGAGCCATTATCAATCATTCATGAAATAATGATTGCAACATATTTTTATTATAGTTATTTTTTAGCCTGTTGATGATTAATTTCTGGATATTGTAGCTAGACTCTGACTGTGCTTTTAGCTCGAGTACATCATGTGTCACTTATAGCTTCGTTGCTTCTGTATAATGCTACATTAAATTGAAATAGTGTGATGTGAGGCTCTTGATGTCGTTGGATAAAAAGTGTGTCAGTAAGAGCTGCATAACCACTACCACCACCTTCCCTTTTGTTAGAGTTATTTTGTTTGCAGCAGGGGGAGCCACTGTCTGACACAAACAGCTCATTGCCTGGTCAGTAGAGCTGTGCAGAAAGCAGCCCAGGATATCTGGAAGTTAAGCTTAGGTTTTTTTTTTTTTCCTTAGCCTTCCATGTTCTTACTCTATGTTTGTCAAAACAAAGCATTAAGTGGTTTTACACACAGGGTTTATTGTGAAGGCACACAGTATATCGTGAGGTCTGGGCATGTTAGAGACAGGCCAATCTGCTTATGTGGGGTGAAGAAATGAAAACTCCCTCTCGGGGAGCTGGCAAGCTGACAGACCAGGGTATGGAGAGTGGCTTCGGATTTTCCTCAAAGACTGTCATTACCCTTCTTCTTTGGACCCTAATTTGGAAGTGTGGTGGTAGCCTAACCCTGTATTACAACTCGATGGTGACTTGGGGGTGAGCTGGTGAGGCAACTTGAATTTCATCCATATTTTGATAACTCTTTGACCTACTCAATGATTCAGGGTTGAGTGCAGTGCATCATTGACACTGGTGAGATTCCCAAGTGCTCCTTAAGAATCTTGCCACACTGCAGCAAAGTTACTTTAATGATTTGTGATCATGCTTTTTTTAAAAATATGTTTACATATGGTGTAAATGTCAGTTATTTTTATGTGAACTAATTCTTACAACTGTTTGCTGTAAATGTACCAGATATTGGTGATGTATGCTGGTTATCATGTTTACATTAATTTAGAAGCCAGGCTCCTGTCAACAGGGCTGCTCAGCACAAACAAGGAGAATCTACCTCTCATTTAAACTTGTCAGCCAAACTCCCAGTTATGTAAATGTAACTCAACCAAGTCTCTTAACCGCAGTGAATTGTGTGGTTTAGTCACTGAGATGAACAGAGCCATTTGTCTAAATAAGCACTGAGCTCTTTGCCACAAATAAAGGCAGACCGTTTGCTCATTTTCTCTTCCCCAACTTGTCCAATGTGGTTTTATTGATTTGAGGGCACTCATTATAAACTAGACAGGTTGTCTATAATGATAATGAATGCTTTGGAAGAAGGAATGTATAATGAATATGTCTGAGATCATCTCATCAGGCCTAATGCAGGCTTGTCCAAGGTTACCATCATTAGCTGCAGTGAAGGAAACTTGGGATGTCTTTGATTTATGTACTCACTGGAAGATAAATCTCCTATATTGAGCTGTTGTAATACCCTTTCTTTCTCTGTCATTTTACTTTTAAGGCTGCTCATCTTATAGTGCCCCCGCATGGACGATGAGGAGGATGATGTGTTTGAGCCAGACCCCTGGCGCACCACATTCAGGGAGATAAAGTGTGAAGACCGGGGCACACAGACACCTGGCCCTGTCCTGGCACCGACCAACGGCATGCTGCCCTGTGGAGTTGCAGAGGAGCCCAGACCACTCTTCTACGGTGAGGCTGATGACATACAGTATTTCAAAAGAGAAACAGGAACAGTGCCATGTGCATGATAGCCAGTGCTATAAAACCAGCAAGCAAAAGACTGTAATATCAGACTTACTGTGAGAAATGGGTAACAATGTTGCAGCACTGATCTCACCCGTGGCGCCTGATAGTCGTGATCACAGCAGCTTTTATGGCCTGTATGGAGTGTACCCAGCTGCTTTGCTATTCAAAAGGCGCCAGACTGGCATTGTGACTGAAAGGACGTGACAGAAGTGCTCACCTGCATATGCAGCAACTGTACAGAGAACTGATAACCAGTGACAGCAAAGTTACAATGGCGCCAAGCAATCATTGCAGAGTAGCTCCATAACAACTACAATAACTGACCTCAAATCAATGTTATGTCTGTTTGTTGTTTTTGATTGACCTTTGAAACTGTTAACTGACTCACAGTGTTTGATTGAAATGAAAACGCAACAGCTGCGAAAGTAGTGATTTAAACTAAGCAATCTGATTTGGTTCTTGGCTGCTCTTTGTACCTGTTGCATCATCAGCATAGACAGTAAAGAACACCCTGTTAGGTGTCATTGCTGTACATACATTTTCATATTAATAACAAGCACCGGCCTTGACACTCAACAGGCTACGCAGGTTTTCGATTGCACTTCCCGGCACACTTTGAGCTCGTTGGGGATCAGGAAGCGAGGCCACAAGGGAGCGAAGAGGAGCGAAACGGGATGGAGCAGCGACCCCGGCAGCACCCTGTGGCACGCAGCATGGAGGCCTGCATTGGCCAGAAACTCCAGCTAATAGGAGACCAGTTTCATCGGGAACATCTACAACTGGTGAGGGGGAAAGACGTACCTTCCTGATGTTACAAACTCAAGACAGGCACGTTTGGCCTCTAGTTTGATGGCAGTGTAGCTGTGTTATAAATATTACCGTAACAGTTGACAAATTTGACTAATAGATACCACCAATAGAAACCACATGTGACCGCCAACAGGCAAACAAATCTCTTTCCCGTTACAACAACAGCTTCTGAATAGGACACACAAGCTGAGTCAGCAACATAAATTGCACTGAAAAGCCAGGAGGTTCCACTATTTCACAAATCAAACAGTCTCTATAATATAACACTGATAGCATATGAGAAAAACATTACAAACACTGCTTGGTACTTTACCTTCATAACATAGCAATAATAATGAAATAGTGACAAATTTCACACCTAATTATGTTTTTAAACAGGAGGAAATGAAATGAAATGAGCCAATTGCAATATTTTTGGCTCCAGTTTTTCCACTTGAATTACTGTCTAGGAGCTGAATGCTCATGTAAATGTTAACAGTGTAGTGTGGACTGGTGCCTGCTGAGTGTAAATGGTCAACTGAAACTTCAGGCTCATTATGTCAGTAGTTTAAATTGGTCTTACGCATACAACCCATACAGCTCATTATTGTAATTAATAATGACCTTATTCCTCTAGTTTCCACTGGCATTATAGTAGCGCCTTCCTACAAATAACATGTATCGCTACAGCCATCAAACTAGAGGATGTTTTGTTTGTGTGTGTGTGTGTGTGTGTGTATCTCTATAAGTGTGTCAAGTTTAGAGCCTTGTTTTTAAAGTAACAGCAGAAAAAAAGAGCAGTACATACATTAGCAACATATTCTCACACTTTTTTATTAATATTTTGATCACATTTTAATCTAGCAAAGATTTACGGTGGGTCAAAAGTTTGCTGTCTTTTATTGTGTTTGCTCCATGTTTGTTTTGGAGAGGCTGTGCACATGCAGAACTTTAGCCCAGCGTCTCACCCCCCTCTCTTCCCTCAAGCCAAAGACATTGCTGAACCAGGCCAGCCCTTCCCCCACCTTGCCAACCCCAGGCCCTCCCCCTGCCTCCTCTTCCTGTTTATTTCTGTCTCTTTCTCTCTCTCTTTTCTCCTGTTTCCTCAGTGTGCTGTGGAGGCAAGTGGCTTGAAGGATGCCTGGCCGCAAACAAGCACACAACACTGTGGTCAGGGTGACACTGTCCACTGAGTCCGTGTGCTGTGTAACATCACTTATATGTGGGTGTGTTGTAAAACCGTGACACAGTGTTGTTTTGTTGGCTGCACCAGCAAAAATATACATAAACCCTCAGGAGATTTTCTGTTCTGTAAAAGCACAAGTGTGTCGTTGCGCAAGTGGCTCACAGTCTAACACACATCTACATGTAAATTCACGCATGCACATTTGAACACACACATCCACACATACTAATGAGCCCAGGAAAAAGCAGAAGTGGCAGGAGTCTGTAAACATGTTGTAACCCGAAGCCAATGCGTGAGCCCTGAGGGGAACAGCTGTGGTTCCAGGGAGTCTCCAGTCAGCCCCTTCCCTGGGCGAGGAGCGGCCAGGAGACACCCAAATAAAAGGTCTACGCAGCCATTGGAAGGGGGGGGGGTAGGATCCATAATGATGGTATAAGCAAGTATATGAGGCAGTGAGGTTTGGAAATGAACCTCAAATGATCAAGTAACAACCGTCTTCAGTTGTCTTAAAACCTCCCTTTTGGGAAATGCTACCCTTCCTGCCTCACACATGATATAATTTGTTGTTGTTTTTTAAAAAACATACTCTGAGGTGCGAGGCAGTTTCTGATTCTCTCATCCGCTTATCAAGCTGAAGTTATTTATACCCTCGCAGCTCAGCATGACTCATGTATTGTGACACTGGCAGACGCACATAGACAACCAGACGGTCAGACAGGAGGGTTGCAGGGGTGTGTGTTTGTATGCGGCTGGGACCTGACGCACAACGAAGGCAGGCCTGGGTCAGGGGATGAGGAAGTGGCTTGCGCTCCCTTTGTTGGTTGAGTAAACATGAGAGAGGATAGTCAGAGTGAGAACAGGCCTCTGAAGTCACACCTTGAAGTTACAAGTGCCAGGAGACATATACATATTGTGGTAGTGAATAGAAAAACTTTTATGGTTACACCATGAAGAGTTTGTAACAGTAAGTTGCATAGAGAGCAGTATGACTACTGTTGACGCATGTCATTCAAGTTAAGCATAACAACGTTTCTGCCAGTGTGTGTGTGTGTGTGTGTGTGTTCTTGTCACAGTGGGATGTTTTTACAACCCAAACACCGATGTACAGTTTTGGATGCGTGATTCCACTGCAGCCTGTAATTTCTATTTCTGGTTCTGTGGTATGGTTGTGCAATTAATTGTATTGAGCGTGCGTGTGTACAAGCTCATGCATGAATACACCCATACTTGTTTTTCTGCTTTTTGCCATCTCTCACTTCTCACTATCACACGGTCTGACAGTCAGTACAAAAAGTCTCACTCAATAATAGAGTTAGTGTTTGTCAGCTCTCGCTCCCGTCAGTGGGTGATTGCAGTTATTCATTGCAGACACTTGTCCCTGAGCCATCCAAGTGCTTTTGACTGCATTCTTCTCGATGGAGTTAGGAGCGACGTGGCTGTGAGTGTTCTCCGTGGGAGCCCGTGGCCCCCGGCAAAAGCAGGGATTAGGTAGCGAAGGAGTGCTGGTGGTGGATGCTGACAGATAAATTGCTCCTCAGTCAGAGAGGGCTGGAGGGGACGCTGAGGTCCCCAGAGGATTGCTGACATTAGCCGGCTCGCCATTTGAGACACAGCAATAATGACAGTCACAATGGCAGGAAGACAGCTCCAGCCTGCATAGGGCAAGGAGCAGAGTTGGGTTTCATCCCCATGTTTTTTTAAGAGAGACGACTCCTGGTTCTTTCGATAGGAGGTGTTGAAAGCAGGGTTGAATATCGCTTGTGTGTGTGTGTGTTTGTGTGTGTGTGTGTGTGTGCGCACATGTGTGTCTGCACGCACGCAGTGTTTGTGGCTTTATCTCTTCGCTGAGGGCACAGCACTCTCTCCTTTCAGCACTTATAGAGGGGGGAGGAGTGGACTTGCACTGGAAATAAAAACATATGAGGCTGGCTTTGGATATTTACAAGTCATTCATTGGTCTGTGATGGTTTTTGTTGACGGTCCATTTGTGCTGTTCTCTATTATCTAATACCACAATCCTTTGTATTTTTCCTCGGCTTCTTGTCTCCTCCCTGATGTAACTAATCCAGAATTTCTTGCTATTGACGCTGGCCTGTTTGCCTGAGAGATAAGGGGGAGCTTCTGAGCAGCTGGCTTGACAGACAGCCCGCATGGGACACTGATAAAGCACATCAGGCTAGTGTCAGAGTGACGACACCGAGCATCTGGCTAGACTCTTGCCGCTCCATCGCCGGCTAAATTTAGAGCCAGAGTCTCATTTTGACAGTTGGTGGCGTGACTCATGAATAAGTTGCGACAGGCCTGTGCACACCTCTTTTTCTCACCCTCACTTTTTTTCACACTGTTTAACTCAATGTCACTCTCTCAGCTTGATAGAGTAGAGGGCAAAAGGTCACCATCATAGGAACATTCCATTACTGTTTATAAAGATTAATTTCTTCTCATATAGCTTGTAGTAAACACAAGCTTTGTAGCGTGATAAATCCTTCAGTTTACTGGTTGCACTCTTGGATGTAGTGACATGCAATATACATATGACTACAAATATACAGTCATTCTGCCTTCCTCTTTTCTGATCAAAGAGATTTAATTGACTGTAGCCTCTCATGTAATTTGGTTATACATTTAAAAGACTTGTGGCATGTCAGTGTTTACCAAGTATAGCCAAGCTGGCTGCCATCAGGGCCTCAGATGTATCACTGTGAGCTCATCCACTCTGCGCTGTAAATCCTTATTGCCTGTGTTTATATGAAGCAGACATTATGCTCGTATTATTTCCTTATCAAAATATCCCCAGGCAAAATTTAGATATGTCATATAACAGAGAACTGGTTTCATCAAGACTCCCAGCAGTCTGCTTTGACTTTTTTTTTTTTACCTCTTCTTTTGAACAAAAAGCGTAGAGTAAGTAAGATGCACACATGCTGGTTGGAACCTGACTACGCTTATGCAACACCCTGCAATGTTCACCACAAATTGATAAGAGTATAGAAACCCAGAGGCTTATCACAATGGCAGCTCTAACTAGGTCAATGTTTGGACACCACCTTAACAGTCATATAAATATGGCGTATCTAATCTCTGCCTTCAGATATTTTGGCTTTCGTAAACAGCAGAATGTTGCCAAGAGAAGGTAGTACACTTTCGTGCATTGTCATGACAAACTAATCTCAAGTCTTCTTAGTTTATGACCCTTGTGGTCTGAAAATAGCTAAAGCATTATCAGGCATGGTGGAGTCTGCCTTTCGTCTGCAGATGAGCTGTTTGTGTGCAGAGCTCAGCTACTGTACCTCTCTCATGCAGATATATTCTTTTGCAGAGGCTCCCTGCCCCTCATCAAGAGCTCCCTAATCCCATTTGGTGCAATTATCTTATCTCAGCTTCTCAATGGCAGAGATAGCATTATCCCCCTAATCGCACACAATCCAATTGGCTCGCAAACCTGAGAGAGTCTCCTCCTGCACCACTGCTGCTGGTCTCTGCCAGAAAGATTAGAAAAAGTGCAGCCCGTGTGATGAATGTGTTTATGGTTTGGAATGTCTGTTGGGAAGCCCGGATTGTGTCGGGATCCCCAGTCCGCACACAAAGGGAGGCCTCTCTAATAAGTATTGTTGGGGACAGAAGCAGACTGTTGTGGAAATATCAGCGTTGTTACGGTGTCTGGTTTTGTCTTACCCTCTTTTGAGTTGACCCTTTTCACTCACTGCCAATCAGCAAACATCACAGCCAGTATAAACTGAAGAGTACACTGAATACTCAATTAATGACTATTTCTAGTAATGCATTTTGCGATTGAGTTTCACCGTGGTTGCTGTCCACATGGATTTGTGCTGCTCTAACTTTTGTCTTTGTTTGTTGTTGCAGTATCATCGAAACCAAAGGAACCAGGGGCCGCTGTTGTGGCGCCTGGCCACAGCTCTGCTCAGCCTTCTGTTTGACAGAGGGTTCATTGCTGGAGGAGGTGGAGCAGGACGGAGGTGAGAGGGTCTTCCCCTCACGTCCGTTTTCATCATCTCCATGAGGAACTGGACTCCTAATGGCACTGTCAAATCTATCACGGGTCTGTTGTGGGGGGGGGAAAGAAAGGAGAGACAAAGGGTCACCGCGGGACGGAGACAACCAACTTTTATACAAGGACGTGTTTTTTTCTTTCCAAGAAGATGCCATGATGCTCCGAGATTCCTCCACAGGACAATGTTCATATTTTGGTATATGTGTGGTGTAGTAGTTTTGTACAGTACATTGTTCTTGTTAAAGTTTTTGCACTTCACAATGTATCCATCTTTAATGACCTCCACAGACCCTGGGAATGCCTTATTCAATGTGTTCTGCCAGAATGAGTATTGCGCAACTTTTACAGGCAAGATGAGATGGTTAGGAAATGAAAGGAAATGTGGTGTGAGGTTTTCTTTTCTGAAGTTTCCCGGGTAACCAGTCAAGTTGATTTACTAATTTCCAAAGAGGCAACAACTCAGAACAAAGCATTTTGCACCTCACCTCAATGGAACATTTATCTTTTCTTCTTATTTTGTTGTTTTCCTTTTTTGTTTTTTTTTTTTACTCCTCCATTTTCTTTGGTATGGTATTAAGTTTGAACATGATCCCCTTTTATCATTTGAAATATTGGGTAAAAAGTTAAGTTTCTGCGCATGAAAAAGTCCGCACACCAGGATATGCAATCTAAATATCTTTTAATATGCACATAATATTTGAGCCATGCTACATGTCAGACAATTAGGACTTTGTGTAGCTCAGTAAGTGTCAGGGTGGAGTTTACAGTTCCGAACATCGCTTACTGGTAAAACAAGCCTGGCGACTGCCAACATACCTGTGTATAGTAGCATTATTCAGACTGTGAGCAACCACTGCTTGATGATGTTTAACATTAGTAATGATGAATGAAGGATTATTGACATTGAAACCAAATTTCAGATAAAAAGGAAAGAATATCAAACCACGTGCAGTTAGCTGTAATAGTTATAATGTTAATTGACAAGACCATACAGTAACAAACAACCCAACAGTGAATAATTAACAGTAGTCAGTATGTAAAATCAACACATCGGTCGATATTGATTCGTTTTCACTTACTACTATAAGGGCTGTTTGTTATTGTGCATCTTGCCAGTTAATTACTTGCAGTTCATTATTATTTAAAGCTGCCTGTGGGTGGCTGGATGTTGTCTGAAATGTAGCACAAAGAAGATATTTAGATGAAAGTTATGGTGTGCTGACTCTTGCCATGTAGAATATTTTTGAAGGTGTTGCACCTGTGCACTAATTGCAACATTAGTCAAGCATATTGTTTATTATACAGAGTAAAGTAGTCTTTACCCAAATAGTAACAACTATTTGGCCAAGTCTGCCTTGATGATTTTATTTTTAATTTCAGTGACAAAGTATTCTTCCCTCATTTTGATCTTGTTCCCTGTTTTAGTCTCTTGTACAAGGTATCCCTGTGTTTTAGGGCCTTTTCACACCTGAAAGTCCGAACCAAGGTTCATGTTTTTGTTACATTGTGTACATTTGATCCTATTAGTTTTGGCTTCACATTGCGATTATGTGAGCGCACTAAAGAACTTTACGCGACATACCTACGTCCCGTCGTCATCACCTGCATGGGCTTCATCTTCCTTTACTTGACATTGATTGGTTTGTAGACAGGCGTGCGTTTGACATTGGCGCTGTTTGAGTTAATGGAGAAAAATGAATGAACAGATTCATTTTGTTGCCACTATAATAATATTATTATGTCATTATTTTATCTTAAGGTGGCATTGCTCTCCCGTCCTCTCATATCCTCTTTCTTTCATCCTTTCCGAAAATACCTGGAAAGTGTCAGCATTTTTAGTTTTTTCCACTTGACTTTTTATAACGTCGTAGGAACATACTTCAATTAAAAACTTGGTCTCCTCCTCTCCCCATGTGCTACCGGGGCTCATTTTTCCTTCCTGTAATTGGTCCAAAAGTCTGAACCATCCAAAAAAATTTCACACTAGAAATGACTCGAACCATGGTTCACTTTGATCTGGACTGCGACCACCTCTTTTTGGCGGACCAAGGTTCAGGAGGTTTCACACCTGTAATTTTGGTTCAGATCAAAATGAAAAGTCGCAAAGTCCGGACCAAGTGACATAGGTGTGAAAGGGCCCTTAGGTGTGTTCGTTTCATGTGATTGTTTTCAGACCTCCATGCCCTTGAAGTGGAGCTGTGGATCCACTGTTTTTGCACTAGACTACACCCTTCAAGAGTTCAGATTGTTACCAAGTTAACCTCTGTCTTGTATGAAGGTTTTCAGTTATGACTTGTTTTCTTGCCACAACATTTCAGATGTTTTTTCATTCACAAGTCCAAGACAAATAATCAATGCTGAGACCTGACTGAGCACAGTCTGGAATCTGGATTGGATATGGGTTCTGGAAATTTCATGTACCAACCTTTCAGGCTACAAAGAGTTTCTCGTGCCTCGATTGAAAGGTTTCTGAGTCCTGGTCTGTTTTTCACCCAGTGTGTGTACTGAACACCAAGCAATACTGTATAATCAATCTGTGAGAACAGAACAGAATCTTCTCCTCTCAGGCTACCTTTATGGGGTTTTACACCATTTTATATTCTGTGAGGTGATCTTGTATTGTCTTTGGTGCTCAGATCCAGTTTGGGGACGTTTTTAGTACACATAAACACCACTGACTCAGCAGTCAAACAGTCACTGAAATTAAACAAAAGTGACAAAGACTGTAATTACTGTTTAAATATGAAAATGTTTAAAGACACTGTTGAAGATGCTGTTTGTTTTATTTTCCATTGCTGAACCCAGGCCAACTTTTGGACCCAAGGAGCAATACATATCAGGGGTCTGTAATTACTTGCTCCTTACAATGTGTCAAGTTTATCACTGCATAATTAGGGTTTCCTCTCGTTTTCTTAAAGATGTCTCAGGGACAGACTTTGTGGGCTACTGGTAACCTTGAGAATCTGTTACATGGTTAGAGGAAGAGCAGTGTTGTTACCCATTTATTTATGATGAAACCTGTCGAGGTATTGTCAAGTTTTCTATTCAGTTAAAAATTTCTCTCGGCCAATCTCTCAGCACACACATAAAGGTACAGTTTGACTGAGGAGTCTGAGGCTGACTTGCTGACTGTGGTGGTGACGGGGGCTACTGAGCGTGTAGTAGTAGGCGTGTGAGGCGCACTGAATGTGGTTGTGGTTATAGTTTCCTGCGGATCCTGAACGCTGAGCCAGTCCATGTAGCACCCCATCTCACCATTGGCTCTTGACTCCCTCTTTGTGCTGCTCCTTCATTACATGGGTATTGCTCATCGGTTCATTTTCCTTGTAATTTATTTTTTTTCTCCTTATTTATTTTTGTATATTTGCCCATTTCTACTGTATACACTTGTGTGTGCAATGACTTCTTATTGTCCTTTTTTTTCTTTTGGTCTTGGACTTGTATATGCTTCAGTTGTTTGACTCTGTGCAGAGCAGGTTGGCCTGCATTGTGCCTGACACTGCTTTGTGTGATACTCAACCCAAATTCTATTGTTTTTTTTAGTATTACTTGTTCCCTGTATTTTGTGAGAAGTTTGTAGTTTTGCCCTTCATGAAGAACAGCAGCTAAGTTGAGTTTGAATTCATTTTGGTTTAAAATGGATTTCAAACGTTCCACATGGCCGTCATCGTATTTATCTATAGACAAAAACTACAAACCTCTTAAAGTCACCTTTCAAGCCTACAGGGGTGGATGTTTGATCCTCAAAAAATAGATTTTTGGGTGGAGTATTACTTAAAGGTTGTGATTTTCCAGGGATGGGCCCAACCAATTCAAACATTTTTCATTATCATTAACCACCCAATTCACCCAAGTCCTGGTTTGATTCTCAATCTGTGGTTTAGAAAAGCAGTAGCTTCAATGCAGTTTTGAAGTTTAACCTTCCAACAGGATATGACCATCCCCTTATAATTACTGAGTCATCGCCCATCCCACCCATTGCTAATGATACAGATTACATTAGAGAGGCTTCTAAACACATTTAAAAAAGAAAGGTTGCCTTCATATTCTTTTCAAGTCACAGGGCGTTGATTTATGTGTTTGATTCCTTAATCTTGATCATTGTGTTGTAATCAACATGCACTGGAAAGTACTTTGTTTCTGTAGATCCCATGGGTCCCTTATCTGTTGTGTGTTCATATATAGTATATACTCTGGATTGTTCTCATGGGCTAATCTTGCCATGTGTCAGCCGTATATCTGTGCAAGTAGGCTCAGAAGGATGGCCTGTTTGATTTATTGGAAAGGGAAACAATCTACCATGGTGCCCTGTAAAATTTTGTTAGAATGAGGTTCCCAAGCTGCACTCATCACAATATGTGCGAGTGTGGAGTATCCCTAGAGTGGGACATGTATTTTACGGAAACCGTCAGTGTCTTGAATTTTGTAGTCCACTTTATATAAATTTGAAGTTTTGAGGAAGGTTTTGATTTTGAATTTTTTTTTTTTTAATGATAACATTTCTTCTTCATGGTCTTTCTTAACTTTTTAAAATGTATTTTCTTAAGAAAAAGGGTCTGCTTTTATAAGGACAGTTAATGCTTGTAAAATAATTTTTAATACGAGTAGGATCCTTTTGAAGTCCATGAGATCAAGGGCATTTTTTTTATAAAAATGAACTTGCAACATTCCTTGCACATCTTATTGTGGTGTATAAACAAAACCAAGCAAACCAAAATAATTCATTGTTGTGGTTAATTTTGCTCGTTAGCTTATAACTATGAAATATTTGCCCTTCTTTACAGAACAGATTAAGTGTACATGTATTTCTAAAACCCTGGAATATGCCTTTAACTGCTCAGTTTCAAATGAAGTCTTGATTATCACACACTCTCTGTATACCAAGAAATGAGACCCAGCGAAAATGTAGCATTTTTGTAAACATTGACTGTGTGTTTTCGAGACTATACTGTGCACTCATTTTTGTGTTTATATATATTTTTTGGTTGTTGATATAATATGGAAGTAAAGACAATTTGTTATGTAGTGCAATATGCTGTACATAAGGAGCTTTGCTCTACAAATCTTTTTTCTGGATTTCTTGTTGTTTATTGGTACTTTTTTTCAATAAAATTTTATTGAAGGTGTCAAGTTGAGTCTTTATGTTTATATAGCAGTATTACATACAACGTCACAGTTGGCTTTACAGGGCCACATAAACCATAGTTCCTAACTTGGTCCAAGCTTTTAAGGCAAAGAGGAAAAACAACCTTAATATGTAAGAAAGATGGTAGAAATAATAGAAGAATTCACAGAAATCACCCATCCATGGATGACTGGAGATGCAACTGCAGCAGTAGATGAACAGTTACACAAGTCAAATTCATGACAATAAACATAAGTCTAGTCTTTCACACCTGAAAACTTGTTGCTTTCTCTCCACTAAACCAACTTCAATACAGTGTGTCTGCTCTCAGACAAAAAAAAAGCTACAGAAGAAGAATTAATCCCCTCCTTTGCTCTGCTCCCACTCCTTTCAGCCTTTATTTTAAGAAGTTCTGTATTGTGCAAGTAAGCCACTGATGGATTAGCCAAGTGTTTGAGACTAGCCAGGCATTTGAAGCCACCCAGGCGTTTGGCAGAGACTGTGCCCATCACATCCCTCCTGCTGTTAGGTCATTAATTTAGTGAGAGCAGCGGGGGATCCAAACCTCTCTAATAACTTCTGCCTGCACTCCACACACACACATACACACATATACACACACACACAAGCAAGTGTTGCATGACAACTGAATGAGCCCATGTATAGTGCAAATGAGAAGAGTTACCTCACACTGCATTACTGTCACTTCCTAAGAGGTTAAGGCTGATGCTGCTGAGCCTGCAGATTAGTTACACTGCACCATGGATGCCCTCAAGGCATAGGGATGATTGATTACACTTGACACATATAAACATGAAAGTTTAGTGTGTATTACTGGTCTGTGTGGGGTACAAAAGTGCATTATTCTAAGTGTTTTAAAAGTTTTTATTCAATTATGTGTAGGATTTCCTTTGATATCCATGCAACGTAAATTTATTTGTACTTTTCTTACAATCACACCCAAGATTTTGCCGCTCTCTTCAATAGACCAGACAAGTCAAAGCTGTGCTGTGTCTCACAGTCTCCTCCCTCAGGGCCGACACGTGGCACTTCTATTGTCATACATGCCAGGTACGGTTTCACACTTCACCGACACCTGACTCACCTGTTTGGCCACTTGCAGCAAAATAACTCCCTTGTCTGCCACCCCCTCCCCCCTCTGACGCAAACACACGCACATACAGACAGAGTGTGTCAGGGGATGTGGTTGAAACAGAACAACAGCTTCTACCCCAGTCACGGTTGATGTAGCATACACAACTGTTCAGCGCTCCCCTCTTAATCCTGTGTCTTAGTTTTTTTTTTAAGTGGAGGAATTTCAACCCTTAATAGGAGCTAATTAACAGTGCTATTTATACAACTGTCAAAACATATAAAGATCATATGTCTAGACCTCAGTGTCATCTCTGCAGAAGTGTTTGCTTGCTTTTGTGCAAGACAGAGTGATATTTTCCAAGATTTTAACCCGAAGGCAGCCGTGTGCCAAGGATGTCCCCTGTCTCCCTGGCTGTTTACCTCAGCTTCATGGCTCCTCTGGTCCTCTCCTCTTGGCTCAGCACTTTAATAGGGAGAGCATTGGCTTTCCCTGGCCCAAACAATGGCTCCTCTGTTCCCCTGGCCTGGCCGCCTGCTGAAAGAGACACCCATTAGAGAAGCGTCTATCTCTGGGGTCAGGCCCAGGGGTCATACACAAGTACGGCTCTTGTTTATGTCTGCAAAGCCAATCAAAACACTGCAGCCTACGCTGTTAACTCCTACTTGCCTGGCGCTCCGACTCAGACTGAAGAGGAGTTTCTGCTTGAGCTAGACTGCAACAAATCCAACCACAGCTTCAATTTGTCCCTCTTACGCTAAGCTAAAGTGGTGTGTTGTGTCACTAAGTGAATAAAGTGGCTGCGTTAGAGAGAATAACAGCAAATTAGCGTTGACAGGCACCTCAGCACCTGCTCCGCACCACCAGCCGCAGATTCACCCCCCAGCCCTGAGAACTCTTCAAGTAGCTCCTCACTCCAGCACACACTGGCAATTACTTAATTATCACTTGTGAGCTCACCCATCCCTCTATTATTTAATGTACTTATAATTTGAGGAAAGGAACTTAAAGTTAGTTTTAATGTGTTTACAGTGACATTAGTGAGCCTGTAACTGTTAAGGCGCTAGCAAGTGTTTAATTGCTGGCGCCAAAATAGTCAGAGCTGCACAGAAAAAGCTGTATGAACTGTTTTCAGCCTCTGTTACTTTAGTGAGGAAGCTGAGTCACATCCTACAGTATGTCTCCAACTTGAATATCATATCCTATCGGCAAATCAGTGGTTTTTGTCCTAGAGCACGTGAGCCACATTTATGCAAAAATGTTTTCGATGTTAATGAAAAAAAAAAGTGGTTTGGTTTGTTACTCTATCACTAAGCTAAACAATAAAGATAACATCTGCGATCACTGAGCCACCAGCAAAAGCAAAACCACTCCCTTCGCCCGTACTTCCCCAACAGCAACCCCCCCATTCACACACCTACTGCTTCGCTTTCAGTACTGACACCAGCAAAACACTGTGGGCAGACAGCTCCACTTTGAATAAAACGAAATGGTAATAGGCAGTTGTGCAAAGCTTTTTCTGCAAATTGAAGCGTGTCAAATGAAAGAAGTTGAATTGCTGCCGGCCTCTGTTACCTAACTGTGCATTTGAGAGTTGTTATAAATCTCTGAATACTTGAGTAGAAACTTAACTCAGCCACTGATTCCCACTAGTTTCAATCAAGGCAAAGGAACGTCAGCCTTAGATATATTTGAACACTTTCCATTCGTCTTTTTCCCCTCTTTGCACATCTGGTGCTCAGGCGGGCAGTTAAATAAGCAGCTAAGCCAACACTGCTGCATGTAGCTGTTCAGGGGGAGCGGAGCTGATCAGAGTTCAGCTGGGCATGCCATGGGCGCAGCAACCACCACCACTCCCTCCCCCACCATCCTTCCCTGCTGTGACTGAACACAGCTGACCTCCTCTGGCAAAGACCCCAACCTTATCTACCCCCCCCCCCCCCCACCCTCCCGCCCTCAACCCTCCTCCAGCAGCCTGCTCTGCTGGGAGGAGAGCGTGCAGAAATTGATCTGTTAACACTTGGTAGCTGATAATCAAATAAACAGTCCTGGTTTTTGTTATCACAACTGGGACAGCAATGCTATTTTCTCACTATTAAAACTCCCTGCTCATGTGCTGTTTGCAACTTCTCCTTTAATCTGCTGTGCTCGACCGGCTCTTTTCTTTACTTTCTCTGTTAAGGAGAGGTTGGGCAATCACTATACAGCTCTGTGAGTTCCCTTTGTTTACCAAGAGCAACCCAGCAGAGCTCAGTGCTTTGTTGAGCTGCAGTCACTCCCGGCCTCACAGCTGTGACACACACACACACAAGCACACACACACACACACACACACACACACACATACACACACACAGAACAGAAATCTCTGACTCACAAACACTAGCAGTATCCTGTGGTCAAGGGGAGGGATTTAAATCCTCGGAGCAGCACAGCACATGAACCTGCTGAACTTGTCTTCTCCGTCTCCTGCTGGCTATTGTTCTCCCCGCTACATTTTCCAACTTTATCACTTCATCTTCAATCTTCATACTTATCCACCACCATTTGGACCCAATTAAAAGATACACCCCATAAGCCTCCACGCAGTGGGCAGCTGTCTCTCCACACATGTGAAAATCCATGCACTTGGCATGTAGCTGAGAAAGACACAAGCCCGGCCTAATTATGATGGGGGGGATGTCACTCAATAGACAGTACATAAACAAGTGGGGTCATTGTTGGGAACTAATTGGCAGGAAAAAGGTTCCTGTAGCAAGATAAAAATAAGCAGTCAGCGTGGTTTCCTGAGGACACATGAGAAGCCCTCTGCGCTGGCACGGCCTGAGGTGTGCAGTAATGAGAGAAGAGCTCGCCTCATGCCCACTTTCCAGACGCACTGTCTTCACGAGCAGGCAGCACACATAAAGGGCTAGATAAAGGCTCCTAGCTATAGAGCTGGGCCAGTTCAGTGTGTGCGTTTTTTGTCGAGCAGGTTGGTAGGGCGCCAGAGACATCAGGCAGGCAGCCTGTCTTGTTAGCACACCTCACCTTGATAACAAGAAGTGTGGAGAGAGGGATGAGGCTGAGGAGAAAAAACAACCAGCGCACCAGGGGTGGGGCTCTGGGACAATTGTGTGCGTGTGTGTGTGTGTGTGTGTGTGTCAGCTCACGCAATGGACCTCCTCCAAACAGTAACAACTGCAAAAACATTGGGTAGAGTGTTAAACTCGGAGCAGTTTTTCCGAGATCATGTTTCACAACAGAGCACCAGGTCCTCCCTCTCTCCCTCTCTTTCCCTCTCTCTCTCCTTCTCTTTCTCTCTCCTACTTTTTTGTTCTTTCTCTCGCCTCCCATCCCCCACTTCCCTGGTACTCTTCTTGTGCTCATTGACCCTGTTTTTCTCCACTCCTTCGCTATCTGTATGTCTATCACATACACAAACACACACAAAACTTCTCACCCCCCTCTTCCATCCTAGCATACATGCTCTCCGTGCCCTCCTCCTCCCTCTCTTGCTGGCTGTTGTTGCTGACTGACAGTGCTGATTTACTCCAGGTTTGGCAGGCTGCCAGCTCATCTCAAACAATTGCACGAGCTACAGGGCTGGCTGGCGGAGCCAAGTTTGGATGGCAATAAACAAAGTCATAGATTTGCTTCTCTCCTCTCCCAGGCTAACCCCAACCTTTGTGATCAGTGCAAAACTTGATTTTCTTTATTCTTTAGATTTTATTGTTACCAAATGTTTTGAGTCCCTGGGAGACTGCCTAAAGGGATTTTTATATAATACTGTACATTATCCAAATAGCCAATAGTTGTAAGAAAAACCAATACTTTCTTCAATGTTGCTATTACGTTACGTTTGTTGTCTATTTCTATCTCATTCTCTCCTTTTCCTTCTGTCCCTAATTTCCCCTCAGAGAGGGCAATCCAGATGAACACCTCTTCTCTTTACATACTGACGTCTCAGCAGCAGCCGCCTCAGCCAACTGTCGCTACCCTGGCGCGATGATTGGCTAACGCGATTGCCCAGAGGACAGTGGGTAAACTCCTGAACCCATACTCCTCAAAGAGAGAGCTTGACACATCTGGAATTGAGAACCACCAGGGACTGAAGCTCAGAGAACTAAACACACTCCAATCGTCTCATTTCTGGCTGCTCATCATTAACCTCTGGTCACCTTCATCCTACCATGGGAGGACATGAAAACCCTGTTAAAGACAAACAAAACAACAGATACACAGAGTCTCGTTAATAACTTTGGGGAAATGGGGCAGTGGATATTTTGTTGCAGGGATTATTATAATATCTGTAATGAAGCTTTAATTATATTCCTATTTTCAAAAACAGAAAAGTTTTTGTTTCTGGTGTTTTGGCGCAATGGCTCCATTAAAAACCGGTGATTCTGACAGGCGGTCCCAGTAGAACCGCATCAGGGGAGAGCAGTAAAGCAAAACAAGACAAGGCATTCCAATGAACAGATTTGCTCATGAATAATTCTCTTCCAAGACAGCTGAATGAATTTCAAATGCAGACAGATGAGGGTGGGCTGGAAAACAAACTAACAGCATAATGTGCAGTCGTGTGTAACATTTGTCTTTGACAAGTCCAGCCCAACTGGTTTAGTATAAACTTCAGTCGATAAAAATAGCTCACAGCATCTATTCTAATGCTGTTTGTTGTACAATAACACACCTACAAATACTATTATGGCCTCAAGGGTTGACCTTAATTTCTTGATATTTCACTTCGTGCTCCATGTAGAGCTGTGAACCGCCATATGCTAACTACATGCGATGTGGTTGAGTTGACCTTGTGATCTTTACTTCTCTTGCTGTCGTAGATAATGTCGCTTTCCAGTAATGACCTTCCCATTTAGCAGCACTTTGTCTCAAACTCATCCTCAAGCACAAACTTGTAGTTTCAGATGTAACTGTCATTTCAGCAAACTGCAGTATCATCCACTAAAGTTGATGTGAAACTCATACAAGCATGTGAAAGTGTCAGCGTGGTGTACTCCCGTGGCGTGCAGATTGTGCCTCTTTCCCCACCAGACACACAGAGCATGCAAGCCCTACAGACTTAAGAGGGGTGTCAGAGTTTCATGTGTCTGTGACTGTGGCTGTGTGCTGTGTTGTGGTGTGGTGAGGTGGAGTGAGGATGGGCCCTGCCTACCAAACGGCTGCGACGCCGGAGAGAGACGGTGGTGAGCCTTGTGGTTGCAGCAGACGGAGTGCGGCCGCCGAAATTCACCACACGGGGCAAAAGCAGGCAGGGGCCCTCAACTGTAGCCTGACCACTCCGAAAGCCACCAGCATACTATGTCATTACATCTTATTGAGCATTTTAACATGGCTGATCATTTGGGTTTGACATGCACGGAGCAGCCAGCTTGTTAGAATTGCAGCATAGAGATGTCTGCACACCACAAGTTGCCTCCTATCTTGCTGGCAAATGTTTATGTAAACCCAGGTTGTTTTGCCGATGAGAATGCCTCCTGATACTGTTTTCAAGGTTTCCTGGGGAAAACAGTGAGCGCTGATCTGGCTCAAAGTAGATAACACAGATGTAAATAATGCATCATCTCCAGCTTAACGCCATTGTTTTTGGCACACCCTGACCTATGACAGTTGTCTGCGTTTGACAAGATCACAGTCTGATAAATGCAACAGAAGTTGGCTCGTAGTTGAAAACAGAAAGTTCTCTATCATCTCCCCTGTCGTTATCTTACCTCCAGCATGTCCCTCTAATGGGTTTACATTGGAAATCAAGCAGATTAACAGCATTAGGCTTAATAAATCCAGTCATGGGTGTGATAAAGATGGGGCTGGGGAATCTAAACTGTAGCCAGTCCCTCCCTGCTGGGCTCTAACATGGGAGCACTGCTCTAATCTGGTTACCAGTGGAGGGATTTCACGCCGGGAAAAATGACATCAGCTCTGCTAGTAAAGGTGAAAAACAGATGCAATAATGGACATGGTTAATATTTATATCATGCAGAGCAGGGTGTTGCATGGAGAGAGTTTGTAATGAAATGCAAAGATGGTGCAATGGAAAATCAGAGGTCTATGTGGAAATGGCCTGGGGAATTAAATCTGCAATGAATCACAATAACAGTGACAGTATCAATGCTAAACTATCTTTTACCTTTAGTGGCTATTCTTAGCAAGTTTGTAGCTAGGGCAACTTTGTGTCCAACTATGACAATGTGGAGCTGTAGTCGGTCTCATTTTGGCTGGTTACCTAATTCAATACACTGACACACTGTCACACTGTATCATTTAGCGGGCTCGTCTCAGACGCCTCATTCAAACATGTTGTTCTCTCAAAAAACAGATTTCTTGTAAAGGCCATTCCACCTCAGTAAATAGAGGGCACCCAGGGATGAATGGTGACTGCTCTCATGGGCCCCCAGACAATACTGACTCTTACAATGCCTTTAGCTGGCACACAGATTTCAGTAATTAGACTGTGACTGTTGCTGGCAGGGGGCCAGGGTCAGAGCCAGAGGAAGGGGGTAAAGGCAATGTTCCCTGCACATACACACACACTCTCACACACACACACACACACACACACAGACACACACACACACACACACACACAGACAGGCACTGAATGCCCAATGCTCTCTTCTCCTGCTGCCCTGCCATGTTTGCCCCTATAAGCTACTATCCCACAACCCCTTCCACCCCCCTTCCTCTATTCTCTTGTGTTGTGTTTTTATGGGTCTGAGTCAGGGTCCCGGGGTTTGTTGGATTTGTTTACCACTGGGTAGTTTGGGCTTTTTAGGGGGAAGGGTAATTACAATGGTGGGGAAAACAAACAGAGGACAGAGCGAAATGGGACTTGGTCCATGGTCACATGGGAGCTATTTATTCATTATTTGTCCAATGGGAGCCATTGTTTACTTTGCTTTAGGATGTTTAGATGAGGAGGTGCAGACAACAAATATATTGTCGACCGGTAGATCTGCTGATTCATTATTGGGCAATGAAAAATGTGGACTCCTCTTGCCCCATAATGTAGTAAATATGAAGAATTACTATGTAGTTCTTGCTTGTTATTTCAATTTCTAAAAACAGATCAGTGTGCAGGAGATGTGGCATTGAACAGACGTCTGTAAGGTTTGGTGCGGTGCTGCTGGCTTGATATTGCCTCTCCCCTCCTTTTTTCCTCTCACTGTTCTCTCTCTTTCTCTCAGACTACCTCCATGAACTCAGGCTGAACCACCCCGTACTGGAGAGGTTTTATGATCTACGTATCATGGTCAGTCACCCCAAACCAGTGCTGGTTGGCAGAGTGGCGTCAAGTGGTTAGCAACACAAGACAAACTATCCAGATACGATCTTGAACTCTTGAACTTATTGCAGATATACAGCGAGAGAGTGGGCAATCAGTCTCACTCTGTCTCTTTAAATCTGCCTCTCTTTCTCTCTATCTTTCTTTTTGTCTTTCAGACTCATGGCAATTAAACTTGGCAGTATGTTTCCAAGCCTAGACAGACAAAAAAACTTCAGGAACCTGTATGTCTATGTTGCTGCAATAATGTTTCGTTGCAAACAATTGCCTCTCACGATGGTTGTTTTTATGAGTTTGAGCATGGAGTGTCTGGACATCGTCTTACCCACTCCAGCCTAGCGTAGCTCCCAAGTTTTCCCCAGGGGGAGCAAGGGGTGGTGGGGGAAGGGAAGCTGGCAATCCCCTGCTCTCACGCACCTCCTAGATTAGAACATTAGAAATCACAAGTAGGGAACAGGACAGAAATACCCTCAGTGCCTATAGCCCCCTCCTCCACCCTCCGTGACCCCAGGGTCATCTGCTTGGTAGTGACCTCTGCTCGCCCACATCTCAACTCACAAGGATTGGCTTCTCTTGTAAGTCGAGTTGTTTACGTATGGCTATGAACGAGTTTGAGCAGAAAAATATGAACAAGAAAAATGCAGTTATTAATCAGCAAGGAAAATTAAGTTAAGAGGGAACACTGCGAGCATTGAGGAAGTTCAATGTGAGATTGAACAGTGATTCATCTTTTGAATAATGACTTAAAAATAAAACCTCATACAACACATGGATGAGAAAGTCAGATTATCAAGATTTATTACGTGAAGCATTAAGTTTGTGTTTAAACAACAACTAAAAATTAAGATTTTAGTTGATTTCTAGCAGTTTGTTGTTTCGTGTTCAGTCTCTGGGTAAACAAGCAACCATCTAATTGCTGATAGTGTATGTAATGTGCTGGAATCACTTTATCTTCTTCTTCCATCTATCTTCCCTACGTCTCTCAGAGCAGATCATTTCACTCGCTTATTTGAGTTGGCAGCACAAGCCAAGTTAATGTTTGCGGCACAGGTCCTCATGTAGCAGTGTTTACCAGTGGCTGTGTTAATTCAGTGTCATGCTGCAGCATTTGAATAATGAAAGCTGCAGCAGCTGGGCCTCTGAGAGTAAGAAACAAGAGACCTTGTCTCCCTTTTTCTCTGACTCTCTCTTTCTGTTTTTGTCCTCTCAACAACTTCTCTCACGTGGTTCTCACACCCCGAAACCTCACGCTTTCAATCACGCCCATGAGGTTTCAGTATGTCACAATGACTCCCACCAATTCCCTGGAGTCTACAGAGCCAAGTCATGCTCATGTTGCTGCATGGGACAAGGAGGTTTGTGTTGTCAATTAATGTTCTAATCAGTACAGAGAATGCACATTACTATTATCTTTATGTTGTATGGTCGCTGTGACCTTAATGCTTATAAACAAGCCATCACACATATATCCATATGGGCGTTAAAATGCATAATTTGCTTTAATGTGCATAACATTGATGTATGGTCCATAAACACCCTGGTTTGTTTACATGTGACACATGGATGGCTTTATCCACAGTAGTAAGCCTGTTTATTGGGAGTGCATGACTGTTTGGCAAAGTGTTGATGCCAGAGGGCTGAACTTCTAAGAATTATCAATAAAGGGTTAATGACTTGACCTTTGGCGACTCTGGGTAAATCATGCTTGGAAATCCCCGGCAAAGAGTGGCACTTCATCTGCACAGCTTAGATTCGTCCCCTTCCCCCATTAACCCCCCCCCCAGTCAGTCCCCATATCAGCTGTTGTGCTGCAAACACCTTTATACTGGTTGATGTATAAGTCTACCTCAATCCTTCAATGCCCACAGGCCTGTGAGGATGTGTCAACCAGAGTTCAATCATATGCTGAGGCTGTGATGGTTAACTTATCAAAGTGAGAAGCCAACATAAAACAGCTGCTGTATGTGATGAACGTCTTTCACTAAACAAACCAAGCAAGACTTTCTGCAGCAACACTTCCAACAGTCTATAAGTGCGGTTGTGTTTGCACTGACAGGGTATCATGCAAAGGTGGTATGAAAGTGTACCTCCTATTCATCACAATTACAGCGGCTTTGTCTGATGTCTTTAGGAGAGAGTGAACATGCCGATGTGTATTGATTCCAAAATCAATTGTGATCAATGAGCAAAAAATAAATAGGAATTCTACTTTGGTTGCTTTTCCGTTGAGGTGATAAAATTGACAAACTCAAGCCAAAGGACGATTAGTGACATGTGGTGATGTTGATTTGTGTTGAGGGCCACTAGATCTGATGCTGATTGTTCATCCTGGAGCTGTGCCATGATGATCATCTGATTGCAATGAGAAAAGATCAGCAAATTAGATTCACTTCTGATAACAGCTCCATACTGGAATTGACAGGGTTTTCATAACGATTGCTGACTTAACCATCTGCAGTGACCTTTTGCCTAAAGCCTTGTCTTCATTGCCTCCATATTTAATCAGAGCATCTGCTTAGTGGAATTACTGTAAAACGCATTATGTCTCTTACCCTGTCTGCCTCGCTTTCTCTCCCTCTGACTCTCTTTCTTTTATTATTATCCTCTGCTGCGTCCGACCCTGATTTGCAAAGTTAAACTAAACAAGCTGATGTCTTCCTGGCCAGCTATTATTGCTGGAGGAAGCCAGCAGAGGCTCCGGTCTGAGGTAATCACGCCACCAGGATAATTGCACTCTGTAAAACACTAACTGGATGTTTATGTCCAGGCCCAGAGGGAAGTCATTAATGCCATCTTAATTAAGGGTAATAAAGCTCTTTTCTGCCTTTTGGGATGGAGCGACCTTGACTTGATCTCTGACGCGCTGTATGGGTCAATTAAGAGACTCTATCATTCTCTAAACATGCTTTCACAGCTCCACACAGGATTAGATTTCACTCTCACCTTCGTGTCTTGATCCTCGGTACGGAGGAAATAAGAAGATGGGTTTTGTCCACTGTGTGTGTGTGTGTGTGTGTTTGTGTGTGTTTGTGTGTAGGTATATGTGCTTATTCTGGCATATATGCATGATTGTGTGTGTTTTCTTATGATGGTTAATCTTTTCTTTGCCAAACCATAAACTTCACCCATCCACCTACTCACACACACCACACACTCACACACACAAAACACACACAAAAAAAAAAAAAAAAAAAAAACCATGCACACACATGCACACTTCTCTGTTTGACATACTCTTGAGTTTCAGATGGTTCACTGTGGCAACATCTATAAATAACAAAGTGGAGACCGATGAATAATTTATCAACAGGTCCTCTGTAACTTTTCCCTCAGCTCTGTTATATGATTAAAAATTCTGGGCACAACGATAGTGGGAAATGATTAAGCTAGACAAGCATTTCAAATTAGTTGCTTCAGCCGCTGCGGCAGGAAAAACAGGCTGCCAGGGTTAGGCCAACACAGTCATACAGTGACTGTAGCTCCGGTGGCTTAGAAAGAATAACACTGGGTCAGAGAGGGAGAGAAAGAGCACACACTGATATGAGTAATGGCAAACAGCTGCTCGGCTGTCCGCTAAAAATATACACACATGTGTGACAGGTGTGCATGTGTGTGTAGTAAACTGCAATGTGCTGCAAGCTTCATTTCTTAGATGAAAAGATAGATAGCATTAAATGCTGCAGAGTTACCACAAATGATTGTGTAAGACTATTTTTCAGTGGTGGCAGAAGCACTCAGATCCTTTCAGTATGAGTAGCAATAATGTAAAAATACTCTATGTAAATGTATCATGGGCAGAACTTAAAGTAAAAATACTCATATTGTGCATGTAAATGTTATATTATCATATATACAGATATATACATATACACACACATATATGTATATGTGTATATATGTGTGTATGTGTGTATATATATATATATATGTGTGTGTGTGTGTGTGTGTGTGTGTATTTAGACTTGAGACTGACAGTTCTTGACCTGGGAAACAGCAGCCAACAAAACAATCTGCTCTCAAGGTCTACTTACTCACTTCTTCCGGTGCTTTTTGTCATCTCACATGGGCTTCATTAGCAGATAAAGTTTGCTCAGCTGTCAGAAGCACTGGATTTTCAAAATACTACTTGTCCAATTTGTCTCAAAAGTTGAGACTGACAGTTCATTCTTGACCTTGGAAACAGCATTTGACAAAAAAAAACAAAACATCTCAACTCAAGGTCCACTTACTTGCTTGGTCAATTGATGAGAAGTCCTAAAAGTATTCCAAATAATTTGTAAAGTGAGCAAACTTCATCTGCTGATGAGGATTATGTGAAATGGTTGAAAGCAAAAGCAAAGCTACAGTACAAGGAAGTGAGTGGAGATGGATTGGTCAACTACTATATATATTGTTGGGTAGTGTTGGAGCCATATTGTGCATTATCCACATATTGAGTCTTGTTTGAATATTGTGTAATTGCAGTAATTTATTCTTTGTGAATATTTCAGTTTATATTGTCATTTAAAATGCCTTACATTGTAAGTAGAAGAAGTGGCATTTAGTTCCAATTAAGGTCCTTGTTTGACTTAATGTTCTCAGTCACATTATCTTGCGTCGATTTATATCTTCAAGGTCTTATCTGTGCTCCATTAGTCTATCCTGCTTTTGGAAGATTCTGGTTTAATTAGTAACATTTAAGGCAGAACAAGGATAATCAACGGAGCAGGATGTGGAGCAACATTCATTAGGTTGATTGTTGGTTCAGTGGTTTTCTGAGTCCGTTAGGGCTATAAACTGAAAAGTGAGTGGATAATATAGGACTCCATGTGGAGTCATTTTGTGTGCTAATTTGGCAGTTTACAAAATCAATCCTTATGGCTTATGCCATGTGGAAATATTGAATCTTGGACAACACCACAGCTACACGAGTCAGAAACTTTACATCCAGCAGAAGTGTCAAAGGATTGTTTTGTAGTGTGAGTTTGACACCATAGGTACTTTAATCTAGAACAATTTGTCAACAATGGATCATACTGTATGTTTTGTATGTAAAAACGTCATATGTAAAATTACTAGTGAATACTGTTGTCAAATTCAATCTCTTAGAAACGCTGTGGAGTAGAAGTCTAAAGCAGAAAAAAATGGAAACGCACAAGTACAGTACCTCAAAATTGTACTTAAATACAGTTTTTCAGTAAATGCACCAAGTTACTTTCCACCACTGCTATTTTCATCCACATTAGTAATGCTGTAGCTGAAAGAAAATAAAGAGACAATCTATTTAAAATGATGAAAATTATGGAAATCTTGGGACTTTGGGATGTAGTTTCATCTCTCTCACTCTCTCTGGAAACGTCCAGTCCCAGTAACAGGATCTGGAAAGGTAGGGTCTGGACCCCAGGCAGCAAAAACAATCATCTGGCTTCTACTGGGAGTTAGGAGCAGGCCCTCTGCCAATAATAACAACTCTCTCATCAACCGAGAGAGAGAGAGAGAGAGAGAGAGAGAGAGAGAGAGAGGGAGAGAGAGGGGGAGTAAAAGTGTTTATCTCTTGTGTGTTGTGTAGGTGGCTATGAGCGTTTTCGGCAATGTCTCACTTGTGGAATCGAAATGTCGGAGGGACTCATGTGCGACCACATCTCAGCCTCATGACCTTTTGTTCTGTCACACGCACAAACACAAGCACAAACTGTCAAACAATAAGAGCAGCAACAGGAGGTACCTCTCACTGCCACCACCACCATCCTCCACCACACACACACATACACACACACACACACACACAAACACACACACACACATACACATAAACATACCCGTGTGAAAAATTATAAATATCAAGTACATAGTATTTTATTTTTGGGAAGGTGAACTTTGCATTTGCATCCTCACGCACCATCTCACAGTTCACACCAGACAACCACAAGCTCCTCTGTCTGTTAATATCATTAAAAAAGATGATAAGGTCAAAACACCATGTGGGCTATAAAAAGCTATCTAAGTTTGTTAAATGGCCGTGGTGACTGTGCACTTGTGTCTTCTTGAATGCACAATTGTTTTGGAAATTCTCAAGTGGAAATATAAAGAAAGAATAACAATGCACACACACACACAGAAAAACAAACACAGATGTAAGCAAGCAAACAAATTTGGTGATATCCTGTTTTCTTATGAATCCACTGCCCTAAATATAGTATGTGTGTGTGTGTGTGTGTGTATGTGTGCGTGATTTCAAACTAAAGGGATTAAGGAGGCCTGTCTTAAATATTCTGTCTGGTTTCCCCTGAGGCGTACTGGTGAGGACAGATCCCTGCTGGAGACTGACTCTGTCTGCCTATGAATCACAGCGTGGGTGTGTGTATGTGTGTGTGATCTTGCGTGTTTATATGTATCGGACTTTGTTTGTGCCTGCCCGGTTGCTTTACTGTCCATCTTATCCCTATTCCCCAGACTTGCCCCGCTCTCTTATCATTATTCTCTGCCTGGCGACTGTCATAGGACACATAAGCTCCTGTCAATGTCATTTACACCCCATGATAAAAAGACTAGCTCGACTCTCTCTTCATTTCTGATTGGCTGAGTCACATTCAAGCTGCTGTAAAACAGCCCATTAATGCACACCTGTGACCACGCAACAGCCACCCACTCTGACACTTATGTGTCATTTAGAAACCGGTGTTTCAGCTACTGTTCAAACGTGCAAGAACATTTAAAGCAGTTTTGCCCGTCTAATGCCACTGGTGGCACGTGGTGATTTTGCCCGAGTAATTACAGGAGACAGCTGTTTGAATTTTGAAAGTTGAAAGGACTTGATTACCCAGAAATCAGCAAAGTCAAAACTATTTGTTCCTAAATGCCTGTCAGTTAACAGCTGATGGGGGTGGATGTTTGGAAAACAGTCTTTCAGTGGCATGTTCGCATGTTGTAGAGTCCAATATTCTCTGGATGGAGTGCTGTGTTTTTGTTCTGACATTTTGATTTGTCACCTCTTCAGTACAAAGAGAACCCATCAACATTGCCAGGACTGTAAATGTAATTAAGTCACACTTTCCCCCCGCTGAAGTCTCACTTGGAGATTTACAGTCAAACTTTTAAATAAACATCTTATGCAGTGAACATTACATTCTTATAAATGTAATAAAACACTCAATCAATCAGCTACTTCGCCTTGTGAATTTCAGGGGCTTTAGAGCATCTGAAAGTGGGGATTACTTGTCCTCAAAAGCTATAAAACACAGCTTCTAATGGCTTTCTAATTAATGGTGGCTGAGTAAAGAAATGCTGACATTTCTTATGTTGAGAGAAGACAGTTTTATTCTATTGGAGACAAGCTCTGCTGCCAGCCGTTTCGTGTGGATGTCCGGGTTTAAAAGTTCAGCAGCCAGACAGATAGAGCTTGAACTGGGTGGTGCTATGAAAGATCTCCGTGGTCAGGTAAGCATATGAGTGTTTACATGCCAGCATGTTGCATGTCCTTTGCAGACGCAAGTGCATCCCAGTTAAGTTGCAGCAGACACTGAAAAAGTTTCTTATCTCCTCTGTGCATTGCCAGGGTGTGTGGTGATGACGCGAGGTGGTGAAGTCTGCGGTAATGCCTTTCTGAAGAAGCTGAAGCATTTCACAGAACTGATCAGTTCACCTAAAGTTGACTTATTAACCTGATGCACTCTGGATTTTGAAGATCTCACCCTTATCGTGACACTTTGCCCTGCAGATCTTATTGTGTGTGTGTGTGTGTGTGTGTGTGTGTGTATGTGTGTGTGTGGGGGGGAATGTTGCTTTCTAATCAGCACAGTTTATCATGATTCACACTGAGTCATGCAATGTGACTTGATTCATCTCAAAAACACTTAAGCACAGTGTACTTGGAACATCACAGCCACAATGAATTTATTTACCTTTTGACTCATTAACACTAATGTAATTAAATTAGTAACGCACGGCACAGAGAGAACAGTGAGAGTGTTACTACAGAATAGCTCACCATAATCAGTCAGTGCAGCCTTGTTGCACAGTTGAAAAACCAGAAAGGCATTTTTTTGGATCTTGCCCAGATGTGGAATGATGTAGACCTTTCCTTACAACACCTGTGGTCTGTTTCTGGTTATTTCATGAGTGTAGGGTCACAGTGTTCCAGTTAAACCACGACTGCAGAGAAGATTTGTCACCACTGCAGGGACACATCCTGCTGACACATCCTGCTGACTTAATTTTATTGTATCCTTCAATGAAATCAAGTTTTTCACAGGGATGTGATGTAATATAGATAGCAATTTTAGAATTTAGGGATATGATTTACCAGTACAAAATGAGTTTGAAAACTAGTTGTCCTGATAAGTTGCTCTTATCTGGTTGATAATAAATCAACCAGACCATAAAGGTTTTTCAAAAAATGTTCACTTATGTTTCTTGGTACTTGCACCATTTCAGCTCTGGAGGTTGAAATAGAAAGCAAGGGAAGAAAACGCATGTCTGTACACACTCCATAAATCGAGTGAAGGAAAGTGTGCATTTGTTACAGGTTGTTATTTTCTCCTCTCTTCTCCCTCTCCCCTGCGCGCTCTCTTCTTCTTCCTCTGGAGCCCGCAGCATCTGCCCAGGCTGTTTTGATTTCGCAGCGGGTGAGTGGCAGCCTCGACCCCACCTGACCCCCAGCCCAGCTTCTGCTGATGTCAGCATCTTGCAGCAGATTGGAGCGTGCAGTTTTTAAACAAAGCCCCAGTCTTGGCCCCTGAGGGGGGCTCATCCACTCCACTCCTTAAAGGGGCCGTACATCAGTTCAACTAGTGGCTGTTTTTGGCACACACGGGTCTCTCTCTCTCTCTCTCTCCCCCTGGTTTTCTCACAGCGTATGCCTCTGTTTTTCATTTCTTTATCTCTTTGTTGATCCTGTGCACTTCAGTTATGTGGATAGTCACTACTTGTTGCATAAGCAGGAATCATCTTGAGGCAAAACATTGCAAGAGAAGCCAATGACAGTGTATGGCTTGATGCCGTGCCTGGTCAGGATATCCTGCCATGCCCTCTTCTTGTCTGAATGAGCTCTCTGTGGAGGAGGAACAGACGTTATGAAACCTACTCATAACTTGTCCTCTTATGACCACTTTCTGTCTTCTGTTTCATCTTAGATACACTTCTCCACACTCATCACATTCAGCAGATTTATTATTATTAACACCACAAAATCCCGAGTTTAGTAAACATTTTCTTCTGTCCTATTTTGGCCGGAACACTCTTGAAAAAGAGATTTTTCATGTCAATAAAGATTTCCTGGTTAAATAAAGGTGAAATCATTTAAAATTTCTGTTTAAATCCATCTTCTGAAGTAGCCAGCAGCCTGTGCAGGGACAAGTTGATGACCATGTCGTGACTGAATTGCAACAGTTTGCTATGTCTCAATAGTGAATGCAATACAAATGTGCAAGTTTGTCACTGTTTTTGTGTGCATGAACATTTGTGGTTGTTGCAGGCCGCACTTCGTGTCTGTAGTCAGCTCACAGTTGGAAAAAATAAAATAGACACAAACACTATGTCATGGTGATCCATAACAGATATGAGTGCATCAGGTTTTGCAATAAGCTAAAAGTGCTTTATTAGACAGTCTGCACAGGAACAGAACAGAGTGAGTGTCTACACACAGAGGAGATCAGCTTGATTAGGCCAGTGTAAACATGCCATACAAAAAGCCCTATACATTCATGCACTACACACACACACACACTCACACACACTGAAGTCATAGTGCTGGCATGTCGCCTGCACCTGACCCAGCTTTATTGCCCCTGCGTGCCCTCTTTGGCTGAATGTGTTGTGTGTGTGAAGGTTTTGTGTGAACAGCTGGGTTGAAGACTCCAGGCTCCAGAGCCCAGTCATCTAATATCTCCTGGCTGGCCCTGAGGTCTCCAGTCCCGGGGAAACACCATCCATAAAGAACCTCTTATCTGGATGGGGCCCCTTTACATTGTGCTGCTAATAAAACACCACAGAGACTCTTTGACTGTATTCTAAATCTGAGCCATTTTTTTTTTTAGATAACAGCGCTAGATCAAAAGAGTGAATCATCAAGGGGTTTTGCCATCTTAATCTTTCAGTTATTTGTTTGCCTCAGCTATACTCTCAGTCCTCAAAATGAAATTACACATGATGAATAAGTTGGTTTACAGACAACTGTCCTTCTCCGTCATCGTAGAAACCAAACAAGGGCTGAATTCTCACTCGATGGCTTTGATAATATCAGTTATTTCAGGCTTTCAAATGCAGAATGAAACCTACACATACTTTATGCTCTCTCAGATTCAGTCACACAGGATGATTTAAGCAGCCTCCGCTCAGGTTAACGTTACAAAGATATTGGTGAATCACATAAGTAGTCATTATCTAACAGTGGCGCCACTGTCTGTGAAGCTACACAACACTGCTGACCATCTCATCATGAGATTCCCATTAGGTTTTGATTAGAACACTCTGGGTCGGTGCATGTGTATCGTAAAAGGGAGGAGAGTCAGCAAGCATTACTGTTACAGATTTGAAGCGATTCATTTAAGTTACAATCCTTAAGATTTTCATGACATCCAACCCCATTTTTGATATCATTTAAGGCCATTCAGTGTATTTGCATATTGTAATTGCCTCCCTAAATGTTACTTTTCAGTAGCAAAGTCTGACTTCCCCGTACGAAATTCAAACTGTGTACTCATGCAAAACAGATTCACAGAAAACAATGCATGCACACATTTCACATAGTGCAACATTTAATCCTGTGTTCGGATTGACGTGTCGGTGTATCTTCTTCAGTCATCTTTTCGAAGATACACTAGTTGCTCTCCTTCTGTTTCTGCCAGAGAAGCTCCTCAAAGTGTTTCTGATGCCCCCAGTGGTCAAAACATGTTTTATTTTGAACAGAACTCTGGGAACTTTATTATTAAAACACATTTGCTGTTACCACCAGTAACCACAAGTGTCGCCAAATCAAACAGGACTGACATGAAGGATTATAACTTTAAAAGGAGGTATATACAGATGGTCATCTCTGGGCGTTGCTCAGTTGTGTGTGTTGACCACTGAAGTCTTCCATTGGAGGATCTGTGGCTGACGTGCCTTCCATAGCAGCCATTATGGAGTGAGGGGAGTGACACTTGACCTTGTGGTCTCAGGCTTGTTTTTCTAGCCTCCAGGCCACTGCTGCCTTATATACAATACATAACTCTTCTTCTGTCTAGTCTGCATTTTCCCCTCCTGGCGTCTTTCCAGTGCCTAAAGCCATCTGAGTAGCCACAGGAGATGACTCTGTCATCCAGATGAATCTCAGTGAAGGCTGGCCGATTGTTTCAGATCCTAATGATCTGCTTATAAAAGCAGCACATCCTGTCTTTCCGTCCCACATTTTTACAACTGTATACAGAGTTCAAAATCAATTCCACCAGACAATATTAAGGAAATATTAAAAGATTCTCACAAAGTTAATGCTATTTCCTTCTGAAAACTTTTTTTTTAACATCTCAGTAACACTTCGTTAAATTTCTACAATGTTTTACCTTCTCCAGCACTACCAAAGAGCTTAAGAGGAACAGAAGGGTGAAGTAAAGAAAGGAGGTGAGGACTGTTTGGTGGGGAAGGGTCAGTGCTCTTGGCACATTGCAGAGAAATCTGATTACAAACATGCTTGTGACAATAACACAGATCCATTGTGCCATTTTAGGACAAAGGGTCATTAAGTGTCTGTTCACTGACTCAAACACTGTCTAACTTAAAACTTATGAGCATTTATTGTTCTTATGAACAGCTGTGCAGTCTTTTGATTTTATAACATAACTTTATTGCCACACTTAGGCATTATGGGTATAACAACTTCTATTTTTTCTATCCCTTTACCTGCTGCTGTGATGTTTTATTGGCTAAACAAGCTGGGCTTAACACAGCCCATCACCGTCTGAGTACAATTAACATAATAAGCATCTAATATTGAGAGTCATTACAAGGGGGGCTATTAAATGGCAGAGGTGGTAACCACAATGTGACTCAGCTTTCACAGATTGAGTACACACGCTCACACACACACACTAGCACACACACACACATCCACACACAGCAGTAATTAAATCTCATCCCAGTATATAGCAAGCAGTCCTACTGCTAGATTCATGTCCTGACATGTACCCTGACCTCAGCAGAGAGGGAAGCAGCCTGCGGCATGAATCCAAACTTTAATAAGTTGTAACTCTGACATGCAGCATGGGCTACAACCTGCTGCTGCCAGCAATTATTTGAGTGTGAATTTAGGGGGGAAAAAGAAAGATTAAATCCCTCAATTTTCAAAGGCATCCACCTTTAATGAAGTTACAAACAGACACAACTCATGGGGGGCAGTGACTGACATACGCTGCTTTTGAAATAAGTTTGTCTTTTGGACTTGTGTTGCCCTTTCCTCCAGCTACAGCACAATGTGCAACATAAAAGCCAGCCACTTCAGAGAGCTTGTTGAGCTTTCAACTTCAACATGCGCCTCCTGAGCCCTCCACTCACTGTCAGAGCACTCAGAACAAAGCACACCATCCACACGGCAGCCGCTGGAAACATTAGGTTGCAGTGTGTGTGTGTGTGTGTGTGTGTGTGTGTGTGTGGAGAGAAGGATAATGTGGAGGGCATACTGCAATGGAGATATTGTTTCATAAGGTTGCTGTTTATCCTTGTTTGGGTTCTAACTTGACTGGCATTGATTTGGATCGCTGTATTACTGTTCAAATACCTTTACACACAGCGTGTCAGTCAGAGCTGTTCATGTGAAACTGCATTTAACATGAAGCTCATTCATTTGACATGCACTGGATGCTTGTGGTATTGCGATGATGCAGAATATTACGACTTAAAATAAACACACCTGCATAGATTTTGCAACCCTCAGATGTTACATCCATTAGTTAAGTTAGACTAAACACACCACGCCATAAAGAGATTAAATCTGGATCATCAAATGCAAACAACATAAATGTGTTTCCTGTAAAAAAAAAAAAATGTTTGCGTGTTTATGGAGCTGGTGTAGGAGGAATATGAAATTACACTGTGCCAAAAAAAAACACAAAATGAAACTAATACATGTTGTGCACTTATGTTCCTGTTGTGACCACCTTCTCACAAACACACATGTACAGTATGTGTGTATAATGTACATAGCAAAATGCCCTTTGTTGGGTTTCCCTCCACATCATACAGACCATCTGTGCATTGTTTGTGCTGACTATAAATTATACAGTTCAACTATGGACAGTTGGAGGAGCAAACGTTTCTATGGCAAAGCTTGAAAGCAAAAATGACCAAGATGACTATAAGCACACCTAACTAAACTGTAATCCATGATCATTCACTCTAATTTGTCTCTTCCTTTTATGTTGTCCTTGGCTTGGATGCAAACATGTCTTCAAAGAGAATAGTTGACCCACGTTCTACATCCCTCCGCCCAACATACCCACCCACCCACACATGCACACATACACTGTACCTCTAGCCAACACTCTGGTTTTTAAAATCTCCTTGAAGAGGGACACATCAAAGACATTCGTTGGCAACAGTGACCCGGTCTGACCACTATGACTACAACCTAGTTTCTTTAAATGAGCAGCACTCCAAGCAATGACTCTGCAGGTCACCTCTCTCACCACACCCTGGGGGAAGAAGGGGAAAAGGGTGGGGGGTGGGGGGGGGGGTGAGGCGAGTGAGGAGTAGGGGCTGGTTGGTCTGTTTTTTTCCCCCTCTTCTCACACACCTGCAGTGCTGCAATTTCCTTCACACTCAGGTTCCTGTACTCCTGTCTCTTTTAGACATGTAGCCTTCTTCTCACCTCTACACCCCCTCCCTCCTCTCTTCATCCCTCTCTCTTCACCTCATCTGGGCAGCATTAGCAGGGCCGCTGACACGCATGGCTCCGATAGGCGAACAGCAGTGTGGAGACATGCTAAGTGTGCCAGTGGAAAATTCTACCCTCAACCTAAAACAAGCAAGCCCCAAAGCCCGGCCACAACAATACTGCCACCTGGCTCAGCTTGAGGTTTGGGCTGGGGGGGTGGGGGTGGGGGGAGGTGGAGGAAGAAGCTGTCCCAGAGTGATGATAAGAGAAGCCAAGAAAAGAAAGAGAAAAATGGAGGAAAAAGATACAAGACTTTCCCTGAACACAGAGTGCAGTGAGTGGTGGAGTGAGCTGACAGGAGGTGGGTCTTGACCTGTCACTCATATTGATGCATTAATCTGTTGACAAGGCCAGCTGCTCCCACAGCTCAAGCCTTCGCGGAGAGTCTCTGCTCAGAGCAAATTGGCCGTCCTCTCCAGTCAGAGCTGCCTGACTCAGATCTATGGGCTTAGCTGTTACCTGAGGCGAGTCAGGCCAAGAAGCCGCCTCCCTCTCAGCCTGCTTTCCTAAATTATAGCCTTGCTCGGCTCATAGCGCCTGAGGCTATTTGTGTGTACAATTGCACAGGCTAGCTCATTGCTTTACACATAAACACAAGTGCAAGCACCAGCACACTCACAGAAAAAAACACAGAAAGAGAGACAGGGGCCCTTTCTCGTCCACTTATCTTTGAACAGAGTGTTCCAGATTAGCAGTTCCAACGGCCTTGGACGTCCTCCCCTCCAGACAAAGCTGTATGTTGTAATTATCCTGTAATATGGCTGCATGCAGTAGATGCTCTGTTCTCAACTATTGTCTATTCCTCGAAGAAGAAGCCTTAGGCATTCCCAAAATCTGTACACGGCACAGTAACAGTACAACTATAACAATGAGACACTGTGTGAGGTAGCAGAATGGTTGTAAAGCGTCAAAGGTCACATTCACTCTCAGGATGTCAACAAATACATACAGTTTGATGTAGCTAGCTAAATAATGCCAAATAAGAGGAAGCCACGCGGCAACCCCTTGATATAAAAATATAGACAGGCTTTCTCTGCACATTTGACAAGCTTTTCTTCACATTTCAGCACCCGTATACTGTAGATCTATAAACATCACAAAGAGTGCAAAGGCTTCAATTTCTGTCACTTTAGTTGGCAGAGGCGGACACAGACCTCTTTCATGTATGTTGAGTTTCATGAGTTTCACCTCTTTCATTGTTATCTTTGATTTAACAGACGGAAACAACTTTTAATGCAAGTCATGTAAAGTCTGTAATGGGTTAGAATAATACATACGATGTCTTCCACATGTCATTGAATGTCATAAAATGTAATACAATGGTTACACTGTAATATAACATCTCCCCTTTGATTAATACTTGAAGGAAGCTAAGGCACTATAAAATGTCACCGCTGCTATTCCAACTGTTAAAATAAACTTCAGTATTTTCAGCACGTTACACTTTTCCCAAATGGCTTTTGCTGTCAGATTATTATGTGTAATTTTGTGAAAATAAATGAACTGTAGATCAGATAATGTCCAGGTAAAATAATTCTGGTTAAGCTGACTGTGCCGTGGGTGGAGGGATGCGAAGAGGCCCACTAGAGAAAGGCGTTGAAGTACCAGCCCTCTGTTCAGGAGTGCAAGGACAAGGGAATGGCAGGCATGGTTGTTCCCCGTGGAGATCGGCTGCAGAGGTTTCCCAGCCAAATCAACATAGCGGTTGCTGTCAACTCTGGGCTTGGATGAAAGTAGCCAGAAACAAGCAGCCTGTAGGATGGGGGAGGAGGCAGAACAAGCCTATTGCTGGAAATGTGGGCAGGAGGAGGGAAGCTGGAAGCCAGGAGCAGATGAGCAGTGATTTGGCCACCACTCCCGGCCCACCAACTGGAGAGTGTCATGGTTAAGAGCCGAAACACTAAGTGAAGGTTGGGTACCACCTGATGACATCTGCTCCTGGCTGAAGGCTACAGTTACCTTATTAGGTAACCGGAGAATGCAGCTCAACAGGTGTATGTCACAAGCTTACACAGAACGTAAAATATTCCACCACCATCATCAAACATCAGAAGCAAAAAATGGGTCCACCCATTGGCCATTCATTAAGGGATGCTGAGGACATTTTACTACTCATGAACATCAGTATTTTATTCCTCTTTCCTTGAAGGATTTTTGATTATTTTGCTCTGAATCTCACTCAGTCAGTGTATTGGAGTGAAAAGTTGTGAAGTTACATCAGAAGGTTACAATGACTTGTAATCTCACATTTTCACAACTGAGACCTAATTAGGCAGCTTGGCAAACAGTTACAGTTATCATTGTTCAGAAATCAACTACATGTACTATATTTATGACATTGCAAACTGTTAAATTTTTACAACACACCAAGTCAAATAGCCTTAATTTTGGAATCAGCACTTTCAAAACTCATCATAAGGGAAATATTGTTTATTTCAGACATACTGAGACAGTGTTTATTGTTGGACAGTTAAGCTTTTGACTTGTTTATTTCCTGCTAGTAACAGGCCTGCCTGTCACACATAACATATCGAAAAGTCTGGTCTCATCACCATCAGTAAGATAAGTAACACTTTTCTGTGTTTCAGTTTCGTGAACGTCATAGTAGGCAACACTGTTATTCAAAACAAAACATCTGTTCAGACTGTATAACTCTAAATTCTTCATAATGGTACAGTTTGAACTTTTTTTGTTTTTACTTGTTGTAACTTTTAGTCTTGTGTACAGTCCAGGCATTTAAGTGGAAAAAAACAAACTTTTTACAGATAATTTGATCCACATTCATGTGTCTCCTTCTATTTCAACAGAGAAACCAATTTTCAGCAACGGCCATGGCTGTCATGTGAATTATGGAGATTACCGACCTCGGCACATGACAGATCCACCTGTAACATACACCATGTTCATCAACACATTGCACTGCCTGTTGACACATGAAGGTAACTTCAAAGCTGTATTTACAGCCGGCTTTTATATCTCGTCCAGGATTTCTGATTGTGCACTGATTACTGGCATATAACAAAAGCCATGACGTTGACTGGATACCATACACTGAAAAGTTTCCATCGTGTAGTTTCTCTTTTCTGCATTAGTTTTCTCTGCCACGACCACCCCGGGTTCATTAAAAAGTAACTTGTTGTGATCACGTCTGTTTTCTTTTGTCCAAACCATATTGAAAGTGGACTGTTGCATTTTAATACTTTGATTTTACAGTTACAGCCATCACTGTGCCCATGCCAATCCATTATAAGTGAACTGAAGGTCTTGTGATAGTCTTGCTAAAGATTAGAGATTTGACTGGAGGTCAGATGTCAATACAGTGAGAAGAGTTAAAACAAATCTCTGTCTTGTCTTTATAACTTATGGGTCTAAATTATACTTAATGTTGGAACCTGACTGAAGATGTTTCCCAAAAGTTACATAAGTCAACAAACTTCTAGATTACAGATGCATAGTTGCTTTTTGGAATAAATGTAATGTTTAAGTCATACAAAGTATAGCCTGTTGAAGGGGGGAACAGCTGACTGAAAAATGATGCAAATCGCTTCGTTTCAAGTTAGATCATGTTTGGTGTAACTGTTAAAATAGCATCTGTTGCAATTACAAAGCAAGGCACTTGCAGTAAATAGGCTAGCTATTGTACATCATTTGATGAATCTACCATCCATAATCTTTTAAGTTCATCTGATACCTTTGTGGTTTACTACAGTTGTTGCAGACGCAAGTGTCTGAATACATAACTCAGTACATACAACAAACTAGCAATTCACCACAACCACTGAAACTGAGATCAGTTAGACTTGGATAATACCCTTGTCATTGGTTGTGAGCAAGCTCATTTCTATAAACAATGAATTAGTTATACTATATATCATTTTAAGATAGATAGTTATTTAAGAGTTTGTCATAAGAGTTAACCAAATACTGTAGTGTTGACACCTACGGTACTCAGACTGTATTTATTGTTTGTTGTTGTTACTCGGCAACATGCTCAGCTATCTTGATCGATGAAGAGACTGATCCCATCACCTATATTAAGGCAACTTGGGGTTAACATTGTGTTAAACCCTTCACACATAGCGAGAAGACATCAAATGAATAACTGAAGGAACCATACAAGAAAGAAGAGAAAAGAAAAGAAGAAACTGAAGTGAAAAACATGATCTAAATGAATGAAAAGGGAAGTCAAGTATTAGTGGCTTGAAAGAAGAAATCAAAACTGAAAATGTATTTTTTCCTGCTTTTACTCTAAAAAGTTCCCTTTATAACTCTTTTCAGTTTCAAAGCTTATTTCACTTTCAGATTAATTTCACTTTTAAAACAGTTCTTTTCTTTGAAAACGTTACTGTAGGGGCCCTAAATTATATACTGAATCCAAAAACATAGCTATATGAGCAAAAGAAAAAAAAAATAGGTGTATGAGACAGATAAGAAGAGAGAGATGTCACAGACAGAGACAGACAGAGTGTGTGTACAGTCAGTGTTCTCGAGGTCTGCTGTCTTTGATGTTGGCCGAGTAGTGCCCACATGTCCAGCCCCTCTCTGCCAGGAAATTACAACTCCGTCCCCCCGGAGCCCCGCTGACTGCTGGGAGAAACACTCTCTGTTTGATGTTCTAAAGAGGGATCTCCAATGCAATTTAGCCTTTCATCTCTTCTCTTCTCTTTTGTCTGTGATTCATCCAGACTCTGGCAAAGTTACCGACATTTTCACAAGTCAGAAAAAAATATTAAACTGCTTTGTAAAATAAACAAAGAGACAAAGAGAGAGACGTAAGAATAAATAGAATGATAGGGAGTATGTTTAATCCCTATCATCAGACACCACCGATTATTTATGTAATTAATCTATCTATTAAAAATCATGTCGCTGTTGTTGACAAAACAGTCTCACCTCAGGGTCCATCTAGTCGCGGTTTTGAGCTTTTGATCATGTCACATGATCTTCATCAGCCGACAGAATTGGCTCAGTTAGTTTGAATTTCTTAGCACTTTCTGAGCACTTTAGAGGTGCTACAATCAATTTTTTTTTATACTAACAATGGATCAAATGACTAATATGAAAGCTTGTAGTGACAAATCCATGGATAATGATCAATCAACTCTTCATTTCCAATTAGCTACACAGAGCTTTTCTAGCATGTGTCAGCTCATTGTTTTGTTGATTTGACTTTACGGCCTGCAATGGTTTTGGTTCAGTCTCAGGCTCTTATTAATATGGTTTCCAGACACAGCAGCAATTTCTGCAAAAAAAAACAAAACATTGTTAAACTCTAATGTACACTGCCGCTAATGGCAGGCTGACAAAGTAAGCGACTAGCTAGTGAACATGGTGAAGCATTTAGTCACTAAAGAGCAAAACAGAACTAAAAGGGGAGTGAATATTGGATTTACAGTGATAAGATGGACAAAAACATGACTCCAGATAAATGCTAAGGTCACCAAATTACCTTAATAAGGTGATAATATGTCAGTATTGTGCTTACAGCTTGTTATGCTGCCCCAGGTGGCCAAAAAAATCAATTAATGCAGGTTTTAGGTAACCTGATGCGTGGGATGGTTTGTTACACAGAACCATGTGATCTCATGATCTTGTGAATCCAGATGCCTTGCAAGTTAATGTTTTTGTTGCTCTGGAAAAAATGAAATTTGAACATCTAATTCCTTGACAACTGACCAAACTCCATCTGCTGATGAGGATCAAGTGATATGATCAAAAGCTCCAAAACAACTACTTAAGAGATCTTTAGTTGAGATTGTTTTGTCAGCTGTCAAGGTCAAGATTTTTACACTTCAACTATGTTACTTTCATTTTTCAGTGATGTCAGTTTATTGCTGAGCTGGATTTTTAGGACTGTATCATATAGCTTTATAACAGTTGTGATTGCAATATTATTAACTAACCATGTTGACCTTAAAGGTCCAATAAATGACATTACTATTTGCTATGTAAAGATATAGTGGAGTAATGGTGACCTGAGCAGTGAATGAAGTCACACTCCCTCTGTGTGTGTTGTTATCTGAGCTTCTCTGTTCTTTGTTTTTGTAGCTGCACTTGCCATGCATGCATGTTAATGCACATGAGTCCCTCTGTGTCCTCCACGTCCGTTTCCAAGATGGTGGCTGCATCATAAACTTTCCCCAATCACAGCTAAACTGTACACTGAAATATGTTTCTGAAAGCATTTGAGGTGAGAAATAGGCAATGCACCAACAGAATCTTGGTCCATATTTGATCAGCACTGCCTAGTTTGACAGTTTAATCTGAGTTTCCTGAGTTTTTGGCTTTCTTTTTTTTTTTCCTCCAACTTTATTGAGTAAACGACACACACGTTTGTTTTGGTCTGAGATGTTGGTGCTACAATACGACATCTAGTGGCTGAGTGTCATACATTGCAACTTTAAAGTAGCCAATATGGTAAAAATATAACACTCCCTTTCCCTTCCACGCGTCTGACAAGTGCAGCTCTTTTTTCCTCTGAGCCTCTGTTTGGACCATAACTCAGCTGATCTGCCAGTGTACAAACTCAAGATCCAACATCTGTCTTATTTCTATTGTGGAAAGAGCTTGGCACTGGTGTACTTTGGAAAGGGCTCAGTTTCAGATTTTATACCCAACCAAAAAAAGAAACTGGCTTCTCAGGATTCATAAGACATTACTGATGGGTTCATGCAGGCACAAACAGCTGTTTTGTGTTGCCCTCCATTTGCTCTGAGTTCTATTAATCAGCTTTTGGTTCAACCTGGTGATTTATGATACAGAAACAGTCATGCATTGGACTGAATGAGAAGGGAACGCATATAGCTAGACTGCAGACCCAGCTGCGGGTGTTTGCAGTTGTTTGGCTAAAAGCAACATTGCTTTTTAAATGCGGTACCGCCCCTCCTCCACTTTGTATCACCACCACAACCCTCTGCCCACTTTTCCAACTTGTGTTAGCTACATTCATGAGGTTGAGTGGGAGGGCCAGGTGATAAAAACCCAACCCAGCATTCACTGTTTAAACTTTTTTTCTGGTTGGATTTATTTCTTCTAATGTGACTGGATGAAATCCTTTTGGCAGCGAGGCAAAATAAATAAATGTAACCAAAGCAGATCATCTGATTGGTTTTGAAGAAAAGGAGACCTTTCATGGCATGACCACAATGTCATCACCACTGTTGACGATGTTTTATTCTGAGACCCAAGTTTTTCTTTTACCACCAGCCCTCAGCTGGGAGTCCAAGAGTTAAGTGAATAACAGCCTGGCTCTGTGTGACCCTGGCTGGCATTGGACTTGTCCCCTCTGACTTTCAACAGAGAAGGTTAAATAGCCTCTTTGTAACTCTACAACCCATATATAAGATTAATAGCAGTGATGGACAATTGCTTTCCTTGAGGTGAGATGGCTGCCTTTGACCTCAAATACACTCTAAAAGTTCAGCAAAGCCAGCCTGCTTGTGAGAAGTCACAATAAACAATGTAATTAGCAGGCTTTGGAGGTCAGTGAGAGTACTCATGAATGATGATCAGACTGATAATATTTGACAACGTGCAGGTATATCATCATTACCTAAGCCAAATAACACCAGTCCATCTATAAGTGAGTTGAACCTTTCCTAATTGTATACGATTGAATTGTGCAGTCAGGGGATTTGTTTTGAGTTAGCCTCAACCTGAAACATATGGAGCACTATAATTTCTTGGCAGGAGTATGTGGCAAGTGCCTGACCTCTTCCTGTGGTTCTTTTGTTCTGAGAGGGGCTGGGAGGTATCAAGGGATTGCTTATCACTCTGACACAGGATGCCAGCAGGGGTTCATGGTGCAAGAGGGGAAGTGACAGTGTGGCACTCGCTTGTTTTCATAGGGAATGAGGCAGTATTGTGACACACGGCTGTGCACCTCAACGAAAACAGGAACAGTAATGACGTCCCCAAAGATTGTCAACTGCAATAGGTAGTACTATTTTCTACCGCGAGTTTGTTAAACATAGCTTTCTGTTAAACCTCGCACATTGCACTCCGTCTTTGTCTTCATGTCAGTTTGAGTCCTCATTATATAACTGCACATGTGCATAAGACACCTCTAGAAAAAGTGAGTGAGGTGGAATGGGGCAGACATTGGTTTTGGGTGTATGTGCCTGGTGAGGGGATGTGGTTCTCGGGTCAGGCTTAGACAGGGGGGTGATAATCTCACTCAGTCACAGGTGCATTTCCCTCGAGTATCTGTGGTTTTACACACAAGTCACACAGCTGTGTGTGTTTGCGCTCGCTCTGCAACAAAGCGACAACAGCTGCTTGAGTTTCAGTAAGAAGAGTGCGATGATAGTGACCAAACTGATTTCTAGAGTTTGTGGGGAAGTGCACGACTGACTTTTGCACAGACGTGTGGGCATACATTGTTACATGGCCTTGAGTTTACAGAAGGTCTTGATTAATGCATTGTAATTTATCTGCATGTTGGAGTGTGGTGCAACACTGACAACAGGTGATTTACAATGCCTAGAAATGCTCTACTAATGAGAAATTGCACTTGTCCAGTGGTGGAAGAAGTACCCCAATCGTTTACTTGAGTAAAAGAACCAATACAACAATGTAAAAATACTCCATTACAAGTCCTGCAATCAAAATCCTACTTAAGTAGGATTGACTAGTGAGTATAATCAGAAAATTTTACTTAAAATATCAATAGCAGAAATACTGATTCCACAGGAAAATGGCCTGATCTGACTGTGACTTATTATTAGATTATCTTTTTTTGCAGAGGATAACATGCCAAATGATATTTTTATGTTTATTTTATAAACATGTAATGTGTTTTTATGTAAAATCTTAATCTAAAATGTAACCAGTAACTTCAGTTGTCAAATAAATGTAGTGGAGTAAAAAGTACAATCTTTCTCTCTGACACGTAGTGGAGCAGAAGTAGAAAATGTAAATATTCAAGTATAATACAAATATCTCAACACTGTACTCAAGAAATGTACTTAAGTACGATGTTGAGGTTATTTGTATTTTACTTATCATATTCATCACATTCCAGCAGCAACAAGATTAAGCATCCTAATAAACACAATACTAAAAGCTTTATATGTCTTTACTGTGATTTTGCACAGAAAGTTACAAATTTTAGTCACAAAGGTTAAAGTTGTAAATATCCAGTCAGATGAAAAGCTGTCTAAGAACAAAAGTATCACATCATGTGTTAAAAAAAAAAAAAAAAAAGAGAAAAAAAAGTCAAAAGTCCATTAGCTCATAAATCATAGTTGAACATGTTTGTCTTGTGACTGGTCTCCACAGAATGGGGACCAGAGGTTAGAGCTGGTCAAACATCTCCACCCTCGTAACCTTGTGAACTCTGATCCCTGGGCCCCCCTAAAACCTCAGAATTAAGGGTCAGGGGTTAGACCTCGCCCGCTTTGGCTCAGCGGGCTAATGGCCTGCCACTGTCACTGCCTGCCACAATCTGACAGCTCTATGAGGCCTCATCACACTGGGCAAACTGGAGGGCCGGGCTAAGGGGCAGGCAAAGGGTGTTCGTCTGTGTTCTTCAGATCTCTATATGCATCAGTGTGACATAACACTGATTTCTGTTATGCTTGAAACACACATGAACACAGTAGCAATAGTTATAGACATGAACACAGAGGGATTGTGTGTTTATAGTCAGTGGAAGCATGTGGAAGCATGTAACCCACAGAATATTAAAACAAGGGTGACTCTGGTGGTTACACGAATGGCTGTGCAGAAGGAGAATTGTGTGTGTCTGTGTTTAGAGGTCCTGTGATGCTGAACAATGGTTCCTCTTCATCTGGTCATGTGGTGTGTGTGTGTGCACGTGTGATTTTGTATGCAACTGTTTAAAACTGTGTGTGTTTGTGTGTGTGTGTGTGTGTGTGTGTGTGTGTGTGTGTGTGTGTGTGTGTGTGTGTGTCCCTTGCGGTGCAGCTTGGTCACATGAAAATAGTGCTAATGAGGGACTACTGTTCACAGCTGGCACCAGTCGTCAGACCTCTGCTGTACACACACATACTGCCAGAGATTAGAAAGTCTAGCAGGGAATAATGACAGTGGGCAAGATTTTCACCAGGCCATATGGAGAATGTTCATCCTGTCATCATGTGATAGAGGTCACCAGTTTTGTGAGGTTTAATGCTTCAATACAGAGACAGAGGAACAGCAACACAGCTGTAACTGTACAGCTAATACCTGTAAATAGTAGAATTTATTTAAAGTGGTAAAATTAGTTAGTACCTCTAAACCTACTGTACCGTAGCCTATGTTATGCTACCTGCTCAGCACCGAACAAAAGTTAGCAACTAGCTGGTTAACATAATCAAGCATTGGCTAAGTTAGGTCGCAGTTCAGCGATTTTGTTTTTTTGAGACCAAAGAGAGCAAAAGAGAATTTTAGACTTTTTGGTCAGGTGATGCAAGTCAAATAAAGACTAATTTGCTCCATGCAATGGTTTGCTGACATGTTAGCACTAACAACTTAATTAGCCGTTGATGTGACGGCTGTGTATTTATTACAGCGTTGCCAGATAGGAATTGTGAAAGTATTGTACCAGAGGCTTAAAATGAAATGAAAACGTATTTCAAGGAAAATTATCATACGTGAGTCATAACCAAGAGAACAAATAGGCATACATTTGTAATTTCAGAAAACACAGTCTACTGACGCTGCCTGTGTTAGCTGCAACAAGTGCTGCGTTTATGGACGCGCCATAAAGTCCCACTTTGAAGATGCACGGTCACAAATACGACTCAAAAAACAATCCTAAATTACGTAAAATATCTTACCAAATATCTTTTGGCATTAATGATCATACGTCGTACAGAGGGCAAAATAATTGTACAAATATGATAATTATCGTACATCTGGTAATGCTGATTTATTAGTTTGTTTTGATGGTTCTCTGCCCCCTGGTGGCCAAAAGGAATTATGCTCAAAAAATTAAAAACTTGAACATGGCATGACAGAATATACTGTATGTACTAGTCAGTCATACAGTTGGCTCACCATGGTCAGATCAAACCCAGCACATGGGTATATCTCATGAACTGGCAAAGTTCAGACACAACACACTGACAGATCAACATGTTATTTTAGAACAACAGCTACCTAGCTAGTTTGTTTATTTGTTTATTTGTTAGGATCCCCATTAGATGTGCCCTAAAGCACAGCTAGTCTTCCTGGGGTCCACATATAAAAACATTAAACATTACAGTCAACACCAATGGCAAACATAAGACATATATTAGAGAATAATTTTAATATGTATGAGTAAAACTTACACTGATGACTCTCTCAACAGTTAACAGCAAAAACTACAAATCTGCAATCTGCAAATATGATGTCCCTGGGTGTTTTCTTATTTGTTTTTTAAACATTGATTTCTGTGTTAATTTAGTCAGTAACAGTGGTAAAGAATTCCACCAATGTTTTCATTCCTCTATATACTACTCTCAAATTAGTGTTTGCCTTGGGGAGTGAAAACTTCTGTTGCCTTTCTGGTGGCGTAGCTATGTATATGACTCTTAACTGTGTTTTAATTAACTGTACTGATATGATGGAGTTTTGGGTTGTTAAGTTTACAGAATGCATTATTTGACAGCATATGACAAATTTAGCACTGTAAAATGAATTACATCCACTTGTTACACATTTCAATAAGCCACCACATGAGCATGTTCACATAGGGGACATATTGAGCCATGAATTCGCTACAGTTTTGTGGAGTTTAACAACCTGCTTCGGGCCTATCGGTCATGAACTGGCAAATTTTCACAGTTACCAGCAGTTTGTAGGAAGGGTGCCCTTAAGCCACTACAGCTGAACTCGATAATCGCACACAGACTCTTATACAATTGCACAAATTTTACTTCTTTTTTTTTAAAGAAAGAGAATTAACTATTGTGCAAATATAAAGAAGAAGCAACAAGATTACATAATCAAAATGGTCCCTGCAGGGTGCCCTGGTGAAGGGTTTATGGCGCTGACTATGAACTGCAACATTGTTGGTTTGAATCCAGTTGGGAACCTTTATTGCATGTTGTTCCCCACCTTCCTCTCCTACTTCTTGTCATCTCTCTACTCTTGATTCTCTAGGCCCCAAAAAATACTTCAATTAAAAAAAAGGGGGACGTCTGTAACCGTATTGTAAAGCTGGTATCAAGTTATTTCATTACTGCTTCATACCTAATATGACATTTATGTTTCTAAAACTAATTCTTTTCCTCTATTCACACATATTTCTTTTTTTTTTTGTCTGATGCCATTTAAATTTTTGGCCTTTGTAATAGGGATTTTAATTAGGGCATAGTTCACGCTGAGTAAACACACTTACATTTGCAAACACACATGAGTATTCACACATGTTCACATGTGCACACCAGCACATAAAGACATACAGAGAATTGAAGGCCTATTGTAGCAGTCAGTAATCAATGTCTCATTAGGAGGCTTTTGCCATAGGGGGTTGTTTTAAAAACTTTAATCCCTTGTCCCAGTGGGGTTCTCTTGCTGGCTACTGCCCAGCATCCAGGTGATACATTAGAGGGCAGTGGATGTTATTTGGTGTGTATGTGTGTGTGTGTGAAAGTGTGTCTGGCTCACAGAGATCCTTATTGGAAACCAGCCAGCTGACAGCATTTGGCAGCGCCTGTTGAGTCTTTGTGTGAAAACTTTCCTCAGCCAGGGAACCAAACACACTGTGTAATTGTTGTTCGTGTCAGATACAATCCACTACAATATGCATTTATTGCAGCCAGATGAAGATGGATCTCAATTTGAGTCATTTCAGAAAACAAAGCTTGTAGGGGGTTTTTTTATCTTTGTTTGCTCTTTTTGTGCCTAATTAAAGAGTTTAAATTAAGATTAAAGCAGGCAGCATGACTCAAGAGAAACCATCTCATCCCAGCTCCTTTTGATGAAGGAGACCCACCACTTTAATTACTGGTCTTCATTCATTCATGTTTCACTCAAATTGCTCCATGGTCACATGACAGGGATTAGCTGCTACTCATGGTCACGGTTAGTTGTCTTAAGATCACAAAGCTTCTGAAACACTGAACACATAAACATACTGACCAAACACTTTCCCCATCAACATATTATACTGCCTGTTGCAACACAAACTATTTAAGAAATAAAGGCTGATTTTTTTTTTAAATCTTTGTTCCATTATCAAAGTGCAAATTCATTATTCATGAATCCTGGGTTTGTAAATCAGTGTAGAGAGAATCAGAATAAATGTGCAAAGATTCAACAAAATAGAAGATGGAATTGATTATGCTTAGAATAATTCATTTACTGACTATCCTGAACTTTGGATTGCTTCTCTGGATCCATGTGTGCTCCTGCTGTAACTGTGCTTTTCTGTATGCAACATCAGTTCCTGCAGGGAAACAGATGCAGTTAGTATACTGGTCAATACTAAGGGAACCTAAGAGAATGATTGCTCCTTGGCAGTATATCTGCTAATGAAAACCATACACAATTCCTCTAGCCAGGGGGAAGATGTGCAGTGGAAACAGTAGATGAGTGATACATTACCGCCTAACCTTGAGGGACTGCTTGGCTGACAGTGGGATGAGAATAGTGCAATCAATGCCACATGCCGTAAGGAGCAAATGCATGCAGAGTGGGAATCCATCACATCTCCGTGACAAGACAATCTTAAAGTTATGTTTCTGTTAAGAAATGTCTTGATACGGGGTTACTGCGTGTGAACGTCCACGTGCACTGAAACAAAAATACAAAACAAGTGATTTTAAAAAAAAAAGAAAAAAAAGAGGGAGTGAGGGGAGACTATTAAAAACATGTGTTTGGGGCAGTGCCATGCAAGCCGTGGGTGCCAGGAAGGAGAGATGGCGGGGAGAGTTTGCAAGCCTCCGCGTTGGCTCGGGGTTTCAATCAGGGAGAGAAGTGTCAAAGAATTAAGGCTTGAGGAGCAAAGATGCATGAGGGGGAGGACGGCCTGGCAAGCTTTGGTCATGGGGATGTGGAAATAAAGTTTTACATCCCCAGCTGTTTTATAGTGCCATTTACTAGAGAGCAGGTGCAAGGCTATTAAAATCTCTCTTTACTAGTAAAATCACATCAGAATGAATAGCACAGCCGGTCTGTGTGGTGACAAATAAGGAGTTGAAGCAGGGCAGTAGCAAGTGAAGATGAGAAGCAGGGAGAAGCATGGAGGAGTGTAGGAGCAGACGCTGAGGGTAAGAGGTTAGCGCTGCGAGAGTCGAATCACCCCAAGTTCATATATGTATCTGTTGTTCAGCTCTGTTTAAAAGTTTGAGTCTTTGTCAGACTTTTTTTTTTTTTTGCAGCATGGGGATGTGTGTAATTAAATATGCTCCCTCAATTTCATACACAAATGCGTGTGTATCTCCTCACACGCAGAGAGAAACACCCTCCCTCTCATGCAAAGAGCTGTGATTGTGTCAGTGCATCGGGCGTCCTGCCAAAGGGAGGGGGAGTGAAAAAGTTTAGGTGGGGGAGGGGCCCACAGGTGCCGAGCCTTAAGCCTGGGGGAGGAGTGGGGAGAGAGAAAAAACCAGGGAGAGGCAAGTGGAGAAAGGAGAGAAGAAGGAGGGAGGGAGGGAGCCAGCAGAACCCTTTCCTCTGGTCTGTTATTCTCCTGCGAGGATGGGCAAATGAGGGCCAGCACACATTTTTATGACTCCATAACAGCAAATGGCCTCAAACAGGACAGGAGGCTAACAGCACGCCAAGGCTTGTGACAGCAAAGGCTAAAAGGGAATAGCGTGACATCCGAATGTGTCAACAAAAGGAACTGAAGCGTTTTTTGAAGATATCTGAGCCATGACATATGCTCGCCCGCTGCATGATAAATACTTTCCGTGAGCTTTTCCAAAATGTGTGTGAGGGAAGCAGGAGTAGCTCTCAACATGAAAATGTGCGTGTTATGAAATATGAAGTGCGAAGATTCTTTTTCTTTCAACTTCTGACTTTCTTGAACTGGTTTTCTCTTGCTCCTCTGCCCCCCCTCCTCCCCCCCACCACACACACACACTCAAACACACACACACACATGCACACATTACACACACATTAAATTAGCTCCTTTCAAAAAGGGAGAGGAGGAAAAAAAAACACGTTGCTATATTGTATTTGCTCAGCAGAATTTAATATGAGCGGAGCTGGAGGTGCTTTTCTTCTGGGGCCAATTCCCTGGAGACACATCCATCTCTGGGGGATGGTTGGGAGGACAAAGGAGGACTGCCCTCAAGGCTCAGCCCAGGCATGCTTACACACACATGTGCACACACACACAAGCATGATCACGCACGCAGATATCAACAGTTGCAAAACACACACACATGTATATGTACGTGCACACAGATGCACGTATTCACACAAGCACAGTCCTTAGACAGAGACCGCCTTGTCTGACAACAACTACAGACTTGGTCAAACACAGGAAGGAGGAGGGAGGCGGGTAGAAAAAGAGTTGAAAGGGACACTGAGAGGTAGAGACGTGTACTATAAAGTAAATGGATGGTCTAAAGGAGAAGGCATTTAATAGAAAGTGACGTGCTGCATGGAATGATTTGAAAGTGAGGGGAGGTTACTTTGGTGCTGCTGAGAGAACACAGAATGGGAGAAATAGAGAGAAAAGTGAGGGGAGTTTGTAGTAAGCAGTAATGCCCACTGACAGCCCTGTCAGACCGAGGAAGCAGCATGGAGACATGTTTATATGTGGAGTTGTGGCAGGGTTGTGCAGCAGCTTGTGCTGCATTTTCTGCCTCAACATTTCACCAACTAACTGTCTGTCCGTTGGCTGTCAATCAACTTCAGTGTCTGTCCGACTGCTGACAGCCCAGATGATAATGTCACATTCTCTGAAATGTCAGAAATCCTTTTTTAAGGACTCTAAAATGGACACTCCTTCAAATGTACCCCACTAACTTACCTCAGCATAGCAAAACCAACTGCAACCTATTATACAAGTGTAATATGTCGTTTAGGGAATTGGGTAATTGTGTTTTGGTTAGTTGGTACAAAAAGTCGCATAATCACTGTAGTGCGAACCCCTTGGAGAATGGATGCCCTGGAACAGCCCCCAGCCCCGCTTAGTTCATTTCCTGCTCCTAGTGGAGGCAATGAGGGATAATAAGCTCTACGCTACGCTTACTGCTCTTGATGATGTGGTCACACAACTCCACTAATGCGGCAATCAGAGGAGAGTTAGAGAGAAAGGGCAAGACAGAGAGCTGTCTCTCTGAATCCCCATCTCATATGATTGATGTGAGAGTGTTTCTCTGGAGATAACTAAAGACTGTGTTGAAAACATGTAATCAAGGCCACAAAATGCAATGCAACCAAAAGGAGATCGCTCATCTTCTTGTCTGAAGTGGTGGCTAGAGTGCACCACTGTTCTAGTGTGGTGTACTGTGGCATAGACAGCCAGTCAAATATAAGAAAAGACAGTCCCCTGAGGAATATTTGGCAAGACGGGCTGTTCTCGATGGAAACTTGAAAAGATCATATTTCTGGCCAAGGGGGCTCTACAATGCTGTCAGATAATTGTGGCGAGTTATGAGGAGAGACAAGTATTATGTACTGTCACTCACCAAACCTTATGTCCCATAAAGTGACACTCTCACTTTAAATTTTTCAAAACAATTACAACAAGCTATAACGCATAAAATACTGCTGAGGCTGTTAAATACAAATACTCCAACAAAGCGTGATTACACATAAACCAATAAAAGGAGGGATGTGAATGATTCATATTACAATCCTGCAGCTTGAACCAAACTTAAATGTGATTGCTACCGCAGCTCACGTCCTCCCTCCCCCACAGCACTCCCAAAATCATAAACAGATCCTCAGTTATTCGCCAAATGGTGCTGCTGCCTGGGTCACATTTACCCCTGCCTGGTCGCAGATACCCATGACCAACCTTATTATACACTTACCCAATTACCTAGTGAGACTGGGCAGGTGGGGGGTAAAGGGGAACACACACACGCACAGACACACACAAACACACACACATATATACCAGCATGCACACACACAGTTGGGGTTAGCAGGAGGCTACAGGGGTCGTCAAGTGCACAGACAGTGTGAATGGATATTGACAAAGTGCACTGAGTTGTGTCCAGGCCTGGCCTCTTCCCAGCTGGCTTTAGGCCATGATACAGGTGCCACACTAGATCACCACCCAAACCTCTCCACACCACCCCACCCCCATATCGCTCTCCAGCTAGTCTGAGGCTCCACAACAGGTGCAGTAGGTTAGGCTGCAGGCTCCAACATGCGAGGAAACAGACTGTTATTGTGGGCCTTCCTTCCATCATCTCCTTTTTTTTTTCTTTTTTTCTTTTCTCCACCTCTTCTCTTCCCAACAGCCCCGGGGAGCAATCGAGAGGTCCAACCTGTAATGTGTAACCTGAGTGCAACTCCTCTGTATTGTGCAAGGATGTTGAAAAGAGTAGGGGAAAAGTGGAGGATATGTTGCACATGCAGAGGATTGGACAGCTTGGCAGTGACTTTGTGTGTAGATGTGTGAGTGTGTATGTGTGTATCTGGTGTATTTTGGAAGCAGTAAATACGCATTAAGACCGTGAAATGATAGATTCCCAACCCTATGGCTGGCACTGGTGCAGTCAGTTGCAGGACACACTGCTCTCACTTGCTGACAGTTAGATGGTAATGCATCCATCTGCCAGTGTCGAATACATGCTGCCTGAATGTCCCGCTTGCGTGTATTCAGTTGTGCATATACATGTGCATAAAGTTAAAGCTCTTGTGCCAAGATTTGGAGAAAAAAAAAAACAAACTAACAACTGACATTCACAGTGACTGCTCTTTCTACTGTAGCTTTGCACAGGAAAACTTTGCAGCCTACTGCATTTCATTATGAGAAATCCAGATGTGCTTCTTGGCCGCCAGTGAATGTCTTCAGCTGTGTATGACACTGTTGTTGGCCTCGCTGCACCGAGCGCAGACAGAGAAACGATGCCTCAGGGCAAGACTTTCTGCTCCCCCCCACCCCCCCCCCCCCCCCACCCCTCTCTTTTTCTCTGTCTCTTTCTGCCATCTCTCCCTTTTGCAGATCCCTTACTCCTTTGTCTCCTTCTTTCACTCTCTTCCACTTGCTCACACTTTTGCACCCTCTTGCATGTCTCACCTATCATCTTTTTTTTCCCTCCCTCGTCAATTCTTGCTTTTCACTCATCTCCCTCTCTCCTGCTCTGTCTTCCTTTCTCTTTGCCACTCTTATCACATCGTCTGCTCATGGAGACGAGGTTGGTCTGACCAGCGACAGGTAGTCATAGGGCATGTGGGAGCCGGCTCCAGAAAGTCTGCCCCTATACCTTCTTTGACTCTGGCTCTCCCACTCTTTCTCTCTCTCTCTCTCACACACACACGCACACACACACATACAATTAGAATACACATAACAGAAATTAGTCAGAGGATTTTTGAAGGTTCAAAGAGAGTGAAGTGTTGCTACGATATGTCAAGCCAAACACTAAATCAAGTCATTGTTTTGAAAGAGTAACACACCTCAAGGCTTCAGCAGTGACATTTGCAAATGTGTGTTCTATTTCAGTGCTTCTTCCTTTTTCTGCTGAGTCATACTCAGAATAATAATAATGTGAAGACAAAAGTCAAGGTGCAATGAATTCCCATAAGCATGACAGAGTCTTGTCTCCTTACACTATATATATACTGTAAGAAACAACAAGTGTTACTGAATCTGTCCCAAAGTACACCAATGAAGTAGATATGATAGTTTGGAAGAAAGTGGTGGGTGGAGGAAAAATTGTGGTGGGATTTTATTTTATTGACTTTTTTTTTTAACATCGATTTTCTAAATAATGAGGCACATGATAGTTGATTTTTATACACCCCTCTGAGCCTTCACACCAGTATGAAAACCATTACTCTGTCACACTGTGGGATCACTGTAAGCTATTCGGTAATTGTGAAAGTTGTAACACTTTCTCTGTGAAGTGATTCTGTTTTTGTTTTATTGGCCAATCAATAATTATTTCACTGTGACATTAAATTAAATTGTTATTCACTTCTTTGCAGTTGACCGTGACCTAAAAGAAACCCTGGAGATTGGATAGTTGTGTCACTCTGCCCTCTATTGAAAAAAAACACGCCATTGCATGCAGCATGCAGTAAGTTGAAATGAGTCTAAATTGACTATTTTCTTCTAAGTATAACATTATCTAAAACATGTGTGACCATTTCAGTGATGTGCTTTATGCAAGGCTTTTGTTAGCTTATCGTTTTCATCTCTCAGCTACAGCAATACAATGATCGCCTGTTACAAAAAGACAGCACACAAATCCACATGATCCTCAACAGGTTAGATAATGTTTGGGAATGCAGGATGCACCAGAGTTCATCAACTATAAACCAATCCACACTTCTTTATTCTCAGTGACCTCAGCCAGACAGGTCAGTTGTCATGGTTGTTTTTGGGCTATACACCGAATCAGATCAGATACAGCTGACAGACCACCGTCTAGACAGAGAGCAGAGACCCCTTCCTAGTATTGTTTGTTGGTGGTTAGTGGTGAGAGAAAAACAGGAAGAGTGTGTGACTAAGCCAGTAAAAACCTGAGCCCAGGAGGAATAAAGCCTTCCTGCCTTCAGATGTTTCTTCTCACATGATCTGAGTGGCACGCAGGCAGACTTATGCTATGTATGATAAACTGGGCCTAAACACTATGGGATGAGGTGAAAGTCTCTGGCTACCTGCACTGCCTGTGTTCCACCACACAGTGGCAGCACTACAATAAGAAACAAAAAGGTAAAGGTTAACTGTTTTCTCACCATTACTCATATCAACGTCCTCTCAGACCATTTCTCACTCAAATCCAAATTGGTGATGATGATGATGAGGTTTGTTTAATTTAGTATAGTTTAGAATAATTACACGTGCATACAGTTAGAATAATAACAAGTCTGATATGTTTTTTCCACAAAAAAGTTCATTCAATTCTTAAAATTACATCTTCTCCTTCTCCCTCATAGATCAAGCCAGAATCTGTTGATTTCAAAAGTTTAACTACTGGACACAAGATTTCTCCCACTTCACTGTTAAGTCCATTATCAGTATATGTGCACTTGAGGCTTCAAGTTTCCACTTCACATTTGTGTAGATTGCATATTGGACCACAGTTGGCTTTCAAACTCTCTGTAATGTCACAAATCTTGCTCGTTAGGCATATGTCTTAAACTGAGGTTTCCCCCTTTAGCAGATGAGTATGAAAATGGTCCACTTGTGTCAAACTCTGCACCTGCATCATTCTGCACAATGAAGATTAAACATCCAACTGAAGAAACAATAAGCAAAACACATTTTTGAGTGGAGGGGGACTTCTGGAAATTCTAGGGGTGTTTTGTGCTTTTATTAGAGAGTTTACACAAGATGAGGGGAGAGATCAGGAAAGATATAAAACAAAGGTGCCCAACTGGGCTCAAACCAAGGATGTTGCTATTACATGGTAATGACAGCTAAAGCTCACTAATTAACATGTTATATGTTGTTTCTTTGATCCATAAAAAACAAATCCAATCCAGGAGGTCAATTAGTGAGCTTTAGAGGATGCTGGTAGGCGGATGTTTTAACATTTGCACAGAGCCAGGCTAGCTGTTTCCCCCTGTTTCCAGTCTTAATGCTAAGCTAAGCTAACCATCTGCTGGCTCAAGCTTCATATTGACAGTGGTGGTGGTATCAATCATCTGTCGAATTATTCCTTTAAAACCCTAGGCCACCACAGTTTAGTTGCCCTAACCTGTTTAGTGGAAGAATTTTTATGGACATTGAAAACATCTATTACTACTAATCATCCTTTCTACTGTCACTCTTGTCAAAAAGTGACAGTTTAGAAAAATTTGCATTTCTGACTTGTGTTTTACACGTCAAGTAAACGTAAAGTTTATGGATTCACAGAAGTATTTGCACAGCACATAGCTTACACTCTCCCCCTCATTTGACCTGTATCTACTTTCCTTTGGCCCATGTGACTACAAGCACACACATGCCGGCTATGGTAATGATGTCAACTCGTTGCTTCACCTTCATAAAGGTCAAAGAACTTGAACATTTCTCACATTCTTGCTCCTGCCGCCTGTCCTTCCCCCCACAAAGACAGGAGTAAATCTGCGTCCCAGACATAACATTAAGCAGTGATCATTTTCCCCTCACAAGGTGGTTGTTTCACCTCAATGTTTGAGTTAGTGGCACTGTAATTATGTCAGAATTTACAGCTGAAACACAGGTTGTGACATTCCTGTGCCAGCTGGAGGTCTGCCTGTAAATCTAGCACCTTTACCTGAGGATCCTTCCCCCAAAGCCCACAGAAACCGCTAGAACCATCTATGTATAGTCACAGGTGTATGTTTGTGCATGAAGCATGGAGCAGGATTTGATATGATTTAATTAAGAGGATGGGCCGCAAGAGACAGAGTTCATTATATTTTATTAATTCATAACAAGCCTCATGAGCTTGACTGATTTTCAGTACATGGACACTGCTGAATTTTTAAGATAATGAGTTAATATTTGATGAGATGGTGTAGATTACTTTTTTTTTTCATTTGCTTGAGGGTTTATAATTCTCACTAGGTCCAATAAGTTGTGAGAATTGGAGAGCTTTTGCATATAAAACATTTGATAACTGAGAGCATGTTAATAAAACTGGGAATTGTAATGTAAAATCTGAGATACAACCATGGAAACAACTTTGAATGCTGCTGCTCAAAGTAAAACTTGTCAGAGACAGAATGCATTATATTTCTTGAATAAAATGTGTTCTTTCTGAGACTGATCCAAATCTTTAAACATAAAATAGAGTACAAAATGATTGTGACAAGAAAAAGCACAGAAAAAGAGGACCCACTGTTTTATTTTCAATCTACTCCCCTCTTTTTCCTTCTAGTTGCTCCACTGCTGCCAAAGAAGAAGTTCTGGTGTAACAGAATGACCCCATCTAAGGAGTGAATCCATCTCCAACAAGGAAGAAAGCAACCACAAATAGTTCAGATGGTTGGGAAACATCAGTGACACATGAAGTGAACCCACTATCAAATCATCAGTGGGAGTCAAATTAATGACTCCCACTGATGATTTGTTATATAATATATTACAGATTAGAAAATGGAGGCAAAAATGTCCTGAAGATAATGGATTTTAAAAAAAAAAAAAAAAAAAAAAAAAAAAAGTGTTGTAATGACAAACCCACAGAGAATCTACTGAACATTTTAACATCTTTCAGCTTGTTGTATTGATTTTCTGGTCCACAATTCTACTTTTGGTTCTCATTGCTCTTGTCAGTCTTGTTTTGTGACCTAGCAGGCAGATGTTAGTACTCTGATAAACCCACATTATGCAAGCACAAAACATCATACTGACAAAGTTGGAGACTTAAGCTGGTGAACATAATGGTACATTTAGCTGCTAGTTGGTGGAGACCAAAACAGAGCTAAAAGGTGAGAAAAGACTTTTGGAGACCAGAGACACAACTCCAAATAAACACAAATATGAATGTGTGTCTACTGGGTGTGTAAATAAGCAACTGTTTTCCAACAAGTTAGCCATGACAACTTCAGGAGATGAAATGTCTCAGTGTTGTGTTTACAGCTTGATGTGCTGCCACAAAGAAAAAAAAAACTAGTGATGTTTTACAGTAATTCTAAAGTGATTAGTTCCTTTCACTCTAGAAACTCTAGAAAGTTGTTTTGCAATGATGATGACAGTTTTATATCATCTATATGACAAATACATCCAGCTACACCCACTCAAAGTACTTTATGACTAAGCAGAAAATCTGGGTTGCAGCCTCGCCCTCTACTCATTTATTGTAATCGTAGACTCTCTGAGGCTCTCCAGTTCAATAGTCTCAATGATCCCATGTATGAAAGGGAAGATTACACCAGGCAGGTGTTGTGGGAATGGGACACAAGGGTTCTTTATGGTTCCAATCCACTAAGGAATTCACCATCATCACATAGATTTGCAGATTAAAACTTCTGAGAGGTCCACTTAACGTTCCGCTGTAGCACGACAGGGGTGAGCAAGTATGCCACTTATAATTGTCAAACAAGCTGGTGGCCGTTCCCCACTCAAGGTCACAGGATCTCCCAGTAGGAGAGATGGAGAGAGAGTGAGAGGCCCAGGGTTGGCATAGTTTGCAGCCAGAGGATTTCAGCCATGAGTGTAGGAAGGGTCTGGGGCTGAGTCATAATGACTCAGGGTTCCAGTTGATCCCAGAAACCTTGTGTGTCATTAAAGCTCTTTGAGAAAGTGGTGATACAAATGGTGACAGAAAATGCTATAAGTCAACAATGTGTACAGTATAAAGTTTAGAATTATTCTATTAGCACTACAGCTGGTTTAGATTTTGTTACTTTATCCATGGCTGACATGTGCTCCTAAGACCAAGACTAACAGTTCTGTAAGGCTGCACATAGGCACAGCAGTGTTTTGAGCTAAACGCTAATGTCAGTATGTCATTGCTCTCAATGACAATGCTAATGTTCAACAAGTGTAGTGTTTATAATATTTACTATCTCAATTTAACATATTAACATGCATATTTGCTCTTGGCCATAAACACAAAGAACAGCTTGAGGCTTACAAGAAATTAATTACTTAGAAGATATTTAGTTATAAACCAAAGTATTGGACAAATTAAATTAAGTTCAAGGTTCAAGGTTATTGCGATTTATCCTGAAAGGGACATGAATGTGAGTCCCAAATTTCATGACATTCAATCCAATTCCATCCAATAGTTGTTGAGACATTTCACTCAAAACCCACAAATGTCAACCTCATGGTGGCACTAGAGGAAAAGTCAGGGGAATACCAAAATCATAGGATTCATTGCCTGGGAACCATTCCATATTTCAGTCTGGACCAAAGTGGTGGACCAACCAACAGACTGTCTGACCATCATTGCATACACAGGAAGCCACATCAAAAAAGTTGATCAACCCCAAGTATTTGTGACAGGTAAAGCAAGGGCTGATCATGCAACACTTGTCCAATCAAATCGTGTCTGTCTTGCCCTCCTCATCAAAACAAGTTAGAAGACATTCATGCTACTTCACAAAGCAGTGATTTACGTGCGAATATTTATGATATACCACTCACTAGATGACCAGGCATCTGCTTAGATTTACGTCCTCACCCCGTTACTTCGCAGAAAACATCCAATTCACTGACTACAAAGCCAGAGTGGCATACCTCACCCTCAGGCCTGGTTGAACCCTTTAACCTTTTTTGTAGGTCTGTATCACTGTGTTGCCACTCTGCTGCTGTGATGACTTTGGGGATTGTGCGAGACAGAAAGAAGACTGCAGGAGACCTGACGGTGTCAAAACACATTATTATAGTCCCCGCAAGGAAAACAGCAACTGGACCAGACCTCACAGAGAGAAAGGGAAAACAAAGACAGGGAGAGCACAGACAAGGACAGGAGGAAAAGAGCGATCATAGAAAGAGAGGAGGATAAAATAAAGAAATCATGTGTAGTGTTTTTGTAAACTAGACCCGAGAATGAGCTCTTATCTGCTGCAAGATGACTTACTCTTTCTGTTGGACTCCTCTGATTGTTTCCAAGCTGTTTCTACCAAGGTCCAAACAAATGAAGAGTGCAAAGTGAGAAACAAAAGCACATGTGAGTCCCTCTGGATGGCAGTAATGGAAAAGAGAAGTAACCATCTCTGTCAATTATTACCTCAATATGCTGTACATCTGTCTGTTTAAAAATAAAATCATTGTGTTGCCTCTGTTAATCTTTCCAGTTCAAGTTTTTTTGTTTGTTCACACCTCTTTGTCTTGATTTTTTCACTTATTGGCAGTTTGTATAAAAAACAGATGACCTCATCTGTTCTGGGTTTCAAAAACAAGTCATTCATTAGTGTATGTGTTGCTTAGCCTCCACACTAAATGTTCCATATATCCGCTATTTAGTAGATCTCTGAATGGCTTTGTAACTCTTTCAACTGTCAGTATTCATTGCCATTATGCCCTTGCACCCCTCACTCCTTACTATCACCCCCCCCTTGCCCTGGATCTGCAAAGTGTGGCTCAGCCCGACACCGGCGCTCAGAGATAAGCAAAGCAAGGGCGATAACCGGCCTGTACACCGATCCTTGGGGAAAACTCCTGGAGCACATCCTGGGGACTTGTAATCAGGTGTGCCGCACGCTGTCCACTCAACATGCGTTCAACACTCTGTAGCACACCCATGTCACCATCATCCATGTGCTGCTGCTGCTGCCAGTTCGTTCACCTCCAAACCATCTACATCCCAGAAACACCTCCTCACCACCAGCTCTGACGCCTCCACACTAGTAGGGTGTAAATCAGCTGTCTGTGCAGCAGAGAGACAAGAAGCAACAGGAGTGGGTGACAGAGAGAGAGGTCATCCAATCGCTGGCACAGAGCCCACACTGTGACCTCTTCCATCTTATGGGGCCGGTAATCTGGACCAACTGAAGCTGTCTCCACAAGGCTTTGGATCACATTCATCACACCAGGGACCTCAGTATAGGGGAGAGGGAAACTGGCACCCTTAGGCTACTGCTGTATTTTCCCAGAGTTCTGTGACTCAGAACATCATTAGTACACACACACTACAGTTATTCAAGCCTGGCAAAATGCCCTTCCCTGCCCCACCTTTTCCCCGTGTTTGCTCCATTGAGAGACTCACATGCAAAGGCAAAGCACCAGCACCCAGACACATGGTGCAGTAGATTGTGCTCTGGTTTTAGAGAATATGGCACTCAGAAATCTAATTAGCTTTGTCTGGATCTAATTTGGCACTTATTTGAAATTAAAGTCAAAGCCAACATGATTGATTGTCAACAGACTGTGGTGTTTGATGCCAACTTAACAATGATGAAGTTTTCCAAATGCCACATCATGCAACATTTGACACAGGGCATATGGTTCTGTCAAAGTGTTATTGTATCATTGATTATTGCCTTTCTGAGAGAAAAATGCCCTAGAGTGTTTATACATCAAATTACTAGCATGATAGAGAGAAAACTAGAAGGTGCTGTGATCTTTCGGTTAGCCAAAAACAAACCTCTGGTCCATATAGCAGGACCAGGGGCCTCTGAGAGTAGCCAGCTGGCCCCATTTGAAAGCCCATCGCCTAGGTAAATAGGTCAGTGCCGCTGGGTCGCAATCTCTGCAAGTCAATGGAAACCGAGGCTCTCCAAGGTCCTGGTCTGATCTGTCGTCAACCAGCAGTGGGTCCGGCCAGCGGTCAGCGAGTCGGCCTATTTGACAAGAGCTTTAAGGAGGGATGGAGTGAGGGAGGGTGAAGGGAGAGCCAGAGGACAAGAGCTGAGTTGTGTTGCAAGGGCTGATTATGCGTGCTGCGGGGCTGGTTTCCTGGATGTTGTGTTTGTGTTGGAGCGGGTGGCTCCAGGCAGATGTTGCAAATGAACGAGGTGCTGTTGTGTGTTGACATTGTGGATAAAATCATCCCGGATGACATCTGATTGGTGTTTGAAGAGGAAATGTTTCCAATCACCATAATAATAAAAAAAAATCCCCAATATTGGACCATCCTCATACTTTTGATATGTGATATTTCTGTATTTATAACTTTCCAGTCATTATTATTAGTTGCTCAGATTAGGCATCAGCTTCACGTGACATAAAGCAGAGCTCAATGCTACTATAACACTTGACTGGTTCAGAGGACTAAATGATCTGTCACCCTGGGAAGAAAAACTCTCTTGCTCATTTGTGCAGCAGAAACAAGGGTGCACACAGTGTTTTATTTATATAGTTTTGTTCTCAATTGACAGAATTGCTTTAGGTCTCCAGTGTCTGTGGCACTGTCACATGCAGCCTCCAGCTGTGCCCACTGCCCACAGGCACACACACCAAGTACACAAACACAGCTCAACAAACATCAGATGACCTTTTATCTTGCCAAAGCCACCTGCACACACAATCGGACACCTACAAACACAAGTAAGCACACACTCATCCACACGCAAAAGGTAGAACTGTGGAATGATATGGCCCTGATAATGTCTGATACGTTTGATTATAAGGCTTTGACATACTTATGGCTGTAATGTTGAACAAAGATAGGGAACAATTAAGAGGTTGGTGACAAAAGCCTGACTGTAACTGCACTTTGTGACGTAAAATATATTTATATTGAAGTACAGTTAGCTTGGATTTTATTGTCACTGTTTTATATTCATTTATTGGGTAAGTTCAGACATCTTTATTGGTTTGTTTATATGATTTAGCCTCATAACGTATTTGACAGTAAGACGAAAAGGATTTCAGATTGAGTATTCATGCTTCTCCTACAGTAAAGTAGTCTGCAGCTGATTTTATCCATTTCTTTAATGGAAAATAATAGCAAACTGCTATGTTTTAAATGGCACCGAACTGCAGATTTACGGAATATGAAGCGGAAAAAGCAACTTGCATTCAAGACATTCAAAGTTGCATCATTGCGCAACACAGAGACGAATTGTGGGGATAAATCAGTTCAAATCCTCCCTCCTTTCGCTCCCTGTGACTGGTCCGTGCCTGTGTCAGTCAGTGGGAGGGGTGCACCGCTAATTTCTATATGCCTGTATGTCAATTTAGGTCTCAGATTGCGTTCCCGTGTGTCGCTGTCTGCCACAGCAGATCTCAGTGGACGTCCACAGCCTCCGTGTAGGATTTCTACTTGTATTTGATCAGATGAGACGCCTGGGTCGTGCGTCTACCTGCTTATATTGGACCTTTGGATATTGCTGCCACTGAAAACGCATCCGCACACTTGAGTCTCGTGGTGTTTTTGCTTTTGAAGTGACCTGAGTCCGCTGTGTAATAAAACAGCAGTGCCTGGGGGGGGAAGACTCATCACAAAACTTTAAAGAAGACTTCGTAACTTTGGAGATACAGTGGGCATCGCGGTGAGTTCATGTGGCTTATCATTTGACAGAAGCGGACCGTTTCTCTGGAAAACTTACAGAAGGCTTTTGAAACATGTTCAGCAAGTGCTCCGTTGTGTTATTGAGTGTCCTTTTTCTGGTGCGCGCGCTCTCGGCTCATGAATGCACGCTGTGTAATCTACGGACTTGTCCAGTCAAAGCGCCGCACGGCTGCGAGGGTGGCCGGACCTTGGCCAGGGATCCGTGCGGATGCTGTGACCAGTGTGCCCGGCTGGAGTGGGAGCCCTGCGGCGGCAAGGACTGGGCGCACGGCTACTGCGCCCTGGGTCTGACCTGCGCCTCTATCAACCAAACAGGAGTTGCCACTATTCCTGAAATTGGAGTATGTAAAGGTGGGTAGTAGTGTTATTAAAATCATCATCAAATGATTTCAGTAGGCTAAATAACAGAATTTGTGGCAGTACAGAGAGAGAAAATAGTGCTTTTGAGCTCTAATAAAAGAACAGTAGGTGTCCATTCTGCTGATAGAGAACCATCCCATTCCCATTAAGTGGCTTGAGGGCATCACTATTCAAATGTCAGTTGAGTCCTGACTGCAGTGACTGTGTCAGTGTTTACCTTGTCTCTGGCTGCCTGGAGCAGCTCCCCGGGTCCGAGGGGCTCTTGACTGCCAGCAGAGGAGTCATGTTCAACTGCTCTTTCTTCTCCTCAAAGCTTCATTCACTCTCAGCTCTGGAGCATGACAATAAGTTTGGCAGCAGTTATTTGGCACCAGGTTACACTCCAGCTCTAGTAGGTCCTGTTCTTCACAACTCAAAAAGACATTTGTAAAAAGGCAGTGAATTGAGATGGGAGCAAAAATGACAGTTTGCATGCGTGCGAGGGCAAGATTGCAGATTTCCCAACAATGATGATTGTGTTTTTAAACTTGGAATACACTGTAATTTAGTTAATAAATTGCCTTTTCTTGTCTATTGTTTGAGCTGTAATGGTTTTACTGCATGATTGCAAAAGTCCCCAGCAGATTTTCATTTGCAATCCTGTGGATCCACACTGCTATGCCGTTTCCCTGCCAAGCAGAGCTGTGCTATTATACTGTGGATGTGCTCATTTTATGCACAATTTGAGCAACTTTCTGAACTTCAAAGAAATGTGTAGGGTGTCAGGTCCCTCACGCAGTGAATGAGGTAAGTAGCAATGGCCTTTCCCCTGAGGAACAAATAATCCCCTAGCCCCTCCACCTGCACTCTGTCCAGCCTGTTTCAGGATGATTGAAGAGGACTGACAGCAATGTAGGAGAGAGTAAGCAGCTCTCAGTGGGTGTCTGGATCCCCCTGACCCTGCCCTCCCATCATCCCTCTGTGGGGTGGTCCAAGCCAGGGCTCCACAAGGGTTTCCAGGGGTCTCCATAGCCCCAGGCCATCCCAGGAGACGCTACTGCTGATTGTGCCTCATGTACAGGTTACGCTGGCGTCTGGAGGACATCTCCTCTGCAAATTAACAGCTTTGGAATGAGGGGGAGACCTAATGGCTCCTCTGATTGAATCATGCCTCTGGTCTTGTGGCTCCAGGGGCCTTGGTGTATGCTGCTGACCCCTAAATCACACACATATATACACACATAGCCTCAATATCCCAGAGGGTCTAGGTGGGGGTAAATCAACACCTCCCGGTGTGTTTTCAGGGGCCACAGTAGGCAGGCTGCTGGAGGCTGATCCCAGATTTCCCTCCTCAAGCTACAAAGGTCTTAAAGTGATTAGACTTGCAATCAGGAGTAGGGGGTAAATGTTTCCGCTTTCTGATCCCCTGCCTTTCTCCTCACAGTTTTGGTGTTCTGGGTGGTCAAAATTTGTTAGAGTGGAATAAGCAACAACCTTAAAACACAGGTGACATGTTGAATATTACATGAGAAGGATACAGTACCTTGGTAATGGAAGTCAGTTTTTAATCTGTTATTGTTCATCGTCTTGACAGGTTTGAAAGCAATACCCATTAATTATAAACACTCCTGCGGTCATGGAGAAGCTGAAATATGCTGGAAATTAATTGTTAACCTTGTATTTAATTGGGGAAGTGTTTAATTCCAAGCTTTGTTGCCTGTAGATCTGACTACTTTTGAAGGTATAATAACCAGAAATAATTGCCTAAGCCCCACAAAAAGATTGCAGCTTGCCAAAAGAGAAGAGTTTTGCATTAAAACACTGAAAATTACAAAGATATGTAAAAAAGTGAATGAAATGTTGCAGCCTCAGTTTGCATGTTGAGTCTCGTCTCCTGAGTATTCAGCCACCTGCTCTAAAGAAAAGTCATCTGGGCCTTTCAACGTATCATATCTGCTTCAGTGATCAGTCTGTCAGTCAGTCAGGTGAAATCATTCAGTCTCAGAAGCTAAATGATTTGTTTTGATGTTCTCATCGTACTCTTATGTCTGTCCTCCCACGGCAAGTTTCCCCAAGCTCCAGAGGCACTTAACATAGCTCGTAACAGAATGTCTGTCTTACAGGGACTTTATGTCCACTGCACTTCTTCACATGCCTTCTACTTCTCCCTTCCTCTGGTATTATCTAATGTTTCAAAGACTTCCTTTTTAGCTCGCTATCAGCCAGAGGGCCTCTAGAGGTCAGCTGTCCCATCCCGACTCTGCCAAGACAAGCAGTCTGAGTGGCTAAGAGAGGAATCCCTCTGGGATGAAGCCATAGACCCAGGCAAGAGTCATGCCAGGCCAGATAATAGATAACAAGGCCAGACTAAACCAGGGTCAAGCTAAAGGGAACTAGGCTGAAGCAGACCAGCTTAGAACAAACTGGGCTGACTGGTGTCAAGCTAATTAGTCTAAGAGACAACGTCTTCAGTGTCCAGACTTTCATTAATTGTTTTGACTCCTACTTCCTTTTCTACACGCCAGATTTAGCACCCCACACAGACAGGCACCCCTGCCGCTACCATCTCAAATGAAAATACCCTCCCAGGCACAGGAAAGCCTCGGGATGGAAAAAATGTAGAGGTGAGGATCATTTTAAGGTGAGAGGAAATCACAGGGAAAGTTTTGGTTTGGTTGATTGAAAAGGCTGCTTGTGCTTTGCCAGTCTCACTGGCTGTCTGGGAGAGCTATTAACAGCACAGGCTGGCTCAGGTTAAAGGTAATATTGCCTTCACCTCTGCTGTTTGCCAAAGTGCTTGTGAGCATCCACCTTCACCCGGGAGTCATCAACACAACCAAGCCTAATTCTGGGGAAAGTGTTTCCAAGGATTCTTACCATCGAAGTAACATTGATTCACTTCAACAGTAAAATTTATTACAGTAAAAGACTGGCCTTCTCCCCTAGTGGAATATCTGTTTCGAATTAATATCAAAATCAACATATGTGTTTTATTATGTCTTGCAGAATTTTAAAAGCAAAGCCATGGCAGTCCATTTTTTCCAGTCACTATCGGTCATCACATTATTGTTTCTCTGATCCCTAACTGGGATAGAAAAGGATCCTCATATCTCTCATATCTCATATAACTTATGTAAGGCTTCATTTCAGGTACTGTATGATTGCTACAGTAGTCAGGTAAATACACTATGAAGTGCTCATGTTTATGTTTGACAGCCTTTTCACCTTTTGCTCTGGTGCATTGTTCGTAGCTGTTTGGAGAAGAAAGCCAGAGTATTATGATAAGCTCCAATCACGCTTCCACACTGTTGATTGAGGCCTGGGAGCCAAATGCTTTGGAAAGGGGTTACTCTGTGTTACAGTTTGTCTCATCCTGTTTACTCTGATGCCATTTTTACTGATCTTGGACAACTATGAAGAAGGTTAATTTGGTATATGTACGTGTGTTTATTCATGCATGCATGTGAAAGGAACACTGTGGTCGATGTGTAAGAGGGGGCCCTTTAATCCTAGGGTTTTGGTGGTTATTCCGCTCACATGGCACTTACCGGACACATCACTCCCTCCTACTCTGCTTCCTGTCATAAAGTTTTGTCCAAGTGGGATGAAGTGCCTCGAGGTGCCATCTCAGGGGGTAAGGCTCAGTAGGCGTAATGGGTATGGTGCAAGTGGCCTTAGTACAGAAGAGGCGTTCCAGCAGCCAGCAGAGATGCAAACCCTGGGAGGGCCCCATGCTGTGGAACAAAAGCAAACAAATGGGCTTAATGGCTGAAGTAGTGTGGCACGATGAGGAGGGAGGAGGGATGGTAGCCCAGAAATACACTGGTCACTTCAGTAACGGTTGTGCCAGGGCGATGTGTTGCAACAGAGGCTGTAAGCTGACTGGCCTTTCAGCACTCCAGAGAAATAAATCTTGGTTTCTGGCACATTTTGCCTTGTTATTACTCTTTACCTGTGGCCCTTGCCAATGTTGATCTCTTCTCCCAAAGTAAAAATAGATAGTGCGAGCAACCAGTCCAAGTGAGAAGTTCACACTCTGTCTCTAATGTCCTCTGTACTCATTCCTGTCCACCACAGTGCTTCCTGACCATCCAGAAGCTGGCCTGGAGGACGAGCACTGTCCGCTGATGACAGGCTGTGACAGAGCAGGCGGTCAGTGTGTGTGTGATGCCCGACACTCCTGCTTGGGCTCATTCACCTACCCAGACCAAGAAACCTGCATGAAGGCCAGCAATTCAGGTGAGCCCTCACCTTCCATCCATACGTTGCAAACAGATGCATGCACACAGAATGAGTTAGGGGGGAATAATGCTGTCCATTGAGAAGAGCTAATCCATAACAGATGTGGCTCTGAGGTGACTAATGCTACTTACATATCATAGTGATGACACACATGCTAAGATTTGTCTTGTGGTTCCCCACCACTCTTGAGTGGTGCCATTGTCTATGACTCATTGATGACTGTGGTTTATGTGTATGTGTGTGTGTTTGTGTGTGTGTGTGTGTGTTCACGGTTGGTTTTCAGAGGGTCGGCGGCACGAGCACCGGGAAAGACACAGAGAGAAGTATGTGGGGCCATCCAACCCGGCCTGCATGTTCTCCGGGTGTAACCTGACCACTGAGGGCTGTGTGTGTGAGTCTCAGAGCTGCCACCACCACTTCGCCTACATCAACCGCAGCCAGTGCCAGGAAGCCGCAGGTAACCTTCAAATGACCTGCAACTGGAACTGACAACCCCAACAGCAGCCAACCAGTAGCTTTACTCAATTCATGTAATTTTGCATTACAATATGGGGATTCTTCAAAAGGTTCTGCCCTTCTCTTCACAAATAGCATTCCTGATGTCCCAGCTCATTATGTGCAAGGGGAAGCATATTGTCCCTGACTGATGAAAGCTTTGCCACTCGATATTTATCACCTTTTAATTTTAAGTGTAGAGACCCTTTTAAAGTTCATGTCCTCACAATTGGATTTTATAATTAATCTCTTGCAACTTTCTACCTGAACATTTGCATGGAGTCACTTACCGTCTAAGTCGAGCAGTACTTGCAAAAATGTGACAGACAGATGGCATAATGTGCAGCTCTTCACATATGAATGCACTCATGCAGAGTACAGGAAACATAAAGTAGGAGAAGGAGGGAGAGAAAGAGATCTGGAGAGCAAGATTGATGTCATGTGAAAGAAAACAAGAAGGGAAGATGTTGAGAGTGAAAAAGAGAAGGTGTGGATCTGACTGACAGAGAAGCAAAAACAGAAAAAAGTCTCCATTACAAGACATGGGGTTGACCAGACTGTTGATGGAAATATGGAGTGTTGGAGATCCTCAGGCACAGAACACAGTCCTAAGGTGTAAATGCATAGAGTGCAAGATGAATGCTCGCCTTGTGTGGGAGGTAAAAAAGAGAATACAAGAATGTGTGATTACCTCCACTCTTAGCAGTCTTTATTGTCTTGTGTCCCTGGTGGGTTTAGTTTCCCCATTTGGATTGTGAGGTGTCTGGTAGATAGACAGGCGCTAAGTGGTGGCTGCCTCCTGAGTGACATTTGCAAAATTGTACAGGGGTGCCACTGAGTGAACTCACTGAACCTCTGTGTATGTTAGGTGAATCTCATCCTACTCAACATGCATTTCACAGCCAGAAAACTTAACTGAAACCTGGAGAAAATGGTTTGGTGCTGTAGTGAACAGATTAAGTCCAAAGCATGTGACTGTGACGGGTTGTGTTTTTATTCCACATGTTTTTTTCTCCTTTGATACTCAAGATTCTCTATATCTTTACACTTGTCTGACATTTCAGGTGAAAAACGGCATTTTAGATTGGGAATACTGTGGCAATGTGCAGTGTGTTTAAGATTATTTAATTTTCAAATAACACAAAGGTTATTACTGAACATTTACAGTACAGTTCTGTGGATGTTTATGTTGAGCTATTTACTGAGTAAATCCCACAGGAAGTGTGTTCAACAAACGTAGTTTTGACGTATGATCATTAAAGTCTAGTGTTACAATGAAAGATATACTGTTAGTCTTCTCTGTTTTCTAACTCCCTCATCTCAAAGCCCGAGCCCAATGGATGACAGTTTAAACTCACACCAGTGAAAACTGTAAACAACATTTTTCAGCAGCTTATGAGTTCTCACCGCAACACACACCCACCCCTCTGATGGCCCCTCATTAAGTAAGAGGCCAGGATGTGTGTATGTGTGTGTCTGTTATGTCTTTAAGTATGCATGTGCATGTGGAAAGATGCAAACATGCACATGCTTGTGAGTGTTGATATATCATCACATGTGTGCAATGAGCCTGCATATGTGAGTATCTGAGCCTGTGTGTCTGCATCTGTGTTTGCGCATGTGTCTGTGAGTGATAATTATCTTGTTTGTCTAGATGTCTCGGCAGAGATTTTCTTTTGTCTGTCATCAGCAGGAGTTTCCTCTGTGACCAGACTGGGACTCTGTGGTTAGGATCTTATTCGTTCCGTTCTGTTGGACTCCATAGTGAGTCCAACATCCATCAACCCCTAGTTTTCTTTAGATACAAGCGGTTATTAAGATCTGTGTTAGCATGCCCTGCTAGTGACAGCAAATGTATCCTGTAAACTTGCTCCCATGGCATGAGAGCTCCACTGATCGCATTTGTCTTCACATACAGTGGAACATTAAAGCAGACCTTTTATTCACACCACTTCAAGAAACCCAGTCAGAACATAGATTCTTCTTGGGACCTGTAAACTCACACATGGAAGTGGTTTGGCCCTGGCTTTCTCTCACTTTCATACTGACTCACTCAGTGGTCTTGTCAGTTCATCCCTCTGCTGCGATCTGTTAAAACTCAATGTCAGTGTCTGCTGCTGTTGGCGTACGATCACCTAATGTTGTCTCTTGTATGTTTCGTGGGATCTTGTACTCTGCTGATGTAATACGGCTGCAAGCATTTGGTCAGAAGCAACATGGTGAGCCAGACGTATTACCCACATGTCAGGGAGTAAAGAGGATGTGATAAGTGTAGGAGAGGGAGGGGGAAGGCAGACACAGGAAGATAGGAAATCACAACTGAGGCCAACCATTTTGTTGAGGTATTTGTGTCAAGTACAAGCCCCGGGGTCTTGGTAGGGTGGTGTTTGGTAATTTTACACTCTAGGATGGTTTACATTTTTCATTCATGATAAGGCCCCTAACTGCTATTTTGGAGGAATTCCCCTGCTGTTGCTTGCTGACAGGAACAAGCAACAGCATTCTCTGTAATGGGTTAGGTAATTCATACAACTGCATCACTTCATACAAATGTGATCAGAAGTAGTGATAGTTGAAAACCAAAGGCACAATCAAGCAACTTGGTTTTCTTCCTACTTACTCTCGTAGACTAATAATGGGGATAAAATGGAGTGAATCAGAGTAAAATTTGTTCCTCATAGGTTTGTGGAAGTTCGCAAACAGTTCATCAGACAGGAAGGCAGTGCCCGCTATGATGCTATGGTACAAATTGACTTTGTTCCCACAAATCAACTTGCTCACCTACGCCGCTTCTGTCCTGCCTTTCTGCCCTTGTGAAAGGACTGTTAGTTCTGCTTGGCTTCGCCCTCTTTGTGGCAGGGCTATTACTGGCCGAGCCAGACCGCCGCTGGTTGGCAGGGGCACGAGACGTCTCAGCGTTGTATGTTTGTGTGCTGTCTGCAGAAGCTGCGGCCCCTGTTGTACCCTGCAAGCTGCTTGTTTCCCAGTGTGTGCGTGCATATAAATATAAGGGTGTGGGTAGTGATTTCATAGAAGAAACAAAAATCTTGTGTGGCAATTGAAACAAAGAACTTCCCTGAAAGGATACTGGGATTGCTGTCAACCCACTCACTACTCTCGGTCAGCCGCTAACCAAACCAGCCAGCATTAGGCCAGCAGGAAAAGCCAAGACACACACACAAAGTCTTAGACAATTCGTGCATGTCCAGTCCTAACCTTCACTCCTTTCAGTAAATCTGTGCCCAAAACCGCAGCTCATCATCCCAACCATAACCATTAACAAATCAAAGACACCCTGACTGCAGCCTAAGCCAGCGCCTGTTGTTCCCAGGCCTATTTCTCTTATTATCAGCCGTTCGTTTCCTTTTTTTCCCTAAAAGGGAACCGATCACTCTGGCCAAAATCCATACATAACTCAACTGCCTCTTCCACAATTGATTCAGCAGCTGTCTACACCCCAGGTCTCCCATTGACTTGTTTTCTGCATTTGCTACAGATGAGGGCTGAGTCATTTCTTTTTAGGCACAGAGTCCACTGAGGGTCAGTACACGTGACAGCCGTTTAGTTTTGTTTTCCACTGCTTTATATACAGTACCCTGGAGTAGAGTATGTCCACCCTTTTCCTATGCATTTTGTGCCAGATATTGTGAAAGACAATGCATGGTGTTGGTCTTTGTCTGAGGATCAGGCCCTTTAGCCTGTTTTAAGTCCCTCTCCCTCACCGTCATTGGCCTAATCTTATTGATCTGACAGCAAGGAAAGGGTGTGTTTCCATGGAATGTACACATGCTACGTACGCTTGTTATGCACACACACACATGCATGAATACATGCATACGTGCTCACCTACACGTGGACTTTCTCATTACCTCACCCAAACATGCTCATTCACAGCTGCAGCGGTGTTGCTTAGGACACTGAGATCACGTTTTTCATCTGCAAATATTCAGCCAAAGCATGAGAGAGCAAGGCGTGCAGGCAGCATACACAAGCCCGCTGGCTTCTGCATGCCCAACTACCTCAAGCTTCTGACCACGGTGTGAAGTTCCCGCCAAGTGTTTCTTCCTGGTGAACCTGTCTGTGCCTTTTGGCCTGGATCCCCTCCCAGACCTGCTCCATAGTCCTACTCACACACGCTGATACACGGAGTGAACAGTGCTAACTTTCTCAGCTGTAACTGCTGGTGGGCACGGGGCCAGGCCCCCACAGCTTTACGTGAGAGACGGCCCTGATGTGTCCCTTTGCAGAGCAACTTTATAAAACCTGAGGACAGACCAGAAACCCACGGAGGGCAGCTGGACTGAGACAGCTTTGTTCTCCGCTGACTTGCTTCCAAAGTCAGTCGGTGAACAGAACTCACATTGTGCGCTTTTTCCATGAGTAAACTCAGGCTGTCAACACAGCCTCCTCTGCCTGTCCGAGCCGCTCTGGTTCGGGGAAAGACTGTGCTCCTTGTACCCTGCCTTGAAGCGAAGAAAAAACCCATTTAGAAAGGAGATGTTTTTCTTTCTTCAATGATCTGCTGAGATGCCAGAAATACGCATTGTTTACAAAAGAGTCCATTCTGTGGTAATGAAGCAATTTCCGTATCCCACCTCTTCCAGACCAGCGTCAGGTGTGTGTGTGTGTGTGTGTGTGTGTGTGTGTGTGGGTGACTGTATATTTTGGAGATTGCGTGTTGAGGTCAAAGGTTTTCCATTCTTTGCTATCTTACTGTTGTACAAGAGCACATGTTGCCTAATCTGCAGAGAGAATTTATCAAGCATACCAAATCAGGCCTTTTGTGTTTGTGCAAGCTGGAGTATGGCCACCATTGTGATACGCAGATTGGTTTTGTGGTTGCTGACTCACTAATTATAGCCGTTTATGCTCAGAGATAGAACACAAACAGCTCAGGATAAAATCCATTTGCTGCTGACTTTTTCTGTGCTCTATTGTGCTTATAAATGTGCCAGTGAGAAAATTATATTAATTGGACTTGCACGGGTTGGACCATTTCCACGGATGGATACAATTCTGGTCATTTGAATGACAAAGGTATGTCTGCCAGCTGCTTTTCCCAGCGCACTCTAACCCTAGCCATTATCACAACTGAAAGAGTAATCAGCCTTCTCTGGGACGCATACAATACATTGAAAGTGTTTTTCAGTGCAGAACGTTGTGCAAGATCGTCTCAGGGCAATTTCTATGGCTTTTTTAACAGCGTAAGGTTTTCATATGCAAAGCCGGTCTTCAACTGAGCAGCAGCAGACTGCGTTAGACTTCATTTGAAGTAAAACATTCGCCAATCAGCGCTTCCAACTGAAGTTTATTTAACTCCAGCATAGGAATTAGGCCAAAAACTGTTAAAAGGGTTGTAGCTTCCCTTAAATGAGGGGTTTTACTCACATTTTCTATGACACTATTCAGCTTCAAAGTTTATCAATGAGAGCTTTGTGGTGGTCCTCACTGTTCCCAGGTTGCTTGAATAAACAGTACGGTACAGATACCTCACACTCCTGCTCTATTTATCTGGAGCCAGAAAAATTCAACGTTTCCCTTATCCTCAATTTCATCTGTCAGAAATGTTACCCCCACCCAGCTAAATACAGCAGTCACAGTCTCTGTGTTTTATTCTAGGTCAGGTAGACATCAAACAACTACTTAAATGCAATGCCAGCATCAGAACAGACCAGAGAGTTCATCTTAAATAGCTGGAATGGATGAGGATAATACAGTGTGATTCGGTGGTCCGGCTCAGGAGTTGAGGACTGGCAGAGCAGAATCATCAATCAGGGGATCAGGGGTCTGGACCCCGAACTGCTCACCGGTTCAGTTTCCCCATCTGTTGGCAAATCCCAGAAGGATCCACTTACAGGTCTTCAAATGTCAGGGATGAGGCACATCCTCTGAGAGAATCGTGTTGCGCTGTGGAGACTGAGAAAGCACCAGTCTGGGAAGACCATCAACAACAGCCTCTGGAAACGCTACCAGAACCCCAAGCACTGTTACGCAACCCCGGCCTGTATCATCTCTTTTCCTCAAAAAAACAGATGTATGCAAAGATTGTCAAGTATTCCTTGTAACTAAATCATAATCCACTTAACATAATTTTCTTTTAAAGCGACCATTTCTTGACGCGTTTCCTCCTTTAAATGTCAGTAAAGATTTTAATTTGATGTGCAATTACCAGATTTTCCTCATTCTCAGTCATCATACCCCTGTGCTAGTTTAGCTGCCTTTCCAGTCTTCCTCTCAGCTGTCAAAGCGCTACAAAATGTGTATCTACTGTGCTTTCAGCGGGGGATCTGGGAAATTACTTAGTGATTGACAATTATAGGACAGGACATGAGTCTGTGCTCCCCAACCCCTCTCTTCTGTCTGCATGAATACATTGCAGTGACACTGAGAACCAAAATAAACACGTCCCTTTGGTTTGGGTAATCCAATCTTTGTATGTAGCTACTGTTCTCATACAATGTCGGTACAGAGGGGCCTTCCACTTTTCTTTTCCTGAACCGGCTCCAAAATACACCCCTGAGCCCCTTTGCCCAGATTTCCAGTACCCCTGCACCCCTTTCCCCCCCTAACAAGGGGTATCAGAGCCATTATGTTGGCTCTGGCAAATGTATAGACAAACACATGCTGGTATGCCAAGTGAAGGGGAGATTCTACACTGACAAGAAGAGAAACTCTGTTGAAGGTTGGCTGGTATTAATGGCTGGTTTTAGAACGTGAGGGACTGTTTGGATTGTGAGCCAGGCTGGGTGGGATCAGAGTCCCGTAGACAGGATATGTGGAGAGCCTTGTCGTGTCTAGAGCGCCGCTCTCACTTCTCTGACAGGATGCTGTAAAGCTGTCACAGACTGAATTGGGGATCTGATGACTGTGCACAGAGTTTGTGTTGGGTGAATGTGTGAACTCAGTTTTTAGACCGTAACACGAGTAGCGCTGTTCCAAAGTGGCTCAACTGACATGACGAGGAGGCAGCCTTAACACACACACACACACACACACACAAATGCACACACTTATGCAAGCACAGAAAAATCCATCCTTAATTTAGATGAACAGTGTGGGCACTGTCAGAGTGTAAAACAGTTGAAGGTGGTTTTACAGAATTCTTTACAAAGGAGAGGAAAAAATAGAAAGATGCCAACGTTGTGCCTCTCCCATTTTTTGTTTGCAAATACTATATGCTGCATACCCACCTGTATCTGAATATGTACGTACATCTGTGTCTGTGTGTTTCAGAGGAGCTGAGGTGTGCCGGGGTGACATGTCCCGATCTGCAGGTGCCGTCCTGCCCCAAGGGCTCAGTCCTGACCAAGAGTTACACACCCCCTGCTGGATGCTGCCCCTCCCTACCACCACAGTGCACTTGCGACCTCCGTGCCTGCCACAAGCCCCAGTGCCCGAGCGGACAACGTGCCGTGCCACTCAGCCAAGCCAGTGGCCAGCCAGGAGACTGCTGTGACGTCTTTGAGTGCCAAAAAGGTGATTGCGCTGAACTGCACGCTACACAGTCTGTTTCGATTGGTCTCCCACTGCGGTTAGCTATGGCACAGCTGGTGTGAGATTCATCGCCTTTGGGATGGCAATTATTTTCCTTGCAGTAATGCTTTCCTCCCTGCTGACTAATGTTCACAGATGATAAGGAGAGTTGCTGATTGGATAATTACTGTTGGGCTGTTTATCAGGCTGGGCTGATGCCTCCCAGGGTTAACACCATGGTTCAAAGACATTTTTCAGGGGTGTATTTGCAAATATTTCTATTGCGTGAAAGGAGATTGAATATAATGGGCTTTTCGAAGCAGATTGTGATTGTTGCATCTTGCACCATTTTTTTACCTGGTGAAAAAGAGACAGGGGAAAGAAAAGTGAGAGAGTAGATGTTGATCACATACAGAGGGACTTCAGTGCTCTCTGATGTGGGGCAAAGGCAACCAGGAGAGTCAGGAAGGCAGGGAGGGGACCTGCGGTATAGGTCTGTTTACTCTGCACTCCCAACAAATATTCGCTGTTTTACCAACAGAACAAATTCCCATTCTGGCCCCTCCACATGTATAAATGAGTGCCGTGTCCCGGAATTAATGGACTTAACAAGCCCAGTGACCAGAAAAGTGCTTAGGCTATGAATTTGCTCAACAGAAGTGCAGTGTCAAAGGGTTCCTGTCTGGTCACACGTCCAAAGGGAAAAGGTTCAACAGTTCATTGATGGGAATGCTTTTTATGTGCTCCATTCTGCCAGTGGGGAGGGTAATCGAGTCCGGCAGGCCGGCGGGGGCTGAATGGCAGCCGTGGGGGCCATGGGATCAGTGTTTTGATAACAAGTGTCTGCTGCTCTTTGGGCCTGGGGCTTGATGCCTTTTGTGCTGCCCCTACTGTCCGTTAGGCCTGCATGACTGCGCGCCGTGTCAGAAAGCTCCACGGACAGGGACATGGACAAGGACATGCACTGTCCGCTCCTGCAGAGGCCTTTACAGCACTGGCTACAAATACTGTTACTTCTACATAGAAAGTCTAAGTTGCTTTCAAATACCATACCTATCCTCTAATGGAACACTTTAACACGGCCCCCCATTGTCTCTGCGTGTCAGACTTGGACTGATTAACTTGTTTCCATTGCCCACTTGGCTGTGTGCTCATATTTAGTCAGGGTCAGTGTGTGCAGTGACAATAAGCCCCACCTGTGTGTTTTGGCCTCCATCAACGAAAGAGTCTTTCCACTGTTGGCTGGAGAAGGACTATATCTGGGTGGCAGAGCAAACCTGGCAGCGCCATCCTGACCTGATGTCATCTGATGTTCCAGATGATCCTGTTTGATTCTGTTTAACTGTGGTCTGCTGTTTATCAACACTTCAGCTGGCTCATATTCTGCATACGTTCCCCGTAGGCAGCCCTGGATGCAAAGTACATTCAGGGCTGCACATGTTCTTTTGAGATTTACACCAGTGTTAAGCAAGAGGGCTGAGATCACCACACTAATGGTTCTCAGGAAGCTCAGCTTGAGTTTGTTATAAACACGCAACAACCATGTCCTCAGAAGTTGATGGGTGGTTGTGTCAGTTACATAAGTCAAACTCATATTTCTACATTGTCATTTGATATTTTAAACTGATGCTCAAAAGCATCACTGTAAAGTTGTCAATAATAAATCCCATCATTAGCCTTCTCTGGGAAAAAGTCATGTTTACCATGGTTTGCTTTATTTGCCTGTAAACCACAAGAAGCACCAGTATGACAGTCCATTTTGAATGATTTAGACAGGCTTAGGACCAATGTTTTGTGGCCCATCCATCTCCACATCCAATCCTCACCTCAATTTAGAGAAGACTGAACATCACAAAGCATGACTGGAATTTAGACTCTGTGCCGCAAGTTGTTTTAGGGATTACCATTAACAAACACTGCGGAAATCACATGTGAGCATCCCCTCATGTGACTTCCTATTGCTTCTGTGAGCGTTAAAAAACGTTGCCGTGCCTTTTGATTTAGGCCAGCTAAAGTGCTTATTGCATTTTCTCTGCTTGGTTTTGTTGCACGCAAAGCGGGACAGCAGGAATACTGAATGAGAGAGGGACAGAAAGATGGCAGGGAAGAGAATAAAAGATCAACAAATCCCCCACTCTACTTTCAACTCAGTTAGCCCACCTGCTTTGTATTAGAGTGCAGCGCTGGTTGTTGGGAAGCATGGGGTCATCGGCGCAGACACTTTGAGTCTGCACTTAAAGATATGGTGTACAGATGCCGCTCTCATGTATAGGAACCACTGGCCCCACATGTGCTCGCATCTGCGCCATACATTTACAAATCTGAGTAGTGTAGCTACTCCTCTGTGAGTCTGGAGACTTTCTTACATAACCACATTGCCTCACTTCCCTCATGATCAAGTGTGTTTGATGAGAATTTACTGTGTGGTTAGGCAAGATCTTATAATGATGAGTCAACCAAACCACCATGGTACATTTGAACACGTAATCCAGAATTACCACTTAAATGTTATGCTGTAATCTTCCTGTTCCTTTGACCACAAACTACCATCATTCATTTTAAATAATTAATAACATTTGTTTCACTTTTTAGAAATTGCAACTGATTATGTTATTATAAGTATTTTTCTGCTTTTCTTTCACTTAGTTTTTTTTTCTTTTACAGTACAAAGACAGACTTACAAACACAAGCACACACACATTAATGTCCGGGTTCACACGCTTTCAGGTCAAGGTTTTCCTGTCTGTATTCAGGCTTTACTGGGCATGTTGTCTAGACACAAGACCAGACCTTGATTTTCCAAAGGTGGTGTAACTAAGCTCATTTTATTTCATAGTAGGGGGAACAGAGCTAAAAGAGGTTATAAGGGCTTGGATGCTTTTGGGAAAGGAAGGCCAGAGCATTGATTCACTCCACCTGCCACCAGCAGACCGAGCCCAGATTCTGCCAAAGCTTCAGACCCACTACTGTTTTCTTTTACTCTACACTGCAAGTGTCCAACGCCTTTTCAAGGCTTGATAGATCCCTGTGAAATTCCTCCTCATCGACTTGGCTTTATTGTCTGATAAATGCCATTCCACCCCACAGGCATAACCTCAGCCATCAGTGTCTACCTCAGCACCATTTGGTTCTGATAAACATTTCCATCAATAGCAGGAAATGAATGGATGTTTATGCATTTGTAATTGATTGTATACAGTTGGGACATTCTTGCAATGATCGAGGTTGACATTTGTGATGAAAAACGCATTTTTCTGTCATATAGTCATGAGCACAAAACTCTGGTGTTAATCCCCGCCAAATGTGATAGACACCTGACAGTGCACAGTGCCCTCATTCGTAAACCGCAGTGTGCAAGGCATTATCATCCCCACATGGTGTTAATTTTAAGGTTGACGGCATCTGTCTGATTCTTCTTCTCCTTCTTCTTCTCAGTGTCTCCCAAGTGTGTCCACAATGGGAAGGAGTTCTCAGAGGGGGAAGTGTACCGCATGGACCCCTGCTGGCTGTGTCAGTGTCGAGGAGGAATCTCCTTCTGCTCCAAGGCAGAGTGCGCTGAGCAGGACTGTGAAAACTTCTACATTCCTGAGGGCGAGTGTTGCCCTGTCTGCATAGGTACACTCATTCATCTTTGTTCTATGCTGCGATGCTTGCACATTTTATCATAATGTTTTTTTAGATCAGAAATATATGGCATTATCATGGCCTATTAAATATAAATATTCTGATTTACACTTTTGAGGTTTAAGCAGCTGGTGATGTGACAGGGAAGCTGGTGTGGTTAGCTAGAAGAGTGGAAAGTTGATACAGGAGAGGTATCAAGGTATCAAAATCCACCTTGCCTGACACTTACCTTCAATGACCCTACCTTAATGGCTTCCTCATATAACTAGCTTCCACAGTTGTTAACATACCTGGCATAGAAGAGGCACACCAGAGAGCCAGTCAGGGATTCATTTCCACTGGGGAGACTTAAGAACATAAAAACCCTCTTTCTTTCAGAGTGTACTGCTTGGCTTTGTGATATCTGGCTCTGGCTTGATGTGGGGGTGTGGGGGGGAGACCCACTCACAAAAACACATGTGCTCAAAGCCAGGTAGGGAGCTCTGATATGTGCTCTTGGGATTGTTAAAAAATGGGGTTGCAGCGCATATGGCGACCACATTACAGTCTGCCAGAAGCCAGTGGATGGAGACGGTAGCCAGCTCCGGACTCTGCCAGCGTGGCTAAAGTTGAACGGGCGCATGAGAGGGACAAAGACGAAGAGCAAGTACGCAGAGGAGAACTTGTTAGGTCAGTTGTTGAAGGTACACTTGGAATGTGCAGGCATTTAGATAGAGTGGAATGCTTTCATCTTTTTCTCATGGAAAGCTGTTTTTACTTACCACTGTGGAGAATTTAAACTGTACTCTTAATGTGGATTAAGAGATGTATAGGTTACCTTGATGTTTGATCAAAATGACCACATGCAATGTGAAAGGGGTCGTTTGTAGTGATAAACCCGCAGAGTATTAGAAGCAGCAGCAGGTATAGCTGTTCTCAGCAAAATAGATCTGATAAACCCGATGTAGACTGCCTGCCAAGCACCAGACATCAGACAGACAAAGTTAGCAACCAGCACGTGTACATAGTTGAGCATTTACTGTAGGAGCAAAAAAGATGGATATTTTTCTCAGAAGTTGGTGGAGACCAAAACAGAGCTAAAATAAGAGTGAATATAGGATTTACATTGGTCAGGTCACCTGAAAAATGACTCCAAACAAGTGCTAATGTTGTTCTGTGTCTGCTGGATGTGTAAAAGGTATTTGCTAACACAATGACCCAATAGGCCAAAAGCAGGTTAAATTAACCTATGTATTGTGTCAGGATAGGTAAAGGGTAACAATATATTGCTTTCTACATGTTAAAGTCAATTTACCTGACATGCAGAGTATTACTAAGCCTTTGAAAACAGTTCTATAGGAAGTCAAGTCTGAGAAAATTGCTCAAGTTTAATCTCAGTTTTGGCTTGATGACACATTTTTAACAGAAAGCAAACTCTCCCATGTTGGCATCAAGTTGCATTATGGAAAGTGTAGGATCGTAGGTTTTTGGGGCTTCATCCTTACTGTGGATGAATAATCACGGTAATCTTTACTTCTGCTCCATCAATTTCAACCACTCTCTTTTTGTTCTGTCTCCCAGGAGTCCAAAGTGAAACACTAAAATCCTGGAGTGACCCTTTAAAGTTTCACTTTGAGGATAATAGTGTAGCATGCATGAGGTGCACACAATAAGAAGAGAAAGGGACAGAGAAAATAGATCAGGCTGTTCAGGTAATCGCAGCCAGATGGACAGAACCTCAGCAGCCAAAACTCCGCTGGGATCAGATAGGGCAAATAAGACTCCTGTGCACAGTACACAGCACCTTTTCTCCCTCTAACACACATTCAGTAAGCCATACCAAACACATAAACACACAGAAATATGTGCACACCTTTGTTTCACAGTGACACACAGAGAAAATGCTGAGACCACCCTCTAACTTGCCTCTGTTACCAATAAACAGTGTAACAGAAACAATTAAAACTGTTTATAGTAAATGTTGAAAACATGACAAAAATGTTCCCAGAACAGGACTCAGGCATCATACGTCACCGCAAGCTGAGCAGAATGGCTTCCCAGATTGGCTCTTAAACTGTTCCAAACTTAATGGGTCCAGCTTAAGACTAATGGCTACAGATCTCAGTTTTTTTAAATGTGCTTTCTTTGCTTTGGAGTTAAATTTATGGTATCAAACTCTGACCTGGCCTTTGACCTTCAGGGTCACAGCAGAAACACACATAGATGAGTTCAAGCTTTCAGTCAAGAGGGGAGTCGACACTGCAGGGACAGGCACTTATGAACGTCAACACACTTGCTGTGTTTCCAATTAGGCTAACAAATTTCTCTCTAGATGAACAGAGCCAAGTCTCAAAGCTCGTCTGTCTTATTATCTCCGCCAGACGTAGGCCTGGAGGGGATCATGCGTTGTGTGTGTATGCGTGTGTCCATGTGTGTATCTGTCTGCAGTTAATCTCGCATGTTACTAATATAGCCTAATATTTTTTATACACATTTATGACTATATGCTCAAGGACGTCTCCTTGCTGCGGTGATTCACAGTTTTTGAAAAACCCATTTTATAATGCCATTCCTTATGGGCCTATCGTAAAGCTTAGACTTTAGTCTTTTCAGCAGTCCTTGTCTTTTTACGATATGTGTTGCAACAAGGCTTTTCTGGCAATCGTCTAGGCTAAAAACAAGGCCTACCTAGTCTGTTGCAGGCCACATTTTGGCCTTGGTTGTGGCTCAAAAACTGACATCATAAAAAAGTTATGTCTCATCTTGAACCAAAGCATCTGCAGATTAATTCCATATCCGATATGTTATGATCCACTAAAGTTATGCACGATACGAGATGAATAAATCCTTGTTTCTGTTATCTTTGCTGCCATCTTGACTGTACACACCTAGAGGAGATCTGCACTCTACTGAGTGCACTCTTCTAGTTTCAACTTAAATCCCTTCGTATGTTGTCGCTAAGCCAGGGACCTCTCCCCAGTCTACTTATATGTAGATAAGACATAGAGACAGGCCATCCTGTTAGCTCCCTCATGGAGTATCCTGCTTCACCCAGCTCTGCTCTCCTGTAACTCAATTACAGTAGAATATGTTGTATAAGATACATTGGACTGAAGCTCTGAGTTTAAATTCTGTTTGTGGTAGCCAAACCAAACTAAACTTTTGACAAACATTTGAGCAAAGATTCAGATCAAAGATTCCTCTTCTCTCTCACTTTGCTCCCTAACCTACCATGCATATGTCTTTCTTTGTCCTCTCAGATGTGGAGTTACTGTCGATGGACAGCACTAAGGCCAGTTGCTGGGTGAATAATAAGCTGCGAGCCCATGAGGAGCAGTGGAAAGAGGACGACTGCACCTTCTGCCAATGTGTGGATGGGGAACCGCACTGCACAGCCATGGCCTGCAAACAGAGCTGCCAGAACCCTGTCAAGATCCCTGGAGAATGCTGTCCCTTCTGTGAAGGTATAGAGACTTGTATTGGTCTGGAAAAAAACGAAATGCACTTGTTTTATATTTATCACAACTAATGTATGGCTGATATTTATATGAGCTACACATTAGCACACATACCACATGTAGGAGGCTCCTGTGGCCCCGCAGCTTTGCCACAGAGGCCATGTCGGCATGGGCTCATTAAAGGGGAGGCCACGGAGCATTCTTCAAGCTGCAGGGTCCTTTGTGTTCCTTTATTACCCTTGCCCGCCAAAATGAGACCCACCTGTGTGTGTGAGGCTGCGGCATGCTTTTAACACAAGAGGCTGCATAATTGAAGTGGATCCTTTTTTTGTGAGCGTAATTAGTTACAGCTCGTTGGGCTGCTCCTCCCATCGAACGTGGCAAGAGACATTTGATGGTAAATAGCTATGGTGCATGTATGTGTGTGTACTATGTGTGTTTTTCTAAACAATCGTAAATTGTGGGGCTTCACAATACAGTTGGCCCTGATTCAAGAGGGTCTGAGCATTCCCAAAGCCTAATTTCAATCTAGGGGACACTCTATTATATTCGCTAAAGATGCTCTTTACACACAACCTATTAATGGGAGACAGATCAGCACAATAAGACAGAGAGGTACAATACCTCTTACAGTGCGACCCACCCTGGTGTAATTGCTCTGCATTTATCTGTAATTACTGTTTACTCCAAAATAAGAGCAGTGTGAATAGGTGGCTATTACATTTGGCACAAAAAGCACAGATGAGGTATTACACCTGAGGGGATCTCAGCACATGTAAAAAAAAGAAAGAAGTCTGAAATGAACCACTTTTTCATGTTTGTTTTTTACTTTGAATGTTGATGCTGTCATGTAAAATACCAACCCGTCTCCGTCATTTCGTTTTTGTTCTCCAGAGCCTTCTTATGAAACAGTTAGCCCCATGCTGTGTCCTCCCCTGGAAAACTGTTCTCTGTCAGGGAATGACTGCCCGTATGGCTTCCATCAAGACAAAAATGGATGTCTGCTCTGCCAGTGTCTCAACAGTAAGTTCACTCTCCTTACTTTACCTAAAGGGTTAGTATCAGGGGCTCACTTGAAGAAGCTTGAACAAATTTGTGACATGATAGGTTTCCTCCAACTTGCTGCTTCTTGCTAATCTGACACGCCAAATGGCCAGAACCATCTGAGAAGTCATCCTTGGAAACTGGTTGGAAAAGGGCAGGCACTTTCCAAAAATACTTGGCAGGTGATTGGATGAACCATCTGTCTATCACCATCTTGCCTTGCGAGGCAGCTGGATCCGCGAGATCACAAGATCACACGAGAATCTGCATCCGAATGTGATCTCACATGATTGTGATATCACGAATCCAGCTGCCTTGCAAGGTAAGTCTCTTGCATTTTGCATTGAGGTGGTAGACATGCATTGCTGTATGTACCTGTTTGCGCCTGCTAATGTCAAAAGAAACACTTGGTTTTGACAGCAGCGTGCACACGTTCATATTCATCACAGCTTATTTGTGTCCATGGCTACAGTCTTTGCAAGGTTCTCTGTCACAGGAATTTTCCCGTTAGCAGCCCCATAGCAACTCATGCCTTTGCTTTTGATGGATGGTTGTGCCCATGATCAGATGACCTCTCCCTCAACTCTTTCAGATGACTCCTGCCCTGACCTGGGAAAATATTGTTCCCTGCAATGCCCAATGGGATACGAGAGGGATGATTTTGGATGTGAGGTGTGTGAGTGCAGCATCCCCATGCCCAAGTGCCGACCTTTGACCTGCACTAAGACCTGCCCCTATGGATATGTGTAAGTACACCTAGTGACCCCATGGATTTCTCATGCTCCAAGTCCAGCTCCTCTCATTTGTCATCTGTGTTTTCTGCCTGTTCAAAGGGATTTGTGGTTGTCAGTGATGTAACATGCTGATGTATGAGGAAACCATACACTTTGCTCTTGCATACGTAGAAGGTGAACAAATCTAGGTGGAAATTCTGTTATGTCAGTGAAAGGTGATCCATTTCGTAATGAACAGTTTATAATGTGGAGCTTTTTTCCAACAATACCAGTGCTTTACTCCTGGGAAAATGGAGGTTACCTCCTTAAATCTTAACCTTAAAAGGGTTTTGGTTTTGTTTTAAGAAAGTTAATTTCCCCTAGCTGTCACCTGTATGTAAATTGCTAAGGTAAAATAAGGAGTTCTTATATTGTTAAGTGATGCCCAGAGGCCAGTGCCTGTTTGGTCCTGGTTTGGCATCATAATCAAAGGGCCTACCTTGGTGGCCAGTCCAGGTTTCTAAATTTGTGTGTGAGAGTGTGGTGTGTGTGCATATTTGTGTGTGAGCACTTCACTGTGAGGTCCACACAAGCCTCTCAGCCCCCTGCAACTCCTCTCCTGCTAATCTTATTTAACCCAATCAAACATCTGGAAGTGCTCTCTACTGGGACTCTGGTCCCCAGGCACCACTCTCATTTCATAAATCATCGTTCCGTCTCACAACAACGATCAAAAACACATCAGGACAAAAGCATCCTTTATGAAACGTATACAGTTGGGATTCTTCTGGTATCTCAACCATGCTCTCTGGAGCCATGGCTCAAGATGGGCCTGATATGTCTGCACAGGATGCCAGAGGAGAGGAGAAAGGATGAGGGGCACCCTGCGGGAAAAAGAGGAGCAGGAAGTCCTGGCTTCAGCCTTCATAAGCAGCTGTTAAGGTCTAGCCTCAGAAGTCTGAAATCCTCAGAGAGCTTGCCAGCCTTACAATGCAGATTTGTCTTCTCACTCAGGCATACAGTCGCCACAAAGAAACAAAAGGCACAAAGGATCTCTCTGTTTATACTGGTTGTATTGATGACATCCTGTGAGTACTGTAATGTACATAACCAAAACTGATGGCTCTGGTCTCCAAAGCAGAATGAGCGTAAACTTTGTGAACTATGTGAAACCATGTGTTGAGCACTCTTCTCATGTGTAAACAGTCGAGATGAAGGACATTCTCGGAGTAGTTCTTATGAATTACGTTGAGTTTTTAGAGATGGGACACAAGGCAGCTATTGGTGTGTTTTCCATCCTTAATAGCTCAAAATCATCACTGTGACCAGTCATGAATGGCATTCCTCCGGACATCACGGTTTTGGCACACTGGAAATTGTGCCGAGCCAGCAGTCCCAAGGCTGGGGCCCCCAATGCCTCCCGAAGCCCCTCTATCCCCCTGGAGCCCAAAGCGCTGCTTGGCATTCCACACACCATCTTTAAACAAAGCCTTGCTCTAAGGTTGCAGCACTCTCTGTCTCTGTATTTGTACAGTGAGGCACTGGCCAAGCCCTCACAATGTTGTTTCAATAGCCGTTATTGCTGTTTCAGCATAGATAGGGTTCTCTGTTTGCTGAGCCTGACATGCTCTGTCCTCTTCATGAGACACTGCAGTGTGCATGGGTTCGAGGGTTCTTTTATTTACACTGCCCTGGCAGATGAAGATTAATAGAGTAATTACCCAGACCTAACTAGGCCACCGCTTCATAAAATAGGTATCATCACTTACCTTGAGGGAGAGACAGAGGGGGAGGCTAGCTGGTTGGGAGAGCGAGAATGAGACAGGGAGGGATAGAGAGGGAGTCTAGAACGACATAAATGCAGATACAGATAATTCTTTCATTTCGGGTTTGACAATTTATCAACCTGCAGCTCATTCATGTTTTATTAGGCAGATAATTTGATCCAACTGGTCTATTTCTGGTCTCTGCATCTTCTGCACTTAATACTGCTCCTCGCTCGTTGCTTTGCTCTGGTTCAAGTTTTAATTCTAGTCAGTTTAGTAAAATTTTCTCTCGATTTACAAATCACCCATCAGCGTATACTTGACCATATCTGTCCTTCCCTTTACTCCCCAATCACTGTGCCCACATTAGTTCTTGTCTCGCTGCTGCTTTTCAGTGCTCTTATGTGTCTGCCAAAGGCTTTTGGAGCAATAAGGATGCAACAGGGTAAATTGAAAGCATCTGAAATGGCTTTAGATTGCTCCTTTCGTTGGTATGATGTGCAAACCACAGGGATCTCACGTGTTGGCCTTTTATTTGGCCTTCTTCAAAGGCAGCTAATATAGAGAAGGGAAAGCAGGTCCAGATGTTGATAATACCAGACTTGAGCATCTGGCATTCACTGTACCACAACATTATCATGTTGATCCACAGACTTCTGCTCATCTTGGAGATATCCTCAATGTGAAGCAATTTTAAACTCTGCGTGAGCTTCAAAGGAGCAGCATTGTTTACTTCCTGACATTCTCTTTGGGTAAATGAGTTGTACATGTGTGTTTGCATGCGGCCCTGCAGGAGGAACAAGCATGGCTGCGAGATGTGCCGTTGTGTCAAGTGTCCCCCCTTCACCTGCGACAAACACTGCAGCGACGGCTACCGACAGAACAGGAAGGGCTGCTCCATCTGCATGTGTAAAGGTAAAAATCAATACTGTGCCAATAGTTATGGGATGATCACCTGTGCTGTAACTTGTTCTATACATTTATTCTATTATTCAACTCAACTGAACAGTTCAGAAATTTAATTAATTCAGATGTCCATTTTAGAAATGGAATACAGAAAACAAACCAATTTGAAGGAGAAACACTGATGTTTCTCAGTAAGTCTGTCTGTTTTTGGTCCAGAGGAAGACTGAGCAACTGAGCAACTGTATTATATATTAAATACATGGGCCCCACTCTCCAGAGGATAATTCTTAATGATTTGTTGACCCCCTCAACCTCTCCATTAAGGCCTCCACTGGGGTAGAACTTCCACTTGTAAACCAGAAATGCAAACATCTGATCAGATTGCCATGAGCTTTAATCAGCATTCATCCTCCCCAGAGGAGAAACCTTTTTCATTCTGGACTCAACCTGATATGGATATTCAGGGTCCCCAGAGCATGAACCCTGCTGATTGTGGCGAGATCTTGACCTTTCTTGTGCTGCCAGTCTCTAGCAAAAAAAATCCACTCATACAAAAAAATTTAAAAATCAAAATTTACTGGACACTTTCCATCTCTACAGCATTTTTAACCTATATCCCAATATGATATTATATTGATATATTACCCACACTTTAAATTGATTATATATATTTACCTCTTGATACATAATTACAGTTTCACCACAAGGTCTTAATTTTAGCAGTATAAAGGTTAGAGGATGGAGGATGATAGGTGAGCTCTGTTAGAGTTTCTGCCTCTAAGCTGCAGTTTTGATTTCGTGTGACCTTTTGCTGCTCTGCTTTGCAGACTTTTATGTTTGCTTGTTTTGGTTCATGTTGGTATGTAGCTTTATCCGGTAGCTCTGTGTGCAACTCTAATTAGATTCCCTCAACGCCCAAGTTTAAAAGCAAGTATGTAGATGCCATATTTATGCTGTGCCATATTTTGTGTGATGTGTTTATTTTGCCAATTTAGCTGTATTATAAATATTTCAGCCTCAAATATGCTGTGGTAAGATGATCAGTGCGACTGGCTCCTCATCTCCATAAACAGAGGGACACACACAGACCAACACCTACTGCAAATAAACCTCTGTTTACCTGATTTTGAAAGTCTTGGATAAGTCTCTCTGTGGACTACTAAAATATTTAGGGATAAGAGTGTGTGTGTGTTTTTGAGATTGAAATGAAAGAGAAGAGACGTCTAAACATCTGCCAAGAAACACCTTTTGTTTCTCATCCCAGTGAATCCTTACAAGCATTAAGAGCCGTGCTGACTTTATCACATCGCTTGGGCCCAATTATTAGCAGCTTGGGCCCTTTGTAATGTATATGCATTCCTGAGCAACAAGATTTTAGTTTTTTTGTATGGTTTGTGTTTTTTGTCTCTTTTTTAGGTGACGAAAATCATGGGAAAGTTATTAAGCTTCATTTGTAGCTGGATCATAAATTCATCACTGGCAAATAAATATGCAGTAAAGATCAAAAATGCTCCAGTGTGTGGAATCATAACCCCTTAGCTTTCACTTTCGCCTCTAATGAAATTGGACTCAGGACAATAACACTGAGCTATTTTACTGTAAATCATAAAAGTGTTTAATGAAATTTCCACACTGGATTTACAAGGTTCCTTGCTTTACCACACAATGTAGCTTTCTGAATTTTCACACTGCTATTTCACAATTCCACAGCCACCCCAGTAATGTCTGTGCCTTTTATGTTTGTCTCTCTAGACAGTGGCCGTGTCCCAAGCACCACCGTCCCGGCCCCGATGCCCAGTTATTGCCTCACCTCCAATGGGCACAGATACGAGGAAGGTGACAGCTGGCATGATGGCTGTCGTGACTGCTACTGCCACTCTGGAAGGGAGATGTGTGTGCTCATATCCTGTCCTGTACCCAGCTGCGCTAATCCAGTTGTGAAGCCTGACCAGTGTTGTCCTACGTGTGAGGGTATGTCTTTGCAATTCACAAGAGACTTTATTTCATATCCAGTATTAAAGGGTATTTCCAAATTATTACAGCGTGTTTTGGCAATCAATCCTATCTGAGATAATAACATTGTGCTCACTGAGTTAATTGCTGACATCTGGGAATGAAAGTGTGATGGGGAAATAAACAGATGATCTCAGATGATCAGACAGGTTTTAAACAAACCCCTCGGTTAGCCAAACTTAACAGGGAGAGAAAATGAAGATGAACTAAAACTAGTTTAGTTCACAGATTGATTTTATCATTGAAATAGGACCTACCACACAATGTTAAACTGTTTCAATTTCATTTAGCAGACACTTATATCCAAAACGACATACATCTGAGAGTTAATACAACACAGGCAAGGATCTAGTCAGGAGAGAGCAATGTGAGTAAGTGCCATAAAGCTAAGTTCAAGTCTGATAGGACGTAGGTGCCAGCAGGCAGTGCACAGAGGCAATGCATAGAGTGCTTAGAACTGGATTTTTTTTTTCAGTCCATCAGGTGTGAAAGTGTTTGTGAAAGAGCTAGGTCTTTAGCTTTTTCTTAAAGATCGAGAGGGACTCTGCAGATCTACTGGAGTTTGGTAACTCGTTCCACCATCAGGGAACTACAGAGGACAAAAGTCTAGCCAGCGACTCAAGGCCCTGTTGTGGTAGTGTTGTTGTACCAGGTACCTTCCATTGGCAGAGCGTAGTAAGAGGAAGAGAGCGTAGACCTGAATGAGGGAGTTCAGGTAGGTGGGAGCGGTTTTAGTTGCTGTTTTGTAAGCGAGTGTCATGGTTTTGAATTTGATACGGGTAGCAACTGTGAGCCAGTGGAGGGATATGAACAGCGGGGTGTCAACATGACCACACACGCCCTAGTTGCATGCTCACAGTTTTCCTGTGCAATGGGAGATTATTGCCAACATTAAGGGTGCACTCACTTTCATGACTTCATTGTAGGGATGTCACCATGTTCCCAGAACTCAGCGATGACTTTGATAATGAATGAAATGATGGATAAAATATGAAATACAAAAATACAAAATAAGACACAACTTTTAGAAATCTTCTCCTGATTTAAAAAGACACCAATGTAAGATCAGTTTGATTGTTTCTTGTGTAGTTCGACGTATTGAAAATTCTTATTATCTCACATAACAAGTGACAATAATCTGAATCAAAGTCACCACTCCTTAAGTATCAACATACAATATGTCACCTTTTGGTGAATTAGAACTTAAAGTTTTTAGGACTTGATACACAATTACCTCTTAAGAATTACTTGCAGTTAGTTAATATGCTTGTGTGCATCTAGCAATACACAGTACATAGTCCCATAAGAGCTCATTCACCTGTGAGCTTTGGATCATTAAACTCACAAAGTCACAGTAATGGTAAATGGACTGCGCTTATATAGCACTTTTCTAATCTGACAACCACTGAAATTGCTCTACAACACATCTCAACATTCACCCATTCACACACTGATGGCAGAGGCTGCCATGCAAGGTGCCAACCTGCTCATCAGGAGTGACATAGCGCTTTTCTTATCCAAAGCGCTTAACAGTACAATGTTTCTAATGTTCACCCATTCACACACACACTCACATATTGGTGTATGAGTGAGTATCTTTGCTCGGGGATTGAACCACCAACCTTCCGATTAGTGGACGACCCGCTCTACCTCCTGAGCCACAGCCACCCCCGCAGTTTCTGTCTGTTTCTTTAAAAATGGAACGTACACTTTTTTAACCACAACCCTCCAACTCACGCGGGATATTTATGGAGGAGTGACTCAGTTGGCTGTTTAAATATTTAGGAGTGAAAGAATGTCTACAAGTTTCAGAAGCTACACACACTTTGCAGTCAAGGGACGACAGGCTAACTCTTTGCAGATGTCGGCTACTCTGCTGGACAGAAAGATGTTTTCAACTAAATTAGTGTCAAAACACGACTTGGACACCACCCTATACTGCCTGAGGCTTCTTTTTAATGGATAGAGGTCTCTCATGCATCCTTATTCTAGTAACCTATGACTCTGTTTACTCTCTGGAGGTCGTTGTTTAACTTCATCATGTAACAGTTATTGTTAAAGGCTGAATGAATGTTTGTTTGGTGCTGAAAGCAGACCAGAATATGAATTTGACAGCAGAAAACACACATGACAGTTTCCTTTCTTTCTTTCCTCCTCCCCTACTGTAGATGAGTCAGGCAGTGGTCAGCCAGAAGGGATGGACATGGTTGTGTGCAGAGCCCCTGGGGGAGAATTTTATGTGGAGGGGGAAACCTGGAACCTGGACGAGTGCACACGCTGCACCTGCAGGAAGGGACGTGTCCTGTGCGACACTGAAGTTTGTCCCCCGGCTCTCTGCCAGACACCTACCAAGAACAAGGACACCTGTTGCCATGTATGCCCAGGTAACTTGAAAAAGACCAGGCAAGGGCAGGGAAGCAGGGGTAATTTCAGAAGAAAAACAAGAGGAGCTGAATAACTCCAGGAAGGGTTGTGGGTAGAGTAGTATAAAGCTATCTTGGATGTACTATCAGCATGTGGTTTTGGAAGGTCTTGCATGTTGCACTCCGTCGGGCAGTTTTATGTCAGGCACACAGACTCATAAAGAAACCAGCCAAGACCGGTTGGGTTTACATAGTGATCCTCCAGGCAGGCTGCAGCACATGTGGACTGCTTTCACCCAGCAGCCCACACCGGAGGTTCATCTATCTCTCTCTTACTGCTGGAAAGGCAAGAATACAGCTAATCTTGCTGAATCAGTGCTATTCCTCCGGTTATGGGAATATACTCTGACACAAATGTCTAAGCGAACACAAAACCGCACACATATTTTATTTACAACTGCACCCAAACACTCAAGTCTCTCTCATACACTTAGAAACAACATAGTCCAAGCACTCCCGAGCATGAGGCCCACAAATTAGCAATGCATGACTGCGCCTGTGAGCTGCTCCTTGAGAATGCCGGCTTGCCTTATCGCTGCATCTCCCTTCAAAAAAAAGCAGATTGTCAGAGGCCAGCCTTTGATATATGGGGCTGGTCACCAGGAATGTGGGAATAATACACATCTAACTGACAGGCCCTATGATGTACAGTAGGGTAGTGCAGTGTGTGCATGCTAACGAAGTCTTTGGTCATGAGAAGGCCGTAGATCTCAGGCCTCCGGGAGTCTGATGAGACAGAGAGATAAGGCCTGAGACTGAACTGACATCTGCCATATGGAATCACTTCTGTTTGTGTTTAACATACAGTAAAGCATCTTATCTCGAACGCAACCCTAAAGCCCCAATAACTTGTGGATTGAGATGTTATACAGCAGGGATAAATGCAAGAGCCATGCAGGCCTCTCCTTGTAGTTATATACAACTCAGACTAAATTAGGTCTTTCCCTTGAAAGTTGCATTTGTCTACTAACTAGACTTCAGCTCAAATCTGACATTGCCAAGTTCTATTTAGTAACAGAAGAAGCTGGAACATGGCCTACTATGCAGCCCTTAACTTAACATTTGTGTATTTTAACCCTATTTATATCTGTGTGTAACCACAGAGGAGACGCTGAGCCCCTTGCTGCCAGTGAACAACAGTCTGCAGGAATACTGCATAACCAGCGATGGAGACGTGCTGCTGGCTGGAGACTCCTGGAAGGCCAATGCCTGTACCAGCTGCACCTGCAACAACGGCACTATTCAGTGTTTCTCACAGCGCTGTCCGGCTGCCAACTGCAGGGTGCCCGTCTTACGCAAGGGCCAGTGCTGCCCACACTGTCTCGGTGAGTATTTAAGTTGCCTTTAGTGTATTTTTATTACACTAAAATCTTAGTTTAGACTTACTAAATGTGGTTTATATTCCACACATTTTATGTAACACTTCCACATAGTGAAAGGAACTGTCAAAGTTGTGAAAAACTGCCATCCTTTTTATAATCAGTGGTACCACTGGAACAAGGCACAGCCTGTTGATGGGAAAGTTGTAATTCATAACGCCACATGTCAAAAAGAGGGAGTAACTGAGGGAATGCCGGTTTCCAGACTGAATATGTGTGTATGTGTTTGTTCATTAGTCCTAGCCACTCTGGCGCTACATGGGCAAACACGGCCATTCACGACAACATTCCATGTGACATACACACACAGTCCACTCTGAGCGAAAACATTCCTCGAGCATCCGCACATTCACACGTGTTTCCTGTCCCCGGCTGAATCGGCCCGCAACACTCTCTCTGTGGCAGCACAGGAAGGCAAAGCTCCATGTCAGCTTTTCCTATAGAGGAAAACCTCAGCATAGGCTCCCATTGTTCACTCTGATATGTAGCCGTTTCACCAGGGCTTTGTTTTTGTTATTTGCCCAAGGGAAAACAGAGCTTTTACGTAATGCCTTCACAAAGCGGTACAAGAGGACAGTTCCTATAAACACAGTTTATCAATTGAAACATCAGGGAGTGTATATACTAACTCACAGTTATACATTTCTATGTATGGCATGTTTTCAATTACACCAGTGATATTGGTAATGGATCTTAATCCTGTCTGGACAGAAATGACGACATCAGTGCCAGTGATGGTGTCTACCAACGCCCCCAAGACAACGGTCACTACAACAGCGGAGACTGCAGTGTGGATCACCACTGTCACTATACCGCCCATCATTGCTGACACAGGTAACAACTTACCCACCCATCCCTGTCTTCATCACTCCCCTCCTTACTCCCTTTAATCTGTGTAGTAATAACCTCATCCTAATTATTTGGCATCCTTGGGGAGGAAGAGTTGGTTGTCTACAAATTGGAAGGTTGGTGGTTCGATTCCCCGGCTCCTCCCGTCCACATATATAAGTGTCTTTGGGCAAAATACTGAATCCTAAATTGCTCCCGAAGGCTGTGCCATGGGTGTGTGAGTGTGTGTGTGAGAGATTGGCACTTTGCGTGGCAGCCTCTGCCATCAATGTGTGAATGGGTGAGTGTTGGCATGTAGTGTAAAGTGCTTTTGAGTGGTTGGAAGACTAGAAAGGAGCTATATAAATGCAGCCTGTTTACCATCATCTCCCTGCCAATGCCTGCGAGTGTTTATAGTTATGGTTGCCTTGATAAATGAGTGAAATTTATATTCATGTATACTGAAGTAAAACAGTAATGATAAATGGACACTGGCTTAACATGATCTCTCTGAAGACACCCTGTGTTCATTTTTCTGTTATGTACTGCGCCAGGATATCTGCCAAATGCTAACACAGAGACATAAGCTGTTTTTGATTTAGATTTAGTAATTGGGAGGTTTCACTTATGAAAATATTGGATGGAGGCAGAGGAGCTTTCTGTGCCGAGTTTTATGTCCAATATTGATGTTGTCCATGTCTGACAGATGAGCCAGGTTTGGGTGAGAATTACCCCAGCCAAACAGAGATGGCCCTCATCTACCAGTCAGCCGCCTGGATCCTGGCAGGCCTCCTCCTGGCTATCATCATCTTCCTCATTGTGGCATTACTCATCAACAAGAAAAAGAAGTGGGTGCAGATGTCCTGCTACAGTGCACCAAAGAAGGTGAGAAGTTATCTGTAAATCACATAAATCTGCTCATTATTTTGAAGCACTGGCGTAAAATGGTGTTAAATTGCACACACACTCTCGTACAAATGGCTGTGTCTCCAGCGTTAATCTGTCGATGGGTGAAGAGGAGATTTCCTTGATCTTCCAGCCTCTGCTACAGTCTGTGCTAAAGCTGTCATTCAGTTAGGATTAATGTAGCTTCCCCATGCTTACTTCTTAACCTGCACTTTCAACTGGAAACAAGGTCACGTTAGTCCTAACATAGATGACTTCTGATAAATGCTCTGTGACAAATTCTGATTTTCTCACACTACAGACTCATTTCATGGTAGATTTTATGACATACTAGTGCACGCTAACATAAATTAGCAAGCATTCATCAATACTAGCTGTCAAGACCAACATTCTGAACAACAAAACCTTTCCTCCACAGACGGTGATTCTGAAGAAGCATGTAAACAAGAACTCGGTGGTCTATATGGAGCCCTCCAAGGAGAACAAATTTCAGAATGTGAAGAACGACTGTGGGATCATCCACTTCTCTCCAGAAATGAGCTCCCCCTCTGGGGACAAGATGACCATCCCCAGGGCCAAGCTGAGCATGGGCAACGACTGGACGCCGCGCTAAAAAACACCTCTCAAACTCAGCCGATCAGAGCTGTCCAGCACCTCCCACTCTCTCTTTACTGCTGTATCCACGGTGATTTGTGTATCATTACACGCACCTTGGGCGCCGCCTCGTTCCCACCCTTCTCTCTGTGTGACAGTACAACTGAGGATGCTCTACAAGAGACAAAACAAGTGACCTCTGTTTCTTTTATTATGTGTCCATATTCTTTTGTGTTTGGACCTTTACCATGGCAACTGGGTGGAGTGAGATGCTGGGAGGTGGATGGACAGGTGGACAGGAAAAAAAAACAAAAAAAAACGGACACAGCCACGCTCTGCTTTACCGCAGAGAAGGAGGCGGCCAGAGAGGCTCCTCTGTCAGAATCAGACTTTTGACTGTGAACATTGTAATATCATTGCTTATTATTGCCTCCTTTTGAAACTGGAACTTTGAGGCAAGAAGAGGAAGATAAAAAGCTTTAGGACGGGGGTTTGGGCTGTAGTTTAAAGGGGTGTACAGGATGCTGCCCCACTGAATGCAGCTGTGCTTCATGGATGTAATCATTATCATCAGCAGGGAGGCCAAAGGAACTGATAATCCAGTTGGATCAAATTATGTTAAGCAGCCAAATCATAACATGTGAGCAGCGCTTTATAGACCCCCAGATCCTAACCCCTGCTTTAGAATGTGTGGTTTCCATCTTAGTTTTTGTATATTGCTACAGTATTTGTACTAGTTGTAGTGTTGTTCTTGGCCACCTCTTGTTTTTATTGTGGGTGTCTACATGGGGCCAGATTAAAACATTTTGAAAATGCTAGTCTAAACATTCCCCCCATCATGTTCAGGAAGGACACACTTCCCAAATAATAGACTTGACCTGAGTCATTCCATTCAGAAAACTCCCCCAACAACAAACCGCAATGTGTCCGAGATACAGTAACCAATACAGTCTTTCCACTCAACCTCACCCAACCTAGGCTCTTCCAGAAGGAATCAGTCGTACTTCATCATCTCAAAATCTCAGAGTTGAAGTCAAAGTGGAGTGATATTCATCCAGGAAGAATGTCATTTTATTGACTGCAGAGGAGACAAAACGGTGCCAGACGCTTCATCTGGACCTATGAGGAATGTCTTTGATACCACGCTTCATAACTTTATTCACAGCTGTGTGTGTGTGTGCGTGTGCGTGTGTGTGTGTGTAGCTACTGTTCACACCGAATGTTAGTGATGGTTCGTAATAATTCTTTTTAAAGCCTTAATTCTATAGCCTTAATGCATTTTCTTTGTTTTCTTGTTTTCATTTAATAACTGTGCTAGCCGATATCAAGAAATCTTAAAAAAATGGTAATATATTCATCCAATATTCAGATTGTTTGTGTCATACAGCATACAGTTGTCACTGATGGTTCTCATCAACTCATCATATACTAGTGAAATGTGACATGTGGAAACATGAGAGTCTAAGGGGAGCTTGTGAGTAACTGTACATAATTGTACACATTACAGCATCAGAGCGTGTTAAAGAGACGTAGCACTTTTCTTTGGAGCCAGTGTTTTTTAGAAAGTCCACTGTGGGATTCTTGGAGGGATAAAGGCCCTAATCAGGGATTTGATAGGCATATTAAGCACACGGAGATGTTAAACCACTCAAGTGAACACGCTGTTGCAGCTGGAGGCTCCGTACCAATCTGATCAGTACGGGGAAGGATAGACTCGAAAAGCATTACGAAATAAATCGGGGTTTCAAAGGAAAGGCTTTTGGATCAGAGTTCTCAATCCATTGCCAATTTCTCAATATAAAGACCATTCTGATGCCAAAATTGGTTGGAGACCAATTTATATTGAGGTGTTTTAGTAACTCAGTAGATCTGTGTCGGTTTGAATCATGACCATGTGCTTTAAAATGAAGAGACGACTGTAAAAGCTTACGCAATTCTTTGTTCTTCTATGTGTAAAAAAAAAAAAAGAAAAGAAAAAAAAAAGTAGTTTAAATTAGTAGGACAGAAGAGTACCTTATTTATTTTTTCACATAGCTTTATTTATTAATACTAAACTATAGTTTGAGTTTTGTTTTTTGTTTTTGAAAAATGAACTTTGGTAGCCAAAGCTGCTGTACATTTTAGACCATTTACCATTTCTATCTACTATATTCTATACAACCTTATTTATTTCACTGTTGCAAACCTTGTAAATATGTTTCCTAGATGATGAACTGTAACATTTACACTTATTTTGAAAAATAAATGTGTGAACCAAAGTGGCCTGCACTGATGATACTTAAAGTGGGTTGGAGGAACAACCCCCTAAGGTTGAGTGATGTCATCCAAGATGGTATCTGTTAGTGGTTTTTACTTCACTTGCAGAATTGCAAGCTCATGCACATCTGGTCTTTGACTTCTGCTCCAAATGGGAGATTTGTCTTCTCTTAGTTCCTTTAAATCTGATTGTTTTCTCTTGCTTACCATGGTTGTTCTCTTATCTCGGTAGCACAAACAGATGTTTAGTGGTGGTGGGTTGTTTCTGAGGGGGGTTCTCTGAGATCTTACTTGCGAAGAGCAAGTAGACTTTCTCATCTATCCAAAGGCCTAATAAAACACCGGAAAACACAAAGTCATGCAAGCCAGACCTGGAAACCTGGATAATCCTCGGTGCAGACTGCGCTGTTGTTTTGACTTGTCCGTCAAAGCTTGCTCATAAACTTCAAGGTGAGGAAGCCTCTCCGGAAGGATCAATAAAGCAAACATTAGGGTCTGTTTCCCAGGCCTTAATACATCAAAAACTGCATTACAAACTTCAGACTGCAAAAACTTGCTCCATTCAAGATATTTATAAAATTTACCAGTCTTGAACTTAACTGACTGAATCCATCAAATGAGTTGTTTTAGTTGTGTAAGTTTTAACTTACGAGGTGATATTCAATATCCAGATAGTTAATCATCAGGGTCCTCGGATGGGGGGGGGGTTCACATTTACACTTAAAACACATCACAGCATGTGGGGAAAAAGTGATTTATTCCTACTTTCTGTCCCATTGATAGTTAGAAATGTAACATTATTGTATTTATGACACATAGTTATCAATAAAAAGCCCTTTCTCTCTCAAATTCTACAGTTCTATTAAGGCAATGAAGTCCAACAAACCTACTTTTGTTGAGGGGGGACCACAAAACACTGGAAATGATGGAGTTTGGGTAAAAGAGCTGAGTTACCATTAAACATGGTAAAGAAAAAGACTTGTGTCTTTGGGGTTCACATTCTAAACAAAAAACGGTATGAATCTGTCAATCTTCAGGCAGAAGTCCAGGCTGGAAACAGTATCTGAGAGTTTACTGAGCCTGAAGCAAAACGGGATATTTCCAAGGTCCGTGGAACACCTTGGTTTTCATAGAAGGATCTTGTAGTAGTCGTCCTTGTAGCTGTATAAGACCACCACAGCCACCCTGTAAGAGGACAACATTTGTCAATTATATGATTTCAAAGAATATTAAAAACAAAAAAATGTTATGGAGGACATCCAAATAGGACATATCAAAATCAGGACAATGAAATTCAGCCGAGAGGGTTTCCAAAATCTTACATTTCTCTAGATTAAGAGGCCCTGTTGAAATACCAGAGATTTAAACTCAGCCAAAATGAAAGTTTTGGCTGAAAGCAAAGCTCAGCGACTGCAAAGCCCTTGGGAAAAGTTTAGTTTATGGTTGTGCTGCAGCAAGTTGACTGCTGCATGAGCCCACTCATCTGGCCTCAGCTGCTTGTGCCTCACATTCAATGAAAACAACAAAACAAACATAAAAACACCCCCTGAATACTTTCATTGTTGCCTCTGTGAGGCTCATTTATCAGTTAAGACTTTTTCCCCTAAATGGCAAATCAAACACACAGCAGAGACAGGAAATTAAAACCAACTGCTCTGGTGAGGCAGACGGGAAGCCAGAAAGAGTGGCTTTGATTTTTTTCTTTTTCTTTTTTTGTTACGATCTCATTCATGAAAGAGAAAATCCACTGAATCCCTGACAGAGCTGATCTCTACGGGTATTCACTAGCGTCACAACAGGAGGATTTAGCCTGGGCTTTGAAAAAATGTTCTGCTGGGGAGTTTGGGAATAATAACCACTTCATCCACAACCTCAGTAATGGATGAAGTTAACCCGCCCCATGCGCTGCAGTCTCAGTGTCAATCAACTGGGGTGTTAAGAGCCAGACATCAGAAGACCAAACAAGGCAAATCCTTCTCCAGATTTCACCTCAGGAAATGGGATCAGCTGAGGATTTGATGTTCTCCAAGGCAGTAGTTATCCGTCTAATAGCTCCCTTTGAAGGACTGACTGTCACTGTTACACCTGGAGTGTGTGGGCTTGGTGGAAGCTTTGGGGTGGCAGCTGCCCGTAAAAGGAAGTCTGCCTTCTTTGCCGTTATTTAAGTGGTCTTAATTGTATTCCACTCTTTGCCTCAGGTTTCATTTTTAATAAAAATTACTAGTCAATAGTGGATGGAAACATGTGGGAGTGAGCAGAGAGGTGAAGCCGTGGGGGGCTCATCTTCCACAAGTGCTCCTGCTGAGATGAGGCGTCTACAACTGTTTGTTCGGAAAATGTCTGTACTGTATCAAGTTCCTGTTGTTTTTTTACTTTTGAGGGGGAAAAGTTCAATAAAAAACATGTTGACACTAAAGACAAAGCTGTGCATGTGAAAAGAGTCTTTTAAAACTAAAGAATTTTGACTGTTTTAGAAGTGACACGGATATACACTTTTGGATTTCCACTTTTTTAGATCTTTGCTACATCCCTAAAATCTTTTCAATTGTAAAATTCAAGTATTATTTATTTGAATAGTTTCTTTCTTTCATAAAATCCAATAGAGTAGAGAGAAGAGTGGTGTGATCAGACTGTTTACTGTGACAGCTGATTGACAGGATGATTCATCGGGTCTAATTGACTAAAAATTCTGATTGTTAAAAATACTACTGTATCATCACCATAGCAACAAACTACATCTTGACATTTTTGCCAGTGCACTCAACATGTCATTAATGACACTTGTAAACGTTTATTTAGTAAATTTGACTGCAGTTTTTAGGCACACTGTTGGCATGGCTTTAGAGATGGCAGTATCAGCCGGTCCACTCTGGTCTGAAAGACCCAGAGATGGATTTCCATGAAATTTTGTACATATTCATGGTTCCCAGGGAATTGCTGGTGATCCACTGACTATTCACTGAAGCGTCATCATAAAGTTGGCATTTTGAGTTTTTAGTGAAATGTCTTGACAGCTATTGGGACAGATATCCATGGTGTCCAGAGGATGTAACTTTGTAAAGTCTCCTGACTCTTCCACCAGCGCCACCATGAGACCATCAAAGTTTTCTCGTATCCAGTGAAATATCTCAGCATCTACCAACAGACATTCAGGGTTTGAAGACGATTAATAGTAATCGACTTTGGTGATTCCCTGACTTTTCCTCTAGTGCCACCATGAGGATGTCTCCACAACTATTGGATGGATTGTGGTTCAGACATTCATGCCCCCCCTAAGAATTAATTGTAATTAATTTGGTGATCCTCAGACTTTTCATCTAAGCCCACCATCTAGTCAAAATTATATTATTATATTTGTCCAATAATTTAGGTTAGTCACCAAACTAGTGACTGCCTCAGCTGTGCTTAACATTTAGTGGTAATTTGCTAATGTTAGCAAGCTAACACACTAAACTAAGATGATGGGCACGATAAACATTATACCTGCTTAACAGCAGCATGTTAGCATTGTCACTGTGAGCATGTTAGCATGCTGATGTTAGAATTCAGCTCAAAGCACCACTGTGCCTAAATACAGTCTCAAAGAGCTTGTAGCACAGCTGTCAACCCTTAGTTTTGTTAGACTATTAACAATATATGATAGCTAGCTGGGCTTGGCATGAAACATTTTTTTTTGCTTTGATAACAACAACAAAAGAAACTCAACAGTTTAGGGCTACAGAAACATGTGGAAAAGCCCCCAATCACACACCCCAATGCACCTTTTTGCAATTTTGTAATGGTGGATCTCATCGCAGATGGACTTCAGGTAGCGTTGCTTGGGGAGACGAGACAGCAGAGTCTTCACACTGCTGTTGAACTGCTCCTCACAATCAAACTGGGGAGAGAGATAAAGAGCAAGTTAAAGCAAGAGGATGGGAGAAGAGTCAAGGCGATGTGACAAAATGTTATAAATACATAGACCACATACTGTACTGGACTTCAAACAAAGCCTGGTACAGTTTAGTTTTATCATGTCAGAAATTGTGGAGCCTGTTTTCTTGTTATTTTCTTCAGAATTAAAAAGTAGAAGGCCTTTTGGAAGAATGAATGGGGTTTTTCATCTTCAGACTAAAGAGTATATTTTTGCATGTCAAGTGTAGCGGGGCAGTGACGTTTAAAAGCTACACTGGGTTTATAGATTTCCTTTGTTCCTTGTGTGACTCGGGGTAATTTGCCATATTTAAAACAGGCCTTTCCTGCTCGCCTGGCTTACACACTGAGTATTGTCATGCGTTTTATATACTAAGTGTGTTTTCTTTGACACATGTGCTGCAAGGGGCTGGCTGTATAGGTGGCCCGTTCAATTATGTAGTGGAGGCTTTTGCTTATATAACAGTGGTGTTAAGAGCATTTTTCTTCCCTCGTCATATTTCTTAACACAATACAATTAAACTTTTTCTTTTTTTTTTTTAAACCTCAGCTCTCGGGAACAAGGGTTTTTATGAGCCGAGTTTCGCTCAGGAGTTTGGAATGTGAATATTAACACCTCTTAAGTATGCGTTTTGTTAACGTTAGTGCGTGCCTTTCTGTATGTGTGAGCCCTATTAAAGGAGTGTAAGTTAGAATCTTGTAGCAAGTCTCGCTGGCTGTGGAAAAAAGCAGGGGTGTTCCCTCACTCCACGCCTCATCAGACAGGACTGTGAGGAAGGAGACGGGATCCCCTCTTCCTGTCTGGGATATTGACCTCTATTGGCCGTTCTTTCCACTCCTCCCTCCCTTGCGCCCTTCACTAGGATGTAGCCTCTTATTAACTCTACAATGTTCTTGATAAAGCCAGTAAGGAACCAACCTCCAGAGTTAGGAAGTTGATCAGTGTTTCCTTCTGCAGGTCCACCTGCGGGGATAAAAAAAAAACAAAGCAGGGTTACACAAAAACACAATGGGGCCTTGATCTGACAAGAAAAATTCTTCACAAACTGTTCATAACGTACTGTATTACACATTTTGTGCTGTAAAATACAGCAGTCATAACCTAGCTAAAAAGTATCATCAAATGTACTGTTCCACTTGCTGTCCAACAGGTTACATAATTTTTTACACAAGGTAATCCAGCCAATTCTTAACATCAGAAAAATTACCAAGAATTCCACTTTCACCAGGCTTGAAAGCACTCCATGTCCCTTTCACAGGAAGGAGCTAATGGCCTCCTGGGTTTATCATTGGAAAATGAGTAGCTGTAGTCTGACTGATAGACAAGAAGGCTGCTGACATGCAACGACGAAGACTTACAGGCCTGTAAAACTGCTTACCGGAATCAAGGTGATTATGCATGTTATGTTTCAATAAGTCGTATTCACTCTGGCGATGCTGATACAATCCAGACCCCAACAGGAATGACAAATGTATTTGGAATATGCAGCGACATGGTAAATAGGACAAGCAGGGGTGATTTACTTTGAGAATATCTGGCCATAAATCTACAACGTAACCAAAAATAAACTCAATATGGAAGCCATTTACATCCCCTGAAATGACATGCTGGCTGCCTTCTGTTTAGTGTTCATTGTTCTGTAGCGGCTGGAATGGATTCACAGCCATCGTACCTCCAGCAGGGGATTTTAGCACAAGGCAAATCACTATAAAAGGGTTGCTCCCTGTGATGTTTGCTGTTTTAGCTATCAGAAGGCCTTTACTAGCTCCGCGATTTCACACATGAATTCAAGCGATAAGGTGGGAGAGCGAAAAAGGGGGGAGTGAGATCTGGGAGGAGGGATGAAGGGGTAAACAAACAAATTACTTACCGCCAGAACCTCGATGTCATTGCTCTTGTTCTGCAAATTGCTGCCGAGATTCTGTAATCTGGTTTGGATCTGAAAGAGAGAGAGAGAGAGAGAGAGAGAGAGAGAGAGGGGGAGAGAGAGAGAGAGAGAGAGAGAGAGAGAGAGAGAGAGAGAGAGAGAGAGAGAGAGAGAGAGAGAGAGTGTGAGAGAGAGAGAGAGAGAGAGAGAGAGAGAGAGAGAGAGAGAGAGAGAGTGTGTGAGAGAGAGAGAGAGAGAGAGAGAGTGAGTGAAAGAAATAAAGAAAAGGATTGGAAGAAAATAATAATTGTTGCCATGATCAAAATGAAGAAAAAAAAAATCTCCACATGCAATTGTTTTATAAGCAGACCAGTAGCCTGTTGTACAGTTACAGGCATTTACAAGAGAAGACAGTGACGTAGAGACGACTTCAGCAAACAATCACTGGGGGAAAGAAACATGTTTGCTTTTGGTTTGGGTCAACAGTTTAAAAAGGGCTAAGACCTGGTATTGACTTGGGTGTGACCCTGTTTGACTTACGAATGCGTGAACACGGTTTATCATAGAACTGCAGGATGTCACCATCAATTTCTAAGTCCTGTAATACTGACCCTGAATAGACAGACAATTTTTATTGATAGAATTTTTTCTACAATTTGTGTGTGCATGTGTGTATACTGTCTGTGTCATAAACTGACCTGGGTCTCATAGCGTCGTCTTGCGCTGGCAGAAACCTTTTCCATGCTGATGACATTCACATTCATGTTTATGGTGCCGCTGCTCCCATGCTGCTCTGATGAGCCTGCAGACACAAAAGGACCATTTCCACATTTTATCCACGAGCCTTTTTTACATTTCCAATGTCCGACAGCATATCACACCTCAAAGTGACACTTGCACATTCCCATGAGATGACGGTGAAAAGTGCCCTCGCTGAACTGTCATTCAGTTTAATTAGAGCGGTTTGTTGGCTCCCTCTGTGTGTGTGTGCCAGAAGTGGTGTGAAATTTAACACTTGAGATGATTATTCTGTTGCACTAATTGTACGTCACTCTGGATAACAAATCGGTTAAATGCCATGTAACACTAGGATCAGTCACACTTTGCAGATTCTATCACAAGATTATGTCTCATAATTGAACAGTTTTACTGCATACGCCTTGGTGGAGTCAAAGCACAACTGTATGAAAACAGAGGTGCGACTGTTTAATGCTGCGGTGAGACTTACAAACAGACAGTATACACTGTACATAGGTCATCAGACTGGACTGAACACAGTACCTGTGGTGTTGAGCAGTGATCCTTTGGGGTTCTGAAGAGACATGGTTTCAGATATTTCCCTGCAGGGGCACAAGGATAACTTTGTAATAACAACCACTTCACATCGTTAACGGACATCTGAGAGGCACATTAAACCAAAATTTCTTTACCTGATGTTTCTTTCCTCAAATTTGGTCCGACATTTCTGAATGATGTGGTCCACCAAGTCCGTCTCTGGAATCCGTTTCTCGGACTGTCTATCCTTCTCAAAGGATTTAACCTGAAAGTCAGAGAATGACTTAAACATGTGCTGCTATATAAAACCTTCCCATAATTCCTTCTAATCAAAACAGTTTGGAACACGCTGTGATCTCCATTGCTACTCCCCAGTGTTATTTGTTGTAAAATATGGTCTAGGCCAAGTGTATGTAAATTGGATTTCAGATATATTCTGCACAATACTTTGCTTTGCTGCACTGTAAGGCTGGGTTACCTTCACATAGTTGCCCTCCTTGTCAGATACCAAGGCCATGCAGGTGATGCCGGCCAACCTGCAGTGGTCCAATAACGTCTCCTGAGACTGGAATGACAAAAAGCTAAATTACTCAGATACACTTTGAGTGGTAGTTTAAGTAAGTTGAACTAGGCATCCATTAAAAAAATGACTACAACTACAAACACTCATTTTCAGAACATGCGACACACATGAACCGCTGACTGCTAGGTCTCTGTTGCACTGGATTGATGGTGAACTTTCCACAGATTTCAGCGGTGGGGTTTCAGGATGTTTATATCAATTACTTACTAAAAGAATCACTAGCCAAATTTGACAACATTACAGGAATTTCGTAATTAAAACGTTACAGTTACCCAGTTCACACTGTGACTGATGTGGTTGCTGAAACTATGTGGCTCATTCTGAGGCAACACTAGATTCGTGACCGCAAGAATTCCTCTGCAGCAGCAGTCAGTCAGTCAGTTTAAGTGGAGTTTTGCTTGGAACGAGAAGAGTGTGCGCTATGCCGGCACTTATGACTGAAACCTATGTGTATTCAGGTACTGCATTCAACCATGATAGCGTGTATATATGCATATGTGTGTGTGTCAACCCAATTTAGTTTCATTGAGCTAACACTGTTGCAAACAAACAAACCCTTAAGTGTACCGCAAGCGTGTGTATGTATGTCACTTTGTCTCGCCATCATGCAAACTTCCTCTTCTTTCGCAACTTTCTCATTGACAGAACAAATCAAGTCAAAGGTAAGCAATCGCCTGGAGGCAGATGGGCAACTCTGGGCCATATGCCTTCGCATGTGGAAGGGGTTTGCCATATTTGGCTAATAAAAGCTTAAAGAGTGGAACTGTCTCCTTCTGAGGATGAATTAAAGCTGCAGATTTAGACTGTTAAGAGGCCAGCATGTGAAAGGTGTTAACAAAAGTCTAGTGACGGAGAGCGAAGGGTGAGAAGATCTGAATAAGGTGTTTCTCAGCATCTCGCCACTTGTCAGAGCATCGGCACGCATACATAATCAACAAAAACACACACAAACACACTTGACAATTTGGAATGTATTCCACTTGTTTCCAGCCAAACCCAAACTTTCCTAATTGCTTCTAAGGGGAAATAAAGATGGCCAATTACCTATTTCCTCTGCTAGTACAAAAGACAATGAAGACCATTAAAACATAACAATAGGTTATAAACAATAAAAGAGAAAAAAACAAAACACGAGGAGCATTAAAATGTGGATACAGTGCTGTGCCAGGGAGGGCGTTTACACCAAAACACAAACACAGGGCTGAGATGGGTTTGTCACATAAACATGAAGAATGTGACAGAGGCATGACATCAGGAGTTTTGGACCAGAAGATAAATAACTTCACTGTGAGGGGACAGGTCTCAGCTTGGATGTTGTCCAATCACAGTACAGTTTTCTCTAACAAGAGCTTATCAAAAAACCACTGGAAACATGTGTAACAGATGACTCTATTGACTCTATTGTATTGTCTCTATATGTCGAGTAAACCTCTCTCATAAGCAACCACAAAGCGCAGCTCATTCTCTGGGATGTTTACTATTTCTGATCCTGTTATGATAAGTCTGTAACTGACAGATAAGGGGCATTTTCCAAACGGGTGGGGGAGGAACGTAAGTCAGTTGTTGCCCTCTGTAGGACGGATGAGGTTACAACAAGACATGAAGTACAGGAAATCACCCATTTTACACAATTGCTGATTCACTTTGTCTATTTAAGGATCTACAAACAAATGTGGTGGAGAGTTTAGACGCACAACAACATGAGGGTTGAAGTCCAAAACGGATCAGTGGATGAACACAAACTCAAATAAATTCATCGGCCTGCTTAAACTTCTACATGTGCAGTGTTGTTCTCAGATTTCTTCCTATCTTAGGTCCGGAAGCAACAGAAAGGGAGTGACTTACTGAGGAGTGGACTCTGCTTCCTTTAGCTAAGATATATTTAGGCTTGGGTCTTAACTCTTCTGAGTACTTGTTATGCATTTTTTTTACATTTGCAATGATGCTTTCTTGGCTTTGAAGGTTTTTTTTAATCAGTGTAACTGCCTGGTAAAATCAAGATTGAATATAAATAAAGACCTAGTTACCCACAAATGTAGCACCATTTATGTTCTTGGACAAAAATATTAAAAACTTATGAGATGCTTTCAAGCCTTTGTGGCATACTTGGTTCTCATGATGAACTTCATACATATAAAAAAAAAAAGCCATGACAGTCATTTATAACATGCAGGTGTGTATGATCATATGTGTATAATCTGAAATTTCCACTGAAAACCAATTTCAACAGTTAATGTTCTGTTTCAACTGCCAGATCACAACTGAAAACCCAATTTAAAGGTGACATATTATACACATTTCCAGTTTCATATTTGTATTCTGGGGTTTTACTGGAATATCTTTGCATGATTCACAGTTCAAAACTCCTTATTTATCTTATTCTGGCTCAGCCTCTGTCTGAAACAGGCCGTTTGTCTCTCATGGTTCCTCAGGCTATGTAAACAAACAGTAGAAGTAGCATTTCACTTCTTTTTCTCTTTCTTTACTCGAAATGGAAACTTCTCAAATGCATCCATACATGTTCGAGCTGGAATCTGATCCGAAATATGGGAGTGGACAACGTTAACAACATAGCGACACAGGCTATAGAACGGCAGGTCATTTGTGGGCATGTGCAACCAATCTGATGTCATCACAAAGAGGAAGTAGAGGTAACTTTGCAAATGGAGCATTCAGATCAAACTGAAGCCTGAGCTTTTGACTTTCAAGAAGCATTTTACTTTGATCATGTTTAACATAGAAGTCTGACATCATAACTGTATAAAAATAACAGAAAAACACAAAAAGCATGATATGTTCCCTTTAGATCAAGCCACTGGTTTCTGAGATTTCAAAAGTGATCCTTAAACCCCGGCCACAGTAAAAACATTCAGGTATAAATGCAACTCTATCAGGCAGGCTGCTGACCTGTGAGACATCATAAGCAATGTCTGCTGAGACGCCATTGCTCCACAGCTTCTGGACGACAGTGATGGCCCTGGACATTGATGAATGCCCCACTGGGACCACCAGCACATCACAGGAGCTCACTGGTGGCTGATAGAAAGAGCAGAGATGATCAGACTATTTCTGCCAAGCGACAATGTGAAAAAAACATTAGTCAAACAATAGGAGATGCAAATACATTTTTACCTTGTACTAAATAATCCCCTAATGTATAATTTCAAGGCTTCTGTCTGTATTTAGATTTACATGAAGTGTTCTGGGCACATCATTTTGCATTATGAATCTAAAATATAGGAAATAATGCACCTCCAAAAATAACTGCATAGCATCAAGAGTCACAGTGATCATAGTTATTAACATGTTTCTAAAAGTGGCTGTGTGGCGGCCGACTACTGTAATAAGGCATCATTAAATATGAAAGTCTGTCTGCTGCTCCTTCATTACAATAATTAGGAATGTCAGATCCCAGTGTGTGTGTGTGTGTGTGTGTGTGTGTGTGTATCTCACTGGCTCCTCCATGCTGGCCATGGCAGCACAGACTTTGTCCAGAGCCACACTGGCCCCAACTGCAGAGGGGACTGGCACTGTGGAAGCTGGCCCTCGAAAATCCAAGATCTAGCAACACAGAGAACAAACTACATAAAGGTACCATGTAGACTGCATCACCAGCCATGCATCATATGGAATTAATGAAATACAGACAGGAGCGCTGGGGATTTGGGATGGAAAAAATGTGGTTCACATACTAGCATATGTGGAAGAAAATCTTGTGCCCACATTTTTAAAGTAACGGCTGTAGATTTTGTTCATGACTTCAACCAGTTTATTTATTGGTTTTTATATGTGGAATGAGAGGGATGAAGCTCTACAGTAAAACCCACCAAGTGATCGTAGCGTCCTCCAGCGGCCACGATATCGGGTACGGTTCGTTTGCGCTTCCTGATGAAGGCCACAAACTGAAAGATGACCCCGGAGTGGTGCTGCACCTTGTACACTAAACCTAAGTTGACCACCACCTAAAAAGAGGATACATCTGTATTAAAAAGGGGGAAAACATGCACAGATGCTCCACTTTTACCTTTCATTTTACAAGGAAATGTTGACAGCTCTACATCATCATTGCTCTAGAGAATCCAAATCACCTGCAGTTTCACTCCTAGTCTGCGCAACAGCATCGTCAGCTCCTCCAGGTCCTTGAGACCCTGCTTGGCCAGCTGTGTGACGGCGGTCTTCTGTTTGGTGAGTGATGTCAGCAGTGGCGCCAAGTCCTGCAGATCCCCTTTCTGTTCTATGTACTTATATAATGTCTGCAACTGGATGCAAAAGAGGAGAGATCTTCATGTTTACGAGCGAGTACAAGTGTGCTGCTGCTGCTGCAAGACTGATTATTTTTACAGAAGGTTCATACATCCAGTGGACACTTACACTGTTGGTTGACAGTGAAAAATTGCAGAACTTTGCCTCCACCTCACGTTTGGTCAGCTTTTCACTCTGGGGAGAATACAGAGCCAGAAAAGGCCATACAAATGTTATCTCTGCTATATTTGGGAATAAATCTTCTGTATATATTCATACCAGGATATACCAGCAACAGACACGCAATGTGGATAACATCTGTGATGCACATGTGACCTGCACTGACCATGGCGTCGCACAGTATGTTTGAGGCCTGGCTCAGTTTGTCCTCAGGGACTCCGCTGTGGAGCAGGATGGCCTTCAACAAGCTGGTGTGGTTCAGGTAAATGTTATAGTTCCTTTCCTGTGGTCGCAAAAAAAAAAACACGCAAACACACCTTTAACCCTCTGGGCTGCAATTACAGTCAAAAGCAAGAGCACTACTGTACAATGAGTGCCTCAGTGAATAATGACTGTTGTGTCCGGCTGCCCTCTCATTCTGTCTGACTCACATATTCTTAAAAGCTTTCACACAAAGAGCTGGGTGGTGGAGAGGATCAGAAACAGGATCTATGAGGGATCAGGCACAGGCCAAACCCTAAGTTGACTGGGTTCATGTGACATGCAAGGAGAGCTGCGACTGGAGACTGACGCAGCACTGGGATGTGTGGACAGGAAATGGACTGTACCGGGAGGGAGGACAGGAAGTGGACAGAGCTGCACAAAACAGATTTACTATGTAAATAATAAATACCATGTAAATCTGTCAGGCTTACACATACTTTGGTATGTCAGGAATGTGAGTGGGAAGTAAAAGGGGAAAAACAACATCAGTACAGGTTGTGAAGACGGCATCCCGAGGAAAATAAAAGGACAATGAGGCCTCCGGCCAGTCAACACACTGTTCGGACTGAATGTGTCACTTGAGTGGATTATTTAAAATACAGGCAGTTTATGTGTGTAACCTGAAGTGCCGGGAATTCCTGGACTATTTCAGAGATGGTGTAAATGGTCTCAGCATCCGGGAGCAGACTGTTGGTGACGGGTGTGATGATGTCAAAGGCGCACTCCAGAAGCTCCCTTGGGTGCGCGCGATCCAGTTTCCTGGGTCGAAACACGCGCTCGATGCTGTACCTTAGGAAAGATGAAGAGAAACATAAACACGCTCGTCTTTGAGAGTACAAGCAGGAATGCTCGTGTGTGTTTATTGTCAATATGAATGTCAGTTTTCTCAAGAGATACAGAAAATTTATCTTTCTGCTGGTTCAGAAAAAGGACTGTACATACCATGATGGTCTTGGTATGTACTAAACGGTCCTAAATACACTCACACAACTGTAGCAAATTTACTTCACAGTGTTTATGTTCAAGATAGTCAAAACAGCACAGAGGTGATGAGTACTGTAGCTAATTTGACTAGCCTGCATAACGAGGAGAACTCCTTGTTTAACTTTCTCTAACATGAAGACAATGATGGAACCCTGTGGCTCATCACCGAGTTCATGACTGAGCCTACATATGGAAAAAGTCTTTTAAGTAAAAAGAAAAACACACAGAAAGGTAATTTGAAAAACCATTTTGTACTTACAATGATCATTATTATTACTGGTGTATAATTTACAAAGGATTACTGGTGTAAAGATGTGTTAAATCTTTCAACTTTACCTCTTCAGATGTGTTATATTACTGCGAGCCACAAATCTTGCGAACGCCATCTAAAGTGAAGAGAGAGTTGAGACATTGGGTGCACTTGTATAATGACAGTGAAGTCAGTGCATACCAGCCTGTAATCAATCACAGTGTAGAAACAACCATTTAGTCCTCAGGGTTTCCTGAGGTAGCAGGATCTTAAGGCGGCTGCTGATTGCAGCCTCACACTATGTGTGTGTTTGCGTGTGCTGATGCAAATAGTTGTATAATTAGTGTTGGTGTGCAAGTGCGGACATGCACACCCATATGTGTTATGTGTGTGCGTGTGCTGTGCTCACGCGAAGGTCAAAGGGCAGTGTAACCAGCATTCCGCTGTGATCCATGAAGCAGGCCGGCTCGCTGCCCTCATACAGCTTCCTGTTTCTGGGAAGGAGCAGCGGCGTCTGGAATCGCACCGCACCTGATGACAAACATCATGTATAACATCTGCATAAGATAACATAACCCTCACCCTGAAAGAACTGATGCATGTGAGCAGATACAAACTGAGTATAACCAAATAAGTACAGCTGGATATCATCAGCAGTGTGTACAAAAATAACACAAGCACCTGCACTGAGTCTGTGCCTCCCCAACAGTGAACTTATTGTTTAGCAGCCGCTCACTGAAGCAGATGTTGGGGTCCCTTAAAACGGTCTTGCGGCGTGTCAGAAGACCAAGTGGGATGCAGTGAAGAGTCACGTGCACACGCAATAAACAAGCGTAGTGTACTCACCATGCTTCTTGAAGATCCTGGTGATTGTTTCATACACATGCTGCTGCAATTTGGCACTGCTGAAGCTGAAGCTGCCCTGGAGGGAGACCAAACAAACAACCTCTGTTAGGGATCAGGAGACACCGGTTAAGCACTCTCAGGCCTTCTACTTCTCTGCATAGACCAGATGAGTGAAGTAGCCCATAAGAAACAGAGGGGTTGGTGCCGCCAATTATATGTCTGCAGTGACATCTAAAGGTAGAGAGGAGAATGATTTTCTAAGATTGGTACCCAATCGACGACAGAATTGAGATTACTGAGCCTCACAAAACATGTTGAGTTTGCGCTTTAACAAGAATTCATTTATTTTTCTTGTGCTCTCATGTTCTTGGGGTGCACCATACTTTTCTCATCAGAACAAATGAAGAAGATATTGCTGTGGCGGGCTCTCACCTGTGTTTGTAACATCAAAAGCACATTTAATAAATTAAATTCCAGTCAAATTCAAGTGTAACCCTACATTTTAAAGGACAATCACCTGACCATGGCTTCTGGTTTTGGGTCTGATATAGTATACAAGTATAGCAGAAGCAAGCAAGCAGAAGCCCTACCTTGTGTAGGTCTATGTCGTAGGTGAAATCTATGACCGGTGTAGTGTTCTGAGCAAACAGCTGGCCCACCATGGTGCGGTAAGCCTTGCCGTTGATATTGGCCATGGTGTGCTGCAGCACCTCGTGCAGCTCTGACTCCTCCATCTGGGGTGGAGGCAGCAGTTCACTCTTCAGCAGCTCCTGGGCAGTGGGCCGCAGGGCAGGGTCATGAATCAGCAGCCACTCTATCACCTTCCTCTGAAATGAGTTACAGACACAAAGAAAAGACAATCATCAGGTTTTTTATTGTTAGATTGTGGATTTATGACAAGAAGGAAGAACGTTGACAGCAAATGCTACGTCCTTACCTGTGTTCCTTGCTCATACGCAGTAAAGTCCTCAGGGAAGCAGATGGGCTCCTGTAGTGTGAAATGAGGTAAGTAACAAACTAGTTTTAAAGCCCCTCACAACCAAAACTACTTAACACGTTTATTCCCAGTCCTGAACATGGACATACCACACGTAGCTGGCCTAGGACAGAGATGCGCTCGGACCCGGTGGTCATCGGCCGGTAGGACATCTCAAACAGGATGATGCCCAGACTAAACAGGTCAACTTTCTGAGGACAGACAAAGGAGAACGATGAATATGAGGCACTAAAAAAACTCACCCAAGAATTCAAACTTCAAACAAAAGTCACACAGAGTCAACTGCACAAGGTTTAATAATATTTGGCCAGATAACTCTATGGATATCAAGTGAGGCAGAGTAGAAAAAAACTGAAATCTTACTTGGTTGTAGGAGGCTTTGGTATTTCCTTGAACTTCTGGACTGACATAGAGGGCAGTACCAACCATGCCCGTCATGTTACCTGGCATTAACAGGGATGGAAAAGAACACAACGTGTCAGGGAGGTGCATAAATATTAGAAAAAACAGAGTTACACAGTGTGAATATATTTTAACTCTCTGCACCTGTTGGGTCCAGTTTGGGAATCGCTCCAGGGACGCTCTCCTCCACTTCAAATTTACCTGCAGCCTGAGAACAGTTTGTTCACAGATTCATAATATCTTGATTACTGGCTTCATACATCTTTATGTAGCTGCAAAAGCTACAGTTGAACAACTATTAAGCAAAGAAATAAGACACAGCTACGCAGTTTCAATACTTCACATAAAATCCTTTACATTAACACCACACCACAAGCAGCCTGCCAGCAGGGTGAAGCAGTTAACTGCTTGCTGACAGTAATGCATACCACATTAGCAGGATGGTCTGTAGCCAAGCCAAAGTCTCCAATCTTCACATGGTCCTGCGAGTCGAGGAAAATGTTGACAGGCTTCAAGTCCCTGTGAATCATCCCCTAAAGGAGAGGAGGCATCTGCTCAGTTATGGGTGATTGAAAACATGGCCTCATTCCCATTAATGTTACTGCTATGCTATACAAAAAGCAATAGAAATTGAAGCATGAATAAAACATGGCTAAAACTGGTGATCCTTGCTGTTCTGGGATATTTCAGTAACAGATGGGTTTTTTGTTTTTTTTTTAAAGGAGGGTGGAAACTGAAATACATAAACAGACAGATAAACACCTGCTCGTGGATGTAAGCAAGGCCGTCTAGGATTTCCCTGAAGAGCCTCCATAATCGATTCTGGTCCTGATGCAGGCCATGGTCTATTGTGTCTCTTAAAGTGCTCTTTTCACAGTATTCCATCTGTCAGGAACAGTAAATGTGTTAGACGAAAGGCAGTGACCTCTAGTGGTACAAATGGGGGATTGAGATGAAGATGAAGCTTACTTGTATGTACAAGTAATGTGCTATGAGGATTGGTCGTTCTGAGTCTGTGCTCTCCGTTGTGTCCGTCACCGGCCTTTTGATAGGCTCAACCTGCGGAAAGACACACAAGTCATTTGATACACTGAGCCAGACACTAACAAACAATTGGACAAATAATGAAGCAGAAATATTCAAACCTGTGACATCTCTTCTATGCTTTCATCGCCATTGTCAAAGATGATGTCACTCCTCGAGTCACTATCTGATGGCCTGAATGACAAAAAAAAGTGTCACGTATCAAGAGTTTGTGCAGTCTTACTTGAGTTACTGCACATTAAAAAAAGACTTACAGAAAAGAGGCACCAAACACATCTTCTTCATCATCATCATCATCCTCATCATCGTCCTCATCATCACTTGATTGGTGTCCACTACACTTGGCGCTGGAGGACCTCTCAATGGAGGTGGACCATTCCACTGAGCTAGACAGGGCCGGAGGCGGCGCCATGGCCTCCACGTTGTCGAGGAGGCCCAGTTCGTTGAGGCGCTGAGGAGGATCTCTGCCCCGAGGCGGCTTGTCGGCTGTGCTTTGAGTCTCTGAGCTGTCTGTATTGCTAAGCACCCCTGCAGAGGAGATCTCATTGCGCTCGATCCACGCGTTATAGTAGCGCACGATATTCTCATGGTTGAGGCGCGAGAGCAGTGTCACCTCGCCTTTGATCCGTCTGAACTGCTTACTGGCTGGGTTGACCTGGATGCGCTTCACAGCATAGTAGCAACCATCTAGTTTGTTCTGAACCTGGAGATGAAAGAGAGGGAATCGTGGAAGAGACATAGAACCACAAGGAGCTAGGTTGTGATTTCTATGTGTTAAAAAAAAAACACAAATACAATGCATACCTTAATCACAGCACCAAAGGCTCCTTTCCCCAGAAGCTGGAGTTCCTCAAACTCATCTAAGTAGCGAGAGAACTGTCTCTGCACCCCGGAGCTGAACGGAGCACTTAGGATGTGGCTTCTTGGGATGACCGAAGATGCAAAATCCTCAGCAAGATCTGAGAGAGGACAAAAAGTATGAGACGCTACTGTGGACTGGCTTAGAGGGGATTTTTACCTGGAACATCTCATAAGATCTCTCTCATTTATCTATTTTCTCTGTGTGTTCTCACTGCTTTGTAGAACAATATGACATTACAGATTTGGGGGTGGTATCAACTCCTTCACTGTAATTGTATATATGGCCCTTTATATGACTGTTAATTGAATATCTTCAGATTTTGGACAGTTGTTTGGGCTTAATAAGCAATTTAAAGACATCACCTTGGACTCCGAGAAACTGTGAAATATATATATTTTTTTTTTGACATTTTGAACATCAAATGATTAATAGAAAGATGTTTTTGTAGAAACCTCTACCTCACATCTTAGTTTGATGACTCAATTATAGGATATGTAGAATACTTTAAGTCCCCCTCCACTCAAAAATGTGTTTTTCTTCTTGTTCCTACAGTTGGATGTTTGAGCTTCTCTGTGCAGAATGATGTATGTACAGAGTTTGATACTAGAAGACTGTTTTCACATTCATCTGCTGATAGTGGAAATTTTCTCTGTGCTCCCTAAAAATCCGATTTTAAGCGGCGTAGGCCTACGAGCATGATTTGTGACATCACAAATAGTCTGGAAGCCAATTCTGGTCCAATATGTTACTTACAGAAGTGTGATGTGGAAACTTGAAGCCTCCATTGCACAAACTCTGAGAACAAACTTTACAGTGAAGTAGGAGACATCTCGTCTCCACCAGTTAAACCTCCGAAATGAACATTATTTGCATATTTCTAGATTCTGGATTTTTTAATGTGGGAAAAGGAACAGATGTCATTTTAGAGATAATTTAAGATAGTTTAACTTTTTTGTGTAATAACCATATCAGACACAAATTATTATTGAAAGTAGAGTATTTTATATACATCTTAAAACATGTCTGGAGGGGATCTATCAGTGGTTTTGCTGTGCTGGATTTTCAAAGGTGTTTCTAATATTTTGTCCACCTTCATTTATATATGGTATACTGTATGTAGGTGTGTATCACCTTCTGGGCTGGCATCTGGGTACTGTGGCAGGTTTTTAGGTGATGGAGGCTTGAGGAAGGGGTGGTCCAAGAGCTGCTGTGTTGTCCAGCGTTCAACATCATTCAGGCATACACACCTACAACACAAAACACACAACAGATGGTTCCACTGTAGATTAATCTCTGACAATGAGCTAGAACAATCTAGTCTATTGTGTAAATCGACATTGTGCTAGTGGTCTGCTGACAACAAAAAGCAGACTTATAGAGAGCAAAGAAAAGGTCTGAATAATCGATATTTACCCACCAATGTAGTTAGTTGGAAATCTTTGTTAGAATGGAGTTCATGTATATTAACAACTTAATCTGACAACCACATTTACTGCACTGCCAAATCATTTAAAACTGTCTACATGTCCTAAAGGAACCACCAGTGTTTTTGCATGTTTAGCCAATTTACTACAAAGCACATATGCTTAACATTAGTTAGCACTTCTTTATTGAATATGATCAATCTGTCTTTAGTAACAGGCTATGTATCAGAGTCCTTTAAAGTAGCTGTAATTAAACCTCTTCTTAAAAAGCCTAATTCAGGCCTTTTAGCCAACTATAGACCTATATCTAACCTTCCCTTTCTCTCTAAGATCCTTGAGAAAGCAGTCGCCAATCAGTTGTGTGAATTTCTACATAACAATAGTTCATTTGAGGATTTCCAGTCAGGATTTAGAGCGCATCACAGCACAGAGACAGCACTGGTGAAGGTTACAAATGACCTCCTAACTGCATCAGACAAAGGACTTCTCTCTGTACTTGTCTTGCTAGATCTTTGTGCTGCATTCGACACAACTGATCATCACATCCTATTACAGAGACTAGAACATTTAATTGGCATTAAAGGAACTGCATTAAGCTGGTTTGAGTCAGCAGGTAGTTCCGGGTCTGAAAAGGGAAGCCAATGCACAAGTGCCTTAAACCTGCCTGGTCATCAGGGGGGTGACTACACTGGCTGCAAAAAGAAGTCCAATTGTATAGAAGTCTATGGGGAAATGACCCTACTTCTCACTTGATTTATTACCTCAATAAAGTTTCACAATGAGTTTATGTTCTCAATCGCTAGTTTCAAGTCTTCTTCAATACAGCATGATGTTCATTTTGTAAATTATGGTCCCATTTAATTTAAATTTGACGATAAAGCAGGGTATGCTTTAGGGCTTGGCCACATTGTGATTGACAAGTTGCTACCATGGCAACAACATTGGTTAGGTAACGTAAACATGGCGGAACACCAGATTCACAGAGTACAAGTGTAGCTCAGGTCGCCGCTATTTCAGTGTGTTTTAAGTTCATGAAAGTTAATAGTTACATTTTGGTCTCCTAAAAAAGTCTTGTTCAGCATTTGGTTGTACTAAATGACCCTCTATGGAGTCAAATGTTCAGTTTTTCCAGTAAGTACATTTTGTTTTAATGGTTTTAAGCCTGTTTTTCACTAGCACAATTTAGCATTAGCATTATCACAATTGACCATAGACTGCAAATGCACCATGCTAACCATGCTAGCAGCTAGCATTAGGGTTAGCTCCACTCTCTCATCCAAATATGCCAAACATGAGGCTTCAAAATATAAATCCACAAACCAATAGGTAACGTCACGATGGCTACATCCATTATTTTTATCTACATACAGTCTATGGTTTAAGTCCTATTTATCAGATCAATTTCAGTTTGTACATGTTAACGATGAATCCTCCATGCACACAAAAGTTAGACATGGAGTTCCACGAGGTTCTGTGCTTGGACCAACAGTATTCACCTTACATATGCTTCCTTTAGGTAATATTATTAGGAAACACTCCATATTTTCACTGTTATGCAGACAACACCCAATTATATTTATTGATGCAGCCAGATGAACCAATCGGTTAACCAAACTAAGGACATAAAGACCTGGATGACCTGCAATCTTCTGCTACTAAACTCAGACAAAACTGAAGTTATTGTGCTTGGCCCTAAACACCTTAGAAACACATCATCTAATGATATAGCTACTCTAGATGGAATTACCCTGGCCTCCAGCACCACCGTAAGGAATGTGGGAGTTACCTTTGATCAGGATATGTCCTTCAACTCCCACATAAAATAAATTTCAAGGATTGCTTTTTTTATCTACGTAACATTGCAAAAATCAGGCAAATCCTGTCTCAAAAAGATGCTAGTCCACCCATTTGCTACTTCTACACTGGATTATTGCAATTCCTTATCAGGCTGCCCCAACAAGTCTCTAAAGACTCTCCAGCTGTTCCAGAATGCTGCTGCACATGTACTGACAAAAAATAGAAAAAGAGATGATATTTCTTTTTAGCTTCCCTGCACTGGCTCCCTGTGAAAATCAGAATAGAATTTAAAATCCTTCTCCTCACCTATATATGATCAGGCACCATCATATCTTGAAGAGCTCAGAGAACCATATTACCCAATTAGAACACTGTGCTCCCAGAATGCAGGCTTACTTGTGGTTCCTAGTGTCTCTAAAAGTAGAATGGGAGGCAGAGCCTTCAGCTATCAGGCTCCTCTCCTGTGGAACCATCTTCCAGTTTGGGTCCGGGAGGCAGACACCCTCTCTAAGTTTAAGAGTGGACTAAAAATGTTCCTTTTTGATAAAGCTTACAGTTAGGGCCGGCCCAGGCGGGCCTTGAACCAACATCTAGTTATGCTACTATAGGCCTAGACTGCTGGGGGCCTTCCCATGATGCACTGAGCTCCTCTCTCCTCTTCCCCCTCTCCATCTGTACACATTCATGTACCATTAATACATGTTACTAACATCCTCCCCGTAGTTTTGATATTTCTCATCTCGCAGGAGAATTTCAGCTGCAGACCGACTGCTGCCCAGCTTGACGCCCACCACTGCTGCTATCATTACTCATTTTTGCCCACTGCTACCTCTAATATTAGTCATATTTCTATTATTATTATTGTTGTTATTGTTATTATTGTTGTTGCTGTGCTTCTCTGTATCTCTCTCCCCTCTTCCCCCTCTCTCAACCTGGTCAAGACAGATGGCTGTTCACCGAGAGCCCAGTTCTGTTCAAAGTCTCTTCCCGCTAAATGAAGTTTTTCCTTGCTGCTGTTGCAAAGTGCTTGCTCATGGGGGAATGTTGGGTCTCTGTAAATTAAAGAGTACGGTCTAGACCTCCTGTATGTGAAAAGTGCCCTGCGATAACTTCTGTTGTGATTTGGCAATAAATAAATAAAATTGACTTGACTTGACATTACTGCCAACCACTTTCCAAGGCATAGTGTTCTAGAGTTTTGAATGTGTTTTTTTTCTTTCCAGGCAGTCAATGGTTTTCATTCATTTCTGTACAGTATAAAAATCTGTTTGGAGATATATGAAATTCACTTGAGTTTCCTGTTTTTCAATGAACTTCACATCTGCACATACACTTACATTACTATGTAACAACATAACTTTGTCAAGCAGCAGTGATGTCCACGTCAAATCTTAAAAAATCTATTTTTTAGAATGTAGTGAAATTAAAAGAAACCAATGCCAGAATACCAGAAACATTCCGTAAAACAAACATCTAAAACACTCCATATTTTAGGAAAATGATCATTGTTAAAGTATACATGATTTGTAGTGATATGTGTGAAAACATTGGTATGGTCCTGTAAGTAGCTTGTGGCATATAAATCCATACATACTTGTGGAGAAAGTCCTGGAAGTCAGCAGGCAGGCTTGTTGGCACCGTCACTGGATACTCCTTCACCTCATTGCCCTGACTGAGAGCCAGCAGCATCAGCCCCAGGTTCCAAACGTCCCCTTTTTTGCCCGTTTTGGTTGGCATCAGAGTATCCTCAGAGAAACGCACGTGGGCCTGCTCAAAAATGTCTTCTTTGCAGATATCAGCAAATCTCTTTGACAAGCTGTAATCAGTCAGACAAATGTTCCCCTCGGAGTCCACCAGCACGCTGGAGGCACTCAGCTGTTTGTGGACCACGGAGTTGGAGTGAAGGTAGTCAAGAACAGCCAGAAGCTGCGCCGTGTAATGGCAGAGTTTATCCAAAGGGACAGCAGTGTGGCTGATTAGGCTTTGGTTCAAATTGATCCCGGCCACATGTTCCACCAGCAAGTTAACCACAAGGCAGTCCTCCTTCTCACTGGAGCTCAGTGCCGTGTAGTGCACCAAGTTTGGGTGCTCCAGTCGCAAAAGGGAGTTGAACTCATTTTCTGCCCCATGGATCTACACAGGAATTCAATTGCAAGAAGTACTTTTAACCAAGAATATTGGACATGGCTTTCATAAGTATGAAATCAGAATTTACTGCTCTTTAAGATAAATAAATAAAGTCTTTATAATAATAATAATAATAATTGCTTCCTTCTCTACTTGCCTGCTTTTTACAGTTCTCAATCTTTCCTTTCTCCTGGCTGGTGAAGAACTTGCCCATCTTCTTGTTCCAGTGCAGCGACCACTCATAGATCACAGCAAATTCTCCTGAGTTTGCCTCAAATCCATAATAAACATTGCGGCTGAGCTTCTCGCTTACACCTGTCAGAATCATGAACACAGACAAAAAATGTACATGCAGCTTACTAAGGCCCAGTTAGGACCCAACAAGCATTGTCTCAAGAAATTCTCACCTAAGCTTTTCCCTCTGTGGACAACAAGTTCTCCAAAAGTGCTGCTGCTGAAGTGAAGAATCTCTTGTGAGCGTTGATTGTCTTCATTAACCGTGTCTCGTCTGGTGAAAGAAATAACACTGTAAGCATTATTACTTCATCTCTTTCACATGAGACGCATCTTACTGTTAGTGAAACAGTGCGTTGTGTACCTGTGGCGTGTATTCGAGGTAGTCCGACGGCGGTTACCAACTCCCTTCTTGGCTTCTGTTGGTTCAGGTGTAGCTACACCCGGGCTGGGTGGGCTCTTTCCTAACACGGAGCTAGAACAGATTGGTTGCTCCATACTCTCGAGTCGCTCCTGCAAATATTAGCATCACACAAAAGGTACATTACAACACCATTTTTTTCTGCATGGTATATATAATATACATTATGCAAGTTTTACTGCTTTTGTATGGAGGTGAGTAGAAATAGTGTGGCTCAAGCACCTGTTTGGCGATTTCCTTTTTTCTCTTTTCCTCTCGTTTCTCCTCCTCTCTTCTTTGGATTTCAGCCATGATTTCTTTTTCCTACAAGGATGAAAATATCTGTCATCTTTTTCTTCTACAACTGCCGTCAGTAGTTCAGTTATTTGAGGAAAAATGAACAGGGTACATGATTTGTCATATCCTCAGTATTTACAAATTTAGGCGAGTAGATAAGTCATTTCTCTCTCTCTTAGTTCTTTGAGAAAAAAGCACTTTGTAACAAAAGTATTTTAATCTGTATTTTTGTTTGAGATTTGATAAACTAAATTGTAGAATTTCTGGTGACTTGACTATATATAAATCCATTACTCAATAATTAGATGATAAGATACTTTATTGCTCCCACAAGAGGAAATTGAAAGTTATTTGTTCATTGTGGAAGGCCCTGCCAAATCACAATTACATAACCACACAACAGCCCCTGATAATCCAATGAATGGCTTTTTGTCTCTCTTTCTAACCATCTCCTCTTCCTGCTTGCGCCGTTGGTCCATCCTCTGCTGCTCCTCCAGGTCTCGTTTCTCCTGTTGTTTCCGCTGGTTCTTCAGCATCTCCTCATGGAAAGAGCGTGACGGAGGCTTGTTGTGCTCACTCAAGAAGCCCTGGATATGGTCTGCTAGCTCGTAAATCATCACCTAGGTGGAGGGGCATGTGCGCAAGTTAACAGAAGTCTGTGTAAAATGTTGTGTGTGTTTCTTTGCATGTGTGTGTGTGTGTGTCCACCCTCACCTCTCCACACCGCACCTCTGCCAGCTTGGTGAGTTCATTCCGAAGGTTCTGGAGGTTTTCGTTTGAGAGACCTTTGGCATTCTTCAGCTCCAGCTCTGGAGGCCTGTCAGTGCCCAAAGATATTAGGTTACCAAGCACGAATAAACACTGAGGTGACATTTAGAGCTCCACACTGGATCTCTGTACTGATTGTGCCTGGATTACCATCAGGCACGTGGGGCAGTGTCCCTAGGGCCCTAAAAAGCCAAAACATCTTTCCAGTGATTTTCTAATCATGTGGGCTCATGCGGATAATTCAGAATGTACCGTTTTCAGGCTGTAAACAGATTATAAAATCATTTAATTGAAAAATCTCAGTATTCATTTAGTTGTGTGACAGAGCTTTTGTGCACTCTTGACTCATTTTCTTAAAGCTGTACTAGTGTATACAATGTGTTTCTGCAAGTTGTACAAAATGTGCTACTGGTTGTATATTAGATCCAAAGTTTGGAAACAAACTGTTTTGGGAACAATTCAGTCAAATCTCTAAAATCTTGAAAATGAACCAATGTTTGTAATATGAGTAATATGATATGGAGTTCTTACTGAGCTTGGTGGTACAGAGTGGAAATGCAGCTAACTGACAGTGAGACAGGTGGAGGTTTGGGGCAGTTGGGACCCATTAAAGTAGGATCATTTGTACAAGAACTTTGCCTGCATAAAATAATCTAATGTTGGAAAAATTCTGATTTGAAAGAAAACAACATTATGAGGCTGACCAGACATTCAATGCCAGCTTTCAGTACTTTCAGACAGTTGTTAATTATTCTTGCTACAGACTTATTTCAATCACAACCAGAAAAGTAGCCCAACTCTAAGACACTTGACTGTCTGAAATATTTATCACCTTTTCCTTTTTCTCATGACATTTTTATGGGTTTTGCCAATTAGTAGATTAGGTTAGATTATTATATTAGATTACACTTTATTGAAAGATTCTTTTGAAGTCTTATGTCACAAGACAACTCTGTTTTACATATACAAGGGTTTTGTTGTTGTTGTTTTTTTTTTAAAAATGGGGTTTTATGTTTCTGGTGTGAGTGTGAACTCTGTTTGGAAACTATAACTGTGAATGATTTCATATTCATAGATTCTCATTCATAGAAAGGCTTTTATTTAATTGTTACCACACTGTTTTATTTCCAGCATGTCTTATTTATTTTATTACTACTGTTAACTTACTTAAAGATCACCTCCAGACATGTATTAAAAAATATAAAAAGACTCTTTTTGGAACAATACAGAGTCTATGAATATGCAAATATCTTTCATTTTAAAAGTTTACTACTTCACATAAGGTGTCTCCTCCTTCACTGTAAAGTCCATTCTCAGTGTTTGTGCAATGGAGGCTTCAAGTGTCCACATCACAGTTGTGTAAATTGAATACTGGACCAGGATTGGCTCCAAACTACTTGTGATGTCACAAATCACTTTCATTGGCCCCAGGCCCCCAGGAAGCGCACCAGGCTTTGAAGCCAATTTGACATTGTGGCCAAACCGTGTAATTACAACTTCTGGGTCCAACAGGGGCCTAAAAAGCATTTTTCCTGCACACAATCATGGGAAAATGAACGGCTGTAAAACAGTGGATACATTTTTCTGAGCATCACAACCTGCGAAAAATGACTCATTTCACTATCAGAATTTGGTCCATTCAGTTCGATAACAGTTGGAAAGTCTAGAAGAGCCGCATGATTGAATTATTTTATCCCAATTCAAGTTAGTGGAGGGCTAAACCAGAAGTTAGCCAGCTTGGCCAGCAGAAGTCTCTGGTGCGCATGCATTTGGGAGGCAGGATTAAAGGAAACTAGTGTGCTTGCTCGATGGGCCCCACAACACAGAAGATCATGCAGAAGCTGTGTGTAAGATCCAGGTAATTTTATACCCGGAGGAATAACTTTTTTGGCTTCCTGCAACACTGAGCAACTTTCATAGGAATGAACTGGCCCCGCCAAACAACACTGTATCTAGTTCTCTTAATACATTCATGGTAGGTCCGCCCCTTAAAATCTGATTTTTAATGAGCACAGAGGAACTTTCCACTTTCAGCAGATGAATGTGAAAACAGTCTTTCAGTGTCAAACTCTGCACAAACATCATTCTGCACTGTGAAGCTCAAACATCCAACTGAAGGAACAAGAAGAAAAAGATATTTTCGAGTGGAGGGGGCCTTTAAATGTGTTAACCATGTGAAGCACTTTGTAACTTCGTTTTGAAAACTGTTGTATAAATAAAGTTTACTATTATTATCTTCATGCTTGAGAGATGCAGTGACAACACAGGTAAGTACTCACACGTCCGGGTATGTGGGTGGGCATTTGACCTGCAAGTCCACAGTGGCGTAGCACTCCTGACCATTGCTCAGCCCGTTGGGTCGCAGGCAGAGGTGCACCTCTGGAGGCCTTTTAACCTGAAAAGAGCAGATCATTCCTCGATTTGGTTGGGGTGATCACTTCGGCTTATTCCAGGTAATATTAGTGATAACTTTTACCGTTACCCATCATTAGCTCACTCTGCTAACAAAACACCCAGCTACCTTCCACGGATCCTTATTCCTGAGATCCTGGAAATCATCTCCAAAGATAGATGCCAGAGCCTCTAGTTCATTTTCCTGCTGGACTGCGTAGTCGTCTGTCCCATCTGTTGGAGTGTGCTGACTGCTCATTCTTCTGCCTGGCTTCTACATGGCAGTCCCCCTCTGCTGTCACGCTCACAGCAGCGTCAGGCGAGAAGGAGGAAAAGGATCCGGTCTGCTCAGCACGCTGGTCCGCCGCCGCCCACTCCGCTGCTCGGTCTGTTTGTAAACTCAAACTTGAGCAGATATAGAGTTCACTGCGGTCAACTACTCAGTATTCACTAACTTATCACACACATACGGCCATGCACGCAACATACGACCACAACAATCTGTAACTCGCGCATGGCTGTTGCGAGCTGCGTCGCAGGTGAAACGTCATCACGTTGCGTTCACAAAAATGGCCTCAAGAGGGCAGTAAGTATACTAAATTGATGCTAAGAGAAGACAGTTTTCATTTGGAAATGTTGCATTAAAAGTAGCAATTCAACACCATAACCAGTGGATAATAACTAAATACATTTTCTCAAGTACTGTACTTAAGTAGAGTTTTGAGGTACTTGTACTTAACTTGAGTATTTCCATTTGATGCTACTTTATACTTCCACTCTACTACATTTCAGAGGGAAATATTGTACTTTCTACTCCACTACATTTATTAGACAGATTTAGTTAATTTTCATATGAAGATTTGACACAATGGATAATATAAGCTTTTAAAATACAACACATTGTTAAAGATAAAACGATGATGGTTTCCAACCTTTTTGGCTTTTGACGTCTTACAAAAAGCAGTGTGTAGTTGGGGTCACATTTCAGATGTCTATGAGTTGTTCACAGCTCCACCAAATTGTGACTTTTCCCTCTAAACTTCTCACATGATTTCATTTCAATAAATGTTCAAATGATCCAATATTTCACCAAAATTCAAAGATTAGAGAAAAAGTCCAAAAACTGAAAACAGATTTGTGTATCAGAACATTGTTTTTTCTTCTTTTCTCTCCCATTAATCATCTCACGACCCCTCAGATATATCTGGTGACCCTTTGGAGGGGTCAGATCCCTAGGTTGGGAACCACTAGACTAAACTAGCTGACTGTATAAAGTAGTCGAAACTAGCTCCACCTCCAGCAGCTACAACAGTAACATGCTGCTTACACACTGATGCTTCAGTATTAATAATCTAATGATGTCATATATAATATCAGTCAGAGGGATGAAACGAGTACTTTACTTAACTACATCAAGCTGATAATACTTATGTACTTTTACTTAAGTAGGATTTTTCATGCAGGACCTTTACTTGCAATGGAGTATTTTTACATTGCTGTATTGGTACTTTTACTTAAATAAAGGATCTGAATACTTCTTCCACCACTGACCATAACACAACATATTACTTGAGTAAATACATTAAAGTATTGTTTGTAAAATGTACTTGAATTATAAAAGGTAAAAGTCCTTCGTTATACTATTATATATCATATTATTTCATTATTACTACTAATATATTCATATAAAAGTAGCATTAGTAAACTGACACAGATGTTAAGTCAGGCTTAAAATGCAACATGATGTAGTGAAAGACACTACCTCTGTGACCACTTCTGTGTGCGTGTGTGTGTGCGTGTGTGTGTGTGTGTGTGTGTGTGTGTGTGTGTGTGTGTGTGTGTGTGTGTGTGTGTGTGTGTGTGTGTGTGTGTGTGTGTGTGTGTGCTTGGGATGACGGGAGTCACTAGGAACTGCTGCAGGACTTAGGTGAGCGTGCTAGATAAAGATTTTCAATAACTTGTGTAGGAAGTGACTGCTGACTTAAAAGCAGTAATGTTATGGACTTTAGGATATCAGAGTGGATAACACATATTAGACATACTGCAATATTAAATCAGACGTCTCAGTTGTATAACAGTGAGAAAACAGATGTATAGAAATTATGTTCCAAAAATGTGTTTTGTGGATTTTATTATAAAACCTTTCAATCTGTTATTAATTTATAATCTCCAAGCCTAAAACAAGATAACCCTGAGGACATTTTGAGGGGTATATAGGCTGAGTAGTACTCCATAACTAGTAAATTGGCCTTTATGTGTCAAATTGGTAGAAGTTACCTTTAATACTCTGTTACATTTTTTATCTAGAAAGCTTCAGAATTTAATAGTGAACACTATCTCTCACTGTTGCTTGAAAAAAAGCTTGATCATGAATCACACCTCCCTTTCTCATGTATCAAAACAAAACTAATCCAATCTATTAAAGTCTTCTTTGTCATCCAAATAGCTATGCGATGCTTCAGCTGCATCCAGCTCCTATCTGTGGAGAGGAAATACAGCTATAAATAAGAGGCTCTATCTAGCGGGGCTGGAGCCGAAGAATGCTCTCACATACCTCCAGCTGTGATATAACCTCACAGAACTGCCGTTTTACATCAGTCTTCCTTACTTGACAACCTGAATCAAAATATTTCCTTTATGGGCCAAGTAAAAAAACTTCACGAATGGTGTTCCCTGAGACCAGACCATATATGATATTTTCTTTGGGAAACGTGTTGTATGAATGAATAATAACTTGAATGTCCCTGCTGAGGTGAAAGTATTACCTCATAAGGTACAGTGTACATCAAGTAAAATATATGGTAAAGTGGGTGGCACAAATATGGAGCTCCTCTTTGCAAGCCAGTGACTCAGTAACCTCAGTGGCTGCTCATTACTGACTCCGTTTCTCACCATAACCCTACAAGGAGACAGCTGGGCCAATCAGGACAGAGCACTGACGCTGACAGGCCACTCAGAAAGCCAGATCAGAGACAGATCCCGGCTGGTATTACCATCAGCTGTTCCACACGTTGAGGAGGCTCAGTGCGCAAACCAGCAGCGTGGTTCACAGACATATACAAGGTTTTCATCTCCTTAACAAGACACCAGCGTCGCTGTCTTGACTGTGTCATCATAGTGGGCCTCCTAGGTGGCTGTGTGTGTAGTGAAGGGATATGAGAGGCGTGTCCCTACTTGCTGTAAAGTAGCACTTTATGGATCAGAATAACTGAAAATACAGTATTTTAAAACACTGGTTACATGATATTCTCACTAAGTCTTGGTTTTGATATGCATGTATAATTTCAGGACTATAAAGAAATTAACACATGCACGTACGCTGAAGGTATATTATATACATTTCATAAAATTCATGAAATATACACACATATTTGAAATGCAGATTACTCTTGTGTATGTTATTTTCAGAAATTGTTTTAATATATATGTTATATTAGTACATTAAATAATAAAATAAATGATCAGAATGGACACTTGAATGGATGCTTGATCTGATAAGGTCCCCCTCCTTCCTTTTTTGTTCAGACCTACCACAAGTACACCATAATGATATCTTTATGAACTTTTTATTCCCTACCAACATTTAATTTAAAGCCTGTCAGTCAAATGATTTCATTATAAAGCAGTCTCATCCTTCTATGTAAAACACACTTTCCTCGGGTTGTTGATTTTAGCTGGCAGCTCTTATTTGGACTTGTGTGAACTCTTAGCCCCACCCCTGGTCCCCAGACCTAGCCTGGGTCTTATTTAAGGGGCTCCTCTCACCCTCAGCCTTTGTCCCAGTGGAAGCATCCGTATACAAGTGCACCTTGGTGAGTACATTTCACATGCTTGTTTCATTGAGGAAATCTGTGTCATTTGTGTTATTAGCTTTATGAAGTCCAGTAGTTGTACTTTGAGCTGATGATACTTAGAGCATTAAATGGATGATGTGACTTCAGCTAAGTAATGGTTTTCACCATAAATGGAAGTTTATCCTGGATGGATTGTCTTGAGATGCAGAAATTAACACTGTAATAAGATAATGAGATGCGAGAAATATGGAAAGTTTTGTGGGAAAGCAAAGATAAGACTGTATACTTTCTCATTCAAGTGAATGGGAAGGTGTGTCCAAACTTTTGACTGGTACTGTATATCTCTAATTTACTATATGGATGTATTACTGTACTTGGAATAGTGCACATAAGTTGTGAAGAGGTTTGCCAAATGTACTTATGCTACAATGAATGAAGTTAATTGGAAGCAGGGGCATGGAGCCATGTAGTAAAACAAAAGTGTCACAGGGTGGTGATAGATAGGTGCTGGCCTGGCTCTGACTGAGACTAGCTCTCACAGACCTGAAATAGCAGGAGATCCAAGTGTCACTTGTTTCACCCTGTTAAGCACAGCGGGGGTGCTCAGCTGAAAATAGATCGCAGGTCTCTCTGTTATGCCCCTTTTTGGTGCTACCTTAGTAGCTATGATGTCCCAGGAACAATCATAGCTGTAGAGATATGGTATCAGTAGTTGTACAACAAAGTTAGGACCAAAATAGCATCCAAAGGCATGTCTAATTAGTACTCTTGATAGCACCCATTGAGGTGGGTTGTATTAGTGTTTGCAAGTGATAATAACTATAGAACAGTTATGAGATAGTGCTGACAGGTCTACAAAGTCACACTGGAAGACACCTAATACATATATCAATCATACGAGTGATTGATTTATCATATCATAGACTTTCTAGATATAGCAGGTCGAGTCACTTCATCACATCATCAACCTCTTCAGTGATAAAGTGCCTGTGATTGTTCAATTATAGCAGGCCTTCATGCTATGCATCCTATGACAGGCAGTTTAGACAGCTGCCCCTAACACCCTGCCTAATCCTTCTCTCCTCCTTGTGCTTCCACACTGCCACTCCCACAAATTTTAGACCACCCCAGTAAAGCCTAATCATGTGTGACGACGATGAGACTACCGCCCTCGTGTGCGACAACGGCTCTGGCTTGGTCAAGGCTGGATTTGCCGGAGATGACGCTCCCCGTGCTGTCTTCCCCTCCATTGTTGGAAGGCCCCGCCACCAGGTACGCTTTAATTTGTCCACCATTGGTGCCCATTAAATATTATCTTGTGTGATAAGAGTTAAAAATTAAGAGTACCTTATTCCTATGTCTTATATTCCTCTCATGCTTCCTCTCTCAGGGTGTGATGGTGGGTATGGGTCAGAAGGACAGCTATGTAGGTGATGAGGCCCAGAGCAAGAGGGGTATCCTGACCCTGAAGTACCCCATCGAGCATGGCATCATCACCAACTGGGATGATATGGAGAAGGTGTGTGTGTGTTGACAGTGTTGACTCATTTACAACATTCATGGCAGCTGACCTACCACACCCTTGAGAATTCACAGGCTTGACACCATCATAAAAAGCTGCCTGTTTTTAGAATTGGTGCTTTATTTAGAACACCTTCTTGTTGTTTATTCAGCCAAGACTTGTCTCAGCCCTAACATCAGCTGTTCTTTTTCCCATCAGATCTGGCACCACACCTTTTACAATGAGCTGCGTGTGGCCCCCGAGGAGCACCCCACCCTGCTCACTGAAGCCCCCCTGAACCCTAAAGCCAACAGGGAGAAGATGACCCAGGTACTTTATAGTCACTGCTCTCCACCAGGTGTTTTAGTTGTTTTTGGTTTGAAAAAAAATCTTTGACATTCTGCCCACTTTTTCTTGCAGATCATGTTTGAGACCTTCAACGTTCCTGCCATGTATGTGGCCATTCAGGCTGTGCTGTCCCTGTACGCCTCTGGCCGTACCACTGGTTAGTACACTGCGGCTTTGTAACATGAACTTGATTTAGTCTGCAATTAGTTATGCAATGGCCTACCTAAAATTGTGCAGATCCAGTACTTACGTATGAAACTGAAGTGCGAGGGAGAAACACTGTTGTATATTCACACTCTAAGGGTGTGTGTCATCTGTAAAGATTCTTGTCTTGTTGTCAAGGAGAGGTGTTAATCTCTCTCAGGCAGGGTGTGTGCCCCGTGATGTTAGCAGCATTATATAGCTCATTATGTGACACATACTTGAAGAGGGCAGATTTTTATTTGGCTGCCAATACTCCCCTTCACAGGCATGTATAGCTGACTAATTGCAGGTCTTTTCTGCTCGCTAAAGGTATCGTGCTGGACTCTGGTGATGGTGTGACCCACAATGTGCCCATCTATGAGGGTTACGCACTGCCACACGCCATCATGCGTCTGGATCTGGCCGGTCGTGACCTGACCGACTACCTGATGAAGATCCTGACTGAGCGTGGCTACTCTTTCGTCACAACTGGTAAATCTATGTCATCATGGTTAATTAGTTTAATTTGTGTATGAGAGGTGCACTAGCGTTGTTTAACAATACTTGAACTTTCTGCTCCTCAGCTGAGCGTGAGATTGTGCGTGACATCAAGGAAAAGCTGTGCTATGTGGCTCTTGACTTTGAGAATGAGATGGCCACCGCTGCTTCTTCTTCCTCCCTGGAAAAGAGCTATGAGCTGCCCGATGGTCAGGTTATCACCATTGGTAACGAGCGTTTCCGTTGCCCAGAGACCCTGTTCCAGCCCTCTTTCATTGGTGAGTCATGCTCATCACTTTGTCAGCATGTTGCATTTGTTTTTTGGAGAATGTAAGACATCCAGTATTTTGTCTCTGTTACAAAACTTTTGTGCTTGTCGCGTTCCAGGCATGGAGTCTGCTGGTATCCATGAGACCGCCTACAACAGCATCATGAAATGTGATATTGACATCCGTAAGGACCTTTATGCCAACAATGTGCTGTCTGGCGGTACCACCATGTACCCTGGTATTGCTGACCGTATGCAGAAAGAGATTACAGCTCTGGCCCCAAGCACCATGAAGATCAAGGTGAGAGAACTGCAAAGGTTTTTAATTTTCAATTTGACTGGCAAAGTGACTAAACACTCAATAAAACTTGAATGTTGTTTATTCTCTGCCTAGATCATTGCTCCACCTGAGAGGAAGTACTCCGTCTGGATCGGTGGCTCCATCCTGGCTTCCTTGTCCACCTTCCAGCAGATGTGGATCAGCAAGCAGGAATACGATGAGGCCGGCCCCTCCATTGTCCACAGGAAATGCTTCTAAACACACAACCAACCTCCTTTGTCCATGCATTTGTACGTTGTTGTCTCCTGTATATATATGTTTATGTTCTGTTGTAATAAAGATAAGCCCTTGTGAGAGTATCTGTTGTACTGTGTTATTAAAGAATTTGCAGTGTGAGTAGGAAAAAATGGGGCATTTGAGCTGTACCTGGAAGTGATAATGCAAGGACCTGCTCCAAGAAGAAACTTCATAAGCTGGGAAAATTTTGTTGAGTAAACCCAGAACAAAAGATTAAAGTGGAGAAACGTGATTAGTGCAAGACAACAGTATCATTTTCAACCCCCATCCATTGGTTTCAGACATGTACAGTCCATGAAACAGTTGTTACAATCAACATAAAAAATGTTATGTTGCATGTTATTGTTATTCAGAAATAACATCACTGTAAAACATGCAATACTTAATGCAACTGATAAACATTCAACAAGAAGTCATTGCTTTAATCAAAAATTAAGCTAGTGTGCCAGAAAATAGATGTTGGTAGTCTCTTGTGTGTAGATATTGCCAGTTTTCAAAACTCACCCAGAGAGAAAAAGTTCTTTTCCACTGGTAGATTTCCTTAAACGTTCCTGTGGTCCTGTGGCTTACAGCAATGCAAATACACAGCATATTGAGGCACACTGTCATTAAGTATATCAGACCATGACAGTATAATATGTGCATATGCCACAGAGCCTGTGTATCATGTAAATCTGACTTTGCATTACATGTAATACATATCTTAAAGGATGATCAAGAATTTGCAGAAACAGTAATGGGACTTTCACGTAATGGTTGAAGACAGAAGTTTAAACAAAAACTGAACAAATAAGTCCATTTTCTTAATTTCCCCGTTCTCTAAGGTGCTAAAGATCACAACAAATAAAGATAGATAGATAAAGTAGTTACACCCATTAATAATATGAGCAGCGAAGGGCTTGAAGCCAAAGAAATTAGACCACTTTGTGTACAGAGGATCTGATGCAAGCCATCATGTCTTCATGGATGGGTATGTTGTGAAACACAGTGTTATTATCATTTATTTCATTTCATCAATTGCTTCATAGTAAGTAGTGTTGCAACAATTTCATCTCTTGGCCCTGGTACGTATTATGATTCACCGTGGTCTTTTTCTATTTTTTCAGTTCTCAAACAATGTTTTCAAAAGCCAGAGGACTGCATTTGTTTTACATTTAATGCCATATGCACACACACACACACACACACACACACACACACAGGCCATACATAATGTGCTATAAGTGCAGGCTCAGAGAAAATTCCAAGTAAAATCCAAGTATGTTTACACATACAAGGAATTTTACTCCTGTTCAGTGGCTTTTAGTGTACTTATACAGAATAACAACACAACAATCCTCAGAAACATACACAAGGAACGACTATATACAGGTGAAGCCGTTTCTGTGAACTGTAAACAGGATACTAACAGTGCAAAGAAGTGAAGAGTACACGGAGCGCTGAGATAAATATATAAAAACTTAATTAAATATGGGCGTTTACGCATCACAAGGTATGTAACACGTACAGATGAAGCTTTGTGTTTTTTCCCTTGAAAAGGTGAAGGTGCAATTGTTATTTAAACAGGGTCAGCCGGCAAAAAACAAAACTTTCGACTTAACGCTCATCTGGCCCAACAGAAACCGCCCCGCCCAGTGAGGCTGCCCTGGGTAATACAACACTCGCCCCTCATGAATGTTATTCGAACCGCTTCCAGCCAATCACAGCGTAGAGCGTATCTGGCCGCCGCAGTTTGAATGCTCTGCGGAAACAGCTTCGCAACCGACAGGAGGAGAGAACCGCTAGCACAATGCAGTTAGCTAGCTAATTAAGGAAATCCGGCGTAATTCAAACAGTTAGCTGTTTGAGAAGAGGTAAACGCTCATTTTAAGTTGTGTGACAATTTTGTTTTTGAGCGAGACTTGTTGGCTAGCTAACTGCATTGAAACTGAAGCATGAAGCTCGCTATTAGAAAGGCTCTCCGTGTGTAACGTTAGCTTCGTCAAGTCGGTAAAGACAGTCCTTGGAGCTGAGTAGCTTGGTGATTTACGTTTGAGATTACATTTAGTAGACGAGTGTGTTGAATACGCATTTTGTGTGTCGTTAAAATACACACGAGGATGAGTTAGCAATCAGACGCGTAGACAAAGTGAGGAAGTTAGAAAGTGTCCGTTTGCTTACGTTAGGTCCTGGCTGAACGACTTGTTGCAACGTTTATTTTAAAGTAACGTTACAAGGTAAAAATATGGAGAGAAATGTGATGCGTCTGGTGGCTGTGCAACACCTCCGCACAGCGTACGGGATCAAGACAAAGAACTGGAACAAAAACAAAGCAGCCAGCTGTAAGTCAACAGCAAGCAACTCGGTAAGTTAAAAAAAAAACAGTTACCAATGTCTATTATGTTTTACTTGCATTTTATTTGCAGTGACTGAATCTTTGGACTTCTGGATAATCTGTTATGGAAGAGCACGAAATAGCAAGTTCATAGTATCATCCATGGACATACTATTGTTTAGGCAATTGAATGTAATTTGCATATTACTGAAAGCACTTTGAGACCCATTTGTTCGCTAGCTGTTGTCACCCATGTCAGTCTCTGCAGATGCTTTGTGTGGCTGCTCCCGTGATTATTCACACTATAAACTTCTTTACCAGCAACTGAAAGCCAAGTCCAACCAGACACAAAAAAGCCAAAGTTTTCTTGTAAATCTTGATGGAAAGTTGCTGTGATGTTGTTGGACATTTTGCCAATATAGACTTGTAATTTTCAGGAGTACAATAACATCTATTAAACAGGCTTAACTGAACCTAATGTAAGTAAATCTGAAAATAACCGCAGATGGCCCTTTTTCTTCTTGTGTTTTGTAATGGCCTCACAGGAGTCACAAGGTTTGCTGTATGAGACTGTGACTTTTCAAATTAACATCACACTTCTCCATTTGTTGGTCATGCCTTAAAATGTCACAAACATCAGCTCAAACTTGGGTGTGATGAAATCAAGAACTGACATGAAGAAATTCTAATATACTCAAGAGGACAAGAGACAAATTGTTGACGTTAAAGACTTAATTTGTCTCAAACATAGGAATGTTTGGCAGCCATCAAACTATGATCAAGAGAAATTGAAACTAAAAGACCTTTCTCTGACTCAAATTTTTTAATCAATATGATTAAAAAATACATAGTGCATCCAAAACTTTGACAAATATGAGGGCTGTGATGCTGCTTTTAGGTTATTAGTAACTTAACAGCTGATTTACTTGTTTAAAAAAAAAAATCTGTTATGTCATGTATATGTTATTGTTTGATTGTTCCCCCAGGTTAAGGTCTTCGGGGTCCCTTTGGAGAGCTTACCGTACTATAATATGGAATACGGAAGCGTGCCAAGGCAAGTTGACATGTTCATTCACATGTACTTATGTTGACATTTGGAAAGTTGTTTCTTGTTTTTTGTACATTATATGTTGACATTTCACTGCCTTTCTAGATTTCTGGTTGACGCATGTATGAAACTGCTGGCACATGTCGACACAGAGGGCCTGTTCAGAAAATCAGGCTCCGTCGTCCGCCTGAAAGCGCTCAGGGTGAGTGATGGCTGAAGTTAACCTTGCTTTCACTGAGGGATCTTGACCCTGGGAATTGTCTAACACAACAGAGCTGTGTTTTGTCTGACCAGGCAAAGCTGGATGCAGGTGAGGAGTGCCTATCAACTGCGCTTCCCTGTGATGTGGCCGGTCTAGTGAAGCAGTTCTTCAGGGAGCTGCCAGAGCCAGTGTTACCCACGGAGCTGCAAGAGGCCTTCCTCAAGGCCCAACAGCTCCCCACCGAGGAGGAGAGGACCTCTGCCACCATGCTGCTGTCTTGTGTACTGCCCGACAGAAACCTAAACGTCCTGCGTCACTTTTTCGACTTCCTTCACAATGTGTCTAAGAGGTGCCATAATTATATTTAGTTGGTTTACTTAATTGTTACATTTAACATCTTTTTCTCTGTGGATTATCTACAAACATACATTTAACACTAAAGATTGATTTTGTCAGTATTCTTACTTTTGGCTTCATATACTTCTATTTGTCTTTTTCTTTGCTTGCAGGAGTGCAGAGAACAAGATGGATAGCAGTAACTTGTCTGTAATCTTGGCTCCCAATCTCCTTCACTCTGGAGACGGTACAGAGAAGATGAACGCCAACACAGAGAAACGCCTCAAATTGCAGGCAGCTGTAGTACACTGCTTCATAGAGCATGCCCACAACTTTGGTATGACTTCACCCCCCACCTGTCTTTAATCTTAGTGTCAATCTGCACTGTGTCTTTTTAGGACTAACTGGTTTGCTTTGTCTGTGTGTGACAGGTGTGTTACCACAGTTCCTTCTAGAGAAGGTTCCAGCCATGATGGGCTGTGAGGCGGGGGTTCTGTCCCCTACTCATGATGAACTCAAGGAGCTGGACTTTAACTCGGGGTTGAAGAGGAGACACAGATACAGCCTCGGAGGTAAGACGAAATCATCAGAGATTTAATTTCTTGGTGAAAGCTGCAACATACAGTTTCAGGCAAATTGGTCACAAGACCACACACTGATTAATAACATAAAACTGCCCTTTTACCGCAAAGTTATCCACTTTGAATATTTATCACTATTGAAATCCATTGTAGCCTTTGTGAGTCAAAGCTGACTGCACTGTCAAATTTCTATAAGGGAGACTTAAACCTTTTTTGCAGCCTTTCAAGCCTACAGGGAGTTATTATGTGATCAATATATTTTGTGCAGAATATCACTTTAACCCACAGCACATGCTGGAAACGAGTAATTCAGGAATAAGTAGCAATACAAGGACTTACAATTTCATAAATGTCTGATTTGTCCTAAAGCAAAGGTGTTAAGGGAGGGAGAGCAGACTCACATATGAACACACAGCAAAGATTGAAGTCAAATCTCTTGCTGGCCAGATAAATTCTAGTGGCACTGAAAATATTTAGTGACCCATTCGTTTAATTCAAGTAGAACAGAGCCCCGTGTTGTAGTTTTAAAGAAATCATGTGATTTTTGAAGCAGATTCCGTCAGAAAATACTGTTTTTAAATGCTTTGGTTTATCTCGCATTTCAGATATGGTCAATGGTGCTCTGAATAAAATAAAAACTAATAGAACTCCCACAAATGCCACCCAAACAGACAGTCTTGGTAGGTAATATGGTCAGATGAGGTTATGTTGCTTGTCATGTAGCATGACCACCTGCAATGCATATGAGACAAGGAGCTTCCTATTCTTTGAGCAGAAATCCAACTCTTTATCGCAATTCATATCTGAATTTCCAATATGCTTCTATTGATTCACCTTTGGCTTGATAATGAATAAGTTTGATCTGAATAATATGCCCGTCTTAATTTGCTTTTATTTTATTTGCTTGCCTGCCTGCCTGTCTTCTGCATGGATCATCCTCCACACATATCAGCGCTTTGGTTCAGAATTATCTTTGGAAGTTTTCAAATAATAAAAATGGAAATCACACACACACTCAAATACATTAATTCTTTTGTGATTTTTGCCAGTCTTTTCTTCTGCAACTCCCGTGATTGCAACACCAAACTCCAAGCGAAAACTTCCTTTGGAATCTGGTCACTCTTTTGGATTCTCAAACAAGAAACGTAGATCTGTCAAAAAGAACCTTGGGATAGAATTACTTCCCAATACTTTGTTCAACGGGACTTCTACTCCTGGATCAGGTATTCATGATCGTTTGAACAGGCATGAACTATTCTGCTGTCTCTAAAGTTTGTGCTTAATTTTGGTTGTTTTTTCCTTTTTATATATTCTAGCTTACAGTGCTTCAGGGGTCTTGGACTCTTCCCAAAGTACCCTGTCCTCAGCAGGGAGGTCTAGAAGGCAATCAGCTACTTCTGTAAGGAGGAAGAGCCGACGACTTAGCAACAGACATGTGGTCAACAGGTATGCACCTTCTTGGTCTTCCAGTTATCATTCAAACACTAATTTAGACAAAGTGAAGTCATAAAATGTATTTAGCCACACAGCCATGTATTTTCCACTTGCCCTGCATTTTTGTGTTTAGTAGATTCAGCTCTTCCTAAAGAGAGAGAAGAGTTTATAAAATATGAACCTCAGAGCTGCATGGCATTCTTGGCTTATTTCACATTGATAATTGTTTGAATTTATATCCTTTTCCAGGGTTGAATCTGGAAGGGCTGGCTGCTTTTCTCCTAAAGTCAGCAAAAAAGAAGCCCCGCGCAAGTCTCTGCGCTTGCGTTTTAGCCTGGGGAAGAGCAGCAAAGACGCTGTAAGTGTGGTTGCCAGATAGACTTCACATTTCATTTTCAGCGGTTTACAGAAACGGTGAAAGATTGTATTAATCAAGTGCATTCAAATCAGATAACACATTTGCACATGGGGTGTGATGTTGAGGTAAATTGTTGCACAGCAGCACTTTTAATTGTGTGACATTCTAAGTTTACTTTTAACATATTTTTAACTAATGCATGCGTGGTTTTAAGAAGAACCTGGATTGTTTTTTTTTCACTACCTTTTTACTTTATTTGTGATGTTAAAAAATAAATTGTGCTCTTACCTGTATGGTCAAAGCCATAGGATATTTCTTATGTCCAGTTTCCAGTGTTTTAATATGTTAAGCACTCAGGTGAAAGAATGGTAGTATATACCAGACGGTATATGCAGAAAATATATTGTAACCTGTTTTTTTGGTACGTTGGGTGAAAGGTTTATGGTGCATAACTTTTTAATGCTCTATAGTTATATGTATATTCTTGACTTAATAAAAAGTTGCTGACCAACAAATCCAGTATCTTGTTTCTTCTGAGTGATTTTTATCATCCTCTGAAGAACTAACCACAAAAGTCATGAAATTAACATATTAATGTTACATTTTGGGTAACATCTATGGGGTCCTTTTTAACAAAATAATACTAAAGCTTAATCCTCTTTGAAGTTTCTTTCATCTTTCATTTCTCATTCCATGCTGGTGATAAAGGGATCTGAGTCCATTGGCTGGCGACTTGCCACTCAGGAGAGCACCACCAGTTTTCGTTTCACCAAAGAGATAGAGTTCAGCCCAGCAGCTCTGCCTAGAAACACTGAATCCAAGAGTGAGTACCAATTGGAGGGGGAAAAAAAAGATCTAAATAGTCTCCTAAGCACTTTTTTTAAATATATCTCAGTGTAATTTTGCAAATTATAATACCTGCTGCTCTCCGACTTTTATAGATTCTAAGTACATCAGCAAGTCTGAAGACAACTTGCTGACCCCCCAATGTGACTCAAGTGCCCACCGGACCTCATGGAGCGGGGAGACCCCTGTGGGAACGCAGGCTTTCAGCGGAGGATCCTTCACAGATACACCCATGAATATGTGCCTAAAGAACAACTACCTGTCTGAGCCTGCCATCACTGTATCAAAGCCCCCAGCGGTGTCCAGCCTCCCCAAGAAGCTGTGTTGTGCTTCCAGTGCCGAGAGCCTAGAGAGTGAGAGCTCCATCATTGAAGCCCCAAGCCAAACCAGATCAACTCTGCTGAAAATCAAGAGTGCTTTCACAGAATCGGGCAGTGACATCCAGGCTGTTATACAGGACTCCTCCACTGGAGGGACCTTGACAAAACCATCAGACAGCATCCTGCTCCCTCCACCAGAGACTCCTGCAGCCAAAGTTCTGTCTGAGGACACAGAGGCATCCAGCTGTCCAACTCAACAGAGCTTCCTGGCTAAAGAACAAAACATTACGTTTGGACAGATTGAAATAGCCGCTTTGTCTCCTTTGCATATTGATAGTGTAGTTTTTGGGTCTGGTGTGTATTCCAGTCCAGCAGTAAAGGCCGATGAAGGTTCTTTTTGTGCTGCTGCTGTCAGTGATCATGAGAGCTCCATGTTAGGAGAAAGTGAGGAGGTGGCGGAGCAGGTGAACTGCAGCAAGTTGATTGATGCTCTGGACATCCAGAGTCCTGCTCACTTCAAACTAAGTCTCCCCTCTGGGCTGCAGTCCACTCCATACAAGCCAGGTCTTGAACTCAACCATGAGCATGGCACACCTTCTAGAGTTGGTACTACAGTCAGTACGGTACATGAAAATCAAGAGTCTTCCCCAGAGATTGGTACCAAAGTCCAAAACCAGGAACCCCTCTCACCACACAGTCTGGAAACCGAAAAGCCCCGAGTGGCCGACCACATTCAACACTTCAACAAGCTCACCCTTCACTCTCCCAGTGCCTCCAAGGCCCAATACGCCAGGTCACCGCTCAGGTTCCAGCGCACCCCCGTGCGTCAGGCAGTCCGCAGGATCAACTCTCTTCTAGGAGAGGGCAGGAGACCCACTCGACATCTGAGACTCACCTCCAGCAGCCAGAGTGGTCAGGTGGTGAAGGCAGTGAGCCTGGAGAGCGGCCTCTCTCCTCACCCTCAGCTTCAGCCGTATCAGGGAGAGGCACAAGCGGGACTGTCGAACAGCATTTGTCCCATAAAGAAACCACCTCCAGTCCCTCCCAAAAAGCCAAGCACCTTGGCCCGTAAATCCATGGTCTGTGCTCTAGGCGATGTGACCAACAAGGTCCAACCTAAGACCAAAGTGGACTCTGATCCATCAGGAGCTCAGAAGCCTCGTGTGCAGCAGGTAGCAGAGAAGGACATGCACCACTACAGAGGTTCACCTAGACACCCTCTCAACCAAGTACGGCTGCTGTCTGCTACCAAGCCTGTAGATTTATAGTTGATACTCTTTATGCCTTATTGTTTCCTCCTTACTATGCAGGTCTCTGTCTGATAAAAGTACATATCATTAAACCTTCCAATTTATATTATCCATATTGCAGGGGTTTTAATTTATTTTAAGCTGTAGTAGGTGCTGATTGTGTTGTGTTAGGTTCTTAATGAGAGATGTTCATATGCCTTACATTTGTTTTACTCTAGTAAGACAAGTTTTAGATGTTTTTGAAACATTTCAGCCTAAAAGATTATTTCAAGTAGAGTTTAGGTTGTAGTGTGCAGAGCAAATTATGTGATATGTGATTGATGGTATGACTGGAAATGTTTAGTTAAAGTCTTAACGCTTCTATTTATGCATTTTATAGCTAATCCTTAGGTAGATGTTTTTTGTTTGTTTGTTTTTTTGTTTTTTTTAAAAAAAGAAAAAACGGTTTACTGAAGTTAAAGTTAATGCTGATTTTTCTAATACAGAATATTTTCTTACTGGTTTTGTCGTGCAGAAAGAAGAAGAAAAAAAAAACGCACCTTTTTGTTTAAATTTATGGGGGTAAAAATGCCAAACAGTATTGATCAAATCATCTGTCTATTGCAGTTCGTTAATTTCAAAACCATGCACCAGTAAAACGCTTTGCTATGTCAACCGATTCAGACAAATAAAATCAAACAGCATAAAAACGTTTCTGTTCAATTTTGTTCCTCTGGTCGCAGAAATGATTCTTATGCTATTAGTTGGAGTCACAAGGGGGAGTCATAGAGCCACTTCTCAGTCCACATGTCCAGTCAGACACTGCTGCTCAGGACACTAACAGACTGTTTAGACTAACCTGTTGCGACATGTGGATTTATTGTATTATTTTGTAATGCGTTTGCATAATTTTTAAAGCAGTGAAACAATAGTAATATCAACATTTCTTTAAAAATAGTTGTTTGTGTTGGACTGGAAGTGATATGCATCTCTTGAGATATCTTCATAAGATAAATATTTAATTTCTGCTTAGTGTCAAATCAAATCTGATCAGCGGCCAGCATTGGAAAATAAACTGTACTAAGCTGATTCATTGTGCTGAACACATCACGTCAACCGGTTTTTAAAAGTTACGGTGTCATGAAAAAGTTAAACGACTTGTATAGTTTTCATCTTGTAAAGAAGCTGAATAGCTGCCAGTGATCGGATGAAGCTCAAAATTATTCCGCGAGATTTATTGTCCACAGCCTGACAGTTTGGAGACTCGCATGCGGTTCATGTCTAGAAGGACTGATTTGACTTTCACAAAAGGTTTAGTTAAAATCGTCATGTTACTGCAGCAGCTTGTTGTTATCAGTACGGTGATGCTTCTTTCCTCTGGTTTTGATGCTTCATCTTTAGGTGTTGCGTTATGATATAAATGTCGCTGGGTTGAGGCCTACAGTATATTTGAAGCAGATGGTTTACGGTGTAAGAAGATGATGTGATGTTAGATCACCAAATGTTCACCTTTGTGAAACAATAGTCATCAGTATGTACTGGAAATGTGCTGGGTAAATCCAGTAACAGCTAACGGGGTTGAATTAAGCCCATAATTAAGATCTAGCGTCTTTTGCCAGTTGGCCTGAACAGTTTGATACGTAGTGGAGAGGCCTGTCTCATTTTCCACAATATCAGGGCTGAAAATGTGACTTTTCTCAACATAGACCACAAGTTTTTCAGGTTTATCTAACTTACATGGTGAAGTTAAATGAAAGGGGAAAATGGACCTACAGTAAGACAAATGAAAGTTAATAAAAGACACTAATTTTGATTTAAAGGCCGGAAAATGGAATGAACTATTTGCATAATTCTTTCAGAAATTGGGGCAAGAGTAGGCTAAATAAAAGTTGGTTGAGGACACATAAATAATTAAGTGAAAGGCTATATTGGCTATTAAATGGAATATTGTAGCAGCTGCACTGCTGAAACCATCGCTCTTTTGTTTGTTTTTATTAAATATATTATGCTTAAACAAATAAAACCTAACTGCAGATTACATTGAACGTCCAGGTATCATTAAAAAATTTCGAGGAAACCAATAGTGAATCCATTAAACAGGTTTATTCACCAATGACGCATTATCTCTAGTATCTGGCTTTCTATAATGAGCTTTTATTGCCTTTATTCTACTTTGTAATGCCCTTTATGTTGAGCATCCACGTTTTACTGTAATGCGATAGTCAGCTTTTCTATTTGGGTTCATTCTTAGATGCGTGTATGTTTGTAATTTGCTTAAGGACCTTGAACGCCTCCCTTCAATTTTAATATTTAGATATTTTACATGTTATTTTCATTATCCTCCTTTGAATAAAAAATATCAACTTTTTTGGGTACTTTCCCCATGTGCGCAGAAACTGCAGGCTTATACGCACTCAGCTCGTCTCCTCCTCCCCTCCTGCCCTCGCTGTTCTCGGTTGTCTGTTTTCTTGAAGTGGGTTCAGGGGAAGTGTTGAGGGGGCGGATAGTTTTGATTTTCTCTACATCGTGCTTAGCCAATAATGTAGAGGGAACTGTTGTGCACATCTCAGCTGGCAGACATTTAAAAGGGAGACAGTCCGGCGCTGGAGCAATTTGTATTAAACCCCCTGGCCCCTGTCTATGGAGTGGTTAGTCTCCCACCCATCCAGAGTCCCACCAGTGTACTGTCGACAGTAGTAGGTGTCTATCACCTCGGAAGGTGCCACAGAAGACTGACAAGATCAGATCATCGCACTTGAAGCTGTGGAGGCTCGCAGGTAAGTTAATTTTCAATATTTCTGATCATAACATCCACGTGTAACGTCTTCCTCCACTTATTACTTAACTTCATTCGGTTTATGGCTCATGAAAATGCCAAACCACATGTTTGTGTGCATGTGTGAGTTAATGGAACACATAAGACTGTTTGTGCTTAAATCTGGTGGCAATCCATTGCGTAATGGTGAACGTATGGCAACACAATACACGAGACATTACATTTCTCACTCAGATATTTAGACTGATGTAATTAAATCATAGTTTAAGCTCTTGAGTTTCGTTTTGCGTACAGCTGCCAAACGCATCCTCTATCTGTGCGTTTTTACGCAGCGTAAAAGCTTTGACAGCTGTGCGTAATCCGTCCAGAGTTGAAACGGTGTAGGTGATTAATATTTTTTTCCTCTCCCTAAGGATGGCCAACTCGACGCGTATCTTCTGCAGTATGGTTTTCATCATTGGGTTGCTCTCCTCTCCCGTGGATTCAAAAAGAAACCGAAGTTCACAAGGCGCCATTCCTCATCCTGACAAAAGCAACCCAAACGAATCGGAGCAGCAACCGCAGCCTCCGCAGGCGGGCTCCGGGTCTCGGCAGAGGCAAGGCTCATCCTCACCAGCCGACGAGGTGCTGGAGTCCAGCCAGGAAGCTTTACATGTGACGGAGCGCCAGTATTTGAAACGGGACTGGTGCAAGACGCAGCCCCTCAAACAGACCATCCACGAGGAGGGCTGCCTCAGTCGCACCATCATCAACCGCTTCTGTTACGGACAGTGCAACTCCTTCTACATCCCCAGGCACATCCGCAGGGAGGAAGGTGCCTTCCAGTCCTGTTCGTTTTGCAAACCGAAGCGTTTTACCACTATGACGTTTACTTTGAACTGTCCGGACCAGCAGCCACCCACAAAGAAGAAACGCATCCAGCGCGTCAAACAGTGCCGCTGCATATCAATAGACCTGGACTAGTCAAAAGACGAGCATAATGGGTTGTGAGTGTGTGTGTTTGTGTGTGTGTTTGTTTCTTCATATTCTTCTGCTTCATCGACAGGATTGTTGGGAGAAAAGAAGAAAGGCTGTCACACAGCCAAGAACACGTGCCTGTCTCCAGTAGGAGATGTGCTTCACATACGATGACATCTAGGCTTCCTACTATGAATCTCTCTTCTTGCACAATGTGTGAACAATTATGGACATGCAACTTATAAACAGACGTTGAACTGCATCGAACATTTTACTCATCACTAATTTGCCAATTTTGAAAACAAGCATCACTGCACGGGAACGTTGACTTGGAATGGGCACGTTTTACGCACGGCTTTCTCACCCCAATAGGACAGCATAATCCCGGTTTATTTAATAAACCAGTAACTCACAATTCAAAACACTCATTGCGTGACAGGAGAACATTCCTGTCCGACTTTGTATTTTTTATGTGTTTATATGTGTTTGTTAAACTGGATGTTTCCACTGTGTGGAATTTGGATGGATGAGTGGCGATATTTGTAAATGGAAAATGTGATTTTATTTCGACATTTCAAGAATCTTTCAAGGTTAACCTAATTGATTTCTGTGAATTTCGAAGATTTCTCTTTTTGTAAATTGGGTGCCTACTCAAATGTAGAGACACTAGGCTTCTTTGTTCAGTTAAAAAACGTGACAATGTACAGCGGTGGTTTAGACACTATCGAGATGTAGAGCCGTATTTGATGTAACCGGTTTGTTTATTCCTTGGATTAAATTATCCACGAAAACATAAAATAAACGGATGCTGGCATATTGTGCGCATTATTTGAACATTTACACCCAAACTTGGAGGTTTATTTTAATCATCTCTACATCATCTGCTGCTCTCCTACTGCGTGGAGTCTGCATCTTGGAACACATTTCATCGTAAAGTAGTCATTTTTATGGGAAAAGATGCGGTTACCTGCTGCAATTATGTCTTGAAATGATGTCATTTGACTTCACTATATTTTGTTACATGGCTCGCAAATCTGTCGGGTGGCTGAAAAAAAAAGGGGGGGGTGGGGGGGGGGGTTGCGTTGTTCAAGTGCAAATGATGAGGGATTTCCTGTCTAAAAGGCGACGGCACCAATCCAGCGTTTATTATACAGGCTCCAAATGCTGACATGATATTCTTCAGTCGCCTATTTTGAATATCATCTTTATAAAATACTTTCTGCCACAATTTATATGAATATTTTGACGTTTGAATAAGAATTTAGATGAGTTATTGATCCGCACAGCTTGCAATTCAGTTGGAATTGAGTTAAATGACTGTAAATGAGTAAAACCAGCTTCTAAAGTGACATTGTGAGGCAATACATTTCTGCAAGTATTTTACTGATACAGCAAATAAGATTAAACACTGTAATATCCATCACGTTTAACTTCACATCTCTTAAATCTTCGTTCTCTTAAAACAAACTTCCAATTCCAGATGTTAAACACTGCTAATCACTTGATTTCAGGAGTCTTCCAGGAACAAGTTTAAAGTCTTAAAATGAGGCTTGATTGAGCTACTTTACTCTGACTCATAGTTCATTGAACAGTTGAATTATGAATCATCAAATCCATTTGATGACTCAGGTTTCTTAAATAAATATCACATTTTCTTGGGTGCTTCTAAAAGCTTAATGGAAGTGCTGTCAGCATTAAATTGAGAGAAATTGTCTTAACACGTCTTTTAAAAGGTCAGGTCTCCATTTAAAACAAGTCTGGTTTTTTCAGCATCCGGGAGTTTATTCTTGAAATTTAAAACAATTCCATAAAATTACAGAGCACCTACTGTACATGAGAGCTACTGAGGGTTACACAAACTGACATACATACAGTAGAGGCTTCAACAATTCCTTGGTCAGTATCAGCTCGCTTTTCTTTTTCAAACTGGAGTAAAATGCTTCTGAAATATTGAGATTTTTATACAAAATAAATGGCACATGTCACAGACTTTAGAGGGTAAAAAAAGTAATTCAAGGTGCAGTTTTATGGATACTCTGATAATGGAAGTCTGTCTGAGGTATAACAACTCACATGGCTTCAGGTGATATGCTCGAATGTTCTGAACTACCCAAAACAGAAAAGGCAACCGCCTTCATTCTACACACAAGTGACATCCATGTGAAAATATATCTTTCATCTGACTGACCTATCAGGCAGCTTCTCAGTCAACTAAATTACAACTCATAAAAATACAGCCTCAAAGGGAACAAAGCTAATGTGTGGTGTTTTTTTTTTTTTGGCATAAAATAAATCTTTCCTTACATAAATAGACTTTTCTTGAATGACACAGGAACGTGGTTACATCTTACATTTGTGAAAATAAAACTTGGTACACTTTCTTAGAAATAAAAAAAAAAAAAAAATCTAATAGGATTTCATCATGAGACAATACAATTAATGAATCTTATAACAAGGAAAAACATAACCTTGCATAGGAAAAGAGGTGCAAAAAAGTGCAATACATCTGAAAAATGCACGCAGTTACCATAACAGGGGAGTGTGGCTTAAAGCGAGCTACAACACACAGCTACTACAAGCAGGAAAGTGCTTCAAAGTGTGCCGGACACGACGTGATGTACAGCAATCAATAAGAGGTTAATAGCTTTGCATATAGCTATTAATAAAATGAATTAATTTAATATCATGGGTGAGTGGGTTTATGGCCAAGACCTGTTGTGTTCTTCTGACATTTTTGAGGACATGTTTGTGTGTGTGTGTGAGGGGGCCGAGGTTAGGTGGGTTCTGCTCTTCTCCGGCCGTCACCCAGGAGAGGTCAGTCTGGTGCGGTGCAGCGCAGTGCAGCGTGACACAGTGAAACCTCCTCCACATACTGATCTGTACGCGTGCGCACATTTATACACGACATGTCTCTATCTGCGCTCGAAGCCCAGCGCAGATCATTTATCATATTGCTCATCCGGCAGAACTAAACTGCACGGTCCCTGCTTATATGTATTTACAAGACTTTTTAATGAGCCGTGGTGAATGAAAAGCTATTCGCTACAGCAAAAGGACCCTGGCCGCTGCTTTCTTACTGCTTTGAGACAGAGAGAGAGAGAGAGAGGGGTTGTTTTTTAGTCAACAGGGATTTTCCTCTGAGCAGAAATCTCCAGGCAGCCAAATCTGTTTGTACAACAATCTGTCTTAACACTCTGAATGTGTCTGATGTTACATTCTCAGCTTCTTGAGACCCAGAAGGAACCTTGGGGATATGTCAGCTGGCACTGTTGTGAATCCCACTGACCCCTTGAGACCTTTCACAAGCTGGGAACTCAGAGGTCACGCCATGCTGGATGAATGAGGTCAACCTTTGGCTTTTCAGACTCTCATCACTTCGGCTGTGTCAGCCACGCATCCTCACTGCGGAGGGAGCTCAACGTGAGGGTGGCGGAGTGTAAAGTGGGGACGGGTGGGGGTGTCCAGTGCTGTTAGTAGGGCAGAGCTACGGCAGTGGGAGAAGTAAGAGCCCGACGAGGTTTTATTGTGAGTCCGTACGGGGCACAGAGGGCAGTCCAGTGTTATTGAGGCAGGTGCTAAATGCAGGAGAGACGAGGCCTGCACACTTTCTCGTCTGTGATCTTCTCCAGCACTCAGCTGGACGACACGCTGGCTTCCTTCTGCCGCAGCCTCTCTTTCTGTTGGCAAGAACCACAAAAAGATTCAGTGTATGGAAGATCAGCTATCTGGAAATTCCATTTCTTTGCTTATACAGTCTGTAGCGCAGTCCTTACCAAACTGTTGGCGTTGATCTTCTTGGTTTCGACTCTTTTCTCTGCCGTGATCTTCTTGATGTTTTCTTGAGCTTCCTTCAACCTACGGAAAAAAAAAAAAAAAAATCCGCAAGGACTTGATATATGCAGGCCCTTTAAAACCAGAAGTACACTCTGAGAGCGCTGGAACTAAATCATAAAGATAGTGCTTGTGTAACTAATGAAAACAATATAAAGTCAATAGCCTCTCATCACTCTGTCCTCGTGAAGTTGTTTGTAAGAGCGAGACATTTAAGTATCTCACTGGGGCACCCTGTGTCATGGAGTCACGTAGGGCCTGACACACACACACACACACACACACACACACACGCACACACACACACACGCCAATCCTCTTGAGTTTGCGGCCAGTGAAAGCCCCATAAGCGAGATACAGTAGAGAAAGACAGTGGGTTGATGAGATAATGAGGCAGCCTTTAAAAAACACTTGGCTTTTATGAGTGCCCCAACTGTATTTAAAATAAAGTTAATTGTACATAAGCACAATCAGCTGTGAGTAATGTGGGACATGATTACCTACTAAACAATTAAGAGAGAGCACATGGCTCTGTGGCAGGGCTGTGAAAACATGAACTCATCCATTTCACTGGGAGACAAATGTAAGCTCAGATTCATAATATAACCATTTACAATTTGAAGAAATTCAAATGTACCTACAACTGCGGAGCGGGAAGAGCCGTGACTGGACAATAACAGCTCCTTGCTTCGGTCCCGCACGTGCAGCGCTCCTGCCCTTTGGGCTGCATGTCCAGCATCATTATAGTGTTTATCAGTTCTCCCATAACGCGCAGCCTTTAACGGCTACAGGCCCCCGTCCGCTCGCTAGTAAAGCCAGGCGGCCGCCAGGAGGGTCTGCTGTCCCTCGGTGGAATGCCCCCCCCCTCCCTCCAACATGACGCCTCAGGTCAGAGGAAACATCATAAATTCAGGCCCAAGTCCTTCAGACACAGGACCGAGGCCTCAGCTACTCGCGCTTGCCTCCTCTTTGATGGCCTCCCTTTCTGCTATAATTACAGCTCAGCATCTGCACATCACCCTCGCACAATTAGCGCTAATTTGAAGTGATGTCTAGAGGTTGTTAAGCATCTATCCGAAAGTGACGGAGACATGGAGTCTGATCCGAGGATGAGATGGTTTAGCCTCAATTTGGAAGCCATGTTTGTGTTTTTTTAAGAATTGGGAGCGCTCACCTCTCCTTGGAGATGTTCTTGCTTTGTCGTTTCCAGGTGTTCTTGAAGTCACTGCAGAACTCGTACCAGAACATAAAGATGTAACTCGGGGCTACATCTTTCTCTCCGGGCTTTGGCTTAAGCCCAAAGTAGCTCACCATGTCCTGGAAACTGTAGGGGAAAAACAGAACGAGTGCTGTCTTATCACACATAAACACTTATAAATAAAATCAGACAAGTCAAACTAAACGGAAGTCAACTAAAAGGAAGGTTAAAAAAATACTAGGAAGCGAAGGCGTGTGCGCCAAGGAAACACAAACAACAAATTCAGGATAAAAACGAGTCCGGTACAGACGGAGCACGCACAGAAAATGATGGATGGAGAGTCAGGCGGAGAGGCGAGAAACAGAGCTGGAAACAGAGTGTCCACCCTGCTGGGCCACGGGGGAGCGCCAGTAGCGGCGGCTCCATTATCACATTGACCTCCACGGCCTGCAGGGGAAGACTGCCAGAGGAGACGGAGACAGCCAAGAACAGGCTGCCGCTCCTCCAGACACAGCAACACACACACACACACACACACACACACACACACACTGTGGAGCTCACACATACAGCTCCACAAACATATTTACTGGCAGACAATCAAAGATGTGAATATGATTTGATATACGCACATGTGAGCTCAAACCGACAGGTGTGCACACATAAAACACACAGAGACACATCAGTTCTATGTGAATAAACAGATTCCCTTTTTTTCTCCCCCTGTTCACTAGGACAGACTGTTGTAGGCCAGCCCCTCAGTCTAATTCAATTGTAACCAAATCTCAACTCTTTGCAAGGCTCTCAGCAGCACACACAAGGCATGAAAAGCAGCCTGCTGCTTCAGATTCCCTCACTAACCCAAACATGAAAGACATTTTCTAGCCGTGCCTGTCAAAGGCTTGATAAAAGGGGGCCATGATTCAAGAGATGCTCCCTGTCCCATTGACACCCAAGATAGGCCCTGACCTCCAGATGCTAGGTGGCTTTCGCGACGCTAATCTAAGACACGTTCGCGCAGAGTGAAATGGTACAATATGCTGCCCAGACGGCCTGCTAAAAGCTGGAAAAAAAAAAAGCAGCTTCTGCATGAGCCTGCTTCCCATTTCCCAGTGATGCGTCATTTTGCTGGGATGCTCAAAAAAAAAAAAAAAAAAAAAAAAAAGCACTGTAGATCATCCTGTGCTCTACAAAAGAAATCAAGGGAACATGGCTCTGGGATGTTTGGACTGACCAAACAGACGAGCCGTCCCAGGTAGCTGTGTTGCAGCCTGGCCTGCTCTGGCATGATGAACAGGGTCTCCTCTCCATCAGCTCCTCTCTGACCCTGGGTCATCATGTCAAAGCACGCACAAATCAAGCAACAGTGCCTTTGCTTTTTTTTTTTTTTTTTAACTCTCCCGAGCATATGCAACAAGCAGATACACAAACCTTCACTCAAAACAGATGCAAACATGCTCACACATGCGAGTATACCTGCGAAACATAAACAAAATCAAGCAGGACTTTTGTTCATTTGCGGAGCACAGAACAATTAGCTACACTTGCACACAAACACACACACACACACGCCTACACTTCTGTGATCCATGCTATGATGCCATTGCCGTGAGAGGGTTTACTGCAGCGCCCACAGCCGGCATTCCTCACTGACAGCTATAAAAAAAGACCCATTACAAAACCATGAGCAGCCGTGAGAATCAGGGAAATATTTGGACAGGCAACTCTACATTCCTTTGTTTCCCCAGTAAAAAGATTACAGAAGTAAACTCCGTGTTGTTGGCTGATTCAGCAGAGGCACAAAGTCGTTTTGCGCCATTGACGTCATGAAACGCCCGAGTAAAATAATATACCAGCTAGCTTTAATGAAACCATAGCTGCATGGTGAATAGAGTTGCGCCAAATGAAATTGAGCATGATGTGGTATAAGGGAATTTAATGAGATGGAAATGTGGACAGAACCAGAAAACCTCAGAGGAACCCAAACAAGAACCAGACAAATTAGGACTGCATGTTGAGGGAAAGGCCTTGTCACTCACCACGGATGAGCCATATTGCCCAAATAACCTCCGTTTTTACAATTATGCTCAATGAAAACATCACCTTGTGTGTCAGAAGGTGCTTCCTCACTAGCTGGGCCTGGCAGCTATTTCAATATTTTCTTATATATGTGGCGGAATTGTGTGATAATGATAGCAAGATTTCACATTTCACAAAATTCTGGTGTCCATGGGATCCATATTTCACAACAAATTGTGATTAAAAATGAGCAAAATTAAGTTTTGAAGTTTTCGTTTTACATGTGTGAAAAGTTTTGTCTGATGTCAAAACATAAAAATGGAACACAGGTCACTGCCCTGAACATCAGCTAGATAATTTATATTGATTTGACATACATTTGCCATATTCATTAGATATATATTGATATTGGCAAAACTATTGGGCCTGTCTATTTTTCCAATGCTAGCGCCGATACGATACCTGCAAAACGGTACTAAACCAATAATTCTTCAATGCCTTACCGTGAAGAATATTTCGACATCTAACAAAAGAAGCCAAACAAGAACTTTGCCTCAATAAAATTGTCTTAAATTCCAGTTTAGACCAGAAACTGCCTGATCAAATCCAGTCAGTTTTATTGATACAGTCCCAAAGCACAAATTTTAATAAGAAAAGAAAAGAAAAATACAAATCTGACTGAGGTTTGATATTAGTTCAACAATATCACTCATTCCTTCTCGCTGGTGGTTGACTTTGACTCACGGGCATCTAAACTCACTGACTCCTCATGAGGCCGAGGTCGAGGTATTAGGTAGCACTAAGGATGTGTTGTCTATTTCCTTTATTAACAGCGAGCCATAATGTTGCCACTGCTGCTGTTGTGCGTTTGTGTGAGGATCCCTCATCCAGCACAGATGTGAGAGCCCACCCAGGGCCCGGTGAGCCCTCTGACGCCCATATTCATCAACAGCGTGTCACTTTTACGAGGTGGCTCTGTGGGAACCTGAGAGAGAGAGAGAGAGAGAGAGAGCCCCCTCCTCTCTCTCGCTCTACCTAGCGCCAGTCAGCCAGCCCCCTCTTTAGATGAAATTAAAGGAAAACTTCATTAAAAGTCAAAGGTGCTGTCAGCTGTGGGGCCCTTTTGATCAATATTCCCCCACCAAGTTCAACGCCTTCATTACAGTGGTGTCACTCATGCACACACACACACACACACACACACGTCAGTCCAGTGGATACAGATACCACCGGTGAGGGTGGGGGACCAGGACAGAGAGCGAGAGTTTCAGCCGTCCCTCAGTGATTTTCTTGGCTTAAAAGCATCAACATGAAACAGAGCAGTTTGGAACCATTCGCTGAGTTATAGTATTGTCCAAAGCAATCAACTTCCTGATTGTTTATAGTTTCCATTTTCTTTTCTTCCATTTCCGGCGTCTTTCACTTTCTCCTTTATGTGCTTTCATGATTTATTTTGGAAGTGGGACAGTTACGATTTAAAGCAAACAATTCTGCTCTCTGTCCAAACAAGGCAAAAATAATCTATTTGCTTTGTTTGTCTGCTCCACCATCTTTTTCCAATATGAAATGTTCCAGATATGATTTCGCCCAAACACGAGCTAAGCGGCTGCCAGTGTGTCTCACGCCTATAAATCTGACGTCTCAGAAGACTCTTGGGAGTCTCCTGCACAAAACATGGAAGATAAGACTGATAGGAGCTGCAGGGGAGGACGCAGGGGCCGCTCGGGCTTAATACACGGTATGCTGAACATTATTTGTGTGTACAAATCTATTGCTGTTTCTGCAAAACATATGTATCTTATCTATATTTCATTAAGACAAATCACAAAAGGCTTAGCACAGGTGTATAAATAGGTCTCTTGTGCATATATAACATGGTGCTTAATCCTTTAAAATACGTCACTTCTAGTCGTAGTTTGAAGTTTCAGACTTCGTCCAAGATACTGAGAAGTTCCTGCATCTTACCAGAACCCTTATCAGCTGGCGCTAATATTACTGTAAACAACTATACAAATAGCAAGCATTAGTGTTATCAGATACAAGCTACCGGTTATCTATGTGAAGCATGCCGAATGACTCAACGCTGCTATGTGATGTGTGCAATCCTTGGCAGACCTCCCTTGTGTTTTTACAGGAATTTTAACACAAACACGACAATGATACACTGGTCAGGAATGAGATTATTTCCAAGCAGATATAATGGTTTATTACAATTTTGAATGAATCTCATTTTTTTGGTTGGGCTCCTACCTTTTCTGTGCTGTGTTGAGCCGGTCCTCTTCAGCAGAATGCTCCTTTTGAGCTGTAAAAAAAAAAAAAAGAAGAAGAAAATATTGGATTAAGACAGGTCATAGGGCAGATTATGGGCCTTTTGGTGACATAGATAACCACTGGGGGCAAATGTTTCCACCGACAGCCACTTTAAAAACGGATCCCAGGTAACAAGCGGGGTCCAGAAGATGGCGCTGTGTTCAGTAGCCATCCTCTTAGTTGTCAAGTGAGGAGAGTAGAGGAAGAACAGCTCCTGGGTTGAGATGTCACTGACGCAGGGAGCGTGTTATCCAAGTGACAGTTAAGCACATTGTAAAGTTTGACATGCCTCCGTGTGTTGACGCATGGGAGTGTGAGCCTGTGACGCCTGGTGTTGGGGCAGGCAGCAGTGGTCTGTTCGCGGAGGTGTGTGTGGTGTGTGTGTGTGTCGACATACTGTACATGTGCATGTTCCAAGCAGAGCTGGAGCAGGGGTGCAGGGTTGAGCAGAGAGGCTTGAGAACTGGAGGCTCCTGTGGACTCCTGCCATGTAAAAGTGTCTAAATGCAAGGCAGATGTGTGCGGCGGGCCAGGCCGAGGTGCAAGAATTTATCTAGGGCCAGAGAGTGCCTGTGATCTCAGATTTATTGCATTTTTCCAGATTCATCCTTTTTACAATGATGGGGGACCTTTCCTACTTGAAGATTTAAGAGGGGGAAGTCTCCAAAAAATTGTTCAAAGGCAGGTTTGGGGGTCTTTTGGGAGAAGGTGAGCTTCAGCCTCCGACCAACCACCCCTTTTACTTTTACTCCTTTTTTTACATGTATGTGGGCAATGGGGCTGAGGTAAACCTAATGAAGGGAGGGGGTGACCATGTCTGGGATGGAGGGAGGAGGGGGAAGAGGAGAGGGGCCGTGACCAATGGCGTTAGTCTCAGTGGGGGTCAGGCTGGCGCCTGAGGTACCCCTCTGGTGCGACTGTGCAGAGGTGGCACTGGAGCCGAGAGGCTGAGGGAGAGAGAGGGAGAGAGAGAGAGAGAGAGAGAGAGAGAGAGAGAGAGAGAGAGAGAGAGAGAGAGAGAAGAGAGAGAGAGAGTGGCCCAGAGTGAGAGGATGTGTGAAGTTTCTCTTCCTCCGCTCCCTGTGTAAACATGAAACCAGTAGTCGCTAACTAGAAAGTTATGAGACGTGCATGCTGAGAGGGACAATAAATTAGGGCTTTAAAACTCTGACACACTTTTCCAAACCGCTGCTTTACCTAGAAGCCAGATAACAAAGAGACGGAGAGCATTAGTAGAGGGATGCTGAGGACCTTGAGGATTTCCATAAAGCATCCTGTTCTGTCTCCCTTACACCACCTCTAATTAGGACACAGATACATCACATAGACTTCATCAAAAACAGACTTCCTTGGATAGCTGTTATTTGCTAATTCTGCATGTTCTATGTAATTCACGGTCATCTGAACAAGTGGAATTTTGGTTAGTGGGGTTCTGAGTCACTGGCAACAGAGGACGAGGATGTGATGATACACATGCATTTCCTCACGGAGCCAGTAAAATGAGACTTACACAAGCTGAGATTAAAAGCAGGAATTTGTTTTCAATTAGTCATGGCGCGTATTCAACACGAAAAATATGCCCGTCAGAATATCCCCGAGGTTTCAAAGAGCTCCTATTAAAAAGGGAAATGAAAAGGTGGTTGATTAGAGATGGCCAAACCGCAAGGTCTGATCTGGAACACTTTCTTTTTTTTTTTTTGTACTATCCCTCAAATAATCGCTCCGAAGGAGAGGATTGAATAAGATAAGATACTATGTAAAATCCAGAGAACACGACTTAATACAAGAATAGACAGACAGAAAAAGAAAATGTCCAGAAGGAAGGAAGGGCTTGGCTCCAAAGAGGAGCGAAAGCAGTGATGGGACAAGGGCAGGAACCTTACAAGAGAATGGATCACTGGGTTTCTGATGTATCCCCTGTTAGACCTGGTAGAGATCACACAGGCAAGTTTAAGAGGCAGAGTGCAGGGCGTTTGGGTTCACCTGCAGGCCCTGCTGAGAGCTTCTCCACAGGCTGGGTTATGGGTCAGTGCTACTTAGAAACACAACTCTCAGTACAAAGTTGTGTTTGTATCTGTTCATACTCTGTTAGACTTTCTTGGTATGAAGAAGAACTTCTACTACACAATATGTCCTTATTCCTGTTTCTTATAGGTCAGTCCCAATTTACAAAACTCTTAATATGTCAAACACGTGTTTCTGTGGTCGGCCGCCTGAGCGTTTACCTGGGTGAGAAATTCACTCATTCCCTGATGAGTCAGAGTTTAAGAGCCTTCGCCGCACTTTGATGTGAGAACTGTTGCTTTGTTTTGCCTTTTGAAGTCATGGAATCATCACGAACGATGATTACACACTGCTCCTCCCAAAGCATGGGCAACAGCTTGAGGAATTCTGTTTATGAAAGAAAGGTTTACAAGTATTCCACTGGAGAGTTTATGTTCAAGATGTGCTTTTGCAAACTGATGCCATTTTGTAGCTAGTGGCAACCACAGAGGCCTTCACATATATTCTGTGATACTGAACAAGGCTTTAGCATTCAAAAGTAGTTTAGGTGGATAAACTAACAAGAACAATGTCATGGCGCTTTTCCATTTGTGTTACAACCACTAGAAGAATACATGATCCCACCACAGACTTGGTGTGCAATAACAAACATCTTTTCAGGAATTGTACTCAAAACAAGGACTTCTCATATATTTTCAGTCTTCAACCAGAAGCACATGGCTACAATCTCCCTGTGAGAAACCTCATCTGAATCTTTTACAATAGAGAGACTCTCTGCCCTGCTGCAAGTTACGTTGGCAATCAGCCTTTTAATGTAATCTAGTTCTTGTGTTAAAGAGGCACTTTGGTCTGTTACTAAGACTGCTGAAAAGTGACTTGATTCTAATGATGACACACAATGTGTCAAAACATTAGATCTTGCACAACTGGTTACCCAAATATGAAGAAACAGTTTTGGTTTCTACCACCACCCCAATACGATGGAAGTGAAGGGAATTTTGTTTGTGGTGCTCATTGCATTGATAAGTAACATTTTAAAGTTCAGCAACAACAACAACATGTCTATTAGGGCTGCCACTACTGATGATTAATCTGTCCATTATTTTTTTCAAATGTAGAAAATTGTGAAAAATGGACATGAGATCCCAAGGTGACGTCTTCAAATCTCTTTTTTTGTTCGACCAACAGTAATATTGCTTGATGAATGACTTAAAATTATTGCTGTTGATCCACAGAAAATTAATTGTTGATCACTAATAAAAGCACTAATGTATTTCAATAATCACTGTCCCCATAACTCTGAATAATTCACTGAGCTCACTGTGAATCATTTTCATTAGAGTTACTTTGTACCAAAGAAACTGACAGCATGTTCTCTGGATTATTCAGAGTAATGGGGACACTGTTTCAGAAAAATGTTGCTATTGAACTTTTTAAATATCATTTTTCAAGGCTGTCAGCACCACAAACAAAATTCTGTTCACCACCGCTGTATCGAAGTGGAGGTCAAATCTCAAAGACAAAGAATCATACAAAACCACTAGAGGTGGGATAAGAAATATATTTTTTCTATGTGCGTGTGTAACTGACCCCTAGACATACTGACTTATGGACAGTCATCTGCACTGATCTGCAGCACAAGATATAGTTCTGTGTGATAACTGTCCCCTCATCAAGATAAAATTGTGATTTTTACCATAAGGACAGAGGGTGCAAGCAGGTGGCAAACCAGCCAGTTCCTACATTTATTAAAGCACAACTGGATCTTATGTGGCCAACTTGGAGGCTTTAAAGGCTTTCACTTACATGCAGTGGAAGGTTTGTGTATAATAATGCTTTGGTGTATCAAGCATGTGGAGCAGCATACTAGTGTCATACGCCCAGCATGGACCATCACTTCAATGAAAAGTGAGCCATAACTCATGGAGATGTGTACACAGTTACCTTCAATGCTTAAGCCACCGAAGTACTTGTGTTTAAAATTCTTACCACTCACCTCCAGCTGGACAAAAAAAGTTTGAAAGGGACTTTTCAATTTGTCCAAGAGTGCGGTTTGTAGGCTTGATTCTTTCCGTGATACAAGGAAAAACGTTAGCTCTTAAATGACCGGTATGTTACCAAAAGTGGCAGCTACTACGCCTATAATTCAGAATGAGAAAGATGAGAGTATGAGAGCGACCGTGTGTGGGTCAGAAAGGGGACAGACGGCTAGATGATCAGAGTCTGCCGGGGAAGCTCTGCTCCTGTCACGGTGGTCCCCAGGCCTGATCCACTGAGGCCGGCCAGTCTTTACAAGGCCGCAGCAAGAGATGTCCTGCCAGCTTTATGGCAGCCGAGAGTACATGAGAACCATGTTAGAGGCAATGTGATCCCTTCTACAGGCCTGTAGACTCCTGTCCTCATGCTGTCTTACAGCGCACCGAGACGCCCTCTCCCAGCAAGAACAAAAACACACTCGCTCACAAACGCACGCACTAAGACACAGATTCTGCACCACCCAGCTGACTGTCTGACATGGCAAAAAAACATAATTATACCTTCCTCTTTTTAAAGGCCCCATGCTGTGTGTCTGGGTGAAAATGGGGCTTTTCTATCTGTGTAAGCTCGGTTTCATGACCATCTCCTTGGCTGTAAATCCTCCGTCTGAATGAATGTTTCATCTTTGAAGACATTGAGAATTTTATTTGGTGTCTTTCACAACTTTACATGAGACAGGCCAGCTTACGAGCAGGACTGAGAGCAAGGATCCATTATCACTGTCAGTATCTGAGTGTGTCATTATGCATGATTTGGAAGGAGTGGGAGTAGAATAAACAACATATGCCTCATCTTGACAGACACGACACTAATTGTCTCGGACGGAAAGGTAAAAAATATTTTGTGATTACAATCTGTAGAGGAGTACTTCACTGGAGCCAAAGATTACACATTCAAACATAGTTTATAGGCCCTATAGCTGCTGGGAAAGCATATAACTAAACTAGTGCAACTACTGTATATGCACTGTGTTCAAGAACTAATCTGTCATTTTGTAATTTTGTTTTCTGTTTCTACATCATTTCCATTAATTCCTGTGTCTGATAATATTTCCAAGAAAAAGACCTGCCTGACACCAGGTTTATGAAGCAGAAAATGATTTTTTTCATCAAATAAATTGAATTAAAGTTCATTTACATCATTTAGACAGTAAATGATGACTTCTTTCGTAAGACCACACTGCTGATTGTATATCATGGAATTAAAAAAAGACTACAGAATGAGAAGCAACACTAGTATATAAAGTATTTAGAACCAGCATACCGTATGTGGAACAATATTTCAGTTTTGCTGTATATAAAAAGTAGAATCTTAGCTTGACTCACCAGCAGAGACAAATCCCTCCATCTTCTCCTTGAAGGGCTGGAGGTTTTCCTCTGTTGAGTTAGTACACACCTTCTGCACGTCCCTCTCACAAGCTGGGGGGGGGGGGGAAGAGGATAAAAAGGTAGGTAAAGAGGTAAATGACATATTAATAAAAGGAATGGAGGGTTTGAAGCAGTAGGAGAAAAGAAACAGAAGTGTTAAGATGTAAAAGTCATTCAGAGGTAAAAAAAAAAAAAAAAAAAATTCAGAACAAAGAAAACAAATTTAACGCCTTGAAATTAGGTCTCTTAAAAATGTGGTGAGGAGAAACACGATTGAAACAATCTTTGGTTGTCTTCAAATTGAGAATGCAGCTCCTTAACGTTAAAACACTTCGGTTAAAATGCAAAAAAAAAGCTAAAACATTTATCTGTCTTTATAGCTAACCCTCAAATAAACAGAAATGGGATGTGTCGGTGACAACCCTCAGACGCACTCCTCTAAACAAACGAATAAAGAATGAGAACGACAGCAGTGAGGGGACGAAACCGAGGGCAGAAAAGGAAAGTTGAAAGAAGTTGTAAACAGCACCAGTGAGGGTATTCTGCCCTCAGAAGTGATGTCTGAATGTGTTTGTGCTGCGGATCTGTTTGCTGTTTGCGGACCGGTTTTCTTTGTGGTGCCAAATGACCCAACTCACACGAGCTCAGAGGAAACAGCCGCGAGTGAGCGTGTTCCAGCCGAACTTTTTCCCATTTCCTCTCAACTGTAAACCTGGGATACCATGCACACAGACGCCTGGTGAAAGAACTTTGGCACATTCCTCCAACCTGTAAGTCATTAATGGCTGCAATAAATACCGTAACTTGCTTATGACTACATAGCTAAATAGTTCTGCAACACAACAAGAGCATTAACAGGTCTGGCCGCCGTCTCACTTCACTGCGTCGCCGCTTTTAGATCTGAGTTTAATTCTCACATGTTTGCATGTGGAGCCGTTGCACCTGCAGCTCGGTAAACTCAAGTCTATTACATCTTTCATTTATTGGCTGTCTTAATAAATCAAAGAGGAAACGTCTGAGCTTTAAAATCGAGGAGTAACTGTGAACAGCCTCACAGTCTGGATTCCAGGACACTTTTTAACAGTTATCAAAATCAAAAACAGAAATCGGCAACCTTACAAACATGACAACCAAAATATCCTGTTTGGACAAACCGCGTTTTCTTACCAGAAATCCCCCAACTCAAAAGGAGCCATTAAAACAGTGTTCAAAACAGCAAGTCTACAATTTAGAGGCGGCTCTCTTCCAAATGTGGTCCAGACAGCAAAGGCCGCAAGGAGGAAGCCCACAAAAACACAGCAGCTGTAAAGAATAAAAACTAAAAGCTCTGGTTTGGGACATTGTCTTGGAGTGATAATACAGTTTTGGAGGAGTGCGTTCAAGAGCAGGGTTTTCCTGCAACAGAATGACTGATGCTGTGTATCTGGTTAGATGTAAGACCTTAGAACTTAAGGACCTTTGCCTGAGAAATGTGAAGTCAAATGTGTGTTTAATGGAGCAGTAGATGTTGATATGTTGTACTTTTGCACAAACAGACCCTCAGACTTTGTTGGGACAAGCCAAAGAGAAATCAGAGGCAGTGAAATATGTTTTTGTGTAATACATCCTTAAGTATGTAAACATAAAGTTGTGTCTTTTCTTTATCTAAGCTTACTACTCATAATTATGTTTGCAGCATTTTTAAAATGTGTATTTCTTATCACTGAGTAAGTGTGTAAATGACTTGTAATTCTTAGCAATGGCTCAGTAATATAATTAACGTAAAGGTCTGTCTACAAAGAAAGTCAGGCTGCTTAGAAATGTAGTTTTATATGTCTTGTGTGACAATTCAAATAAATGTAACTAGACTTTTAATGTCTTAAATGAAAAAAAGTTTGAATTAAATTTAACAATTAAAATAAAACTTAAAGACAAAATAATACAACATTCAGACTAATCATCACAGTAGTAATAAACATAGATGAATGTTTTAAAAATGACACTGACTCAATGATTAAAATGCAAACATGGATATAGTATACAGTAGCATGACTAATCATAATATAATTAATAACATGTTGATTTGATATCAAGACTTTATAAAATGTAGTTGTCTCTATTTGCAATAGGAGGTTGAATGGATATAGTTTTAGTCTTACTTGTCATAATTAAGTTGAGTTTATATTTGGACTAGTTAGAAGTTAATTATACAATATAAAAATGCAATTACCATTCTTATATTTATTGATACCAAAATTAACAATTTATGTTGTTGGGCAAGGATTATAGACGTGTACATTAAATATTTGCATATAAACAGTAAGTCATAAACAAATTATAGATTTCCCTGTTAAGTATAAGGTCTGAATCAAAATGTATATCAATGAAGTTCATACAAATATCTAGTACTCCACACTGTATCACACCAATTTTTACTATAGAAATAATGTGCCATACATTGTGTCAAGGGTAGAATTCTGACCTGTAATGGCAATATTTACAGATATCATGCAGCTGCTTCCCTGTTTGTCACTAGTTCGGGAGAGATGATGATGCAGAGTTTGAAAAACAAAACTGATTTTCCAATTTACAAAAAAAAATAAAACTGCACTACAGTCTGAACCCTCTGCTGCTGCTGATGGCACAGTTTGTCCCATCAGGCTCTGTAAAGCCACAGGGGACTCGTTTCCCACCACAGACAGACTGGATCATGATGGGAGCCACAGCACCGATCTTTAAAGCCCTTCCACTGTTACTACAAAGGGAAAACAGATGAGATTACAGGTAGCGGACTCAGCATCTTTGGAACTGGGATGCTAATGCAGTCTGCATCGAGACATTATTCAAATTATTGACATTATTCAAATCATTAACAGGGCGCTGTGAATTTTTGCGCGGCTAGAAGTCATTTGCAAATCCAGAGTCCCGATGGACACTGATTATGTGTTTTATGCAGCAAAACAAGAAGAAATTAGGGTTCTTCCTGAGCCAGATTTCAGCAACAATGTGCAAACACATTCAACCAGAGCAACTGATAGAAAGGGCCACACAGTGGGGATAAACAGAGCGCACAGATATCCAGAGGCATACAAGCAACACCTACAAATATGCATCAACATCTCTGCGGGAGCAGTCAGAGAGTCAACTAGCTATTGTGTAATATGAGGTCACATGACAACAGTTGTGGGTTAAGGGGGCGGCAGTGGTGGCGGCGGCGAAGTAAACGGGAAGAAAAACAAACAACTGATCCAAAGTTTTTACCCTGTGTGGTTTGTAGAATGGGTGACTTTGATGTCAATTTGTGCTTATGATCTCACCGCAGTAAGCAAGAGCCCCCCACTGCAGGAATTCACGGCACACAAATAAAAGACAATGGACAACTGTGGTGTGGATAAGAGAAAATGCTTAAATGGTAAATGGGGAGGCTGTGCAAACACGACAAGATGAGCAAACTAGCTGTTTGATGAGTGTTTCTGACTCAGAAATGTAAGCAAATGTTGCCCCATCGGAAGGAGAGGGAGACACGCAAATCCATGATGTCAGAAACTGTAGACAAAATCTTAATCATCATTCCCTCAATTTCCAAAGACTTGTGTGATTCTTTGTTTTTGTACATTTTTTGTCAAATAACACCTTAGACAGCTGAACTGCAGTTCCAGCTAATAATTGAATATATTATTTCAAATACAGTTCTTTTCAGTTTTACAAATACCTGCATGTAGAATCAGCACGCCCTGTTATAAAAAACATTTTTTGGAAGTGCTTTGGAAAATAGTTTAAATTTTACAGTCTTTGTGCGTTTATCAAAGGTTAAACCAGTACAGTGCTCCCGGTTCTTGGCATATTCCAGTTATTTATACCTGGAAAATGAATTCTCTCACTGATCCCCAATTATCTACAATCCCGAGCAGACTGTCAGACTTCCAGCTCCCCTTTGTGCAGGATGTACTATTCCAGCCAGGAGACTGCCTGAGTACGGAAAGGTAAGACCCTCTCTCCCCTTTCCATTCCCCATAAATCAACCTTTATCCTTCTCCTACATTTTTGCTGTGTTGACAGGTAGACGCATCAGGCCAAACTCAGAAGATGAGGTGGAGCACTAACTCGTGTTCAGGTTTGGGCTGTAGTGAGCATCAAAATCACTCAGATGCTGCCTCATGAGAGAACGGCTCAAGATCACAGTCATTCTACTGCAGTTATCTGCATGTGAATGATCTTGTTTGGTATTGATTGACAATTTAAGAGGCAACCACTTGGAGTGAGGGATCTATCAGACCATAGCCCTCTTTACTTAACACTACGTCTGGCGAGCGAGAAAAAAACAACAATCTGGAGATTAAACTCAAACATGTTAAGAGGACACACAAAGGAGGAAATAGTGAAGGAACTTCAGACATATATAGAGGATAATGACAATGGTGAAGTGTCTCCGTCTGTACTGTGGGATGCATGTAAGGCTGTGATGAGAGGGAAGCTAATAGCCAAATCAGCATACTTAAAAAAGATGAGACAGCTACAACTTGACACATTAAAATCAGATCTAAAAAGGCTAGAAAGAGAACATAAAGATAAATTGGAAGAGGACATATATCAGGAAATAAAAAGAAAGAGGGCAGAGATAAATGAGATTTACACACAGGAGATCCAAAAAAAACTGTTATTTACAAAACAAAGATATTATGAAGTGGGGGGTAAGTCAACAAAATTGCTAGCATATAAACTGAAAAAACAGCAGGCAAAAAATAACATTTACAAAATAAGAGATCCGCATACAAGATCAACAGTGGATAAAACAGAGGAAATACAAAGATGCTTTGAAACTTATTATAAAAACCTATATGCCCAACCGAAAGCTAGTGATAAAACCCAGATGGATCAATTTTTGGAGAACTTAAATTTACCAAATGTAACAGAAGAACAGAATGAGGCTTTAACTGCTGAAATTACAGAAGAGGAAGTTAATAAAGCAATCTCAAATCTTAAGGCCAACAAGTCCCCGGGTGCAGACGGATATACGGCAGAATGGTACAAAATATTTAAGGCAACATTAATCCCACTTCTGCGGAAGGCATTTAACTGGGTGTTGAAGGAGGGGGAAATTCCTCACTCATGGAGAGAAGCCATCATCTCTGTAATTCTGAAGGAGGGAAAGGATGAGCAGGAATGCTCCAGTTATAGGCCTATTAGCGTCCTCAACCAAGATTATAGATTGTTTACAGCCATTTTAGCCCGACGACTAGAAAAAATTCTGCCAGAAATAATACATTTAGACCAGACGGGATTCATAAAAGAAAGACAGACGCAAGACAATATCAGGCGCACCCTACACGTTATGCAACATGTAATCAAAAATAAAATAGAGACAGTAGTGGTGGGAATAGATGCAGAAAAAGCTTTTGATTCGGTGGGGTGGGACTTCCTATATAAAGTGCTGGATCGGTTCAGTTTTCATAAGACATTTATTAAAGTCATAAAGGCCCTGTATAATGAACCAATAGCTAGGATCAGGATCAATGGGAGTCTTTCAAAGTTTTTTACACTAGAACGAGGCTGTCGTCAAGGTTGCTCAGCGAGTCCTCTTCTCTTTGCTATATTTTTGGAACCTCTAAGCAATTGGATAAAACACAACGAAAATATTACAGGTGTAGATATAGGGGGAGGGGTACAAAAGATAGCTCTATTTGCAGATGACATACTAATGTATTTAACAAGCCCAGATACGTCCTTCCCTGCACTTATGACAACCCTCACAAACTATGGTCATTTATCAGGCTATAAAATAAATATACAAAAAACTCAGGTTATTACTTTCAACTATAGACCAGGCCAAGCGATTAGGGATAATTACAAAATTAATTGGGAATCAAAATCATTAAAATATTTGGGAGTTAATCTACCTCAAGACTTGGGACAATTGAAGTCCATCAACTATGATCCATTGCTTAGTAGAATTAAATCAGATATTAACAGGTGGACCCTGATACCATATATGAGCATTACACAAAAAGTGGAGGTGATAAAGATTAATGTACTGCCGAGGATTTTATACCTGTTCCAGAGTCTACCAGTGGAGTTAAAAGAAGATGAATTTAGGGAATGGAATAAAATGATCTCTAGATACATTTGGCAGGGGAAAAGACCGAGGATCAGGTACAGAACGCTGCAGTTACCCAAAAACAAAGGAGGGTTAGGACTTCCATGCCTGAAGAGCTATTACCAAGCTGCACAAATAAAAACATTGTTGAATATATACAATCCTTACTACTCAGCGAGATGGAAAGAGATAGAGGCCAGCACAACAGATGGGGTCCCAATACAGGCTATAATAGGGGATAGTAACCTGAGAAAGCACATTAGAGAAGGGGCAAACCCATGGATGGATATATCATTGAAGATCTGGTTCAAATTAATTGTGGAAAATGACTTGAAAACTCAAAGTAGATTATTAAGATGGATTGGGTTTGATTCTGAATTCATGCCAAATAGACTAGATAAGAGTTTTAAAAATTGGGAAAGGGGACCTACAATATTCCTGGAGCTCTTAAGTAAGAAGAAAATCAAAAGTTTTCAGGAGCTAAAAGACCAATATCACCTAACAAATTCGGACCAATATAGGTATTTGCAATTACGGAACTATCTGGAGCAAACAATGAGGGGGGTCATAAGTGGGAGGAGGACAGAAATTATTGAGATGTTTACTGCAACATATGAATCAAAATTGGGAACGAAGCTTATCTCAAGACTATATAAGGCAGTGGAGGACTTAAAGGGAACAGACACAGTGTATATAAAAGAGAGGTGGGAGAGGGATGCAAATATTGTTATATCAATGGATGAATGGGAAGAGATAAATGAACAGCAATGGAGAACAACCTGTTCCTTATCTTGGAGAGAACATGGGTGGAAGAATATTATAAGATTTTTTAGAACACCAGCACAGTCAAAGTATCACGATACAAAGTGCTGGAGATTGTGTGGAGCTGAGAAAGCTGACCACTTCCATGTGTTCTGGAGTTGTCCCTCCATTCGCACCTACTGGCAGGAGCTTAAAAAGTGTATGGATAAAGTATTGAAGGTAAATCTTCCACTTACATTTGAGGTGTTATACTTGGGGATATTGGGCATAGTTTTAACAAGATGGGGGGACAAATATATTTACAGAATAATGCTGATTGCAAGTAAAAAAGCGATTACCAGAAAGTGGTTGAAGAATGAGGTACCTAAGGTCGAGGACTGGGTTGAGGTTATGCACAATATATATGGGATGGAAAAGTTAACTTTCTCTGTGAGACTGGAGAGGGACAGATTTGAAAGAATTTGGGAAAATTGGATAGAGTACATAAAACCAACTAGATCAGACTTTATTTGAGATGTACATCATAGGAACAAAGACCCCTAGTTCATATTTCATAGCTACAGATGTTGAAAAGTTCTGTTTTCTTTAATGGTTCGTTTGTTTGTTTTTTTAAAAATTTTATTCTATTTCACAATATCTGCATAATCGATCACATGGTAGAACTCTGTTAATTCAACTGGCCATGAGGTATGGAAGATTGTGAATAACTGTTGTGCTTTGGACATGTGTATATGTATCCATGTGTGGATATATAGCCAGAGGTATATGAATAATATATTCTATATTTTATTTTATTTTACTTTTCCTCTTGATAGGTATGAGTAGGCACAGTTGTTCTCTATCTGGATCCAAAGTAATACTAAGGAAGACTGTCATGTTTAAATGAATAATATTATAATATTAGGAATGGAGAAAAGAATACGCCATTGTGTACCAGTTGTAAGCAGAATGTATGTGAAAACGGCAAATAAAAAGAAAATTAAAAAAAAAAAAAAGAGGCAACCACTTCTAGCCCTTTCACGCACAATCAATCATTTACTAAAAATCCCCCAAATTCAGCATAGCTTCTGTCTTGTCTGGTCGGACGAGCGGTGACAGCGCCTCAGCGTGCTGACTTCACACATGGCGTTCTGAGCGGAGTCTCCGTCATAAAACAGACCTCAGGCTAAAGGCGCTGCCCGAAGCTGACATTAAAGGCCATTTAAAATCAGGACACTGTCTGATTTGCCACAGTGATGAATGTCTAACCCGGGCCAGGCTTTCTGTGAAACACTAAACTCCCCTGAGCAGCAAATGAGCTCTGACTGTTTCTTTTTATTTGATCCTATTTCATTCGGTAGCGTCCCTGCCTCTCTGTCCACTGCAATTACACAGCACTTAAAGGGATCTTTATGTAGGTCTGAAAGTGGTCATCTGAAAATGCAGCTTCAAGTACAATTAGCTGTGATGGAGACCGACTTCTACAGGATTTTTAAGTTAAATCTAATCTCAAATTTGGGTGCAAATTTGAAAGGACTATATTACAATAATTGTGCATGAAACAATAGATGATATTTTTCTCTATGGGAGCTGAGAGTGCTACAGTAGGGTTTAGATCCTTGTGGCCTCCCACTCATCCCTCTCCCCCTGAGAGGAGCACAGAGAGAGGTCATCACCCTCTCCCCAAACAGGAAGCCCCATCAAAAGAGGATCATGTTTCTGCACAAGCAAGAGGGCAGCCGAGCGGACGGGGACCCGCTCCTGAGCATCGCTTCTGACTAGACGCTGCGCACACACACACACACGCACACACACATACATGAATGTATCAAGGCACAGAAAGACATAACTCCTGCACACACACTCATGTAGATTTAAACAGAATATTTGTATGATATTTGTATGATGAGACAGGCACCCATGGATGCACACGGAGAAACTGTCAGTATGGAAGAAGGGGCTAAACTGGGAGAGATGGATTTCTGTCTGGTGTGTTAGCACCGAGTCTCCTGACCTTTGACCTAAGGCTGGAGGGCAAGACACTGGCAACCGCTGCAGTCGCCACCTCAGGATCAGGTGAGGGGCAGACAGGCTTGCTTGTGTAAGTCAAACGGAGAGACTAAACTGAGCTGTGATTCAGCGTTAGCCTCGGTGTCAGACATAATTCACAATGTGGATGGAAGCGATCTGTGTTAGCTTTATAATTAAGACCAGTTGCTTTCTTTAGGCTGGTTTATAATAGCCAGGCATAAATATTTATTTCTGGCGGCTGGAGAGGATAAAAATGGTGGGAGTCATAGGTGGAGCTCACCAAACATCCAGAATCCAACGCTCGCCCTGTGATGCTAATACCCCTCAGGACTACTGTGCCAGACTGTGCTGCAACAGAGATCAAATACGAGGGCCCTTATGTTGCATTTATTGTCTTCAGGTCTTCCATTTTTCCTAATAAATGAGTGACAGCTTGAGTACTTTAGTAGACTCTTTGTATTTTTCCCCCGGGTCAGAGAGGAGAGGGCTTTAACAGCGATCTAAAAAACGTAGGGGAGAGCTGTAGAGCATATCTAATTGCTTTCATATGCCGTATTATTGGTTGATTTAAATAACCACAGACACCAGGGGCACTGGGGGGCATCGCCTTTAACCTGCGCATGGCCCTGGCCAAGACTGACTGACTGGCTGGCTGGGTTACTGAGTGGCTCGGCGCCCATGACACTTTGAGCACAGAACATTAAAAGTTTGTTTACTTCTTTATCTGCCAATTATTACTCTAATGTTTCGTCAATGAGCTGGAATTTACTTTTGTGGATATTTCTCCTGCTTTTAAGTGCTCTGGAGACAGAAAAAAAAGTTGAAAAGATGCTTCTGCAGCTAGTTGTTCTGTCATTTGTTCTGAAAAACAAGAGAGGTTGTAGTGTTATGATGACACGGCCGGAAGGGTCCTGAATGCACCCGTAAACCTCTCTGCACAGGGCAAGAGGAGTACATTTAAACTGCTCTGGTGAAAGATGTTAATGTATACAATTACACTGACCGATTTACAATGAAACGAAGATGACCTGAGCAATAAAATACAATGTGGTGTGCTGTTTAAGCCACAGAGAAAATGAATGTACTTGTACAACGGGGCATGTCCTACCAGTCAAATCTCTCTTTAGCTTCCTGATGTCCTTGGTGAGGTCATCAAACTTGACCTGGGCAGCCTGGAAGAAATCCTGAGGCTCCGGCATAGGGAACACACTCTTATCTGTACCAGCATGCTGGAACCAAAAAAAACAAACAAACATAAAATATACAAATGTTGACTAATAAATGTTTTAAGAGTGTACATTTTTGTCTGACAGTACTTTACCTTGTCAAAATTACGCAGGTAGTATAAAGCCACATAATCCAGCAGATTGATACGATTGTCCTGAAGAAGAAATTATATTATGTGATATGTTTTATGAGCCAAATTAGCTAATATTTACTAGGATATTATTGCACTTTGGAAACATTGTGAATGTTAAATTATACAATGTGTGTTACCCTGCTCTTGACATCCTTTAGTTTGGGGAGGATCTCCAGTCCAAAGCCGTCAGCCTGACCTCTGGTCCTGTTCCCTCCATTCATATAGTTCCCAAAGGCCAGAACAAGACCCATTACATCCCGCAAACTATCGCACTCAAGCAGCGCCTGATACAGACACACACACACACACACAGCTTATAGATCAGTAAACCTTGAGGTAGCATAGTGACACTTTTCTGAAACACTGTTTTTGACATGATGTTCTTACTTTGCAGACATTGGAGATAATGTCCACCTTGCGACGGATGGAGGAGATGGTATCAAGGAATACTGACTGGAAGATGATACAGTGAGCCCGGCCCGCAAAGTCAGGAATCTGGGAGAGCTCATAGAGAAACCTGGAAAACAGGAGGGGAGGAGGAGCAGAGGGAGGAGGAGGAGGAGGTGGAAGAGAATGGGGTGTGATGTGTTATGACAGAATTAAACAAAATGTCTAACAGGAAGAACTATTTTGAGGTCCTTGGCAGGCCGTGCTTCCCCATGCAGGGCGGCTGAGTCAATGTTGCTGCTCACAGTAAGGCAGGCAGCTGATAGTCATGAGTGGTGCTGCTCGGCTGGGTTTGAAAGGTCCACGGGGTCGGGTGGAGGGAAAGCAGCGAGCGGCGCACAGCGATTGATCAAAGGTAGCTCTGGCCTGATGCGGGACGACTTATGTAAACAGTGCCGTGTCGGAGGGGAGCGGAGCGGTAACATCCTGTGTGATTAGGCCCTGCTGATGGAGGTAGAGTAGGGATGACTCAGGCAGCCGTAGTGACAGCTCTGGTCAAACATAGAAATAGGAAGGCCAGGCTGAGCGGCACTGCTGGGTCCAGGCCTCGTTAACCGGCCCGGACTACTTAACCCTGACAGGATGAAACTACTGAAGCAATGTCCATGAATGCACGTTTGCAGACACAAACGTTCCAGAAGACATTTATAAAAAATATAGACTTTGAGTGAATTGGCAATGTATAATAGTTGGATATTTCCAATATCCCAAGATTATAATTTGAGTGGCTTGTACAATATTTAAATGAGTCTTCTTTATTTTTATTGCACAAATAATCATATTTGTCCCTACAAGTCATACTGGAATCATACCAGTATGACTTGTAGACTCATATCAAGTCATACTTTCATGGTTGATTAATTTGATTGAACTAATTTAATGGGTGCAATATCAAGCAACTTTGTGCTAATCAAATTCTCAGTACCTCAGGTCCACCTTTATTTCTTTGATAAGTGCAATCAAGTTTATCATGATTCAGGATTATATTTCATTTTCTTCGAGTACTATAAAATGTTTGAACTTTGATCTTACTGTTCAGGTTTGTCCAGCAGTTTGACTTCATCTTCTTTGGAGTTCTCATAATGTCTCTTTATCTTGTCCATCTCATCAGCGGTGGCCCTCTATCAAGAGACATAACACACAGATGTATATCAATACAACTAAATATGTTCTGTGAGAGAGTGACATGCTGTAGAAATCTTCAAAGTTTTGCAGTGTAAGAGGCTGCACAATAACAACATTTGTTAGCACTGATAATAAGACTTATAAAACTCATTTGTAGCAATAAAAATAATCAGGTTTTCGTTGTGTTCTTCAAACCTGTCAAATTACTTTACAGCATCATCCTTGTTGCTACTTTATTATGTTAGACAGACTTCTCCTACATACTTACATTTTCATATAAAGCCTCAATGGTCTCCAAATCCACCACAGAGTTGTCCACAGTAAGAACAGCTGGAACAGTGAAAGCAATATTCATTATAAGCAGTCAGTCTTATAAATGGATAAAATCTTGGCTAAAGCCTGCTCCCTTTTAAGCGCTGCCAGTCCTCGAAGAACAGATTTGTTTTTCCGACTAGGGATGTAAACTTGGGATAGCCCTGTCATTTTGTTAAATGTTGGTTAAAAGCAATTTATATTAGTGGAAAACTATAAGGTGGGATCTCCTACATATTTTGGCAGGATAAAATCATAATGGTAACACCAGGAAAAAAAAAAAAGAAATACACACCTGTACCAAGAAACAAAACACATCATCAAATCACCATGTAGTTGAATTATACACCTTATTTAGGATATTAGTTTGAAGTAGTGAAGCTAGGAGTGTGGCCTGGCTGTGGGGCAGACAGAGTTTGAGACCACAGACGCTGGGCCAATACTGGCGCTCCTCTCCTCCTGTGAAGCCCCTCACCACAGCTCAAAACAGAAAGCCTGAAACTGCTTAATCTCTGAGTCCACAGCTAGAAACACCACAGCTGACTGTAACGATTTTTAGAGAAAGGCAGGAGAATATGAGCTGAAACAGAGGATGAAGAAGATGTTAAAGGACGAAGAACAAAAGGTGTAAATAAAGGCTGGTAGACATCATAATTTAGACGTGAAGAATTGAGCCAAAGGACTAAGAAATGGCTCGAGGAAGAAAGACGTCGCTTTACCTTCTTTGTCTACAGGGTGCATGTTTGTTTAGCCTGATTCAAAACAGTACAAATTAAAGAGCGCACGGAGGGCTGAGTGTGGAGGACAGCACAAAAAGAGAAAGGGACTCCTGTTCTGTGTCTGAGAGGTGTCACAGGTTTATGACTCTGTAAGGGAGGAGGGGAGGAGGACACGATGGGAGGGATGGCTCCAGTGCTCCTGGATCAGCTGACAGTTGTCTGGTTGGTGTCAGCCGAGGAACGGCTGCGTACCACCTACTGCTCTGAAATCAGTCACTCGATGTGACAAGCCATCACTGTCACCAAAAGCAATCGCACTTCAGGATTTCCAGGCAATGAAGAAAAACTGATACAACAAGAATTACATTAAATTTACAGTAAATTAAAGTAAATTTAGTGTTTTAAAGGCTTGAGGTCAATCTCTCTAGGTGAGTGTCAAAAACTAAAAGTTGGCGACAAAAACTTCAAATCAGATTCTTGTTTAGGATTTAAATCATAATTTAGTTTTATGTTTGGACAAAATTAACATATGGTACTTTAAACACTGAGGCATTTGTTTTTTTGGCTTTGCTTTTTAAGGTTGGAAAAAAAAAAAAAAAGCTTATAGCAATGCAAAAACAAAGTGCAATTTTTGCTATCAGTGCCAAAACTCTCGTATCGTACTGGCACAGGTCAAATGAAACATTTCTAACACTACACTACTGCTTCCAGCTAACAAGGTAATACTTTGCATTCTGGTTCCCAGCTGTTCCTGTTGCAGTGAAGCTGTCAATGTGGTCCCAATGTCTGGATCAGAGGGAACGCTGGAGGTCCATTTCCTACATCTTATTAGAGTGGATTATTCAGTCCCTCAGCCATGCAGCCGTCAATCACACACCAAAGGGGGGCCTGCTCCAATGTGCACAGGAGCACTCTGATCCGAGGGGAGCCGGATATCTCTCCACACCGACAGATCAAAGCCTGCCTGCCAACCGCCTCACACCCTCTCCTTCCACTTTTCACTCATCGGCTTTGGTGTGGAAGGGCATGTGTGGCGTGTGAACGTGTGTGTGTGTGTGTGTGTGTGTGTGTGTGTGTTTGTGTGCGTGCGGTGAGGTGAGGTGGTGTGTGGGGGAGAGCCTCCCTTTGCCCTTGAACCATGGTGGCCCTTGAGGTCCCCCAGTCACTCCGGCGGGTGCAGTTGACCCCCTCTCTCTTAACCAGAGTGCTGCTTTCTCTACTCCCCTCCTTCCCTCTCTCTCTCTCTCCCTCCCTAGTAGCTCTAATTACATTACATGTCCCATGTCCTTTTAATTTGGCAACAAAGGGGAGGCAAGCAGGCGAGGCCAGGGACCAGAGCCCTTAGAAGTGCTTATTAAGGCGCTGTCCTTCATTGTCAGATTCAAATTGTCCATTTTACTTACACCTCCCATTAAGGCACAAGGAAGCAGGCTCACGCTGGGTGTGAGCAGGCCTTTTTTTTTTTTTTTTAACCAAACCATCTATACAAACTGACACTGGAGCAGAGAGGAAAGGTCTGAAAGGAAAGGAGAAAAAAATCTAAACAAAAAGGTACTGGTCTCATGTGCTGTTTCGCTTGTGTTTGAGGTGGTTTTATGTGGTAGCTCGGTGTCTGCTAACTGTGGAAGGTGGTTTTGTACATGCTTAGATCATTAGTGGGGTGTCAGTCCCATTAGGCTTGTGGAAACCGTCACTGGCTACAATAAACAGATCTGCTGGCCGCATGCTCAGACTAGCAGGCGGCAGGCACTCTCCGCTACAGTCCCAGGACAGGACCAATTCCTGGCCCATCTATGCTGTCCCCAACACACATATTATGTGTTTACACACATATACAACCACTTACAAACACACACTCACAAACACACACACACACAATCACACACACACACACACACACACGCCTGCATATTCCACAGAGCAACCAAGCATGCAATCAATCCATGCAGTTCTTCAAATGAAAGAGATGGCAATTTGATTTTAACCAGTGCAGGAGGATTTTCAAGCAGCCTGACAGAAAACCGAAAGGCTGCTTTCATCCCAGTTTTGCGATCTCACATTCTGACAAATCGAGCCATTTGCTTTCCCCACTGCGGTAACTGGAAAAATCATCCACATTCCACTTGAAACAGAAATTAATCAAAAAAGTGTCTCTAGTTACAAATTAGTAGCTGTCAAAGGTAGGAAATTATTATTCTGCACTGCTGGGCTCGTTATCTCATCTCTAAAAATAACTCCATCTGCATTTTATCACGAGTTATCCTCAGTTTAATGGTAAATTAAGTTTATAACTGCGGAATTGAAATAAGAGCTCCTTCCTCGAAAGAGATGAAAATGATATCATGCTCCCCACAAGCTTCTAGACATGTTGAACATATTCTGATATCAGAAAATATTTCTCACCTTGCTGAATATCTTTCATTTCCAGGTGCAGGCTGGATATGAGGATGCCAACGGCTTGTGAACGCTTCCCGTCCAGCAGCTTGATTATCTGGAAAAACAGAAAGCGAATGAATTGATATTGTTAAGCTTCAAGAGTATCAGTAGGATTCAGTGTAAAACCCACAATATGCACATCAGTTAATAAGGCTTAACCTGAATAATTACCATATAATTTTATGCTCACTTTTCTTTAGATTGACAGGATAGTGACTCATTATTCAGAAGGCAACAACATAAGTTACCTGCATTGACACCATGTGGTGTGATGCTGGTTTCAAATGCTTCATATACTATCTGGAGCTTGACTCCAAATTACATTATCTTCAATCTATTATTCAACCAGTGACATAAAACAAATTGAAGAACAGATGGTGAATAAAAAGTTCATTTCTGTGATAAGCGGTTGGGTAAAAATCATTTAGTCACTTCCCCGGCTGCGGAGGCAGATGATAGATGATGAGTGAGACACAGCGCCTGAAGCCCTGATTAGTCTAAGTCAGTGGTTCTCAAAGTGGGGTCTGGGGACCCCCAGGGGTCCTTGAGGGGATTCCAGGGGGTCCCCAGCAAAAAGGGGAATACTTTATTTTCATTATAATTCCATTAGTAACACAATGAATGAATGTATGACTATTTTGGTCATGGATTTCATACGCTTTCTGTAATAAAACATCTAAATACAAAATTCTTATCAGATGGGGGACAAAATCTTATCACATGGGGGTCCATGGTCTAATTTGTGTCAGTTTAGGGGTCCTTGACGTAAAAAAGTTTCAGAACCACTGGTCTAAGTAGCTTGCGAATCATCTGGATTGACCCAAACATGCAGACTAATCAACACATGTTGTCATAACACATCATCGTGACGCAAACGAATGGGAAATTTGGAGCGTGCACACAAATAGCCGAGACACACTTTGTCAAGTTACATCCACGAGGGAGCAGAGTTAAACAGAAAAGCACCTCCTCCAGTTTGCCGAAGAACATGTGTGAGATATAATCAAAAAATATCAAGTCGCAGTGAAAGTACAAAGGCAAAAGTGGCACCATAAAAGGACAGTCTAGAAGAGCAAGGCAAAGAGAAGCAGGACTTTTATAACAAACTATAAATTCACAGGATTTTTATTTGTGCCTACACATGGTCACAATTACTTATGACTGAATTAGCCATAAAGCCAGAGAAAGTTTTGGCAAGGTAAAGCCCTGCTCTAAAAGTTAATGTGTCAGGCTTCTTCATTAGGTATTATGGCGTTGTCGGCTACTGGGCTGTCCAGTGGGAGCTGGAGAGCAGAAGCCTTAGAAGTGGGTATTGCATTACAGGGCGTTAGTGGGTGCCATGCTGCTTCCAGCTCTATTACCTGGATCACTGGGGATCTCCCACTCTGGGGACTTGAGATGGCTGAGTACCAGGCTTTCCCAACACCTCTAATTAACCACTTTGGACGGGCCACACTAAAAGCAGCCCAGGAACCCTTCTCGCTCACTGTGGCTGCAGAACTTGCCAATTAGCCTAAACAGTTAACTTAATGAGAAAAGACAACTGATGCTGGATGCTTGGTTTCAGACACGCAAACAGCTTGGGTAAAGCGGAGGGAGCCGTGCGATGCTGATGCTGAGACAGGTAGACATCAACAGCTAGCTGCTCCCTCCTGTGGACAAAAAGAGAAGTGTTTATCTTAAAGAAAGCACTCTTGAGGCTTTCTGCTAACTGCTGTGGACACTTAAATAACACAGAAAGGTCAAAGAAAAGAGGAGAAGTGGAGAGAAAATGCAAGCGAGCTAAGAAAATAAATAAAATGATGGAAGGAGACACTGGGAGTGTCTGTGGTTTGAGTTGAAGCAGGTGGCTGATGTTAGGCGCGGTGGGTAGGGTGAAGCAGGTCCAGAGCAGAGCGGATAGTTTACACAGCCACGGCTGAACAGCCAGCCTGCTCTGCGGTGACTGTCTGTCTGACTATCTGTCTGGAATCACCCAGGCAGATGTTACAATAACAACCGGATCAAGACTTCCCATCAATAACCACCTACAGTACACTCAACAAACCCCGTCTCACCCAGTGGTGTTAATCTTACACCCACTCTCCTACGTCATAGCCAGGGTTTCAAAAATATGTTTTTAATAAACGTACTATGATTGCTCATAAGTCATTCCCATAAACCGGTTAAAGTCATTGTTTGTTTAAGGAGATCCGCTATGTATAAACTTGATACAGGTTTGATTTATATGGGTAGAGAAAATTGCCGTTTTGTGTTTACTGGTGTGCATATTTGCACACATACAAACTCAAGAGCCCGTTTAGCTCAATTGATTTCTTCATCTCCATCCATTTCTCCTTCCCTCCCTCATTCCTCAATCAAGAATGCACCGACATGCCCATCCTCTGCTCCCCCCCACCCCTATAGGTGCCCTGTCTTCATTGCCTCTTCCAGCCAGTGGGAGTGAAGCCACATGCCTGCAATTATACCCCCGGTCCAGTCCGGTCCGGTCTCCTCTGCTTTGATATGCTAATCAGCAGAGAGAGAAGGGCTCCAGAGTAAACAAGAGCTTTGATTTTTTTCTGTGGCACACATGATAAAGATTAACTCACTCATGTAGGCATCGCCTAGATCCCCCAAGTTTAAACTTTTGGCGTGTGGAGTTGTTGGAAAACGGGGAAGTGGCTCATATGCATAATGTACACACACATTCCATTCCCTCCCACTCATCTCCTCTCGCTGCACAGAGCCCCCGGGGGCTGTGGTGTTAGCATGATCTGGCAACACTTTCTGAGCAAGTGCATAATGACTCGTGAGGATGTGCTGTCATCACACAAAGGAAAATACACACGTTGGGGCATATACAAACACAAACAGATACAAACAAACAGACACGAACCGGGTAAATGAAACACACTTTTCCCCCTCACACAGATTCACTGGCAACGTTACATGCCAATGTGCAGACACTGACAGAGACAGGTCGTCTGCATTAAGTGTTGACTGGTATTGGTAGTCACGTAGAGAGACAGAGACCACTGTCTGGTCTGATTCTGCAGAGTGATGTTGAGGCCCTCAACCTCTGGCCTGGGCCCAAATTCATCAAACTTCTGAGAAGTACATCACTTTTAAGAGCCAAATTAGCAGTAAAACAGTTCTTTGCTTTCAATGAAGAATAACCATGTAAAAACATCAGTCTCTTAAATTTAAGGTTTTTTCCAAGTAAAACAAGAATGTATGACACTGTAAATAGCTTTTGTTCTGAAGTTTGCAAATTGGAGTAACAGTGAAGGTTTTTACTTTTACTCCAAAATTTAAACTCTTCCTGGTGGCTGACTGGCTCTTGTGCCTACACATCCTCCCCATTTTCACCATCCACTTTGTCCTTATTCACTTTCTCCCCCATTCAGTGCACTTCTATGCACCATTCTTCCTCAAATCAGTAGCTGTAGTAGTTTTCAACCCCACTTTCTCTTTCTCTTCTTTCTATGTGTCCTCCCCTCCTTCTGCGCCTTCCTTTCTTTCCCACCCGTTAACCAGCTGAACTTCTTGGAAGCCATCATCAGCCAGTGATTCAGATGATTTCTCTCTCAAATGATTTCTCGCTTTTTAACTCCGAGTATAAACTTTCGGGGATAAAATATGATTAAGTAAACAAGTTTCTTCTATTTTGACGACCTTTCCAGTGAGTTGGCCTTCGAAGCGGGTCTGAAAACAACCATGCTTTCACGTATTCACTTTCCCTTTTTATTGTAGAGTCAGACTATGAATGCTCTAGCTGGCTCTAAACACAAACCTTTATATTAAATATAAGACTGCTATATATTCACAGTGCTGGGGACAAAATGCCTAAATATGGATATAAACTCCAGCCAGTGTGCGGTATCTAAACTAAAGACCATGCAGGTCTTTTCTCCTTAAATAAAAAAGCCCAAATGCTACGTTCAAAAGAAAGTTTTTTTGATTGATATGAATGTGTTTCAACAGTGTTTCCATTAGCGGGGTCAAACCTCTTCCAGGCTGATGTAAGCCCAGGCAGGAGACAGTTGGCAGGATTTGTGTCTGGATGTGGCTGTCTGAGTTGGATCAAATGTTGGACAGTTTAGAGTGACCAGACGGAATGGTGAATGAGAAGGATGGAGATCGAGGACAGAAGAACACACACACACACATACACACTGTGGCCCTCTGGAGTTGAGTGGAGCCTTGACAAATTGATCAGTATAAGGGATGTGTATGGATTTAGAGGGGACAGTCTGGGGCAATGGCCGATTTTTAACCGCTTGGACGCCACAGCGAGGACCATGAGGCAGCCAGAATGCTGACACGGCGCTGGCTGCGGCAGAGGTGCAGAGCTGCAGCATTTGACATGACATTAACAAGTGTGTCTTTGGTGGGTAGGGGAATGCTAGATCAATCTCCCCACAAAGCACATCTTCGCTGATTTTTCTTGTTTCGTCTTGAGTATAAATGTGCACAGATGGAAAAAACAACAATCCTGATCCCCGTACCTACATTAAAATCCTGCACAGTGAGAAAAAAAAGGGAGTAAACTCATAAACTGATAGCCTGTGTTGGCCCGATGCATTATCTGGCAACTGCAGGCAACAGTCTGGAGGAGGACCTGATGAGAGTCACAATCCATTCTTCCTGGTTCACTTTTTGTTTGTTCGTTCTTAGATTTACGATGGAACATGACAGAAGACAAAAAGCCTATTTTAAACAAAGCTAGATAAGAAAGCACACTAGTCAGGCCCTCAGGTGGCTGTAGTCAGAGACAAAGGTATGCCAGAAAAAATGCACAATGGGGGGAGTAAGTATACCTTCTTAGTTTTGGCTTTCTTCTCATAGGTGTCTGACAGGGGCTTCTTCTTCGGCTGCAGCGTGGCCTTGGAAAAAAGATCTTCGAATTCCTTGGTGTTGACAATGTCTGGTTCCTTCAGAGAACCCCACAGTGTGCTGTTGCTGGGAAAACAAGTGAAGATTTTAGTCTTTAGTCAATTTATTTTTTTAAAAATATTTCAACCTAAATCTGCTGAAGATTTGATTTACAGTCACTCATCGAGCTGACTTCTAGAACAGGACAGAAACATCTAGGTTACTCTCCGAAAGCTAAACAAATTGTGTGTTCTATTTGTGGAAGCTTATTTGGTGTTTAATCAACCTGCCAACAGTTTTTTTTTTCCATTTTCCATTTCACTGTCTGACACATACTTGGCAATAATAGCCCTTAAACCAGATCTGTAATTTAAAAAGCACTGTTTGTGAGATAGGTGATGAAAATAAAACAAGTTAAAGACAAACTTGCTTCTATAATTAAAGATCATTTCCAGCAAATGAAGTAGAAAACAGGAGGCAATGTTTTGTTTCAGAAGTTGCTGAGTAACATGGCAAAAACAAACAAGAAATAGAGGTGTCCTAAGTCATGAGGATGTTCAGGAGTGAAGCACTCTGCTGTTACCAACACATCCACTTTTGTGTCCATTAAAACTCAACACGTGTCTCTGCTTTCCCTCCCCAGACTCTGTTAATCAAACAACATACACACTAAATGGCTTATGAACAAATAAACTTATTCAGGGAAAGATTTTGTAATGATGACATCTCTAATGCGCTGCACATGCTTAATTATTGGTGTCGCCCTTTCTTATCATCTTTTCCACACATCATAGTTGTTCTAGCAGGTCATAGCTTATATGACATGACATGGCAGCTCATCTCATGAGAGGGGCAGGTCTCATGAGTCCCAAGTCAAAACCCATTTATAATGAGAAAGACAACCTGGACGCAACATACTAACATAAGCCCTGGCAGGCTTATCATGGCTCAAATACCAGAACAATCAACTGCATTGCCAGTGACTCAATTAGAGTCAAGTAAGTCCAATTGTTTCTTCATGCAGTTGGCTTCCTCTTGCAGTGGTGAGAGTATTTATCTGGGGCAGCCAAGAGGTTTTTTTTTCTGTTGAGGACATAATGATACTGTCCCAAAATCCTCCTTTGATTTTACACTCCCTTCTGAGAGTCTGAGGAAAATAAGTCCAGTGAACAGTGTCTGACTCTGAACCCAACAGTGCAGGAAATTAGCTTGGAAAAGAAAATCACATCCAAACCCCAAAAACTATTTCCATGCAATACAACTTTCTAATTGACTGGATTATGACTATAATTGAATTTGAATACCCCTCAAAGTTCCCTTTTCTTATTGCAGCCTCCCAAGAAAGTCTGTCCTGCATGCAGCCAACTGTACTTTGTGTTTCGGCTTACATTTAGACACCTGGCAACATTTCAAACTTTGCACTGTTCCCCCTCACACCATTAACAGAGATCACACAACTGATCCAGTTATACTGTAGTTAAACATCTGACCCATTTAATGCCCCTTAACTTGCCCCTTTACAGTTAGATTTATAGCTGACATGAAACTGCTGTAGTGTAGTCAGTCAGTCCTCCAGCGTTGGCCAGGACCAGAGAGAGTGCGAACCACAACTCAGCTTCCCCCACTAATCCAGCCATGGAAATACAAGGCCATAAACCTGGAAGCCTGGCACTCGGAGGTAACAACCACAGCCACAGTAAATGGGCTGGATAATCCACTTACAATTACATCTTATCTCAGTAGGGTTCTTGGACGAGGGAATGGTGGTGCAGCAAACACACAGTATCTCTGATATCTCCCTGGATAGGAGTGTTCAGTGCTTAAGAACTGTAGGGCCCTATTAAACCAGGGTCAATGAAGCTTAGAGGTTCATTAGGCCTGGGATAACAGAGGTTTCACTCTTGCAACTTTGAATATTGGATATCCCCATTCAGAGCTTGGGGCTTTCTAAACCCCACTTCGATGGGATTCTGTAGTAATCCCCCAAAACAACAGGTTTAGAACATCAAGATGAGACCAAAAGCTTTAAATATCAGACAGTCTTATCAACTATAAACAAGTCAAATGATATGAGCATTGATTCAGATGTTATTCCAGTGCTTACTGTAATGATATTGTGAACTAAGGTTATACTTGTCCTGGCTTTCTTTATCTTTGGGTTTGAATTGGTTCAGGGTAAAAAAAAATGCAATTATGTTGTGTAAGTAAGTGTAACCTGAAATTTTTATGGGCTAATAGTGATTTTGTACAGCATAATCACGGCTATTCTAGCTAATTCTAGTTTTGTACAACAACTTCTGCCGTATTTCTGTAGTTTTGGCCCTCATTAATACTGGTTGTAACACTGTACTCACCAAAGTAATTTCTGAGATCTGGGAACACTTCATTGCTGTGCTACACTGAATTCTGATGGGTCAAGAAACACGAGTGGTCAGATGATAAGACACATTGTAAACGAGTCAATCGTTACACCAGATTATCTATACCACTTATTATGGAAGTAGTAATGAAAGTGAGCTCCCCTGGAATACTGACAATAATCCTTCACTGTAAAAGAGAACATGTGTGGTTAAAGTTGTATCATGTATATAACAGACAGTCTGGGTAATAATTTAATGTTGGTCTTTAATTTCTCTTCCCAATAAATGTGGCTTATGTGGGGATTTGTTAAAACCTGTCTGATCATCTGAATGCTTATGTTTCTTGCCCAGTTGGACTTCTTAGCAATGTTACCGCATTCCCAGATCCCAGAATTCTCTTCAATTAACTTGGTGACAACATTATTATTATTAACAATGGTAATGATGGCCCACGCTACAAAAATAAGGCTGTAAATTGTAGTCAGAGCAATGTGAGTATATTTTAAGCAATGTTACACCTACTTATTGTCCTGTATCTGTATCCTGGTCCAGTACAGAGGCTTCATGGGATGGGCTGGCTCAATGACAGACTTCCGTGGAGCCTTTTCCACCTTCTGACCAAAACCGAATCCTTTCATGGAAGGAGGAGGTGGGGGGCCACAGCCTGGAGGAGGGGGGGGAGGAGGTGGACCAACTCCAGGTAGGCCAGGAGGGGGAGGGGGAGGTGGTGGGGGTGGCATGCCACCTCCAGGGAGTGGAGGTGGTGGAGGGGGCGGTGGCGGTGCTCCCATGATACCTGGCAGAGGGGGAGGAGGAGGGGGTGGTGGTGGTGGTCCTGAGAGGCCTGGTGGGGGAGGTGGAGGAGGTGGTGGGGGTGGTCCGGGAGTCCCTGGGGCTGTTTCAGCTTTAACCCCCAGATTTAGTCCGATAGAGTCAAAGTTAAGTTTTTTCGGGATGGTCTGGGTGGGGCTTTGAGCTAGCCCACTGCCGTCACCCTCAGGGCTCTTGATGAAGGTTTCCCTGTCGGTCTGGATACCCACAGTGCGCCACGTCTTGGGTGTCGGGTTGTCTGCAGTGGATACAGCAACATTGCGGACCTCACCTCGCTCCTGACTTGTATTGTATGCCTTGTCTCTCTGCATCTTGGCAACGACTCCCTCCAGGTGTGATATTGAGACAGCATGCTCACCTCGAAGCTGGAAGATCTGGAGCTCAAAATCTGACTACAAGGGGCAAGAGCAGAATGCCAAAAATAAAACAAATCCAGAATATCAGAAATGTCTGTCATTTCACTTCATGTAATAAAATCCTCTTAGATGATTGACTTTTCCTCAAATTAACTTGGATCCAGGTTTAAATCATTCTTCCATGGGGCCTTCATGAATATGATTCTTTGTTGAAAATTTACAACCGTCTTAATTTTTTTCAGCTTTATTTTTATCCTCACTCCCATCAAATTCTTCCCCAAACTGAGCCTAATAGATGACTCGCACAGTGAAAATCTGGTAACTCCAGTTTTCATTTGACATTTCAAACAATGAAAAACAATCCAACCAAAGCAAAGTATTGATTTGAGAAAGAAAGGAAATTGTTTTGCAATGAATCTTACACATGTGCCTTATTAACTTATGTCCGTTTAGAAATAGAATTAGGCACGTTCCCACCCTTTCTTGTGGGCTGACTGCGGTACATGTTTCTCAGTGTCAGCATTAGTCCCTTAAAAGGTCGACGTCAAATTAAACGCTTTAAACAGACAGACTTAGAAAACCAATTCTGAGGTCAGATTTTTCAAGGAAATGGTCCATAAAGCAATTTATCAGTGGTACAAATGATGTAACATGGCCAGAACTATGTGCGTTTAGTCTTCCAAAGTAAGTTTGACTCTTGATTAAGCTGGCAGATGAATAACACCTGTGAGACACTGTTCCAAACCTCTGCTTTTGATGAATGAAACACTGATACCTTTAGCTTGGATTTGGAGTGAGTCATCATATTGGAAATTAAAAAGATGTCCATCATAGCACTGTGTGTGTGTGTGTGTGTGTGTGTGTGTGTGTGTGTGTGTGTGTGTGTGTGTGTATGTGGCAGTGACTTAACATTTGGAAGTCATGTTATTATACATAATGCATGAAATTCTGGATGGTTGAAAGAACTTTTAAATGTTTCCAATTGACACAGTGCAGTCGTAACACGTTATGTAAGATTTTGCCCCAGTTTTGATATTCACTTTCGGTATAAAAGTGCGAGATTGTATTAAGACTCATATATCACAACATTACACCATTATACAAATAGTTTGTTCACTCAAAAGTTTTTATTTTTAATAGTTTACTACATGTTCACATTTTGGTCTAATGTGATTATTTTCATCTAAGAATATTTTGTGTCATTCTGTACCTCATCTGGTGAGCTTCTAACCAAATTACATACACAGTATCTCTCTTCATCAAGACACACCACAACTACATTTGACAGTTTGATTTACTGTAAGTTGTTTCATTTCATACCATTCTATACTATTTCTCTTGGTATAAAATGCACAAATATTGAAGCAAAATTAACATTTAACTTTAAAAACTAACGGCTGACAGGTTGACTACGTATATACTAAGTGCCCGACTTCAAAACCTGTGACACCTGAAAATTTCTAGTGTTATGAGTAAATGCTGTGCTGGAGCATTTCATGCTTACTTAGTGCCATCTTGTGGTCAGGACAGACAACTGCTATAACAAGAGTAGAGGAGCCAAAAGGACCTCAGAAATGTAACTGAATTTGCCATGTGTCACACACACGAATTATTGTCGCAAATGAGCTGCTTCCTTTCGCACATCTGATATTTTAATATCTTTCTATTTAATATTGTACACCAGAGCATATTTACATTTCCGCTTTCTTTAACTACAGTAGTCTGCCCTCACAGATGCCTGGAGTAATTTTCTCTGGTGAATAATATTTTTTCAGTCAGTGTTGTTGTAACATGTCTACTAAATTCATTTGGTAACTTACATGCATCCTCTCCAATTCTTCCTTGCACTCTCTCTTCAGCTGCAAGAGGGCAGCCTGGTGCTCTGAAAGTAAGCAGAACAAGAACACTTGTACTGTACGTCAACACAATCTCATTCTGCTGGGAGTTTTCACAGCTCTTTGTTGGCGTTATTTTCATTTATAGATTGAGAGAAAGGGCCTATTGGGTTAAAACTATGTTTTCTTTGCTTTATTTGCATTTTAAATTACTATCAAGCTGATCTGCAAGACAAGACCAATCCCAACAAGATGTACTGCTGTCCTTAGTGGTAAAATTCTACAGAAGGGTGAGTCAATTTCTGTATGAAGAGCCATATTTACAACTTAACCAACCAGTTTTAAATTATACAGCTGGCAGAGGTGAAAGCTGAAACAAAACATTTTGTCAGGTCAAAACTCGTAAAATATGCTGATCTGTTGGCACTAATAACAGCAAGGCAGGGAAGTGAAAGAGGTCACCCACAACATAATTCACCTCATTTCCATATAGTTAAATTAGTATTTGTGTACATGTACAATTTCAGATGAAAATAGAAGCCAGAGTACAACTTAACTTGCACTTTCTCTTGTACTTTGTTAGTTCATAAAGCAAAGCATACATAGTAACATATTTTCACAGCAATTTTATGATGAACTCCAAGGCCTACCAAGTTACATACTGTACACCACAATGTGATTGTCTCCATAAAGATGTCTGTCATCTGCTGTCAATCTTTCATTTTCATTAATTTGAGGATTTGACTGGACACATTATTATGTTTTTTGAGTTGTCATTCCTATTACGAACTAGGATTAAAAAGGAGTAAATGGGAGTGATACCATACTGTAGTAATGATTAATCTGAGACAAGTGTTGGTTTATCTACATAGCTCACAGTCTGGACTTTTGCTCTGTTTTTCAGATTCCACATGCTCTTCTCTTAGACAACAGCAATGTCCAATCCTGAGCGCAAATCACCAGAATAATCCACACTTGCTTGTCTTAATCTATTTTCAGGGATGAAGCTACACCACAGACAACATCCAACAGCTGTTGCACTACTCTTATAATGCACTGTACGCTTTTAGTAAACACAATTTCACTGAACCCAGATCATGAAAGGAAAGCTTTTTACTTAGTAATTCAATCAGCACAATGACAGCCATGTGTGCTTTTAACCTATTTGCGTCATTACACCTTTAGAGTACAAAATGGGTCAAAAATGGCGTGCTGCCGAGAGTCTTCTTGATTTCAATGAATATTTTTACCTCACTAACACCCACACATGATACACTGTGGTGCCACTAAACAGCAACCACACAAACAGCAGCATTAAGGCGCAGACACAGGCTCACTGTGTTCTTAAATGGATTTGAAGGATGTCTCTCACCCGGTTTCAGAGTAAAGTGTAAGTGCTAAAGGGTTTGATAGTGTTGGCTTTACTTTTGCTTCAAAGTTTAGAGTTGAGACTCATAGACAAACGCCCATACATTTGATACAAGATATCATTCTATGACATCTCCACTGGTCCTTACTAACAAAGCCAATCAGTGTGAGGTGTGTCAGTGTAAGCTTGACTGGCATGATCCTCTGTCAGCATTCCTGGGCATAGATGTAAATACAGGCAACAGTGTCTAAAGCTATGAGTTTGTAGTTCCTACCTGCTTCGGTGTACTTGAGCCCCACCTTCTCTTCCTCATCTTTTGCTTTGGGTGGGGGCCACACAGCTTGAAGACGCCCTGGAGTCCGGTCCTCACTGTCTGCTGGGGACGTGAGCTCTGTCTAAAGGGAGACAACAAATGCAACAACATGAACATATACTTCTGTGTTTGAGCAACAGTTTATTTCAAAATGCACTGTTTGTCTCAGGTCCTTGTAGTCAACACAACACAAATTTCCCCCCAAAGATATGTGGTGCAGTGATTTAAAATGATACAGGGGTGCAGTTACATACATCAACTTCTGTGAGAGTTTTGTGTTCCTTGCCGGGAGATTTGGAGGCTCTCTCGAAAATAGACCTCAGATTTTCCTTGTCGTTCTTGATTTTCTTTTTCACTGCCTCCAGATCCACATTTTCTGTTTTTTCCTTTTTGACATTTTTGGGGCCAAAGAAGTTCCTGAAGGTTTCATAGGCCAAGTCCGCAGTTTTCCTTATTTCAGGTGGCGATGTGGTGCTCTTTGCATCTGGAGTTTTCCCTCCCACATCCTCTTCTCCATTCTCAGACTCATTTAGTCTGTTGTGTTCAGGATTAGCCTCTTGCCCATCATCTGACTTTTTGGTCTCCTTGTGGTTGTCTAGGTTAAGGAGGTGACTGAGATGTCCCATTACGGTGCTTTTAGTGTCCGCGATGGGTTTAGGCTCCGCATGTTTTTTGGCTGGAGAAGCTGTCTTCTGCTCTGGGAAGAGCTTAGCCTTGTTTACCGTCTTCTTCAGGCTGAGCAGAGCCAAGTCAGCATCCTTCTCACTCTGCTTGATCTCTGACAGCGTCTCCCTCTCGTCCCCCGCCACTCCTTTCTTCAGCACCCGCAAACCACTGAAAAGAGCTGGCATCTGGAAGGAAGGGGTTGAAGAGAGCAACGTGCCCCTGGACGGGGACGACGTGGTGGAGGTAGAGGGAGTGGCAACAGATGTTGCTGGAGGTGGCGTATTTGTTTCTGGTGTCTTTGCAGCAGTTGCACGCTGTGAGACAGGGCTGCCACTTGGCTTGATGTCACCTGTGGACTCTTCGGGTGCAGACGACACCAACATGGGTTCCTTAAAATCTGAATTTGTCATACCAGCAGTGTCTGACTGCTCCTCTGGACTAGATTGGACTGAGACTTCAGAAGTCCTAGAGCTGAAAGGAACAGAGGAAGACACCTGGCTGGAGTGTATGTGCGCATGTGAATATGCCCTTTGTGTACTGTCTAAGTCATGCTGCTTTAATTTAAAGGCCACTGCAGCATTATGATCTGCAGCCTCTAAAGCCAGATGTCCAGAGATGATGGAGGGACCAGGCAGAGAACAATCTATGCCAGTATAATCGTTGCTTTCATCTATTCCCACATTTTCCCCACTATTCTCTCCTCCACCCAATGTTTCTACACCCTTAAACATGGTGTTGGGATTCTCATTGGGACTGGAGTCCTCTTCCTGTTTGGAAACCGATGAGACCAGAACTGTCTCAGAGTCAGTTCTGCTGACTCTGGGCTGGTCTGAGTATAGAATAGTTTCTATGCGAGATCTCTCCTTAAGTCTGTGTGTTCTAAACACAGGCACTTGGTACTCTGCCTCTGCCTCAGTACCATCTTTCAGCTCATCTCCATCACCATGGTCCATTGTATTATTGTCCTCCTCAGGTAGCTTGGGTCCCCCGCTCCTGCCTAGCTTCTCTGACAGGCTACTTCTGCTTCGGCCTGTCTCCTCCTCCTCAATTTCCGTGTCACTATACGTTTCCACCCTAGTGACCAGGACTAGATCTTGGTCAGCTGAGCCTCCAGGTGTTGCTTTAACTTGGTTGCCAGACTCCTTGCAAGTTTCCCATTTTTCACCACTCTCCTCACCCTGAAACACATCTTCCCTCCATTTGAGCTTGTTCTCACTGTTCATAGTTTGACCACCTTCAGCAAGAGGACTTTCTGACATGCCATCTGACATTTCCTTGAAAGACATCAGCACAGCCGGTTCCACGTCTGAGGAGGGAGATCTATCCCTTGTGAAGAGATTGCTGAAGACATTTAAGAGGGAACTTGTGGGCTGTCCATCGAAGCCATTACTTGAACTGTCCATTTTTATTCAAGATGTCACACCAACTGAAAGCAAAAGAGAGCCAAACCAAAACAGGTAGTAGCTCTAGCAAAGTGTCCATTGAAAATGTCACAAAAGGTTCATCTCCCCACCTCCAGTTATCCAAGCTGCTCCTGTTCCACTTCTACCGTTGGCTGAAAACAAAAGGCCTTTGTATGAACAAATCTCCCCAGCTCCTCTTACCTTCTCCAGGAGGGCACAAATTATAAAAATGCTATCGTACAATCCTGTTAAGTGAGTTAAGAGACACACAAACAGGTAACATATAGCAGACTTTCGTTCTATCACATAAGGACTACTACTGACTGTATATTATCCGTAGTTCACTTTAGTCTCAGATGTGCGAGCAAGATTCCCATGACGCTGCAAGATAAGTCAAGCTGTTCAGCGGCTGGAAACATGTCCTGCTGTAATCTCCCTGGGAGAGAACAGAGTTCACCTGCCTTTCACAAAGCATTTCCAACTATTCCAACAAGCGGAGCAGCATTGTCCATAATGGTGTGGGTTATTCTTCTTTATGTGCTGGTTTACAGTCTGGAGTCCATGACTGAGCCGTTCTTCAAGTTTGACTCTGTCTTCCTTTGCGTGTGTCTGTCTCAGTTTGCAGGAAACTCCTGTGAGCTGTTGTGTGAGGAAAAAAAAAAACCTCCAGGTTGGAAAAAAAATGCGTCTCGCTGGTCTACCCAGTCCGGGGACGCCTCCCTTCAGATCCCTCCCTTCCTGGGAGGGGACCTGTAGCACCCGGCACCACAGGTGTCTGATTACCTCTGCTCACTTCCGTAAAATGGCTGCCGAGGTAAAAGTGTAAACACGGAGGGGGAGTGAGTCTGTGGTCAGGTGGAGAGCTGTAGAGATCCAGTAACCCAACATTGCACCATTAAGCAGTGAACTACTGCAATACAGGGCTTAGTAGAGTGTGATTAGTGAGTGTGGCTATAGCCAGCTCTGGCTAACATTTAAAACCTTCTGTGATTAGCAGCTCATGAACACTCAGGCTGAACAGGACTGAATACAGTTGAGAAAATGTCATTTTGATTCACTTACCTTCATTATGAATGCCAACATACTATTGAACTAAAAATATAATAAATACTGTGCAATGAAGCAACAGAAGTTTGAATTTGAAGACACTGTTTCTATGGGGGTTCAAAAAGTTTACAAACTAACGTTAGCTACAGCTTACAAGCTAACAACAGGCAATACAATCTATGTGGGAAAGGGTAATACCTATATAGTTTAAATGACAAAATAAAAACAACAGAGAGAGTCATCCTCTGTGGTGTTACAACTATCTTTTCAGCTTAGCTCCTATGATTAAAATATGATCTAACCTTTGATAGATATTTGTAAAGATAACTTAAATGTCAGGAGCGTGCTTAAGAAAACAACATTCTTCAAACTGTGGTTGCCCTGAGCAACCTAAGGTCACCCTTCCTGAATGCCTTCCTTTAGACTGCCTCATTGAGCACAGACTAAGCAAGCTTTGTAAATGTTTCTAATCCAGTTTTTACAACAGTCCTAAATTAAACATTTTTAAATTAATCCTCTTGTGCTCATCATTCCATTTTATTTTAAGTATCAGTGATTGTTTTTTCCCTCATCTGAAGAAAGCCACACATAAGGTGGGGGCTTCTCATGAGGAATTAAGTTATGTAAGAGCAGTGGTATTTCATACACACACACAGTAAATCCCCTGAGAGGTTGCACTAGAAAGAAGCACCACTATACCACCACTGATAGACAAGACTGTGTACTAGACTGCGTACAATATCATCTCAAACAGGATTCCTTACAAGTTGCAGATGTAAAAACTGCAGATCTAAGAGACTGTCAAGTCACACCTACAGCATGGGATTGCGTTAGCACCATGCCCCTCCCTTTGTCAGATCAGTTGTTACAACACAATGAGAACTCATCATAGAGGTGTGTTTTTTTGATGCCATAAAAATGCATGAGAGCGACAATGAAAACATGCCAAAGCTAAATATTCAAGATGGCTGTCACTTTCACAACAATACAGACTGCCTAATTCTGTACAGCTTACCCTTTGTACTGGTATGTTAACTGATTATTCTCAAGCCAGTTATTGTGTCCTAAGGAAACAATGCATGATTACCTGCCTAAAACCACACCCTGGTAATCTGCCACAGGAATGAATGTGTCTGACACACAGCAAGCACAATGGAATCTGGAGCCTTGTAGAGATGGAAATATATTTTAAACATTACTCTATAGGATGGATAGGATGAATTACAAGTATAGTTAGGTAGTTGCTTTTTAATTGCACTACTTATTTGGATAAATATGGCCAGCAGCAAACAACTGGAAACAATTAATTGGTTTTTTAGACACATTTTTTATACTGGATTACCTAAATCACATGCCTAGTGGCAAATGAAATATGAAGTGTTGCTACCTTTGCTGTGTTGCAACAAAGATAGATCTTAATAGCCTACACAACAGAAAATAAGGTTACAAAATTGTCCAGAAAGGCTATAAGAGAACGTGAGATTTTCCTGTGTTTGCTCTGAACAAGAAAGGTTTGAATGGAATGATCTCAGTCAGTTCTGGCTTAGGACCCCAGTGTACAGATTAGAATCAATGACCCTTTAATCCACTTCTAAGAATTTATGATCAGGTGGTTAAATGCCCAAGTGGAGAGAAATCCTCATGAGTGCCCAAGGGAAAAAAAAGTGCCATGGTACACTGCTCTGGGTGTGAAAGTAGACATTACAGTTAATATTGGCCTGTGAGTGTTTGTGCTACTCATGGGCCCTCACCGTGCACTCCAGCTTGGGATAGTAGGGTGTGTCCCCGATGATGTCATCCTCTGGAGGTGTGATGCGTAGAAAATCCAGGTGATCAGGGCGGGGGACACGGGAAACGGGCTCCTGAGGGTCATCACCGTCCAGCATCCAAATATCATCCTGACGCAAGAGGGAATCCTCTACAGAAACACACAAACAAACACAGGCAACCAAAGCGTAATTAACGTTCTATGTTGTGCAAGGAATCATAGCATTGAATAATTACAAAAACACCAAACATAACAGCATGATCGGTGATTATGTGTGACCATCCTAAATAAGCGGCACTGACTGAGGCAAGTTGTGTTCCTGTGTAACCTGCGTGGGTAATAAAAGCGGAATGAGGTAGAAAGCAGGCATCAGAGTCTTTTAGCATCAAACAGGCAGCAGGAGAGAGTCCTGTTTTGCTGCAGGCTTGAGGGCACACACAGCTATTTTTATCTGCACTTAGCCAGCCTCGTTCCCATCATCAACATCAGCAGCAAGCCCCGCTGATCCAATAAGGACATGCAGCTGCATGGTACTGATCTCAAAAACAAATACCACTATCTAATATTGATTTGCATTCATGACATATTCACTGTAACAGAACTACAGAATGGCATTGCTCAGTACTACCACTGTACTACAAGAGTCATCTGCAGATAGGTGTGGGTGAGTTGTTTTACTGTATGCTCAGTCATCCACAGGCCCAGAAAAGGTGGAAATATAAGACTTCACCTTAATTAAGATTGGGAGAGACTGCCCTCTCCTGACCAGGCAGTCACCTACACTGCAATTTAGAAAACAAAGCTCATACAGGATATTCAAAATTCAAATGTATTTGCTGCAGTACACTGGGGATCCATTCTGTGCATTTCAGAGTGCCTGGCCTTTTATTTTTACAGCTCAGTGACACATTGCAGACATAGCCTGAACTTGCAGAACCTTCCGTATGTGTTATGACCTGAACAAGTCACATGGTATTAACTTCAGGAGCCAGGCCAGTCCTCAGAGTGCCAACACATGAGCTATTTCTCATGCGTACAGAAACCCATTTCCTCTATAGCATGCCTTGATACATGCATTCACTTACTCGAGAGAGTCAGCCATGCAAGAAAAAGGGAGGAAAAGTACAAGTTACGAGATATAGGGCAGGGAAAGTGAGGTGATAGAATAAAGAGGAGAGAAAGGAGGTGGAGAGAGAGGGAAGAACACACTGGGAGTGAGAGGGGGAAGGGTAAAGATCTTGAGGCTTGGTGACCTCAGTTTCCTCCTGGTGTAAGACAACACCTTGGCCTGTTTTTTTCAGTATTATGAGGTGGAGACTGAGAAATGCAAATCACATCCTGTTCAATAAACCCCTAAAATACCACATAAATTCACTTTGTAATGGATATCCTTGAACAAGGCACACAGTATTACTGTATTGTTGCCTGGCAGTCACTTCTAAAGGAAGTCCATTTGAATAGATCCCGAGAGTCTGAGTATCAGCTAAACGCTTTAAATTCAGTTATGAGAGCCCACACATGCATAACTAACTGGGGGGTTTCACTGAAAAATGGAAGCATTGAAATTCAGCTTCAGTATTCAGCACAATCAGTCATTATAAGACAGCAGCAATGCCTGCAGTCCCTCCAGTTATCTGGGACTTGGATAGCAGAAAAAAAGTAGGATTAGATTAATAACTTTTCATTATGATAATGCTGCGCTGCATGGTCCCACAGTGGGAACTGCTGACTGTAGGCTGGGCCAGTTCCAAATGCAGCGTTAAGCTCACTCCAGGCCAAGGAAAGTACTGATCAGTGCCTCACAATGGCTGGCTCATTTGAAAGCAGGTGGAAAGACTGCGTAATACTGTCGTTCCACAAACTATCAAATATATTAAATAAACAATAAACAAAGAGCACCTATTGAGATGTGTTTGCTGTGGTCCTTCATCCTTCAAAAAACATGACTATTTATGGTTTAACAACTTGCGTGTGTGTACCTGCATATAGCCAGTCAGTTAGTTAATTAAATATGTATAAAGTGGCCCACAGTGCCACCATCTGGACAGGGAGAGGAAAGAGCACATCTGCATCCCGGTAAAGTCAAACACACTGCAGTGGAGCTCTGATGTCACTGCTGTATGCTAGAAATAAGACATGGTGAAGAAACGCACAACACTGCAATGTAATAACTGTAAACAGATATGGACAAGCGACTCTAAAGATGCATTAGGTAATGAACAAACTGAATCTATTGATTTAGCAGTAGATTTATTACTCTCAAACACACACATGTACACAGTGAACTTCATTACACTGACCCAGTGGAAAATTGTGCGCTTATTGCCGTTTAATCTCCCTCCCTGCTGACCTAAAAGCTGAGACAGAATTACAGTGTCCATAACAGAGGGAACACAGGGTGCAGATGGGATTGTGTTTGTCTTTCAGGTGACATGCAGTTTATTTTGACAGTAAAGCACTGATAACTGGATCATACCAACCCAGGACAACATCAGTCCAACAGATATTGTTTATACACATATGATACACTGCCCTTTAACAAAGTCAGTGTACTTTAATCGAGACTTCTGTATTTCAGACATGTAAAACACATACTGTGCAGGTGTTTCCTCAATGCAAACCTGCAAGTGTTGACTGACAGTGCAGTAATTTAACAGTGAAAATCACAGTGTGTGAGTGAGCAGCTGACAGGCATTGTGGGTGTTCCTGTGGTACTGAAAGCATTATCATTTTAACAAAAAAAGTATCTGTGTTTGGTGCGGCGCAGGGACCATCTAATGTCAGATCCTGACAGGTGGGTGTTGTCAATGGTGATGGATTAATCCACCTGCCACTATGGCTGGTCATCACTCATCCAGTGGTCAGGGAAAGCTTTGCTGAGGCCGTATTGAACACTCTAAAGCAGACATAAAACCTTTAAAAGCAAAGTTCTTCTTCTAACCCTTAAAGGCGCTGACTGTCTTGCTCAGTTAACAAGCAGCAATTAGCGAACTTGATCATTTCTTTATTATCAAGGGACTACTGCAGGCCAGAAATATTTATATCCATATCTATAAATAATTACCAAGCACTACTCTACCTCCTCCCACAGTGCAGTCTCTCATTCTTATTAAAGACATTGAAACAGCTTTTCCCGGTGTGCCCTATTTTATCTACTAAAATCTATAACCTCATCATTCAAAGTAAAATAACCGGGCCATGTGGCACAGTGAGAGCATCTGGCAGCCTCCAACCCCCCTCCATCACTTTTAGCCAGGAAGGAGGATCATAGACTTTTGTATAAATCATGAAAAATGCAGGACTTAAATAAATCACCCAGCTTCTTTTGCGCCTGTCATGGCTGTTTTTCCATGCAGGCTTATTGGCTGTGCATGGCTGTCAAGCTGGCTGATTGACTGACTGGTTTGGCTGTCGGTACTAAGATCAATGCAAGGCTAGCTACAAGTGAAAACTCAGAGAAAATGCTGCGGTACCCTGAGGACCAAAGCAGAAATGTAGCATGACATGATGCTCACAGAATCATCATTACTCATTTGAAATGCAGTTCTGGAGGCTGATGAGATATTCAGAGTTGAGCAAGACGGAAGAAAGCTTTCATTGGGTCTGGCAAGCCACTGACTGGGGGAATTTGTAAATTTGGGTAACTTTGCTTCAGTTCACCGGTGTGTGTACATTTAAATAGTGGAGAAGCCATATAAAGCTGCTCATACTGAAAACTCCTAACAGCATGAGATTGAACATAGCCAACATTTGCCTGGCGCCGGTGTAGCAGAGTCATTTATTAAAGAAAACAGGTTATTCTTTATAAGAGACAGACCTTTGTGACCTGTTTCTCTGCATGTAGTATGCAGTTCAGAGCAATAGTGTGAGACAGTCTGAGAGAGAGGAAGCTCTCTTAGCCTGTTTTGGCAGAATCCACTTCATTATCTGGATAGAGTCGGCCCTTGTTCTCACTGGGAGGAACAATGTTGCATGGCAGCACACTTTCTGTTGAATGACAGCTAGCAGAGAGAGCAGGGTGAAGTACTCTTGCTCTGCACTGATCAGTTTCATATGACCTTGCTGGAACGTATTGGGTAATCTGATTATGGTATTGCCTGCCATATGTCAGACAATAAAACAAGTAAGGCATTAAAGAGAGAAAGAAAGAGAGAGGGAGAGACAGAGAGAGAGAGAGAGAGAGAGAGAGAGAGAGATTGTTTTAAAAGCCATTATAATCAATAATTTTATAGTAGCAATGCAATGGATGTCAAGTTATTACGTGTAATGTGATAGAGTTTGCTTGTGGTGAGAGTCCACGGATATTCGTGATTCCTGACTCTGCAGTTCCTCTCAGCTTTATCGTCTTTCAGCTCATCCTTTTGTTTTTCTGGGCCCACAACTTTCATCATTTGCTGCCACAGTAAACTGTAAGCTACCTGCCAGCATCAAGCAGCAGAAAGACAAGTTAGCGGCTATCTGATGAACAAAGTGAAGCATTTGGCAGCTAAACAGCCAAGTATTTTCCTCATGAGTAAGCAGAGACCAAAAGCAGAGCTAAAAAGAGAGTGAATATTGGACTTTCAATGAATGCTAATGTTGCTCCGTATCTGCTAGATGTGTAAATAGGGAACTGTTTGCTATTTCCACTTAAAAGGTGATAATATGTCAGGTTGTTTGAGTTGACTGTCCTTATCAAAAACCTAATAAGTACACGAGAAACATAAAGAAAAACTAACAGGCATACATAGATATTGTGTAAACACATAATATACACACCAAAGTGGATGCATAAAATATTCTGTTACACAGACTGCAGTGCAGAGGCATTAACATATGAAGTAAAAAACAGAATTTGTTACGAAATTACCACTCCTGTCTGCATAATCACACTCATTAATAAGCACCAAGCCTCGATACCAGAGTAGAGATTAGAGAGGCTGAATCATAATTAGTTCGACATTGACAAACCGTGAAGGGCCAGCTTCACACTGACCCACTTAGGCCTTTTGGCTGGACCGTCTGATGTTCATTTATCTGTGTTAGCATTTGAAGTGTATTCACTTATCAAGCAACACAAAATCGATCTAGTAAACAGCTAAGATGCAGCAAAATCGACACAGTGAGATTTTGCTTCAGACTGAAGATTCAAGCTTTCACTGAGATGGCTGCACAGCATGTGTGTAGCATGATGTAGGCAATTACATTCATGAATATTGCTCATTGAGACTTATTTACTGATGATTTATGAGTTGTAACAGCACATAGTCATATCTGATGAGGGATAATGAAATTTACCCAATCTCCCTCTCAAGAAGAAAAACAGAAAGCTCATGATACATTTGAAGGCAAATGTCAATTTTGGCATTTGAAAGTATAGCGAAGAGACAAAAAAAAATCCCAAAAAGGTGGTGTTTAATGCCAGACAATGTGGATTATGCGTGTACATGTAGATGTTAATGTGTGTCATCTGAGTGTGTGGTAACTCTATGCATGCCTAGGTATGTGAGGACACAGGGACAGTGTCATTTCAGTGGGAATTGATCCAAATCATCACCACGAGTAAAGCTGGGTTATTTATACCCTAGCCACCAGATAGCTTAGTTCCGCGCAGCTCAGTTCAATCCTCCTCCGGCCATTGATGAACTGAGCACTGTTGGTTGTATTGGTTTAGCTAGGACTGGTCTATAATATAACAACCCAAATAATCAGGATGCAGTAACATTCTTAAAATAACTTTCTCCAAGGATATAAAAAGTCCAACCATTATCCACAGTCTATTAGTAAATCACATAATTCATGGAAGGCCATCTGTTTGCTGCTGTAGATTCAAGCAAAGATTGTGTTACACTGTCTAAAAGGGATGATTAACCATGTTACCGAGGTACTTAATGCAATAATGTTAAGGCCTCTTCGAAGTATCAGACTGCAACAGCTTGGATTATACAGTTTGTAGTGACTTCAGTAAACATGTATAAACTTTAATCCAACACAGACACCTCCTTATTGATCAAGAGGCATGAGGTCACCGAATGGCATGACCACATAGAGGATGCTAAAATACAAACTGGTATGAGATGAAGCTTAAGCGTTAAGGCGACCAAAGGCCGGTGATGACCACACACTGACAAACCCTGAACTAAGCTTGTGACATCATTATAGCTTTGCAAATATCGTGTATGTTTTGAGTGTTTAAATCCATTTGTTTTGTCATTGTAAGCACAAAATACAATAGGCCAGCTTATGAAAATAGGCCTGTTGAATTGGACGCTCTGCAAATAAGGAAATTCTAATCCTTTTTTCTGTAACCCTTGTGCCCGCTGGGTTCCTGATCCTTTGTCAGTTTCTTGTGAACTGGGTAGGATGTGTGTTTAGGGGGAGGGACAGCACATCCTTCAGAGTCCAAATTGGCAATGCTTCAGTTAACACCATGCTCACGAGAACTCTAGTCAGGTCGAACTTGATGTCAACTTTGAGCCTTTGATCTGGGACACTCCCACTAATCTTTGGCTTCACTGTGGCACAGAAGGAGTTAAAATGGATCATCAGCCAAACTATTCTCAGGCCCTGCTTGGCCTTTGTATGACTCTGTTGGGTAGTTTTTAATTTGTGGTCACATGTCAAAGCCGAGACCGGAACACAGCAGACAAAAACTAACTGGACTAACAGAGGCAGTTCGGAAAGTAATGTCTATCTTCTGGTTGAAGTGGTTTATTTTGTGGGAAAAATAAAGTTAACAGCTAGAGTGACAAAGTAAAACTCCCTGTGTGGAAAATGTTTGCCAGTTACAATGCTGCAGAGTAATTGCTGGAGTATTTCAGCAACAACCTCAGACATTGGGTATGACACACACACTCTCGCTTTCAAGGCATCTTCTCTTGTTCTGCTCTTTGAAATCCAGCATCAGCAATGTCAGATGAAGGGTACATTCTGACAAAGAGTAATGTTACTAAGATGATAAAATCACCAGTGTCAACAATAACATCAAGGCAGGGAGTTTTAACACGAATCCCTGTGTTCAAAGTAGGACCAGTGTGATTTCTAATAACTTACCTGTTGTTGTGGAGTTGCTGGACGAATTCCACTTGGAGTTGCTCGGCCGCCTGCTGAGGTTCAGATCCAGACGCGTGACAGCCCGCTTGTTGCCATTCTTGTCGTTGACCTCAGTGAAGAGTTTGGGCTCGTCTGTGTTACTGGAGCTGTCTCTGTCATGGTCCACATCCTTGTCTGACAGCAATACAATGCGGTGGTTGAGGTGTGGGCTTACTTGCTTGGAGGACAGAGGGGACAGGACTGGGGACATGCTCTGGAGGCTGTTTGAGGCAGGGAAGGATGTGTTGAACACCCCAGCGAGAGAAGGTGAAGTGGGGCTCTTTGTGTGAGGTTTGGCTGAGGGGAAAGGTTCAGTGGTATGGGATAGGGGTAACCGTAGCCCTTCAGAGAGCTTGTTACCTGTCTTTTCTCTACTGACTCCCAGCAGGTGGTCTCTGTTTGGTCCTCTCGTCCCCGGGTATGACTTGGCGGGCCCTTCCCTGTCTTGGCTTGTATGGCTGACATGTTGCACTCTCCCTTCCACATCCTGAACTTTAGCCACTACCCGGATCCCCGTATTCCTCTGGTTGATTTCGCCATACAGCTGCTGGGCGGACTTGACTGTTGACTTATTCTCTGCTGAAGTCTCAACCAAGGAATCAAATCTCTTAAGTGGTCGAAGGTTGCTCCCACTTTCCCTTCGGCTCAGACCTTCCATCAGGCTGCAAAAAGACGACTCAAAGCCCAGCTCACTGTCATACTCTGAGAAGTCGTTACAAAAATCCATGTCAGAGTCAAATGTCCGGTTGTCCTCCATGAAGTCCCAGCCCTCAGGGGCAATCTGGAAGGGTTCCTCCATGGGCAGTATGGGGTTACTGACTGCACTAACGTAAGAGCCCGTCACTGGGCTGTCAGAGACATGGACAGAGGCTGAGGTACTCGGGATCTGCTCCACTACTGAGATTGAAGATATGGACACGCTATTCTGGGCAGGAAGCTCACAAGATGACGTTCTACTCATAACTTTCTTCTTCATCTGACTGTGTAGGAAATCCTCAGCACTCTCAAGCTTCTTGCCTCCCAACTTCTTCAGCTTTCTGCTCTTAGATGTAACTCTCTTATGCTCTGGGGACACTGTGAGGGAGTAGTTGCTGCTGCTGAGAACCTGACCTCCAGGCTGAACATCCTGACCCTCTACATAATCCTGGATTTTCCCATCCTGGTTACCCATCTTGACTTTGCTGGTACAATCCCTGCACAACGAGAAGAGATCCGCCAGCAACTGGTGGTGCTCTGCTGCCAGCCAGCAGAGCTCTGCAACAGCTTTCTTTGTTGCCTGCTGGGAGCTGAAGAGTTCGCCTGAGGAGTCAGAAGACTGGCCTCTTTGTTCGGACACTGAGAGATCCTCCTTTCCCCAGTCATGGTCATTACAGGCCTGTTCTGAGTGAGGGGCGCGGCTCTTGTACTTGAAGCTCGGGGCCCGCCTCTTGGGGAAATACAGGCTGATGTTACTTAGCTCACGGATGGGTGCATACAGAAGCAAAACTGTGTGTGTGCCCTCCATGATGGGTGCCATGTTAATCACCCAAGCACTCTGAGTAAGTGGTCAGTTCCCAGACGGAGTGACCGGGCTCGGACTGCAGAGGTCGATCTCTGGCTCTTCATCACCTGGCCTGTCCAGATGCTGTCAAAGAGAAAGTAGCACACAGCTATAAATCTGACTGTGCAGACACAACATACGTCTGGAAAAACATGTTAGCCCTGCTAGTGCCATTTTGAAGTCCAAATGCCGGACAGTTTTATAATCTATGTTGAGCTTTCAGCTTAAAATAAAACACAATATTTAAATTTTCAAGATACAAAAGATACTTTGTGACATCTGTGGCACTACAAATTATTTGAAAGCCAATGCAGAGCTAGTTTGACAGCATAAAAAAACTGCTCCTTTCAAAAGAGTGGTACCATATCTCATTGTAAAACCCGTTTGTTAATTAACTGAATGAAATCCAACACTGCAGAGATTAAACTACTAGATTCTATTTTAGTATTTTAGAACATGTCTTCCTAACCTTTTTGATCTCCATCTTCCTCTTACTGTATGAGGAGACGTAACATTTCCAAATCGCATTTCATCAACATTTCACAAGCTGCCGCATAAAATCACACAAGGTGACGACACATGCAGTGCCCCATGTTAGGCTGCCATTAGAGATGTTTACAAGCAAAACAATGCACGTTTTCCTCACTTGTGCTTCAAATGCTTACTTCAGCATTTCGCAATATCTCCCAACTGTTTACATCATAATATAATCCCGTGGGCTACTGTCACCTTGCAACCAGAGTGCATTGCTCTGTGCTGAAATGGCAGCATAATTAGACTGCCCTTCCGGCGTTCGGGCTGCTGCACGCAAACTTAAAACTGAAATTAAGATATATTCCAACTAAATTTATTCTAAATTATATCTTGATACATTAAAAGCCCGTATCGCCACAAATGAGCTTCAGTTTGAAGTGCTATATGCAATTAGAAGCTGAAAGTGCGCTGCAGTCAACTGCACCTGCAGCACGTAAAAGCAGCGCAGTTTGTAAGAGATAAAGAGTTACTTACCCGGTTAACTTGCACGGAAAATATTTCTTCACATCTCTACTGCAGCCAGCCAGTGCTCACCGCTGCCTCACTGGGCTTCTCCGACTAGAATGACGGGAGTTTGGTCCAATGATAAAACTCAGCGCTGGCTTCCTGCTCTGTGATTGGTTTCTTATCATTTATCCAACTCCCACATTTTGAGTCAGTGCAGCTGCAGCTTGCAGGTAGGCCATGTGATGGGTTTCAGAATGTGTATCGATCTAAGAGGGAGGCTGCAGTTAATTTACTTAAACAGTCGTAGCAGTTTCCAGTATTTCCCAGGCTAACCTTAAGATGCACACGCAGAAAGATAAATGTATAGAGAGGTAATGCACCAGTTATTTGGTGGCCCGAGGTGACGTTATTCTGCACCAAACAGAGACACCTAGTGACTAACGTGTGCATCAGTCGTTATATTATCTGTCCCAATTTATGACAGGCTTCTCTTGTTTTATTTCCACCATAGAGGTTGTTTGCAGTCCAGTTATGTTTATATTTTAGAGTGCAGGATCTCAAAAAGTACCTAAGAAGTGTCTATAAGAAGTTACTTTGTGAACTATTAGAATTGAATGTTTGCTTATTTACAGTACACATTGTAAGTAAGTAAAGTTTATTTGTATAGCGCTTTTCATAGACATTAGTCACAAAGTGCTTTACAATAATACAACATACGAAAAAGAAAGAAATCATAGCAGATGAAGAGACCACCCAAGTCATGCGATTAAAAAGTGCAAAATTGAAAACCAAAATACACAATGAAAAAAACAACAACACAATACACAATGAAAATACACAAAAAAACCACAAACACACACACACACACACACACACACACACACATATATATATATATATATACATACATAGATATCTATATACACCATGTAAAAAAAAGGAGAACATCTATACATATATACATACATATATGCATATATACATGTATGATTGGGATTTCAATCAAGTTTGGTCAAAAGTTAGGCTTTGAAATTAGAAATTTAGAGTTTAAGAAATTATAACACTTAAATTTACATCTGGCTATCCTGGTAGACATCACTTGTTAATGATAAAATCCAAATAGTAGAGATACACCTAAATTGACTATTTAAGTAGTTCTGCAATCCAAAACAGTTCATGTTGGTATGATGCAGCTCTCACAAACCTTACTTTTACCTTACTAGCTTGTGTAATCACTTTTATAAGGTGATGAAATGTTATGGGTGAATTTTACAGGGGGTACAGAAATATCAATATCATTAACCTGCTTGTTTCAACAGAGCAGCTGTTTATCAGGCTGTAAAGTAAGTAAAGGAGAGGTGGGAGATAATTGAACTCAAAACAACTGTGGCTGGAGTGAAGAGGAGAAGGGAAGTATCAAGTGCTAAAAAAGAGACAACATGAAAAAAGTAAAAAGGTGGGGAGGAGGAAAGGGGGGAAGGGAGGGAAGAAGGAGACATATGAGTGGAACAGGTTTGTAGATCACAGCATTGACGCTAGAGGGCAGCATCGCATCTTGAAAAGGGGCCCCACATGTTTACTGTTTTGTGGATATCAGTAGGTTTCATTACACTCTGGCTGTGGGTCAAATGTGGCCCAACTTTGGATAACCAAAGGTCATACTCATCAGTGTTACCATACTCTTCCCACAGAACAAAAGACCTTGCATGGCATACATTAATTTTTTACCGAGTTTAATCTCATTTAATACATAATTTAGTGATGATTCATCCAATAAAATGTTTTAAATAATTAAATACATTTACAATAAAAATGTCGCTTTTGCAGGCTAGAATGTGTTCTTCATCTTCTTTATGGGCTCTGTTCACAGTGAACACAGAGTGAGTTTACTCAGCTTTTTATATCCCGTCTTTATTGACATTTGCACACATAATATAATAGCATATATTAGGGATGGGCAATATGGACAAAATCAAATATCACAATGTTTTTGACCAAATATTGCGACAATATTGTAGGGATGACTACTGGTGCTTTCACAAAATATTTACACAATGAGGTTTTTGATAATTAATCATCAGTAATATGGATATAATGACTCAGGGGGTAAATGCAAATAATAGAACAGCTAGAACAGTCTGGTAAATTCAGAAAATTACATCACTTTACTGTAATGCAGCCTTTAAAACCAGGAAAAGACCACTTATGCCATGTCACGATATTACAATATCAAAAATCTAAGGCAATATTGAGTCTCATATCACAATATTGATATAATATTGATATATTGCCCAGCCTTATACATACATTAAGATATATCATTTTTTATAACATGTGTACAGATTACATTTTAGGGTAAAATAAATATTTTAGGAAAATACTGTTTCTTTTACATGCCTGCTTTTTTAACAGTGGTAGTAATACATTCTCTATCCAGAAAGAGGACCAAGTTAAGCCCCGCACTGATTGTCAAAAAAACCCCAAAAAACCTATTTTAGTTTCAACAGCCTGGGAAACTGATTATTACATTGTATTGAAGCAGAAGCATGGCTGAGCTGCGGGGTGCTGACCATGGTGCTGATCTGGACCAACACTGGAAACCGCAGCTACCATTATACCTTGCTCTCTGATTTCCTTCCACACATTACGTTCTCTGACAATAGGACGAGAAAACCAAAAACAACGAGGTACCCATTAGATAGCGGTTATTTCACTCAAATTAACACAATGATGTTTGAATTTTCGCGCTTTCTCGCTTGTATTAATAAGGTCTGCCGGTGACGTCGAAGATAAAGCCCCCGCTGCTGTATCTTGGATACACGACTTGGCTTCTCCCTGTTTCCCCGCCACACCGTCCCCAGTTGCTCCAGCCCACCGATGCTGACACGCACTCCTCCTCCGGGCGGTGAGCGCGGCTTGAGCACAGCGGCTTGAGTGACACATGCTGCGGTAGTCTCCCCGCTGTATGGCCGTGGATTAGCTATATGCTAATATCGATAGGAGAGAGGAGCCAGCGGAGGCTTCCCGAGTCTGAACAGGCTCCTTTGCAGCCATGGCTGAAGGTGGAGAAGGAGAGGATGAAATCCAGTTCCTCAGAACTGTAAGTACATTTCCTGCCGCTTGTACTTAAAGCGCTGCGCCGGCAGCTGTGGAAAAATGTGTAGCTCTCTTTTTCATGGTACCTTGCGAGTGGGATTATTTGTCGATTGCCAATTGTTGGCTATATTGACAGATGTTTTTTGATCCCATAACCTTTGATAACCCTCTATGGCTTGTTGCAGATCTTAGAGGCGGTGTTAGTGCCCTATTGTTTTGCGCATCGCTCACTGAGAGCTATTGTCTTTTCTGCAGTCTCCGTATCAAGAAGTTGACAGCACTATTTCCTTTGCCATGTAAAACTTACCTATGAACCTTGCTGCACCATTGTAGCCGTAAATGGTCTACAATTTGACAGAGGTCGACTGTGTGAAAAACACTGTGATGTTGGTCTTGAACGGACTTGCAGAGTCAAAAGGCTTGTTCTTTTAGCATCACTTAAATCTCCTTTAGGAAAAAGGGAGTTTTGAACCAATGTGCATGCTGTATCCTACTGTATAATATATTCTAACGTGGTAGCCTGGCAGTGTATGCAGTAGCTCCAGGGTTCCTGTGCAGCAGCAAAGGTCTATGCAAATGAACTGAGGACAATATTTTGTGATAAATACATTATTGTTGCACCCAGGCCAAAATACTTATGATGTTTTAGCCAATTTAGACAGACTGTATGCTCATAAAAACATGTAATTTAGTAGTAAATAGGCTGTAGACTAATTGCTCTTCTTTTCTTCGGTGCTGAACTACAGTAAAAATGTATTTCCTTAGTTGAAGGTGAGTGTTGAAGCTTGGAAATACCTGGCAGTGCTTGAGGAGAGACGGATACTTTCCGCTGTTGACAAAATATAGATGATGACATGATGTGCTCACTTACGGTAAAATGCACAGAGAGGCATGTCATGTCTGAAAATACACACTCGTCTAAGGGGAGATGAAGGAGCGAAGAGCTGGAGGTCTTCCAGATAGACCCCCGAGACAGCAGGAGGTGTTTGGTTGCACATATCACTGGAACTGCTGCTTGTGGTTTCCCTTTATTAAGCTGCTCACAGATGCGTAACCTGCTGTACTTTGAGGCAAACGGAGCAGAGATGCTCTTGTTTTTTTTCTGTAAATGATAGTAACCCAGTTATTTTTTTGTTGAAATTTCTTTGCTTTCTTTAGTCTCAAGTGAGAAGCTTTCAAGCAGATGTTACAAATGAATATCTCTTAATAATCAACCACATTTTACTTCACAAATGTCAAAATGTCAGGTCCCCTCGGTCCCCTTTAGGCATAAACAACATAAGTGATGGAATCTTGAATAAGTTGCACTGAAAGGCTTTCTTATCCACAGGAATAGCAGTGACTCACTAAAGGCTGATACCTCCTGCTCATTTATCCCACAGTCCTCCAACCTTTTAACCACAGCACATAGAGGTCACCACATCAGCATGGCTGCCACTCCAAAAAAGAGCTGACATTTCAGCACCATTGCTCCTCTTTTCTGGGCTAGAACCTTAAATTCCCCCAATCCACAATCAGGATTTGTAGAGGCAACCCTATATGAGAGTTGTGGATTTAATTCTTTTTGCTTGCCTGACTGTTTTGGTCACATTCACGGTGAACTTTTTTTTTTTTTTCCCCAGTTGTAACCCTGAGAGAAGAAGTGAGATGACATTGACTAATAGGAAACTGCTGTTGCTTTAAAAAGGGTTTAGCAGCTTGTTGCATCCCTCTACACAGGGAAGCAGCTGAAAGGCTGGATGGTGTTGGGATGAGGGTGCAGTGAGCGAGCTTGGTGTTCATGAGTGTAAAAGTGTGTGTGTGCGTGTGTGTGTGTGTGTGTATGTGTGTGTGTGTGTGTTGAATGCAAATTTGGAGCTTTAGCTGTGTGGTGCAGTCAGGCTGCACCAGACGTGCCACAGCAGAGCACAGTGCAGAAATTATTCATCAGTTTAAGCAAGACACAGCTGAACTACTCAGCGTAGAGGAACAGAACAGATACACATAAGAGTATGTACATGCCCAGGCATACATGTACATGCACCCGCATTTCTCTACAGTACATGATTGAGTCATTCCTGCAGAAACAAATGCTCAAATAGCTTGCACGTATGCATACTCAAACACACATGCATGGCTCAGAACTTGCCTTTACATCAGTGCTACTTTGTGGGCAAACAGTCTGTGAGGATATGTAGAGGCTATATTTCCTGCCGGCATCCAAATGTTGGCTGTTACCGGAGTCAAGGAGCTTGATAAAGCAGTTCACAAACTGCATTTTCCCTAACAACACAAAGTAATTTCCCTGGAGTGATGGCAGAAATTACCCCAGCCGGACTGCTGCCTATACAGCCAACTCAGTGGGAGGAAAGGATAGGAAGAGAGGGAAAGAGCGAGGATGCCTCAGCCATGGGTAATTTGATGTTACAGGAAGAGGAACAGTGCTGATTGTGAGCCAGGAGACTCAGAGAAAAGCCCCCCCCCCCCAAAAAAAAACTGCTGTTTTATGTCAGAGGGGGCAAGGGGCTGCACAGAGTTTAATAAGGCTGCATATTCTACAGGAACTTTATTTATCCCATTTGGAAATTGGAAAATGTCCTCAGATGCACCAGCTCTAGCAGCAGTGGCTTCATAATAAGCAGTATAGTGAATAATATGAATAAAATATTAACTTATGGTAACATGGCTCAGGCTGCTCATTATGCAAGAGTAGTTTTCTAAATGAATTGGTAGCCCACTGTGTTTTGTGTCATTAGAGCAGATGGGAGAGTAGAGGAAGAAGAGGGAATCGTAGCAAACTTTTGTCGTAGACTCGCTCTGCTTTTTTGTTTTAATTCGAATAGCCATACTGACAGAAGGCCACTTATTAGTAAAAAACATGGTACAGTGTGCGTTGTGATCATGCGTGCACAAGCACACGCGCACAGCTTCTCTGTTGCAAGGATCCCTGCTAGGCTAATATCAAATTCTGGTGATCTATTAGCAGTTTGAGTGGGAGTAGCGACTTTGAAAAGGCCAGACTAGGGCTGTGACTAATGCACAGTGGCAGCACTCGGCTTGTTTATGTGAAAGCACCGGTCTCACTTTGCATCCAGGCAATGACTGTCAATGCGGCAACACAGACGTAGTGCATCGAGCACCGACAAGCAGACAGAAAAAAATTAGCCACATCAGGAAAAAACAAACAAACAAATAAGACCATAAAGCAGTAAAGTGTTGATTTTGGCTGTGCTGTCTGCCACTGACATCAGTGCCAGAGCTCACTGCCTCCTCACCCACTCATGTCTTTGTGAACACCCTGCTGGTTGTTTCCTTTTCAGTCTTTTGTTGCTGTTGCTCTTTCTTTTTTTTGCTTCTCAAATCCGTTGTGATCTAGCACTGCTTGGCATGTTATCGACATGTATACTGTGGAGGAAGTTACCTGCAACTTGAAATGGTGATGTGACAGATCCTGGGAGGGTGGAGGCTATATCTAACAGGTCCTCGCTATCCCAGAGGCAACCAAAGGTGCCCTTGTGTGCAGTCAGAGATACAGCATTCTCAGTATAAAACCGCATAGAATCATCTTTAGTTAAGCCATATTACTTAAGCAGAGACTGTAAACAACAGCTGACCTTTCATTACTCTGAAAATGGACACGTCGAAAAATGTAATTTCTCAGTCTTTCAGTGTGTCCTATATGTAAGTTGATACTTGTTTGCACAGATTTTTTGCCCACAAGTGTCCCTCACATGCTTCATACTTGGCTCCTCCTGTTACTCTGTCAGTTGCCCTGTGTATAATTATTGGAGATTACCATGAAATTGTTCCCACTGATGGGAATTTAGTTCAGCACATCATCGCATTCTACTTGACACTAAGGAGGGTAGCTCTAATGTTATTATGATGAGGTCTGCTGTCATTTCATGGTTGAATTAAAAAAGTAATAGCTCAGTTTCATTAGCAACCGAGAGGCATTTTGACTATAATGGTGCAGATTTGAGCGCAGAGATTCACTCTGAAATTGCTTTGTGAAGAAGCAAATTTCATGAAACTAAGAAAATGTTGATTTTTTGAGGCAAATTCTCACAGGGATGTTGCCTTGTCTTGTGTTTTTGGTGTATGTTTTTGTCAGCTGTGACATTCACTAGTGAGATGCAGAAAACTGATGCTGTGTATGAAAGCTTGTCTTTCTTTATCTCTATATAAATTATTTATTCCTGACACACAAGTCTCGGGCATCTAACAAGTGTGAAATCGAACTGATTTACTGTGGTTCTTTCCCTGGATAAGTTGCATTTAAACTACTGAAGATGCAAAGTTGTCATGCATAAGGCATGCTATTGATCAAATAGATTCTCTATTTTTCTGCACTGCATATGAACATATACTCACAACCCTGCTGCCGTATTGATTTCCCTCATATATCCCATTAGCATAACCTCAGACAAATTCACAATCCTCAATTTTGTACTTTCAAACCTCAACTTGTAGAAAAGTAAGTTGGTGCCAGGTTTGGTGTGGAAGTGTTGTTCAGCAGGGGCTGTTTCTCTCCGTCGCATGATGAAGATGGACAGATAAGATAGGCCGTTGATGTAGAGGGAATTAAGCTAGCGGGACTGCCCAGAGACAACCCAGTGTAAAGCTGCTGTAATGAGCTATTGATCGTGCCACCAAATGAAGAAATTTCCTCAGTAATGTCAGTGGCATGCAGTAAGCGGGCCTGATTGATCTGGTGTTTCAGAGCATGAATATTTAATGAGGCAGTGTAGGAAGCTTCCTTCCAAAGAAGACCCTGTTGTTCTTTTCTTTTAGTGTAAGACCTCCAACGCGTCTGCCATTTATGTTTTCAACTATAGTATCAAAGGGCTGCGAGCCTTGATATGACAGTACTGCCTAATGTGGACTTCTGTCTGATATGTGTTCATTACTGACATGCTGCTGTGGTCCTTAATATACTTACAGAAGATGTACTTTATGTTAGAAGTGCAGGTTGCAATTAATTATTGTTTTAGTTATTGATACAGCTGTCTATTATTTTGTTATGGAGTCATCAATAACTGAGAGTGTAAGGATACAGGATGTTGTATGCTGTACAGATTGTAAAGCCTCCTGAGGCAAATTTGTGATATTTGGCTCTATAAATAAAAACTGACTTGACATATGCAGAAACAAATTTTGAATACTTAGGATGTTAAAAGGCTTTTAACTCAAATTCTCGTAGGACACTTTTTCATGGATTATCATGACAAGGTGTCCTTTTTATGATAACATTTATGGACTTACATTTGGAAGTTCAATAAAGTTAAATAAGGATGCATCGATCTGCCAGATTGACCTTATTAAGTATATCAGGTGTTGGCCAAACATGACTCATCCACATTAAATACCGTTTCTAAATCAATGTCAATAAATAGTGTTTCCACTACCACTTAAATTCATTTAATCATGGCAGGCCACAGTATTCCCTGGCCTCATGTTACCTTACTTAAAAAAGTTAAGGTATCAAAACCGATGTTGGGAGAGAAAAAAGACGGCTTGGCGCCACCCTACAAGTTTTTCATGTAGCCATCGTTTCAAGGTTTTTAAAGGGTATTCATCCACTCTTTAATGCATACACAGTATATTAAACCACTACTACACAAAGCTTCACAGATGATTATTTTCAAGATACCTTTGGGAAAGACTTGGATATAATAATTTATCCCTTATACTATAGTTTAAATATCTAATTAGGACCTAAATTAAAACAATACATTTATTTACTGTATTAAATTGCTCTCCATAATGAGAAGTAGATTAGTCCTTTCACCAAAATCTTATGCTAAACAAACTTTTACACCTCATCAAAGCTAATTAAAAACTGAAAAGTAAAAAGTATAATAACTATATGTAATTGTGTAACTCTTTACACAAACTGTAATACAAGTAATTATTAATTATTAGGCCTCCTGACAACTGATTGGGCTAACATACCTGTTCAGATGTACCGTATGTTTCTCATTGCATTCGTAATTACATTCATTACATTCAAATAAACAACACCCACCTAGTCAATCCCCTAATTGTTTGTCTTTGTTTATAACAAGTCAGTTGTTATTCACACCAGGAATGAAACATCTATTATACCCTGACTGAGACTCCCCTTGTACTTTTCACTTTATTCACAGACCAAATAATTTCCCTCCCTCATCTTTATAAATAGCACTGATGTCGATGAGCCATAGTCCTTTTGGTTTTCTGTAACTTCTTTTGTTCTTGGGCCACATCCTGATATCAATGCTTGGCTGCCTCTGACCAACAACAATGCAGTGCAATTAATCCAGAAAGCACCACTGACAGCATACACACATACAGACATGAGATTGTTGCCTACCACTTCTGTTACTTTCAAACATGGCTGCTCATTTTCTTGGCAATAGAGGATAGTAGCTTGTTGTGGTATGCCATCAGTAGTCTCTGTAACGCCACAGCCCAAATTAGTGTTTGAAAAATATGTTGAGCACAATTAGGAACCCCATTTATGTAGAAGACACTGTCTTAGCCAGTTAGCTTTATGTATTCTGTGATACTGCTATGTGGCACACAGCTTCGGTGTTGTTCTCCATTTCCTTTCCCCTCCTGCCATCTTGTTTAATTCTAACTCAGAAAAGACTTACGCACCATACTTACACCAGCCACTGTTAGTCCGTTGTTAGCTGCCGCCTCCTCCATAGCTAGCAGGGCCATCTCTGCATCTCTGTCTCTGCTTCGCTTTGTCATCTCTTCTTGGCAGTTAATGTTGGCTCGCATATACAAGACTGTATATCCAAATCTGCTATATTCCAAAAGGCTGTGGCTGTGCATGACACCCTTCTTGGAGATGCGGCATTACTCACTGATTGTAGAAAATGTGTGCCCTGCACAAATGTTTACTTGTACTTTACTTTCTCACATTTATTACACCCCCTCCAAAAAATACTATTCATTAAGAGCAGAATTTGTTTTAGTTGTAGTTTCTAAATACTTAGTGATGTACCTGAGTGATGTCTCTATACATATCAAAATACATGACCTGCATTCACAGGATGCATAATATCCTTCTTATACACTTATCCCTCTACTGTACCACAAAGCATTCCTCTTTTACCTCTTTCATAGACCAAACCTTGATAGATAGATGTCCGTTTTGCACATGGTGTATACTCTGTGGAAACAAAGATGCCAGGATGGCATTTCTCATAGTAATTCTACTTAATCAAGAACAGAAGAAATAGGAAATGATTTCTAGTGTCTATGCATGAATCTTCCAGATGTTGTCAGGCTCTCTCAGTTTTATCTTTGTTTTCTTGATCATTTGATGATGAGTCGCTACACAGCAGGATGGGGTGCACTGCATCAATTACATCCTCCTCCAAGGTACCAGTGTTTGGTGTCGTTTTACCCAAAACAAACCAAATAATCACCTTTTCAGTTCTAATTAGCTGCAGGAATGCTACCAAATCCATCCATCCAGAAAAGTTTGGCTCGTTTAAAACTTTCCGCAAGACAAAACGGATTCAAATCTGATTGAGAAGAATGTGTCAGTGGCCCATGACAAACAATGTACAGCTTTCATTGAAAATGTATTCATCTTTCTTGAACAGACTCATTGAGTCGTGTAGATTCCTGCTAATAAACAGTTAAATAGTTTGGTGCATGTAGGAAACAGGAAGTATTAGCTCACTTCCTGTGAACATTACTTTCTAAAGTGCAACTAAAAATTCGTTTTCTTACCTGTGCAACCGGCAGCTATGTTACCACAGAAACAATGACAGTGTTTCTAACATTTTACTGTTGCTAAAAATCATTAAAACTCTTCCTACTTTTGGCTGCACTTGTGAATCATTCTCTTCCTACATAAAGCAGCTTTGGTATCTGCCATAATTATGTCCAATGTTCTGTCTCCCCACTGTGCCGCTAATAAGCCATTTAGAAGAGTGTTTACTGCTGCAATCTGCTGCTGTTGAGGCTCACTTTACCCTCCTTTATAGGAGAAAGTTGATTGTCTTTCTCTGAGTTTGCTGAGTTTTTAAGCAAACCTTGACAACCCTCTGAAAATGTAATGCCAGATTGTTGTGCTTTGGGCAAAGCAGTCCCAGTGCCACCAATGCACGTTAGCGAAGAATCTAATTGACTCGACTGAGGGTGTGTAATTGAGTAATTTGCAGGATCTTCACACATAGGTGCATCCGGCGCAACAACAATTGCTATGTCGAGAAAATCCAGTGATGTTCCCCCTCCAGGCAGGTGCCAATGTCCCGGCCTTTTCATCTGATATTGACAATGGTGGCGTTTCCTACCTCATAAAAGATTCATAGCTCTTTAACAACCTCTGTGTCGCACCACGCCAGCGCAGACAAAGAGATATCACTTTCTTTATTGGGCCTTGTTGCTGCAGAGTCAACGATGTGCATAAAAAAAAAAAAAAATCACTTGCCGGCAAGCAGGGTTGGAGATTCATGGCGGTTGCATGTACAGCAAAGATAACCATACACACATGCATTATTTGATTTCAAGAGCATTTGCAGCTAAATGGTTGTATAGCTTTTTTGTTATTTTCTTGGTGACAACTTTTATAGTTAGCCCTGCGGGTGAGGGAACACATAGAGATGGTGGAGCATTTTTTATCCCTCCACTGGGCTGAGTATCTCTGCAGCATGGCTCAGTTCTCTCACCCCCCGGTAGCACTCCCTCCCAGCTTGGAGAAGTGTTACTGTGGCAGTATAGCTGAGGAGCTGACACTTAAAAAGTGCCTTAGCAAGCTCTTAATGGCCTCTTCCTGAAATGTATGACAGATCAGAGTGCTGCAGGTTGATGTTTGATGCAGTAAAAATTACCCTACAAGAGGCTGTTTTCCAACTCTCAGCCTCTCTTTTTTTCCACCTGCTTTTTCATGACATGTTGCTTGGGGTGATATGTCCCTAAATTTTGCAATTGTCACCAAGTCACACTTTCTCTGCACTATTCCTTTGCTTCTGTCTGCCTTCTCTTTTCTGTGATCCTTTTCTCTGAGTCTCAGCTGTTTTGTAGCTTCGACACGTGAACCCCTCAGCTGGGCATCATCACCAGTCCCTGAACAAATAGAGTTTGACACAGTGGTGTCTCAGCTGTAGTTCAATCTCGGCTCTCCTCTGTGCCGGGGGCCCAACACAGCCACACTCACAAGCATGTGGATGAGCACTCTGAAGAATTTAAGTCATGTCAGGCCTTAAAGGACAATGGATATTTTTATCACACAGAAGCTGACATTGCGATCACTATTATTGCATATGTAGGGAATACGTGTAATACTCTTACATTGTCCAGGTCTCTGCAGAACAGAGAACATAATAATATAATTTTGGGTAATCTAGTTAGAATATAAAACCGTATCTTTCTTGGCAAAATCCTGGTTTTGAGGTCAGTTTTCCCTTTAGGACTTTGGAATTGTAGGATATCACTCAGAGCTATGGATAAGATGAAGTCCATCACCCACCTCGGCCTAAATATGAAACATGCCAGCATCAACTGTAGAACTTAGTCTGTTTAAAGGATTAGTTTGACATTTTGAGAAATATACTTATTTACTTTCTTGCCGAGAGTTAGATGAGACGATCGATACCAATCTCATGTCTGTCCAAAGCTATTGCCAGCAGCTGGTTAGCTTAGCTTAGCAAACAGACTTGAAGCAGGGCTCTGTCCAAAGGTTAAAAAAAAATCTGCCTTCCAGCACCTTGAGCTCACTTCCAGTTGTATCTTGTTAATTTGATTCATACAAAAACTGAAGTGTGGAGTCCCCACAGGTTGTCTGGCAGCCTCACGGTAACAACGAGGCAAGTCACTCATCCCGGCCAAAAAAATAGCTTGGCGCACACCCCCAACTGCAAGTTGGCGTTTTTACACTTTATTTATTGTGTGAATTAAACAAATGAGATAGAACGTGTTAATTAATGAGCCTTAGAGGTGCTGGTAGGCAGATTTTTGAATCTTTGGACAGAGCCAGGCTCTGTTTCACCCTGTTTCTGATCTTTATGCTAAGCTAAGCTAACCCAATCACCATCTCTGGCTTCATATTTAAAGGACAGACATGAGAGTGACATCGATCTCATCTAAAGTGAATAAGTGTATTTCCCAAAAACTATTCCTTTAAAACAATGGCACATAGACATAGTAGATAGTCTTATACATTAGCAAATGACATAACATCCTTTCCTTGTGGATGGGTGCAGGCCATGGCAACCCTGAAATACCTGCAATCACTGCTCCCTTTGATATTTTAGGCCACATATAAAGTACTTCCACATTCGTGATAAAGTAGCATGAAGTGTAATTTCCATCCCTGTACCACTCGGGTCTTTATCTAGTCTCACACAGTTGAAATGCTGAGTCAAAATTCATGCTTCGCTTCCTGGACACAGGATGGTTACAAATGCACCTGTTAGTGCTGCTCTCCCATGGGCCCTCCAGGAAGCCTCTTCCCCTAAAAATACAACACATTTGCTTGTCAGAAAGTAGAAACAGCCTCTTTTCTGTTCTCTGTGTCCTGCCACAAAAAGTCTCAGTCCCCCCCAGGTAAATGAGGCTATTTTGTGGAGGGGAAGCAGTGCAAGCCCCAACTATAGTTCTGTCACGTATTGCCCCTAAGCATCCCCAACGCCCTCATGTAGTCAGGGGAAAAATGCAATACTACCCCAATCTTCACCCACAGTCACTCTATTGCCTCATCGCAAAGCACTTAAACATATTACAGAGATGTTCAGTTCTTGTGGTTTTCCTTTTTTCGTTCAATATCCTGGAAGCCTGAAGCAAAGAAGTGATGAAAATGCTTACTTAGCCTTTCACATTAAAGCCACCGCCGGGGAGGAGAAGCAGTGCTGCAAGGGGCAATGAAACACTTTACAGCCTCCCTCCTCTAGTCCTTTGGTACTGAAGCATGCAGACAGGCTCAATACCTCTAGACTTGGGAGGGGTTTCATCTGCCTGCAGAGCTCACTTAGAAGCACTCTTTGTAAACTTCTCCTCAGATTACCTGTAGCAGGCCTCACTCTTAATGGACAAATCCTTTGACTTTGAATTTCTACAGCTCATAATAATACATTTAATTTGTTCCTCACTTTTCATTCATAGTGAAACTCAAACTGCTACAGTATTAATAACATAGAACATACAACATAAAGAAAATAATAAGTAATAAGAGTTAAGATGAAAAGGTCTTCCCAAATAGAAAGGTTTTGCTTCAACGTTGCAAAGCTAACAGCAGCTACAAACACTGTGTCATTTAAGATGTGGCCATTTTTCACCCCAAGCTATTTGGTTCACACTGATCGCCATACCTGTCCAATCTTTTAGATGGATTGCCTCAGTCCATATGGTTGGTGCTGTTCTCAGCTGTATAGTGTGAGTGTATGGTGATTGGGTAATTAGATTGCCTACAGTAATTAGACAGTCTAGGTCTGAAGCGCAATATGTGCTATATGACTACTACACACACACACACACACACACAAACAACCCGAGAGGATCAAATATGGATGCGACTATTGAAGCAACAGAGATTAGATTATCTTCTAGTACTTTAGAAGTATTTCTCATTTATTTATTCTTGAAAAGTCAACTACACATTCTTACTCTTTTCAGGCAATTACCTGCTTTCAACCAAGCTAAAATAGAACAAAATTGTAGTTTAGCTAATATTTCTAAGCACAAATTTTCTCTGGGTGGTTCAGGCTGAAGTGAACCTGTAATCTCAATTGAGACATTATATCCAAATAAACTTGACTTGATCTGATATTGCAGATTGTAAGTGTTGATCCTGTACAAACAGTGTTGAAATGAGAAATGCTTTTAAAGATTCTCCAAACTGTGTTAGCCACGCCAGTGCAGCTCAGTATGCATCTGTATGCATTTTGTGCCAGGGACTGGCCCCTGACACTGTTCAATAACATGCTGTAAAGCTGTCATCCCCAGCACCCTTAGCAAAGCCTTTAAAGGAGGCTGAAATTTGAGCGAATGTCAAGATTAATTTATAGTGTTACTCTGACCTGGGGATTTTAATGATGTGTATGTGTGTGTGTGTGTGTGTGTGTGAGAGAGAGTTTCCTGTGCTCTCTATTGCCCTATTTCCCTCTATCATTCTGTCTGTGTTCAGAGGGCAGCATGTTCAGCAGTTTGCCTCAAGATGAGCATTAGCACTCCCATTTACACAGCGACACTGAGTCATGAGAACAAAGCACCCGCTCCTCTAGTCAAACTTTTTTTTCTCTTTCTGTTTCAATTTCTGTGGGTGTCACGCCACAATGTGAGAGAGCATTATACTATAAGTCTATGATTCACTCCAACAGTAAGCCAGCGGAGTGTAATCACCACCAGAATATTCTGGGACACAACATTTCTTATCTTACAGCGCTTCCTCTGATACTACAATGATGAAATGGAAAAACGGAATATGCATCTTACAATTAGTATTACACTCGCAGGTTCAGTCTACCAACTGATGCTGAAAAAATCACCTTAACAAATACAGTATTGTACAATTTAACTTGTCGAAGCAGGAAAATCACAGGGGCAAAAAATATTAATAATGTCCGAGTCCTCACTTGAATGGAAGTGAGCCAACGTTCATTTTATCAGTTCCTGTGCTTTACCTGTTATGACAATTCAAAATATCTGCTGTGAAAAATGTCGATTGCACCAGCTATTCATAAATCCTATGTTTGTTTTGTTTTAAACTCCTTTCTAGGTTCTTAGTTTCAAACAAGTGGTTTACTAATCAGGTTGCACCATTACAACTTAAGAATTGTCTAAGCTAGTAAAGACTTCAGTGATGTATAAATTGGTTGCAAGGAAACATCTGCGGCACCATCCAGTCAAAAGCAATCAGCTATGTAAACTTACAGTTTTAAGGGGGAAATTAAACCTTTACAAATGGAGGAGGTTATTTTGTTTTACGTATTTGAATTCATGTCAGAATATGTGTGTTTCAGAGATAATAGTATTCATGCAGTTTAGGAAGAGTTGGAAATATCCAGTTAGCTAACCAATGTTATTTGGTCATTTAGCAAGATGTGAGCATAAGAGTTTGTAAGTTAAGTTGTGTTTGTGAAATATAATTTGAAATATAACCAGTTTGCGTTATTATGAAACCAGATTTTATAGAATGCCAGGTCCAATGTTGACTATCTTTCATATTGCCTGTTTTTCTCTTCACTACAAACGGGTTATATGTTAGCAAGCTAAGGTTAGCTTTGTCAGTTGGTTCCATTGACTGTATATAAAGATGAACCAAACTAAAAAAATCAAAGTTCACATCAAATACATTTCTCAAAGATGGTTTCTGTCATTTTAGGTAGTTCTTATCACGATGATGTTTGTTCAAGTGCTCATTTTTCGGAGAGGTTTGTTTTTAATTAGTTATCTGACAATATAAAAATGGGGTGTGACGTCATGATTGACAGCTGTGACAGCCGCTCTCAAACCTCCGTCAGGCAGCGGAACAGCAGAGGGGGCGTGTCCCGCGGGCCGTCATCCTGCCGTCCGACTGTACTGTGCAGACTTTGACTCTAAATGACATCGCACAAGGAAGATGGCAGCTCCTGGAAAGTAGATATTTTGGCTTCACTTTTGCTTAGCGGTAGGAAGTGGAGACGCGTCGTCCATGTTTATATACAGTCAATGGTTGGTTCAGTTAGCCATGCAACAGTTACACCTGGCAGTTGCTGGATGTAAATATTTAGTAACAACTAATCTCTACCTTAGAACTAGTTTGTTTTATGTAACTAGTTTTAATTAAGTAATATGTAAATATCCACTCAGTAAACTGTCATGTTATAATAAGGCTAAGTTTGAATTTATGAAGAGCAGTTGCAACCAGCTCCACAGTCTGAATCCTTTTTGATTCTGATAATTCAGAAGACATTTTTCAGTGCTTCCTCTGACAATGTAGGGTAATTGTATTGTGGAAAAAGGAACAAAGAAATATGGTATTCACCTCACACTCATACACAATTTTCAATTCAGTTCAATTCAATTTTTATTTATATAAATCAAATCATAACAAAAGTTATCTCAGGGCACTTTTCACCTAGAGAAAATCTAGGTTGTACTCTTTATTTTACCCAACATTCCCTTATGAGCAAGCACTTGGTGACAGCGACAAGGAAAAACTCCCCTTTAATGGGAAGAAACCTCAAGCAGAACGATAACAACAATATAATAGAAATATGACTAATAATAATAATAGCAGGCGTGGGCGTCAAGCATGACCACACGAGCACGGCTTCCACACAGCCAAGGTCCACAGGAGCCCGCCGTCCATAGCTAGGGGGTCAGTGACCTCGATCCAAAGGAACTTGTAAGACTAGAAAGCACAAAAACTCTCCTGCTGTGGACAGCCTACCGATAGGCCGGGGAAACACCTGGCCTTGTTCTGTTACACTGTAAGAGTGGGTGTGAGAGGCAAGAGAGACGGAGGGAGAGCTTGTTGGGGGTGAAATTGCTGCCCAGCTGTATATTGTTCTGCAGTGTCTGACCAGTTGTATCAATCTGTCCAGAACAAAGTCTCAGTGTGTGAGTTGGGCTCTGTACAGTGTTGACTGGCAGCAGGACCCCTGGTGATGATGGAGACCAGTGGCAGCTGGTGAAATTGAGGAGAACAGGAGGAAAACTAACCCACGGTGTGATGTAATTTTACACTTGTTGGCTACTTATCTCTACTTTCTTATGTTCAAGTTATATTCTTATGTTCAAATGCAGGGCTGTGCAGAGACCTTTAGAGGGGCAGGTGCTCAAAGTTAAAAAGGGGCACACAAGGGTGCATAACTGCCACCTTCTGCTTCAGAGTGTGGTCCAGAGATTAAATCCTAGCCATTAATCCTGTCTGTCTGATAAACTCAAAGAAAACTCTACTGCTCAACCACTTGGCAGGCTCATTAAAGTTTTAATGCTGAGCTCCTTAACTCCAGTCTCCCTAAATTCTTCCGTCATCGTCTTTCTTGATCATACTTCACTACAATCTATGATTGCATGCGTAATAGTCTCCTCAGCCAGTTGGAAAAAAATATGTGCAATCAGCCAAAATGAGTTGGCAAATATCAGCATATCAGCATATCGACAAAAAAATCCAATATCAAGAATCCCTAGTTCAGATGTTCCCTAGTTCAATTTACCAACAAAGTTAAACAAATTTAACCGCAAATTTATAGTGTTGTTCTATTGGGACAACAGACTTATGTTCTCATCAAAAACAGACAACATATCACATGATTTATGTGTTTCTTATGTATTTTCTTAGTATGCAGAGATATAAAAAGTACCACAAAGTTTATACTCTGATACAGGTTCAGATCAGTGCTGAATACTAAAAAGATTGAACACTAAAAACATTCACAGATCTAAAAGTTTAGGTTCACATCAGAAAGTATTAATGCATGTATCAAATACATGATTTACACATTCTTATCTATAAGACATACGAAAAATAGCCTGCAAAGCTGACAATACTGTTGTTATTCTAGTTACTTTTAGTATTTAAAAAGTTTTAATTCTGGTTACTTTAAGCTTATTACTCAATATACGGTTCAGTTTAAAAATAAACAAGAATGAAGAAATTCTCAAAAGCAGCCAGACCTCCTGCACACCCAATCACAAATTACACAACATCAACAGGTGACTTAACAACCACCCAATTAAAAACTGGATCAATTCCAAATGAATCAGACTCTAGACAACTCACTGTAACTCTTGAACAGCTTCAGTGTCCACGCAAACTACCTACATCACATTATATGATCTCTGCTGCATTCTTGTTAAGGAGAGAAATTCACACAACAGCCACAGAGACATTTAACCATCAGAGAAGAAATTAGCCACCAAAGATACAGAGAGAGAGAGATGGTGTATCTGACTCACATTACCTGATGTCTTCTTCTTTCTTTCATAGAGATGCACAGTTCACTTCAGGGCTGCTACAACAAGCTAACTGTTGCATTGGCAATTTGCACGTTATAATTTCTTTTCTAATATGCTACTGTATGAATCTATCTGTCACTTTAGCACATACAATGGTAGAGAATTGAAGATGAAATTTGGAATCTGTCATTGGACAAACGCAATGTCAATATTGTATTCTAGTTGTTGATTGGTTAGGGGGATGTCCTCTGTTGGAGCTGTTGAGGTTATTTAATCAGAATTTCAATAATGGATTTTTTTCCATTGATGAAAGAAAAATTATTTTAGAATTGATTCTGAGATTTGGTAATGGTTTTATTTCAATTATTATCTCCCTCTTACCTCTCCTTAACATAGAGGAGGAGCAACCTCCTCTGCCTCTATGGACCAGCCTCCTCCGATGAAGACTTACTATATCACCCAGTATACTGTAGAGCAGTGTCACAAGGGGACAAAGACAAGTGGAGGCAAGTGCTGTGCATTTGATTTTTTTTGCTCCTGTGGGCAGGAATCCTTTTCCATTGCATCTCGACCTCCTTTCCTTTCCTCTCTTTCCCTCTTCTCTCACCTGTGGTGCTGTATCTTTCAACCTCAGATCAATTTGCTGTTGATTCACCAGATTCTTTGGCACCGGATCAAACTGAAGAAGCCAGAACAAATCTGACCTCAAAGAACGAGGCAGAGAGCAGAAAGCTGCTGCAGCTGCAGGATTGGAGTCTGGATTTTATCACCACAAGTCTTTACTTTGATGGGATATACTTAGCAGTGGCAATTTCTTCTTAACGGGAGGTGTAATTGCCTTTCCTTTATGAACTTTAAACATTTATACATCTTCCTTGCATCAGTGCATTTTTGTAAAACACAGGCATGTACCCACACATAAAATTGGTTGCTGGGTGGATGCATTTCTTGCAATTCAGATTCCTACCAGGCTATTACCAGAGCTATATGTGCATTACATTTTAAGAAGGTGACAGACAGTGTTGGTGACATGGATGCATGGCCTGTGGTTCTGTTTCACGGATTCGAACGAGAGATGCATTAACAATGACACCACTTGTTATGTCGTTCCTGTCTTTTGGGAGCTTTAACACTGTACTCCCAAAGTGTTTATTATGCAGCGTTTGTTATTTTCTCTGCAGCCTTGATGCTTTAAACTTGAGATACAGTATCTCAAATGAAAGGAGATGATAATGTCATGAGTATAGAGCGCTGGGTGTAGCATAGTGCAAGCAGTTGAAATACAAGCCTTATGGGAGGCGTTGGAGCAACACATGAAATACCGGAGCAATTCAGTTGCCATCGCACCCAGACTCAGAGCGCTTTAAAAAAAAAAAAAAAAAAAAAGAAAGAAAAGGAAACATTCTGTTTTCCTGCAGAGAGATATTTTGCTCTTTTCCTCTGTTGCTCCAGCTTGTTTGTGTCTCTAAGATATTCTGTGACTCCAGCTTTACAGTTGTTACTGTAGCGCCTCCAGGATGTACTTGAGAACACATCGCAGAAGCACTGCAGCCCTGTGTGGTGCATGATAAGGTGTTAAGAGTCTCTTTTCTGTGAACTGATGGCACGGTCTGCATTGCACTACCTGCTGTAGACACCTCTTCAAACCAAAGACTTAGATACTCCAGACTCCACCTGAGAGCATTTTGGTTCAGATTGCTTCTATGTATCCCAATAATTAAGAGGAACAGAATAACTTTGAGCTACACTCCACAGACCCTTGACTTCTCATCTTTGTTATCTGGAGGGCTGGGATTAAAAACTATATATGCAGCAGTGTACATTAAAGCAAGAGGAGAGAAAGAGATAGAGGAGAGTAAAAGAGATGCTCTTAAAATAATTGCACACCTATAAGGGCCCTAATGCCAGGATTGTATTTTCTCAAGCTATAACAACCCATTACTTGCCTCTGAACTCTCTAATCACTCCTTACTATCATCAATAATGATAATTTATTTAGAAGCAGTATTGTCAGTGAAGTCCAGACTCAGGACTTTGGTGTTTTACAGAAATCTCAGCCTGACTTTCTGTACTTCACAGTTGAAAACGGGTGATTGGCTTACTGCAGCGTTGTTGAGGAGACCTTTGGTATGCCAACCTGTCACTATGCAAAAGTCTCCACCAATGTCATCATTCCCCTGCGCATCGGGAGAACGTGATTGGTTGAAACCAATAAAATAAGCCGAACTGTCATCATGGCCTGCTCATTGATATGCTTAAGCATTACTCACACGAGTCTCGGAGGAGCAAGGTAGAGTTTTTACGCTATTGTTTTAGTGCACACACACACACACACACACACACACACACACACACACACACACTCACACAACGGAGATGACAAATGCATGGGTTTATAGAGAACAAAAGAATAAGAGTGAGAGAGTGTGAGAGAGGGAATATTATGTTAGAGTCAAATTCAATCTCAAGGTGCCCTTGGGAGACTCAACTCAGTTCTCACATTGTTTTAAGGCAACTGAATGATTTATGTTTCCTTTAATAACATCAGCTTAACCTGTGAAGAATCTGTGTCTTTTTTTTAGCCTAAAAGTTAAGCACAGGACATAGTGTTGAGCAAGGTTATGCTGAAGGGCTGTATTTTTTGTAATTTGCATTATTAGATCAATTAGATTTTGATTTCTTCTGGATTAGCACATAGAAGTTCTGGTTTCTCTTTGTCTCTCTGATTTGGTTCCACCTTTTTAATTGTTCCTATAGAGGTACAATACAGAGATCTTTGCAAACGAACACCCAGAAACAGCAGTGTCCCCCTACAACCTGATGTTTTCTTTAGATTTTGTAAACTGACCCATTGCAAATCGAGGAGAGCATCTTCTTTCCTTGCAGCCCGGCTGACATCACTTAGTGCTTCACTTTATGAATGATTGATAGCAGCAAGTGTCCCCTCCTCTTCTATAGCAGTCAGGTACAACAGGGGATGAGTGAGTAACTGGGGTTGGTGACAGAGGGAGGAAGAGAGAAAGAGAGAGAGAGAGAGAGAATGTCAGATATTTAATTGTACTTCAGAACAGGGTTGAGATGGGGGAACGGGGCCAGTCGAGAGTTAGCCTCTCGTGTATGTGTGTGTGTGTTTGTGTGTGTGTGCGCCTGTCTGTCTGTGTGTGTGTGCATCTTGGCACTCAGACAAGCAGGAATGCAATACATGGATCGATACTGTCCTTATATGGCCCAAATCAACCATACTCTTGCTCCCTCAACAGGGAGACAGATTGCATGTTCCAACCCAGCCAAGTGTTGATTTGCCATATACTGTTCATTTCAAATCTGAGTTGAATAACATTTTCATATTGATCCTGGACTCTCCAAAGTCTCTACAGTCTCATGAATAGCACAATCGATTCCAGCAATCAGTGTTATCTCAAGTACATCTGCTTCCTACTGTACATAAACATGTACCTCATTTATACTGTGTATTATAATGATGCGGTGCATTTGTCAGTGTAAATACACACATGAGGGGTTGGCAGTGCTACCAAAACAAAGATTATTATGGTTATTTGTATGATAGTGATATTCATGATAATATAAATAAATACTGAACAATTATTTATTATTAATTTTATTATTAACTTAGTTTATTACTAAACATCTTGCTAATGATTTGACTATGCTAGACTGTGCTAATCTAGTTTGACAGAACACATTTTTTTCAAAATTGTATTTTGAAGGCAGTTTTACAGAGTTGGCGAGTTCTCATGTAGCAGTGTGGTTTGTCTCTTTTTTGGTTTAACATCAGGTCACATGATCTCTGGCTCTCTTCATGATCAACCAGGTACCTCTGCTTGAGATGGAGGAATAAGTTTGTTGTGTTCCCCCATTTTACTGGTTAGTTGTGCAGCTGACACTCTATAACCAAACAACTCCTCCACATATAACTCCTCCTCCAGCAGCAACATTACATCCACTTTCAGTTTCTTGCGGCTGTACATACTGGAGTCATGAGTAAGTACATAATCATATCACGACACATTTAAGGATAAAGCTGTCAATATTCTCTATCCTTGTTATTGCCAACAAATCCAATAAAAGGCCAAAATAGCAGACTAGTGATTTATTATGGTAGTAGGTCAGAGTGTGTGGGATCATTTGACAATAAACTACAGAGCCTGTGTTCATCAAAATGAGGGAACATGTCACCAAGTGCAAGAGTGTGTTCAAAAATATAGAATATGTTAGGTAGATAGTTAGGAACTTTATTGTCCACCTTGTGGAAAATTATTTTTGGCTTCATCACATTGTGTTAAAAACAATACAATACAGGATAACTGACAATACAAGACGTTGATGAGGACGAGTGGCAGGGACACAGGATCAACAAACATTTAAAATGAATAAATACAGTTAAAATAAAGTACAATAAAATAAAAAGGGAGGACTACATTTGGAAAAATGCTGTGTTGGCTACGCATTCTGGTTGCATATCACCAGGCTTATTCTTGAATATCAAGATATGACAATTTTTTGTCTTGTTTAAAATTGGTTATTATCGTGAAGTATATGATATTGCACACCCCTGAATACAGTATTTTTTTATTTATTGCGAGGTAAAGATCTTTACAGACAAAGGTTCATAATGTGCTCAGAATTAGAATCTCCCCCTGAACCACATCTGAGGCACTCATGAGCATCGGCCCAAAAAATGTGTCCATTTCAGGGCCCTGAGGCTTGTCATATTGATTTTCATACAGTGCATCCAAACAAATGTAAAAAAGAAAATCAGTATATGCACATACAGTATGCATTCAGAGACATGAAGATGCTTCCTTATTTCTGTCTCTTATACATAGTGCTGCATTGTAATGGAGTGCTTTACTGTTACTACTACTGTACTACTGCTGCACTCTGCTCTCAGCACAATCCCCCTCATATTAAATAATGCAACCGGACATTGTGCAGAAACCCCCCCCCCCTTTCTCGTCCCATAGCAGCCCATATCAGCACATTTCTGCTTGCTCTGCTATTGTGAAGAGTAACTATGTCCAATTCAGCGTTTACAGGGCCAACACTATAAACACAATCAACCCATTTACACAAAAGCAGCATCAGATGTTTGTTTTCAGCTATTGTGCTCCTAAAAGAATGCAAGCTACAGTGCTACACCTGCCTTTTCTGAAATGTATATCTGATACAATTGAAACACAAAGACAGAAAACAGGCTTGATGCCTATAGCTCATCTACATTCAAGATTTAAGCATTTCATTTATTCTTGCTCCCTGTTTATGACTTTCTTTAACATAAACTTTCAAATAATGTTGTTAATCATTGATAAAATGCTTACAGATTCCTTTAAAAAAGACATTCAGTATCCCTGTGCCAATGCCTGTCTGATGCTGATATATGACAGCCAAAATTAATAGAAAAAATATTGATTTAGACTCTCTGAGGGGTGCATTTATATTCTTATGACTTTATTAGTAGTTTATTCTACTAAGATATTGGACATGTCAAAGTGCTGGGAGCTAAATGCTAGACATCCAACAAGACAATTCTTTACCCGAAATATAATTAATATAGGCTTACAGTACATGTTCAAATAGATGCACACACCATCTCACACTTAATAACTAATGCAAGGCCCGTCTTTTACATACATACATGCATTCATTTACACAGACCATTATTTTCTTTTAAAACCTTGAACGTTCCAATCAATTGTCCCAACCTCATTTGTACCATATAAAAAGAGTAAATAGCCTAAAGGAGATTGTGTCGGCTCAGAGGGACAGCCATGGATGTGTTTGATCATCACATTTAGAGGGGAAAACCCCCCAATTAGCTGGGCAGAGGCAGAGAAAAGAGGATAACTGGTGTGTGTGTATGTGTGTGTGTGTGTGTGGTGGGGTTTGCTTATTTATAAGGTTTGCTTAGTTTTCTTTACACACAGCATTATATGCTTGATGAATATTAAATGATCATGTATCCTTATAGAAATATTCTAGAAATATTCACGATAAACTACAGAACCTCCTGGATGACCTTGGGATTCATAATCTTGCTCAAGGACACCTCACCAAGCTCAGTCTTAAAGGATAAGGTGCTGATATTCTATGTTTTTCTTATTGACAACAAATCCTTGAAAAGACCAAATCCTATAATTCTTTAAACCAGCAGAAGTTCTCAGACAGAAGTAAATATTGCATTTGTTGTTTTATTTTCAGCTGCAGATATGATGCTCTTGTGAGTAATAACGGCAGTAAGACAATGTACAGTATGTAGGTTTGACTCAAAATAAACTACAATACCCACGTTTATCACAATGAAGAAACAGATCATCGGGTGCAACTGTGTGGCTTATTGATGTGTTTTTAATAGCTTTTGGACAGCAATGGAGATCTATGGCACAGAGGAATAAGTTACATCATGCTGAGGCTACACTGGCAATACTTGTTTATAGGATCAATTCATTGTTATTTTTGGTCTTTTCACTGGATTTGTTATCATTTGTAACATAGAATATCACCAGACCTATCATTTATACTACTCAAAATAGTCAGAATATAGCCATACTTATTCATACAATGATTCATTATGTAGAAAAAAAAAACCTAGTTAAAAACAAATGTTTTAATGAATGAGCTTTTGAGAGTCATGCTGTTGCAACCTGCAGCCTGTTTCTGTCTGGTGTTGTTTCTCTACCACTGTTGGGGGAGGACACTGACCAGACAGGGAACACTTTTAAGGCCTTAGTCTCCCCTGATCAACGGAGTGGGACGAGCATGCGTGCGGGTGAATTGGGGTTCTCTCGGGACACGATGCACACACTCGCAGCGTCTATACTCACACGCTGGCACGCACAGACACACAGACTGAAGTCCGTTTTGTCTTGACAGGATGATGAAGTGGTGCTCCAGTGCGTGGCCTGCATCCAGAAGGAGAATCGCAAGTTCTGCCTGGCTGCTGAGGGGCTGGGCAATCGGCTGTGTTACCTGGAGCCCACATCTGAAGCAAAGGTAGGCACAGGTTTGATTTTTCTCATCTGAAAAAAAAAAAATTCAAAGGAATATAGAGATGCATGTTAGTGGTGTGGGATGTCTGCTCAGCTCCTTGATCAAAAATCAACATCTTCTACTTAATGTGACGGAGCGAGTTTGGGTTTTTTTTGCAGTTATGTAATGAAATGTATTTCAATGCACACACACACACACACACACACGCATGTACAGAATATAATCAACATGTCACATGAAGCAGTCTGCAGAAAAGCGAACCGGATGAAAGGATGCATTCACCCAGGCGAGAGCTCTGCGGAAACCAAGCATCCGTTTAGTTCATCCTTGTTTAGGTCCCGCAAACAATCAGTGAAGCCACACAGAGATGCACAGAAAGGCGGCTCAGCACCTCATCAAAGCAGGAACAACAGCTCACATCCACCGCAGTCCTGCTGATGAGCTTTTCTTCCAAGGGTTCAGGGACAACGTCGGCATCTCTGTGGGCCCACCGTCAAATGATAATTCCCTGAAATTACTCCCCTGGACGTATTTGATGGATTGTTTCATAAACAGTGCTGTCGTCGGCTGTAATTGCCTACAGCTTTATTGCCGCTGAGCTGCGCGGTTGTAGCTGCTGACGCATTTTCTGGTTTGTGCAACTAAGTGCAAAGTTTTAATGAGTTAAATTTAATTGTTTGTGTTTGTCATCAGTGGGTTGCCATATTAATGCACTTTTGTGTAACAAATACAAATTATGAAGAGCATCCTCAACTTTTCTTTTTACTTTAAGATGTTACTTCTTCTTCTTATTGCACAAAAAATTCAACAAGTGATCAAGAAAGAGTCATGGCAATCCCAGGATACTCTCATCTTTCACTGACACATGTTGTTCTGCTGCTAATCTGGCATTAATGTTTTCCTATAGCCTGTTGACAGTAGGCCTAATGGGCTTTTCCACATTGATTGTCTTTTAATCATAATCCATTAGTATTGTCTGAGACTAATTTCACTGAAGCCAAGGCACCAGGAATATGTAATGTGTGTAAATGTGTAAAACAAATATGATTTTCAAGCTGAGAGAAGAAGAAGGAATGATGTACAGAAGATCCAAAATGTGTTAGTACATGGAGCACTGTACTCCTGGCATTTAGTATCTTCTCTTCTTTCAACAACCCCTGCCTGCCCTCCAACAGCTCTCACAAAGAGTGGGGATGGGGGGTTATTGTGCACAGAGGGAGGTGAGGCTTTCACCCCATATTGGATGGTAATTATACCTGACAGGTGTGATGGATGTTCTCCCTATCTGGCACTTTGTCTTCATTGCCTGCCGGTTTTATGAAAAGGCATCACCCCACCTTTGGGATCAACGATTGTGTGGTGAAATAAAAAAAAAACCCAAGATGGCAATTTAGAAGTGGGCCTGGACAGCTGAGTAGGATGCCTCCTTTCCTTGGTGAACTAGTCTAATAATGGGGCACAGAACTAGCACGACAGGATGAGGTTGATTTAAACAGTGCGCGGTTTAAATGCCAACATCAATCAGCCTGTTAGAGGCTGGTTGATTGTGATATATGACCTGCAGTTCTTGCCTGTCAGCGACTCAATATTATGACCACTGGAGGGTAGATGCCACCATGCCATAATGGCAGTGATGCTGTGTCTTTGTATGTGAATCAAGACAGTTCTCTTCATATCCCTACACTAGCACTGACCAATTGATATGAGCAAATCATTAGTTTTAGTTCCTTTATTTACCCCTTCAATTAACAGTTTTAGCAGCTCTCCAATTAAGCTGAAAAGGAAGCGTGTCTCCACATGGCAATCAGTTTTAACCCTGTTTGACCCCCTTTCTGGAGACAGAAATAAAGATGTGATCCATCCTAGCCCGCCATCTAGCTACGCTCTTTCCCTCAGCAAACGACAGGTGATAAACCAAACGTCAGAGCATGGCCGAGCCGCTGTAAAGCTGTCTCCCCGCTCTGCCTTGTGAGAGGACACCCTGTCAGGACTGGACACTCATCATCCTCTCTAGCTCTTTTAGACCTTCATTTCACTGCCTTTTTCTCCTGAGTCAGTCTCCCTCCCCACCAACTGTTACAGTCCTTATTGTTGAGAGGGCAAAGGTCAGCTCTTAGTCACCCTCAGAGATGAGCGTGGGGGTGGATTGCTTCCCACTAGAGCCTTTATTATGATTTCTCAACAGTGACACTGCTAGAGATACGGCTGGCTAGTGCAGAGGTTTCACCAGCCCAAAAAACAAGAAGCTACATTGTTATTCTGCTTACAGAATGAAGGGAAAAAAGATGAGACAATACCACTCTCATATCTGTATTGATATTAGAGTTATTATATTAGCACCTCTAAAGCTCACTAATTAACATGTTGTATCTCATTTGTTCAGTCCTCACAAAGAACTAAATGTAAAAAACAGCAAGTCAGGGTTTTATGAGGTGCTTGCGCCAGACTATTTCTCGGCTGGGTGTGGTGACTTTCTAGAGTCTTCTCTCATCAATGTGAGGTTACCAGGCAACCAGCGGAGACTCCAGATATAGGGAACGAGATATAGGTGCTGATAGGCAGATGTTTTGACCTTTGGAAGGAGCTAGGCTAGCTATTTCCCCTTTTTCAGTCTTTATGCTAAGCTAAGCTAACTGTCTCCTGGCTGTAGCATCAAATTTAACAAAATGAGAGTGGTGGTGATCTTCTCATCTAACTCGAGGCAAAAGGAAATAAGTGTAGTTCCCAAAATGTCGTACTGTTCCTTTAAGTGTATTTATGGGAGTGCTGAATGTTTTTTTTTCTGCATGTCTGTACAACAAGAAAATGAGACATGAAGGATTAAAATAAACTCTCTAAAAATAGAACAAGTCATTCAAGTTGATGTCTAAATTAAGAGGTTTTGACATTTGGGAGTGTGTCGGTTGTCTGTTGCCGGTCAAAGAGACTATCTGGAAGCAGGGTTGTTGGATTACAACATACTGGCATGTGCCGCTGTAAATCAAGTCATCTCTTTCCCCGCCTGGAGTGTCTATACTGCGACATAGATTTTAATAATCAAGTTACCGAGATTTTGCACAGTAGCAGCCGTTTTACTTCTGGTGATCTTACATGTGAATCCATTGTTTCTTCAACCTGAAACTGGGTTGTGTGAAGTTTGCAAATGAGGTTAGAATGAACCACTTTAGGAGGTGTTGGGATACTCAGTAAGGAGGCCAGGGAGGGTGTTTAGGTTGGTATCATTTATCTTGTAGCCATACCCCACGATATCTCTATCACTTCTTCCCTCATTCTGTCAGTGGATTGCTTGTATCCTCTCCTGTCCCATTCATTGCTGCCCTGGTTTGGGATGCGATTTGGCATCATCTCTGTTTTTTTGTTTTTCAAATAACGCTCCGTCTAAGACCTTGCTTATCTGAGCGCAGACTGACCAGAGAGCACTTAATCTGTTTTTAAAATACCTTTTAATGAAATTCGTCTACTTGATTAAGACGAACTTGGTTTAAGTGCAGTAAAATTGCAGCAGTCAGCACAGATTTTAGAAGTGGGCATCTAATCAAAATATCCCTGTAGTCTCAGTGAGCAGTTTTCATTTTTCTGATTATCTCAGGATGTTTTGCTTATGTGGCAAAAAGGTCCTTACCCACTAAATCAAAATCAGTTTAGACGAAAGGCAGGACAGGTGACTGTGGTGATCCTTTCATTAATGGTGCTTTTGTTAAGGAAAACCATGATGGGGTAGTGTTGGTGGGATGTTGCAGCAGTGTTGTTTTCTCAGGTGAGTGCTTTCTGACTGTACTCTAGATGGTACTTTTTTACCCTATGTTCTTTGCACAGGAATACAATACAAAATATGATCTTGAGTTTTAAAAAGAGATGGCTAAGAAGAAAGTTACAAGCAATATTACATTTATTGTGCACCTTATCAGGTTGTACGCTAATGAACAGCTATGGCAGTGACATCCATTAAAGCAAAGGTGCAGTAGGCAATTTTGCATTTTGGTGGCAGGCAGCAGGAGATAACATTTTCAAGGATTTCATTACCCAGAAATGATTAAACAGCACACTCCTTGCACCCAAAAGCCATTGTCTTTCATTTTCTTAATGGTTACAGAAGGTGGAGATGGTGTAAAAAATGTCCAATATTTACAATACCGGTTCCTGTTTGGATGATTGCTTTAAATTTTTGATTCGTCACTTCCTGACTGCCGAGAAGACTAACCACACACGATAATACTCAGGTACATTCTTATATGCTGTAAAAATCTGCCCTGTGCAGCTTAAAACTATTAAAATGAGAACACAGAGGAATTCTGTATGTAGAATAAATGGAAAGTAACCTTTGAAACTCCTTTGTGAGAACATTCTGCTGTGTTAATTTTTAACCCAAGACCTACTTTTCTGCTGTTGCAGTATGTTCCTCCGGACCTGTGCATCTGTACCTTTGTATTGGAGCAGTCTCTGTCAGTACGGGCCCTGCAGGAGATGCTGGCCAAGAGCGGACAGAACAGTGAAGGGGTGAGTGATGCAGATAAGAAACACTCTGACACTCAGTACTTCAACTCTTGATAAGCCATCCTGAGTCATACTCTATATGTTGTTCCAGTCTGTTAAGACATTTTAAAAGACAAGGTTGTAAAACTGTATATTGTAGCAAATTCAGTCAACTAAATTTAATATTCTTAACTTGTTTAGTCACCATAAAGAGATTAATGGGCAAAATAGGCCCATTATGTTGGCCTGGGGACCCCTGCTGCAGAGAGGTCCGGGCCCTCATGAATACTGATGAGGATGAAGGGGATGCCCTGGCATTACTGCAGCTTTTCCTCAAGTGCCTCATGTCCTTTTGCCCATTTGATTAACACCAAGGCTTCAAGGAAAAGTCTAATTTAGCTACATCATTTCCTTTGTAAAAAAAAAAAAAAGAGAAAATGTACAAGCAAAGAGTGCATTATATTACTGAGAGAAGATTTTGAATAACTTAAATATCTTTTTTAAAAGAATAATGAGAGGGGTAGTGGATGGTATCTGTACATGTAATCAATAGCATGTGGTAGGATTTGTAATCAGCGCTCATTCTTCACTCTGTTTCTGCTCCTGATGTTGTTTCAATTGTCCTCTTTCGAGTGTGTTTCCTTCTCTTTCCCATTGCTGTGACAGATGTGTAATTCTCCCATCTTTATCTTCTATTTTCTGTGTATAATCTCCATCTTCCGCATGATAGACACGCGGCCCGGATCGATTGGTATGTTCACCACTCATACCATTCCTCTGTCACCCCTCATGCATGATGCAGTAGATTAGTAACAATACACAATTTGCACTCCTAATTAAACTCCTAATTTAGCCTCCTATGGCTTGTCTGCTGCAGCGCATCACCACTTGACATTTTCTGTTTACATTAGAAATCATAGTTTATGCAAACACCTGAGCCAATGCTTTGAAATAACTGATGATCATATGGATTTTTTTTCCGTGCACACTGGGTGAGTAGATTGTGTCTGAGCTCCTACCAACTTGACAGAGACAAATAGAGTTTTGTTTAGATTTCCCAATAAGGTCCCACACACACATCAGTTCTCATACAACTCACTTTCCACTGCTGGAGAATTAGAGCGGCACCAATGCTGGATTAGCGTCAGATTAACATTAGTCCTGTCCTGAGGGCATTCAGATGGATGTTCTTTGCAGTATCATTTGTTTTATGCACGCCCCCCCACATAGGATAAGCTCTCATTTGTCATACTATCTTCTTTTACTCATATTGGCTGTATGCTATAAGATGATGCAAACATCTTAGATCAAGATTTCTGAAATGAGAGAGACTCAATAAAAAAGCTCTCAGCATCACTTGGAGTCTTTTCAGTTTTTTGGGGTTTTTTTTGCCAGTCCAACCCTTTAATGCCACATGGCTAATGATGGTGAGAATTTCCATAAATCCTCAGCTGTTAAGGCTCATATTCATCGACTTGACTTCAGAGATGAATGGATGTGTCAGGGCTGGAGCTTTGTGGCCGCGGTGGACTGTCTTTGCAGCAGAATGACGAAATCAAGACCATTGGTTCCACTGCTGCTGTGGGGAGTGTAAGAGCTATACAGCTGGCAGGGAATTATGAGCTGCAGCAGAGAAAAAAGGGTGCTCAAAATATTAAACGCTAAATTAACGCTCAAATGGACATACTTAACTGCTAGTCCAGCCTTATTCCTCTTGCATCAGCACCTCTTTAAGGCCTTAACATAACGCTTACTATTGTTGAGTTTCATACTTTCTAAAAGACTAGTTTCCTCATCTCATATTTCTTTTCTTAACCTTTCACACCATATGTTCCTTTTGCAGCAAATACCCCAGGGACCTTTAGATAGCTTGGATGGCCATTTTCACTGTGTTACTTCAGTGCATTCTCTCCACTCACGTTTATCTGTTTTCGATATTGTCTACCTATTCATCATTCTTCGCCTGCGCTGAAATGTCACTGGAGGAAGCACCATTAAAGGGGAAATGGAGGTTGAATATGTCTCGGCTGAGGCTCTGAGATCAATATGTCTTTGAACAGATGGGCTTATCAATAAACAGTGGCTGGAGCAAATCGGTAGTCCGGCCTGTTTTAGCCGGAAGCCACTGAGACACAGAGGGGACCATCAGGAACCTGCAAAGACAACACACTAACAGTTAGTGTAAATGCCAACCCCTATTTAGCTCAATAACCACCAGCGAGCGCTCTGTGTGAATTTGTCATCACTCATCCAGAATGCAATGACCCGTTTGATTTGGGAGGTCGCCGGTCAAAAGGGCAAATGATGAGATCAGTCAGTCAAAGAGACAGAGCCGCTCTGATGACCTCTGGCGTGCTGGCGTTTCTTTTCCTCTGCTATCACTGCCACCTCTTTTTCTTTTAGCTTGGTGTTAGCTCATGGCTCTTCTCACCCCCCCTTATAGAGAAACCACAACAGTGCAGCCACACACACACACACACACATATAATCTGCTGCAGGGCTCACACACACTGGGAGGCAGCTAAATGTCACGCCTTTAAATTGATAGGAAGATGTCACTTGTGGTCAACAGCTAGATGAGGGACACAGTACAGAGCTTGTTTCTCTTTGATCAGATAGTCTTTTCCGTTATGGTTGAATGAGCCGAGGGTAATGCAGTTTGCTCATTTCAGTTGCTCAAGGTGTATTCAATTTTTGTTGTAATTTGTCTCCAGGTGTAGAAGATTCTTTTTTTCTAACTGATACGAGCCACAATTTCCCTTGCTGTGCTCTATCTGTACAACACACTGCCCAGCCGTGGGGTAAGGGAAGTGAGCGGGAGACTTAGGTTTATTGGTTGTGGTGATTGCAGCTGGATGTGCCTCGCCGCATTAAGCTCAGTACCTCAGCCAGCATATAGCAGTAGCCAGCAGCATAGAAGAAGCCTGGAAGCCAGTGCTGCAGTCCACACGACACAACTGCATCAAATCACAGGCCCCACTATTGTCCCGGTAGCCAATCGGGATAGAGAGAGAAAGAGAAAAAGAAGAAACGGAATGAGAGTGAGAGAGAGAGATGGTGCATGGTTGGATGTTTTCAAGAAACACTGCCATGATTTATGTATCTCACCAACAACTATAAGACTGTAATTTTGTAAAAAAAATCTACAGCATTGGTAGATACACATCATTAGTGTCTTGCTGTGATTGCATTTTTGTGATTAAACTAGAATGTTGGCATTGTTTCAGTAATTATTTCCTGATCCTGTGCCAATGGTATTGGTATGGGATTCAACTTGTTTTTCTTAATCCCTCTCAAAAAAAATTGACTTTCTGACTATCACGTGTGCCCCCAGGACTTTCATCATTTGTACCAAAGATTAAAATAAGGCAGTGGCAGGCAGAAAGGCTCAGGAGAACATTTGTTCTTTCTGAATAATGACACTCTTTCTTACCTTAATGCTTCCTAGAGGCTCATAAGGAAGGTGAGTAACATGGGAGTTGCTTGCCGAATAAAAACAGCAACAGAAAATCCCTTTGCATCTCTACCTGTAGAGATCTCATTTGTTCCCCTCCTGCATCTTAACCCAAACCCCATAAGCGGTGAAGTCATTCCCTACCAATGTTAACACTGCATCGGAGACTTAAAGTAGTTGTTCATCCTTCCGACATTCCTGTAGTCGGAGTGCAGGAAAGATGACCCCGTATCCTGTTCGCTCATGGATACAGGAGCCAGATACACCATCTCCTGTGGCAAGTCAGATTGCATGTCTTTATTGGCGAGATGGGATGGCCAAAACCCTCTCCCAGGAGATATGTGGCCCCCGGCTTGAGGTCATCATCGTCAGCGAGAAGGTCCTCGCTGAGGTCAACATTGAGTGCCAGAGGTCGGGTTGTAGATTGAAGCGGTTGGAGGGAGACCACTGGGGCTGTTCTGTCACGATGTGGAGCTGACGTGTAAAACTGTGTATTTCTGTGTTTTCATGTGTGTGAATGATCTCTTTAGGCAGCGCAGAGTGGCGGACACAAAACTCTTCTGTACGGACACGCCATCCTCCTGCGGCATTCCTTCAGCTCCATGGTAAGAGATTGGACACAACCGCCATCCATGTCTCCATCATAAAAAATTCAAACCGGATTATCACAGAAGCAGGATTTAAACGTCATTGGCAATTAAAGTATATGACAATCACATGAAAAGCAGCGTGCGAGTGTGACGGCTCTGTCTTGTGTGGTTTGATGTGTCTGTTGACTACAGTACCTGGCCTGTTTGAAGACATCAAGGTCACAGACAGATAAGCTGTCCTTTGATGTCGGCCTGCAGGAGGATTCAACAGGTAAAAGAAAAGCTCTGGTACAGTTTGCTTTTATCCACCTCTTCCTCTTTTTTTTTTTTACCCTCACTGGTTATGTCTCTCTTTATCTGTCTCTATGTCTCTCTGTCAGTTTCTTTCACTCAGTCTATTCTTCCTCTCTACTGTCTGCTTTCCACAACCCCCCTACTCCTCTTTATCTCTCTCTCTCTCTCTGCACCGTATTTGTTCATGAGCAAATTTCACTGTGTGTCTTTTCAGCATCTCAGTTAATATTCCCTGAGGAGCAGTGTAGACACGCAGTGTGGTTCTTTTATCAGTGCTGATTACATCTCCCCAGCACATTTGATCGTCTTGTTGTGGTATCTTGATACCTGGACCCACTTCTTATTTGCTTTATTATTTATTTCATACCGTGCAGTAAATGAGCAGTTGCTTCAATATGACTTGAAAAGATTGTTGCCATGGTGCATTCAGATGTGTTTGACTCCTCATTTCAGCCTACACTCCCTTTATTACATACTTAGCGATTAAAGATGACGTTTGGGCAGTGACAGTCAAAGCTGTTCAAATTAAAAACATGTAGACAGGTTATATATGTGTGTGTATGTGTGTGTGCCATTATAGGTGAGGCTTGTTGGTGGACGATCCATCCTGCCTCCAAGCAGAGATCGGAAGGAGAGAAGGTGCGCATCGGTGATGACCTCATCCTCGTCAGCGTGTCCTCTGAGCGATACCTTGTAAGTTCATGTTATTTGCCATTTAATCGTTGAGGCTTCACTGTATGTGTGTGTCTGTGTGTGTGTGTGTGTGCATGCATAATGTAGAGGTCTTAGTAGGAGACCATCAAATCTGCTTTCCCTGATGTGACAAAATTTCAGATTATCCCAATCCGGTTACCACATACTGCGCTTTTCCCATGACCTCACTCCTGCAGGAGGCTTAAATCCTACTGAATATTAAGAGCAACAACTTTTCCCTTCTGGATGCTAACAATTACATTAAGCAACATTTGAACTGCGCTGGAAATGTCTGGTTTGTGAGATTATGATAACTGTGTTGTTGAGATTTCTTTAGACTGCCGCTGAGCCTCTGTCGTTATCTTCCTCGTCACATCCCCACATCTCGCTGCCATTAATAATGATTATGTCCCTACTGCACTGCTGAACTAGCTTCTTCAGCTCTTTTACTATGAGGCCATCCTGCCCCCTGTGCATAGCACTGTGCAATATAAACCCTGGGAAGCATGTTCCCTGTGATCCATGGAGGTGGTGACAGCAGTCAGGCTGTGTTTACCCCCCCCCCCACCCTCCCTTGGCGGTAGGGGCACGGCCAGATGACCATGATCGCCTTACAGTCACCAATGTCAATCTGGTAGTCTGTCCCTGCTTTCACCCACACCGTGGGTTGTGGGGACATGCAGCACCTAAGGGCTGCAGAGGGAGTCTGGGGAGAGAGGATGATCAGGACACAGCTGCCACAAAATTTGTTTTTTTTGGACAGAACTGTGATGTACAAAACTATGGAAAACACACATGCACACACACACACACACACACACACACACACACACACATACAGCATAGCCCCCAGATGCCATGAATCCCCAAACACTCAAGGCATCTGTCAGTCAGTTTCATGGTGCCCTCAACACTCCACATGATATACTAAACTTTCCTTCTGCATCAGTGATTATAAAGTTTCAAACATAAGCTGAACCCTGCTTAAAAAGTCAACTTCCTTTCAGTTTAACTTTTTATTTTTTTTTATCGTAAATCCAGTGCAGATCTATCCAAAGAATCAACAATGGTTTGCTGTCAGGTGATTCTTTAGAGATTCGTCGGATAAAGACGTTCATGCTGATGTATTTTAATTTCTTTGGTTACTGACAATCTTTAAAAAGTTCAATGGATGCACATAATGTAAGTAAACATTGCATGTAATGTTTCCTTGTGTCCTACAGCATTTATCCATTTCCAATGGCAACATCCAGGTGGACGCCTCCTTCATGCAGACGCTGTGGAACGTCCATCCCATCTGCTCTGGTAGCAACATAGAGGAAGGTAGAGACTTTACACAAAACCCCTGCGTCCACTATTTCTTCACAATTTTTTACACAGTCTTCTCCACAAATCTCTATTTTTTCAAGTTTGCAAATTTCCTAAAGCAAGAGAAATATATATATATATATATATATATATATATATATATATCAAACTTAAGAAGGAAAGAAAACATGCACACTTGAAAAAAGGAAGAGGGTGTAGGCAGTCAGATGAATGTGAATGAGTAAATATATTTCAAGCCGGGTTCAAGTTTTCACTAATTAGGAAAGGCCCTCAAACATTCGCAGCACTTTTCTGTTTCATTTGTATGATAAAAAGAATCTCATTTAACAGTTTTTTTTTTAAACATGGAGAATTTCTATCTAAAAGTGTAATTTATTTGGCTGTGACCAAGCCCAGCATTAATGCTTGTTAGTGACTATAGAGTACTTTAGAAAACCTACACCTACATATGGAAGTGATCTCTGAATTTATAACTCATCTTTGTGATCCAGATAGTCTCTCTTTCCAGATCTCTGAGATAACAAGTTCTCATAATGGAGGCAGAAGCAGCAACAAAACGGGAAATTAAATGTCAAGAGTCACAATATTTTAATTTTCTCTTCCTCCTCCGTCAATAGGCTACCTGTTAGGTGGTCATGTGATGCGGCTGTTCCATGGACATGACGAAGTAGTGACCATCCCAGGATCAGACCAGAGTGAAGAGCAGCAGAGGTGTGAAACATAGCACAAGTTCACAAGTGCTAAATAACCTAGATTACAGTACAGCATTAGGGTCACACTTAGTTAAAGCAAACCAGTTACTGTATGTAGCACATGAGATGCTAACTAACCTGTTGATTACAATGATTCCTCAACTCCCACCTTCATAAAAGAGCCTCTGACCAGCGTGACACTCTGCTATCATGGGAGAAAAAATGGCTGCCGTGTTATTTATATCCACAGTGTAGCTGCTTGGTGCCAACACAGATAAGGTAGGCCACAGAAAAATGGCACACTGGACTTGAAGTGGGTCAAAACAGCGGCCAAGGCCCATGATCACTCAGCCAGGTGCCAAGAGATGTGTCTTTCTCCTGGGCACACATACACACATAATGCACACACACCAGGTCTATTTTTAGAACCCAGCATGGCAAATATGGGGGCAGGATTAGATAGTAATTTCCAGCTTTCCTCTAGTGTTGTCCTTGAAATTCAACAAAAGGAGCATGGTTTTTAAAGGTCTTACATTTTTCTGGGGCAGATCAAACACACTCCAAGCTGTCACCGGGGGGTTGATGAGTGATTTCTTTTATCTTTGGACCCAGTCACCCATATCACTGATAGACAGTGTAGCTGTGGGTTATCAGGGCGCACATGTCTCTGTTTGACGGATGTGATGCTGCTGTCAGCAGAGTAAATACAGCCCGTGCCTCAGTGTTTATGTGTTTATGTGTCTGAGACGAACATCCTCCCAGTGAATATCAGTGTGACAAATGAGAGTAAAGAGGTGGTATTCTTCTAAGCCAGAGAGAATGACCTTGACAGTATCAGTGGTGGCTAGACATTTAAAGCATCCACAGACAGACCACCCACTCATGCTTTTCTGGCATCCCCAGGATAGTCAACTATGAGACGGGTAAAGCTGGCGCCAAGGCCAGGTCCTTGTGGAGGATGGAGCCACTCCGAATCAGGTGGGTTGTATCTTACATGATGCCTTCCTTCCTGTCTCTCACTGCCTGCTAGATTCTTTTTTTTCATTTTTGCCATTGTTTGCCTCCATCGGTTTTTTTCCCCTCATCTTGTCTGCATGACGTCTCTCTGCCTGCTGTTTCTTCTTCTATTTTTTTTTTTTACTCTCAGGACCCATTTGTCGTTTCCTCCCTCTCACTACCTATGATTTAAAGCTGCACTATGGCCTCTCTGTCTCTTCATTCCTCTATCTCCCCTCCTCGCTCTCTTTCCGTCTGCCACCCTCTCATTTTCTTTGACCCGGCTATTTTACAACCTCACAGGGATGCATCTTTCCTTTTCCATTTCACTTGTTGTGTCAAATGTGATATTTGTCACATCGACCATATTTTGACCCTCTTTTGTTTCCTGAATAGAAACGAAGTGCGTAATTAGTTAAATGTTTTCAGCTATTTGCTAATTATTCTACGCTGCTGCATGGCATGCTAGATAATTCACAGCTGGCGGCAATGTTTAGATCAACTAATTAGTGTATATTAGACATCCGGGGCTTACAAAAGTCAACCTTTGATCCTTTTTTTTTATGTGTGCATATTAATGTGTATCTGTGTATCCATGGTGACCTTGACAGTTGGAGTGGGAGCCACATCCGCTGGGGCCAGCCCTTCCGACTGCGGCACCTGACCACCGGTCACTACCTGGCCCTGACCGAGGACAGAGGGTTGGTGCTGCAGGACCGAGAGAGGTCAGACACCATCGCCACGGCCTTCTGCTTCAGAGCTTCTAAGGCAAGGACACACACATATGAGACCTGGACTCCTTGCTGTTCCTCAAGGTGACCTGTGTCACATGGGATTAACCACACACTTCCTCATTAAACGCCACAGAGAGGGAGTTACAAAGGATCACCTCTAAACCTTTACAAATGAACCACCCACTATCCTTGGACTGGAAAATCACCATTTCTTCAAGGACAATGAAAATTATAAGAATTATTGCACCAGCGAAAGCTACGCCAAAGAGGTTAATTTAGCTGAACTTGTCGACTGTGACTGAACCGACATTTTAGCTCTACTCTGTGTAATGGAGTTTTAGATATGGCTGGTGATTGTGAGCCAATTAGTGACCCTTCCAATGTGGATTTAAAGCATGTATTATAGAATACAAGTCAAGTCATTTATCACGGGACTCTTCATGTCAATTATGGGTTGCAATTATATCTGATCCTAATAGCAAAACAATCACAATCCTCCCTCTCTGTCACGGATTGAGCATTAAGCAGCAGATGCAGTTGACATGTGGTCGGTGGTTTGATTAAGAACAAATCTGCATCCAGTATGTCTCTATGTGCACGTGTACTCATGCATTTCACAGCTTTGACATGTTCATTTTCTCCTCCCCTGTGTAGGAGAAGCTGGAGCAGAGCCCCAAGCGGGACATCGAGGGCATGGGAGTGGCAGAGATTAAATATGGGGACTCGCTCTGCTTCGTCATGCACGTGGCCACGGGACTCTGGCTCTCCTACCAGGCACCTGATGTCAAATCTGCCCGTCTGGGTCCCCTCAAGAGACGAGTGAGCGAAGACAAGCACAAGCACTCTCCGTTCTGTTTTCAACTTAGAATGCAAAGCATATACAAAAACAAACAAAGTTAATAGATGAATGAGATTCCTTGAAGAGGATAATTATTTTCAGGGAAACAAAATGATTGAGTTAAAATGATTGTCCGTTAGTTTGTGTCTCTGCATCAACTAAATATAAACCTTGTCCCTTGGCTACTGTGACAGAAGTGATAGGGGCGTGCGTGTGATGATGTGCGTGACAATGTGTCCTCCATGTAAACACAGCCAGATAGCCTGTAGTGTCATCACCTGTGTTCCAGACATTGTGGCTCAGTCCGCCTGAGGACGGCTGGAGACATTCTATCCATTAAATAGCTTCCTCTTCCTTTTTTGGTCCTTTTCCTATATTGTCTCACGGCGGTGTCTCACACTCTTTCTCTTCCTCTCAAGGCCTGCCTACATTCTGAAGGTCACATGGATGACGGGTTGACCCTGCAGCGCTGTCAACACGAGGAGTCCCGAGCGGCACGCATCATTCGCAACACCACGCTACTCTTTAAACGATTCATCAGGTATGCTAAACACTGCAAAAATGCTGCTATTCCTCACTGGTGCACACAGTGACATGATCGCACAAATTGCCCAATTAAACCAAATTAGTGTACTGCCCACTTTTTTCTTAAGCCACTTTATTAGGTTAATAGTGTTCTATCATTGGTACAAATTACGTAAGCATCACACTGAGGATGGTTGAGTATAATTTCTAGAGATGATAAAGCAAAGAGTCCCCAAATGCACCACATCACTAAATTACAGCCTCAAAAACAGACATCTCAAAGCCCCACAGAATCTCACACAGTCCACTTAGTTGTGATGTAAAGTCCCTCCAGATTGCAAACGTACCCAGTGGAGAGTTTACGCTGTGAGTTTTGACTGAGTGGGGTGCCAAAGCCCCAGACAGCTCACTCAGTGGTCCAGTCATGCATTTCCGAATGGCAAACAGTGCAGCAGCGTCACGGCTACGCACGGCCAGCTATGAGGAAAAGAAGCCCTGAAGCACGTAAGTGGATGCTTCCACTACCCTTTATTTGTTATCAAACGGCCCGCTGTCCCCTGGGTCGGGTTCGAGGGCACTCATGGAACATGTGAGAGTTTGTCAGCATCTCCCCTGCGGCTGTGACACATACATCTCCCCACACCCCTCCAACGCGTTCGACAGGAGCTATTTTTAGTAGGCCAGCGGAAATCAGCATTTCAGCATGGATGAACCTGTGGGCTAAACGTTGAGATCACAGCCTCTCAAGTCTGTTCAGCCTCCCAGTCAGAGTGTCTGTATCAAAAGGTCACAGTGGTAATTTGTGATGAATGGTAGCATTTTGAAAGCTATACATGATCAAGAAAATTAGTGGGGACTGCTGTCATCTCTGAAAAAGCGTTTTTTTTTTTTTTAATCGCACTTGTCTCCCAGTTTGTCTGAGCGTTGATGTTTCTGTGCTCTCTCTGTCTCCCTCTTCCAGAGACCTAGATTGTCTTGGTGTTAAGAATAGGGCACTGGTCTCCCTGCCCGTCGAGGAGGTGCTCCAAACCCTCAATGACCTCATCACCTATTTTCAGCTCCCTGACGCCGAGCTGGAGCACGAAGAGAGGCAGATCAAGCTACGGTCACTCAAGAATAGGCAGAATCTATTCAAACAGGAAGTGAGTTTCACTATCAAGGAGGGCAAACTCACAGTCCATGAAATATCAGTTAATAATACCAAGAGCTGTTCTGCTGTGTAGCAAAATAGTTTGACTTGTGATTGAGGCAGTTCTAGTAAGTGACTGCACATAAGAGTGAGCTGAAAGCGGTGCAAAAGAAAAGCTAAAGCAATTGATTCTTTGTGGTGTGTTTCAATGCCATCTTGTATTTGGAGGCACTGCATTTGAAAGTGTCAGCAGTTTTGGTGTTATAAGTTTTCCCCGAGGCTGGCACGAATGCACTGAAGCTTTCTTGCTAAGCCTCTAGGACCTAAATTGCTTTCATCAATTACGAAATGTCAGCTGCCTTACTGAGGGGACCTATGATGTCAACCATCTAAACTCCCCTTACCTCTAACAGGCTACAACAACAAAATGAATGTGTCACCATATCCTCAAGCCAACTTTAATAAATATTTAATAGAATATATGTGCAATTATCATACAATATGTAACTTTTAATATCTGCAAATTACGCACATTTCATCAATTCATCTTTCACTTTATTTACCTGTTTTCCCATGATAATACGCCAAAATAGCACATCTCTGTCCCACCCCTAATATATTACATTTAGATGGTCAATTTGTCACTGTAGACAGCTGACTCATGATTTTTTCTCGGCGTTATAAATCATCTGCAATTTCCATTTTGTCTTTTACGCCCTCCATTTAGCATATCTGATCACTATAGATATTTCTCTGTGGAATAAATCACCATGACATGACCACCAAATGGGACAGGAGAGAGCCATTGGGGTTGTGTTCATGATGGTCAACTAATTGAATGCTGAAGACAAGGTTTTCAATAAATTAAGCTCTCAGACTATGAGAGCTTGCTATTAATACCTGCATTTTGAGAACATTAATGTGTAAAATGTGCATATTTTATATTTATTTTCTTTTTATGTGTTTTTTATGATGTTAATGAGTTGGGTCACTGTGCATTTCTTAGGGCATGCTGACTCTGGTGTCCAACTGCATCGACCGTCTGAACGTGTACAACAGTATGGCCCACTTTGGAGAGTGTGCTGGGTCAGAGGCCGGAGCAGCCTGGAAAGACATTCTCAACCTGCTGTATGAGCTGCTGGGTAAGAAGCTCCACATACCACGTACACACATATGTATGGACAAACACACACTAAATGAATTTCCACTGTACCTCCCAGCTCTAAGTGTAGTGGTTCAGTTGTGATGCGGAACTATGCTGACCTGGTATTTAACCAACCACTTTACTGACTTTTCAGACTGGAGGATTGAATTCTGAGGTTGCCAGAAACTACATGGCCTTCCATATACACACACAGACACGGATTAAACATGCACACACACTATAGCTACCCCCATCTCTAATACTCACACATATACTCACATTGTTGGAGAAAAGAATTGGTGGCATGTGGCCCATTGCATACAAAGAAGCTTTCCTGTTTATGTGATGTGCTTTCAGGGCGTCACGCCAACAAGATCAGTCGTCACACACAATTTGGGGTGTCCCCTATTGGCCAGATGGTTTTAACTGTTGAAGCAGCCTGAATGTCAACTCTCATCACTCTCTATGCTGCTGTTCTTGTTGCTCTTTATGCTCCCATAACCCAATGTCATCAGCCCTGACTTTCTAAAAAATCACTTTAACCTCATGCACTGCTACCATATGCTCTGTCAAATATAGATGTTTCTTACTAAAGTGACCTGGCAGGGAAAGATATATATATATATATGTTTTTGCTCTCCCTCTTTGTCTGCTGTCTTCTATCTGATGAAAATAATGTTTGTCTGGAACATTTTTTTTCAACAACTGAGACATAAAAATACATCTCTGAGCAGAAAATTCTAAGCAGGCATGATTTTCTTGAATATGCCCCGTTCTTAAGGAGAGAATAGCCTTTATGTTAAGTTTATCTCCCATCCTGCCACATTGAAGCCCCTCTGCCCTCCAAGTGTGTCCTTCACACTCTTATTTACACTGATTTCACCTCCTGGCTCCTATTAGTGTTCCAGCCACGTCTCTTTCTTCCCCCTGTTCCCTCCTCCACACACCTGCTCCGGCGCAGCGCTAAGTGGATTTGGGATGCCTCCCTCCTTTCTTCCTTGTCTGTCTGCGTTAGGTGACCCTGTCTTTCTTTGCTAGGACATATGTGGGTGTGTATTTGTGCTGGTTTGTGTTTATGTCTTTCCTCTCCTTGTGTTGTTCCCTCCCTCTATCTTAGGTGTCTTCCAAATTAATATGTATAAGAGGGCCAAAGCAGCACCTCTCCCTTCTTTGGCTTAGGGTGTGCTTTTAAGGTGTCCACCTTTGGTTGACATTGTTTTGCTGTTGTGTAAGGAGTGAGGTTTGGCAGTGCACTGAAGGGGATCCATCAGACTACTTTGCAAAAAAAAAAGTTCTTCTTTCCTATAAGATTTGACTCATGCACACTTTTCTTGTGCCCTTCAGCGGCCTTAATTAGAGGAAACAGGAACAACTGCACCCAGTTCTCCAACAACTTGGACTGGCTGGTTAGCAAGCTGGAGAGACTAGAGTCTTCTTCAGGTACGCTCATTATTATTCTCACACATCCTCAGCTTCCTGTGAAACAGCATTGTGAAATACCTTGTATTTTTCTCTGTGAAAGAGACATCACAAAACGATCAAGTCCCTTTGATGGCAATCCAGCACTCCTCAACAGAGACATGAGTCTCAAAGGATGTAAAAAGATGACACTACTTGCCTAAAAAAAATAACATAGGCACTTTTACGTTTTAAGTGTAAAGGATGCACCAGTAGTTACAGTATCTGAGTGTTCCCGTTTGAACAAAGTGGACTGTATGTCTCTTTGAGGAGTGTCCTCTGGTGTGTCTTTCTCCTCTGCGGGTGTTAACTAATTGATGAATTTGCGGCTATGCAGGCATCCTGGAAGTTCTCCACTGCATTCTAATTGAGAGCCCCGAGGCCCTCAACATCATCCAGAGAGGACACATCAAGTCCATCATATCACTGCTCTACAAGCACGGACGCAATCACAAGGTGAGCAGCACGTAGATCAGACCTTTGGAGCACAAGGAGAATGTTGTACAATGAACCCAAATTGTAAATAAAGGTAAACATAGGTTTGATGTCTTGGTGAGAAACCACATACAACACTGCAAATACAGTACAGTGAGTTTTTCACTTTCAGGCTACACACACATTGCTTGTAGCTCTTTTTCAGTAGTAAAGAGAATTTGGTGGTAATTTCAAATTAGTATAAGACAATAAAACAACAGAATAAATATTTAAAGGAGGACATTTTGGGGAACACATTTATCCGCTTTCTTGCTGAGAGTTAGATGAGAAGATAGATCATGTCTGTATAGTAAATATGTGGCTAGAGCCAGCAGCTGGTTAGCTTAGCTTAGCTAGTCTAGTCCTGTTTCCAGTGTTTGTACTAGGCTAAGCTAATGGTTGCTGGCTCCAGCTACCCAAAGACATGTGAGTGGTATCAATCTTCTCAATAAACTCAGCAAGACAGCGAATAAGCACATTTTGTTGAACTATGTCTTTAGGATGCGCACTGATACATCACCAGTCACTTGGATGTCGTCAGAATTTTTTTGTCAAGCAAGAAAGCACATAACAACATGAAAGTACACACTGCTTGTTTACCCTGCGTCCAGTCATCTTCAGTTCTTTCCTCATTAAGCTCACCAAAATGGTTCACTGGATGCAAATCCATTTCCATAACAGTTCCCTCTGGGACTCTTTCTCACCTGTTCTTCTCTTTAGCTACTTATTCATTACGTTTAACATTATGTCTGCCAGCATACAAAGTTCCATCCAAGACAGAAGGTTCCTGGGGTTTGGTTGCAGAGCGTCCCCATCATGAATCAATCTCTTTAACAGTGAATTGAGATGGGGAGGAGGCAGTCAGATGGCCTGGGTCATAAATCAGCCTGAATGTATCATTTAGCTATGGAAGCAGGAGAAAAGGGCCAATGATAAAGCGTAGGGGCTCTGGCCTGTCACCCTTGGCTGAGCTCCCCAGCCCATTTAATTCTATGGCTTTGTTAAGCTAACATAAAAGGAATATTATTGGACATGTTTTTGCCCCCATGAGCATCTCATGAGTAATTATGCAGTGGGTGCTTGAAAAGAGGCTGTCCCTAGAGCAGCAACCTTGTCAGTGTTTAGGGACAAAGATAATCAGTAATTTCTAGAAAGGTATGGATTCATATCCAGGGATTAATATCAGTTGTTGGGGAGCTGTTATACTCTTCCTCTTGATATTGTTGCTTATGTTCCTCCCCGGTTTCTCCACTTCTCTCTTTAGATTCTGGATGTGCTCTGCTCGTTGTGTGTGTGTAACGGCGTAGCTGTGCGAACCAATCAGAACCTTATCTGTGATCATTTGCTGCCCAAGAGAGATCTGCTGCTGCAAACCCAGCTTGTCAATGATGTCCAAAGGTTAGAAAACATTCATGCACCTTCTCCTGTCAACATCATGCTTCTCCGATACAATTTTAGATTTTAGTTATTTATTTTCACTTCAAAATTACATTTCCAAATCTAATGGTTTAAGTAAGGAAGTAATTTAAAAACAATGTTACCAAGTCATTGAAGTTTTTTTAATAGTGATTTTTTAAAATTAGGTTGCACCATTTAAATTAAAGGAATGTCTTAGTCACTAAAGACTTGTCCAATCAAAGCAATCAGCAATATAAACAAGAAGTCACTGAAGTATACCAACATAACAGCTGTAACTGCCTGCATAACTGCTAAAAATAACAATTTTAGGCAGTAAAGTGATATATCAAGTATATATTTCTCTGATATATCATTTGTAATGAAGGTATGATGCTGTTTTATTTATATATGCTTGAAGAAATATGTGTGTTTCAGAGTCATATGTACTTTACAATTGGGATCTGATTAACCAATGTTATTTAGTCCCTTTTTTTATTTAACAGCATTTGGATCCAGTGTCAGGCTAGAACCATTAAGCCTCTTTTATTCTTCTACTTTACTTACCTGTTTTACTTTTATTTTTTCACTGACCAAGTTGTATTAGCAGGCTAACGTTAGCTTTGTCAGTTGGTTTAGTTATCTGGCTACATAACAGTTGTTCCCAATTACTGAGTGTAACTATTTAGTAACTACTAATCTCTACGTGAGAACTAGTTTGTGTGGTGCAACTCATTTTAATTGATGTGTAAATCTCCACTTAGTAAATACTCAAGTTACAACTAGGCTAAACTGAAATTAGAAACAGCTGGTGTAACCGGCTCCAGAGCCCAGTCTGTTGTGGGTTAGTGTATATTCATCATTCAAATCTTTGGTCCATGTAATTGCGTATACAAGCTACACATTTACAACTAATGCTACATGTTGAGTGTGGATTGTGTTTTCTTAACAACATGGTCCACTAATTGGAACATGACCAATGAACACTCAACCATGAAGTGACTGAAACAACAAGGCACCGTACACTGACATCACATTGGGCCTTAGCCCATGTGAAATGTCCTATTATCGCTTAAGATCCTCAAACTTTAAGTCTCTATGAGATAAACTAAGATTTATCTCACTAATCTAACCAATAATGAAGTGATCTGCTTTGCTCTGCCTTGTTTCAAGATATCAACGCATTTTTAGGAACCAAATGAATTGGAAGCAAATTGAATTATCTTGTCCTAAGGGCAGACTTTTTGTTTTAAGAAGAAAAAGAAGATGTTACAACTGAATATAAGAATATCTGAGAATATTGTTCTTGCACTATGGGTCATTTAATGATTTTATGTTTTACTTCATTGCCAGTATGAGACCGAACATCTTCCTCGGGGTGAGCGAGGGCTCAGCTCAGTATAAGAAGTGGTACTATGAGCTGATGATAGACCAGGTGGACCACTTTGTGACCAGCGAGCCCTCCCATCTGAGGGTGGGCTGGGCAAACACTAAAGGCTATGCCCCCTACCCTGGGGGAGGTGAGGGCTGGGGGGGCAACGGCGTTGGAGATGACCTCTATTCCTATGGTTTTGATGGACTCCACCTCTGGTCAGGTCAGTGTTTGGAGGAAAAGTGTTTGTGTGTGTGTGTAACTCAGATCATAATAAGCTGATGTATGAAACATGAGCAGTAACCCTGGGCTACAGCCAGGTTGTGTCTAGACAGAATCAGCACCCTACAGGGATGATCTCCTTGCCCAGAGTGTGTGTAACTGTGTGCATTTGTGAGTACAAATTTGTGTCCTGTGTGTATGTCTTTGTGTGTGTGAGAGACGTGATCTATGCCAACATCACTCACTGGGTCATATTTCACATAATTGTGTGTATGTGTGTATTCGGAACAGGTCGTATCCCGCGGGCGGTTGCGTCCATGAACCAGCACATCCTGACCTCAGAGGATGTGGTGAGCTGCTGTCTGGACCTGGGAGCTCCCAGCATCTCTTTCAGGATCAACGGACAGCCCGTTCAGGGCATGTTTGAAAATTTCAATACAGACGGGCTCTTCTTCCCTGTCGTCAGCTTCTCTGCAGGGGTCAAGTGAGTATTTCTTTCTTCTGTGTGTTGTCTGAGGCAGACTCAGGCTCTCTAAAATTCCTCGATGATGAATGAGCGACACACACAAGCACAGACAGACAGACAAGCGCAAGCCAAAGGAAATATATTACCATATGTACTCTAAACCTACACTCACACAAACACTGATTGCATGAAATCCATCTAACCCACCTACTCATTCTTGTCCAAATGCATTAATCCTCAAGGCCTTGAGATTGGACACAGGTAAAATAGGCTGGCTTCATATTCCTCGCTGTTGCCATGGTGACCACAGATAGTGTGATTGACAAGACTTGAAAATGGAATTTCAAGCTCCAGCAGTTTTTCCATGATTCCATGATTGACTCTGACTTTGTAGAGCAAAGCAGCCTTTTGCATTACAGCTTTCACTCTTTGAAGTCCAGAGAACCCAGGAGACTAATTTTATTTGGTCATGTAAGCCATCAGAAAGTTAATTCAATCCTCATTGCCTGATAAAAATGAATTCACAAAAAGTAGTACCATACCAGATTGTGTATACGCAGTGGAAAGGGAATTAAGAGTTGCATGTGATTCAGCAGATTTTGCTTCATAAAGGAGTCTAGGAGGACGATTTTCCTCAGAGACGTTAAAACAACGCTGTAGAAATTCCCCTAGTTTATTAATCTTCTTTGATCATCTAGACTTTTGTTACTTTTGCTTATATTAGAGAAAGAGATTATGTAATATAGATTAAACTAAGAATAAAAGCTATGAATTATTTTCTCCTTTTTGGTATCAATTTAACATTTCCTCTTTTACAATTTTTGTCATATTTAATAGCCTCATTGTTCTGTTATAATGTGACTTATGAAAAAAAAAGATTTTAAAAGTGTTAAAAGTGTATTTCCCATCTATTGTAGCCACAGATTTAAAGGAATAGTTTGAGATTTTGGGAAATATTCTTATTTGCTCTTGAGTTGAGAAGATTGATACCACTCTCATATTTATATATAAATCTACAGGCAGGGTGTATTAGCTTAGCTTAGCAGAGAAAGACAAAGCTATCCAAGAGAAAAAGCTAACCTAGTTGAAAAAGCAATGTAATGTTGAACTATTGCTATAAAAGGTATGTCTTCTTCTCAGCTCTAATGTTATTCACATAGTTCGTTCCTCTTTTCACAAGTCAAGAAATGAAAAAAATATTTTAAAATTCTTTTAAAGTTGATGTTTAGAAAAATTAAAACAAAAAAACTAAAGCAAATCTGACTACTAAGTTACAAAATAGTTTGTATTTTACTCATCTGTTACTGTACAATTTATGATTTTCTGATATAGCGCTCAGCATTTCACGTGGCAAGGGGCCCCTCCTGACCTCTTTTGTGTGGGTTATGACACCTTCAAGCTTGCTAGGTGAACCTGACCCAGTGAACAGGGTGAACATCTCTGTGGAGATAAATGTGCCAGAAAATGACAGACACACATCTTCACTACTCAATAATTGAGGGCTGCATCCAGAACGGGCTCAGTTGCGTCACAACTACTACTTGAGTAGCTATTTTGGGCAGCCTCAGGAGAGCCTCTTCACAATGATGGCCTGAGATGTTTTTTTTCACTCTCAGAGCTAAACTTGTCACTGTTAGGCACAGGCTGGAAATGATTGAAGTGGATTAAGAGGAGGAAAAGCATTTACTTTTAACTGTGTGTTTGGTTTTCCTTTCGCTGGCTGCTTCTGTCAGTTTTAGCTGTATGATTATCAGTTTTGTTCATTTATACTGCATTCATATAATGACCTTTTCCCCACTGACTATTAATTGAATAAGCCAACAGATGACCAACATTTTATCTCCTTAGGGTACGTTTCCTGTTGGGTGGTCGACATGGCGACTTTAAATTCCTGCCTCCGTCAAGTTATGCTCCATGTTATGAGGCTCTGCTGCCAAAAGAGAAGATGAAGGTGGAGCCGGTGAAAGAGTACAAGAGAGATGCGGATGGAGTCCGAGATTTGCTGGGCACCACTCATGTCATGTCACAGGCCTCCTTCATCCCCACACCCGTGGAAACCAGCCAGGTAAACTCACAGAAATAGTTATAGTGACTTAATTTCAAGACATGAATTTGTGTTAGAGCCTATGCAGAAAAGTACACAATAGCAATAAAGTACTGTACTGCAAGACAAATTGTCAAAAGTTCTCTCACAGTTTCATTCAGAACCATACTTTGCCTGTTTTTTTAGATTGTTATGCCACCTCATTTGGAAAATGTTCGGGACAAGCTGGCTGAAAACATCCATGAACTATGGGGCATGAATAAGATTGAGCTGGGCTGGTCGTACGGCAAGGTCAGAAAATGGAGATTGTTCCTTTACTTATATAATACTCTCACAACAAGATCATCACTCTGGATCAAAAGATTGAAAAGCATAATCCATACATTTTGCCATGTGTCTGGAGAAATAAACATCACAGTTACACATTTTCTAAACAAATTTGAGTTTAAAGGAAAAACAGCTTTAAATGCTTTAGTTATAGTATTAGAATTTAATCATCACAAAAGCCTGTACGTCATCTTGCTTTCTCTTTTATAATTTGCGGTTCACACCAAAAAAGAGGGTAAGTGGAAAGAACACTCTCATTTTCCATGATAGATGCTCTCCATACCATTCATTTAGATGCTTCATTCCAGTTTGTTTGTAGGTAGAAGATTCATTGTGTCTGTGTTTTAGTAAACAGTAAGTCATGAATTATGAAGTATTGGTTCACCCAAGGGCAGAACAGGATATTTTGGCAATTTCATCGCAGCAATAAACCAAGAGGAAACCTTGTATTTAAATTTTCTGCATTTACTTTTTCCTCTTTTTAAAGAAAACAATGGGTATTTAATTGATTACCCAAGAAACCTGCTATCACTTCCACATTGATTGAGAGGTCTTTCTAGCTGTCTTGCAGGGAGTCAGAAATGAAGATAGATATCACTCTCATGTCTGTGTGTTAGTTATGAAGCAACAGCCAGGAGATAATTAGCTTAGCATGAAGTCCGGAAGCAGAGGGAAACAGCTAGCCGGGCTCTGTACAAAGTTAAAAATTGCAATCAGCTGAGACTCCAGGAAGTTTCCTCTTTCCATTTGTGCACGGATCAAACAAACCAGATACAATGTGTTAATTAGTGAGCTCCAGAGGTGTTGGTAGGAGTTGCTTTGAATTTTTGAGAGAGCCAGGCCAGCTGTTTCTCTGTCTCCAGTCTTTATGGTAAACTAAGCTAATGTTCTCCTGGTCCTGATCTTCTCATCTAACTTTCAGCAAGAAAGGGAATAATCATATTTTTCAAACTGTCCAATTAGTCCTTTAAAGGTTTGTTCATATCAACAGCGCCAATAAACATAGAAGTAGAAAGCCTTCATTATGGAGTATTTTTGATTATGATTAGTTGAAAAATGCACAAAAGGATTACTTTTCATGATTACATCTTCAGTTATATATGTGATTATACCTACAAATTATAAAAGATTCATAATTGGTCCCTTTTTTCTGCAGAAGACTCACTGATGACTTTCTTGGTTTATTGCACATTAGCCAATGAATAACAAAAGTGACCTGTTTTGCCCTTAAAGGAACAGATGACAACACAACAACAGTATGTAACACAGCTCTTATGTCTATAATACAAACATACATGTATGAGCATCCTCCCTCTATTACTAATACATACTTCTATGCAGGAAACACCTTGACAGAATCATTAATATACGATGAAGATAGGTGGAACACCTGTTTATTAAAACAGAAATCTTTATTTTTTAATTGTCAAGAAGTCTTACTTGGAGTCAGAGGCACTACCAGTGGGTCAGTAGTGGTAAAATCTGTTGAGAGATAGCCAAGGTGCACGTTATCATATGTAATTGTAAATGTGGTTCTGCTGCAGCTCCTTCTGTGGTGTGTTATTCAGTGTGTTTAATTACAGTAGCATTCACAGTAGATGTGGTAAAGCAGAGAGAATAAGCAATATATTGTCTGTTGTTTAGCTGTGCTTGCATAAAATACCTTTTTCAGGTGTTGTTTGTTCCACAAATATAATTCTGTACAGGGAAGAACTGCCAGAGAAGAGATTTCCTGTAGAGTTCTTGTACTATTCACAAAAGAGCTGGCTGGTGTTCATTGGACCCACACACACAGCTGCATATCTGTACACAACCTTGCATGTTTTCTTGGTAGACATCCACCATTGCCATGCCGCCTCCTCTGAGCAGCATTGCCAAAGGGATTATTTGGCATAAAGTGCAGCCTCATGAGAGGCATTACACCCCTCACTTGGTATTCCAGTCATACACCTTTCTATCTTCCTCAAGAAAACATGCTCCCTCCTTCCTCTTCCATAACATGTTCACTAGAGTAGACCGTCTTATCACTGCAACCAGTAGCACCCTGTATTTAGACTACATTCCCATTCCCCTGTTAGTTCACAATAACATTTAGTGACAAAGCTATGTATTTCATATGCATATGTTTAGTAAACCTCCCCATATGATGTACATAACATATAGAGTTCCTGTGGAGCAACATAGCAGGTGACAGAGGGGGGTTGAAATGTTATTTCTCTGACTGTTCTTTTTCTCATAGATAAGGGATGATAATAAGCGGCAGCATCCATGCCTGGTGGATTTCTCCAAGCTGCCAGAAACGGAAAAGAACTACAATCTGCAGATGTCAACAGAAACTCTAAAGTATGTTGAGCATTATGGTTTGGTTTTCTCCACCATCATACTATTGTTTTTGAAGAGAAGAAGAAAGTGTGTGCTGGTGGGAAAGAGACAAAAAAGAAGAAAGTTAACAAAATTAGATTTTCTTTAAAAGCAGTTTCTGAACATTAAAACATCAATGATAGAGTTTGATATAGTCTAGTTACAATTTTAATGTTTTCTTTTTAAATAAATTAAATTCAGTATATATTATTCAGTGTGATAGTATACACTAATCTCCTATGTGTATATTGACATCATTCCTTAAAGAATGATAAATGCATTTATGCTTGCGGTCAGAACTTTCCATTTCCATTGTTGCACAAGCAAACAAGTCTTGCTGATTGTCAGTCCGTGGTCCTTTTCCCGCTTGTCAATGCTCTGCACAACACTTGCTTCTGCTTGTAACAGTCCCAGTGAGACCTATTACAAGTGCTTTACATAAACGCTCTTTAAATGATATAGGAGAAGACTATGGTTTGCTGTGATTAATTTTGATCTGTGGCAGTGGCAGACACATCTGGGTGACACTGATGGGTTTGTGAGTGACATCAAACTCATTTTTACTGTCACTTTGTCCTCTCATAAGGTGTGAAGAAAATTTGTCAAGAGCACTTCACGCCCAGTGCATTCCTCTGGGTATTCCTCAGCCTTTTTCTTCTGACAGATTAGGACATGCCCCCCCACCCATCTATTATCCCTGTTGGATCTACACGTACAAGCGAAGCGGAAGTAATGTTAAGATTAAACATAATCTGCAGAAAAGCTTCATTCATTCTGTCTCTGTATGTTGTTTTTCCCCACAGGACGCTGCTGGCATTGGGCTGTCGTGTAGTTCAGGTCAATCCAAATGCGGAGGACTCCCTCAAAAAGATAAAACTCCCAAAGAAGTGAGAGTGCACATTTACATTTGCTATACAAATTTTCTTATCCAAAGTTTGTTAGAAAGCTGTCTGTAGGTACAGATCACGATCACCCCAACAGTTAAAAAGATACAGCAGTTGAGAAAAAGATGTCACCATCAACTGAAACATGCAATACTTTAGCTTATCTACATTAAATGCAGAGATGAAATTGAAAATCAAAAGGTGTTTAAACCCAGTCCACAATCATCGGATATTCAGATGTTCATGACTGAGAGAAACATTTTTTTTCCATTATCTCTTTTCTGTAGCTACATGATGTCCAATGGTTATAAGCCGACTCCTCTGGACCTGTCTGACATAAAACTGACTCCAAGTCAGGAGCTGCTGGTAGACAAACTGGCAGAGAATGCACACAATGTGTGGGCCAAGGACCGTATCAAACAGGGATGGACCTACGGCATACAGCAGGTACAGTAAAAAAAACTTTAGTTTAGATGCATTTAAGGAAACAACCCTCTTTGTCTGTAATATAAAAGAGGCAAGTTTTTCTTCTGCTTCCAGTTTCGCTATTGTCTTATTTATGTGCTCGGTTTCTCCTTCATGGTTCATAAATTTACCTCCCATACAATCTATACCTTACCAGTGCACATGTCAGACAGTTTATTTAGTCTGACATTTCCTAGTTATACGTCATTATTCAACACACAGGAGGATATTCTGCAGTAAAGGGCAACAAGCCGTAGAACATATTGTACATAAAGACAGTGGATACAGCATGTCCCTTCTATCTGTTGAATGAAGTGCTGCAGAGATAGGCTAGTTTTTGTTAATTAGCTTATTAGGTGTATTTTGGTACTGTTGCTGTGAATTTGGTTATAACAGTCTCTATTTTTCCATTATGTAGAATGTGTCATCTAGGTTGAACATGAAAACTATACTTTTTTGATTAAATTGATCTTTAATCTAGATCAGACAAGTTCATGATGACATTGTCTTGGTGGTCATAAGTTGTTTGGTATTGGTATAAAAAAGAAAAGTTTCACATCTCTGTTATCTGTTTAGTCTGTTTGCTTTTCACTTAAAGACATAATTTATAGCACATATTGAGAAAAGATTTAATGCACCCTGCAATATATTTTCAAGTGTAATCATTCTTCCTATATTAGGTGAGCAAACGCTGATCTATCTTTGCTGTATTTTGCTAATAATGTGGAAAAAAGAGGCTTTCTGTATGAATTTGACAGCAGGGGTCTGGACAGCAGAGTGCTGAAATCTCCTGTAGGTTCAGAGTAACAGGCAAATATACCATGTAGATGACACACATGAATGATGTTAGTGTAAACTGGTCATTTTCTATTTGTTCCTGATCTGTCATTCTAACCAGTATAAGCAGTGAGAATATTGCATAGGTTACACCTACTAATATGTACATGTTAGTTTGGACATTTTGGCATTTATCCCAAAAACCTTTTGAAGACAAAGTACACACATTGAAGTAAATATTCATTAATTAATGTAAACTAACAATTAATTAACTCTCAATTTGAACTTTAACTGTTAGTATAGTCTACCAGTTAAACTTTACTGACCTTAAATTACCTAGACGAACACTGCAGGACAAATGTTTATCCATAACTGACCAGCTCTTTGGAAAAATATCACAGGATTTTCAATGAATCCCTTTAGAGATATGCGGGAAAAGCAGTAATTTCAGACCAAACAAACAACCTTGGATCTGCATAACCAGTACAAGATTTCAAATTAAGCCATACAAATCTTCTTAAGAAGTATTAATATTATACTTCCAGTGGGAGTGCAGCAATGGGAAATGACACGGGAAAAGATAAAGGATGTTATGAGCTGCAGTAGCCCGATGGCGATAAATGGCCAATTAACTTCTCAATTACTGGGATTGACAGCACAGTTGTAACAAACACAACAGTTGTATGATTGAGCTGGCTCCCTTGAGCTGGCCTACAATTGATAAGGTGAGCAGGGATACTTTGGAAATAGGTTTGTTGCAAAAGGGTGTTTAAAAGTTTCTCTCTCTGTTCCCTGCAGGATCTGAAGAGTAAGCGTAACCCTCGCCTGGTTCCCTATGCTCTGCTAGATGAGCGCACCAAGAAGTCAAACCGGGACAGCCTGCGGGAGGCTATCCGCACTCTGATTGGTTATGGATACAATATTGAGCCCTCAGACCAGGAAGGCGGTATGCTTGACCTATGGATGTAGCCTACGCCTTTCAAATTATACAGGATGAAATTAATTACACAATCTCTTCACCACCTCCTCTGACATTTTGGCTGTCTCTTCCACCCAGCAGGACAAGTGGTTGAGCGGCTCAGTATTGACAAAGTCCGCTTCTTCAGAGTAGAGAGGACGTATGCGGTGAAGACCGGGAAATGGTACTTTGAATTTGACGCTGTGACGGGAGGAGACATGAGAGTTGGCTGGGCTAGGCCTGGATGTAAGCCAGATGTGGAGCTTGGCACAGATGAGCTGGCTTTTGTCTTTGATGGATACAGGGTAAGCTGTCAATCACACCTAAATCAATCTCCTCTTCCTCTTGATTATTAGATTCAATACAAAGCCAAGTAAAGTAAAGAAAAAGTTAACTTGTTTCAATAGAAAGCTTGAAATTGAAACAAAAAATTAAGTTAGACATTTCTTGTAGTCTATACGCTATACTCTCATTCTGTGTGCTTGTACTGTACATAGGGCCACTGTCTGAACATGGGCAGCCGTTTGTTCGGGCGGTGCTGGCATGCCGGGGACGTGGTGGGCTGTATGATCAACATGGAGGACAAGTCTATGATCTTCACACTTAACGGAGAGATACTCATTACCACCAAAGGCTCTGAACTTTGTTTCACCGACTTTGAAACTGAAGATGGTGAGAAAATGTGTGTGTGTGTGTCAATGTGTGTGTTTGCAGAGCCCGTTTTAGAAGCTTTACAGTAGGTCAGGGAGTGTAAGACTGATAAGGTGATTGTAGAAAGAGTTGTGGTCGTATGCCTCGACATCTTCCTCACATCTTTTAATTTAAGCCTTCACATGCAGAGCAGGGAGCTTTAACCTAGAATGACCATGCTGGGGATATAAGTGAAAAATAAGTGGCTCCCTGTAAGGAAATCACCCTTATTTAATGTGACACTTGTAAATTGCCTTTTTGCAAAAGCTGGATTGATTTTCCCTCCCCTCCTGCTGTGTGTGTTCTTAGAGGCTTTATTCTCTCCTCCCTCCGCTTCTCTCCTCTTCACTCTCCCTCTCTAACTTCCTCTGGTTTTCCTACAGGGTTCATTCCGGTGTGTAGCCTCGGCCTGTCTCAGGTGGGTCGTATGAATCTGGGGAAAGACGCTAGCACCTTCAAGTACTACACCATGTGTGGCCTACAGGAAGGATTTGAACCCTTCGCTGTCAACATGAACCGAGAGCTCACCATGTGGTTCAGCAAGCGTCTGCCTACCTTTGTCAATGTGCCGAAGGACCACAACCACATTGCAGTACGAACCAACACAGTCAAATACTTACTGTTAGCAATGACGATAGTGGTGAATGGATGAATGCAAAGAATTTCTTGATTCTTTTCAGGTAACCAGGATTGACGGCACCGTTGACAGCCCCCCATGTCTCAAAGTCACCCACAAAACATTTGGCACCCAGAACAGCAACGCTGACATGGTGTTTTGTCGTCTCAGCATGCCTGTAGAGTTCCACTCCTTCTTCAAGTCTAGTCCTGTTGTAGACATGAATGGAGTGCATGAAGAGGAGTCCCTTAAAGTCAAACACAGGTGCTCACCTTCAACAAATCACAGCTTTAAAGGTACCCTGTGGAGTTTTCTTGTAAACAAAGTTAAATTTATACTCCATGTTTTCATAAAAACCTATTGTGTGTACCCCTGAGGCGTAATAAATGTGTTGGGTGCATATCCCTCCTCATAAAAAGTCTGCATAGTCAATAATTTGAAACCCGAATTGTTTACATTCATATTTACATTGGCCAGCAGTTGTTGTCTGCGTTGCATTTGCTGGCAGATCACTAAGTTTCTGTCCTCAGTCAAACAGTGCACATCAAGTGCATGTCCTGTGTGTGTGAGATACAGGAAAATGGGGACCTCATCATAACTAATACTGGTCGAAACCTCCACTAGGTATCTTTAAGCCATATTCCAGTCACCTGTGGGCTGCTCCTTAGAATTTACCTACCATGTTTATTTGCTGATCTACTGTAAAATTATTGACAATCATGACATCAAATAGAAAAGTTGAGTTTCATTTAGTCTGTGACTATTTGAGATAAACGTGGTGTGGTTATATATGTTTGTTTTATCAGTCATTGCTCAGTCCATCAACTATATTGTATTTGATTGACGCCTGTTGAATGTGGTTTCTGATAGATATCCACTGAGATCTGTGAGGCACAGTGATGAAAGTAGACGAGTGGACTACAGCAGCATCACTACGGTATTGAATAATCTTTTACATTTTTTTTCATATATTTTGGGTTCCAACACCTACAGTATTGGCTAACTCTTGTGTGCGTCATCACAGTATTACCACTCGGTGAGGGTCTTCGCTGGCCAGGACCCTACCTGTGTGTGGGTTGGCTGGGTTACTCCAGACTACCATTACTATAGCAACAACTTTAACCTCAGCAAGAACCGAACAGTCACTGTAACCCTGGGTGACGAGCGAGGACGGGTCCACGAGAGGTGAGACTGTTTTCTGGGAAACTTTTGCAACAATCCTCTTCTTGTGTTCAGAACAAAATATTTAACTACTACTGTATTTTATGACAAGAAGAGATTAACTGCTGATATCGACACTCTGATAGCGTGAAGAGGAGTAACTGTTACATGGTGTGGGGCGGCGATGTGACCAACGCTGCTCATGGCTCGAGTCGCAGCAATGTGGACCTGGAGATTGGCTGTCTGATAGACCTAGCCACCGGCTTAGTGACATTCACTGTCAACGGCAAAGAGATATCAACATCCTACCAGGTAATGAATGCATATATTGTGCAAACTAAAGGAATACAGCGCGCACTAGCTGAAGTAAATAAAGTCCAGAGTATAATGTTGTGATATGTTACAAAATATTTTAATTCTTTTTGTGAGGATTTGCAGATTATGCAGAGTTACTTTTAAGTTTGCTTGTGATTTATCCATGCATCCACCAATCAGTCAGCTTAGAATCACTACCTGTGTAACTGTCCATCCACTCTACTCTCTATAAACCCGTCTGCAGTTTATCATTTCGACTTTGAGAGTAAACTTATTTTCTGTCATTGCATGTTTTTCTAAAAGTGCAGTGATGTCTGCATTGTTGAATTTCAGACTTAGAATATGCCTGTTTCAGATGTACTATGTGAACTAAATTTCAAAGAACCTTTCGAGGGGTATAATCTTCTTATGCTCTACCTCACTGAAATTCTTTGTGGCTTCACCCAGCGCTGAGTCATCCCCGCCAGCCGACACTTTTGAATGATCATGCATACTCACTCACCCACAGACACACACACACACACGCACACACACATGCATACACTAAGTAGTGGAGTTTGATGATGCATCATTAAGCTGCTTTCCACAAGTCATGCTCTCTCGCTGCTGCTGCTCAAGCTTTTGATGTGAACTTCCTGTTTATTCATTTGCTGCTTTTTTCTCTGCTCCAGGTGGAACCGAACACCAAGCTTTTCCCTGCTGTGTTTGTGCGACCCACCAGTCCTAACCTCTTCCAGTTCGAGCTGGCTAAAATAAAGGTAGACTTCCTGAATTGTTCTGTAATGTTCCTTTGCAACAGCCTTATTGCATTTACTTCTCATAGTAAAGCTCATTTTACTCAATGCCTTACTATTTGGAGATGCAGGATAATCCACAGCTACACACCCTCCAGCTAGGTCCACTAGGCTACTATTTTAGCATGCTAATGTCTGCACCAAAGATACTGCAGGCCTCAGTAATAAGATGGGTAATTGTGTCATTTGCTGAGAGGTGAAAAAAAGGAGACTGTGTGACTGGAAAATGTCATTTGTTCGAACAACTCAAAATGACGTTCACTTCCAAAGCAGGACATAGTGAGTTTTAGTGTGAACGTCAGTGTGGGGAATGAGTGTACAAAACTTTTTAACATATAGTAATATTCCTTCAATCACACACCCATCCGTGTTTGTTTGCCCTCTCCAGAATGCCATGCCTCTGTCATCAGCCATCTTTAAGAGTGAACATAAGAACCCAGTCCCCCAGTGTCCACCCCGTCTATATGTTCAGACCATCAACGCAGTGCTGTGGAGCCGCATGCCCAACATCTTCCTCAAGGTGGAAACGGCAAGGGTCAATGAGAGACACGGCTGGGTGGTCCAGTGTGTGGAGCCCCTGCAGATGTTGGCTGTACACATACCTGAGGAGAACAGGTACAAGACATGTGCTTATACACTATATTCATTCATTTTCCACAGAAATTTGATAAAAGTAACTACAATTTTGATTATTAATGGATTCAAGACTGTTGGTTATACAAAACAAGCTTTTTAAAGACACCACTGCTGGTCTGGGAACTTGTGTTTGGCATTTTTTACTATTTTCTGATATTAAATTGTCAAAACAATGCACTGATTAATTAAAAAATATTAAAGAGATTATACAGTAGGAAAACAAATCATTAATTATAGCCTTACACCCAGCACATTTGTCTGGCATGGTGTTATGTGCTAACAGTGTGAAATATGTTGTTGTACACAAAACTAAATTTACTCAAAAGGGTTTTCTGTGTCACAATTTACTGCCCTTATTTTATTATCCTATGTGGCAAATAATATCTGTTTGGTCTCTAAATAAATAATAACATCAACGTGTATTTGCAATTATTCTTCCCTTCTTTTCAAAGGTGTGTCGACATCATGGAGCTGTCTGAGCAGGAGGACATGAGGAAGTTCCACTACCACACCTTAATGCTCTACTGTGCACTCTGCGCTCTGGGCAACACCCGTGTGGCCCATGCCCTCTGCAGCCACCTTGACCAATCACAGCTCTTATACACCATTGACAACCAGTACCTGTCCGGCATGTTACGCGAGGGCTTCTACAATGTCCTGATCAGCATCCACCTGGAAACAGCCAAAGAGGCACGACTCATGATGAAAGATGAGTTCATCATCCCGGTCACAGCCGAGACGCGCTCCATCCGCCTCTTTTCTGATGCCTCCAAAAAGCACCTCCCGCCAGGGGTGGGGCTTAGCACCTCACTCAAACCCCGCCTCAACTTCACTCCGCCCTGTTTCATCAGCATCAAACGAGAGCATCTGTATAGTCCCCAAATCCCACTGGATGCATTGAAGGAGAAATCAATTTCAATGTTGACAGAGGCTGTTCAAGGTGGTGGGCACCATATCCGTGATCCTGTAGGAGGTGGCGTGGAGTACCAGTTTGTGCCAATCTTGAAGCTCATTAGCACCTTGCTGACTATGGGTGTACTAGGTAGTGAGGACGTTCATAAGATCTTACTGCTCATTGACCCAAATGTGTTCAGAGAGACACGTGAGGAAGGAACCACGGGTGCCACAGACAAGGAAGGACTAACAGGCGCAGAGGAGAAGGCTGTGGAAGCTGGAGAAGAGGAGGCAGCCAAAGAGGCTAAACAGCCAATGAAAGGACTTCTTGAGAAGAGGCTGCCTGAGCCTGTCAAACGACAGGTAATAATGCGCACACATGAACAGATCTAGAATCATCTTATATGTGTTAAACCACTTAAGGTAAATTGCCAAAACATGTAAAATCAATGAATATCTTCATCTGCAGATACCCATTCACTGCTAAAGACTAACACAGCTGTGCTCTCAATCACATGCACCATAACTGCTCCACTGTAATAGACCCATTCAGAAGTCAGTCAAACATGAAATGGCCCTGTCTCGCATTGAACAAATGATCTCTTGAGTAAAAATGTCTCTTTAATAAGTGAGACAATGTGAAGCCATAAGGCTGTTTGTACGTATTCCTTGCAGACTTGCTCCTAACAGCTGCCATCAAGGTGTGTAACAGTGATGCAACGCTATTTGTGCTTGTGCACTCGCATGTCTCCTCCCTCTTGTCTGTTCCCCAGATGTGCGAGCTGCTTCACTATTTCTGCGACTGTGAGCTGAAGCACCGCATCGAGGCCATTGTGTCCTTTTCTGACAGCTTCGTCTCCAAGCTTCAGTACAACCAGAAGTTCCGCTACAACGAGCTGATGCTGGCCCTCAATATGTCTGCAGCTGTTACTGCGAAGAAAACCAAAGAGTTCCGCTCACCTCCTCAAGAACAGGTGAGACAAGGCCATAATCACTGCAGGGTTGCTAACAAGGATGTAAAAGCAGTTAGAAACAGTGTTGTAACTAATTATATGTATAAAATAGTTTTGGGTGAGCAGCTGTTTCCACTAATTCACCAGTTCCCAGTATCTAAGCCAGCAGTTCCCATAGTTTTTTAGTGTCTTAAGGCAAGGCTAAGGGTATTTTTTTTCTTTTTACTGTACATTTTAAATAATAATACATTTAAATAAGCAAAAAATAAGCAATTAACATAAAAATCTCCATATTAAAGATACTTTAAAATATGCAGTTATGCCACACCTAGGACTGGTGATGACAGCTCAAGGTTGGCTGTCACAGTAACTCAATGCAAAACAGTGAATGATGTTTTGTGCATGTTTTTCAGCCTTGAAAAATGGAAGTTGTTTGAACGGAATGAAAGAAATACATTTATCCTATTCGCATACTTAATTTTCATTCATTGTTTATTTTCAAGTTCAATATTTATCTGCAAATCTGAACAGAAACATAAAGTAACTGACCTCTGTTTTTTCATTGAGAATAGGTCCATATTATTGCACTCAATAATGATATTAGTCCATATATGTCATATGTGACTTCTGACATGGATGGCGGTACACTGTTACACACCCATGAAAGCCATTTAACTCTCTCTCCTTTGTGTAATAAAAAGATACACTTTCAACTGGAAAAATCTACATGCTCCAAGATTACAGTCAGCCTTAGGCACTGTAAGCCTTCTGCTGCAAACTGGGGTAACACCACATAAAGAGCATTTGCGGCATCTTTCACAAGAATTCGCACCTCGTTTCTTGCGATTCTGACAACTCACATGTCTGCCATGTGACCTCAGTGATGCTAGTGTGACGTAAAGGTGCAAATCAGCCACAGAGAGTAAATGCCAGGAACTGTGCAGCAGTCAGAAGTGATAAATCTTATAATAAAGTACATGTTAATCTATAACTGTCCTCAAACAAAGCCTACAGGCTCTCTGCTTCAAATGATGCATGTAGCTGGATGATTCATGTGGGACATTTTATATAACTTCTGTTATTTTCCACATACATGGCCAATTTCTCTCCCCACTCTCTGATTCCCTTTTGGTTTTTGTATTCTTGAATTCCCTCATTTTGGCTCTATGACCCAGAGTGAATTACAGCTGGCTCTCACTCCGAATGTTCCTGAAAGCACTCTCTTTGGTGTGTATGTGTGTATTAAAAAAAGCCTCACGGCGAATCCATCCTCCTTGTCTGTGGTGTCACTGCTCCAGTGAGAGTGCACGCTCAACTGCATATACAGACACACACATATCCCCATAGGGTCACAGCTGGATATGGAGTTCAGCGCTTCACAGCTACTTTAATGACTTGTCATGGTGTCCTTCGGTCTGTGAGGGCCGAGGGAGAATAAGCCACTTAAGCTGTTTTTTTTTTCTGTGAATCCTACAGTGAGATCAAATCATGTTCAGAGACTAAAGAAGGGAAGAATTACCAGTAAGGAGTTAAAGAAAAGAGGTCATTTCATTTAGGTATTTAGGTTTATACATGCATATGTGTTCATTGATATTCATATTTTAGATCAACATGCTGCTGACCTTCAGTATGGGTGAGGACTGTCCGTGTCCAACAGACATCCAGGAGGAACTCTATGATTTTCACAACCAGCTGCAGCTCCACTGTGGTGAGAAGAAGATCACTGTCTATGTAAAATAATTGTGTTTAATATGATACAATAATTTCGTAACGTGATCAATTCTAGGATTAATTGCAAAAATTTGGAGTAAAACAGGCTGAATTGGCAGTGTGTACGGTAAATGAGGCAAAACTAGAAGAAAGATCGGTTTAGATTCAATGCTTTTCAGATGGAAAAGGTAAAAAACATACAGCATACGGTAACTGTGCATTTTAGCTGCTATATCTTGAGCTGTCAACAACAGCTGAATTGTAAAGGCACTTACTCCATGAAATGCTTTCTTTTCCCCTCTCTGCATCTCTCTCTGTGTCTCGGCAGAGGAGTTATAGTTCAGTGCTCAGATTGCTTTGACATCTTGATGTTTTGATAAATAATTGAATTGCCCAACCCTCTGTGGCACTACCGATCTAATAGCAGTCTAAGCCCTGCCGCAATAGCGCCAAACTCTCATGGCACCCTCCACACAAAGAACAATAAAAGACGACTTGAAATTGTCAAGAAGTCGGAGAAACTATACAAACCACAATACACATCATACACATGACATGTCTAACCCAACAAGAGACCCAAGCCTGACAGAGATATTGCTTTAATATGCTCTGCGCTCCATGTGTGCAGTGTTCTATCTATATGTTTGTGTTGTGTAGGAATCCCTATGGAGGAAGATGAAGACGAACTAGATACATCTATTAAAGGTCGCCTCCTCACCCTGGTGAACAAGATCACAGGACAGCCTCATAAAACGGAGGAACCCACAGAGAAAGAGCAAGCGGCACCATGTGAGGAAATCTCTGTTTTAATTGTGTTACTCAATAATATTAGTGATACTGTACTGTACATACTGTATCATTATACTTCCATCTGGGTGAAACACTTTTCTGATTGGAGATTTGGCACATATTTAGCTCTTGTTAATTAAAATTAGAATACATTTTTTTATGCTTTTACTCCAAAGTACAAATGTCCAAAACTTGAAAGAAGTCCTTGAAGTTGATGTTGGATTTGTATAATGGGTTGCACAACATTTGTTACCTTCCTTTAACAGCACAAGCACTCAAAGCACATTTTATCCATTTACTCCCCACTGCATTCTGCTTGTTTATGGTGTGTTTCGCCTCTTTTTCTCTTTTTGTCTGTGTCTCTGGCTGAGAGAAAGGGGGAAAATTAAAAGCCCGGGCTGCTGTATTGTCGCACTAGCACCCTCAGTCTCTCTTCTGTTTGTCTGCCAGTGTCATGTGGACTGAGTCACCGGGTGGGAGTCATTTCCATTTCAATTTCTTTTCAATTTCATTATGGTAATATGGAGCCGGTGGAAGAGAGGCTCCAGAGTGAAGAGCATCTTCCGGGAGACGAGAGAGAAGAGATGAGAGAGAAAAAAAAAAAAAAAAAAAAAAAAAAAACTGGTGATAAAACCGAATCCTTCACCTGATTAAACCAATAGACACACATGCGTGCGTGCACAGGCTCAACTGCACAAGTGTGAGCACACATAAGAACAAAACCATTTCAATCACTGTGCTCAATAACTGGGGTGACACAAAACTATAAAAGCAGAACAAGCTGTATCTAATTTTCTGTCTCAAGTGCCGCTTTGTTGTTGACCACCAATCAAGTCGCTGATTGCACATTATTGCTTAACTGGTAAAAAACAATTCTACCTCGTTCTGATGGCCTTTAATGTAGAACACAGTGTGTCATTTGAAACGGCTGTTCACAGTTGGATATTTCGAGTTTTATTTATTGTCTCTGTTTACGGCAGTCATTTTTCTCTTATATATGACCTTTTCTGAGAATTACCCTATTCTGGCAATAAAATAAGACATGTGTGTCTGCCTCTTTTGCCAAGATATGGAATAACTAATGTGAAATTTATAACATCTGAAAATCCTTCTGAGAATCTGTTAGAAATCTTGCCATTGTCATACCATCCCCGTCTATTCTTGAAAGTAATGCTGGCAACAAGAAGTGGCCAAATTGCAGATGGGTAAATTTGGGATGAAATATGTGTTGCTGACTGCGGACGCTGAAAGGCAATCTCTCCACTGGGGTTTGGTTTGACCCTGACGTGGAGCACAGAAGACCACTGCACCGATCTCCAAGGAGCAAGGCAGGATGAAAATAGAGGAGTGTGTATTTCTTCTTAAAAGACTGCTGTGGGTGGTGGTGATCTCTGCAGGGTGTTGTGTAAGTGCTGATTGATTAGAGAACTGGTTTGTGGTGGCAGCTGCAGTTCAGGAGCATCACTTCTACTTTTGCAACAGCTGGAGGCGTCAGAAAGTGAGGGAAGGGATTGAAATAATAGTGAATTATTCTCTTATGTAAGTGTTTTTCTTTGAATAATTTTGTGATTATATATGTTGATAGCAAGTGTTAAGTGGCTTGGAAGTCATATTTGCCTGTCTCTTTCATAGTGGGGCTGTTTTCTTTCCTTTTAGTGTCGTTTGTGTACAAGACACAGTGTATGGTGTCAAGACCTGGCTCAAGGGACAAAAGAAGGACAAAATGTGGAGACCACACATGACTCTTAAAAGTACAATATATTTAAAAAGTCATCAGTAATGTGTGTATTGTGTGGATGTGTGAACATGTACGAGTGTAAGAAAACAAAAGTCCAACCAAACCAAGTTACCCAGAGAGGTGAGGAAGACTGACTGCTCAGGCACATATACAGTATATGTGAGCAGTCACACCAACCCAGATTTCAGCCATCGCTCCAAATGAACCACTCCTATTATCATAAGCTGTCTGAATTACTAATGTCCTAAATTTTGAAGGCACAATAGGATCACCACAGAATGCCTCTCCATGAGGAGCCCACCCCCTAAGCAAGAGGTCATCCTGGATGAAATACTCCAACCTAACTTTTCTCACCTGAGAAGCAGGTAAAACTGAGTCGTACATGTTCCGTCAGAGATTGGTCCTGTTTTTGTTCTTTCACCAGCTCTGAACAAGAAACAGAAAGACCAGTTGGCACTGACAAAGCAAACTTTTTTACATCACAAAACCTTTCCAAAACCACATCACTATCAGTCAGAGCAGCAGTCATTGCACGAGTCATGGCACAGACTGTAGACACAGCTTGCTCTGATTCAGTGATCCCTTGCAGTTCTGGAGTACAGACTGTAGAAACCACCTGCTCTGGTTCAGAGACCTATGGAGGTTCTAGGGATGACGAACATGTCTATTGTTTTGTATTGACACATCAGGTATTTGTGTACTGTCTGGTCTTACGTCATCTGGCCACACAAAATGATGTCAGCTCCTTAAACTGGCAGTACCGGACGAACACCAGCCTCCACGTCTCCCTGTTTCAAATCACAGGACAAAAACATTTTATGTGCAGGCACAAAAAACAGTTTGCAGACCCATCCTTCTAACTGGAACACAGCTGTGTATGAACCTGGAGAAAAAGACAGGATTTCCTCACTCACAAAGGTATGCAAATCTCCTGAGTCCCTCAAAATTCTGACTGGAACTTTCTTGTCACTCCCAATTAGCCCTACAAAGCCGTCAGACATGAATGGAGCATAACCCGAGTCAGTCTCAGGGGTGTCTATTGGCTTAACCTGCATTTGAAATGGAGCCACCAGTTCTGCTGCGTCACCAACTGTGGGATTAGGAATAGATACGGCTAAACAAGCCAACTTCACATGGGATATTTTGCTTTTTTCTTTTAGCAAAGGACATTCTTTTTTCCAATGACCCTTTTGATGGCAATAATTACACACATTTGGATCACTTTTTTCCTGTAGGCTGCTGTTCCAACTTGGGAGACAAAGAATCTGCTTTTTGGGATTTGTCACTATTATACTGCTCACCAAAGATACGCTTGTGTGTCAACACATATTCATCGGCTACCACTGCAACCTCACCAGAACATGTGACTTTGTGTTCATTAATATATGTTGCGATGTAATTGGGCACAGACTGTTTGAACTGCTCTAGAACAACTAGATCCCATTATTTCCACACCAGATGAAGAGCACCAGCAATTACAATGTGAGATCAAATCCTGTGCAAATTCCACATGTGTTTGTTTACCAGTCTTTCACCAACCCCTGAAATGTTGGTGATACGCTTTAGGAAATAACTCTATGTGCCTTCAAGACAGCTGATTTTACCATATTGTAATCTTTACAGTCCTCAGAATATAGAGTGGAGTAAGCCTCTTGTGCTTTACCTGTTAAGGAACACTGAAACATTAAAGTTTGATCCTCATCTGGCCAGCTTCTTGAGTCAGCAACACACTCAAACATACAAAAAAGTTTCTACATCTTTTTCATTAAACTTTGGCAGCATCCTCAAGTTACTTGCAACATCAAAATGTGAACCAGTGGTTTCCTCATTTAAAGCAGTTGCAGACATTTTACCCTTCTTAATCAGTGCCAATTTTTGCAGTTATAAATCCAATTTCAGTTGTTCCCTTTTGCATTTAATTTTTTTCCAACTCCTTTTCATGTTCTAACTTCAAAAGCAGCAATTCTTTCTGCTGTTCAAATGTTAACCCAGCCATAGTAGTACCTACACCACTCTTACCGCCCCCATCAATCAGCACACCAAATTCTTGCAAGTTAGCCTTTATGATACTCTTCAGGTTTTCCTTTGTACATTTGGGCTCAACTTTAGCAGAGTAATGCTGAGCAATCTTCATCAACTGTTCCTTGGTACATTGCTCAAGTAAATCATCAGAAGGAGACTGAATGAAATCTTCCACAATGTTCGCCATAACCACCAACCAAATCTAGCAACTAGATAATCAAGTTGAGGTTAACTCTACAAAAACCTTTGCCCTGTTCAACAAGTGGCAAAGAACTGGAGTCTCCTCATCCTAAAGTAACCAGTAAGATGAACTAGCTTGTCTAGTCTTCAGACAAATATTTGTGGCACTGGAGGACAACTGCATACAAACAGCAATACAATACATTTATTTTAAAAAAAAAAAAAACCTTAATGAAGTATGCAGTCAGTTCATCAGTAATGTGTGTAGAGTGTGGATGTGTGAACATGTACGGTGTAAGAAAATGAAATTTAATCAACATTTTTTAATTGAAAAAGACAAGACAGAAGGTACATGACCAATAGATTAATTAAGTTAGTTGTCATGAGGCAGTAGCATTACATGAAGACAAAACACAAACAACTGTATGTTAGAGCTGAAACGTTAATTAGTCTTGTCAGTGTTTTGATTTGTTTTCTTATTATGTATTTGATGTAATGTTAGTATAGTTTTGTTTCATTTTGTTCGGCATAGGATGAATTTTATGTGTTTGTGAATGTGTGAAAAGTGCACGTGACATTTGTTTGTGTATATTATGAAAACCAGAGTGAAGAAGATATGATATATTCTGTGCTGTGACTCCAGCTATAACTTCTCCTCCCCCCTGTCATCTTCCTCCGTGACACCCTGGAGATACAAAAGGCACTGTCATCATTGCCATTATTTCATATAGATGAAGTAAAAGGATCGCAGAAGTTGTTTTCTTCCTCTGATGAATGGTTTATCCACCAAAATCATTTAATGTGCAGACATGATTACTTGCCTTGAAGAAATCTGTGTGTGTGAGAGAAAGCACAGGGATTGTTTGTGATCTCTCATACCATGAAAACAGCTGGCTTCCATCAGTGTAACTCTAGACAGGTCAGATTTGTTTGTTGGGGTGTAGTGAGGGGAAAGTGCTGGAGGATAGTGTTTAAGAGTGAGACAGACAGAGGGGGAATGAGCCAGTGTGCATGATACTGTGACAGAATGAGAGTCAGGTGATGTGAAGCATGTTGGCTTAGATGGAGAAGTGCTGCTTCTCATTTTGGAGCAAGCTGGTGCTTCTGCTCTTTCTCTGACACCCACGCAACTCTCAGCGGCAGGATCAGTTACCGCTGACTGCGACATTCTGCTGGCTCCCCAACCATCACACAAAACACACAAACACACCCTTGCATTGATTGACAGCCTGGTGTCAAATACTCTTTGGAAAACCAACAGATCCAATCAACCAGGGGTCTTAAAAACACAATCACCTAATTGCAATACTTTCAAGGAAATCAATCCTATGTAAATGGCTCCATCTTTTATGGTTCTGAACTGTTTAATTGATGTCTGTCTCTTCTTTGTGTATTTATATCCCAAGAACAGACACACAAATACACCCATACATCCTTTTGATCCAGCTTTAATGAAGCCTTAAGGGTAACCCACTAGGGTTGGATATCACGTCCTTGCAGAAATGTAGCCTTTATTTACAATAATAAAGCGTTATCACTCTCAGGAACCGATAAGGACCTGGTTTGTGGATTCAGTTCCAATTTGGAACCGGATTTTGGTTACTAACCCTGTAATCCACGTATGAGTGATCCAAACAAATGTCTCCATTTAACCACAGAAGCAGAATATGGTACTGTACAAAACTATTAATACCTCGTCCCTTATTCTTTATATAACAGGGCTTCTCTTTCGCTCCACTGAAAATGTGCCTTTTCATGAATGAGCACTCCGAGTGTGTTTTCTTTTCCACAGAATAGAAGAAAATAACTGACATTGCTGAAACACAGCTGATTGCCCTTCCTTTAGAAGCAGACTTGTAGAGGTGGCTGATACTGTACTTGCGTGCAGTTCTTTTAGCTCAAGTGGAGCCACGAGAAAGACTTTGAAGGGGCTGTCTGTCTCTTTTTATTTTGTGTTCAAGGACTTATTTGCATCACTGAGCTAGTTTGGGAATACAGCCTTTGAATCGCATCTCTTTTTGTTGTGCTCAAGTACGAGTTGTGTAGAAATGGGAGCACCCAGTCAAGTGGAGGGATTTTTACCTTTAGTCTAATAGAGCTTTGTGTTTGGGTGTGTGTTAATGTGTGTCTACGTGTGTGTGTGTGTGTGTGTGTGTGTGTGTGCTGTGTGTTTAAGGTAGATGTGCTTTAAGGTGGGATGCCATGTCATGTTCATATTTTCCTCTTAAGGCCAATGATGATACATGGTAAGGATTGCAGCGAGCACTGTCGAAGCAAGTCACCATTTGCCATTTGAAAAGCAAATCTTATCTGACTGTTGTAAATAAAAAAAATTCTGTATTGTTTGAACTAATGCATCCCTTCATGAGTGACTCTATAGTCACACAGCTGTATTTCCTTTATTATAATCAGCATTATAAGTTTAGGTAATAATGTAGATGGTAAGTATTAAGTATACTGTAATATGCAACATTAAAGGTCCAGTGTGTAGTATTTAGTAACATCTAAAAGAACAGACTTGGTAAAAATTGAATAGATCATTTATAAGTATATCTTAATTAGTGTCTAATCAGCTGAAAATAATAATTGTTGTGTTTTCGTTACCTTAGAAATAAGCCCTTTATATCTACATGGGAGCGGGTCCCCCTCCACGGTGGCCACCATGTTGCATCCATAGACTGCATTTATACATCCATGATAGACTGTATAAAAATAGGTTGCATCAACATGTTTCTACAGTAGCGCAGAACAGACAAACCTAACACTGGCTCCAGTGAGGGCCTTACGCGTTTTAGATTAAGTGGGCGACTACTGGAAATGCACCGGTTTTAAAACAAAGAAGAACGGACCAACATTTTGTATTATGAGAAGTTTTTGAAACCAAAATCTGATAAATGGAGGATCATACTTATTTAGAAAATCACAGGAGCGTGAAATGTTATCGTCAAGGAAACGAAAACTCGAAGAAGGCATAAAACGAGGATAAACCCAGATGGAAATCCCTGATGAGAGAAATGTTTGCAGACTGATGCCGAAGTATCCTGTTTACTGCTGGACAGGTAAGAGTGTAATGTATATTTATTTTGTCCCGCTGCCAATGGTTCAAAACCTAGATGATGTACAATGTTTATTAGTAGTACATTAGTTTCCCTGAAAAGAAACGCCGCCACGTAACGTTAAATATTAGCACACTTTAGCCTCAGTTTGTGCCTCTCACGGAGCTGGTGGTCTGATAGAGACAACAGGGAGGCGACGTCGTACTAATAACCCAATTATTTACTCATTTTCTGTGGCAGTAAGACAACTAATTGTTTGATAACTAAGATATTTAGCGCTGGTGATGTGCTAAAGACAGTGAGTCAGAGTAATGAGTTAGTGTGAAAGATAAACTGAGGAGAAGTCTGCTCATCACCGAGTTAATACATCCTGTTGTTGGGATGAAAATCTGCATGGAATAAGGTTGAACAGTTTCTGGTGAGCGCATTAGATAGATAGATAGATAGATAGATAGATAGATAGATGATTTATAATAGTAAGTTCATTCATTTGTGCTGTTTTATTTTTCTCAGGCACTATGGGTTGGCATTATTCACCATGTCTGTGACATTCACACCCACCATATCAGAAGTATTGCAGGCCAAGTCAGGAGAGGTCTAGGTAGGTGATACACATTTGTTTGCCTATGTAGCATATTAACTTACCCTGTAAGTCCTACTTTTAGTTAAATAGCACTATTTTCACATGTACAACTGTATAAAATGTATGAAATAGTAAATTATCTTCATGTGTAATGGTACTGTCTTCCACAGAAGCAGTTTTCCATGCAGCTGCTGCTCTACACACAGCTCCTGGAGCAGATGAGGAACAGCAGTGCCAGTGAATCATGGGTGTTGTTCCTGCCATGAGAGCATCTTCATCCAGAGTAGTAAATTGAATACTTTTGGTGTGGTTTTGGTCTGACCCTTGTCAGCTATTATATGTGCAGCAATTTGACTGCTGGAAGGTGATCGGATTAGTTTAATCACACTGCTTTTAGTGTTCAAACAGACTAATGATTTCATAGATTATTCTGTCTTTATGAGAATCAACTCTGAAGAACACAGAATAAGCTGTCAATATGTTTGTGTTTGAACAGTAAAAGCTGCATGTTTATGTTATCCTTTTATTGTCCACATTGAAAAGGATGTCCAAAAATGTTTCTGTTAAATAAAAGATATTTTTATTACAAATGTCATCATTCTTAGTGTTGTTTTTTATATTTTTATTTTCTGGTTCAAACTAGTGAATTACAGTTAACATAACCTGAAGTGGCAATGAAAATTAATCCATAACATGTACTACAGTGCCCTGTTCTGAGGATCAGTGGTATTCCAACTTCACTACTGTTTTATGTTGCTTTATAAATATAAATAATGACAATATAAATTAATGGTGGAAGTGGTAATGACAATATACTGACTGCAGAGAAATACTGTCATTGTATAAGTATATATTAATATGTTTATCATTGCAGTTATCACAGCACATCTGATGAATATCTTTTATTTGGTAAACTTGCACATTTAAGTTGAACAAATGTGAATATATAAACAAAAAGTTTAATAATTATCCAGAAAATATAGAAAATGTATAGAACAAGTATAAAATAAATAAAATATCAGAAATGTAACAAATAAATATGAGATGATTTGATGCCTTGATGATGAACAGGCAGGTGTGTTAGTACCTGAGATACTGTGTGGATGTTCCAGAGGACCTGGAGGGAAACTCAGAGGCCAGGTGTGAAACTAGTGTGATGAACGGGGGATGACAAGTCAGTTTCCCTGGCCTAAAGAGCCATGCTGTCAATAGATGAAATGTCTATAGGCAGCATAACGGTACTCCCGGTTGTCATCCCAAGGCTTCCTGGTTTGGCCAAATACCATAATGTCCTCCCAGTACCGCCTGTGAATGCATAAAAAGCATTTTCAAGACAGTGCTAGGAGAAGTGTGGTATTATTATTACACAATCTGCAGGGTACTGGCCACAGCATTTCCTCTCCAGGTCTGTAGGCATAGATACAGTTACTACAAGTACACCATGGTACCCCTGGCACTCCAGCAAATGGTGGGACACCATGCTGGATTATATAATCATTCAGTAGTGTTGCTGATGTTTTCAGTAGCCTCTTTTATATAGAGAACCCGCATTATAGCTGTAAAGAGGATCCAAGGGGAGGACATTTCTCTTCGTTTGATAACGTTAAAGGTTGAGTTAAACTTTTCTGTCGGCTTCCTGACTCATTTTAAAAAGACGAGAGAAAGAGAGCGAGAGCAGCTGTGGTCGAGTGAGCTAGAGGGTGAATGAAGAGAGGGAGCGCTAGTAACGTTAGTGGGGAAGCTGGTGAACCAGATCGATAAACGTTATTTTCTGATTGTTTCACAGCGGTTAGCTTCTTAAGCACAAACACACCCACACACCTCTTCAACCCTGCAGCTGTGCGCTGCGCCGCCTGATTTGGTCAGAATATGGGCTAAACAGAACAGTGAGGCGGATTATAGGCGCTGTATTCCCGCCTTGAACAGGCTGTGTAAAAGGAGCTTCTGACTCACATTACACTGATAACACATCAAACTATACAGACTACAGTAATGTAAAGCACAGAGCTGCTATGTAAATACCACTTTGTGTTGTATTGGCATTTTTAATATCATGCAGGACGGGTAGGAATATGATAAAATAATTGTATAAATGACGTCACAAACCTCAGTCGCTTCGGTCCCTTTGGAAGGTTTCCAGCCTCTTCCCCTGCTTCCACAGTACCGGTGTTTGTTCTCCTCCCTCGCCTGGCCCTGTCTGCAGCAGAACCGCTAACTCGCCCTCTTTCTCGCCCTCTTCCTCCTCCTCTAACCTCCAGTACTTGACTCTGCAAACGGATAATAAGATATGTAACGTTATCCTGCCAACGCTATCTCGCTATCAGTAATGTAGATTTTGTAATAATGCCTAACGTTAGAATAAAATAACGTAGGTTTTGTTTAGCATGACGTTGCTAATGTTAGCTTGTATTACCAAAACAATAAAACACTCATAACTGCTATCTTACTTGTGAGCTATAACCTATAGTATTATAGACTAAATAATTAAATACATCTTCACCTCATCGCTTGACTTGTTAGAAATGCTTGAAGTTGTCATGGACAATGACATCTTCAGCAAATAGCTTCTTGTCCTTGAAGGCCACCGTAGCTTCTGGAATCTCTCCAAAGTCTTAGGGAGGGGAGGGGTGAGCGGCGTAGTGCTTCAATCTAGAACCTCACTGTTAGAGGCGGCTAAATACCACACATATTACACACTGGACCTTTAAAGCTGCACTAATCAATATTTTCATATAAACAATGGATCAAATTACTGTGTGTAGCGTGAAAGGTCTCACTAGTAGTAATGAACCCACAGATAATTATTACCCGACTCTGCAGTTCCCCTCAGCTCTATGGTGCATCATCTTTCAGCTCATTGTTTTGCTGTTACGCCCGCAACTTTATTGTTGTGGTTCACTCTCACTACTCTCATCAGTGTTGTTCCCACACACAGCAGACAGCAGGAAAAAAAGCACTGATAAACCAACTGTATGCTACCTGCCCAGCAGCAAACAGCAGACAGACAAGGTTACCAACAGCCTGTGAACATAGTGGAGCACTTAGCTGGTAAAGAGCCAGATATTTCCCTCAGGAATTGGTGGAGAACAAAAACAGAGCTAAATGGAGAGTGAATATTAGCATTACATTCCTCAGGTGACGAGAGATGTGACTCAAAATTAATGCTAATATTGAGATGAGAAAATACTGAAGCACACTGATTGATTTGCAGCCTTTATAATGCTAATGTCCTGTGTCAGCTGGATGTGTAGATAAGCGACTGCTTGCTAGCACACTTACTACAAGAACTTAATAAGTTTATAATATATAATTATTGTGTTAACAGCTTTTTGCACTTGTGCCAATGGCCAAACAATTATTGCTGATTTAATTATTTTTCAGAATATAATTTTCATTTATCTCTGAGAAGAGTATGATGTTTGACTTGAAGTGACCTCTCACCTCTTAGGAGTCATCCCCATAAATTTAATGACTTTTAAGGGTTAACAGCTATTACAAAATATATAATGTTAACACTTGATGGCTTACAGTTCCTCTGTGTAAGGAAAACACATTTGTTTTAAGTCTATTATAAGACATATCTGACCCAATAATAGTCAGTCTCTAGTCATTTAGGTGATTTTGCTGGTTAAATGTTCATTAAGACAAAAGTTAAACATTTCGAGTCAGGTAAGTTTTTTAATTGTTCAGTTGATCGGTTGAAATATATACTAAATATATTAATTGTAATGGAAAAAATACTTTATCAAAAAGAAAGTGTTTTATATGTTTGATAACATTTTTTAAAACAAAAAATATCAGCCATGTTCACCAACTTTCCTTGCAGCCAATCTGAAGGAGTTGATCTCCCAGACCATGGTCAGCTGGGCCCAAGAGTGTCACATCCAGGACCCAGAGCTGGTCCGCAAGATGTTCAGCCTGCTGAGGAGGCAGTATGACAGCATTGGAGAGCTGCTCCGGGCCATGAGGAAGACTTACACCATCAGTGCTGCCTCCGTCCTTGACACCATCAACCTTTTAGCCTCTCTTGGTCAGATTAGATCTCTGCTGTCTGTTCGTATGGGGAAAGAGGAGGAGAAGCTAATGATTGATGGACTGGGGTAGGTTGTGGCTGCCTCAGTGAAGCTATGCTTGGGTTAAATGTGTTTTAGTTACTGGATCAACTTTTATCCTAAATACAAATCATTTGTATACATTTTGGTCTTGATAATGCTAATTTGGCACAGTATTGAAGTGCAATGTGTCTTTTAGAGAACATTAAGTCATTTCATGTCTGGTCTTTTCTTCTTTCCAGTGACATCATGAACAACAAGGTGTTCTATCAGCACCCCAACCTAATGAGAATACTGGGCATGCATGAGACTGTCATGGAGGTCATGGTCAATGTGCTTGGTGGAGACAAATCCCAGGTTTCACAACTTCTACTTTTATATTTACCTCTGCTTCCACAGGCTAAAGACGCACCCACAGAGTTCACTGCGCCACCTTGACAGAAATGATGTCACTCACGTAGAAAGTTTGTGTTTTAATTCAGTGTTACATGTTATTGTTTGTGTGTGGAATATGGTTGCAGGGTGAGGGCACATTGATAAAGACATGGTCCCAGTAGGTGGGCTTTCTCCTCAGGCTGACAGCGTCAAAGTCTGGGAGGGAGGGCAGAAAGGGCAGAATGTGGCTAGCTGGCAGCGTGTGAAGATGTCAGGCCTTTTAGATGTTAATTAGGAACGATGACATGCAGGGACATTTTTTTAGTAACAAGCTTGGAAGAAGTCATTACAATAAACTCAGTACCCTTGAATAAAGAAGCAACCTCTTCAAAACCATTTGGATTAAGTAACTGTTTTTTGAGTGACAATTTGTGAACAATGTCTAGACATAAAGATAGTATGGTGTTTACTCTCACACCTGTTATACAACTCGTACTTTGAACAGCAAACTTGGTTTCTGATTTTACTACAGTTCTCTTGCTTCACAATACAACCATGGTGGATCTTCTACCCTACTTATTCTCAGTGTGTCACCCCACAGGAAATTGCCTTTCCCAAGATGGTTGCCAGCTGTTGTCGCTTCCTGTGCTACTTCTGCCGGATCAGCCGCCAGAACCAGAAAGCCATGTTCGACCACCTTAGCTACCTGCTAGAGAATAGCAGCGTGGGCCTCGGTGGGTACAGCTCACAGCGTCTCTGTTTAGCTGCTTTACTGGATGAAGACCACACAACATAATCAGTAATCAACCAAAATGTTCAGACTGTAGGATGTGGATGATCTTGAAGAAGATGTAGTATAGGGATTGTCATTCTCTATGAAACAAGGATCAAACATACAATACCAATTTAAAGTTTGGACACACCTTCCCATTCATTTGAATAAGACAGTGTGTCCAAACTTTTGACTGGTACTGTACCTTTAAAACCAGCTCTAGGATGTATGGAAGACAAATTCTAAAAACTCCCATCATTCTCATTGATATGGATGATATACTGTAATCACCCTTTTGCCATCATAGGACTGGTTCTGCACTTCTGAGCTCACTTATGTATTAGCATTGCACCTAAGAAGACGTGTATATTTGTGAGTGTCAGTGTGTGCACCAGTGTTGGGAGTCTATCAGCAGAGAGAGCAACTCATCTCCCATTCTGTTAGAAGATGGCAATGCCACAGTCTCAACGAGCACCCTGCTGGGGCAAGAAAGTATCTCCCCTGGATACACACACACACAGGCGTGCATGAATCCATACATGCACAAACACACATTGCTCACAAGTTATATGAGTGTGCTCATTATAACTTCATTGAAAACTTTATTTTACTAATTGAAATTCTATAAGAGCATACAAGATCTCAGAGTGATTACAGGTAATGTGTGCATATGTATAGTGCTACACAAACTGTTCCACATGAACCCTGTGGAGCCTAACATATAATATTTACCAGCAGTTGGCAAATTAGCTGAAAGAAAGAGTGAAAACACTACCCCCTGCTGTTTGCTGCAGGCAGCTCCCACCACTATAAGTCCTATTCAGCAGACTGAAACACAGCACAACAAAACTTTTAGGAATGTGACCACGGGTACAAGCTGATTCTCAAGAGACATACAGTTGAAGATGCAATGGAATAGACAGTAAGTGGTTGAACCTAAGAGTGTGATTTGTCTTGTAGCTTCACCAGCTATGAGGGGCTCCACTCCTCTAGATGTGGCTGCTTCCTCTGTGATGGACAACAATGGCCTGGCTCTGGCACTGGAAGAACCTGATCTGGACAAAGTAAGATTTGGCCTTTTAACCCTGCTGCTCTCTTTTATTCTCAGTTTCAGTTACTGTGTGTGTGCTTGATTTAGAAAAAAAGTCAATTGAAATTGGAGATCTACACATGCATATACTTTTTGAAATCACCCAGAAGTAATACATTAAATCTTGATAAGTATTGAACTGCAGTATATTTGAAGTTATGTATGTGTTTCATTTGTAGGTGGTCACCTACCTGGCAGGCTGTGGTCTCCAGAGTTGTCCCATGCTGCTGGCTAAGGGTTATCCAGACATCGGTTGGAACCCCATTGAGGGAGAGCGTTACCTCTCCTTCTTGCGGTTTGCTGTCTTTGTTAACGGTATGACTGCAGTTACCATTCCCACTCTCTTTCTCTCTGTCTCTCACTCTCTCTTTCAGTTTATTCTTCTACTACATGCTAGCAAAGGTCCAACCGAGTTTCAAACACCTTCATTCAGTTGCTCAAGGCGTTTTGCCTGAGGCTTAGGGATAGTGAACTTGTGAAACTGATAAGAAAAAAATACGTATGTAGGGAATTAGGAAACTTTGATTGGATACAACAATAATAATGGTAATAATCTAACAATGATAACTAATTATGATGGTGACAACAAATGGAGACTAATTAAGGCTAAGTTGAATGACGTAGAGGACAAGTTTGTACCAATCAGTAAAATCAAGCCTCTGAATAAAAAACTTGGACAGTAGCCTATTACAAAAAGGAAAGAAACGCGGGAAAGGCAATAAGAAGTAAAAACCCAGAGGTACACCAGGAATATTGGTGAGTTAGAAACTTTGTGAGAATGAGAACACAATATTTAAGAAAGATATATGAAGAAGACTCAGCAAGACAATCTAAACAGTGACCAAAGGTTATCTGCAATCATATAAATAAGAGGACAAAAATTAAAACATCAGTAGGAGACTTATATACCAATCAGAATAATACTAACTCCCCCAAAACAGAAAAAGATATTGAAAAGACAGAAATATTGTCAGAATAATTCAGCAATGTATTTGTGAACAAACCTGAGGGGCATATCACTGAATTGCCAAGATTTGAAATTCAGCGAATTGAACGTTTTATAATAATTACTGAGGATACAAAACTGCTTCTACAGAATATTAACATCTATAAATCACCAGGGCCAGATGCAATGCATCCTGGGATTTTAAAGGAATTGGCTTATGTGATTGCTGAACCTCTAATAGTATTATATAATCAATCGTTAGAAGAATCAATTTTCCTCTGTGAATGGAAAGAGGCACAAATCAATTTTCAAAAGAGGAAACAAATCTTTAGCAAGAAACTATAAACCAGTTAGTCTGACATCTGTAATATGCAAGACGATAGAAAATCTAATCAGGACATATATTGTTGACCATCTGTAGTCAAACAGACTTTTTAGCAATAAGCAGTATGGAATCATATCTGGAAGAGCGACTACACTTCAGCTTCTTCATAAGTGGTCAGCAGCTTTGGATAGAGGACAGTCAGTCAATTGCATATATATGGACTTCCAAGAAGCTTTTAAATAGAGTTCCTCATAAAAGGCTACTGTCAAAATTAAAATTCTATTGCATAGGTGACAGAGTTACAGACTAGATACAGGACTTTTACGTAATAGGAAACAGCAGAGAGTGGTAAATGGTGCCACTTAAGGCTGGGAACCAGTGACCTCTGGAGTTCCACAGGGATCTGTGCTAGGCCCTGTACCCTTTGTTGTTTATATAAATGATTTACCAATTATGGTACAATCTGATGCATAGTTTTTTGCAGACGACAAAAAAATATTTAGAATAATTGCCAAGGACACTGACACAGCCCATCTGCAAAAAATTAAATCCAGAAAAATGTAAACATTTACACATTGGGAAATCAAATGATAACATAGTTACATAATTATACAGTTGGAGAATTGGTGGTTCAGCAAATGAAAGAGGAAAAGCATATAGGTGTAGTGGTTGATACTTCACTTGAATTCCACATGATCATTTCAGAAAAAAATAAAAAGGCAAACTCTATGCTGGCAATAATCAAAAGAACTTTTCAAAATTTATGCAAGGAAATTGTTTTACCATTATATACACTAAATCCTTGGTGAGCTCTCATCTTGAATTTGCAAGTTCGGTCAGTCCATCCACATGATTTTTTAATTTATGTTCCAGGCGAGAGCGTGGAGGAGAACTCTAGTGTTGTGGTCAAGCTGCTTATCCGTCGTCCAGAGTGTTTCGGACCTGCACTGAGGGGAGAGGGAGGGAATGGCCTGCTGGCTGCCATGAAGGAAGCCATCAAGATCTCTGAGATGCCTGCTTTGGACCTGCCAGGCTCTGTCCAGGGAGTTAGCTCTGACGTGTAAGCCCTGAAGATCAAGCAAAGATTATCAAATCAATGCTGAGGACTTACCCATAAAGGAGACCTGTTATGCTCATTTCCAGCTCTATATTTTTATTCAGAAACTCAACTAGAGTAGCTTTGCATGATTTACAGTTCAAAAAACTCCTTATTTATCCCATTATGCAGCCCCTTAGTTCAGCCTCTGTCTCTAAATGGCATTTTTAGCTTCTGTCTCTTTAAGGCCCCTCTCCCAATGAACCCACTCTGTTTCTGATCATCCTCAACTTTTCTGCTTTTTTGCTGTTAGGTCTGCTGATGGTGATGATGAGGAGGAGGTTGTTCACATGGGCAATGCCATCATGTCCTTCTACTCTGCGCTCATTGACCTGTTAGGACGTTGTGCCCCAGAGATGCATGTATGTTTGCAAGAAATTGTATTTATTATTGTTTTTCTTGAACTCTGTAATTCCTCAGATTTTTCCTATTTCATTTTTTTCTCCCTTCTTCAGCTCATCAACAAGGGGAAAGGTGAAGCTCTACGTATTCGTGCCATTTTGCGCTCTCTGGTGCCTACTGAGGACCTTGTTGGTATTATCAGTATACCACTCAAAATGCCCATCACCAACAAAGGTACTAGTCAGGATGTTCACTCTGATAACACATAGAAACTCACCTTTATACCTCCAATCTGGACACATCCTATTCATTTACCTGCTACCACAACAACAATCTTGTGTTTAACTCACAAGTAAGTACAATGGTTATGAAACTCTGCACATTTAGCGCAAGGCGGAAGGTTATTGATTTCATTTCACTGCTCATGCCTTTTTAATCAGCACAACGCCTTATTGCACACTCCCATAGCTCTGAGTAAGCCAGATCATTTCTATAGAGAGCTGTCTTGCTCTATTGATTGATCTGCATAAGCATGGCAAGACTCGCCTTTTAAATTTGCTGCTGTGAGCACTGCCACACAAGCTCTGTCAGCAGGCCGAAAGTGAAAACAACGAGCTGTGATTCTAGCACCAGAAAACTCTCATCCACATGCTACATGCTGCCTAATGAATACACATGAGTCTCCTAATCAGAAAAGACTTGCCATTATGTACTGTGAGCTGTTCTCAAGGACTTCACTGCTTCACACCTGTGTGCATTGCTCTGTTCTAACTACACCATGCCTTCCTTTCTTTGTCTCGATCTCTCTCAGATGGTTCAGTGACAGAGCCTGATATGTCAGCCAGCTTTTGTCCAGACCACAAGGCCCCCATGGTGCTGTTTCTAGACAGGGTGTATGGTATTGAGGACCAGAGCTTTCTGCTTCACCTGCTCGAAGTGGGCTTCCTCTCCGACCTGAGGGCTGCTAACTCTCTGGACACGGTAGGTAGAGCTGACAACAGTTTAGAGGAGAGGTAAAGAATGGCCATCCTCTTTAACATGACCTTCATCAGGGGGTTTCAGAATCAATAATCCTAGATTTTATACTAACGAGGAGCCCCTCATTAAGCTTTTGTTCAAGTTTCTCTTTAGTTGATTAATGTAGTTGTTCTTTAGCCTACTCTTATTTCTCAACAAAAAGTGTATGGAGTTTTAAGTAGATTAACAAAATGCTCAATAAAAAGCTGGCCTACTTTTACACATGGTGCATTCTTTTAGATAGACACAAAGGAAAATGTATTTTTCATCACTTGGCCTACTGTACAAAGTAGTCAGCTATTCAGTGAGCTGAGACCCCCGTGTGTGTGCTTTATTCAATGCAGTACTTGACAGTGTTGCCAACTTAGCAACTTTTCAGACCCCTTTAGCGACTTTTTTCAAAAAAGCGGCTAACGACATATGTAGCGACTTTTTGGACGGACCTTAACTACTCTCCTTGAAGGGAGTCACCAGTATTTCTCATTGAATGAGTGCTGTTCAGTGGGTGGGACAGAGCAGCAGTACATTCAGTCGACCAATCATCAGCCAGACAGAGTTGTGAATGAGCTGTGAATGTGTGTACCTAATGACCAATCATTGATCCTCATTGTTTTTATTCTAAATGATTGAACTTTACCATCTAAGTTCGATTTTGTTTTGTCAAGTCAGAGTTAACAGTAGTCAATTTATTCCAGTCTATGATCATCTCTCTATTCATGATACTTCATTTAGAGTTGATACAACAGCCTTCATAAAACAGTTCTTTAATATTAGAAGTAGATTTAGATGCACATTGAGCAGCTGCTTGAAAAGAAAAATAGCTCATGAAATAGCCAGTTACAGTCAGTTTAATTTAACTTAATTTTCTTTAAATTTTCAAAAAATCTTGTATGTATGTAATTATGTCATGACATCAGATTTACAAATTAGCACAGGACGTCATCTAGCGGCATCTAGCAACTTCCTGCAGGCTTTAGCTACTTCCCACTGGAAGTAGTTGGCAACACTGGTAGTTAGTTTGAGTTAATCTCCTGTGATCCCCTAGATGACAAGGAGAGCCCTTGGTAAAGACTAGAATATCTGAGACTTTTTTTTCTTTTCTCTGACAATCCCTTAGGCTGCCGTCTGCCCCAGTGTTAATGTGGCAACAGCCAAAAATATCACACTGCTCACACTGACAAACACTCATGCTAATTTAATCTAGGCAGCATGTGTGACAGTCTGGTATCTGTTTGTGGTTGTAATAGTCCCCTACTCTTTTTAGCTTTGCTTGCTAACTTGTTTTGTACTACAAGATTTATGTGCTTTGTTCAAACAGTATTTGATAAAAATGGTCATCAAATACAATAATTTTAAAGCAAGACTATGTAACTGTTGTTGAACAACAGTAAGTACTAAAACATAGCATAAGAGTAGCCCAAATTACAAAGCAATATCTATGTAAAGTTTGCTAACATTCACAAACATTAGCCACCATAAGACAAGACAGTTTTTTTTCTTTTGCAAGAGGAAGAATGTGTTATTTCTTTTAAAAGTTTCACAGTCTCACTTTAAATAAAGTCATATCAACATGACTGTCACGTTTTACCTGTGACCCCCTCTCTCTCCAGGAGGGTCTGTGTACCACAGAGACAGCGCTGGCCATGAACCGCTACATCGGCTCGGCCATGCTTCCCCTCCTCACCCGCTGCGCCCCTCTCTTCGCCGGCACTGAACACTACGCCACCCTCATCGACTCCACTCTGCACACCATCTACCGCCTCTCCAAGGGCCGTTCCCTCACCAAGGCCCAGAGAGATGCCATAGAGGAGTGCCTGCTATCCGTCTGCAAGTGAGGAGCACACAAAACTAGTAGGGTTAAAAGTTTCTGTTGGCTGTGTTCAATAATACAGCAAACACATACCCAACCTTTTATCTCAGCTGACAGGAAAAGAAAAGATCAACAGTACAGTTTATCAGCTTTCTAACAAAACTCTATTATAGCTCAAAGCCTGGTTTCCCAAAATATCCTTCTAAGACAGTGTGGAAAAAGTGGTCAGAGTGTAAAGATGCTGTGGTTAAAGACAGCCCAGGGCAGCACTCTTATCTCTCTCTCACCTTATTCTGCAGGCACCTTCGTCCCTCTATGCTGCAGCAGCTCCTGCGCCGCCTTGTCTTTGATGTGCCCTTGCTAACAGATTACTGCAAGATGCCTCTCAGGGTGGGCAACATTTTCTTCACTTTTCTCACTCTTTTTAAATCCGCTTCGCGTCCTTTATCTTGCTTTTATCTCATTTTCCCTGTTGCCCTGCCTGCATGCCCCAGTTTCAGCTGTTTCCTGTCTGCCTCATTATCATCATTTTATTGTTTTCTTTCCAAATAAACCTAACCTGTGTTTTGTCAGTGTGGTCACGCTTTATTACCTCAGGTTATTAGATTGTTAGCTTTGTTGGAAGGTACCAACAGCTTATTTCAACGACCTTAAAGGTCTACCTTTAATATAATGTTGCTGGTGTTTACCTCTCTCTCATTCTCTCACACACTCACTCAAATGCACACAGTTGCAACACACCCGTGGTGTTAATCATGTGGCATGGAAGAAGCAGGCAGCTAGAGGAGGGAAAACAAGGGGATGAAGTATTGGACTGTGTGATTACAGGCTTGTTGGCTCCACTGCTACACTCCATCCGTCTGGCCACAGGAGAGAAATACTGGCAATGTAATAGAATGTGACTGGCCTGTGAAATGGTGGACACACTTGTGCTTTACTTTCATGTACACATTTGGATTTCATTTGTGCGTGTGAGTGTGGGAGAGCCGATTTCCTTTGAGGTGCTATTTACTATACATGCATGGCCTAGTGCCAGTGTGTTGTTGAGCGTGTATGTGTACTGGCTGCATGCTTGTTGCCTGCAATTGAAAACACAGTTAACTGTCCTGTTTGCCAAAGGATATATTTTACTCGGCATGTCTTGACCTTTGCTTTCTGCGTGTCCTCCAGCTGCTAACCAACCACTATGAGCAGAACTGGAAGTACTACTGCCTCCCGTCGGGCTGGGGCAGTTACGGCACCGCATCCGAGGATGAACTACTGCTCACCAAGAAGATCTTCTGGGGCGTGTTTGATTCTCTGTCCCAGAGGGTGAGGGTTCACTTATCTATTTCACTTTAGATGGGAAAACATCAGCAGTTTTTAGCAATTTGGTTGTGACTTGTTTTTGACTTTGTAAACATTTACATGTGTTTGGCAAAAAGTATGACTCTGAATCTACTGTGTGTCAAGAAAAAAAACATTTTGTGCCAGCTAATTTGGAGTACAGTGGTATGAAACTGCAATACCACAAATGCTTTTCATACAAAAGTGATAAACGGTCAAATAAAAGTACCTCATGACAGTCTTGATTAACACTTATGTATGCGGGCGATATATTGGCACAGATATCTTGAGGGTCTGCTCGTAATACAGATGGCTGGAATCAGCACATCTCTCTAAATGCACACTCATGAAAGGGGCTGTGCAAAGGGCCAGCCTGAAAACATCAATATCTGGACAGCCATCATTGATCGAAAGCCTCTAGCACGCTAGTTCTTCAGCTTTTAGAATAATTCTTCATTAATGTCTTTTCTGCTGCCTGCTGCGCTGCTACTTTGACTGGAGCAGATTTATAGCTTTATTTAAGTCCCAGCTTATATGAACAACTAAACACATTACTCTCACTAAAAATACTATTTGCAGAAATGTATTGTCTGTACAAACTGACTTAAATTATATATTTAACACTGTAACTTACTTTCTCTCTCCATGCAGAAATATGACCCAGAGCTATTCAAGATGGCCATGCCTTGCCTCAGTGCCATAGCTGGAGCTTTGCCACCTGACTACGTGGATGCCTCCATTAGTACTACTGTGGAGAAGCCTGTTTCTGTAGACGCTCAGGGCAACTTTGACCCCAAACCCATCAATACTGCTAAGTAAGCCCTACTGAACCCACACGTCTGTGAGAAATACAGTACCAGTCTGACTTTCTACATCACACCTTGTTTTAAGTGCTGTGATGAAACATACAGTTACATGCATCTGCACACAATTATTGATTAATTGTCACACTTGTTTTCCAGCATTGCTCTTCCAGAGAAGCTTGAGCACTTTGCCAACAAATATGCAGAGCATGCTCATGAGAAATGGTCAGCAGAGAAGGTAAGGCCGAAAATAAGAGCCTCCATCTGGGAAAATGGTTATTAAATGGTGTAATGTTAGATGTGGAACGAATCACGAGTGTTGTAAGAAAAGAAGAGGACACTTAAGATGTCTCTCCTTAAAGACATACTGCACACAATAATAAGCTCAACAGCATTTCAACCACATGAAAGAGGAAAATCAGATCAATTTCTTGATGTTGTTCTTTTTTCCAATATTACAACATTGTTCCCTTTGGTGGTGATGCCTCCTTTTTGTTATTACTCTGGGCATGCTGACAATAATTGTGCTACTCTGTGTAGAGGGCCGGTGCTCTTTTTTGTGCCAACTGCTTAGCCTGCATTGTTGCATCTGTCAAAAAATTTAACAACAGCTGAGAACAGCAAGAACTGAATGTACCGTGACTACTTAATGTATAAGATTCAAGATTCAAAAAACTTTGTCTATCACATAATGATAGAAAATTGTCTTAGGTTAGGGGCTCACAAACAACATAAAAACATACACCCATAAAAGACTCAGATAAAATTACTTTAAAAGACAAACTATTCCATAAATAAATAAGAGCAGTTGCACAAAACTGGATTAAAAAATAGTGACAGTCTATTTGGCCTTGTTTCAAATGGATATTGCAGTGGGAATGAAAGAGTTTTATAAGTTGTCCTTTTGGCCAGAGGTGCTTTAAAGTGGCTGCCTGATGGGAATAGCTGAGAGAAGTGGTGAAGGGGGTGTGAAGGGTCCTTAGTGATGGAGTATGCCTTTCTTTTTACTGTGTGACTGTAAAGGTCTAAGAGTTCGGTATGAGTGGGTGGCAGTGATTTTGGTTGTGTGTTTGATGATTCTTGTGAGTTTTTTCTTGCTTTTCTCTGTGAGGAAGTTGTGCTTTTTCGATGAGTGACCTGTTAAAATGTCCTGTCTGACATTAAAAGCCTCCTCAGGAGAAACATGCGCTGTTGGGCTTTTTTTTGAAACCCCATCTGCAAGTTGTGTGAAGGACAGGTGGTGGTTGAACTCAGGGCACTCGACCTGTTCCACCACCTAATACCCTCCTGCCTGAGTGGTCCAGTGGTGTCAGGTGCCCGGCACCCCCCACAACACAGCTCTTTGGTCTTACTAATGTTCAGTTCCAGGGAGCTTTCCTGGAACCAGAGGACCATGGTGTCCACATACTGCTTTAATGAGGACTGGAAGCACTCATCTGTCAGGCGGGCCACTAAGGTTATGTCATCAGAATATTTAAGTGACAGTCCATTGCTGGTGATTTCATTTGTGTATATGGAGAAGAGGATGGGTGACAAGACACAGCCCCGTGGGACTGTGGGGCTGAATTTAAGACTGTTCACTCTGATATGTTGGGGTCTGTCCTTTAAATAATCCTTAATCCATGAAACCAGTGTTGTGTTGACTTGTAGTTATTGGAGGCAGTGCAGAAGTGTGTTTGTGTTTACTGTAATAAAAACAGATGAAAAGTCCATGAATAAAATCCTGACATATGAGTTTGGAGAGTTGAGGTGCCTAGCCACTGTATGCAGAAGAGTTAGGGTAGCAACTCCCCGTTTTGCCTTGTAGGCAAACTGGAGTGGGTCCATCACTGTGATAAGCTCCCCAGTGACCACCCTCTCCATGCATTTGTAGAGGATAGAGGTGAGTGCCACAGGCCTGAAATCATTCATGGCTTTGTCATGGGGCTTTTGGGGAACAGAGATGATGATTGTCTCCATGCCCTGGGGACGAAGCTGGCATTCATGAACAGCTGGAAAAGCTGTGCCACCACACCGCCGCAGCCCCTTGAGTCTGTCCGGTCCAGGAGTTTTCCTTGGTTATAGCTTGGAGAGGATGGAAACAACCCTCCGCTCCTCCATCCTCCTCCTTGGTGCAGGGGCGTAGCTGGTGTTGGTCGGGGTCTAGTCCTCCCCGGGTTCAGTCCTGTTGAACTTGGCGTAGAAGGTGGTTAGCTGCTCTGCGAAGGAGGCGGGGTTTGGGCACTGTATCTGGGCTGGTTTCTGAGCTCTGCCCATCATGGTGTTGAGACCCTGCCACACATCCCTCACATTTCCCCTGGTGAACCTTTCCTCCATTTTATTTTTGTAGTGGAGCTTGGCCAGCTTGGTTTTGTGCTTCAGCTCAATTTTCAGTTCATTGACACGTTTTTTCTCTCCCTGTATGAATGTTATTTTTTTGAGGTTGAGACAGTGTTTCAGATCTCTGGTGACCCAGGGCTTATTATTAGGATAATACTTAATCTCTCACCCAGTCTTTCAAATAATAAATCATGTCCAGGAGGGGCTCTGAATGCAATAAAGATACTTTTACCCTTATACATTCCACTGCGCTTGTTCCTCAGGTGTTGCTGGGGTGGAAATATGGAGACTGTGTGGATGAGAAGGCTAAGACTCACCCTCAGCTAAGGACCTACAAAGCCCTGACAGAGAAGGTACAGAATGTCAGATTTGTGAAGAGGATGAACATGGATTGAAAAGATAAAGTCTTATGTCCTTTTCACCCTTTCTTCTTCTGTGCTTCAGGAGAAGGAGATTTACAGATGGCCAATTAGGGAGTCCCTAAAGAGTATGCTGGCAATGGGATGGAGCATCGACAGGACCAAGGATGGAGAGAGCATGTCTCAACAGAGGGAGAATGAGAAAATGCGAAAGATCTCTCAAGCCTCACAGGTACAATGCAATCAAGAAGACAGAGACAAATTCTAACATTGGAAGTACTTGTTCGTCAAAAATGTTTGAAACGGAAAATGCTGTTGCACCAATCCAAACGACTGCTTATGCGCCGTAAACGGTTCAAAATGCAGATGTATGGAGATATAATCTTCTAATGAAAATCTAATATATTCATAATGCCTGAAAATGAAATCTTAATCTTTGTAAATCTTGAAGGCCCTTATTAAACATTTTTTTGTGTGTTGATTTTTATGTCTCTTTCACCAACCCCTTAAACAAGCAGATTTATGTAAGCCATTAAAATGAGCAATTGTTGCTATTATTAAGAATATCTTCACTTTTAAGATACTAATAGTTGTCAGGGGTTACATAGCAGAGTGTATGTATGTGTGTAAGCATGCAGATCAGACAGCTATTAACTGGTGGCACAAAGATGATTTTGTAGGTGATCTTACATAATAGGCTGAAAAACTAAAGAGACAGTATACTAATCCTATAACAAATGCTACCAAAGCAGAAATCTTGTGTTATTATAGTGTTATTTCATAGCTAATATCACACTGTATCTCATTGTACGTCTGCATCCTGTTGAACACTCCCAGGCAAATGGATTTAATCCCAGCCCAATAGACACGAGCAACGTGGTTCTATCCAGAGAATTGCAGGTGGGTGACCGCACATTTGTTTTGTTGTACTTTTTTTTTCTTTTCTCTTTTTTACATCAAAAGATAACTCACTCTGAATACGAGATGAAAAGCAATGTTTCTTGAATGCTGATGAGCAATGTGGGCGGGAACGTGCTCCTCGCTGAGATGCACCGTTTGTCTCTTTTGTCTTTGGTCTAAGGGGATGGTGGAGGTGGTGGCGGAGAATTACCATAACATCTGGGCCAAGAAGAAAAAGAGTGACCTTGGAAGTAGAGGTGATTTGCTAATGAAGTCAATCACAGACCCGGTTTACGCACAGATACATGCAAAACAGAGAAGAAAGTGTGTGCTTGTGTTTTTGTTTGTTTGTGTGTGTGTGTGTGTGGGTGGATGCAAAGCGCGGTCGTTGGAGTGGTTTTATGTGCCTGTGAGCATATGCGTGTGTCTGACTCGCTGATCTTGACTAAATAGGTTGAGCTGAGTGGTGCATCCACTCCATGTCACTTCACACAGACACTCAGCAGATAGCCATGGCTGATTAACACTTATTGAACACTGGGGTTGTCTGTGGTTTCAGGTGGAGGAACACACCCTCTGCTGGTGCCCTATGACACACTGACAGCCAAGGAGAAGGCCCGTGATCGAGAGAAGGCACAGGACCTTTTCCGCTTCCTGCAAATCAATGGCTATAGCATCACAAGGTCAACACATACTGCACAGGGGGTGCAACCTGAATATATTATCATGTTGATGTCTTGCAGAAACTTTACATTACTTCATAACTTTAATGTTTGATGCATATAGTTACCATCAATGCTATTGAAAGAGAAATTATTTATAGCCAAATTCTTATTGTGTTGCAGAGGTCTGAAGGACTTAGAGCAGGATTCATCTTCCATGGAGAAAAGGTTTGCCTATAAGTTCCTCAAGAAGCTGCTCAAGTATGTTGACTCAGCCCAGGAGTTCATCGCCCACTTGGGTATGATTATACACCATAGGACATGGCGACAAGAGACACGTTAAAGTCTTGTAACTGAATGTTAAATAATAGTTTAATGTTCTTAATCCAGAGGCCATGGCTGCCAGTGGGAAAACAGACAGGTCACCTCATGAACAAGAAATCAAGTTTTTTGCCAAAGTAAGGATGTGATGCATTTAAGAATTGAACTCTTCCAAATGTTATTTCCAGCAAGCTGATTCTATTTTATTGTCATCGATGTCCTCCTCCAGGTTCTCCTCCCTCTCATCGACCAGTATTTCAAGAACCACTCTCTCTATTTCCTCTCCTCGCCCAATAAGAACCTGAGCAGCAGCGGTTACGCCTCCAACAAGGAGAAGGAGATGGTCACCAGGTACATGAAACATTCAGTTTCATTTATCCACAGCAGCATAGCATGCCAGTAACTCTTCACCATTCTTTACTTAAAAATTTACACTCTTATAATCTGTATTTCTAATCTTCCCTCCAAGAGTTGACTCCTTGTAATTTTCTGATTTCCTTCCCTTTTCTAACCTTCACACCTCCAGCCTGTTTTGTAAACTGGCAGCTCTTGTCAGACATAGGATTTCACTCTTTGGTAAGCTGATTAATACTGACTGGTCAGCCGTGTACGTGTATATGTGTTGTGTGTGTGCTTGTCATTTCATCACTATATGTCACTATAAGTTTTTTTTCTCTTGGGTGACTTTTTGACTCATGAACTGTAGTGTCTTTTCTTAAGCAGTGTATTAACAGTGGCATTGAAGACGATCTTAAAAATATAGTTTGCAGTGCAGACCTATTAGCTTTTTGAGTAACTTTTATTTTACAGTACATAAAGCATAAAAATAATACTGTAATTTGATCGGTACTTCTTGTTGGCTCATGACCATGAACCAAGGCCCTTAAACATGGTTTCAGTGTGTATGTTCACATCATAATGATTGCTTTTGTGCATGTGGTGTCTTGTAGGGAGTGACTCCACCACCATGGTGAGCTGTCTGCACATCCTGGCGCACACCTTGGACACCAGGTGGGTAATAATTTGGCAGCACATAAAACTCACAAGGAACCTGGCACCTCTGCCTTTTCTTCTTGAAATGTAAAGTTTAGTAAATGTGAACAAAAGCCCTCAGTTTGATAATGACTTTTCCAGTGTAACGCTATAACTTCAAGAGAAGTATATTTGTCATGAACATTTTCTTTTTAACAGTTATTACTTCAGCGTCTTGTGGGAGGTGCTGACATTAACAAAGAGCATCCTCTGGCATTTAAATAAGCAAAACAAATTTCATGCAGCACATGTTGCCCAAGGCATAAAATGTTCTTTAGAGACAATGTACTGTTTGTTAATGCAGCTCACACATAATGAGGCTAAATCAGCAATGTATTATTGTGTCTCGTTTGTGCTGAAGAGCTACAGCTGATGCCCACAGACTCTGTCTTTCATTTCTCCTTCCTACTGGGACACATCAAGGCTTAACAATGGGTAATTCATTTAGCAATGTTATGAACTGTGAAATGCTGAAAATGGACAGACTAATCATATTAATGCATTGTGCTATTTCAGAGTGTCGTACAGTATTTCTAAGCTCCAACATTCACCTTGGATTTAAATATTCACCTAATTCATTAAATAAATCATTCATCTTTCAGTGTACGGGCGGTCAGGTTGATACGCACGTCTCATATATCATGACTAAAACCTTCACTGACTGAGAATGAAGTAATTGCATACGTGAGTGTGTACTACTGTGGATAAACAGTGTTGTCCTTTGCATACCAAGGGTTATCCAGTGGTTTATTATAGCCCTGCCCTTGCATATCTCCTCATTTGATTTCAGTCGTTTATCACGCTCACTTTTCACTCCGACAGGACAGTGATGAAGTCGGGCTCAGAGCTGGTGAGGATGGGGCTGAGGACGTTCTTTGAGAACGCTGCAGAGGACCTGGAGAAGACTTTCGAGAATCTTAAGCTGGGGAAGTTCACTCACTCTCGCTCGCAGATGAAAGGGGTGTCGCAGAATATCAACTACACCACTGTAGCTCTGCTCCCCATCCTAACCGCTCTGTTTGAGCACATCACTCAGCACCACTTTGGAGTCGATCTGCTTCGTGAGTCCCAACAGTAAAGGAATGATCTAATGTGTTGTTCGAAAGGCTGCTAAAGAACTCTGAGTCAAGTGTCAATGTGCTGTTTTTTATAACACAGTGACTACATACTTCTTACATCCTGACATCATTATAGTTTGTAGGACATTGTGTCATTATGTCACTCACTTATTTACACAAATGTACATTGCAGATTTCCCCAACAAATATAAATTAACATAATAATGAGGGACTTATCCTGTGATCATATCAGCCTTTATACAGCATTTATTTGCTCAGTTAATTGCCTTTTTAACACTGGGTACAGTGTACAACTTAGTATATCTATATCATGATTATTGCAGGACAATACACAGCTTAGGTTGTTTGTCATACTTTCTATTTATTATGTTTTTTCTAGTGGATGACGTCCAAGTGTCCTGCTATCGAATCCTGACCAGCCTCTATGCGCTGGGCACTGGGAAAAACATCTACGTAGAAAGGTATCCCAGCTTAAAAGTAATGTTTCAGCACTTCAGTAGCTAAATTCACTGGTATTCAGTGCAGGCTTCACTCACTCTCACCCTACCTGTGCCCCTCAGACAGCTGCCAGCTCTCGGTCAGTGTCTGGCCACCCTGGCCGGGGCCATGCCTGTAGCTTTCCTGGAGCCACTGCTCAACACGTACAACCCGTGCTCTGTCTATAATACCAAGAGTGCACGTGAACGAGCCAGTAAGTCATGTAATTGTTCTAGAATAAAAGAGTTCATTGTGTGTGTGAGTGCCAAATCAATTAGCTATCATTATAAATCTACAATATGATAAGAAAACACAAGCTGAAGACGTAGTTGTATAGATTTGTAATCACATATTAAACCTCTATGGTGTTTTCAGTCCTTGGCATTTCAGACTCAGTTGAAGAGATGTGTCCTGGGATGCCGCGGTTGGACGGCCTGATGAAGGACATCAATGACATGGCTGAATCTGGAGCACGGTACACAGAAATGCCTCACGTGATTGAGGTGGTGCTGCCCATGTTGTGTAACTATCTGTCCTACTGGTGGGAGAGGGGACCTGAGAACCAGCCGGCCAGCGGGGGCAGCATCTGCTGCACCACCGTCACCTCGGAGCACCTCAGCGTCATTCTCGGCAATATCCTCAAGATCCTCAATAACAACCTGGGCATTGATGAGGCCTCCTGGATGAAGAGGATTGCAGGTGGGCCTTGATTATTGCGGCTTAATATATCCCGTGGCCACAGTAGTCTGCCTCAGCACACTCAGTCTAATATCTTTATTGTATCAAAAACATAGGCAAGATCTTTTTATGTATTTATTTTTCTAAATGACAGTGTAATAGTCGCCCCATCCTACAGGACTCCTGCATGAACCATGGGACCTGCATGATTACCACTGAAATTTTATCCTGTATTGGCAATTCAACATTGTGAGGATAACTGTAATGTCTTTGTATAGCCATGATGTCTATTACTGCTAATGCTGACTGTCTTGTTTTGGTTTTTTTTCTTCCCAAAAATATGAAAAGTTAAATGCAAGGAGCTTCATCTTTGAGTTTAGAACAGGAAATTTTGTAAATGTAAAAGCTTTCATGGTTGAATTGCTAGTGTGATGTACTATTATTTAGAATTAGGTGACATATTGGAATTTATTTATAGAAAATGCTACTGAAATGCTAAAAAACTTTCTGATATACCAACACATTTGAAATTAAATTGAGCAACAGTAATAAAGTGACTTCTGCCTTTTTTTCACTGTTTGTGTTCACAGTCTATGTGCAACCCATCATCAGCAAGGCTCGTGCAGACCTGCTCAAGAGCCACTTCCTGCCTACACTGGAGAAGCTGAAGAAGAAGACGGTGAAGGTTGTGGCTGAGGAGGAGCTGTTGAAGGCGGACAGTAAAGGAGACACCCAGGAGGCCGAGCTGCTCATCCTGGATGAGTTTGCTGTCCTCTGCAGGGACCTGTACGCCTTTTACCCCATGCTCATCCGCTACGTAGACAACAACAGGTTAGCTCACCGACTAGTGGATGACATGGGGCACATGTTCGTATCAAAGAGAGAAAATACAATCTCTTCTGCTCTCTGCTGCAGGTCCAGGTGGCTGAAAGAACCAGACGCTGACTCCAATGAGCTCTTCAGAATGGTCGCTGAAATCTTTATCCTCTGGTGCAAGTCACATGTAAGTTTTCTGATCTCAACTACGCTACGTGTTGGACCACAAAAAAGCATTAATGGATTAGGCCACTGATACAGCATAAACTAATTTAATTTAGCATTTGTCTTTCTTCAGAATTTCAAAAGAGAAGAGCAGAACTTTGTGGTCCAGAATGAAATCAACAACCTTTCCTTCCTGACCGGAGATAATAAAACTAAGATGGCGAAGGTAGGATTTATATCTACTCACTACTTCTCACATCTTTTTAGTCATGTGTAAATGCACCTTTACCCACTATGTCAAAAAAATAATATATGTTAGTGAAATTCTTCATGAGAAAGCAGCTCAAAAAATGATAAAAAAAATAAGCAAGATCTTGGATAAGCACGATATGTGTTAACATTTTCTCTGCCATGTTAACTTTGTGTACATGTGCTAATACAGTATGTTAACATATAAACTGTCCAAGAAAATCTTAGAGGGGCTCTGTGTAAACTTACATATACCGTACAGTACACACATGTGAGAACTGTCTCTTGTTGAAGCTTATCTGGATCAGACTTGTGAATGAGAGAAGTAATAGACAACCTCTTGCTAATAACATGATTATAATGTAAATACAACTGTGTGTGTAAGTGTGTTTGTGTGTGTGATCTTACGCATGCATGCCTGTCACAGTAGATGACAGAAACTAACAGTCATCCCTCAAAAGAAATATTCCCCTGCCCACTTTCACCCTTTATCAGTATTAAAGGGGTTTTAACACTTTATTTCTTTGTCTGCCTGGTGAAGTTGTTTAAAGGCAAACAAATGGTTTTCATTGTAGTGCACGACCACGTGAGGACTATGTGCCTCCATTAATTGCCCTTTCATCCTTTTCTTCTATCTGCTTTTCTCTTTCTGTATCTCTTGCTATCCCTCTATCTTGAACAGTCCTTTAAGGAAAAGGTAGAGTGATGCAGTGCATGAGCTCTTTACCTGCCAGCTTATTGGCTTATATGCGCTAGTCATGAAGCAGAAAAGCCAATAGCTTATAGCTGTGCATTATAGTCTATAGTGTAGTGATATATTATGTCACCTGATTATTTGTGGCCTTTGCTTCATTCATCACCATGTGTGACACGGTAACTTTGGTCATTCTTCATTGTGTTTAGGGGTGGGACACATCTCATGTGGAGTAATGAAGTCCGGCCCTTCTGTAGCAAATCATGCAATCACATGCCAGTGGTGTGTTTGCAGTTGATGAATTGTTGTTGTGTGTGTGCTGTGTGTGTGTGTGTGTGTGTCAGTGTATATATTTATCAATATGGAAATTTTTCACTGAGCCGGCTGCTTTACTGTGAGTCAATAGTGCAGTTTTCTCTCACTGGTAACATCTTACCGTTTTAATAGAGCTCATTCTGCTTTTCAGCTGAGGTGTTAGACTTCTAAATACTTAAGTGGCACAGATTTAGTCTGATCACAGATTTTGCCAAGGCTGAAAAATGAATGCCTCAGTCGCCCCTGGCTTTTGTTCAAATACAGTATTAGTGCTCCCACTGTGAAATAAGCTCCAATAAAATACTCTCAAGGTATCAGTTCAAATGTTGAAAGGAAGTGCTTTAGTGCAGCATTAATCTAAGCAAAAAGGAAAATAGTTCTTTTTTATATGTATTACCTTAAAAGACCAGCTTATTAAGTGCCCATAGCACTTTTCTTTACCATTGTTTGTTGTCTGAGGTTAATATCATGATATGTTCAGTCTGGAGGACAAGACCAGGAGAGGAAGCACAAAAAAAGGCGTGGCGAGTTCTACTCTATCCAGACCTCGCTGATTGTGGCTGCTCTGAAGAAGATGTTGCCAATTGGCCTCAACATGTGTACCCCAGGAGACCAAGAGCTCATTTCCCTGGCCAAGACTCGCTATCTCTTGGTGAGACGACTGTTAAGTCGCAGCCTGATTTAAGATCCATCTTTTAAAAGACAGATGACAACAGCTGCATTTCAAAATGAGAACGCTTTATATTTGTGTATACTGTAGCAAGTTTTTCTTTTACTACTATTGTTCAACAGAGAGACACAGATGATGAGGTCAAAGACCATATTCGGCAGAATCTTCACCTTCGAGAAAAGGTGAGCATGTTGAAATTAAGTTCATTATTGGAAGTGGTTATCTTTCTTAGACTTTATACTGTCTACTATACAGCTCTGTGTTTGACATCCTTCTCTTAAACAGTCAGAAGATCCTGCAGTGAGGTGGCAGCTAAACCTTTACAAGGACATAGTGATGAGGAGCGAGGGCCCTCCAGACCCTGAGAGGGTGGTGGACCGTATCCAGAGGATCTCGGCAGCTGTCTTCAACCTGGAGCAGGTCCAAAAAAAACACATTTCCAACCACATTTTGAGCTGCAACTGACACTTGGTATATGCTGTTGTCAATAAACAAGCGTGCATCATGCAGAGAGCAGTGAAAGAAGACTGTTGTTGAAGGAGATCACCAAACATACAGCTAATGGCACTTCATATATGCTCCCTAAGACCGATGATGTTTAGGTTATTTAAGGTTTTATATGATGCTTTTTGAGAACTTTTCCATTCATAAATCAGTTCCTGCTTCAGAATATTGTGAGAATATGTGATATATGAATTATGCATGTTGGTAGGTACAGCCACAAAAAAGCATATAGTCTACTGCTTGTTACAACCTGTTTTTTTTTCTTGTTTTGACACGGGTGACGAACCACAAATTGTAGTGATCCTTAACAGCAAAGGTGCACTGGGCAGCTTGACCATTTCTGTACCTCGCCTTAGGCACACGATGGGTTCACAATGAGTCACCAAAATACAAAACAGTAGAGATGAGAAAAATACTATGTGTGTCTGATGAAAATGCCAGTTCTCAGCAGTGAGGTTTTTTTTTCTCCATGTTGCCTGGTAGAGAATGCACTGATTAATAATGTGATCTTAATGCTGACACATTTACTCCCATTAGGTGGAGCAACCACTGAGATCCAAGAAATGTGTATGGCAGAAGTTGCTGTCCAAGCAGAGGAAGCGAGCGGTCGTAGCCTGCTTCCGCATGGCTCCACTTTATAATCTGCCAAGGTATTACTGTATACTTACAGAGTTTACACATCTCTTCTACTTTGTAGCTCTCAAATTATGATAAAGAGGCTTATAATGATGAAACATTAGCAGTGGCACAGAGCTCCCTATGGTTCTGCTAACAGATGGGAACTAGTGTAGCAGGCGCTGCAGCATCACCTCTGTTTGCTGGCCAGATACCACCACACTTTCTTCTTCTTCTCTCTGACTCACAACTCCCATTTTCTCTCTTCCTGGGTTGTGACCCTGCATTAATGCACAGCCTCCCCCAGTTTGTAGGACAAATGTCTGGCCCGCAGCTGTTATCAAGGAATAGAAAAAAGGGACACTAGCAATTTCATGCCCTGCTGCTCTGTAACTCAATCACAGGAAGTCAGGCAGAGAGCTACAGTAGGGAGGAAAACAATTATAGGAGACCAACCTGGGGGTGGCCATCCTCAATATGTACTCAGACGATGCCGCCTGCCTGCCTGACAGCATGACTCATTTATTCAGAGTTGTTGACAGTGAAATATGTCCCAGCATAGCTCATAATTATTAGGCAGTATTTACAATGCAGGCACAGTTGATTGTGTTTTGTTTGGAGTAATAGATTCCTGTTTGAGGGATGAATGTGAAGCTTCTGGATAATGTCGACTTTCTCTGAGTTTCACGCATTCCGATGTCATCTTTTCTCTGTTGTCTTTCTATTCAGTCTGAATCTTTGTTCTCTCTTCAATGTCACACTGTACTGTACCTCCCCCCCTCAGGCACAAAAATAATAATTACTTCCTGAATGCCTACCGACATATTTGGCTGGAGATAATGCATGAGAACTCAGACTATGACAGTCTGCTCTCCATGCTGACGGTAATGTAGTGTTGATCCAATGTTGTACACCTTTCTCAACTACCCCTCGCTTTCCTCCAGGCACGGTTGATGTGACAAATCTTAACTCCCATTCAAATATTCCCACTGGTTTTTCCACTGGTCTATCTGTTGGTCCAACAGTAAGTCAGAACAGATCTAACTCAACTCATTTATCTAGTCTTAAATTGAAAATTCTGCATGCTGATAAGAGTTGAGGGCTAGATTTTAAGAAAAAAACTATCTGACTAGATCAACAGTCTGGCAGAGAGTGTGTGTGACACAGCTCTTTATTTATAATCAGTTTCCTCTGAGGTGACCAGTTGGATGTGCCAGTACCCTACACTAACCAGTATTAACCTCTCCTAAAGGGACTTCCTCCCATCTTTGCTCTGCTCCTATCTAACCCAGGCTAATCTCCTCTCACCCCTCCCTAGGCATCGCTCTATTAACCTCTTCCTCCTGGCCTATCAGAGAATATGGATAGAAACAGAGGAGTACTCTTTTGAGGAGAAGCTAGTGCAGGACCTTGCAGTAAGTACTTATGTCGTCCCCCAGTGCCCCCGTGTCGGTGCCCGTGTGCTGTGGGGGCGCTGAGCGTTGCCCTTACCACTCTCCTTTACTCGTGTCATTGTCTAAAGTGCTTGAAAGCGCCCCACTCACGTCATGTACCACTGGGGTGCCCTCGCACTTTCACAGTTAGATGCCCATTTTTAGCAAGCATGACATCACCGCTGATGTCAGAGCCAGTAATGTACTGTCCTGTAGTTTGACAGCATCCAGCAGGGGTAAGAGAGCATCCAGTCATGATGCTCCGACTTACCAATGAAATTTATGAAAGTTGTGGTGTCTTTCCTAAATTTTCACAATCATACAACTTCACTGTCATACATTGAATTTGTTGTAATGAAAGCAGAGGAAATATAGAACGTTCCTGCTTTCTTTACAGCCTCGCCAAAGTGCTTCAAAATTGTTTTGCACTTTGTAGCGCATGAGAATCTATGGTTTACATAGATTGATTAAAATGCTTACAGGCTTTATGAGCTAGAGTTTAATGAATTCTGTTTAAATGTTTCTGTAAATGCAGTTTTATGATAAGAGGCTATCATGCAGGCACTTTGGAACCACGCGCACAAACCGCACTGTCCAGTGGGCATGTTTTTTTTTTTTCAACAATGAAATGAAGATAAAATCTGAATTAATACAACTTTTGAGAATCTAATATCCTTTTTAATAGTCATATCTTTTTCACATTATGTGGATTTAAAGCCACAGGGCATCACAAAACAAGTTAAGAGTAGAACTTTCTAGCCAACCACAAACACATATTTGCAATCCCTCAAAAAATAGTTCCAATGTGTCTGATATGAGTTTTGAGTGGTCTCTGCTCCTTCATAACGATAGAGTGGTCGAAGACAGAGCGGTCATGGAGAGTCACGCTTAACTTCATTCTACACCCTTAAACGCTGCTTAACATCACCCTCTTTGTGTCAGATGTGTGTGTGCCAGCATGTGTGCGGATGTGTCTGCGACTGACTACATGTTTATGCTTGTAATTCATCATCTGCATGCTACCAGTGTATCCAATCAATGTCTTTTTCCTGATACAACTTGATTCTCTTAAGGTAAGTGGTGTATAGCAAAATGAGTGAAATAGTACAGCACTATCTATACAAAGTGCTTTCACATTTTAGTGGCTCATATGAGTTGATATTGAGAGAACATGCCTGAGCTCCAGTATTGACTTGTATGGATTTGTCCAGAAAACGCAGCCCAAAGTGGAGGAGGAGGAAGAGGAGGAGGTCAGAAAGCAGCCTGACCCTCTTCACCAGCTCATACTGCATTTCAGCCACAACGCTCTGACTGAGTGCAGGTAAATACACACTCACTGTCACACACCTGGCACCAGCACACTTTGCTCCATCTGTGCTGGATAATAGTTTTGGCTTGCCTCTCAGCTAATAAAGAGTTGCATTAAGCTAATAATCATTATAATCATTGCCATATATTTCATACTTGAAAGAGAAACACAAGCAGTTTTTTTACTGTACGTATATTGCAGTGGCTATAAATATGATCACGTGTGATTGTGTGCTAAACAAGGTTTAACCTGCGGATATTTATCTCCCTTTTTCGTTAGTTCTTTGGAAGAGGATCCCTTGTATATTGCATATGCAGATATGATGGCAAAGGTATTTCATTCTCTAAATTGCTTCTACCGAAATGTATGCTGTTTGGTAAAGTTTTGCAGGTTTTACATTCTGTTTTCTCTTTCAGAGTTGTGCAGAAGGTGAAGAAGAAGAAGATGAGGAGGGAAAAGAGAAAACATTTGAGGTGCTATTGATGTCTCAGGGATATATACTGTTCTGCTTTTCACTTTGTTTTTGAATCGTACGCAGCATTAGTGCATATTATGATGTCCTACAGGAAAAGGAGATGGAGAAACAAAAGATGTTGTACCAGCAAGCCAGACTGCATGACCGGGGGGCTGCGGAGATGGTGCTCCAGATGATCAGTGCCAGCAAAGGTAGAAGAACGCACATTCACCTGTCCACCTTCATACAATTAGCACCTGTGATATAACTGTGTTCTATGACTTGTGGTCATCAGGTCGACTCGGTGCTATGGTGACTTTCACCCTTAAACTGGGCATCTCTATACTCAACGGGGGAAACATACTGGTCCAGCAGGTACACAGACGGTAGCTCTTCATGCAGATATTGTTTGGTTAATAGCATCAACCTGCTATTTATTGTATTTTATTTTTTTCCTTTGTGATCAACTTTTATCTTGATGCAGAAAATGCTGGACTACTTGAAGGAAAAAAGAGATGTTGGATTTTTCAAAAGTTTATCTGGACTGATGATGTCTTGCAGGTAATGAAGCCAAATGTTAGTTTATTTCTCAACTGCAACGTGAAAAATATAATGCTGAAATACTGAATATAAAAATGCAGGTTAACATTTTTCAATTTTTGTTCTATTCGTCATGTTTTGTTCATCTTTGCCAGTGTCCTGGATTTGAATGCTTTTGAGAGGCAAAACAAAGCAGAGGGTCTGGGGATGGTGACTGAAGAAGGATCAAGTAAGTGAGGAGAAAAAACAAGGAAAACTGTCCATCTGAGAGAAGTCTAGTTGTTCTTTTTGTGCACTAGAACTCTTGATCATGTTGATATAAGGATACAGAATATTTCTTACCTCAGTATAGTACAGACTTTATTATTTGCACTTGTATTACTGTAACGAAAGGGCAACATAGGTAAGACCTCAATGCTGAAAGTTCAGCAAAAACTTTACTAAGCTCCATGTTGCTAAAAGCTGAACCATAAACTGTTGCTATTATAGATCTGAATATCTTAAGATGAAATACATATTAAAAAAATCATAGTTTGCTTTCTGTAGCATAAAGACCATTTCCCACAGCAACACCAAAAGTTTTCAATCACTCAGTGTTACAGTACGTGGTCCAAACCATAGCAGTGGATTTGTTTACTCTTCCCCACATCAACTGTAAGTGATATCACCAAGCAAATGTTTAGGACTCTTATATGACATGTCTCATTCAGACTCATGCCTTCATTGCTCCTTAGTCAAGCTTGTAATCGGCCACAGGACACAACGTTCGCCATTAGCTTGACAAAACTCTCTTTTGCTCTTTAGTTGTTGTACGAACCCATCTCCATATCATGTATGTATCCTGTGCGTCATGTTGTATGTCATGATGTCTTAATATATTCATCATGCAGGTACACTTGTGCTACTGTATGTCCAAGTCCTGTCCAGATCTTGTCTACCAATTTAAAGCACTCACAGTCACAACCGCATCCACATCAAAATCCACTTTTTAATCAGAGGTCTCTATTTGATCCGATGGGTTGCATACAGTATATAAATATGTTTTTTATCATGCATATTCCAGCTCATTCTCACCTCATAAGCTCAGGCATAAGTGAAAGTGACTGTTAGTCTGTCTAACCTGTAGTCTAAATACCTGCCTAGCGAGCAGACTGTACTTTTAATACTTTATTTAACTGTAACCGCATGTCAGTGTCGCAAATCAATGTGAGTATGTTAAGATATATCTATAGCGCTATCATTCTCTCCTGTTTCTACTTCTTCTGATTGAATCTCAATGTCTTCTCCTTTGCTTATGTCTGCTTTTTTTTGTTTGTTTGTTTTCTTCTGATCATGTTTTTTATCACATCGGTTGCAGTCAACGTGAGTGAGCGGGGTAAATACATGGTTTAGATTCTACTCATTCTATGCAATGCTGACATCTTGATTGCTCTCCGTTCATCTCCTTTTCTTCCATTCCTCCTAATCCTTCTCCCTCCCCTCCCTGTCCTCCTTCTCCATTACCCTGAATGCAATATAACCACTTTATTTGTACCCTGGACTGAAGGAACACATGCATGCTTCTCTGACATCTGGATAGATTGTTCAGTCCGTGGTCAGGTGACCCAAACTGACTCAAATCTTCTTTTACAAGAAGTCAGTGCTTGTCATTTGTGTGGGACCTTTTATGTTCATTTTGATGACACTAACCAGCGTGTACTAAGACTCAAATCTCCCAAAGCTTTGTTTGTAAGAAACAACAAAGCTTTGCTGGTATTAAATAACAGAGCTCAGTGTTATTCCTATTATTAACCTTGTTTTAAGTTTTTCGAGATGATGCACTATACCTGGTCTGTGTATAGTGCACATAATTTGATGCTGTTTGACAAGTGGACAGCAGCTTTATGAGGAAGTGAAAGCTATGTGAGCTGTAATGCCTGTACTAACATTAAAATGATGAGTCTCTGACCTTCTTATCATTGAAAGGGACAGTTAATCTTATTTCCTGTCCCCAGGTTCCAAGGTACTGCAGAATGATGAGTTCACTAAGGATCTATTTAGGTTTCTGCAGCTTCTCTGTGAGGGTCACAACAATGGTAGGTGGATGCTTTTCCATACACCAAAAATAAAGAAGAAGTCGCCTTGAGCTGAATGTCTCTAAACAACATAGTTTTAGAGGCGTGGTGATATGAATTATTCTTTTTCCTGATTGTATTATCTGTTTTAGATTTTCAGAACTTCCTAAGGACTCAGACAGGGAACACAACTACAGTCAACATCATCATTAGTACCGTGGATTATCTACTAAGACTCCAGGTGTGATATTGCTACAGAGAGATCCAGAAAAATATATGTCATATATTCATTCATGCTCTACTCTGTGCTAAATGTATTTATTTTTCCTCTATTAGGAATCCATTAGTGATTTCTACTGGTACTACTCTGGTAAGGATGTTATTGATGAGGCTGGTCAGAGGAACTTCTCCAAAGCACTGGCAGTGGCTAAGCAGGTCTTCAACTCTTTAACTGAGTATATACAGGTACAGTATCTGGACCACAACAAGAACTCATTCAAACCAAATTGAATATGTGCAAATAGGATATTTCTGATGCTGTGACTGTCTCTGCTTTCTCTTTATCTAACCTGTGCTGTTTGCATCAGGGTCCGTGTATTGGGAACCAGCAGAGTCTTGCTCACAGCAGGCTGTGGGATGCAGTGGTGGGCTTCCTGCATGTTTTTGCAAACATGCAGATGAAGTTATCCCAGGTAATTACTCTTTGTCTGCAATATAGCTCTGGTGTTGATATGTATTTGTCAAGTACTTTACCTAAGTTCACCTTTAAATTACTTGTACTTTACTTGAGTATAGGGCTGCAACTAATTATTATTTGTATTATTATCTATTAATCCGCTGATTATTTACATGATAAATCAATTAATCATTTGGTCAGTAAGACATCAGAAAATGGTGAGAAACGCACATCACAGCATCCTGTGTCCAAGGTAACATCCTTAAATGTCTTATTTTGTCCAACCACGTAGTACAAAATAAAAAATTTACAGGAATATAAGCTAAGCTTCTTAAATTTAGAGCCTTGAACCAGCAAATGTTTGGCATTTCTGCTAGAAAAATCACTTTTCAATCATAATCATGATTATCAAAATAGTTACAGATTAATTTTCTGTTGATAAATTAATTAATCGACCAATCATTACAGCTCTACTTCCATTTTACGTGACTGTCTACTTCTACTTCACTACATTTCAGAAGAAATATTGTACTTTTTACTCCACTACATTTATTTGACAGCTACAGTTACTGGTTACTTTGCAGATTAAGATTTAAGTTTATTTATAAAAAATATGATTATCTTATAAAGTATGATACAATATTATAGATAATAAAAATAAGATTCATTAAGATAAAATGCTGCTTATACATGAAGAAAATCAGTGATCATAATCCAATAACATAAACATACAGTAATGTACCCCAGTACACCACCACCACCCACTACGACCACAATAATAAACATGAAGTAGAATTATCACCTTTCTGATAATTTCAACAAAAACTGAAAATGTATAAGCTTCATAAATATAGAATTTATGGCAGAGCTGTTGTATTGGATTGCATTAGATTGCACAGGTGTACCTAATGAAGTGGCCGGTGAGTGTATATAATAATTAAAACTCCGAATAGGGCCATTCTGCATGATTTATACTTTTACTTTTGGTATTTAAGTACATTTTCTTAAAAATACTTATGTACTTTTACTCAAATAAAATTTGAAATGCTGGACTTAACTCGTAATGTATGTCTATATGGTGGTAGTAAAAGTAGCACTTTTACTAAGGTAAAGTCTGAATACTTCATCCAGCACTGGCATTTGTCTCTGTCCACCAGAGGCTCCTTTTAAATATCTCTTGCCACTAGAGGTCTCTCCAGGCTCAAGGATAACCTCAGGCTACTGCAGTACAATTACACATGTCATCTCACTCAGCTGTATGATATATGACTTCATCTATAATATTTCTTTCATGCCCAATAAGCCAGCCGTGGGATAAAATCCAACCACCTAACCTTATCTCATGGTCATCACAAAGGGCTCTGTCTGACAGTAGAAGCCGGGATGAAGGAGAGCACAGGTGGACGGGATTAGCGAATGAAAATGTGCCTCATATTCATGGCATACTGAATACAGGCTCCGTAGAGACCCCAAATGAGTCAGGCTGACCTAGCCATCTGCTCTTGGACAGTAAAATAACATTAACCCTGGTGCTGATGGATGGATGTTACCTAGACGGGCCTTCTGGGCCTCAGCAGGGCCATTGTGGGTCCGCACAATCTGAGGTAGCCTTGATCTCACCAAATACAACTTAGACAGTATCCTTACAGGGAGGCCATCAGCAGTCTGTGTGATATAGTGTAGCGCGAGTCACAAGGTTTCCTTTTTCTGTCTTCATCTCCCTAACAGGACTCCAGTCAGATTGAATTATTGAAGGAGCTGCTGGACCTACAGAAGGACATGATCGTCATGATGCTGTCTCTTCTCGAAGGTTTACTTTTTGCTGACTCACTATATGAGCTGTACAGGCAGCATGAGTTTGCAAGGATATTGTTGCTTTTAGGACTTTCATTAAACATGTGTTTGCTCTGAATTTAATCAAATATTTACCACAGCAGCCTTATATAATCTGCATGGAGGCTGTTGCTTTTTACTTTGTGTATTGACACACTTCACTTTGGCTACTTTCTCTATCATTTCACAGGTAATGTTGTCAACGGTACCATTGGAAAACAAATGGTAGACACCTTGGTGGAATCTTCCAGCAATGTGGAGATGATCCTCAAATTCTTCGACATGTTCCTCAAGTTGAAGGACTTGACCACCTCGGACAGCTTCAAGGAGTACGACCCTGAGAGCAAAGGTGTTATCTCAAAGAAGGATTTCCAGAAGTCCATGGAGAACCAGAAGCAGTATTCCCAGTCTGAGATTGAGTTTCTTCTCTCCTGTGCCGAGGCCGATGAGAATGACATGTTCAACTACGAGCAGTTTGTGGAGAGATTTCATGAACCTGCCAAGGACATTGGCTTTAATGTAGCTGTGTTGCTAACCAATCTCTCAGAGCACATGCCTAATGACGCTCGCCTCTCGACGTTCCTCGACCTGGCTGAGAGTGTTCTTAGCTACTTTGAGCCTTATTTGGGTCGTATTGAGATCATGGGTGGAGCCAAGCGCATTGAAAGAGTGTACTTTGAAATCAGTGAGTCGAGTCGTACCCAGTGGGAAAAGCCTCAGGTCAAGGAATCCAAGCGGCAGTTCATCTTTGATGTGGTCAATGAAGGTGGCGAGAGCGAGAAGATGGAACTGTTTGTCAACTTCTGCGAGGACACCATCTTTGAGATGCAGCTAGCTTCTCAAATTTCAGAGCCGGACCCAGTGGAGCGTCCAGAGGAAGATGAAGATGACAAACAGAGTGTGGTGGAGAACCAGGAGGAGGAAGAGGAGGAGAGTGTGATGTTGGAGTCTTCATCAGCCTTCACAATCGCCTGCATCTCCATGAGAAAGAGCCTCGGCCACTTCCGCCAGCTGCTCACTCTCAAGAGCATGAGGCGGCAGTACAGAAAATTCAGGAAGATGAGTGTGAGGGAGATGGTGCGAGGCTTCTTCTCTTTCTTCTGGATGATCATCACAGGCCTCTTCCACTTTGTCTATAGCCTCATTTGGGGTTTCTTCCACATCTTGTGGACCACTATGTTTGGGGGTGGCCTCGTCGAAGGTGCCAAGAACATGAAGGTGACAGACATTTTGGGAAACATGCCTGATCCCACTCAGTTTGGGATCCATGGAGATGTGTTAGAGACAGAGAAGATGGAAGCGAATGAAGCGTCAGCACTGGCAGAGATGGGGCAGATGGCTCAAGGGGAGGCAGCAGAGGCAGACCTGATGGCTGAGTTGCTCAACATACAGCCTAAGAAGGAAGGAAAGCACGGGACCGAGCCGGGTCTGGGGGATGTGTCGGAGGTGGTTGTTGGGGATGCTCCATCCATAGCCAGTGCTGTCAGGCAGAAGAAGGCACAGGTCAGTACTCATGTTAAATCAAATGGAGTAAGGATAGTTGTGCTATTAATCAGGTCTTAATGAATACTGAGATACTACAACAGTGATGTTTGCATTTTCACTTTCCCACACATTTTCACTTTCCCACACTTTTCATTTAGCAAGCTGTTGAAGTAATTGATCCTCAAAACAATAATCCATTTGTTCTAGTTGGCTGCAAAGAAGAAGGCTTCAAATGGAGACTACAAGTCCGATTCAGAAAAAGGAGAGTGAGTATCTTTATTTGTTCACTGTTCATTCTCAGTGGAATTGCAATTGATGTAATTCTTATAACCCCTCTGTGTTGAGTTTTCATGTGATTACAGCATTTTTTAAATTTTCCTAGACAGTCAGCCATCTAACAGGACTTTAGTTAGCTTCTGATGGGATGTGAATTGAGATCCAAGAATACACTCTGTATGTTTTTCTGAGCGTGCATATAAATCCCTCTAAGGGCCAAATCCACAAAATGATTGTGCAGCATTTGCGGACGCTAAACCTGTGTAAATGAGACAAAAAGATGTGTGTGTAATTCACAAAGCACCTGCAAAGGGTGAAAGGCACCACAAACTGCACTGCCAAGAAAATAGCATCAAGGTGGACCTGTTCCATTTGCATGTGTATAAATTAGTTAATATTCATACATTTAGCCCCAAAATTGGCCCCTTTCTATGAAAATAAGCCTTGTTGCAAAAACAGTCTAATCCACAAAGACCAGCGCTAATTGCCACACGCAATAAGGGTGGAGTTATTAGCGTCTTCAGATAGTTGGTGTTAATAGCCCAAACACTCACTCCTTACTCACTCTCTCTCTCTCTCTCTCCAAATCTTAAAGTTTGTGAGGCATTGAATGACATTCAATTGATATTCATTAATATCAATGGTGAAATCTTCAGTTACACATTGGGGGGGATCAAGTGGGTATCGTGTGGTGGGCTTATCTCAGACCTTCATCTACTTAAAATAAAAACGTCCTGGCAGCTCTGATGGAGCTCAGGATTCGTGTGTTAGGGCTGCTTTATTACAAATGATTCCACCATATAAACCTGGAATCTGTGTGTAACAGCTGACCTGTGTAGTTGTGAACCAGAACACAGAACATTAATTACTGTCAGATCCTGACCGCTCCGGTGTTAATGAAGTTACTGCTGCTGTGCCGCGTGCATAAATGCACACAGCCTCTTTCTCAGTGTGGAAATGCACTCATTGTTTCAGCTGCTGTGTGATTCTGCAGCCAGCTGTGACACACAGCAGCTGTGGGCAACAAACAGAACATCATTACTGATGTTTCGGTGAAATTCAGGATACATTCAGCAACACCTGAACAACATTATTGTAAGATTCAGACATTAATCTAACACATTTCAGACCTTCCTGAGTCACATTAATAGTTGTATTTTGTCATTTGACATTTCAGTAGATTATGTTAAAGATGCAAAATACTTGAAAGTTGGTTTGTGATTGTGGAGAGCTATTCGTGTGTGAACACTTCTGCTAATTGAAGATGTGCAATTTGAGGCTTTTGTGCTCTCTGCAGTTTTCATTATGGACCAATCTGTGTGCTTAAATGTGGAAAAAAGCCTGAAACACTAGAAACCCCTCCACTCACTCAAACAGACACAAAACAAGGGCAAATTGCACTCAGCTGCAAAACTTTGCACGGGCATATCATTAGTGCAAAACTTTATGTGAATAGGACCTTAAAATGGGGCAGATTATGGGTGCAAATGATGCACAATTCACAGTGCTATTAGCGGGCGCAATCCATTCTTTGTGGATTTGGGCCTAAGTGTATATGTTTGTATCTCTAAGTGCTTGTGTGGTTTATGTTTTCGTCGTACGTGTACGTGTAACCTTGCTGCAGCGTGTGTCAGTCTGTCACTAATAGAAAGTTTCCTGTTGCAGTTCAGATGACGGTGAGAAGAAGGACCATGACAAGTCCAAAGACGAAACCCCTCCAGAGCTGTCAGTGGAGGAGAAGAAAGCCCCGAAGAAAAGGCTCGGACAGAAGAAAGAACCACCAGAGGCCTTCATGGCCAGCTTCTTCGCTGGCTTGGAAATCTACCAGACTAAGATGCTGGTCAGATATTTCCCTCCTATGTGCAGCTGTTTTTAAAACAAATTGTGAAAGTTGAGTTATATTTGCTAGAAATAACATATGACATTATTATTTTTCACAGAACTACCTGGCCAGAAACTTCTACAACCTCCGCTTCTTGGCACTTTTTGTCGCCTTCGCTATCAACTTTATTCTTCTCTTCTACAAAGTAAGCTCATCGCTAAGTTATCATGATATATACTGTACAGTAAAGGGGTAAACACTGCTATTAATGTCTGCTTTTGATAAATACTCTTAAATATCTTGTTTTTCAGGTGACCGGTGATTACTCGGATGATGAAGACCCTTGGAACGGTCAAGGAAGAGCTGGGGAGGAGGAAGAGGAAGGTGCCCTTGAGTATTTCGTCCTGCAAGAAAGCACAGGTTACATGGCGCCAACGCTTCGCTGCCTGGCAATACTCCACACTATCATATCTTTCCTGTGTGTAGTGGGATACTACTACCTGAAGGTACAGTTACATCCACTGACAAATAAACGCAAGGGTACATTATGACTTAGATTTAGTATTTTTGGCAGGCGTGCCTCTTGTTAAAGTTGTTGTTATTGTTGTTATGTTATGTTATGTTATTTGAATCATTTTTTTTCCAAGCAGAAAAGATGTTCTTCATTGTTTTGTAATATTTCATCAATGGTTTTTAGCCTTTGACTACACAGCAAGTTGTTTCCTTTATTACACTGATGATGCAGCCAAATTCCCTGTGTGTCCAAGGTGCCTCTGGTAGTGTTCAAGCGTGAGAAGGAGATAGCAAGGAAGTTGGAGTTTGCAGGCCTCTACATCACAGAGCAGCCGTCTGATGATGACATCAAAGGACAGTGGGACAGACTGGTCATTAACACGCCGTAAGCCAACTACAGTTATTAAATTCTGAGTCATAATCTTTTATAGACAAAAGTTTAATCCTAATTTGTTTTTCCGCTCTTTTTGTCAGTTCTTTCCCCAACAACTACTGGGATAAATTTGTCAAACGCAAAGTAAGTGGCTTATGTTATTTTAGTCTAATCTGTTGTTCACTGAAACCATAAGCCAAAACTGATGATATTCACTGAATGTCAGCTACAGTGTCACCTTCTTCTCTGTTCCTGTTTTGCTGCTATTTGTAGGTGATCAAAAAGTACGGAGACCTGTATGGAGCGGAGAGGATAGCGGAGCTGCTGGGGTTGGACAAAAGTGCTCTGGATTTCAACCCTACGGAGGAAACTGTTGCCAAGGAGGCGTCACTGGTGTCATGGTGAGACATAAGACAGATAAGGAGCAGACAGACTGAAACAGCTTGGAGCAAAAATAGAGGTCGAAGGGAAAATATGAGCCCTCATATCAACCATTCTCTTTTGACAGGTTGAGCTCAATCGATACAAAGTACCATATCTGGAAAATGGGGGTGGTGTTTACGGACAATGTAAGTTTACTTTGGGATGATTAATAACTCTGATTGTGGTCTGATGGATGGCTGAGTTAATGATTTGATGGATGGACGGATGATTGGGTTTGACGGATGATGGTTATGATAGGACAGATGGATTTTGATCAACTTCTCATTCTCTTTCTTAACCAGTCGTTCCTGTATCTAGTATGGTACACCACTATGTCCATTCTGGGCCACTACAACAACTTCTTCTTTGCCGCCCATCTGCTGGACATCGCCATGGGCTTCAAGACCCTCCGCACCATCCTGTCTTCTGTCACACATAATGGCAAACAGGTGAGAAGGAAGAGGATGCAGGTCTTGTTTCAAGCAGCAGGGGTCACTGCAGAGTTAGTGGTTGGGATTGGGTTGGGGTTGTAAACGCCGCCTCGGTACTCTGATCTGCAGCCACAACCCAGTCTTATCACTGTTTCCATGCTCTCTGGTAGTCATTCTTGTTCTTGTCCCACTGATGGCATGTCTGAAATGAGTGCCAAGCCTCTTGTCAAATTTAAAGGCAAAGAAACAAAAAAAACTTCAATGGGATTCTTTAAGCAGCAAGATTAAAACTGCTTTAAGCATTTTTGACCACCAGGGTACAGAAACACAATTTCAGCGACCAAGCCCTTATATGCTATTGGCCTATAAAAGGCTTAGGTTATGCCTAACATATTAGCAAACTGTAACGTATTTACACATACAGCAGACACAGAGCAACATGGGCATCACAGTGGACTAATCCGACTCACCTTTTAACTTTAAACTGCTTTGGTCCACCAGTTCCTGTGAAAAATATCTGTCCCACTTTCTTCTTCAAGGATGCGTCATCTAATAAATATTGTATGTGTTGTGTCAATTCCTGTACCTTTGCATGTCTCCCTCGTGAAAAAATTGGGAGGAGATGCAAGTGAAAGAAACGAGGATGCATAAATGGGAATTTAGATATGCCCAGTATCCTTTGACATTTAAGTTCAAAAGGCAAAATGCCTTCATTTAAATCCCACTTCTGACTGTGAGTTCTTGCAGGGATTCTCGTGTCAATTGTCTGGAGGCACAAATCAAAAGTTAATGTCACTACAATCTCCAAGGGTGGAAATACACTAAAATGGCGAGGCCTCCAGGAGTCGGCCAGGAATGATTGATCTGCTCGTGGGCAGATCAATCATACCATCAATCTTAATGCAGTTCAAAGCTGCTTCCACTGTTATTGCTGTTTGGATTTATTAGTAAACCCATGTATAATCTGTATCAGTTTACATTAATTTATAATAAAAAGTACAACTGATCTGAGTGATTGGTTAGCACATTAAAGTTTCACAGAGAGCTCTTCCATCATATTCCTAGTGATAGATTGAATGATTTTAACAGAAAATGAATGCTTGCTGCGTTTGGTGAGTTTCTACCACAAGGAGGGAAAATAGACAGATGTTCCTAACCAGACTTTGCTGAGTGATGTCTGTGTTTCTCTGCAGCTGGTGTTGACGGTCGGCCTGCTGGCAGTTGTAGTCTATCTCTACACGGTGGTGGCCTTCAACTTTTTCAGGAAGTTCTACAACAAGAGTGAGGATGACGATGAGCCAGACATGAAGTGTGATGACATGATGACTGTAAGGATCAATCACACACCCCAGACTGACTTATACTGTGGCCTCTTTTCTTTCAATTTTAAGACATGTTTAGGCTAAATGTGGGTCTGCTACTTAAACTCATGCTCAACTTATTTCCACAGTGCTACCTGTTCCACATGTACGTTGGGGTGAGAGCGGGAGGGGGCATTGGGGATGAGATCGAGGACCCAGCTGGTGACCCCTATGAGCTCTACCGTATACTTTTTGACATCACCTTCTTCTTCTTCGTCATCGTCATCCTCCTGGCCATCATCCAGGGTGAGTCCCGGTATTTAAATGATCACCTGATGACTTTTGAATGTTTTTTTTCCACCTCACGACTCCTTTTTAAGCTAACTGCTTTTACTGAAATTTACTGTATGAGTGTTTAAAATAATTTAATCACTGAATTTATCTAGAGTAATCTACCTGTTTTAAAGCCTCAGTAAATTACCACAAATATAAAGATGAAGACTCCTCTCAGCCTCTCCATCACAGTAGTGTGTACACATTACACTCTGTACTATATTTTTAGGAAGTGAGGGGTGTAAGATTGTGGCTGTATTGATTATATAGATACAGTATATACAATATTCTCACAGCAATTCCTTTGTGGTTGCAGGTTTGATCATTGATGCCTTTGGAGAGCTGAGAGACCAGCAGGAACAAGTCAAAGAGGACATGGAGGTGAGAGTAGATTTCATTCTCTCCCATACTTGTCAACCTATGACCAACCATATTATATGAATTAATTTAAACACAAAATGCTCTATGTATTGACCTAAACTGTGCATGCACATTTGACTAAGATCACCACAGAACAAAGCAAATACAAGAAAGGAATTGATCCTAATCATGCAGAAATTTGTCTTTAACTGCGTCTCAAGCCCAAGCCAACATAACCTTGATGACATCATCTGAGTTATTTTCTCAGACTTTAGAAAGCTCTCTAAAGAGCCACAAGGGGACATTTTACAACTGTTCACGAGCTGAGTAACACTAACTGTGTCAGATAAATTTAGCTTTATGTGTAAAATTGGTGGAGTGCCCCTTTAAGAATAATGTGAAATATCCTCTTTATTGTATATAAAACAAAGGAGAGCAAGCGCTATAATCATCTCTTTCCTTTTCTGTCCTCAGACCAAGTGTTTCATTTGTGGGATCGGTAATGACTACTTCGACACAACACCTCACGGTTTTGAGACTCACACCTTACAAGAGCACAATTTGGCCAACTACCTGTAAGTATCCCTCTTTTAAGCATTTAATATAATCTTTTTCCCCAACATGTATTGTATTTTCTCTGTAATTTAACCACATGATTGATGGCTTCAGCACATTACAACAGATTTAGGGCCAAAGTCACTAACAGCCCCAGTGATCCAGAACACTAGAGCCCTTCAGGTATTCTTTCCATCTGTCGCTCTGTTTCCCCTGCACTCCCTGCTTATCCAGTGTTTCTGTATAATGCCCGTGACAATAGCAAGTCTCAGTCCATTTGCGCTCACAGTCAGCAGGCCGGAGGATACGAGAGCGACCTCATTATGTTGCTTCATTACTGTTTAATGCCATGAACTTTATTGGAAAATAGGTTTATGATAGCGTGTTCTCATACAGTATTCATCATGATTTGGCATGCTGTGATGCCCACAGAGATGCGGCGGCCCATTGAATTTACACTTGGTTTTGGAAACAACAGGTGATTCGAAGATGAAGATGGGATGGTGTTACTTTGTTAAGACACTTGCATCAGAAATTGTGAAGCCTCCTAGTAACACAGAATGTCACATTTCCTGTGAATACCGAGTTGTAGCCATGCAAAAGTCCCTCAGCAAACCCTTTCACCACTCTTGTTTTGTGTTTTAATTGTGATGAGATGTTTATGTAGGAAAATGTGAAAGCTTGTCATGTTTTTTTCTTTATTTTGGTGTGACATTTTTGTTTTGTCTCATTGGCCTGACCTTTTCTAAAGGTTCTTCCTGATGTACCTTATCAACAAGGATGAGACAGAGCACACCGGCCAGGTACAGTATAATTCTACACAAATGACCTTTCTCTGAGGAATCTTCAATCGATCGAAAACAATTAGACAATTATGATCATCTCACTGATAGAGATACTGTGGTGGTGTGTCTGTGCAGACAAGCTAACTGTCTGAAATTGCTACATAGAAATACCTGCCACTCTGTTGGTCTTATAAGAGGAGCAAAAAGACACAGTGCACAATGGTACAGAGGGATGTTACCACAAAACCATCTTTTACCAAATTGCACACACAGCCGTGCAGAGAGTGGGCATCAGCCACTTTACTTTATAATAACTGTTGTAATGACAATGCTGATGAGAATTGTAATTATAGCTGACTAAATCTCCAGCTTAAACTTTCACTTCCAACAGCTTTTTAAGAAAATTGTTATTATTTATGTTATAATTAAAATGTCGGCTTTTCTGATTTTGTATACATGTACAATACCAGTCAAAGTTTTACATACAGTATAACTTTATGTCCATAAGCTGAAGATCTGAAGATTATGAATAACACTTAGATGTCTACTTACACATCTTGTTTGTCTGCATTCAGGAATCATATGTGTGGAAGATGTACCAGGAGCGCTGCTGGGATTTCTTCCCAGCTGGAGACTGCTTCCGCAAACAGTACGAAGATCAGCTTGGATAGAGCAGATGCATCCTCTCTACCTCTATCCATACCAGGTGGGCTGCTGGAATACGTAGTCCTACACACAGCTGCTGGACTGAACACCACACAGTCATCCCACCAATGCTTTGGGATGACTTGAGGAGAGACAAGGCAAAACTACTTTTTTTATCTAAAAAAACATAAACCCATGCCAGATGTACCTTTGTCACCGTTGGTACAGTGCCGGTCTATGAGGAAACAACCTGTAATTTGCCCAGACATTTTGGTTCTTTAGTTTTGGGACTGGTTTTTTGACAGCGTGTTGCCTTTTACTCCACATAACCCCAAATCATTGCACAATTTTGTTTTTCTTTTTTTCTTTTTGAGAAACACTGGGTTGTGTGGGGTTATGGGACAATGTGTCAGTCATATTATGCACAAGAACCCAACTTCAATATTTTGAGAATGTTGAACTTGAGACTTAATGCCAAAAGAAAAGTGGAGGAGTACAGTAGATTTACATAGTGCGCGAAATGTGATTTAAGAAGTTGTTGTTTTTTTTTTCAGATGTTGTAACCTTGCATATCAAGATGATGTTTTAGAATGAAGAGGCAAAAAGGTTTATTACGTAGGATTTTAAAAAAAAGCCTATTTTTTTCATGAAGTGCCTTACAGTACTGTATCTACATTACAATGAAGCTATGCAAAACTTTTGTTTTTTTCTTTATTGTATGTAAGTACAGTAGATTTCCTGGAGCAGTAACAAGTATCTGTCCAGATATGTAGTTTGTGGCTGAACTTTTTCATTTGAACATGGAAAAACAGCATTGGTTTGATTTAGTTATTTATTTATTTCTATTTTGTTTTTTGTTGGGTTTTATTTGCTGAATGCAGCATAACTGCAAATGTTCAAGGTACAAAGTGTATAAATGACACACCAGAATTTACTGAACACCTTCAAGCAAGAACAAAAATGAAATTGCTATTGTATGGCCATTTGTATGTAGTAGCTTTGCTGATCTGTGCATTTTCTTTTGATGGAAAAAAAAATAAAGAAATCAATGCCAGAAATGTTGATGTTTAAACTGTTCCTTTGGATCTGTAAACTCATATTTTATATTCTAGATACCTTTGCCAAAAATATGTATTTTTAGAACCGTTCTTCACCCTGTTCACTCATTTATTGTGAGACTGAGAGACAGTGAGTCATCTCAGTCCCACAATCAGAGATGCAACATCTGTCCCTGCGGCTGATCCAGATCTCAAAATAAGATGCCTACTGTGTGTATACAAACCTTTGGCTTTAGCTGTAAGTTAATTTAACTCATCCAAAACCTTAAATCTATATCATACTGTAAGTGTGACCATCTTGTAGCTTTAATTATGGTGTAATAATAAGCACTGGCTATGCACTCCTGGTTGGTCAGTAAGGTAGGATGAGGCCTCAGCAGGCCGTATAATGGAGTTTTAGCCCTGTTACCCATGGTGCCACCTGTCAGCTCACATCATGTCACCACACCTCAGGCACCATACAGTGCTGCAGCCTGCTGCTGCGAGCAGCTCTGTCTCAACTTCCCGCATGTTGACTGGCCTTTATTGTTCCAGCACACTGTGAGTGAATTGAATTTTTAAAATTAAAAAAAAGTTACTCATAAAAAGTGACTCATTTTCTTCCACAGTAATTGCAAGATTAAAAAAGCCACATTTGTCACTTATTGTTTTTTTTATAAGCTGTGACACAGTTTAGTAAATATTTAGTAAATATTGTTTTGAGTGCACTGTGTGACGCAAATATCACACAAAACTCAGTGTAAAGTTTCAGACATTATATTCTATGCTATAATAAGCAAAGGAACTCCTGCATTATTGAGGATATTATGTGGCCATTACTGCAATGGGTGAAAACAATGTGTGAAATTGGTGATATAATCATTCTCAATAACTTGCCATAATGAAAGCTGTGGGAAGCCATTCTCAACATGAAATAGCAACAGTCAAGCCATCTGATAAACAGAGATATTATACCTATTAAATTATAGTAGTTGTTAAGTCTGGAGGCAGCAAAATGAGGCTAATTTTAATTTTACTCTCAAATGGCTTTTTGAGGGAATTTATGCTTATATGCCCATGTTTCAGCAAAAAATCAAATCATTTGACTTTTCTTGCTTTGAAAATCAGGTCAACATTATATTCTGTTTCCAACAAACCAAACAAGCCTAAAATATGTTAACATAATGCACAAATAGATAACACAATCTGGTTTATGTAATGTTCTTGTCCATAATTTTGCCCACTCATTATTTAGATATTAGCATGACTCAAACTATAAATACATTCTGCTCCATACAAGCACATTGACAGTAGCCTCATGGCTATATCTTTAAAGAACTAGTTTGATGTTTTGGGAAATGCTAATGCTGATATTTGCTTTCTTGTGGTGAGTTAGATGAAAATATGGGTGTCACTCTCATAGCTGTCAATCCACCAGTATCTGTAAAACCACTAATTTACATGTTGTACACATTGGCTGATTTATTATACCTTTGGACAGAGCCAGTTAGCTGTTTCCCCCTGTGTCCAGTCTTTGTCCGTGCTATGTTAACTATCTGGCAGTAGCTTAATATTTAATTAGAGAGTGAGTGAGAGTGGTATCAATCTTCTAATCTAAAGTGTAGTTCCCTAAATCATGAACTATTCCTTTAAAAGTAATGTGTTCAAATCAATCAAAACATGACAGGATAAAGACAACTAACTCCCTTGACACACATGTTAAAGTGCCTTTAACTCCATTATGTTACCTGTTTGTAGAATAAAAAGGACAAGGTAAGGAGGAGGGTCATTTAGCAGCTTGTTGACAAGGGGTCTTCAACCATAGACTGCACGCGCGTGTTCTCTAACTCAGGTCTGTGTTAAAACAGGACATATGGCCTTAAGCCTTACAGTGGAATGACACAACCCAGGGGACGTTTTACACCTCATTCCACTGTCCTTCTCAGGTGGAGGACCTGACAGTTTTTCATAGTTAATATGACAGTAAAACATCAGTAACACTAATGTTTCCGTCTGTTCCGTAACATCTGTGGTTTAAAATTACTATTAAATTGAACTTGGAGGACTGCTAATGAATGATATTGGCCCCCTATCTGTGTTGAACTCAGTATGCAATATTTTTTGTGTAACCTCACTACAAAGGTTAAATGATTTGTTTGCCATAATGTCTGACCCCTGTTCTTCTCTCTTCATTATCCCCACAAATAACCTATTGCTAATGTAATGCAGCTGAAAGTATCTGGCTTGTCATCCCAGGCCCCACATGGTGCACGGCACTGTGGAGTGACAGATAGGTTGGAGAGAAAAAAAAGAGAGCAGCTTGAGTCGCAATCCGAGCTGTCACCTGCAGCTGGCAACCTGCAGAGAAAGCGCCAACTGTTGACAAGACACTGCATATGGTCCCGTTGATGCATCCTGTCAGTCTTTGAGGCTTTTATTCAACGTCAGTAATAATACTAACAAGATATGCGGAAGGAAGAAGACGAGGGGCAAATTGCATGAATTCCCTCTTCATTAAACAAGCTCTCTGATGGCCTTTACAGAATCATTAATGGATAATTAAATTCAATTGTGTCTTATAGATTTGTTGAACACAATGCTGCTTTCCATCAATGGATAGCTTTATCATCAACATTGATGATCTGCCTCTGACATTGTCATTGGTCATTTTCATTGTGGTTTCAATTAGTGCTTGACTTTTAATAAAATCTCAATAGAGCAGAGAGGGAAAAAGGTTGAGTGTAAAAGTTCTTGACCTTGGAAATAGTTTGGCAAAACTCAAAGTCCACTTGCTAATTTTTTCTGGAGCTTTAAACCGAATCACACATCAGCAGACAGTTTGCTCACCTGTCATGGAGATGGATCTGTTGATATGTTGGCTCAGTAGCTGTGATTTCACCCAAAGCTTTTTCTGTCGATCAGTTAATTGATGAATTAGCAATGTCTTACTTGAAAGCTCCAGCAAAAAGTAGTAAACTGACCTTGTGTTGGAATTAGTCTGAAGTGATGAAAACTGAATGATATGCAATTAGTAGATATGAATTTCAAGATTGATCATTTAGAGGTTATGCTATCAAAGAGCCAGACAAACATTATCAGACAAACACCTCTGACAGACAATTTACTACATCTTCACATAGGTTGTGGGGCCCATGCCCTAATGTTGTTTTTTATTCAAGTAACCTCTTAAAACAATAAGATAGAGGTTACTGCTTATTTAGGAGATTCCCTTTAAAAAATCCTTAAATTTGACCTCTGACCTCTAAGGGGTTCCACAAGGGTTAATTCTAGGACCTCTTTTTAATTTCAACATGCTCCCGCTTGGCGATATTATAAAGAAACATATGTGGCTGATACACAGCTGTATATTTCTCTGTCTTCTAATGATCTTTGTCTTATAAGCAAGCTGGTTGCCTTATATTAAGAACAAAAGCTACCTAAAAATAGTTCTAAATGAGTGTTATGAAAGTTGTGACCCTTGACAAACACTGTGAAAATCTGTGCAGAGCCTGAAACAGCAACACATAGCTGAGATTTTCTTTTAAAAATGCTTAGCATTTCTACACCAAACAGGGAAAACACTTTTGCCTAAATTAAAGTAAAACTGATGTGTGGCTGTGTGTGTGTGAATGCAGTAAGCACTCTCCATGCTAACCCTCTGTCTCTGTTCCCACACTGCAGTACTGGCATCCACAGCTTTGACAGATGTGTTCCTCCCTGAAGCATACTCTACATCAATAGAGTTTGTACGTGGTATTGAGTGTGTGTGTGTGTGTGTGTGTGTGTGTGTGTGTGTGTGTGTGTGTGTGTGTGTGTGTGTGTGTGTGTGTGTGTGTGTGACAGAGGGGGATGCTGAGCAAGACGGATGGAGATTGAGAATAAAGGCAAGAAGTAAGCTGTCACTGTGTGAATTAAAAGTCACCAGCAGGTATAAAAGACAAAGAGTTCAAGGATCAAACCCTTTCAAGTTTTTATGTCATGGCCTCTTTTTTATCCTTTCAGACTGTAAATTGTGATGCCTGTCAGTGAACTGGAACCTAATTGATCTGCACTGCAGCCTTAAGGAAGTTTAAATAAGAAGTCAGGGAGATTGGGATAAATCGTTATATCTATCGGTGTCACTGACCCTTATGGGAGCTTGAGGCAAGGGTGCTGAACATAAGGGGGCCATAGGGTCATTAGCCCCCCACTTTACCCTCCTCCCACATTCTTTTAAAAGTCGCGGATCACTGTATCCCCGCAAATGCCTCTATATTGCAACACTTATGATCAAAAGATGTTTCAATCATTCCTGTCCACTCCAAGACTTTAGATAAAATAAAGCAGGCAAGCATAAAATGGGAAGAATATTTCCTAAGTGAAATGTTTTTTAATTGGACGCTTACATCCATAGGCAAAACCTATTCGGCACACGCAGGCAACCAGCAAGTCAACACACACCTTTTGACAGTTAGTGAATTTCTACTTGTCCATGTGAAAGTTCACATGAATTGGTTAATTCATGATATCGCATTGAAATGACAGGTCCAACGCATTTCCTTTTTGAGCAAAGGCAATCAAGGTGCTCCCAAAGTTTATTTAGGCTATTGCAGGCTATGAATGATATTTCATCATGACATCAACAGCATGTCATTTTGATCATTTGCGATGGTGAGGCAATAGGAAAGTAATGTTTTCTTCTGATCTATTGTTAAATATGGATTTGGGACATGGCTGTTTACAATACAAGGACGACATTAACATTCCTATTGCCTGCTTGCTGTTACTCAGCCACAAAAGTGTAAATGTCTTGTAGTTTTGGATAATTGAACAAAAAAGCACTAATTGAACGCAAGCACTAGTTAGCTGCTTTGTGTTTGGAATAATACCGCCACCCTGTGGTACAAGCAAGCTATAGTTACTCCGCAAAAGTTTAGTGAGAGTCTCAAGTCTATCTACCGCTACACACACACACAAACACACACACACACACACACGCACACTTACTTTTTGTCCCCCGCACTTCTGAAATGAATCCAGCACTATGACTTGAGGCCTGATTTGTGACCTTTATTATATGAGGACCACAATTCCTTTCACATAGCCCGTTTGAATGACACTTCAACCATCATCTTTTGTATCTGCAACATCTAAGGCTTTTCTCTAGCTGTGAAACGATTGGATTGATACATATGGGTTGTCAAAACTTACAAAGTCTGAGGGCCCAAAACACAGTTGCTGAAGTTTCTTCTGTTCTTTTTTCAAGGACATACATGCTGGACTGAGGTACTTTGAAGAGTGCTTTGCTTGAGAAAGCAGGGGTGGGATATCCTTCAGTCACTATTGTTTCAAGAGAGAAAAGAGCTTCTTCTGTCCTTTGTCTCCTATTAAATTCATCTTATGAGACAGATTCAGACCTCCTACAAGAACTATGTCTGTGTTTTATGTATCTGCACATCAGTTTGAATGAAAGAGTGTACTGCCAAAACAATGTTCTACATGAAAATGAAACCACAAACTTCTTGTACTGAAATCCTGACAGATTAAACAATCCATTTATATTTCCAGCACCAAACAAGTACCAGGACATCACCTCTGGTTTAATGGACTGTCTTGTCCTTGAATTTCTGCAGGTTGTTGTCCAGGGGATCTGTTACATGTCCAAGGTCAGACAGAGGCACTGGAGCCTGTGGCTGTTGAGTAACTGAATGCTGCAGGGCCAGCAGTGCAGACGGACAGTGATGCGAGGTGAACCGTGCTGAGCGGGGGTTCAAGTGAGCTGAACAGGCTGCTTCGCACTCTACGGGTGTTCTATTGCGCTGATATGGCAGGGGACAAGTGAAGTGCGGATCCAGCCCTGACACCAGGCCAAACATACCTGGAGAGGACAACTGAGAAATGAGAGGACCATGCAAATTAGGATTTTTCAGGCCTGTATACTATGTGTACGCATAAACATTTAATTCGAGAATGTATTTATCAACTGGAAGATCTGTATTGTAGTCCTTAAAGGAATACTTTTGCATTTTGGGAAATACACATATTTATTTTCTTTCTCAAAGTTAGATGAAAGGATTTATACCACTCTTGTTCGTCATTATTAAATCAGAAGTTACTAGCAGCCAGTTACAGTAGCTTAGCTTTGCATAAAGACTGGAAATAGCCTGGCTCAAGCGGGTAGCTCCGGGTCTGAAAAGTGAAGCAAATGCAGAAGTGCCTTAAACCTGCATTCTCTTTAATGGCAGCATGGGGCGACTCCACTGGCTTCAAAACGAAGTGCGATTGTATGAAAGTCTATGAGAAAATGACCCTACTTCTCACTTGATTTATTACCTCAGTAAACACTTTCCCAATGAGTTTATGATCTCAGTCATTAGTTTCAAGTCTTCTTCAATAGATCATAATGTTCATTTTGTAAATTATGGGCCCATTTAGACTAAAATGGACGATAAAGAAGGGTATGCTCTAGGACGTGGCTATGTTGTGATTGACAAGTTGCTACCACAGCGACAACTTTGGTTAGGTAACATAACCATGGCATAACCCCAGATTCACAGAGTATAGGTGTAGCCTGAGCCGTCACTGTTTCAGTGTGTTTTCAGTTCATGAAGTTAATCATAACATTTTAGTCACCTAAAAAAGTCTTGTTCAGCATTTGGTAGTAATAAAAAGTACTAGTTGGATGTTTCGTTTTTCGAGTAAGTACATTTTGTTTTAACGGTTTTAAGCCTGTTTTTCACTAGCGAAAATTAGTATTAGCATTAGCATTAGCATTATCAACCATAAACTGTAAATGAACCGTTCTAACCAAGCTAGCAACAAGCAGCTAGTGTTAGGGTCAGCTCCACCCTCTCATCCAAATATGGTCACTTCTGGCTCCAAAAATCCAAGATGGCGACAGTCAAAATGCAAACTCAAGGCTTCAAAACAGGAGTCCACAAACCAATGGGTGACGCCATGGTGACTATGTCCATCACTTTTTTTAGGCTATGGTCTGGTCCTGTCAGAATGTAAAAAAAACCCACCTACTAGCACCTCTAAATCTAATTACTATATTGTCTGCTTGTTTAACTCCTACAAAAACTAAAAGCATCAAGTTGTGGTTTTGGGTGTAGCTTACAGTTTGCCAGTTTGCCTTCTTTGTGCTAAGCTAAGCTAACTGGCAGCTATGTTATATCTCATTTGCTTAGCCTGTACAAAAAATGAAGTGTGAAAAAGTCAAACTGGTTTTACAGGGGGTTTCCAGTCTTTATGCAAAGCTAAGGTAACCAGCTGCAGGTTGTAGCTTCATATTTAACAAACAGATATGAGAGTGGTATCCATCCTCTACTCTAACTCTCTCTCTCTGTTTCCCAAAATGTTGATTCCTTTATACCTTTAAAAGACATTTATACTCTAGAATCCTGATCCTGATCTTGCATATGTTTTCAGGCCACAAACCCCAAGATATGATCCAAAGATAGGTCGGCTTAAACCTGCAGATAAAAAAACATGTCCAGGATAACATCATTTTAACTGTAATCTCATTTTACACCACAGACAAGCTCTGCAACTATGGAAACCACAAAGTTAAAAGTTTGGATGCTATTAGTGCACTAAGCCAATATGGCAATGTTGTATCTTCTGCCTGGCACAGTAACAAATGGATGGCTCTAATCAACGTAATCGTCGGGGAGAATGAAGGAGATGAGAATAAACATGTACAGTAATGAGCCATTTGTTTCCAATCACTAGGGTGTCAAAGAGCCGCAAGCTTACTGAAGACAGTTTTTCAAAGCAGGATGCAACATAGATGGAGATAATTACAGCACCATCACACCTTGTGATTTACACTCACTGAATGGCATTGAAAAACTGGAGAGAAAATTTGCAATAGCACTCAGCATAAGCAGAAACAGATGATTGATGATGACAATGAAGACAGTGATTGTATAATTTAATCTAGAATAGCTCCTCCTGTCTATGAATAATACATGCTTTTATCAACACAGAGAATGAATGGGGATGACACTGATGCTGACTAATGTGAGTCAAGGAAGGACACAGAGGTAAGTCTCTCAAAAGCTTTTCAAGATCTCCCTCCATTCTACTGAGCAGTTTTGGATTTCCACTTCACGGCCCATTTACTCTTCCTTGGATGGTAGCCAGAATCAGCTTTTGTCATTTGGAGCATCAGAGCAGGGTGTATTGGATAAGAGAAATAGTAGTCCCAGTGGACCTTCTGTCATAGGCAGTAGGCCTGTGCATAGCAGTGGATAAAAGTGTCTGCACCTTTAGCTGCTTGTTCTTATAATGGTGGTACAGTTCACAGAGAGCACAGAAAGTTTGGTATTCGTGGACTAAGCATGTGGCTGTTCCACATATTTGTATGCACCCATAATTTAGTTACTTTAGTAATTTAGTTAGAGTATAAACTCTTTTATAGATTTGAAACATGGACATCTGCAAAAATGATTTTGTAAAGGATTTGCAGTTGCTTGACCACCTGGGGCGAGACTGGTGAGTGATGTTTGAAAAGTGGTTGCTGAAGATCAAAAAGCTTGTATCAGCTGAAGCTGGCAACCTGGACAGGGAGCAGAGCAGCTATAGTGCATAGCACAGGCAGCCCTCTATATCTCTTGATTGCCCTGAGGTTAATATAGAGGCGTGCAATTATGTAATTTTGCTCTAGACAACACTGAAAAGGCAAAACAGATACAATAATGTCATTTGATCGTGTGTGAAAGCCTCAAGTATGTTCCACAGGTAATTTCCGCATGACACAAGCTTATAAAGGCAATTTACTGTTGTTTTTCACTCAGCAGTAATACATTTTGTGCCCCCGGACTTGGCTGTTAGCTTAGACAGCTTTAAGTTATTGTGCACATAAAAACAATGCAGGCAGTTAGAGTCCAAAGCCAGTATTAGTGTTTTGTTGTTATCTGAAATGGGTTTCATGTTGCCACACTTATCCTTCACTGAGATAAATGAAACAATAAGTTATTGATTTAAGATACAATTCTATTGTTTCATCCTCCTTGTGAATCTTTTAATTCTGTTATTTTTGACTGCAGATGAAACATTAGGATCGTGATACAACAGCAACCATGAGGCTGCAATCATTTTTAGAGATGGGACTCGTGATGGCCACTACATCTCTGCCGTTGATAAATGACGAGCAGTGATTTAGCTTGTAATAACTGCTATTCTGGGACTGACGCTGCTGCATCTGACTTTGACCTCCCCTGTCCTCGACCGGTACATGCGGGGTGACAGGGAGACAAGGGTGACCCATAAGAGTCCTTTCATCCAAAATGGCTGGAAACAAACGGCTGGCCAGCTCTGACCTCTATCACTCATGTTTTTTGCTCACACATCCATCCTGTAGCTGCAGCATGTCTCACACTTGAAATACAACCACCAGTCCCCTGAGATCAGAGATGCTGTGTGTGTACGTGTGTGTATGAGACTATGTGCAAGTGTTGGTGGCAGTGTGTAAATGTAGTCATGGAAAGTTTGCTTCCAACTACATCTAAAGAAGCCTGACAAAGCTTTCTACACTTGTAAGCTTGCAACACCATGCAAGACCTTCAGAAGCACAACTTGTGTAAGTCATCCAAAGTGGTTACCTTCGCTTTTATTCTCTTGTCACTCAACTCCGGAGCTTCAACCAATTAGCACACAGCACCACAGGAAAGTGAATCTCATTAATAAACCATGGCACATTATTTAGGATGGAAATTAAAGATTCATGCTCGATACTCCTAAAAAGACAAGTACGGCACTTCAAACCATCAAAGTGCACTTTATGAATTAGCCTTGGTTCATCTTTCGGGAATATCCTGAAACTTTTGAGGTGATGTCACTTTTAATATTTACTCAATGGCCCAGCTGTATGAGGCCATGCTTCTGACAGCCAATGCATCAGGAGTTCTCAGCAGTTGGGAAGGCCATCTGTGTTTATTTTCCATTAAGTGTGGCTCTCTCATCTCTCGTCTCTCATCTCTCTCTTCATCAAGCATACACTTTACGTTGTATGTATCCATGAATTATTCAGGGGTATTGAAATGGGCTGATCTCACTGTAGGACAACAAGTGACCCCATACACTGTACTGTACTCACTGATTTATATTTGCAAGCATGCCAACACAGATTCACCTCAAGCAACAGTGCTTCTGATGCATGCTCAAATAATCTTAGTATGACACAAACTGCTAAAGCTGACACAATATGGAAAGCATGTCTCTAGGCAAAACACAGCATGGTTTGCCCCAAATTGGGAATACAGAGGAGCTTGTGTGATTTAATGCCAAATTCATGGGATAGGCTGTGTATGTGAGAGCAAGTAATTTGCTGGTGTGTGGTGGGATACTAAATTGTCTGCGCTGAGGATGAGGGACCACATGATGTGCACTGGCTGTACGCCCAAAATAAACACCTTATTGGAGAGTTGGGGTGGTGCTGGGTAAATGGCCCGCAGGCATCGGCCCGCTGAGGAGTCCTGACAGACATCTCACCCAATTAGCATTCGGCACCTTGCCTACCGCTTTGGGCAACAAACACCATTTTAATGTAGCGCAATTTTCATCAAGACCAAGCAGGATGACTCTTGCCGGTGCTAAGTATAGAAGGAAGTTCAGCAAGTCCCAGCATGCCCTCAACACACACACACACACACACACACACACACACACACACAAACACATGCACATATTAGAGATATTTCAGTTAAGTCTCATTAACAGTCTGTACATTTGCATTCACAAACACCTTTGTATTTTTCCACAAATGAAATGAAAACATGAAATTACCTCACAAGATCACAGGCACCAAATGGCATCAGCAGTGGTATAATGGAATAAAATAACTGATAATATTCAGAACTGATTACATAAAGTCTCATTCAGGACAACCTGAAAGAGTCTGTAGATGCATGAGGCTCAATGAGCTTTGAACAGGCCTGTACAACAGTGTCAATGACAGGTCCCATCCACCTTCTCACAGTTAAACATCTTCTGAAGGCTGTGAAAAGACTCTTTTGTCAACCTTCCACTTCTCCCATTCACAGGAGGAGATAGTCTGAATGAACTCACTGTATTGCAGTGATGGAGTAAAAATATTATATGGTGGCCATGTAAGACAAAAACATCTGTTAACAACTGTACCTGTGTATACATGAAGAATTCAACTAAAGTTGATAATGTCAACTATGCTCATGGGCACATGATCTAAGCTGGTTCTGCATGTTTATGTCTTAAACTGGACAATGTACACTTTATATTCTTCCTGCAAACATCCAAAGCATACAGTTTTTAGGTTGGTCTCCATCCAGGCAGCTACTGGTTTCAGTCTGTGCACAGTGTAAACGAAACTCTTCATTACTGGTGCATTCAAGGAACATCCAGTGCCCAGCAGGTTGTATTCACAAGCTGCTGTCAGAAAATCAGACACAAATACAAATTCAGTAACACAAACTGCTCATTTAGAAAAGGATAATAACACCTTGGTAGTTTCTGGTATTAATAAGATGATGTTGGATCCAATGTTAAAATGTCCTTGAATGTACCAATAATAGAGTTGCACTGCATTACCATGAGATTAAATTTTAACTTTCACAAAGAAAAGCCTGCTTATGGATTTCTGTTATGAATCACCTGTCTAATTGTTTTAAGTCTCAAGTTAATGTAATAACTCATATTCTGGAAAAAGCTCAGTGGTCAGGTATAATACGCAATTTGTAGGTAAATGGATAAAACATGGAAACCACTGGTTAGTGGTATAGTCTGAAGGACAGCATCCAAGGTCATTGGAAGCTACTGCATGTCGCTCATGGTCAGATCACATGGAAATTCTTCACATGTCTGTGTAATGAAACTGGGCAAGGGAGTGAGTAACATCTCAAATAGTGCAAGCTAATATTTGCTTCAACATAAACACTACTTTTCTGCCCAAATGAGAAAATCATTTCATCCCTTTCTTCTCTCATTAACTTAATCTTTTATTTATTTATTTATCTATTTATTTATTTATTTATTTATTTATTTATTCATCTTATTAAATTGAGTAACAAAAAGTACACATCAAAGTGTTCATAAGAAATAAGAAAAATGAGCAAGAAGAGAGAAAATGAAAAAGAAATATAAGAGAGAGGGGCACTGGACTGAGAAAGAAATTCATTTTACTTTCATTACAAGCTTTTGTTTGAAAAATTGAATTCTGAGTAAATTCATCCTTGGTTAACAATATAAAGTAGCAGTGTTAATAAAAGTGTCAGTGTAAAGAGCTTTGGAAAAATAATCAGGGTTAGAGAACAAACTGATATTTACATATCAGAATTTATCCAAATTTAAAAAGGTTAATGAAAGCAACAGAAGGAAAGCTGCAGAACAGGTAATGAAATATTGTTAATCTGAGTTTAACAGACTGTGAGGCATATTAATTTGATTCTGCTGATGATATTTCCAGCCCTGCTGGGCTGTGCTGTTTTTAAGCTGTCCCCAGGTGAAATTAAAATGCAGTCACAGGCTTGGCATGACTGGGGAAACCTTTATTTCCAGTTAACTGTGTCTCCAAATTAGTGCCAAACAAAATGAAAGAAAAGTTACAATAGAGGTTGTGCTGAAAGAGTCCACTGCCTTATGTGTCACAACTCACTGAATATTTCCACTCAATCGATAGGGGCAAGAACCCAAGTTCACGCCTCACATCTCAAACTTTCAGTCTAATGGGACTGACAAAGGAATTGCCTATTAAGCTAGCTTTGGCCAAACATATGTGTATGTACAATTCTTTGTCCCTTGGGTGCCATTAGAAAGGCCGACTAGGTTGGCCTCTAGTCCCAGTGAGGGGCTAAGCTGCTGTAATTTGCAGCTTCAGAACAGTGAGTAGAGACGGTCCCACCATGTGGCTGTGTCAGGGCCTTGCAGAGCTCCAATAATGAGGCAGGTTGCCTCATTAAAAGCCATGAGGCTTGCACACAAAAGAAGCTGACATCAAAAGCTTCCACGTTGCCTTTAGTATGCCTCTGCTCACATGCTTTTGACCAAAGTACTAACGCTGCAATATTAAAGTCACAAAAGATCTCTCTGCTACTGCACCCGGCTCCCTTTTCCTGTTGTCTGGCACCCAAAGGCAGCTGTGTGTTGCTGTGCTCATGGGTACATTTGTCGGTGGTGACTGAACAGAGATCATAAAATTCCTTGTGGAGGATGCAAGTTATAGATAACTTACTTACTTACCACCACCTTCTCTTAACAGATTTTGATAAGCAGGTTTGTAGACCATAGATAAGAAGTCACTCACAGTATAATAATGTTTCACTTCTTTATTTTTAGTAAACGGCAGGGCTCTAGGGATGGTGATGTCGGTCTGTTGGTTGGTCCACCACTTTGGTCCAAACTGAGATATCTCAACATCGATTGGATGGATTGCTATGAAATGTAGTCCTAATGACTTGTCCTAATGTGATATCCTGACTTTTCCTCTAGTGCCACCATGAGATTTACTTTTGTGTTTAACTGCTCTTGGGTGGATTGCTATATCATACACGCATCCATGTCCCCTAGAGAATCAATTGTAATAAGAAGTGTGTTGAGTGATAATTAGCTAGTTAGCAAGTCACCAGGGTAAACTAGATGTTAAACATGGCAAACATCAGCATATTGTCATTGTGAGCATGTTAGCATGCTGACTAGCATAGCACTGCTGTGCCTAAGTACAGCCTTGCAGAGCTGCTAGCATGGCTGTTGTAGTTCTCTTCTTGATAGCAGCAGAAAAGTAACACACACAGAATTCTCAGCATTTTTACCACAGCTGCAAATTCTCAGTTAGCTGAATCAAACAAGCCCCCAGGAAGTGCTTTAAAGCCAATTTGACATAGTGGCCAAACCGTGTAATTACAACTTTCGGGTCCGACAGGGGCCCACAAGCATTTTTCCTGCACACAATCATGGGAAAAGGAGCAGCTGTAAAATGGTGGATACATTTTTTTGAGCATCACAACCCATGTGAAATGACTTGTTTCAATATCAGAATCACACAGCATGCATTCATCCGGGTAACCTCTTTACATCAGGAAGTGGCTTTTTTTGCTTCATGCCACTGCCACTGAGCAACTTTCATAGGAATGAACGGTCTGTATCCAATTCTCTTTATATATCATCCATGTAATCACATCATTACCTCCACAAAATAAGTTGAGCTGCAACTGATAACCTGCATGAACATCAGCAGCATGGTCTTCAATAGAACTTCTTCTTCTAGACAAATTGACTCATCAATGCAGGAAAAGTACAGGTGCAATTAATAACATTAATGATGACTGAATGATTACCCTGGAATAGTGCACGATGGGTCACTAGTATGACTTCCTTGGACACTTGAATGGAACCAAGTCATTGTTAATGTCATCAGTCCCTCTCTGCTTTACCTGCTATGACAAGTCAAAATGTCTGCTGTGAGTATTGCTCACCTAAAATAACCTGTTGCAGGTACGCCAGGAATAAACTAGTTTAAGGGTAAAAGGTCAAAATCCCCATTAAAGCCAGAGGGGACACAGAATTCATAAAAATAGATTCAATACAACTTTGTAATTTTTAATTATTTCTTTATTGCTAAGGGGTGTCCACTTTTCTAATACCAATGCATTTAAATTGCCCAGCTCAGTAAAATGTCTTGCAATCGGCAATATACAGTATATAAACATAAATCACATTTCTGCTGAAACAGTTTGTATTTCCTACCTTTGTAAAACGAGATAAACTCACATCTATACATGGAAGTGCTGGAAACTGGAAAGGAACTTTTTATGAAAGAGTCCCCTTTTTTCCAAACATCAGACTTCACTTACATGTTGGCAAGATTACAGGATCTTTTACTGGGTTGCTATACAGGGATTAGGAGATGCAACATCACAACCAGCCATTTAAAAGCATGTAATGTATAAGGTGGCTTGGAGTCAGGGACATTATGACTTCCATCTTTCGTAATATGATATATTATTCAGTGGTTTAAATTTCTGGGATTCCACACTGGTCATTTAAAACTGGAAGCGAAGATTTTCACTGCCATTGACTGAGCCATTAAAGAATTACTCCTGTCTTTCCTCTGTAGGCATTTTGCCATTTAGCTGTATAGAGTCACAGGGGGACTGATGGTGTGTGAGTGTGACAGGAAGCAGATGAGATGCGCTCTGACAGCTCAGCTCCACCACTGCTGGACAGCAAATGTCAGGAGCCAGACAGCATGTGTACGGACAAGAGGGGGAGTGATGAGTCTGGGCTATTTTATGGGTTTAAGAGTGTACATACGTCTCTCTGTCTGTCATGTTTGTGGTTTTGACAGACGTGTAAAAGTTTAAGTGTATAAACATCATGTGCATTGGCTTTAGGGTTGCAGGAAACTTCACTGTACTTCATGTACTGTACTGTACACTGCAGGCACTTCAAGTGTGTAACCATCAACACATGGGTCCCCAGTTGCATCACAGTGAACTTTGGCAAGTCTTAGTGGATGTGTCGCCAGAAAAATTCGAAGCTCGTGAACCTCAGGCCATGAGGAGGTCAATGAGGTATGGCTGAGGATAAGCAGATAAACTTTGCTCAGGCATGAAATGCTTTCCAAGGAATGTGAACAGAGACACAGAGAGATGCAGAGAGATTGAGAACGAAAGTGACAGAAAAAAGAGGAGGCGGAAAAAGTGAATGAGTCACCATACAGAACACAAAACATATTCTTCTGTTCTCATGGAGATGAGTCACAGTGGATTCATGTACAATGCTGTTTTTGATGTTTTGCCTTTTGTCATATTGTTGTATGATCTCTGGCATTTGCCCTAAAACAGGTCAAATCTTGCCCTGTAAAAGCCACTTATGGAGAAATGTCACATAATTTGCCAAGATTAATCTAGATTTTGACTGTATCTTTACTTCTTTGCAAAAGGTGATCTTCTGAGCCCAGTAGGCTTGGAGCCTTGGCGGGTAGCAGTACAGCGAGAAACCTCCTTATGGCTTGTGATTTGGGTATTCAGCATCAGTGTGGCCACTGAGTGCTGCTGGAGCTCAATATTCACCTCTGTGACAGGGTTTAGCATCACAGTCGTGTGCTCTCTGGCCATTTCTGGCTTCCTATCAACACTACATCAGTTCATATGGGTAGTAAAAGAAATCCTGCATAATACATCATGCATCCAATTCTCTTTTTGCTGTTTTTGACATTTTAAACCCCAAAACATTATTTCAAAATTGCTTGGGAAACATAATTTCTCCAATGCATTAATATTTTAATATAAAACAATGATAAGTATCCACAGTATATGATTCAGAAATACACATTATGATGCCCATGGGCCTCATACTTTGTTTATATTTTACTTTTTTGCCTTTTTCCTTCCTCTCACTGTTGTGTCATTCCCAAAGGTTTGCTGATGAGTAATGATGTTCAGCTGTGGGGGCACTGCCTGAAGGTGGATCTGTGTCTTTAAAGTAAGCAGTCATATCTGTCAATGCTTCACCATTTCCCTCAGCTGCTTCATGCTGAGTTGAGTGGCTTATCTTTATTCTTTTTGACATTTAGTTGATTACATTCTCATTTGAGCATTGTTGCCTTTTACAAACAAGAAGCTAACACTGATTTTATTTTATGCTCATTTTATAGTACTTACAGAAACAAATACAAAAAATACAGGGTGTGCAGCATTAAGTGTTGTTTAAGTTACCATGCTATTTTCTGGTGAGGCCAAAAATATGACAGTTTAAAGTAAATGTCCAACCTGAATCACAAAAACTGCTTAAAAGTTTTGTCTGGATGTCACTGAAATGACAAATATTCTTGCCTGTGTAACTGTAGAGAAGACACTATCTATATATTATCTAACTATAGGCTCAATTTGGTGAAAAACCTGGATTTACATGCTAAAAATAATCTCCAGTTTGCAGCATTTGGGTTATGTTTAGGTCACCTTTAGGCTACTATGACTCTACTTTGCAGTTTCTTGGGTGTCATTCATCCATTTGGCATGGGTCTGTCTGGAATATTTTCACTGTTGTGCAGAAAAAACATGGGTTTGAACATCTGACAATATACTATGGTAGAGGTTTGGTTATGTATGGCCAACAGTCCCTAGAGGTATTTGTCACTTAATGTAAGCACATATCATGTTTGGGGCATTTGCTGAAATTCCTGCTTTTGTTTTTCATGGAAAGACAGTTGTTTGAATATTTTGCTCAGTATAAGCATCACCTAGTGTCAGTGTGTTGAAATATACTGAATGTCGAATTATAATACAGTATAGATTGTTTTCTGCAGTGCATTTTAAAAGAAACAGAGGCAGGAAATTAAAGGGAAAACAGGGCTACAAGACCAGTAGCTGGAATTGAATTAGAGGAAAAGCTTGACAGAAGAAAAAATAGGAATAACAACAAGACAAATAACAAGAATAAGAGCCAGTTTGAGCCAGCAGGCTTTCTCTGAGAGTAACACTTTGGATCTAGCACAAAATATCAATTTAAACAATGTTTAAAGTTAGTACAGCGAGTTAGTATAGCAATGACACAATGATCCTAGCAAATGGACATTCTTCTCCAGTGATTGATATGAGATCGATATGAGTTTGAGAAGAATGTCCATTTCCTTGAAGTGAAAAATATATATAAATATAATATAAATGGCCCCTATTAAGATGATCTGGCATTCAAGTTGAAACAATTGGAACTTCCCAAATGCTGTACTCTCAGCAAAAAGCAATCCTGGCTCAAATCCACTGCAGTGATTTGGAGCGAAACCTTACAGAGATGCATTTGCTGACAAAGGCATTCCATTTTAAATGGCATCAAACATCTGATGCACTCAGCTGCCTTGAATTCTTGTTGTTATGGGATGTTTGCTATAAGGTACAACACTAATGGATACAAATATTGGAACAAACTGTGAAGCACTCACTAAAAAGCACCTGAAATCAACATTGTGCAGGTGTCATTTCAACTGTATAGGGTAGATTATGAAAGCTGAAGAGTAGTTTCATCGTACTACATTATGAGCTGGTACATTTTGGTGAAAATAATGGTGAGAAGATCCTCTTGTCTCTCAAGATCGTTGATTTATTGCCTCCACAGCGTTACATATAGACACCAGTCATTATCATTGATTAAAAAGAACAAATGATGAATGGAGAATCACATTAGTTCCTGTGGAGTGACTCGATATCAGCTGACTTTCTGATTACCAATCACATTTGAACACTTCCCAATCACACTAAATCAAGATAATGAGACAGACTTGATCTGACAAGCTTTCATTATTATTCCAATTATTTCCTCTGCTGGTTGCTTCAACTGCATTGCTACAGTAGTTAATTGTTCTTTGTTCTTGTTCTCATCACCAAACCTGGTGAAGGCATCTCTCATCTTATGCCTGATGTGTATTCTGTAGCTCTTGGGAGGGTAAGCAACTCACAGTGTATTGGAGAAAAAGCAATTCCACTATAAACTCAATGATTCTTATCTGAAAATTCTCACTCTTTATTATTGTTTTATGAAGCGAACAACTCTTGAGTTATGTGTAACATACAGTATTTTACTGTGTTAAGATGTTTTCACTTATATTCAGTGTTAATAAACCCAATTGTGCACAACTGATTCTGTATCATCTGCATTCTGGATAAAGTACTTTTGGTTGGTTATTCACTTGTTGAGTTCCTCAGTATGTGTGTGACAATAAGTGACGTGCAGCACTGTGTCTGTAAGGGTTTGTTTTTGTGAAGAGGACAGTCCCACTGTGCTGCCAGTGGGTGGTGGATGGACTCGAAATGAGGGGGCCGACAGTGATGACGTGCCATTGCGAAAACCGTGAAAGCTAAATATATAAAACAAACAATCCCTCATTAAGATGACAGAACAGCAGAGAGAAGTAGAAGCATCCTAAACTCTGAGAAAAATGTGGGTAGATTTTGTGATTAAGGAGGGTACAATACTACATAAATAAATGTTAAAAGAAAAAGTACCTACACATATCTAGCCACCACTGCATCCTTGGTTATGGCATTTTAAGTAAAGCTATGGCACATACTTCCCGACTTCTTTTGACTTTTAAACTTACTTGCACATTCTCATTCAGGTGTCAGCGAGACATCTGTTTGTCATGCACTTCCTGCCTGCCCTTCATCTGACTCATCATTGCGAATGCAGTTGGCACAGCAGTCCGTCAGTGCCGGCGAACAGGTAAGAGGCAGCCCTCTGAGCATCTCTCTTTAATGTTGGAGCTGTGGTGTCGAAACAAAAATAATTACAAGTTAATGAAGCTACAGTACTCATCTGTATAGCTAAATAATCTCCCTTTCTGTTTCTCTGACTCTCACATAATATAACACTATGTCCCACAAAACTACCAGAAGGTCAATCTCACTGCTCACATACCAGTATATTATATAAACTGATTTTTCCTGTGAATGACATGGCATCGGAGTGATTTTAAGTCTCTTCATTCTGAAGTACGCCTACAGGGTCAGCAGGCGTTCTCACTGCTAGAGGCAGAAGACTTGTTGTTCAAACCCACATACGAAACTGGGTCATGCTGTTTTTGGTAGCAGGATCTAATAGTGTCTTTTTGGGCCACATTCACAATATTTAAGGGTGAATGTTCAAATTAAAAAAGTTTTATCTATGAGAAAGCAGACTGTTCTGTGAAAAGTTCCCACTGTTGAACAGAAGTCTTTGATTTCATAATAAGTAATAAATGTATAGCACAAGCGCTTTGATGTCATGTCTGTCCTCTTATTTCAGAGGATGTGTTCATCTTTGAAGCAATAATTTATATCATTTTAACTAAAGACAGTGGTGGTGCATTTGTGTTTGTCTTGAGTGCGTCCTCTTTTTGAAGTAGACAAGGTTTTGATTATAGTGGAGTAAAAAATTCAGATGAGTAAAATTCACTCAAACAAGCTTCTAGTCTATCTTTTAAATTACCAAAACAGGAGCAAAAAGTTGTGTTTTAATTGGGTTTGGAAGATGTAGATGGAGTTCTGGGCAGTGTTGAATGAATGTATGGGAAGCAGTAGTTTGGTCAGAAGTAGCAGCAACCTTCATGCAGTCAAAGATATAGAGATGCAGTAAAGGTCCCAACAGTTCATGTGGGGAAAAAAATCTACTCTATAGGTGTTTCTCTGACAGAAAGTAGAAAACAAAATAACATCACAGGTTTTAATGAATAGAGATAGAATAGGCTACTTTATTAATCTGAGTGGAAAATTCATCATAAAACAAACAACATAAAGACACTCAGAGAGGTGAATAAAAGACCAACAAGTTTAGGAGTCTAACCCATACATAAAAATGGACATAGCGAGGTGTGACATCACTCATTGGTTTTCATTGGAGCTGGTTTGAAGCCCAGAGTTGCTGCTTATGGTTGGTGCCATCTTTTCCGTTTGGGGCCAGGACCTTCTAAATAAGAAGTGTGCAGTGATCCCTTTCACGCTCTGGAAACACGCCCCACTACCTCAGACCAAAGCTAATGCTAGCTTACTAGGAATCTGGTCTTTAAACTTGGGATAACATTACCTACTTTACTAAATTGTGCTAACACGGCAGGTATCGTAATTAAGTAACATTACAGAAATATACAGCATATATACACTTAAAAATACTTCGGCATCGGCTTCAGTCTCAAGCCATAGTGTTTGCCGCTTGGTCTAGCCACACTAGAGGCTCTGGCACTGGTAAATCGTAACATCAACATGCTAACATGCTCACAATGGTAAAACATGCTAATGTTTAGCAGATTTAATGTTCACCATGTTCACCATCTTGGTTCCTATGTTAACATGCTAACATTTGCTAATTAGCACTAAACACAAACTGCAGCTGAAGTTGATGTATGAGAATGTCATTATTTTTGCAGGTGTTTGGTTATAAACCAAGGTATAAACAGATTAAAATTTTGACCTGATGATGTTACTAGATGAAAAGTTAAGAGATCACCAAATATATTACAATTCATGCTTTGGGCGCAATGGAGTTCTGTAGAAGATGTCATGGCAATCCATCCAGTAGTTGTTGAGATATTTTAGCCTGGACTGATATACCAAGAATACTACCCCTAGAGCTGCTAGTGTGGCTAAAAACATAAACAACTTAAATATAGAAAACCTAGTGCTATAATCTAACTCTAAATATAATTAATAGTGCCTGGTAATATGCTTCATATAGTTAGTGCACATCATGTGCAACACTATAGGCAATGATTTATTGTAATTATTGATATATAATATATTCAAAATAACTATACAATCTATTGTATTTTATACTGTTACATACAATGTAATATACAGAAATATACAGGTAAATAGTATATAGGTGTATATATAAGTAGATACAGTTATGATATAATGCAGGAATGTGAGGTATGATAATACTAAAGATATCATGGTTGAGCAATAAGGCTTGCCTGATTTCCCGGGGCAAGCAAAATGCCCTGTCAGGCTAGTAAATCTAGAAACTCACTTGTTGCATATAAGTGTGGTAAAAATGTGGTAAAAATTGTAAAAAAAAAATAAAAAAAATCAATCATCATATAATAAATGATGTTATCGTTCTCTGGCACACATCATAGCCCCCTCCCCTTGCATGCATCAGAGAATATTGGCGTGCGCTGTTGGCCAATCAAGAATTGAGAGGGCTAGCAGTGTGATGTGTGAAACAAACATCCCTCAGGATTATGTGAGCACTGTCAAATAGAGGAATCGGTGGAGCATATAATTTTTTACTGCCATAAATACTCTTGAGAACAAAAAACATTAAAGAGGGAAATCAGGAGGCCTGGAGTTGAAGAAATGAGTTTAAAAAATGTATTTGCCATCGGGTTAGGGAGTCTGTTCCATTATTTGAAAGAAACTGGGCTTATCAAAAGAATTCAATGTTCAGTGAAATATAGGGGATTTCAATACACAAGAATGTTTGTTGCTTTGCATCTATGACACTCTGTGTCCTTGTTCTGTTTCATTTACTTAAATAAAGATTAAACATGACAATTAACTTTAATCTTTGTTGTTATTTGATAACCACTAATAAATAAAAAAACATTAACACTAAACCCCAGATATTGGTTGAGCTTATTAATAAACAAAAATTCACAATTGAGGATATGGTTTTAAAAGTGCAAGTAGGCAGTTAACATTATTGAATGAAGAGACACATACATGGTTCAATAAATCTTCACAAAACTGTTATGATCATCTACATTCTGTATGTCTGAATGGTGTAAATGTTTCATGTCTTTTATTCACCACTGACCAAGCAGAGAACATGACTGCAAAACTTCGCCTTGCAGGAGAAAACAGTCAAGCTACATTAGCAGAAACTGTGGCTGGTAGCTTACAGACGTCCACATTGAGAAATAGTGAATTCATTCACTGTTGCGTGTTTCACTGAAATATACAACTTGGGATATTGCATGATAAAAAACAGCCCTTGTATTAGAGTTAACATAGCATGTGAATAAAGCAGATTAGAACAATGTCCTGAGGATGGACACGAGAAATCATCTCACCAGGGGTAATAGCAACAAGCTTTGTAATCTTAGACTTACTGAGCTGAACTGTGAATATGAACATCTCTAAAGTTTAAACAGACTCTTGTTTTTGATTATCAGCTTGAAAATGTAATAGTAATAGAGTTGTCCCTGTCCACAGTTGTCCCTGTCCTCGTCACTGCTGTATGGAAGCCCATAGGGGACTTTAATAAAATCATAATGTAAACTGAAAATGTAATTCAACAATAGCATTATAATTTTCCACTTATGTACATGTTATTTGAGTAAAAATTAAAAGGAAAATGCAATAATCCAATTTGCATTTTCATTTTTACACTCTCCTATGGCTGTTCTATGACCATATTAAAATGAAAATGGAAAAGATGTTTGACATTTCATTTTAAAAGTTGTAGCCCGCTGTACAGTGGACAATATTCAAATGTTAATACACATTTGAAAATTAAAATACAATATAAACAATGTAACATGATTTTCCATTTATGCAAGCAATATTTAAGTCACAATTAAAATTAAAAGGCAATTTTCTAACAAATTGAAAATGAAAATGGCATTTGACATTTTATACAGTCATAGAACGCCCATACCAGTATGTGAAAATTTTCAAGTTTACATTATCATTTTAATTAAGTCCCCTATGGGCTTCCATACTGCTGTTTTGAAGGTTGGATGGCATGCCTATTCTCTTTAAGGATTTTTCCATCTCTCACCTCAGAGAGAAGCAGATGGAAGCATTCAGCGGGTGGTCCTGAATTACAGTAATTAAAAAAACACAGACAGCCCTGCAAAGCCAGCCCAAAATTAGAACAGGGCAGTGCCCAGACAGAGAGAGAGTCAGATAGAGAGAGATCAGATGTTAAACACCCGTTATCAATTATTTTCAGTCTCTTTTCTTTCTTTTTCTCTCTGGGGTCAGGCAGGGGTTAGCCTCATTGAAAAGGTGTTTAATTTTTTTCCTCTTCAAACAGTGGAAATTTGGCTGCTGCTGATAAGATTCTCTGTGGCATTAACCAAGCTCATCTGAGGCCTTCACACCATTTTTGGTGACCAATAATTGAGATGGATGGTGACTGGAGGACCTGATAGAGAGTCTGGACATCTTGTACACATCGTCCTCAACAAGATCTGCCTCAGTATGCACATATCACACACACCTGCAACAAACAAGGACAATGGCGCCTTAGTGATGTCAGCGCCATTAATTAACTCTGTTTGTTGTTTTCTTTTTGCAAATATTCTCTTGTGAGGGTTCACATTTACCGGTGCTGTATGAAATTTAACTTTATTTATTCCCTGTATTTATCATGCTTATTATTCCTCTCACACTACACACTCATATAAAGGAACACAAACACCGCACACACTCACACATGCTCAGATCAGCTTGAGTCTTGTCCAGACAAGGTCACTGTCGTTGACGCAGGAATGTCTGAAGAGTCGGTGTTAGATGTCCTTAAAGGAGTGCAAACCACAAGGCCACAATAACAGCTCAATCAGAGCTGCCTGCCACCCGGTCCTCTTTGTCAAAGCAACATTAAAGTTGTATTGAGTTGTTTAGGGAGGGTGAGCTCATGTGCCAGCCAGGCCCAGCTGATTGCTACATGAAGTAGGTGCACAAAGCTCTTGGTTCACTCATTTGCTGTTTCTCAGTGATATGGATACTGCTTGGACTTTCAAGATTCTAATTTTGGAGAGGAATTATGTATTCATGACTCTAAACATAGCTTTCATCGAGCAGCTTTGATATAACATTGGGTTGTTTTTTTAGATTTAAAAACCCCATAATCATCAAGGGTATTTGTGCGGCAAACTAGTTGAAAAAGGAAAACCCTGTGTATCTTATCTTATAAGAGCTCCAAACAAACCAGTCTGTACTGTATACTCAGGGATAAAAGCGAGCTCCACAGCAGGGGGATTCGTAAATCCACTGAAACAGTACAAGGTATTGGCAAATCATTGTGTCGAAAAGGAGTTGCTGCTCGGGGCTGTAGGGAGACAGAAAAAAAAATAATAGGCAGGCATGACGGCAGATAAACATTTGTTGCACTTCAAAGCCTAGAAGAGAGAAGGACATCAGAGGAGTCGATTCTTTCAGGCAGTGTGGAGAAATACGCAGGGATCAACTAGATTAAAGGAGGCTCCAAAGTGAGCCATTGATTGTTTCATTTTGCTGGATTACTATCATCTGCAGTGATGGAGGCTAATCTCTAATTTGTCTAATAACAAATCAACAACAAAGTGTTAAAGCAGTGTTCAGCTAAATGAAGCTCATGTACGTACCCTCAGTCTTTCTTTCTAAACACAGAACGCTTTCAGACTGAGCAGGGACAGAGAGGGAAAAAAAAGAAAGAGGAAAGAAAATATATTAGAATTGCACCATGTAGAGACAGATTTCTTTTTTGCTAGCATATGGGTGCACAATTGGGTCAGGAGATAAGCAAGCCCCTGTGGACCGTGGACAGATGCAATCCATCTCTGGCTGTGTTGATGTCCTCCCCCATCTTGTCTCTCTCACTGGCATGCAGCGATCAGACTATGACCTGTGGAGAAACAGCCATGCCTTTAGGATGCAGATGAGCGGAGAGGAGGATGCGTTCCTGACATCTGTTATCATTAGCTATCGTTAGGAGCCTGGCGAATATTGTTTTCATGAGAGGATGAGGCAGGGGTGAAAGAAAGCACTTGCTGGTTCAGTGAGGTGCATTGGAAAACCATTATTTTTTAGTGTTAAAGGTCATATGCTTCATTTCCACTGCTGATCATTTCCACTACTGATCTATAATTTTAGTTGCATATTAATGCATTAGCCTGTCATTATTTCTAATAGACTTTTGTGGTTTAATCAATAAAGCACAGATAATCAATATAGACGACCTTGTGAAGCAATAGAAGCATGAGTGCGTTTACATGCTTGTGGGTGTATGCATCTGCGCTTTTGTGTGCGCGTGTTAATGTGTGAATGTATCACATAAAAAATATGACTACGCTGTAAACTTTGTGCAGGTCAGCGATTCAACTGTAATGATGAGCCAGGTGTCTGTCCTTTGGCCAGCTGCCTGGAAATGGCATTAGATTAGACTGTCAGGCAGGGTGGAAGGTGGAGGGGTGTGAGTGGGGAAATACTGTGCTATGTTGAACAGACGTGGCAGGATTTTCATGAAACGCATCAGTCATGTCATTGGCATATGGCTCTGACCTAGTAGCAAAATCATTTCAGGATGAGAGCTGCATTATGACAAATGTCAATATGAAATATAGGAGGGAGCGTCATTTATCTATTATCCACTAACCAGCTTCTAAAGGGCTCTAAAGGGCAAAAGTGCAGTTCTTTATTCTACATGTATGTGTGCCAACATAGAAACCATTACAACACATTGGACTATGGCATCTTAAAGGATAGTTTCAAAATTTTTCAGGTGTGTCTTAGAACAATGTTCAGGAGCCCAAATGAACATTGAAAGAGTTTTTTTCTCGCTGTAATCATTCCTCCTGCTCATACTGATCATTTGAATATCCTTTACCAAAATGCTTACAATATAAGTGATGATGGGCAAAAAAAGTAAGTATTTTAAAATGTATTTAAAAGTTTATAAAGCTAATATGAAACTTCAGCTGTTCAAATCAGTACACATTAGTGCCAAAGTCCCTCTTTTTGTTACTATACTTCCACCGCCAGAGAAACACTGTCGGGGGAAACACAAAGAGGGAATTTTATACTAAAAAACACTAACTTTGGAAGATATCCACTTGATTTGATGAACTCAGACAGCTGAAGCATCATATTATCTTCAGATGAAATTTTATATACATTTTCCCACAGAACGAGGACTGTGGATTTTGTTCCCCATCACTTACATTGAAAGCACATTTAGAAGGGATCTTTTTAATGGTCAGTGTGAACAGGAAGAACGATTACAAGCAAGCAAAACCTCTTTTGTTGCAAATTGTTTTAGCTGAATAGTTTAAGAAGTAAAAATATCCAATATTTTACAAGAAAACTGCAACGATTAGAGAAAATGTTTTTAAAAAAGAAACATGTATGAATTTTTTCCCCCTAATTTCCTATCCCGTTCATCATCAGCCCATCACATTTATCTTCCAGTTTCTTGGGGGATCCTGACCATCTAGTTAGCAGACTACTTTATAGACTATACTAATAATATAACAGCATTATAATATTTGTATATATTATTACGATAGCGTTACTAGAGGAGATGTGATAATCCTTTGACCTTGTGAATATGAGCTAGTGACATAAATTAGATGAGGGAATATACCTCTATTCTACACTTTAATAATATATCTGCTTATATCGGCAGCAACTGGACTTATTAGTGAATCTGTGTGGTGATTTGATGTGAGCTCATGAGACAGATCAGCACCCATAATCCGGATTAAAACATATAAGGTCTTTACACCCATCCAGGACAGCCACCTAATGCTTAGCAAATAATTCCCCAATCAGCACAATAACATGCACGCTATATAGTCACACACATACACACATACAGATAAAGGTCCCAGAGAAAAACATCTGTCACTTCAGTAGTCTGCTTATCTGGCCCTGCCATGTCAGTGCTCTCCCATGTGGGCACAAAGGCAGCAGAGGTGTTTTATGTTCTGCAGATGAGTTTGCTGCTAGCCACATTGCCTTAGCCTCAACGCTTTTCAAACACTGAGAGAGCCGGGAGCGGTGATAACCACGTTCTTCTTCTGCCTTTCTGTAAAACACAGACAAAAGACATGCCATTGGAGGTAATTAATGGTTTGTGTGATACACTCACACAACCACACACAAACAAGATTTGGCTTGATTGGTCTGACCACCTCCACACAGAGACACTCCCTCCCACACTTTCCCCTCCCGCCCCCACACCTTCCAAAACGAACCCCTTGAAGCCACCCAGCCACCTCCTTTCCCTCCTCCCCCCCCTCCTCTCTCCCTCTCACACTCTGTGGTCTGAGCTGCATGCTCACTGTCCCGAAACATGATGAACCGTTCACCCCTATGGGAATTTCTCCTCCCAGCTAGCTAGCGTCAGCTACATCTGTGTCTGTCAGCCAGAGTAGATGCAACGGCAGCAGCAGTGGCAGTAGCAGTGACTTGGCTCAGGCGTCAGGCAGCCTCTCAGTGACATTCTGCTTCAACTTGACTGAGAGGCAGCACAGTTCAGCCGTCTCAGCTCAGACTGGGAGGAAAAGTTCTCTCCTGTCTTCTTTCTTTGGCTCATGAGCTGATTCTTCTCATTTATAAATGACTGAAGAAGGATGCCGTGCAACTTGAGGATACTTTTCTCATCTGGACACACCATTGCTGTTTTAGATGGCTGAGGGTAACGTGATGCTGTACTCTGCGCCTCTTGAGCAGGGATGACCGAAGCCTCCTGGTGTCCACCCTCCTCCTGTTCTTCGTCCTCTTTCTCCTCTGCCTTCTCCTTCGCCTCTGTGCTCACACTTTTTCCTCCGTACCCCTCTGGCATGCAAGGGTCAAGTCAGCAGGATTTCTCATCCACCTCAATCCTCTCTCCAACTGTGTTATGATCCTGTTCCTCAGTGCCACACTTGACCTGAAGGCTTCCCAGGCAAAACAAAGGGATTAACTATGAACTTTGCTCTCACCAGGAGACACAGTCTGCCCTTAAACAGAAGACTGTGAGATCTGATGAAAGTGAGCTGTGAGTATGTATGTCTTTTTTTTTTTTAAAACATCGGTGGCTCGTTTCACAGTCTCTAGAGAATCATAAGTCATTGAATATGCACTTTCAGTATTTATGTACAAAGGCATGACCTGAATTTGAGGGGAAATAGCATCATGTGTGCACAAGTGCATGTCTGAGAGGTCTCAGCATGTATTTTTAATGTTGCCTTTTACCTTAATGAAAGCAACAGAGGCTGTGCTCCCGGAAAGATGCGTGTGCATCTGTTCTTTTTGGAAGACTTGCTGTATAGAAAAGTGCCATCCATCAGTTGCACATGTAACAGTTTGGTCACATATCAGGTACATTTTAAAGCTCATTTATTATTGCTGAATAACTTGAAGAAATGTGCATTTCCTTTGGCTGTAAGTCAGTAAACCACTTGCCTCTTCAAATGCTCGCATATCTATTTTTGACTCTGTTCTATGCCTCACGTAAGTCTTAATCTCAGATTCACATCTGCCTTGATTACATTCATCCATCTTCCACATTTTTCTGCGACCACTCCTTACCTGTCACTAGTAGACACAATTTTATTCTACAATCATATTTTCTCCACAGCCTGTCTCCCTTCTACTCTTTCTATCTCCTTTTAGAATTGTATTTAAAATGTGTGATAATAGCAATAGATAATAGCATTCTTGTTTCTACTGCACTGTGCTAAAATTCACCAACATACACACACACACACACACACACACACCAAAACTATATTTTTCTTCAAAGGCTGAAGTGGAAGGCTCTCACCCCCCCCCCCCCCCCCCCCCCCCCCCCCCTTCGATTAAGTGGAAATGACAAAACAGGGAAGGATTAAGCACCGAAGCGTGATTTTAACGAGTCCATCCAGTCCCCACAGATCTTTTGTGGTGTTGCAACAAACGCATAAAGGTGCAGATGCACTTAAAAATCCTGGAAGTTGTTGCCACAGAACAGTAATGGTTTGGTGGGTTTGGAAAAAGTCGTGACTAGATTGTAGACCAATTTACCACAAGACCCTTTTGTACAGCAACATTAAATTGCATTCTTTCATGAGACCTGGGCTCATTTTCTTCTAATTTCATACATACGGTCAGGGAAGGCAGATGTTGAGCATTGGGGAGGAAAAGAGAATAACTTGAATACACAGATATGTGCATTCTTTTGTGTTCCCTCAACCATGCATGTATGCTTAACTTATACCATTTGTTGAAAATTAATATTCGAACAGTAATGAGGCTATTCAAAGTAATATCTCTGTTTTTGTACACAAATGTAACAGGATAGAAAATAATGGGCTTGTTATGTGCTGGGATCAGACAACCTAGAGGCACAAACACAGACAGACACAGGCTGGTATTTAGAAACCTCTTCACACGAGAACACAAATGAGCCAAACCAGATCATTATCTGAAAATGGGGCATTAATGAAATGTTCTTATAAAGTGGAGCTCCTAGAGGCATTAAATATTATCATTTTATTCCCTTTAGCAGTTGCCAAAACCATTGTGGTGTCCATTAGGAGATCATAACATACCTCTAATTCTCATATTCATAATTTCTCATCAAAGCAGAGATGGAATTTAAGTTTGTTCTGTTTTAAATCAAAGTGAAGAAAACGTCAGGCAGTGAATAAACAAAAAAAGGAGACATAAGACAGTGTTTCCCCTAGGTTGAGTGGTTTCACATTTCTCTATTTCTCTGTTCGTCAGGTAAGGCTAGCCCATTGTTGCTAATTTCGGGGCTAACCCCCTTCACTTTTCCAGCAGTTGGGGAAATAACAGATGTGACTTTTCTTGGTCTTGACAAGCTGCAGCATTTATTAACTGACACACTGTAGTCTGTACTGTACATTTACTATCAGATTGACAACTTTCTGCTAACCTTTACCTCTTCTCCGCTTGCATTCACCATTCACCGTCACTTTTCTGACGCTCGCACTCTTGCTTAACCGCTCACTTGCTTACGCACTGCCCTATTCCTTAAAAGGAGTTACGCTACCTCGAGTTTCCCAGGCAATGACACAGACGTTGACTCACGTTTCGGAACAGCGCTGCTCAGAGGCTCCCAAACGATGATTTCCGAATGAATGGATATTTGGCCTTATTTTTGGCATTTAAAAAAATATTTTTCGGCCTGGCGGGGGTTCTCGTTGGCCTGGTGGCCTGTCAGGCCTGTACTATTATAGGGGAAACACTGTAAAAGAATACACATTCTTAAGTTGTTATATCTATACTTAACTCTGTCCTAATACATTCCTTCTTGATTGATATGATTGTATTCCAACCTTGGCTACCAACATAGACATACTGATGAATATTTCATATTGCATGTTTTGAAACTGCTCTAAAACGTCTCCTACATAGGAACATTTTTAATCTGCTTTCTTTCATCTGCACTGACCAATAGGCTATGCAGAATGATTCAAGCATTTCTTAGGTGCTCTTCCTGAAGACCACATACTGTGTGCAGAAATCTTAACCATGGGTCAGTGGGCTGACTACAGGATGCACAAACCATTGTGCCAAAGACCTCTGGGCTGATTGCGCATCATACACACTCCCCACGCAGACACACATGGTGTCCTTTGCCTCCTTTGCTTTGACTCGCCTTTCTTTTTCTCTCTCCTTCTTCTTCTGTTGGTCTCTCATCTTCTGTCCTTTCTTTCACAAATGCCACATACACGCTTTGCGCTCTCTTGTTTCTGCTGTGCAGCACAGTTGTGCTGCAACCAAAGGTTATGTATGACTGGGAGGGCGAGTGGGGGCCAGTGCATGGAGCTACAGCACAGAGCACTGATGGCCAGGTGCCAGAGGACCTGCAGGAATCCACCCCTCAACATGTCCGTCTCTGCACTCAGTACAGAGGTTCAGGACGGATTTGAGCTACCTAGTCTGTCCTCTCTTACACATTGGGCACTGTTAATCACTGGATCAATGGCCATTAATTATGCATTCAGAGCTAACATATTTCAGGAGGCAGTCTGATACGCTAAGGATGTATATGTGATTTGGTTTTCTTGGCAGAGTTAGAGCAAGACTTCTTTGCACCACTGTTTGGCACTGATTCATGTTAATGACCTCTGGGTATAATCTCATACACTGAATCACCAAGTCACAAATACAGGAATTATTCTACCAAAAGATCTGCAGCAGTGTCTTTGTTTTTCAAGCCTTCCCTTTTTTTCCTGACCAGACAGTCATGAAGCTCTTCCTCCCTGTGCGTCACATTTGATACCAAACTGCATCCATAAAAAGTCCAAAAAACAGGCCACAACAGACTATATTCACTATTTATAGTATCCATATTTACCCCACACTCTGAGTTCTGAGTGTACCATTAAAGGACTTCCTGCTTCGATTTAGAAGCTATTAGCGGGCTTGACTTGTTCTACCTCTTGGGGTCAAGAGGTAGAACAAGACTATTCTTTATGTGTGTGTGTGTGTGTGTGTGTGTGTGTGTGTGTGTGTGTTTGTGTAGGCTTAGCATCACAACAGTCATTGGTCAGTCAGGAATATGAATATCCTTGTTTCCTGAATGTAGTACCTGTCATTAATTTATTCTTTCTGTGGCATCATAATCAGTGATGGCTCAGCCTGTCCACTTTTTGTAAAGACTTTATCATATGACCTGATGTATTGGCTACATTTTTCTACACTAGCTTCAAGGAAAGTGTGTCTGCAGCGTAAAATAAGTCATAGAAGACAACAAAATAGAAGGGAATACACTAGAAAATAGTATAAAGGCTTTGACGTAGCAAGAACATTCTTGCTCTCTGATACTTAGAGTCTACAGCCATTCTGTGAAGCTGACACTGTGGTGCTTTGAACTAAATGCTAACATCAGCGTGCTAACCTACTCACAATGACAATGCTAACACCCTGATGTTTAGCAGGTATAATGTTGTACCATTTTCACCATCTTATGTTAGCATGCTAACATTTGCTAATTACTGTAACACTAAACGCATTGCACAATACAGCTGAGCAGATGGAAATGTAATTTGGTCATAAACCAAAATATCGCACACATTAGAATATTGACCTGATGATAGCACAGGATGAAAAGTTAGGGGATAACCAAAGTCATTACATTTCATCCTAAGGGGGGCATGGATTTGTGGTGATCCATTCCAATAGTTTTTGAGACATTTCACTAAAAAACACAAATGTCATAATGCTGGTGGTGTTAAAAAAAATCGGGGAAATCTTAAGGTGCTATTTTACCTCATTACAAGAATTCTGCAGACTGATTCATGGCACCATCTACAATAAACAGTCTAATGATGTGGGGATTTGAGTGATGTGATATGAAATGCCATTCTATAATAAGATGAGGGACAATCCAAGCTGCTCCTGCAGGAGGACCCCCACAGTGACTGGAATGTTATTTGTGTGGGCCTCAGGTTGCCGCTGGCACTCCTGCTTATCTGGCACTGTCGAAAGAATGCCAATGCACAAGGAAGTTATTTCTCAAGTACGGGGTAGTGATTGCGTCCAAAGCATTGCATTGTAGCCAAGAACTGTGATACATTTCCCAAACGAGGTGCTCTCCAGGTGAGAGGGCAGTTAAGAGAGACCGTGTGAAAGAAAGAGGCAGAATCCACCAATTTTCTTTTGGGTGTAGAAATGTGTTTTGAGGAAGTGGGAAACATGCACATGTGTGGCAGCACGTCCACACCCATTTGCCAGCTCTGGCTGATGGCCTTAAGCTTCAATTGCTGCTACCCACATGGAGGATTTTCTCTGTGGAGGTGATCTGCCCCTGAATTCACTGTTGCTCCGAAGTGATAGCATCAGAGAGTCTGTGCCTCCCTGATGGTGGATTTATGCCACTGCTGTCATACCAGCAATTTTCAATAGTAAGTAATAATACTGGAGAATTGGAAAAATAGAATTTTAGAGCTTGGAAGGTCATACGCAGGACGGAGATTATGGGTTGTCATGGTACTCAAAGCAGAGCAAGTGGCATGGCTGACAATACATGCCATATAGTGCCCTGCTGGCTGAGGTATTTTCTGAGTGTCCTCTCTGAAACCTGGAAGAAGGGAGTGAGAACATATTATCTCAACTGGAAAAGTATGACACAGAGATTAGCCTTATGCCCAAATATTGTATAGCCTGAGTGGGTAAAAGGCTGCTTTACTCTCAGTTTTGATTGAACTCTGGCATATGGGTAGATAGAACACTGAACATAATTGTTTGCATATGCCAACCTTCAAGGCAAGAGCAAAACCAAATGGCACTACAATGCATTTGATGATCATGAAAAGCAAGTCATAGACTTTTCCATTTAGAACACACAAAACCAGGATGGCATGGGTAGACCCTCACCCACTATTGATTGTAGCGCTAAATACCTACTTGTAACCTGTGGGTTAGTGGACCTAGTGTACTGTGAGCCTCCATATGCAGAGGGCCTGTGCTGCCCTCCACTGGTGCAGGGGGTGTTTACGTGTGAATCTAAGTTTATTATTACAGGAGACTCTATCCACAGCAATAAACATGGATGTGATTTAATTGTTCATAGCAAAACTGTGGTGCTTGAGCACTGAGCGATAATAATAGAAAAAGGAACTTTGAATCAGGATCTGCTTATATTCTAGGGGGCTTTCTTATGCAGGATCTTCCTGTCATAAAGGTGTCATACTATCACACTGATGGGGTTTACATGAAATTCTGTGATTGTGCATTGGAAAACACAAAAAGTTAGAACTCCAGAATACGATAGTGTTTGAATGGCTCCATAGAGTAACGTGCTTCAGAGAAGGGAGTATATTGCAGAATTAGGGAACTGCAGATGCTCTCCACACAGCAAATGTTTGCTTATTTGATTATTTCAGTGTCATCCCTCTTAAAAATGAATCATACACTGCAGAAATAGGAATTTGACTCATGGCTGGCAAATTAGCTGGCAGTGAGTTTGAAATGTAGGCAGATATTTGTAAGTTTCATCAACCTCAAAGCTGGACACAGATTGCAGCTGTCATTCTTTATACTTTCTACAAATTTCATGGCTGAATTTACAGTTTGGCTCCATGAGAGTGCACCAGAGTTGGTTTCCACTAACACTGTACAGGGCTTATATCCAGACGTCATCTTGGTTTCTTCTAACGGTATTTCTGCATACAATTTGTGAATTATCTTGTCACATTTGATTTATACTGATAAAGAGAACAGACATTTTGCTAGTCTGTCATTACTATTTCATTTTATTAGCACTTGTGATTGCTATTATATAGCCGGTTTGTGATCAAGAGGCTGAAATGTTCACACAGGTTATGCTTGGCTAAGGAGAATATATTTCAATAATTGGTTGGATGCATATTATATTATATAGTGACCATAATAACCTGTCATGGATTCTCATTTGATTTATCTATCCTCCAGGTAATTCTTTTCCTGCCAACAATCCAAAAACATGCAGGTCAGATGACCTGGAAATTGCTAGGTGTAGATAGTGTGGGCTGGTATAAACTGTATAAGTGTAAATGTGACTGTGAATACATTTTTCTGTCTGTTAACTCTGCCAAAACTTTTAACTCTATTTTCAAGCTTATGTATGGACCCTATAAGTGTGTACAGAAAATGGATGTATCAGTCCTCTCAGTGTTCCTAAACAGATAGATTAATCAAAGCACATACATTTCAAATAATGCTGCATTAACACACTTGTGACATTTTTAATAGTTGGATTTAGAATAAAGGCCATTTGATACATTTAATACTGCAACAATGTCGTTAAAACAAAAGACAAGGTGTCAAGTACTTATCAACAATCACAGTTTACACACATATTTTTTAAGACAAGAACACCAAATGCTTTAAAGCTGCTAAGCAAATATAACATGCTGTTGGGGCTGTGTAAACCCATGTACAGTAGGTAGAAGCGGATAGTTCAAACAAGGACCAAAATAACAGTCAACACCATTTTTTGACATATTTTCAAGATTGTCTTACTGAACTATACAATGAGTTTATGCACTATTACTGTGACTGGACAGACATAGAGCAAGGAATAAAATTATGCAATGACCTGAATTTTTGAAATGTGCCACAGATGTTTGCAAAGATTGCCTAAAATGCTCCATATGGGTATACTCACACAAGCTTGATATAATTGTGTGAACTGCGTGAGGACATTTGCTTTTTTTTCCATTGATGCAACTGACAACTTTCTATGTTTTTCACTAAAGTGAACTGAGTGCTGTTGTCTGTGAGGGTTAAATGACACATTGATGTTTTACATTCCTAGGTAACTTGAAAATTTTATGTAAATTATTAATCATATTAAGCTTGTATATTATCACTCAACATGAGTGTCAAGCAAAGTGTGAATTTTTGATGCTGAACATTTTGAAATGGCGCCATCTCGTGGCTGATCAATGGAACTTTTTTGCAGAGATAAATAATTTGACCTTTTCTTTCTTTTCTTTCCAGGAGATTTTCCTGAAAATGAAAAATACAAACATTCTTGTCATGGTGGGATGCCAGTAAACTCAAGACCATGGAAGGAGAAATCACACTAAACTCCACTGTAAATACCAGTACAATGGACATAAATCTGGTCACCCACAGTCTCTGGGAGGTCATCACCATTGCGACTGTGTCAGCTATAGTCAGCCTCATCACCATTGTGGGGAATGTTCTGGTAATGCTCTCCTTCAAAGTAAACAGCCAATTGAAGACAGTGAACAATTACTACCTGCTGAGTCTGGCAGCTGCAGACCTCATCATTGGTGTTTTCTCCATGAATCTGTATACCTCTTATATACTGATGGGCTACTGGGCCTTAGGAAACCTTGCCTGTGATCTTTGGTTGGCGGTGGACTATGTAGCTAGTAATGCCTCCGTCATGAACCTGTTGGTGATCAGTTTTGACAGATATTTCTCCATCACCAGGCCTCTGACCTACAGGGCCAAACGAACTCCCAAACGAGCTGGGATCATGATAGGTTTGGCATGGCTGGTGTCTCTTATTCTGTGGGCACCACCTATCCTCTGCTGGCAATACTTTATAGGAAAAAGAACTGTTCCTGAGAGACAATGCCAGATTCAGTTTTTCTCTGAACCTGTGATAACCTTTGGGACTGCGATCGCAGCCTTTTATATCCCTGTGTCAGTCATGACAATCTTATATTGTCGAATCTACAAGGAGACAGAAAAGAGGACCAAAGATTTGGCGGAGCTTCAAGGGATTAACTATGCCACGGACACAGGGGTCATCCAGCCTCAGAAGACCATTATCAGATCCTGTTTTAACTGTAAACTAAGGTCAACTTCACATGACAGGAATCAAGCCTCTTGGTCATCCTCAAGCAGGAGCAATGCTGTCAAGTCAGCAGCCACCACCAATGATGAGTGGTCCAAAGCTGGTCAGCTGACCACCTTCAACAGTTACGCCTCCTCAGAGGACGAGGACAAGCCCGTGTCTCCGGGGGCCTTCCAGCCCTCCTTCAGGAATCAGGTTTGTGAGACCAGCAAGAGTGGAGTAGGAAGCGAGAGTGAGCAACTCAGCAGCTACGAAGATGACAGTTTCTTTCAGACACCACCCAAAAGCAATTCTCAGAAGAGCAGTAAGTGTGTGTCCTACAAGTTCAAGCCTGTGGCCAAAGACGCTCATGTGGAGCACCAGGGCAAAAACGGAGACACCAAAATGGCGTCCTCGACATTCTCCTCGGCCGAGTCCATGAGTGTCCCATCCACCTCCTCAACGTCTAAGCCCATAGACGTCACGCTGAAGAACCAGATCACCAAGAGGAAGAGGATGGTGCTGATCAAGGAGAGGAAGGCAGCTCAGACACTCAGTGCTATCTTGCTAGCCTTCATCCTGACATGGACACCTTATAACATCATGGTACTTATTTCCACCTTCTGTTCAGACTGCATTCCCCTTTCACTCTGGCACCTGGGCTACTGGCTGTGCTACGTCAACAGCACCGTCAATCCCATGTGCTACGCCCTTTGCAACAAGACTTTTCAAAAGACCTTCCGCATGCTCTTGCTTTGCCAGTGGAAGAAGAAAAGGATTGAGGAGAAACTATACTGGTATGGACAAAACCCAATGGTCAACTCCAAACTTACATGAACTTTTTTTTTTTAAGATGGTGTACGATGATGGCTGTAAATGTTTGTAATGATAATCTTGGCTTTCTGAACTTGAAATCTACATAATAGGTGATATTAAAAGTAATCAGCTGGTACAATTTAAATAGTGTGCTCATGAATCAGTAGGTCTGCTATATTGTTTGTTAATGACTAGTCAAACTACAGAAATGGAGGAGCATCAAAGTCCCAATATAATCAGTGACACTGTATATAGATTCTAAAACATTAGAAATGCAAGCATTTTCCCCAGAGTTGATGCTCTCATGTACAAAATACCATAGATTAACATACAGATTATTTCATATTGTACTGTGTTTGTATTCAAGATGCACATTTTGATATCTGGAGACCATGATAAATTTGTTCCAATCTAATAATTTACACTGTATATTGGTTTAAAAGTGTGACAACTTGCCAGTGTCCTTCCCAAGTTGATGCTCTTACACACAAATTGTCACAACATGTGCAGATATGTTTTATTCTGATTATTGTGTTTGTATTGAGGATGCACATTTTGGAACTGCTATTTTATTTTAAAGGGCTAATACAGTAAGTGTCGTCCTGATGTCAGAATCTGCTTGCTAAGTCAAGATTGTAACTTGATGATAATCGAAGCCTTTTCACATGTGCCATTGCCATTTGTCAGATTAACAGACATAAATTCAGCTTATCACATTATTTTTTTCCTGCCATTTCTGTGCTGCTAAATGCAATTGAAAATAAAAAGTAATGCTACTGTTAATTATATTACAGGCATTGATAAATCACCCGGAATAAAACCTACTGGTTAAAGGTTCAAATACAGACTGAAAGACATGGTAGTCATTTTACTCAAACTACATGATAAACTTGCTAAACAATGTCTGTGTTTACAAGGGGAATGGCTTGGATGACTTAAGAGCACACATTGTCTATTATAATCTGTTTATTAATCTTCATCCTCAGGACATTCTCTTTTTCTTCGAGCATTAAAATACAGTATTTGTTTTTTTCTGAATTGCTGTAGCTAAATCAGTATGCCATCATATCTTCACTGTATTTCTGGCAAACTTGTAATGTACTGTGGCAAAGCAAAAATACTGTTTGTTTGTGAAATGTTTGTTTTGAAATTCTGTAAGCATTGGATGGGAGATATTTTCCATGTGTCATAAGCTATAATGTCATGAAACACTTTGTAACTGTGATAAAACTGAAATCTGCACTTGCAATTTGGGAAATGAAAGAGACCCTTTGCTTCAAGTATATTGATTGAAACAAAGCTAGAGCTAAAAAGTACTGGATTTTTATACTGTGTTTCAAGGTCGTGATTTTTTTGTTTGTTATCTTCAGTATTTTGTGATCATGTCCATGCATTTCTGAATAAAATGTGGTGAATTGAATGTCAAGCATAATGGCTATTAGGAGTAAATCACTGATCCTGAAAAAATGCTGTCCTCATAGCTCATCCTTCTTGCAGTCTCCAGTGGGAATCAGTTTAACTGTGTCTGAAGGTCTAACCATCATCCATGCATACTTGCACAGTCGCTCCTTGTTGCAGTCCTTTTGCCAGTAGATGACATTCCTGCGATTCAGATTGGCACCAGCGCAGGCGTCATACCACCAGCCACCTCCTGCCACCCCCTGGAACTCAAGCTTGGCGCAATTCTGGAAGTAGTTGTCATTGTCTCTATCTTTAGTGGTGAATTTTTGGTTGTCATGTAGGTAGTTCTCTGTGTCCAGGGTCAAGGCATCCACGGCGGTGCCCTGGAATAATCCCAGCCTCAGCCTGTATGCTGATGCTTCATCCTCCACCAGAAAAGGGTCATACTCCCCCATCTTGGTGATGGCGTCTCTGTCTACTAGTTTTACTCCCAGTTTGTAGCGGCCAGGCCCACGGGTGAGCTGATGAAGGTATTCGTTCCCAAGCCAGTGATCACCAGTGACACCCCCAAAGCCATGCTTGTACTCAGCCCAGGTACGGTCAAAATTCACACTGCTGTTGACGGTGATATGCTGCACAATGGTCCATCCACCCTCCTGCATGGCACAGTAGGCCACAATAGGGGAGTCACCTGGTTGAATCAGGTACACACCATCTCTGGCCTGGCCTGAAGAGGTCATCAGCATTTCATGGCAGTCTCTGGGAAGCACTGTTGGGCAAATTAACATATCAGTCATAACTGTGAATTAGTGAAAGGTAATTACACTCATTTATTCAACCTGTCAATCCTGATAAAACAACACAAAAAAATCCTATCCATTTGATGACACTACAGTGAGGTTTCACACCTCTAAGCAGATACTTTGATAATACAAACTAAAATGGAAAACACAAAGAAGTACAATGAGACCATTTTACCTGTTTTTTGTTGTTGTTGAAATAATGACATACAGTATGTTAAAAGGCCACTGATTTTACATGTCAAAGTCAAAGTGTACTTATCATGAGTAGTAAAGCTCTTGTATGTAAACGTTTGTATAATGTCTTATGTGGCTCCGGAGTATCATTGTCAAGTCTGGAAAAATAACCCAGATGATGTCATACTGATGTCATCAGGGTTATTTACACACAAATTTATAGCAGAAAGTCGGCTTAACCAACGAGCGATGTGGAGTTAAAGGTCCAGTGTGTAGAATTTAGTGGCATCTAGCGGTGAGCTTGCAGATTGCAACCAACTGAATATCCCTCCCCTCATCCTCTCCTTCGAAGCGTGTAGGAGAACTTACGGTGGCCACAAAAAACGCGAAAGGTCCTCTCTAGAGCCAGTATTTGGTTTGTCTGTAATGGACTACTGTAGAAACATGGCAGTGCAACATGGCGGCCTCCATGGAAGAGGACACGTTCCCTATGTAGATATAAAGGGCTCATTTAAGGTAACAAAAACACAATGATTTTTATTTTCAGGTGATCATACACTAATTAAAACACACTTATGAATATTATATTCCATTTCTGCCAAGTCCGTTCCGCTAGATGCCACTAAATTCTACACATTGGACCTTTAAAAGGTGTGGGTATTTACAAAGGGAGGTAGGGTCTAATACATGGGCGCTTTCTTATTGCATCATGGGAAGTGTTAGTTCTAAAAGTCAGGATATTTCAGCCTCTACTGAATGGATTGTGACCTTTCTTTTTTCTTTTTCCTGACACCAGTCTCTCAACTGTCCCCTTACTTTATGGAAGTGCTAAATCACTGAACTTTTACCAAATAAATTTCTTTACATAATCATGTTTACAGCTAGAACATAAAATATTCAGTCCATTAACTTTGCATTTTAATTAAGTCATTTTAAAGTAACAAGAAATTTTGTCTATTCAAATTAAATTATGGAGTGATTATAAACTACCATTAATATAATGATGGCGCAGAGTTGCAGACAAAAGTCAAACCTGTCATGTTTTTGCTCGTCAGGAATTACTCATTACAGTACATTGATGGGAGCAGCATGCCAACACAGTTTCTCAATAGCTCCCAGGTAAACATGGTAAAACCTTGAGCAATTGCCAGACTTTTACAACTATTTTTCTGACAAATTATCTTACAAAGAATAACTTACCAGGACATAACACTTATCATTAATGAGTCACTAAGCAATTTAGGTGTAGACTGGAATTTGACCCACACCCACAGGAGAATCCACACAGATCATCGGAGATAGAGTAACACAGCACTTAAAAGCAATCACAGGGCTGTCACACACAAATACACACAGGTACACTTTATCATCATCAGCCAAAGTTTGAAAAATTCTCCACAAGAAGCATTTAGCTTCACCAACAAATGCAAACATAACATATAATTGTGAAAAATGAAAGACTTGCATAGATATACCTCTCATTCCATGATTCAGGACCAGATTGTGCTCATGTTGGGGAAGGAGATTCAGGTTCTCCGCTTGGAGATGCTCCATGTCAACTCCAGCCAGACTAAGCAGCAGCAGGAGCCCTGCTAGCAGCCCACGTTTCAAACACTTCATCCTTAACCTTCCCCTGCTGACAAATCAAAAGTGTTTGGCAAATAACACAACAATCCTTTTTTAAATTCAGCAAACTTAATGAGAAAAACACACAACAAAACTGTTAAGCAAGAGAAAAAATAAATGAAGGTGTCTTGAAAAATAAAATGAATGACCTTACCTTCAGTGGAGTCACCTGTATGAGGCGACAGAGAGTAAAAATATGTTGTTTTCTGTACTCAAATCTTCTCTCACGCTCCTACTGTATTACTCCACGCTGACTGAATGACAAGCACTTGAATGCAAACAAGGCTGTCGACTGCTGAGTTCATAGTCAGAGTTCACCGAATTGCAGGTCCATTCACACAGCGTCTCCTGCCCAATCACAGCTGGACTTCAGCCTCAGGTTCACATCACAATGTGAGACACCAACCCTCCATTTATCTGTGTCAAGTGAGATAAACCCACGTGTAAATAGGGAGATATGAGCCATGCAAACCCATATCTCTCTATAACTTCAATCACTTCAAGTGAATGAGGCTGAAGTCCAGCTGAGATTCAATCATAGTGGTTCAACTTAAATCTGCTGCTGGTGATCTGACAGCTCAACGCAGCTGTAATTCTACTTGAGGTAAAGTACAGTGTTGAGTTAAAGTACAATAATTCCACTGAAGATGTGCATTTGAAGTTTGCATGAATTCAAAGAAACATATCAGTGCTGTCTCCTCACACAGAGGAAGGGGATTACACCCTTTGTGTTGGTTGCAAACAAACAAACAAAGAAAAAAAAAGATCACGATACCAACCAAAAACTCAATGTAAAATACAAACTGTATTCATCACCAATGGCATGATTGAAAAGAGTAGACACATAAAACAACATTGTTGCATTATTTCTTACATCCATAAGAGTTTCTGTGACATGATTGAAACTATACAATAATACACTTCTTTGAGCTGGTGACTAGAAAATCCTACTGGTCAATGAAGAGAATCACATCTAATTTATATTGCACATAGTCAGTACTTCAACTGTTTCAATTGCTCTGCCAACCAATAAATACATCAAGCGTCACTGACATTTCACTGCTACAGTACATGATAAAGGCACTTCTCTGTGGAAACAACTGCAGCTCCTACATAAGGGGGTTGCTAAAGGAGACAGATGTTATCTGGCTCGTCATTGCTGTCAGGTGAGTTGAGACAGGAAAGAATCAATGACCTGAGGGAAAAAGATGATTAATTTAAGACAGAGGTTTTTTTTGTTTAATAAAATATGAGGCAAACAATGACAGTACAGTAGTAATCTTTCATACATTCAGCACTGACCTTTGCCATGTCTCCAGCAGTTCCAGGAAACAATTTCAATAAAGGCTCCTGATGCCATAACTCCAATAACTGCTGATTAAAGACTTGGAAATTTCTGAAACAATTGAAACAAAGTTAAATAAAAGATTATACCACAATGGTTATATATATCCTAATCTACACATTAATTGTGCAACAATTTGAAAATTGTCGCAAATTCGGGCTAGTATGTGTGTATATGTGCAGGGTTCACTGTGATTACTGATTTATTTAATAAATTGAGTGATTTAACACAAGATTATATCCTTTAACAAGATATTTTGTTTGTTGTATCCTAAGTTGTTTGCTGCTTTGTTAACAGAACTTTTCTTGGATATACAGTAAACAGCATTAATCTGTTCAAAGCATCTTACAGCTTATAAAACAGCATCACTTACCTATCCAGTGGAAGTTTTGTTGATCCGTTACAGCCACTTGCTATGAGTTCCTCCCACCAGTTTTTCAAAACCGAATTTATCCACTTTAAACCAACAATGTGATAGCTGTGAGAATAAAAGACAACCTTAAATTATTTGCATTTCTTTAGGTATCCTACTACAAACTGCCTTTTCTTCTATGTGCATATTAATTTTAATTCTGTAATAATTCAGTTGCATGCACTACCAAAACAGGAATACTCACTCTTCATATGGATTGCTGAGGACTTTCCTCACTAAAGGAATGAGGTCAACACAACAGCCAATGGTAATCCTGGAAGAATCCTCATCAATGCTGCATGAAAAAAAAAAGAAAATTAGATTAAATTAACATTTACTCAGCTTGTAGTCAGTGTTACTCAGGCTGCTGCAAAATGCAATGCTTACCTTTTACTTATCAGGGGGAGAAAATCAACAAACACACCAGTGTCTTGGATTCTGTGTAAAGACAGTGATGTAATGACATTATTATGTATGAGTGAACATACAGTACTGCCTGTCGCATGCAATGACTCTATATAAATATGGATGACGCATCTCCACTTCCTGTCGCTTGGGTGGAGGTTTGAGAGCACTCAAATAACTAATTAAAAACAAACTTATCAGAAAAATTAGTACTTCATCAGCGTGATAAGAACTACCTAAAATGACAGAAACTATCTTTGGGAAAAATGTATTTGATGTGTACTTTGATTTCTTAGTTTGGCTCATGTCCAATCTGTTAACATGGAGAAGATGGGACTTATGATCTATACTGTAGCCAGTCACCAGTGGGCGATCCTGATGTTTTGGCTTCACTTTTGAGAAGGATCTATTTGCTGTCTGTCAGACTTACGTGACACACCCTCTTTACTACACATCACACCCCCCTGATGTTGTTATCGTAATGCTACAAGAACGCACCCCCCACCCACCATGCTGAAACCTAACCAAGTGGGTGTGTCATGTAGTAAAGTGGGTGTGTCCTGTAGATACTGTGAGTCCACAGACAGACACACTTGTCACTTTTGGGAAGCTGTCATGACTTCCATCTTTTATACTATCAGCGGTCACATGCACAAAACCGACTACACACCACATACCTCAGGAAGTATGTCAACAGCTCTCCAACATTTCTCTGCCATAATGTTAAGGCCACTTTCAGTCTCAGATGTCTTCCAAAGAGCACATCGGTCATTGTGCTATGATCCCTTGTGAGCTGAAAAACATAGTACAGTTCAGTTAGTTTTATCTGCATATTAGTAACAAAGTAAACATGGTCTGCACTATATCATTTCTGACCTCAGTGAGTGTACTGTAGTCAGTTTGTTCAGAACCAGTTCTCCCAGTCCTGTCATTATTATTGACATTTAGTGGGAACTCCCAAAGGTCCATCTCAAATATCTCCTGTTGCATGTCCTGCATACAGTTCATCTCATTCTCTTTGTTTGCCGCATCATAATTTCTCCCAGACCCGAGCTGCTTCTTCCGAGTCACCGTCAGATGATGTGTCTTCCTCTTACAGGACACTACCCGCTTCACTCTGCCTGGGTTGTTGCCAGAGCGACTCACTGGAAACCTGGGTAGGATGAATAGTTCAAAAATTGTGTAGAAAGCCAAATCACACATTGCACTTGCTGTCATGTAAACACAAAACATTAATAACATACCTCTTTTTGTTGAACTCCTCATTTTTATCATAATCCCCCTGTAAATGAGGATAGCTCACTCTGTACTGGGCTGCATCGTGCTGGAAGGCATGTTCAAGATTTTGGTATTCCCCGTCTTCACTGTTGGAGTCCATTAAACCTAAAGAAAGAGAAGCCTTTTTAATAAGCAGTAGTGAAGGAAGTATTCAGATCCTTACAGAAGTATTATCAACAAAATGTACTTGAAGGGGTACTCCAGAAATTTAGTATTACACATTCATAACATTTGGGTATTTGTGTGAAAAGAAAGAAAATGGCCCCAGCAAGTTATTATTATTATTATTATTATTATTATTATTATCATCATCATTATACATAATAATTATTATTAGATTGTTAATACTGATGGATCAATGTGTAAGTAGTATTAATGTTGTCGCTGGTCAAGGTGGCTACTTTTAACTACTTTATTTATAGTTAGGTAGTTTGGTCCAGTGGTTCCCAACCTAGGGATGGAACTGCCTTCAAAAAGGTCACAGGAGGAATCTGGAGGGTTGTGGGATGATTAATGAGTCTAGAAAGAACAAAGTTCTGCTACAAAGAGTTGTATCTATTTTTTTAGACTTTTTTCAAAACTTTTCTTTTTGCAAGATACAGGGTGATTTTACCCATTTGGCCTCAAACTGTTATTTAAATGAAACCCTCTCAGAAGTTTAGAGGAGAAGTCACTCTTTGGTGGAAATGTAAAGAAATCATCTGAAATGTGATTAGCAGCACCAATTGGATCTGGTTTTTTGTAAGTGGTAGCAAGCCAAAAAGGTTGGGAAACTATTAGTTCAGTTCTTAACAATGCATCTTTTATACGCTTAATGTAGCTACATTTTTATTTAAAATCTTGAACTGAATGGTTTGAGTAGCAATATCTGTCAAATAAATGTAGTGGACATAACATAAAGAAAATAACAAGAGTCAGCCTATATATATTTCCCTCCAAAATGTAGTGAAGTAGAAGTAAGTAGCAGAATACGGAAAAAGTCAAGCAAAGTAGAAGTACCTCACAATTGTACTTTAGTATGTCAATAAATGTACTTGGTTGCTATCAACCTTGTTAATCAATTTTAACAAAATGCTTGACCCAATAAAATGTTTACTAAACATACACAGCCAGTTGCTATTATGCTCAGGTAAACTCAATAAGATAACCACAATGCAATTCTATATCTCTATAGGCCTATATCTAGTTAAAACATTTGTTTAGCATTCTGTGATGTCTTTAGGTGGATACAACATGTTTCATCCCCCAGTTTCATGCTCCAGCCTTGTGCTGCGAGCTGAACTCAATAAAACTCAATTTCCCACAATTCACGTGGGCATTGTTGTTGGACCGTACAATGACGTAATCAGGAACTTCTCTCGAGCCAAACCAGCTGAGTTGTGTTGTGAGTGTTTTTTTCAGTTACAAATTTAACATTTAGCTAACGTTTTCAGGTCAGACCGGGTTTGTGCTTTAAGAGAGTCTTACTCATCATCGCTGAATTGTTAGAGCTGTTCAGAGACAGCACAAACGACTCTGTTGTCCTTAGCCTCAGAACTAACGTAACGTTAACGTTAACGTTAGATGTTGTTAACATATGGCAGCCGATTTAGCCAGCCAGAATTACATGTAATAGGTCAAAAACACCTGGTCAGAACGGTTTAATGTCACAACCCGTGGTCAAAGAAAGTATTAATAAAAGTACGTTAACTTACAACTGCGTTACGACATTCAAAGTGAAATAAATGACGTATCCTAAATAATTTATCTGTTGTACTCACCTTGTTTTCCCTTCCTCAAGTAGAGATAACAAAGTTAGACCTCCCGTTTGATTCGTTTACCGTTATACATCCATGAAGGCGACTGCCGACTAGCCAACAACCGATGATATCACCCGGCATCAGAGAATAAAGCATCCTATTCATAATGCAGCTGCTGCAGGCTGCGCCCTCTAGCGGCTACGAGATAGCAATGGTGCGAATTTCAAAACCAAACACCAGCAGTCCAGACTAGTGGTTTTCAGTCATGCTCCCAGCCAGTCATCTGATCTAACTGATAAATAACTATTAGTCATCATCAACTGGAAAGACAGTTGTCATAACTGATAAATGGGATCAGCTAGTGTAGTGTTTTGGCTCAAATGAAACTGAAGTTCAAACCTAGCTCATGACCCTGATTGTGTCCTTTATTCTGATCAGAAGTGCATATCAGCTGTCTGCTTCATTGATTTGAAGCAAGCTGTGGCTTGTGGGCTCATCTCTGTTTGTAGGCCTATACCTGTGTTTACTTTGGCAGCAGTGCTTCCCTGAATGCACAATGAAAAACAACATCAGCTGCTTTTATTGACACATCATCTCTTTCCGTGCTGTTCTCGCTGACTCTGCTGTTTTGACTCTGCAGTTGCATCATTCAGATTGACTGATGTTCCTCATCAGAGACCAAAACACTGTCTGTCTTCGTGTGTGTGAGCACAATGTAAAGTGGCACTGAGGTAAGGTATGTTATTGGAAGGCTATAGTTATATTATATGATTTAAAAATAGTACACTAATCCATCTTGTTTTTTTTATTGATGGCTAGTGTCATGTGATGTTTTGCGCACAAGCTTTGGAGAACATGTGATTGGAGTAACAAAGCAAATATAATTTTCTCTGTGTGTGTTACTTCCACCAGGCTTGTGTTCCTTCAGTCAAGCATTAAAATGGTGCCTGTTTATGCTGCCTGTGCCTTGTTTAGCCTCGCACCCTTGTTGGTGCTTGGTATTCCCCCCATTTGGACCCAGCCAGAACAGGTGCACCTCTCCTATCCAGGTAAGTGTTTGAACTGTCTCCATCAGCCTCATGTATTTTCATTTAAGGGTACTGTTTTCCCTTTCATAATTCAAACTTGTATCCAGGTCATGTGGATTGTAGATTTATAGATGTTTTGTACAAATTACTCAATATAGTAATATAACGACTTAAAGCACTGTAATTCACAGATGTTTATATTCACTTTCAGTTATCTTGATATAAAAAGTATTAAATATGTAGCTAATTTAATGGTTGAGGGCCCTGACGAAGCAACATTTCCTGCTGAAGTCTCCTGGTGCTCTTAAACACTACCTGTGCACTCTCCAGAAGTCATTTAGGGTAAAGGCACCAGATAATGTCTAAACTTCCATACATATACAGTAGCTGATGTTACCCTTGGTTCACACAGCTGGTGCAGCATAAGTTTTTGTTCATTCCTTATGAAGGTGAAACATGTGGTAATCATTTAATGAATTGATGTCTCGGTGAAATGAGCACCTGGCCAGTCGTCAGCTTAACTCCGCTTTCTGCTGGTTATATCTCGCCAAAGGCAAGATCAAAGGCATCGCTCTTGTGCAAGGTCAGCGTTTTCATAAGCATCTCTTGGGTTTTATAAATGCGCCGGTAAGTGAATCCAGTAGTTCTGTCAAATCAATCTGCATCACATTTCCAGTAATTGGGTTTTTCTTCGCAGGAGTGCCAGGTTCCATGGAAGTGACCTGGACCACCTTCAACAAGACGGAGAGCAAGGTTGAGTACGGCTTGCTCGGGGGTCGGCTCTTTGAGATGGTGGCCAAAGGTGACGCTACTCTGTTTGTGGACTCTGGGATGGAGAAGAGGAAGATGTACATCCACAGAGTCACTCTTACAGGCCTCAAACCTGCTGCTACTTATGGTGGGTGTGGCTTTAATGTTGCTGACTTCCTTTTTTTTTTGGCTTGTCAGAATGTCTCAGCGTATAAACATAACAGCAACACAAGCTAATTTAATTTCAGTGTACCACTGCGGCAGTGATGTGGGCTGGAGTGATGTGTTCTCCTTCACTGCCTTGAACGACAGCACTAGTTTCAGTCCCAGGTTTGCTCTGTATGGCGACCTGGGCAATGAGAACCCTCAGTCTCTGGCTCGACTGCAAAAGGAAACACAGCTCGGCATGTATGATGTCATCCTACACATAGGTAAGCTAAAAACTGATAGATTATTATATATTACAATATTTCACCGGTGCTGTACTAAGGGGCTTTAAGTTTTATCAACTGGTGCTCACGGCATTAGTCATCCACAGGTGTTTGGCGCAGCTTCTAACAGATTGCAGTTAACATAACTCAAATCACGAAAGCTACCTGAGAGCCAACAGAAATGTCTAATGAAGAGGTATTATAGCATGATGGTAATTACTGTAATGTAATCGGCATAATAATACCTATTCGTCATTTGTAATTTTTGTTTTTGAACAATGAGGGTTGGATGTTGGCAGTAGAATGTCTCTCTCGCAAACATAATATAAGCCTGTGTTGTGCCAAAATTTGTTTGCCCAAAAATGTGATTCTCTGTCTCTGTAGCTTTTGGACTCTTTATGTCACAATAGGAAGCAAAAGAACAGTATTATTTTTCTGTTATAAGGAAAACTGAAGAGGCCAAGAGCTTTCTCAGTTTCACATGCAGTAAGTCCAGGAAACTATAAGGTGCTCTTGGAAAAAAAAAATGATTACAGAAAGAAAATAATCCTCAAGCACTTAATAGTTGGACATAAATGCTGACTGGTTTCCACCTCACAGGGTCTTCATCAGGGCGGAAATAGTGCAATAAAAACCCTCTGAGGTGGTTTTAACCAACATGCCCAACTAAATAAAGGCTCTTAATATAACTCCTCTCCTTGCTCTGCCTGTTGAGTGCCTGAAGAACATTTTCTTTTCTATAAGAGCCTGAAACACTGACTTAAATGCAATGTTACAGCCACTTTACAAGTTTACAGAGAATTAGATATATATACACACACACACACACATACACACACATAAAAAAAAAATATATAAAATATACCTTAAACAGCTAGATCATTTGTTTGAGGCTAATAGCAGTCCACAAAATCTATTAAAGGAATAGTTTGGAAGATACTCTTAATTGCTGTATTGAGAGTTAGATCAGAAGATTGATGTGTCTTATGACTAAATACAGTTAAATGTGAATCTAGAGCGAGCAGATGATTAGTTTAGCCTATCATGAAGACTGGAAGCAGGGAGAAACGGCCAGCCTGACTCTGTCTGAAGGTAAAGCACCTCTAAAGCTCATAAGTTAATTAGTTCCCGCTTGTAACTCTACATAAAACCATAAATTGTCGTTACACTTCCGTCCTTACACTTATGAAAGGATTGACAAACAAGATTGAATGTGTTAATTTGTGAGCTGAGACGTAGGTTTACAGATTTAGAAGGTTTAGATTAGAGGTAAGAGCTAGGCTGCCTGTTTCTCCTTGCTTCTAGTCTTAATGTTAAGCTAAGCTAATTGCCATCTGGCTCTACCTTTGTATTAAGCCTATGTAAGATGTAAGAGTGTTATTGATTTGATTTAACTCTCTGCAAGAAAGCAAATAAGTATATTTCCCAAAATGTCAAACTATTCCTTTAAGTCTGTCCATGTTTAATGACAAAACAAGGATGAAATTAAGGAAAACTCTCAGGTAAACACAACATCTGGGGGAATCATGTTGCCACAGTTCACCAAAGATATACATTTTTATAGTGCCAACAAGTAAAACCTCTAAAAATACTTAAAAAGCTCAAATATTCTAATCTGTGTGATTTTTTTGTTTTACAGGGGACTTCGCCTATGATATGCATGAGGTACTCTTCTGTCTTTCTAATATCATGAATTCTGATGGAACCTGTGCCCAGCTAAGCTCACTGACAGCAAATTTCTTTCAATACCTTATATTTTTAAAGTCGCTCTGATATTCCACTAATGCCATAATGACAGATGAGATAAGCCATTTTACCTTTCTCCAGTGCCCCTTTTCTCAAGCTACACCACTGTTTATTATCAGTGCGCATAAAGGCCCTCAGCTGTGGTTGAGACACACAGTGTCTGAGTAGCATTACTGTGAAATGCTGTAAGGCTGTGGTGAAAGATGAGAGCTAGGGTCATGTCGCCCAAGTATTTCATGAATAAAGTCCCGCCATTCAAAACCTCAAATCTTAAGTCCCAATAGCATATTTGTTCATCTGCAAAGCTCCCAGCTGTCATCTTTGATATTTAGCAGACATAATCTTGTCTTGGATGCTAATATCATTTTTCCTGTAATGAGTTCCTGCATTATTAATGCGTTTTTTCAAAGATGGAGAGAAAGCTAAATGCAATCAGCAGACTACTGCAAAAATTAATAACCATAATTCATCCAAGCTGTCTTTTCAGTTGGAATGTGCAAGTACATCCTGCGGCTTCACTGATATTATAAATAGAAAAACAGAGAAAGAGAATTTGTACTTGTACATCCTGTGGCCCAGGATGTACAAGTACATTCTGCGGCTTCACTGATATTATAAATAGAAAAGCAGAGAAAGGGAATTTTGTCTAAAAGGTTGTTAATGGCTGTGGCAGGTAAAAGTCATCAGTGCAGTATGTCTCTAATAGCTTTCAAGCCAGTATTAGGATATCTAAGAAAAAAGAAAACATTTCTGGTTTCAATGAGGTTTGTTTGGTATGCTGATATGTTCCTGGAGCTGTCTGCAAAATCAACTTACGCAGTAAGTCTAATTTGGCTGAATGTGCTTGAATGGAGAAATATGAAACAGTCTTGTGTAACGGGAAAGTCTTTGGCGTCATGTTTAACGGCTGAATAACACTGTTCCAGGACAATGCCAGGATCGGAGATGAGTTTATGCGGCAGATCCAGTCCATAGCAGCCTACGTGCCCTACATGACCTGTCCAGGCAACCATGAATCTACATAGTAGGTGGAACTCAAGTGAATGTCTCTCCCGCAGAAGTATAATTAATGGGTCTTGGACAAAAACAGCAGTACATGCCGCAAAACTCGCCAGTCGCCCCTCTGACAAATTGTATTTAGAATTGGCTACTGTAAATGTGGTATGTGTGTTTTTGCGAGGCCCCAAAAAAACAGTTTTTCCGCTATAGAGAACACTTTGGTCTGCCGAAAACTCTTCACTGTACCATTTGAACAGATGGGAGCTATTTTGGTCTTTAAAGGCTGGAGCAGAGTCAGGAACCGCCAGCATCTAAACAAGGCAATGCTCTCCAAAACAAACATTTATCTGACTGGGAATCATCAGCTTACTATCTGTTTTTCAGTTCCCAGAGACGGCATCTCGTGATGGGAACTCTGCATTTTGACTCATCATCACTGAATGTACTGCATGTGCCTGGGAACTTTTGTGGGCTGAGAGACAGGGTAGTCACTTCAGCAACATGACTGTATGTTTAAGACAAATTTAGAGTTGAAGTAATTAGTAGATTAGTCACATTGTTGATTGAATGTTATCAATGTGTTTGATAATTGATTAATCGCATTTTAAGCAAAAGTGCCAAACATTTACAGCTTGTCAAATGTGAGGATTAGCTGCTCTTCATTGTCTTAAAATGAATTGAATATCTTTTGGTTTTGGACAGTTGGTTGGACAAAACAAGCAATTTTAAGACACATTCACAAAATCACTTTGGGAATTTGTGGTGGGCATTTTCGCTATTTCCTTACATTTTATAGCCAAATGATTGACTGATTAATCGACAAAATAACTAACAGATTAATCAGTGTTGAAAATAATTGTTTGTTGCAGACTTTAACAAACTGTAGAAGCCTTCAGTGCTACTGTACATGCAGTGAGTTCAGTATTGATATTCTTACATACTCATATTGCTCCTACTAGCTTCATAATTATGTCCCTAAAATGCTGCCTAATTAGCCAATTATTTGAGTGAATGTGAGTCTATTTGCAGCGTTCGCAAAGAATGAATCATGTTGATATTGATCTAAATTCCAGCACGGTCAATGAAGTCTGGCCTATTATCTGTCTATAATACGCCACCTTGTTAGTCAGATATTTTCAGCCCGTTTGGGGAAAAAATGTTCAGTTCAACCGTATTTTGCTCAAGATGATAAAAGATGATGTACAGAGTAGAAAGTGCAAACCATCAGCAGCCTTAATCCTGAGGATCAGCAGCTAATGTGTCCTAATTCTGAGCACATCTGCTGGTGTTAGTTGTGTACGTTTATGCATTTTAACAGATTTCAAGGTGCCTGATGCCACACCATAATATTTACTTGCCCCTGGAGACAGTCCTCGCCTGGCCTTGCCATGTGTAATGTGACTACTGCCTGGTCTTTATTATGGAGCTGCTAACAGTAGTCTCTTTTTCTTGGCGCTGCATCTTGACATAAGAACCTGATATCAAGAACCAGCTCACTGCATTACATAACCAGAAATCCAACTCCTGTCTCCCTCTTCTATACCTCAATGTGTGTTTTGTTCCGCGGTGTTGTTAAGAATCCAAAAACTCCCAGCAGCTGGCCCCTGCTTTTCTTCCTTGCTCTCTTGTTGTGCTCTCTCTCACTATACTTCACTGTTCCTCTCTCTTTCCAACCTCAAAAACCTAATGGCTAAAAGGCAATTGAAACAGGGCAGACCACAAAAGTTTTCAGTCAGCATTCCGGCAAGATGAGAACAGCGGGTCCACAGAAGATGCTAAGGCCTCAATCAAGACCGTCTCTGTTCACCAAGCACAATGCATGGTTCATCAGGCCGTAGGACTGAATGGGAAGTAATTGTCACTGTTTGAAACAATGTCCTGTGATGGGAGTTAGTGGTATGCTGACAACTGGTTCCTTTAACCTCTCCAACTGCCTGGATTAAATAGGAAATTCTGGGACTCCAGAACTCATCAGATGATTAAAAGGAAGATTTGATTAGGAGGGAAAATGTTGTTGGATCAGTTTAAGCGTCAGGTTGTTCACATTGAATTTGACATCCACCAGATTTCTATCTCGATCTTATTTTAACGGAAAAGCAAACACACATGGAAATAAGCATGCTATGGGTTACAGAGAATGACTCACATGTTATGTCTGACTCCCATTGTGTGGATTAATGACTCAATTATAAGCTTATCACATTTGTACTCATTCAGATTTTCCACCGCTGAGCAACCAAACAAGAGACTCTAAAGCCTGCGGTTCACTTCATGTCCACTTTCCTGCCGGACATACCCAATTATACTGGATTCCTAGTGAGAGTGATTATTATTTTACTTAAAAATGTATTATGTTTGCATGTTATTTATTTCTACTGAATAGATAGTGCCTACCCAGATTCATCTAAATGTTTGCTGGTACTCTTCCTAGCCACAAGATGGGAGTATGAATCCATCCTATGACTCTCCTGGTTCAAGGCCATACTGAAAACTTGTGATTCTGTCGCTGAGAAATTCAGATGATTACAGGAGCGATTCTGACTGTGTAACTCTATTTTAACTGAAATAAGTTGTGGAGTACAGTTTGGATATAATATAAATCACAATAATTCCAATTGATGCATTGTTGTGAATGACCTGATTTTAAAATATTTTTCCTATAATTATGATTGAAATTATGAGTTTTGGAATTATGGCAACTTTTTGTTGAGGAGTGGAATGATTTGGAGTAGTAATAGTACAAAGAAGGTGTCTAAAACGGACCTAAAGAAGAGCAGAGTTTCAAAGGCAGTGCTGAAAGGTCACAGCGCACAAACGGACCTCTACTGGATTATCAAACTGGCCTTGGCTTCTTATTCCTGACCTCAGTGTCCACAGAAACTATAGGTCCCATTAGTTGTAGACTTTTTCAGCATTAGTAAAGCTCTCTGTGATCCTCCTTTGTCCTTTGACCTCTGACCCCGCTGTTCTCCAGTTACCCCTAACCCTACATTAACCCAGTCAACGCGGTGATCTGAACTGTCCTACCCTGTCCCGGGCTGCTGTCCAGACTATCGCCTTTTTTTTTCTTCTCTTCCTTACATAAGATAGGAAAACAATCGTTCCCATCACCTTGCTTAGTTAATGGCCCGTTGAGAAGACTGGCTCCGGCTTTCATGCTGAAATTAAAAACCATGAAAAGAGACTGGCGGATTGGCAACAGGGAGAGTTTTCCATGAAAGAGTTTTTCCCTTTTTGCATGGTGCACCAATTGTAATTTTTGGACATTACTGGTTTAATGTGGACAATAGTGCTCTTTTATATGCTGCTCCTGAGGTTTGGCGTAGGTTTGTCTTATTTTAAAGGACATGTCTGGTGCAGTGAAAGGAGTTGAGAAATTAGGAGTGGCAATTGCGGTCGCAGTGATTGACAAGTGCAGTGGTGGATTGATCACTGCAAGCATCCTTCTATATGTGGATCAAGAGGGAACCAAAAAGACCTTACTCTAAAACCGCTATGGAAAAGCCTTAAGATGTGATTCCTCTGATGACGGCTGGATCTAAAATGGTAGTTTTCTTTTTATGTCATGGTTTCAAGAAGGGTGTATTTAGAGGCTTGTTTTCTTGACTGACAAGTGTATCAGTGTATTAAACTCAGCTGTGGTGGCTCCCACTTGCTCATCCCATCTCAGCTCCACCCAGGACTCCCCCACACTGCCCAAATTTTGATTATCTGGCTCCAGTAACTGACCACGAGGGCGGCAAATGCAGTAAACACAGATCCTGAAGTCTAAAACATCCCTTCAAAAACCTATGAGTGAGGTCATAGAGGCCATGTCCATGTTTTTCTCCTTTAATTTGTAGAGCCAGCCACTGATAGTCTGGGTACAGCAGAGTGTGCGCTTTTTTTTTTTAAAAGGCTGATGTTTTGTTTTTTTTAACTTTTGAAGCAGATGTCAGCACCACAGTTTGATGGTCATCTTTATCCGATGATATACCTCTCTGAGTTTTCTGCCAGGTTGAAATTAAAACTAAAAAGGGACTCATGACAAAAGAATTGCACCAAAATGAGTGTTATTTTAAGAATTGGGTCATTTTCTTTTATAGAAAAGCTGAGAATAATCTTCAGTGTATTGTGAATAGATTGCAATTAAGCTTTTCTTCAGGCTCGCCACAAATTAGAGAGGAGAAGTCGGTAGTGTTAATTGCTGTTTGTTATGTATATTCAAGAAGTGTTGATCGGTCCATCTTCTTACCTTTTTCCTTATCTCTTTTGTTCACAGCAACTTCTCCAACTACAGAAATCGCTTCAGCATGCCAGGCCAGACCGAGAGCCTGTGGTACAGGTAAGAGAGAAGGAAATATGTCGGTCCTATGTAATAACACAATATTTGAGTTGTTGCCATAACTAAGATGGAGTGCAACATACTTAAACAGGTGAAATAACCACAAGCAGTTTTGGTCAGTAAAAGAATGATTCACATCAAAAGTAGCTGCAAGCTGCACACAAAGAGAATCATTTTTTCCAACATGGGCCCCATGTGAAGTACCATGTGAAAGTTTGCCAAACCTCCTACTGTATTTTAGTAACCATTAATGAGCTGTAAGAGGCAGCTCAGGGGAATTGGCAGCGGAGGAGTTTAGAGCTCCCCTCTTAGTTTAGTTTACCTCTCCTATCTCAGGGACTATACAAAGGAACTATACATCTGACTGGGTGACTCATAGCCAACTACAGACCTCTTTCTCTCAGACAGTAAGATAATACCTCGCTAGACCACAGGCCAGCTGCCCACTCCTTAGTCCCTGCACCGAGATTCAGACAGGCCCGCTGGCTGAGAGCCCGTCCGTCATGTGCACAGTTAGGAACAAAAGGAGGCAGAGTGGAACACCAGAGAGGCAAGCTGAAATCCCATGACCACAACTGGAAAGTGTTCAGTTCTTAACATACAGTACACATGTACAGAACACATGCTTTTCCATTAACCGTGTATACATAGTGCAGTAAGGTCTTATGAGTGGACCCGTCACAGAATCTTCTCCATATCTTCTCACATCAAGTCAAAGGTACACATTTACTTCCCATGCTGGCTAAAATGATTGAGAGACACAAGTGTGCGTTGAGTCAGAAAAGTGAATCATCTGGCACCGCATTCAACAGCAACATGCCAGCGACAAAAGGTTGCCTGTGTTTTGGAGTATTTTTCACACTATCTGGAGGTTATAGTGAGGCCTGTTCCTACTTACCATCCAACTTTCAGCATACTTCCTCTACTTGGCTTCCTCGGCTTTGTGTATCATCGTAATGTTGTGTGTCCGCAGTTGGAACCTGGGGTCAGCGCACATCATCTCCCTCTCCACTGAGGTTTATTTCTATCTCGAATTCGGCAAGGATCTTCTCTTCAAGCAGTACGAGTGGTTGAAGAAAGACCTGGAGGTTAATAACCACACCAGTTTGTATCTGTTGATGATGGCTAAGTGTTTTCCATTGCACTCCTCTCTGTCTCCTTATAGCACTCTCTTCCTCCATTTTAAGACATTATATGCCCTATTATCTATCAAAGCAGTTTCATTCTTTCTTTGTCCATCATAAATGTTACTGGTTTCTCGTTCTGTTCCAAAAAATGTCTTCCTATCTCAATCTGGCACAAATTTACATAGTGTGTATCCTTACTCCTTACTCAGGAGGCCAACAAGTCTGAGAACAGAGCAGTGCGTCCATGGATCATCACCATGGGACACAGACCCATGTACTGCTCCGATGATGACCAGGATGACTGTACCAACTTTGACTCATATGTATGTAAACCACAGGCCACTTTTTATAATATACACAGAGCATTGGTGTAAAGATTACTTATGATCTCGGACGAAACTCATACTGGCAAGTAGTTTTATAGATTCCGTAGGTGTAAACGAGCATGTACATAATACAAGAAGTCAAGAGTCAAGCTTTAAACTTTGGCTGAGTAAAGGAGGATGGTGCCACTCGTACTCCTGCTTGATCTCAATTGGGTAAATTTCTTTTATAATAACTAACTAATGGCAGACATGTTGTTAATTGAACTATGTACCTAATATGATTTTATTTGAGAGAATCAATATCATGAGTTACCCACAAAGTACCCCAGGCTTATTTTGCAGTGTTTTCTTGGCTTTGCAAAGAGCAGCACAATTGTATCATTAAAGGCTTGACTCGATTACATAAAAGATATTTGTAGGATATATTTTCTGCTGTGTTGCCTGACACTTAAATTGCCTCTGGTAGCAAACGTGTCACACGTGTTGCAGGCTAGCCAGTCCACATCGAAACCCTAAAGCACATTGAGTACGGTATGCTGTCATAATCACTGTAATTTGGACCTAATAGTTTCCACTTAGACTTACTTCTCTCAGCACTTGGCACCGTTTTGAGTGAGGCTGGCATGGGCGGGATGGGGCTCTATCAGGTGGTGTTTGAGGTATCAGGTAGTGTTTCAGATGTGAATGTCAGTTCATGCTGTCATTGACCCTCTCTGTTATATCTCAGGTGCGGCTGGGACGAAAAGACATCAAACCACCAGCTCCTGGTCTAGAGGATCTATTTTACCGCTATGGTATGGTCTCTATTACACAACCAGCTGTGTGCCGCTAATGGGTGTTTAAGATCACAAATTTGCACGCTCAGACAGCCTAATGTCCTAACAGTTGCAGACAGCACAGCAATCCAAACATCCTTTATTAAAAAAGCAGGCATTTGGTCTGGCTGACATCCTAACAGCCCATTTCCAAATGTTTTTCCTGTATTAGATTTCTCAGACTTTTGTTTGTTGCATTTAATTATTTAACTTGTGGTGGAACTTTGAAAGTTTTGGTTGCTCTGATCTTAAGTTTTTGTTGATTGCTGAGAAATCTCAAAATTAAACGGGCAGAGGATCTAAGAAGCAGTAGATTACACAGCAAAATATGTTTAATTGAGCTGTTTTGAGAGTTGTTTTTTCTATATTTGCACACATCGGAGATTGCTGACTGTCATCAAATATCTTTCACAGGCGTAGATCTGGAGTTGTGGGCACATGAGCACACATATGAGAGGCTTTGGCCTGTCTATGGTGACAAGGTCAGTACATTCTTAATCCACAATATTCTTACTTCTTTTTTGGATCAGTGAAAGAGACTTCTTGTGTTTTTCTCTTTAGGTGTACAATGGGAGCAAAGAGCAGCCTTATGTGAACCCCAAAGCTCCAGTGCACATAATCACGGGCTCTGCTGTAAGTACTTTCATGTCATCAATGTTAACGATTATCCACATAAATCAACATATGAATTGACTGCACTATCAACAAAAACAATGTCATGCATCGTACACAGTCCTCTCCGTGCAGCAGCTGGTCTGCCACATGAATTTAGCACCAGCTGTTCCACTGGTTAAGCATTTACTGATGTGGTGGTGTGCAGCGCAGGGCATGCTTCATCATCTGACCACAGAAGGATTAGTCATCGGCATATCAAAATGCAGCCAGATTCGCACCGAGGCACAGCCACAGTTGTAAATGTCACAGAGGGCTTTGTGGACAGAGTTCCAGAGAAGCAATAGCAGATTCAGTTTAATCACTGTTGATTCCTTCGCAGGGCTGCAGAGAGAAGACTGACAGGTTCAATCCAAACCCCAAAGACTGGAGTGCTTTCCGCAGCACAGACTATGGCTACACCCGCATGCAAGTGGTCAATGCCACCCATCTTTACTTGGAGCAGATCTCTGATGACCAGGTGAGCACACATTGAAGAACGTGAGCACAAGCACTGCACACTAAAGGTGAAAGGATGGATTTTAAGGTCAAAGTAATAACAAAGTCTTTTTTGTGTGTTCCAGTATGGCAAGGTGATTGACAGCATATGGGTGGTGAAGGAAAAGCATGGCTGGTCTGCCTGGTTCTGAAGAAAAAACTATCTGCTAAGGAAATGCACTTTGAATTTTAAACAAGCACATTTTGTGTAGCGTCACACCCAATCATAATGGAAATTTACGTTTTTACTCCTGATCATTCAGCTTTTCAAATTAAGCAGTAGTGAATCTTTTGATTTCAGACATGCTCCACAGTGTTTTATCCCGTTGAAAGATCCAATTTTTGAGGACCACCTACTGTGAAAATACATAATGTAAATGTAATTTGCAAACAGGGCATTAAAAACTGTTTTATGTTTGAATAAATCCTGATTTTTATATGAATGTATAGTTCTTCCTCCAATAAATTACTGTTGATCACTGTAGTTTAACCCTACTGTCTTTTTTTCCCCAATTCAGGTAGATGTAGGTCCCTTCTGTGCTGCCCAAATAATGTATTGATAATAAACAGACAGCGTGAGTCTGGCAGACACCGAGCCCCAATCCTTTCTCAGTATATTTTTCATTGTTAAAACCTGGAAATACACTTAGACAGATCAGGTCTCTCTTCTATCACTCTATCAAGATGACAGATTCTCCCTTGGCTAATCCTGTCAGGAAATTGGAAAGTCATTTCATTTGTCCATCTGTGTTACCGAGCAGACCTGACACAATAAGACACATGGAAGTCTCTGCCTACACGAGGGGCTGTTATGTAACTCAGGGATGCTTGTGGCTTGGGCACATGCAGAGTGAGAGAAGACGCTTTCCTCAGAGGAGCGTTGCTTACGCCGTTACTCTCACCACGACTGTGATATTAATTCCTAATAGCAGCATGATTAATATTGGCAACAACCAGCACGGGTCTGCATGCATCTGTGGTTTGGGTTGACAAGCTGTCTGTTATTGCCAAAGTGTAATCATCTCTGCATTATTCTGTTGATACAACATAGTCTAGATATACAAAATCAATGATTCATTAACACTACACACATGAGTTAACATACAGCATGTTATTTGGCAGACATTTATATCCAAATACATGCAATACCATGAGATAATACACACTGATGGAAAGCCCCCCCCCCCAAAAAAAAAAGCTCACCAGAAAAACATTAAGAAGACAGAACATTACGGCAGCTTACAATTGGTCAAGAGTGTCAAAACAAGTCAGTCATAAGGAGATGAGGGTTCGTGTAGAAAATACAAAAGTAGCCAGGCGTCAGTAGCACGTCTGTAAATCTAACCACAGGTTTGTTGAACTTCTCTCTGATGTCAGCACCCCACAGCGCAGTGGTGTCTGGCAGAAGAAAGAGACACAAGCATACAGTGATCACACCTCACACTCACATGCCTTCGGTGTGCCTACCCACTGCTAAATGCCACTTACACACAGCTGCATGATTGCAAAAGTATCTCTGCAAAGAAGGCCCTGCACCGCTGAGTTCCTAACCTTTGACCTGTTCATGCTGTACTCGATATATTGTTGTCCCCCACTGAGTGAGAGACACAAGGTAGAGGCGGCGCTGACTGCAGACTGCATGGACCAGCGGGGGGGCTGGAGAGGATATATAATATGTGACGCCAGACTGTAGACTAGATTGAATCATTGTATTTGTTTACAATTGTTAGGGATTGCATTTATAGTCCAATAAAAGTTGGTTGTTTTCCATTTAGTCATGTTTACAATGTATGTTGCAAAAATGGATAGAAAGGTCTTGCCTGAAATAATGAGCATGTCACGTGGCATACACGTTCCTTGTCATTTACTACATGTGATTACCTAAAATGCAGAAAAAAACATTGATCGCAATCCAGGAAAAAAAGAGCAAAGAGAAAATAACGTGTCACTTCAGATCACATGTCTGTTGCTGAAATATGATATGCTTATTACCGCCTATGATAGAGACACAGCAGGTTTGTGGTACGGTGGTTAAAGGCCCTTTGTTGACAGAAATTGATTCTTGCCAATTTATTTCCCCCCACCAAGGGCTTAGTCAGGTCAGAAGTCAGATTTGTTAGCTTGTCTTAACAACTCCCTTTGAGAATTCTGTCTTCACACTTTCAGACATTAACCACGCTGATAACAATCCTTTGAAATACCCTGCTTCTCATTCATGGAGTAGATCAGTACGGTGGCTGTAACCTGTGTTGTAAGAGGTCAAGGAGATATAATGCTTTCTGCAGTGCTACATTTGACTGAAATTCACTCTGTTAGTCCTCATCAGGTTTGTTCAACACTGGAATTCATTGCCAGTTAATGACGTACTAAAACAGGCCCTGCTGTCCGATTAGACTACTAATCTTCCTGAGACTTTGACATGACCACATAGCCTTCTCACATCGGTAGCTTCAACATGACCAGCTAATTTGTAATGACAAATCTACAGTAATTTCCCCTTTCTGAAGCCTATGGCTTAGTAAACCCCAACTGTAATGAACTCTCCTAAGACTGTATGCGAGACTGGGAAACAGATGTCTTTCTCTACACAAAACAACCATGAATGCTCTCTATAAGACCTCAGAATTATCTTCAGTTAATCTCTGTGGCTTACCAACATTATTTATCTATTTTCAAGAGTCTCTAGTAGCTCTTTCACTGAACAACAAACTCCCTCAGGAGACAGGAGCGGGCTTCTGTGTGGTATTTCTCTCCACGGGTGATCAAGGGGCGACACATGATCACATGGGTAAACTGTGGAGACTGGGGACATGTGTAATGAATTCAAGGCTCTCAGATGCTGGATCTTGGGGATATTTCATCAATCCAGAAGCTCAGTGTTCTTCCAGAACCAAAGCGCCGCTATTAAGCAGCCTCAGACCACCACCAACACAAACAGTCTGCCCAGGCACATCACTGCACATTCTTGCCATGATTCCACTCTCAACATCAACACCACAATGACTAACAGGGCTTCAGAACACAGCATCAACAGGAAAACAGCATGTGTGCTGTGAACACACTATATTGCCACAGTAAATCTGAGGTAAACACAAAAGCACCACACTGAAACAGGGTTTTGTTTTTTTATATACAAAGCACATGAAATATAAAACACATTTTCTCCATAAGAAAAACGTAAACTGAAAACTAGATCAGACTGCGCGTTTGATGAAAGCAGTATATTATTTCAGCAGATATGGGAGGCAGGCCGCCTGGGTTGAAATAACATTGAAAGTGAAGTCTAGGAATCCTCACTGATAAACCACGACAGGGACTCAAACAGCATGTGTCCTGTCTCCACACAGCTCACAGGGGTGTAAATCACATCAATATAACAAGGAGACACATTCCCACATTCAAAATATTTACAGTTTTGATTGATTACCTTAAAAACATGTACTATAACTTGTTACGTTTAGTAAGACACAATATAGCAAACGCTGTTCAAAGATAAATTTACCATGTGCGAGTGTCAGTACACTAAATGCTACAGTTTTGGCTTCACAGGGAATAATGCAAAGGATCAGTCTGTATATAGTAAGACACAACCTTCACCCCCTAAATATTAAGTACTGTGTATGATTATTTACAGATGGAATTGTTTCCGTGCTGTTCTGACCACAAAACAGGCAAAAACTCAAAAATGGAGCTTGCAAGCATCAGTGGCAGTGCTTCTGCAGTCATCCATCCTGATTAGTAATGCTGGAATTTATCAGGAAGACATTAAGTTAACTACTCTTAAGCCCAGTAAGAAGAACTCTAGTTAGTGCAAGGCCCATTATCATCTTCCTGCAATTTGACAGTGAAAAAATTTGGCCCCTAATTTTTTGTCTCCTCCTATCTTCTCATTTTCAAGTCATCAATCTTCCCTGCTGAGCAGAAGAACCTCAGGATACACGGGTCATGTTGTTCCACACACAGGCAAGGTTGTTCTTGAATGCTACTGAGACTCCTCTCAGTCTGCAGGAAGTGCTGGCTTGTGCCAGGGGAGCAGAGATTCAGCTCATTAACTTAGAGCCTCAACACTTGAGGGGTCTTGAGAGCTGAGTGACAACACGGGTACACTACCAAATTGGCTGCTGTTGTCAGGCAGCACTCAGGAATGTCACTTGGTTCAAGAAGTCCATGGTCCAAGTCAATTTGGTAAGCCTCTCCAACACACAATATGATGTCTGATTCTTGCTAATAACTGATGTTTTCCAAAGGGATCTGTCCTTGTCTGTCTTGTGGGCTTCTTCATCACCTGTCACAACAACAACCTCTTCTGTAATTACACGTAAGCTATTCTTGAATTCTATATTGCTACTCCATAGTGATCACTGCTGAAGACATTTATCCTTGTCCCTAAGTTAGCACACAAGCCATTTAACTACTGCACATGCTCTCAGGGCTCCGTCATGCCTGCCTGGTTAAAACAAATTGCATGGCAGAGCTGTCTTCCCTCACAGGCTGGCACTGCTGACCAACTGCTTTCACAGAATGCAGCATGCTGTTGAGAACAATGCCAGGCTCATTATGCCTATCCTGTGCCCTAAATGTTGCACATGCCAGGCAGTCTGTCTGTCGCCGTTAACTTTGGTTACTGTTATGTTCTCACACTTGGCTCCAAATATCAGTGAGGCCTTTCTTTATTGGAACTCTTGCAAACAATGTAATGTTTCTGTTGATCCTTGTCCGCTGTCAGCTCTGCATTGCTGTAGAGCTCAGGTTGCATTGAAGTGAATAATCCACCTTTGTGATTTCAGGTACAAAGCCATCACTCTATCAGCATTTGAGATCTGAGCCCTAGCCAAGGAAAGGTCATTGGGTGGCTTTCATGTCCAGTGTTTTACAGGAACGGTAACACAAGAACTCCTTTAAAGCTCTGGTTTTAAAACCATTTAGATAGGAATGAGGGGATTAACTGTTATAATGGATTTTGCACTCAAAATTGAAAAATCTTACCTCCTTAAAATGTCTGAAAAAGAGCCTGAGGACTTTTTGAGTGTTCTCAACCTTCCAGGCACGTGTAGAGGCCGTACTTCACACTCTTCACATTGGGAAACAAATAAGGGGGTTGAAACCGCAAGCCCTCTTGAGCATTTTAAACACATGCCTGCTGCTACTATTTGACATGACATTCAACCAGTAGTAAGCTATCGCTGCTATGCCCAAAGGAAATCATTTAGCTCTGTAAGAATGTTATGACAAGGGCATAACCTGTCTCTAGACATAAGATGATATATCAACACCTTATTTCCCATGGGGAGTTGATCTTGCTTTAGCAGCTCCATTTGGTATCCATGATGCTACTGCTAGAGCGGAAAGCAATGAAGGATCTTTCAGCACTCTGCAATGTCAGGAAAAGCACTCAAAACTGCATTTTTCCTATCCACCTGAGGTAAATCAGGAATAAGAGACTGTATTTTCACCCTAGGTTCATGTTTCGATGGGTCAGACCTCCCCTGGCTTTGAGGGCGACAGTGAACTCTCAGATGGCCTCAAACACTCAGTATAGACCTGTGTGGCCCCTGGTTTTGGCTCACACATTGGTCAAAAAGGAGTCAAGAGCTCAAGTTTGTGTGTTTGGAAGGAGGGATGCTTGTAACTGAGCAAGGGGTAAAATAGAGATGAGGGGCAGCACTGAAAGCTGTCTCTGTCCTCAAAGCCACATTTCAGGCTGTAAAGGTAATCATCTTGGGGAGACGGTATCCAGTGTTGTTTTTGAAAGAGTGATCATACTACACTGTCTCACTGACGGTATGTCGGTTTTCAATGTTTATGGAGAGCTCAGAGATCCAAATGAATGGGCAATGTAGATCTCCAGTGTACCTTGAAAAAAAGTAAAAAGTAAAAAAAGTATTCAGAGAATCTGTCCAGCAGTAGCAGGAGGTTTTGTCATTAGAGGACATTGATGTCCTTGGCCTTGTGACATGCTACAATTGGACTCAGACAGAAAGGTATGTCCCCTGTCTAGACCCATGAGGATACCTTTCGTCTATATGTAGACCATCTGGATGAATATGGCTTGGCTAGACTAGATTTTTGTGACACTTGCCATGGGTGAGTTAAAATGTAACCAAAGAACAAGACATTGCACTGTTCTTTGGCTCAAAAATAATCTACTCTCTTTCAGTTCAGTTTAGAAATATGCACAATTTGTTAATAAAAAGTTTTTAGCTATGCTAACGGCAAGGCTCCAGGAATGGCAATGTCAGTCAGTTCACGACTTTAGACCAGATTGTAATATCTCAACAAATATTTGATGGATTTCCATGGAATTTTGTACAGACATTTATGGTCCCTGGAGGATCAATCCTAATGATTATCCTAATGTTATCCTCTGACTTTTTCACTAGTGCCACCAGTAAGTCAGAGTTTTCACTTATACTGTGAAATAGCTCAACATTTAAAGGATGAATTGGTACAAAATTTTATACAGACATTCATGGTTCCGAGGCAATGTATTCTACCGACTTTGGTGTCGGCCTGACTTTTTTTTTATGATTCTCAGCTATATTTATTGTTTTGTGCTAAATAGCAAATGTTAGTATGTTAACACACAAAACTAAGATGGTGAACTATATCTGCCAAACATCGGCATATTGTTATTGTGAGCATGTTAGCATTTAGCTCAACACCTCTATGTCTATGTACAAACTTACAGAACCTCTAGCATGGGATTAGACTCTTAAGTCTTGTCGAATCAGAAATGATACAAAGATTTGAATATCTGAGTAAATACACAAAAACAAATGTAAGCCACACTCTGACAGCATATTATATTCTTCTTAGGTGATAACAGAAGCAGGTGGTTGTAGTTTTTGTACCCTTTCATCGCAAGCAGCCAAGGACGCTAACAAAAACATGACTTGGAGTGTTTGTTCTACCTTACAATAAGTATGTTTGACCACCCATTAAATGGACCAAGGCATGAATTTGGGCAGAGAGAAGCAAACCATCCCGTGGCTGGGAATTGGTTTTGTGTGGCCACTGGCCGCCGGAGCAGCTTGTTTAAACAGACCCAGACTGAAAGACTTAATGACCATGCTGACAGCAGTCATACAAGATGCCTATTGAGGCTGGTGTGCTGTGGCTGAGAGGGAGAGAGTCCTACAGCTGCAGAGAAAAAAGGAGGGATGTTGTGGTCACCGTCTCTTTATGTAAGCTCCACAGAAATGAGGAGCACACGATTAATTCTAAATCTGACTTCAATATTTGTTCTCCCACCAAACCTAAACCAACAGAATTTAGGACATACAGTGCTGAGGCAGCCTGCTGTTTTTCCTGCCACCTCAAACGTGTTCTGCTGTTTGCTCCAATGTCATCTCAATTTAACAGGAGTGTGTGGACGGAGAGCAGCGTAGACTTAAAAGTATGCTTGTGTTTTTGTAAGGTAGTGGTGAGTTTGGATTGCACCCTAAATATAATCACACATATTTTGAAGTAAATTTCACTGATTTGATTAATTCCCCAGAACCCATGAGCTATTTACACGTGCTTGACATGTGCTGACCAGCAGAAGATGAGCATGTGTGGAGAAAACAGTAGTGGGGAATGCAGGAGGTGCAGTCACAAAGAAGCAACTTCTGGACGTTTTGTTCAAGTAATCTCAAGAACTGAAAGAGCTGTTCATTTTCCAAAATAAAAGAATGATAACATTGCAATCATGAAATTATATTTTAATGACTTAATTTCTAATTGGTGATTAATCATTAATTTTTTTCTGATATTCCTAAAAATGCTTGGAATAGTTAGATAATCCCAGACACACCTTCTGACCCAAGATTCCATGGGTAATTCCTATCTTCATTCCCACCATTCCCCAGCTTTAACACTGCAGCGGAGACCACATGTGCGTGAAAAGTCTTCAGGTCTTTTGGCCCCTTTATCTGATTGAGACTTGGTCTGCTGCTACGTTTTGATCCCTCTAACTCAGACCAGGCCAAAACAAAGAAGAGGATCCAGATATCAAAAGCACTGAGCATCCTCTTCATCTGTACACTGTTCTCTACATACAGTGTCACTGTATATAGTTATGCAATATAACATTTGATATTTTTCGTATTTCTACATAAAAGTATCCTGCCACATACACTAGGCTTTGTGGATAAACTGACCCTATAAGAAAAAAACTAAATAATCAAACTAGCAACAAATCAGGAAAGTATTATTCCTCAAAGTCTCTGTTGAAAACAGACAATATTTGTCTTGAGCATATTTCAAATCCCAGAACAGACATAGAATGGATTTTAATTTGATTTTAAAGCAAAATATTCAACTAAGTCAATAAAACCTTTTCACATCTGCTTCCATCAATGATTACCAAAAAAATTTTTTAGCAATACTTTTTATGAGTGATGTTCACATACACATGAGTATTATCATGCTTTCAGCTTTCTAGAATGCTTTGTGCCAAAACAATGAACTGCTTTTTTCATTAATCAGTGATTCTCAGGCGACTGGCTGAAACATTTGTGAAAACAGCAACTGCTTCCTGTGGACTTATTACATATACCGCAGGGAGAAAATAAAACAGTTAAACCTGCAATAAATGATCTTTTGGCCACTTGGGGGCAGCGCAAAAAAGTTGTTAACACAAAATTAGTACATTACTACCTTTTAAGTTGTTATAGAGAACATATTGGCAAGCAGTTGCATATTTCACATCCAGCAGACATGGAGCACCATTAGCATCGTGTTTCTGACCATCTGACAAATTTAAGTTCAATATTCACTTTTCTTGGCTCTGTTTTGGACAGGATGTCATTTGTCTGTGCCTTCCCAGACCGTTAAAATCAGTTGAAAAATAAATACGTTTTATGATGTGACAACATGTAAGATGTATGTTTAAGATTGGGTTTAGGCACAAAAACTACTTGGTTAGATTTAGGGAAAGATCATGGTTTGGGTTAAAATGAGTTTGTAACAACCCATGTTTAAGTCTGATGTTTTCTTGACTCCTCGATCCACCCAAACCTCATCTCTTCACAGACTATAATGACATCACCTGATTTCCTCCTCCGCTCAATAATTACTACAGCTGCTAGAAGGCTTTGTCACTTGAATGTGAAAAATGTTTTTGGGCTCTTGCCGAAACAACAAATTCTGTTATTTTTCTGGGGAGGAAACTTTCCTCCACTATGTTAGCTAGCTAATTAGCCACTATCTAGGAGCAACACTGATGAAAGCATTGAGAGTAAACCAAAACAGAGCTGAAAGATGCTAAAAAAGCTCTGTAAAGCCAAGGGCTGACAGCAGACTAGGGCGATAATTCTTGGTGGGTTCATCACTACAAGAGAAACCTTTTCCATTACCAATGGTCAATTGATTCTTTCTTAAAATCAAAAATATTGATTGACAGATGCATATGGCCAAAGCATGATGGGAGAAAGAGCTAGAACATTTAGGGGGGAAGGGAGAAAACGTGAGTCTGCAGAAAAGAGAGCGAGCTTCTGTTGGTGATTTAAGACTTCCCAGTCTACATAACCATGGCTATCCTCCACATTCCATCCTATAAGAGAACAAGATTAAATACTTTTGGAGAGGGGATGCTGGCTGCTGTGGTTAGTGCAATCTGCAATCGCCTTCAAAAGAAAAGTCACAAAGGTTATTGTGATGAAACTGTTTCCCTATGCTTGTGGAAATCTGTTTTGCTTTATCTCAAAGGTCAATCAGCGTTTGTCCCAGACTCAGCAGTCTGCAACAGTATGACCCCCGCCTCAGTAAGAATGCCTTTATATGAGAAGTTTAATAATATGATGTCTGTCTTCACTTCTGAGCATCTGGTTATTGTGAGGAAAAGAAACAGGTTGATTCTTCAGCTGCCTTTAAGCAACAAAGATACATCATGTGGTATGCACATGATGGACTAGACATAAAGATGAAACTACTACAGACAGCATTACACAGCTAAACTGAAACACAGTATATCTGAGGGCGAAGAATTTCCTCAGTCTACAGGAAGTAGAGGGAGAAATAAACAGTGTCAGCAGATCATCTTTTCATCTAACACAGTCCTCTCATATCCCCTCAGTGTCTAATTTTAGCTGTGTCTGTCCTAACCTGAAACTGCCATAGGTTCAGCTATGGGTTTAGCATTAAGGTGAGATATTCCTCTTGTGTTTGGTTTAGCACTTCATGTCTTTTGCTCTGTGTATCCACATAATCTGTCTCCTCTGTGGTATGTAAACTATCATACACTGAGATAGTTTTTGCACTTTTCCCCTCCATGAAAACACTTTCTTTAGAGCCACATTGATGACAGCTCACAAAAGTCTTTGAAATTATAGGAAAGTATTATGTAAGTCCTAATGACAACTGGTTCTTACCTATCCAAGAGATTTAATGATTGCATTTTGAAGCAATGTCTAAAATTTGATTTGCATAATTTTCCTGCACAATTCAAAAAAATCATCCACCAGAAGTTGGCCTTTTTGATGTGCGCGTGTCTGCCTATTCGTGTGCATGTACATATGTGACTTTTGACTTAATGAGTGTGTGGGCTCATCAGCACACACTGCTGTCAAGCATGCAGATGTGGAGTGTCTCTCCAGTCATGGCTTAGATTCCAGCCATTTCCGGCTATGACAGTTCCAAACACCTGTCAGTCAACCGGCCCTACAGAGAGGTGTGATTCACTCCTTTGTACTGCATGACTCAAGGCCTTCTTCCCTGCCCCCTCATGTCCTCCTCTCACCCCCACTGTCCTCTGTGGACACTGGCTTGCCATTTGACCTGCTTCCAGCTTGGACTCCCCACTCCCCAGTGGTCAGCTGTGGGATCGGATACTGTGTTTCTACATAGCATCAGTTTGTGGGCATACACTCCGAGACAAAAATGACAAACAGATGGCTGTGGAAGTGATTTGCATTTTTCCAAATAAAATGATTGGTTACCCTTTTCTACATATTGATTCCATATACTCCTAATCAATATTGAATCAAGAAAGCTCCTAAATCAGTCTGATAGGTACAACACTGTCAGCTCTAGTGAGAATCAACATGTGCAGATTGTTGCCTTTGGAAAGTGAAGAATTGACTCTTTCATGAGGTGGCAGTCAAAAAAAGAGTCATTGAAATTCCTTCAAATTGGTCCAACAATGAAGAAAAAAAAAATCCACAAGTCGCCAAGTCCAGCTGAAGTATCACATAAAGACTGAGCCCAAACGGGCGGGTCCACTGCCGGGTGTTAAAGAGTACCAGATGATGGGGCGAAAGTGTTTTCAGCTATGGGGTTTCCAATAGCCATAACTTCTGAGAAGATGGGAAGAGAGGAGCAGAGCTGCAGATGTTGAGGCTTGTTCTGCTGCCCTGAGGTCTTATTTGTGTTTGTCTCAATTCAGATTGAGCACTAACTGATGGGGATTATGCAAGAGTGGCCTCACTGCTCAGCCTTTGTCGAGCCCTTTAGATACTGATTTCGCTGGACTTGCCACTGTGGGATATTTAAAATGGGGTGTGAGGTTATTCCCTGGACAGCACAGATCCAGGGTGAGACAAGGTTGAAATGAAATGACCTCACAAGGCTTTGCTCCGACAGTTTCCAATGAGACACGTTCTCTCGTGAGGACACTGTAAAAAAAGGTTTCCTGTTTCTTTTATTGTGAGCTTTGAACTAATTTCTTCACTTTCTCACCACTTCTGGGCAGAATATAATGTAAATCTATTAAAAAAAAAACAGAGCCAAGCGCTACAGAGCAGCTCACACAGGGAGGAGTCTCCAGTCTCTCTGTATCCCAAAAGACCAGAAAAGTCCCCTTAAACATTTGTAATAGCCCACATAAGGATATTCTGTGTAACACTAGTCAACATCCAACAATAATATCTTGATTATCAGTAACTTTTCTCTACAAAATCAACCAACCACAGTCAAAAATTACACTTAAGTGATCATTATGTGTTAATGGATGAGTAATTACAGTTAAGAACAATCAGCATCCACTCAGGGCATGGCAGAGCTTCTGAAATCAACCCAGACGCCATTATCAAATCCATGCTGAAGGCAAATTGTTGTTCAACATCGCTATCCCTGGTAAATTATTATGTAACTCCCAAAACAAATTCTCCGAGGCTTACGTGATACCCAGTCCAACCCGAAAAGTGTTCAAAACAATAAGAGTTTCTGGCATGAGTTTATAATGACTAACTTCATAATCAGGGAATGATATGTTCTCTTTCTATAATATGGTTAGCAATCAACATCACTTTTAGTAATTGATTAAAACAATAGTCCTACATTTTTTGGAGGATGCTTATTTGCTTTCTGGAGGAGAATTAGATGGGAAGAGCAACTTCATAGTGTTGCTTGGCACATATCCTTCTGTGATACGGCAAATTGTCAATTTTACACCTCGGTTTTGTACAGATTAAACAAACAAGATATAATATGTTAATTAGTGAACTTTAGAGGGGCTGGTAGGTGGATTTTATTATCTTTAGACAGAGCCAGGTTAGCTGTTTTCCTATTTCCTGACTTTGTGCTAAGCTCACATAACTGGCTGCTTGCTGTAGCTTCATATTTAAAGGACACACATGAGAGTGGTATCGATCTTCTCATCTTAGTCTCTACCGACAGGTAAGTACACGGATTTCCCAAAGTGTCAAAGTATGGCTTTTAAAGTTGTAATCTTTGAGATTTCAGTGAAACATCACTGACAGCACATTCTTTGAGCAGCTACTTTCTCAAAAATACAACAGAGGAGCCCAGTCAGTCAATAATAATTGCAACTGTGATCTGATTGAAGTACTTTTCCACACAACAGCAGGACACAGTAAGGGTTGGATACCTTGATGAAGGAGCTGTAGGTGTGCAGCCTGTCACCTGCAACTCTTCATCTAACAACTCACTGTGACTGTTCCTTCTAGTTCTGTTTCTCCATGCAATATTTAAAACTGATCGGCTGTCAAAAAATGCTGAAAATGACCATGTCTTGTTTGGCAGATGAAGTTTTGACATTCAGTGGTGACAAATACATTGTGTTTCCTGTAAATGCTTCACAATAAAAGCCACTGTGTGTTTTGCCAGTTGAATGTTTTCAATTTGAAGCAGCAGTTCTCATTTGAAGGAGTGGCGGACTCCGCCTTTAACAATGAAAACTACTATATAGAAAGAAAACTACATTTATTAAGTGTTGCTGAAAAGATGCTGGCCATAATTACAATCAAAAACAGGGTCCACAAAATCTTAGGGATTATAACTATAATTAGAGTCACTAGCATAAGAATTCACACAGTAATTTGCATTAAAAAGACCATGGCTACGTCTTAGGAATAGTATGCTTTTACTTGAATTAATGATTATACTAACTCACTATAGTTTAATTCTGCAAAGCTTTTGGTCATTAGAGACTAATTCCTCTAAGAAAATGAATCATTTCTTGTGCTAAACTGTGCCCAGTCATCCTCTAAGTTAATGTTTTGAATCAATGAGTATCTTTGCTTCAGGCAACATGGCCCAGCATTGAGCTTAAAAACAATGGTGCCCTGTGCTCTGATGCAAAAACATCCTTAACTTGCCAAAGTCAATAAAGCTAGACTTTTTAAAACTAGAGAAGAGGCTCCAAGCAACAATTAATACGCAATGTAGAGATTGTATCTCATAATTACCCAGAAAGCAAAACACATTTGCTTCTTTCCACGTGCTTTCCTTTTTGTTAAAAGAAAAAACTGAGAACAGATGAGGCGGAGCGATAAACTGCCTAAGAAGTGGAGAAAGGGCTTTGGGTAGGTCCAATGGTACTCCACCTGGAAAACCAAACAGGTGAAAGGATGGACAGAGATCCGTTGAATTCAGACTTTATTTTCCACTGAGCCCCGTGGATAAACATCAAGCTGAAAGGCCTGTCTGAGACTGAACTGTCAGTGGGTGGTGACAGATCCAGCTCTCATCTCCACTGCCATGCCAGCATGGTCAAAATAGAAGGGACAGGAGATTCCATAGCGACTCCCCAAATAAGCAGCACACAGCACGACAACTCCCTTCACAGGAAAAAGGAAGGAAGATGAGCTGGACCAAGACAGAGACCTGCCTGTCCTTCCAGCCAGTGGAATGGGAAAACTAAACATCTCAGTTTAAACATTCAATAATGGAATCCACTCATCCGTAATCAACAGCCCTGACAAAAGTGGAGACCTTCCTTTGTTTTTATTGTTTTTATGATTCATTTTTGTAAGTATTTGCTTTGAGTTCCAACTATGAGGGTAAAATGGCAAAGTTGACCAGTCGCAGGATGTCCACATCCTCTATTCCAAGCCAAGTACAGCTGCCTTGTGAATGTTAGCCATGCTAGTGGATGGCTCTAGGCATGGCAGTCAGTCAATGTGCTTTGGTACAGCCTGAAATATCTCAACAACATTGGATGGATTGCCATGAAATTTTGTCCCCAGATGATGTATCATAATGACTCTGGGGATTCCCTAACTTCTCCTCTAGTGTCACCATGAGATTGATGTGTGTGTGTTTTAGTGAAATGTCTGAATTTCAGTTTGTCCAAAGCTTTGGTTGATTACCTGCAAAGCTGTACTTTGTGTTTAGTGCTAATTAGAAAATGTTAGCATGCTCACATGCTAAACTAAGATATTGAACATGGTAAACATTACAACTGCTAAACATCAACATGTTAGCATTGTTGTTGTGACCATGTTTGTTTAGCTTAAAATACCACTGTGCCCATAAGAGGCTGCTAGCATGCTGTAAACTCTTATTTCAATATGGTAAATGTTCCCCTTCTGCATGAATTAAACAGCAACAATCTTAGATGAAAGTGATGTATGTTTCCTATACCTCCATGTGTGGCTTGTATTTATCACATATGAAATATGAGGGGGATGCTCAATATGACACATAACAGCTGATGAGAAGCAAGTCACTGTAAAGATGCCGTAATGTAGGGAGGTCCTCAAAGAGTCATTTAGGCTTTTGCTTCTTAAGAGTGTGTTATTTTAAACCCCTGGCCTTAAGTTAGAGCCTGTTTCCTGCTGATGTAGCTGGCCTCTGGGAGAAAAATAGCCCTGATCTTCTATAATGTACACCTTCAGCAGCTTCTAAAGGGAAAACAAACTCTTGAAAGGAGGCAGTGAAATTATTTTGCAGGCTCAAGCACACAGGATTTGTTTAAACAAAAACACATGTAACAAAACATGTAAATTATAGAATCTAAAAATAAAAATCTAATCATCATAAATGTTAGCATTACATTCCTTTTTAACGGCACTGAATATGTCCATAAATGGCAAAGGGGAAGTGATGTTGTCAGATTGTAACGATTCGGCAGCTGGTCTCCTGTGGAATCCTGGGCGATATTGTGGATGACGGGGACCAGCTGCTGACTCAGTGACTCATTTTTACCTCAGCAGGGAGAAGGAGAGAGGGAAAGAAGGAAATGGGAAAGCAACAGCTCTCGCCCAGACAAAGAACAGACACAGCCAGCTCTAGCAGGAAGAGCCGCCAACACTTCACTAAACAATTTAAAGTCTGCTATATCAGTTTGTACCGTCCTTTTTCTCTTGTATCATATTGCAGTGCAATCATTGGTTTATAAACAAGATATGATGAAGCAGTCATCGTAAAAGTATTCCTTTTGGTTACTTCAGTGATTAGTGTAGGTTAACTGGAAGCTGTAAGTCAGGCGAAAGGATTTTGCGTGTAGCCTTTATCTTAGTGGTTAGAAGACAGCAAACCAAATGTCTGTTTCTCTTTCTCTCTGTCCCTGTTTTGCTCTAAAATGATGAGTGCAAGCCTGTGTTGTGTCTGGCGATTGGCATTAGCAATGATTTTATATTCTGACAGATGAAAAGGGATCATCGGTTGTCCCTCCTGCCAGTCAGACTCAGGCATGGAAAGAGAACTGGTACAGATTCAAGTAAAAGTGAAATTACTTGATTTAAAGTCTGTGTAAAGGAGAATCAGAGATTTCTTTTGAAACACATTATACATTTTAGAAAATAATTGCTGAAAACATATGAAAAGACTGTGAATTATTTAGTACTGAATTGTGGAGTTAGACTGTTAAACTGCTTTTCACCATTTCTGTGTTCAGGATTTTTTGGGCAGGCCTGAAATGGTGGATCCATGATGTAGAGGGGTGACTAGCATGACCTCCCCTCTCCCAACATTATATATGAACTAGAGCGTTTTGGCATCAGCTGGGTGTGTAGTCTGTTGTTTGCTAGTGGAAGCATGCAATACTTTCACTGCAAGCTTTGCATTAGCATTGTGATGTACGCTGCAATTACAACAGTAGATGTAAACTCTCAGGGCAGATAGAAAGATCTGCACTTAACTATGAGATATTCTAGGTTTGCAGAGCATTGCCTCTCGATAATGGTATTGTCTGTGCACCAAGCTTTGTTAACATAAATGCACAGTTCACCATGCCCCACCTCTGGTCTTACTGGAGTCACCAGCTGTTGTATCTACCCTGCAGATGTAGCATCCCGGCAGCTCAATAGTGCTAATGGGGACACTGCTGCTAAGCCATGTTTCCGTAAAAAACATGAAGTTTCAGTCCATAATCCTTTTATGAGTGGTGATCCGCAGTTGCAGTTCATCCATTTTGTTCACCAGAGACTGTACATTGGCGAGGAAAAGGCTTGGGAGTAATAGCTGAAGAGGAGTTAGTCTTAGCTTAGCCCTTAGCCCTCCTCTCTTCCCCAGTTTGTTTACGTTCTCTCCTGGCCAACGGAGCCAGGTTCATAGCTGCCGGTGTCATGGTTTTAGCTGTTACTGGTGAATGGGGCCATTTTTGGTCAACAGTAGCGCTCAAGGAGTTATTTCAAACCCAGCAGAAGCATCTGTTGACAGGTACAGTCTGTGTTAAAGCTCTGGTCCACCGAGAGGATATTATCCATGTCCCGCTGCTGGTGCGGCACTACTGTGGGAGCTGTGCCTGTGTAGTGGCCCTCTCTGCCTCTCTGTCCAGTTTCACCTTCGCTGCTTCGGGCTGTGTTGCAGATGCTACTCCGGTGCCTTCACTGTTACTACAGACGTACTCCAGTAGCTGCTACATCCAGCCCCTCACCAGTGCTTTTCAAAGAAGCGAGTAACGTTGACACCGAACTTCATTGAAAAAAAACAATTTAACATAACGATGATTGGTGATGGATTGCTTGTTAAATACTCATTTAAGTTTTTTTAAGTAAGTTAACATTTACCTACAAATTGTGTGCTGAATTAAACAGTGGCTCCTAGTGTTACTTTATTTTTGCAATATCATCCATTTTGCTTGTCTTACACTTACAAAGAAGGCCTATATTAAATTGCATATTTTTTAAGGGAGTGCAGCATGAGCATTGTTAAGCTCAGAGACTGTTCATTTTGGGTGTGGTTTCAGCACCCAGTGTCTCAGAGCTCAGAATACTGCTTGTTTTCCCCATGATTTTGAAACCCAATTTTATATACTTTTCTTAATCAGTCAAATTTGACTGGGTCATTAATACCATATTCCTCTTTGGTGTGAAAAACTCAGAACACATATTTATCATTGCTTTACACAGCTGGTTCTCAAGTAGAGGAAACATACTTATATTAAGAAACTGTTCAACCAAAAATATAAAAAAAGCTCTTAAGAAGACTTGTGTGACTAATAGTTACCCAAAGTTATGTATTGTAGTGACTCTGGCTAGTCAGTTAGTGTATCTTAGCTGATGAGTAAATAATGGCTGAACCAGGTGTTTTATTATAACATGAACTTATACTTAACTAGGGCAGTGAGAGCGTAGACCTAAAGCAACAAACAGGCAAATTAACCTCCTCTCTAGCTATCAGCTTGGCCTGTACAGTTGGTGCCTCATAACAGTAAAGCAGGAACAACCATTGGAAATTGTGCTACACTTATATATAAACCTGCACTAGAGGTGCAGCTTTCCCCTTGAGTATCAAGCCCGCCTGGAACCCCAAGATACTACCCCACTAAACTCGCTGCAGTATATCACAATTGCCACTGCTGCCGTTTGAAAATCTTGCATGTTCAAATTAGTTGATTTTAAAGGTATTGCTCAACATTTTGGGAAACACACTTATTCACTTTATTGCTGAGAGTTAGATGAGAAGCTTGATACCACTCTCATGTCTGTATGTTCAATAACTGAAGTCCCTGCTGGTTGCCTAGCAACTGCACAGTGTCAGGACTTCAGGAAGTGACATAACCCCCTGTAACACCGCAACTTGTTCTTTTAACACTTTGTTTTGTTGTAAACAAATACGACTTGTGAATTAGTGAGCTTTAGATGTACTGGTAGGAAGATTTTGTTACCACTGGACAGAGCCAGGCTTGCTGTTTCCAGTGTTTGTACTAAGCTAAGCTAACTAGCTCCTGGCTGTAGCTTCATATTTTCCAAAAAAAAAGTGGTGTCAATCTTCAAATCTACTGTAATTCTCGTCAAGGAAGCAAATACCAGTAAACATACTGTCTTTCCCCAAAATATTGCCACTCCTTTAATGTTTTGTACTTAATTGGAGTTTTTCCTCATGTGCCCCATGAAATGTGAAATGGGACTATCAGTAAGAAAACACCAATCAACAGTTAGCTGTCCATTCAGTCTCCTGTGTAATGATGACTTTTCACAGTCAAAAATAACAAATAGACAGGGCAGACATGTAGATTTGTCATAGGTGGAAAAGAACAGATGAAACAAATAAAGTTAATGATGGGTCAGTTCTATTTAAGGTCTCAGTAAGTCATCCCAGTGATCCAGCATGCACAATATCACAACAGTGGAACTGGCTCACCTAAATGGAATGCAGCCATCATCAGTGTTATGAATTACACCTGTGCTTTTCCTGCTCTGACATGCGAAACGTCTCTCCTGAATGCATGATAACAATTACCCTAAGTGACTGTATAATTCTTTTCAAAACTCTCTTTTCAAAAACACTTAAGCTGTGAGATCCACTGGTGTAGACTGGAGGCATTGTTGACAACAGCTGAACCCAATCTAATTCATGACCCCGACGCACCTCAGACAGACCGCACACACTCACACACGCACACATTTTTCAATGCCACAAATTTGACGCAGACCGTTCTCTCTTCTAAATCCGGGAAAAGAGGATTTTCTCTTGTAAGTTTTCAGATTTTTTGGAGTATCATAAGATTTCAAGGTCTGATTGTGCATTCCACTGTGACAGTTTTTGTCCCAGATGTTTTATCTCACAGCTCTAGTGGCAAGTCACCGTAGAAAGTTTGTGAGGTTTGTGAGTGTATGCGTGGGCGTCTGTAGAGATAAATCCAAATGATAGCAGTCTTGACTTCAGGGCCCTCTACACTGTCCGCCCTCCATAAATCAAGTGAGGCTGTGATTACAAACATGATGTTTTTGATTAAACTCTTCCCAGTCTTATTTTTAAACACTCTGGCTTAATCATCATTAGACAGTACAATAAAATGTCACTGCGGCTCAGTAGCATGTCTCCCGCTACCACTGTGAATATGACTCTACTTGAACAACAATCAATCAATGCATTCAGTGAGCAAAAATCTCATGACATCAGCTGTGACCACATTGGAAAGAACCTCCTAAGATAAACAAATTGCAGGCTCGCAGCCCTCGCAGTCCCACAGACAAAAACTACTGCTCTTACTGTCCCTCCTGACAAACTAATGCAAAAGGGGTACACAGCATACAGATACACATACCAGCTGAGAAAAAGGAAAGCTGAAAAGTGTGAGTCATCATTTTTGCCAAGTACATACCGTTTTTGCCTGGGAGCGTGTTTTCTGCAGATTATGGGAAATTATAAAATTATGCGACGACACTGTAGCCTTGCCCTTATATGGCAGCTGCCGTCCTCACACTGCGTCCTGCTGACAGGGATAGCCACTGTTAAAAATCCAGAAACAGCAGACTTCAATTACATAACAGAGCGTGTATACTAAAAGCTTAGACCTTGAGCCATACAGGATTTGTCAATGGAGGTGGCTGGAATGTCTGGTATGGCTGGTGGTACCAACAGCATACAAAACAGAACAATCTGCTGTTTGTTAAGCAAAGAAGAAAGCAAAGAACAAACAAGACTTTGTTGCTGTCCAGAGTGAATTATTACAGTTGTGTAACCAAGTCAAACAAAAAGACAACCATATAAATAAATATAAATAAATGGAACGGACTGCGGGTTCTGACACTGATACCAGTAATCATTTTTTAAAGACGTGACGTGTACAGTTAAGAATCAGCAGATTGACTTCGAAAGAACATTAAATTGTGTTAGACTGTGTTCCCGGGAAGGATGCAGTATTTCACAATAGCATCTTTTAGTGAAAACAGGTTTCATCTTTTTATTGGATAAGTTGCTCTTTTGGAATTTGCCTAAGGAAGTTCAAATGTTTGATGAAAGGGTGCGGCCATCCTTTTGTCATTATTTTATTTGATTTATTTGATTACTGGAACTGATTCTCTTCAAGTCCAGTCACTCAACCTCTGTGAGGTTCAAAGTGTGTCTCCGCAGGAGTGTTAATGAGATTATCATTGCATGGTTGTTGAATATTAAAGGTGCAGTGTGTAAGATTTAGTGGCATCTATCCGTGAGGTTGTAGATTGCAACCAACTGAATACCTCTCCTCTTCCTCTTCCAAACATGTAGGACAACGTACGGTGGCTGCGAAACTCGTGAAAAACTGGGCTACTGTACAAACATGGTGGTGCAACATGGTGGGCTCCGTGGAAGACGACCCGCTCCCTATGTAGATATAAAGGGCTCATTCTAAGCTAACAAAAACACAACGATTCTTATTTTCATGTGATTATACACTAATTAAAACATACTTATGAATATTATATTCCATTTCTGCCAATATTTCTGTCAATGGATCCCACTAATAAATCTTACACACTGGTCCTTTAAGAGTCAGAACAAAGACTTTGTACAAAAAGCTTTAAAAATTGAATGCTTGCTTCACATGATAATTGAACAACAAAATTACACTTTACATGACACTGATTAGGAGCTTCTTTCTAGGAGAAGAAATCATAGAGAATTATCACCCAGCGCTACAGTTCCCCTCATCTCTACTTAGCATTTTAGCGTCTTTCAGCAAATTGTTTTGAATTTCCGACTCACAACTTAACTTTTCTGGTTCACTCTCACAGCTCTCATTAGCGTAATTTCCAGCCACAGCAGGCAGCTGTGATGCAAAAAAATCTAATAAACAAAAAAATGTTGGTGACCAAAGCGAATGCTCAAATTAGAATAGTTGTAAACCATATTTAACTCCATACTTCCACTTTTACAGCCATTTGCTACAAATATGTGTTTGACAAGTTTATGATGCAGATTTTTTACACTGAAATAAAACTCAGAGTAAATTGTCCATTCATCCTGTTGAAGTAAGGGTTTCAAGGTGGGACGTGACATGATGCGTTCAGTCTGAAGAGGGAGCGGCTGAATAGGTGCCCATTTTAGAAATAAATACAGCAAAATGTTACACCGAGTCAACGCAGCAAATTTCATGTTGAAGAAAGAGGCTTTATTTTCCCCTCCAGCTGTGGCTGTTCTTATTGGCAGTGTGTTTGTTCTTGAGAAGAATCCTGACCGCAATGTGAACAGTCTATCCAGCTGACGTTTGAACCCGGGGCTGTGATAAATGAGCGAGAAGTGCTGTAATTCTCTGTAACTCTCTGGTGGGTCTTTAAAGGCTGGTGGTACTATTTTCACCCAGACTATTCGCATGGTAGCTGATGTCTCGTCAAAAACATTACATAGAGGGCAATTTAGGTGTACTGATTAAAGAAGAATAATTCAAACTAAATGCAAAGAAATGAAGTGTTAGTGATTTATTTTTCAGACTGAAAAAACAGACAAGCTGCTGTTTGTGAATCAGTGGAGGGTCCGCCTGTAAACTTTGGAAAGCCAGACAGTTGACTCAAAGCCCAGAGATCGGCCTGACATGATATATACAGCATACTGTGTTAAAGCTGTCTTGTTTAAGATATATAAAGCTGGATTAAAACAAGGGAACTGTGTTTATGTGAGGCTTCTCTCCATTCATAGTTGTGGTTAGCCACAGTATTCCTGCCACAGATACCATTCTAGTCATACCTGCTTATATGCACAAGCCGCAGGAGCAGACAGACACCCAAACAATTATTCTGTCCAGATGACTATACCATACAGCCACCAAGGAATGGTGCAAAGTTGAAAACTGCTTATATTTGACTGAAGGAAAATTTTAATCCCAGTGAGCAATGCAAAAGCTGATGAACTGTTTGCAACAATTCCAGCACTGATTCATCACAGCTAAGATCAAACTGCAATGGTTTTGTTCCACATGGAAGTCTAAGCTGGTTTTACAATGGATTTATGGAAATGAGAATTCAATAATAACAGGTCCATAAAGGGAGAATTAGGGGAAAAATAAATCCTGCGGGTGTGATACGCCTTGACTTTAAAGGTGTTGCGGTTTTTAATTCCTGGTGTGTGGCGCACGAATAAATGTCAAAAAGGATTTGACGTCTGAAAGTCAATATGCTATTTGTGGGCAAATAAAAGAGATTTCCAAATTATTTTACACAATTTATACAGTACCAGTCAAAAGTTTGGACACACTTTCCTATTCACTTGAATGAGACTGGTACTGTATGTATGAAAACATTCCTTCTTTCATGCAGGTACAAAGTTTACCACGTTTACCATCTTATTTTAACGTGTTAGCATGCTAACATAATTAGCACTAAACACAAAGCACAGGTGAAGTTGATGGGAATGTAGCCCAATATTTTTTCAGGTATTTGGTCATAACACTTACTTATTGGACAAAATGAATTTTCACCCGATAATTTTGCTGGAGGAAAACTTATTATAATTCATCCTGTGGTGAACACAAATATGGGTACCAAATTTTTTGACAATCCATCCAATATTTTCAGAGATGTTTTACTCTGAACCAAAAATGTCAATCGTCCTGTGGCACGAGATAAAAAGACAGAATATCACCAAAGTCATTAGAATTCCTCCTTGGGGCAACATGAACATCTGTACCACTTTTACATCAATCCATCCAATAGTTGTTGAGATATTTCAATCTGCACCAAAGTGGTGAACCAACTAACACACTGACATTGCCATCCCTTGCTGCTAATGTGGCTAAAAACGTAGTTCTGTATTATAAATCTGTTATTTATAATATTATTAGTCCAATGTATGATGTGGAGCTTTGCATGAGTCATTTGTCCCTTTGTGTCGCAGTATATAACTTCAGCTGAAGTAATTTCTCGTTTCTCAGGATTGTTTGGTCTGAATATCATACAAGTGAGGTCATGATCGAATACTTTTCAAGCTTTAACAATCTGGAAAACCTATTGAATTAGGTGAATCAATTTCTATGATTAGTCTCAAAATTCAGTTTCAACTCCTTTGAGGATCATGTCCTTTGCTACTGAATAGACTGTTATTCCAAAAGGTATTACAGACTTTGTTTTGGCTTTGAAACATCAGTATTTCATGCTGAGTATTGAGTAACACGTGCCTCTGAGACATTTTTATTTCTGTAATCCAACACTTTTATGTGCAACAAATATTTTCCAAGGCAATCACTATGGCAGGTTGCAAATTTTGAATTCAATAGAACCTTTTCATTTATTCCTTAACTCATGTTCGGTGTCACATGAGAGCGTATTCCAGGGACAGGGTTCATTATTGCAACATTAGCTTTAGCATGGTGACCAAATGCATTTATTTTATTCATTCCCTGTGTGATTGATGTGGATATTTGAATAAAATACATTCCTTTTCACAGGCAGACAGTGTTGTGCTTCTGTCGCTAGGCAATATAAGGACAGGTACAGTACTCCATTCAGTATGAAACTGCTATTATACAGGTCTGCTGTTCATCATTTTGATCTGATGTCTTTGAAGTTTTTTTTACTAAAGACTGTCAAAAAAACATTTTCCTTACAGAATACTGAAACATTAGAGAGTAATAACAATAATAATACATACAAAAACCATTAGTACAAAATTACTGTTTTTTTGTGTGTCTGACAGATGTGAGCTATAAAGAAATAGAACTGTATAATATCTCAAAATACATATTTATATTTAATACATTTTTGTTCATCTAATGATGATTTAAGATGTAATTAGAGTGCACGTGATAGAAAAACAACAGTGTTTTATGAGCTTTTGTTCCTTTATTGGAAAGTAGTGAGTAAAGAGTTTATGTGGACGTGGCTGGATTAACACAGTAGATGATCTGTTTGCAAAGGAATTAACAGACTAATGTCATTTTTAGGCTCCTAAATTAAGTTTCAAAACAATGTAGTCATGCACTTCACTTTTCAATTAATCCCAGAAGCAAATTTGTTTTAAAAGGTTTAACTAAAAGAGCTTTAAAAATAATTATTTATTATTTCCGGACATGCAAAAATGCTGCCTGAGGCTCTCTCTGCTACTATCAACCACCAATCGGTATTCTTTTCCAGTTCCTAACGCCTAAAAGACCCAAGTACACAGAAACCCTACAGTAATTCTTTTGTAACATTTTGCTCCAGACATCTAATTACATCCATTTTAGAAGCCATTCATTATGCGTCTTCTCTCTTGAGAGGTGAAACGTGTGCCAAGAGCATTTACATGATAAAACGACAATTTCATGGTGAAAAGCCATGGAAAATCTCCTTGTTTGGGAGGATAATTGTGCTTCTGCGGTTGTCTCATATTTACTTCCCCTGTTGTGTCTTTTTACAATGAGTCCTTCTTAATAAACAGCGAATCATGTGGGTGTTGAAGAATGGAACATTTGATAAAATTCTTATGTGTTTATGGCTGTCCTATCATCCTCCTATTGTTAGTATAATGAATGCAGTCATCCTCCGGGGCAAAGGCCAAACCACAGGCCCGTTCATACACACACTCACATACTCCACTGGTTCCACTTAGGAAATACTCGGGATACAGTCAGGCTTGTCCAATTTCTTCATTACCTGAACTGAAGATATTTAGTAATTGATTAATAAACAGAGACAGCATCAGTCCTTTCAGCAAATGCCCAAAACAGTTTTGTTTACATTAAAGTGACAAAGCCCTTTAACGGCCATAGTAATTATGGCTGTTGCCTATTAGGAGCAAATGAGGAAGACAAACAAAAACATCAGACTTTAATACGAGAGGCAGCAGTTTATTTCCCCTTTCCTACCAACAGTCAGTGGTTGTTTCTTTTAACCGTGACCACGGTCATAATTTTAACCCAAACCATGATCATTCCTTAACACTTACTAAGTTATTTTTGTGCCTGACCAAATTAAATTAACTTCTTAAGACTAAATTAACTTCTTAATTGAAAGATGGACAAATACGATCAACAGATTCAGCCACTGCATGCCAGCTTGGCAGCTATTGGCATAGTTGATTGTATTTTCAATGCTTTTAATCGTAACATTTGTGCTTCCAACTTTTGGCCTGCCCAGGGTTGACAGATGAAAATTAGTCTTTCTGGCTAACGCTGGCATATTTTCAGAAATGTTATTAATATGCACTGTCCCTGTCAAATAAATTAATAAAATAAATAAATAAATGAAAATTCTCCATCTCACACACAGCAGAGTGTGTTCACCAGCAGTGTGTGTGTAGCAGCAGGCAGCATCACAGTTTAGATGCCCCAATGTCACCTGATGTTATCGTTTTAACAACTGCATTTTATTTGCTGTAATAGTGATCATCAGAATATGGATGAGAGCAGCAGCAATAACAATTGCTGTTTTATTAACAATTACAAAAATCTGATCATATCTATTTATGAATTTGGTCCAGAGCAGCACTTCACCCAGAGAGGGCAAGGTGGCAACAGCTCGAGCCACTTTAGCCACTTGTGCACAGGTCCCTGTGTAAAAAAAAGTCTGTTTATCAGGAGGCTTTTACTGAAAACAGCTGCCTATCTGGCTGGAAACAGTGTTAATGAGAGCAATGAGAAACAGTGAAGTTTCGGGTCATAAAACCAAACTAACAAGCTAAAAGATGGTTGGGTTTGTCACTACGAGTGACCCCTCTCTCACATTACACATCATTTCATCCGTTGTTAAAAATTTTAAGTAGTGCAGTGTTGTTCATGTGATTATTGAAGAAACACAAGTTGAGGGTATCATGAGGTTAATGACATAATTGATACCTTTTGAGTTTGGTTTACAATGTCTCAGCTAAAGATGGAACCAGACAAAACACAGCATGTCGTCTTGTGTGAATGGCCTGATCAGTAAAGCATGTGTTGTTTTTATAGTGAGGAATGGAATAACTGATAAGGAGCCATCATTCTGTGATTGGACCTGCACATGTATCAACGTTTCCCCCTTTTGTCTTGCGATATTATTGAGACAACAGATGGAGAACAACCCAAATAGTCTCGCATGATTTGGTTATGAGGCACAAAACTACGTCCACGTGTGTTGTCTTTCATCAAGATTGTGTTGTAGGAACACAAAATGAATTAAAAAACCATCCGCCCAGTGTTGGTTTGAATAAGACCAAAGGGTGATTTCATGCAAATTCACAAACAGCCACTCTGAAGTAATCTGTTAACCTCAGACATGACGTGTTGGAGACAACCTGGCCATTGAAAAGCCTTCAAATGTTTATTAATGAGCCCCTCAGACTCACCACAGTTATGTTGCTGGATGCTTATAAAGACATGATCTAACTCTGTAACCTTCTCAAGCCCGTCAGATTACAGCTTTACTCTTCCCCTGCGCAGCCTGCAGATCACTTTGTAATGTCATCTAAGATGTTATTGTCACAGATGTTAATCGTCACGGTAGGTCGGGACTATTCGAGAGTGAGGCAGCGGTCACATACACAGAGTTTTTCTGGCATGCTGAAGAGCTTGTGTTGGAAATATTAACAAGGCAGCGGGGCCAAAAGCAAGTCAAAACCATTAACGGTCTGATACCCAGCATTTGTGGTATGGATACCTCTTTCTCTGCGTCTCGAGAGCGAGATCAACACAAAGGCACTGAAGCTTTCAGAGCACTAAGTGATTTAGCAGAAGGAAATTGGTTGTCTAATGTCTACAGAGGGGTTTGTGCAGAGGTATGCTCGCAAGTTTTCCGTGATTGCATGTTCAAATCACAATAAATATCCCTCTCTGTTGAGCTACTGAGACCGGGGTAAAATGTTCTGTTGTTCTGCCAGATGCAATTGCCATTTAGTGAGCCTGGCAAGGTGCTTACAGTGTAAAATACCTGCAAGAGCGTGTACTGCTCACACCGCTAGAGGGAGGAAACTGGGGTCTTCTCCTTCAATGTGTATTATAGCTGAATTTATATGAGAAGTCTGCTTGGTGTTTGGCTTTCCCTTTACACACATGCCCTCCACATGCGTATTTACATTATATCCAGTCTGCGGGAAGGTTCACACACAGTGTAGAGGTGTTTCCTTGAATCAAAAAAGAACATGTTGACATTTCAAAGAAAATAGGTGAATTCCACGTGAGTTTATATTTCTATTTATTGGCCTCGGTGTCTCCATGTTCTCATACTGAACGACAGATGATTTTCCTCACCATTTAAGAACTGTGTCATAAACTCAGCCGTACCGTAAATGATATCATCGCAATAAAGACGGAAACTAAGTTTGAAGCAGGTCTGAAATTCTTTTAGCTGTAGATAATTTGCAGTGCAGACAGCCGCCATATGGAATTGTGTTTGTGGGTGTTATGATCTTAACACAGCCACAGAAGAATATGTGTCTATAAATGCTTACTTTTTCATGTTCTGACTTTGTGTGTAACATGGTGATCAGAAAAAAAACACTTTGCCTCAATTCAGAAATCATGCTTAGAAGACCCGCGAGGTTGACAAAACCACAGAAAAGAGCTCAACGCAGGAGGCTGCTCACACTGTGTTAATCCCACAACTTTCCAGGAGGTTTTTTTCAGCTTTGTTGAGTAGACTTTTGGCTGTTAGGTCCCCTATTACTTTAGAGGTATAGGCACAATCAGCTTTTCCATGTGGTGGACATTCCAGGCCACATCTGCTTTCAATATATCCACATGTCCAGCTGTTTCAGACCTACAGTATAGGCTACCAGTCTTTTCCTAATCATTCCACTGAAGCTATATGTGAATGGCGTCAGCATAGTAATCCATGCAGTGCTGTCATACTATATATGTTGTTTTTGGAGCATATACTATAGTATATCTGGTCAAATGACAAAGATCATATTTGATTGCATGCATTAGATGCTGATTTTACACTAAAAGAGTTATTGACATCTCACATATAACCAATTTATTGTAACTGCTCTAAAATAAGACATTAGACACCAACTATTTGCTGTTGTTTACACCTTGGTTAACCACATTTATCACTGAAATAGCATCCAGAGGATTGTCATGTCTGTGCAGATGTTGGGAAAAATTATAGCTCTCCGTGGATGGAAGAGAACATACCTCCTAGTGAAACATCTGCCACTGATGTACATTTTAAATCAAATGAAACCATCATGTCTTAGCTTGTACAGCCACAGCCCCATGATGAGCATCACTTGCCCTCAGGGTGTTATTTCCCTCATCTCAGTCTTATCCATTTCAACACATGTACTGCAACCGCACTGGGAAAGAGTTGTGAGAAACTGATACAATCTGCATCAGACATGCAGCAGCTACCGCCTGGCCTCTGCTCAAAGTCAAATAGGTGGAGATAAGAGAACAGTGTACAGAATCTTAATGCTAATGCATGTGGTGTCATGTTTCTGACCACCTGATGAATGTAAGTCTAATATTCAGTCTCCTTTTCTGTTTTGGTCTGCACTGACTCAAGAGAAATAGGAAATAGCTGGCTGCGAAATTCCCCATTATTTTTACTAGCCTGTTGCTAACTTTGGCTGAAGGTTAGAGCGAAAGAATGAACCAAAACAGTAAAGTTATGGCCGGAAAACGGAAACAATGAGCTCCGTAGCGCTGACTGGAATTGCAGGTTATATTTCTCTGTGGATTCATCACTATGGGTAACATAGTTGATCCATTGTTATCATTGCTATAAAATAGAAGTCTGGCTTTATGCTGCTTCCTCCAGCTTAAGGGGAGAAGTTAAGAAGTTGGGTTTCTACATGATGTTAATTAAATTACTCATTGCTCATCTTTTTCTGCTTGGCTATGATTGTTTGTTGTTTGAGGTTTATTCAGGTTACAGCAGTCTGTTCTTTTGAGAGTCCTGGTTGTGTACTGACAATTGCAATTACAATTACTTTACACACAAGTGCTATTTATGGAGTGAGATTTATTTCATAATGATTTGTGTGAACAGATCGACAATCGACAATGTAAACTCACAAAAATATTTTGCAAATATAAAACGGATCTGCAAATACACAAACAAATTCCACAAATAAAAAAAAATATCTGTGAATACATTCGTTCACAGAATTCATTTCATTCCAACAGCCCGCAGCATGAATGGCAACAGATGCCGGTTCAGTAGCTAACGTTAGCTTAGCGTAATCTACATATTAACAATGAACAATAAAACTACAATACGACATTTCTAAACCAAAACTATCAACACCAACAGCCATTCTATCAAAAACCTTAACCAGGATGCTGTCACTTGTCATATCTTGACGTAGCCTCACTGAAACAATGTATCCTAACTAAACAAGTGCAGTTCAGCACAGACATTACCATTACATTAGTAAGAGTACACTTCTAAAAAGATGTGAAGTGCTTTGTGACTTTCACGCATCTGAAAGAATACATGAAAAATATAAAGGATGTGGTGGCTGATAACTGTTAATTGAAGAAGCAGCCAAACCACCGCTTTAGAGAGCTGAACGTTGCCCACAAGCATCCTCGTGCCTTTCCTACTCCAACAGAAATGTATACGAGAGTGTGTACTAGATAATATACATAGAACAAATAAACACACACGAATACTCTCTGTATGACATCAACACAAAACAATCAATGCACGTTACTTATCGCTGATTATTAAAAAACAAAACAAAACAAAAAAAAAACAGCTAATAGAAAGACTGCGTGCTCTTACTTTGAAATGCGGAAATGATGTCAACAACAGGCGATCATGTGATATCCGAAAATGACCGAGTGATATGCGTGGATTTTCGTTCGGACCGGCGGAAAGTTTGTTTCAAAACTCCGTGTGTGTAAAAAGCAAATCCACACGCATAGAACTGAGATCCACAAATGTTTTTTTCGATTCACAAATAAAAACTGAGTTCACAAATGCCTGTTGGAAAGTTGTAAATGTTAGGAAGATATTCACAAATGCTTTTCATTTATTTGTAAAGTAATTCAATGTACTCACAGATGTTTTTATTTGTGGAATTTGTTTGTGTATTTGCAGATCCGTTTTATATTTGCAAAATATTTTTGTGAGTTTACAAATCTTTTTTTGTATTTGTGGAAGGTGTTTATATTTACAGATTACACATTTACACACAGATTGTCGATCTGTTCATCATTGTGAAACAAATCTCACTCCATAGCTGTTGCTTGTGTGATTTGGCTTTGATCAGTTTTGTGTTGTTTTGAAAGGGTCCATGTGTTTAAAGATGTAGATAATAGAAAAAAAAATGAACCTGAGACATCACTGCATTTAATTTAATAAGAACATCATCTGTCTCATTGTGTTTTCTGAGGGTTTTTTGTTTGTTTGTTTGTTTGCTCTGTTTCCCTCCTGTGTTCATGTATGACTCCCCAGCCTGCTTTTCCCTCCACACCTACCCTGCTCTCAGCCAATCAGCTCCTCACCTCACTCCCCTCATCTGAGCTTCTCCGCATATCTCCCTACCTGCACCTCATCCCTTCCTCAGTCCAGCTATTACTTAATTCCAGTGTTCAGTTCAATCTTTGTTGAGTCATCTGTTCAGTTTGCCCATTCCTGTGTCACATTTTCTGTTGATTTTCAATAAATAGTTCTGTCTGCCGGCTGTCTCCTGCATTTGGGTCCACCTGCTCCGCTCTCTGTGACAGAATTATAGCCTTTAAACACTGGGAATAAAAAATATTTTTGGAATTTTCAGGGAGGGAGAAGAAATAAAAGTACCATTTATGGAAAAAATATATCAGACAAATTATTATTCAATAATAATATTTTTAATATGTCATAAAACATATCTGGAGGGAATCTTTAACAGTTTACTTGCTGTGTGGAATTTGATAATTTTATGATACAACCTCATGATAAGTTCTCTCATGGATGACATTATTAATGGATTTGGTACACAACTTCGTCAGTTTAAAGCATTAAAAGATGTTTTTGACCTATCACATCAGTGCACCAGAGTCTTGTTTCAGTCTTTCATCAATGACCTTCTGGCAGGACCTCACAGGACCATCTCTGTTGATTCCTCACACACTGAGTTTGCCAGCTGTTGCTGAAGATAAATAGTATAAACATAAATACTATTTTCAGCACCTAGTTGTTGAGAGTTGTTGAAATTGGAAAGAAAACACACTGGAATATGTGACAGGGGTGTTGGAGCAAAGCACAACTTGAATAAAAGTGGAAAAAAAAAAATCTGCATGCTGTCTCGTTTATTTCTGATGTATTTATTGTTTTACAATGTTTCAGTCTATATGAGGGAGTATTTTTTTTCATTTTTTTTCAGCACCCAACCCATGAAATGCCTTATCCGTTCACAGAGAGCACACATTGTACTCAAAGATAAAACAAATACTAAGTTTAAGAGTATCTGAAATACTGTGTTGCATATTGAGATCAATATCTTATCCTGCACCTCATGTTATTCTGTTATCTAGTAAACATTTCCTCCCTGGTTAATGTGCACCTTTGTGTAATGTGTGTTTAACTCTGTCCAATACCACCTTTATCTTTGCACTGCAACTATTCGCTCCTCTCATCAACCCAAAATAGGCCTTTTACCATCAACTTGTCATCACTGACTTGAGAGTTCATATGCTGATAGTGTCTGGACTCGTCTGACCCTGGTACTCATCTGGACTTTGGAACTGTGTCAAGCTGCCCGGGAGGGGAGTTGGCCGGACTGGAAAGACCCTTTCCTGGGGTGCAGCACGGCCTGCAGCCAATTGTTCCTCAGCTGTTTATTTGTCTTTTCCCAGGCAATCTTTTACACATTCCACAACTTTTCCCATGTTTTTTACACTTGATAGTTCAAGATAAGACTAATTTATACATTTTTCTGCCTACTGGGTAAATGGCTGTTTTTAATCGTCTGGTGGTGAAACCAAATCACACAAGTTTCCGTCCCGGGACTCATGTCCTGATTTACAGTAGTAGACAAGTTCAGCAAGTATACATCCAACTGCTTAAGTCAACAATGCCTTGATCTGTGTCCAGCCTTGCCTTCCAATGTTAAACCGTTTCACAGATGAGGAGCACAATGCTGTTTCTCAGGAGATAAATTTGCCCCCTGGAGCAGCGTCAGCATATTTTACTTGACGGCTGATACACACAGGTCAAGTTTTCTTGTGTGTTTAGACTGTCTCCTTGAATCAAAGAGGTCAGTCTTCTCGCTGATCCCTCAGGCCAAAAGCATGCAGCGGCTTCCACTGGTCAGTGCAGATGGAGAGGAGTCACGCCATGAAATTTGTCACATTTCACCCGAGAGGCTTGATCCGTGACAAACATAATGCCCTCAAGTTTAGCTGTAACTCAAATGGATTTGAAAAAATAATTTTGCACGGATCAAAATCACATATCACCTCTTTGGCCAAACTTGAGCTTGTATAATTGGCAAAACTTTATCAGTCAGGTGGACAATAGATTTAAACTTTCCAACCGGAAAGATCTCAAAATAAAACAGAACTATGAGGAACTGTAAAAGCGCTGCTGTGTCAGCAGTTTTAAAGCTGAATTCCAGATAAAGAGTGCTCCCATAAGGGAGGGAATTTCCAGCTTGAAAACTGCTTGTTTTTGACTCGTTAAATGCTTGTAAATGCAGAAAGATGCACAGCATATCTGTTTTCTGAGTTTTCCGTCGGTTCCAGCGGTGCACCAATAAAGAACTGCTCCCTTTCTGAGACATCTTTCAACCAGGAACAAGCTTACAAAACAGACTGAGAACTGTAGAGTGAAATTATATAAAAGCTATAGAGTGGTAGTCGGCGATAATCACGGAAAATGACTGAGTGTGGTTAACTCTTCCATGTGCCATCACCAAAATATACACTAAATTATGGGTTTCATAATTTTAAAACATTCTTTCAATTCATGCCCCAGATATGCCATCCAGGCTCTTGTTATGTATCTTAACACGTTGCCAACAAGTTTTTTTTTCTTTCCTTAAATATCCATTCTTTCACTCCCAGCACATTTTCAACTGTTCTTGTGCATCCGTGACAACAGAAGAAGAAGCAAAAACACTGACTTCTTTTGATCCTTTAGATTTCTTTCCTGCAATATTAGCCAGCGGGTTATGAAGGTTAACTTGTTCTTTTTACTGCATTCACATACCTCTACAGGGGGGTCAGGAACAGCAGCAATTTGTCTGAAAATTCACAAAAACAATTTTAAGAAACTCCTCAGCTTAAAGGATGAGGTTTAATGTTATTTTATATGTTTCGTATTGTCAACAAATCCCATGAAAACACCAAACCGACAACATTTCAGTCCACATATGTACTTTCTGACTTTCCATACCCTGCCCATTGGTTCCCTCTTAAGATGTAAATGTATGAATAAAAACGGTTCACAAATGTTTTGCTTCGTTAAAAGAAAATAAATCTAGATAAAACGGCTGGGTGCTGTAGTTTTTGGCCAACAGCAATCAAACGGGAGTAAATAGTGTTTTTGTTGGGGACTATTTTCATCTGCGGATTAACGCACATTTGTTGCTATAGTGAGTATTTATGGCAACAAGGGAAGTGCAACACTGTAGCTCATGAATGTGTTTTTAATAGTGTTTTGATAACAATGGAGGTCTATGACATAGAGGAATAAATTATATCATGCTTTGGATACAAATGAAATACTTGTTAGTTGAAACAGTTCATTGTTGGTTTTGGTCTTTTCATATGATCTGTTAACATTAATAAAATACAGAATATCTTACCCTTTAACCAAAGAGATAGTTACTGTCAGGCTGAACTTCTTCTCTGTCTTTTCTGTCAGCACAGTATAATTTTTCCAGGACTGTTTGTAATTCGTCATTTTGTGATTGCTGTCCTGAGTAGCACTTAAGCAGGAGATTGTCCAGCTATCATCTCCTTTCATCCAAACTGGAATGTCCAGAACTTCAATAATTCCTACTATGGAAAAATGAAGGACTAAAGCCGCATAAAATCACATCCCCATATTTCTTCAATTGCATAAAAATTTCACTCTTGACCACAATGCCTCAATGGGCTTGAAACTATTATGATGGAAACTGAGCAACAGTCTAAATATGAGGCTTCAAAGCTCTGAATTTTAAGACATTTTCCAGTTATACTCAGTCAAGAGTTTTTCTTTCACAGATTACAAAACTGCTAAAATTCTTTGCAAATCATTTTCTCTTAGCAGTTTTGTTGATACAATTTTTGTCAGATAGCTCAGTTTATTAGTCAAAGTAGACCTCATCAAACTCATCTACCATCCGGTAAGCAAAATAACACATCACGCATCTGTCAGATGTGTTGCTTGGAATTTAGAAGAAACCTGGGATGAATGTTGAGCTAGGGCAGAGTAAAAGAACAGTTTTTGTGTGAGAGGTCGTACCAGCAGATGTTAAAGTGATTCGTGTACTGATCAGGGATGTGAAGGACATTTATTTGTCCTTTGTAACTATCTGCAGTGTGATGCCTTCATCGGGCCTCTGCCCTGCTGGACAATCTATAGCATTCCTCTCTAGGATCACTATAACTCTTTCTTACAGTCAGTAATTAGATGGCAGGCTTAGGCATACAAATACAGCAGACTTTGCTGACTGGCTGAACATCAGTAGCAGTAGGAAAAATGGTAAACATCTGATCAAGTTTTAGGGGAGAAATTGTCACAAATATACTATGTAAAATGCTCTGTAACTGTATTTTGAAAAGACATGATAATTAATCTTGTTATGAAGTCAGTCATTAGATGTTTGTTCAAAAGTCGAATGAGGATTGGTTGTCATTGTAAGCATTTTAGATGAGAAAATATACATACTTTTTCATTTGAAATCAAATAGCTTTTTAAGATAATGAGTACAAACACATCAAAGAGATGATGTGTTTGTACATCAGCTGGAGGGGAATCTGATTGACTAAGCCTCCGTGGTGGGCCAAACTGTTATCTACACTTATCAGACACCCATTCACCCACACAGTCTGTCAAGCATGTATTTTCTACAAACACAAGCTGACAGTCAGGCTGCATGTTGTATGACTAGTCAACAAAGAGGAGAGAAGAGATAAGAGTACATATATACAAACTCCCTTTTACGATCAGTTAACCTCATTACACAGAAATGACTCGTTTTCCATGAAAAAGGTGTTGGCGCCTAGTTTGCTATAATACTCAGTGTGTTACTCAGACCACAGCTGCTGAGATTTATCTTTACTATCCAAGTGTTTTAAAAGTACAACAGATTTCGAGGTATTAGGACAAATGTTACATAACAAAAGAGATGTTGAGAATGAAGTCATAGTATTAATAAGAAAAAGTGTTATATTTTCAGAACTAAGTTGTGATTTTAATTTAAAAAGTGGCAATTTTTTGAGAAAAAAGACAATATTTAGAGAAAAAAGTTGTGATATTTTAAGAAAAAAAGTCATAATAGAAGAGTTTGCTCAGTAAAATGTCATGTATTATTAAATTAGGTTGATTGGATTACATGTTTTAGCATTTCCTGACAGCCCATTGGCTACTGTAGCCTAAAGTTATTTTAACTTGTAAAAGACTTGTGTTTGACCTGCGCTTTGCGCTGACCAGTAGCTCATATTGCAATGTCCCTTCTGGGTCGGTCTTGTTTGGCTCTTCCACTGGTCTCTGACGTGGTCACTATAAGGTCATCAGTCTGAGGACGGACATGTAGCTCCGTTTGGGACTGTCTCCGACAGTTCGGGATATCCCATTAAAAGCATAAGGAAAGCGGCTGTGCGCTGCACTTTATCAGATGTGGTGAAGTTAACTTTTGTGTTAGTTCTACTACTGTCATTATCAATATTTCAAGAAAAACAGATACAGGTAGATAAAATCCTGCTCCTGACAGATATATTTGATGGGACTCATTGAAAAGGTCAAACTTTATTGACTAGTTAAACGTAACAATGGTTTAACATTTTACAAGAACGGGGTATGACTGTTGTGAATCCTCACTTTTCTCCCAACTAAAAATTAAAAATACCATGGCAGGCACACATGTACATTCCTCTCTCTTTGTGGCTCTGGTTGTTTGTGTTGCTGAGGTATACAGTAGCAGTTCTGTGCAGACAACAGAGGCTGCGGCGCTGGCCTGGAAACATGAGAGCCCCCGAGGAGGAAAATGGGACTCTAATAAATCCTTCAGCCGGGGGAGAGGGAGCTCTATAAAAACTGCCCTCCGTTAAAAACACTCCGCTGTCATGGCTGCTCTTTGTACTCAACACTGTAAGTGATTTCAGCATTAACCTCTTTACTGCTGGTGCTTTTCTAAGAGCAAAATGAAAGAGCAGTTAAATGGTATATTTGTTTAGGCACTACTAATGCACACTGGCAAAGAGAGCAGTATAATTCCATTCAATAAACTTAATGAGATTGTGTCTTGATATTATTTGTATATAAGGTGTTGTGGAGACATTGCACTATGTAAAATTCAGCTTTTTTAATAGCCCACAGACATTTCAGGAAACCTGAAATTAAAGCATTTTCAAACACCTCATCAGCCCAGAACACCAGGAAATTTATCTGTGCGTCTTTGCAAAAATATGTGGTTCAGAGGCGGTGATGTAGGGACTGCTTGCAGGGATAATTGCTAAAATACTGTGGCCGACTGTACTGAGCTTTCTATTTTCTCTGTGCTGGACCATTTATCCCCCCAACCCCTGGCATGAGTTATGAAGGGGGAGAAAAGGTTTCTGTGTTAGATACCAAGCCAGCTAACCTGGCCGCTAACGGGACAATAAGTTTACACGTTTTTTGTTTGTACTGACAGCTGTTTCCTCCATTTTGGACTCTCTGGCTCTTCATTCCCCCAAATGTCAGCACTGGCAAGTTGGCTTAGTTGCTATAGAGAGCCAAACTTTCTGTTTCAGACGTAAGAAAACCTTATTTAAAGTCATCGACATACTGTGTTTAATCACGCAAATAACAAAACATTCAGAGGCAGAGAGGAGAGACAGATGAAAAGTTAAAGTTTAAGGGTGAATTCCACCAATTTTACACAGTAAAATCTGTTTACAGGTAGACATATGCAGAGGCTCCTTGGGCTCAAGAGGGAGTTACACAAAGTCTGATAAATTGCCTTGTGTGTTTGGGCTGAAGACTACAAGTTCGAAAATTAAAAGAATGTGGGAGTGTAGAGTTAGAAAGAAGTGAGATTACCTGACCTCTTTTGCCTGCTCCTCATCTCTGTGGCTAGCAGGGCTGCATTATAACCACTACTAACATAACACGCCCAGATCTGTACAGTGAAGTGAATCGAGTGGTGGGTAAGGTGCCTGATTTTGACGAGGAAGAAAACGCATCACAAAAAAAAGATATGTCTCCTGATTCCGACAATGTTGCAGGAGTGAAATGCTAAATCAGTTGTCTTTCAATGAGAGATTGGACTTCAGGCTCATGGCAAGAATTTGCTCGTCAAAGTTTACCAAAGTTGAAAGCAATGTGAGAAATTCACACAGATTTATTGCTCTCCCCAAGGGCAAATCCAGTCCAATCACAATGATTTCACTGAGATAAATGCGTTTGGCTTTGGTTCTCTTTCTCTAGTTTTGTTGCAAATGTGCAAAAAAGTCAGAGCTGTGAAGGCTGAGTATATGATATGATCTTTGTCTTTTGTTTGGGAAAAGCCAGACTGGAACATGTACACACCATTAAGCATTTACCTTCCACCTTTTCTGGAGGCGTGATAGAGACAAAACTCCTAATAATCCTTTTGATGTTTCGAAACACTAGAGGCATGATTTTTGTTGTAGACAGGTGACCCAAAGCAGGATTTAAAACTTCAGCTGTTTTGGGTTTTCCAACACTTCAAATGCCAATGTCAGCTTCTGAAGTGCTGAGATCAAATTACAGCATTACGGCCCTTAATCCACAAAATGAAGATGTCTCCTTCCTCTCCTCTCTTTGGTGCTGTTTCCGGAGAATACATACCTGCTCTTGTGTTGATTGTCATCTCTGTGCGTCCTGTTGTCAATCTCCTGAATGTCTGTGTCAGTGGTTTGTCACAATCATCACAAACCTGCCAGCTAATGAGCTTAATTAGCTGGAAAGTAACCACATGGTCTTGTCAAAAGTGTGGTCCTAGATTTCCTTGATGTATATTTCAAAGTTCACACTGATTTAGGGCTCACTCAACAGAGTATCTGTTTGGTGACTCATTTATTCATCAGTTTTACAATCCCCAATCTCAAATGTTCAGTGTTTCTGGGATTCATTAGCCAAGACAGCAAAACTTACTGAAATATCATGAAATATTGTACTGTGATTATAGTGATTTATGGAAACTAATTGGGCTTTGTTGTTATTGTTAGGATTATTGTAAATGGGCTCTATGGACTAATTCTTCATGATACATTGATATCTTGAGGTCTCTATAACTTAGTCAGTGGGCTTGTGTGTCAAGATTCAGAGGCAAATACAGAAGCCTCATGAGTCTGCTTTAACTAGGAACATTTTTCTTCAGAAATCAATAATGGAGCGCACATCTGTTACCATTATCATTTGCAGCATTTGCAATGCACCCTCTGGCTTGTTTCCATTTAGTATGTTTGCATCATTTCAATCCTGTATTGTAACAGCTATTTGTCTGAGATAATTATTAATTCAGCTTAATATATTGAACTTAAATTACAATCTTTAAAAAAAACCAATATGAATCATGTTATTCTTATCCCTCGATACAGTAGAATTGTAAATTCATGAAAAGTGTATAATATGGGGCCTTTCCATTTTTCTGCAGAGCATCTGAGCCCTACCAGCAGCTTTTCTTGGCTGCGTTTCTGCCTGCTGATGGGATCTGGAAAACATATATCCCTGCAAGGGGCTCCACTAGATGCTCCTGCTCATTGCTGAAGCCCAGCAGGCAACGCACCGCTGTATTATGCCTCCCAATGGGAGCACCACCGGAAAGTGTCAGTCACGAGACTTTGGCATCTGCAACCTGAGGGAACCAAAACACTTAGCTTCTGTTTCTCCAGTTTCTCTGACACAGCACATAGCCAAGGGCACATGCCCACTGTGCAGGACCTCCAATGTAGTATCACACGCAATGCGGGATGTGGGGAAGTGGTAGTGGGAGCTGGACATGAATAAGTTGGTAAGTATGAAACTGGCTCCAGGGGTGAAGCTGTCGCTCTGTGTCGACTCATATTGAAAGTCTCATCTATCAGCGGCCTCAGTTGGCTTTTGCCATGTCTTCTTTCAGCAGATGACAAAACACCCTCTCAGGGCCAATACTCTCAGGCCCTGCTGTCTGTAAACACAACATTGTTACTATTGCTTGATAGGATTGTCAGCTTCACTGTTTCCCTGAGCTTGGTACAGCATGTCTCTGGCATATCCAGGAGATGTGATGCTGGTTCTGGTGCACAGTGTGGAAAGCCTCAAAGCTGCTTGATGTGAATATCAAAATTAAACTGACATTTCAGAGGAAATATTCTTAATAAATGACATGGGGGTTGAGATATTTCCTGGCGCACTTCTTTTCCAATTAGTGTTGAGTAAAGTTGTCACAGGAACAAAAGGGCTTCAGTGCAGAAGTGCAGCACGGCGCAACCTCTGACTGATTCACCAGTTTGTCTTCATCAGTGTTTAGAGGAGATTGATGAAAGAGGCTTTGAACTTTCTGCTGATTTGGAACATGAGTCATCCCTTGCTGTTTATTAGAACTCTTGGTGGAGTTTTGCTTTCTCTTCTGACTGGAATCATCTGCTAAAGAAATCTCGCTTGAGACTGTTGGAAATGGACTTAGTCCATGCAGTTGCACTTTAGAATAAAACTCACTGGTAGGGAGAACCTCCTGGAAACATCATATTCCCCAATAGTGATCTGACATGGATCATAAACCAAAAATATACTGTAACTAATGCATACTGTAGTTTAATAAGCCGAAATAATCATGAGGACCTTTAAAACCAGCAGGAAGCCAGGGGGCAAATGCAGGAATGTGTCCCAGCATGTGTTTTTGTTTAGTAGCTCTATCTGTTACATTTCACGAAAAAAAAAAAGACAGGGATTACTCTGATCCATGTACTGCTCCACAGCTACATTCAATGTCAACCTGCATTACGATCTACTGGAATAAATGCACATGCAACTCGAATCTGTTCATTGACTTTAAAGTGGATTTGTGTTTATATTATAGGCCTACAAGGAGCCAAAAGCTCCCAATTGGAAAATGTTGCATGCAGCTGTCTGGTGAGTGGTCATACTGCTCCCCACGTGCAGAACAAATCACACAGATAAATATGATTTCTAACATTTGTGTGTGGCTGTTCATCAGGGACAGTTTGATTGCCTGTAGGAACTGCTGTGCTCCAAGTTTGAGATCTTCTCCGATAAATTGTCATGAAGTATAAAAACAGTGTGTGTTTTCAAGTTACATTTACTTTTGCAGTCAAAAAATGTTTCTAAATGTTACATACTGTATAGAAGTAGAAAGTTTCTATCAGCTCTACTTTTTTGTACTATCTGCAGTAATCTTATGCAGCTGCAGAGACAACACTATAGTGAATGTGCCCCTTTCTCCTTTTTTCATTGGGGAAAGCATTTTGTCCATGGGCAGGCTGACACCCACCCTCACCTCACTTCAAAACAGCCAAACACAAATGTGGATTCTCCATACAGTCTCCAGAGACATAGCTTGTGCATTTTTCAGCCTCACCGTAAATGCTCAGACATGACAGCAAGAGTTACAACCTCACCAGTGGAGGGAACCTCCATTTTTGTGGGGCATGGAAAGATCCACACAAGAAGGTGGAGGGGGGAGGGAAAGGGGTTCCCGGCACTCTTAAAGAGCGATGACCCTATATTTAACCCCTTTTTCTGGGAAATCGCCATTTTTTTGGCCAGTCAGTGAAGGAAGAAGCCCCCCTAAATGTGTGGAAAATTCCCCAAATTCTTGTTTGTTCTAGTAACTCAGGGTGTTCACCACATTCTTCTGTTCTGTTCTATTTTTATAGCACACTTGGGGGTCATGTTTGTTTCACGACACTTATCATCCAAAAGCTGGAAAACATTTTTGTAAGGTATTTACTGAGTAATTATTGGGGAAGTTTGCCACATGTAGTAACCACATGGACTGAGATTAATCACCCCTGAATCTGAACACAAATGAAATGATTCTTGATGCAAATATTCATTTACTAGTCCCCTTAAACATGAAATGCTTTTTATTACGATTAGAAGGAAAGTTCTGAAAATATTAAATACAGCGTCATGTATCCCAATCAGCCTGTAAGTGTGTGGTCCTGACTGTTGAAAATGATTCACTCACCGTTTTCTGTAAGAGATATGAAACGGTTTTGCTGCCAAAAAAAAGAAAAAATGAAAATCAATCTTTTTTTTTAAAGATACATAGTTAACTGTGATATTTGGAACACGATGTACATAAATGATAGCTGCAAGCCTTCCAGTGAACATCTGCGCTGGCTTGTCCCACATTACGAATGACTGGAAGTGATGCACAATCCCTCCATGAACTTTGTTGGATTTTGGAATCTGTTTTGACAACATGTATGTCATTCAGATTGCAGCTAGTACACAAGTTATTGAGTCATCCACTGGTTTGACGTATGACAACCGGAACTGACAATTCATACTGCCAATGTACTTATTTGGTGACTAGCTAAGATCAGCAAGAAAACAGCGATCCAGTGAGATGTCTCACCAGGAAAAGGAATACAATGTCACGGTCACAGGTTGCACCTGTTGTTGGTGCCGGGAATCCCAGAAAAAAACTGCTTCGCTAAACGGATTCAGGATTTCAAATAAAACTTATTTTTGGCAGTGTCAACCACTGTGGCACTGATGGAAATCTCTTAAACTGCCTCGAAGAAATATAACTTTAAATTCTCCATACGTCTTAAACATTGCGTAAAATGAACATTGGCTAAAAACATGAAGATGTACAATGTGCTACACCACATTAGCCATCTGAACATGACTGCTTACCCAGTAGTCATGCTCAGCTCTGTATTTATTACACTGCCATATTTTAAACACTGTGTGGTGGTTCGCTGATCTTGAACCACAAGAAAAATAATCAGACATGGTCTGTTTTAGTGCCCTCCTGAGCAACCAAGACAACACGAGGCTAAGCTCGTACTGGCTGCTGCTGAACAGGACTCACGTTTTGATGAGTTATTGTATGTGAGCTGTTCAACAGCTGAACCTGGCATTAAAGTAAATCACACACATATTGACTTGGGCTTTTATAACAACGCTGCAATGTTGATTGTAACAATGTGAGATCTATTAGGGCCGTCATTTACAGCATTTACCAAATCCATTTGGCCCAGCAGTTGGTGAGGTGTTTGAGTCATGTTAAATTGCCTGCAAAGATTTTCTCTCTCAGTAAAAGAGAGAGAAAAGTAAAAGAATATTGCAGTAAAAGAAGTTAAACAACACTAGGCTTAAAGTACCAAACTAAAATGACTAAAATGATACCTTATAGCGAGATGTAATAACTCATCTTAATGTATACTTCATGCCTGTGGATGAGAACCTTCAGCTTCACTTACATGTGAACATTCTCCCAACAACCCCCTGCAGCTGCAGCTGTAGGAAGAACACTGAAGGAAATGCTGTGATGGATTTTCAAGATGTAGGGACTGCAAACGGTAGTCAGCACTTCCTTTAAGCACTCTCCAAGCTGTTAGAGCCTCTCACAGGCCCAGTGGTAACAGATTCAATTGGAGTTTCAAAAAAAGCCAAGACAGTATCTGTGTTTGGGTACATTCTTAGGCAGCATTCCCAGACGCCGACATAGGCTTCAGTGAGTCCTGAAGACTTTGCTGGTTTTGCCAAGTTTATTCAAAATACAGCAACAATTGAAAGATTGTCCAAGTAGGTGATTGATGGAAAGAATTAGAGCTGGATGGAATAGATGTGAGAAGGTAAGAAGATAAGTTTTCTGAATCAATAAATCATGTTACACAGACATCTAACAGAGATGCTGCCTGAGAATAATCAATTTGTATATGTTGTATGCATCCATGACGTTACAGCAGAAGAAATCTTTTTGAGTTAAAGTTGGCATCTTTGACTCTTTGCCCGTGAGACTTGGCAGACGTCTTGCCAGAAGAAGCAGTAGAAGTGGCCGTAAATAAAAAGGACTCTCGTCTTTAGGAAGCACAAAGAAGATGATAAAAGAAACTACTGTCATTAATTAGCTTCTTCACTAAAACCTTGACAGTCTCTGTTGATTAGTTTCCAGGAGAGGGGCATTGGAATGGATCTAGATGGCACACTCCCCAGAACACACTGGACACTTAGGATACACAGCCAACTGTTTTGAATCAGCGGTAAATACTGCATGCTACATTTACAGACCTTAAAAGTGATGCCAAATAGGAAAAAACCTCTAAGTAAATGCCACAGAATTGCAAGAGTGCATGCAATCAATCTCACATGCAAATGTCTGGACAGGGAGTGTAGATAAACAAGGACTGATGTATTTTTCCTATGGCAAATACATTTTTAGGGTTTTAGAGTTTTACACATCTCTACTCAGGCCGTGCAGTGAGAGAAAAACTTGGTCATGTGCAGCACGAGCAGGGAATTCCAGCACAACTCATGCAGAGGTATATAACCTATAGCTTGAGGCAAACCTGTGCAAGAAGGCTACTGGAAAATATTAAAGTCCCACCTGGTTCTACTCAGCAAAAACATCTGCAAGAATGTAAAGAATTCCACAGATAGGGTCGATTTTGCCTGAAAACCTAGGGTTTCGCATCATAAAAAAGATTTTAATCTGCACCTTGTATACACAAAAAAATGTTTATCGGTGTGACTCATGCAGAACACCTCAGACATTGGTGGGGAATGACAGCACCACACTTTTAGAGTTTTATTTATTTAGCTCAAAATGAAAATATATGCTGCTCAATTTTAGTAAAGATATTTTTTTTCTATTATCGTCAAAGTAGGTCAGTCATGTACCGTTGATCGTAAAAAGGAATTTGAATGAAACATTTACCTCCAGAAGACCCCCAATGCACTTGTGCAGGAGGAAGTGCAGAAGGTTCATACTCAAACCTGCCACAGTGGGGATCCTCTCTGATCCTCTCACCTACATAGCAAAGAATGTTTGTTCATCCTATACATGAGCGATGATGTTTTCCAAGCATGTTCTCAACTTGATTTTCACACGCTTATGTCTCAAAGCACATGTGAGTAGATCTTAACACCTGGGAAGTGATTCCTTGCCACTGATGCCCAGGAGTGTAACATACTTATGTACAGCTTTTCCACAAATTTGTATATGACCTATGAATGTATGAATAGATGTATGACTTTATGTACTTTTTCTTGACCAATGGAGCATGTAGGTTGCATTTGTTGCTAGAAAATTTCTTTTCCAGATGACAATTTAGTGCCAAAACATAGAACATATGATCTGTATGAGCTGCAAAGAAAAAGATATATCCCACAGGAGTCGATGGAGATCAGACCAGAGCTAAAAGGAGAGTGAATATAGCCAGATGGCCAGAAATTAACGCTTATGTTGTTCAGTGTCTGCTGGATGTGTAAATAGATAACTGTTCACTAATACGTTCACGTAATAAAGTGATAATATGTCATTTTTGTATGTACAGTTTGTTGGCAGCCCCTGAGTGGTTTAAATTCAGGTTGAAGTTGTTGAAAATTGTCTTATTCAACACTATCTGAAGCTAAGCTTATGTTTACAACGAGTGAAAAAGTCTAAACTAATTATCAATTTATGGCTGCACCATTCCATCAAATGGAAATATTCTAAATGTGTTTCCCTTATATTCAGTCTGGTTTAATATCTTTCAAAAACTTTAGGATCCCCACCAGAATTTGTGTGTTTGAGCAAAGCTGCACAACATGAGTATGCAATGACTGACCCATTGTATCAGTGGGGTTTCTTTGCATGGTTTTTGTTGTTGTTGTTCAGCTAAGCTTGGTGTTCCAATAAAGAGCCAAATAAAAAGCACCATAAGTGTAAAGTTACACCACAGCAGCACTGAGCAGCAGAGCTCCCTGCGGCCTTTTATCCAAATCCAAAAAGTTATTTCTAACAGAATTAGACTCTTTGCATCATCGTTGATCTATGATGTCGTGCGAAAGGTGCAAAGTGGCTGACTGTGGAGCGCTGTGTTGTAATAGGCTGCTCACTGTCTGGGGAGATGGTGACATGCGGAGGTTTGGTCTCACTGTACCTGGCTGCCATCACTGAAAGTTGTTTCTCTACGAGTTTAATATCCTTCAGGGTCTATATGGTGAGAGCTCACTTCCTAAAATCGGTGTGGAATTTTAAAAGGAGAATGCCAAGAAAAGCAGGGTTGCATAGCAAAGTGAACTCGAAGTGTGAGTACAGGAGGATGAAATAGTGCTGTTAACTTTTGGTTTGTTCTGTGAAGCCCAGTGCACAACACCATCAGTGAGGTATTTTCCTTAGAAAGCTACTACTTCCTTTTGAGAAACTTTGGGAGAGACAGGCTCCAATGGTGCTTGAGGAGATTTCTTTCCTCACTAACATCACCACTGTGACAGCAGACCTATTTTCATCTTGTAGGAATGTTCAAATTCTGGTAAGTTCACAAGAACTCAAACTGTGTCCACATTCCCCTGCTGGTCTTCCTAAAAAAAACACACAAAAAAAACAGAAATACAAGAGAAAGTAATTTTCAGTGAAATTTACTATTTTGCAATGGAGATGGATTTGAAAAGAACCGATGATTCCAACTGAAAGAATTTCAGCGGCCAAACGGCTCATACTGTACCAAGCCCAAAAAGGAAACACGATAACTTGCAACTGAAAATTTCCATTTTTGCATCAGGGTAGCTCATGTTTGACGGTAAATGACAAGTTAGATCAAGAGATGATGAAATAAGAGGCAAGACTTTTCACTTAAATTTCTTCGAGAGATAAAAACTGAAACAAGCAATTACAACAAGATAGTTCTTATAATGACATATTTTTCTTGTTATTAGATACTAAATTATTCTATTCCCACGGGAAACATTTCTTGTAATAACAACATACCATTTAATCTTGTTATATTACCATCCATTAAAGATGAAGCTGCAGGAGAGGGGTAGCTTGACTTAGCATAAAAACTGGAAGCAGGGGGAAACACACACAAAACCCCAAGATACAACTAGTTAATTTATGAACTTTTGATGTCTTGTTTGCTCAGACCAAACCATAGCTGAAAGGAAAGTAAATATTTGACTTACATTTGTCAGAAAGACAACTCCAACTCCAACAAATGAATGCTAATGTTGCTCTGTGTCTACTGGATATGCAAATAGGCAACTGTTTTTTAACACTTTCACAATACCATCATATGGTGAAAAATTGCTCTTGTCTCATGTCTAGAATCACACAAAATTCTAGCTTAGTGTTGTCTTAGTGGGCTTAAAGTGACTCTGCCTTGGAATTCAAGTTGTAAGAGGATTTGTCGACCAATTAGATACATTTTCCAAAAAGTCATTATCCACTTGTGTGGTCATCAGGAACTCCTGTGTGTTCAAGTTTCAGTGCTTTTACAAACCAAACACTCTCTCGTGTCTCTTTCAAAGGACCTTTAACATTCCTGTGTACAGTTTTCTTCTTACCATTGAATGGCGTTTGGTCTGTCAGCTCATTAGTCAAAGGTGCGCATTTAGCAGGAGAAATGTCACAACATGGCAGTGTGAATTCACCGCCATCACTCACCAAACCTGAAGGACTCCGTGCTTGTACAACTGGCATGCGAGGAGTAGCATGGATGACTTGGTGCCTGTCCGTAAACACTAAGAGAAGACAAGCTTTCAGAGTGCTGCGTCCGTCCAACATAATCAGACTCTGACATCACTTGCTGGAATTGAGCAGACTCACTGCAACCAATTAATCATTTTCTTCCATGCATACATCCAAAGATGAGCTAGCTAAATGCCACCATAATAATATTTAATCCCTCTCTGTTTCTTCACTGTGACAGTGTGTAGAATAACAGATTCCCTGAAAATAAAGTTAAATTTTTTTTTTTCACATGCAGCCAAACGTCTATATATCAGACACGGCAGATTCACAGTGCATAAGACATGGTGGGAAATTATTGGAAAACACAAAAAAAAACATACAGAATATTTTTAAAAATTGTATTTTACCACAGACAGAGCAGGTTCTTATAATGTTGTTTCACAGAACATAATTTTCGCCAAGCTATGCCAGCTCCAAAGCCACCGGTAATATCCATATTTCCCTCTTTTATCCGTCTGAGGCCAAGCATGGATTACGATCAAGGATTTACAATGAGTCCAAGTCATTTTAGTGTTCAGGCATGTGCCAGAGACAAAACAGCTGAAAGAATAAAAAAAAATTGTTTAGTTTGGCAACACAATGCCTTCACTTCTCTTAAATGCTAACTTTTGTTTCCCAGATTTCCTTGGATGCATTCAGCCACTCTGTCAGATAAGATAGTTAGTTACAGTTATTGAAGCATTTTGCTCCCATGTTCAGTGTTACCCCAATCAGACTCGTTGGATAATTATTAGTGCTTTAACATGAGTCAACAATTGTTCACAAAACAAAAAAATGACTATCTTGCTGATGTCCACACTTTCTATCAGTGACTCATGTTCTGTGTTTAACTAGTAGCCACAAAGGCCTCTTACTCACTCTTTCCACATTCATTGTAGAGCCGCCGCTACTTTTTTCCCCCTAAATCATGACTTACACAAGTTTGATCCTCCCGGGCAGTTTTGTAACAGACAGGATGAAGAATGTGTACAACAGGGCCTGCTTGCCAAAAAAAAAAAAAAAAATTGTTAATACATGCAAGTCTTTCATACACACCTTTATTTGGAAGCAAACATCTTAAAGCTAGGGTAGGCAATTTATCAATAAATGAAATGCTTAATAAGTATCTGTGGCTGTTGCAAGCCTATAATAAGCCCATCCAATCATTTCATTCGGCCTGCATGAAATGATTGGATGGCCTACCTGCCTGTCTACCTATCTACTTGCCTGTCTGCGTGCACTCTGCGCATCTTTCACTGTCTGCCTCCAAAACTTCCTCCGTCACCAGTCCGTCAGAGAGCCGCAGCTCCAAACTGAGTCCCACAGTGATTAGCAGCAGCAGGGTGCAGAGACGGGTCAGTGTCTGACCTGAAGCTGCAGTGACGCATGAAAATCTATGAGTGTTTTTCACTTCTGGGAGCCAAGTTCACTTCCAAAATCTCTTGCTCCAGCGTTGTTGATAAGATTATGCACTGTTCAGTTTCCCGCGCGCTACAGGCAACAGTCCAGTGATCACATGTTGCTTTCATTCAGCTTTCTGTTGATATTCCCGTCTCTTTTTTTTCTCTCCTGCAATCCATGCAGTCCCATCACTTCCTATCTGTCAGTATCCCGCTGTTTGCCTGGCCTACAAACTTTCTGTTGTGTCTGTGAGTAAGTGCAGTAGCACACTGTTATACTGTTGTGTTACGTGCACGTATGAAGTGTTTTTTGTTTTTTTTGAATTCCAGAAAATGGCCTACCCCAGCTTTAATGCTTCTGCTGGTAAAACCTATAGCTGCAGGGGACATTGGAACCCATCCAGGTTAAATGTGGCACGGACTGAAAATGTTTCGCAACTTAGTCATAGCATGTCATAGTAAATTTGTGGTGAAGGTCTTAACTTCCTACAGTGATAACACAGGTCTGCAGCATCATACGTTGCCTAATATCAATCCTATAAAACAGTACATCCTCAGATGTCGCTCCAGTTAAGCTTGCTGTTTCCATGTAGTCATGAACCCTTAACTGATGCGGTTTTAAGGATGGAAAAAACCCACATCGGCTTGATTTGCTCCGTGTGAATAAACGAAAAAGTCAGGCTTTTAATAGACCACAGAAAAGCTCAGATTTATAATTCTGGCACATTTAGACTTACTGAAACTGTAAAATCATGAGTGAAAATCCCTCAACTTTACATTTTTTTTACATTACAGGGTAATAACTATAAGATGGTTTAATATGCTTGATAATTATATAAGAAATTATTACATCTTTATCACTAATGCTGAAGGCTTTCAGTCTTATTTTACCTAGGTGTTCTCTATCTTGCACACATACAACAAGACAAGACAACAAGTAAGCGTTCATATCAACTGTGACCTTTGACCTCTCTCATAACTACAGTAGAAGCCCTCATTATTTCGGTGGTTGTTTGTTTTTCAAGTTATTAATGGACTATGATTATTGTCTTTTGTGTTGGCATTTAAACCAGACTCAAGGAAATGTGAAATAGCCATGTAAAATAAAGTACAGTAATACTTTTTAATGTTATCAGATCTTATCACCTTCCTGCTCAGTTTCCTGCCATTAGTCGTTCGTTCTCACAAACACACAGCTTTTAAAAGTATTATTTGTAAGTTTGTTTGTGTTGCCATAGCTTCTATCCTTCCTTGATATCCCAAGTGTCTGCGTCATTTGGACTTGTTTGCCAGTTTTAGTCCCTCTGATTACTTCAGGAGGGCTAAAACTAAAAAATCTCTTTTTATTTTATCAGCCCTGCCTCATGACCCTGCTTTTTGGTCTAAATTCTGTCCATGCACATTATAGAACAACCCAGTACATGCCAAAGTGTGTAATAGGTAGATTTTCTCACCTCTGGACTTCTGGATTTAACATACAAATATCACAAATGTATCAATCTTCTCACCTAACTTTCAGTAAGAAAGCAAATAAGTGTATTTCCCAAAGTATCAAACTATCCTTTTAAGCACAGTCCATAAAAGTTACATGTATAGTATATAAGTCTCTATTTTCTTTTGCAGGTGCCTATTTATTTGAAACCTATGATAAACAAACTAGAGTGGCTTATTTCAAGTGGTTTTCACGGGTCTTCAATAACCATAAAATGCATCTCTGCAGCTGAACAGGGGGTATGGGTTGTAAAGTTGCAAAACAGACATGTATTTGCATGAAAATGTTCCAAATTATGACTGTTAGTACAGGCACATAGCTTCTGAAGTAAAGTACTAGAGAATATGAAGTAATTATTTTTGTCTTTTAGTATCAGATGTTTTTATCCAGAGCTCATGCAGAAAATAGCACAGAATCACTACAATGAAACACTAATGAACTATCCCACCCACTGATGTGTGTATGTGTCATCTCTGCCAGTTGGAGAAAAGAAGAAGAAGTTCTAGAGAATACACTAGGAGTAAACAACGCTATCTTTGGGCTGTTTCCGCAGCAGTTTTGGCTCAGTTTAACAGGTATTCATTCGAACTTGGCACCTCCAACACAGTCTTGTCAGTTACACATCCCACGCTGTGAGGTCACAGTCATGCCACAGGGAAGATATGTCCAGTCACACCTGCCTATGATATGTCCAAAACTCTTTCCCATGAGATCACAGACGCGTATTCCACCTCCATCCCATTTTGCAAGCGTGAACCCATTTTCCATTGAAATTACCAGTGAAGCATCATTATTGCCTTATCACTTACTGGAAGCTTATGTTTCACCAAGGTGAGTACTACATGTTGTAAATCATGTCAAAAAAACAACAACACCAAAGGTCATAAAAAGTCTGCATTCTAGTGGTATGAATACACTGGCTAAAGAACAGGTATCCAGATGTTTCGTTACTATCACAGGTTCATATATCAAATCTATTTTTAGACACCCCCCCCCCCCTACTTTAGAGTGTAAGTCATCAATGCATGTAGGCGCCTCTCTGCTCCCGTTTTTCCAGAGGAGCTAAATCTCTGCTGCAGCACTCGCTCTCTTTCCCCAACTTTCCTCTGTTTCCAAATGTCTGCATACTGCAGTGATTCAAAGAGGTAGCAAACACTGATTTTCAATGAGCCAAATGCTTCTTTTGCCAGAGTTGAACTGAAACAAGTCTCTGTCTTTCTTTACTTCGTGGAAGTCTCGCAAAGAAGAGAGAGAGAAAGAGGTCAAAGGTTAAATTCTCAGCCATAAACCTGAACCTTCATCTGCTTGATGATGTCATGACATGAGCCATCCATTGAAAGTCTTCAAAATCAGTGAGAGGGGCTATTTTTCTGCAGAACTTTTACTTTTCATACTTATATTACATTTTGCTGATAATACTTTTGTGCTTTTACCCAAGTAGGATTTTGAGTTTTTTAATGTATTGTTGATTTTACTTCATATAAAGGATCTGGTTACTAAGGCCACTTGTAAAACAATGAACAATGAAAAATGGTAAAATGTGAATCCACCCTGCAGACCAGAACAAAAACAAATCATTTTTCAGGAAGACACTTGGAAGACACTTCCGTTCATGTATTAGCTTTGGCCTGAACATAAACAAGGATGGGATTAATGGATGAGACATGCAATACATCACTCCCTCACATTTTCAACAAAAGTTGCATTTTTAGAATCAAACAAAACATGATTTCTCACTCACTACTTGAATCATCTCTCATGAGATTCTTTTATGATCCTGAGATTGTGTTGTATCATCTATATAAACTATTTTCCCTCAGTAAACACTTTTCCGGCTTGAAAAAATGCTTGCATTTAAATGAATACATCCTTTTATGGGTATTTTTACACTTTATAGGCACAGAGAACAATTTATCCTCCCATCATGAAAGGACACTCTGACATTCATTACTCAATGAGTCACCTGGCGGCCAGACTAGTCATAGCAAAATAAGCAGCACACCATAAACCAGTGAATAGTCTGTCATAAATATGAACTGGTATTAATACACGGGTGCGGCTTATGGAATAAATTTAGTGTTTTATATGACTTTGAGATCCATTCAGAACAAATTTTCTATCACCAGTCTGTCGAATTAATTGGCCTTCTTACTCTGGATCATATTAAAATAAATCTATATACTTCTCAGAAAGTAACAGTTAAATAAAATTAAGACTATTTGCCGAATAATTAAACTTTTATTTGACCGGAAACGACCACTTGGCCCTGGTGCGTGTATGAAATATTTGTCCGGTGATGGAAATTCAGCTCAGGAATGCATTTTTCCTCTTGTGTGTGTGCGTCTCGGATGTTACTCTGACTGGCTGTGAGGTAAGAAAACAAGTCCGTCCTACTGTCCTGCAGCCATCCCATTGGTCCAGACGGCACCTCAGGAATGTCCTTAAACTGTTTAAATAGCGCTCCTATCAGCAGCTTAAGTCAGTGGAATAAGTTCAAACATCGGAATAAAACCCGACCAGGAGATCACAGAGACTTTGCAACAATATTCCTAAACTATTGAGCTTCTCCACCGACTAAAAGAAGAAAGAAGGGATACATAATCGGACAAGGAAGGACTTTTGTTCTCCTTTTTAAAATCTGTTTTCAGAGGGAATTTTCATTTTAAAGGTTTGTTGACTATTTCTATTATTGACTATTGCTCATTGATGACAAGATTTAGCCTTGATGTGTCCTCTAACAGTGTATTTGTTATTCTTTGGTTGCAGTAGCGTTCACTTGAGAGTTCAAGATGATGCTGTGTGGCATCTTTCTGCTGTTGATGCTTTGGAGTTGTGAAGGCGCAAGATTGGCAGGTGAGAATTTAAAATGTTTGTGAAAAAAAAGTATTTTTACCTGTAAAAACGTTTAAAGTCGTTGCATCTTTAATATAGCGACTACAGTCAAATTTTATAGGGACTTAATTTGCGACTGAGGCGTTCACGTTACAATGAACTCATTGAATATCACAAAGTCTTTATCATGATATTAAAATAAAGACAATTGTATTCTCATATTTTTCTGATGGATGTATTTTATTATTTCGGAGTTTTTCTCTGTTTTTGCGCCTTTATATGGACACTGTTGTTGTGAAAGAAAAAAAACCGAACGTTTCTTTTTCTTTTCTTTGATCGCAGAGAGTCGGGATGACAACAGTATTTATGACTTATTTGACCTCGCTCGGGTAAGCAAGAGGCACAATGGAGTGGGTTTGGTCAAAGGCGCAGATCCCTACAGCCCTGCATACAAGGTCCTGAACCCAGACCTGATCCCCCCCGTCCCCGACAGCTCCTTCAGGGACCTCATCGACTCCATCCAGGCAGAGAGGGGTTTCCTCCTCCTGGTCAACCTGAAGCAGGCCAAGAAAACCAGGGGCAGCATTTTAACCATCGAGAAGAATGACAAATCCGGACCCGTTTTCGAGATCGTTTCCAATGGCAAGGCGAACACTTTGGACGTGGTCTACTCCACCATGAACCAGCAGCAGGTCGTGTCCATCGAGGATGCGAATTTGGCCACTGGACACTGGAGGAACATCACGCTGTTCGTTCAGGATGACCGTGCGCAACTCTTTGTGGGCTGTGAGGAGATCAATGTATCAGAGATGGATGTGCCAATCTATAAAGTGCTGTCCCAGGAGGTGGCAGACATCGCCAGACTCAGGATTGGAAAGGGAGCAGTGAAAGACAGATTCATGGTAAGATCTGTAGTGTTATGGCTCAGATAACTATTGCTATACTATTGATTGATAAACAATACTTTTATAGAATAGAATATGTAACACACATTTTAATATTGTTGCTTATATGAAATATATAATGTAAGTAAATGCATGTTAAATAGTTTTTAAGTGTCTAACTGGAATTTGTCTTCCTGCAGGGAGTGCTTCAGAATGTACACTTTGTCTTTGGGACCACTCTGGATGCCATACTGAGAAATAAGGGATGCCACAGTGGAGGTAAGTCTTAGAATTGTATTTAATATATCAATTACCTATAGCAGAGTAGATCTGATATAAAATACAAATAGTCCACCACATTCTGCTCCCGTTTCAAAGGCAGTGAACAGACATTCATTTGTCTTCTCTCCTCTTTTCCCCCTGCAGCTGCCTTAACTGATGTCATGACCCTGGACAACCCAGTCAATGGCTCCAGCCCTGCCATTAGGACTGATTACACTGGCCACAAAGCCAAAGGTAAGACCTCTCCCTCCTAAAGAGACAGGGCTCTGTCTCTGTTTCACTAGTCAGTTGTAAACTTTAAGAGTTGAGGTCATTAACTGGACTCTTCTCTCCTACATTCAGATCTGCACTCTGTCTGCGGCATCTCTTGTGAGGACATCGCAAGCATGTTCAAGGAGCTCAAGGGACTCGGCGTGGTTGTTAAACAGCTGTCAAACGAGCTCCGCAAAGTGGTAAGCTCCAAAGGCCATCAGGGTCTGCTCTTTGTCATCATCCACTATCCCTTTTACTCTCCCCTCTGTCTGTCCTTCTGCTTCCATTTAATGCATTCCCAGTGCGTAACCACTTGTCACTGTAATGGCAGTCACCGGCCAAGTCCTTAATGAGACCCATGTGAATACACAAATATGTTTGGCTGTCGGTTGTATTTGCACTGCTTCGCTAGAGTCAAGAAATGTCTTAATCACGGTGTCGGTCGGTGATTCATCTGTACTGGAACCTTGGCAAAGTGAAAGTTTTCCATCCTCCATCCTCAATAACCCCCTTCTCTCTCTCTCTCTTTCTCCCCTTTCCTCCAGTCTGAGGACAGCAATCTGCTGAAAAATCAAATGAACATCCATAGTGGAATTTGCTTCCACAATGGCATCGTGCACATGGACAAAGATGAATGGACCGTCGATGGCTGCACTGAGTGCACCTGCCAGGTAAGTGTCATCATACCTGCTGGAATGCAACCTTTAAATAAGCCAGGGATCAGTTGAGGAAAGACATAGCTTTATTTCCTGTATCCCCACAGTTAATAAAGTGATAATAGTGTTTATGTTAGCACCACTCTTTATTATCACTTTGCTGAGCCATCAACACGTCTTGAAACTATCAACAAAGCAGCATGGAGCAGCATCTAGCAGCATCTTGTGAAGGGTGTCCATGTATTGTGTAAGTTGGGTGTTAGCTGGAGAATGCTAGTGAGGTTTATGTTTTTTATCAACACAGCAGGAGTGTCATGTCCCTGATAAAGATCACTCCATTCAGAAATACAGCAATTAGGCTTGTAACAGTATCAGCAAAGCCTCTGGGTTTCTTTCTGTCGCTCATTATTCTTGTACTAACTCAACTGTTCTTCTATTCAGAACTCTGCTACAGTGTGTCGTAAAATCTCCTGCCCACTGATCCCCTGTGCTAACGCCACCGTGCCCGACGGAGAGTGCTGCCCTCGCTGTGGAACACGTAAGCTTCCTTTTAAATCTTCTGCAACTTTCATCATTTTCATAGGATTTTCTAGACTTCTTTCTTGATGTCTTTCTCCCAAGATAAAAAATCTCATCCTTCATGTCTTCCCCCTACAGCAAGTGACTATGCAGAGGATGGTTGGTCCCCCTGGTCTGAATGGACTCCTTGTTCAGTGACTTGTGGTCGTGGCATCCAGCAGCGTGGACGCTCCTGTGACCGCATCAACAGCAACTGTGAGGGCACCTCTGTCCAGACCCGTGACTGCTACCCCCAGGAATGCGACAAACGCTGTAAGTCTTAACTCAGCCATTGTGATAATAAATATTTTCTGTTGATGGATGAGCATGATGAATTAATCATGTGTATTGCTCACAGTCAAACAGGACGGTGGCTGGAGCCATTGGTCTCCCTGGTCTTCATGCTCTGTGACCTGCGGTGAGGGTGTCATCACCCGAATTCGCCTCTGCAACTCCCCTACACCCCAGATGGGTGGCAGGGACTGCGAGGGAGAAGGACGTCAAACTGAAGTCTGCCAAAAGTCTCCTTGTCCTAGTAAGTTGAATTTCAGTGTCAAAGTTGTTAGGGTGTATGGATTCAGCGGAACATACTGAATGTTGTTTTTATTATACTTTTTAGTCAATGGAGGTTGGGGACCTTGGTCACCATGGGACACCTGCACTGTTACCTGTGGTGGAGGAATCCAGAACCGCAAACGTCTCTGTTCTGATCCTGTCCCCAAATATGGAGGAAAGGATTGTGTTGGTGATGCCAAAATGTCTCAAGTGTGCAACAAACAAGACTGCCCTGTTGGTAAGTATTTCAGATTTAACAGTTATTAAAGAAAAAGACATACATACACAACAGATTACCATTCTAAAGTATTGATTCTTTCTCTCTACAGATGGTTGTCTCTCCAACCCATGCTTCCCTGGCGCAAAGTGCACCAGCTCCCCTGATGGCTCTTTCAGATGTGGCAGGTGTCCACTTGGCTACACCGGGAATGGCATCACCTGCAAAGACATTGATGAGTGTAAAGAGGTCCCTGATGCTTGCCATACACACAACGGAAAGCATCGCTGTGAGAACACTGAGCCAGGTTACAACTGCTTGCCCTGCCCTGCACGTTTCTCTGGTCCTCAGCCCTTTGGAAAAGGAGTGGAGCAGGCAACTGCCAAAAAACAGGTTTGAATTATTACTTACTGCTTGTGCTTGTGGCTTGTAGGCTAGCTGTTTGTGTTTTTTCTTAATTCTCTGTCATTTCTCTTTAGGTTTGCACACCCCGTAACCCTTGCCAGGATGGTAGCCACAACTGCAATAAAAATGCAAACTGCATCTACTTGGGCATCTACTCCGACTCTATGTTCCGATGCGAGTGCAAGCCAGGGTATGCTGGGAATGGCCATATTTGCGGAGAGGACAGTGACCTGGATGGATGGCCCAACAAGAACCTGCTGTGTGTGGAGAATGCTACCTACCACTGCAAGAAGGTAGCCAGACCCCACATGGACAGAAATACAAAAGGCCATCATTATCCCTCTGCACTATATTATTGTGATGATTGCCTCCCTAACCGCTACTTTGTTTCTTTATAGGATAACTGCCCCAACCTTCCCAACTCTGGCCAAGAAGATCATGACAAAGATGGCCTGGGTGATGAATGTGACCATGATGATGACAATGATGGGATCCCCGATGATAGGGTGAGTCATCACAGAATTTTTTTTTTAGCCAAAACCCTGCTTTCCTCAGAGACCAGACATAGCAATCAGCAGTAGCCATCCTTCCTCTGGGCAATAGGAATGTAAAGTCTCAGTGTTTGTGTGCTTTCATCAGAGTCAAAGTGGAAAGCCAGTGGTATAGGAATAGTGTAATATAATTTTGGCATGAAGATGGGGTGGCTTGTTGCCCGTAATTCTTAGTGTGGATGTGGAAAGTCTGGCAAGAAAAATGCTGAGGTAAAAATTACCAGCTCTCTCGCAGTGGAATATCACATTCCAGCAAAAGTTAGAGGGAAAACAAGCTATGAAAATGAAAGTTTTGTTCCTATAAATATCCTTCCTTTGACCCACTTTAGTAATTTTATTGCTCTTTTTATTTTCCTTTATCAATTTAGGACAACTGCCCCATGGTGTACAACCCTGCTCAGTATGATGCAGACAGGGATGATGTTGGCGACCACTGTGACAACTGTGTGTTCGAGGCTAACACTGACCAAACCGATACTGACAACAATGGAGAGGGTGATGCCTGTGCTGTTGACATTGATGGTGATGGTAAGTGATCTTTCTTAATTCCATCAGTGTTATCTTTCATGACTTCCCTTAGCCTTAAAATCATTTGCACAGTCCTGGAGGCTAAGATAAGTCTGTTTTGACTCAACAGGCATTCTGAACGAGAACGACAATTGCCCATATGTGTACAACGTGGATCAGAGAGATACTGACAGAGATGGAGTGGGAGACCATTGTGACAACTGCCCTCTGGAGCATAACCCTGATCAGGTAACGTCAGATCCCACCTTTCACCTTTCTTTTACAAGCAAGTAACATAGCCCAAACTGTCAAGTGTGTAGCATCAAAGCCACAAATTGTACCTGCTTTAATGAAAGAAAGGAATGTGACAGCTTTGAGAAAAAAAGAGTGCAACAATCCCTCTTCTTTTCTCTATTCATCCACAAATATGAATGTGTAATTTTGCTGAGGTGCAAGCACACTGAACAATTGTCTGAAGGGACATTGCTCACATACCTGAACACAAGGGGCTACATTTAAATCACATCCAGAGTTGCACCTCTCATATTGAGGCTGGTGAAAAACAGTGAAGGGCTAATTGATGAGAGGACAATTGCCTTATAGTCTGAGTGTCATTTTTTGGGAAATCTCATCATAACGGAATTCTTTTCTCCTACAGATTGACTCTGACTCAGATCTCATAGGAGACAAGTGTGACAACAACCAGGACATTGACGAGGACGGTCACCAGAACAATATGGACAACTGCCCTTACATCCCTAACTCCAACCAGGCTGACCACGACAAGGATGGCAAGGGTGATGCCTGCGACCACGATGATGACAATGATGGCATTCCTGATGACAAAGACAACTGCCGACTGGCCTTTAACCCTGATCAATTGGACTCTGATGGTGAGTCACTCTCTCAGTGGGTCAAATATGGTCCAAATCATCAGACATCCTTGTATAGAAAATCTGGATTAACCTTGTCTTGTAAAGAGAAGCCCATTCTCTTTAATATCCATGTTTAAATATCTTTATTTTCCTCTCAGGTGATGGTCGTGGTGATGTGTGCAAAGATGACTTTGACCAAGACAATATTCTGGACATTGATGACGTGTGCCCAGAGAACTTTGCCATCAGTGAAACAGACTTCCGCAGATTCCAGATGGTTCCTCTGGACCCTAAGGGCACCTCCCAGATTGACCCCAACTGGGTGGTCCGGCATCAGGGCAAGGAGTTGGTGCAGACTGTCAACTGTGACCCTGGCATTGCTGTTGGTACGTAAGATAACAATGGGCATCTTTCTACAATTACACAGAAACAAAGTCGTAGCCAACAAATTCTGAACCATCTCCTCTTAATCATGTCTTAATTCAGGTTTTGACGAGTTCAGTGCAGTGGATTTCAGTGGAACATTCTTCATCAACACGGACAGAGATGATGACTATGCTGGCTTCGTGTTTGGCTACCAGTCCAGCTCTCGCTTCTACACAGTCATGTGGAAACAGATCACGCAAACCTACTGGTCCCACACACCCACAAGAGCTCAAGGCTACTCTGGACTGTCCATCAAAGTGGTCAACTCCACCACTGGGCCTGGTGAGCACCTGAGGAATGCCCTGTGGCACACCGGAGATACCCCAGGACAGGTGAATGCACATTCATTGGCTCATAGTTAGACAGATAGGATACAAGTGAACGCAATGTCTGATTTTTTTCTTTATTTAACATTTTGTAATTCTTTGTTTCCAGGTGCGTACTCTGTGGCACGACCCTAAGAACATTGGCTGGAAAGATTTCACCGCCTACAGATGGCACCTGACCCACAGACCCAAGACTGGACTTATTAGGTGAGTTCAAAACCTCAGAGGCATACTATAATTAATTTAATTACAAATTTGCACAATTTTATTTTTACATCGCAATGAGCTCATGTGATTACCCTCTCTTTTTTAGAGTGGTTATGTATGAAGGCAAGAGAATCATGGCCGATTCTGGAAACATCTATGACAAGACGTATGCTGGTGGGCGACTAGGCTTGTATGTCTTCTCTCAGGAGATGGTTTACTTCTCAGACCTCAAATACGCATGCAAAGGTAAGACATTTTAAGAGCATATAAGTGATGGTTTGACATATTAAAAAGCACTGTAGCATCACCTTAGATTTTATTCTTAATGTTTTCTGTCCTTTATTTCTTTCAGATACATAATTGGACCACAGTGCCTTCCAGAAGAATGTATCAGTCTGTCAGTATGAATATATAATTTGAGACCTGGATCGATGTCTTTTTAACTTTTCCTTTGAGAAATGCACATTGGAGGAATAATGAGCAAGTGAGCTAACGTGAGGTAAACTGACCTCTGGACTTAAATGAAAGTTCAATGATGATTCTGCACCAAACTCAAATTGTAAGCGCAGCTCTGCTCAGAAGAAATTGGCCCTCTCACTTTGTTGCTCTGGTCTGCGTTGAAGGAGGGCTACATTTATTGCTTTGCACACCTGAACTGTTGTCGGTTGGCGTTATTCTTCTGAGGATGAGGGACCAAAGGGAAGAGAGTTTCATGTTCTTACTTTTTTTGAGCATTAATATCTGCTGTGGACTCAAAAGATACTTGTTTCAGTATGAAGAAAGCGGTAGGAGAACTTTCTTTGGCTGGGGAAAAAAATTACCCCTTGAAGGAACTGTTGAGGGACCATGGGCAGTATGGACTGACTGTTACTATCAAAGAGAGTGAATGTTGTTTGTATGTTTGTGCATGTATGCCACCCAACAAGCATTGCTATGAAGACAACCAAGTCAAATTTTCTTTTGATTTCTTTTAATTACCCCATCACCCCACAATCTTGCAGGCCTTCATTATACAAGGTCTTTTATTTCCCCAAGACTTAGGGCTGGCCCAAAACATTATAACTAGTCTTCTCAGGAAAGAGCACTAGAAGAAACGAGGAGAGCACAAAATTCAGGACAGCACAGGGCCCCAAAGTAGGCATTCTGTACACCGCTTTGAACCATAATTATTAGGAAATGTAATGTTAATATCTCTAATCTTTACCGAACATGTCAAGGGACGTAAACACCGAGGGCCAGTCTGTTTCCTGTTACGAGTCACCATTGTAAGTATGGCTGTTTGTATGCTTATGTACTCATTCATCATAGAGGCTTTAATTCTTGTTCATCTCTGCATCTCGCCATCATGTTGTCAGCAACCCCTTTCAATTAACTGAAATCAGATCCTCTATTGACAAGATATAACATTACTTTTGACCAAAACAGTAAAAAAGGAAGAGATAGGCATCACTTACAGTATCTCTAAATATTCTGCTTCTGCACAGTGTGCATGACTGGTGTGCCTGAGCATGTGTGTACATTTCTGACAAGGGAAAATCAAAGGAAACCCTTCATGTACAAATATTACCTCATTAATTCTTTTTGTATTGAGGCCAGCAATACACAAGAATCACTTGTCTTAGCAAAAGAGTATAAATTGGTTGGCTTCTTTTTTTTTTTTTTTTTTTTTTTAGCAAGACTTTACTATCATTTATATGCTGTATATAAGATATTTTTGTAGCAAAAGAAGCCCAAACAGGAACGTAAAGGATTAAAGAAATGTTGTCTTGACTATGTTGTGCTATATGTATTTCCTGTGCATTTTTGATAAGTTATTATGTTTGTTTTATGTTGAGGTTATTTCATTTGTGTAGATATACTGTATGCTATTTAAATAATTTATCTAGAAGCGTAGCCTCATATGGAAGCGTTTCTGTCTGTATGTATAAACTTATTTGCACACTGACATGAGGATGTCTTTGTTATTTTGGTTTTGTACGTGTCTTTTTTAATTATTAGTGAAGCTTTTCTATAAACATTTGTACCATAGTTTCTACCCAACATGCTGTTTATACTCCTACTTGTTATTTTGTAATGTCAAGTGAACAATAAACCCTTCAGGAAAAAAAGTATTACTGTGTTTTGGTGTCTTTTTGCACTTGTCAAACAAACAGTTAAATAGTCTGAATAGTTCAAGACCTAGGCTTCTTTTTCTGTGATATTTTTTTGGACTTCACATCCACTTTGATTGAGGTCTTCTCCCTATAAAAGCAAAGGGAGCCGAGTCATGCTGTGTCAAGCGACTGGAATCCATTAGTTGAGTCTGGTGAAGCCTTGGAGAAAGGGAGTATCCTTGGGAGTCAACAGCAGGAAAACTCAACATGAAGTATAACCCACTTAAACAGCACATCCATACAGATCTGATTACACATTACACAGGCATCTCCTTACACCTTCAAACGACAACGCTCCACGTGATCCAAAGACATGAGGAATTTTGCACTTTTGAGTGATATGTTCACTCTCTTTAGGCAAGTGAATTTAAGTTATGGCACCCTTCAGCTGGCTGTGGTCCACTCTTGCCAGAAGGAATGTGCATTTAAATTCCACCGTTTTCATAAAAATGTCCCAATAAAACTTGTCAAAGTAGATGAGGTATCCATATACTAGCTAGCTTTTTTGACTGTTATGCTGGTGCTAGACCAGTATATCATCTGCAAACTTCAGCTGCTAATTTAGATCTTTCACAGGACTAGAAAGAGCTGTAATCAAAGGCACCAGTAAGGGTTATGCCAGAAAACCCAGACTGTCTCAGTATGCCGCAGGTCTCTATACATTAGAAGTGACCTCATTCTTACCACACTGAGCTCACTGTGTTTCCATTACCCCAAATGAGCAGTATATCTTCCCACTCTGTCTGTTATATAGATGATATCTGTAAAATAGACAAAAATGGCACATATGGTGTGTATATATCTATCAAACTATTACAAATGTATGGAATTAGTATAAGAATGAAGTCTCATGAAGTGCAGTCAGCCTGAAAAAGTTTGTGTGTGCTCTTTTGGACCTGTGCTGAGGTGTCTGCTTAGATTCCTGGACAGATAGTGCAGGTTCCACTATAGCTGGGCTCTTGTTGGAGTTTGACCTTGGAGGCTCACCTGGCCGACGTGCTTTCAGTCCAAAGGAATGTGAGATAATTCCTGCCGTTTAGTCGGGGTCAGAATGTGTGGGTGAGGTGAAGAGTGAGATGAACAGGCCTGTAGGTGTCCCGTGCCAGGAGAGAGGAAAGGAGGGACCTTTAGGCTGAGGTCAGCCAGGTGCAGATGAGCTACTCACACTGTGCAAGCAGGAGCAAATAGGAACCATGTCAACAGCTCCACAAATCCCCACAAACAAACTGAAAGCAGAATTCTCAAAGCTGGCCATCTTTTGTCAGTAGACTTGTGTTTATTTTTTAAAATAATGAAAATTAAGCTAGAAAGAACTCACAGGATCCAATTTCAGAAGATCTTACTAAGGGGCAGGAATGAAAGGAATGCTTTGCATTTTAAGGGTTGGAGCTGAACTGGATCTGACTATCACTCCTGTGGAGTACACATCATCCCCCTGTCCTCAACAGCCACACTAGGCATCTGACCACACATCACTAACACAGACATTCTGTATTTCATAGGAGGCTTACTGTTGATACATAACAGCGTGCAGACTTCACCCCAAAGACACATTGCTATCGGCTGAGTGTGTTTGTGTGCAGTAGAACATTCTGTGGCCACTGTACCCAGTTATTACATTTAATGACAGCAATTTTCTGTTCTCATCTATGATACTTATGTTAATACAAAAGGTGGCCCTGCTGCTCTGTTTCCTCATGCAGGGCCATAAACACAAATAAAAACAATGGGATGCAATCCAGCTGCATATTAAAAACATGGAGGGCAATTAGAATACAAATAACAGTTTTCACCCCCAGTTTCACCATTAATCAAGTGTTAGATTCTACAAAGAAATTTTTTTCCCAATATTGACACATTGTGTTAAAGGACTGGTGTGTACGATTTAGTGGCTTCTAGCAGTGAGGTTGCAGATTGTAACCAATTGTAACCATAAATCTGCAACCCTTACAGAGTGCATCCTGAATACTGCATTACTCAGGATTTTGTCTCTTAAAACCCCCCTAGTAGTCTGCTTGTGACATCCAAGCAGTGATGCATCTTTTTATAGACATTCTGATAGCAGGGCCTCGGATAGTTCGGGTTCATCTGTCTGTTCTTTACAGTCACATGGAGTTGTGTCATTCATCTCAAGGTCCTGGCTCCATCTCTGTCTGCTCACATTCATCCAGCAGGATAAGTAACTGCTCCTCAGTGAGATCTGGTGACTCATTCTGCAGGAAGACACAAATATTTATGATTTATTAAAAAATATATACTGTATATGTGTGTGTATGTGTGCACAGGCACGTGTGAGTGATTTCAAACTGTAGCGTGTACATGCATATAAAAACAAATTTAAGAGGATGTCTGCACAGATGTGTTTGCACGTGTGCACACAGCAACCCACCCTTTTACAACCACTGAGACACATACAATAAACCTCTGGCAGTCAAACAATATGAGCCTATTGTTACTGAAGTGAAGACAGAATATTTTTCATCTTAACTGCTGATATCTTCCTAACATCCTCCCTAAATTTCTTCCCATTACGAACATCCTTTACTGGGCTTAAAACTCTTGTTTTTGACAAATCCAGACTTGTTGTATTAATGCGTGACCTGCGATAACAGTGGCAGTTCATAATAATATACTGCACTTCTGTGGTTGTTCTCTGTGCCTAGTTGGACGCTGACTGGGAAAAAACACTTCCAGTTGGATATAACTATTGTTTTTTTTACTGATAAGTCAGACTCCTCATAGGCAGGCCTCTGCGGCCGCATGTGAGTTCAAGGAGATAAGCCAATCTTCTTAAACTAGGTTATGAAGAAAGGTTTCAGAATTTAAACAACTCTTGACATCTATTTCTGGGAGTGACGTGTTATTCAGCAAGTCTAACTGTAATTTCTGGGGGGAAACTTTTAATGCCTTTATCTTGAATAATTAGGTGAGACAGACTAATTCACCTATGCATGAGTGCTCATAGACAGTTGCCATCTCTTGGTGTGGAATGCACTTGGTTTAGTCAGCTGCAACTCAACAGTCAATTTGTTCCAGTAAAATCAACCCATTACCTTTCACGACACAAGCATTAGGCCAAAAAACGTGTCCAGGAAAGCCAGACCTTAAATGTCTGGGTTGAATAGTAATCATTTTCATCATTCTCTCAGCTTGTGCACTCATGTTTCCCGCCGTCATACCAAACTGAACAGAATGTCCCTGGCCTTAAAGTAGGGATGTCCTGATCCAATTATTCTGTCTGTGATTCTGTTATGAGTCTTGAAGCTGTATTAATTTGCTTTTTTACCCACATGGGAGCAGTAGAACCAGCTGGAAGCACATTACTGACATTATCACCTTATAACGATAATATGGCAAAAGTGTGAGGAATTTTTTTTTCTATTTACACATCCAACAGATGCGGAACAATATTATTTGTTTGTAATTATGTTTCTGGCCACCTGATGAATGTAATATTCCAATATTCACTCTCGTTTTAGCGTTTTGATCTCCACTAACTCCTGAAGGAAATATCTGGCTTTTTTGTTTCTAAATGTTAGTCGCTAACTTTCTCAAAAACACCAGCTGGCCACTAACTTTGTCTATCTGTTAGTATACAATGGGTTTATCCTTTGCTGAAAGCAGCTGCCTGCTGCAGCTGGAAACAGGATTGATGAGAGAGGTGACAGTGAACCCAAACAGTGAAGTTGCTGCTCATAAAACAATTCAATGAATTAATGAACAGAAAAAGGCTAAAACGCTCTGTAGAGGGATACTCAGGTTATAACGATCTTTGGGTTGGTCATCACGAGCCACACATTTTTAATTTGATGCATTTTTAAGGAAGTTACACATTTTAGGAAATGTGCTTACTCGCTTTCTTGCTTAGAGTTTTTAGTTTTTATTTGTGTATTTATAGGAGACAGTGCGCATTGGCATTTTATCAACATCAATATAAATGTTTCAGGTTAAGCTCAATTTTCAGCTGTAGTCACAACTCAACTTAAAATTGACAAATGGATAAAACACATCATACATTGCAGAATACAGTCAAAGCACGAGGAAAATAACTGGAGAAACTTCCTGCTTAGCCCATAGACTTTACATTAGGATGACATCACAGATTTTAGAATAGTGATGGTGTTTAGGCTCAAGGTTTTACAAATGTAAAACCTTCATGGATTAAAAATTCATAGTAGAAAGAGTCCTAATGGACCTTAGTTGCAGTTCGAGGTGTCCTGTCAAGTTTTATAGACACCTCTTATACTTTTTGGGCTGCAGGAGATTTTTTTTTGCTGCAATACTCCAAGTGGCCACTGGGAAAATTAGCAGCAAGACTTAGCAGCAGCGGTATCCAGTTCTCTTACATACATCCATGAGTTAAACAAGCTGTAACATGTTGAGTAGTGAGCTTTAAAGGTGCCAGTGGGCAGATTTTGTTACCTTTGAACCGAGCCAGGCTAGCTGGTGCCTGCTTCCAGTCTTTATGCTAAAAGTAAGCTGACTTAGCTTGACATTTAACAAACTAACATTAGTGGTCTCAGTCTATGTCTTGGCAAGAACAAGAATAAGCTTTTTCCCAACATGTCAAACTACTGATTGACTTTTGCAGCTTTGAGATATACTGATACAAAGTTAAATCCAGGATCCAATTCCATAATTGTTGTTTTCCCATACAATTCAGCTGCAAATGCAAACCTAGAAATAACCTGTATCATGAAAATGCAGCTTACACCACAGTGTGACCCATCAGGCACTCAGTCCAAAGACAGAGCAAAATATTACACCCATGAAGTTGTTTTTACCTCTTCCCTGCACCCCGCTGTGTCACTCTAGACAAAATCACATTCCTGTGTCTCATCTAGCCCTGTTAGCTGAAGCTAATACTCTTCATCGATCATCTGTATACCTCCTCTGACCTCTCAAGGTTCCAGTTGTTGATAGACATCTCCACTATGTTCAAAGTCCTCCAGAATGTAACGACACCCTTTAGGTCATGGAGGGTTGGTCTGTGGTACTCATTTATGACCCCTGCAATTACCCAGACACTGCATATCATTTTCTACCAACAGACAGGAGACCACAGGCAATACGGACACATTCCAGCCTCGATGCCCCCTGCAGCACTCCATGTTTTTGTCCTTTGACATGCATGTAGCAAGACATGGCCCTTTGCCTGTGGACTTGACCTTCACCTCTAAATGGCAGAGGATGAAAACAGCCCATGTGCTTACTTTGTGTTAATCTTTGTGCACGCACATATACATACACTTGTGTACACAGTCTACAGTGTAGGTATTTTGGATACACTTTGCTTCCCTTACATGTTTATTTTATGCTTAAATAGCTAAACGCACTTGAAACCCCACTCACAGAAAAACAACATTTGACTGGATTGGCAGCTGTAACATAAATTTGCACAAACATGAGGGAGCCACAACTGCAACTTGACACATATGGCATTAAAACTGTACAGGTCAGTTACAGGCATGTCAGTATTTTCAGTGTTCTTGAATGGGTAATTAAAAAGTGCCCCACTGGCTGGAGTACTAATGGCCAGAAATGCTTTTAACCAGTACCAACCGTCCTGGAGATAGAAACTACAACTTTGCCTTTCCTATGGAGAGGATAGGAAAAAAAGTGAGATGCAAGAAAGACAGAGTGCTTTTTACTGCTGTGACAAAATGCTGTGACTCTTTAAAAGTGGTTGACCTCAGGTGCCCCTGATTCTGGGGAGGCTAAGGGTGTCTGTGGGTGACTGATATGTGTTTTCCTGTCTGACTTTCTGTCTGCTCTCTACAGAGCCAGTTAAACTCAAGTGTTAGAGCTTGTTCAGCTCTTCTCAGTCCAGGACTTCAGCTGCACGTTTAATTCAGCTGCATGTTTAATCGAGGTGATTCCTGGCAGTACCCTTCTTCCACTGGATTATCACTGAGACGTGAACAACAATGTTGAGCTTGGTTGGAAGTTTTTAAACACAGCATTATTATCAGTTCCACAAGGAAACGAATGAATAGCGCAGGAGTAGATAAAACTTTTGTCGGAACAGTGCAAACTTCTATTTTTAAGCTGAGCCATGAATGGCTTTTGTGCGAGCGGCCATTGAACATGTGGAGAGAAGATGTAAATATATGAATTAGTGTTTCTTTTTAACCAGTCCTCAGTAAAAAAGAAGTGTGCAGCTGTGGGAGCTGCTACCCTTGAGGCTAGTTTTGGAGTTATTCCCAGCCATACATCCTCTGGCATAAACATGTGAAATACAAGCTGGAGGTGGACAATCTATTCATTCACTTCACAGTTCCTATTGGGAAAAGTTATGGGTTTGTGACTTTATACAGTATCTTATATGTTATACTGAACAATGACTTGAATACTACTAATAAATAACAATGTTGGAATGACATTAGCTGAAAAACACATATTCATTTTGGATAACTGCTTTAATATTCACTCATATTTCTTCTTTACTGTCCGGCTGCTTTGAGAGTTGTTTTTGGACACTGTGATCGATTTGAGACGGAAAAACAACTCATCAATGAGAAAATTGCCTTGACGTGGCTGCTCACAAGCCCAACATATTATTGGATAATTATCTAGTATTCCATGTACGAACAATTACGTGAATCATAGGAACAGCTTTTGCCCTGGGCATATCGGATTTTTAGTCTTACCAAAAGTACATTGTTCACAACTGACTCATCACTAACTTCAGTCACAGTTGGGTTGGAGTCAAATTAATCTATGAGCCCTATATGTCTGATGCTTATTGTTAGAGTGCCAGCATTACTGCTCCAGACATCTCATACACGTGCTCTGGCTCTCCCACCTGCTATCAAGACTCAGCAGGTTTATTGTATCTGTCTCAGTCTGGCCTGCAGCCACACAAAGCCATGTGCACAGAAAGTAAGTGTAAGGGAAAACCTCTGTCCCTGTCCTGTTTAGCGATGCAATGCATTCACTTTAACCTCATGAGCTGTCATTTGTCACTGGCTTTACTCCTCTTCCTTGTGCATTTGAATAGCACCAACATGACAGTGAGTTTAATGTGTAGTCTGCCCTCCAGACAGGGGAGTCCAGCTTCTCCCAATGAACAATAGCAGGGTGGGTGAAGTCCAGATCTTTGATATATGATGAAGATTCTTGGTCACTATCCAGTATCAGTTTCCCACCAGGAGATGAATCTGACAAAGCTAGAGCTGTTCAGCCTTCCAGCTATCTGCCCCGCAATGGACCACCACCTCTGTGCAGCTCACTGTTCAACTCCTGTACACACAGTGTGCAGGGCCAGTTCACCACAAGTGTGGGCTGCTCGGCTTTCAAGGTCACCGACTTCAGTCACATACCTCAACTTTATCGTCCACAGAGCCAGGGGCCAGGTCTCCATTAACAGAGTGGAATTCTATTCATTACACTCTGCGCTCCCATTAAGATGTTGAGAGTTTCTCACAAGAAAAGTCAGCAATACTTTCTGCTTTAGTGTACCTATGACATCACAGCAGATGCATCATTGTCAGTACGTCTTGCCAATATGTTTAGCAGAAAAAAACAAGTATGTCAAATATCAGATAATGTGGATAATATAGATAAATTTGCCTCAGGGACTTTCTGAGTTACCTCATTAAAGTCAGTTTATTCAAGTGATTGCTGGATGAAACCTTATCCTCACTTCCCGCCATCATTAAACACATAGCAACCTGAGCATGCATGAACAAAAATATAAAGTTCATTTAGGCACACCCTCAATATCCTTGTTTACATGACTTACACATTGCTCTAGCTGTTTTGACTGAGCCAATGAATGCAGCCCAGAGAAAAATAAAAGTGACAGTTGTCCATTCTGAGGTCATTTACTGTACAACTTTAGCCAGGGCTGTCTCAGTGCTGTGGTGAATAGTAAATGTCAAACTGGAAATAAGTTTTCAGTGCTGCAGTAAAGACACAAATGTAGAGTGTGTTTTACAACTGCCAACGTTTGCACACCATCTTAATAACAACAACCATCCATGTGAGTGGGAGCTCCTCTTATTCTCTGCCACTTTCATCAAACTGTCTCTGTTTCATAATCATAAAGAAGCAAACAAGAGCAGACTGTGTGACAAGATAAAGGCTAACAGCTGTAGCTATGGATGGAATGAAGGGAAACATCCTTTCCTCCCTGCCTCCTCTTTTCTGTTGAACCTGACAAGTCTTCTGTGGAAAAAGAGTTTTGAAACTACAGAGTCAGCAGAACAATTAGTGGGGGCAAACAAGCAACCGTGAACTTAACAGATTCAGGCCAACTTAAAACCTACCACAGCTGGGTGCCCACTTTGCGTTGAAAATATCTGTCGGGCATTCTGTGTTATTCCGGGATGATATAGTTACTTTTTGGTGTTTTAATACAATTTTTTTCATCCAGTCACACATAAAAAGTTCTCACATAACTAAATGTTTAGGTTAACTTGCACTAGAGAATCCTTGCTAACATGGACAGTATGATTGATGATGTAGGTCTGGCATCATCCTGCTTTATTGTAAATGTTGGGATTGTCCTTCCTTTTGCAGTTGATCTGGGAATGCAGCCAAATGATGCAGGAAAATCAGCCCAGGGTCGGCTGTTGAGTATCACAGATTTAGCTTTAACAGTTGGAAACAGCCCTGTTGAACTTTTCTTTACTGTATTTCCAAAAAAATGTACAAAGAACAATGACATGTCATATCAATGATATCTTTCTTTGTGGAGGAAAGGCCAAGGTCTTACTGCACAGGCAAATATTATTAACAGTAAAAAAAAACCCTGGAAAATCAAAGGTGAGAGGAGACAGATTCTTTGGCAAAGAGATTAATTTCACTGGAAGTGGGGTTGTTAGGGATGAAAGACAGGAGAAGGAGGGAAGACACTCAGATTTGATTCCAACACAACCTAGCTTTTGTTGGAATAAAGCACCACAAAAAGGTAAATCAGAGAGATCTGTAGACAAACACTTGAATTCTTAACATCACATTCTGGAATCAATCAAAATGAAGTAGAGCAGAGAATTTGCAGTCACTACTAAGATGTATGAGACTGACCTTTTAACATTTTCTGCCTTTACAGTAGCACCAGGCCAGACTAAACATAGAGCCTCATGCTTCCCATTTGGAGGGAAAACATTTAATATCTAATAAATCCTGATAGTTTATAGAGATATGGTGCTTCGGTTAAACATCTTTATTTCAAACATATTCCAAAAACAAAATCTTGAACTGTCAACCACTTATGTTTGCTCCCTTCTCTGGAATTCAGTATTTACATTTAACTGTTGTCATCACTTACTGTAAGTAGACAAAATAAGACTTTGTTGAACAGGCAAAGAAAAAATAGCATCTGGTCCACAGAATCACAGTTTCTATAACTGTATATGGACTAGATTTTCAGAGTAATTTCAAGTGAATGATATCACCTCATATACAGTAGTGTTAGTGGTTTACTGTTCTAGAGCTGCTATGCATGCTAAAAAAAAAGGGGTACTACAGTTCAAAAATTATGAAAATGCAACCAATATTACTACTTAAAGGAGTAATTCAACATTGACAGTTATGAGAAGATCGATATCACCCTCATGTCTGTGCGCTTAGTATGTATGTTAGTATATATTTTAATAGAGCTGGAGCCAGGAAGCAATTAGCTTAGTGCAGCATAGGAAACAAGGGGAGACAGCTAGCCTGTGGCTCTCTCAAGTTCAAAAATCCACCTACCAGCTCCACTGAAGCTCACTTATTAACATATTATATCTCATATAATACAAATGGAAATGTAAAAACAAGTAGGGAGTTATGTGTGCTAATTATATTTTAACTAAAAACAGCCGGGTGCAGTGACTTCCTGGAGTCTTGTTGTCTCTGTGAGGTAGCCAACAATCAGCATTTATGCGTAGAAGTGCTGGGTGGATGAATGAACTGTTGTTCACTAAGAAACAGTTAGAGCAAATAATTCTCCTTCTAAAACCACAAACTGTTTCTATATTTCTTTTTGTTATGGATTAAACAAACAAGATACAGAGGTGCTGGCAAACAGACTTTTGAACTTTGGTGAAAGGCTAGCTGTTTCCCCCTGCTTCGAGTCTTTATGCTAGGCAAAGCTAACTGCCTCCTGGCTGTCGCTCCATATTTAACATGCATATATGAGAGTAGTAGTGCTCCTCTCATCTAACTCTTGGCAAGAAAGCGAATAAGTATATACCGCAAAATGCCAAACTATGCGCTACAGTTGTAGTAAATGTACCAAACTATGTAAACTTTTCCTTTCCTTTTGGTAGCATTTAGGGAAATACCTGATTCTTCTAAAAGGATGTTGCCTTTTCTTGCTTTTACTTTGACCTAATTGCTCAACAAAACTGGCTCTCCAAAAATTGGTTCTCTATTCACAAACTAATTTATTCTTAGTTATCATGCTTTTAAACCACCAGAGAACTAAGTATAAAACCTGCATAGTTGATACACACAAGAGCCTGTGTGGAGACATTTGAGTTATTGATGTTACACAAATCAACTTTATGAGTACACTGGAGCCGTGTGATCCTGTTTAAGAATGGCCTCCCAGACAAATTCCATACAAATAAATCTTCTCTACCACAAAACAAGGCTGGTGGCACTGAGAATATACACAGTGAGTATGCTGTTTACATTGCAGTCACTCACACGGTTCAGTCATTTAGTGACAGTATATAAAATACTGTGACACACAGCTAAAAGCAGAGGGTGTCTAGAAACACCAGTAGTTAAGAGACTGGTGGTTTTGATGTTTTGTGATCATGAGTAAACTGTTTCCTCAAATGGAGCTAAATTAGCAAAAAATTCCATTGGTTTCTCCTTAATTAGGCCAGGAATAGGTCTTGGTTGCATGACATGGTGCCTTGTTTAATGTAAGGGTGTGGCTGCTACTTAACATTTTTATTACCTCACTGTTTCTGAGTAAAAAGGGTATCTTTTATGTTTAAATTAGGCATATACTGTGTACATCATGTTGTGGTTCACCAGTGTGAGAACTGATGTGTTGGTAAAATGAATACATTTAAATTTGCATTCCGTCTCCAGCAGCGCAGAGAGGAAGCAAACAGGTAGTTTGGAGAAGCTATCCACTCTTACAATGACAGGGTCAAACCACTAAATTTATGTCTAATGTTCTCCTTTTTCTTGCACATAAAATTTAAAGTCATAAAAGCCAGAGAAAACAAAAATCAGGCCTATTCACCTTTGTTCTTAAAACATTCCTGTGTTGTGCCTTTAGCTACAGGGTTTTGGGAGAGAGTGACAGTTCTGTGGTTGTAACTCTGCAAAGGCTCCTAAAACCAGACAGAGCTCAATGGTTTCCAAGGAACACTGTGGAGTGTGGACATCGAATCTCAGCGAAGAATGTTAGAAAGTCATGAAACACCATGTAGCACAAAAGGCCATCAGTGGAGTTAACAACCATCCTCACTGTAAGATCAAACCCATGTACAAAGCAAAGCAGAGCTAGAAATTGAACCCCTATTGAAAAAAGAAATCTACAAAACAACATAAATTTTGTATCAAACCATTAACTAATACTAAAGTGTGTGAGTGAAACAGAACAGGAAGATGGGGAAAAAGAGAAAAAATATGGGCCTAGAGAGACACGAATATTGCATGTGATTTCATCTTCCCCCTGTGAGAATGAGCTGTGTGCTTGTAATAATCTGTCACACACGTGTCTATGGATAGAAGCTCTGAGGAACGCTTTAATGCACAGCACAGTACTTATGCGAATGTGAGCATGTGTTTTGTTGTGTGAGTGTGTGAACGAACATGGCTGCTTTGAACTCACAGTCATCTCTTGGCCCTGGCCCAGCATCTCCAGCTGCTGTTGGATCTCTTGGAGCCGCCTCTCCTGCCCTCTCCTCTCCTTTATATCCTGCAGGACCTTCTCTCCTGGCTGCGGGTCCCCATCACACTTCCAGCCAATAACCTCGGAGCCACGGCCCTGATACACAACAGACACGACTGTTTCTCACAGGGAGCAAACAACTCAGCTCACATGTGGACATACTTGGGCACTCACAGCTCATGGCTGCCACTCGTAAACATTTAGATAGGGATCAAAACCATATAACAGTTAATCACAGTGAATTCAAGTGAAACTTTTCCATTCCTTCAAGACTCTTGTGTTACAGTCCTTGTGTTACAGTATGCTCATATCTGTTAAAATGTCATGATTAGGGTACATCTTAAAGATGAATAGCTTGATGCAGAGACTAATATACTCCAATCGCTCTCTCTTGCTTAGCACAGAGTAATGTGGCATTCATGTGCTGTCGGAATAATCTGAAATTATTATAATTATTTTGGTACACGACTTGCCAAAAGTTGACGTCATATACACAGGAGCATTTGATGGCAACAACTTACTAATTCACGTATTGCATATCAATTTTTTGCTCACATGTGATTTGTGATATGGTATTAGGTTGTACTTGTTAGTTGCTGTACACTTAGAGTGACCTAGATTAGTTAGAAAAGTTATTAATTAGCATTAACCCTGATAACAAGTCAGGTAAAGCAATATTTTAGTGGTTTTAGGGAATGTACTGGTGCAGCAACAAGTCTGGGACAAAATACAACACATCTTCTTTGTAGCATCCATGTTGTTTCCACTTTACGACTTAAAAGCTTGTGAACACACACAAGTCGGAAGAACAACTTCCCAACTTGGGAATTGGGACCATCCAAGGAGCATGTGAATGCACCATAAAATCAGATACTCATATAAGAATTGAGAAAGCCCAAATACCTCAGCTACAGCTAGGATCCACAAGGGGTCAAACATAAATCACAAATTTATGGTGTCCACGTGCACTGGGTTGACACAATGAAGTTGCATCCAAGGCAAACTTTGAAAATGGGTCAGGAGGAAATGGGAGAGTCATGCCTGGAGGACCGGCTGATAAGTGAGAGGCTTGTCTTTCTGACCACAGGATGGATCTTTTTCATTGGGGCTTGGATACAGAAAGAGAACAATCTAGAGTGAAGTCATACAGATCCAAATGACACATCTTTAGATGTAAGGTTAATCACAAATAATTAAACAGGTCTTAAGTTTAGTACCTCGTTGATACGCTACGTTAAAGGAATAGCTTCTGCAGATGTAGCGTGATGAACAGTGGGTGTAGAAAGGCTAGCATCGTTGTGTCAACTCTCAAAGGATGTGTCAAACTCTTTCCTCACCCCACCCACAGCTTATGTCTTTACAGGCTTGGGTGGAAAATACATGGCACAAAGAACAACACAGTAAAGACTGACCAATGAGTGACCTGTGGTAGGGTCATGTTCTGACCTCTAAAAATACACAACTACTCTATAAAAATCTATAAAAGCTTTTTAAAAAAAATAGTTGGGTCTGAGAGGATGTTGCCAACCACAGGGCTGTTTGTGAGTGTCAGTTCAGTGCCATGTGGTTGAAATCTCCATCTCCCTCGGTTAGTCTGGATGGCAGGCAGGCGAATGTATGATATAATAATGTTGAAATTGATGGATATTTCATAAAACGTTGACATCTCAATAGGGACTTTCATACAGCAAAATGGTAGGTTACTAGAGACAATGAGAACCAACAGAAATTATGAACTTGAACATTGAGTTACTAAATCTATTATGACATATTTATGATAGGATGTAATCTCAGTTAAATCCAGGGAAGGAGAGAAGTTCAGCTGAGTTGAGAGTATTTTGACAAGAGCAAACCTTTTGCGAAATAGACATGCCTACTAGACTAACAACATTTACACAGATTTTAATAGGCTAAATTATACCGATGTGGCTTGACTAAATTTAAAGAGAAATATTCAACACTTTACAAAAACAAGAACATCCTAGATTTTTCCTAAGTGTGTGTGGCCTTACCTACCAGTGCCCTCTGTCTCCCTAAGGGAAATAATGACAGCTTCTATCTGAAGCCTCTTTTAAGTGGTCGTTACTAGAGCCCTTCAGTTAAGACTCACTCACCCAGACTACAAAAGCCAGGACCACGCCGGGATCAGACTCCTGTCATGAACCAGAGTGAGAAACACAGCATTCCAACCAGGAAAAATAAAAATTAAAGTCTAGCTTTACCACCATCCTCACACCACTAAATGCATGTTTCTAAAAAGGCCCAAATCTATGGGAGAAACAGTTTATTTAATTTGGAAACAACCGCTGCCCTACTTTTCAAGATCTATAGACTCTAAACTTCTAAATTGCCTGCAAGGCTTAGCGTTGATAAAACTATCACTGACCAAATTCAGATGAATTTGGCATGTATGTTACATATTTTCTTAATAAACCAATTTTCCCTGGCTAAATTAACACCCTATAAATTCTGATGAGTGTACGTAAATGGCAAGTCCACAGTCTCTTAGAATAAACCTTACTAATCTGACCCTAATTACAGCAAAGACAGATGGTCCAAAAATTACACATCATCTTTCCTGGCTTTATCCTCCTCTTCATCTATGTCGTAGACTTGGATCTTCTCTTTCACAGGAACAAGTTTGGTTACAATAATGGAAAATCAAGCTAATTTGAGTGGTTTACATAGTTTGTTACATACGTAACGACTATTAGGCTAAGTCAGGTGATACCTGGGTTTCAGTTACACACCCCTAAAGTCCCAGGAAAATTTTCTTAGTCCCATTGAAACCAGTACTGAGACATATTGCTAATGTACAGTGTTTATGGGGCGCAAACCACTCCTCTCTTACACTGCAACTGAGTTTCATTTTTATAATTAACCTTCAATATGCCAATAATAAATTCAACAAACACAATAAACAAGATTGTATTCTATATGCCAATATATCAAAACAAGACTGACTGTGTAGAACACAGAGCGAATTTTAGACGTAGTGTGATTACGCACCAATTCAATGCAAAGACGAAAATGTCTTAACTTGAGGGAAAAATTTGTACGTATCTCAGGGCTTTATGGATGTGCTTCATAAATGTACAGAGAGAAGGGGAAAAAGGAGAAAGACTGGAGGGAAATAACAGAAAGAGCTCCCCAGATAGCAAAATTACTGTGGCCCAGATCCAGCCCACACCCGACACTTTCGGCACTTTCATGCAGCCCACATACCGCATGGAATGACGGCACTTGGGCAGTCTGCTCCTGTTTCCCAGATCTGGGCCACAAGCAAGCTGTATGTCAACCAAGAACAAACCAGATAAACCAGAACTGGCCCACATCCAGAATACACATACCTGAGAGCACCACATCTTTACCAAAAAAGGCCCACATTTGATTTGGGATATTTGGGCCATATTAGCTACATGTGGGCCATTTCAGGCTCACATCCATTTTGTCCAGGCAAGAAGGCCAGCAGTGCCGCATCATTGCCCGAAGTGGCCCACTTCCATATGCTATCTGGGTCTGAGTTCAGTCAGAGGCTGAACTGAACACAAACACACAGACACACTCCCATAGACACGGTTGGTAAGTCTGTATTCATAGTAGTAGTAGTTGTTGTGAAAGAAAATTGAATAGTAGGTCATCATTTTATAAATCTTTTGTATATATGTTACAACTGTTTCTCAAACTAAGGAGTCAATGTTTGTTATCAACTGAATGTGATGTAATGTCACGTCATTTTAGGGGACACATGTTGGTGAAGAAATCCTACTCCTAGGCTAGTTGAACTCTTGAACCTGTTTCTATCTGAGGGTTGCTTGCTGACCTCTGGGGTTAGCTAGAGATATCTTTGTCTTAAGCCTACTGTTTTAGAGACCATACTTGTTTGTAAGAAGGTGTAACGGTTTGTGGAAGTGTCCATTTAGGGACCAGACTGTTTTTAGCTTTGCTTCTGGAGAGGTATAAAGCTGTCTAGTTTGAGTTCACAATCTTTAGAGAAAGGGCTGGCTTTAGGGAAAGGGCCAGCTGAACAACATGCTTTCTCTCCAAAAATACAAGATGATTGTATTTTTGTTTGTGTTTGGACATTTGTATAATTGTTACTGATGATGTGATGGATTGTACAGTGTTTACAACTGCTTCAACAAGTAACAATGTTTAATGCTTTCTTTATGTCTCCATGTGCCTTCTTTCTCGAGAGAAAATTTGTACTGGACAAATTAAAAACTTGACCAAGTGATGGCACTAGATGAAAACTCTTTACAATTAATCCTGAGGTGAACATGAAATGTCAGCGCCAAATTTCATGGCAATCCAGTCAATAGTCAGGGGCTTCACTGTCTGGGAACTCATGAATATCTGTACAAAACATAGTGCCAATTCATCTGGTAGACATTGAGATATTTCACTGGATACCTTCGACTTGCTGGCTTGCTAAAGGAAAAGTCAGGAGATTATCAATGATTTCATGGCAATCCATCCAATAGTTGAAATAATAGTTGACATGAAATGTCAAGATGAAACACGTTTTATATCGTTAACTCATAATATGTGACAAGTGACGATTGAAAACTGTATGAGATCATAAGTATTAAATTGAGAAAGGGTTCATTTCTGTTTCATAAAAGACTGACTGGCCTATGTGTATTCTTTGCGATACTTTGCTCACAATTTTTCTAAATATATAATTGATTAAGCAGTAATTATAAATGAGTGAAACAAGTTTAGATGTGTTTCCAAGGCACTGGCAAAAATAAACAGTAAATTAGTCTTTGCTTTCGTGCCAGTTCAATTGTAGTAATGATTCACTTCTTGGAGAGGACTAACAGAATAATGATTCTTGACCTTAAACTCCAGAGATTGTTCTATTACATTACAGTATTTGTGCTTCTTCTCTTTGAATGTGTGGTAGTGTTAACTCAATATGAGGTTAAACTGAGTGACTTCCAAACAGAGCAGGGGAGAGAGACCTGTGTTCAGCTTATCTGAACATCAGCAAATTAAGGTAATTGGCTCTCCTCTGAGTAGCCACTTGACATGCTGTTGAAGATCTCCAATAATCACATCACCTAGCTGGGTCACAAGACTGCTGGGAGGCCACAAAGATCTGGACTTTGTTTTCTTCAAGTGTGAAACACATGTCAAACAAAATTAGCTTTTTTTTATGTCAGTCTATTGATCAAATATCAAACGAAAGCCTTGGAATTTGATGTTGCATTAGCGTCATAAGTTGATATAAAGTGCAGCATTGTAGCTGCATTGAGTATTACACTGACTGCCAAGTGCACGTTGAATGCAAAGTGGATGTTATTAAAAGAGAGAAAGGGGCCATTCATGCATATGACAGCTGCTGAGAAGCTGTCCTTGGCTTACCTTATGGTTGAGGTTTTGCTTTCCCATAACATGAAAAAAAAAACTTAACTACTTGCCAATTGCCATGAGCAAAAAAACACTGTCAGTATAGTATTTGTATGACTTTTAGAACTCTAATCAAGCATGTATTTCACATTCATTAAGCACTTATTGATATCCTGTGATCAATTTTATTATTTCAAATAGAAGCAATACATTCCATCCTGAAGTTGTCATGGTGTTTCAGTGTGAAACAGCTGCAGGGGTTGATGGATGCTTCAACTGTCATCCAAAGTGATGAAATAAGATAAATAATGGGGATTATTTTATGCCAAACATTTCATTTCAAATTAATTCAAAACAAATTTTGGATGCCTAACACTCAGCAATACAGAATGTGCTATATAATGATGTTCCCCATTAAGGAATGTAAAAATTGTATCACGTCAATCATATTAGTTTTGTTAGACAGTGGAGGGAGCCATTGAGATTAGTAGCCCAGAGCTTCTTCTGCGCTCAAATGTGGGTCGCGTCTGCGGTGCACATCGCCAAATATAACAGCTGGATCCTCTCATGCAGACACAATATCAGATACAGATAGAAAAACAAGACACATGATTAGGTCACCCTCACGCTTCAGTGTTCCCTTGCATCCTGCTGCGATATGTATATCTCTACAGGGCAACAACAGAGTGTGATGGCCCACTGTTTGCGTCAGCCTCCTTCTGGCATTAGGTGTTTAGGACTGTCCGAAGCTAGACCAATAACCAGAAGGAGAGCTTGATGAACTTGTTAACACACTCAAAACATGCATAACACCGCCAGCATGTTCTGAGGCAGCAAATCCAGGGAAGTGTCAACAGTAAAATCATAAAAGCTACTGTACCGTTCAAACAAAACTAATTTGTAAAACATGTGGTCTTTTCAACACAGTTTTAAACTAGCTAAAACCAAAAATCAGTGGAGACGCTACACATCATAGAGAATTATGGGTAATTTTTAAGAGTTACACAAATCCAACCAAGGGGAACACTCATTGAGTGTTTCCTCAAAAAGCACTGATGTGATGTGGATGCTAGACAACATTGCGAGCATGTTTTGGTATGCAGTGGCCACAAAATGGCTCATTGGCCTTGACTTTGGGTCCACTTTATTAAAAATGTCTGTTGGTTGCATTGAGTCACTCATTAAAAAACAGACTACACAAATAATGAAAACAGCATGTATTTGTTATACACTGAGGTTTCAGTGTTTTAGGTGATCTAATGCAATCCAATAACAATTCGTTTCTTTTTAAAGCTTGAAGTGTATTGTTTCACATCTATATTGTGGACATCTCTGAGGTTGTAGTTAGTGGTTCAGTATAATGCAACATCATCCCAGCCTCTGACAGTATCAACAAACACTGAACATTATATGCTTTACAGAAAAAACAGGGCTGTTGCATTAGATCCTAGAGGTGCACTTGATAATGCCTGTAGTGTCTGATATATTGATAGATTTCTTGGTCATAAACAGCATGATGATTTACAATCAAGCAATTCATATTCTGGACAGGAAATCAATAAGATCACACCACTGCCATGTTCTTAGGAAATTAAATATTTTAAGTTTTGATAATTTTGTGAAATTTGCTAACCTTAAATTCATCTATAAATGCCTAAATAACCAGGCTCCTCTCAGGGTTTCAGTAGCATGAGGTGCGTCTGCTGGGTATTGTAAGGTGCCCTTTCGTAAATTCTCACAGGCTGCTTTTTCTGTTCAGGGGGATCAACATGTGGAACCCTTTACCCACAGAGCTCAAAATGGATTATGACTGGGAACATTTTAAACTCAAATTGAAACAGTTTTTAAAGAGGGATCAGTCATGTAGTCATGAGTGATCTGGTGCTTGTTGTTTTCTGAAACTTATATGGTATGTTTGTCAGTTGTTTGTGTTTTGCACTGCTTTGTATGTACTTTGTTGTTGAGTTTTGTGTTATAATGTGTGCATATGTATTGTTGAGTTATGTGTTCTGTGCTTAAATGTATGTATATATATTGTTGAGTCTTGTGCAATTTCATATGTATTTTACTGTTGAGTTTTATGTGTTTTAAAAGCCCATAGGGACGAGCATTGCAAAAGCGTAGGCTATAAATGCTGTGGTATGTGGCATAAGTTCATAATATATACTTGTCCCTATATAAATAAACATCAAATAAAAAATACTTCTCTAGAAATTGATTTCTTCTAACTGGAAAATATATCCCCCTGTGTTTGCAGACAATACATCTTGTTAATGGCCTCTGGCTGCACATTGCAAACGGACAATGCTGTTGTGATGAAAGGGAGCCAGCCTTGCTGACTCACCCATAGATGGCTGCTGTTGTACTCTCCCTCTGTTTCTCTGCATATCTGTAGTAGAAGCTCTGACTATGCCACGTGGACCCAGGCTACCTGCCAAGGCCTGTCCACATGCCTTGCCACGAGCACTCCGTGTGAGAGCTCTGGAGTAAGCTGTTCGGAAGCTACGTCTGAGAGTCTTGACTTCTCTTTTTCTTTTTTCTTTGTTTTTTGCCCAGCCGTGACCTGTAGTCATCTGCTAGGTTCTGAGGAAAAGGTGCTGTAACACAGCTGTGTGCCGTATACCTACCTGCATGCTGACTCTTGTGTAAGGAAAGGCAATGCAACAAATGTTTTTAATCCTGCAACACTTGCCTTTTAAGAAACGGTCTAACTCTTAACACAATAATCCCTTCCTCTCCCTCCTTCTCTGTGAAGTTAGACTGTGGATCTATCTAAAACTGCTCCATAAGAGAAAATGTCAGGTTTGAATAACATTGTTTTATAAATGCCCCAAATACGATATTTGTTTGTATCCAAGTTGTCTTTTGCCTCTCCAGACATTATGTTTTTATTTAGTTTTTCTGGATCCCTAATAGATGATTTGGTGATTGCTGAACATTCCTTAAGTATTAGAGGATTCACTTGTGGGTCATCTGGACTTTTATACTTGCTTTTTCAGAACTGAGGGTGGTCTGGAGCAATCTCTGTCTCACTGATCGAAACCTCCTGATGCATCCTTCAGTCAAAAAAACATGTTGAATGTGATATTGCATCAAAATGTCCACATCACCTGCACTTTCTCAACATGTTGTTAAAAGAATAACCCATAGAGCAATCAATCAAAGGTCTGAAAAACGTTGGTTTTATCTGTTTGAATTTTTTACTGTTCAGGTTGTGAAAGACAACCTTGCACATGAGATCCATCTAAACTGTTGTAAATACTTCACAGTCTATGGCTTTTACTGTGCTTAAGAGACTTATAGGATCATCTCCACCCATCATCATTGTGCAAAGAGAAGGTAACCTTAATGTTTGCCAAATAATGAGACGGACAAAATGTATTCGAACAAAGAGCTTAAGAAGCAGACCATGTTAAATATTTATCAAAAGCATCTGGAGAGAAAAAACTTCCAAGCATCTTTTTGCACTTCTTGTCCCCCAGTGACACGTGCTGTGTATTGTCAAGCACAATAGGCCTATCTGACCTACATTTCAGCTGTGCAACAGTCTTGTACAATGAGGTGGTACTTTCAAATAAAATGTGGGACTGTGAGCATTCGACATTCAACATTTAGGAAAATGCGCTTATTCGTTTTCTTGCCGAGAGTCAGATGAAAAGGTCGCTACAACTCTCGTATCTATGAAGCGAGTGCCAGCAGCTGTCTAGCTTACCTTAGTACAGAAACTGGAAACAGGGGAAAACAGAAACATGACGCTTTTACCATTTTACACATCAGTTTTTGAATGGATTAAAAAAATGAGATATAATGTGTTAATTAGTGAGCTTTATAGGTGCTGGGAGACAGATTTTATTACATTTGCACAGAGCCAGTTAGGCTAGCAGCTTTATGCTGAGCTAACTGACTGTTCTCATCTAACTCTCGAAATGAACGCTAATAAGCATATTTCCCAAAACTATTCTTTTAAGTGAGCTCAGCCATTTATTCAGACATAGCAACTGTAGTGGCATTGTTAATATTCTAAAATACTTTACCTTATTTAATTTTGGTCACAGAGACAGAAGATTAGCGAATATTTTAAGTTTCCTTTATTGTTAGATTTTTGACTGATTAATCCAGTACCATAATGAATGGAACCGCCAATTGTTAAATCTCAACCATGACAGGGAAAAACCTCTCCAAACCACTTAACACAACTGCTGCTGCGGATAACACCAGTGGGAGAGGCGTTTATAAGAAGACAATAAACTGCGTCTCATGGGAATTATAGGGCGGGGAAGGGTGTGGAGTCTATTCTTCTTGGCTAAGTTAACCTTGTGAAAAACTCCAAGCATGCCACATGACAACCTGACATCTTAATTCTCACCCTGCCGCTGTCCAGCCATCAAAGGAATATCAAAGCCAAAGATGCTGCAATATTAGACTTTTCATATAATCATGAATACAAAGGTGAAAAATATTATTTTAAAAATTATTTTTCAAGCTAAGATAGTATAAATGACACATTCATTCACTGATAAGTTGATCAGCAGTGTAAAAAGTGCTGAATGCTGGTTGCTGACCAAAACATGGTCATATCCCTGTTCTGGAGTGGATTAACATATTTTCAATTTTTCAGTAGGGACATGAACATCATATTCCAGAGAGGACAGGTTCTTCCGTAGCACAGAGGATAATTTATATTTGTTATCATCCTGCTGTCTTAGCTATTGGAGAGAAACATATTGTTCTGTTAAAAACTAAATTTACCTTTTAAAACTTTTTATACTAGCTGTGATTTATTTTGAACCCAAGGAACACAATACATGATGAAATCTGGTGAAAGCTTTAAAATACTTGAACATGTGAAAACTGTTTGTGGACTTTGAGCTGAGGTCAGCCGGTACAATCTATTTTGACCTCTAATACAGCTCACGTTTGGTGATATAAAATAAAAACAAGCCTACATTTAAGATGGATATAATATGACTGAACCTTTTCCACAATTGCTAAATTATATGACCGGACCAAATAAGAAATTTGCAGACTATCTGCTGACCACAGTGTGTTGGTCAAAAGGGCGTTTTCTGCCCAAAACTCTGCTCTCACACTTAACATTTGCTGTAGTTAAAATCATGGGTGCTCATCAGCAACCACACAATGTGACTGAGTGACCTCATAGTCTTACATCAAAATATAGCCAACCAATACACAACGGAAACATAGCTGGAGTTACTATGCAATCACAGAAGAAGTTGAAGCCCTGCTGATTACCGGAGGGATCAGATGCAATCAAATACAGTGAGACAGTGACTGAAAACCATAATTTGTCATTGTAACCACACATTCAAAAACCCACATTTGAAAGAATGACATATGTAATTCTGATCTGTGAAACACACACACACACACACACACACATACACACACACACACACACACACCCATGTCACAAAACACCCAACACCAGCTCATTCTCATGACACAATCTCCTTTTTCTGGCTTCAAACTGTGGGTGGTGCAGGCATTACCACACAGTGGTACAGTAGGAGGAGTGTACTATACATTAATCCCTTGTGCCAACAGATGTTTTTAATGACAGAAAGGCTTTTTCAGCTGAAGCCTTAAAAAAGGGAGTAAAAAATGAAGAATGCAAAAGGAGCAATGCTGTCATTAACACAATATTAACAGTGTCCAAGGAAAACACTGTACAAAGTTGTGTTTCAATTCCACTCAATCCAGATAATTCAAGTATGGTTTGTTCCTACCTGACCCTTTTCCGGTCATCAAAAATCATAGAGCCAGAGGCAAAGAAAACAAGCCTTTTTCTCATCAGTACTTTCACTATGACTCACCGTGGGGCTATGTGATGGGTGACACTGTGTTTCCACAAATACTGACCCCATTGTTTGTGCCTTATCATTCAGTCGGTACAATATAATATCCACCTGCCACTGCATTGCCATATATGTAGAGATGGAAAAACCTGAAAGACAAACAGTGCCCTGATGTGTGTTTTATCGCTACAGATGCAAATCTAAAACCCAGAATCCACAGACGACCACCTCAATCCCAGTACGCCCTTTTACATCTCATAAAATTGTATATCTACAAGTAGCTGATTGGCTAAAATATATGGGCACTGGTTTTCTTATCCAGTTTACAGTAGCCTTCATATGTAGTAAGCCGTTCTGCATGTGTTAATATCTCCAAATGAAAGGGAAAGCCTTGTTCTTTTTCTGGATCAGGCTCTCCTCAACCTTCACCAGTCCTGTAATTACGTTCTGATGGGGGGCTGACTCTCTACTGTGGCAGTATCCGAGATGGTGCCAGGCCTCACATGCTGTATTCACCGTCACAGGCCCAAGCGAAGGACTTGCTTTCCCAGACAGGCTACTACTAAGGTGACTGCACTGGAATGCCTCACTTTTCCCTCAGAATATCAATCACAACTTATTGGGAAAGGATGTTGCCAAGATCTGAAGTCACATTTTCAAGACCTGACTGATCCTTTATGAGCGAGTGCTCACTAGGGAGAGGAGAATAACTCCTTCTTTCATGTAATGTAAAAGGTGATTGATGATTGATCTGACATTGCCAGAGAACAGGAGACAACAGCAAACATGAAAATCTAAGATTAAATATCTCAGGGAGAAACAGTTTCAGTGGTGTTGAAACAGAGATAATAAAGTGTGATGCTCTCCTCTGTGTTCATTAGAGACTGCCTTGGAATGAGCAGCCAAACAATCAGGTTCCTAAATTCCTGTCCAAATGGTTTCAGTTAGGAACTCTGACTGGTGCAAACTTCTGCAAAGAAAGGTAACCAAAAAACAAAAGCATATTTACTTTTATGACCACCTTTAGGATTTATGGCCACTGATGTGGAATGAAAGACTGGCTCTGAAAGAGATTTATTGCTGGTGCAGTGTACCTTTAGTATATGCCATAATAGTAAAATGGGATAAAGGTAGCGTAAGGAAATGGCTACTTTTTAAGCACTACAACTGTGGTGTTCACCAACCTTTCACTTTTTATTTTCTACACCGCATGACAACAGTTAAGTGAATTTTTGCTTTTTCGTAAAATGTTTTTACCCTTTTAGCAGTCTGAAAGTGAATCATCTGCAACCAGTTACTTGAGAGACAAAAGTTTTGTGTCATTGTTTAATTCATATTTTACTTCATTTGAAAAGGAATGCCTGCATCAGCAATTTCAACACTAATGGCTAGCAGATGATAGATGGATATTGGGGAATTTTACTTTCCCAAAATTTCTGTAACCATGCAAGATGATTAAAGGGTGGGCAGGAACAGAGGGAAAGTAGGTTATACAAAGTAACACATCCAGCTACGTAGTAATATCACAGTTTTCTAGTATTGGCCAAAAGTCCACTACACATCATGAGGGGTAAGTCTTCCGAAAAAGGTGGATTGTCTGATTTTGAAAAGGAGTTTTAGTTAAAGGGCCACTCTGACGATTTTACGCATGAGGTTCAGTCCTTGTCACAAGGAGTGCTACTCAACAGTTGTATAAAGTCTCCTGTGGTTGGGGAAGGAGATTTCCAAAGTTTGAAAAAATAACTGATATCATCAGGGTTGTCTCGACTTGGACTTAAGACTTACATGTGCATTACAAACTGGAGGTGTGGGGTTTGAAAAAAAGGGTGTGAGGGGGGTTTAGTCCAGTTGCGCTATTGGAAATGTAGGCTCCAGTGTAAGTCAGGATATCTCAGCCTCTGATATTTCAATTTTTCTATTTTTAATCTGTCTCTTCTTAGTTCCTCTCAACTCAACTTAATGGAAGTTTGATACTGTATTGCTGGAGTATCTCTTTAAAGCAACAGTCACAATTATTGAGGCAGCACAGTGTTACAGTACACTCAAACTACTTCAAATATTGATCATGTTTGCATCTGGTCAGGTTCAATTAATTCTCAGTGGCACTGATTTAAACTGAAACTGATTTAGTTTTCTTGTACTGAAAACTAAGCTTGGAAGATTCAGTCTGTCTTAGTAAGACTGTGGATTAAGTGGCAACTGCCACAGTTTGAGGTTGAAGTCAATGTGGAAGTACTGTAAAGTGCAATACAGTACCACTGATGGTTAGATGCTGGCTCCAAAAAGCATCAACCTCTCTCTAGAAATACATACTGAATGGCCCAATAGCATCACGTGACGTTGTAATTACATGGTTTGGCCTCTATGTCAAATTGGCTTCAAAGCCCAGCGCTCTTCCTGGGGGCTTGGGTGTTCCCCGTAAGCTAGCGTTCTTTGTGGTCTGAGGTAGTGGGGTGTGAAAGGCAACACCCTCCACTCCTTATTTGGAAGGTCCTGGCTCCAAACAGAAAAGATGGCGCCGACTGTAAGCTGCAACTCTGGGCTTAAAACTGGCTCCAATGCAAACCAGTGGGTGACGTCACACCTCACTACATCCATCTCTACAGTCTATGATTAAATCTGATTCCCTCAAATCACCAACTTTCTTACCTTCACACTAAAAATGCCTTTGCATGTCCTGTGATGCTTCATGTCACATTCAATTTTATCAAAACCTCAATTATATGCAACTTTCAAAACTACTACTCAACTACAACTCAGCTCAAGACATCTGAAATAATGACAGCCCTTATCATCCAAACAGTTACTACATGGCAAAGCATAAATTAATACAGTGCCTCAATACCTTTAAATGTTATGCTTGATTGGTTCAGATGACATTAGACGAATTTAGTGGGAAAGTGAAATTATAAGACTACCAACATAAATATTCAGGACAAAAGGGCATAGATCATGTGCTATTTCAGCATTGTGATTCAAATACTGTTGTTTTTCCTTGTCTTCATCCAACAGTGATAGTAGAAAATGGCACCCTGAGTTCGCAAGACTGTGTTGTAAAGTTTTTATGACTTCAAAAACATAATTTTCCACTGAAGCCTACGCAAGTGATGAGCATGCCATCTGGCCTTGAAGATGCTGTGAGATAAGGTCCTGAGATAACTCACTGAGCTCATGTCTAGGAGCGGGCCCAAACCCAGGACCAAGGCCTGGAAATTTTTTACAGTTAAAAATATCTATGAAGTTGGTTCTCCGCTGTCTGATGTGGTGGTGATGTAAATATCATACTCTAAACTCAGACAATATACAGTTTTTAAAGGGTAAGCATTACTTTGTGGTAGCAGTACGAGCTTCATTTTAAAAAGATTAACTATATGCAGTAAATGCAACTCAAGGTATGGGCAAAATATTGGGAATAACAAAAAACACTGAAGAGATTAACAATGAATACATAAACTAAGCATTAACTTAATTATCATGTTATAATTAAATATTAAAAACGCTTAAATACATCAGATTTACCACATGGAAATAATATAAAATTCTTACATTAATTTTAGCAGGAACAAATAATACACAGCAGGCTTTATAGTATGGCCTTCATATGGAAATGCATAAAAGTGAGCCAACCTCCAGTTCCAAATTATAGCATCTTAAACAATACTATTTTCTCCCTCTTACGAATAGGGGTGTAACAAAAGATTTTATGGGATGTTGCCATTGATGCCCTGCTGAGCTGACCTTGTAATGAAGCTTAATGACCTTGCCTCAGAGCAGCCTTGAATAGTGTCTGGAGGCACTGATGGAGCTCTATGAAAACCCATTGCTATTATAATGTAGACATAGGGCTGTTGGATACATACCTGAGACAAGCTTACATTTGTGTAGGAGCTTTGCACAGAGAGAGATTCTTCATCAGGAAGGAGAAGGCGAATTTTGGAGTCAATGTCAATCAACTGCTCCAGGTCAGAGGGTTGCGGGGTGTAACCCTGGCCTGTCAGGACTGACACAGCCCACATGTCCTCCTGGAAGAGAAACATCACTGAAATAGGTCATCGCCCGCTGGGTATAGGCCTGTTTTATTTTGTGGCTGATAAACATTATCTATCTATTAAATATTTAGTAACTTTGTAACAGTGATGTCTGAAAAAGGGAAGAGGTACAAGCACATCTGGCTGGTGATCGGGGTGATCTCTCTTCACCACACATCATGCCAACTATATGGTCAACTGCCAAAACATAAACAATTGCCTGCTCCTCACAGTGACTGACTGTCCCAGTGAGACTCCCATTATATCCAAAGGGAAGCAGTGGGTGGGTGGTGAGCTCATTGGGGTCCAGTGGTGAGATAAGATCTTGCAGTAGGGCTTTCATGCCAAAGAAGATCACAACTAAAGAACACAGCTGCAACCTTTGAACACTGAGGAAAGCTAGATCAGCAAAAGCCAACAAGGTGGAGCACAAATCCAACACAAAAGGCCAAGACTGAATGAATTTGAAACCCACAAATTATTATGTTTTATACCTACAGATGCTCTGATGGTCTAACCATTGCAGAGCTTCACTTAGATTTGGCAGCAAACTTCAATTCTAGACCTAAGACAGATGTTGGTTTGTTGTTTGTGTTCACATGCATTTCTTTCAACCATTTCAAGAGACACAATATAAAAATGTAAAAGAAAGAATGATAGAATCATACCATCACTTTCAATGGGACACAAGACATCAGAGATGTAAAACACAGCCATAGCAATAAGTTGTACTTTTATCCTTTACTCTAGACTACTCCAGATTCGACCCACTGATGGTAAAGTTATGTTAGCTGAGTTGATATTAAACTTTGAGAAGAAAACGCAGACAGCTAAGTAGGTTGAAAACACTGGCTGTGTGTCTTCACAGTCACTTGTTCCGGCTTTAAAGGAATAATTCGACAAAGTTGAGGAGATAGATGAGAAGAATCCTCTCATGTCTGTATGGTAAATGTGAATCTACAGCCAACAGCCAGCTAGCTTAATTAAGCATAAAAACCGGAAACATGAGGAACAGCAAGCCCAGTTCTGCCTGTAAAACATTCATTGTCATTTTTACACTTGATTTTTTTGTCCCTATTAAATAAATTAGATATAACATGGTAATTTGTAAGCATCAGAGCTGGTGGTAGGCGTTTTTTGTTACCTTGGGTCAGAGCCAAGCTAGCTGTTTCCTCCTGAGCATCATCTAACTCTCGGCACGAAAGCAACTAAATACATTATACTCGTGCTGAACTATTCCTTTCAAGCATGAAAACTGTTTGTACAGCTGCAACATCATCCCGATGATGATTATAATCACCTCTTTTGCGAAAGTATCATCATCAAGCAGTTGTTCTCTAATCCCCATAGTGAAGTGAAAAAATACTGCTTTTTCCCTTCACATATTATCGACCCGAGGCCAAAGATAAGAGATGAATGTCAGTAAAATATACGACATCCCCTTCTGCAGCACCAAAATGTGCTACGATTACTGACTGCTACTGATTTATTGCCTCACGTTACTAGAAATACATAAAAATTGTGAGCTTGTTAAGACGAGAGTCAGTGACATCAAAAATGTGCATGAGGCAAACTTATGTGGCCCAGGGGAATCTGCCAAGAACTGGGTAAAGTCCTCAGAACTCAAGACCTATCGCTGACAAATTCCTGGTGACATAAATAATGTGCTTGCTCCGTTATGGTCATTCATAATAGCATGCCTCGCAATAACAGGAAGTCTTCTTCCAGCCAATAAAAAAAAAACCCAGAGCATCTGCACTCCCCTCACTTTGGTATCTGCCACCACAATTACTGCAGTGTTGTTCTAAAAGTCAAGGCAAACATCATAAATAGAGCAGCAAGACTTTAAAAAAAAAAAAACCCTGGCGAGCCGTCTCACGGATGCAGAGCTGTCGGGGTCAAGCTAAATGGAACCGTATGTGAAAGGTAGGTATGTTCCCTCTCACTTCCCAACACGCTTCATCCCATCTGACTTCAAACTGGCCTCACAGCTGCCAAAAGGGCTATTGAGGCAAATTAAAAGTAAAAATAAAAAACATTTGAAGTTAGCATGGTGTAGGTGGGCTCACAGTGAGATTGTCTACTGCTCCAGGTGGCACAGGGTCTCAGATGATTAAAAGGAAAACAAGAGGCCTCATTCTCTTGGCTTTAAGCTCTATCAGCACACTCTCACTTTGAGTAGCTTATAAAAAAGGGCCATATGAAAGATTCTGGCTTCTGAATTTCACAGAACACAGAAGGAATTGTTATGAAAATTTGATTATAAAATGAATCCATAACATGTGGCATTCCATGTGAACTGCATCTGGTTCATAATCTGAACTGCTTTGAGCAGTCAGGATCTTCTGCCCAGAGGCTATCTCAACTGCCAAGCAGTCATCAAAACATGAATATCTGACCAGTGTTACTCCATGTGCTATGCTCTGTAGGCCAACGTGTGGCTGAGCTATTGGGCCTCTTCATTTTTAATAATGTCATTCAAAAGGCCAGCTGTGTTAGATAATGAAACAGATTCCAATGACTAAAAGCATGAGAGAGACAATTTATAAATGCACAGGATTGTATTCAAATGCAATGACCGAACACTGGAAACAATATTAGCCTTCTATAAAATATTAAATATACCACGTAAGATATGTTGATGTTGATAGCAGACAGTGAATTGGATCATCTGCTGCGATGCTGCTCCCCAAAAGACCTCTAGACACGAGGGGGAAGTATTAAGGAACTTGAAAAAGAGAGACTCAACCGACAGCATGTGTTGCCTGTTAAGGCTTCATGTCAGCCTACCTCACTGTCTGCGCCTCTGGCACTGTCCTCTTCCTCTTCGTCTATTTCTTGGAGGAGCTCGGCCAGACGCTCTTTCTCCGCCTGGGTCAAAAGCACTTGGCCACCCTCACCACTTACCAGCTATTTCATTACACAACATTTGGAAAAAAGATATTGAAAATCATTATTCACATCACATTTCCATTCTTTTTCAGAAGTGCCTTTGTAGGCTTAAAATGTGTCTGTCTCTTGAACTATCGAGACAAATCTTTTCCTTGCAGAAAAAACAAACAGCCAAGAGTTTCGCCCCAAGTCATGCGATATACCCCATAAGTTCATTTGGCCTAACGTGAACTTTGACATACCTCAATGTTTCTCTTGACAAAGTCCCTCTGTTTTTTCTTGCCTTCGGAAGCTCCATAGCGGCTGCCTTCAAATTGCTCTTCCCCTGTCTCCTCACGGCCTGCTTCAAATGATTCTATCGTGCTGTCTGGCCTCTTTTCACCTGTCAGGCATACCAGACTTTAGTTTCCAGAAGGTAAATATTGAAAAAGTAAGCCAAAGCTCTAATAATGATGATTTGCTAACTCTGATAAAATCATTAACATTTCTGTTAGTATCATTTTTCTAACTATAAGTTCATATTTTTATCTTTTGATTGACATAATCAAAGAGTTAGCAGCCAAAATAATCCTGAAACAGGGGCTGAATTGTAATGAATGAACTAATGCTAGCCCTGCAGGGTGGCATAGAGGCTGCAAAGACCATTCCCACTCACTATGCATTTTAAAGGTTTAAGTTCCCACGATAGTGTTTCTGAACTGAGCAACACACTGAATTCCTCAAAGCTTCAAGTCTGCTGTTTTGTAGCAAATAAATTAAGATGCTTTTCCTTTGTGGATCATATCATATAAAGACAAGATTTTGATCAGGAAATTGTTTATATAAGTAGTACAGTAGGTATGCATTCACATTTGGAAAACAGCTTTAATGACTTAGTGCACTCTAGTCAGCACCAGTCCATAAAGGAGTGGAAAAACTACTGATGTGAGTTTCCTAGGCTCATGGCGCCATCAAGTGCACAATTCAGGCAATACGACCAAAAGCATACATTTAAACAGCCATGATTAAAACATGCATGGTGCATTTTATGTTTTGTTTTCATTAGGGCTGCAACTAACAATTATTTCAGTTAGCTGTTGTCATTTGCTTGTTTTATCTGACAAACAGTTCAAAACTTTCAGATATTCCATTTACTGTCATATATGACAAAGAAAAAACAGGAAATTGAAGCTGGAGAGAGAAGCTGGAACCAGAAAATGATTGGTACTTCTGCTTCAGAAATGACTGAAATGATTAATCAACTACCAACATAGTTGCAGATTAATTTTCTGTCAATCAACTAATCGATGCAGCTCTAATTTTTACAAACTTACTTAGCCCCCCATGTTGCCTGTCTCTGTCCTGCTCACAGTCAGAAAACTGAGTTTTAAACACTGGCACAAAGTCGTCCTCCTCTTCAAGCCCTTTAAAGTAGAAAAAATATTTTACATGTCTCACAGTGACTGCATCATGTGCTACACCTGTATACTGTTCCCCATACTTACCAGTGGGTGCTTCCAGAGCCAAAAACAATCTTGTGTTCATAGCTTCATGAGGACATTCAGAGCGACCTTCAGGCTTATTCTGCTGTAGAAAAATTCAACAGCATAGCATCATCACGCTAGTCAAAAGTACTGGTGTAGTAAACGGGTAATGTAAACGGAGAACACAATTCTGTGTCTACCAGTAGCTCTTGCCAGAGTTTTGCTTTAAGTTCTTTCCTTTGACGCCTGACTTCTTTTTCTCTGCAGATCTTTGCAGACAGTATTTCATCAAGTCTTCTCATTTCCTCAATGGCCCTCTGTAGTTTAGCATCTTCCTTCTCTTCGTCAGTTATTTCAACATCACACTGACCTAAAAGAGGCACACATATTCACACAGTGCAGCTTTATCAATACTGGACCATCCTGAATAATGATACATTTTTAAAACTGAGAACTTCACTGGACATTATACAGAACACTAACCTTTGTCAGGACAAAAGGTTGAGGAGTTGATTATAGTTTCTTCAGAGCTGCTTTGGCCCTACAGGGAATTGTTTTGTAAGGTTATTGGAAATTCAGTTCAATAGTTTTTAAGTTAATCACCAGGAGTTTTGTATTGACAGTGTATCTTCTTTACTTAATTACCTGAAAATCAGCAGCATCGTTGGTCAAAACCACAAGGGAAAATGGAGTTGTAGGACAAAGTCTGTCACTATGAGGCAATGACACGCTCGACACACGGCTACCAGTTTGCTCACTCGATGCAGGTCTGGAAATATCCTCTAAACTACCTCTGATAATCTCCATGGTGGTGTGATATCCTTCAGTTGTATTTCAACAAGGAAAAACAACAATAAAGCTCCTGCAGTTCTTAAATAGCTGTTAGCTAAGTAAAGAACACTTGTCAACACAAACTTTCTAGCGTTTTCCGTCCATGTTTGGTAACTATGGACGCAAACACTCCCGGATGTTGTAACTATGGAAATATGCATTTGTTACTATGGATACGGTACGAAATCGAGGCAGCCCAGCTGATGCTTCAATCAATGCAGTTAGCGGTTAGCTGTAGCAGTTAGCACCGCTCAGCTCGTCAAATCATATTTTTGTGGTGTCCACAGTAACGTTAAATGTTTTCGGTGTAGCTGAGATATTGTTGGTAAATGTCTACAGTGTGAGAAAGCGAGGGTGGAGGATTTGAGGCCGTGTTTCTGTGGTAAGTAACGTTAACCAGCAAGCGCTTTTCTAATGTCAAGCTAGCGTTAGCAAGCTAAAAAAGGCTAATATTGTTTATGTCAAAAGCTACGTAAGTTAGCTAACCTAACAATGAAAACCAGCTATGCTGTACTGTGTTGGATATTCTTTCATGTTCTGCCATGTAGATGGTAGCACAGTTATCGTCAGCATAATAGACCCGGTCTATCTCTATGTGTATCTTTTGTTATCAAACCTAGCAATTTTAGCGAATAGGGAGTCGATGGGAATAGATGTGTAGCCGCTGAGACGGAACCGTTCAGAACCAGAGAAAACTTATATTCTGTATGTGAGAACTGTAGGGAGGAGTTTCTAATTAACGCTAGCTTCCCAACTGCATCGTCTCCTAGTTGTGTCCTAGTCCTGTCATCGTACCACTGTCCCAGAATCACACCCATTTTCTCTGGCAGCTGTCCAAGCTCTGCAGAGTACCTGCACCAGGCAGGTGTCAGCGTGTGGTCAAGGCTGTTAGGGATTGCTTTTTCATCACCAAATATTCATATCTCTGTAATGAAATGGTTGTATGATCCTTACAGGTTGAGTTGACTCTGCAGGGGAAGATGTGCAATGGAATGATAGAGTCAATATCAAAAGCCTGTTGGGCCCACACCTCAGCCACGAAACGGTTCTTCTTCTTGCTGCTGGTACTAACAGTACTGTCCACTGGGCAAGGGTCAGGTAAGAGGCAGCATTTTTCTGCACACAGTCATACCATATCAAAGCTTGAGTTGTGACTGTATTGGATTAACCTTGTTTATCTTGGCTGAGGAAATATTATCAAATGAGCTTTGTTATGACATACAGTTTTGACTGGTATTGTAGACCAAACAGATGATTGTCAGGGAATGCTGACAGTGAGTGTGTTTGCTTGATTATATGAAGTACAATGTTTACATTGTTTCTGGTTAAACTGAGCCAGTTCTACTTGACAGAGTAACTTAATTAACCGCCTGTAGGAGCTATTTATTAGTTTGTTTAGTTTGGTTGTTGTTTTACTAATAATAAATTAGGCAACTGAGGTTATATAGGGAGGTTGGCCTATGGTTTTTTTTTACCAGTGCAGGGGAGGCAGCAGGAACATAATCATAAACAATCATAAACATGATTTATTTGTTATTTTGTTTTGCTTGCTTGTTTTTCAAGAGATAAACCATAAGAAATGCAGAAACTTTGCATGCTGGTCAGTGGCCCTTTGACCCTAAGCTTGATTTTTATTTCTGAGAAATCGCCACCAAACCGCCTATAAACACTGATTTCATAATACATTAGATTATCCCAGCAGATATATCATTAGTAAGCCTATGACCCCTAATGAATTATACAGAAGACATTTAAAACAAGAGGTCAGCTGTTTTAAGATTTATGTTTGAATAGGCTGTCTGAAGAGTTGTGGAATATCTTGAACTTTTGTACGTTGTTATTTTGAATAAGTGAGGTTATTATTCATGCACGGTCTAAAAGGGGGAAAAAAGATAAACCATGTTATTCTGGATAAAACATACTGTGGACAAAATAATTCACCCCTCTGACACTTAAATGTAATTGGAACAAATGTTGGTTTTGCGACCCATTAGGTTAAATAGATAGTGGTTTAGATTTGTATTACAGTTGAACCAGTATTTTCACAAAATACTGCTTGTTTACAGTTCCAGTACTACAGGAAAGACTAAGGATGTACACATGCGATCTGCTGGATTGGTATTAGTGCAGATATTGATCTGATTAAGCAGAGTGGATATTGGCCATCAGTTGGTCTGTCCACTCATTAGCACTTTGCTCTACATATGTTGTTCATAATTCACAGTGTTGAAAAGATTAACCCTACTGATTGTGGTGACCCACTGACCTTTCCTCTGTCATCACTCTCACACCAAAATGTCCCCCTTACACATGATATTGCATGTGTAAGGCCACCCTAGCAGGAAGGCTGTAAGAAATGGTTGTTTGAGCTGTTTAATTTATACGCATCATAACGGAAACAAGATTTACCATGGGGAGTATTTTTTTTTACTAAATGGCTGATTTGGAATGCAGATTAGTAACGGGCATGCCAGTATAATTCAAATCATGAAATTCTTTTTTCCTGTGTAATATGTTTATCTTTTTATTCTATTAAACCTGAAAAAATACAGGGCATGTGGTCAGCCTGAATTAAATTTAGCAATTTGCAAAGAAGTCAATCAAGATTACAGCTTAAGTGCTATATCAAATTTTATTATTTCTTATCTTATTTATTCTTAAAGACTGTAATTACAACTGTCTATGCTGTCCCTTTTTTTAAGGTTGTTTAAGACCCTTCATGGTGCAGCATGGCTCAGCTAATCTGTCAGAGACCAACATGAGCTATTTCCCCGTGGGCACAGTACTGGAGTACCACTGTGACCCTGGTTACCTGACAGACGGACCCAGCATCCTCACCTGCACCGCACTAGGACACTGGTCCTCTGAACCTCCTCGCTGCATACGCAGTGACGGTAAAGACAAACCTCCTCATTTCTAGCTCATCCTGTAGCTACACAGACCCTCTTGACATCAAAAGTGTAACCTGAATGAATAGATAGTATTTACAGTAGGGATATTATAGTTTTGATTTTTTTTTTTGTCAACATTTACATCAATTTCACTTTCAAATTGTAACTTTTATTTTTATTCCAACTGATGTTTTTAATACCTACAGTTTGTTTACTTTATAATATTGATCTGGATTGAGCATAAACAAGCTCAACTGTTCCTGTAAATGCAATCAGGAACATATTTGATTTGATGACACAAAGTGACTTCACAGGAGGTAAAATACATTTTTTTTCTCAAATCAACATCCAGCAGCTGTGATAATGAAAACAGTCGTAGTATGACCAATGTGCCACCCAAATGGAAGCATACTTAATGGATGGGAACCAATCACATTTTTACGACAGATACACAAAGAGAATATAGTGACACATTAGTGACACAGCAGTGAAGTTGATGTATTTATTGTTTTTCCTTTCTTTCCATGAACAGTATGCCAGCCTCCATATCAGCCAGACAATGGGGGCTACACCTGCCACCCTTCACCCTGCCGAAGACTTTCTCATGGCACTGTGATTGAATATTTTTGCGATGAAGGCTATATTCTGAAGGGAGACTATAAATACCTTACCTGTCAGTATGGGGAGTGGGACAGCCTAATGCAGATCAGCTGCCTCATGGAGCAAGGTAAAGGTTATTAGATAACTTAAATTAATTACTAAAATAAAGGTAGATAAATATAATCCAAAAATACCCTTGTGTTGAATGAATAACTCTCCGTCAGCCTTAAAGGTAAACTATGCAGGATTTTCCTAAAAAACAATGTATAGACTTATACAGAAGTAATCACTCTCAATCATCATTTATGACGCACTAGAAGTGTGTGCGGTGTATTAACTGCAGAGACTCTGCCCTCTACCTGTATTTTCTTATTTTCTTATTATTTTGCTGTGTTCAGGACGGTTCTGGGCATCAACCTTTGGCCAGTGGGTGTGTAGCCCCCAGCCAGTAACAACATGCAGGCTCTGAGGTTGGGACTCATAGCATAGTGAACAGGTTACATCGCTGTCTCCATCTCTCTCCTCTGCTCCGCTCTGCTCTCTGTTTCTGTGTCGTGGATGTAGAAAGAGCTGCAGGTCTGTGTGTCTGCTTGACTTAGGGCAGGGCTGAGCTGCACACAAAGAGAGCAGAGAGGCCACAGCAAGCAGGATGAAGCTCTGCATTCAATCAAAATCTGGCAATGCGGCACCTTCCCGCAGGGTTGTTAGGAGGTGTGGGTGTGTTTATCTGGGCTTTAAAACGTAACCACCGTGAAACAATCAGAAAATAACATTTTATTGATCTGATTCACTGCTTTGTTTTTGCCTCTCGTCATTCACTCTCTAGCTCAATTGATTCTCTCTCTCTCGCTCACTCTCCCTCGCTCGCTCAGGATGAGGGGTCAACTTTGAATGCTGTGTGTTTACAAACACCAACCGACAAATTCTGCATAGTATACCTTTAACAAAAAATGAACACTACAAGCATTTTTGTCTCTCAAACCAGGCACAACATATTTGTTGCCTTAAATCAAGTGAAAAGCAGTTTCTTAGAATTTCTTCTTCTTTGGTCTTCTCTTCTCAGGATGCGTGAGGCCATACATGGTCCAGAACAGCTGGGTAAACCTCACAGAAACCAACAGGGGCTTGTTCCCTGTGGGTACAGTATTGCAGTACAGCTGTGACCCTGGTTACCTGCCAGACGGACCCAGCATCCTCACCTGCACCACGCTGGGACGCTGGTCCTCTGAACCTCCTCGCTGCATACGTAGTGGTGGTAAGATATTCTGTCCACCTCTGACTTTCCTAATCTGTAAAGTAATGAAGGTCACTAGCCTAATTTAAATTCCTTCTCTCAGAAGTAAAAACATCTTTTCTTTCAGTCATATTTTAATTATCTGGCACTTTAATTCTATGTAATTTTTAGCCAATGCTGGTGTCTTATTAACAGAAAACAGCACAAAGCACTTTTAAAGTGGGGCAGGTACTTTATATGTTGTTTTTTTTTCCTCCATCAGCATGTCTACCCCTCTCTGAACCAGAGAATGGGGGCTACACCTGCCATCCATCCCCCTGTCGGATGTTTTCCCATGGCACTGTGATTGAGTTCTTCTGTGACAAGGGCTTCGTTCTCAAGGGAGACTATAATTACCTGACCTGTCAGGATGGACAGTGGGACGGCCCCATGCAGATCAGTTGCGTGATACAAGGTTGGTCAGTCCTCAAACTCAGATCTGTCGCAAGGTTAACTGGTTGTAAACATCCACCAGTGGACAAAATAATTCCCCAAAAAGTTATTTTAATTATTTGATATTTTAACTCTATTTTACCTGTGTTAAATGTTATGCCTTTTTACACTGTGGAGCAGTTTGTAAAAAATGTAAGTGCTATATAAAGAAATCTTATATTTATTGTTACAGACCGTAATTACAGCTATTTACTGTATTTCTGAATGTTGCTTTTTGAATGACCCTTTTATAAGGTTGTACGAGACCCTTCATGGAGCAGCATGTCTCAAGTAATCTGACGGGGACCAAAAACAACTCTTTCCCTGTGGGCACAGTACTGGAGTACCGCTGTGACCCTGGTTACCTGCCAGATGGACCCCGCATCCTCACCTGCACCACACTGGGACACTGGTCCTCTGAACCTCCTCGCTGCATACGCAGTGACGGTAAAGAAAAACCTCCTCAACGAGCTGTTTGCATTTCTGACTCAGCCTTCAGTCTCTGATCGTACAAATGGACTCCATAGGAGGTCAAAGACACATTTTGTGTCTCAAATCGACAGCCAGCAACTGTGATAACGAAAACAGACATAGTATGACCAATGTATTACCCAGATGGTACAAGTTTTTCCGACAGACGCACAAAGAGAAAGTGAGATACTGTGTAAGAGACATGTTGATGGCATATGCCATGGAGAACATAGTGACACATTATGGACACAGCACTGCAGTCGATGTATTTATGTTTTCCTTTCTCTCCATAAACAGTATGCCAGCCTCCATATCAGCCAGAGAACGGGGGCTACACATGCCACCCCTCCCCCTGCCGAAGACTTTCTCATGGCACTGTGATTGAATATTTCTGTGATGAAGGCTATATTCTGAAGGGAGACTATAAATACCTTACCTGTCAGTATGGGGAGTGGGACAGCCTAATGCAGATCAGCTGCCTCATGGAGCAAGGTAAATGTATCTGAGCTGATATTTGAATCATTAAATCATTTGAAGAAACTACAAAAATAAACGTAGATGAATAGATTTATAGAGTTCTGTGTAGATAACCATGTTGACTGTTTATCTGTCTCACAGACAGCGTTCCCACTTTACCACTGGGGATGCCCGCCTTGTCCATAGTGTCATCCACGGCTAGTTCTGTGGCCCTCATCCTGCTTCTGGTGGTGCTGTTTGTACTTCTGCAGCCAAAACTCAAGTCCTTCCATCGGTGAGTCCGCACTCATAATCATGTTTCCTTTTTTACTAACAGCATCTGTGTGTAATTGAAAGCAGAGTCTACTATAGGGAACGTACATTGAGGAAACTAGTCTTTAAATTTCTAACAATCCTCTGGTCCTCCACACTCAGACGTGATCAGGGGGTGTCCGGCCAGCCTGTGTCAATCATGGTGGAAGGGGTCCAGGTGACTCTGCCCTCGTATGAGGAGGCTGTGAGTGGTAGTGGTGTCCAGGCCTCATCTCTCGGCTCTGAGTCTCGTGTCCAGATAGTGCTGTCTGAGGGTCAGCACGCCACAGCGCCAGAGGCTGGCCCCTCTCGGCCTTCTTCCCTCAAACAGCAACATTCGGAGATGGCTGTGGTCCACCCTGTATCACAGTCTTCATCCTCCTCATCACCCACACCCTCATCCTCTACCTGGGCTCTGGAGCATGCAGGTGCTGCAGCTCTTCCATCCTCACAAAGAAGGCCGTCTGCAGGCAGCGACCAACACAGCCTGACTCTGATGGACTCAGAGATGGACTACTCTGATGGTAAAGCCTTCTTCATACACATTTCATACATGACTTGTTTAATGTCCCAAAATTGTTCTAATTGCTCACTTTTGTTTTCTACAGATATGCCGTTACTGAAGGAAGCCTGAAACATGCTGCAGCCTTTGAACTTACCCGAGACAACCAGCGCTGCTGCTGACCTGTGCTGGTGAGGGATGCCTCTTGAGAGTTCGTCAACACAGCTGTCAACACACACAGGCCCAACTAAAGAGGCACCGAGTGAAGCTGTGGGTCACTCTGAGTAATTCCTCTGACCATCCCAAAGGAGAACAGAGAGGGAATTCACATGTACATACATGCTTACATTTTTTTTTATAGGAATTCCTACACTCTGTATGTATGTCTAATGTCTGAAGCTCAGTTTGAAAACACCGAACAAAAAGAGAAAGGAACAGACACTTCTGAAGGAATGTGTCATAAAGGTTGTTGAAAAAAATGACTGATGTATTTCAGTCAAACAGGCAAAGCTGCAAACTTATTTTGGGGGCTAATAATATCATCAGTGTCTTGTTTACTGTTTCTTTTCTTTAAGCACATATCACATCACACATCAGCAAAGATGCATGAAGGCCAAGTAAGCTAGATTGTTCTTACAATATCATCTTTTAAGAATTTTGTCATTATGAGTCAAATCATAATTTAAGTTGTTATTAATCACAATTCCTGTTCCACATGTAACTGTACAGAATAAGGCCGCTTGTTCACTCTGCTGCGTTTTTCATTTGATTGAGGGCAAACATTTGAAGTGACTCTATTGTTTCAGGCCTGCATTCAAGAAATTTCATCTCTTCAAAGAGCTGCATCTCCAAATGTATTTTCTGCACACTCATATTCCTGCCCCCTGATGGCCTTAGCTTTCCACTTCTATGCACAGGTATCTATACTATTTAAAATAAGGAATTTTAAAAATGAATGTCAGTTAAATGCCTCCACTGCTTAGTGATAATATGTGTGGCTTTGTCAGACACATCACCTGTACACCAGAAAATATTATCTTAATTTATTCAGGCTGTTCAGAAATTCCTGTTTTAAGTCTAAATGGGAAACTATTTATTTTATTTGTGGTCCAGAACGCTGTTGATCAGCCATGGCTTCTTTTGATGCGTCCACAGCTCTCGGAAACTTTATAAAGTAGGTCTTTTCACTTTTCCGCTTCTGTTTAAAGTCTACTGCAGGCACATTATATGTGACACTGTAAAAGTTGTTGGGAAGATTCGACACAAAAAAATGAGTAAATGTATAGCTTGGTGTAATGTCAGTGTTCACTTTGTTTGACTGTCCATTGAATTTACTTTTGGACTGTGGGACGGATTTTGTTTTTTTGTTTTTGTGAAGATGGAATTTTAATATATGTAAAGTTTTAAGTTAAGTTTACTCTGTACATACCATATGATCATTTTGATTAAATATTATTTGAGGTGTGCAAATTGCTTTTATCTTTGTTTTTCCATTAAACTGATTCTCTACATCTTAGTCTAACTACCTGACATCTTTGCAGACAGTAGGTACAGAATATTGACACCATCTGATACTGACCTTTCTTCAAGGTTTGACATATTTTTAATGAAAGTATTTATTAACATACAGCACAGTTCTTCAGTCTAAAAAGAGCAAATGACACATTAGTAATTGTGATTTAAGAAAATCCTTTATTCATACTCATGAAAATGTTTTAAATTTGCCCCTGAGACATAAATTGCAATTTTCAGTTTTACTTAAAGATCCCATCCAGAGATATTTTAAGATGTATATAAAATATTCTGCTTTGAAAATAATTTATGTCTAATGGTTTTTCCACAAAAAAGGTTTAATTACCTCATTCAAATCCTTAAAATGACACCTTCTCCTTCTCCCTCATTGAAAAATCCAAAGTCTATGAATATGCAAATATTGTTCATTTCAAAACTGCTTGACACAAGATGTCTCCCTGAGAAATCCATTCTCAGTGTATGTGCACTGGGGGGCTTCAATTTTGTGATGTCACAAATCATGCTCGTAGATACACATCTTTAAGTGAGATTTTCATTGAGCACAGAGAAACTTTCCCCCCATTAGCCGAGGAATGTGAAAAGAGCCTTTTAGTGTCAAACTGCACAGTGAAGCTCCAATATTCAAGAGAATGAACAAGAAGAAAACATTTTTTGTGGAGGGGTCTTTAAGATAATTTAAATACAAAAATATGAATATAAAATTTCATTATTTGTTATCATATATTCCTAGTTCATCATGCACTACCCACAGTTTACATTCTATAGGCTTGAATAAGTAAAACAGTAATTTACGTGGTAATTGTTGCTTCAGTGATCTTCATATCAGCATCATAGGTCTGAGTGATGAATATGCAAATAATATTGAGACAGTGAGTGTGTTGAGTGGATGCATCATCATCATTCGTTTCCCTCTCCAGCACGTTGTGGTCTGTGACGCTGTCATGTTGTTATGTTTTCTGCCTCCAAGCTTCTTCTTCTTGTTTAACGTCAGCACTGCCAACGTCTTTTCTTGTTTCTGTGTAAGAGAAGGGAGATATTAGATGTCTGCCTTGTTTCATTCAGTGCATTCATTCAAAAGACCAATGGCTACAAAAGGGCAGAGTGCATGTGCTCCACCCCTCCTCCCAGCCTCACTCTACAGAAACACACACACACAAGCAGCTGTGACATTTACCCTCAGCTGGCGGTTTGAATGTTTGGTAACATCTGAAGCACAGGACCAGAAGAAGAGCCTCAGCACACTGGAATGTTATGTATATCAGAGGGAAGAGAAACATGGGTCCAATGACCTGTGGAGTAAAGGCCACCTTTAAGATGGCAACACACAGCTGGACATTTTGACACCCTGTTTCCATGGAGATGGTCCTGCTGCATCTGAAAAGAGAGCATTGGTTTCAATTTCATTTTAATACAATTTGAAGAAATATGGTTTATCTGAAGTTTTTCTTTTAGCACCTTCCATCACTGCTGTATGACAGGACATCTCATTTACATGCATATAATTGTTTACCATTTAGAGAGGTCATTAAAAATCTTAGTAGAAATACAGTATCCCTTGTGGGAAATAAACTATTCCATATTCATTCAAGGCAGGTTTTCAGTATGTAGTGTGCGATGAAGGTACAAAATGTATTAATTAATAACTGCAAAAAGTCAGTACGCATACTAAAAAAATTTTTGAGTGTGCTGTTGAGGAACACCACTGATTCCCAACCAGAGAGTCAAGACACCCCTGACAGTCCCAGGATGAACCTGAGGGGTCATGAGAGTATTAAAGGAAAAAGAAAAAAAAATCTGATGCGTAAAATTATTGCTCAAATTAAACAGACCCAAGAAAGAAAAATCAGCTGTTAGTTGAACTGTTCACAAATCATGTCCACACTAAGACCATTACCTTTAATGAGGAGTCACTGATGCATCCCAATTCTCTTATTGCTTCATTTTAAGTAATCACAGCTGCTAAACAGGTAAATAATTATGAATAGTGGTGAAACTCATTTTTGCTTTCTCTTTGTGTGTACTGTATGTGCTTTACATAATTAGTATGTAGTATTGAATTGATACTGACTTGTTTACAACCTCACAGGTGTATGTAGGGTGTATTCACTTACTGTGGACTGAGTCTGCATAAGATGGATATGATATATCCCAGCATAAAACCTATCAGTGGCATCAGCGCCGCCACAGCCAGAACATCAGGCATGATGATCATCCATAGTACGTCTTTGATGGCAACAGCAGACAAGATGGCAATAATGATGCTGAAGATGATCAGGATGCTGAGACCAGCCTGTCAAGGAGGTGAAAACATAAAACAAGAGCCAATTTGTCCTCCCCTGAATGTTACTTTATCCTTAATATCAAAGCTGAGGTAATGTTTAGTGAGGCAAGCGTGAAGGGAAAATCAGTGAGTTCTCTCTTCTTCCCTTTCCAACATCATCTGGAAGCAGGGTATGCTTTTAGTTAGCATTTAAGGACTTAGGCTTCCTGTTGCACATACCTTTCTGTTTATTTGGACCACAAATTGCACCCATGCCATGTGATGAATAATGTTGGGAAAAACAACTCTGTGTCCAATAGGCCTTTTTCACGTGAGACATTTTAACATGTCACAGAAGGAGAAGTACACGTGTTAATAATAAAATTAATGATTCAGGTTCAGGGTCCCGGTATTGCGCATGCTGGCTCACTCTCACGCTGTCATGTTATTAGTAAAACTTATACTTCCCCTTAGACAAGTCAAAATCTAAACCAGATTTGTGTGATGGCTGTGTTTGTGTGAGGCCGTCTTACTTTTAAGATGAACGGTGTGTAGTTTGGTTTGTAGTGATTAATGGCAATGCCAATGGAGCAAGGCACCAGGGTGTATACGAGAAGAGTGATGATGCCGAAGTATGGTACAGCGTTCTCCATACCGGGGAAGCCTTGGCAGAAGATAAAGAGCAGCAAAGGCATCAGACCCAGTGCTGCAATGCTGGAGCAAGTGGTCATTACGATGCTGTGAGGGTATCAGGGAGAGAAGAAACATTATGAGACAGATGTGTTAGAAATGTAAAGGTGCATGTCAGAGTATATGAAGACCTTGACTTCCGTGTTTGCAGTTTTGTAAAATTTATACGTTTCTGAACTCAAAACAAAACAAGACCCTAATTTCCATATAATGTTTCTGTGTATCGACAGGTTTACCTGAGGTTCATGTCACCCTTTATGGCCAAGGAAAAAATGTTCGATAAGCTTCCTCCTGGGCAGCAGCCACAAATGAGCACAGTCACAGTCTTGATGGGATCCATCTGCAGGCATTTGGCCAGACCGAAAGCAGTCAGTGGCATGATGCCGAACTGGGCCAGTATTGCAATGGCTACTCCTTTCGGCTTAAGGAAATGGGTCCTAATTTTCGAAATCTCCATCTTGCATCCAAGTGATATCATGGTGATGGAGAGGATGATGATGGAGCTGATATTAATGGCTATGTTTAGGGGGGCAGATACTTTCAGGAAAAACGTGCTTCCATTGCCATTGTAGATGTTATCTATTCCCTTGTAGACCTCTGTTACATTCATCATGGCACTCGTCCCAATACAGTGTGTTTAGTGTGCTGTGGCTTTCACCTGTCACACAAAAGCAAATTAAAAGCATTAATGTCAAAGGAATTACAGTTTTGGATTCTTCATTATTTTTATTTTTTGTACATATTTCATTTCCACTTGTGTTTTTGTTTGCTTTCAGAAAAGGGTTTGGTAGTTTGAGTATCACATAGTGCTCTGCAGATCTCCTATTTGAACTTCAGACACATCATATTCTCACATGATACTCTCTCCTGGCACTGTAAAACTTCCTTTGTGTTGATCAGTGTTGACAGACACAGCGGTGTAGAGTCATCTAATAAAAATAATAATTATTTCAGCCTTAAAACTGAGTTTTCTGTAGGATTCTGAATAATTGTTGTTCCGCCTGTAATACAAGATTGTTGTACATCCACTCACATATTTCGCTTGGTGTATTTGTTTATAGTTTTGCTGTTATAGCCACTTTCTTAACTATATTTTGTTCTAAAATTATGAATATAATGTAAAAAAATCAATATTGTAACAATCCATAAATGTGTAAAGTAATGAGCAATAGCAATAATTACATATATTTAAGTGGCACTAGCCACTGTTACAAGTACTTCTACATTTCAGGTAGAAATTAAAAACCTAACTGCATTTGACCCGAGTAACTGACTTTCCTATTTTATTGTGTATCAATAGTAAATGTTTAATGAATATTACTTGTTAATATAGATTTAGAGGGGGGGGGGGGTGAAACATTTACAAACATTTTACAGATTAAGAAAAACAATTAGGTGAAGCCGTCATCAGTACCTTGTTCGTCATACATGTAAAATGGATAAACTAGTCTCTTTTGAAAAATGTTTTACTCCTAAGTGATATGACTACAATTAAATGATAACCATGGCATTCTTTTATCATATTTATTACAATCAACACATCTCCTGACGAGACTAAACCCAATAATTGATTACTCCTGTTAACAAGAATTGTCTGTGTAGATACGTACAGTCTGATACAGCATACCACATGCCTGCATGCTACTTTGATCCAAATATGAATGAAAGTATAAAATAGATGCACTGTTGCACTGTGTGACATATTCCTTTAATACAACACACATGACAAGTGTAGTTTAGTTTGACTCAACCCCACAACTGATTTTGTATGATCTCCACTGGTTTACCATTTTGTAGAACTGAGGAAAATAATATGTTGTTCATTCTCACAAAGGAAATGTATCACACAGTGCAACAATATTGTTCTTTTATGTGTTTTTAATAGTTTTGGCAAGGCGTTGAAATTCAACAGCAACAGATGGATGACACAAAACCATCTGTGCACCAAACACAAAACTTTTATTCTTTTTAGTTTTGTTTTTTTTCTTCTTTTGTCTCTTTCTGGTAATTGTTGATAATAATAAAAAAAATGATACAATAATGCCAGTCTCTGTCTTCAAAATTATAATAACATTGTAATAATGGGCTAGGTAATAAAGGCACTTTCTTACCTTCATTTCAGGCCGACTTCTGCAGCTTCAGACTTTGGTTGCTCACACACTTGTTTCAATCTCTCCCCACATTCTTTTGCTGAACTCCTTTTCTATGAGTTTGGCCCCTCGCCCTCCCCTCTCCGTCACATGGATCCATGACAACAGCGTAGATGAACATAGACCTCACAGGCAAACTATCAAAGCTATATTCTATGGAACTGCTTTCATCTTCTGTGTGTGTCACAGAATTTCAGGAAATACAGCTCAGCTTTATGCCAGTTAGAAGAAGTCTGCAGCGTGGGAACGTTTGGCATCAGTGGACTTGATAATGTGAACAGAATGTTATTGCCATTGTACCCTGAAAGAGGCCACTACTCACTCTGCCTCACTTGCATGTGTAAATAGACCTTCAATTATTATTATGCAACCAGGCAGAGGGCTCAGTGCCTGTAAGACTTAACAGTCTTTTCAAACAGGTTCTTCTTATTGTGAACATGGGGTGTTTCTGTAAACAAAGACATACTTTGATACTAGATACTGTATGTTAGATGAACTGATCGCTCAAATTGATTGTTGCCTGATCTCTATTAGCATGGTCGAGATTAGGTCAAAAAAAAGGGGGCCACATTTTAAAATCTCTATGCACCTCACATACTGACATTCAGTGGAACCTCTCTGGGGAACAACAGTTCAACTTGTTTTAATCTGCTTCTTCTACATAGAGACAAGTCTTTGAGACAGCAAACTTCCCCTGATAGTTTGGTTTAGATTGTTGAAGTTAAACTTGGGCAGTGATATTGCAAATTATATTGTAGATTAGAAGTTGTTCAATAACTTAACTCCTGTGTACTGAGTTAAAACTGAAAGTAATTGTGAAATTGTGAAAAAAATAGGGATGAAGATCATTTGCAAATCTGCTGCCATATGAATGTACTAACAAAAAATAGATGTGGGTTTTCTGAGGCACTGATAACAATCCAAGCACTTAAAAAGCACATCATGTAATCCAATGTACCATTTAATGAACATGTTAAAATGTTTCCTCCCTGGATGAATCAATTCTGCAGAAGACAACAAAGTGCCCTCCCTGACTTTTATATTACAAGTTACGTAATATTTCTGGCTTCATAAGAAAGTTTTGGTTTTTTGTGTTATTGTTAGTAAAGGCATGAGCATCTGGAATCCAGGAGGTACACTGACTTTGGCAGACACTTCAAAAGTTGTCCTCACAGACTGTCTCCAAATGAATGTTGACTCATGTACTGTTTTTTTCCATGAAAATCCTTTTATTGGGTGAGTAAACATTTTTTGTTTGTTTGTTTGTTTTTATAAGAGAGATGAGACAGTGATGACAGTGAAATGTGGCCTGACATGCCAAAGGTTCAGTGGTTTGCAACCTCTATTTACAAAAAAGATGACACATATTTATGATAGTCCACACATAAACATTATGCAGTAGGTGATAATCATGTTGATTTTAAGAATGTTAAACCATGTTTAGCTAAGTTTTATGCAAATTAGACAAAACTCCTGATAATTCCTGACATTAAGCACATCTTTGTAGTGCTGCAGTAGGTTCTGAGCGGTGACAGCTTTCTGCAGAAGCTATTTAAAGGTCCTATGGAGGCAAGTGTGCAGCCATGGATGGTGAGTGGGGGAGGGCAGCCGAAGTGAGCTAGGCCACCATCTGGCCTCATAATCATATGCTGGGAGAAGAGCCTAGTTATTGTAGCACAATACCCTGCTGACAATGACCACTGAAGCAGCAGACTTTAGCACAAAGCTGTTTTATCACCACAGAATCATATTTGCCTCAAAGGCCTATTAATAGAGAATAAGTCCCATTAAATCACTGGGCATCATGCATCACTCACTGGTTTATTCGTGTTAATTTAATTACATGTGTCTTAGTTTAATACGTATATTTGTGTATCTGTACAAACAAATACTGGGATTAAATAGAATAACAACACTATAGGTCCTGTGGTTGCTGTGTTTGCAACAGGCAGAAGACAACGTTATGTTTTTGTGGGTGCGTCCAAACCATTGGGCTTGTGGGGAATGTAGTTTAAATTCCAGATACAGCGACAGAGAAAACAGGGCAGTGTGTAGGCGAATTACTACATTACCCATAGAGCCTTGTTTTGTTGCGCCTGCGTCGTGTATGTTTTCCCGTCCATGTGTAGGCGAATCACGTGTAGAGAAACCGTTGGTCGTCATGTCTCTGCCGTAGCAGAGCGCCGTGCTAGGTTTTATTATTTGCCTCCAGTTGTCGCTGCACTTTGTTTTGACAGCTGCTTGTTTTCTTTTCTGAAACCTTTTTTTTTTTACCGAAGAATGAGCGAAAACGATGACATCGAAGTCGACAGCGATGTATGTGGTTTAGTTTCCTCTAGAAGTAGCTAGCCAGTTTGTTAGCTAAACAACAACTTTATCGTTCTTGACAACCTACGCTACCTGATTGAGCTAGCTAGCTAGCTTGTTTCTTGGCTAACACTTCGTTTTAAGACAAACAGAGAGAAAGAGGGAGAGAGAGATGTTGGGAAAAGGTGTTTTTTTGGAGTGTGACTGGCTGGCTTGACAGTAAAAGTCGAGCACACAGTGTGAGGAGGAGTTAGCGTCGTCTGGCTGCTTTTAAACCTGTTCGACATTGATTGTTCCTTTGGGGCAGTTCAGCGCAGGACAACAACTTGTTTCTTAAACTGCGTTCCGGGTCAGTTGTAGTTCATCACAGTCAGTTGTCTCAATTAGACACGCTTTTTAATGAAACGCTGAGTTGAAGCTGAAGTTGCAGACATTGAAGAAAACATGATGCGACAGGCGTGAACAGCAGTTAAGCTGTTTCTGAAAGCAAGGTCAGCTCATCTGAGAGGTGCTGGAACAAGAGTTAAGATCAAGTGTTAAATGAGGATACCACTAGGTTTTCTTGGTTATGTTTAGCATACTTATACTATGCTGCAGCTCACCTATATATTTTTTTTTACAGATAAAGGTAATCCCATCACGTCATCCTAGCTATATTTAGTAATAGCTAGCAGGTGTCCTCTTCCTTCCGTTAATGTTTAATCTTCAGTTTGAAGAATCTTGATATGAATCGATATATAATGTCCTTTCAACCACATAGCAAACGACTAAAGAGGCATGAAGGACTGTGTGTTCTCAAGCCTTCCTCCACATTAGCTTGTGCAGTTGCCTGTAATGCAAATAGGACATTAGAGACGGCTGTGTTAATGTTTCATGTTTTGTCCATTGGGGACCTGCCATGTTCGTTTCTCATTTCCCTGCAAGCCCTCTGCACCTTTTTTTTTTTTTAATGTGTTCCTATACAGCTAGTCTCCAGTGGTGCTGCAGGTGTTTACACCACATTTGAAACATACCTGCAAAATGCAACATTAAACATGCTGCTCAAGCTCATTTAAAACCCCCATTATGACCAAACCTGCTGAATTTAACAGTCCATACACATGCTGTCTGTGTATGCATCTGAAATCATGTCAGGTCCTGGATCTGGTCACATATTTTTCTGTGCCACAGATTCCCCTCCCCCCCATTTGATTAAGCTGGGATCTCCAGCTTTGGATCTACATAAAGCCACAGTATACATATACTGTGAGGCCTGTCAAGCCTACATCTGCTGTTACAGGATACTGCAGACTTTAAAACATAAAACATGTTTGGATTTTAGTGGTTCTTCTTCTAACACTCTTTACTGTCCGAATTTATTTTTTAATTTAATTGATGTAGTTGTTTGTAGTCATCTTGTTCATGAAATGCATAATACTCATCGGTCCATAATGTTTCTGTATCTGTAAAATATGTGTGAAGTAATTGTCCAAGTGAACATTTGTATTTATGTTAATAACAGTAGGTTCAGTGTGTGTGTCAGGTGCATTTATTGAGCTTTCATTACAAACCTTATTGCAACTGACAAACTCTTAATCTTGGACATCGGAAAAACTTTTCAAAATCTATCGGTTTCAGAGGTGTCTTTGTGAGTGTTGGGGACAAATTTAAGGCCCTTACATACGTCAGTTTCACATTCTGGGGATATTTGTCTATCTGATAACTTCACAACACTAAAGAAATCTTGCTGCAGGTGTAGTATCATGTTTAAAATTGTCTTTGGTCTTTTCTGTAACTGTTCATAAAAATCTCATATTTATATATCTAACATTTTATCTGGCAAATTCGTGTATGATAACTATAATAGGTAAGTTCCGAAGTTAATTGTGTTTGACAATTATTTACCTATACAACACAAATAATCTGTCTGTAATCAGTCGTTTACAGAAATTTGGCTACCACCTTTTAATCACAGTACAGACAAAACGTTAAATGACAGAACACAGAGTTCGCATTAGTTGTGTTTGATGTTTAATAATTTGTAAAATTTATTTAGGTAGACAGGGTGTTAGTGATGTCCTGTGATCTTTAACTTCGTCTGCATCCTGTCCCAACTCTGCCACACTATCCTAACAAGCAGGCTGCCTTGAAACAGCATCCAGCCTGAGGCTGAGCTGACTGGCCTTTGCAAGGAAGGGGACTGTAAATGCAGGCAGTAACTCCACTGATACACTGCATGTTATGTTACAGTCATGGTGCCATCTTTGTTTGTAGCCACATCGGTGTCACTCAGTCCCTGTAGTGAGTTATACTCTTGTACCAAATAGGTACAAAGCCCTCTCTTTTTTTGTAAGCTAATGAGCATAAGATTTCATTTTTCTGCATCTAGTGCTTCTTTTTCAGTCCATTTACAAGGTAGACGTTGGAGTTGATACAGAGTTCATGTGAAGGACAATGATTGGACAAAGTGTTCAGACTGCCAGTGTATGCTGGTCTCATTTTAGTAACTGAAAGCAAACAGCATGTCTTCAGTTCAGTAAACAGAGATCACATCCTTGTAAACATACTAACACACTGGCTCCTGCTGTGTGATGTCAGGCAAGTTCATTTAACACACACACACAAGGTGCATTTAAAGCTGCAATATTTTACATATTGCAGTTTTAAATTGCTCCATATCTTCTTGTTAAAAGAATCATATGGACATTAAGTAACAAAGTTTCTTGTGACTTCCTTGGTTTTCACTGGTGCCTTTTGGTATAAATAACCTGTGTTTCTAGTAAATACTTTGCTTGTCCCTTCGCAGGCAGACAAGCGAGCACATCACAACGCGCTGGAGCGCAAACGCAGGGACCATATTAAGGACAGCTTCCACGGTTTACGAGATTCTGTGCCTGCATTACAAGGAGAGAAGGTGAGAGGAAAAATATTCTTTCTAAAACTGCCAGCAAAGGAAATAAAATCAAGTTGAAGTTAAGACTCAACACTTAAGACTAAGACTCTTACAATTTCAGCTGCCTGTCACATAAAGTGTTAGTATTAAATGTAAATCTATGTGCCACATCAACGTATTGCATGCGCGCACACACACACAAATAACTACAAATAACTCAGACAATAACATAGGATTTAATCATTCCATCCAGCTTCATTCCAGCTAACTATTAGCATAAGGCAGAAACCCTGAATGGGACACCAGGTCTTAATAAGTCTAACCTGCATGTCTGAGAGGCATGAAAACAAACAAATACCAAACAGTCAGTATGAGCCTCTGGCCTCTATTGTCCTTACTGCAGTTTGTTTTTTAGTTTCTAATGACTTGCATACATGCAGGCAGGGCGGTGTACCTTTTTGATGTCTGAGAATATAACAAACAAACTGTATGTTGACCCTGCAAATTATCAGCAAAGAGGACATCAGTACCTTCTCTGGTACAGATGATCAGCAGGTGAAAAAGCAGGTCCTTTCATCTTGCACAGCTTTATTTCATCAACTGAATTTCTAACTCCATAATATTCACCCACTTATCAGAGATTATTCCAGTTTGTTCCAAACAAAGCCAATGCTATTCTATGGTGTTCTGCTCTCTTATAAGAGTCAAGTAGGGAAAAGAGAAACTCTGGTGTCATTTGATGAAAGGAATTACTTTTTTCTTGTGTGCCTAGAACTATCCTGCAATATGTCAATGTTGGCGCATGTGCCTTGCTAATTTCTGGATGACTGCTGTTTTTTTTAACCCTCATTTTATAATCAAGACTACAAACTAATTTCAGCATAAATGTATAATACTGTAACTGTGTTAGTTAGGTAAGAGAATACAATATGTTTTAACTGTACAAATTAACACTGCAGCATTGCCTCATGGCTCTCTGAAATTTTTGCTGACAGAATTCTGTTAAACAGGCCTCCCGAGCACAGATTCTAGACAAAGCCACCGAGTACATCCAGTACATGAGGCGAAAAAACCACACCCACCAGCAAGACATCGATGACTTAAAGAAGCAGAATGCACTGCTGGAGCAGCAAGGTAAGTAAAGATCTGTAACTTTTTTTGTTGTTGATGTGACAAGATCTGAGAAGGGAGATGTAGTCTTTCATTTACATTATACCATATTTGATGTAATAGGTTTTTATTTCTGTATTTTTGTGTCTTCGCTGCAGTTCGTGCACTGGAGAAGGCCAAGGGGAACACTCAGCTCCAGACAAACTACTCTTCTGACAGCAGCTTGTACACAAACCGTAAAGGGAGCGCGGTGTCCGCCTTCGACGGCGGCTCCGACTCCAGCTCTGAATCAGAGCCAGACGAGCCGCCTAACAGAAAGAAGCTGCGCGTGGAGCCCAGCTAGACTGTGGTCCCCCCCTCGCCTCTCCAAACAGACTCTTTTTGCCCACCAGCCCCCAACTCTTATCTTTCTGCACTCAGTCCTGCCTTCTTACGCCAGTCCAGGAGACCAGGTGGAGACTGTGTTAGAGAGGTGCTATTATGTATGAAACGCTTCTACCTTCTTTTTTCCTCCTGGCAAGCACCCTGTCACTCCTCTTATGGCCCAGCAACAACTTTTAAGACCCTTAAAGTAAGGCAGCTCTGCAGTTTTGAAGGACTCAATGCTTTTCAAACCTCATAATAACCATTCATAATCAAATATGGGGATGACAAGGTATGAAGCTTTAGTAAAGCTACAGAAAATATCCAGATTCTTTTTTTTTTTTTCTTTTTTCTCACTTGCTTGTTTTGGACAACCTCTGCAATCTGTTGGAAGAGTTGTGAGACTTTAAGACCTTTTGAGAAATGATAATTGGGGATGGTTTACCTTTTTAATATTCAAACTTTTCCAGATAAGAATGTGAAGTCGCTTTTGAGAAAATGTCCGTTATGCAAGATGCAACCAACCTTATTCAGTGTAGGTGGCTGAAGTTTTGGTCTTTGAAATGTTTGTGTAATCAAATGAGTCCCTCTATTTATAGTGATGCACCGAAATTGATTTCTTACCCTTATATATATTCTTATGTCCGATCTCCCTTATGTTTGTCTTGAGATTTTTCCAGAGAACACAGGAGGATGAACAAGTTGACCTGTCATTTTAGTGGATTTTTCACAGGTTCAACTATTTATTTTCCTCTATTTTTATTATTATCATAAATAAAATGTGGGTATAAAAAAAAAAAAATCCCCAAATGGATACTGAATGTTACACAATGCAGTTAAAGGACAGTGACCTTTATTTTTGTTAATGGAAGTCCATTTCAGTGTGTAGTATATAACGCTGTATACTCTTAAATGGTGTCAGTTCTGCAAAGAAAAGCCTTCCCCTGAAATATTTGCCTGTGCTGGGGATGTTTTATCTTTCTTTTTTCTTTTTTTTTTTTTTTTCCTTTTTGCAGAGGTAAATTAGTGTGTACGTAATCAATATTTGTTTGTTCCATTCCTTGGAAATTACAGGTATGTTGTACATACTGCCAACGGTTGTCTTGCAAGTTGAGGCATACCTTTATTATGAGACTATAAATAAAACTATTTTATCCTTTTGGGATGTATTTGTGACTCCACATGTTTTTAATATGATCTTGTGATAGCTTTTGTTCAGTAGTTTTCCTGTCTTGGTATTTTTCCTAAATATTCAACTGTACTTTGTGTGTGTTGGTTTGGAGGGAAACATGTGAGTTAATAGCTAATTTCCAGCAGCAGTTAATGATCTGTGTTAAATCAAGTTTAAGAAATGCAAATGTAGTTGGAGGGATAATTTACTGAACAATCGGAGGATATTAACTGGTTAAATGTTTCTAGTTTACTATGTTCCAGTTGTGGTGAAATAAAACAGGACTGAGAGGTGTCTGAATTCAGGGCCATTGAGGACCAGAGGTGAAAGACGTATTCAGATCCTTTACTTAAGTAAAAGTACCAATACAGTATTGTAAAAATACTCCATTACAAGTCAAAGTCCTGAAAAATCCTTCTTAAACAAAAGTACATAAATATTAGCAGCTTGATATAGTAAAATTAGTGGTTTGGTTCCTCTGATATATTATTATATATGACATCAGTAGATTATTAATACTGAAGCATCAGTGTGTAAGCAGCATGTTACTGTTGTAGCTGCTGGAGGTGGAGCTAGTTTGAACTACTCTATATACAGTAAGCTAGTTTAGTCCAGTGGTTCCCAACCTAGGGATCGGGCCCCTCCAAAGGGTCACCAGATAAATCTGAGGGGTCGTGAGATGATTAATGGGAGAGAAAAGAAGAAAAAACAAAGTTCTGATACACAAATCTGTTTTCAATTTTTGGACTTTTTCTCTGGTCTTTGATTTTTGGTGAAATATTGGATCCTTTGAACATTTATGAAATGAAACCATGTGAGAAGTTTAGAGGGAAAAACACTATTTGGTGGAGCTGTGAACAACTCATAGACATCTGAAATGTGACCCCGACTACACACTGCTTTTTGTAAGGGTTCAAAAGCTAAGCTAAAAAGGTTGGAAACTACTGGTTTCATCTTTAACTATGTGTTGTATTTAAAAAGCTTGTTATATTATCCATTGTGTTAAAGCTGTCAAATAAATGTAGTGGAGTAGAAAGTACAATATTTCCCTCTGAAATGTAGTGGAGTGGAAGTATAAAGTAGCATCAAACAGAAATACACAATTAAAGTACAAGTACCTCAAAATCGTACTAATGTACAGTACTCGAGTTACTTTCCACCATTGTTGAAGACACAGAGCTCATGTCCTCAGTAATATTTCAGGGCATTGGGAGTTTACTCTTTAGGATATTGTCTCATGACAGCAGTACTTCTAATATCCTGGCTACAGACCTGTCTATATAGTTTGTTTAAATATTGAATATGAGTTTAACACAGTGTGATGTGTCTGTGGCAATCCCAGTGCAGTTCACTCACCAGGAGCCAGCCTCCTCAAAGATGCAGGTTGCATGCTGCCTTCCATGACCCTAGGAGTTTTCGTATAAATGTGAGCTGAGCGCACAGGAACGTGAAATACGACTGAAATGATCAAATTTGAGCTGTGTGATGATTGTAAAGCAGTATTGTGGTCATAAAATATAAAAAGGCAAAGATGTTGCATTTATACAGTGCTGAATTACATGTACGTGTCAATATTTTTCTCCATTAGACTCTTGTTTCTAGAGTCTTTTCAACTTTTCTTGTGTAACTTTGCCACCGAAGCACACAGCATTCCTCTATATTTCTAAATTTAAAAAGGCCATTTAATCAACACGCTTCACTAAAATTTTTCCACATTTCAGTGACTTCAGAGCCGTTTCAGCCCTGAAGTAGGAATTTCCGAGGGGCAAAGAAGGTAGCACACGACAGCAGAGTAGAAGGGACAGCAACCAAAAGTTACATGGAAGAGTCATGCTTTCTCTTACATGTTTTTAACACTTCGTCATGGCTAAACAGTACGACTTCTTGTTCAGGCTGCTCATGCTGGGAGACTCTGGCGTTGGAAAGACGTGCATGTTGCGCAGGTTTACGGAGAGTGAGTTTGACCCGACACATATTTCCACCATCGGTAAGCCATCCAACAAGTTCAGTGACGCCTGTGTCAAAACTGGCATCATATGGAGCCACAGGTTGAACCAGATGAACATCAGTGACAACTTTTTTACTGAATGAATGTCGAGACTGTAACTTTAACTGTAATTTTCAGAGCAATTAACTGTAATTTTTCACTATCGTTCAAAGTATAAAAACAGGCCTACTTAGCCAGTAGGATTAGTTCAAACTGGCCCCAGGCCATAACAGCCCTGAAACTGTCAGAAAGACATGTCAACACTAAGAAAGCTACACTTATGCTGTACCATATGCTGAAATTTGAACATTTTCTTATGAAGACATGCCCATTATTGTCCTAAAAAGGACAGAGGCAGTCCGTGGACTATCTCTAACAGTAACAATGGGAAGGAGGGTCCACAGGAAAGGCTTTTTTCCTCTGCTTGATATTTGATCCTGTCCTTTAATTCACAGAATGTAACTTGTGGACTGATATGCTGATTTACTGATATTTTCTGGACTAATGACTCAGGTTGGAAGTGGTGGGGCTGTTTTACACCAAAGACATTAGAAATTATTCCCACTTAAAGAAAAGACATGCTATTAAATTTGTTGTGACTTTCACCGAAAGTGCTGTATTGAAGTGTGGAGCTTAATTCAGGGTGAAAGGTTTGTTAACTGAAAGCTGGGGACTGGATCCGTTTCCTTGTTGGAAGGGTTGCAGGGTGAGAAGGCTTTACGCAGGATTAAACTCAGCTATTTGAGAAAGTGGTACAAAAATCTCCTTCCATTTAGATTCCTGATATTGTGATTATTGGTTAACATTAGACAGCTTCAGTCATCCCTCCATACCCGAACAAAAGTGTGCGTCTTTAAGAGAGGAAACAACGTGGCATTGAGGTGCAGCTTGAACAGTCAGACCTGTTGAATGCATGGCTTTGCATATATTATATAAACACACAAACAAAGCCAGCAAGGCACAAACTGCACGTGTTACTATGCAAGCTTGTGTCAGTGACAAGGTGTTAAAAAAGCTCATTTTCTCACTAGAATCACTTCAGTTCAACTGTACATTACATTGTACAACTCAGCTTAAATTTGTGAATCATCTTAATCATTTTAAGTCAAATGTTAGACGCAGTGATGATCTATGGACAAATATAGGAGCAGCTCCAGTGAACACTGTGAGAGCACAGTGTCACCTGACCCACAGGTGACACTAGAGTAACTTGCCTGTTTGTTAGTAGATATTCACAAATATTATGCAAACAGCAAATTGTTTAGGGCAGGATAAGGTCAGATAAACTTTACTGATTCCATGCAGGGAAATAATGAAGTGTCTCAGCAGCAAAAAGAAGCACAAGAACGGGTGTATAGAATAGTAAAATATAGTGTAGCATAGCAGAGCTGAAATGATAAATAAATCAATTGATGGGAAGTTCATCTTCAACTATTTTCATCGTAGGCCTTTTTGACAGAGAACAAAAAAATAATACAATTGATGATGGCTGAATTTCATGGCTTCATGGGACACTTAAATAGAACTGAGACATTGTTAATATTATTAGTAACACCTGTGCTTTTCCTGCTATGATATGTCAAAATGTCTGCTATGAAAATGCCCACTTATTAATAACTGAAGTCATTTTATAAGCAAAAATGCCAAACATTATCAGGTTCCAGCTTTTCAGTTCTGAAGGTTTGCAGCTTTTTTTTTTCTTATGTGAAAGTAAATTGAACATCGGTGAGTTTTTGATTATTAATCAGACAAAACAAGTGATTTGTTGATGTCGCCTTGGACTTTACTAGAGCTGCAACCATAATAAAGATTAATTGATTAGGTGATCGACAGAAAATTTATTACCAGATATTTGGATAATCAATGAATCGATTTAGTAATTTTGCATTCAAAAAGGCCGAAAATTCTGTGGCCAAGCTTCAGAAGTGTGAAGATTTTTGCTTTTCTTTGTGAAATAACTGAAAATGTTTTGGGATTTGGAATGATGTTTGGACAAAACAGGACATCTGAATCCATCTTCTTTAGTTATGGGGAATAATAACAGCAGTTTTCACTATTTACTGACAATTCATAGACTAAACTAAAAATGGAAAATGAATCAGTAATTAAAAATAATCATTAGTTGCAGCCCTATAGTATAATATAGTAAAGCATAGATATGTAATCTTAAAAAGTAGAATACTATATACATAATAAGCATCTAATATATACAATATGTAGCATTAGCCTAATATTTTTTTAGAGTGAATCTTCAATAGTGTTGGCAGCATAAAGACTAAACAAGAACTGATGTAAGTGGGTAAACAGTACAGTATATTGCCTTTGGTTTAATACAAAACCAATGAAGTGATGTATTCCTGTTGTTGACAGCCAGTTCTGTTCTGTCACATTTCTTAGCTCCTGTGTCCTGTTACCTAGCAGGACAAATACACCACCATAGTTCACATCAGTCGCGGCCCGCTTTGTGGGGTCACAATGATTTAAAAGTTGACACTATGCAGTGCCTGAGATACTATTCATTAGCAGTGTCTCTGAGCAACACTCATTAAGCACTCACAATCACACAACAGCCCATGTAAAACACCACAATGTCAGGATTTTTCTCCAATTTGTCACAGTTGCTTAAGTGATTCCAGTTTGACTTTGCATCTGTAAAGGTGTTTGCGTCTGTGTTTTGTTTTGGTTGATCCTGCTTTTCTGTGAAATAAAATGTATTTTTCTGTTTTTTTTAGGAGTTGATTTTAAAATGAAAACACTAGAAATAGATGGAATCAAGGTGCGAGTACAGATATGGTATGTTAAAATACGCTCTTATTTATATATAATTATATTGCATGTACAGTATGTTTACATCCATATTATGTGATTCTCTTTTCCTGATGTTTGTTATGTCTTCTGTGAAAGGGACACGGCTGGCCAGGAACGTTATCAGACCATCACCAAACAGTACTACAGACGTGCACAGGTGATCCTTCCATATAAACAATCACAAAAGTCAAGTTACCTTTTTATGGGTTTATGTAGAATACAATCATTAATCCTTTTTTTGGGGTTTTGTATCCAGGGTATCATCTTTGTTTACGACATCACAAATGAGCCATCGTTTCAGCACATAGCGAAGTGGGCCAGTGATGTGGATGAAGTAAGCCAACAAGCACTCTCATTTCCCTCTCTTACACTTGTTGCCCTTCACAGTGACTCTGTATCTTTATAACCTCTTTAATGAGGTTTAGATGCTTGCTGCACACCCAGCGGCTTAGTATGAGTGACAAGATGATGAATTCTCTCATCTTCATGCTGTCTGTCTCATCTATTCTGCTGTCATTGTTTTGCAGTGTGCCCCAGACAAGGTGCAGAGGATCTTAGTAGGAAACAAGTCTGATGAGGAACCCATGAGGCGAGTGACGAAGACAGAAGGAAGCAAGGTTTGATGTAACCTTATTTCATGTGTGAACATCACTTTTTATTGGGGCTTTCTATGGCCTTTTTTTTGCTTGGTAGTAGATATACAAAAATATATCTCCCAGTGTTCTGCTATACATCTTTACTTATGGGTTAAAACTGACTAAGGTGATGAAATACTTTTGACTCACTTTATTTCTAACCATATCTGACTGAATCTTGCAGCTAGCAGAAACCTATGGAATGGACTTCTTTGAGACCAGTGCTTCAACCGGCAGTAATATCAGTGAGGTAGGACACACAGTGAACCTGTCTGTCACATAAGAAATATCACTGGAATCTCCCTGCAACGTTCTTTTTTATCATGCATGTATTTCTTTTTCGACTTCCTTGTTCCTCCAGTCATTCACCCGTGTGACAGAACTGGTGCTGCAGGCTCACAAGAGAGACGTGGACAACTTGTTAGGATCTCTGGATGATTATCTGGATAAAGTGGCTCTGGAGGAAGAGAAGGGTAGACAAGATAATGAGGAGAACATTCAGAGGACCTGCGCCTGTTAGCAGGAAGTGCCACGGCTGATTTTTGATGATGTTTTTTTCTACTGTGACTTGATTCAGCCCTCCTCCACCTTCTTTGTAGATACTGTGGCCTGTTGACCAGGAGGGTGCTCAACTGGTTTCACTTTTTGTATGTCTGGAAGTTGCATGCAGGTAAATGCAGTTAGCACCAGCTACCAGCAGAGGGACTGAATATCTCCAGTTCATGAAGGCATTTCTGTATATGTTTACTCCAGTGAAACTATCAATGCACACACTTAAAACATTTCCTTTGATGAATCGCAGTTTTGCACTACTACTTCATCAATTACTCTTCAATTTACTGTTTTCCATCACCTTTGCTTTCTTGTTGTTTTCCTATTTGATTTGTAGCCTACAGTACACATTAATTTGTATTTTATGGATTCATATCAACAAGTCTGTTTATTAAGGTGAGAAGAGTATAAAGGCTACAACATGGTAGCCAAGGAGGGCAAAGTTGAATTATTTACACCTAGAAACTCAAGCCGTGCAGGAATAGATTCATTTACAAAACTGACTTATTTCCTCAAAGGAAACAGTGTTGTGCCATGTTCAGTAACATGTCTGAATGCAGTACATGTTTATTCACCATCCTGAATGTATGTACAGTTTGTTTTATGAATGTGACTGGCATTACCCCCTGTGGCATTTATAAGTGGTGTCACACCTGTTTGTATTATTTTTTTCAGGGTCGGTTGAGGTGCCACAGCCATTGTATTTTTAGCAGAATGTTTGAAACTCAGTGATGGTGCAAAAAAATCAAGTAATGTATAATGTTTTTGAGGTAAATAAATTGAACTTTTCATATTTAAAGATAATTAACTGGTGAGTCAATGGATTAGACTGGAGAGTGAAGTTAGGTCCACTGAGTTCAGACAGTGGACTCATTCATTTTTCATCAGGTGCTGTGAAAACTGATCACATGTTAAATTTTTGATGACTTAAGAAAACTGATACCTTATAGAGAAACCATAATGCAGAAAACATGTTGCAAAGCATGCTGTTTTCTCCACTAAACACTCTTTGAAATTAGCATGTACACTCAAATACATGTTGAAGATAATACACGTAAAATGCTCCTTTGATTAACAGCACGTTTGGTTTAAAAGAAATGTAAACACTTGTCATGTCTTGACCTGAATAGGTTAAAACACTTCTTATTGTAAACCATCCAAAATCAACTCCATTAACTTGTTTGGTTTTACAATCAGTTTCATCAATCTATCTGAAACATGTGAAAGAGTATAGTGTGTCTGGTGTAGATCAGTTTCCTGCAGAGCCATTTGACACCCAAAGCTGAAAGGCAGCTTTCTGCCCTAAGCCAGTCAGGTGACCAGCAGTTGGATACTGTCACACTTTGAGATCCCGTCTCCCACAAGTGTGGAAGCACAAGAGTTGAGATGACGTTCATCGCCAAGACCTTCTACGACCTGAGAGCCACCACACTGGAGGGAGACTCGGTGGACTTCAACGTGTTCAGGGGACGGGTGGTCCTGATAGAGAATGTGGCCTCGCTCTGAGGCACCACCACCCGGGACTTCAGCCAGCTCAACCAGCTTCAGAGCAAGTACCCCCATCGGCTGGTGGTCCTGGGTTTTCCTTGTAACCAGTTTGGATATCAGGTCAGTAATCAAACCTGACACTGCAATATTTAATTTTTAATTTTATTTTTTTTTTCTTTTTTACCTTGTGAAGGGAAAATGTAATTAAAAATATTGAGTTCTATACAGAAAAAAATTCATTCAAGAATTAAAGTACAATGAAAAAGTGTACAGCTATCATTGGGGGAAAAAGCTCAAATTCAACTATTAGCAGTTTACATTTCTTACAGATAACAGCACCAAATAGACACACTGACCATGCATGAGAGAGGGAAGCATACAAAGGCACACTTTCAACCCCACCAAAGAATACATCCAATCAAACACATTCAGACACACACACAGACACACAATTGTGTTTCCATCACTTCAGAGGACATTACATTGACTTACATTAATTTCCTGGAGACTTATCTCAATCTTAACCATAACCACCACATGCCTAACCCTAACCCTTACCCTAACCTTAACATAATCCTAAATTTACCCTAACTTTAAACCAAGTCTTCACCCTAAAATTAATGATTTATGTTAAAGGGACTTGCTTTTTGTCCCCATAAGGGAGGCAAGTCCCCACAACATGAGGAATACCTGGAACCACATACACACACACACACACACACACACACACACACACACACACAGACATTCCTTCCTCGTCCACAGTGATATAGGTCTATTTTGCAGACACTTACAAGCTGTGCTTGTCATTTCATTTAACAATTCTATGAATAATATTTAAAAGTTATCAAATTGTTTTTAAAAAAGTTATAAATTAAACTGGTATTAATGAAAAGTTGATTTTGTGGGCCTGAAATTAGTTTATATGCTAATATTAGTTTGACATTTTATTATTCATGTCAAACCCTGCTGTGCCAGTTCAACAGTTAATACAAAACATCACCCCTCAAGTGCCAAGCTTTCCTGTTCCCTTTTAGATGTATATTTGGGCATATTTATTGAAAATGAATTCCAGCAGATGTTCAAAGCCAATTCCATCAAATCCATTATTTGATAAAATCTTCCTGGATCTTCTCACATCCAGGCTAGGCTGAGATTTACCTCTTAAAATGAACCTTCTCTCTCTTTGCTTTACCCAATGAGAATGACTGTCGTTTTAGTCAGTATTCACTCATAAAATAATTCAAAATAACAGCATAGTTGCCTTGTGTGCAAACTGTAGCTGGTCTTAAACTTTGATACTACATTAGATTTTATGTATCTCTCGTGTGTGACAAGCTCAATTCCTGTTAAAGCCAAAATTAGCTAATTAAACTCTTAGCTTTTAAGCCTTTAAAATACTGCAATGGAATCTTGAACAGCTTGAACAAATATGATCAATGTCACTCTGATAATGAATGTGTGTTTTGCAGGAGAACTGCACCAATGGCGAGATTCTGAATTTACTGCAGCATGTGCGTCCAGGTGGTGGCTTTCAGCCAAACTTCACCATCTTTGAGAAGTGTGATGTCAATGGAACAAACACGCATCCTGTCTTTGCCTATCTGAAAGACAAACTCCCCTATCCTGATGACGACCCCTACTCCCTCATGCAGGACCCCAAATTTCTGGTGTGGAGTCCCATCAGCAGGATGGACATCTCTTGGAACTTTGAGAAATTTCTCATTGGGCCAGAGGGAGAGCCCTTTAAAAGATACAGCAAAATGTTCCCCACCATTGACATAGAGCCTGACATTCAAAGACTGTTAAGATTAACTAAGACCTAAGAATAGCCTCCACATGTTAATGACTTCTCATCCATAACAGTCAAAGCTGATATGCTGTCCTCCACACTTTTAAACCTTATTAAATGAGGGTGATATTCTGAAACTCTGTGGGAATATTACCTGAGGCCCTATAAGTGTTTAAAAGTAGTGGATGAATAGATTCAATATATGTTTCATACTTTCAAACTTATGTTAATGGACAAAGATAAATCTGCACAACAGCAGACTGTACAGTATTATACCCAGTTTAAACAAATGAGGGCATACCTCAGAAAAATAATAACTTGAAAAACAGGGTATTTCCAGTATGTTTGCATGTGCTTCTTCTTCTTGTCCTATGCTAGCCTGGCCAGCAGATGGTGCTACATACTTGATTATACATACAGATAACTTCTGTCATGCTGTTACAAATTAACATTCACAGCACACACACTCACAAAATGTTTGCACTGGAATAAAAATCTAAAAACCACATTTCGCACTCATTGATGTATCTTTTTTGAATCGGTCAATTATAATATGTGAGGCACCTTAAAGATGTCTGCCTATGATGCAAATTTGACAAAAATAGGTGTTGTCATGTCTGAAACAGCCCTGTATAGGCATAGTAATGAGGCTTTAAATATAGTAGGAAGGATGTGGAATTGTGATGCATGTTGTCACTAATACGTACGCTCTCTAAAATAACTCCTGCATTATGCATCCTCTGATCTGCTGATTCATTCAGCCTTTGTGGAGATCTTCTTTCTCCACATAATTTACTAGATCTGCATTTCCAAGTAACATCGGCTGATAGGGCTGCAGTCAGTGCTTTACTACCACAGTGACACCTGAAGTCAAGTCCTAAATCATGCATCTAGGTAATCTTCTACCTTGCCACTGTGTAATGAGCTCTCATCCAGCTTTGGTTTTCTATGCACAGTATGCATTGTGAGCAAGGTCTGCAGATTAGCTGTGGATTTTCTGCACATCCGCTCTCATCCACATCAGCCTATGATGTCAGAGCCACAGGCTACACTGGCCAGGCAGTGCCCTAATGTCTTTGGCAAGTTGCTGCAGGGACATTTGTGACAAAAATGAAACACTCAGTTACCTGACACTGTGCAGGGGTTTTCGCCCTTTGCATGAAGCTGCTGTGGTGGTTGTAGTCTGCCTCACTGTCTTTGCATATCATATTTAAAGCCACGTCAAAAGTCAAATTGTTTATCGTCATATGCACAGTTAAAACAAATTTCCCTGTACAATGAAATTCTTTCTTTGCCTTCCACTCTAAATGCCGTTTATCAAAGAAACACGAGGTATAGAAATGAGTGTGTGTGTGTATGTGTGGATCTGAATGTGGATGTGGATCTGTTGATCAGTCTGATGGCCTGAGGATAAAAGCTGTCCCTTAGCCTAGAGGTCCTGCATTTCACACTTCTGTACCTCCTGCCAGAGGTCAAAAGTGTGATAAACCTGTGTTGGGAGTGGGTGGAGTCTATGATGTTGCTGCAGGCTCTTCTGTGGACTCTCTACTTGGTGGTAGCTGTCCTACAGAGATCTTCTCAGCAGTCTTTACCACTCTCTGCAGGCGTTTGCGGTCCATGGCGGTGCTGTTCCCATACCACACAGTGATGCAGCTGGTCAAGATGCTCTATATGATGCAACTGTAGAAGCTGCTGAAAATCCTCAGTGACATGACTTTCCTCATTTTCCTTAGAAATTACAGCCGATGTTGTGCTTTTTTGACCAGCTGGGTGATGTTACATGTCCAGGTGAGGTCATTACTGACGTGGAAACAGGAATTTAAAGCTGCTCACGGATCGTCAACGGTTGATGAGGTCTCCTCTCCTTCCTCATGTCCACAATCATCTCCTTCCTTCCTCCATCTCCATCTCATCTGTGTTGAGAGAGAGGTTGTTGTTGTTACACCATGTCACCAGACTTGCCACCTCTCTCCTGTATGCTGTTTCATCACCCCCAGTGATCAGACCACTGTGACTTTGGTGTCGTCAGCAGATTTCAGGATGGTGTTGTCTCTGTGTGAGGTGATGCAGTCGTAGGTGAATATAGTGTGTAGAGCATGGGGCTGAGAACACATCCTTGTGGGGTGCCAGTGTTCATCATCACAGTGTGTGAGGTTAGATTTCCACTTCTGACAGATTGTGGTCTGCCAGTGAAGAAATCTAAAAGCCAGTCACAGAGTGTGGGGTTCGGGCCAAGGTTGTACAGTTTTTTTTGTGAGTTTGTGGGCAAGGACTGGATTAGCTGTAATCGATGAAGAGCATTCTGATGTAAGCATCAGAAGCAAGCACATGTTTGTGGTTTCATGATGCATGAGGGTATTTGATACAGATCTTTCTCACAGGCTCACTGGTTAGTGCCTCACTGTCAGGTTACTAATGTAGCTTATATATTCAGCAAACACTGGAGGAGAAAGACCAGGGGCCTCTCCTGCACCCTCTGCACTGCTCCCCTTCACACACTGCTTGCAGAAAAATATCCCCAAAGATTTTTTATGTATGACAGATGAATCACTCAATTCAGTTTGTGAATAATATTGTACACTTAATAAAATTATAAAATAAAACAATCTCATCCCATCTGAATTTGTATAATATGTAAATTATAACTCTGGACGATGCTTTTGATTTTCATGTATTTTAGTCCAACAACATTAAGCAATACAATTTTGATCTTTTTTTTTATAGGAATTGTATAACATTATAAAAGTTCATTTTATTCTAATTTCTTGTGGCCATAATTTTTCCAACTTGAACAGGACATAGCATTTGCAATACATTTGCAGTAGGTGCACAGTAACTGCACTGGACCCTCTGTGTGTGTGTGTGTGTGTGTGTGTGTGTGTGTGTGTGTGTGTGTGTGTGTGTGTGTGTGTGTGTGTGTGTGGTTAAATATCATTATTGTGAGTGGAAAGATGTTGCTCATATCAGCTTTATTTAAATTTTGACATGGTGAAACCTAGGGCATATAACTGGACGTCGTTTCGTAGTTTCCAACCTCCTATTTTAACGACAGAGTGAGAGCTCTTCGTTTCCCCTCCACTCCGTCTACACACTACAGGTGAGCACAGTTGCCACGGAAACGTTTGCTTTCTCCACGAAGCCTTCTCGCGAGACTCCGGGGCAGAAAGACAGAGAGAGAAAGAGAGAGAGAGAGAGAGAGAGAGAGAGAGAGAGAGAGGGGAGGTTGCCTGAATGATCTCATCCCTCCAGCAGCTGCATAGCGCAGCGAGGCAAACCCGTAACTTTCTATCAAACTTCCAAGTTGCCTTTGAGAGCGACACACCGGGACATTTTCGGTTTAGACGCGGAGGAGCGAACGCGTTTTCCCGCGAAGGCGAAGAAGAGCGCTGCGCAGTTTGTGTTTCGGACTTGTGGGACCTTGTTACGAGTTGAACAAAAGGAGGAAAACCGCCTCGTATTGGGTGTCATCCAAAAAAAAAAAGCTTGAGGTAGAAAAGGAGAAAAGGTGAGTCGGGAGTGTGGTGCTAGTCATGTGCGGGGTGTTGTTCGCGGTACCAACATCTGTCGGCTGTCTGAGGAGGACAAAGCAGATCTTTGTGCTGTGTGAAGCTGCAGTGTATAACCAGTGCCAGTGTTTTTAACTAATAGGACTGCTCGGTAGACGAAGTGCATTCGGTGAGAAACGTTTCTATCACCGGGGCTGTCAAAAATGTATTGGCAGTGTATCCGCTGCGTCGTTGCATGTCAAGGGCATTGTTCCCAGCACTGCTTTACAGAGACGATTCACAGGTGGCACCGTGTACACTACATCACACAGGATGTATGGATGTCTCCCTGTGTGACTGTCACCACCCGAAAATCTGTATTATATTTTATTTAGCATGTAATACCTCACACGAGCAGGGGGATCTCAGGCTCCAGGTGATTCCCTTGTGCCACATCTGCCCTGGACCTGAGAGCTGTGGTTGTTTTACAGCCTTAAGAGCCTGTCTGGTTCATCACCTGGTTGATCAGATAAGGCCAAAGTAATTGAATGATGAATAGAGTCCAGCCTAATCAATATGCAATGCTTTAAGTTACATTTTATACATGATGTTGCCCATTATGTTATATTCCCTATTGAATAAGAGTGTGTTTTGATCAGAAAATAACCAATCAGACCCTGCTTTTGCTGTACTCTTGATTTTTGTGTGCAAAACATGCACAAACACAGCGTTTTCTGATCCAAAATAATCAGAGAGACTGTTATGGAACTGAGAAATAATACAGATCATCACGGTGGTAGCAGCCTCATATAATAGGAATGATCTGGTAATGCAGAGCTACCAGACAAACAGAGGTTTGTTTGGATAGTAACAACCATGTGCCTTTCAAAGTTCTAACATATGCAGTATTGTGTCCAAGAGGAGCTTATTTACAAAATATCAGCTGCAACACATCTAGTCACCACTATGCAGGTAGGAAATTTAAAAACCCAGTGGCCTCCCCTCCTCCATGAATCATAGTGTCTTGGAGTTGTGTAACTTGACATGAGTCAGGTGAAAAAAGGAGGAAGCTTTGGAGTTGAGCTTTGGGCAAGGATTTTTGGCATTCTTTATAGGCTTAGCTGACTTATCATCACTTATCATACAGCCGCACTGCCATCCTTACTGGTGAGTCTAATCTCAGCTTTGTCCCGTTTGCTTGTTTCAAATCATAGCCATTATTCACACTTGACTGCGTCTTGCTCTTTATGATGGGATTTCTTATAGAGACTTAATCTAATGCAAATGCAGCAGCTTTATATCACTATTGTGTATGCTCTGTTTTAATCAGCCACAATGGGACAACAAGTCTGTGTTTCATGCTGCTGACAGAAATACCACTCAAGGTTAAGATGAGACAGAACTGTTTGGGACTAACAGCTCAATTGAGGACATGAGACCACTTTGCAGCCATAGCATGTTCAGTCCTAAGATGAGTTTTCTTTTTCTGTTTTTGCTGTTCTTATCAAAATGCACCTGCAGCACAAACTCGAAACATGTCTCGTTCCTTGACAGAAAAACCTTTGCTTCTCATGTTTCCTCCTGTGCTATTACTGAAGGACAGTGTTTCTATTTTCACTTTTTCGCATTACACTTCTCACATAATGACAACAATTGTTATTGTGCTTCATTTGTAGTATTGTCTTCCTACCCTGCCCACACATTCACAGAGGGATGTTTCCTGTTGCTAAGTTAAGCTTATGTTTCTTTTGTCTCCTGTGTATTGGCTGGTAGGGAATAGCTTAGGCAAAGATAAAAGGCAACAACAAGAGGAGCATCGTGCTGCTTTATAATTTGCCACTCTAGAATGTGTAGGGTGCAATTATGCTAAGTGGCCATCATTGAAATGCCTACATTAACTGTTTACATTATATAATGAATAATGAGATTATTGTTATCATTAATTCTCAAGTTCAAAGTGCAGAATTCCTTATTGATTTAATGATCCTAATGCTTACATCCAGTATTGATTAGACTAAAGTTTTGACCAAGCTCTTTCTCTTGGCTACAAACTTTTAAAGTTACATCGTTTCTCAAATTTCCTCACCTTTTGTGGATGTGCTGTTCTACCTGGGCCGGATCTCCTGCCACCTTTAACTGCCTGTCACTGATGATAAGCTGGAACAACAAACTAAACAGACCTTGAGATACGGCCCTGAATGATCTGGTGTACCAACATGGCCAATGTCAGCTACAAGGCTGATTTCTTTATGCTTGTTATTTCTACGACAAACATCAAAATGAGTTGCATATTCCTTGTTTTGACGGGACCTTCAGACATAAATAGTTGACCTATATCTTTTTTTTTTTTTTAGAAAAAAGAGAAGCTCTGTCAGTCTTAACATGACTGATTGTGTCTGACCAATATTAGTCATCCAATAGTCAGAAGTCAAATGACTTGATGATGATATGGCCTCCAGTGGTTTTTGGTGTGATTGCCTTTTTGCTGGTGACCGATGGGGTTGATGAGTTTGACTGTAATGAGGTGTGACTAGGGGTCTGCGTTTCCTGCTTGCTCAACTGTTGGAATGCTCAGTCTTTGTCTGGATCGGACGATCCACTGTATGCCAGCCAATGGAGGAAAGCAGAGGGCTCTGAAGCTACAATAGTGATGATGTAATCCCTTTCAGTGCACTGTCACAGAGTAAATGCGTGCAGACAAAGAAAAATTCCCCTCTATCCCGCCCCACCTGCCACAAAGTTTCGGGAGGTTTGACCTCGGAAAAATGCAGTTCGGACACTGTAATTATCTACACAGCGGAGCTCGTTCACACTGGGAGTTCAGTAGTGGGGCAGGTGCAACATGTTGCTATTGGCTCCGATCTGGCCTGATTGACAGTTGGATCTCCTTTTGGTGGTCTGTTACTTTTATGCTCATGAACTAAAGCAACCTCTTTGTGACTGTTTTCTGTCATCCTTCTCCCAACTCTCAACCCTAAACCAAAACCCACAGTCACGCAGAGATCAGACACTGTGTAATTCCCCTTTTCTGCTCCCATCAAACCTCATCTTGCTGAAAATAGTATGACATGGGGCAGAAATCGGAAGATGGAGAGAGGGGGGGAAAAAAAACAGTCTGACAAACAACCACTTAGTTAAAAGAATTTCAAGTGCGAGAAGGAGAAAAACTTTCCATAATGAAATCTGGGATTCTGAGGATGATGTGTTGCTGCAGGCTATCCACTGCCACACAGTGATGACGTGCTCGTTATTGTCTCGACATGTCTGCTACACTGTCTCTCCGTTTGGCTTGCGCACTTTCTCTGGAACAGATTACAGAACTCTGAGGCTCTGAGAGGAATCAAAACATCCAGCAGAGTTGCAGGCCCCGTGCCCCATGCGGAGCCTATGTGGGCAGTGGTGGAAAAATAATTCCACATACAAAAACCACGGAGGTTTCGCTGTTGTCCCTCCTGTGGACAGAAATCTGAGAAGGAGGCAGGAATGCGTGAGGGCTTGGTCATGGCTGAGCTCAAAACAGATCTCGAAGACAGGTCTGTTCAGCTTGTCCTCATTCCTGCTCGTGCTTACAACTGTTTTCATTACTTTCAGGAGCAGCTTTTAGCATGTGATGTGGAGTAAAACAGGAATGCAGGCACAACAACAGTACACAGAGTAAGGTTTTCTCCTGAACATAAAGACACAAGTGTAGGAACGCTATCTAAGTAGAAAACTGCTTTAAAAATAGGGAGGATTCATGCTGGAGTTTGTGTTGTGCTTTGTTTCCTGTGCTGAAACTCTGAAAAATCTTTCCTCATATTGCTCCAAAATTCCACATCCTTTGCTTTGGAACCAGGGAATCCATTTCCACCCTGTGAGTTCCTGCTCTGCTCTTGGTAAAGCTGAAAGGGAAGAATGAGTCCACTGTAAACCAAAGGCTTCTTTTCCTGGACTCAGATGACTTTTTAAACAAATACAAGTTTCAGGTGGTCAGAGCGAAGTGTGCAGGAACTATTCATGTAGTATATCCATGTAGTTCTCTATTATTACCTCAGCCCTAATAGTAAAACGCAGAAATAACTCAATATTGATGTTACAGTTATTAGGCTGTGCAGTGTATAACAGTACACTGTCTGATGACTTTGGCTATAGTCTTTTGCTGTGTTATTCCAGGTGCAAAGGGCAGATAGGGCAGGCTAATAACAAACATGGCTGCTTTCCCAGCCTTTCCTCTCTCGCTGCCTGTTTCCTGTGTATTTCATTGATGTATTCCTGGATACCCTGCCTACAGATTTGCGACACAAGAATCACAGCTGAAACTGAAAGCTGGCCTGTAAATATGCAGTTAAGGCATATTTAGCTGAAGACTTGAGACACAGCTTCCTGACCGTATACCAACGGCCTCTTTCAGTGTTAAATTGCTGGAAGTGTGTGTGTGTTGTAATGTTTCTGTGTCTCTCTACAGAACTAGTGCTTTGCTGTCATTACTAGCAAGGAGGTAAGGTGGTGTTGTTGCCATGTTTGTGTTAATGTGGTACTCATACTTGCCCTGAATGCTGATTAGGTGGAAGTTGCCATTGGGTGTTTGCTATTAGAGCCTGTATATGTCCTAGATGTTCAGCTTTTGGTTCATTTTCAACAGACTCTAGAAACCTAAATCATGTGTTAAAATATCCCAAACAAGTTAGAAAAAACACTCCAGAGGATGCAGATGAGGAGGCTTATACGGAGCTCCCATCAAAACTTGAATGTTTTCCTCCTCTGTGAGTTACAGGGATGCAAAATCCTGATTATTATCAGCCGGGGGGATAAAAGAGGGGTTTGGTGGTGGTGGTGGTGGTGGGGGGGTGGGGGGGTGGGGGGGGGGGGGGGGGGGGGGGGGGGGGGGGGGTAGCGTGTTAATTGCATTCTGCTTCACTCTGCATCCATGAACCAAGACTCAAACAGAGGAATTACTCGGACAAGTGTCTGTTGTTGTCTGATTAATAAAGCAGATGTTAATTTGCTTGGCTTTTTCTGTTGCGTATTTCACCATTAGTGGGGTTTTTTTGGTGTTTAATGGAAGCAAGAATATTGAAAACACTGCTCCCTGGGTTGCTACTTAAAATGACATGTGGCTTGTGTGGAACTGGCATGGAAGCACGATAAACCGCAGTTGCAGAGCTGGCTGGAGTGTGCCAGTACGTGCAGTGCAGGCCAGCAGCTGTGCAGGTTTGCACTGTGATTTTCTGGCACAGGCTGTGATTTAGCAGGGCACCACAGTTATGCAACACTAGCTGACTTATCGCAGTCCAAATGACTCTGTATGAATTGATTAACTCTGCAGCCTGTCTGTTTATAATTGGACTGGAAGTGCACTGGGCCATGCACTGGACACATGCCAAAATCAATGACTGGAAATGGTTTATGCGTATAACTTTGCCACACTGTTGTTGTGGATTTTGTGTCCTCCTCAAGCCTTTGCACATGCAAAACAGTATGTTTACAGTCTACTTGCCATTTCTGAGAAATAACGCTGGTTACTGAGGCACACCTGAGCTTTCCACTGAGTCCTCAGTTGGGGAATTAGGCTGCCCTCAAAGCTGTAAGGAACAACACATTCAACCAGACTTCTTCAGAGACAGGGCAGAGAATCCCCCTGAGGTTTTCTGCGAGGATAATGAGTCCTTCCTTCAAGCCCCCCACATCCCTCCTTGATCTGTGCTGGTCCTGATGTCAACTCATACTGAAGCTTTACCTCCTTGTCCTCAGCACTGCAGCCCATGGTGTTACCTTGTTAAAATGCTTACCTGGCAAGATCCTTTCCTTATTTATCTGCCTCCATCTATGCAAGCTTAAAAGGGTTAATTACAAAAGGAGTACATCTTCTGCACCAGGCACACAATTAATGTCTGGTGGCAGCAGAGCAGCTATTTGGCCAATGTGAGAGGATATTAATCAGGCTTTCACCTTGACTCTGGCCTTCCAGGTTGGCTGGCTGTGTTTTCCTTTTTATTGCTGCTCTCTCATCTAAAGATCCTATTGTTTCCAAGCTCCTCTCTCACATGCATTAGTCAATGGGGAAATCCTTGTACCAGCCGTACAAGGAGTCCAAATGCATCCCATTATGGCTGCCCTTATTCATCAGTGTAATCAAATTAGGTTATGTGCTTTACCCTGATTGCTGCAGAGGTGTATTTGTTGCCCAAGCAGCTGTTGATCGATTGACGGAGCAGTTTGACTGATGAAAATGAACTCCAAAGGGTGTGTAGAGCATCTTATGATAGATTTGATTGCATTCTCTGGAGGCCTTTTGAATAGTCTGGTCAATGCTGCTGCTGCTGCAGTGGAGCTCATGTTTCTAATGTTTGCACCGCAGGGTCCTGGCCTTTCCCAAACTGCCTAATCAAAGCATCACAACTGCTCCTCTCCCATAACATCACCTCACCACAACCTGTCCAGACAGATCCAGAAAAATGAGGAACAAACCAGCACGTCATTCCCAAAGTATTCCATTCTTAAAATAGGATTTCAGCAACACACTAAGTAAGTACTGTGGGATTCAGAGGAGAGTGCTATCAATTTCTTTGTTGCTGAGGATATTTTCATTCTTTTTTCCTGTCAGACTTTTATCTGATCTGAGCATTTGGCTAATGTGTCTGTGTTTTAGCTAGAAATACCATGTTGTTGTTGCATTGGCACATTTGAGTTTTTGCATGAACACTTGATTGTTTCTGAATTTGTGAAAAATAGAAATATACTTCAAATTATTGTAGTAAGTTTGGTCTAATTAGGATTCCTATTTGGTAGTCCTCTGTGATTTGGCTTGTTTGCTACCTGTATAATAACGCAGAGGATGTGAGAGGACAGGGCTGTGGATGACTTCCAAACATCGCAGGCATCTGTCATATTGACACTGCCACTGTGAGAATCTGTCAGGCTACTGTCGACTGACCTTGCTACTCATACACAGTTGTACACTGAGACCTAACTGCTCTCACCCTGACCCTGTCCTCATCCCAAACCCACACTTACTACGCACACATATTCATGCTCATAAACAGTCTAATTCATTTATTTATGCTTGTAAACAGCTCGTAAACTTGTTTTAGTCTGAAATACAGTGATGAGGATTAAAACTAGCCTTGCAAGTAAAAGGGTCCAAGCTAGTGGCAGTTACCACAGCTTGAGGCTGAAGCCAATGCGGAGTGCAATGCCACAGATAGCCACTAGATGCTGGCTCTAAAAAATCCCTGGCTCCAAATGACTCCCATTCAAACAGCGTCAACTTCTCTCTAGAAATGATAAGTCAATACATTTTTTCAACAAGTCATTAAGTCCTCAATTGCGAAATTCAGGCCCTCTAGTAAGTATGTTGGTGGTCATTTTGGAAATTATTGTTCCGTTAATGAGATTTGAAGACTTCTAGTAGGCTTTGCTGTATGCCATTCAAACTTGCTCAAGCACAAACCAATGGGTCACCTCACTATGTCCATCGTTATATACAGTCTATGGATCAAAGCATGCCAATGCTAACCTGACGCGCCAGATGGTTTGTTACACAGAACCATCTGAGAAATCCTTGGAAACTGTTTGGAAGAGGGCAGTCACTTTCAAAAGATACTTGGCAGTGATTGGATGAAGCATCTATCAAAGTCTATCACAGCTAACTTCAACCAGTTAAATCAACGAACCATATTACATAGAGGGGAAAGCTGAAGAGAAAACACAACAACAAGCTGCAGTCTGAGATACTTTGAAAGCTAGCAAGCAAGTCAGTGTAACTAGATATGTAGTTATTTAAATACTCTCCAGTTCTGATATAACTGATGCCATAGCAGCACCTATACTAACCTCTTCAGGAGCTGCCATTGTTGCTTTCGAATGAACAGTCACTTCTCACTGTCATCACACATAAACCATGCCCATAGCTCCCAGTAGTTTCTCATAGGAAACTGATTGGTGCCACAAGTGCTTAACATGAAGCCTGACAAGATGGATTCTCGCATGATCTTGTGATCTCGCGAATCCAGCTGCCTTGCAAAATAACCCCAATGCAATTCAGACCTGGAATCTCACTAACCCAGTGCTATCTGGAAGCCAAGAATGGCTCCTTGAGGTTATGCTGCTCCCTCAACCTGACCAAAGTAGTTTGATCAAATCAAGTGACCAACATTATCATCCTCAAGAGCTCTGTGTTTTCAGTGGAATGGGGTTAACATTGATTAGCTTGTTTCCAATAGGAATGATGGGGCCACGTGATTGGCATTCCAATAAAGATTTGCATGCGTCATGCTTGCTTGTTGTCTCTAATCATGTGCATGCTAGTAGCCATGGGCAACAGGAGTAAACGGATGCATTGGCCTGGGCCCAGCTAGCACTGGCACTGGGAAAGTGACCAATACTCACTGATGGGCACACACATGCACACAGCATGGTGCTCTGGCATGCATTGTGTGTGACCAGTGGATGCCCCCAGCCCCGGGCAGCCAGCAGTGCACTCTACTCCTACTCACTGAACCATCTCATGTCCCGAACCAGCCTTCCCACACTCAAAATACCATGATGTAATTGACATTTTGATTGATGGCTGATGACCCACTCTGTTTATCCTTGTTCAAACTTTCCTACAGCTCTACAACTCTGTTGCTACCAGCAGTTATGTGACATGGATCCAGTGGAGCAGTCAAAATGAATCTGCACATGCTAGATATATAAGATGTGTGAGCAGCACTGTGGGCTAACTCTTGAGTCGTTTTGTTCGTGAGTGGCTGTGATCTGGGAATGAAGTAATAGCAGGCTTGGAAGTGTTTGGCAGCCCCCCGGCTGAACCCCATCCCCCGTCTTCTGGCACGTGGAGAGGCTGAATTATAGGCGGCAAACACACAAACCATTCACTCAGCCCTCCTCCTTGCGTCAACACTGTTAATTATACTGCTGCTACTCTCGCATCCTGTCTATTTTAATCCTCCACTGATGGAAACTGCTTCATCCCAACACATACTTGAGCACAGAGGCGTGTGCCGGCCCCATGCTGAGCAGGAAGTATTTGTTTGCTAACAAACAGGTTCACTGCTTTTCAGATATTAGGAGGGGGATATTTACCTTTTGTAGGCAGAAGAGAGGGAACTGAGTGCCCCTATTAACACCTCTCTCTCTATCCCAGCCCACACCACCTTGTTTGTCAATGCTTACTGGTGGGAAATACTTCCATTGCATTGGGGTTAATCTAAGTGGACTGGTTGCTCAGATCAGCGAGGCAAAATTTTGTCAAACAGAAATAATTGCTACATGGCTTTTAGTAGAATATAACAAGCAGAAATATTCTAATATAACAGCAATAAACCTACAGCTAATACATTCAAATTCATGACTGCCAAGTTGGGAGTCACTTCACAGCCTACAGGAGCTGTTAGTACAAAAAGTAGGTGAAAGAGACTTTCCAAGAGCTGAGAGCAGTCAGTCACACTAATAATGATAGAATTGAAAAGATTTAGCTAAACCTGTGGCATTGGTGTTTTGAAATCCAAAGCTTTCTCTCACAGTATGTCCTAGGGGGAAAAATCCCCACATAAAACCCCTACATAAACCACATTTTTGTTCACCTGGAGTAAATGGTGCAGTGGGTTGTTTGGAAAAGGTAAGCTATTTGGCAGTGTGTCTGCACGGAAATGGTTGTCAGTATGTGTTTTCTCTGTGGAGCAACATTGAGGTGGAATTGTCATATTAAGTGTCTCAGTGTTATTTGAAGCTCCTGTGATAGCTGTGCCACCTGATATATGAGTATGTTGGCCTTTTCAGTGAACCTCAGTAGGCTAATTTTCCTGACATGTAGAAATTCTAGGCAGCCAGAAACACTGATTACTCTGAATTCACTAATGAGTAGCAAAGCCCCTCAAAAAAGGCCATGTTCATGTAGATTTAAAACCAGAGATAGATAAAAACAAAATCTCAAAAATTAGCTGGTGGGATGTTTATCTGCATTGAATAAACACAGCCCTGCATCCATGGGCTGTCCAGAAAAACTTGTTGTTTCAGCTATTTGTAATGAAGTAGTAAATTAAGGGTATATTACAATTTACTTTAAATATAAATAGAGTATTTTAAGTGAATATAATTTAAATATATGATTTTTGGGGCAATTCTCAAATTTTGGACGTTCATACACAGTAGCAATAGCCCAAATCCAATGATAACACTTTGTGAGTGTGCTTATCAAGTACAGGTGAGTTTTGTTGGAGTAGCGGTTGACTGGGTGAACTTTGGGCTTTATCATCAGCTTTTGGCACAGAGCCACCACTCATGTGAACGTTAACTGCAATTATCTTTATGGTGCTCCATTAGTCTAGTGCCACTTGCACACATGAACCTTGTGTTTGTTTCTAACCAGTGAACCTGTGTTTCACCCATATTCCAGACTGCTGTACAGTCAGATAAATTTCTAGCGATCCCCCAAGACTAGTGTCTGGAGCTGCATTTCCACACACATTACTTATAAACTAGAAATATACCAAAACTTATTTCAATATATTTGTTAAACAGAGTTGTCAACTTTCAGTTGATTAAACGTGGGCGCGGCAGTGTTTGGAACAGAGATAAAATATGACACATGACAGTGCAGATGTAGGGATGAAACTTTCTACAATATAATTTATTTCTTCATCACCTCATAAAAATTTAGAAGAGCAGAGTTTATGGTGTAGAGGGCTACAAGTCACAGCCAGTATTTACTGTTAGGTAACAAGCATATTATATGATCCCTCACTGGCTTCCCACCTGCAAACACTGCCCACTGTGTACAATTTGGTGCCCAACCAAGACGGAAGCACCGTTGCAGAGTTGAACCCAAGTCTCTGCAGTGGTAGTAATGGAAAGTTGAAAATGTGACAATAAATGCACAATGTGACCACCATGTTTATTTGCATGAACTGTGCATTTTATTGTATATTTCAGATTTGAAATTCTGGTTCTGAATAAAGTTGTAACTGTAAAAAGAAGAGAGGTTGAGGAGACAAATCCTTCATATGTTCTACTCAGCCTTGATTGTACTCTACACAGAGACCATAACTTGCATTTCAAACACGGGGTTTCAAAGAAAAAATATTCTTAGTTTGAGACAGGTATTGCAGAAATAACATCTCAATAAGCTGACTAGGACCAGCAAAGTTGTCTTTGATGTTTTCAGAGACAAAAAGCAGTTTGGTTTGTTTATTCCTATGAACCAAATTGACTGTGTCGTGCTCTTTTAGTTTCTCTGGAATTTTGTGGATTATTTTCAGGGTTATCCTTTGTCATGCATGTGTGTGTCTGAGCCTTTGTATCTGTGTACCTGTCCATGTGCATCAGGAGCTCACTGTCTCTCTAATGGAGTCTTAGGGTTGGAGGAGGGCAGAGAGGGCAGGGAAAGGGAAAGTGCAGCCTAGAGCAGACTTTTAAACCTCAGCTCCCAACTGCTGCAGTTCAGCAGCCAGGAAGCCACCTCATTAGAATTTTTTACATTCCTCTTCAGGCAGCAGCGCACTCCTTCCTCTCCATTGCTCTTTATAATGCACGACTTTTAAAAGCTGACAAGCTTAAATCTGAGCTATAAAGACAAGTCATCTATAACCCCCACGTCAAATATGGGAGGCACTAAAACAACTTGGGCTTGTCTCTATAGATTAATGTATTTATGGACCATAAAATTGTGAAATTACTGTGCACAATATTTGTGATGGCTTACATATATTAAATCAATTGAATATAAGCCCATTAAGGACTTTGTTCACCTTTTTGTTTTGACAGAGTATCGTCAGCTATTAAGTGTATAAGAAGTAATAATTCTTCTTTACTCTGGATAAGCAGACCACCTAAGCTGTTAGCAGTGCAATTAGATTTTTTTAAGGTAAATGGCCCTCCAGGAGTTGGACAAAGACTTTCATTGTCAAACTCCTGGCCCACCCAGATAATGACATTGGGAATAGGAATGGGTTTACCATCACTAACTATAAACTATGTGGAGTGTTTCAAGTGTCTATTTATCCTGCTGTCTCTCCCACGTAAAATGTGAAACCCTTGTGGTGTACTTTCTGGATCAGAAGAGAGGAAGGATCGAGGACACCCCTGCCGGAGATAATGGCAATGAATATATACTGGCGCTCCTCCAGAAATGTCTTCTTGTGTAAGGCTGTGAGTGAAATTCAATTTGCCAGTGTTTAGCTATGCCCATTACTCACTGAACTGTGCTGCAGTGATAGCGAGGGGCCCAGAGTTAGGGCAGAGCAGCACATCACAGAACAATGGCAATGATGAATGTCGATATTCTGCCAAAGGTTTTTGAAGTGCTCCAACTACACGTGCTGTTTGCATTGCGTGTGTGGTCAGTTGAACTATTCGTCAGTTCACTTCTATTTCTATCACAATTTTATTGCGGTGCGCCACTTCATCAGAGGCTGGTATCTCATAGATCAAAGCCTCCAATGTAAGTTGGCTGCTAGGATAGTAGACAAGTCTGTAGTTGTTAAGTCATGGCACTCAAAAGTTTTATAACACACTATCACTTGGACAGTCAGTGCTGCATATCTCTCTAAGACTTTGCCTGAACATGCCCTACTTCTCTTCCCTCCCTCACACAGACGTTCATCACTTCCTCCACTGAAATTGGTGGAATTCCAGTATCCTGGCTCGCGGTTGCATGATGTGAGTATCATTTGTCTGCCAGCAGGTCTGCCTGTTTTTTTCTAAAGGTGTCAGGTTCTCAGGTTTGCTCAATCAGACGGGCAGGTTTGTACCTGGTTCTCAGCCAGATGCATGTACAGGAGGAGGGAGCAGACAGAAAGAGTAAAAAAAAAAAAAAAAAAAAAAAGAACAAGGCAGAAGTAGACAGGGGAGTGGTGGAGATACTTTTTTACTTCCTGTGCATCTGTTGTGCTTGTGGCCAGCTGTGGTTGAGCTATACCTCAGTGGATGTGTAGAGACCTCAGTTTACCCCTCACTCCTCAATACTCCCCCCTTGACAGGAAATTATGTTGTGTAGGAGTCAGTGGAGTTGCTACTATTGCAGATTTTTCTTCATCTGAAGCTGTAATTCTCTCTCTGACCGGTGCTTGACCTTCTGGGCAAGTTTGTTCATTGTGGAAGAGTTTGAGGTTTAACTGCAATGTGACTCCAGTTTTCATCATTTATACAAACTTTCCCAGAAAAGTATTTTCCCATGTCACTTTCCCAAATCTCAGTCATCTGACATTTAATATGTGTTGCAGCAGTGAGTAATTAGATTACAAAACCGCTAAATTGATCCTGATATGATTTTCATACAGTCATGCACAACGCATAAGTCTGCTTATTCTACCGTAAATACACCTTGCTGTTTTTCTATTGGACATTCCTCCATCTTTTTGTGTTCATCATGATCATATCCTCCCAGTAGTTCTTTGTTGCTTCTGTTTCCCTTGTTTACCATTTCTGGTTCAGTCCTTCCCTCATCTCTATCTCTCCAGCTCCCAATTCATTTGGTTTTCCTGGCAGGCCTCATATACACAGCCATAGTGAGGTTCCTGTGCCAGGCAGTTTTCAAAGACTTCACTGTGTTGGAATGGGGCCCCAGTCTTGCCCAAGCCAGGACAGAGGGACCTTTGTGCCTGCTGCCCAACAGCCCAGTCAGCCCTTAGAGCAGGGAAAGATTAGGAGACAGGGAGACCCAATGGGCTAAATGGAAGGGTGCCTTTTGAAAGCCATTGGTGTCAGCCAAACAGCCCTTTAGCCCTATTCAACCATGCAGTAATTACAAGCTTGTAGGGCAATCCTTCGGCTCCTTTGTCACAGCTTTTGAAACACTTGCCCAGTCTACTGGGAAACTTCATTGACTCTCAGTTTGGGGACTCAGGACAAGTAGTCTCTCAACTCTAGCATGTTGTCCTTTCTCTCGGGATAGCAAGCTAGCCAAGCCATCTCAGCTACTGGGATTCCCCTCCAGGAGACCCTGACTTTGAGAATGTGTAGTACCCCAATCTGTGGCTTGATGATGACTCAGGTCTTGTTCTTTTGGTTTATGAGTCAGCTTCTAAGAGTCAGACCCCAGATTTATGTTTCTGATTCATCACACTATTCATCTGTCCTGCTGACTGACTGCTGTCTTCCACCTTTGATTAGTGTATATGTACTTTTTGTCACAAGGTCCTGAATGGCCTTCTGTCTGAATCACCTGTAACACACTCAGGCTGAGTCTTCAAAGGTCTGTGTCTAGACTCGTCCCTACAACCAGAACATCTAATTGTTGCTCCTCAGAGGCATGCCACAATATCACCAGCTCTTCGTCAACATCTGTATCACCGCTTTGCTCATCTCTCCATGAGCAAAGCGGTGATACCAGCTGGGGAGGTCAGAGCCCCAATTATAGGAAGTTAACCTCATTTAGTCGACAGGCTCAAGCTGTCCGGACATGTCCCACAGACCTGTGAAAAAGAAAAAGTTGTTAAATTCCGAAGGGGATGGATGGATGGAGGGTGGCAGGATGGGTGGAAAAAGAGACTGTTATATGTTGTGGGTCTTTTATTTTTTCTTGGCTTCCACTACACTCTGGCATTTTCAGCCCATCTCTCTCTGTCACATACGCACACACTTAAAATGTATACAAGGCACACTTTTTCAGTCTCTATGTCAAACTCTTCCTTTTAATCTGACAAGACTATGAAGCCTGTCGTCTGTCTGAGTGAATGTCAGCAAAGAGATTAGAGGCCCTTTTTCTGGGACGTGTGTGTGTGTGTGTGTGTGTGTGTGTGTGTGTGTGTGTTTCGTTCTATTCATCAGTCTGTCCCTGCGGACACTCTGCAGCATTAGGGAATGAGGCCCAACACTCTGGGACTGGACCTGCAGTTTAACGTACATTCCCAGACTATTTTCATTCTTATTCATGTCAGAGAATACAGTGTTAGTAGGACATGAATGGGTTTTATTATTAATTAATGGGTTTTTATTAATCTGCTTCAGACACATACTCTACTCCCATGCCCCAATGAACAGATGCCCATTCATTAGAGAAGTGTATAGACTAGAATAGGGTTGGGCCGCTGATGGCTTACAGTCATTGAGCCCCCCCCCCCAGGTCCTCAGCAACACTGGGGCACACCCTGCCACACACACACTACCACACACACAGACACACCAATTCTGTATGGTCAGCCTGGATCAAATCTGCATGCCACACAGTAAACTACATCCAGCGGAGATTGACAATAGCCACAGACACTGGAATTACAAAAGACAAAAAAGCCAGATGGGCAAAGTCGTACCTTTTTTAGCAGTTTGTTGCTGCCATAATGCATAGTGATTGCCACTGTCACTGATCAGTATCTGCTCACATCAGCTGGGCTGACTGCATTTAAAAAAAAAAAAAAAAAATTAAAAGTCACTGGTATATTCTGCAGTTACATCGCTATGGCTAATATTTAAAATATTGTTTATAATCAGATGATCTGCTTAATGAGGTAGCTTAAACATAGGCTATAGGGATGAAAAGTCAGGAAAGACCAGGTGAGTAGCTGAGGATGGGCTGTGAATAGGTTCAAATGGACATCGTCATATGCCACTTCAGTAGACATTGACCAGCCCTAGTGGGGAACCTTCCTTGGGTGACAGATGGAAGATCACAGTGGCGGTATTTTCTTTCATCTTATTTGAATTTCCTCTGGCTGAAGATTTGAAGAGATTGAAAGCATGAAAGTTACATGAAGTGATGCCAGGGCATCTTGGTGGCCTTGGTGGCGTAGCATGTAACCATGATGCTGTTATAATCTGATATTTTTTGCATCCATTTCATTTGATCGCGTCTAATTTGGTCTAATGCGAAGGATTTTTCACTGATTTGCTTATTTGGCTCCACATTAAACCTCTAATGAATTTCTTGTTTGAGAACCCTGTTCACTGCTGTTTTATTTGTGATTTAACCAAATGACAATTCGACACACTCTCATCCCCAGAGCCATGAGATTTTACACTCGCTCTTTTTTTCTTGCAAATTGATGTTGATATTATCATACAAATGGCATTGTCTAGGAAACATTTGACCCATCTCTCATTTGACTGTACCATTATGGTAATGTTGTTGACATGCACTATGCACTGCATTCATACATATATATATATTGTTTGTTTCTTTAAATGGAAAACATCCACGTCTTTGAATTACACTTATTTATTAAAGCAAACTGTAATCCCTCTTAGATAAATATTACACTACAGTGGATGTGTCACACCCCACATGAACGTCTGCTTCCTACTCAGGAGTGTATCTGTGTGCTAGTTAGCATAAAGCTGGCAGGGATGTTGGGATGCAGTGTGAAGGTGGCTGTGCTGTAGGCCCGTCACAGTGCACTGATTGCTAGTGGCTAATGTGATCACAGCTACAGCCAGGCAGGGCTGACTGAGAGTGGAGCCTTAATCTCCCCCAGTGTCTCACTGCCAAATTGGCCTGATTTGTCAGGCAGAGGATCATCACCCACTTCTCAGATGACTTTCAAAGGGCCCCTTTGCTTTTTGATGTGAAGCTTGGGATATTTGATCCAGAAAACTGCAACTCTGCATTACAATTCACTACTGTTGGCTACTAAATGGGCACGCAAAGAGATCTCACAAGCCAGGAGTCGGTCTTAGAGGGAGGTTTAGAGGTCTGCCACTTGCGGAGACTGAAATTTACTGATAGATCCAGATTTTTCTCTCACTCATGTGTAATCTTGCTTTGAACTAGGGGTGTGCCATATTGTATCGTTCACAATAATATCGGTATAATTTTTAATGTGATAATAAAAATCATATCGTGATGATGGCAATATTCCGACTTGCTGACGTAATGATGTCATACCGTTACACACAGCAACAACAAACATGGCTGAAAGCTACCGGCTTCACAGTGGATATGAAAGTATATTAAATATCTTTTTCTTGTGGACTGTTGGTTGGGACAAAAGAAGACATTTTAGGATCTCACCTTGGGCTTTGGAAATCTGTGATCGACATTTGTCATGACATTTTATAAACCAAACAACTTATCGATTCATTGAGAAAATAATCGACAGATTAATTGAAAATATTTTTTTGTCGCAGCACAACTCAAATTAACTGATCTGGGCAAAGGCATCATTTTGCTCAGACCTTCAAGGAAGAAAAAGACACACATTGTTGAACCCATTTTGAATTTGGCTGAGCTTTCATGTTTCCCCTAGATGCTAATGCTGAAATTGGTTTGAAAAGTAGGCCCCCTTATCTGAAATTAAACATGTCAGTGAATTTTCACTGGCTCCTAAAAAGCAATCAGAGGAAAAAAAAGAGAAACCTCCACATTTTGTTCTGCAGGCAGATTTATGGATTCCATATATCTCGTACTTTCTACAGAGAGGAAACATTTGCATATTTGTAAAGATGCCCTCACACATTTTCACTGGAAAGGTAAAATGAAAAGATACCCTGTGGTATGACAGATATGAAATGAAATGAAATAAAAAAGGGGGAGATATGTTCTTGCTTACCTTAAAAAATGAGATTGTAATTAGACTTACCATTGTGCTTTCTCCTATGTCAAGAGAGAGAGTGTAACAGGGCACTGATCAAAGTCAATCAAGTGTGAAGAAGTCTAGTTTTCCAATACTATGGATCTCATTTCCACAATTTTATAGTATAAGACCCTTATTTCTGTCTTCTTTATGTCAGGGAATGTGGTATGAGTCAGGATATGGATAACTTTGTCCACACTCTTACTGTCTGTACTAACTGACTTCTCTTTTCTTTCCAGGACTGTGTGTTTGAAGTAAAAGAAATGCCAATTGGAAGTGTCGACACAGCCAAGGAAGCAGTATGCAGGCTTGAGTGCTGAGGAGGTGGCCTTAACCCTTCTCTTCTTCTGCCTCTTCACTTGTTGATCCAGACAATCAACCTGCTCATGAAGTCAGGTAGAAGCATCCCATCCCAGAGGCAGCTATGTCAACCTACTGAGTGCCTTTAACCTTTGGCACTCGTGTCATGACAAGCCTGAAGCGCCCACCCATGGAGCGCACCGTTGGGGGCTCCATCCCCGCCACTGATGAGTTTTACACCCGCCACCTCCGTGTGGTCAATGGAGGGGCTGTGCCAACCCGCACAGACAATGTTCATGCCAATGTGAGCACAGGAGTGCCTAAAATGGGTGTTCGGGCTCGGGTGGCTGATTGGCCCCCTAGAAAAGACCTTGCAGGGACTCTGTGGCACTCAGCAATGGAGCCTGAGAACCCTGGTGTACCCTCTGCTGGAAAACCTCACATTAAGTTAGGCTCGATTATTAGCCCTCAGGACTCGTCAATGCTGCGTAACATCCACAATACTTTGAAGAATCGAACCCAGGCCCAGGCTAACAACTACAGCCCTGACACCCGTTACCTGGCCCCAGGAGACTACAGAGGTCCATCACATAGAAACCCACGGCAGAGACGCATCCGTCAGCGCAGCAACAGTGACATGACTATCAGTGAGATGGAAGGTAGTGGGGACAGTGGCGAGGACTGGGGTCCACCATCTGGAACCAAATGGTCCCCTCTTCACCGCGAATATGGCAGCACCTCCTCAATAGATCAGCATGGAGCATCTGGAGAGAGCTTCTTTGAAATGCTTAAGGGCTATCAAGGGGAGAAGGTTGACCAGCGTAGCCCTGCTCCAGCAAAACTGGAGGACATGCTGAATGTGGGGCCCAAGCAGGCCATCATTGATCTTCAGGAGGATGTTACAGAAAGCCTGCCTCCTAAAACCAAGGACAGAGATAAGCCCCCAAAAAGACGCACTAAATCTGAGACAGGAGGTGAATCTATATTCCGTAAACTTCGGAATGTGCGAGGTGAGTCAGACTCACCCAGAGCGGGGTCTGACGTAGAGGATAGCAGGACAGAGGATGTGGGCCCCCCTCTTAAGCCCTGGGTGTGTCAGAAAGGCTTTTCCCACTATGATGTTCAGAGCATGCTGTTTGACCTCAATGAAGTAACTCAGTTGCGGCAGACTGCAAGCAAGAGGAAAAACACCACCACGGGGGCATCTGCTGCTGCTGTAGCATCGGCTACCTCCACCCTCTCGTCCACCCACAGCCTGCCTTACAGTTCCCCAAGTGGCAGCCAGGAAGAGCTCAATTCGAGAGACAGCCCTACTCTGGACACGGGGGATGAGCAGAGCAATGAAATGCTGCTAAGTTGCCCCTGCTTCCGAAATGAGATAGGTGCAGATGGCAATGGGAGACGCAGATTGGGAGCAGGGTATCATGGGCTTGTGGGTGGTGGAGCAGGTAACGGCAGCTCAGGGAACCTGAGTGTGGAAGGAAATTTGTATGAAACATCTGTGAGCACACACTGCACCAATGCTGGAGTAGCAGTGCTCGAGGGACCAAAGGAGGGCCCCAGCACGCTCAGCGAAAAGGGCAAACAGTACATTGTGGAGCATGTGGACCTGGGAGCCTACTACTATAGGAAGTTCTTCTACCTAAGGGGTAAGATGCATATAACTGCTTTCATTACATGTTTTACATTTTACACACAAATGTGTGTCGTTTAAAACAGTGATGTTGAAAATCCCCTCAACAAATGTTTTTTAAGTGTGCCCGTTTCTCACTTCCTCTACCTCAGAGCACTGGAACTATTTTGGGATAGATGAGGTGCTGGGTCCAGTGGCAGTGAGCTTGCGCAGGGAGAAGCTGGAGGAGGACAAAGAGCACGGCCAGCAGTATAACTACCGCCTCATCTTCAGAACGAGCGAGGTCAGCCATTGTAACCTATCTTGCTAACACCCCAACCTCAGAACCACATCACATCAGTCCTTCCTGCTGTCGAGTGAATCTGCTCACAGTGTTTAAAGATGTAGTTCATTATTTTCACACTCACAACTTTGGAAAAGTGGAAATTATTTTGTTGGCATTTTTCTGTGTTGTTAGACTGTTAGACATGTAGCAAATCTGTACCCTACTATGCTCATATCCTGAATATCTGTATCAAATCCTGCCATTTACAAGGTGAGTATGGCTCACTTACTACTATGCCTGTGCTGTACGAGGAGGACCAGCTCGAGGTGAAACCAGTCTCAGTTCTTGTTCTTTATTATGCAACCAGCCCTTGGGCTATTCAGCTGTCTTCCAATATCAGCAATGTGTGAAGAAACTTCAGGAAGTGTCCTCATCTACCAGCCTCCAAGGCCTGTCAGTGCCCAAGAACCTCAAACCACTGTGTGGAGAGCTGTTTCAGTAAAAAATAGGCTGTTATATTTAGTTGCATTGTTGGCCCTAAGTCTTCTGTGTCTGGCCTGGGATTTTTAGGTTTTAAATTTTGGGTTACAAGTTTTATTATATGGATGTACATTCTCAGACAGAGAGTGAAGGCACCTGCCTGAGGCTGTTTGTTGTGGATTGAAGTAGAACAGGTGCATGTGATTAAACCCCCACACTTTAGACTGAAGTACCTTAGGACCCCCACCCCCTATCCTACCTTCCAAATATGGAGAACACAGGTCCATTGAGAACACAGGCCTGTTTCTTTCCCGCAAGTCTCAAGCATGTAGGAGAGAAAGTCTCCGTCCATTCCAGCTGCTTATGATAGCCGAGTGATTGAGTTCACCCCCAGAGCCCAGCACAATGCTCACTCTGTGTACACAGAATGCTTAGACAAGCCCTCCCACCTCTTCTTCCTCTGTTCCACTTTCTATTTGCCCTAGGCCTGAAAACATAATTGTCTTGTTGTTTTATGTCAGTGTTTTATGAATACAAGGATGGTATTACTTTAAAAACCACAGCAACTTGTATCCTCTTTTTTTCTGCTGTCTGGGCAGGCATATTCTGCTATCACTGTGTTCCATCTCCGAGAGAAAGTTCAAAGCACACCAAGGATTCCTGAGGTGCATTCTTTCTCTTCACGCACTCCCCGCTTTAATCTCCTCTTCCTCCCCGTCTCTGTCCATTCAGCTGACAACTCTTCGAGGTTCTGTCCTGGAGGATGCAGTGCCTTCTACCTCTAAGCACGGCACTACCCGAGGGCTGCCCATTAAAGAGGTACTGGAGTACCTTCTCCCTGAGCTGGATTTGTCCTGCCTCAGACTGGCCCTCAACACACCCAAAGTCACAGAGCAGCTGATGAAACTGGATGAACAAGGGGTAGGAAGATAAAAGCATAAATATTGAAATAGAAATATAAAAAAACAAGCAGTCTGATATTGTAAATGTATTAATTCAAGTTTGGTTTAGGAGGAACAAACGTTTTACAGATGTGTCTAATTGCTTGCCTGATTTTGTTTATCTCTACAGAAGGGGAATTATTTGTGTTCTGTGATGTCCTAATGTGAACTTTTAAAGAAATATTGTGTCTCTCATTGTGTGTATGCGTGTATGTCTGTGTTTGCTGATCCCCAGCTGAGTTTTCAGGTAAAGGTTGGGGTGATGTACTGCCGAGCGGGCCAGAGCACCGAGGAGGAGATGTACAACAACGAGACGGCCGGTCCCGCCCTGGAAGAGTTCCTCCAACTGCTGGGGGAGAAGGTTCGCCTCAAGGGCTTCACCAAGTACAGAGCCCAGCTGGACACTAAAAGTAACAATTCCTGAACACATGCATAGATGACACAGTTTGTGCTCTTATTTATTGATGATCCAGGTTATGATGTATCTTTGAAAGCACGTAATTATTGGAGCTAACTCGATGTCTGATTAGATAAGAGATCAAAGGCACAATGTGTATTTTGCTGTCATTGTCTTGACCTTTATTGCCAGTAACAAGTCTGGCTCACATTGTTGGTTTCCCCTTCTTCATATTCCACTATTCTTTATAGGACCTGTACTTTGCTCCTTTATTTTTGCTTTTGGTTAAATATTTCCTCTCATTGAACCTCACTTTCCCTGTCCACCTTTGTCCTCATGACACTTTCACTTAACTTTTTGCATTTGTATCCTTTACTCTTACATGTATCCACTATTACAGTCCTTTATCTCAGTAAAGGATATACTATAACTGGCTTGACTAAAACAAACACAAGTCTGCTGATTGAATTGAGTCGAATATCATTCATGGTTTACAGCCTTGTTGTCCACAAAGAAACTTTCTAGTCTAACTCTTTAAATATGTACTCTGTCCGTTGTTCCCCCTTACAGGATACTTGAGTAAAACAGTTGATTGTTCTCGATATATTGGTTTTGACAGTCTTGTTATCCAGGCTGACATTGATCCACACTTCACTATTGTTTAGTTGTTATGGCTAAAGTGAAATTGCATCCTGTCTTGCACAGAAAACACAAAGCAGACAGAATACACATGGGAGGGAGATGGATGGCAGTTATTGTACAATAGTTCTCAACACTGTATTGCTATTTTCCCTACAGCGGATTCCACAGGCACTCACTCCCTGTACACGACATACAAGGACTATGAGATCATGTTCCATGTGTCGACTCTGCTGCCTTACACGCCCAACAACAAACAACAGGTGAAGATAGAGATCCAAGTCTTTGTGGTTTATCATTAGTTGTATATCAGAAAATGGAAACCTCCTTCGTTTGAAAACAGATGCATCAAAGACAGCTGTTAAGGAAGGGAGTGTATGATTTACAGGAATGCATGATATGACATGTGGCTCAGGTATCAGATTTGTTTCTCGTCCAACTTTCATTTTGAAGAAACGTTCATTGTTTTCAAGTACCATATTTTTGATTGTCTGAATGGAATGCTCCACATGCTTGATATACTCTCAGATTCAAGACCTACACCTCTCTAATAAATACTTATTTTTCTATGACCAGTTGCTGAGGAAGCGCCACATCGGGAACGACATAGTGACCATCGTGTTCCAGGAGCCTGGTTCTCACCCCTTCACGCCCAAGGCCGTTCGCTCTCACTTTCAACATGTCTTCATCATTGTAAGGGTGCACGACCCCTGCTCTGACAACACATGCTACAGGTGGGTCTTTGTATTTGACCAGGAGAGATCATACAGCAGATATAGTGGAGCTTGTCTGAAGGAGCAACACAATGAGCTCGTAGGTGTACAGTAAATGTGTAAGAGACACAATGGATTTTTTTTTTTTTTTTTTTTTTTTTACTTCTGCACATGTATACATGCTATGTGGTTTGTGTTTGTCAAAGGACGGAAGGAAGGAAAAGAAAAAGTAGTTTTGGTATGTGCAGCATGTGTGCCGAACAAAACCCCATCCTGGATAAATACAGGTTTCAAAAAATCTAACAGCTTACCAAAGACTTGGAAAGGTTTCCAGTTTATAGCTTCAGAATTTGTGAGACTGACATTGAGGTTAAGGTTAGACCACCAGCTATGAATATATATGACAGTATATGACCGTTTCTTGAGACTAAGGAAACTCATTACAATTTTAAGTAGGCCAGACTGACCAAACCTGCCATCAATGTTGAAAAATAAATCTAGTTTTAACTTTCCATCTCAGTGCAGAATTGGACCCTTTTTACAGTACCCTGAAAGCTCCACACCACTCAGAGTGCTATCAGCAGTGTTGTTGTAGCTAGCATTAAGACAAAAAAAAGCATTGACTGGAAGGCATGGGTCACATTAAAACATAAAAGCCTTTGCGTGACCATTGTCCCGTCTTTCTGGACTGTATATGTCCGTGTCAACTGTATGTGTGCATAAGTATAAATTAGTTTGATTATGGTCACATAGAAGAGATTGGTGCTGCAGTAGTTGTCTATCTGATCGGAGCTCTCCTCTTCTCCTCCACTGGCTGATTCTTGGCCCTGTGATGATCAGATTGCAACTCTGTGGCGCTCACACTAACACATCACTACCCCACCACACACACACACACACACACACTCTCTCTGTGCTCTGCATACACACATATCATGCACACATAGTTGCTCCCTCTTACTCTATTCCTCCCTATTCTCCTTATACCTCTTTCTCATGCTCACTTGCACACACACATGCACACACTTCCCCTCGCACACTAATTCACTCAAAGGCGCACCATTTGCACACTCATATAATACAAGTATCCCCCTTCTCCTCCTCCCCCTCTCCCTGCCTGCCACTTTGCCTTTGGGCAGCATGAGCCAGAGTGGTCTGAAGGAGTTAGCGCCATGCACATGAAGTACTCTCTTCACCCAGACATGCATGTGAGTGGGAAGGATTGTTGAGAGCAGAGTCCCTCAGAGCTCACAGAGTCTACCTCAGGAGCGGACGGGTCAAGCTAGCCTTCTGTCTCTCAGTTCACAACCGCGTCAAATTTGGGCTAATTTATTTTGAGCTCTTTTCCGCTCTCTACCAAGTTTCTTTGACCAGCTACTCCATTGCATCTACTAGTGGACACCTTCATTCCGCCTGCTTTTGCCTAAAGGGGGCATCTTTTTGTTTATACTCCAGGATTTTTTTTTGAAGGACAAAAGAAAAGGGTGAAATGCTGGTTATCCTGGTTTGCCTTATGGATGAAATGGAGAAGCATGGGACACAGAATCCTTGAGGACAAATCTAGCTACCCCACCCAAAGCAACTCACACTCCCAGCCTTTGGCTTTTACTCATATTCTCTGGATCTAGGCACCATATGTTAAGACTTCACTCCTGACTGTTACAAGTCTTTCCATGGATGCCTTTCCCTGATCGTGCGGAAAATAAGTCTGGGTCCGGACAAAAGCTACAAGGATTTGCAACAACATACTTGAGCGTTGGATTGTAGCTGCAGAAAATGACTGAGTAAGCAACGGTCCAGCAAATCATTTTCTCGCCTTGCGTTCATTGCAACAAAGATTCAGGATATTTTGCAGTCAAAATTTTGAGAAGCATGGTTGCTTTTTATTAAAGCCAGGAGGTAAGTTATAGGTGTTTGTGTAGATGTTTGTATTTTGTGGTGTCTTGATTTTGTTGAAACCATGCAGAGCCGTTAATGCAGTGATTTGACCATTTACTGGATTCCAAGCTCTGTGGATTTCAGCTGATCTCTAGTCAAACATTAAAAACATGAACACACATTAATCACACATACACTCATGTGAATGTTTACATGGATACATACAAGCTTGAAACTTGATTTAATACAAAGAGATGATTGTTCGATATGATTTTTGTCATCACAGCATGGGACTGTGTCTTTATATGTTTGCGTAAGACCTTGTTATACAGGCTTTTACTTTACTTCTCTGATCTCTATTAATAAAGTGTATGTTTTGTTTTGTTGAGTCATCTAGTTATTAATAGCCTGTTGTTGCCTGCTGCTGAGATTTGGATAATGCTCAGGTCATATTGAGCCAGACCGGAGCATTAGAGTAGTAAGTGGCCCGGGCCAGCGGGATGCTAATCTGCTGCTTTCAACCGCTGCCTCAAAGTCACACGAGGCCAGCAAGGCAGATTGCATAACTAGATCTTTGTTTAGGAAATGTAGGCTGTTTTGTGCTTGCTAGCTGTAGCCGCAGCGCCGCTTCTCTATACCATGATGTAGCAGAGAGTGGCAGAGTGTGAGCACTGGGAGCTGGCTTGTCAACTATGATTGGATGTATAGTATTTATATGCTGTGTGTAGTCAGGCATGGTTTGCAACATCTCTGCTACAGGCAATGGCTTTATTATCTGTTTAATGGACTGGATGGAGACTTGTCAGGACTGTCACATCAGCTTAGTCAAGGCCACGTCTCGGTTTTCATGTACTCATGAGGCTTTTACTGTAAATGCTAGTGACTGTATGTATATGTATATAGATATATTTATTTATTTATAGCCTCAATATAACCTCCATACTTTGCAGTAGGAATGATGTAGCCACAGTGGATATAAACATGCTATCAGCTGCTCAGACAATCCAAATGTCTTTCCCCCACTGGTAAAACAATCCCAATATGTTTAAATTAATTAGATTTTTTTTTTTTTCCTACAGTGAGCTAAGTTTTTTTGCACAACAGGTATGACACAGCATTACCTACACCTGTTGACTAATTTATAGTAATCCAACTCCAAGACAGCCATTGTGTGCAAATGGAATAGGAGCAGTAGAGGGTAACAAGAGGAGAGCCTTGCCCGTAGGAATTCTAACGCCCTCCTTTATATTCACAAGTGAAATAGGTCAAAGGCAACAAAGCCTCAGGGGAAACTATGTAAAGACGTCTCTACTATTCTTTTTTTAAGAGACCATGTGCTGTTTGTCCTTGCAACATACATCATCACACCAAATTTTCCTGGTTATAGGCAAATAACCATTATGGTAACAAGTTTTTTTGTTTCATTGTTTATATTTTGTCACTCTTCAGGTCTATACACATAATCTTGTTTGCATTTCATTATGTTTCATTTGATTTTTTTATTTGTTTTTGCATAATATACACATCTCACACTGTATTAAATCTACCCTCTATGTTATGGATACTGGTGTTTTTGTTTAGTGTATATTTTTTGCAAGTATGTTTAATTTATATGGTTTTATGACAATAAAGCTGCAAATGCATATTTACAATTGGTTTATAGGTATGAATTTTGATGTATTCACATACTGAAGCAGTGACCTCAAACCCTCCCTTCTTTTGTTCCTCTGCAGTGTGGCTGTCACCCGTTCACAGGACGTCCCCTCCTTCGGCCCCCCAATCCCCAAGGGCGTGACCTTCCCCAAGTCCACTGTCTTCAGGGACTTCCTGTTGGCCAAAGTCATCAATGCCGAGAACGCAGCCCACAAGTCAGATAAGTTTGGCGCCATGGCAACACGCACACGGCAGGAGTACCTGAGGGACTTGGCAGAACGTCATGTGACCAATACTCCAGTAGAGCCTACTGGGAAGTTCCCCTTCATCTCTCTGGCCCACAAGCGACGAGAGAAGGTGCGTCCGTACAGTGGGGCGGAGCTCCGCAGCCTGGGGGCGGTAACCTGGCAGGTTCACGCTGAAGACCAAGTAGCCGGCGCTGAACGCGAATGCCTATTGGCCATTTCAAATGACTTCATCATCCTACTGGATCAGGAAGCCAAAGCAGTCGTGTTTAACTGCGCCACACGTGACGTGATTGGTTGGTCATCTGGAAGCCCTGCCTCCATGAAGATCTACTATGAGCGTGGCGAGAGCGTGTCGCTGCGCTCCATCAATAACAACACAGAAGACTTTGGAGAGGTTGTCAAAAGACTGGAGGTCAGTGGGGCACTGCTGCTGTCTATGACAGTACCTCTCATTAGCACACACACATCTGTTGCAGCTGTCAGAAGTCACACTGAGCTAAACACCCCATCTTTGACAAACAGCTTGTAATGAACATGCACATAAATCCTTGTAACTCTGAATATGGTAAATGTATTACTACTTTAATCATTATATTTATATTTTAGGCCGTTATCTGGAACTATTCAGAATCAGAAACAGGTTACAATGACTAAAACAGGATAGTTATAAAAATATACATTTCTAAATCAAGCAACTAGTTTCAACGAGAGCAAAGATCAGGGCCTTTTGAAATCTCCGTGAAACCACTAATTAAACAGATGTGTAGACAAAAAGTGCTTAGTGAAGTTTGTCGGTGACTTTCAGTCCCATGATTGACAGTGTGATGACACGCAATGCCCAGTGTCCACTTCCTTGACTAAAGCAGTATGAAAAAATAAGAACTAAGTGTTGTTGATGTTATTATAGCAACACATGGGCGTAGCCTCAAATTATATGGCCACCAAAAAGCCACAGCTGTTGTGTTGTAACTATGATTATAAGCAATGTGAAGCATAATGCATAGTAATTTGGTGATATGATATCATTACTGAGGTTTTCAAAGTGGTGTAGGTAAGGCAGTGCTTTTTGGTGGGGTATTTAGATCATTCCTTAGACTGAACAGTTTTAGTTGATGGTAAACAAAGTCAAGAATTACTGTTGCCTGCTAGCAGTACTTGCACATGCCATGGCTTTTGTTGTGGGCATCATGACTCAGCCTCTGTTGTGATTCGCTCCCAGGCTGCACAAGCCAGTATTTACTTCTCTGTTAATCAGTCACAGGTAGAGGAGGAGCTAGACAGGGTGTCCAATGGTAGTCGGTTATAAGGGGATTGTACCAAATAATTCACTTTCATAATTAAATGAAAGTGTTTTGTATTCATAGATTGTGATGGATAGACATGTCTCAGCTTGTGAGGGATTAGTGCTAGTGTCAGATGAGCTGTTGTTGTGTGGGAGATGGTTCATCATTTTACCAGCAAAAGACTGAAAGGTTGTAAGAAAAGTTTTATGCATTGTGCTTCTCTTCCACTCCTCTTTGCTGTGCTTCCACGTGCCCACTCCTTTACTCTATCTGTTCTGTAGCTCTTGACCAAGGGCAGTCAGACCACAGAGATGACCCTGCGTCGTAATGCCCTGGGCCAGCTGGGCTTCCATGTCAACTTTGAGGGCATCGTAGCAGAGGTGGAGCCCTACGGGTACGCCTGGCAGGCTGGGCTCAGGCAAGGTAGCAGATTGGTGGAGATTTGCAAGGTTGCGGTGGCCTCACTGTCCCACGAGCAGATGATCGACCTGCTCCGAACCTCCGTCACCGTCAAGGTGGTCATCATTCCTCCACACGAAGACTCCACACCACGCAGGTAGAGTGGACATAGAAAGATCTGTAGATGCAAGCGACTGCAGTTGATACAGTCGAGGCTGTCAGTGTAGTATTCTGATTGTGAATGCTTCATATGCCAACAGAGGCTGCTCTGAAATCTACCACATGCCACTTGTGGACTACAAGAACCACAAGGAGGGCATGCCCTATGAGTTAAAGTTCCCCTTCCGCCCGACCAACAACAACAAGTGGCCACGAACATCTTCCAGCCCTCAAACACGCACTGCTGGCTCAGGGGGAACACTCATCAAGGCCCCTCCGTCAGACTTCAGTGAGCGTAACTCTGCTGCTATTCCCCGCAGTGTGTCCAGTGATGGTCGACCGGTCAATCCCAAAAGGTCACAAAATACCTAAAATGCTTTTATGAAATTTGAAGACACACTGAACTCATACCCGTCTGATTGCTGCATGTCTTTAATGACATCCTTATGTGTCCTCACAGATATTCCCCAGGGAACGACAACTACGCTCTTGCCTGCTCTATCGTGATGGGTCGCACACTGCACAACACAAACTCCCCCTCCAGCCTCTCCTACTCTGACACCATGGGCTCCAGCCATTGGAGGCAGAAGTCTATGCCTGATGGGTAGGTTCTTCTGCCCCTCACTCCTGGTTTCACAGACTAACGAATCAAAATTTGCAACATTAACCCTCGTTGTCTCTCTTCCAGGTTTAATAACAACAACTGCCAGTCTCCTGTGTCATCTGTGCGGCATGTGGCAGGTGACGGGGTCAAAGTGTGCTCTAGCGCTGGTGCTGCTTGGACCCGGACTGGGGAGGGTGAGGCAGCCAGCAGACTGGGGGACAAAACCAGTGCAGGTAAGAGAAGCTTCAAAACTTTGGTCTCAGTATTAGCAGTAGCATTGAATAAAACATTACTTTTACTGTGCTAACACTTACATAGAGACCTCATTACCCATATGTCTTTGCTTTCTACAGATACTTCAGTTTCTAAGGCGGTGATTCCTCGACTCCAGCCAGCAGAGCAAAGCGGACACATGTCTCCCAACAAGAGCACTAAGGTGAGCCAGAATCAACAAACATGTAATTTCCTTGTTCCTATTTAATGGCAGATTACAAGTTGATAACTGTGGTAACCAAAGAGCTGCTGTTTATTTGCTGGTAATGTGCTTTGGAGTAGAAACTACAATATGTTTATACCAGTCTGTCCTAAAAACAGTTATTTAAATGTTTCTAACATCTAAAATACTACAGTGGCATGAGCAGCTGCTTGCAATATCATTGTGGGTTCTCCAAGTCACTCTATGAACTGTAAAAAACTTGCAGAACAAAAATGGTTTTAAATTTGAAAATTATAATTTGACTTTTTCTCTCTGAACAGGCGGACGCTCCATATTCATCCAGCCAGTCGAGTAGCAACACGCTCTCAAGCAACGCCTCCAGCTCCACCCACAGCGACGAGAAGTGGTATGAGGTCGGTTCCCGTTCAGGGGTGCGGAGTGATCTGGAGCTCAATGGCTATCTACAGGGGACCTCCACTGACAGTGGCATCGACGCCACCTCTTTCACTGCAACCCAAAGCAGCACAGCTTCTTCAACTGGTGCCTTCAGGGCCAAGGAAAAAATTCAATGGCAGGATGAGCCAGCAGGCAACCAGAGAGCCACCGACATGTCACCTCCGACACCAGACTCTCTTGTCGCTATTGGAGGCAGTGAGAACCAGGCGACGAGCCCGTCAGCCTTTCCTCCTGACAGTGGTTCCTACAGCCTGAGTGATGCTGCCTCCCACTCCAGGTGTGCTGCTGTTATATTAGAGTCAGCTGTGCAGGCAGCTCAGGAATTTGTGCCCTTGCATCAATGTTTCATTAAACAGACAGTGATTCATTGTAGTCCAGATATATTCTGTACCGTCCCCGATGGAAAAGTCCAAAGCTCTGCGGTTTGGCATTAACAAAGGGAAAGGGGAAGAATGAAATAACTGTGTGTGTGTGTGTGTGTGTGTGTGTGTGTGTGTGTGTGTGTGTGTGTGTATGGTTTTGAATTTGTATGTATCTCAGTCTCCCGGTATCCATGATAGAAAGGAAGTGCTTGATGTTGCTAGAAATGCAGACTGTGAGCTCAGCACTGTTCCCCCCTCTTCTAAATCCCACTTCCTTTGAATCAACTAAAGCTTTTCTCCCTCTCTTCTTCACTCAGCCAGAAATAACTCAGCTCCACCAGACCTGTACATAGGCAGCTTTGTTTCATAGTATGTGCACGCACATATGCGCTTGCACTCAGACACAAAACTTGCTGTTTGAAATTTCAACTTTTGTGTCAAACTATGGAGAATTGTTTTTTGAAGTTGCGGCAAATTAAGTGCAAGGACTCGGTGTCCTATTTCTTTTTTATGAATTCATCAGTCAGTCGCATCTATAGCAGTAGAAGGAGGTTTAGTGATGGAATAGTTAAACTAGTGTTTTTAAGATGTTTTTGTGTGTTAATGAATGCAAACAGTCTTAATATAATATTTTGCTGCTATTTTACTGCTACAATATTTTGACAGTGAAGCAAGAAGAAAAGTGAAGTCACATTCAAGTGATCATTGCTTCATTAATTAAAGGCCAAAATAAGATCAAACAACAACGCTATAATGTGTATCTCTGTTTTTGTGTAATTATATAAATATCAATATCAGTAACTCATCTTTATTAATGCCTGTCTCTCACCTCCCTCCCTTTCCCCTGTTCGTCTCTAGCACACTGAGTTCTGGCCACTCAGGGAGTCCGATGGGCCAGGGCTGCAGTCCCATGTCCCCCCAGGACGAGTCGGCCCCCTCACACACATCCCAGAACTCCCCGGGGCCCAAGAGCTTCTACCCTCGGCAGGGGGCGACTTCTAAGTACCTGATTGGCTGGAGGAAACCCGGGGGAACTGTCAACTCTGTGGACTTTGGCAGCACTCGCAAGTAAGACAAGAACAGTTTTTACAAAGCATCTGTGAATGTTTAAAACTCTGCCCTATGCATGTTGTGATAAGTTTATCATTCGGTGTAGAAATGCGTCCTGCTGTCAGTGGTGTTGATGTTTGAGATGTCGGTAGGGAATAATTTGTCCCTGAGACTGCTCTTCTAATTGTAATGCTTTTTTTTTAAAATTTGGTCAACACTGCCACCATGTGGTGTAGCTGGGAAGCTTTTTTGACATCATGTTTTGGTTCCCAGGATTGACTTTACATACTTTCCCTTTTTCATTCATTCAAGGTAGCAGCTGCTTATGTCTTACCGTTTGATATAAAGGGTGATCGTATAATTTGTGGTTGATGACAACTGCTGTTTTCACACTGTGCAGCTGCTCAGCAAACCACAGTTTTCCCTGGTGAATCAGTTGGGTGGTTAAGTACATTCCTCAGGGCACATCAACACCACATTGGGTTTACAGCATCTTATCATTCACAGATTTTTCCATCCAGTCTGGGAATTTGAACCGGTGACCTCTAATCACAGGCATGCTTTCTTGAATTCTCAGTCACCACCTCCATTACAGTTGCTTCCTGATTTTCTATTAAATGTGTTTTATTTGGATTTAAGAGGCTTTTATCTGAGTTGGGTTTTGCTTTTATCTCCAGACGGCATCAGAGTGATGGCTTACTGGGCGGTCAGCCGCAGCTCAGGGCCAATCTCCGGGGCTCCCAATCACCCCAGAGGCACACTGCCAAGTCCAGCCTGGAAGAAGACTTGAAGAAACTCATCACACTTGACAGCCCTCCACCCACTACAAGTGAAGAGAAGGTATTCACAAAGACAATGGCTCAATTGTCAATATTGATGTTAGTAAAGGTCTATAATGCAGGTAAAACAAATCTTTTTGCATACATTCTATTTCTCTCTGAAGCCATTGTTTCCGGGCCCACCACCCAGTCGTCGCTCCCTCCAGAGAACACTGTCAGATGAGAGTATTTACAGCGGGCAGAGGGAGCCGTCCTCCAATGGGCAGCGCAACACACCCACTGACCTTCTGTTCAGCTGCTCCACCATGCCACGCTCACCCACCGCTCGCCATGCAGCCAGCCGACGAGCATCACACAAATCCCTCGGTAAATCTTCAGTGTTTATAGTCAACCATAAAAGAGATGGAAGTGTAATGCATGTTGTACTTTGTGTAGTAAAGCGTAATGAAATGGGATGATTTGATTTATAGCACAGTATATCTTTATGTAATGAAATGAAAAGCTCAAAATGTTACGTATAATTTTAGTTTACATGTGTTATGTGCCGTCACTGTTGGCTGCATTTCTCTCATCTTCTGTCACGGGGGAGTAGATACAAATGCTGTCCAGTGGGTTTACTTTGCAATTTCTCTTTCCCAGGAGACCTGTCAGCCCCGGAGAGCTCAGAGCTAGAACAGGAGAGGAAGAGGCAGCAGCTGCAGGATCCTGTCCTCATGCCCCTGCCTGACTCCGGGGCAGATGGCCCGCTGGACTGGGCCCACCTGGTAGATGCTGCCAAGGCCTTTGAGGGTAGGCACACATCGTGTTTTCATTTCCTCCTCAAAATCATTGGAAGTAAAGGTTAATTACTGATATTACTTTTCAGGGGAACTGCCATATTTATTATCACCAGAAGAGTGCGCTGTTATTCTGTGTTTGTTTTCTCTCAACTGAAGGCTGAAGCTCTAATAGTAGATCTTTAAATTGTTTTTAATTCAGAGCAGAGGCTGGTCTTCCTAGCCGCCCAGGAGGAGAGCTCCATGGCTGAGAGCTCAGCAGCCACCAGCCCCCAGCAGGCTGAGCCTCAGGCAGCCCCAATGAGACAGCCCTCGCCTGGGTAAGAGGCCTCAGGTCATGGCCTGGGACCAGTGTTTGCTTTAATCCACTCGTGTCCAGAACTGTGCCACAGAAGACCCTGCAGAATTTATTCCAATGAAACACTACTGCAGCTGATAACACTAATTAGTCCTCTACTCTGGTTGACTGCACACTAATCCGCAGCATCGACAGCTTTAATGTTTGATTGTGATGAAAAGGAATATTGGCCATAAGCTCAGTTTTGACCACTACTTTAAGTGCTAGTCTTTCCCAGCTAATGAAATGGTTATCATTTTTCACAGAGAGATTCCAGCCTGTTTGATGGGGAAGGTCAGCCAGCTAGAGTCCATGGTGAAGGCGCTACAGGAGGACCTGAAGAAAGTGAGTTATGGTTCAATTAGACTGAGAACTCTGCTCTTCTTTTGCTGAGGTGCACAGCATTTGTAAAACATCTACAGCAGTTGAAGGAGCAATGAACATAAAATACAATGGATCTGAAATTTAAAAAAAAAAAAAAAAGCAGTGCTGATGCTTGATTTGTGTGTAATCGATGGCCATGACCCAGTTTCCCTTTGGCAGCTTCCACAGCAAATGGAATACAATCCAAAATGTCACAAACAAAACAACATGTAACATAGATAACACAGATCTAGATGATACTATACTGTGCTTTAGACATCTTCCAATTACTGTTTTAAATTTGAAAAGTAGCAAGTTGAAGCATCAAAAGCCAGAAGCTAACTATGACACACCTATCAAATTAGTAACCAGCTTTAATTAAAAATAAGCAGATGAAAAAAATAAATGATATTTTTCTTCTATTGTAATGGAGGTCGTGTTCTCCAGTCATGGCGATGACACAAAGCTTGGAGTAACTGTAATCAGTTTGCACTTTGTATACCCTTTACACGGGCACAAATATAAATATGGAGAGAAACAAAAAGTATGAATCTCAAACTTCAGATCACATCGCATTATTTTTTTTTTTAATACCAGTATTTATTTGGTTACTTCAGTCTGGTTACATCAGACACCATGAGGTGCACGTTACATATATATCATTACATATATATATTTCAAACGTCACAAAAACTGTGTTTCTTTATCACCAGGAGAAGGATGCCAAGGCGTCTCTGCAGGCTCAGATCCAGACTTTGCGTGAAGACAACAAGCGTCTCCTTGAGGAGTCCTACAGCGCTTCAGCCAAGCTCAAGAAGTTCACAGAGTGGGTCTTCAACACCATCGACATGAACTGATGCTCACAGCCGTCGACTGTTCTTCTCCACTGGGAGTATGACCACTACTGAAGATGACCTGAAACTGTTCAGTACTGCACACACATTACGGTTCTTCAAGGACCATCCAAAAAAATGTTCATAAAAACTCACAACAGTTTCTCTAACAAACCAGTGCCAACATGGACCTATTTGCCATCCTGCTTCAGCCTTGTGAATCTGTGGTATAATAATCACCATGAAAGTCAAAGAATCATTACAAGAAAGGAAAGGGGGACAGAGAAATCAAGCAGTGGTGTAACCGTGTGACAGTTTTGATCAGCATGCACTCCCTTCCTTAGAATTTCACAAATGATGTGATGCTTTGTGTCCAATTTAACAGATTGTTGGTATCCCTGCATGTCAGAGAGTGCAAGATGTTGAATTTAACCTAAAGGGATTTAAAGTTACTGTCCCTGTTTAGCTCCCCAGCTAACCTAATTACAAGTGAACAGATTTCTAATTAAAAAGTTCCAACCCAAAGGAAAATGTCTTTATCCAACGCAAGAGATGATGAATATAGCCCCAAATTCCTCTGATAGAGGTCGACACTTTTTAAGAATTGACAGCGTGTTGTAGTTTCATTTTTAGTTTTACATTGACATTCTTCAATTTTCCCAACTCAGTGATGACATCACTATTTTTTTGTTGTTGTTTTTAAATTACTAACCAAAAGAGGAGATATATGCTAGATATGTTATATGAGAGATGTCACTATCTTTATGGTAGCAGTGTGCGTAGGTAGACACAGGCAGACCCTTTGCATAGAATACACTGTAAACACTGTAATGTCAAGTGCCTGTCTGTAATGCCTATGTGAAAGATTGTATCAAATGTTTGACTTCTAGAGGGTTATTGCAAGTCAAAGTTGTATAGGACTACTGGTCACAAGCAGATGAAAAGAATATATATTGTAAAAAACAAAGAACAATATGGTTGCCATAAAAATAGAGCAGTGTCACTTATTTCAATTCTTGTAAATATATAATATTAACAATTATTTTCTCACCTCTGCCCTTGATATATTTAAAGAGTATTTATGAAAAAGACAAGGCTAAGAAAGAAAAGACAGCCTATGCAGTTAGAGATCTGCATGTACTCATCATAGTCTCCTATATGAGCGGATATTTATCCTTCAACTCGAAACAAAGTTTTCAATAAAATAAGGCAAATTTTTGATCCATACTAATAAAAAATACAAATCATTATGTTTTTGGCCCTGAAAGTCCTCATGATAGACGTGCCTGCTGCAGTGGATTGAATGACAGTGCCACCTAGTGTTGATAACATGTAAAATGCTACATGGAACCGACCCCCTACTCCATCCATAGCATGCTGAAAGGCTTCAATCTGATCCTTAATTCTCTCAATAGATTAAATCGGTACTGTTCAGTATATGATGACATAGTAAGATATTGTGTAAATCCTGAAATTCCAGCTACAGAAGTTTCTGTAGTATGTAAATCTGCTTTTAAGCCCGACCTGAATTTGGTCTCTAGACGACCAGGCAGACAAAGTCTATATTTAAGCCTCATAACTGATTCCTTTTGTACTCGAATACTGTGCAACTGTATATAAAGAGAATTTGATATTCATCAGAATTTGCACCTTCATTCTTATTTTTTAAGATTATTTTTTGATGTAAATCTGCTTTATTGGCTAGGATATAGAGGAAAGCAACAGGAGCAATATGAAAGATAAACAGGGGATAAGGCAGAACAAAGACCACGAGCCGGACTCAGACTTAAGACTTGTATGAGACCCGGAACCCTAGCACAGCAGATTGCCCCTGCACCTTCATTCTCTACATGTGTGAAAGCATGTGATTCTGTTTCCATTGAGCTGTGATGTGTAAAAATGTTTATATCTATTAAAGATATTTTGTTGAATTACACTTTGTCTCACAGAGTGGTCTTTTGGTGTGGCATTTTGCGAGGTTTAAGGTAGGAATTAAGTATGAATCACATGATTTAGACACAAGATTTACTTAAAAACTGTCCTATTTATGCTTTAACAGCAGAAAAACAATAGCTAAACTAATGTCTGCCATAGGTGTTTGGGCCATCCTAGGTCCTGGAGTAAATGGATACCTGTCAATGGTCTGCCAGGATGTGGTTTCCTGCTGTTGTATTGTGATTAACAGAGAGCTGCTGTTTTTCCACTCTGGCAAGATTACACAAGACAGTTGCCCTGACAGAGATGAGCCAGGATGCGACAGATTGATGGATGAGGATAACCTGAGAGACGGCGGGGTGATGGCATAGACGATTTGGGTTCCAAGAAATGACTGCAGGGTAATGTCTTGAGGAGTTATAGCTAGACTGCTACAAAGCTGCTTTTGGATTTATTAGTCAATTAGATTAAAGGATAGGTTCACTTAAAATTATACTCACATACCCACATGTGCAATGTATAATGATGTTAAAAGAACCCTCTGTAAGGTGACCTCAGCGATTGGGAACAAATGCTGCCTTCAAATGGAACTCATGAGCTCATGGTTATGACATGGGAAGTCACGATATGCTTTGTGTTCGATAACATTGCTGCTAGGTAACATCTAGAACTCACTGAGGCTAACAATTAAGCTAGCAAGCGGGTAATGCAGGAAATGCAAAGGCCTAATGACAGAGGAAAAGATTAGGCCTTTGGAAATATCAACATTTCCCTCAGAGATATTATAAAATTACAAACTCTATATGACTAAAATTACAATATATTGACTTATCATCCACCAAAGAATGAATTTCCCTCCACCATTTCTGAAAACGTCAACAACACATCACAATTCGTTAAAATTAAGGGGATTAGGGGGTTATTCATATGGATTCTTCTCGTGAACACGGTAAACACGACCCCGTTTAAAGGCAGCAAAAATCCAGTCATTGTTCTATGCAACATACGGTATGCTAGCTGAAGCTAATATGATGCTGCAGTCTTAGACAAATCTAAAATTCATTTATAAATACAGTTCATTCCCTCTTGTCTTTCTGCAGAAAGTGTTTACTTGATGAGCTGCAGTGGAGGTATAGTAACAAGACACTACAGCCATACTAGCAGTCGTGTAAGCCAACGTCATCCAGCAAGGCGCTGCATTGACCAATCACATACATGCAAGTGCACATTCCTGGTGGATTACTTTATAAAGTGAATGCAGTTGCTAGTTAATAAAGACGAAATACAACTGAGGTTGGTGGGAATTTTATTAGTTTTGCTGGTAGCCTATAAACCAAAGTATTGCAATATGTAACCTGATGACGGCGCAAGATAAAAAGTCAGAGGATTACCAAATTCAATAGAATTTATCCTCAAGGGGCCTTGAATATATGTAGAAAATTTCATGGCAATCTATTTGACACTTGTCAAGATATTTCATTCAAAACCAAAAATGTCATGGTGGCACAAGAGAGACAAACAGGGGAATGATACCAAAGTCATAAAGATACATCATCTGGGAACCGTGAATGTCTGTACAAACTTTTGTGCTAATCGATCTTGTAGATGTCACACTTCTTCACTGAATAAGTGAGAACATTCACTTGTTGGTGACACTAAAAGACGAAGGATAACAAAAGTCAATAGAATTCATCCTCTGGGCATCTGGAATATCTGAAGCCAAAGTCATGGGAATCCATCCAATAGTTGAAGCCACATTCTGAAGCCTGGAATTGCATCAGGAAGGGATCTCTGTATGGAAAGAAGGAACAACTAGAGTGACCATTACTTTTTTCAATGGACATATGGGCATGTGAACATTGTTTCTAAGACAGGCTTGAAAAATGATGATCCATCCTTTAAATAAATTCACACCTATTAAATGTCTCCACTGCAATCTCTACATGTCCAGATGCAACATCAGCCTCACTGTATTTCTCTGCTCAGCTGATTAAAAACACAACATACTTCTTCAGTCGCACATGCAAGCAAGATCCCTGTCGGTGTCATGTGTGTGGCCCGTAGTATTGCTCTCTGGCAGCGGTGTGGTTATGAACAGGCTGTTCAATAATTTAGCATTAATGCAGATTATAGCAGGGCTGGCCCCCTTAAAGCAGATTAGAGAAGTCCCTGCCTGCCTGCCTGTCTGTCACCTTGTTAATGATGGTACTCCTTAATGCCAGAGCAGCTCATGGGACAGGAAGATGTGCTGATTGCAGGTCACTGCAGTGTGGGTCATGTGTGTGGTATGTTGTAATCAGGGAGGGGGGATGGGTGGTTATGTCATATTGCTATACGGTAGATATATATGAGCAGATCTCTAATGATGTGGGTGATGGGGAGGGGAGATAATATACAGTCCTGCTCTTTTTCTGCTGAAAACTATTAGAGAGAACAAAGACTTAAAGGAACTAATAGAGAGAAGCAGTTTTGAGTTGTTCCAATTTTCTGAATTAATCTGCTTTGAGGAAAAAATCTAAAGCAAATTGTACTTGTAATAATGAGATCTGGGCTTTCATCTATTGAGCGTTATAAAGGCTACATTCAAGGTCTTTTCTGTGTGAAGAATATTTAAAAGCGCCTCAAATATTTTCAAAAGCAACGTGTGTCTCTGAAATAAGAGGGAGCTTTTCAGAGCCGGGACCTCTGCTTAGATAACAACACACTGCTGAAAGAGAGGAGAACACACAGCGGGGCGAATAAAGCAAGATAGTTCTTTGATAACTGGTGAACTGGTTCCGTCAACACAAACATCTGTGTATATGTGTGGCTGTGAGCGTGTGTGTTCACTCTGCATGCATGCGTTCACAAATTGGCCATGCTATGTATTTCTGGAGTATCTTCCTCGGGGGCTTTTGGGATCTCATTTATTGCAGGAAAAAAAAAAAAGGTTCATTCGTTCGAGGTTGCCATTTAAGCTTGAATGACTCCAGAGTTTCCATAAAGACGGAAAGAAGAGAACATAGACATGCAAGAGCAGAATAGCTGGAGACAGAAACAGAGTGCGTGTTTGACATCCTCAAGCAAAGAATGTTTTTTGTATTTTTTTTTTTAGAAATGTGAAGAGATGTAAGCTCCAGAAATACAAATATAACTTACGGATAAAATGTCTAAAATTGGATCAGGGCCTGCTTAAGAAAATGAGCAACAACTGGTGGAGTAATGCCACCATAAAAATGCAGCCTTTCACACGTGGGCTTTGAATGGAAATTGAAAAGCATTATCTCTGAGCTTGCTCGCTCAAAGAGAGAGGGGGATATATATTTATAGCCTGCATCTGTGTGCGCTCAGTAACAGTAACTTGCTTATATATTAGCATTTCAATATCCTCCTAATGAAATGTTTCTTATTTTCAGCATCAGTGGGCGCTGCTGCAGTGTGCATCTCTCTGTCCTCCTTTTCCTCCTCACTGTGCATCCACTGCTCGCTCTCCCTCTCTCTCCCTCACACACACACACACACAGACGCACACACCGCCTTGTGCACACACACACAGCCTCTCTCTGCCTGTCTTTCTCCTCCCTCTATTTTCCTTTTTATATTCTCTCTAATTCCTTCATCCCTCCCCCTTTTTCCAACTTGATCTGCCCCTCTCTATTGCACAGCATCTCCCTCCCTCCCTCCCTCCCTCCCCTCCTCTCTCTCTCTCTTTCTCTCTCATACACACTCACTCTTTTGCTCTCGCTCAGACTCAAGCACATGCAGACAGAGGGAGAGGGAGGATGAACGAGGTGCACACGTGTGAGGATCTCCTCAACTGCCGGGGCAAGGCAGGACTGGTGAAGAGAAAGGAAGAGGAGGAGGAGGAATAGAGGAATACTGCAGTGACCATCCAGCTTCTCTCTCTCTCTCTCTATCTCTCTCTCTCGCTGCTTCACTGTCTTCATCCCCTTCTCTCCCCCTCTGCCAATTATACCATGAACCTGCCTGCTGCTTGTTGCTAAGGGGGAGCCAACCGGGGGAGCAGAGTGGACCAAGCATTATTTTGTTTCTAAGGTAATGAATGCTTCAGTAATGGCAACTGTCAGGTGTCACAGATGTTGCATCGCACTCGGCCGCTCGCCTGCTGAGAGGGAACGGGGCTTTTGGGCTCAATCACACTGTGGTTCTGGGTGTATCTGGAGCACGGCTTGTTTTGTGCATGTTTGTGCGTAAACTCTTTGCCAGTTTATTCAGTTTGTTTCAGTTGAGTGGCCATCTGCGAGCTTGTTTATTTGAGCCATTGCAGGGGTTCTACCCTGTGAATATGTGTGTGCAATGTCCTTTTGTGCTTGTGTGTCCTCATAAATTGGTGTTTGCTGTGTGCTTGGATTTCAGGGTGTGCATGTACAAACACACACACACACACACACACACACACACACACACACACACATTTACGAGGGCATGTTGGTGCTCTCTAGCTGTCTTTCAGCAACTGTCTCACTTTGACACAAGCTTTCAATTAACATCTTGGGTAGGCCTTCTTTAGACTTTGATTTGCATGTGTGAGCAGCTTGATGGGAGGAAGTTGTTCTCTAGAATTACAGCTTCCTGTCCACAGGGGACCTATTGGCACACTATTGTTTTCTTTAAGCAGGTGCTATGCAATCCATACTGCCCGCCTTTCTATATGGCCCTTGAGGCGGATGCAAAGATTAGCTGTCTAATGTGCTCAGACTCTAAAAAGAGCACAGACATGTTAGCCAATGGGGAGTGCTGTACTCCGCACTTCTGGTGGCAATAACAAACAGTGTGGCGAGAGCGGATGATTACTTATTCACTCATGCGCATCATCATGCTCCATGGGGTAATAGATTAAAGTGTTCAACTATGGTGACAAAGCCACCTTGCATGTCTGCTGTTGTGCAAGCTGGTGGTACGCTGAAATTGAACAATTTCAATTTTCTTCCCCGTCCACCAGAGCCATTATTTGCAGTTGTTAAAACTTGTAACATTGCACGGCTACAATTACTTAATTCAACTACTCCAAATCCCTCGCCAGCGGCTGCCCCTTGGCAAGACGCAGTGTTACTAATTCAGTTAATGTATGAAGGTTTCATATTGTGCCTGCTCATGTGTGCCTGTCATGAAATGCTGTCTGTATCCTCAGTTCTTCCTCCCCTCAATAGCTCATCACACTTCCTTTTTCAAACACAAATAGCTGTTACAGTGAATAGTGAGGCCCAGTGAGCCGTGTGATTATTTTCTCTTTCGCAGCAGCTTTATCCTGTCGCACTTTGTATTTCATAAGTACCAAAAATTATGAATGTGTTGAACTGTGTAATCCACCCCCTCACCTCTCTTTCCTCAGCACGATTAAAGGACTAACAAATGGTTTAACCCATTTAATACACGTAGGAGACTTCAGTGGCAAAGGGTAGACAGGGCTAAGGGGGCTCGTTGAAGCCCAGTCGTCAGCGTAGGTTATGGAAATCCTTAGTTAAGCAGAATTAATTCTCCTGAGAGAGTGAGAGGGAGTTAGGGAGGGGGTCAGAGGGGAGACAGCCTAGAGAAAGTGATGGGGACTATGTGGAGGTTGTAAATAAATCCGTTAACAGCAGCTTGGGGGGGGGTTAATGTGGGGAGTGCAGGCAGATGAGAGGTAACCATCATATGATTGAAGTTAATGGAGTCAACACTTACTCGCGCTTAGCATAGGAACAAAAACAAAAATAGCGGCCAGCACTGACTGCAGTTGAACTGTCAGTATCACCTCAGTGAGGGTTCATCCATTATGAACATCCGTCTTTTTTAAACATCAGTCTTTTTTGTGAAGAAAGATGACTCATCGACCTCACAGCCACATTGACTATGCGTTGTAGACGCACATCTGTGCTGTATATATAATTACTGCAGTGGTTTCAGACCTGTTTTGTCTGATGTACCTGTATAACCATGTCAGATGAGCTTCACCGAAACCACCCATCATGTTAGAATTGATCTTTAATTGGATGCTATTTAACACTAGTAATTATATTAAAGTGGATATTGTTGAAATACTGTTTTAATAGAATTGAACTGTTGAACAGGTTTGCATGTACTGCTACCGCTTGGAGTGGCAGAAACCAGACATTTCAGCCAATTATCCCTTGCTTTTAACTATTTCAATCATCTATCTCTTAATTTTAGCTAACAATTTAAACAATTGATCTCTTACCTTTAGCTAGCCTAACTATATCAACCATTTTTTCATAAGTTTTAGTTATATCTGAAATGCTTATTTGAACTGTTTATTCATTACTTTTAACTACATCAACCCTTTATCTCTTACCTTCAGCTATTTAAACCATTTATCCATTATCTTTATTTAACTACTGCATTTCAACCAGCTATTCATTACTTTTAGTTATATTTCAATTGCTTATTTGAACTATTTATTCATGACTGTTAGCTCTCTATTTCAACCATTTAGGCTTTCCATTACTTTCACAAACTGTTAGACCTCTCAGCTCATTTACTAGTTTTCACACTCTCAATCACACATGTAGTGTTCAGGTTTTACAGCTGACCTAATATGTGGATATATTTTTTGAATCAAAATATAATTTCTATTTTTAAGAATCTCTAATGCACACCCTGGCAACTACAGAGGTAGCCGCTGAGGTACAAGTACCTCTGGTTGGGAATCACTGCTCAATGTTCAAGATTTGACTTTGTAGTTTAGTTAATATTCATCTACCTGAACTCTCTTATCTGTCCCTATTGAGACAGACGTCCCCTCTACGAGTCATAGCATACATTTTGGCAGCTGAATGTCATGACAATAAAGGTTGGAGGAATTTTGGTTCCCAGGGGAAATAGAAATGCTGACTGATGCTTATCAAATCATCATTTTGGGTTCCTCCGCTGTCCAATGTGCGCTGGGTGCTGTATTCATGTGGTGCATTCTTCGACAGGACTGAGTGAAAATGGCGGAGGGATCCAGAGACCAGGGAGGCGTGGGCACCACTGATCCAGAGGAGGACTCCCCCAATATGATCGTCTACAGAAAGGCAAGTCTGACTCTATGTGTGTGCTACAGTATCTGGCCTACAGTATATCATGGGAGAAACATTCACTGAGAGGCAATGACCCGTAGACAGGCTCATGACAGCCCACTGGTCCGTATCAGTGTGTATCTACCTCACACTGGTTTCACTGTCAAACTCAGATGTCAGGAAGCTTCTCTTTGAACCGTCTTGAAATGAGCTCAACTCAATCGCTCTCTCAGGTTCCTCTACCTATCAATGTATCCGACAGGCAAACGTCAGCCCTCCAATGTTTAAATAAGCTCTCGATCTCATCAGTGAGGGTTTGGCCAGTGAGAGGTCCTTACAGTGTCAAGGGTAATTACTTCGTCCTCATGGCGCCTCACTTTCAATAGCTGTTGTTTGATTAGAGAGGGTGAGCAGTATTGGTGGCTAATTACGTGGATGGGGTGTTCGGTTTGGAGGAAGTGGTGTGATTCTCCAGGGCCGGGATTGGGAACGGTCAAAGAGGGGGTGGTTATTACTCCTCAACTGAAGAATAGCTTGTTATTTCTCTGTCAGCACTGTGACAGCCTACTCAAAAAAGAAATCTTTTGATCATACTTAAACCATGGGATCCACTGCTATCACTGAGTCAGCTGTCTGATTACGGTAAAAGTGAGCTATAAGTAGGCCGTAGTTGACGGATCCTGTCCAAAATCTGTTGTTTCTATCCTGTCCTAATGATCATCTGTTAATGTAAACAGATGTATGGAGATATTAACAGATTAGTGGAAGGATGGGCAAGACAGGATGGGAATTGTTAGCAGAAGCTGCGTCAGTGGTAAAATTTTTAGGTGTTGTTCTCACTTTTGTTGTTAACTACTTGTCACTGAGGAGTCTGGGACTCGGTGACAGCTTCAAGAATTTCCTGTGAACTTCCATCTTTGTAATAAACACCTTCAGTCTCCAGCTGACCTGGAAAGACTGCCAGGACCTCCTTTGTACTCAGAAACTTGCTACATCTGATAATGATGCTACTGGGATTGTATGCCATGAACAGAATGTCGCACATCAGCAGTTGGCAGCACAAGGGGAAGTGGAAGTGCATTGGCAGCAACAATTCACTTGTCGACAGTAAATGCTCAACCTGTTAAGGGTAGCAGTGGATATTTCCAATCTCTTAAAGTTCCTGCCAGATAGCCAGGAATCTTCCAAATGATAATCAAATCATTGTGTGATTTGATTGTGACAGTTTTGAGACAAATGGCTTCTCTGCCCAAAGCCTGGATTTCAAAGATATTTGTGTGCTATATGCAGGTCAGATTTGTGTGCCTATTCTACACAAAAATGCATTCATTGTTTATTCAGTATTGTCATCATCCTACATGCATTTCTTAGAAGCTATCATGCTGCAGAAAGAACACACTGTAGTTGCATGTAACACTGGGTATCTTCATGGATTACACAGTGAGGATTCATTACGTAACGCTACACACGCCTGGAGGCAACGCATTTAAGAGGCTAGTTTTTGCTTGTCAGGATGCTGCCTTAAGGAATATTCATCATTTCATGTTTTAGTCATACGCAGTGACAACAGCCAGATGATTCTGAGAGTGACAGGATTTTTCCGCCCTTTCTGCTTTGAAAATGTGACTTTTGATACGCAGCTTTTGAGGAAGAAAGCTGAGGATGCAATGTAGCTTGATAAGCAAAAGAAATCATTTGAGACCAATTATTTGTCTTTGTACAATATTTGGCATACTCACTGTAGTCCTAGATCTGTACCTGTCCTTTAATTTAATTGATGGAGTTTCTTGTATTTCACCTTGGTGGCAGTCAGTGGCTTAAGATGTCAAAGAGGCCAAACGATAGAGAGGCACTGGGTCTTTGAGGGCAGAGCGCTCATGGCCTCTGGACTCTGTATGTGGGCAGCCTAGCACAGTGTGAGGGCGCTGCTTGCGGAGAGGCAGATGGCCACCAATATGCTCTGCCGCCTGGGAAAACTCTGGCAGCTTCCTCCCCAAGGCCTGAGCCCCTGTCAGCTGGAAGACATCAACATCTTACAGCAGAGAGCAAAGGCTAGTGCAGGCATTGTCAAGAGATAAAAATATTTCAAAGTGTGGGCAGCACATTTGTGAAGTGTATAGATGCTAAGGGTTAAAATGCCTTTACTTATATTGTCATATCTGTTGCAAAAGTGTGAAGGTAACTGTGTAGGCAGTTAGACAAAGGTGAGTGTGATGTATTTAGCCATTAGAGAGGCTGAGTGCTCAGGATGGGAGGAGGGTTGTCTCTGTCCATGCAGTGTAGGTGCTGCAGTACTGTCTTGCTCTGTCTCTCTCCTCCCACGAAAAGAGGAAGTGAAGCAAAACAATCCAATAACTGCAGGACGACTTATTGCCTCAAGAACTTGTGGAGGAAATTTGGTCAAACAGAAGTGGGTTGCATGTGTACTGTAAATGCACACACACAGGGGAACTCACACACACTCACTTTATGCTGGCTTAATACACCCTCCCCCGTTGATGCGTTTTTCTTTGCTCTGTTTGGCATGCTTCACAGACAGAGTATGGCAGGTAGATGAATAGGACAGGCACCAAGAGACACACAAAAAAGAAGCATGATGAGAAGCACTACCGTGCTGGGAAATGCAATTAAGATGAGAGGAAAGGCCACTTTACTGCTCTGATGGGGTAAAGCTCACAAACTATTAATAGCGAACATCTCTTGTCCCCACAGTAAGTACATGTATGTGTGTCTTATCCCTTTTCCCTTCTGTGACTCGAGGGCCAAGACTCTGCTTGTTCCGAGCTGTGACGGCTGCCTGGCTTTTGACACACGGCTAATTGTTGCCGAAGGACTCAAAGCGCTCCTGTCTGACACAGGGAGAGTTAAGGATTTGTGCTGCATCCAGCTCTTCTTTTTATTTAGGTCATTAAGTGTTTGATTGGATAATACATGGCAGTCAACTCATACCTGAAGGCGAGTATTGTAGCTATAATATGTGTGGTACAGTCACACAAGACTTTAATCCAGATGGGTTTTTTTTCCGATGATCCATTAGTGGGTAAATATTAGTAATGAACCATGCCAGGAAGTTCAAAGGCGCTACTTGGTGCCAGTGTGGCCTTTGGGTGTGTGTGTGCAACACTCTATTAGCAGAGAGCAGAGTTTGGTTGACAATTGCAACTGTGTTATTTTCTAGCTCAATACACCCTAAGATCTTCTCTGCTTGTAAATGGAAGCAAACGTGTACTGCAAGATAAACAAGTACAGAAAATCCACTTTTTAGGATAGTGGTTCTAGGGATGGCATGGTCAGTCTGTTGGTTGGTCAGTCCACCACTTCCATACTGAAATATCTCAACAACTATTAAATATATTTCAGTGAAATTTGGTACAGATATCCATAGTTCCCAGAGGATGAGGGCTACTGACTTTTCCTCTAGCGTCACCATGATGTTGACATTTTCATTTTTTGTGAAATGTCTATAACATCTCTAAAAAATAAAGAATACACGGTGGGGGTATTCCGGGATCTCAAGCATTTGATACTATTGACCATGACTTATTATTGAAGAAATTACAAAGATATGGAATTAGAGGAGTAGCGCACTCTTAGTTAAGTAGTTACCTAGAGAATGGGTATCAGTATGTCCAAATAAATAATTTTAATTCACAACTATTGAAGGTTACTCGTGAGGTTCCCCAGGGCTCAATGTTAGGCCCATTATTGTTTATTTTGTACATAAATGATATATGTGAGGTTTCCAAAATATTAAAAATTATATTATTTGCAGATGATACAAATTTATTTTGTTGTGGTAAGAATTTGAAACAGCTTTTGTATACAGTGGAAAAGGAGTTGAAAATGCTAAAGAGTTGGTTTGATTCTAATAAACTTTAAGTAAAACTAAATTTATAATCTTTGGTAATCGTTATACTAATTCACATGATGTTGAAATTGAAAGAGTGTCCGAAATTACATTTCTCGGAGTGATATAGATAGTAAATATATAATAAATTATGCTGGAAGCAACACATACATTTTATCAAAGATAAAATGTCAAAGTCAATTGCAATACTGTATAAAGCTGAAAATCTTCTAAATCAAGCTTCATTATACACCTTATACCGTTCCCTTATAGTTCCATATATGACTTACTGTGTGGAAGTGTGGGAACATTCATATAAAAGAAATACTAATCCAATCTTCACACTTTTAAAGAGAGCCATAAGGATTGTAAACAAAACTACTTATAGAAAACAAACAAACTCACAGTTTATTGAATTAAATGCTCTAAAGATGTGGTCAAATTTAAAACAGTTCAAATTATGTGTAGAGCAAAAAATCAGTTATTACCCAAAAGTATCCAAAAGTTGTTTTATGTGAGAAAGTCAATATGACTTGAGAGGAATTTCATGATTAAAAAAACAATTAATGGGGACTAATGTAAGAAAACATTTTATCTCAGTCAAATGTGTGAATTTATGGAACAGCTGTGGAACTGAAAACATGTAGAACACTGAGTAAGTTTAAAAAAACATTTAAAAATAACTTACTGAACAAATATAAAAATGGATGATCAGAAGGGAACATTGACATAGAAGGATAGGGTACAGGATATGTAAGTTGTTTTTTTTTTGTATTTTGTTGCAGGCTAATGTTTTAATTTGTCAAACTCCATGATTTCTTGCATTTTAATCAGAATAAAAGCATAATTTAAGCTAATAAAAAATCTGAAACCTTAAAAGATACTGTAAAATTAAAATTTTGGCAAGGAAACGTAGTACCAAGAAAGCAAGAGATCAGTGGGGTGGCAGCCCCCCATCAGCTCCGTGTAGGCAGATCACTCGGTCTTTCTGATCAGGCAATTGATACATGAAGATTTAATGGAGCTATATGAAGTAAAATTTGATTTCATGGAGCAGAGGCTTGTGACTTATACTTCCCATTTTTCCGTAAAAACCGGATTGTAATGGTTAAATTTCGCTGAAAAATTAAGTTTAGTAGATTATAACCTGTATTTTAATGACATATGATGATTATATTTTCAACATATAACTGCTTTTACTGGATCTTCTGCTTCTTGCTAATTAATAATTGAAGCTCATTTCAAGCATTCCATCTTGGGTTTTAATGTCTTAACTAAACACATTGTTTCTAAGTCAGTTGGACAGATGTTTGAATTTGCATAAAAATTACAGGGTTGTGAAACATAATAGTAGAAATTTGCTCGTGTAGCAGGAGCTATGGATGACTAACACTATCATGTCACTCCTTCAGACTGGATGTCTAACATAACCTGAATGACAGGAGAGAAAGAAATTGCTGTCAGTTCCAGCCCCAACCTCCCACACCATCCACTCAGTTACCACAGTATCAGTCACTGTCAGCTGGTTGGGTTTAGGATGATATAGAGGCAGGACACATAGGGAGTTCACTCCACTCCTGCAGGGTGGATGATATGGAAATACTGGAAATATGTATAAAATTACAGAAATCACACAACTGGATAGACATTGAATCTCCCTCAAGTGGCAGGAGGAGATGAAATTACTGTAAATGGCAACTTCCCACATCGTCCATTTGCAGACCACAGCAGGGACCGACAGCTGGTTGGGTTTGAAAGGCCAAGAGGATTGAGATGCTCTAGTTTCACCGGACAGGAGGAAGCCTGCCTGTCTGTCTTCCTATTGCAGTCCATGAGTCACACTCTTCTCTTTCTGAAGTGCCCGTGGGGCCCATGGAGGGTATATCTCTCCTCTTTTAAGACTAACCTCCATCCGAGGTGTCTATGGGGCACTATTCGCTGTTCCAGTGTGCACTTAAGATAGCACAGCTCAGCCGAACGCTCTGGATATCACCTCTGCAGCTGTAGGGATGAGTACTCCCAGCGCTTTATCATGTATGACTGTTTTAACACCGTCTCTGCTTGCACCATGGGAGCCTTTATCTGAGGCGCTGGTATGGGCTGAACTATCAGGGTCACGCTGAAGCATGTGTGCCTCTATGCTAAGTGCCAGTGTGGGTTGCTTTCCAAGTTGGGTCAATAAGATAAAACAACAGTAACAGTGCAAAGCTCTATTATATAACCAAGCCCTTTAATGTGTTGAACTGTCTCTTCTCTCCAGTAAAGCAGAAGGACCAACACATGAAAATCCTGGAAGTCCACTGGAAAACAAATCATAATTGGATAATAATTCACAGTGTTTTGGCAGCCTGCGCACTGTGTTGACAGGATTATTCACCTCATCTATAGAGAGCTGCTGTGACTGAAATAAAAGGCTTTTCTCCAGTGAGGAAAGTCCTTCCTGTGCCAATGCCTCTTGTGGTTTCCCTCCCTGTTTGCACATTGCTGACAATGTGCTCTTAAAGGAGCACATTTAATAATGCAGCCAGTGTTTCTGTGCTCTTTACTGGGACTGAAGTGTAAAGCTCCATATGCATGCATACGGTGGTGTTAATAAGGAGCTTGGTAGGGAGGGGAGAGTCGGCTGGCACCACTGTGTCCCTCTTCTAAATGCCGTCCAAACCCCTATGAGCCTCCCACTTATCGCTGGCTGAAAAGGCTGCTTGGAATCACACTGGAGATGGAGCAGTCCTTAAAAACCTCTTACTGTACTCTGAATAACCTCAGCATCTCTGCAGGAAAATGACGGAGCTAACTGCACTCTTACAGAGCACATAATATGAAAATATTGGAAATATGTATAAAATTACAGAAAACGACTTAGAGAGGATTTCCACATCAGATCCAATATCCATTTACTGTTTGATGTGTAATAGCATCAGTGAGGAAACTGTTGCCCAGTTAAACTGTTCTTAATGATGCTGATAGAAATAAAAACTCATGTATCATCATATACAGTAAATACTAATGGATTATTGGAACTGGCTGTAATATTGGTATGTTAAAAGCTGCTGGTTCTCTGTGCCTTGGGGTGAAACTCTGACATGTTTGACAGCAGTGACTCGCTGTGCAAACTGTAGCCCCACGGTAGTGCTGACACACTGAATTAGTAAAAAAATGGGATGCAAAAAGAGAACAAGATATTACAGCCCCACATGGTTTTGTCACGTTTTTTTCATAAATGAATTCAAAATAACACTGATAATAATTGCACTCATGTTGCTCTTATCATGGGTGTACAAAGTGCCTGCCAGGAGCAAATTAACAGAAGAAGAGTAAAGTGATTAAGAGAGAATAAAGCAAAGATAACACTAGAGGACACTGAACAAAAATACAAAGAAGATGATTTTAAAGTAGTAAATTACAAGCCATCTTAATTCTGACAGTTGAGAACATTGTTGAGAAAAACTACAAACATCCTTATGAGTGTAGCCTGAGAAACAGCCAGAGGGTCTCAGGCTGGATTCTGCTTCATATAAAACTAAAAAGTCAGCATTGTAACTGAGCACTGAGCCATGCTTGCTAAGTGGGAGCATGAACGTAGAGAGAATGAAACCTTGAACTGAGCCGTGAAAGGCCCCCATAGGTGACATCTGCTGAGTAGCTTCTATTTAAATAGTAGGATTAAGCCCAAGAGTCCATAAATCAGCCTATTAAAACTTGCTGAATACTGCTGTAACTGAGAAAGCTCCTGCAGGCAATTCATATCGTATAACCGGCAATAACACTGTCATATTATCACCTTACTAAATTCACATGGTGAGCTTGATACTGTAGCAAACAGTTGCTTAATAATATTAGCATTCATTTGTGGTGTTGTTTCTGGTCACTGGACACAATCTAAGTCCAATATTTACTCTCCTTTTAGCTTTGTCCACTCCTGAGGGAAATAGAATATTTAGTATTCATATGTAGTTATGTGATCCATAGAAAGTATTGATCATAGCCGTTTTAAGAACTGTTTTGGTACAAAGCTGTTCAACAAGATTTAATGTTAATAACTTTGCTGTTTTTTCTAAATTCTCAAAATTAGAGGGTAATACAGTAAATAGCTAGAAAGCGATTAACAAATAATAAACTGTGAGGTGAAGTGAGTCAGAAACCGCTTGAATGGATTTTAAACCCATTGATCAAACACTGACCAGGTGAGTTCTTAGATTTTTTTAGGGAGTATCAACATGACCAGCACCTTGGAGTTATGATTTTAGGTTAAAGATATATCTCATGAGCGCATAGTCAACATCTTTCTGCTACCTGTCTTTCATAATATCAAAAAAAATATCAACAGGAGGTTGAATTTCTAATTCTATTAGGCTTTTTTGTGTTCTCCTTGTATGGGCCAGTGTTGAACCATTTAGCCATGGGGATAGATCGACTTCATGAAATGATCTAGTTTTCCAGGGTGCAGTAGCATCTAAGGCTGGTCATTATAGTGGCTAACCAAATCATTTGTGCATGAAGTATGTGCACAATTAGCTGTAAGTCTGTTTTTACTCAGTTCGGCTGATGGAAATTTAATACATGATTGAGCAATAAGGATGCAAGAGCAGATGTTTCATTTATCCTGCAAAATAACAACTTTAAAGGAACATTAAAAAAGCAATACTCCTACAATCAGAGCCGATGATCCAAAGTGTGCTGAGTTTCCACATTTACATGAAGAGTGAAAACTAAGTTCTGAACATGGTGAATGGACTTGACACATAATGAATAAATTAAATAGAGTCAGTAATCTCAGCTGGGAGGTGCAGTGCCATATTATTTTCCATATCTGACCCTGCCAGGGATATCTCACTGCTCACTGCTCACTCTTCCCCTTTTACAACTTCATGTTCTTCACACTTCAATTTCAACTTGTTCAAACCTCTGGGGATCTCGTCTAGAAATGCTTCTCGTCTCCCTTTGTCCCATTTTTGCTCTCACTACACTGCTAATCAAGAAAAAGGAGCACATTGTCATTGTCTTGTTGGTGGCACATTTTATCTGCATTGCTAGTGATGATAATGTCCTCAATATGCTCAATAAAACTGATGGATGAAAAAAAAAGCTGCCCATTACTTGCCTGATTACAAGATATTTCATATTTAAATCTTTGAATGCTTCATTAGATGGCTCTTTCTCTGCTCAGACACCAGAAAAAGGTCTCAGAGAATGAAAAATAACAGAAGAATCTAGTCACACACATGGCCTCGGTGACAAACATGGCACGCAAATGGCTGCTAATTACCACTGACAAAGACAAAGAGCATAATACAGTAGAATACAGCTTGTCACATGCTGAAGAATGTAAATGAAATATGCTGATCAACAACCTTATAAATGTACTGTAATTGCTGCACCATCTGCCAACGCTGCGTCTTGTGTTGTTTACAGACAAGTTGATAGATAGAAATGAGTTTTCCTTGAAATAGAAGGTCTGACTCAGATGAGCGGGAGACAGACAGTGAGGGACAGAGTGTCATCTGTGCAGCATTCAAACTCAGGTAATGATGGAGCGGCTGCTGCTGGAGTGGTGTGACTCTGTAATTCTCTCTGGGTTGAGGCTGAAGCAGGGATGAGTCACCCAGTCGCCGAATGTTAATCACTATGGCCTGCAAGTCTGACTAAACAGCCCTCAGAGGAGACACCAGACCATTTGGCCCTCCTCCAGAACATTGACCTGCACCCTAAACCACATTCCCAGCGTTGACCACCCTGACTCTTTAACTTTGCCTCTTGGGATTCCTCAGTTAAGCTGCACGCTGTCACTTAAAGTCCTAACACTGCAAAATTAATCGGACAAATGACTGAAATGTCCTTGTGAGTCTGCCTGGTTTAGTCACAGCTGGAGTCATGTTGTGGTCCAAACAACTCATTTGTCAAAAATGACTGTGATCTTCTGATGCTCAGGGAAATTTCAAACTGAATTTGTGAAGTTGGGGAGGCTGCACTTTTTGACATTATGTGAGTGAGTTAGATAATCAATGGCAGATTTTCTTCTTTCTTCCTCTTCAGCTTGAAAATAATAGAAATGTCCTTGTGGGAGACCTTGCTGTGGGCCGACTCCCGTTTCCACTCCAATTGTTCTGTCAATAACTCATATAGCAGAGGCCAAATCCATAACAAAGCCGTGGCTACTTTCATCAAACTGAGTGAGAAAAAAAAAACCTTAGAGAGCGAAAATGCAGAACCTGGACCCCGGTCTTTTTATGCTTGCCTCAATGAAGGTTGAACCTGCTCTCAGAGCGTTAATGCAGTGTGTGCATATGAGAAACCTCTAAAGCAACATATTGTACTAGAGCAAGAAACCTTCATTAATTCCCTTCTTCCTTCTCAACTACTTATGTGTCAGGCAACATGAGCCTAATTTATTTAGACACTCCAATACATCTAGGGTTGAATTTGACATCAGTGCATTTGCTTTAATGTAAATGGAAATTGGTCTTCATTAACGGAAAAAAGTAGGAAGGGAGTGCCGAAGCTTTTAAGCTCATAATAATAATCAGGATTGATTGGGCTCAGGGCATTGAGAGAAAGAGAGAGATGGTGACAGGGGTGGTAACACGAGAAGAAGCTAACATGGTTATTCCCACGCTTGGAGACACAGCTGGCAGCATGAGGCGAATGCACATTCATAGATGTGTGATTTTTTTTCCACAGCAAGGACTGTGGATTTAAAAATTGCAAGGAGAAGATGATGAATGAAGGGATGGTCATTTGCTGTTGGTTTGGGTGCGACATTCATGTTCTCCTGTGACCTCACCTCCTGATTGCCAGCCTCAATCCAACTCGACAATGCCACATAGCTGATACATTATCAATTTCCAATGGGACAATGCTGTAAGAATGTCTCTCACAGAAGCCAAAAGGTTTGAGTTATTACTCATTGAAAATTAATTCTCAATATCAAAAGTAAGAGAGATACATTACTTGTTACATCACTTTCTGGGATGTGGCCAAAGGATCCTATGATGTCAGGCTTTTCGCCCCACCTTCAATTGTGCCCTTTCAGAAGAGGTTTCACTAGCAAGAACCACACCACACCAATATGTCGTTTAAAGGTTTAATGGAATTCAGGAGGTATTGAATGTTGAGAATAGATGAATGGATGTGGGTGAGGGAGAAGGAAGATGTCATCTGTTAGGCTGGTCTGGGAGGATGTACTGAAGACTGGGCGGAGGGAGACTCAGTGTGGAGGTTCCATCTCAGGCATATATCCGCCCAAGCTGATCACTGGCCCCAAGACGGTGACTAGAATGAGACATGGTAGAGGTATGCACCGGATTGAATAGGAAGGGATGGGAGAAGAAGGAGGAGAGGATAAAGAGATAAGGGGATGAGGGGATGAGGGGATGAAGGGATGAGGGTAGGGATGAGATAGGAAGATGAAAGAATGAAGGGAAGGGAAAGGAAGGGTGGGTCGAGAAATCTGAGACAAACGGGGTAGGATGGGTTGACTGGGTTTAAGTAGGCATGGCAGGTGATTAGAGGTGTGGTTGAGGTGTGGTTCTGCTCCTGAACCTAAGTTAACAAGTTAACTACATTTAAACATATTTGCCTTTAGATGTAATCAGACACTCACAGTGTGATCTAGTTCATTTGAAACATACTGAGGCCTTCACAAGTGGCTACCTAGCCGGCTAAAATGATACAACATTTAAATATGACAACTTTGTAGTTACCTGAACATGCATTCTCCTCTTTTGGTGGAGGATAGCCAAAAGGTAAGGACTTTGAGCCCTTGTGCTAAGCTAACGCTTCCCAAATCAGTCTGTCTACTTTGCTCACTGAGAAGAATTTATGTATTAAACATCCCATTCAACTTCCAGCAACTAGCAAGGCAGCAAATAAGTCGACCCCACAAATGCTGAAGTTGAGCATTGCTGAGATTATCTGTAATGTAACTGCTGAATCTCAAATTGTAATCACATTACTGAACCACATTACTCCGTCATGCATTACTGCACAACACTGGTTGTGACTTGCAGTGTTTGAACAGTATGTGAATACAGTGACACAGAAGGCCATGGGATCCTTTAAAGCCTGTGTCATGTCTCATTGACATTCACATGTGATTGCTTCCATCTCATAGAAAAGCACCAGATCACTTTTAGTGTCACACTGTAATGCACTTAACTCTCTCTACTTGTCAAATAATACTGGTAGTTAAACCATGATCTTCCTGAGCTCAGCCTCACTGAAAAAAGTCATATTGTTGCATGCCACATGGGAGCCACCCTGTTAACAAAGCTAAGTGACATACTTAAAGAGTTTTAAATTCCTATCATGAACTATTAGCACATCTAGATCCATTAAATATGAATGCTCTCGCATTACGAGGAAGAAGGAGCATTAGCAGATGTTAAATCTTTGTATAAAGCAGGCCATGGCCTTTTTGCAATCGCTGTCAAAGCCTTTGCAGAATTTTTCACACAATAAGACAAGGTCATCAGTGCCCTGCCTTCCAAACACAGACATCATTTTGTAGATTTTAGAGGATAATCTACAAACTATTCATGGCTGTGGTGAGATAGTGATATTTTTCAGAATCCAGTGCTTCTCTGTTCTCTCTCTTTTTTCAAGATTTTTTTTAGATGTGCTAATCCCTGGTCAGAAAAGTGTTGCTGTTGTGCAGGTGTGGCTGAGCAAATCGCCTTCACAAACCCTTGCTAAATTATAGCCGGCTGTCATGTGCAGATAGCGCACAGCTGGGGAGAAACATAGAAGAGGACACTTCACTTCATTTTGAAATATGTTGAAAGGATATTAGATCACAAAGCATGGCTAGTTCCTTTTTCTAGGAAGCATATTCAATAATTCAAGAGGGTGTGATGGTTAGGTTGCAAATTCTAGTTTTGCAGACATAATAGATGGTTCATTTTTGGCTCCCCTGAGGTGAGAGAATAAAAGATTTATGTGCAAATTTTTGTCACTGCCTAGCAATGCATTAGCTTGCACTGAAGGTGGTCTGTTGACATTATAGATAATCAATCAGCAGTAAGTACGGATTTGATGCCGTAAAACACACCTACTATAGCACTCACGCTTTGCCGTCTATTGATTCTATCATTCAGTCAATCAGCCTCACACACCTTTGTAACATATCCTGTTATTACATTAAACACATTTTTTTTGCCCGTGATGCAACTGTAGGAGCTTCCCCAGGTCATCTCAGGCCTCATTCAGTTTCATTAAAAGACGATTAGAGGATGGTAAGTGGACGAGTGGCTTGTAAGGGAGAGGATGACAGTGTGACAGAGACCAGCGCTGCTAACGTCTTCTCTGTAGGTCCCTATCAGGAAGAGGAGTCATCCCCCCAGGGACTGAGGGCAGCGGAGCACATTACAGGTGTGTGACTCTGCCTTCTGCCCCGTGGCACTGCAAGATGAGATTTTCTCTCCACATGTCAGCCCAGCCTCCTGAATTTCATTACTTGTACCTGCAAGTTGGAAGTAACAAGGCTTTATTGCCAGCATTGGAAAATCTGTCAGCCAGCGAGAAAAGAGTTGTTTACGTAGGACCTCGCTATACTGGCGTCTAGCATCATTTCTATCCTGATGCTGCTCCGTATTAACACACAGTGCGGCCAGTGAATGTGCTGCTCACTGTCTGACAGAAGACTTGTGTGAAATTCTAAGGATCTGTGCACTGTGAGGGTCCAGAGGCACATTTTCCTCCTGTGAAAAGAAGATCAGGAGCAGATGGCGTTCTAGAATGATGACATGAAAAGAGAAACAAAGGGAAACATTCCTTTAGATCAAAACTTTGCTAAGCCGATTAAGATATGATGTATCATTTGGCTGTAAAGTGCCTCTACACAATTCACACACGCACACATACACACACTATCCATTCAACAGTTTACTAATGACAGGCTCAAGAACCATCTGTGTGTGTTATAATGGATGGAGCTGAGCGCAGATGGGAGAGGCTGGACCTGCCTACCACACGCATTTTACTGTTACTAGAGAAAACATCTTGTCATCTCAAATAACTGCCTAAGATGTTGGGTCCATGTCTTTGTGGTTACATCAGGCCTATCAAGTATTGTGCATCAACACTTCAAAAGAGGGACATGCTGATTAGGAGAAATGACTAGTTTTGACTCTAGCCAGCTATCACAGTTGAAATAGAATGGGGTGTAAATATTGAAAGGAAAAGTGAGTTATGTTGTCGGCTTTTGAAGCCCAAATGCTTCATCAAGACACCCATAGTCTCCTCTCCTCTCCTCTGCTTTCCTCTCCTCTCCTCTCCTCTCCTCTCCTCTCCTCTCCTCTCCTCAGACATGAATAAACTCTGCAATAAGAGAGTTCGTCTCCTGTGTCTTAGACATCAAGAACAGGCTTGTGGGCCCAATGAGGGTGAGGCAAACCTGGGCTTGATGACGCCTCCTCTCTCTCTCTCTCTCTCTCTCTTCTCTTTCTCTCTAACCCAATTACCACCAGGCCTCAAGGAATGGGACCGGCAGGAGTGGCGTGTCAGGGGACGATACCAACATCAAAGATAGACAGATGGTCCTGAAGTTTTACCACCTCAATCCAATCTCCTGCAGATATTATTAAATGATTAGCTGGTACAGTGCCCAAGATACGAAGCCAAAATGAAGAAATATTGACCAAGAAAGTGGAAAAGATTCAAAATGAACTTCTATTCAGTAACCTCACTCCCACACAGACAGCAGCGGTGACCAAGCAACAAGTCCTCATATTGAATCGACAGAACAGGTCAATTTCCAATGATTCCTGAAACGACACATAAGAGTATTTTCAGCACCCTAGCCATCCCCCCAACCCGCCTCCCCCTAATAAGAGTCACCTTATATTGATGTCATCTAAGCTGCATCACTTTCCCGCGTCATAATTACTACAGACCATGGATGGCGTAAATGTAACTATAGGTGTATAGATCTATACTGTCGTTTTTTCTTGTGGGGACGGGCTGCAAGTAAGAGTAGCTTCAAAGAGAATTGTGCCCAGTCTGAGGCCCCCATATGGGCTCTAAACGATCAGCATCCTCACCAGCATCCTCAAAATAGCATGGCGTTATCCACTACCTCTCACCCCACATTGTCACACTTTTGTTGATTTCCACTTTGCCGCTTTCACATTTTAGCAGCTTACCTTGGTGTTGTATAACAGTGAACAGGCTGTGACTTAGAGGCGAGACTTAGATTTATCCCGTGACTGAGACTAGAAGACAGAGTTGACTGGTTGAAGAAACAAAAAGCTGATAAATGATAGAAAACCCTCTCTGGAAAGAGCTCTGAAAGTGACAATCAGGCAGATGCTTTCTGCCTGGTGCAGTGTGTTAGCTCTCTCTGTTGTTTTTTTCCATTATTCCACATGCAAACACCCTTCCTTTGCTTTTCTTCCCTAATTACAGAATAGTGGCTGTAAGGATACTGAACCTTATCAGAATCCAAACCTTCACAGAATCCCACAGGTACTCAGCATGCAGGTGGCGTGAGAGGTGTTTGCAGTGAAAGTAGCCTCGCTGCATGCAAATTGCTCTTGCATCGCACCTTTTAGTAAATGATCTCCATGGTAAATCTTGCAGCGGAGTGAACTGCAGGTAATGTGATTCTCTCCCTCTGGAGCAAATGACCTTTTGTAGCTCGTTGTAGCTGTGGTTCATTTTTGACATGTAATAAAACTGGCACTTTTTTATGGACTCATACACTAGAATATAAGAGCTGCCAGTTGAATGTGAGGTTGTCGATGCCCTTCATTTCAGACAGCGTCTCTTTTTAAAAGTAGCCCCTGTATCTGCACAGGGCACTTTGCTTTAGAGTGGACTGTCTATTCACAGGAGCAGACTTCTGTTTTGCCTGCACTCAAGCCCTTAGCAACCTGTAGAGTATCTAACAACAGACATTTACAAGAGGGGAGATGATCTTTTTCTGTCCTCCTTGAGTCTCATCAACAGAAAGGTGACCTGATGAGTCACTGTGGTTTGTGGGTAGGTTTATACTCTCATCTTGTCTCAGCCGTGACAGTGTTTCCATCTGTATTTCGCTCTCAAGAATTTTGCACGTCACTTCCGACCCCAAAACGTTTGATTTTTAGAACATAAAAGGATCTTGTTCATTTCTTAATTTTTTCATATTTAGCAATCACTGACAACAAGATTATCCCTTCCGTCCAATGAGCCCAATCTGTAATTGTAATTTAGTCAAGCTGGCTTGCTGCCCATGCTGGAGCAGAACATGACAAACTTTTAATTGCTTAGCTCCTCTTGCCACTGTGTTGCCGTGGAGATGGAGGATCTAAGTAGACACACGCACACACATTGACCCATCCCGTCGCCGAAAACTCCTCATCGCACCCACGTCACTTACCATAAGGGATTCTCAACTGGCCCAAACAAGTGACAAGCATCCTCATCAACACTCTCGGCCCCAACATTCGGGTCTGATTGGTTCAAAGTGAAGCGCAGTTGGACACTTCTGAATCTCAGCATGTTTCCCCTGAGGAGCGTCCAGCTGGGTGGGCAAACAAGCAGCGGCTAATTGGACTCTTCATGTAGTCCTGTAGCTCTGGGCCTCTTTGTCAGGTCAGGGTGTCTATTGTGTTGTGGCCACTTAAGCTAAGGGGACTGCTGATGCCTGGTATGTGATTAAATTACACCTGAATCATCCACAGGGCAACACCTGACCATAGGAATGAATGTCACTGTACATTCTGAGTTAATTGCAGGAGCTGGATTGTACGAGTAGATGACAACCAATAAGGATTTTAATGACTGCAACGGATTGTTTACATGTTTGCTGAGGGACTGCTTCCTAATATGTTACTTCATCCTTAAGAAAACCTGTAGGAGCCATTCAGCAAAGCAACACAAGAATGTGCTCGAACATATGTTTAACCTTCATCAGGCTTTTCTCACAATGATGTAACACAGATTTGAGTCAATAGGATTTCTTTCCTCCACGTTCAAACAATTAACTTTAGTGCGTTTACAATCCATCGCCACTAATGATCACAGGGATTACATATGAAGGGTTTTAGGGAACATGGCTTCAATGGAGTGTAAAAGGCATTTTTCAGCTGCAGGAGCTGATGGGAATGTTTATTGCAGAAAGGAAAAGGCTTTGCCTGCAGGGTATTCCTGTGGAGATGGCAATTTGGAGAAGAGATGGATCATTGAATGTGTCTCTTTCAGCCGTTAGGACATAGTTGATGTGTCACTGAAATGAAATATTAGACATAGCAGGTACTTTGGCTTTGGTAATGATGAGAATCACCAAGAGCTTTGTAGAACTCTTTATGTCTTTGTGTATGTGTACAAATGCACATGCTGTCATCATGACTGTGCATGGGTATTTGTCAGTGTGTGACTGAGCATGTGCAAATTTGATTCATTCGCACATCTCAAAAGCAGTCTAAGTTTCCAAACATCACCCTTGGTTGGCAGGGCTTTTCCAGTCTGCTGTGCCGCTCCTTGCACGACTGTCAGTGTCGCTCCTCGGTGTGTCATATCCAGCAGAGAAGCTCTCGCAGCTCCCTCATCATGACTTGGCATGCTAAGAGAGTTGGATGGTGGCAGAGGGGAAGAGAGATGGGAAAAAGAGGGGGGGTTCTTCTCTCTCCAGCAGGCTTTATTCTCACCTCATTCCCCAGAGTGCCACACACCAGCTGGAACTCACTTAATTATGCACTCAGTATGGCGCGTAGGTCAAAATGGCACTCAAAAAAAGTATTGTTTGATGGGTTGTGTACTTTTTTGAAGTTACTTCACAATACATCATCCAACAAGTTTTGGGCCAGGACAGAATGTCATGCAATGAATATACTGTATATGTGCAATCATTTTGTGATTTTGTGTTTTGCTGTTATTGTTTATAGTGTGACCTTTATTATATTATATGTTTATTGAGAAAATATAGCTTTTTGCAGATGGGGCTCAAAATGAATGAGGAGAACTTGTGGCTCAGAGAAATTTTGGTTAGGCCTCAATGCAGTGATGTTATATTGAAGGGAAATCATCAAGTTTTTTCTTGTAGTTTGAAGAGTGTTGCAAATGTTGCTCCCTTTTTGTGATTATTTGAAGGGAAGAATTCAAAAAATGAAATAGTTCAGTCTTCACCCTCTCTGTTCCTCTTTATGAGACTGATTGAACATGATCTCTTTACGGTTACTGCACAACTTTTACAGCTTATGGCCAACAAAGAATAAGACTCATGATGGATGGAAATATCAATAAATTTAACTGTAGTATGTGCTGTATGAAAGACAAGAACACAGTGATATTCACACTAAATCTTCAGCCACAGAACAAGAAGGTTTCCACCAACACATGCAAAACCATCTTTTTTTTCACAAAGAAAACAGAAAGTTATTTTGAGTCACTTCTTTTTACAGAAATATGCTAGTATAGGAAAAACATTTTTTAATTTTGTGAAAATATCCTTATTCCAATTCATTTTTCTCTAAAAAAAAAATCTGCAAAAACACGAATACATTGAAAATATCGGAAGTTTGAGTACCACTGGAACAAAAAGGAAGGCTACAAAGCAACTGCTCATGGGGATAACTATGCCACTGTTGTCCTACTAGCCCGCAAATGTCTGAAAACATGACCCCTGCAAAAGACAGTGTTAGACAGTGTTTATGACAACACACTGCACAGGGCTGATTGCAGCCGACACCGCTGTGAGGGAGAGCATTTTATGTTTAAGGCTGGATGGTGCTGCAACACCCTGCAGCGGTCAACAATACAACAAATATACACAAAGAGTTTACAATTTTCTTTGAGGCAAGGAATCAACTTAAAGTATATAAAGCAGTTCATACAGCTTGAGAAACAACAACAACCAACAATTCTGTTGTTTCTTCAAGCAAAAAATAGATGAAACAAACGCATCGAGTCCAGGATTTGAGGTATATAGAGCAGAGTGCTGCATCCAGCCAAACTCACATCGGCTCAACACTTCAGATGAGCTGCAAGAGGAACTTCTGGAGATAGAGGTTTCTCCTCAGGTCTCTCTGGATGAGGAACAAGTTCTACATTTAATATACATTTATAGTTTTGTTTTCTTATTCGTCTAAATTCAGAGGACACATTCTTGGTCGGTGATGTAGTCATGACTTTGGGTGAAGAAGTAAAAGAGAAATGAGAAGTGAAGGATTGAATTCATGGTTAATGACTGCAATGCAATGACCTCCATCATCTCCGATTAGGGAACTAAAGCAAATCTAATGAGAAAACACAATATTGCTTTTTTTTGTCTCCTACCGTTTTTCAAATGGAAGACCCTATGGGACAAACTTAGCTTTGTTAATGCTCCAAACCTGTCTGCAGTGAGAATGAATCGACTTAATTAAAGTAATTCAGCTATGAATATATACAGTATGTGCTAAGGTCATACAATGAATAATCATTTATTAAGCTTACCAAGTAAAGATGTATTCATATTTTTTTCACACTGTTGAGGTTTGCAATGCTGGAAACGTACAGTAGAGCATACCTGAGTTATTGAGTATTTGAATAACTGAAGGACATTTATATTTTATACCTGAGACTTACTTAAAACAATCTCTTTACACTCTGTAGTATTATTTTCTCTACAGATTAAAACAAACAGAGGAAGAAAAAGATGAAGAGAGGGCAGCTCTTCTTCAGTCAAATTAAATCCAGCCAGCTGCTGCTCTCTATTATAATAGCATTATGCACAATATAATACAATCCTGATAAATCCTAATGAATTTAAAATATTGCGTTGTCATACTTTTCTGTTCTTTTAAGGTGGACTGGAATTTTTACACAGAAATTAGTAGAAGAAAATGTAAATAAAGGTCTTTTGGTACAGTAGTAATCGGAGCATTCCCAGTATTTTGACTTAGCAAACTTGAAAACTTTTCAAAGCCTCATCACTATTTCATCTCTCGCCGACACATCATAATTATCTCCAGGCCAGAAATGTATCTTTTTTGCCCGTCACCTGGACATCTGTCGTTTTCCTCGCAGACACGAACGTCTTTCAACAATGACAAGTGTGCCTGAGTCCACTGATGACTGCTGAATCATTAATGGCACTATTACTGCCTGATACATCTTTTAGCAGCACGATCTCATTTCTGAAGACTGGGCCAGTTTTTAATAGCTTCGTCTCTGGCCATTTTTGGAAAAAGGGTGCAGGGTTTCAATTAGTAGGAGAAGTGAATGTTTCCATTACAGCCTGCCTACTGGAGTTCAACATGTCACATTTACTTGATGGTTATTTATGTCCCTGATGCTCCCATTTAGATGGTTTTATTTCACTTCATTAAGTTCCCATTAAGAAACCATGTAACAGGAAGTACTGACATCTTGTTTTAGAAATTAGAGTACAATCTTGACATTAATGTAAAGTAAATGCTTTTTATACTAATGGCCTTACTTGTTGGTCTTGTACATACACTTCACCTCTAGCTGCTCCCTCACTTTCTCCCTGAACCTTTGCCCTTCTACATGTGCCGCACAGACTAGTAGTGCTGCCCTCAGAGCTATAAAAGATAAGATGGACAGATCTCAACACACACACCTACACAGCAACAAACACACACACACACACACGTGCGCTGCGAATGCAAACATATGGTGGCAAGATACACAAGTGTTCTCCTGATAATCATTTATAGAGCCTGGTGGCGAAGGGCAAAGTGCTGTTATCGCATGCTAGCAGCAATGTTCTGCTCTCAAAAACCCTCCACACCAAGCTGCAAACACCATTAGCTTGTACATCCAGGAGATACGATGTGCACTTTCTGTAGCTGTGCCAAGTACTTCTTGTCTGCTGTCATCCTATAGGGAGATAATGACTTCTTCTTTCTATGCTGCTACCCGGTCCAAGGTCCATTATTAAATGAGAACAAAAGGAGTTAATCCTTTCCATGTTGTTGTGTCTCAGGGGATTTGAGGTGTCCTTCAGAGTTGGAATCGAACAGAACTGCTTTCAAAGCTTTTTCCCTGTTGTTTTGCATGGAAGGTTTGTCTTCAAAGGAAAGACTGGAATGCTTCAGTAGTAATCTGTTGTGTCCGTGATTGTGCTCATGTAAAACTGTTTACGCTCGCATGTAGGCGACAGCAGGCCTAAAATACCAAGTCTGTGTTCACAGAGGGCAGATGCAGCTCTAGTTATCTCTGCTCTAAGAGATTTATCAACAGAGTTGAGGCAGTAATTCTCCATAGTGGATCTTCAATAATTCATGCCAAGACACTCTCTCAAGCTTATGGTGAGAGATTGGTAATTGTCTTCTCTCTCCCTCCTCTCTGCTCTGCATTATGTGTGTTATTAAATCCATATACATCTGGGTGTTTTGTTGTGGATTTATGGAGCGCATGTATGAATCATCCATTTAATGCTTTGCCAGGGAGGGTGATTACCTTTGATTGTAATGGTGGTTGAGTAAGTGTGCCGTAGCATGCTGCACTCTATACTTGTTGTTCTCTTTATCCTCCAGTCGCTTTAACCAAAAGATGCTATAGGTGGACAATCACAGCAGGATTTAAGAATATGAAGAATGGGCTGAAGAGAAATATTACATCTGTAAATGGAAACACACACACGCAACACACACACAAGCCTGTTCAAATCTAGCGTACTCACTGCCTCATTACAACAAAGGAAATATACAATACAGAGGGTGTGAATGTAAATAGTTCAAGGGTAAGCTATTCTATATTTTTCTTAATGTTAATAACTCCAATGAAAATACTTAAACCAACAAAAAATTGATCTTACTAACAAATATTAGCCTGCTACAGCTTATTCCTCTGCACTATGGACCTCCATCGTTGTCCAAAAACTACTGTAAACACATCAATGAGCCACACTATCACGCTGGTTGACAGGTTCCTTCCTTACCATGAACATGGGCACTGTAGTTTATTTAGAGTCAGTCCGACATACACCATCCTGCTGCAGTAAATACCAAATGTGTATTAATCCGCTGCTGAAAATAGTCCCTGATAAATACACCATTTAGTTTTGTTTGAGTGACAACTTGCAAAAACTACAGTGCCCAGCTGTTTAAGGAAATTATGGTGACTTTTATGAAAATGAGACTATATATTTGTGAGGGCTATGTTGGGGCTTAAACTTAAATCACTAGCCCCTTAGTTAGCCACTTCACATATCCAATGAAGGGTGGAAATCCAATCTGGTTTTTGATGGTTTATTAACATCCATATCCATTCAGGTATTCCATTTCCATCCACACATTATATCCCACAGAGATTCTCTCAATAAGGGAACACTTGAAAATATGTATGTTGTCTTTGGCTGATGATGATGTGTTGTTAGAGTGTTATTACGTGGTCAAACCTTTTTTGTTCCACTCTTAAGTTTAGCTAACTAGCTTCTAACCTTTTCATTCTGCTAGCAAAGTGTGTTATCTCACAAGTATCTGAATTAAGTCTTAATGCAATAACCCACCATCCATACATCAAATAAATTATTCCATTAAGGATAAACAGAAGTATCATAATAATACAATTCTCAGCTATATCTAATAATATGCACATAATAACAAACTCAATTCTAATATTTGAAGTCAAATTTAGCTCTTACAACCAACCCAAAGCTGAAAAGCACAAGCATAAACATAAAGATCTACAATGTTATATGCTTCAAACAACTTTACTCAGCACTTCATAGCCTGTCTGCTTGCTATAGTGGACAGAGTTCACTCACAGATCTGCTGTGTTAAATGATAAATGAGCAGTGGAGGAAAGACCGAAAAAGGAAAGACGTTCCAGACGTATGCTGGGATGGCACGAACTAGATCACAGCAGGCTGCTGTGCTCCAGTGATCGTGACTTGAAGTCATCTGTAAATATGGTGGGATAAGCAGGGAACATGCTATAGCCTACTTTGGATGAAAGAAAACAGAAAAGGCTTCTTTAAATTCAGAGTGTGTCGAGCCCATAAGTTGGACCCTTGAAATTCACCTAATCAGCTTTGTCATACTGTAGCAGTGTGTGCTTGTGTGTGTGTGTGCATGTGAGTGTGTGTGTGTGCAAGCATCTGAGTATGCTTACTTACTAGACAGATGCTTAGGGAGCCATAAAGAATTTAATAGCCAGTGGAACGACCTTAGCAGCTACTGTACCGCATATGGTTGGCTGCTGATAATACAGCTTAGTGTGCAAAATCTGGATCTTTTTGATGTAGATTGATTTCTGGTGAGACTCCATCAGGCAACAGAGCACTGACTGCTCACATCAATACATGACCTGACCTGACTACTTATGCTCATAAACAACCCATTCAAGGACTTGACCCAAACACAGATATTTTTTTTTAAATCAGTATGTTTACAAGTCTGTTTATGGATTTCTGTGTTCATGCTTGTGTTTTCTGCATGTGTGTCCATGTCCTTGATGTTCGCTTGTTTACTGTATGTGTTCTCCCCTGTGTAGTGGCTGAGTGGCGAGCTGTGCCGGGCCTAATTTAGGTGGCTGATGTGTGATGTGTTTGGGGCTCTGGCTGCGTCGGAGGTGTTATGTTTATCTCTGCTTCTGGGGAGTAGCTGTGACAGACTTTCTCAATTGGTCAAACTGTCCTGACCCAAGCCCTTGTTACAGCTAAATAAATCACCCTAACGTGTGGCAATGACACACACAAATATGTACATGTGTTTCTTTTCAACTATACTATTCTATTTAACCTTTGACCAAAGCCCACTCCCATTCTTTTGATAAGGTCTGACCTCTATAAAGTGGAACATCCATATATTTTTAGATTGAACCGTTCGGTTTCAACCTTGATCTTTACATGGGTTTTGAGTCAGCTTGTCACCATTCTGGTGTCCACTGGGTATTGCATTCATTTCTAAACCCTTAAAGCCACTATATGTTGAAAATTGCTGATTTTGGTGCCCTCATATCAAAAAATACACTGTAGCACACAATACAGATGAGATCAGACAAAGTCAGTGACTAGCTGTTGAACATGGCGGGGCATTTAGCAGCCAGATATGTCCCTCAAGGAGTTGATGGAGAGCAAAACATTTGCCAGTGGACCAGAAACATGACTCCAATTAATGCTAATGTGCTCTTTGTCTGCTGGATGTGTAAATAGGCTATGGTTAGCTAATACATTTGCCATATCAACTTATAAAAAAGGTGGTGTTTACAGCTTGTTTCCACTGCCCCTAAGTGGCCAAAACATCCATCAATGCATCTTTAACTCCATCCTGATTCTGAAATTTAAAATAGCTTCTGTAATAACTGAAAATTAGACAAAATGTGCATGCATGATCAGCACAGCTGTCTGTTATCACCTTTTTACTGTATGAGAATAAAACATGTGAACCTTAAACACAACCTCCCTCTGGTCTCCCCACAGATTGAAGACATTGTCACACGAATACAAGATGAGAAAGCAGGTGGTGTTACCATCCGGACTGTCAAAAGCTTCCTCTCCAAGATCCCAAGTGTGGTATCAGGTTAGTTTATGTGTGTGCATATCTGTGTCACCGTGTCTGCATGTACATTTAAATATGTTGCAGTTCCTTGTGTGTTTCTCCTTTAAATGGGGGCTTGCCATACATGATGTGTGGATAATTGTGAGTGTGAATGTGTGGTTTGTTGTCTCACCCAGTTGAGCGAGCTTGGCAACAACACACGAGTCAGAAACAGTAAAGCAAATATGACCTTTTGGGCTCATTTAAATTGCTGCTACTGCAGTTTCAGGCAGATGATGTCTTTGCCGATAAGACCTCAGCCACTGAGGAAACTGCCCATGGTGTGACGCTGCCCTTGTCACACCGCAGAAAAGCTACTTTTCTCCTTCTCTTTTCCATCTGTGTTCCTGTGTGTGTTCCTATGTGTGTGCGCTGTATTCCTTCATGTGTTTGTGCACGTGTGCTTGTGTATGAAATGAATCACCAGTGTTGGATGGGGGTTGCTCCCTCTCTCCCAGCGGCTGTTTTCGAGTCACTCCTTCACTTGGCTCCCCTCGGCCCGACCATCTCTCTTAGCGGCCTCTGCCAAGTGCAAAGACTGGGCCAAATATTGTGCTGTCCAGGAGCAGGGAGAGAAAGGACTAAAAACCTGTTATGTTATATATAGACGCCTACTCAGCTTTGACAGCTTTGACCCACAGCTTTGAACAGAGACGAATAACAAAGACTCCTTCAAAGCTGATTTGTGTTTGTGGATTGCAGCTTTTGTCAAAACCATTGCAGATGTGGTACTGTGACGCCACTCCTAACCAATGTCCTTCTCTAAATACCAGGGGCGGACATTGTTCAGTGGCTGATGAAAAACCTCTCTATTGAGGATCCAGGTATGCCCGCTGAGAAATCTGTCAATACATGTAAGTACAATAGAGCTCAATTGAAGAGGAAGGCAATTTCAAATCCCCCCACCCTCCCTCCCCCTCTGTGTGCCTTCTCTCATGTCAACAGCTGAAGCCATCCACCTTGGAAGTCTGGTCGCTGCCCATGGCTACATCTTTCCCATCTCTGACCATGTCCTGACACTCAAAGATGATGGAACCCTTTATCGCTTTCAGGTACAAAAAGCCGTCATGGGGAGAGTCATTGATGTGTGTTAGGAGGCCTTTGAATAACTAATATAGAGTAATGAGATGATGGTAGTTTAACAGAGGGATATGTTTATTGCATGATGCTAATGAGAGCAATCCTTGCTAAGCCTATTACTCATCCCACCAAGGTCGACACTGTATATTCCTGCTGGGTGCTGCGTCGGAGCAGGAGGTGGGCTGCAAAAAAGGGCCTATGGGCCAGCCGTGCAGCTTGTCAGAGGGGTGTTTTTTTTCTTCGCTCCATCTGATCCAGCATGAACTTTGACAGGTCCCTCTGATGGCTGAAGGCTCCACGATGACTCATTACTGTGACTGGGCCATTAGCATCTTAATCCAGCCAGCCAGCTACAGTAGGCAGACTCCCCTATGGGAAGCACTGAGCTGGCTACACGCTGGCTCTGCACTTTTCACCGTCACCAGCCTCCCCTGCTCCTCCCCCTCAATCTACCTCTGAATGCATTTGTCTTCACCTCTATTGCTCAAGATTAAAAGCCATTATTGTGCCTGCGCTGCGAGGGCAGCGTGTGTCACACTTGCTCATTCAACGGGGGCTAAAAATATTCTCTCTCTGATGTTGTCGTGATGCAACAGGCCCACGTCATCAGAACCTCTAAAAAGAGTCCATGGCGCATTTGAAATGTGTTGGCCAGTCTCCATAGCTGTGCTGTAAGGAATAGTGACGGGGGAATTTCAGTGTGTGAGTCTATAAATAGATACTATACTGGTAGAAGACCCAGATTTAATGACGACTGCCTTCTGTTGTTTGTTTTGTGTATTCAGTGGTGAAGCCGTATAGCTGAACTTGATCCTCTCTGAGCTGAAATGACAAATTCTAATGCGAAAACACGTTAACCTTTCTGTTCATCACACTCAAACAAACACATTCATCATCATCAGCCTTTTGCTCTAAGGCTAATTACCATTTGAGTAATAGTGGAAATGAAAAATGTGGTCGAGTACCACTAAGTTCTAATTCTGCCCCGTTATTAAGAATGCATGATAGATGTGAGTGATCCATTATTAATGGACTTGGGAATGAACTTTGAATGTGTAATATCAGTTGCAATTGACAATTAAATATGGATAGAGAGAATATAGCTACCATTGCTCCCTGGATAGTTATGTGGAGCACATGGACATCGAGGATGATCATCAAACAAAGAGTTGACTTTGCAGAGGAAGACAAGTGCGGAGGGAGTGTGGGTGGTGGGAGAAATGAGACTCCAACATTCATATTAGAAAATATCGTTGTTTATCTAAACACTTATGCTGACAAAAGAATGCAATACTGATTACATGAGTAAATAAACAAAATCTGTCTCTGTTGTGTCCCCTTCTGTTCTCATCAGTCTCCATACTTCTGGCCATCAAACTGTTGGGAGCCTGAGAACACAGACTATGGTGAGTCACATCCTATCTGTCATTTTTTTGCGTCTTGCACCAAACTGGTAAGATCTCACTAATGTCTTCTTCCTCCAGAGCTGAAACACGGCTCATACTGTGGTTCTGTTGTTGACACTCACTGAGTATTGATCCACAGGGCCATTCCCTGTAATGTATCTGGCCCTGAGGATCCCCACTAAGCCTAACAAAATAAAGGGACAGTCACTGACATGTGCATGACCACATCTCTGGCTCTCTTTCTCAAATCTTGTTATTTCAGAAGACAACACATGGAATGCTTGCTCCTCTGTTGCACACAAAACATTCATTAGTGTTGATTCGCACAGCTGAGACCTCTGTTAAAAAAGAGCACCATCCATTGGCCCTTTTTTTTGTTTTGTAGTTACTCAGCACACAAACCATCTGACTAATTCTTCATGCTTTACTCTTTCTCTCTTTCACCCTCCAGCCATTTACCTGTGCAAGCGCACCATGCAGAATAAGGCCAGGCTTGAGCTTGCTGACTATGAGGCTGTAAGTACATTGTCATTTTGGGTTTGTCAGGAAGCTCTCAGTTCAATGTTACCATTGCGCAAGGACCAATTCTCAGAAAAACAAAGGAGCTGAAACAGCCTTGGTCTCTTCTGCAGCCTTGTAATGCCCAAATCCATTCTTCCAATCAAAAAGCCATTATCAAATTATAGACTTATACAATCTGTCAAAGATGATTTTTCTTTTCCAGCAGCGCCATTTGGCAGAAGCTGATGCGTTTACTGGCCCCAAAATGTAAACAAATAGCGTCTATAGGCCTAGATGGCATCAGCAGATCAATATAGTCTCACAATGGGCATTACTGCAGAGCTGAAGTCTTGCTGTTACACAATAGCAATCCATTGTACTTTGATATTCAAAATTACTCCCCAACTATTGTCCAGTAGACTTTCTTTCTTTCCTATTCAGGTCACTTTATGCCTCCAGGCCTCATTGCGCTCACTGTTACATGCCTGCTAGTCAGTACTCCGAGTTTTTTCTCTCTTTGTAATGAGGTCATGTGCTGTATCTTTGACAGATGCTTGCTGGGTGGTGCTATTAAGGACGCACAGTTTAGTATGTAGCTTTGATATGTGTACATTATGGTGCTTTAAAGAGCTTGTAGACATTAGATTTTTTATTTAGAAAAAACATAATTTATCATGTGATGAAGAGTTTGCGGTATGGGTCGCAACCTGCGTCAGCTCCTGCTGGTCTCACATCAGAAATAATCTCTATCTAAAAATGCAACATAGTTTTTAAAAGTATATACTATTTTTGATAATAGCAGTAGAGAATATTAAACCTGAATTTTAGCCATGTACAAAAATGATGAATATGTTTAAGAGTCCATATTGTACCTGGCAACAGGAAAATATTTAAGGGAACAACATTTCGGGAAATACACTTATGCGCCTTCTTGCAAAGAGTTATATAACAAGACTGATAGCACTCTCACTGTGAGTGGTATCAATCTTCTCATCTAACTCTCAGCAAGAAGTCGAGTAAGCACATTTCCCACAATGACAAACCATTCCTTTAAGACACTGATTTGTTGCAATTACTATAGTGATGAATTCAATAATAGTGTATACAAAAGAAGAGGAAAACAATACCTATGTGTGAAACTCCAAATATTATGTGGTATCAGTAGTTCAGACTTGTTCAGGAACATGTTTGCAAGAGGTCGTCTCATCTCAGCAATGGTAATCCAAAGTTATAGCATGCCATCACAGTGAATGGATAATGTAATCACCTAAAGGCCTTGGATTCAAATAACCTTCTCCTCAAATGTTGTACGTGATTGGTTCCTCCAGGAGAACCTTGCCCGGCTGCAGAGGGCTTTCGCCAGGAAGTGGGAATTCATCTTCATGCAAGCTGAGGCTCAAGTCAAGTGAGTAGACGTGTGCACACATGAGTCAGAGCATGTCACCTCCTGACGTCAGCGCCAGCCTAATGTGACACACTTAGAGGAGCTGTGGGGATAGAGAGAGATGTTGACGAAATCAGGTTTATACATTCATACTCACAAACGCTAACCTTTGGCTACGTGCATGATGTGAGTGTTATTTCCCCAAGGAAGAGAAAATGCTTCAGTGTGCAGAGTCAGTTGGGCGTTGGGCCAGTGTTGTTCTCATTAACAATGCTGTGTTTTGGTATGCCCTGCTTTGACTGGAGGGTAACATGCATTAAATACAGAAAGTATTCCTCTGTGGAATTTAACACACACACACACACACAGACACACACATTTCTGCCCAGCTTTTATCTCATTGTAAGACTTCCATCTGGTGGCTGGCATGTGTAAGCACAGCACTAATCCCTTCTGTCATTCGGTTAAGACAGAACCTTCCTCTTGTAAAAGAAATGTTCAAAGTCATGCCATAATTACTAATGACTGATGTTTTGTACGATGGGGTTGATATGGAAAGCAATCCTCATATATCTGGGGAGAACAATGCCAAGCAAGGGCTGATCAGTAAATGTCAGTTATGTAAGAGCTCGGCCCCGCCAGCGGCAACGCCAGGCATCGCTTGGTGAGGCGAGCAGACAGGTTAAGACCCACACTCCTCAGCTTTTCGCTCTCTAGCCTGGCCTGCCAGTGGTATTTGCAAGTGTGTGTGTGTGTGTGTGTGTGTGTGGCAGGGAGAAAAAGTGTGAGACTTAATTCTGGGGCCTGTTATATTGAGTGTATGCTGTTTGAGCTGATATTTCAAAGGCGTGAACTCTATATATGAGTTTTCTCTGTTCACAGGATTGACAGAAAGAAGGACAAGGCAGAGAGGAAGATCCTGGATAGCCAAGAGAGGGCATTCTGGGACGTCCATCGGCCAGTGGTGAGTTACGACCAAAGTACTGTAGAAAAGAACAGAAACAAATGAATGAAAAAGAAAGGAGGGTCAGATGCTGCAAAATTGTAAAACTGGAACTGAATAAAAAAGGAAGACGGAAAACGCCTATCATGTAGGTAGACGATTTTAGCATTTAAAGCCTGAAAACAGCAGAATCAGCTCCACATGCTGTTCAGCTGAGAGCCATGTTTTGTTGTTGGTAGCAGAATCAGATTTGGTGCCAGTCACTTTGCATATGAGCCTTTGTGAGTGTGGCATTGCTGAATAGAAAAACAGCTTTGTATTGTGTGAGTAGGGCAGGCGCAGACAATATATGCTGGAGAAACACTGTTATCTGACCCAGAAACACACTCTGTCTCCTGCTGCCTCCCACAGCCAGGCTGTGTCAACACCACAGAGATGGACATCCGCAAATGCCGGAGAGAGAGGAACCCACACAGGGTAAAAAAGGTGAGGAGACAAAATAAATTCAGTGTGATACGTGACAGTGTAGCTTTCACAATCATAAAATTATCAGGTCTGCACTGGCCTGCATATATATATATACATATATATACATATATACAAATACCAAGGGCTGAAAGAGGAGTTAGAAAGGATGTGGGGAGTAAAGGCAACAGTGGTGCCAGTGGTAATTGGAGCCTGGGGGCTGTGACCCACAAACTGTGAGAGTGGCTCCAGCAGATTCCGGGTACAACATCTGAGGTCTCTGTCCAGAAGAGCGCAGTCCTAGGAACAGCTAAGATACTGCACAGAACCCTTAAACTCCCAGGCCTCTGGTAGAGGACTCGAGCTTGAGGAAGACACACCACCACCCCCCATGGGAGGGGGTGAGAGGGAGATAATATGTATATACATATATATATTACTATTTAATATAATATTAAAATTACAAATTCTAAATATAAATTGTTGGTGCAATTCTAAAAAATGTAAAAACTATGGAAAAACACTATGTAAAAACAGTCAACTTTAAAGATATTTAGTCTAAACAAATATCAACCCACCATGTGTATTTATGTGTAATTGTAAAAAGTAAATTCCTCGTCAGGCTGTTAAAATCCCTACATTTCCAGACGGACTGACCTCACTGTCCTCAGTGGTAGCTACAGCCCTGGTCCCACAGCTGTTACCTGACATTTATCAAACTGCAGTATTGAGTCCCTGGTCTGTCAAGGGTTATCACAACCCAATGGCATCAAAACAAAACCAAGCCGAACATGTCTCTCCCCTCGCCCTCTCTAGTCAGTGTATGGGGTACCAGATGACGGCCAGAGCCAGCCCAGTCCAATCCATATCAGCTCCCAGCCGGCCAGGAAGCCCACCAAAGAGGACGTTCAGAAGGAGGTAACTCATGGTGTGACAGTCTGTTCCCATATGTTATTACCACTAGCCTGCCTCACCTATCCATCATAACGACAGCCAGGACGCAGACTGATGAGCTGTTACCTTATTTAGCTTCCTCATTACTGTCTCTCCCTCTCCATCAGATAACTTTCTTGAACATACAGCTGGACAGACACTGTATGAGGGTTTCTAAAGTGGCTGACAGTCTGATGAGCTACACAGAGCAGTTCATGGAATACGACCCCTTTGTGTCAACCACAGAGCCCTCCAATCCTTGGATCAGTGATGATACTTCCTTCTGGGACTTGGAGGCAAGGTGAGGCTGGAGGGGCCATGTTGGGATATGGGCAGAGATTTGACCAGGGGCCAATAACACTTTCAACCAAGGTCAGGTGGAGCGTAGAGGCCTTGGTGCAGATGAACTTTTGTTGTCCTGAATTGGGAAGGAGCTGTCTGTTTGTATCTCATCTCAAATGAGAACTAACGTTGGCATTCACAAAGGTTGACTGTGTTCTGACATCTTGGCCTCTGCTCTCTGTAGAGCAGGAGGGAAAATGACTTGTAAACAACAAAGCATTCTTTTCCGTTTCATCCTACCCAATTTCATTCTGTTCCTCTGAGAGCAGCCGTGACCCTGGCCAGCAGCGTGTGAAGAAATGGGGCTTCTCCCTGGAGGAAGCGCTGAAAGACCCGGCAGGACGAGATCAGTTCCTGAAGTTCCTGGAGTCAGAGTTCAGCTCAGAGAACCTGCGGTGAGTCATTTAGAGCTCTGTAATACATTGCGGCATTGGGACACTGTTGGTGGTATGTCCTGCATACCATAAAAAATGTACATACATTCAGATTCATCAAAGATTTGTTTACCATTTTATACTGTGGTTTTATGCATGCTATTATCTTTTCACATTTAATTTATTTTACAACTCACAAGCAGCTTATACCCTAATCCTAATCCTAACCTTAACCCTTATAAAATGATATATAATCATGCAATTAATTTCATTGTTTGAAAAATACGATATATATTCTATGAAACGTTTTTTTTACTTGGCATGATGCTGTTTTAGGTTCTGGTTGGCAGTGCAGGATCTGAAGCGACGACCACTCCAGGAAGTGTCCTCCAGGGCGCAGGAGATCTGGCAGGAGTTTCTTGCCGAAGGAGCACCAAGCTCCATCAACCTGGACTCTCACAGCTACGAGCGCACCAGCCAGAACCTCAAAGACCCCGGACGCTACAGCTTTGAGGACGCTCAGGTGAGCTGTGTTGTGTCTTCATTGCAGATGGATTCACACATGTACATGTTCATGCATGCATGAGCATAGCATTAACACATGCATGAGTAAATACCAGACACATACATGGGAACCTGTACACATAAATACAACCAATAAAAAAAGCTCAACCTACCACAAAGACTGTTAAGACATGGCCTGAGGGAGCTTCCTTGTGGCTGCAGGATCGCTTTGAAAGGACTAATTGGGACATTTTTGATGATAGGGACTTGAGGGAGTACACATCAACCATACTCTGCTTCATACAGAACTGTGTTGATAATGTCACATTGACTAACACTGGATGACAAAGGAGGTCAAAACTCTCCTCAAGGACTGTAACACCGCCTTCAGGTCTGGTGACAGAGCAAACCTGGAGAGAGGCATCTCGTCCTGAACTCCTCAAAAACAAAATAATTCATAATAGACTTCTGGAAGATCAGTGCAGACCCCGACCTACTATACATCAACGGGGACTGTGTGGAAAGGGTCCCTGTTTTCAGGTTCCTGGGTACACACATCTCTGAAGATCTCTCCTCGGGCCAGTTGCATCAACAGAGCTTACACCCAGTCTTAAGCTAAGTCAATCGTAACTTGGCGTTCTAGGTCCAACCTAATAGTTACGCTAGTTGCACCATCTAGGCTTAAGCCTTCTTCTCACTAAGACCGAGCATAAATCTTATGCCTAGTTAGGAGCGGGCGTAAAGTCAAAATCTAGGCCGTTTCTATATTCACTCTCTTCTGGCAGTCGATCCATACTGCTGCTTTCCACACCAACCAAACCAGTAAAGGCAGGGGAATCCTCTTCAAAAACATCAACAATGATGTCACTGTATACTGATGTTTTCAGTAGAGGACCCTCACCGGTTTGATGAATTTATTGAAACGTCTTTCTTTGCCTTGCTCAGGAAGTCTTTCCACTTTTTCAGTACATTGTTTTCAGAAAGAAGAATCTGAATCTGAACAATCCTTTATAGCTTCGTTATTTCTCTCCAAGTCGACTGCTTCTTCTTATTTGTTACTACATTGGACTGCTTGGCAGTCAGCGTTTTCTTGTGGTACCTGTGCAGCTCTATTAATTTTCATACCTCAATGTCTGTGAAATTGCCCTTTCTTTTTTTTTGATCCTCTATAACGTTGCTGCAAATTAGAAATTATTAGCTACCAATTAGCAAGACAGCGGAAGATTGTTAACAATGGATCCTAGCAACGCACACTGCTTGGCAATAGCCATAGTCGTGTGGGCATTCTCGCATCACTAAGACTGGGCATAGTTAAGACTAGGCTAAAGTTTAATCGGTGCAACCAACATGACATCCATTCTAAATACTGGTCTTAACAAAGACCGACATAGCAGTTAGGACTTCGCTTAGTAAAGACCAGTTGGTGCAACCCATCCCTGAACTACCAACACTATTGCAGTAGTCAAGTAGGCACAGCAGCAACTCCACTTCCTGCTGGTGTCCCTCTACCGCTGCTCCATTGAGAGTGTCTGTCAGCTGCTCAGCAGTGTACAGGAGAGCCCTTCAGGGGGTCATCAATACTGCCCAGAAGATCATTGGCTGCTCATTGCCCTCTTTGGAGGACTTACTCAGCTCTCACTGCCTCAGTAGAGCAGCCAACATACTGAAAGACCCATCCCACCCTGGACATAATCTGTTTGACCTGCTGCCCTCTGGTAGATGCTTCAGATCCATCAAATCACAGACAAACACACATAAGAACAGCTTCTACCCCAGAGCCATACGAGAACTGAACACTACTGAACACTGACACTGACTGTGTAAGACCTGTATGCAGTGGTGTACTGGCTATCATACCGGGACAAATCCTGGTGGGTCACCACATTGGTGGGCCGGTGGGCCGTCAAAAAAATCCATAAAGTTGTTACCAGCCGTGTCTGTCTCTTTACCAGCCCTCTCTGTGTCCCTGTCATTAGGGGTGCGCATGAGAGCGTGCTGCGTGCATGTTCAGGGACTGGGCTCACTGGCCAATCACAACCATGTCATATACTGTACATATGTAATCAGCCCTCACCAACCCTCACCTCTGGTGCTACAGAGTAGGTGATTGAGGTTAAATAAAAGATGCGTAAACTGTACCCTCAAAAAAAAAAAAAAAAAACATGCTAAATATATTCAAATCTTCTCTTTTTATACCTAATTATAATTTAATATTACTTTCTGTAGTTTTTACTTAAAATTTTAGTCAAACAATATTTATGCCATGCATTAAAAGCTTGTATAAGCTCTCTTTTGCACGTAAAAAGGTTCTTTCACTGAATTCAGATGGGTTTATCAGCCACTATATCCATTTATTTTCTCACTCATCCACTTACCCACAGAAACACTGAACCCTTCCACCCCACTCATGTTACACAAGTGAATGAACAAGAAGGTACAGAGGAGGCGCAGAAAGATAGAGAGAGGAGAGAAGAAGAACGACGGAGTGTGTTTGTGCCAGGGCCTAATGAGGCGAGTAATGCCATGAATGGGTTGCTCGGTCGGTTCACCATGGATTCCTCTGATTCAAAGTTGTTTGGTGTTGTGTGACTTGGAACGCCTCTCACTGGCAGGACATTACTCAGCTCTGTCTCACAGTACTCTGCCATACATATCAGCACACTCAGTTTGCATCACCTCCTGCAAATCACACATGTGTGTGTTGCATGACCGTAATGCCTCTGCTTTTTATTTGTGTCTCTTGTTAGCTTTTCTCATCTGTAACTCTACAGCCAACACACACTCATCAATTTCTCTTTTTCTATTGCAGGAGCATATATTCAAGCTAATGAAAAGTGACAGCTATGCACGCTTTTTGCGATCCAACATCTACCAAGACCTCCTGTTAGCCAGAAAGAAGGTGAGCTGTACTCACTCACCCCCACATTTAACATGACTTTGTCACTCTCATTGTATTTTCCTGATTGGTTTGATTGTTTTTCATAAGGTTCTTAACTACTGTATGTATACAGTCGTAAATGCTGCAAACTGTTTGGTGATATTTTTCTGATATGAACATACATACAATATACATTTGACATATAAAGAAGTTTAGACAGCTTAAGAAATAGAAATTGTGTGCCAATAGGTTCAATGTTAATCACTATTATTGGTAAGCTATTAAATAAGTCTGGCAAACAACAATTCAATGCTATATGTGAGCTTTCGGAGCGACATGAGACTAACAGAGCCTCAAAACGCAAAATCACTATACTCAAAATGCAGGTAGTATACAAAGAAACTGCTAAATTATTTAAAATGTCAAGGGAAGAGCCTTTGGAAGTCATGACATCATAGGCCAAACAGACAAACTGCAGTCAAGTGGAGGAACAACAGTCATACTGTAAACAGAAACTAGAACAGATAGGACAGTACAGTGTTAGTATGCCCCAGCTTTGTGGCAGTGATGGTGTTTTTGTCACTTTTATGCAATTTACTTTTTTTTTTTTAGCTTTTACTATGTAACATGGAGCTTTTCAGCAAATCACAGCTGCCTCTGTTCATGCTAGCCTTTCTGCCCTTCCCGGTTTAAACACTGCTCCCTCTGCTGGCCTGTCACTGATCCCACTCCATTTCCTAAAAAAAATGCAACCCCCACGTTGTCCTTGGCCCTCTTTTGCAATGCTTGGCCCCTTTTCCTCACTAACGACATACGTCACTCCTGACCCCATCAACACCCCTACCTGACCCAAACACTCACCCTGCTTCCCCCCTCCCAAAACAGCAGCCAGCAGACACTGAACAGGGCCGCCGCACCTCCTTGGAGAAGTTCACCCGCAGTGTGGTAAGTCATTTGGAGCTGGGGCTGTTCATATCACAAACCACACTGGCTGGCTCACTATCAGTGGCTTTTGCAATTATAACCATATTACACTCTATTGTGGCTTTTTACACCTGTTATAGGATGTGTGTTTGTGGATAAGATAACACGCTAGTCACATGAATGCTTTCCTTATTGGCTGTGTGATTTATTAAGTATTTGTATGTATCCACTTTGAGCTTCTCAGTCTGGTAATGTATTGTCATTTTAATTGACCTTCCAGGGCAAGTCATTGACGGGCAAGCGTCTAACAGGCCTGATGCAGTCATCCTGACACAGCCTGAGCTGGAGGGCCAAATCCAGACCCTGTTTGAGGGGTGACCACCACGCAGGGGCCGGAGCAGGGACAGTGGAGCTGGGCTGGACGGTGCTGTTGTGGAGGCTCTCAGACACTGCTCCGAGGACTGCTGCTATACTGGTCGTGCAGCACTGGGCCTTCTGGGGTGAACGCCCCGAACAGAACCACTGAAGAAAAGACAGTGCCAACAAGGGGAACCTCAGCCAACACACCACATGGCATGCAGCATACACTATAAGCACATTCAGACTAGGGCTGCCCTCTTTTCTTCACTCAGTTGGCAGACTGGTTGTTAGGCTCTTTGTCGAATAAGCTGATCAGTTTATATTGTTTTCATGTTGTTTTATATACTCTATTTGAAAGCTATTTGGCACAACTGCAAACATTTGCAATGAATTGACAATTGGTATAGTTGTTCTAAAACAGCTGGGGCCAGTCCTGACTCAGACAAACTTGCTTAAATACAAGTTCAAAGAGGCATCAACACAGACACAAATCTATTTTGCATATTTCTCTGTACTTACAAGGCAGCCAGCAATAAAGGGAGCGGGAGACCACTTTCTTTTTTCTTTTTTTTTTAGAAACCCAACCTCTTTTTTATATCCTTGAAATTTCTATCATATCTGTTTCTTATAAAGCACACAACATGTAAATTAACTAGTAAGTATACATGTAGTTTTGGCACTAAAAAGGAATATAAAGTTTGTTTTCCCCCACAAATAATTGATTAATGCATTCTACAAATTTGATTTTTGAAGGTTTTTTGGATTTTTTTTTCATGCTTCATTACATTCCAAAATCTAGCATAAGGGCTTAATGTAGCATCCACACTGTACCGTTGCATGTTTCATCCAAATATCTTTGTTGAGAATTAATGTTCCGTTTCTTGCTTTATAATGAGACTTACAGAAGGCTGGACGACAGAAAACAGGAAGATGCATTTATTCCAGTTGGCAAATTGGTCCCCTGCTTTCCTAACTTACAGGCTTGAAGATGTTTTCAGGCTCCGCAATTAAATTAGTAAATTCAAAAAGGCTGTGTGAATCTGAGGAGCTTAAAATCCCCACATATGGTTGTGTGAATCACAATGATTTGAGGTTTTATTTTAGTCACTGTTCTAGATGCACAGTCACGTGTGTAATAGCATTCAAAAATGCTGTTTTGGGCTCCCACTATAGTGTACTTTTTTAATGTTTCCAGTGCCATGGGTCCATCTACTGGTGGTTAAACCACAGGACCAGCGACAAAGTGTTATGAGACTTTATTATGCTGTGTTCTCATCATACTGAAGGCGATCTTTTCATCATGATGTCAAAACATGTTGTTCTCTAATCATAGAGATATTACAAGGCCTGCTGCCCAATATGGGATCACTTATGTTTTTGTTTTTTGTTTTTTTTTACTGCATGAATATATCATTTTTGTTTTCACAAAACAATGAAACCTGCCCATTCTTGTTTGGCAAAATGCCATGACTCTTCATCTAATAATTGTCATGTGTTTTGGTGATTACTGGAAAAATGGTGCATGTTATTGGACCATAATGGAGTGTTAACTGAGGGGAAGATGGTTTGACTCTCCAAAGACAGCACTCAGAAAGGGTGGAGACCTGAATACTCTTCAGGGGTGGACATCAAAGCCTTGAAATGCAACTGGGAACAATATTTGACCCATCAGGAGCGCCATAGAATGAACTTTTAGGCCTCTCTGCTCCACTTTGGCTTCAACCTTCCTCCACAGACAGAAAAGTGCTTGGACTGAGGAGATTCTAACCTCACAGCTCCCCCATGAGGCCAGTGACTGCTACAGTGACAGACTACACTGCTGAATGAGAGAATCATCTATTCTTTTCTATTAGAGTTGTTGCAATGCACTGTACAGGTCATATTAACAATTATCATTATTATCATGAACCAATAACCTCTTGATTATAAGGTAGAGAGAGATACTTAACTCCGAGTCGATGTACCAAATGTTATTCTCAGCACAAAACACAATGACACTATGTACAAAGTGCATTGTAGATGTAAATTGGCTAAATTTCATTATCCAAAAGCACATTTTATGATATGGGCACATTACTATGCATGTAACATATTCAGGGCATTTTGTGCTTTTAGTTTCTCAATCAGCAAGGTAACTACTGGCACTCTAAAACACAAAGCACCTGCTATCTATTCATGGGTACCAAATAATAAAAACTCTGGACCTGTCTGTTGTGTGTTACTTCTTGATTGTTTGCATGAAGCAATTGAAAGTTGTCAAGGTGACACTGCCTGTTTCAGGTTTATCACAATACACAGCTGCTGACTTGGTCCTGTATGTGCACATATAAATACGAAAATACACAAAAAACACTTTTTTTTGTTTGTAATGTTTCTTGTGACATTTTTCTGTTCACTGCCACTAACAAATTATTTCTGTTCCCTGTACTTTAGTACTCACCAGAAGCAGTGTGTATCTGCTTGCTAGCAAGTGGTAAAGTGGTATTAGCAAACAAAATGGCAGTGTGCCACTAATTACCGCCTAATGTTTGACCTTGCAGCTTTAAAGCAGCCTTTTACAGGGGCACTCCACTAATTTTACATGTAAAGGGTCAGTCTACTAGTGATAGGAAGTCTTATTCAACATGTGATAACAGTTGTGTAATGTCTCTGGAGGAGCTTTGTCCAGCCTGAGAATATAAACCTGATGATGTCATGTGGGTTAACCAGGTATCTGGGTTAGCTTTAGGCATGGAGATTACCAATGTATAACAGAAAGCCTGTGTTACACACTGGTAGCATGGAGTTTGAAAGAAATGTGCACATACCAGGCAGGGAGGATCTAAGGAAGAGATGCATGTGATTTGCATTATGGGATATGTAGGATTCAGCATTTTTATGAGATTAGGTACTAAAGATCAAGATATCTCGGCCTCTGCTGCTTCAATTTAGACCAAATTTTTTTGTAATCGTCTGTCGTGAGTGTCCCAACGTCATGGAAAAGAAATACTAAATAGTTGGAGTGCCCCTTTATGTTCTTCAGAAACCATGCTGTCCTAGTAAATGGACCGGTGAAATAGGTCATATTAGGAAACCAAATAACAAACAAAAACTCTTGCTTGTGACAGATTTCTCTTTTGGCTTAAAACTTGTATCTTGCTGTTATGATTTACTTCCTCCTTCTAGGGAATTTGCAGTGCTTCACAACTAAATCTTGTTGTGAAAGGTTGCTTTGACCTTTACGAGTTTCCCTATTCTAAGAAGTAAATGTGTGATCTAGTTTCTGGCTCCTGTTTAAATGCTATTATGCTGCCACTCTGTGATGAAGGGATTTGACACATTTAATAGGGTCCACGTGGAACCTGCTCAATGCTATAAAGCAGCTCCCTTCAGTCTTTTTTGATACTATAAACCTTTCCACTTTATACCTGCAGTAAATAGTAACTAACCTTTTCTTCAGACAGACTATTGCTCATATATGACTTCAACAGGCTTACTTGTGATTTCTTAAGCAGCACCTACAGATCAATATAAGGTCCCTGCACTGTAGCCTTGTTCTTGTTCTCATTTCGAGCCACCGCTGCTCTCACGAACTGAGGTAGTGTTTTTCCTTTCTGTCTGCTCATGGAGTCTGAGGGGTCACTCCAACCTATTGATCCAGTCTAGGATTCTTCTGCTTATCAGCTGCCTTTTCAAAATGACCCAAAAACACCCCCCAGCATTGAGCATTACCATTAATTCTTTATTTTTTCAGAACAATAAAAATAGTTTAACAAACAAAGACTTCATTCTCTCCATTTTGACTTGTATTTACAGCTGAAGATGAAACAAACGCCCAGTCATGTCCATTTCATCTCCTCTTGGCTCCGTTCCCGCCCCGATCATCCCTCTCCACCCCTTGCAGGCTTGACAGAGTACCAGGGCCTATTGCTGTGTCTTTGACGAGGTATACAGGCTATTCAATGATTGGTGACACATAACTCTAAGAAGATATCGCTGACTTTTGCATTTAGGAGCTTCTCCTTTTGTTCAGAACTGCACTGCACGAGGCCTTTCATATACGGTAGGTAACATTTAGCAAGGTTATGATTGATGACACATGCTTTCACTTACTGGCATGACTTTGGAAGATAAAAGACACACTGACCCATTTCACTGTGGAGACACCACATAACTGATACAAGAGAAGATTATTGACAAGTCTCTGATCCATTCTTTGCCCAGAGGAGACAAACTGCTGTGTGGAGGGTCCCTGAGGGAAGTGAAGAAAGATGGTTCGAATGCACAAGCACTTATGAAAGTCATAAAAGACGCATATGTAGGATTAATGGTTCTCTTAAAAAAAAAAAAAAAAAAACAGAGCGGCTATTGTTACATTGCAGTGATCCTGAATAATCACATGGATGGACACAGACCTCTTACACAGTATGCACAACCTATGGACCCCTAAAGGCTTTTTGATACAGTACTTCAAGCACCTTCTAAATGTCATGAAGCAATTAGGCCCTCTAAAGCACTCAACGGAAATGTCACAGATAACTTGGATTTACAGTTTTTACTTCTCATTAAGTAATGTGGGTTGGAGCAGAGTTGCATCTCTCCGCCAACAATATTGGTTTCAAATGCATCAGAGATGAATCTCACTCTTGTCATGATCTACCGAGACAGAAAGTTTCAAACAGAATGTGGAAAGGTTTTGCATGGCGAGTGAGACACCAGGTAAAATCAGCAGATAACAGACAAAGTTGAAGCTTGTTATTGCGATGTTTTTTTTTTTTATATAGCGTGAGACCGCAGCATCCCAAACCCCTCTCAGGAGTTGATTATAATGGGATCCTTGTGTGGTGTTATTGTTCCTCCTTGCCAACTGAATACAATCACATGAATCAGGGCTGAGTGGCTGAACAATCAACGGCAGAGGAAATGAAAAGATGCCTGAGTAGTTGTGGCTATTGTGCACCTGATCAGGACAGAGGTATCAATACAGTCTGAACAAACCCAAGGAGTCATACTAATCAAAGTTTAAACAGTTCAAAACATAGAAATATCATACAAGAGAGAAAAGATGAAAAAAAAAAAAAAAAAGAGCTAAATTACTGCGACCGTTTCGCATCAGAATGAGATCAGGGAGGCCCAGGAAATAGAGAGCGTAAACAGACAGAGGGACAGAAGCAGAAAGATAAAACCTTTGTGTCCATGTCAGGGTATTAATACAGTAGTCCAGAGGTCTGCATGTAATAGTGGTGGAGTTGAGCACCATCTCTATGGCTGGGGGGTCAGAGGGTCACTGGTCCAATCAGGTTGGAGGGTCATGGCTGTCAGAGCTGGTTTCCAGTGCAGAGCGGCAGGCTGGCACAGTGATGAGGATAATGACGTCTTAGTGTCACATCGGATCACGCAGCAGACACACAGTCACAGAGCAGGAGTGGACAGGCTGGGCCGCGAGGCCCAAAATGCACCCGTTGGGCACAAACAGTCCAAAGGCCTGGCCTTTAGTGTTCCCATAGTTCAGTGGAGCTCCAGCACAGTGCAGAGAGGATGAAATGAAGCTGGATCGACTCACATTTCAAATGTTCAGAAGTGATCGATTCACATCGTCAAGGGAGCAGTTGCTTCAATTAAGCCACATGGCCTGTAGAAGTGGTGGATGTCTGTCCATCCATTTCATGTCAGTTATTTTAGGCCCAAATCAGAAGGGACATGAAGGCTCATTAGTTTTTGAGGGTTAAATCCTCTTCTTCACTGGTCGCCCCCACCCCTGGGCTACATGCCAATGTGCTGAGTGCTCCTATATAACACAGACAATATGGGTTAGACTTACACATGGTATGTTTGAAAAACTAATGTTTGCTTCCAAAAACACTTTTTTTGCATTTGTCAGAGGGATTTACCAGGCTTTAAAAAGGAAGGGAGCTTGAGTTATTGTCATTTGAAAAGCCACATAAAACCGAATCAGTTTGATTATCCAATAAATATGCAACAATGCATTCAGTCCTAATCATATTTACACTGGTTTGCATCACTGACAAACTATTCCAGCAGTCTACTTGTTATGTGGTGAGTCAGTGCATTAGCAGTCTCGAAGGTCACCTCTTCACCATCTGCAAAATATCTTACATTTCTTTATGAGAGAATAACATCAACTGCTTACCTTTTGTTTATTTAGTCCCCCATATCTCTAAAGACTATATATTTAGGCTTCTTCATCTCCAACATTTCCATTGGCCTGTGGCAAGTCCTTTCATTGGTTCCTTCATTTTCATCCAAGTATAATCCAGAGTTAGAGCAGAAGAAGAGACCTTCATAGTCATCACTGATTCAGAAACATCCAGTAGCTCAAGTATGGGTCTGCAATGACATTCAATCATCTTCCAAACGTATCATTCATGCCTTTTAAAAATTTCATTTGTTCAAAATTCCAATTTCTCCAGTGTTTTTTTGTTCATAACATTTATGCTCCTTCTGCTCCAGTGAGGGGGGGGAGGGGGAGAAACACTCCAAAAACATCTTCTGTTTTGCAAGTCACTTGTCAAGAAATGCTGACGTTCATTGCCTTAAAAGTTAATATATATATTTATTTATAAAAAAAAGTGTTCATAAATTATTCAACAATGTTCAGTAGATAAAATACCACTTGCATTTCTGTCCTGAAATTATCACGTTGTGCTTTCTGCAAACAAAAAACATTGAAAAAAGAAGCAGCAGATTTTTGCCAGAGGTTAATCCATATAAAAAAATTGTCTCTTGAAATCTAGACGGCTCTCTCTATCTGTGTCGGTTGGATATTCCGTTGCTGTTTGTGGCGGGCTCCTCCAGCTCGTCTTCCTCAAATCCATGAAAGGTGGAAGTGTCGCTCTCCGAGGTGGTGCCGAACAGCTCCTCGGCCCCGGTAAAAGTCCCGTCCTCCTTCTCTTCTACACGGTCAGCTGGCTCGCAGGGCAGGAGAGGAACAGAGTCAGTGCACACATAATGGATCATAAGGAGGAGAGTCATAAAGTTTTAAGACTGTTTTTTTCCCCCATCATAAATCCTAAGAGATGCAACTACCATCCACTGTCAACACACAACTAAAGCAGAGAATCAATTATATATATGTATCTTTTAAAATGCCTTGTACGTATTTCATACTGGTGTATTTAAACTCACTTGTGCATTGGCAGGCTGTGCAGGGGGACCCAGATTTACCCATTTTCTTGTTCGAGCCATGGCATTTATTACAGTAGTTGTTGGGAATGCTAGTCCCACCTGGACCCTTTGGACCTACAAGAAAAGTCAAGGAAAGAAGGAGGTTCGATATAATAAATAATAATAAGTTAAGAAAATAGTAAGAACAAGGATAGAAAACCAACATATAATGTATAAGATAAAGTAAAATACAACATTTAAAAAAGAAGCACAACAGTGCATAAGTGCAAAGCAAGGTGCAAAAAAGAATTTAAGTTTCTTTTAACAATATTTAGTGAGCTGGCTTCCCTGATATCTATAAGTGGTGTGTTTCATAGCTTTGGGGCGTAATTGACAAGGCCTGCACCCCCGATTTTCTTCCAGCTGGAACCTCCGATAAACCAGCAGCAGATGATCACAGTGTTCTTGAAGGAAGATAGTTAACAAGGGTCCTAGCCCATTAAGGACTTTGTATGTAAGGAGGAGGACCTTAAAGTCAATTCTAAATGTTTAGAAGCCATCTAAAACTAAACAAATGTGCTCTCTCCTCTTCTTTCTGGTTAATAGCTGAGCTGCAGAGTTTTGGATGAGCTGAAGTCTCTCAGGCTGGTTGTGCTCAGTGTTTTTTTTTTTTTTTTTTTTTTCGGGAGTCCAGTAAAAAGGGCATTACAGTAATCGAGTCAGCTTGACATAAGAGGCATGACAAGCTTAGATCTGAATCTAAGATAACTCCATGACTTGTAACCTCAGATTTAATTTCCCCAGATTATTAAACAGCGTTTCTCTTTTTGTTTTAGGGCTGACTAGAAGGATTTCACTTTTGTCCTCGTTTAACTTTAAAAAAATATTGCTCACACATTTATTTATTGTCAAGAGACAGGCAGTAATGGAGTTTATAGCTGCATCGTAGGGATAGTTTAGGGATAGTTGATTTTTTAGGGCAAATATTTCTACTTACCCAGAGTGAGTCTGGGCATGTCATCGTTTTTGATACAGGTACCAATAAAATTCTTGAGCTTTGGTGCTGATGGAAAAGCAAGCTTTTTATGCACTTGTCTGGAAATCTTTAAGAAAATGACATCCGTTTTCAGAGCCAACATTTTGTACTTGACTCCCCCCCCACACGAACATAATTCAGTCAGTGCAGTATTGGAGTGTATTTATGCAACTCCTGACGGGACTCTAAGCAGACATGTACTGTATACATAGTATATGATGGTAAGTGATGTTAGAGTTGGGTTTCCTCAAACAAAGACATATTAGAGTGACTTCTTACGTTTGTGCCGGTCAGTCTGCTGTACAGAAGGAGATCTGGACGCCACCGTGCTTCTCTCCCCGGCTCTGTCCTCCTCTGCCAGGTGGGAATGGGTGTAGTGGTAGCTTAGTCCCGTACGGTTCCTGTAGCGCTTCGCATAGACTGCAACACGCAGGATGCAAATTTTCATTCTTACTACTCAGGCTGATTGCACCATTTTATTTTATAAACTTTTTTTCTTCTTCTCTGTTTAGGATAAAGGCTTATAAACTTAAATAACTTTCACAAAGCAACAAGTCCAACATCCACCACCAACAAAAATCTAGTTTGATGTTCTCTGGTGGTAACAGGCTTGCAACCTGGTAGTAATCTCATCTAATATGGGAATATAAATTGAATTTATGGCATTTAATAGAGCTATTGTATTACTGATTCCAAAAGGGACAAAAATAGGAAGCACTTAGAGATCTAATTACAACAGTCAGTCAAATACAACACAAACACAGACAACATAATAACCATGTCTCAGTTTCATAGCACTGGGGGCACTTTTCAGCTTGAGAAAAGTAAGATAATATAGGGGCTAAATCAATAATCATAGCGCTTGCGACACTCAAAACACACACACTCAAAAATCTTTCAAAACAATCCAAATGTCCAAAAATATCAAAAAGAGTCAACAAATCAAGATACCTGAGGTTGAAGATTTTGAGTTATTCTTTTGTTTGTATCTGTCTGAAACAGATGGAGAGAAAACAGCATTATTATGTGAGTCACTACAACAAGTGTAAAATCCAACATACTCTGCCTGTAGTTTCCATATGCAACCTGCATGTACACGAATACTTGAGACTAGAGTGATACTGGTTGACCTTGTTTGTTCCTGTGGTTCCATCTTAAAAAAAACTATGTTGGTGATTCAGTTAGTTGACTTTTTGACAGTAACTGTGATGGTATTTTGGAAATATCATCCTGATCTGTGGATATTCAATACATATATAGTAAAAAACTCATAAGTAAGAAAAGGTCATGGCAGAGTATGGGCATCAACAGGTTCTTGAGAAAAATGTCATGATGAGCCAAAAATACAGTTTTAACAAATACTGATCTTGTGACACTATTCTAATTTTCAGAATATGGACAAGAAAGTTGATCTCATTAAAGGAACCAAACTTAATGTGAAATATTTTATTAGAGAAGGAAATAAACAATAAGTAAGGGTTGTATCCAAGATACACTAGATAAAAAGTTGGATATGCAGAATTTATTTTAAGTAATGGGACATGCTATGTTCTGGGTAAACAAAACAGACTGATATAAAGTACTCAATATATACTGTGACATTTTGAAAGGGCATTAGGTACAAAATTCAGATTAGATTTATTTTGCTACATGATAGTGAAGTAAAACTAATAATAATAAAAAAAGTAATAAAAAAGCACAATAAATGCCTAAGAAATCAGTTGATAATATGAACTCAGCATTGCACACTAGCTGATTAACAGGGCATGATGCTAAAACACAACTCATGTTTCATCTCTACTTACTGTCACAGACATATGGCTTGTCGTCATCCAGATCTGCCCTCCTGCGGCCTGAACCCCGACCCTGAAGAAAAACTAAAAATTTACTATCTGCACTGAAATCCACGGCTGGAGTCTTCCAACATAAACATATACGCTACAGCATGCACCACGGGTGAAACAGAAATGTTTTGTTTTCTTTCAGTAAACTGGCAAACAAGGCTACTTTTCTTCAACTTCCTGAATACTTTGTGATTGAGATGTGGTGTCACTTACTCTTCCTTTTCCCCGGTGTCTCCTCTTAGGAGTGTCCACCTCGTAGTCGTCATCATCGTTGAAGGCATCTTCTGCTGCATCTGCCTCTAGAACCCTCTGAGACACAGAGGGAGAGAGAGAAAGGATCATTTCAATGCTCAGCTCTGATTAAAGGCCATCTTTAAATCTTTAAAAAACACTAAGCAGCAACACCAGAGAGGAAGGAAAAAAATCCAAATATTTTTTGGTTCTCAATATAATCTGGGTATTTCTGACATGTACTTTCTGTTCCTGTATAAATGTCTATTCAAAAGCTTACAAATTAACTGATTGACTTGAGAAGAGGAATGAGCTGCAATGCTGCAAGCCGTCTTCCTGTATGTCATGCTCCCACACGACAAACTATTTGGTGGAATGTGTGATGTTGAGAGATATGTCTGTTTTTGACTTTGAACGAGATTACAGAAAATCAGCAATGACAGAACTACAGACTTTAAATTGAACTTTCATATTATTCCTATTTTTATTTGCATTATCATGTGGACTATTTATTATCATTGCCATACATAATGGTCAGCAAATGGGAAGTCAATGTTGGAGCAGCCCGCTTGTCCAAAATGCTTCTGAGTGAGACAGCAGTCAGCTAACAAGCCCTGCAGGTCAGCTGGAAAAACTTGGCAAGTTGCCTTGGCAACCAGTTGGGGCGTAACACTTCACTGTCAATGCCAGGGCCCTCAGTCGTTTGAGTGATATCGCTGAACATTCACATTTTAAACATTTGGCTGACGCTCTTCACTAGTGCAAACACACACACACATACACACACAGTGTTTCCGACAACCTGTGTGACTGAACGAACCTGGATCTCCAGCAGGCTCTCCTCGTCGTTCTTAGAGTTGTTCCTCTTGTCTAGACCCTCGCCTCTTAGCAGAGCCTCCAGTGTGGTGCTCTGGGTGGGCAAAGTGTCCTTGGACATGAGGCCACCATCTGCACAAAGACAAAAAAAAAATTAATGTGATGAATCATCAGAATACCAGTGCTGTGTTTATACTGTAGGGGGATATTGTTCACTTACGGGGAAAAAAAAAGATTCAATTGAAGAAATGAAACCTGAACCAAGCACTGTAATTGTGAAAAGAACCATCAATACTATAATCTTTGGCCTCTGTGAGCAGCTTTCTGTCAGCATATTTCTATTATTTATCTTCTCTCTCACTCACACAATACTAAGATAAGCATGTGGGAAATTACTGGAACATTTGTTTGTTACAGTGGTAGTCATTTGTTTTTGCCTGCAACAGAATGTGTCATCACTACTATTTTCACAACCCTATTTTACTCAACAAAACATAAGAGAATGCATTGTCATCCTCCAAGCTCTCAATAATGCTGCACTGTGCAGATATTAGGCTGACTTTGTCCACAGGAATCTCTGTGGTACAATGTAGTTAAGTGGCTTATCCCTTTAACCTGAACACATCATGCAGATATGTCCTCCTACAGCGAGCTGAAGATCTAAACAAACAGTGTAGGAGGCAAGCAGGTTGAGTAGACAAAGCAGAACAAACAAAAGCTTTGACAGTCAGTCGGATCCGCACATCTTATTTACACAATCTCTTCTCCACAGAGAGCTCCATGATCATCCAGTTGCTTTGTGAATGTTTGAAAAGAGGACACACTTCAAAGCCCCCTGACTCCAGCTTTCTATTAGCCCCTTCATCTTCTACCACTGCACCCACTAGAAAGGCTTTTTCAGAATGCTGAACATGAACTGCTGAAGCAACAGAAGACTGCATAGGTAAGAAGCAGATATAGGAGGTAGGCGTTAAGAAGCACACACACACACACAACACGCTTCTCTAAAATGGGCCCCACCGCCATGCGGCGGCAGCCCCTCACCATTGTGTCTGCACACGTTGACTTTCAACTCTCCGCGACGAGACAGACCCACCTCCCCTCCCTCACTCTCTCCCAACCCATGGGAGCTGGGGGGCTAAAAATAGAGCCGGCAGCAGCCTGCAGCAGGGAGCTGATTCTGCATGCAGCCCCAGTCTCTAGCACACCATCAGTTAGACAGCCTGCCGAGGCAGCGAGACAGCCAGCCAGCTAGCAGCACTGTGGCTGCTGCCTTGTGCTGGCCACCTCTGGCCAGCTGCACAACATGCTCTGTATAAGAGACGCCAGGTTAAATCAGGGTATGTTCCCCTCCGCTGGGCACACCCAGACGGGGCTGTACAATCCGCTGTTGTTGGGGAAGGGAAGGGACAGCAGGGTGGCGGTGGTGGGGTCTTAGCGAGTGCAAGCTCTGTGGAAAACAATAGGCTACAATGGGATGTGTTTTGGGAAACAAAGGCTCGGTTCATATGCTATCTCTCCATCTTGCTCTCTCTTTCCAGGCTCTCTCCCTCCTTTCTTACTTTCTCAACTCCTTCTAACATGAACTGAATCATGATCATGGAAATCAAAAGTGAAATTCTCACAGCCATTTATAGAAGCTAATAGAAACTGAAAGTTAACATAATGTTTTTGTGTGAGATTCTGCCTCTGTCATGTTCATTCTTTAGGACAGTTTCACACCCCTGTGGGTATGCGAGCTCGGGCACAGAATGGACCAGTTACTTGAGCTCAGGAACAATGGCCACAAAACACACACAGACTGAATGGCAGATTACAGGGAGAGATGGAGAGATGAAAGAGTTGCCAGAGAGAAAGAGACTAAACCAATCAGCAAGGGAGATAACGAGAAGAAAAGAAGATCACGGGAGAATATATAGGAGAGGGTAAATGTGTTAAGTGAGGAGTGAGTTCTTTCAAGTGGCAGCCAGAGAAGGCCAAACTCCATTCCATAACATTTATTAAATACTGTCTGCAGTGGCCAAACTCTGTCTCGCTGCTCCCAGCAGTGGTAAATCTAATTACATGTTCTACTTCTCACAAAACAAGTTTACCAGCCGGGGTGAACACAACCACATTTCATCCTCTGGAAAAATGACTGGCAGCCTGTTCTGCTCCGCGCTCTGAGACAGAGTGATATGCTTTTAGCGAGATTATTCCAGATCATCACCAGTAATCACATGAGCTGAAGGAGGTGGTGGGTGGATGGGAGACATGGGGGCGGGGGGTGGGTGGGTGGGGGGGGGGGAGACTAAGAGGAGCAGAAAGCGATGGGCAGGTGGCTCCGCAGGAACTTACCGAGCTGGAGACCGTAGATGCCCAGGCGGGGATCAGAGGTGTTGTGCAGCCGTCTCTTCTTTCTCCAGCAGCGGGCAGGGTATGTGTACATCTGCCCGGCTGCCACTCCTGCACGACAACAGTTGTACTCATGCAACAAGACTGTTTCAGCTATAAAGCACATCGATGCTAAAAGCTATAGAATCTGTTTTGTTATGTAGAAAAAAAACAGGCAAGTAACAAGACATTCATTTTACTGATTTTTTTTTGTTTGCCATTTCTGTATTGAGGTTTACACTTTCAATTTCCTAAGCATTACTGGGATTAATATATTGATTAGGCAACAGCGAAAGCCACAGTTCTTACAATCGATTAATTGTTTCAGTCATTTGCTAGTTTCACCCTCTCAAATGTGAGAATTTGCTGATTTCTTTGTGTTATATCATTATAAATTGAATATCTTTGGTTTTGGACTGTTGGTTAGACAAAAAAATTGTGATGACATTTCTCACTATTTCCTGACATTTTATAGATTAAACGATCAATGATTAAGCAATCAATTAAGTGAAAAAAGCAATCAAGAGCAGATGCAGACACCATGTTTTACAAGCTTAATGGGCCAAAAACACTCTTTAGATAAAAAAAAAAACTGTGTGTGTGTGTGTGTGTGTGTGTGTGTGTGTGTGTGTGTGTATACCAGGGCTGCGGTGGTGGCGTTCCATCCAGATGTAGCAGTTGTTCTGGGCCACACCGGTTTGCGAGTCCAGGAATGGCAGGCGTACGCTGCGTTCAGCACACAAACGGGCATTGTAGCTGCGGCACTGCTCAATGGCGTCCTTATAGAACTGGTCTCCCAACCTGTGGGGGGTAACATTCGCAGCAGGGGTCAGTGACTCTGAATGATGTGGTTGACACATCAAGGCATACAGCCTAGCCTCGATAAAGCATCTGTCAAGACCTGTCACTAACTATAAATGCGACCATATTTGCGGAATCTGTGATATGCAGATAAGCCTTTTAACATGTATGATAATGGTCTGTTGCTTGGCTGCTACATAAATTAAATCAGTTAGCTGAAGCAGCTGCAAGATGATAGAAAGCACTTAGCGATACAACATAATGGAAGAAGTATCAGCGGGTTCTTTGAGCCATACAACTCTGCAGAGGTACATTTTAATTTTCATAATCTTAACGACGCAAGACTGTCCCTCAGAAATTGTCCCTGACCCAATTTATGCCATTAACGTCAGTTCAAATTTCTAGTCAAGTCCGTTCAAGGTAAGTATCACACTGACAGCTTCTCATCCTCTTTCAGGCTTGCTATTGGGGCGAATCTGTGGAAGGAAACAAGACTGAGAGTCTACAGCCATGCTAAGCCCTGTACTTACTCTACTTACTCTGTTAGGGGATTCTTGCACTAAATGCTATTTTAGCTAATCCAATGACAATGCTAAGAAGATAGCCTATATTGTATAAATATATGAAAATAAAAGTTTGACATGTTAGCATGCTAACATTTGATATTTAGCACTGAAAAGAAGGTACAGCTGAGGCTGCTGGGAATGTCACTGGTTTTAGGTACTTGGTCATAAACAGTATTGGACACATTTTAAAATGTGACCTGACAGCACTAGAAAAGACAGAGTAACTGCATCAACTAGTGGATTAATTGGAAAACCTTTTAAAAAAAAAAAAAAAAAAAATAATAATAATAATCTTTAGAGCCAATTTTTAAGCAAAAATGCCAAATGTTTTGCAGGTTTCAGCTTCTCAGTTGTAAAGATTTGAAACTTTTTCCTGTATCATACATAAACTGAATTCCTTTGGATTTTGAACTATTGATCAGACCAAACAACATCTCTAAAGACATCATCATGAGCTCTAAGGAATAATTAACAGGCATTTTTCACAACTTTTCTGACATTTTATAAACATAACAATTAATCAATCATGAAAATAATCAGTACACCAAAATAATTGCAATTCATAATGACATCATGAGGGGTTCATGAATGTCACATTTCCTTCCTTCCTTATTTCCAACTAAAAGTTGATGCTCAAAACAACAAATGTCGACCTCATGGTGGTGCTAGATGAAAAGTTAAGAGATCACCAAAGTCATTAGAATTCATTGTCTGGGCAACATGGATGTCTGCACCAAATTTCCTGCAATCCATCCAATAGTTGTTTAGATATCTCTGTCTGGATCAAAGTGGTAGACCCACTGACTAACCGACCAGTAATGCTGTGCCTAGAGCCCTGTGATGCCAGAGTTATTAAAAAACAATGCAACCTTACAACACTGCAGCAACAACTCTGCTGCTCTAACTCCTGAAGTTAAACATATTATTTCCTCTCTGGGCTCTTTGTGTGATCTGATTCTAGATAGGCTGTGAGCTACGGTGCTGTTGACTGAGTCTGAGTAATCACACAACATAGAATCTGGAGTCAGATATGAAGTCACTCCTCCGACCGGCGAGCAGCTAAGACTCTCACACTTAGTTCCACTTTTCTTAGCGCCAGTGAGATTTTGGCAGTCCCTCAGGGTTTCAATGTTAATATTCAGAGTGAAATGGGGGAGGATATTTCACATTCAAGCCCTCAATCGCTGCCACACGCCTGGTATGGTAATTAGCCTACTTAATTAATCTCAGCAGAGTGCCTAGCACAAGGGCAGGTTCTAATTTGACTATATCAAAGATGGGGGTAAATGCTGGAACTCTGAAAGCATGGCAAGGTACTTTGTGTGTGATTTCTACAGTCTGCTGTTAGATCACTGGGCCAAGAGGGCGATTAACAGCTACTGGTTGTTCTAGTATGAACATGGCATCTCCACACACACACACAAAATGAAGTTCCTCCACATGTTTTCAATTACAACATTAGGAAGACGGCCATTTTGAAGTGAAACTAATGAGCTGCGGGCTGCAAGTCGAGCCTGGAATCTTTAAGTAGACCTTAGGAGGTGGGAGTCCAATATGTCAGCGTCTTCCAGACCCTGCTCTCTCTCTCCCTCTCTCTGTTTCTCTCTCTCTGTCTTTACCCCTAGCCCTTGAAGAGACAACGTCCAGCAGATGAACAGCCGTGTTAGGAATGCTGTCCCGCACAAAGCCCACTGCTCTGCGGTTTAGACAAAGCCACAGTGTCTGAGGCTTCTGGGAAAGAGAAGCTTCACATCAGTGTGACTGAGAAGAGTAAACACAGGTCACAGGTACAGTTTGAGCACAGGGAGGGCTGGGAAGGTGTGAGAAAGACAGAAAAGGGAAAGAACATGAGCAAAATAAAAACAAACAGACGGATGATGCACAAATGCAGAACTGAGAGAAAGGAGGTAATAATCATATCACAACTATTTTCCATTGTGTAAAGATGTCACACAGTGTGTGTTAGCACACACAAAGCTGAGGAAACACCAATTCCTGACATCTAACTGTGCTTTCTCAGGCTTTAAGATGCAGGAATTTTTACAAGAGGAATCACACAGTCAGGGATATACTCAAAGCAGATTGCTTTTGCAAGTTCAGATGTTCTCCACCAGTAGCTTGAAGAATTTTCTTGAAAGATAAATATTTGGCTCATAAAAAATAATAACACACAGCTGTAAAAAAATTCCAATAAATTATTTTCCACAAAGTACATCCATACCATATGCGAAGTGTAATGCCTCCTGCAAATACCCATCAAACTAAACCTGTGTGCTTCACTGCCATTCCTTGATATCAACACACAGCTCTGACCAGACGCGGTGAGACATATCAGTTTACTAAAAGCAGACCAGCTGTAAACGGTCCCTGAAGTAGTCTCGGCTACAAGAGAGCGTGCTCAAAGGGTACACGCCGTGGAGCGCCAAGAAAGCAGCACTCCAGAGATTACTCAAGTTGAACAGAGCAAATAGAAAGATGCTGATCAGTCTCGGTGAAAATTTGCAAGGGTTGGGTGAGGGAGAGAACAAATAAGTGGTGAAAGTCTTGGTGCTGGCTGTGACAACGACATGCTCTCAATCAGAGCCCCGCCGCCCTGAGCAGCAGGTGCTCTGGCTTAGGTGAGAGATCTTTCTGACACCCGTAATGAGTGACAAGACCCACACGTCCAACGACACAAAGGGGAAAGAGGGAGGGAGGGAGAAAGAGAGTCATATCTCTTGCTCGCTCTCGCTCTGAAACACACACGCACACACACGCACACACACACCACCCCTGTCTCAGTACTCATGACTTTTCCCCTCTTGTCTTGATGTTTCAGTTTTTCCACTATCCTTTGACATGGGGAGGATTCTAAGAACTGGTTAAAGCATTATTCCTGTTTACTTAAATCTGTATCTATTCTTATATCAGTTACAATAACTTTCTACTGACCAATTTAACTGCTGAGATCTGGGAACAACATCCCTTAAAAGTCTGATCAAGCAAGAAACACAAGCAGTCACACAATCAGACAGGTTTTATACAAAATCCTAAAATAATGAGTGTGAGCAGTGAAGTCATTAACCACGCTTCCTGTTGTAAACACCCATCACAATGTACACACTCACTTCCTGGTTCAACTTTGACCCGCCATGCTTGCCTTAAAGTGAAACTCTGCAACCAGCATGTTATCATTACAACGTGGGTAGTATATGCAAATGATGAACAACGTTTAACTTCCCTCCATGTTGCCTGCACCCAGAGCTCCCCACTCGTTTGCTGGCAAAAAGTCAGCCGGGTGACACAAAATGTGTCACTTGGTGGATTTTGGAGATCTTCCTTAGACTACAAACTAAGTTTCCTCATTTTCTATAGTGGTGCCTTCAAGGACTGTCAAATGTGGGTCTCAAAAAAACACTCTGCCTACCATGTTACACCATCGATAAAGTAAAGCAGACACTCAAATATCATACCACTAAATAGGCTACTTTAAAGGTGACCTATGCTCATTTCCAGCTCTATATTTTTATTCTGGGACTCCACTACAGTAACTTTGCAGGACTTATAGTCCAAAAAACTCCTTATTTATCTTATATTGGCCCTTTATGCAGCCCTTCAGTTCAGCCTATGTCTCCAACAGGCTGTCTTAGCTCTTGTCTTATTAAGGCCCCTCTCCCGATGAGCCCACTCTTTTCTTATTGGTCAGCTTCCAGGGAGCCTGCCGAGGGGCAGCCGTATCAGAGCCTTGTTAAGATACTGCTGATGAAAACCCAACATTTCCTGCTTTACTGCTTCATACTTAAAGCTTTTAAATGACTAAATAACGGGACACTTTTATTTTGAAGAACATACAAGAAATTAAATGTGTTCCTCACCGAATTAGAAGAGCTTTGTTAGCAGTGCTAAAAACAGGCTAAAACAACAACATTTGGAGATATTTGGGGCTATATGTTCAGCAGATCAGTTAGAAATAATGTAGGGAGGAATAGTACAAGCAGAAACAGCCACAGTAATGATGATGATGTTTGATGAAGAGCTACAGATGACCAGCACACCTCCAACAGGTAAACTACTTATTTGACTTTGCTGTGCTGTGTAATGGAAAAACACTCACAGCATGCCAGCTTGACTTGAGTCATGGCTTGGTGCGACTACCCCCAAAACAATGCAATGATCAACATGACTGACTCCAGTGTGCTGTTTGTTTTATGATCACTGCACACTGACACAATATATCCAGACTTTATGAGGAAAAACATTTTGTAAATGAAAATACACCTCACTAAAGACATATAAGACTGCTCAGCCTTTGCTAAATGGCTGCTCTGCTGGCCATAAACATGTCAGTAGAGTCAGTCACTCTGATTGGACAGGATGCCTGCAATGCATTCTGGTTGTTGTAGGATTCCTCCTTAAGAGCACTATGGGGAATCTACAGCCTTTTTCTCAGTTTTCTCTAGTCATAGGGCATTGATTTCAAAAATAATTACACATTTCTACTGCATAGGTGACCTAGTTTTCAGAAATCATCATATTCACAGTGGTGAATTTTCCCTTTAATTGTGAACACACACTTTTCCTGTGCAATGAGGGATTATAACCCAACATGTCGAATGCACTCACTTTTACCTCCAAATAAAGTGGTTTAGATAATCTGGCTAAACTGTCTGATCATCTGACCACTTGTTTCTTGCCCTGTCAGACTGTCACAATTACTTTCATGAGTCCAATAGTATCAAAAAAAAAAAGTAGTAATAAAACTGATCAAATCAAAGTGAACTAGAAACACTCTGGTTAAGTGTGCGTTCCAGAGCTTAAAAAGGAGCCTCACAGGTATGTGCTACACATCCCTGATATCTTACAGTTGAGTAGAGAAGGTGAGTGTGCGCATGAGGGCGAGGAACAAAAGCAAATCTTGTGGCCAGTGGGGCCTCTGCTATCAGCGTGTTCCTGTCAACGGTTCACAGTGTCACATGGCTGCGTCCGTAATGTGAGCATGTGTCAACACTCATTTTGCATATCTGACGACAAACTACAGTTTGTAGCAGAGCAGCACGCAGGAGAGAAGTGACTCTGCAGTCAAGACAAAAACCCAGTGTACTACTTCACAAAAGGCCCAGCGTTTAAAAGAGATCTGCACTTGCAAAAGAAAAAACAGAGAGAATATAAATGATTATATTTGATCTGGAACCACAAGTTCAGTCTTTGTTGCTCTGTTCAGAAGGTTTCACAAATTTGCAGGTGCACACTGCTTTTTCACAGGAAGCTAAAGCTACCACACAACAAGGGAGGGGGAGGAGGAGGGCCTACAGAGTGACTGCATCCTGACAACAACCACTGATTACACCAATCAGAATAACACAGTTAGACTGAGGGCAGGAGTAAACCAGACCATACACCTCCACACTGCAGTGCCAATAAACAGCAGGCCTGACTCACTCAAAGTCTACTCAACACCAATGACAAGGTAGCTGACGACTGGGAGAGATCTGGGCGATGTAACGTTAGTAGAGCTGTGGATGGAAGATGCGTCCAACCAGCAGACAACTCCAGCTGTGGCTGCAATTTTAATGAGCAGCTTTATGAGCTTCTTTATTAATTACATATTCCAGACTCCATTTTAATCATCAGATTCTGGAGATTATTGTCCTCTCGTGCCCAAACGAGGGACAGACCTCACACAGACAACATGCACGGGCTTGCACACCGCAGCTTCATCCGCCACATCTCTACAACAAAGTCAAACCAGCATTTCATTTCCCTAAAGTGAATCATATTAATACAAAAAAAAGGTCAAACTGGTCCACAGGAGCAACATCCAATTAGTGTCAAGTGTGACTAATTATAATCTGACAAACGTGTGAAATGAAGTCAGAAACCCGAGACAGAGGCTAATTATAGCAGATTGAAACACTTCATTAAGCACAGCTTATAGCAAGGAGACATTCCACATCAGAATGCTAAAACAGCGACAGCAGAAACACACTGAAGCTTGTTGGGACACATGCGTGGGAAATAATCCAACAAGACAATAATGAAATGTACTTTCCAACAATCCTGCTTTTATTAAAAACAGAGATGGAGAATGGAAGGCATTACACCGAAGTATTATTTATTTAGCATTTCCAGTGAACACTTGAACATCAAGTGCTTCTCTGAGCTGTTCATGTGCCAACAAAGGAGGCTGTGATTGTATTTGGTAATTCCCTGGATGGACTCAGAGAATCTATGAAGCCGGGCATGAAAAGTGCAAGTACATAAATACAGATTAAAGAGAAATTTTGCGTTTCACTAACAGCGTTTTACTGATAACCATGCAATGATTATGCAGGTGGGGGGTTGTCTTGCTAAAGGCCATTAAAGCAAGACAGATCTATGCCCTCTGCGAGTGGTCAGTACCATTATAGGCAGTAATCTGTAGCTACTCAACTACCCTGCTGCCTTTCATAATATCACACAATCAAAGACACATCACCAAGTCACACATGCCTTGCAAATTATGTGTTTAGTTATTGTCCTCCCCACACTAGGGTGAGTGTGCAAATTGGTGAACATGAGGCTAAAATATTTAGCATTATATAAACGTACCATTCACTAACCAAGTGCAGAAAATTCCATCATGCAATGGACAAAACAACAATCAGGTATCCGCTGTGCAAACATCACTCTGCATCCTACTCAAGGTGTAGTAACAATGTCACAACAACAATAGCAACAGTGTGGGTGATGTGCAAGGTGTTGTGTGGTCCACTCCTTAAGCTGCGGTCCATGGAGGTGCCAGGGTACCTCCATGGAGGAGCAGATGGTTCTCCTGCTTGTGCCCAACACTTCCTCTCTGTCGGAGCATCTCTCTCTGACAGATGGGCTCAGGATCCTGGACCAAGCTAATCTCAAGCACTCCTCCACTTAAAGGCACAGTGGAGTGGCTGCTCCACCTTCATACAGTCCCATAAAGAGCCATGATGATCACAACCCATCAATATAAAACATACTGTACTAAATGCGTCCGCGTGAATGTGCATTTTAAGGAAAGCCACGTGATAGTTTTAATATAAAACGGCTATAAACAGGAGGCTACTTGTGTCTAACTTACAGTAATATGTCTACTAGTGGAAATGGTGAAACAATACAGAAGAACAAAGGAGAAATGGAGAAAAAAAGGTGGAGCATTTCTTTGAAGTTGAGGGATAACAATGACTATTTCACAGGCTATCTGAGCACAGAGTGACACTGTTTTTTCCAACGGCGGACTCAGATTGCTGTCACTTGTCGATTTCGCCAGCAAGCATGCAAATACAAAATGCCTCCTCCCTTGCTTTACCGGGTCCTGACCACGTCTGCGCTCGGAGGAGCCAAAGTTGACATGTCGACAATTCACACCAACTATAAACGACTTTCGGAATGTCAGATGATATTTCGCCGCTGTGCCTTGAACCGAGCACGAAGAAAATCGGCTTTTAATTATTCGTTGCAGCGGAAAGGCACGTTGTCGACAACAGTTTTCCAAATAAATTTACAGCCCAGGAAGACGACACTCTCTTCTGTTGAATGCAAAAACCGTGCGGAAGAAAAGCTCTTCTAGTGCAGACAAAAATGTCAGGCAGCCGCCCGCACATGTTTAACACTAAATGTTCAAATCTTGTGTAATAAAAGAACTATACGAGGCTACTTTGCCATGCAAGAAGTACACAAAATGAATTTAGACAGCTTCCTCTGACATATGCACACGACTGAGAATCACATGCACGAAAAGCCAATTTTAACGTACGAGTTGGCAACAAAGTAATTATTCACAATTTCCTCAATGTCCAAATTACTTACGCTTTTAGTGGATTCTGAATGACAGCCGCCATTTTGCTACAATGTAACGCAATATCGGCGTCTTGCAGTTCTGAGGGAAACCTACGGAAATGGACCAATCAGAGCTCGGGCTGAATTCGTGCACCAATACATTTACAGCGTACGCGGACGGGGCGTGGCTTCGTGGGGTAAACTGTCAAAATTATTTTAAAGGGTTTTCCCTTGTATTTATATTGTACACAACTGAATTACAACACTTTTAAAGAGACCCTTACTAAAGCTTGGATATATATATCAAGAGCAATTCCCTATTTGGTGTACTAAAAACCAACGCAGTGCAAGTAGCACAGAATGTCAACATGGAAGCTTGGTATTCATTATTTATTAAAATAATTATAAATCATTTAACATCATCGATAAGCACTAAGGAAATCATTTTCCCTCACTTTATCTGAAGCTGCAGTGTTGGGAGAGGAGTGGAAGCAAGGAGCATAACACACAGGCATGCACACGATCTAGTCCTCCCACATACAGTACAGTAAGTGGTTTGACACTGGGAGATTTAAACACACACATACACACACACACTCACATTAAAGACATGGAGGCAATTCCAGATTATGTTTTGACAGACGGGAGCTGATACAACTTTAATCTTATGCAAATCTTCCACCGGTTTCCACACATCTTCCACGCATCACAGTTTTCAAGTTCATTTCCAACCGTTTAAAAAGGTATCAATCATTCCTGCTTGATTTGGAATCTGTAGATAAATTGTGTTCATGATAGCACCCAGGCTAATTGAAAAACAAAACAAAACAAATAAAACAAAAACTGGACATCACAAAGTGTAATTCTCAAACACTGAAAAGGATATTTGAAGCAACAGACTTCACAAATTTGCATGGGAATGGACTCCAGTACATGTAATCTGAAATGATCTATTTCCTATTCTATCCTGTGCAATATTATAATCTCAGACGAGGGTGTGTGTGTGTGTACGTGTGATGCAACATTCAGACAGATAAATCTATTTTGAGACAAGGCAGACACAACATCTTCCCAGACATCAGAACGAAAAGTTCCACGTTAGGAGCAAAGGGAGAATTAACTTTATCTACAAAGCTTACAATCGACAAAGACCTTCGTTTTTTTTTTTCCTTTCTCCTTTTTAACAATAAAATACAAGCATACGTGTTAAAGGCATCACCTTGTGCTTTGTATGATATCCAGATGTAACAGTCTCATTACTCAGTAACATAAAACTAGTAATGATGCAAGACATACTTTTGAAAAAGTTCATTAAAGCTTTCAGTCACTAAATATGGTTCCATATCTTGTCACTGCCACATTTGAGCATCCGTTTTTTTTTTTGTTGTATAATGCTGAAAGACAAAATAATAATAATAATAAATATAGAGAGAAATGGTGAATCACATACAGTCACTACAAAGTATATAAATAGCCGTAACTAATGCAAAACAAAACAAAAAAAACAGGCAAAAATACGATAAAATAGCTCTCAATAACGGATGAAAAATAACGGAAAAAAACAAGCTTTGTGAAGAGCTGAAACAGAATATCAATGAGTTGAGCTTTGTCATGAGTCCTTATCCTGTCAGATTGTGCCTACGGAGACCTGGAGGCGTGAATGCAATATGTAAAACTGGTTTGGAGACAAATTTGGATATTCTGTGGTTCTGAAAAAAACAATTTTCAAAACACCAAAGCAGACAGCAACACTAAATATTAGAAAACAACTCAAATGTGGTTGTGTCAATAAAATAAAAATTTGAACATGAAATACATACAGTTTATGACACATACATCAAAATGCCGCTTGGTAAAAGAGATAGTGAGGTTATTCAGAGACCGCCCTCTGAACAAGTAAAAGGCCATGGATGTCTCAGACTGTCATGCATGCCAGAGTGCTAATAAGTATTATTTTTTTTCTTCAATACATAAATAATTTTTTTTTTTTTAACAATTCAAATGTACACTCCTCTAACATAGTTCTATGTCTTCATACAACCACAAATTACATGGTAAAATATAAACATTATACCAGCACAGACACAGTGACCTGAATGATTTTTTTGGCACACCAGATATCCAAAATCTAGACCGACCGACTGTAGATTTTAACTCAGTTTGGGACAGATTACTTGATCATCAGGATATCTGGTTTTTGGCCATGGTAAGCAACAGCCTATAACAGCTGAAAAAGGCTTAGTGCAAAAAACTAAAATGTTGCAATACAGCATGCAATGGATCCTGCACTTATACCTGCACGCATTAAAAATATCCCCTGGCCATTACACGTACGACATCAGAGAAACAATGCTCAATAATAAGAATTGCTGAAAACTAATCACACCAGCCCCACAGGGTTCTCAACTAACTAGAATTCTTTAAATGATACATTTTTTTTTTTCATATTTTCTGATAGTAGAAAAATAGCTCAACAGCCTTATTTAACGTAAAATTAGGGATTTGTGTCAATAAGAATTAAAATATTCACTCTGAGTGTTTAAATCAGAGTGGAAGTGTAGTTTTCACACTCAGTCAAGTAACTCACATGTTCTGGCTGTTCTACAAAGGCCACAGGAACTCTGAAATCCCAAATCTTAACTGTATATATGACTAAAAACTTCCTTTCCACAGAAACAAGACGGAACCATTTGAGTAACAGAGGTATAGCAGTGACAGACTGCGAGCTGAGTGAGTGAGTGGTTCTTTCTAGTGCTCTGAGGAAGGAAGACCGTCCCTGTTAAAGTTCTCCAGGTTTCTGGTTGCAGCTGGTGCACACGCGCACGGGGTGGTCCCAGCCCCGCGATGGAACCGGACGACGCTCCGGGGAGCAGTCGTCGCACACTCCTTGGCCACAGGCACGGCAGTGATGCTTGGACAGCTTGGCAGTGAACTCACGCTGGCAGTTGTGGCAGGACAGGATGTCCTGATCAGGCACCCAGTAGGCAGGACGGGCTGCGTCTTTCACTAGGCCTGAAGGCAACACATAGCATAAATACACACACATTAACAGGCATGTCCTGGTTCTAGTGGTAAGATAACAGTTTGTCTTTTATATTTATTTCACACATGTACTTGTATGTGCCACCTCCATCGTGCTCTCCATCCCTGCTGACAAAATACTAGTTTTATACTGTAGTATTTAAACTTCAATCAGTATCGCTTTACTTTAGCTTTATCTACCCTGCTTTTCTTAGCTGCCTTGGCTCTGGTATATGGTGAATATCGTTAAGAAAAATTGTGACTAAACATGTTCGTCAATGACCTTTTTTCCATGACTAAGATGAGACGATGATGATGAGACGGCACCAACACCATTAAAGACTAACTGTGACTATATAAATATGCAATACTGTTGATGAAGAAAGACGAGACTAAGATGTAGTTTTAAAAATTTAAACTTTATCAACATTTCTCTTCATTTTTGTTGACAAAAAAGAGGAAACAAAATATTATAGACTGTTTTTTTTTCTAAATACGAGCAGTGAATATATGTGTTGGTTAAACGGTCATTTATGCAGTTGATGGGGGAGTAGAGGGGTGGGGTTGCATAACTTGATAAGAAAATACATAAATTAATAAAATGTTTAGAACAGTGTGTGTGTGTGTGAATGAGAGAAAGAGAGAGAGAGTGTGTGTGTCAGTAAGCACAAGTGTCGGTTACACGTTAGTGTGTTTGTGTGAGTGTGTGTGTGTATGTGTTTGCATGCGCGCACGCACGCGTGTTGGTGTCACAAGTGTCAGTTATATGAGGGGGGATGCCGATGTGAAACTGTAGTGGGGCAAATTAAACTGTGGCAGTCCACCACAGTAATGAGAAACCCAGTTGTTGAATCATGTTGGTTCAAAATAAATATGTAAATCAGAATATGTTCCATGTCTGGGTTTATTCCTTAAATTGATACCATCAGACCAGACACTTCCTGCAAAGCTGCATTCTTAATTATTCAACCTGTGTTTTTCATCAGATAATCAGATAAAATCTTATGTGAAATAAGTTTAACTTAAATGACAAAAATGATTGGCTTTGGCTAAACTAGACTGATTGAAATGTTCAGTATAATCTGACGACTAATAAAGAATAAATGTCAACAGTTTTCATTGCCTAAAACTATACTAAAATAATTACACTGACTAATTATGATAAGGTTGACTAAATATGATAAAAACTAACAAGGACATTTGACACAAGACTAAAACTAAAATTTAAAAAATAGCTGACAAAATGAACATCACCTGGAAACAAGATTTGGAAATAAATCGACTAATTGTGTTGTGATTGGAGCAGACGTTGCTCTGTGGTATTTTTGGGGTGGTGTTGGACATGGAGAAGTTTTCAGCAGGATATCAGGTTATCAAAAATGTATTCATCCACACCCATTAGCAGTAAATATAGAACTATAGTAACCTTACATAGCAGTATAATGATCATACTATTTAGGCTCCAGATTAAACAAACTGTTTTTTGAGGTTTTCCAAATATGATAAAAACATGGATGAAACAACCTGAAATAAGGGCTATGATTTGTGATTTGCATGTGAGTGGAACAGACCTCTTTTTCTCAATGTAATACACATTTACTCAATAGAAATGTGTCAGATAGGCAGTTATAAAAATTTTCTTTAAGACAAAGTGCATTCTCTATGTGAGTGGAGATGGTACAGAAGCAACTGAGAGTACTGCGGTGTACAATTACTGAGAAATATGTACAGACGTATAATATGTCCTGTAAAAGCAACCTCTAAACATTCAGGTCATTGACTCTTAAAAAAATGTACAACAGTGAGTTTACAACACACATTTGAGAAGAATGTAACTAGTCATCTACTAACAACTAATTAACACTGAGCAATAGATACAAGAACTGGAAGTCTATGTTAAACATTAGATAGCAGAGCACTTGTACATGAAGTGCTGCCACTGGAGCATCCTGAAGAGTTTGCTCGAGGAAGTTTTACTTTCTATAGCCAGCGTGTGTAGAAGAATTCCGGTTTTTAGCAAATATATGAAATATATATGAAATATATCATTTGTCATTCATGTGAGTCTCTTGTATCATCACCAAACAGGCTGGAAATCAATCTCTTAATTTGGATTATTTTTCCAGGTTAGTCATATGATAGGTAATTTATTTTCCTTGAAATATCTGTGACATTTGACAGATTTGCAGTGAGTGAGCAGAGACCTGTGAGCTACAAGCTCTTTTACAAGTAGGCCATTAGGGCACCTCATTTTCCTTATAAGGGAGGCTTTGCTGGCTAGACTTCTGCGTTACATCTTTGAAAGTTCATACTAGAAATAAGACCTTCCTGTTTTTCTTTCCTACTGTAAATAAGAATGGTACACCTCTGCCACCAGAGGGCAATGTGTCCATACACTCACATTTACTGGGTCATTTGTTCCTGTTACATAACAATTCCCTTTAGGTTTTGATTTGGGCAACACTCACCGAGTGGGATGTCAATAGCAGTGACTACAACCCCTATGGTGTTGGTCACCGCCTCTCCGACCTTTCTGGCAAGAGTTCCACCTTCTTCCTCCTCAAGCTCTGCCTCCAGTAGCTCTGCATAAGGACAAAAACCCTTGCTAAAGTTACAGCTCACCCAAATGTTAAATGGCTTCATGACACACACACACACACACAGGGGAACAACGGGGGACATTTGGCATTACTGAGAGTGTGTGTACCTGCGTATGAAGCTCTCTGCTCGAAGCAGATGTCACAGACTCTGACAGGGGCAAGACCCCAGCCTCTCTCAGGGACGGGTGCAGCTTTGGAAGAGCAGCCATCGCAGAAACCCTCTCCACAGGCACGGCAGTGATGTTTGGTGTCGTTGTCCTGGAAGACTGTGTGACACTTATGGCACACCTTGTGCAAGACAAAAACAATAACAATACAGGTTGTTATTGACCAGAGCTGAGCTAGAACGCATACTGTGTCTGTCCAAGTTTTATCTTGTGACTGGCAAACATAGATTGTGTAATAGGCACAGAACACCACAGACAGTAAACATCACTCAGGACACAAAAGTGTTGACTTGGCTGTTGGTGGTGGGTGGCTGAGGGCGGGGTTGTGTGTGTCACTCACCAAGATGAGGGAGTTGGGTTTCCAGTAGGCTGGGGCGATCTGATCTGTCAGCCAAGAGGTGACGGCCTTGGCAGGCTTGACACTGAGCTCTGACACAGACTGGGCTACCAAGTTGACTCCATCCAAAAGACGCTGTGCTGCATTGCTATTGTCCTTTAAAAAGCCATCCGACTGCAAAAAGCAGAGACTGAATTTTTACCATAAAAAAGGTAGATAATTCTAGGTCTGCCCTATTATAGATAATAAGGCAATTACAGCCTATATCAAATAATTAGACTGAGAAGCTTGTTTCTCTTACCCCTGGCCATACATGCTGGATCTCAGTGCGAACAACTGTATCCACAGGGTCCTGGTTCCCATACCAATACTGACGGCTCCGATAGATCACTCCACAGTTGGGACATTCAATAACATACCTGAACATACATAAATAAATGCAAATGTACAACTTAGTCTCTGTGAAAATACAAATGTCATACATTTGTATGTGGTAGCTGAAGGATATGTAGGTTTGTGTGATTTTAGGTCAGTGTCTGGAACACCAGTGCTAAAATTAGGCTGTGTAAAGGTAACATAAGCCTAACCCAAGCCCAGTTACGCCCTGACCCCGCAGGTCATTCCCCTACTACTCACCCAGACCAGGCATATTTGGCAAGACCCATCCATGGAGAGTCTGAGGACGCCGAGGTCTTTGGGACAACTAGCACTTCCTTCCCCCCTTCATAGCAAGCCTGAGGTGACGCAACACACAATGATTTTACCTTTACATTCGTCAGTCAAGGGAAATGAGTAATAACAGCGGAACTGGTAGTGAAGAGTGAATGCTCAATTCTATCTTAGCAACATACGTGAACCTCTGTGCTTACCTTACAGGTGTAAATGCGATTATCGTACTGAACAGAATAACGACAACGATGCTTCGCCTCATGGCACATTCCTTCTGCTAAGTGGTTCATGCTGTTCTTGCAACCGGATCTGAGATTTAAGTTATAAATCAGAATTAAAGTCAGCAAGAGATTGACAGAGAGATAATTAAGCAAAACATTTTTAAAAATTTAATAGGTACTGACCCACAACTGAGGCACAAGCTGGAGCAAGTGAAGTACTCATCAGGAAAGAAGCAGCTGTGAGCTACCAGCTCATCTCCAATTTCCCCATTGAAGCGCTCACTTAATGCCTGTAGGGAAATCAAGGACCGGCAGATAATTACATTAAATGAATAAAGTTAAACCTTGAGCATTAAAAACTGAAAAACAATCATCCTCAGTTCAGTATTGGCTTTATAATAGCCAGCCAGTCTGAGGCATGTTTGAAGGTAGCTGATTTTAATATACAGCCCTACCTGCAGGGCTTTGAAGATGACCACAGGGGTGCGTGGGGAACGAGTGGCGTTGTTATCAAGGAGCTGCTCCAGTTTACTCTGCAGGCCAAGAAAGTCAGTAGGGGGGCTCAGAGTCTGTGTGCCCCAGTACTGGACAGAGCTGAAGGCCTCTGGGAAACGAGAAAGCTTCCTGAAGCGCTCCAAAAGCAGCCGATCTACTGACTCGGATGACTTCTCTAGAAAAACAAAACACAGATAGAGAGGTTACCATGGATTGTAATCTGAATACACTGTAAATAATCCATTAGCATATATCTATCAGTACATCAGATACAACACAATTCTAAAAATGTTGTGATTCAGAGTATCCGTTATGATATGTGAGAGCTAAATACCACATGTTCCTGAAATATAAAAGTGTAAAGCATCAGCCGAGCATACTTAATAAAGCTTAAAATGTAGTTCTTTCATTTGCATTAAGTTTGTTGTCCCAAGTCTTGAAGGCTCACACCAGTATTCCTTCATGTTTTAGTGGATTCACTACAAATCATGTATACTTTACATTCCAAGGTCCTAATGTATCTTAAATGTGTTTTTGTTTCCATATATTTCTGTATGGTGTGAAAATCTGTTTTAAGAGACTTGAAACTTATTTGGGTTAGGTAATGCATCACACTGAATATCAGGTTTTGTGCAAACTTTATTTTAATATGTATTTTTTGGGCATTCTATGCTTTTATCAAATAATGACAGTAGAGAGATGACAGGAAACTGGGGGAGAGAGAGAGACACAGAGAATGATAAGCAACAAAGGCGCGTCACTGGAATCAGACCACATATGTTGTAGTTATGTGGCATGCGTCTTGACTAGCATGCTCCCGGGGCGTGTCACAGCACAGGCTTTTTAAAAATAACTTGCATTTACAACAGCAGCGATAAATGTAACTCGGATAACAATAAAAAACAGGCGTGATGCTCACTAGTCTCTGCAAGTCTATTCTCACTCTGTAGCAAAATAAATAGAAAACACTGGCTGCCTGGAAGTTATTTAAAAACCTGGAATGACTAAAGCATCCACTGGAAAGAGGTGGAAGGTAACATGAAGTACGACTGCAGCAACAGGACTAAAATATGCAAAATAACAGGTATGGCCATTCAAGTATTTGACTGCAGCCGTAAATATGTGTCATTTTTGACTTCAGACACTGAATGCACAGTTTTCTTTTTAGCCCAAAAAGTAATGTTTACACCTTTCTCAAAAAGTTGCAATGCTGATTGCTACCCCCAGAAACACAGCAAGCTAATATTTGCTTTCCTGTAATTATCTCTGTTTAACCTGTAGGCCCTGCCACTCATCCTTTATAGTGATGCAGACTACAAGCTTTATTATGATACAGTCACAATGTGCTGTTCCTCTAAGGAAGCTTCAAGATAAAATTCTATTTAAAGGTTTGACTTGTCCAGTATTTGTGTAACAGATGAAGTAATTACACTCCACACATCAACAGTAGGACTTATTAGCAACAGACCTGTTAAGATGTTTTGCCTGAATACATACCTGAACCGAGCAACTTAGTATGAACTGTTTCATGGAAGATCACCACAGCAGGGCCCAAGGTGGACAGTGGGACATCCAGGCCGCAGCGGGCCGTCGTGGCCTTCAATTCCTTAGTGAAATGCTTCAAGTAGGCCTCAGAGGCGTCCCCGAGGAATTTGAAGAGGTCATCGTGGAGACGGTCGGCGTGGGTGCGGTAGATGATGAGGTCAGAGATGGCGAGCACCTTGAGCAAGAGACGGGTTCTCTGGCCCTGTTTGGAACTGTTCCCAAGCAGACCCTCTGTATCGATGACCACTACATTATGGATGGGGTCAAACGCTGCCCACACACCCACCGTACAGGACTCCTGTGTGGGAGAGGTCTTGAACACCTCTCTGCCCATGAAGAATGTGTGGTTCAGGGTGTGAGATTTGCCCTCTCCCGTGTTACCAAAGATGGACACCACCTTCAGCAGCTGGTCAGCTGTGCAATTCAGACTCTTTACAAATGCAGCTTCATCTTTTATCTGGGAAAGAACAAGAAGAGTTTGCAAGGGATGTTATGTGTTATCAAAATAAATTTAGAAGTCTAAGCAAAAGTGTCACTTTTGCACAACATACCTGCATTTCCTCATTCTCATCAACCAGAAGAAAACTAGATATCTTCTCCTGGAGTTTTGCTTTCTGAGATCTGGTCTCATCAGCTATTTGGACAGCAGGCTGCACAGATGTCTGGACAGAGCTGACCTCGGCAGGTTTTGGTGGTGGAGGATAAGATGTGAGCTGGTGTTTCTTCTTGTTGCCTCCACTGTGCGTGCGTTTCTGACAGTCTTGGCACAAGTTAACTTTGCAGTTCTGGCAGCGGACCACTGACCTATGGCGTTTGCCATTGTCTCCGTTACCACCTTTACAGTTGTCACAATAAGGGACATGCCCTGGACTTATCTGAACCCGCTCATGGCTCTTGAGAAGCTCCTGGCTGTGGAGCTCAAGCTCACAACGAACACACTGCAAGCTTTTGCATTCATCACACTCAAATGCAGCCTCCTCAGAGCCACCACAGACATAACTCTCTTGACATATTAGACTAGTATTGACTCCCTTTTCTGAAGATGAGCCATGGCCACTCATCGTTTCTTACAACGTTAACTTTAATACAGAGTAGTGCTTATTGGAGCAGCTTTGACTACAGCACCAGCAATTTCCAATAGCAATAAACGAAAAATGCACAATATGCGATAATACTGAAATCACTGAATACAATAATTCAACTTAAAGCAGATGCATTGTGTCTAGGCTGGTGATTCTCTGACTGTGACAACTAAAAAGTCTCAACAATACATACGATTTAACAAATTAATTTTTGCAGCATAAATTTCAAACACTTTTTAATGACATTTAGCCAGTGCAACAACCAGCTAACAGTGAGGCAATAAAGAAGAAACGCCGTCTCCTTAAGTTATGTCTTTTTGCAACCAAGTTAGCTTGTCTGTACATCAAAGTTAGATAATGGATGCAGCATTAAATAAAATACACCTTAAGTTAGCGAATAAAACTACAATACAATACAGAAATATGTGCAGGTAGCAAGAACCAACCGAGACAATGAACTCTCCCTGAAAAGATGAATGTGCAAATGTTGATGCTAACAACAGGCTAGCTAGCAAACTGACCCTCAGCAGCTCGCTGGCAAAAACGGCAAGTAGTTTGGCGTCCAAACAGGAATGCTTTGCTTCTAGCTAGCTAGTTTCGACGGACAGGTTCAACTTTTTCCAAAGAAAAGCCGTAATTAGTGAGCGAGCAACCTCCAACAGTGTATAGCCGTCCAAAGCAGCTAGCCTCCAGTCTGTCAACTGAACTGCAGAGTTAACATATCAACAAAAACAACAGCCAGTCGATGTCAAAAGCTCGGATATCCGCACGGACACTTTAAAACAGGAGGGAAATCCGCGCGACTCCGTTTAAAAAGTCTTTAAAAGTGTTTCTGTATTTTAAATCCGTCCGAGCAGTGTCATTGTTTTTGTTCGTCAGCCCCCTCCCTGGCAGGTTTCTTTGGCTACGTTATTTTGTTGCCAGGTCAGATCAGCTGATCAGATTATTTTCAGTCACAGGGTCAGGGGAGGGTGAGGCCGGTTGCATGACGGGAAACGTAGTGTCAGCCAGTGAGGCGCTCAAGTTGAGTCAATGATTTCTGAGCAGCTTCTAAAATGTTGTAATGTTCTCACAAAATTTGGCTTTTTTGTGGTTTTACTGAAAGACTTCAACTTTTCAGCGATTACTTCCTTAAAACGTAATTACATAATCATATTTCACATATTTATCTGTCAGTGGCTTACACATATATTATTACATTTATTTTATTTTGTATATAACTGATAGTTATTTTATTTCTCCTTTTTAATATTCTTTAACGGCAATGCCTACAGACTGCAATGTAAGAATTTCATTGCATAGGGTATGCCTAACTTGTTCCTCTGTGCATATGACAATTAAGTCTTTGAATCTTGAATGTTGGCTGCAGAGCTGCAGCGCTGCAGCGCTGCAGGACTGGGTGATGTGCATGTAAACAGTTGTGGGAAGTGGTAAATTTATCAAACCAGCCCTTGGACTTTTGCTGCCTTGCAACATAATAAAATACCACTAACTGTTACAAGTGACAAAATGAAAGAAAGAAGCAAACCCACATATTCAACACTACTGTGTATGTAATGCATGTTTTTTGTAGAAGTGTATTGTATTCTTCTGAGGCATATGAATAAATAATTAATAAGAAATATCAAATGATGAGATGACCTCCTTGAAAATTCAAATAATCTAAGTTCTCTTGGTGTGAGTTTGTGCTGCAAATAGCTCCAAATGTCTTTGTACATTTAAATGAATACTGTATATCAAATTGTTTCTTTTGAAATCACTATTTTTTTGGCAAACTAATTAATCATAATTTGATTTTTGACCCTCATTTTATCAAAGAAAATGAAGGTAGGCATTTTGAAAGTAAATGCTGGAAACACGCCTCAGCATAAGCTTTTGCACAGAGGATGGATTTAAATGGCCTTTGTCTTGTAAACTAGCACTTCAAAGTGTCAGCAGGTGACCATTTGTTCTAAATGGCACTTTGAGTTTTCCCTCCATTTCTCCACTGACAGTATCTCCCACTGTAGGATCTTCAGACTGGATGTTTCCTGATTCATTAATCAAAGCAACTCTCAAAACACAGATTCAAAGAAAACAGAGTTGAAATGAAATGTATTCTATAGTGCATTTATTACACATTTTAACACACATACAAAAACATGAAAAAACAATACGAACAAACAAAACATGAAAACAAGAATGACAAGATAAGAAGAACAGAATGTGCAGAATTTGGTACATTGATTGTTGTATTTCTCACAGGACCTTAAGGTAGGATGTCAAGCAGGTTTTAAATGAACTTAAGTCGTCATGTCATCCACATTCTGCACAGAAAGAATCCCCAAAACAACAAACGCCAATCATTTCTCTACATTCCAGTCAGATGAATCTGAGTATTTTCCTCCATCCACAATCACAAAAAGTCTTTAAACGTTTAATCAGGTTGAGCTTTTGGGGTTTTGTGCCAGTGTGCTTGTGCTTAATGGCAGCAAATATAGCACAGTCAAACACATCTTTGAGGTTGTGTTGAGTCAGAGCTGAACACTCCGCATAGTCATGCGCCCTGACCCTGCGTGCTAGCCTTGTGGCCTGGCTGAAGTGCACTGGTTTGGCTCCCCGCTGGTCCAGATGAATAAGGACGTCCACATTGTGGCGAAGATCTGACTGAGTTCCGACCAGAACTATGGGTGAGGTTGGGTTGCCAGCGCGGATCTGTGGGATCCATTTGGAAGTGATATTGTCAAAGGAGACGGGGTTGACGAGGCTGAAGCAGAGGATGAAGACGTCCACATGGGCATAGCACAGAGAACGAAGATGGCCAAATTCCTCCTGTCAAAGATCAAATAGTGAGAGCTGGACAAAGGAATCTGTGGTTCGTTTAAGAAATCATAATGTGGGATATTTACCTGTCCAGCAGTATCTATCAGTTTGATACGAGTTTGAATTCCATTCACATGAACCAGACCTGGAAGTTAATTGGATAGAAACATCAGTTTTCTTACTGAGTCCAGCTGTTGTTGAGCTTTAAAAAAGATTAACCCCCACTTACCAGTGAAGACATCAAAAGCTGTTTGCCTATACTCGCTGTTGTATCCATTGAAGATGTAGCTGATAATCATGCTGGTCTTCCCCACTGCTCCATCACCCACCAGCATGCAGCTCAGTTCTTCCCTCAGTCTGTTCGGTTTATCGTGTCTCTGACAGGCCTGCGCCATGTTTCCTCATATTATCCTTCCATCATCCCAGCACTGTGAAAGTCCATGCAGTTGTGCAGCATTACTGTAAAAGATGTCTTCCTCTCCACAGGCCCGTTGGTGCCAATAAAGGGAGGGGGGACACCTCAGTTTGAAAGAACAAAAGGCACCCAATCAGATGAGTGATCCCCCAACACTTTGTCTGTTTCCTTTTGATGCAGATTTACATAGTCACTCCCACTAAGACCACTGGTAAAGGTCAGCTGATTTGACCTTAAATACCATATGATAAAGAAAGTACAGTAGCATGCTTTATAGATTAGTACTTTGACTGAAATCTTGCAAGTTTGTAAATATGCAAATGTTAAATTAACCCTCAGAAGTGGGACTCTCGTGTGATAAATTGACCATGTGACTTTTTTCAGAAGGATATGCACACACTACACTCTGAAAACAAATGTTTTGGCTCAACCAAAAAAAAAATAAGGCAACAGTTTGCATCAAGCTTTTTGAGTTATGACAACTTCTGATAAATTTCAAATGGTATCTTCTGTCCTCTCTTCTATTACAGTATCAGTTTGGTAACCTCCTCAGTAGACTTCAAAATACAAAACAACATCATCTTAATAAAACCCGACTGTGCTGTAAAGCAAGTGGAATCTTCAGAAAATACTGTTCTTAAGACTTTTGTCCATCAAGTTCAAGGAACAGCTTCTAAAACACTTTAAAAGGACATTTAAGTTCCTTGGGACAGCTCAAATACGAAGCATATATTATCCCTTCCCTCCAGGGTCTTGGTCCCCTTAACCACAATGTTGCTGTCTTGTGGTCAGATCCTGGGATGGACCAATCACAGATCATGGCAATTTTCTTCACAAGCCTGTCAAGGCCTGATTCAAACTCTTCCGTGTTCTTGTCCTTGGCTTCAGTGGAACTACGAGACTATCGATGTGAACAAGATATTTTTTTAAAAAAAACAACAAAAAGTGTCTGTGGCTGAATTTAGATTACACAATCTTAACGGTTACATGAATAAGCAAATTTTGAAACATTTTTTCTCCCCACTGCACAAATGAAACGTCCTACTTAGCTGAGCAGATTTCACAAATAAAACTTTACCATTCTAGTCCACTGCCATGCTAAACTAAAGGGTTGGAGGGCCAGATTACACTGCTAAATATGACTAGCATGAGCTATGTGTAGTAGTAGCAGATTCCATCAAGTTGTGTGTTAGCAGGTGTAGCTAGCTGTCACAATTGAGAACATGCCCGAAGACATTGCTTTAATAAAATTTGTTTGTAAATGAAATGATACTCACCTTGAAAATGTCCTCTGTATCCTTGTGTGATATTTGTTCAGCCTACAGCTCCTCACAGTCTGAACTGTGTGATTTTGTTAAGTGGGTGGGGGATGGTACTCGAAATCCTGCACTCAAGGTGAGGAGAAATTAAGTAATCAAGCCAATTTCATTAAGTTGCTACAAATTGAATTTTTTTTTAAATCAATGAATGCAGAAATTTGAGTTGAAATGACACACAATATAAGGTTGATGTAATTACCAACATTATTTTGTCAACACAACTCATTAAAATAATGTTAATGCAATTTATAAAGCTTATCTAAATCATTAAATTCAATGTTTTGTCTTGCAGCTATGCATTTCATTTAGAGTGTTGATTGCAGTATAGTCAGGCTTAGAGACAACAATAAATACTTAAACATACAGAATGTCATTGAAAAATTGAAATGTTATATGATATTACCTTATATAGTCGTTCTGTTGAGCTGTACTGAATTAATTCTGGCAATACTTTTCTGTAATACCGTTTCTGGTCCACAGAGGGAGCTATTGCTCCAGCATCGGCTCCTCATGACATTGCGCCCACATTGTACCTCATACAGAGTTTATTCTGCATTAGTACATCTTCCACGTTTCTTCAATGGAGATGGTGAGTGAAACAAGCTGAAACATGTCCAGTGCAAAAGTAAGATTTAAAATGTATTATGTATAGTTGCACATGTTGTGTTGTCTTTCAAGTGGACAGGGATACTTTTTGTGTTTTAGAAAAGATGGATTTTCATTTGTCAGCACAACTTTCAGGTTTGATGCTCCTTAAACATTACATCTCAACACTTAAGTATCACAGAAATTTTTTTTAAGACCAGTTTGCCACTTTGTTGAATTGTTCATGTGTGCTCAATCTATAAATGCACATTTGCTGAAGGCAGTCAGAGGCAGCTTTACTCTCCATGTAAAGGGCAAAGGGCACAGCTGAGGGAGTACTGTTATTGTTAAACTGTCACCAGTTGCAGTTTATAGCAGAAACTTCATGTGCCATGTTTCATCCTGTCTTTTTCAGGGTGACTGGGTTCATAAATACACAGAAATAATAGGCTATATTTATGGAAAGCAGACACTTAACAATCCCTTTATTATTATAAACATCCCCTCATATGAGTGTAATCTACACTCCTATACTACTACTACTACTACTAATATCAATAATAATGATAATAACCACAATAATAATAATAATGATGATGATGTTTAGAGTTTTTTGGTCTATTTATGGAATTTTTCCCTTTGTTCTTCCAATATAAAACACCAGATTCCCGTTGCACCACAGTCTGTGATACTGCTAACTCTGCTGTTGGCCTGGGGAAGGCTGCAGACAGACATGTACTACCTGTGTGACGCACGTTGACACCAGCTGCTTCTTTTTCACCTACCAGTGGTGAACTTGACTGAGAGGGCAAAATGCATGACAGGTTCATACTATGCACCCTGTTTGACATCCCTCAGCATGCAGGAACCCTGACCAGTGCACCACACCGTGCACAAATGTGTTGGTTGGAAACAGCTATGCCAATCACAGTGGCACAAAGACCACGTTTGGACCAAGACACCAACACCTTGTGTTGCCTCTTTTGCATGGGGCCAGTGTGCAAACAGGAGAAAAAAACAAATATTTTTACTAGACTACTAGGTTTGTGAAGATAAAAGCTGCATAGTTGATGCACCTGCATTTCTTGTGCTGGGCCCCTGATGTAAGGTCTACAATGATGATAATTAGATTTTATAAATAGAATTTATTTACCTCATTTCTATGGCTATGTTGTCTAGAGATATTAGGGTTGAGGGTTTTTATTTTTTTTAATTCAAGTACTCACAATCCACATTTTCTGCTCCACACTATCACAGCTGTAGTGCAGAAGAATTGTGCAAACATTGTAAGATGTGGTTTTAGAGAGCGGGAAACGTTTGCTGGTGAAAATACAGCTTTAAACAAAGTGTTGTTCCTTATCTGTCTGAGCCTGCAGGAAACCCTGCGAGCATTGTGTTGTAAGGTCTCTGCTTCCTGTTTGCCGTTGTTTCTCACTCACTCGTTCTCTTCTCCTTTTCTCTCCCCCTTTTTCCCACCACCTGCGGTGTGACTGATAGAGTTTATTCCCCACGGTAGGAGGACAACATCTGGTCCCCCCCCCCGGCACACGTCGTGTTGCCAGCTCGGCTCCCATGCTACACCTCTGTACAGCTGTGACTCACAATGCTGTTCCTTATTCCAAGGTAAATGTCAAACACAGGAAACAGTCTCTAAATATCTCTACATCCAAAGATTCTTTTTCCTGTAACGGCCACTTTTATCATCACACATCAAACAGAGAGCTGCTCTGCAATGCTACGAATGCAAATACAAGCTCTATGCAACTCATTGCAAATGTGTTTGGAAGTTTTGCATGTACCTTAAGTTGTGCAGCAGATGTCAGCAGTGCACTGATGGCTTTAACAGTGGCTCAGTGTCTGGAGCTAGTCATCTGGGATGCCTATCTGTCACTATAAACATGTTTTGTGTCTGCATTCTCACGCTCTCGGCAACGTGTGGCTGCTTTGCATGACTAGACATGCAGAAATTTCTATAACAATCCTGACATAGATTTATGGAGGTAATCTGCTTAGTAAGGGTCTCTCAATGTGTGCAGCTTAGGAGAGCCCCCAATATACACGCAGCACACTTCCATATCAATTCCACTCCATACATTTTTTGTGATGACTATCTGACACTTGTGAATTTATTGAAAGATAAGATTAACCGCTGCTCTTCTCTGATTGTTAAAAAGTAAACACAGTTAACTCACTCGATTTCCTGCCTCATACCAAATCTGACAACAATAGAGAAATCTGTCAGATAGGTGTTAAAAGATTATGCTGCTCCCTAAGCTAGAGATCAACATGACACACTGTAGACAGACCACAAAACAAGTGGCTGACACACAGATCGAGTGATAAACAAGCCATTTGCATAACATTTCCTGCATAATGTCTCTTTAAGTAGATATTGGCTAGGCTCTTAAGTGGTGAGGATTAGAGCAGGATGGGTGCTTCCATCACACACAAGAGACCTCATATAATGGTAATGCTCTCCCCCTCCTCCTTTAGCCCCTAGGTGTGACTTGAGGGTTACAGCGGGGACACTGTCACTTGCCGTGCATGTATTCAACTTAATCTAATCTGGTGCTCTCTGCAGCCTGATGTTAAAGGTCCTGACCTGCTTGCTTGAATTTGACACAGAACAAATGTGATGGATTAACTTGACATCTTGTGTTCATTCATGGGTTTACCACATAAAATGGGCAACTGAAAAACCCAAACTAGTTTCACGTTTCAGACAAGTACAATTACACAGCATGCCATCAGAGCAAAAGTCTACTGTAGCTTTGTGAGGCTATATTAAGGCAGTGCTTTAAGTTAGCCTAGTGTGACAAAAGTACTGGGACAAATAAAAAGTTACCTGATGATGGCGCTAGAGCAAAGGTTGAGGGATCACCAAAGTTATTATTATTCATCCTGAGGGTGACATGAATGTCTGTACCATCCTGCTGATCCTTCCAGTAGTTGTTGAGACGTTTTACTCAAAACCACAAATGTGAACCTCGTGGTGGCGCTACAGGAACAGTCAGAGAATCATAAGGATTCATTTCTGGGAATCAAGAGTGTTTGTACAACATTTTGTTTTCCATGCCTTTATTACTGTATATAGCAACAGTAGAGAGATGACAGGAAATGAGGGAGAGCTGGGGAATACCATGACACAAAAGTCCCCTGCCAGACTCAGACCAGGGATGTTAAAGTTCATTGTTGACGTATTAATCTATAAGACACAGGAGTGTACATTATCAAGTAGCTGTTGAGATATTTTTCAGGATAAGTGAAAACTTTGACCTGCTCATGATGCTACAGAAAAAGTCAGAGATCACCAAAGTGATTAGGCTTCATCCTCTGGGGACCTCTGGAGATATTTCAGTCAGGATGAAAGTTGTGTACCATCCAACTGACTGACTAACAGACCATCATTGCCACTAGCATTTTTAGGCATTTTGAATGGATAGAAAATGCATAACTCTGTCCTGATATTGCCCAGACTTGTTTGAGTTGTGGAGTTTCTGCTCCACAAGAGTGTCATACCCTGTATATCCACAGTTTATTAGCAGGATACAGCCCTCTTTCAGGTCAACTCGAATTCTAGCACCTTATGGTCAATGCACCAAATGATTCATGGGAATTCAGTCCTCTGTGGATCTTTCCCACCCCTGCCATCTACCTCCTACCAGACCCCTGTTGTTCACATTCTTGACTTGAGGCCAGTTACTACAGGAAAGCATAAAGTACGTCTGTGAATACGGTGTAATGGTGTGAATCAGGATACACTGCCTTGCCTTTTTTTGATGGATCAGGGCATTTGCAGTTAATCTGAATTAATTTCATAACCAGTATTGTATCATTTGGAACTGAACCAGCTTAGGGTAAGTCAGCCTGTCCCAATTTCTAAGTAAAGCCTAAGTGTTTATGAGCTTTTGTTGGCCAGCAAGCATCCCCGTCAATTTAGTTACTCCTGCTCCATTAATCCCTGGCAGGGGTCCAGGAGCAGAGGGACTAATCCCACTTTACCCTCCAGAGAGCATCACAGGGGGTCTGTCCTCTGTCCCTTGTGGGATATACAGCAGAGCCTGCTCCAAAACTGTCAAGTATCCTTCAACTGATGTGCCATGTGACTGTGACCATGGGAATATAGATTCAAATTAATAAATTGATTGATTTAACACACATTAAAAGGCCCTGAAAACATATTCTCTTAATCAGCTTTTTACTGTGAGGGATGGGTCCCACATGGATTTTGATTTGCTGAAGTTGGAACAGTTTTGATAATTTCACATGAGAGATTTGCATTTGTTTTATTTGTGCTCTTCTCACCAGTTTGAAGAGGGTGCAGCTAATTTGGAAAAAAGGTGAGGTCATGTACTTCTGTGGAAGAATTTAGCAAGATCAAAATCAAAATGTGATGACAAAATGTGTTTGTGTGGTTAATTGTGTGTGTTATCACATCTCTGTGAATCATATCCGATCAACCCATAACCACACAGTTGTGACAAAAGAGATTGTATCTGGGCGTTAAACCCTTAAGAAATAAGTGGAAAGTTTTGTCCCTCAAAATTTAACTTTGATTGCTGTACATTTAGTTATGACTAATAATTTCACAAAGAAAGGCTTAAGATTTGAAACCATGTTTTCTGGGGCTTTAAAGGGCATGAGCTATATATGGTCTTGTGTAGAAACTGATTTTCACTCCCACTGAATTTCACTCTTACAGTTATTAATTTATTGAGAGATTCCCATAATAATGAATACTGATATTGAATGAATGAAGTGAAAGAAAGTGGCAATTCAGTCTGACTATATCAGGCTGAAACTTCATACCTAATCTTAATGTTGTAATGACACTTGCATGTCTGCACAGGAAATACAGTATGAAGCTACTGCCAGCAGCTGGTTAGCTTAGCTTAGCACAAGGACTGGAAACAGGGGGAAACAGCTAGCTTGGCTCTATCTGAAGGTAACAAAGTCTGCCTACCAGCACCTCTAAAGCTCACTAATTAACACACTTGTAACACATTTGTTTAATCTGAACAAAAACCAAAGTGTGAAAACTAAATGTGGATTAACGGGGCACTACATGCTGGAGTATTTCTTAGCAGTCATTTCCTTTTATTAAACAAAGGGATATCACATGTTTATTGGTACGATTTAGAGGTGCTGGTGGATGGATTTTTTTTTTTTTTACCTTTGGACCAAACCAGACAAGCTATTTTCCACTGTTTCCAGTCTTTATGCTAAGCTAAGCTAACTGGCTGGCTGGCTACAAGAGTGGTACTGTATCTATTGATCTTCATCTTTTTGCAAGAAAGGAAATAAGCCTATTTCCCAAAATGTCGAACTATTCTATTAAGAATAATTAAATAATAACAAACATAGTAACAAACCAGTCAAGAGCAGCTAATTAGCAGAAGTCAAAGGCAGATAAATATAAAAAACAAAAATCTTACAAAACGGAAATTTACATGTGTCATCCAGTTCCAGTCCTGTATGTACAGTATGTGTGCAAGACTGAGGACATTTACTCAGTATCTCATGTTGTGGTTTTTTGTGAAGCTCTCTGTAAACCGTTTCTATGCTTTTATCTTTAGTCATCATCGCCCTCACGTGTATGTACCTGGTGATTTCACAAGTCTGGAATGCTGTCTGACACTCTGTAATTGAGCAAGAGAAAAACCTGAATCTTGTTTAGTAGGTCAAATGAGATGACACAGATTTTGTTTTGCCAGTGGCTTTGTTATCCATCTACCTATCAGAAGTAGATTTTTATTTCAAATGAAAGACCATCTACATGAAAAACAATCCTAGACCTCAGAAGCTATTCAAGTCATGATGATTCTACATGCAAATACAAATTCACATCAGTGCCTCAGCATCAGATCATGTTTGATCCGATGCATTACAGGGAACTGATAACAATATCAACAGGGGTCTCACCCTTTGGCCTTTGAAACATCTGTGTTCTCTTCTTATTTTAGTTTCAATTGGCTCCACATCAATCCACACAGCAGCATATGTTCTTGCAGAGCACGATTAGAATCTATTTAAACAGGAAACTCTGCCGCAATTGGCTGATTAACATGAGAACAAGGTCTTTTCAAAGGATAAAACTTTCCAAACAAACAAGCATCATTATTTGCCATTACACACTTAGGAAACATTTGACTCACACTGAAAATAAAACCAAAGAAGAAAAAAGGTTCGGGGAAATTTGTTTGTGTTGGTCAACAAACTCTGTAGAGCATGACTGACTACACATTCATGTTGATGAGATTGTTAATTTTAGATTACCAAACAGTTTTTTGTCAAAATGCATGAGTGTAGCTAGATAGTTTAAACATTAAAGGGTCCAATGAAATCAAAGAACAAATGAATTGAGATTTCAAGATTACACCCAATGAACATCACTGACCTTATAATCAGTGCTTAAAGAAAAACAGATGGAACCTATTATCATAAAGCTGCAAAGACACTATTTTCTCTAAAAAAAGCTACAGGCCAGAATCATTAGTTTAGTGTAATATTGCAGCATGGAGACTCTGAGACTCTCACAATGACTGTGCAGCTGCTTGATTGTGTGCTACACTGTACAACGGCATTGATATCGAACCTCTGTGAGTGTGTGGGAAACAGAGCTGCCTTTCCTGTTCTTTGAGAGAAAACACTCCAGAGAAAAATGGCAGGAAACCTTCAGGGCCTTTTGATTCTGGCTAAGAAAGTGAGTCAGAGTACCTGAGAGTTTTCAGTCCTCAGATGTCAGGGCCATCATTCAAGTCAAAGTCAGAAGGTAAGAAAATCCAGCAAGCATTTATTATTCACATGGTCTTGCTGTTACTTTTTGGATGTCCTTGTCTTGTCAGTCTTCTCAGTAAAGAATGTCCTCTGCAGGGTCAGATAAACAACACCAAGTTTGGATTATTGCACATTTTGTCAAAACATATGTTATAAAGCATCATATGCAGCATATTGTATCTTCTGTATTGTCCAAGTATGATGTGTTATTTTGATTACACATATAAAACATGATATTGTCTACATTGTGCTGGCTGTTTTAATCCAGCTCATATCTACCAATAGGGGGAGCTGGAGCCTCATCAGCTGTCTCACTTCCACTCAGTGGGATAAATCCATTTCTAATCTCCATTTATACACAAGGATGAAATTCATGTAGGAGTAAAATGAATGATCTTAAATTATTTCTAAAATTCCGTGGCATGTTTATGACATTCACTCCCTTAAAAGCATCATCAATTGAATGACTAAATTCAAGGGGAAAAAAGCAGATCCCACACCTAAACTCTACCACCCTGACATCCTGGGTTGTTCTCTTGCTTTCACTGTCCACACTTTGCAGCTGCCTATGTCTCAAACCAGTTCTGGTGTGGTCCTCAGAGGGAGGAAATGTTGTGCAATCACTTTATTTTTGGCACGTGTTAACATCCAGGCAGAAAGGTAGCGTCATTCACTAAGTAAGCAGAACATATGTTAAAGGCATTTTTGGTGACTTGCCCTTAATCAGTCTGTTGCACAGGCTGCTACGCAAACATGGTGTGTTGTTTGTACCAAAACAAGCACTTCACCCTCTCTGCACAGAATGTGATTAATACACACTGCGTTAATACCGTCAGCGCCTCTCGCCATTATTATTTCCTCAGGTGTGACTGTTTAGCTGGAATCTTATGTTTTACTGGTTTTGCTGATTATATATATATATATATATATATATATATATATATATATATATATATATATATATATATATAGCAGAAAAAAAACATCTTAAACTGACTTAAATACAGTATAATCCAGAGCTTTATGTGAGGCTTAAGGAAGTGAAGAATAAACACTGTTACTAGGGGGGAAAACAAGCAACATTCTCAGTTGTGAGTGGTGGTTTGCCAAATGTTACTGTGGTACTGCAGTTGGCACTGGAAAAAACACCTGCTTCACTCAATTGTTCTTTCTTCACCAAGTAGCACAAGAAGTTCATTTTTCCTCACAATATGTGATAATAACCACAGAGGTTCCTGACTTGCATGCTGCCAAAGCAGAACAGCACTACACTGAGCAACACTGGCAAACGTTTGTACCTGTGAATGCTCACGCTCAACCATCTGCAGGACTGAAAGAGGTTTGCATTGCCGAACTGAGTTGGGCTCAGACGTTTCCTGGCAGTCCTGTAAAGTAAACCAGGAAGCATACGCACAGCCTCCTACCTCTCCTCCCCTTACTACCATTGTTGGCTCAAATATGTTTTAATGAAAGGTTTAGTCTGGTCTCATGCCTTACAAACTGTAAAAATGAAACAGATTTTGAAACAACAGCATCCTAGAAAGTAATTTGAAAACTTACTGCCCCAGATTCAGTTTTGGATTTAGTCTTAATCATCAGAGAGATGAAACATGAAATCAGTTAGAGATGCAGTGGGCAAGTTTACACACTACAAAATCATCCACAGGTATTAATATACACTAGTTAAACTTAAAAAAAATGGGACTCATGGATGACAATTATTGTTGGAAGTGTAAAAATGATGACAGGTACTAGTAGTGGTTGTATACAATCTCTCCAGCTGTGCTTATTAGGAGATCGGTCTCTCCCACCACCAGGTATATCCAAACAAAAATTTGGACTTGCACTGACAGGCTTTATGCCACTTCAAGTGCTCTCTTCTCTATTGGAAGATCCAGACAAAACCAGATTTTGCTGAATGGTTAAAATTAAGGACAGATGTTGTCGCTTCTGAATCTCTAATCACAAGGACTAATCATTACCAAGAGAAGTTTTATGAAGTTTAGTCTATTTTTCTGATGTATATAAAGGAAGGAACCTAACTACTATTTGATTTTTTGTGGTTGTTTTTTAGGGAAAATGTGTTACCCCATTTATTGATACATGGTGCCCCTTTTTTCATGTCTGGATTTTCTTACTGTACTTGTAGCTAAATCTGTTTGCTCAGATGTGTTTTGTTTTATTTTGTGTGTTCTGTTACTTATTTTGATTGATTTACTGTAATAAATGGTCTTGTGTTTCATAATGTTTTGTATTTATTGAAAAAGTAAAAAAAAAATTAATTACAAAAGAAAGACATGAAAGATGCACTGCCAAAAAAACCCCGGAAATGTGCCCTTTCCTAATCTTCTGTGGGATGATCACAGAGGTTTTGAAGGTGAATCACTTTGCTGATCTGAATGTTTTTGTTCAGTTCACAGATTTGTAGTCAGACTATGGAGTTTGTTCGTTCACCGTTCAAATTGCAGTACGTACATCAGTAAGCTGTTGTATCATCGTTCATAAAGTCCTACTAGGTTTTTGCAGCCTTGTAATAAGCCTTTAACAAGGTAGCAATGTACTGTGTATCATGTTTGAACTGACAACAGTGCTCTCAGTCATCAGTAAGCAGAGCTTCATTGCTACTGATTCAGTCAGTGACAATGATGATTCAGTATAGTCGATTCAGTTTGAGGATTGGATGCTAAAGATTCATTTGTACATATACTGAACACCTCTTAGAGGTTACTGACATGTGAGCTCTCAGTGCCCACACTAACCCATCTGACAGTAGGAGATTTGTATTCCTAAACTTGGACTTATTCCTAAAGGTTGGACTAATGTTGCAATCACGGCAGGCCTGCAGCAGATGAAAAAATGTTGTATACCCCCTCCTACCTCTCCTCCCTGTGTTACTATATCACCAAATACACACTGCTTGAGACTTGTGTACATAATAATAGCTGCCCAAGCATTTGAGTTCTGTGGTCTGTTGTAGTAGACAGTCTGGAAACCCAATTTGGATGTAAATACTACTACTGCCACTGAATGTGACTAACAGTGAAAATGGGAAAAGACAACCAAAGCTGCTATTATCATATTTGTACTAAACCCAAAAAGACAAAAAAGTCATGTCTCCACCATCTCAAGAACACAATTACATATTGCTTTACCACTTCTGAAGAAGAGGATCCTTGAGAGCATCCTGACCCTTCATTGAACACACAAACAAGAAATAGCATCCAGATCACATGCAAATGTGAAGTTCCTCTTTATTAGTGTTAGCTATGGTATGCTACATGGTACTTAGCTTCTAATTATTTGCATCAGGGCAACAAGGACTCATGATTGTGTTTATACATCATACAAAACAACATGTGAATGTGTACAATATCAAAATACTTGTGGTGTTTCAAGTTGATCTCACACAGCCATTTCCCCTCTGGGCCTGACACCCCTCGGCCAGGCCTGGGCAGCTGTGGTGGGTCTGAGTGTAAATGAGATTAGGGAAATGAAATTAAGAGCAGCAAAAGTGACATTCCTCAGGGATCGAGCTGGCTAATGAAGCAGGAGGCAGCTCTCTGGCTCGAGCTTTAATTTTGTCAAGCCTGGTTCAGTCACCAGTCCTGGTCCGAACAGATTGGATTAAAAGATCCAGTTGGTGTGAGTCATGTCTGTTTAGATGAGAAGAAACGATTTTAACATCAACCGTGTGGGTGATGATGCATGGATTAAAGAATGGTGTTTATCATTGCAATATGATGGATGAGCCTGAGCTGTGATCTTTCTCATCTGCCTCATGAAACAAGACGAGCAGCAGCTCACGGCCAAATCACAAGCCAGATTCAGTCTTTTGATCTTAACTATTCAGAACGCTGCTCTTTTGGTAAAATATACAACATATGGGACATTAGTTTCAGTTTCTATGTTGTTCATTCGATTGAGGGTTCAAAGAAGGCACGTGCTTTACTGCCAAATCATTAGCCATTGTTTGTACCTTATTAATGGACAGTCTTCCTGTTGTGGTGAAGTGGCCTCCATGACCGCACAGCACTCATGTCCACTGGCAGGAGTCCAGAGAGAGGTGAGCTGACCCTCAGCAGACCAAGCTGACCTTGCGGGATGACCCAGTACGGGAGAACTAGGGCTCTAAAGTGGATGGACTCCATTAGTGGCCCAATCACTTTCTCTTTAACACACTTCCAGGCTGACCTTCAGCCCTCCACTGACCAAGCCAAGGTCAAGGGTCAGGGTTCAAGCTGGGTACACATTAGCATGCAGGTGGAGGCTCCAAATTGGATCAGTGAGAATAATGTTTGGATGTTGTGAGTGGTGATGGGCCAAACGTGCATCCTGAGGACATGACCTCAATTTCCACTTTGTGGTATTGTGTATTTTCCTCATCATCATTGTGCGAACCGTTCAGAAGATAATGACTGACAACTTCTCCTGGAGAGCAAGTGACCTCAGGAAGGGTAATAATATTGATTGGGGTTTCAAAGTGCATAGGGAGCACAGGGTATCCACTTATGAGTATATAAATTATGATTTTAGTTGTATATTGATAGAATACGATACAATTTTTGCACATACACTGAGGATGCACAAATAATTGAAAAAGTCAGACATATAGACATTTTTACACCTGTCTTTGTGAGAAAATGTCGTCTAACTTGGTGGCTCCAAGGACTCGCTCTGCTCCTCTCAAAGGAGCCCTAACACAGTTTGGTGAGGGGCATTTATTGACTGCCTTGTCTTTATTGTTATAGCTCTAATGAGAGTTGCAGGAGTGCATTGTAAATCATACTTCTCTGCTTATAATGCTTATTTCAGCCTTCATAAATACATAATGATAGCCTTTACAGAGCAGCTATATTTTGAAAGTTTCTCCATACAGTGTGAACTGCTGATGTTGATTTTGACATTGTCTAACAAGTTGGACAAGAATATCTGTCTTTGCATTATATTGTTTGAATTGGTGATATAGATGTATGGGTGCAGGATAAGCTTTGGTATTGTTGATATGTAACTGCAACATCAAACTAATAGGGAAAGGATAATAACTTAGTAAATTAGAAGAACTGATGTTGTGATAATATTATTATTAAAGCGAACACTTACTGGTGACTAAAAAAGAAGTAAAAACCGAGGAAACTAATGTAAGGGTGTGTACTGGGAGGCAAAGAGTACAGCAAATACACTGAGTCATTAGATATTTCTGTCCAGTACTACATGTACCAAGGCCTTAAGTGCGTCTCACATGGGACGCCACTGACCAACACTTGTCGTTTTGCTTTCGGTCTGACTGGTTGATCCCATTAATTTAACTGAAAACAAAGGATTGGGTGTATCTGACAGCTCTGAGAACCTGAAGTGCTTTTATGTCTCAGAGTAATAAACAATTTATCCAAGTCCATTTAGCAACAGCAAGAGCCACAAACAGTTCCTCCATATATCAGTTCATACTGTAAGGAGAGCCCCTGGTCACTTTCATTATGTAATGACAAGTTATAATGATCTACAGACATCAGGAGACTTTTTTGTCCGTGTCCTTCTGCTGCTGCTCATTGCATGTGCAGTACATGTGAGGTCTAGTTGTTCCTCTGCTCTGCTGGTTTCACAGCTCAAACCTTTGACCTAGTTTTGGGGTGATTTCTAGGAAAATAGAACAGTATGCCACAGAAATGTGCTGCTTAAAATGTGGGCTTGTTTATCCATGGACGAAACTGCCTTTTTTTCAAGTCTGTCATGTGGCATGTGCACATGTTTTTGCAACGTGATCAAAGCTCAGGCTTGGACAGAAACCCTATCTGCACCCCCACCTCTCAGCCCAGCCCGTATACACTCAGTCTATACTGTAAGAGCAGCCAATCTTCAGTGGCTGTGGATACTCTGATACACTGATTTTGTTGTGAAATTTTAAATTCCCCTATAAGTTTCCTTACACTTTATTATTCAATTTAATGCCTTGTGCATCTATTTATATGAATTCCCATGTAATTAATCCTTACATGTTTGTCTTTTTTTGTTATTTCTGTGAACTTTAGGATCTGAAGTAGATTTTAAAGTAAAGTTTGCATGTGTTTTGTGAATGCTCGGCTGCACAACAGGGATTTTAAAGTATGGACCCACCTCTGTGCATGGCAGAGTTGAAAAGGTTAAAGTTGTTTTTACATGTTTTTATAGCCTGTTGTTGCTTCTCAGAAACTGTACAGACCAGCTCTGCTGACAAGCACACCGACACTGCCAGATATATATCAGAGGTCCACAAAACATCCAGAATAGATAGTTATTTAAAGCAAATGCCTGTACTGTATATATTACAGTGTAACTGCACAAAAGAAACCAAAAGCACTTTTGCTTGTGCAGTTAGCAGCTCTCTTGAGGAAAAGTCAGCATTTCCTATAAGCCAGAGGCTACAGCTGTGCATTCCTCAGCCACGTGATGTGAGAGAGTGAGGCATGGAGGGCATTCAACCACAAACATACACATATAGGATACTTCTTAAAACGCACGTGAGAGCAAAGGAAAATTGTAAACACAACATACCTTGTATATATTTTAGTGTTTTTATTAAAATAAATTTCAAAAATGTACACAGTATACAGTAGCTTTTGACACCCTTTTACAACAAAGGTGTAAAACATCATTAGGATTCAAAAAGAGAAGTCATTTGTGAGTGAATTATTAAAAGCATCACATCCTTCTGGAATTTGTATACAGTATGTATGTAGTACAGCGTGTATAATCACAGTAAAAAATATGTCAAGTGAGCAAGTCAAAAGTAATGAGGAGAATGAGATATCTCTGTAAGGTTACATTATGATCTAAAAATTCTTATGTCACCACTTTTATATTTTCCTTGAAAGCAACTCAGGTATTCCTCTTTCAAGCACACAATACCTCAGGCAAAAATTTCCCCTACACAAGTGGTGCAGATCTTCATTTCCCTTTCATCCAGTATAAAAACATTACAGTTTTATGATGTGGAGTGCCTTATGAAGTCTTTTATGTAGCTCTCACCAGGAGGGATTTTTGGTCTGGGGATTTGATCCCTCCACAGTCATTGAAAATGTTCAAAAGAGCCGCCTCGATAGAGAAGAGGTGATCGTCCTCTACGTCAGGGCAGTAAACCCTCATGAACTCCGCCAGGCGGACCAGGTATTCAATATTGTTGCCCATGTTGCCTCTACAGATGGCAATCTGGGTGGCGATTTCCTTGTCCGATGCTGGGCCGAGGTAAGTGGGGTTGTCCGAGGTAGCAATGTAGACAAGGGCGGGGACGCTATCCTGACCCTTCTCTTGAGGGATGAACTCTACCACTTCTGTCATGTAACCCCCCAACACCACCTCTCTCATGTTCAGGTACTGAAGGGACTGATCAAGCTGGGAGTCAGCCACTTCATAGGCTACTCCCCATGTGCAAGCCTGGAGGCAAAACATGTGGAGATGCAGTAGTTAGCATAGTTTGACCCAATGTCAGTATTAATTATGGTAAGAGAAGCCTTTTGAATACTCTGCCAACACCCAAGACAAGTTTGACCTTAATTAGTAAACTCTGACAGATGAAAAAAAACAACACAGTGACATGTATCAAACTGATATGAATGATATAAGAAAAAAAGTATCTTTATCCAGCATTTGCCATGATATCATTAGATATAATAGTCTGGATAAATAAAGGTCTTCATTGTCAAAAAAGCAGGTTGTAAAATTGGACATTTGAAAACTGGCAGATTCTTTGGAATAGTTGTCAATAACATTTCCCTTCATTTTTGTCATTTTTATCAGAGTTTTAGGATACTAATGGTAGGACAGGCAATATAAAAATGGCATCGACAACACTGCACGCTGCATGCTTGTAGTATCAAAATAGACTGGGTACTTCCAAAAACAAGGACACGGTAGGACAAGTCTTACCTCCTGATCCTTCACCAGTGTGACCACTCTGCCTGGCTGTGGAGAGATTAAGGACGCACACAGTGAGGACAGGACAGCTCAGCATATCACACGACAGGAAAGTTTTCAGCTTAATCAATTACACAAGTAAATGATGATGATGATATTTTATCAGTTTGAAAAACAATATCATAAATTAATGTTTCAAATCTCACTTTTTCCTTGTCCCCTCGATAGAAATCATCTCCCTGCCAGAAGCGTCTTTTGTATCCTCTAATGTAGCCGATTTTGCTCTTCTTGTATGCAAAATCAGGTTTCCACACTAAGGAGCCATATCCAAATATCCACATGCTCTTCTCTTTTAAGATGTCCCGAGGTTTCATTGTAGTCTTTTGGCTGTGTTTAAAACAAGAACTGAGACAAAGACGTTTATGTCGCTACTGTCAACAAGTAGTTGCTCTCCGAAGTTTCCTCTCTTTTTTCTGTTGCTTCACACATTCCACCACATCACACTGTGACTCTTGTAAAGAGCTGAAATGATCTCCTAAATCTCAGTACAGTCTTTCAACAAGCGTATAGCGTCTGTCAATATGTCTTCAAAAATACTGCATGGATGTGTGGATGCTGTCTCTTATGTACTGTATGTACAAGCACCATAGACAAGCACGTGTATTTGTTGTTCAGAGAACGTCAGAACGAGACGTTCCCGACCAATGAAATCAAAGAGGGGGCGGGTTTTGGGAAAACATAAACCAATCAGGATCCTTTTAGGAATAGAGGCGAACACGGGCGCATTCAGACCGGACGAAATGCAGCAAAACGTTTATATTTAAATGGAGACGGTGGTGCGCTGGACACCCTGTTGTGTTACGCAAGCGCACTGGCATTTTAATACGTGTGTGTGTGTGTGTGTGTGTGTGTGTGTGTGTGTGTGTGTGTTCTTCAGAAATGATTGACTGCTGCAGTGACAAGAAATGAGGAAGAATGGATGTTTTGACAACTAAAATTTGACCTCTACACTCAGCAGTCATCTAATTTTTCCTTCTACTGTAAGACATTTTTTGATTTTTACATCATGGTCAGGGGCTTGTATTGTTACTACTCCTTTGGCGTGTGTCTTTATTTGTTTATGCATCTTTGCGTGTCAAACAGCCACTCATTGTCCAGAAGGTAATCACACACCTATAAATAGAACTATTTAGCTCCTAGGACTGTTGTATCTGTGCTCTCTTAAGCTCATTAAGTGTCCGTGTTCAGCTCAGGTGTGTGGCGCCCTGTTGTGACCCACGCAGGCCGATCACTTGAATGAATGACTGGGATGATGTGCCCTCTGCCTGTCAACTCAACAGGCATGCTGTTTTATGAGCTGAGATATGAAAGAGGAAGAGACTCCTTTCTTTAAACTTCACACAAAGCTTACTGCCCTCAAGTGGCAGTAAAGGACATTGCTGTGTAACTGTCAAACGCTAATTTGATGCTTTGATATTAGGAGTTCATGTGAGTAAAGAGAAAGATGACAGTGTAATGTGCTGGTTTGTTATGGTCTCAACAGTGGCTGGGCTCCGGGGCCTGTCCACTGTGCTCACACTCCATATTTTCTCATTGACACAGGCGTGAGCATATGTCGAGTGAAGTTCCTCATTTCTCACCCGTCCCCTTCTCCTTCCAGCTTTTAGCAAGAGCAATAAGATAACTTATCATCATAGATCATATCTGCCCTCTGCCTCATTTACTCAGCGTTATCATATGTAAACATACAGTAGCGGCTCAGAGAAGCAGTTAAGTAGAAAGAACACAAGGATTCTTTATTTTCACATACAGATTTTTTTAAATATATATCTTTTTGTTTGAGTAATTCCTTACATTGCCAATTACAGTACTGTCCACTGAATGATGATTGCTAGCACATTGATTTCACATCACACCAACATAGATGTCATGGACATAGACATGGAATCATTAGAAAAGCTACTAGGCCAAATATCAGGGTATCTATAGACAATGAAGCCACTTCCACACCAGCTGACACAAATAAAGACTCTAGATGATCCCAACATTTAAATTATGATCTCTATTTGACCACTTGTACACTCAACCATTGAAGACCAACAAACAAACAGTGTACCAGATATGTATTCATTGTTTCTTTTTGTAACAAAAAAAAAAATTAATAAAACACCAACAACACTTTAAAAATAAATTCACCTTTTTGGGGCATCAACTTAAAAACAGTTCATACTTCTAATCTCAACATATAAATATACAGTATATACAAAATAATCTTATAAAACATAGAAAGATCAGTGCTTCATCTTCTTAAATTACTAATGAAATACTAATCTTACAAAATAACATTATTGGTTCAGTAATTTCCATTGAAGGCGTCCTTGGTACGATAGTCACTTCATGTATTTCTTTGTCTTTATTTAAGGGTGATCTTGCATAAGGTAAAACAAGGCCTTATCATGAGTTTCCCTGCATGGCGCAATAGCATATTGCATCTCTTGAACTTTTTGTTACCTCCCTTTTGCTGTGCAAAGGAATCAAGAGAAGATAAGGCGGGGCACAATGTTTTTCTTAAACACATATACAGTATAAGGCTTTTGATCTAGGCTGCATACATTCTCATAAAAAAAAGATTTGATTTACAAAACTGATAACCCTAAATATCCTTCAAAAATGAACCGTTTTCAGTAGTTTTTGTCCTTTTTTTGATTTGAGCACAATGCTGATTTTTGTTTGCATAGCGCATTGCAAGCCACAAATAAAATGGCAAAGGCTGGCTCCTTCCACAGGCTTGTTGGCAGTAAGTTGATTTGTTGATTGCTGATTACTGCAATAAGGTGGCGAGGAGTACATCAAGACAGTCCTCTTCTTCTAATCAACACGCAGGCAGAAACATCTTGGCCTGTTGCCCTTGGATGAACTTGGATGAAGCAGACAAGGGTTTGAATGGAAAAACATCTAAGGCGCATCTGCAAGTCAGATTTGCTCATTATTTCCCCGCAGTCTTTTTCAGTCTTTACATTCTAAACGAAAGATTAGTAGCTTTAGTTCTATTGCATTCGAAGAGCACACTGGCTCCATCCAGTTATCAAGTTTTCAAGAGCAGCAACTTGCATTTAAATAAATCCCAGTCTCTCCACACTTGTAAACAGTCCACAAGAAATCCAATGTTGACAATGAATAATATCTTCCATTTATTATACCTGAGAGAGAAGAAGAAATAAAAAAGTTAGTGACTATATCAGCAATAAACAGTAACAGGGACAGTAAGATAGATTAATTATGAAAAAACTTACCTCAGTTGCGATGATGCATTCATTTTTCTCCTCTGCTATTACAAAGACAGACTGGTACATTGAATCTCTGGAAGAACATATTGTTGATATTCTACACTCCGGTCTTTCACTGTGAAATGAAGATACATCATGTCAGATATTGAGCCCAAAAATGAAAACATCTTACATTGACCTCTACGAGTCGATGTAACAACCAAAATGTTCAAATCTGTGGTAAAAAATGACTGGACATGACGCAGCATGTGAACTTACCTGTACATTCTACTCAAATGCTTTTTGTCTTCTATTGTCTTTTCACAGTTTTCATCTTTGTCCAAAAGGGACAGTTCATCCTTGTACCCAGTGGAGGTTTTATAGTCCAGGTGGTAGTGGTTGATGTGTTTGTGATTAGACTTTTCCCTGGGACAGTCCACCTCCAAATCGATCTTTTTATTGGTGTTCTTGAGCTCTAGAGTAGATATAAGGTTCTCTTTCTGAAAGTCAACCTTGGAGAGGTTGTTCATGGTCTCTGAGTCCTGCTCCTTGTTTCTTTGCTTCTTGACATGATGTATTACCACTACTACCATGCATAAAAGAACCAGAACGGCCACCAAGCCTACTCCCATGCTGATGGCTGCCAAGCTCAGCTTCTCACTGGACTCCCGGCCTGTGTTGGGGCTGGGGGTATTGGATAAAGGCACATCGATGGGCTGGCACTGGGGGCCACTGTACTGGGCGGGGCAGATGCAGGAAGGCTGGCCATTCGCTCCAGTGGTGCAGGTCCCTCCGTTCAGGCAGGGCCGAGAGGCACAGCGGTCTGTCGGCTTGTCGCAGTGGCGGCCTTCGTACCCTGGAGGGCAAGTGCAGGTGTAGTCGTTGATGCGGTCTATGCAGGTGGAGCCGTTGGCGCAGGGGTTTCTGGCACACTCATTGATGTTGATCTCGCAGCGCAGTCCTGTGAAGCCTGAGCGACAGCTGCACAGTCGGAGGTTACCGTGGATCACGCAGTGTCCACCTAAGCAACACAAAACAGTATGTTAGAAACCTCCCTCAAGTTCAGGTCATTTCTAATGCAGATATACAGAATTATTTTACATGTAGAGAGAATGAAATATTACCATTGGCGCATTGCAGCGAGGTACATGCATCCACTTTCTTCTCACAGTTGAGTCCGGTGTAGCCTGCTGGACACTCACACGTGTAACTATGTCCATTATCCCCCTCTTTGCACTTGCCATCATGGAAGCATGGTGTATCTCTGCAGGTCAGCATCCTGTGTTCACAGTGTGTCCCTTCAAACCCCTGTGGGCATGCACACCTATAGCCGTTCTCAGACTCCTGCAGGCAAAAAGTTATGAAGTTTATCAAAAAGCTCCCTGTCAGATGTTTTTTATCGTATCCTGTTCATGACTGCCCTAACGAACCCCATTATCCTGAGTTTGAATTCTATTTACAGTACACAGTCTGTGAACTGGGTCATCTACTGACTTGACAATCGATAGCATCCTCCTGGACTAACAGATAGACTGAGGCAAAAACAAAAACAGGAAAGCCTGTGTTGTGGGAAAGGAGAGAGAGAGACTTCCGGACTCACCAGGCAGTGGCCTCCGTTGCGACAGGGCTGGCTGTCACACTCCCTGACCTCCGAGTCACAGTTAACCCCGGTGAAGCCTGGCAGGCAGGTGCAGGTGTAGCTGCCCTGACCCGTGTTCATACACGTGGCCCCGTTGGCACAGGGTTTGTGATGGGTGCAGTAGTTCAGATCTGAAGACAAAAGGGTGGAAACATTATTTACAGTACTAACATTTCATTCAGTGTCATTATTTTGTTGTTTTTTTTTCCCTTCGCAGCTTCAAGTAAGAATTTAAGATACCTTGGTCACAAAAGATGCCTCCCCAGCCTTCTTTGCAGGTGCACTGCCACGGCTCTTTACAGGTACCATGTTTACAGGATGGATGGAGTTTACACACATCACAAAAGAGTCCCTGCCAACCTTCTCTGCATCTGTTCACACATAAAACAGTACACCATGACTACTGACGCACACGGAAATCAACAGTCGGGTTCATACTCAGATTTTCAGGACGAAGAGACCCCCAAAGGAAATAGAGAAATGCAAGGAAAAACATCACAAAATCAAATACAATGTTATGTTGTTGTTGTGTAATAGGCTAAGGGAAAAGAGCAGCAATTGATTTTAGTGGTTATTATTTTGTTCTTGTCCTGTAGTTAATGTTTTTTTTTTTGTTTTTGTTTTTTTGCAATGAGTAGATCTGCTGAGCCTTAATTGAGAGTGATAGCTGTACATTTCACCAGATTGGCTAATTATGAAAATACAATAAACACACAAAATAAATGAATACTCACTTGCATTCTCCAGGTAATGTGCAGTTTCCATTATTTTCATTGCACCCTTCAAGACAGATTGCTGTAAGAAACAACACAAGGATATTTAGAACTCAGGGTTTCTAATGTGCCAGTTAAAACAAGCAGGTAATATAGTTTGCATCACCTTTAAATGTTTTTCTCCCTCACAATAAAACCTGTTACCTGACGTTTCAATGGAAAAAAAAAGATAATAAAAACATAATTTGCCGGGCCCGCTCTGTGCTGTATGTGACATTGATTTCTCACTGTTTATAGTGTTAAACGGCTGGTTAGTGCGGAGCAGATGCTTGTTCTCAAAAAAAGCAGGACAGCTGCCCTATTGTTATCGGTGGGCAGCGCGAGCCCCGTTTGCAGCTGCTGCCCTGCACCGCCTCAACAATAGAGCCCGCAATTTAGTGGCGCGTGGCGGGCGATAATGCCGCGATTAACCCCGGCGCATGCTGCTGGGCCGACCACCGCCCTGGATTAAACCGCACGCGCCCGGAGAGAAAGCACACCTAGTATAGGCCCTCTGTCTTCAAATTTCACCTTAATTGCTCCACTTTCTAATTGTGTTTGGCTGCCTCGCATCCGAAAAATACACACCTGTGATCATGTCACAAGTAATTTAGAAATGAAAGCTCTAATCTCATTCTGAAATGTACACTATGTGGCACTGCAGTCTATTTAACCATCAACACTGCTTCCAATTCCTCCTTTATACAAATGACTTCAAGCCACATCCTGTATTTCATGTTCTGTATAGCAGGTTATGGCCTATAGTCTACTCCCTTTTGGAGCAATGAATATAGATCTGACTTGTGACCTTTTATCACATACAAGGAAAAGTGTCCATATGGTGTCTTTACTCTTGCTTACGTTCTTGGCAGTATTCTCCCTTCCATCCTGGTAGACAGGCTATTTGCCCGTCAGGCTTGCAGGTGTAGTGGCCGAAACGGTCGTCTCTCGGAGCGCATATTTTGGAACAAGTGTCCCCGTAGTAATTTTCATTGCAGATGAACCGGTATGAGTACCTTAGCTCCATCTGCGTCCCTCTCTGCACATCCTGGGACCACTCATGCCCTATTCCCAACTTTCTTTGGATGGCAAAAGAATTAATCAAGAATTCAGGGTTGGTGGTATCTGTGAAGAAAAGAAGAAGAAGACTGGTTTATATGATGCTGATACATTTCTAAATTACCAAGTTGCAATTCTATGATGTAATTGATAAATCTTACAAATGTTAATTTAGTGATTTGTGTGACAGTACCCTTCATATGTGACTATTATTCCTGTGCTACGAAGGACAAAAAGGTGTAAATCCAGGAAAAGGCTGTCATGGGATTTTTGGCAGGGTTTCATATTCTCACTTAAGGCTGTAGACTTTCCCATGCATGCCAGAAATAAAACAAGGGAAGTTGCAATTGTGTTGGAGGAGATGTGATTGTAAAGGATTGTTGTGTGCCTCATAAGGCATCCTAACGAAGACGGATCCATGACGCTGAAAACGCCAGATGTATTTGTTGGCACGTAATACTTGTAAGTGGGGGTTATTGATGAAATGTGTGATAGGCAATAAGTCATTTTAGGCTACACATGGCATGTCTCCCTCTAGTGGTGGACAGACATGTGTGCATCTTCTCACCTCCAGGTAGGTCCGCTGCAGGAGAATACCGGGCTTCAATAACTAATGAGAAATCACCCTGTGGGGACAAATTAGGAAAGAAATGTCACCAAAAATATATAATGGCACACTTAATGTATCTCCATATCGCTGGTTTTATTTCTCTAAAACTATAATGTAATGTATAGAAAAGGGTTTAAGGGATTATTTAACAATGAATGGAAACATTTCATAATAATTTATTAGAAATTATTGCAAGCAAAAAATGTATTTTGTCATCGGTTGCACTCTGAGCACTCTTTATTTTTACGCACAGTATGGACTATGCAGGGATGCAGTGGATGATCAACTTAAACTCTAATGATTGACTTGCATGCATTAGTGGTTTATATGACAGTAAAATAAAACATGCACAATTTATAATACAGCTTGTGGCTTAGTTTTGCTCAAATTTAATTCATTTTTAGGTCATAAGATGATACGGTGGGACATTTTTCACGTAAAAATACATGTTGGAAAGGTAATTTTTGTCAGAGTGGAAGTGAGATTTTTTCCGCCACCATGTGCAGTTCACTTGGAAATAACCAACAACAAATAATCTGCAAAAGATCTACATGTTTTGCTTTCAGTAGGATAAAAGTGCGTAAGCCTGCTTGTTCGCGCGGCAGGACAGGTGTCTCTTACCGGCCAGGTGAAGTTGAGCGGCAGCCGCAGCCTGGCGTCCGGCTGGATGCTGAAGGAGTCGGTGCCCAAAACAGGAGTGACGGCTTTGCCAAATATACAATCTCCAGGAGACACCACCTTCTGGAAGTTCTTCAAACAAACCCTGAAATAAGTCCTGCAGCCAGTCATGCTGCAGCTAAGTCCATTTGCCAGCAAACCTTTAGTATTCTGAAAGTGATGGAGATCTATCTCGAACACACCTGATCCCAGAACCTAAAAGGAACCAAATAGTGAGCATGGAAAAGAATGCAACATTTTTTTTCTGAATAATTCTTTCCTAATTTACAAAAGATGAAAAAAAATACCTGAGTAAATAATGTTATAACTATTGCGAAGATAGAGGTGAACCAAACGGCCATCCTTTAGAGTTTGATGTGCGTATCCTTAGAAATTTAATTTGTCCTCCCACCAAACGCTCCTATTCCAAGTGGTGATGGCGAAAGTGGAGTGAGGAGAAATAAAGTGATCAGAATAAATATAATCCTTCTTCCAAAACCTGTAGGACAAGATCCAGCTCCGCAAACCGTATCCAGACGAAGAAGTTGGAAAAGACCGAGTTATCCAGTGCTAGAGGTTAGACAAATATCAGTAACGTCAATATCCACAAGTGAGTCATTCTGCGGTCTTTATGTTGCCCATCCATCGTGCCGGTCAGATGTTTGAGTTTGTTGTGCTGATGCGAGACTTGTGTTGCCAACAGGGATGCGAGCATGTGGCGGAGCATCAGCGCATAGTGACTCCCAGTGAAGGATGTTTGACGTCCCTCCCAGTTTATATACCGCAGTGTAGTGTCATTACGGACACTGTCAGTCAACAAACACCGCCCACTCTCCTCTCCACCTTCTTTTTTTGCTTGCATTAGTTATCAACATTCATTATTATTTTGTAAGGGACTGAACTTTGCCTCACCTGATTTAGAATAATAAAAATGTTCCTTGTTTGCGCCTCCCATGCACATTTATCATCCCTCAAACAAATAAACAACAAAAAAAGCAACGACAAAAATCAAAACAAACATCTGCAAAAACAGAAAACAGATTATAAGAATTTATTGTAATATTTTAGATATAAACTGCAGGTCAGTTAATCCACTGTTATAGCAGAGACCCTCAAAAGTAATGGGATTATCAGTCATTTTTCTTCAGGGGTCACTGATTGTTTGTGCGTCTTTACGCGCCTTGTGCCATTTACGCTTCTGACCTCACAACCTTCTCTCTCGTTTCTTGTGTTTATTTTAGATAGCGAAGATGGAGCGGGGAGATAACGCCACAGCTGTATGATAATTGGGTCTCATTGCAAACACATAATCTCACTCATAAATCAGCTGAGGAACCCGCGTTTTTACAAATCTGGCGCGTAACTGAATGAAGATAGCCTGTCCAAGACATATAATAATGGTTAGATATGGGTAACTGTTATTGTTTTTCTTTGAAAATATTTACATATCTGTTCCGTATGCTCTGATAACCAGAGTTTATTGTCTTTCATAATTGGGTATTTATTATTTGGAAAGCTTATTTAAGGAAAGGCACACAGAAACACACATGCATGCTGTGATGCACATAGAAGGAGAGGGAGGGAGACCATAGCCTATATTTTACTCCAACTTACTGTTTATTATACTTAGCAAAAATACCATAACAAATGCAAGCACCCAGCTGTTAAGGCACTTGGTTTTACATCATAACTCATAATGCCCCCAATTGAAAGCACATTTGTATAAATTAAAGCAGCGATTGTATCCTACATGTACCGTAACAATGTTTGTTGAACTAATATACACCAGAGTCAGTTGAAAAAACTTTCTTCTCCTTTCAAGTGCATGCAATTGTTCCAAGAGGGAACAGAAAAATGAACCAAAAACAGTAAATAAAGCTTGTTGAGCAAATAAATTCAAATGCCATATACATTTTTATCACATGTAAACTCATGCTGGGCACAGGCATTGTTTCCTTTATCACCCCTGCAACAGGCCAACTTGTCTGGGAGGATTTACAGTGAGAGAACAGGATTTAGGAACTGTTCCCTGGCCATGAAGGTGTCTGGCTGAACAGCTCTCCTGCCGAGATGACTTCATCTCCAACCCCCCACCTTTGACTTATAGGTTTGAGGTTCTACTTTAGGGCAGAGACAATGGACTATTGAGTCTGGAGCAGTGTGAGTAAGAGGCCCGGACATCTCATACCTCTGCTGTATTGAAGTATGTGGCGTTCCCACCATTGACTGAATCACACAGATCCTGTGGAGGATCAATGCAGCCCTGTACAGTGGTTTAGCCACATATTCCTGTTCTGTGTACTGTATGCAAACGACTTTAAGTCGCCTATTCATCACTGAGGCATCCCCCTGTTTTATATGGCTGTCATAGTCTCTAGAGTATCATCAATCTCTTTTGTAGAGAGACGTTAATAGATTAATGGTGCTCCTCCCTTCCCCTCATACACTTCAAAACATCCATACACTTAAATATTTGATGGACCATGTTTAAGGTTTCCTAACTGAGACTCAGGTTTCAAGTCCTTATAAAGCTTTCAGCAGTGCTAAACAAGCAGTGATGCTTGGATTGGAGCTTCTTGGTGCAGCATGAAGGAAAACATTGGCTTGGATCAGATATTGAAAAGTGCCTTTCTGGTGATTCAGTTACCAAGACTTCTCAATATTTACATATTAATCTCCTGATTTTATCTACCGTTTTATTTTTTCTGTATATAAATAGACAGAAACCTAGTATGAATAGTGGGACATTTTAGTACTTAGCTGTATGGGTTATTTACTCTCGGCCAATGCAAACAATAATCTAACCTTCTCTTTTCTGCTGTGTTACTCTATAAACACAGCTTTTGGAAACAGACATCGGCTCTCCACAGTTCCATCTGCAGCCTTGTATAGGACATCATTTTTCTTTGTGACAGTGTTTTGTAAAGCTGACTTCTGATTGTTCTATGGCTTTTTAGCTGGCATCCAAACCTTAAAAATAACATTTTGATTGGAGAAGAGGTATGAAAGTGCCTTTGGACCAGAACTTTATTGGGCCAGTTGCTATTTATGAGCCTGATGTAATTGTTTGGTTCCTTTGCAGACTAATGTGTGTTCCCAAGAAGGTTTGCCTCCTCGACATTATTACTAAATAACAGATTTAAAAGAGATCTTCACTTGAAATATTATTAAATTTCTCCAGCAAGGGATGTGCTGTTTCACCAGTCTTTGATCTGTAGATTTTGAGCTTTTTCAAATCTAAGCAACTGACTAGAGGCACATTTACTCAAAATGTAGGCCAACAGTCATACCAACCAAGATACTGTTGATACTTATTTATTTCCAAAACACATGGAAATTGCATCCCTCATCAATATGACAGGGATCAAAGACCATATTAAATTTAATTGTCCTCAGCTAAATGCCAGTATGTATTTACTGTTAATTTGTTCTGAACAGATAATTACTAAAACAGTGACCCTGATGGCAGCAGTGAAAAGTCAACAGACTTTTCACTGCTGGAGGCCAGAGAACAAACCAACTGTGTGATTATGTGTCACTTTACTGATGAAAGTAGCATTTATCTTTTCTGTATTGTGCTTATTCTTATATTGTCTCCTTAGTTGCACTCAGACTTTGCAGACCACTTTCTCCTCTTCATCTATCCTCCAGTGTCACCGGGCTGTACTGCCTGATATGGGCCTGCTCTGGCCACTGTTCCAATAGTATCAACAGTCCGGGCAAGTGCAATAGGAAATTAGCTACAGTGCTAACAGATGGCCCCTTTTAGTCCAGAAATCTGCCCTGTTTAATGCACAGCAGTTTAACACTTCTTTACAGAGCATTTGATCTCTATGCCCCAATCTGTCCGGCCAATCAATGGGGCTTTTGATGTGCGCTGCCAATGGATCTGAGGCATCTAAGCATGTCGCCCTTAGAGGAGAAATCACCTGCTGCCGCAATTAGAAAGGAAAGGGGTGTTTTCCTTCCCTCACAGCACCATGCAGTCCTGTATTAACTTTACACTCCAGATACAGAAAATAATGTCTTCACATAGTTTTTTGGGGGCATTTCAACTTCAAATGTGTGTGGGTGGTACAGGGTGTAGAGAGAATTTCTAAGAAGACTTTATGTGCTTAAATGTGTTCTAAATTATACAGTATGAGGCAAAGGATTAGATGCTGAATTTCCTGCCATTTGTAAGAAAACATGACTGTAGTCAGCTGCGGTAAATTGCTTTGACACAACCTCTTGACTAAAAGTGTTAATCCAACAAGATTTCAATGTGTTCTAAATTATACAGTATGAGGCAAAGTTTAATTAACACTTTTAAATGTGTCATATAGTGTAAAAAAAACTGTTATGGATGTCTGTTTTCAGTCAGTTTAAACCTTCAAACTTTCAGTTGGCATTAGGTCGGATTCTGACACCCTGACATTATGGTTGCCTGTCTAATAAGAGCCCTAGGCTGTTGTGGAACTTTCCAGACACCCTCTTGTTATAGTGTTGGCAAAACACACGTCGTGTCAGCACTCCTCTACCCTCACAACACAACCAACAACACGCTGTGGTCACTGATACCATTTAGTGATGCATGTCAGTGTCACTACACCTGAGTAAAGCTGTTGGGCTATTGAAAAGAGAGTCTGGCGTGTGGCAGCATCATGACATCAGTTATGCCTGCAGCGTAATTTCAGCTCAACAACACACATTTTTAAGGCCGAGGCTGAGGTTGAAGTGCGTCAATCAGGTCTGGGTGATCTGAGGCCGTGTGTCTGTGTGCCAGTGTGCCAAGAGGCAGCAGCACACTTCTTATTATCCGAGCCAGCAGGAAAAACCTCCCCTTCAACACTTAATATTGATCCTAACAGACCAGCTCCACCTTTGACACATGGAGTGCCAGCAGGGACTATAGGCATCACCACATCTGTCACTCTAGCTGAATGATGATGTCATATCCTGCTACATCTGTCATTGTACCCCCCTGTTACTGCTGTTTGTATTGACGTGCGTTTATCTTCTACTGCACTTGAGCAGAAAATAAATATGTGAAGGACACTCCCAGGCACATGAAAACCAAACATGTTTTTGTGTCCATGCAATTCTTGAGTGATTACCACAGCAAGGCTAATTGTGTGTGTGAGTGTGTGTGTGTGTGTGTGTGTGTGTGTGTATGTGTGTGTGTGTGTCTGTGTCTGTGGAAGAAGCCACTGTAGCCTTGAGGAAATCCTCCCTCGTCAGAGTCAAAGCATCATTGCTTTGCACAAGACAAAACCCTCACAGCAGGAAAAGGAAAGAGATAAATGGAGGAGAGGGAAGCGCGTGCTGGTGTGAAAAGGACTATCAGGAACACTAATCCTGAGACTGTGAACCCTCAATTCACACACTAATCTACCTGTTAGTATGAGGTGTGAACAGGTGCATTCCCTTTATGTCTCTTTGTTCTCAAGTGGTTTTGGCAGCACAGATTGCACAAGCAGAGTTTTAAATCGCTCCTTTTAATTGTCTTTTGTTAAAGTTGCCGGGCTTTCTGACTCAGGGGAAATTTTCATCAAAGTAATAGCCAATATTAATCTTCAAAGTTACAAGGATTTTGGCCTCGGTGTCACAGAAGGGGAAATTCACCACAATCACTGAACACTATGAGTGTGATTAGCATCTAGTAATTTCATCTTGGCATTCCACACTGTTAGATGCCGTGATTTGGTACGATAAGAGCCTGTGATTCTGGTTTAATTATCCAGAGTCTTAATGATCTCTTATCTGCTGTTCTTCCTCCACTTCCTGACCAGAGGGCACACGACCCCGTCAGTCCAACCACTCATATTATTGTTTATTTATGTAAACAGACCTAGAAGTATTTTAGGAGGGCCTGTTGTTTTTTCCTTTGACGATTTGAAATTCCTATTTTGTCCTTTTCCCATTTGGTCTATGCTCAGGCAGTTTCCTACCTTTGCTTCCGATTTCACAAGCAGAGCTTCTTGGGAATTTGTTCCGTTGGCCTTGTGTGTGGGAGTGTTATGTTTTAGGGTAACGCATGCGGACGTGTGTCTTTGAAGCTGAGGACTTCTCAAGAATGTGAGGAACTTATGTCACTTTCTGTCGAACTGTACCTGTGTGAGGCCTTTTTTTGTCATCAGAAGCTTTCAGCTGCCATCAGAGTGAAATGTGACCTTTTGTTTGGATTCCATTTAGTTAGTTGAACTGTAGTTGACCTCATAACTGCTCACTGTGTACATGCACACAAACCCATCTCTGCTCTGCAGGACAAACAACAGATGCAAAACCTTTTGTGTAGAGGGATTGTTATCCAAGTCAACTTAAGCCCTGGCCATGATTTTAACAGCAGTGTAGCGCACAGATGGAAGATGTATACGTTTCCACGGCCAGTTTGTGTTCCTGTGGCCAATGGGTTAGTGGGCTTCATGCCATGTTTGACATCATTTAGGCCTTCGTTCATGCTTACCCAGCCTCGCACGGAGACAACAGGGGCTGACTGGGGGCTGTTTGATTAATTCACTCAGCGGGAGTCTGGTGGTGAGGAGTCTGTGTGCAGCCTGTTTGTCTAGTAAAGGCTCATTGAGGTTGGATCTTCACTGATGACACTGTGTAGAAGGGTGTCATGTTTACAGTGATGGATATTTTCTCATAGGGCCCTAACAAGCGGACTGCAGCGGCGAAGTATACGGCCTAATTTCTGCAGTCGGCCCCGTAGCCCTGGAGGAGCTCCCTTGCTGCCAGGCCTAATAGCTGTGGAGTGTTGTTCCATCTTGACCCTATGAATCCCAAGTTGCCCCAGTTCTTACTCTGACTCGGCTCTCAGAGGCAATTTTCATGTCTCTGTCCAATATTTGACATCTCTCAAGAACTCTGTGCTCTCTAGCTTGTACTCACAGGATAAATGTCATACTTTTAATATTCCATCATTTCTCTGTACAATGCTCACATTTTAAATAACAAATGTCTTCCTTATGTGGAAAAACCAAAGAAAATGAATGTGTAAGAGGAGTGATTCCTCATTGCTGTCTAGTGGCGTGGTGACATTACGATGCCTGTTATGCTGCTCCAACATGTACACATATGGATTTTTAATGTTTTCTTTCAAAGCTGGAACACTTTTAACGGATTTAGATGAATAGTTGACCGTACAGTGCAGATTAATCTTTCTGTTCAGAATTTCTGTTCTCATACTCTATATAATGATTTATTAGACCGGGTGATGAATGACACTGATAGTAGAAGTGCAGACCTAGCACATTTAAGCAGTAATTTGTTTATTTTGCTGCCCTACGCTGTAGGAATAGCGCAAATTGTGATGCCAACCAAATCACATAGATCTGTGTATGTTTGCAAGTTCACACATGGAAGGTCAATATATCATCAACTGAGAGTAATGTTTTGCAATGAAGGAAATGGTTTATGTCCTTCATTTGTTGGCAAATTGGATAAAATTACATTAAAAATTTAATTTCCCTCAGCTGTATCAGTCTCAGCAGTGGCTTCTTTTATCATCGTGATGACAAGTGAGCAAAAATTAAATATATTCTCAGGAATAGATAATACATTTAATTTCAATACTTCATCAGCATGACTTACATAAAAATTAGTATTTTTTCTTTTTTACTATGTATAACATTAACTTTTACATCATAAAATGTGCACAAATTGTGTATGATATGCTGGAAGCTGATAAGGCTCTGAGAGAGCAGCAGTGTGTACCCTCTCACGGTAATTACAAACACGGTGCTATGAGAAGCTTATGTAACCCCTGAGGAGCATTTAGCTAACCTGTCACACAATACTACTCGCTGAGCCTTTCATCTGTGTGGTCAGACGCTGGCTCAGCGCTACATGGTCAGGTCAGCTGAGGCGTCATTTACGAAAGAACATGTTTGTGAAGTTACTGAAGTGGTCGTGAGTTTTAGAATTTGATGCTGTGGTTTACGTGATAGACCATCAAGAAGTTATCATATGAGGACTTAAGTAATGACTCTGCTGTCTTTTCAAGGTTTGCATTGCAAGTATAAAGAATGAAGTTTTATTTGCTTTTGTCATCATCATTTTGCTGCAGGTGGTGCTTTACTGTACTTTCTGTGGTTGGCTGGTTGTGGTAGTGACAAGTGTCCATTGGTCACTTCGTGTCACCCGCTCCGCTAACAGCCATTACCCTCCGCCCTCCACCTACCGCCCTCTCACCCTCACCCCATCCTCGGCCTTACCCCGAGCCTGGGAGCGGAATTCTGGGAACATTTTTCCATGTGAAATGCCGAGGTCCAGTCGAGGGGTGTGACGCCAGTGCATTGTTCCAGCGGCAAAAAAAGGAACCGCTTGTGATGAGGCCAATTCCTGTTGGTCCCAAAAAAACAGGCACTTTCTCACACCGATTTCCTTCCTCATTGGACAGCACAAAACAATCACAGACCAACCAGCAAAGCGAAAAAGAAAGAAAGAGAAGGAAAAAGAGAGTGAGAGACAGACAGAGAAGGGAATAAAGAGAGGTGAGTGATTTTAAGAGGTATTCTCAGTCTGTGCAGGTTGCGTATTTGTAGCTGGAAACACAATAATATCCAATATTCACCTGATTGTCCCTTTACAAGGTAAAGGTCTTTTATCTGCAGACACAGACACCCCTGCAAAACCTGCTTACCATTATGCATTGTATGCCATCCTAGTGACAAACAGCAAGCTAGTCTTATCTTTACTGCCTGTATGATCGTCATCACTTGAGTGAATCTCAATGCAATCTGTTTTTTACTGTCCCACAATGTTTGCTTCTGGCTCCAGTGAGAAGAAAACAGGCAGTGATTGTGGGCTGATCTCAAACCTTGCTATCATGCTATGAATTATACTTTTAGGAAAACTGTTTGCAGCAGATTGAGAAAACAGAAAAAGAATGAGGAAAGCGAGTGTGAAGGGCAGCAAAGGCTCAACTGATTGAGAGAGCAGGACTCAGGAAGCACCTGCCTGTGTGGAGGGCTGAGCATTTATCTGACCCTGCTCACATCAGGTGGTTTCCTTGTTTACGTTATCTCCCTGTAGCTCCCTGTGGCCCAGCCCCTATTGGCTGCCCTGGACCACTCCTTTTTCCACCACATTCATTGATCTTAAGAGGGCTTGTCACTTCACAGTTTCTCCTTTCCCACCAGAATCGCTATCTAGAGGAGAAACTCGCCCTTAACCACTCTCGAACTCATTCACTGGCGAACGGAGGGATCGCTTTAATAAGTCAGAAACTCAAAGCGCTGCCTGACCTCTCACCTCTGTCCTCACAACACAAACATGGCAGCCTTGAAGACTGCCTTCCTTTTCCTCCTCTTGCCTATACTTGGGCTCAGTGAAAACACGTAGGCTCATCAATTAGCCTGACTCATAGCCTTAATCCTGCTGTCCTCCACGTCACCTGTATTGCTCAACCCTAACCCAGCTGGCAAGATTTAAACACTGATCTGCCTGGGGGGTCAGGATTTTTTAAATGTTATTTCATGAATCCTACCGAGACAGTGCTTTTCCTGTTGCAATGAAAACGCAGCAGTATTTTTAATAGTGAAGTTATTGAGATGTGGTGCTGCTGAATGTTTCCTTTTCCCCTGTTGATATAATTATGGTTAAATTGCTGCTTGGCATTCATGGTAATGACTGCAGGTGGGACAGGCACAGGTGCTGTCTATAATTGTAGTGCACATGAGATCCAGAAATGATTATCTGGGCTAAATACATATAATCAACCTCTGCAGATGCGCATCTAGACTGTTTTATCAAATGTTTATTCTCACCAGGAGGCAGGGTTGTACGTGTTTGTGTGTGTGTGTGTGAGGGAGACAGGGACAGTGAAAACGGTCCGTTACGTGTGTGTGTGTGTGTGTGTGTGTGCGGATATACAAGCATCCGTATGGCAGTGACTTTCTGCTTGGGTGCAGGGGTCATACCCTATCTGCCCCGCCATGTCGGTTGAGATGTATTTGTCCTGGCAAGGATTTAGCTGTTATGACGTCACAGACTCTGAGTTAAACGCAGGGACTTTAACCATAATTTCATATCTCAATCAGCTGAGTTATTAGTCAGTAAAATGTTCTACAAATGACTCTATAACAATGAGTACATTGATTACATAGATTGAGAATATGTGTAGAATACTTGAACAAACCTTTCATCGTGAACATTTTCTTCCATAGTCAGCCCCCTCCTCTCTGCAGTCTTCTGCGTGGCCTTTCAGTGGCCCTGCTTTCCTTACTATCTTGTTATCTCAGCAAGTGTTTCCTGCGATCACCTCGCTCTTCTCTGGGACATGTGGTGGAGTTTGCACCGTGTTACGTCCACGGGGTATTGTTCTCCCACAGTTTGGCCATCGTAAATTAGCTGGAAACGATTTGTCAGACATGAGAAAGGGGGGAGAGCCAGGAAAGGGAAAAATACAACAACAAAATCAGGGGCCTGATGTGGCCCCAGCACTGAACCACACATTGAACAGATATGTTAATAGTCTCTTTAATTGTGGCGATTCAGGCTATTAAGAAATGTATTGTCCAGAGCCCTCTCCTCAGAGTGCTTTACACTATTTCAACTCCATGCATACATTTCCATGGTTGTTACTCTGTTTGACAAGTTGTACAGTGAGAGGTTGTTGTACAAATATATGAATGGACTATGTGGCTAAAATATATATTTACTTCTAGCAAATGGTCAGTTTGGTATTTACCCCTGTAATACAAAGGGAGCTACATGCATTTTGGCCGAATTCACAGGAAATGGTACAATAAATAAATGTACATATTTGTGACAACCATTTCCATGTTGAGTAATTGAAAAAGTGTGTTTATTTGAAACCTCTGGGGGGACCACCCCTGTTTATTCCACAGGCTAATTCCTATTGACCATCAGCATGACCCTCTTTAATGAGTTAATTCCTGAACATCAGAGGATGTCTCACGCACATCCTGGCCCTTAATCAGCCCTCATGCTCTCACCTATATCATCAAGGTCCCACAGCAGTGACCTATTCTAAGGCGAGGTGACACATCCTCCCAAGGTCTCCCGGAAGGAGCACACAGCCTGACCATACCGGGAGCTGCAGGCCGGCTGAGTGTCGGCTACTTACGGAACGTGCCCCCGTAACCTCTACCCACCTCAGTTTGGCTGCAGCAGAGAATTTCTGAACCATGGAGCTATGCTTTTCTGGCCTCACCGTAACTTTCTGTCAAGTGCTTCCCTGTACTATCCCCCCCGGGGAATCCTACTGTCCCATCCTATGTTCCCATGGATGGAAACGACCCCCGGGGATGCAGAGATTGACAGAGAGCAGAGTGGGACCAGGAATTAAAGGTCTCTGAAGAGTCAGGAGGCTTGTCAGTGGAGCAAAAATAAAAACACACTGTAAAGTATGCCCACAACATCAGCATACCCCTTGCTTTGACATGGGAAACCCCCACCTCAAACTATGACTGTAGTCATTCCCCCCTGGACAGCAGGGGCAGGTCACACATGAGGCCCTCTCTGCAGCTGGGTTGTTCCCTGCTGCCTCATGCCAGGCTGAATTATGCTGGGAACCGGGTAAGAACCATGAGATTATCTCTTGATACACACAGAACCTCACACAGAATTTGGTATAAAGCCAAATAAGTAACTGTTTTACAAAATTGCTTTGATAAGGAAATGTTGCAAGGCGAGGGAAAGGGGACCCTGGCAGTCATCAGGCACATGAAAAATGGCCGCGATTCAGTACGAAAACAACTTCCCCCGCTGTAAAATAACAGTATTCCTGCAAGTGTAGGGGAAATCAAAAGGAAGTTCCTCCCTTATAGGAGAGTGGATTGTTCTCTGGCTTTGATTGTTTATGCAAAACTTAGCATGTTTGCTTTAAATTATGTCACAATGTATCACAAGAGTGCTTCTAGTTTTGTACAGGAACAAATATTGCATGCCTCATTTGGAATGAGTGTGCATTTATTTAGCTCGGCATCTCTTGGTTTCCTTAGCAGCAAAGATTAATCCCTGGGGTCTTGAAAAAGGTTTCAAATTGAAGCTCATCAATTTGACAAATTACATATTGTATTTTGGATTCAATATATTTTTGGCTCCATATTTTTCTTTGCAGTGTTTTGCATCTCTTAATTCTGATTCAAATCTCTTGGGCCAATGCTTTATGACTATTTAACCACAAGGTCCTTGCTTCAAGTCTCTCTCCCATGATCTTTTTCATTCTCTTCTGTCATATACAGGAAAAAATGCAAAAATGGTTCTTTTGGTCTGGAAATTGGCTATTTCCACATATTTATTTAGCCCAGACAAACCCAACTCTTACTACAAGAACTGGAGTGTCCCATGTGGGTCTGGGTTGCAGTAGAGAAGATGGCCTTCTCCTGCTCCCCCCTGCCAGGCCTATTTTGTCCCATCATCAATCTCCTTAAAAAGCTGTTACCATGGCACCCTGTATTCTGCAGGAGAAGATGGCAGGATGACAACATGAAAGCGGGTGATGTTTTGTGTGATGCTGGATAACAGTAGAAGCCCAAAAACATTTTGTTGGCTTTCTGTTCCCTTTTACTGCAGGTGTGTCTGTTGGAGAACAAACAGATTCAAATGAAACAGGACCGCTAGTTTGGCTCAGTGCTCTTTGGACATCCCGAGTGTGTGAGGTGGACGTTTTGTAAGCCTCAGATCTGGCTATGTATCAGGAGCACTGTAGATGCAAAATCTAGATATAGAACATGATTCAAGCCTATTAATTAAGGAGAAAAGGTAAAATCAACAAAAGATATTAATGGAACTAAATTAATTACTTTAAGTTTGTGATCTATTGATTGTTCACAGGTTAAAAAAACTAGTTCTACATTTTTGGAAAGACATTTCACTTTCCTACAGACAGACAGTCGAAAAAATGGATAACAATGATTAATTACTGTAATTTTTGTATGATAACTGAGCTAAAGTTGCGGCCAACGATAGCTTAGCACAGACTAGAAACAATGGAAATAGCTAAACTGGCTCTGTCCAAAATTAACAAAGTCAGCCCTCAAGTACCACTAACATTTACTAATCAATACATTGTATCTTGTTCCTTTACAGAGTACACAGGCAGGGTAGTTTCTTTACTTTATGCTAAGCTAAGCTAACCGGCTGCTGGCTGTAGTCACATATTTACCTTGACATGAGAGTAGTATTTTCTCCTCTAACTTTCAGCAAGAAAGTGAAAAGGTGTATTTCCCTACACTGGAAAAAGTGTATTTGAGTTGTCGTTCCATCAACTTAAAAACCCACTTTGTTACCTCAACCTGATGATATTCTGTGTGAACTGATTAATGCATTTGACATAGCTACATTAGATGTGAAGTCAACTTGACGGTACTTAAGTGCTGTACACAGTAGACTACACCGTCTGACCAGAAGGACTGTCAAAATACCATACGTGGCATTTAATTTCCAAGGCAGAGACAGTAGTCATGTGAGAAAAAGATAAGCATCAGGGCCACATTGAGCCTGGTTCCTGTTTGTCCTATGGGAGAAGAGTGACTCTTTATTCCGTGCTGCTGCTGGTAAACCTATCAGGGCACAAAGGAGAACAGGACCTTCTGTAGACAATATGGCTCCTCCTCAGACAATGAGACTCTCCTCTGGACAGGAGACAATGGGGGAGTCCTGCAGTTGGACCCACTTTTCTTGCTGAGTATGCTGAATTAAAGTTAAAAAAGATTTAGTAGTTTTTATTTCCTTTGATGTGGTCATTATCTCAACAGTGCAACTGTTACAGAAATTTATCTTCAAAAGGCAAGACTGGAGAAAAAACAACAGCGAATTCAAACAGCAAATTAAACTCTTTTCGTTTACAGTTCATTTCTGATAATATGAACAAAAAGTAACATTGAGTGGGGGTCAGTACTAATGTTAGCATTAGGCTAACTAACTTCCTCTCTCTGTGGGATGGATCCTCTCAAATGTTGACTGCTGTAAAGGGACATTTGTCTTAAATTACTATTTGTATTACTAATTACTATTACTGATTTTAAGGAAAGGGAAATGCAGTTTGACATGCTCTTGTCAGTTGTGCACCACATTGTTGACTAGGGCTGCAACTAATGAATTATTTTCATTATTGATTAATCTGTCGACCGTTTTCTAGTTTAATAGATTAGTTGTTTTATACTTATATATATTAGTCGGTCTATAAATGTCCAAACATAGTGACAAATGTTGATCACGGTTTCCCACAGCCCATGGTGACATGTCTTCTTTTGATCCCGACTAACAGTCCACAACCCGAAGAGGATATTTTTTTCTGAAAAAATGACTCAAAACAATTAATTGATTATGAAAATAGTTAGCGATTAGTTTTATGCAGATCAATTAATTGACTAATGTTGCAGCTCTATTGGTGACAGTGCATCACCTAGCAACACTGGCTCTTGAAAGTCAGTAAAATGTCCAAAGCCTGAAGCCTGAAGCTTTTTTCATAAATATGTCCACAAACTGAAAAATTGAAAAAATATGTGCAATAGATGTATCCTCATAGATTATATTTCCTTACACAAAAATTCTAATTTCAGTTCAACATTGTGGCCGATGATGTCATGTTGCCGTTAAAACTCGCTGACATGAAGCTTACTGACAGTTAGGACCCCTGCTGTAGTTTTGTCTGTGACACAATTAAATTTGGAAGTTATGTCATTTCCCTTCCTAATCTACACCCATTTCCCCCCCAAATGGGTGTCATCCCCTGGTGTAACTCACAGAATTGCAGGGGTTTGTCACTGTCAGACACACAATGTGCATTGTTCTATTGGCTGCCTCAGCTGACAACCAGAGAATAATGCATGAAAGACTAATGCACTGATAATCTCAGTAGTGAAATATGTTACTGCAAAATACAGTGTACATGGGTCCCCATTCATTTTTTGCTCAAGTGTGTGTGCATGTGTTTGCTGTGTGTATATGTGTGTCTGTGCAGGATAAGGCAAAAAAAAAAAAAAAAAAAAGCCCTATCTGTATCATGTCATGTCACTGTGACACACTACTACTGTGTCCCGGCTCCTTCTTCTTTCCCACAGCCCAGCGTCTCTTTAGATGACAGAACTACCTGTGACTGAGCCCCCATCCACCCCTCCCTCTTCATATGAAAGTAAAACCTGGAAACCATTTGCTTCACTTTTTCAGGCGGAGCCCTCATAATGACGGGAAAGTGGCCTTGCTGCCTCGCTGCCACAGAGAGCAAAGGCAGAGCCTTGATGGGAAACTGTTAGTCTCTGCAAAAATGTGTCCTTTTAGGGCTCTGTAAGCTCTGTTACACCCACACTCTGCAACCATAAATTTCAAAAGATGAAATAGCATGTGGCTCTTATCTTTATTTACACAATATAAAGTATTTTCTCTACTTAAGGGAGAATGAAAAAAACAAAAAAAAACGGATCTCTAGAGTGTTAGAGCACTAACTTCTCATGGAGGAAATCAACTTGAACTATAAAATGATTTCTCACTGTCTTGCCATGACACTAATAGCAAAGATGACTCCTTTCATTTAATGAAAAATGACACATTTCTGCATTCACTGACACATTGAAACAAATAGGTGCTTGATTTTACAGCTTTATCATGTGCAGACACACTATGAGTATTTTAGAGTCATTAGAGTGAATGAAATAAATGTCCGTTAGATTTGAAATTTAAAAGAGTAACATACAAGATAAAAAATGCTTTGCTTTATTGCTTTGTTACAATGTTGTTAGAATTTCCAACAAGTCAAATCAGATGGTCTTTTTTGTATATAAATGAGCTGTTTATGTGTTGCGCCCACTCTGCAAGGGCAATCATCACCATCCAGTTTGATTCTGTCTGGGCACTGGTACAGCAATCACTGCAAACTTGTTGTTGATGAATATTTGTGTGTATGCGGCGTATCCAAGGATATCACCCACTCTGTAATCAACCAATAGTCAATCATTCCCCGCAAGAGAAGTCGGTAATAATCCAGCTCATTATGAGAGATCGTTACCGAGTGATTACAGTGGAGTGATGTAATGCATCACAGAGAGCGAACAAGTTTTTCTGTTCAACACGACAGGGCTTTAACGTGGTAAAAAGGTGGTTGTTTATTGAGTACACTAATAATTTCTGATGTCCTTTTTAGAAACCCAAGAAAGGCATCCAGTTGGGTGTTATGGGAGAGGAACACACACATACACAATTCCCTCCATAAATCAACAAGACAACCACCAGATAAACATGACTGCCACACCACTTCCTCACCAGTAAGAATCAAAGCACCCTAGCGTTCATGACCCGGGTTTTACAGCTGGTGTTACTGGGATTGGAACTGATAGCAGATAAGGACCATAACACACCTGCCTGAGCAAATAAATTATATTTAGAATTAATTTATGGTTTTACTATCCTGTGATGGATTAACGTACAGTACACGGCTAACTGTAGCGATAAGACACTCCTTTCTGTTTCACATTAATTCCTGTGTCAGATAAGACTATTGATTTGATTCAAATATGTTTTACTGGAGGAGCCTTTGTATTGTATTATTATAAAAATAAAATGTAGACGAGTCTGGCGCTGATACCTTCAGATGGTTGCAATAATTAGCTGCCCCTCTTCATCCTCATTATACCAGCAGCACCAGAACACTTTGGTCTCATTAGGGCCGAGCCATTGTCCGTCAGCAGTTAGCAACCATTTTGCCTTCCCCATTACGACACAAAGAGAGGGGAGGTAAAACAGTTTACCCACAAATCTCCCTCTGTGTGCCCACTGGTTCACTCCACTTATTCAGGCAGGGAAGTAAAGACCATCTGCTCATTTTATAGAACTCCGGTCTCAAAACACTCACTAATGCACATTCAGAGCTTCCATTGCCGTTAGCCAGCAGATTATTTGACCAAACACCCACTGAAACTCCCTCCAAAACACATCTCAAAGAAGGCCAAGGTTGATCAAGCCACGGATGAATGTGATTGTGTGAGCCTGTGAGTCTTTGCTTCGTCTCCTACTGGCGGGAGATGAATGGCATCTACCAAAGGAGGAGTTGGACGGAGCAGGAGTTGAGGCATGACAGCCATGGGAGTAGCCACTGGTAAAAAAGATAGGCAGCTGCTCTTCTGTCCTCCCACAGCCAAACATGAAGTAGCCAAAATACAGTAAATAGACAGTATATATATACAGTTAATGAGCTAGTATGCTACAACATATAAAATCTAATTGTATAGTATAATAAACAACTCATCATTTTGTTGCTGTACAGTATGACTCCCTAGCTTTCAGACAGGTTAGATTCAGGAGTAGATTTAGATGTAGACGCCTATGACTTCTTTGGGCAGGTTCACACTTTGGCCTGTTTTGGGGCACAGCATGTGGGGCCAAACAAACACACATTAATCTGCACTTTGTATGAATATTCAGATACAGCTGTCTGTGACACGGAGATAGCAGCTGGTGCGCTTGGGCCCCACAGATATCCCAGTGCCATGCCTGGACAGAAGCCGCTGCATCTGGGCCAAACCAGGCCCAGCCGGCCCTGGCAGGCCCATCCAGGCCCAAAATCTCTCCCAAATCCCACTAGCGACACCCTCTAGTCAAGAGTGGTCAGAGATGCTATAAACACCTTTAGCGGCCTGCCACAGATACATGATGACACTTTCAGTATGTCCTAACTATGGTGATGAAGTAGATAGATATATGGCACCAACGTCATGTCATGCTTAAAGTTCAGTAAGACTGTAAGATGCATATGGTTGGTGGTTTCCATATTACTGCTGTTAAAAGCAGGTGTTGAAACAGATGGTATTGCTTTGGGTATCACATTTAATTTACCATTTAGGGCTTTTGTTGAACACTATTGACAAAGAAAAGCAGTTGAAATTTAATTTCATCTCACTTAAGTGAATCATACAGACAGGCACTTTACTTCAAACAATAATGGAACAAGGCACAGTGTATGTGACACCTGACCAAATACATAAATGGTCAGATTTTTCATTATGGTTAAATGTCATAACCGGCTTATTTTATGATGACATTTATACATTCCCTGACGACATGAATGTAATTTGCCCTTTTTTAATTACCCAATTTAATCTCATACTAATCCAGTGATATTGCCATAACAAGCAATGCAAGTATGGCAAGCTGGTTGGAAGACAAAGCCTGCTATGGTGAAAGATTTTGTGTTTGGTGTGTCTGGCGTTGCTGCTTCCATAACAGTCTGCTGGTCGGCCCTGACAACACCGTGCCACAGTGCCAGGCTTCCAGCGTGCCAGGCCTAGAGAGCAGCTGCCAGGCAAAACCAGCGGGCACTAATTCAGCCAGCCACAGGGAGCCCCCTCCACCCCTTCTCCTCCCAGACCCTCCCTATGGCTACAACTACCCCTCATCCATGCACATACACATACACACACACACACACACACACACACACACACACACACACACACACACACACACTTACTTAACACAATGCAGGCTTTAATTATGACAAACTTGCCAAAAGCTAATCTCCCATCTTTTTAATCAAAGACATTTGTAGGTGAGGGGGTTGCCAATATTCTAATAACTAATTACCAGAAAATTCTAGTGAATAAACACATTTTCCTTTGACCAACAGTGGCCTTTCTCAATCAAGCAAAGCCTGAAAATCTCTCAAAACCAGCGATGCAAGAAAATCTGGAGGGCAGGTTTGTACTGATGCTGTTGCAGAAGATTAATTATAACGACATGAAGATTTTTTTAGATGTCCAAAGTTACCATATAGACAATAATTTTAACGCCAACATGCTACAGAAATTAGAATCAGCATTTCTGAACATTAGAAGCTTTATGGGGCAGGTTTGGATCATTAATTTGACACATGTCCATGTTCATTGCACAAATCATTAACATCCCGCTCGTTTTGTCATTATCTCCCGTGAATGAGAGTGTAGTCGCAGAGCCCCGGGGACTAAAACCCGGCCAGTCACTCTGTGGTTGGTAAAGTGATAGCCAAAATGCTGAGAAGCGTTCAGCTGCTATTCTGATGTGATAGAGAGTTTCAGTTTTTAAATCCTGCTGTGTCCTCAGACTTCTCCCCTGAACTAAACTTGTAGTCAGAAGGACAAAATTTTTCTTTCTGAAAAACGGATGGATTAGAGTACTCTGGTGTCTCGGGCCAGCTGAAAGCAAGAACTGCTCTCTGCGCCTCAAACGCATTCTCATCTGCTCCCTCCCTTGTCACTCATCCTCTATCTGAGCTCGTCTGTTCCAGCTGAAGGTCACAATATGGCTGATTCCTTTGGAGAGGCCCTCTAGGTCCCGATGCTCCATGCTGCCTGAGTAAACATGGCACAGCAGTTCATAAAGATGCATATTGTGCGCCTGCATCTGTTTGGATGCATGTGCACATTTTCGGGGGTCCTCCTGAGTGGGGTTTCCTGACTGCAGGGATACATATGCTTACATACTGTTAGTAAAGGCTGGCTGAAATATTGATGTTGTGTTTTGTTCTCATTTTTGCTGTACTTGAGAGGCCATCTGGATAGGTCAGCCTTTTTCACGTTAAGTATTCATTCTCCTGTTTGAATATGACCAGGGGAGAGAAAAAGAGGGTCATTTTGTAATGTGAGAGAAAGAAATAGTGGGAGGTGGTGGTGAGGGTGGTTGTGGGGGTGCTGAGCAGGATTCAACAATGGGTTTTTTCCTAACAGATGGAAGATTGGCTGCAGGGAAATAGTTCAGTGTCACAGAGGAACCTGATATCAGATTATATTCCTCCCGCCTCATAAATACAAAGACATTACATGTGGTTACATGAATAATGAAATTGAGATTATTTTGCTGAAATGCATCTAATTTGTTGTGCCACAGTCATGAACTGCTGAATACCGCCCATCAATCTGTCTCTTTGTGCTGCACTACTCAGGTAAGATCATGTTCTTCCAACAAGCCAATCAAATAAGTCACCTCTGGCCAAGTGTGCCACCTAAGGCCGGATGAAACAAGGTGATTAATTAGTTGAGAAATGTCTATGTGGCAGGTCTCAAATCATGAGTGCAAATTTAAAAAGCTCACAAACAACGTGATTATTGATGGTCCAGTGGTCCAAACCTAATAGAGAAATGCACCGTGGTCTGAATGTGCACATATAGTCTGGAAACTCAGCAATGAATACTAAAGATGTGCTTAGACGTGCAAGCCAGCTAACAACACAACAACTCTGATAAGGTGCCATTAAAAGGGACCAGTTTTCAGGTACATTATCCCTCAGTTCTTAATAATTAACGAAATCCTATCAATTATGAACAAATCTGTAGCCTAACACTGATCAAGAGGAGGGATGGTTGCCTAGGAGCGTCGGCCTGTTCTGAATACCTTGTCGCTTTGGTGTTGTTGGTAACTGGAGCCCCTGCAGTATGACAGTAATATGGTGGAAAGTAAATAAGGTAGTTGTTTTGGGTGCCGTCACATGGGTGCCACAAACCCAAGTGATCAATAATGCAGTCTGGCATGTGTCTGAGTGGCTTTGTTGCCCAGTGCTACTGACTGACTTGTGTGTGGTTTAATAATGGTACAGAAATTGAACCTTTTGACTGAGAAAAACATCAATATTTGTGTGTAGTTTAAAACTGTCAATAGGAAAGCCTGAGTCATTTTAAAGTGATAATGATTGTTTATGTGTGACCTATTTTCATTACACCTTGAGCAAACAGCAGGTCTCCTTGTTTCCACTGCTCAGTCAAAACAATAATTGGCCTTACACAGTCGAACCTCCATTTCCAGATGCTAAATCAACACAGCTGGACATCCTAAAGTTTGTGTTTATGTCTGTACACTACCTTTCCGACTTGCCTCTAAAAATAGCTCTGGAGCATCCTGCTGTGATGCTGAAGGTGCAGTCATCTTTCCCCCTGAAGGACACAACACTGTCTGAAGTTTGGGAGCGGGGGTGGGGGAGAGCGGGGAGCGGGGAGGGAGGGAGGAAGCGGTGACTACCGTGTGACAAGCGCCCTGTTCCTTCCTCCCAGGCCTGAGAAACAGGAAGTGCTGCATTATTGTGACGGAGAGGAAATGCAAGGTCCTCTAAAATAAGAGCCCCAATCTGGTTGTCAATGACAGGAGCCTCTCCTCCACAGCCCTGTAGAGACCTGTATCCCCCACACATCGCCCCCCCTCACAACGTCACTGTTGAGTGACGCAGATATAAATAAAAAACAAGACTCGTACAGGACTGTATGTGTAATGAATCCTAAAAATAAATACATACAAAACAAGTAAATGCAACTGAGTCTACGTATAAAGTCACTCTTAACATGGGAGGGCACTGACTTTTGGAAGATTTGTGTGCAGCAGCTCAAAGAGAACTTGAAGAGAATCAGCTTTGAGATGATGTGAAAAAACCTTTGTTCCACACAGAACCCACCCACATACAGACTGTCAAAAGGGTTAAAGGAGGCATATGGGTAGGATCCATCCTGCTTGTGTTTAGCAGAAGCTGAGGAGGAGCTGGTTGCTAAGAGAGATGCAAAGCTTTGTGCCGGGTTGCCTCCCAGTTAATTAAAATCCTACTTTATCTGTTTCATGCTTTCAATTAGAACGCTCTGGAAAGGGCCCAAGCCTCTGCATGTAGATAACCATAGCAATAAGATGTGATTAATACAGGGGGCCCATTTGCGCTGCAGGCTGCAGCAATGCCCTGCTGTCATGTTCATGCCTTGTTTTGATCCCAGACACCACCTCTGATGATCTAGGCAAAATGGCTGCGCAGTGCCCCCCCACCCCCCGTAAATTCTGCAAGGCACCTCAAGCAGTAAATTAGATGGATTTGCTTTTTTGTGCCCGTGTAGGACATGGCAGGTGTTGGCCACCTGTGATCACTGAACTACAGTGATGACTGAAGCTGCAGAGGCTCAGTTTCACTGTTCAGCCTTTGCCAAGTCGTATGTTTTTTTTTGGTCATCAGTAATAAAAAGAAGTGTCAGCTAGCAATGTTTTTGCCCAATTACCAGCAGATCCATCAAGGGCCGTCTCTGCTTTTCAGAATCAATTAACTGCAACACAGAAGCCAAGCTGTACAGGTAATCAATCACGCTAAGCTTAGCACATTAAGGTTTAATGGGCATGTGGTGCTGTTTTTGGTTATAGTTTGTGATCCAACATCCAAAACTATTACTTGCTGGCACTCATTGTGACAAGCTATCAGAATATATTCTGTATGATAAAAATCATAAAAACAATCTCCACTTCAAAATTGATATTTCTTTTCATCTAAGAATATGATGAGTTGACAATACATTTTAATTATCTAGACTGAGTGCAATCAATTACCACTCAATCACAACAAAAGTGAGAAGGATTTAGTGGCATAAAAGTAATAGAATACAAATACAGGAACAGACAGACATGCCTTTTGCTGCAAACTATGCAAATATATATCAGTAAACTGTCCAAAGTCCAAACAACAGAATCTTTTTTTCAAACATAAACAACTTTTCACAAACACCTAGTATCCAACAAACCTTTGCACATAACACAAGATTTACTGCCATCTACTGGTCACTGTAGGAAATTACAAAGTGTGGAACAGCAAATGTTTGTAAGGCATGTCCTCATGGGTTTGGTGCCACTTTCAATATCTGAAAGACGTGAATGACTGCCTCAGTGAGGATGAGAGGGACTGTGAGGAACTGCCTCCTCTCAAGCCAAAAGTGTCCTTAAACAAGTCAATAGCACTGGTGTCAGGCTGGAGCAGTCCTGCTTGAGAGGGCTTAAGGCATGAATGAGCCACCTCCATCCTACCAGGAGCTTTCATGTCCCCAGTGCTCCCTCTGGGGATCTGAATTGGTGGTATTTGGAGAAGAAAGCCTCTTCCTATCGCAGGTAAGGCCCGAATGGATGACCGCCTTCCTCTACCCACTGTTTCCATCTGTACCTCTGTGCATCCTCTGCCTATACCTAGAGACAGGGGACTTACTGACATTTGTTTCCTGAGATCTGACACAGTGGCAGCAGGGACTGGATCCTGAGCTGTTGGGTCATCCACAGACTGAGCAGAGGATACATCAGTGACTCTTGTGAGTGGCTGGTGAAGGAGAGAGTCCACATGTGTTGATGAAGGTGATTCCACAGTTGCAGGTTCAAAGGAGCCTGGCTGTGTGTCTGCTGCAGGTGAGATCTTGGATGGAGTCTTAGTTGTTTGAGGATTGAAGCGTGCCAGCAGCCCCTGCTCTGTGACAGGGTAGTGGTCTGCAGCCCACTCCTGCCGATTGCAACGCATTTGCTCCAGCTGCCGGAGTTCTCTGGGCAACTCCAACACACTTTCCTACGGATGCAAACAGGTGGACATGATGCTTCAGAACTACTGTGTATTAGTTCAGATTGACCATAAAACAGTTCAATTGTATTTGAACCAAAAATGACAAGTCAGTTTACTTAAATGAGCTTTAGCAAGGTTTTTATGAAAGCATACGCCATTTATAATCATGGTGAGTAAACAAAAAGAAGACACACTCAAGGCCTTATTATGAATTAGACCTGAAATAAATAATCAATTAGTTGATTGATTTCACTTGAATGTGTATATTTTCTGGTTTCTTTAGTCCTTTTAAAACTAACATTTTAGTCACCTATAAGGGGCTGATAAATGTGAAAAAAATACTTGCCAAAAATGATTTGTCATATAAAATATTTTATACTTTTATATGGTTTTCTAATCAGTTTTGATGCCATGTAGTGTGTGAAATATATAATAAAAAAGGAAAAGAACAGATTCATCTTTTCTCTTTTGTAAAATCCAGTCTCACAGTATTATAAACCACTATGCAGTGTTTTAGTTTATCAATATCCATTTATCCAACAAATAGAAATTTTGCCAGGATTTACATTTTTGGGGCGAGGACTATAAACCCATGGAATTTGCATATTTGTGTCACTATGACATATTTTTGTTTATGGCTCATCAGCTCACTTGTAAACAAACCCACCATGCTTACGTGCCCTAATTCATCAGGTGCGTAGTGGCTGCTGTTGAGGTAGGAATCCACCAGGACCATGTAGTCAGTCATGAGAGCATCCAGCAGTATCAGTCTGAGAGGCTGCAGGTGGATCACTGACAGAGCCATCACCTTCAGCAGGGGTACGGGACATGGACGCTTGTACCACATCTCTGTTTCCTCCTGCAAAACCACACACCACAGATACAATTAAAAACACCTTTCCTGTTGTCCCATGGGGAAGACCTTGCACTGTACCTTGGTGAGCTGTGACTTCATCTGCAGGGATAAGAGCTGGGAGGAGGGCACCTTCAGATGGAGACTCACCACCTCCTGGAGAGTACTGACTCTGTTGGGGAGGAAACCTCCTGTTTCAGAGTAGAAGTACATGACATCTGCCACCTTAAATGTACAGAGAGAACACATGAAAACTGTAAGTGAGGCATTATGCCATGAGTGATTCTGACTTCTGAAATGTGTAGGCTAATGTGTGAACATTTACCTGTGTGTCAAAGACGTTGGTTAACTTTACTCCAAACTGAGTAATCAGACATCCAGCAATTGCTCTGCAGTCATGAATGACCTGCACCAAATGTACAGTCAACAAAGACATAATGGTAATAACCATCTGTGTGACTCAACAGAATTTATGATCCATTTGAGCTACTTACCTTTAGTATGTGCTTACTTTCTAGGATCATGGAGAGACCATTCTTAAAGGCCCGGGCTCCAAGTAACAGGATATCAAATAGGTATACCTTGTTTTTAGTGGCAATCTAGATGAATGAAAATGTTAAAGTTGTTTTTTAAATAAGGAAAAAAAGGAAGGAAGCAGCAAAGCAGGAATTTAACTTGTGTTAACATGTGTGTTTCGCAAGTCTTCTCACCTGCAGCCAACACAGTCTCCCATGCTGAAATACCTCGACTCCATCAACTCCGACACCAATCACATGCTGCCTCTTGATGTGCATCACCTGAAGGACGGCAACTCCAGCGTTACAGATTTTTAAAACAACACATCTCTGTACACGCCTTTCTTTGGCTTACTCAAAAATATATGCCAAGTATATACTACATGTGCCAAAATGAACTCCAAATCAACTTACAGCGGGTCCAAACTTGTCATGAAACTCGTCAATGACTACAAAGTTGATATACTCCTCATCATCTTCATCATCATCATCTGCAAAAAAAACAAAAAAAAAAACAGATCCTTTCAACAGTGATTGCTGATTTCTCTTTGGAACACATGAGTTTGTAGCTGTTTTTATTAAACTCACCCAATGTGATTGTCTTCCTGTATGGCTGAAACTTTTTCACAGTCAAGTGGTCTTCAAGTTTGTGCTCATGAATGTTTCTGTGCAATATATTAAATCTTACAGTTTGTAAGCCAGAGCCAGCACATTGTGTTTTTGCCAGCACCTGCCAATAGACACTCAGTTTGTTGAAAACTTACCCATTGTCAGTGTTTGCTTCATTGGTAAATTCCACTGTTAATTAAGTAATAGATAAAGTTATTTCAGATATGAGAACTTTATATAAAATACTTTTTTTCTAAACATACAGTATAATATAGTACAGCTTAAGTTGTAGATACAGCCATAACTTATTATGAGTGAACTCACCATTGAGAATCTCATGCCCAAAGAACATTTTCGATCCAGGAAATTTACACCCATTACTGCCACTTACAACTGAAACAACACATAATTTAACGTTAAGGTAATGTTAACTAGCATTAACGTTAATAGGATATTTTCTATAAGGATAAGTATTTACTGCTCAGTTTTACAATTTAATTTGAAAAGACTAATTAAACAAAATATAATAAGATGAAAAAATGTATCTAACCGTCCGCCAAAATCAACGTTTTGTTGGGGTTGATACGTTGGAGGACGCCGAGGTAAGAAGCAGTCTTGAGGGTCAGTTTGATGCGTTTCCCTTTGAGGATATTCAGGAACTCGACGTCGCCCACAACCATTTTATGGTAATGTAAAAGTAGTTTCACCAAAAAAACCCAACTAAAACAGTTCAGCTGCTAGCTTAAATAGAGATATTCACCAGTCAACACTCGTCCGTGTCACTACCGAGGCCTTTCATTCACGTCGGTTGGTTTTCAGTGGGAAGTAGCTTAAACCTGCAAGACAAGACGCTAGATGTCGCTAGATGATATCATGTTCTTATTTGCATATTTATGACGTCATGACGTAATTACATGTGTATCTATGTATATATCTTTTTTCTTTTTTTTTTTTTTTACAGTATATGATAAACATACATACAAGATTGTAAAAAAAATATAAAGAAAATTAAACTACACTAAACTGACTGTAACTAGCTAAATTATTAGCTATTTTTTTCAAGCAGCTCTTCAATGTGCATTTAATCTAGGCTACCTCTAATGTTATTAATGTATCAATTGTAACTGAAGTATCATGAATAGACAGAGGATCATGCACTGGAATAAATTCACCATTGTTAACTCTGCAACCTCCGAGACTGAAAAATGAAGCTAACGTGGAAGCGCTAAAAACTGCAATTCCTCAAATGGCCACTTGAGGCTCCCCATAGACGCCCATGTTAAAATGCCCAACTTTACAGAGGAAATAAGTAAGTACACTCATCATAAGTACACTCTTTGCCTTATCATATTGGTCCACATTTGTTGGAAATATTTGTTGGGAAACAGTTTGGCTATTGCCGCATACGTTTCTGACTAGCAAAGTCAAATAGATATCCTTTAAATGCTTCACAGGTTTTATCCAACAAATCATTATTTGCAGAAACTAAAGAAAGACATTGATGTAAATTGTACCTTTTGTGGAGTAAATTGTCACAATTTACTGTTGATCATATCTACCATCACCTTTTATTACTTTGGGGTAAATACATTGTTTGGATTCACTGACTATGAATCTCTGTTCACAGTTCTAATAATACATTTCTTCAATATCTGAATGTACAAACAAAAAAGCTGTTAAAACGTATAACCACTGTAAGCTTTACAAGTTATTTTTTTAACTTTTTAATACAACCTTTGGTCCCCCTGGCATGTCTGTAATTGTAGACTCAAGTTAGGTGCTGTACATTTGTTTTACCCTTGTTTCAATAAAGTATATAAATATAAAAATAAACGGTACAAAAAACCCCCCCTTGCATTCAAACGCTCTTTGTTAATTTCCTAATCGACTCCCTGGTTCCTACCTCACACGACTTCTGAAACCTTTCAAACAAAATAAGCCTCATAAAACCATATTTGCAGTTAAAAGACAATTAAAAAGGTAACATGTACAGTACTTTTCAGTACGGAAAGTAGTAATTTTTAAACAATTCTTCTGGCGCCTTCCAGTGGAAGAATAAAAAAGACAAACCTAACTTTATTTTTCCAAATTCTACTTAGTGTTTTGTCTGTGTGGAACAAAAACAGGAGCAAACAGAGCTCATAAGTTCTGTTTACACATTAATGCAACATTTCAACACTTTTTTTAGACTTTAACCCTCGAGTAGTCTTGGTGCACTTGAGTGTACCAAGATGTCTCTTCTTTCACTCTGGAGATGGCTTAGTCTGTTGCTTGCTTCAACTCCACTCAACCAAATACAAATAATTTTGCTGCCTCAACAAATACAGATACAAATACAAATACTGGACTCTCTGCCTATTTGAAAGTCACTCTTTTAGTTGCAGAAAACCGTACTTACTAGTATGCACCTACTGAATATTGATACAGATTATTGCTGTTGTCCTAGTATATCCAGTTTTCTTTGTTGAATGCAAATAGGAGTTTAATTTGGAAAACTATCCATCACATGAAAACATAAATTACAGACAAGCCATTTAAAACTTTGGCGTTAGCAACACCAGGATCCCTAAAAGTTACTGGAAGATATAAAAGCTAAGTTACGATAAGAGTTACTTGTAACCCGTGTAGTGACAGAATCTGGGAGACCAATGCGATGTTTTATGTGAATGTAAGAATGCAAGTAGAGTGACAGTAGGTCTACCATGGAGAAAGATGGATTTTATTTCCAATTACTTCATTCAGATTAGTGTCTACAACAAGGCTAGAATTGACTAGAATATGCCCAAGCTCACAAGTATGCTGTTTTGAGAATCAACAATATACATGAAGTTATTTCCCCTTCATGCTCATTACCAGCTAGTAAAAAACATTTTGGACATAATTTGCTTGTGGTTTTGTTTTTTGTTTTTTTTGGTGAATCTTAAGTCGCTTTATCAAACCAATTTATTTTCCTGAATACATGGTTTTGTTTACTAACAACAGAGCAGAAACAAAAAATATCACTCAATTATCTAGAACATCAAAAATGTTCCCAATTTCAAACTTCATGGATTATGGATTAAACTCTGGCAAAACCTGAGATCTATATTAGGTGACACATGCACTGACTTAACTAGTTAAAGTACTGTGTATGATGTGGCTGAGTATTCAAAGATCCTATTAAATACATGACATAGCCAATAGGTAGATATAGGTAATTAGACCAAATGTTTTGAGACATCTCATGGAGACGGCCTGGTGAGGATGTCGACTGATGTGCCATTGACGGAAAGAGTAGTGTGACTGGTTGTGTAATTCAACGATTTCCTCTTTTGTCTTACTGACATTCAGTGACGAGGGAGGGATCTTCCACCTCACTCATACAGTCCATTTGCTATTAGAACAATCACTGGTGAATCATTAGCAGATTTTATGATTGTCTTTACATAGCTGGCAGCAGATTCTGAACAAGGGCTCCAGTGAGGCAGCCAGTGATTAAAACTAAGGTGAGTGATTTGTTGTTGCCAGTGCTAACAGCTAGCACTATGAGAAAATTGTACAACCTCTGAGTTTTGAAACCAGTTTGCTTTTGGAGAATATTATAATATATTAGATTCTGTATTATATTTGAGTTACTTATGTCTATTAAATCCACCACCACTACCCATCATCAGAGGACAAATAACTTTATTCTGTATTCTTCTACTTTACTCCTCTAACTACCATAATTTATTTATTTTCTAAATGTATTAGATTTCAAGATTTACTTGTTTAGGTGTGTTTTAACTACTGTTATTTTGCATGCTTGTCATTTCTCTCACTTAACTTTTTAAAAATGTGAAATTACATCTCTAGGTGGATCTGCAAAGTATAATTTTCTCTTTACAGAAAGGCCATCGGCCATGTTCAACTTACTGTACCTGCTAAAGAACGCAGTAACAACTTTTAAAAACAGACCAACTTCCCTTTTGTCCTCCACGTCTCCCTCCTATTGATTTTTCTTTTTTCTCCCCTCCTCTTGTGCTTTATTCTCTTCTGTTTGTTTCTCCAGAAGCTTCCACCACTTAGCTTGTTGTCTCCATTTTCTCATCTCCATTTCAGGATTGTCGTCTGAAAGATAGAAAATATCAGAATTACAATAATAAACCTATCTGACATCTAAAATGTACTGTCAAAGTATGAAAGTTGACTTTCCTTCCAACAACATCAGCAGCTGCCTCCTTCTTGTAGGTCTTGGAAACCGCTTTGATGATTTGGTCCTTCTGGTGTTTGAGGCACCGCATTTTCAGCTTTGACACAAGTCCCTTCTTTGGAACTGAATCTTTGCTTTCTGTCTTCTCTTCCATCTTCTGCTTTTCTTTCTCCTCCCTCTCCTCCTTCTCCCGCTTCAGCCTTTCTCTCTCCTCCTTCTCCTGTCTCTCTTTCTCCTCTCTCTCCTGTCTTTCCTTCTCCTCTCACACCTGTCTTTCTCTTTCCTCCATCTTCCTCCTTCTCTTGTCTTTTTCTTTCCTCCCTCCCCTGTCAATTTCCTCCCTTTCGTCTCTCTCTTCCTGCTCCTATCTTTCTCTCCTCTCTCTCTCCAGTCTTTCTCTCCCCTCCCTTTTCTCCTTTCAGTCCTCTCCTGTTCCAGTTTCCTCCCTCTCTTGTCTCTCTCTCTTCCTACTCCTGTCTCTCTCCTCCCTCTCCTGTCTTTCTCTCTCTTCCTTCCTCCTTTGTCTCCTTTCAGTCCTTTCCTGTCATTTAATTTCCTCCCTCTCTTTCTTCTCCTGTTCCTGTCTCTCTCTCTCTCTCCTACCTCCTCTCCAATCTCTCTCTCTCCTCCCACTCCACCCTTTCTCTCTCCATCCTCTCCTGTCCTTCAGTTTCTTCCCTTTCTTGTCTCTCCTGCCGTTCTCTCTCTGCCTTCCTCCTCCTCTCCATCCTCTCTTGTCTCTCTTTCTCCTCCTGCTCCTTTCTCCCTCCCTCCATCTCTTCCAGTTGTCCTTGTTCGATCCTCCTCAGCCTTTCTCTCTTCTCCTTCCCTTTTTCTCTCTCCTTCCACTTGTGTTTTTCTTTCTGTCTGATTGCATTTTTTCGTTTTCTGCAGTATTCTGAAAGATAAATAAATAATAAAATGTTTTAATGTAATTGCAAACTAAATGTTAAATACACGGCTAAATGTGTATGTGAGTTATGTCTCACAATGAATGTCTTCTGCTTACATTTACAGAAGATAAAATACATTTTTAAAAATGTGTGTAATTTGTACTGCACTCTTCACTCAGAGAATCTCAAAGTGCTACAGTGTTAAAACATACTGTTAATATAAAGAAGTTAACAAGAGTTAAGATGAAAAAGCCTTCTTGAATGAAAGGGTTTTTAAGCTTGTTTTAAAAGAGTCTGGGGTCTGAGCTGCCCTCAGACGGTTAGGAAGGCTGTTCCACAAGCGTGGTGCAGCACAACTTTGGACAGTTACTCAAAAAGTCATCAATTACCGTTACTTATCACTTATTGACAAAGTAATGACATTAATTTACGCATAGCAGCCCTGTCAAACAAACGTATCAATTTCAAAGTCTCCCGCGACGCCGACATGTCACATTTTCAGCATTTAAAATGTGTAGAAATAGAAAACGAGGCTTTGTTAAACTATAGCCAGCCTAGGTTTAGAAGTTATTCACTGACCATCACCAGCTAACATCAGCTAATGCAACAGCACTGCAGTAGTCCCGTCCTCACAGTGAAGCCGCAGAGTTCACACCATAGTTGTCACACCCTCCCAACTCCATAGATAACCAAAACCCAGGTAACCCCATAAACATTTTACAGGCTTAACTGGCCAGATTTGAAAACAGAAATTGCACACAGTAAAATGCATTTCTTTTGTCCTTCGAGCAATATATTTCCCCCAAAAATATTTAGCCAAGATGCTAATACTAGTCTAATTAGATATGCTAAAGCTAACTAGTCTAGGCCTCTGGTTGCTATGCACATAATGTTTTATTTTCATTTTATGTCATTTCCTTGTTTGTTTGTTTTTTCGCTCTACATATAACGGAGTATATCATATGTTTTGTATGTAGTGTTATGTAAATTAAAGAGAGTTGTGTTGTGGGAGGATCTGCTGGTTGTTATGCACATAGGCCTAATGAATTATTTTAACTTTTCCAATTTGTGTTTTTCACCCAGGTAGTATCCTTGATATGATCAGTTTGCTCATTGTGTGTATGAATGTGTACTTATATTGATAATTAAGTTGAATAATAAATTACAAAGAATGTGTTTATAGCATGGATGTAGGCTGTTTCTGAGCGACGTCATCAGTGAGATGTGTGGGCATGGGTGTGTCATGTGTTGTTTTTGTTCCTTAAACTGTACGAATTGCAGAAGTAATGGATGGAGAATGTTCATTTTCCCATGAACTAAGGGAAACTAGCCAGGGCTGACATCTATCAAAGGTGACATATGGTAGAAAGTAAGGTTTTGGAAATGCAAAAATGATTGTTGCATGTAGATTCACCTGTAAACAGTAGCCTAATTTTACTGGTTTCTGGCAAGTTGCTTTATTTCTATATGCTGAAAATGTCCATATTAGTTATCATGGTATTGTGGCCAAAGGCCAGTATGTTCCCAGGTGGTCAGTAAATAACTCAAAATATCTACTGGCGTGGCTTCAGCCCCAGGTCTTTCACTCTTAACAAGAATTTGAAAGTCTGACAATTTTCTGACAGCATTCATCTGATAATAAAAATCTACATAAAATGACAATTAACTGTGATCCACAACTGTGAGCATTATCCAACCATATATACAGTATGTCTGTATGTATGCTTATTTGTGAGCCTGTAGGGTGTTGTCAGTGCTCTGTGTGTGTGTGTATGCCTGCAGTACATCCCTAAGTAAAGACAATGATTTAAAGAATAATATGTTAAATAATGAGAATTAGAATAACGACATTAGTTAAAACCCTCACACAGAGACAGTTGACTTTGGTAACTTTGCATGAGGTCTGTACAAAATGCTGGATAGGATCTACACAGTGTTATTGTATAAGAGAGATAAGTTTAACAGGATTAGAATAAGTTTAATCAACTCACTCCTCGAGCAGAAGTACATGTCCTTTTGTCCTTGTCTACATTTAAATTTCCTTATCAGGACTTTATTGTTGGTTAAAGGTGGGGTGGAAACTCACTGGTCACAAGAGGCAATGGTCAAAGGTAGCACAAACCCCAAGTGCTAATGCTGCTTATTTTTGGAAATCTCATATGAAATGTGGCAATCTTTATTTCGACTTCAGCAGTAGATTTCTGTGAACCTATTGGGCTGGGGCTTAATGTCATGACAAAAAATATGATCTCAGATTTAGATGTGCCTGTAGCCACATGGGGGCAGGCTTAAGGCATCACTGTCAAGCCTGATAACAGCAGCGACAGAAAAGGGAACAGACATATTATCTTATCAGAACTAGACAGCTGTTAATACAGGTTCTCATGACTTCACTCTGCCTGGAAATACATGAATCCAAACTGTGTGGCCAACACCTAACCAAAGGGAGTTCACTATGGGATTTTATCTCAAAGTGTATGCACCTTATATGCTTTGGCCTACGGTGGGTATTGCTCCTCCTGAGGTTATACTCAGTTAGAATTAGTAGAAAAATGGAAAAGGGCATACGCAAAGCTCCAGAGCTAATTTCGCAAAATTTCCTTTTGGTTAAATTCTATGTTTAATGGCCAAATAAAAGCTGTGATTAATTGCAGTTCCAGTTATATTACATGTAAGGATGTTTACATCTATTGCAGGCTGAATTGAGGAGAGATTTTTGTGGAGGAGAGTGAATCTAAAAAAGAAAAGAATACGAAAAATATTCTTAATTTCTTAATTTCATTAAAGAATATTATTTTAAAACTTTGATGTGTTTGGGTGTCTTTCCTTCCTTAGGGAAACACACCAGTTATGTTTTGAGTCACAGTTTTATTCAGTAGTTCTATAGTAGGTAGTAGATTTATAATCTGTACATCAGCACAGTTTTATGGCCCTTGAATGTCTCACTTGGAATCCAGTGTTAACCAACCTCTTGTTATTCACTGGTATGATGTCTGATGTCTCTGTTCACCACCTGGAAAAGTATAACAAGAGTCAGCAGACTCCATAAAGGAGTTCAAAGACTTAAGAAAACATCCTATGTGGACCACCTATGGTACGGTTTATCTCTCATAATGGAACCTACATCTTTAGAGGAAGGTCCACCCTTTTCCTGTTCTGCAGACTGAACAGAAAAAAATAAACTACAGGGGGAATCACATCTCACAGTTCTGCACCCCCAAGAGACCCTGCATGGTTTTGAGTGAATCTAATGAGATTTTTTTTTTTTTTTTTTGGGTGAATATGATTTGATACGGGACAGCATAAGGGTGTGGGTGTGGAGTCTCGAGTTGGGAGGCAGAAATGTGATCAAATTAATAATCCTTATTACAATTTCAAAGTGAGTGAGGTAATAGTAAAATGTTGGATTTTCCCTCCTCAAGAGAGACACCGACCAAACTACATTCCTGATCACAGTTGTAGAGTATAAACCTGTAGGAACATGACTTGTGAAGCAAGTGGTGACGACTGGTGAAGTACTTAGCCCACTCTCAGTGAGTGACAAGCCCGGCAGCGCGGCCGCCCACTCACGGACAAACTGGGTGAATCTTAATTGTGTAATGTTCATTGACGAGTCAGCACAATGCTGCTGAGACCGCGGAGGCGCACTGAGCCAAGCAGAGCGATGAAATGCTCCCATCGAGGAGAACACAGATGGACAGCCTAGTTCAGCCGCTCGTCGCCCAATATCTCGCCATGGGATGTCAATCAAAAGAAAACAGCCAAAACGAAAGTGTAGCGACGGACGAAAAGGGAAAGGAAGATGCGTAAGTCAGACAATCTCTTCACGGTTTTTTACTGGGGAGTTTTTGGTGTGATTTTAGTAAACGTGCGCATAATTAGAACAGTAACATGATTATTTCATTTGTCAGAGTTATGTTGTTTTATACTTAGAGGTAAATAAGCAGATGTTTGTCTGAATTCGTGCCAAAACGGTGAGTAAATCAAAACTGGTGCTATTTTACACACAAGTGTAATAGGCTCCTTAACCTGATTTGTTGTTACTTTCTAAGCCGCTACACCTACCTGCATATTTTTAAAACAAATTGTTTACTGGTCATTCAAGAGAATAAACTGGATGTCCGCAATCAACCGGTATTTCCCCAAGTTAAAGGAAGGAAATGAGAACAATGAATAGCAAAATCCCAGGGTGGTTTCTTGAATTCAAACAATAGCTCTACTTTTTTATGATTATTTAACAAATCCATTGATACGTGTAATAAATATAATATGTTGTCTCTTAAGATAATGGCCTGAAACACTTAAGTAAATATAAAAGATAAATCTTCACACACACACAATTGAGAAAAACACTTTCATTATCACAAGCCCTTCTGTCCCTCCCTCCTCCCCCTCACTCTTCTTTTTGTTGGTGTGCAGCCCCAGGTCTAGAGTTTCTCCTCCAGGCCGTCCTCACAGGTTCCACAAACCCAGCCCGGCCCAGACCGCCCCGGGTAAATCCATGATGTCCCTGGGACCCCTCACCAAAGGGGCGAGCTGGGAGGAGCTCGTCCAGGCCTGTGTGCAGGTCTTCGGTAAGTCCACGCTGACCTGCCTTGGCACCAGAGTTGAAATACTGAAGTACACAGTAGGAGCACAGAAGTTTGAATTGAATGCAGCACGTTGAAACGTTTTTTTTTTTTTAAACAGACTTGTGGTGCTAGTCTGTCACTGGGAACCGATAAGATTATAAACCCACATGGAAAAGCCAAACGGTGGTTTATGTGAGATCACATCTTTCTATTGTAATTCTTTAGAAGTCTCTGATTTTTCCATCCTTTTCATGGTATTTTCCTACAAATCTCTGGCTAGTTTGGACAGGCCTCTTAACAAAAGGAGCTTTGCATTTGAAAGTGGAATGGATTTTCTTACTGCAGTAGCTGCATTTGTTTTTGTTTAATGTAGGATTTTATGATTTAAAGATGAAATCAATCCCACTGATGCTTGCCACTCTGGTTTTGTGTTTTTGCTTCATGTGATTTAAAAATGTGGAGGATTTCTTTGAGGATTGCTTGAATATGTCAATTAATGCAGTACTGTTTCACTGCCTGCAAGATGTAATAATGTTGCCATATGGCGGAGGGTGTTTTTTTTTTTTTTTTTAAAGAAAAAAAGGACAGCAGTGATTGAGTAGGCTGTAGTTGGATCAATCAAGCAAAGATCATTGGCTTCATCAAGTTGTCTGGAGTGCTCTCAGAGTTATGGTGATTGCGTCTCTGAAGAGAGAAGCTTTCAAATTGCAGTTGCCTGGTTACACAAATGGAGCAATGGAGAGGTGTTACAATGGGCTGCACATAAAATGACATCCCATAACTACATTTATCAGTAGAGAGATAGGACTGGGCAGTAATGACAGCCTGCCGCTCATTTCAGATGTACGAGTCATCGTGATGAAATGAAGGGAATAGAATTCACCAGGAGAAGAGCTAAAGATTCATGTAATGCAATCAATATCATACAGTGCTCTGAACACTTGGTTTAAAAAAGCAATTTTAGTTTCACTATGCAAAATATGAGATCACTGTCCACATGCTCCAGATGGTATCTCACAGTCATAACAGTACAGTATGTCACGACTGGGGTTTTCCTTGAATGGCTTCTCCTGATAAAATGGAGCACAGTCTAGCTCCTCCTGGCCCACATCACAGGCGAACCCCCAAGGTCCACGAGTCCTGCCACCTTTTCAAATGTGAGAGTGCACGTAAGAGCTATTTGAAGGATTACCTGATGGCAGCTTCAAGCCTGGCTGCGCCGAAAGGTCAGCTCCCCAAACAGTGGTCCTTAGATGCTGACCAGCCTTTGAAATGCAGAGCACTATGAGGTTTGGATCAATAGCTGTTGACGTCATCCTTCTCCCTAGACCACACTGGACTGCACTGCACAGTCACAATGTGCCCAGTGCCAACCTAATTCATATATAGTTTCTTGTATGTTGCAGGTTACATTTAGTTTGTAAATACAGTTTTTAATTTTTATGAGATATGGAATCCGTAAGCTATCTGTAAAGCAGTAGGCCTATATAAATTGTAGATAGCAAAATGCTTCTAAATGTAGTGTCTTACAGTGAGAATGTAAGTTTTTCTATTGACCTAATAGAAAGCCCCCAGCCTCTAAGGCAGCTAGAGCTTTTTGTGAGATGGACACTGACAGCCCTGTGAGACAAACTCAAGTACGCCTTCACCTGTCATGTACAAATGTGCTCATTTGAATGGATTTTAAACTGTTATTTAACTATTTAAGATATAAGAGTGGATGGTATACACTACTAGGCTACTTGGAGTGGCAGCTAAAAGCCAGAAGGTTCGATCATTTATCCATCACTTGAAGCTAACTATTCATCCATTTATCCATTCCTTTTAGCTACTTCAACAATTACTTGTTAACTATTGTAACAGTTTATTCATTGCTTTTATCTAATAGTTTCAACAGTTTATTCAACAGTGTATTACTTTTAGCTGTTTCAACAGATTATTTATTACGTTTCGGTAATTATTTCAGCAGTTTATTCAATATTTTTAGCTAACTATTTCAATAGTTTATTCATTACTTTTAGCAAACCATTTTATCCATTACCTTAAGCTAACTATTTTAACTGAATATCCATTACATTTAGTCTTCTATTTTAACCATATCCATTACATATAAAAGTAGGTCTATACATTATTTTAGCTGTTTCAACACCTCTCCTCACTTGCTAGTAGTTTTCATGCACTCTTAGTCATGCAGTGTTAGTGTTAGCTGACTTGGCATGTGGAGTCAGCTAACACTATGAATATATATAACATTTATTTATCTATTTATTTTTTAAATCAAATTGTAAATCAAATTAGTTGAGCCCATGTGTCCCCTGGCAACTGCAGAAGTATCACTGCTTTAAAGTGTGGATGCAAACAGTGTTAATCATAAAGTTACAGTGAGTCTTGAGTTATTATGGAGAAGTTTGTTTTGAGTACGGAGCGATAACCATCATCCTGTATCTGACTTGGATTCCTCTAAAACAAAGGGACCAACCAGTCTGATAGCCTCTGTCAAAACAAGGAAAAGCGACACGCATATTTGGAACGGCTGATGAATGTCTGAGATAACCTCAGAAGTAAGCCAGGTGCTGCGTGCCCTCAGCCATGTTTATCATCATACAGTACTGTACAGTTACAGTGCAGCAGGCAGCAGCTTTCCTAATTTTCCAGTCCGTAACAGACAGTCCAGAGAGGATTTCCTCCGGCAATTAACCCGGCACAGGGAGGGTTAGTGGTTGGAAAGTTGTGAAAAAAAGGATTGAGCAATTGTTTACCTGATGGAGAGTCATGACTTCCTGTTGTGCATTTGCCATAGGTCTCACTTTGGCTGATTCACACTGTAACTGTAACCATAATGTGAACTAAAACATGAGTGTAGATTGATAATTAAAGTAAAAACAGGCTAATAACTGGGTTTAAGAAGAAATGCTTTGTATAAATGTGTTGTAACCAAACAGAAGCTTTAATACTTTACCAGCTGTGTCATTTTGAATATACCACATATTGTTTCACTTGTCTCTTTTACTCTCTTATTGACTTAACCGGTGAGATCATTGACATTCGCTGGGTTTAGTTGGCTGCGTGTTACAAACAGAAACACACCCCATGCAGGATATGAGGGCTGGATTAGTCAGCTGCGGCTGGAGTGGCCAGTTGCTTACAGATAACAAAGATTAGAAAACATGTTGCCATGGCATCTGAGATATTTCCAAGGTGATATGGTTTAAAAGTGGGTCCACAGACGCCTGATGTCCTTGATAGTGTTAAGAAACCTTAAAGGGGAACAAGACTTCAGAATTCATCCACGTACTTCATGTGTGTGAACTGAACAATGTGTGAACACTGAACAATAGTCTCTTCAGTGTTCATTCTCTACAGTTTGTCTGTGGCTGTAGAAGGAAGAGGTACACAGCCTAAAATTTCCCTTGGTATATATAAATCATATATCCAAACATGCAGTCAATCTTCCTCTTTATGTCAACCACTAATTCACCTCATGCAGCAGTGTTTTAAGTCTTACAGAAGATAAACGTTGTGTTACTTCACGTAAGTAGGTAGAAAAATGCGTTTTCTGCAATTTCAACTCAGAGCTGGCGTTGTGACGTTATGTAATATTTTGTTACACATGTATTGTAGTTCTTTTTCCTAAAGAAGCTGACATGAAAGTTCCTCGCTCTGTGGGTCTCAAGGTGTCAGTTGTACTAGTGTAGACCCAGACAACCAAGATAAGGAAAGGTGCACTGGTCACAAAGAAAGGAAGTGATATATATGCAAGGAAAAAGGAAGCGACTAAGGTAGTGAGACAATCAAGCCGCAGAGGTTCACACACTCGGAGGAAAAGGCAGATTTGCAGAGATGGGGTTGGTGGATATTATGAGTGTATACAGTTGGTGTTTCACCTGGTTAACCTACTCCTCTCTATTATTGGACATATCTACGTTATGGTTTGCAAAGACACCACTGAGGTTTTTAAACTATTATATCTTCTTTCTTTATTCTTCTTCTCCTTCTCAGCTCACTGTATATGAAGCACTATGTACATAATCATTAGAGTATTTGTGAAGAACAGTTTGTCCATCAAACACTGAGAATGGACTTTACAGTGAATCTTGTGTCCAGCAGTTTAACATCTGAAATAAAATATATTTGCATATTTATAGATTGTAATTTTTTTTAGACTGTAAATTTCAATGAGGGAGAAGGAGTGAATGCCATTTTAGGGATTTTAAAGTGGTAATTATACTTTTTTTTGTGGAAAAACCATATCAGACACATTATTTCCAAGCAGAGTAGTTTTATATGTCCTAATACATGTCTGAAGGGGATCTTTAAACTTACTTTTTTCTTTCATCTTTTACTTTTCTTACTAAATTTAAAAGATGTCTTTCCAGTTTTCACTTTTAACTAAAAAAGAAGAGTATGTCCACAAAACATGCTGCACACATCCATTGAGCCTTACAGATGACTATAACTGACCCTATGAGGGGATGGTATGAGAAAACATTGCCGATACCACTTATACGAGTGAAACCCCACGTCACTGGTGCAAGTTTTATTTTAAGGGCATGACATGTTGTCTTGTAATAGGCGATGTTGCTCAGCTTTGTAGAAATGATGGTACACTCAATATGTCTGTTTTTGTCTTGCAGACTCGGATGGTTGTGTATGTGGGAGCAGCCACTTGTTGAACATCACCCTGACCATGCACCGTCTCCTCATCTCCTCCAGTGATCTGCTAGATAAACTCATCACTCTATATCCTTCAATAGTCCAGCATAAAACTATTATACAGCCAGATGATTCAAAAATGCATTAGCCAATTGGTGCTTACAATTTGCCAGTGCACTGTAACATGGGTTCAGATCACTGGATCTGCTGTGTGCTGCTTTCGTTTGGTTGTCAACAGCAACGGGCAATCAAGCTCGTACTTGGCTTACAATGCAGCCTGTAGCTGTCCGTGTTAAATGTGGCATGTGTCGTGTTTACTCCTGCTGTCAGTTGCTGTAGACCCTTTACATCTCTGTCTCCATCTCTGCCATTTTTAGCTGTACATTTCCTTCAATCTAGGCCCGGTGTATCATGCATTCGATAACAGGGAGTCTATCACCATCATGTATCTGCTCTCTTTCAAAATGTTTGATTCCATCTCTTTCATTTTCTCCTCTTCATAGCTAGAAAAAAACATGGTTTTTGTAGTGTCTTGTGACTTGAGTGGAGGGCCTGTAATCTAGGCTTCCATTCAGGAAACAGCGGTGGCGTCATGAAGCCTCTCAGAGGACCTTACTGGCCTGGCAAGCAGCCTTGGGGTTTCAGGTGTTAATTACCTCTGCCTCTTTCACATACAAGTCCTCTTCAACTATATATAAACACAGACTCTATTGCTTAAAGAGGCCCCTGCTCTCACAAACCAACGTCAGAGCGCACACAACGCCGAATGCCCCTCCGCTATTTTTAACTCTCTCATTCTGAGCCCAAGACCCAAAAGGATACATCAAATAAATTCGGTGTGTGTGTTAGGATTAGGGGAAGAGACGGGGGCCATTAACAGCCTTCATCACAGTCTGGCCTTGAGATTGCGTGGGCAGTTCTTCTGCTCCCATGACGCAATCAGCCTTTTTATGTGCATCTCTTGAAACTGATTTCTGCCAATAGAGAGCCATAGTGTCAGTCTATTTATAAAAGCCACTTCATAAAACAAGGAAGTGCTTTTGTGTGTACTGTATATAAATTCACGGGAAAGTGTTCTGTGGTCAACATGTGCTAATTGAAGTAATAATAAATGAATCAGCTTTTATGGGCTGACAACATTGATTAAAACATGATCGGAGTGCTGCCAGAAACACATGGATATTAATCAACAGTTGTTCTACAGTATATTTATTATTCACTTACTTCTGTGTGCCAGTATGATTCATTCAGTGATGCTCATCAGAGTTTTGCTTCATGCACTCACCTCCTCCCACATTACCAAATGTCACTTCTGTTTGCCTTTTAGTTTAGTTGCTGGAGGCTTTTATTAATGAGTTGTTTCTACAAAAGAAACTCTGCAGTCGAATCAACCATATTTTCACTTTTTTTTTTTTTTTTACTTAAAACATAACTATGCTAGATAATATTGTAGATCAGCAGATTTACTGACAAGCTGACTCCCTTATCAGTCAACAGTCATCAGTTCCTTATCTAAAGTCATTACATTTAAAACAGCGATGGACAACGAGCAGCCAACAGAGTGCCAGAGGATATGCTACCTCGTCAAGTCAGTTTAACACATTTATATAGTTTTACAGTCTAACTTAAGCTGTATGTTTCACATCACTGACATAGTCTCATCTCTGATTTCCAGGCATTGGATCCAGGAATGCTGGGTGATGTTCCGGTTGCACCACAGCTTGTCAGACAGCTTGGACCAGTTCCGGGAGCTGATCAGAGAGCAGGGACAGGAGCATCTCTGCTCTCTCCTAGAGACCAAATGGATGTAAGTGTTAATCTCTGACCAGCTGTCAACTGAGACATTAGGCCTACACATGACTCTCAGTTTGGTCATGGAAAGTACTCAACAGTCACGATCAAGAACACAGAACTTTGAAGAATAACTTTGAAGCCTCTAAAGTAGCTTCAAAGTAAGAGTAAACTGTTTTTTTCACACTGTTTGACATCACATATACAGTATATGTATATTCTGTGTTTTCTTGTTCCAGTGATTCATTTAATGACCATATGTCACACCTGACTACAAAGTATTTAGTAAAAGTTTCATATCCACAAAATACAATTCACGACTGTGCTGTTACATCGAAAAAAAATCAAAATGCTTTGTGCCTTGTTTTATGCAAAATTTACATGTAATTCATTGAAGGTATTGGAATTGTTTTTGTTCCACTTAAAGCTTTATTGGCAAGACATTTACGAACTAGTTTGGGAAATATATTTTCAACAATATGTCAATGGTTCATGCAGTGCTGTTGCCTCTATATGTCCTCATTTTGAGTGTTAAGATCTTGACTAAAATCCAAAATTGTGTTCAAATGTAGCTTTGAATAATGGCTGTCAACAAACAAATTCATGTTGAAACTTAAGTCTAAAGCAATAGTAATTTACTAATACTATATCACTGCTAATACTACATTGCTAATAGTGAATGTGGTCATGTTATACTTTAGAAATGAGCGGGACTGGTCGTGGAAGGCCAGCCAGAAGATCAAAGCTAACAGCAGTAAAAAGAGGAAAGTCTCTCTTCTTTTTGACCACCTGGAGCCCATTGAGTTGGCTGAGCATCTCACCTTCCTGGAGTTTAAGTCCTTTTGCAGGATATCAGTGAGTATACACACTCATATCAACATAAAAGACCATTCAAATCTTTTGGACATTGATGATTTGTTTATTTGACGTGCTTCCTCATGAACTTCGAAGAACCATTAGGTTATTTCCTCCACCAAAGGAAATGCCTCACAGTTTCCGTGCATCTATTTATCCTCCTCTCTCTGCTCCCACCACCAGTTTGCAGACTATCAGAATTATATTCGCAACTGCTGCATGAAGGACATCCCTGTGATGGAGCGTTCCATCGCCCTGTGTAATGGTATCTCCCAGTGGGTTCAGCTGATGGTGCTGAGCAGGCCGACAGCTCAGCTGAGAGCTGAGGTTTTCACCAAGTTTATCCACGTAGCACAGGTATTTAAATCAACCCCACACTACTACTCTCACACTTCTGTTCCATGTTTAGCCAAAAAAAAAAAGAAAAAGGAACCGTGTTTGACACATTTCCTCTTTGCTTGCATCTACGTGCTATTGTTCACACACCTTATCCAACTAATGACAGTCTATTGTCACATTCTGAGCAACACTATAGATGCTGCTTAATTGTCAGTTGCATAATGCACATTCACAGAGAGCTGGTAATGATTCTCAAGAGCTCTGCTGCAGGCTTTTAGCGTATCGAAAGAGTTTATCAATAGAAAAATATTAACTGAATATAAGCTAATGGAGTTATCAAGAGGAACACTCTTAGATTTTGAGGAGTTTGTGGAAGTGGAAAAGAGAAGAATGACTCGTGAGTGCAGTCGCTGATAAGACCTTGCTTGTTAAACCACTCCAGTGTGAGGCTGCATGCAGCCTGCTGAGAAGTGTTGTGCTGGCTTCAGGGAGCCGTTAGGCAGGCTTTTACCCTGGAGGACCTCTTGCACTGTAACACTAATGCACCAGTCTGCTGTTGCTCACTGCTGTCAACCTCAAAACCCATGGGTGTGGAAATGAATTTCACACCATAATGCTCCAGTGACAGCATGAATTAGAGAACTGAAAAGAGAGGGAAAAGCACTTCCAAAAAAGAGTGAGATATCAGCGCACGGCAAGAAAAAGCCAACAATATAAGTGGCTTATGTAACTGCAGCGTTGTGCATTATATAACCAGGGCTACCTGGAACAAGTTTAATTGTCCGTGTTTATATGTGTGTGTGCGTGGATGGACTGATATGTGTGCCTTTTGTGTGCATCCACCAGTGTCTACATCTTATGCACAACTACAACACACTAATGGCGGTGGTGGGAGGGCTTTGTCACAGCTCCATCTCCAGACTGAAGGACACCACCTCACATGTGCCCAGTGAGGTCACCAAGGTAACAGACAACTAGCGGCATAAGATCCAGCTGATTTAAGAGCTGAAGCTAAAGATTTTATCACATGTATTATTACAGGGAAGAACAAGATATTTTACTATCTTATGAGAATTAAGTGACAGCCGTCTTTTTACCCCTCAGGTACTGAATGAGATGACAGACCTGCTGTCCTCCTGCAGAAACTATGACAACTATAGACAAGCTTACAACAGGTGTACAGGTTTTAAAATCCCTATCCTTGGCGTCCACCTCAAAGACCTGATTTCGGTCAATGAGGCCATGTCAGACTACGTTGAGGACAACAAGGTGAATGTCCAGAAGCTCCAGGCACTCTACAGCCATATTAACGAGCTGATCCAGCTCCAGCAGATCCCACCCAAGCTGGACGCTAACAAGGACCTGGTCCATCTGCTTACGGTAGTGCACCTTTCAATGCAACTTATCGACACATTTCAGTTTTTATGTAGCCTCGGGTGATTCACTAGATTGTTTTGAACGCAAGCACAGATGCAAATGAGTGTGTTACAGCATGTGGATTGTCTGCGCTTGTGTGGGTGTGATGAGAGTCTATGATCTATAAGTGTGTGGGTGACGGACTGAGTGTGAATGAGAGTGAGTTCAGATTGCTGTATTGTTGTGTTATCTGTGTGTGGTGCTTTAATCGTACTTGAACGGCAGAATGCCCATGAAGAGATAATAGTTACCCTATGACCTCATTTTTCCCTCATCAGAACATGTTTCAAAGAGAAGTTTAGGGATACAAAGAGCTCTTTCTCTCTTTGTTTTCCTCCCATGTGCCAACACTTTTCTCTCTTTCCTTACAGCTGTCCTTGGACCTTTACTACACCGAGGATGAGATCTATGAACTGTCTTACACTCGGGAACCCAAGAACTGTAAAGCACCTGTGAGTGATAGAAGCAGACACAAATTCACACCTTTACTGTTTATTGTTTTGTATTCAAGCAATAGTTTGACATATTAATACGAGCGGAAATACGCTTATTTTTCAAAGTTAGAAAGACTGATGAGAAGACTGATACCAATCTCATATCTTAATGCTAAATATGACACTTCAGTCAGCAGCTGGTTAGCTTAGATCAGCACCATCTGTAGCATCTGTGTTTGTGCATGGATTTTGTGTGATATATAATATTCTACATGTTTATCTTCATGCTCATGCTTGTTTTTTTAATGTATCATTAATTTTCTATCAGCCAGCCACACCCTCTAGACCTCCAGTGGTTGTGGATTGGGCACCAGGAGTGGCTCCCAAACCTGACCCCCGAACCATCAGCAAACATGTGCAGAGAATGGTGGATGTAAGTGCTTCCTATTTAAGTGTAGCCTCCACACAGCTACTTAGTAACGCTGTTATATAACCATAATCATTTGTTTTAACTATTCTTCTGGATGCTGCCATTTTGACAGCCTGCTCTTGCAGCTATTGTTCACTAATAGTCAAGCAACAATGGTGTTTGTCTCTTGTTTCCCACAGTCCGTGTTTAAGAACTACGATCACGACGAGAACGGCTTCATTTCTCAAGAGGACTTTGAGAAAATTGCTGCTAGCTTTCCTTTTTCCTTCTGTGTCATGGACAAAGAGAAGTAAGACAGGTCACGCACATGCTCCGAGTTCATTTGTGACTTCAGAGTAGAGGAAGCAAAAGTGGTATGTAGTGATGAGTGTAGCAACAGGAAACATAAAATAGCTGCACTACTAAACCACAAGCACCACTAAATATTAACTCTTTTATTTCCCATGCACATCCAATCGTATATGATGCTCACAAACCACAGAAAAGCATGTAATACCCTTAAAGACTTAAAGTGAGTGTTGATTATACCAAGTTTTCACATTACACACTGGCAAAGTGATATATAGTGTTTAACACATTGGCAGTTGAGTGGGTTCAGTCATAAAAAAAATCAGGCCCTACCATACCAAACACAAAAGTACCAAGTTAAAATCTGAAATTGATTCTTCATTTTCCATGTTTTCTGTATCATTTACAGCTCTATTTTCTCTACTAAATTACACTGTATATGTGCTGTGGTTGTCCAGGGAAGGCCTTGTCAGCAGAGAGGAAATCACAGCCTATTTCATGCGGGCCAGTGTCATCTGCTCCAAACTGGGTCTGGGCTTTGTCCATAACTTCCAGGAGACCACATACATGAAACCCACCTTCTGTGACAACTGCTCAGGATTTGTAAGTTACCACACAAACTGAAAGATGAGACTGTATGATGAAATATAGAAACTGCTTTATTGCTGTCACTGTACAAAATCTACAGCAATCTTGCTTTTAGTTTTGCTTTCGCTTGTTGATATTCAATTATATGAATGTTCTCCTTCACAGTTGTGGGGTGTCATCAAGCAAGGCTACAGGTGCAAAGGTAATTATTGCGCTCTTTCTTGTGCAACTTTGGCAGGTCTATCTTGGGCGAAATGTCAGTCAGCGTCATGCATAGATTAAACGAGAAGTTCGTACTGAGTAGAGGTACACACATTGTCTTGTGGGGAGCAGGTAAAGAGGAGCTATCTTAAGAATGTGTAGTGTGGTTTTCTCTGTTGCATGTTGCGAGCTGAACCTTGCAGCACATGAAAAAGAAAGAAAAAAACGACAGTTTCTGCAGTCGGAGCCACAGTTTTTCCCCCTCCCCCGTCCTTCAAAAGATCTGAGAACTATTTGTTTGCTTGACAGTAAGCATGCAAAGGTCTGGTAGTTGCATTTGCAGAACAGATAGTGTTCAAAGAAAAGTCAGTTGTTGAAGTTAGGCTAATGCTAGTTCCTGTTTTGACATGTTATACATTCTTTTGGCCTGTTCAGACTGCGGGATGAACTGCCACAAGCTGTGCAAGGACCAGGTGGCGTTTGAGTGCAAGAAGAACACCAAAATGACCACAGACAGTCCGACACCAAGCTCCACTCCTGTGACCATGGGCACTTCAGAGGGTGGGTTGGGGTGATGGGGTTCATCACCACCACCAACATTCCCACTGAAACACACACACACTCAGTATTCATCACATTCATCAAACCTATAATGATAAATGCTCACTTAATAGCACATAGATTTCTCAGACACAGGTTTCTACACATGTCAGTGTGTGAAATACAGAGGGTCTCGGGGGGTCTGGGACCCCTTAATCGGCACCTTGGACCCCCTGAAAATCTCAAAATGAAATATCAGGGGGGTCTCAACGATAGGCCTAATTATTTTCTATTTATCTGCACAGTAAGGTTTATTTTATGTAACTATCGAAATCTTGATCGTTTTCATAATAACACAATAAAAATATATTGCAGTCAAAGCATTTACAGCATTTGAATGCAAATTGCACCGCCTCTGCATATTTGAAACATCCAATAAAAAATGTGAACATGACCTGATTCATACTGTATTCATAAATAAATAAAAGTCCCAGAAAACTGAAACAGTCCTTATATCACAAAACAAACAAATAAATAGACCAATAAAAAAACGCAACCATGCTTGTTCTTGTATAGCTACTTGGATCTAGTGGCTGAAGTATGTCTATTCTGTTTTGGAAGTATCGCCCATGGCACCGGGCCCCCCAATCATCACATGGTATTTCATACACTGACATAGGTACACTCACAGCTATAAGGACAGTGACATGCAATATGAAGGTGATCAATGAGTCTGTAATGAAATGTGCCATCTGGTGGCAACAGGTTTAAGGTATTTCCTGTAATCAAGGCCTGCTATACTGTGAGAAATCTGTAAAAGTCAGTATTTACATGATTTCACTTTAGTTTGCTGTAGATAAAAGAAAACAACTGCAGAGTGTAGGGCCTGCTGTCGGGGTGATTTCCCTCCGGCTGTCATTAGGAACTGTTTCACTTACAGTAATACTGAGGCTGCCCACCTGCTGCGAGAAAGCTACTCTGTTCAGAACAAAAGAACTCTCGATTTTACTTAATATGGACTGACTTACCAATACACATCATAAAAACATGGGGGCTGTATTTGCACAACGCCTCCCCAAATTACGTGACTGGCTTGTGTTTTAATACACATGAACTGAGTCATTTTGTTTTGTGGTCATTTATTGCTTAGATCTTGTGAGAATCTCATGTGAGATATACTTGTGATAACAGCATACACAAATCAATTTAACTGAAAAGTGGAAAGTTAAGTACATAATGACTCACAATCTGGATTTGCAGTTGGTCTCATTTGAATGACTTATGTCCCACTCTCTAGGTTCAGAAGAATGTCCTTTCCCCTACTTATCAGATGACAGCAAAGACTGGAGCCCAGACTCCCCAGTCCCCTCACATTCAAGGCCACGAAAAGTCCACAGTGGCACCCAGACAGAGGGACCCCAGCTATCTTCTGCAACCTCCCCTGAGGCCAGTCGCTTTCAGCCTGCTCTGCTGGTTCCAACGTCGCCTGCTCTCACCTCGTGTCCCAGCCCAGTGCCCCAGAGAAAGCAGCGACACTGTGCCAAGTGGGAAAACAGAGCTTCTATTGTGCAAAAGCCCAAAGAGCCAGACGAAGAAAACAAACCCGTGTATGAATCTCTGGAAGCGGTTAGTTGTTGTTGTTTTTTTTTACCACAGCAGATAATATTTCCTCTGTACTTTTGCACAGTACTTGAATTTACCCATACATCATATAAATATTATGTGTCTTTCTCAGGACAACCAGAGGCTCCATAAAGTCAATGAGACACTACGTAAGAAGCTGAGGGAGGCGGAGCGGGAAGTGGAGATACTAAAGACACTGCTGAAGAGGCATGCTCTCCACCCTGTGGAGGAGGACTCCTCCTCTTAGACACATACATACACTGGAGCTGCCCCATATGGCAGCATGTATAAATCTGGATCCGACTTACTGCTCATGAACAGTGTAAATATTTTACCGGTATAATGAGACCCAGGCATTTTGGCATTACATGGTATAAGGTGGGATTAAATTCACCTAGCCAGTCAAGGTGTTCTAATGATAATGGTCGCTAGCCAATCAAAAATGCCAATCAGTGCATCATCAATAATGAGTTAAGGGTCATTTTTGAGGTGAGTATGGAAGATTATTGTCAGTTATTAATACAGTAGAACTTTTTACAACTTGATTTTTAAAAGAAAAAAAAACACATCAACATTATTTCATAGTATGAAAAGCTAAGAAAGCCAATTTAGTGTTGGAGTGTTACATCTGAAGAAGTGTGTATATATATGCATAGTTCTCCCAAATAATGAAAATCGTCAACATGAGCATTACTCACTGTACTCAACTATTAAGAGTAGATGCAATCGGAATCAAGTTTTCTGTGTTAAAGTTATAAAAAACAAAGGATTATTGAATGAAAGAGTTCAGTATTTTAGAGTGGAACAAGAGAGAAGAATGTGCTTGATCAGCTCTTGGTCAATTAATGAGATTAGATATTTATGTTAAACATAAAATGGAAATCAGAGGCTGCAGTATTCAGCAAAATAGTTTTAAAAAAACAAGAATTTTGTGGAGTATATGACAGGTGAATTATTATTAGTATTAATGATAAGATTCCTCTGATAACTGCAGCAGACAGATGACATTTCTACAGTCCGGATGGCCTCAGATGTACAGACCTGTTGTTGCTCTGCATCAATGTCTGAGTTCATATCAATGCACAAGATGTTTTCAGTGCTTCTGTTAATATTTATTGTCTGAAACACTACACAGTTCATACAAAAAGTGAGATAATTGCATATTTTGTATACTGGTACTTTCAATGAATTATTTATGCTTGTGTGTGTGTGTGTGTGTGTGTGTGTGTGTGTGTGTGTGTTGACATCATATTGATACTTTTTATTTTTATTGTGCAGACACGTCTTCTGTATTGTTGTGTGGTCCACTGTAGCAGTGTTGTATTGTGAATGGGAGTCATGATTGCATGTGTTTGTAATATGTGTGATGTGCTGTACAGAGTATCCATGGTGCCACTATATACCATCTTAGTTATTTCAAGGTCCATCCTTTCTTGCAGTATTGTTCTCTTATTGTGATAATAAATACTGAACATTCTATATAAAGTCATTGCCTGTGTTACACTTTTTGACCACTAGGTGTCAGTAAAGCCTCATAATATTCCTTCAGCTTCTTGCTAATGATCCACAGCTTTAAGACTAACATGGACTTCTATAAATGTTGCACCCTAATTAGGGATCTGTGTGTTTAACTTAGACTATTACTGTCAAATTAGAAAATCTGATTAGATTCAGATTTTCAGTGAGCAGAGAGAAACTTTCCCCCTTCAGGAGATACATTTAAAAAGAAACTCTGCACATACATCATTCTGCACAGTACAGCCCAAATGAAGGAACAGTAATTATGAGTGGAGGGGACTTACACACATAAACGTATGCATCTATAGTAGTCTACATAGTTTTGGAACTATTTAAGAAAAAAAAGGAAAAAAAAGATGGGCGATGGATTCATGAGACAAGACAGGCTGTGTGTCACTCTGGAGACCAATCTGCCAATCTGTCCTGTCCCAGGGGCTTTGCTGCTGGTAATGAGTCCAGCTCCACAGTCAATGTTGGCCAGTAGATAATGAGAGGGCAACTGTCTGCTGCAGCAGAAGCAGAGATTCAAACCAAGTACCTAATCCTTCAGCTTTCTTCAAGCAATACTGCAAACAGCAGGTGATTTTTACACTGCTACATTCTCGGTGCTGTGATTCAGTACTTTTCTATAGTTGTAATTCATCCTCAGATAAAAAAACAACATTTGTCTCAAGTTATATTGTGCATCTTCATTTCTTGGTGCCATAATGACTTGTTGCCTTGCATTGGCTGGGCAGTGAGCAGAGACCTAGTGTAAAAGGATAGTCTCTGAGGCATAGCAGCAGCCCCGAGCCTAGCATTGGCGACAGCTAATTTACTTCTATTTGAATGTGACACCCAGCTGCAAGGGAGTAACACCCGAAGTCTACCAGGCTCCATGCACACTAATGCAGAATAATTTCCAATATCATGGCTGGCTGAGAGAAATTGACAGAGGGAACATGTGTTAAACTCGAGGGATGATGCCCCTGCAAGAGCTGCTGTTTCCATCAAGGCTGTAATACAAGCTTGAGAGGAGAAATGTATTTACCTCTGACATGTTAAAGTAATCATCATAAAGATAAATATATCAGTCGAAAATCCATTTACGAAGCCAGCAGAGAATGTAAACATAATTAATTGTGGTGCATTTAAGCCTGAAGGAGATAGCAAGACACATGTGGGCTAACGGATACAGCGCGTAACACCGCTCTCCATACATTGTGGGCAACACTTCAAAAGTCAGCCTATTTACAGCAGGCAGACAGAGATGATTTATCACCCAGACATCAGTGTACTTGGGGGAATTGGGCCATTGTGAGATACCCATAAGTTGACTCAATCTGCTAAGTCTACTGAACATACTCCGAAACTAATTAGGGGGAAGATGTGGAACATCCCATTATGTCCCCCTGATAGCAGAGTGTGGGACACAGAAAACACAATGAGAACACAACACATTTCACACACAGGAGATGCTCGTTTCAAACACGAAGAAGAGCTGCCACAATGCCTGTAGGATACGGCAAAGCTACTGTCGAACACAACTCCACTAATTCCCTTGATTATTAAACTGAGTTCATTAAGTTCTAATGATGGCCAAAGGACCCTTGTGAAAGGGAAGAGCAGAGAGAGACTGTTGGAAACTGTGGGGGGAGAGTGGTGAGGATTAAAGAAGAGAGAAAGGCGTGCATTTTGCAAAAAAAGAAAAACATTCTGGAAGTAGCTTGAAAATTGTGTGAAGCCATGGTGAAAATTTTAATTAACCTTGATAAAAGCAGAAGAGTATAACAAGAGAAGGGCTGTACAGGAGTTTGCCAAGAGGAACATCATCGCTCAGCTGTGTCCCTTTTTGGCCTTTAACATAATGTAGTTTTAGCTTCATAACAAGAGTAAATTCACATATCAGTTCCTGGTAAATGCAGAATAGAGAGAGAAAGAAGCGAAGCCTGAAGCTGATAAAAGAGTAATGAATTTATGGGCAGCACTGTGGACTGTGAAAGTACTGATACAGAGACATGAGTCTACATTTCTGCCTCTGAATTCCACAATATACAGCTGTGTATGCACATAAAATAATCTATGAGTCCAGATATTTATATATAAATACTCAATGGAATGGTTTCATACAATAGTATTTCTCTTGCTGGCATACCAGACAATGCAACTTCTCCTCTAGTTATGGCTTCCCGCTGGGTTTGGCACAGGCTTATAATTTGGATGGAAAAAAACAAAAAAAAAAAACAACAACAAAAAAACATACTTAACAACACTCATAGGATGATGCATTTAAAAAGCCAGAAACACATTCTGTGTTTGGGTTGTTTTTTTCATCCTGTCATAGTAACACTGTGTTTCAATGACCTTTTTAGTCACTGCATCAATAATGACGCCTAATGAGAGAGAAAACAGGATGCAGCTTGCAGTTACATGATGTTCAGGTAATATGAGATTTATGTAAATAAATGATTCACCAGTGCAACTTTAAGAGTGATTTCTGGTTGATTTTCATGCCTTGTTATTGTCCTTTGGTGGAAAGTGATGGAAATAAATAAGAAACAGAAAGCAAATTCTAAAAGTTGCAACTGTGCTGATATAAATGTTGCTCTTTGGATCACATGTGAGCTGAATGAAAGAGCAGATTGTTAGAATATTTGATTCCTGTTTGATATTTTATGTGGCATATATAGCCAAGAAGTTGTACAGTATGAATCTGCCAAATTACATCATGACGTTTGATGTAAAGTACTCATCCATGCCAAGAATTGAGAGCTACCGTATCTAACAGAGCTGCAAAGACAGACGGCAGAAGAGGAAAATGCACTTATGAAAAATGGAAGCAGGCTTGTGGAAAAAAATGGGGATCTGAGAGAAGATCAGATGCTGCACTGCTGGAGCAGCTAGAGCACTATTGACAATCTGCAGAAGTCTCTGAAACAACACATTGCCAAGATCAAGGAAAGTGAAGCAAAGTAAAGGAACAGATATAGAGTCTGGATGGGAAGAAGTAGTAGGATGAGAGTTTCCCTCACTGAGAATTCCTTATGAAGGTGCATAAAACAGAGCAAACCAAGCACTTGGTCTCTATCTGAACCCTCTGAACTCCTTCTGTTTCTACCAAGCAGTGGGACACAGTTGGACTCCCCCAACCGCCTAATAGGAACCACAGTCTGCTGCACAAAAATAGAGCATGTACTACACATCACTGAATCAATTGCCATGGTGATGTGGTGATGTGGTGGACAGCTTGTTTGTTTATTCTTGTGAGCCTCATTTGGATCTGGAAAAGAGAGACTTGATATATTTTAATTATTATTTCATAGGATTTTAATATAAATACATTATCCCTTGTGTTTTGGTGAGATTGGCTTTACTTCCCCAGTACTTGGAGTCCCATAGACTCCACAGGTACATGTATAAAAGAAATAATAATTCCAAATTCATTATACTGATTTTTCGTTTCTCCTCACCTTAATTAAACCCAGTATGTAGAAATGTATTGACATAGTAACCATTCCTTTTGCCACAAACTGGGCTTGATCATTTAAATAAGGTGACAAAATATAGAAATGACTGTAAAGAATTGTTGTCACACTAAATAAGGAAATATTTATGTTATATGGGCTATGCGCATGGCTGATTATCCCTCTATATTTGATAATTTTCCCAGTTTTCGATGAAAGTAAACTCATCATCTTTGGGTTTTTGAGTAGTGGTCAGACAAAACCAGTCATCTGTTAACTTGTGCTTCAGGGAAGAAGAATCAGCATTTTCAGTTTTCTGACCTTTTATAAAAAGAATCAATCGATTATTAAAGAAAATAATTGTCAGACCTATTGATAATGAAAATAATTGTTGGTTGCAGCCTTTCAGTACTCCTTTGATGGAATAATACTACTTTGCCCTTAGTTTCCTGTGTGCAGTTTGATGGAACACAACAATAACAAATTAACATGATATCAACTAAAACAATAAAAGACTAGTTTAAGATTTTTTTGATTATTTGAATTTTTTTTTAAGATTTTGAGTCCCTCTTTAAGGCAAGGACCACAACATGGAGAATGGAGGACCTGTCATAGTTGATATTGTACTTAAGTGCTGCAAATTTCACATTTACGATTAATCACATTATGTAGACTTAAATGATATGGAGTAAATCTGGTGGTCCAGGGCCCCTGGGCAGTTGCCTGCTTTGCCCAGTTGATAATCCTGCAATGTGCTATAAAAGAAAAAAAAATACTTTTGTTTACTTTTGTTTTGTGACAATATGTTTGGGGTCGATTTGACCCCGGAGAGTTCTGACTGAACAAACTTTTTCATAAGAGATCTAACACAAAACAATCTCTTTAGGATTTGTTTGATGTAGTGCTGGATAAAAAGTACTCTTAGCACCAATTACAGATACAGAGCAAGTGAAAATCTCTTGTAATTAACCATGTTTTACAGCTGGGTCTCTGAGACCCCAAACAGAAGTAATGCATAATTTTCTGAAGCAGACATCTGAAACACATCATCAGTTCAAAATCATGTTTATACTGTAAACAATTCTCATAAAATTATGTTTATTAGCTATGAAAGAGGACCAGGGTTCTCCAAGAGCCCAAACAGAACATATAAGTTAAAAACCAGAAAACCTGTGGAGACTTTGCTTAGTCAAAAAACTAAAAACTATGAGAACAGCTAAGAAGTGTAATACAGGATGTAATATAATTACTGATACAGGATGCACTAAAAAGAACACATTCATGATGATTGTCTTTGGTGACTTTGCATCACTTTAAAATTATGTACAAGCTTGTAGATTTTCCATTTCACTTATTGCTAAGTCATATCAGGTACAATAAAACAGAGAATATTAACTTTAAATTAATTTCTCTACTCAATTTCTTCTTCCACTGGCAGGACTTTATTGTTTTCCTTGAGGCAAGACCTCTATAGCTGCTGCAGCTCATTTGCATACACCAGCTTGTAGACAGTATATTTGCACAGTGTATCTCCAAACAATCATAGTTTGCTTCAATATGTGTGTTACAGCAGGAGCAGATTGCTTGTGGACTCCATAGAAGTAGACAAAAAATAAAAACTTTGAGGGAAAATTTAATAACCGGAGCAATGTCTTTTGTTTGTTTGTTTGTTTTTTACATTAATATTTCATGTATTGTGTGATATCACATAAAATTAATCATCTGCAATAACTGCTGCATGTCCACTGAATGTTTCCATATGAAAAGTGAAAATACAATTGATGTAATTGATAGTAATGTTACACTATATTATTGGAGAAAAGATACACAGTGGACTGCATATCATATTCAGTTATGTCTGCCTGATGGATTCATTCTCTAATTAGGCCCTAGTTTGGAGTGGGCCAATATTTCCAGGCTTTTGATTTAACATTTCGACCCAGGAACCTCACTGAGCTTGTGATATTCACTTCAGCACATTAATTTTACAATCAAACCGAATCATGCTCAGATTTCAGGAACGACAGCTTTTGAAACACAATCACAGTGCTGTCACTGCAGGGTTGTGATCATTTGTTAAATGGAGCTTCAGTATGCCTCTGCTGTGCTTGTGCGTATAATGATCGGTTGTTTAAAGCTGCAATAACACAGCAAGAGTGCAAGACTGTGCATTTACTCATACCAGCAGTCCGCCACCTCTCCATCATGGCTGGCTGAAATAGCCACAGGACTTAAATGAAGGACAGCAGGCAGTTTAAGAGTCTGCTGGCTGATGTTGGTCGACCACCCTTGGCTGCCTTCTCCAATGATCCTGGACTTTAGGACATGTCTATGTGTCTACTGAAAATGCCTGAGGATACAGTGACATATGCATCTGGCACATCATAACGGTACAAAACCATTGATATCACTTACTGCTCAGTGCTGATACATCACATAAAGGTCAGAAGCAAAGACGGTGCTATCATTCCTCTGAGGCATCTTCTCTGTATTCTCTTTGAAGGTCAGATCTCCAAGGGACAAAAAGTGGGAAGTAGAAGTTGTATAGCCACTGCATGATGAAAGAGTGGCTTTGGTGCAAGAGATAAGGCAAACAGAGACACTTGTCTACAGAGATTTCAAACAACTAATGTGTGCTGATTTGTACTGACAGTGTATTAAATTCTTACAATGAGGTACATGAGCCAACTTTGTGTTACTGTCAAACTCACTGTGCGCAGGTACTGATCAGGGGAACACAGGAGACTTGTATAAGACAGTAAAAGGAATACTTATGCATTTCAGGAAATATGCTAATTCATTCTCTTGCTGAGGATAGCTTTTTTCCCGTTTCCACTTTTTATGCTTAGCTAAGCTCACTGTCTCCAGGCTGTAGCTTCATATTGAACAGAAAGTCTTGAGAGTGGTATTGATCTTCTCCTGTAACTCTTGGCAAGAAAGCAAATGCTTGTATTCCCTTATTTCTTAAAATGGATGCATCAATTGGATATTTGATAGGTTTAGTCATGGATTGTATATAAAGACTGACATAGTGAGGTGTGACATCACCCAATGGTTGCATTGGAGCTGGTTTGAAGGCCAGAGTTCCACCTTATGGTTGGCACCATCTTTTCTGTTTGAAGCCAGGACCTTCCAAATAAGGAGCGTGGGATGTTGCCTTTTACACTCTGGACACATGCCTCTCCACCTTGGACCAAAGCTAATGCTAGCTTACTGGAACACCAAATGGTGCACATTTGGGCTAACATTAGTTACTTTACTAAATTGTGCTAACACGGTATCATAATTAAGTAAATTAAACTTACAGAAATATTGCAATATTGGAAGACATGTACTACATGAGCTCCTAGATTTGCATGTATTTTTTACATTTTAAATTGAGAAGAACAAAGTAAAAATTTGGACAACTTAAATACAAGACCAAGGACAACAGGAAAGTCAAACTGGACAAGAGGAAAAACTAGAGAAAACAAGAAAATTCCCAAAAGAAAGTGTGACAAGAGTTGGCAGGAGTGAGCAGAAGCATGTTGCTAGAAGAGAGGAAACAGGAGGAAAATCAACAAACAACAGATACTCAAAAGGGAGTGAGTAGGCCTTTATATAACTAACAGAAGAAACAGCACCCCTGGACTGTTGAAAACCCTAAGTTGAGCTCATAGGACTTGATTTTGCAATCCCATAATCAGCAATCATTCTTTGAGTGGGGGTAAGGGGTAAATGCTTCACCGGGGTCCTTGGTGTTTCATTGATAGGTCCACACAATAACAGAGCTTCAAGAAGATCAGTTGAGTCTGGGTTTCTTCTGTCAATGATACAATCCCGTTTATGCAGACTGTAAATCAAAACCAGCAGCAAGAGAACTTCAGGAGGATCCATCGAGTCCAGGTTTCTTCTGTCAATGATTCAGTCCTGTTTATGCAGACTATAAAACATTACCAGTAGCAACAGAACTTCAGGAGGATCAGTCAAATCCAGGTTTCTTCTGTCAATAATTCAGACCTGTTTATGTGGACTGTAAATCATAGCTAACAGTGGGGATAGAGGTAGAAGCTTCACTGGGGTCATCAGATGGGCACCCTCCTTCCTAAGTGTTTTGTTGATAGGCCCACAACACCTCCTGCTGGCTGATGGTCATTTTGCTGCCCAGTTCTTGTCCTTTCTTTTCAGCCAGAGCCAGTTGCTGCTTTGCTCAGCAGCCTCAGCCAGTGACTTGATAGCCCGTTGGAGGGCCTGTCCTCAGACTCCCATCCCTTTCAGCAATCTGGTGGCTGACATGACCATAAAAACCCCTGCAGCCAACCTCCACATGGAGCACCTTTGTTCTCCAGCCCTTTTGCTCTGCTTTAGTTGCTAGATTTTTGTGTTTGTATGCTTCCCCAACTGCATTCTCCCATGGCACAGTCAGTCCTATGATAAACAGGGCCTTTTGTGAGGCTGATCATAGGATCAGATCTGGCCTGAGACTGTTTAAATGATCTCAGGTGGGAAGGTGAGCTTCTGGTTTAGATCAACTTTCATCTTCCAGTTCCGGGCTGTATCCAGTGGGCTTTATTCTTTTCCTGCAGTTGACCTCTTTGGTACCTTTCCTGTTGGTACAAAGGCCATGGTATTTGAGAAGCCAGGAGTTGGGGGCGAGAGGACGTTGTTGTTAGTCGTCCTTTCTTCCAGCACTAGTGCACTAGTGCACTTGCACTAGTGAAAGTTGCTGAAGGACCTGGTTGTGCCTCCAAATGTAGCATCCTTGGGTGAGGCTGGTCTTGCAGCCAGTGACTATGTGCGTAGGGTTGCTGGTGTTTAACAAAGGGGATATGATGGGTCTTCCCCAAGCCACTGGTTCAGGTTCTTGGGACAGGAAAGAACATCGTGGACATCTGGGGCATTGTTACAAAGCTGGTAGGGAACTCCATTTGGTCCTGGAATTGATGCTGTCCTTGCCTTCCTCACTTCCTCCTCAGCTTTCTTGCCTTCACTCCATTTGGGAGGGCTGCCGTCATACTGCTGTTCTGGTTGAGGAATGGGTGGCATGTCAGGAGGTATGCTCCTCTGTACATGTCTCTGGTTGTCTATGTATATTGTTTTCAAATAATCTTCAAGTTCCCTCTTTGACACTTGGAGTACTCTACTCTTTTCCTTTGTGAACAGCCCTTCAACAAATCTGAGCAGATCCTTGTAGAATGATGCTCTTGCCCTCTTCTTCTTCTTATGTCAAATTCTGAGGTTTTCTTCCCTCCGTAGTCTTGTCAGGCATTCTTTTTTGGTCTGTTCGCAGTAGATGATTCCCTCCTTCTCCTCTATTGAACCTTTCCTCCATTGCTTCCTCAAGTCAATTCTCTCTTTGACGAGGCACTTGATTTCTTGTTGCCTTCTGGACTTGAGTGAGGTTGTTGTTTTATTCTTCCTTGGGTCTCTAGGGCCAAATCTTTCTACCCCGTATTCATAAATCAGGTCACTCATCCTCTCCAGCTTCTTCTCTGCTGTTCCTTGAAGTCCTTCCAGATCTGCATTCACCATTTCCCACTCTTTTTTGCTGCAGGACTTTGGCCACTTCATATGTGGCCTGTATCCTTGGATCCTCTTCTCCATCACATGTGTCTGGATTGGTTCCAGGTTCTCGGATATCGTGGATGATTTAGCTCCCTCCCCAACTGGGATATTAATGCTTGGTGGACTGTGGGTTGTGTCCTGCTGTAGAGCTTCATTCGACTGACTTGACCCTTCTCTCAGGAGTTCCTGGTCGATGCAAGGTCCTCCTTCAGGCTTTCATCTGGCCTTGGTGTATTCTTAGGCCTCAGAGATACGTTACCTTGGACCAGCGACAGCTACATGTTCTGAGCTCATGTCCAGCAGCACTTGTTTCTGTGCCACTATCTATCTATCTATCTATCTACTATTAAATCATGATCGTTCAAGTGTTAAAAATAGACTACCAAGAATAACTCAGATAAGCTATTTGAGCTGAGGTCACACAGTGATAGTTGGAACCCCAAAGTGGCAGTTGGAATCAGTGGCAACTAACTGTGGCAGTTGGAAGCTAGCAGTGGATGCTAACAGTAGCAGTTAGAAAGAAAATTTGAACTTTTATTCAAAGAAACCTGACCAATGAGCCATTCAAAACAGTAGCTAATCCCTCCTTGCTGCCCAGAGCTGAGAACGAGTGATATCATCAACATACACTTCACAACACACTTCCTGACACAGGAAGAAGCACATTCAAACAGGAGCTTTGTAAGGGATAGCCAGAAACCCATTTTGCTGATCTTTTTAAAAGTGGAGAAATGAGTAATCTCATCTTCTACACAGACAGACCTGAAACCTGGCACAGAGCTATTATTGACCATCACCCTTCAGTGGAAAAAAATGGCAACAAAGCGTACTGGCAGTTTAAGATCAGGGACCCAGAGGACTCTAACAGCATAGTGACAACTGTCAATGTTTATAGACGTGATAAAGTCATGGTACAGGGGTGTCTCCAGCCTTTCCAGGACATTTTCCAGAGACTTAAATCTCTGGTAGAGAGAGAAAACACCTCTCCCATGGAACTCCAGCCTAATGCCAGTGACACAGACCCTCCAACTGTCTCTAGAGGAGGAGCACTATGATGACACAGAGAAGACCCTGTCCCCTGTACATCAGACATCCTTTACAGACCTGAACAAATACTTCACCTAGCTAGAAGTAGAGCTGGGGAAGACAGGTAAAATAGTCTTGAATCACACAGAAAAAACTCAGCACAGGTCTTACAACAACAACAAATGGAAGAGATGAGAAAAGAGCAAGAAAGCATACAGACATCCCTTCAAAAATTACTCAAAGACAGAGAAAGCAAGAAGAAAAACATGTTCACTATGACAGAATAAGTGAGAGAGCTACAACAAGAGAAAGAGAGCCAGAGGAGAGAGCTTGTTGCACTGTCAGAACAGGTGAAAGCACTGAACCACGGGAGAGAGAGTCACAGGAGAGAGTTCACTGCTCTTAAACAATTTCTCAGAGAAATGCAGCTGGAGAGAGAGAGCCACAAGATTCAACTTGTTGCTCTGACAGAGCAACTCAAGGAGAGGGACAGAGCACTGGATGGTTTGAAGGAAGAGGTAACCTCCCTCACTGAGTCTGAGTCACTGAGGACTGACCATGGTGAACAAACAGCAGTGAGCCCCTTCTAGAACACCCAGAAGGATCATCCCCTCTCTCAACCAGAGCAGTCAGAGTCCAGAAGCCACACAACAGAGACTGTCTGAGTCTCATCTGAGCCACATTCTAATCCACACAGGTACAAGTGACCTCAGGGCACAACAGGAGAGACTGGCCCTATCTCTTAGAGCTGTCACTGAGAAGGCATGTCACACCTTGCCTAACTCTAAGATAGTAATGTCCACTCTATTACCCAGGATGGATTTCCACCCACACACATTACAGAAAGTGAAGGTCAGCATCTCCAGAGACTGTGAACTCTGGCCAAATGTTCACATTGCCCATCACCCCTCTCTCACTGTACAAGATCTATCAGATCTATCAGATTCCTCTTCAAGGAAGCAGTTCCATTGTTGATTAATACCCCTTTTCGACCTAGGCAGTTCAAGGGCTGGTTCGGAGCCAGTGCCTAATCTTGAACCAGTTCTTCGTGTTTTGACAGCCAAAGAACCATTTCTCGGCCAGGAAAACTGGTTCCAGAGTGGCGCCAACTGCCGGTCTAGAAGTTAGAACTGCTTACACCACTGTGGCAGAGATTTTGAGCCAGGCTAAAAGTTGTTAATATGTCACTTAATTAAGTTTTAGTATTTTTTCAGGCATTAAAGTAACCATCTTGATTCCCAATATGTGGTCAGTTTATCCAAATAATTCCTGTTTGGAAATCTGTTGCACTGTTTTTTGGAGATGTTAGGAGCTGCCCAAGACTACATCACAGAGAGAAATAGAGAAATATTGCTACCATAAATGACAGCAAAAAAAAGTAGAGACTCTCACACTGAGTTGAAATGAAACAAGTGCACATAAATTAGGTAAATGACTAAATATAGAACTAAATAGATTAATATGGTCTCTACTGCGTTTTGCTGTCATTTATGGTTGTATGTAGTTGTTGTGCTTGAAGTTCTTTTTTTCATTTTATGGCAGGTGACAACCAGCGTTACGGTGCATTACCGCCACCTGCTATGTTGGAGTGTGAAGTCCTTGAGGTAGTGTTGCTTGGAAACTGGTGTGTGCAGTTGCGCATCAACATGGCTCTCTAGCCCATGGAAAAGCAAGCTGGTTCTTAGAAGGTTCGCTAGTTGATCCAACTGCAAACCGGCACCAGCACTACGTTCCATTTGGTGGAAAGGGGGTATAAGACACTCAAAGATGTCAGACTGATCAGAAGAGGAGGAGCAACACAGGAACCCGTAGCACTCCAACAACAGAGGCACCTCCCAGGAGCTGCCAACAGCATGCTGAGGAGACCCTACCAACCCAGGCCCAAGCAGCTGCACCTACAACCACCACCACAGCACAGACCTCAGGAGAGCATTAGCCATATCTAGTCTGCACAAACCAACCCCAGACTCAGGACCTTGCCACCCCCCAGACCTTACACACCACCACCTCAGCAGCAGCAGCAGCAGGAACAGATCCAGCCATGCAGACCATCCTATTCTGAGGTGGTCAGAGAAGCAGCAGGCCCAGCCCACAGTGAATTGAAAGCCATCCAGGATATGCTGAGTACAGCAGCTAGGTACATTATACTCTCATCTTATGGGCCACAGTCAAGGTCAGCGGTAATGAGCAGGAAGTGGTTTTTAACATAAGGTCCACAAACTAAACTAAACACTGTATGTACACATAGGTTAAAAACTTAAAATTTATGGTCTAAGTAATCATCACATTGTAAATTTATTTTATGTTCAGAATAGTTATTTCTTTCCTTTCTTTTTAAAATGACAATCTGTTACAATTGCAATGAAATTGTTTAGTATATCTGTTTGTAATATTTAAGCTTTAAATTTTATTTGGTTTAAAAAGTAGAACCCCTGACTTCTTAGACAAGGTTAATAATGTTGATATTGTTATTTTGAGACTTGGTGCAAAGGAAATGCCCCCACTGGTTGTGCCCCTAACTGTAGAGAGTTCATAATCCCATCAACAAAACTAAATGGAGTCATCCAGGGTTGAGACTCAGGGGGAATGTTGATATAGTATAAGTCAGAAGTAGCAGACTCAATAAATATGATAAAAGGGAAACATCACATTTGGTTAAAAAATTTAAAAAGATATAATTTCCTCTGAGAAGAACTATTATTTTATGTGCAATTCATATTCCCCTAATAGAATCTCCATATTTCAATGAAGAGATCAATCATTTCCAGGCCCAGGGATCTGTGCTGATCACTGGAGCTTTAAATATTATAAGTGGTGAGGAGCAAGACTTTACTAGTACTGAAGGTGACAGTCACATCACTGGAGCTAACCTTAACTTCCCTATCCTTCCCAACAGGAATAACTATGACAAAAACACAAACAGGAGTGGAAAACAAGTCTTGCAGCTTTGCAGAGTGCTGTGTCTGTACATTGTCAATGGAAGGCTGCGAGGGAATTTCTTTGGACGTTACACGTATTGCTCAAACCTTTGCAGCAGCATTGTTGATTATGCTATAACAGATTTAGACCAAACATGAAAAGAGCAGACACAGGTAACATATGTTCTCAGCCCTGTAAGCTGTACAAAATAAAGAAGTGATACAGATGGGCACAAAACATCCTGGAGCAGTACCAGGAAGCAATGGTCAGTGAAGAAATCCAGTCTCTTCTAGACTCCTTTCTGGTCCAGGTCACCCTCAGAATACAGGTGTAGAGCTGTGTCCAGTAACCATTAACCACATATTTGATCATTTGGCCTCATTATCAAACTTAAAATGCAAAACAAACCAACCAAAGAAAATGAACAGGGAATGGTGGCTTGATTGAGAATGCAAAACCTTTAGGAAGACATTAAGAAAAGTCTCAAACCAAAAACACCAGACAGCTTAGGCATAATTGGACAAAAATCCAACTGAACTAAAAAGAGCAATCCTGCCTGTTACCATTAGAAAGTGTTTGTCTGCCAAGAGTTGATCAAAGAAAGAAGTCCTCTCAGCCAGCTGGGCCTGAGGCTGGCTGACCTTTCACTTTCTGACATCACAAACCCCAGCCAGCCTCGGAGCAGTTACACTATCAGTCAGAAGATAAGACCTAACCAAATTATAACTAAAGAAAAAGAGAAATACATCACTTGTGGAATGATATTACACACTCACAACACAAACTAGAAACATTGGCCCTAAACAGACGATGCACTGTGGCAGACTACCTAACCAGTAACTGTTAAGAAACTAAGACATTGACAATGTACAAACTGAGTGACCATGGTCTGGCAATAGAGGAGGGCAGACACAGGCAGACCTGACTGCCCAGAGAGGACAGGCTGTGCAGTCATTGTGGTGAGGAAGCTGTAGTGACAGAATTACACTTTTTAACAGAATGTCAGGGAGGAATTCTTTCCAAAATTTGACAAAAGAGAAATTACTCCTCATTTAGGGGGGAAAAGATAAAATGTGCAGTGATGGCTGCTAAATATGTCACTTCCTTCCAAAACAAAAGAGGCAACCAGTAGGACATGTAGACATATAGACAGATGGACATTTATAAATGTATTTACTATAGTCTAATTACCACCACCATTGTCTATTGTTATTCACATTATTTTTGTTAATTTCATTCCATAACATTGTCTTTCATAATTGCTATTGTGCTTTGGCAATACATGTCAAATGTCATGCCAATAATGCTTATTGAAATGAATTGAATTGACACGGGACATTCACCTTTAGTATCTGTGCCTGTTTTCAATCAACAATATCACACCACTTTTATTTCTCACTGTAATCATCACGCATCACCTCGCTGATCCCTGGAGTCAGTAGTATGATGGGTGCAAGTTAATTTGGGTCAACTTGAGAGAAGTTAAACACATCACACACATCTCTCCACCATCTGTGAGCAGCCAACCCACAGGGAGCGGCCAACTGTTCAGATTAATGTGATTTGATGCTTTCCTCCCTCCAGGCGTCCCTGGAGAGTGACCATTAGCACTGTACCCACTCCTTTAGAACAGGATGATGGGAAGTGAAAGATGGTCCTGCTTTGTATCTTTATGTTTAAAGTTTGAATAAATCTGATCAACAGACAAAACAGAGACTTAACTCTACTGCACATCAATCATTTATCTGAAATTGCTGCAGCGAGATAACGACTACACGAGTCAGGGAGCTGCTCACAAGGTTTAATCTTTTTTTTCAATCGACCCGCAAAGTCCAGAAATATAACTGACTCCTGACCTTCCACATGCCTCGCCAACTGCATGAGCCGAGGAAACCCACAGATAATGTGAGTAGACAGCTCAGACCAGTGCTGCCACAGCTCTTCATTTATACATCACATCGCATGGGAACCTCTCTCCTGGCATGTCAGGAAACTTAAAACTCTCAGTGTGAATCAGTGAATGCTGCAATATGCTACACAAACTGAGGGGCTGAACATGTCGACTCTGGAGTTGTGGGTATTTTGACGAGTCAAGATACAGAGTACACACAACTAGGAGCACACTTGTGTATTCCCAGTACTTTGCAGTACCTTTTGTTGTTGCCTGGTGAAATTTTACCAGCACAAAACTATATTTAGGATGTGTTGGGCAGTGTGAGCAGTGTTGCAATTACTTGCAAGAGTTCCATACATATAAAATTGGAGTGGGAAGTGGAAAGGGAGCAAAGAAACAACAGAAATAATGAGCAAAAACAAGGTCAATGTAGCCACCACAATTCAGAGTATCATTTGAAGATTCAATCGCAAGCACTGGTAGTCACTTTCAAAATACATGCATGTATATCATTAAATATACCTTAATATAGATAATTTACTCTTCAATACTGTTTACTCATATGTTAACCAATTAAAAATGACATAATTTGTTTTCATTCTGCTGTATTGTTGTTTTTTGTGTGTTTTTTAATGAGTTTTCACTTTTTGAAATGTCTGAAAAACACTAACAAATAATCTACTGTAAGTAGATAATACAATTATTTGTCTTCTCAAACTATCGGTTATTGGTATTACATGTGAACATCAAACAACTACTTTGGTACACTGCAAATTGCTTTGACATTTTTGCACAAAAATATCAAATATTTCATCCTGCATCTATTTTAACAAAGAAATTACAATTTGTCAACATATCAAATGTGTCTGATGAAAATGTGTCTCTTCTCTACCCGACTGTCTCTGTGATTTCCTATTTCTCACCTACTTGCTTGCCAATGAAACTTGGCGAGCAAGCCTGTACAGTTACAGGAACTTTACATGGAGCTGTGCCATTTAGTAGCTTTAATTTTAATATTAGCACTCTGTGTTGTAACAGTCTGTACAATTTTATTGCTTCAAACTTAAATGTATGTACACCCACATACACCAATATATACTATACTATATGTATGGAACATATATGAAAACACTTAGACTTTATAGTGGAAGCCTCTCTAGTGAGTTAGCTGTACTAACCCAGATAACCCATATGTACAGGTCTGCCCTCTCTATCTCTCTTCCCCCCTTCCTCTACCTCATAATTGGTAACCATGGCTACCTTAGGTGTCACTTTGTCAACCTATTTTAGGAAACTATCATCCCTTATCATCCCTTATATAGCACCACACACACACACACACTTTGTAGGAGGAAGCTACTCTATTTGTGATGCTGGTACTTTGTTCAGTTACATAATGTTTAACTTGTGCTAATCTCTTTATAGCACATGCAGTGTAAATACAGCACCAGGCCATGTTATGTTGGCAGTGCAAGTCACTCATGAAGACCGACATTTTGTAAACTGATGAGTAGAGATTGAATCTATGTGAACCCTTTTTACTCCCATATTTATATATATTTTTTGCCACATTAGCAGCATGGCTCTATGTTGGCAACATCGGTCTGTTAGTCGGTCCACCACTTTGGTCCAGACTGAAATATCTCAACAACAATTGGATGGATTATCAAGAAATTTGACATTAGTGTTCCCCACAGGATAAATCCTAATGACTTTGGTGATTCCCTGACTTTTTATCCTCAATTTCAACTTGTCCAATGCCTATACTAAATATCTCATAATACAGGTGAAAATAATTACATTCCCATCAATCTGAGCTGTATTTTGTGTTTGGAATTAATTAGCAAACCCTATCACACTAAACTGAGATGGTTAAAACATGTTAAACATTATACCTGCTAAACATCAGCATGCTGGCATTGTCATTGTGAATATGTTAGCAGTCTGATGTTAGCATTTAGCTCAAAGCACTGCTTTGTCTGAATACAATGTTGCAGAGCATCAACGCCATAGACTTTTAATTTGTTTAAACTCAATGTTGAATAATGTCATCTAAGAGATTATGTAAGAACAGGATCTATGCCCAAACAGGCATAAAACAGCAGCTACAGTTTTTTTACACTACAGTACATGTCTAATTCTGCAAAACTGAACTTGATCTCATCTCTATTCAATTTCAGTGCGAGGAAAGTCCTTGGATTTTTCAGAGATCAGTGAAAACATCAGTATCTCACATTATACTTTTATTTCTAGCTTCCAAAGGGAAAATCTACATGGAAATTTTTTACTGACAGTTCGCATTGCCACAGTAAAAAAAGCATGCCCACCTCTGACTCAATGTCAAGTGAGAAATAGGTCATTATGAAATGAATGAGAGATTAAAAGGGACCTGATTAAATCTCCATCCGAGCCATCACTCAACATAATGAGCACTTCAATAAAATATGGATATGCCAATAAAATATGTATACTTGCAGCAGTCTCCAGAGTGAAACTGACCTAACTGTGGCGTCCAGCATCTCTGGAGTCACAGTTAGTTTATTATGGGCCTTGATAAGCCAATATTGCATGCATTCACATTAATGCATAAACGTTCAGTTTAGAATTTAGACAAAGAGTGAGAAAAACGTAACAACACCCTGCACTGCTGTAGTCTAGTTTGCCCTGATTGCTTCAATTGTGGTTGTGATGTTCTCATTACGTCCTGCATCTGTTTTTCTCTTGATGACTAGAATTAACGACTGACAGAGTGACTGACTGTGACAACTCCAGCCTTGAATTCAGGAAAAAGAATTCCACAAATACTGCATTTCAGCTGAATTATGCATAGCGGGGCATCTATTATTCAGCTTAACAAGGTACATGTCGTCAAGTATCATCCATAGTAAGATCAGCTCATGCAGAGGCTTTCAGTAATCATTCTCACATTGGACACATTTTCTCAGACAGTGTCAACGTCATGTGGATTTCACTGCCTATTTTTTAGCATTATATTAACCGAACCATTATCCTTCTTAGTTCGAGATCATGAGAATATTCCTGCCATGAAATAAGATATGATGACCATGTTGACTATGAAAAATATCACCCACATCTTCTCCTGCTGCATTGCTTTTCAGAGGATCACTCTATTGCAGCTGACAGCTGTCCAGGGATAGATGACCAAACTAATATGGCAGAGCAGACTGGTCATTTAAAGGGCCTTGGACCAGCTTGCTCAAACGGATGAGCAGTTATAAGAATTCATCTCTCTTCATCTTGGATCTCGATGATTGCTCCTCTCCCAGGGGTTACACATGTGAGCATTGATTCTCTTAAAAGGCTGCCCATGTCAACACATATCCTGTGGAGCAGTTGTGAGCTGCCATTGACGCAGAAAACGATTGTGGAGCAGAACATCATAGATTTGTGGCAGGCTGTAATTATGTCCAGATTGGTCCTTCACCATGGAAACAAGAGTCACATCTCCTGTGGGTCCATTATAGGCTTTTGAAGATTAGAGGTAAGATAGCACAAACAAACAAGTAGTCCTTTCTGACCTTTTGACACTGACAAGAATCCTGGGGTCTCTTGTATTGTTTATTAGTCACAACATGAGCCACACTGACTGTGTACTGAAAATAGCTTTTTAAATAGGGGCACTAATGTCAGCCTGCCAAGGCTCACATAATAAACCCACCTGAAATTACAGCTCAGAGAAGAACATTAAAGAGGAACATTAAAGAGGAACCTTAGGGAATGTGTAACTATTGATTGATTGATTCAAATCAGAGTTGGGAGCAGAGGAGGAGTTTTTCAGTGCATACATAATGCAAGCTCCATGAAATGAAATAATTAGTTTGAGAGTTTTTGTTTCCACAGAATATGGTTGTCAAAGAAATAACACTGCAGAAGCTCATGCAATCTACTATGATCTTTACGTCAGCATTTTAGTTGTATTTTTTCACACCGCACCAAATGATTTTGTACATGACAGAAACTGTAATATACAGATAAAGAATTTCTGGGACAGCCTTATTTCCACAGCTGCTGATTGCACAAAGACATTAGCCTTTTGTGAATAAACCACAATCTTTATCAGGGCTCTCAAGTGCCAGAAAAACAATATAAGGCTGGGGAGCTAAACTAGCTAAAACTACAGTTAAAGCACTCTTAGCTTCAACAGAAAATGCTTCTACTGTGTTTAAATGTTTCAGATTGTTTTGGTAAAGGCCCTGAACAACAACCCACATTAGCTTTTCTGATTCTTATCTAACTTACAAACATGAACACACATGTTGTCCTGCACCTTAGCTTGTTGAATGAGCTAATTAGCTGCTCAGCTGCAGCACATTAAACAACATGTCAATCAGTCCAATCAGATGCTGGTTTGGATATTGCTCTTCAAAATATCTGTAAGGAACACTGCCCATGACTTTTAGCTACAGTAGTTTGTTGACTTCAGTCCATACAGTGTAACAGCAGTAGCCTGCCAGCTAATATCAATCAAAGACGTCCCCCCCAGACTTAGAATCAGTAGAATCAGTGATTCTAATCCACATGGTCTACTAGCTGTCTGTTCTCTTTGTGCGCTGAAAAAAAATCCAGTGTTCATACACAGCACTAGCTCTGTAAACGAGCGTGTAAACACAGTGGCTCGCTGAAAACACACTGAAATAGTGATGGCTATGGATACGCCTATCTCTGAATCTGGGGTAACACCATGGTTACATTACCTAACCAATGCTGTCACTCAAAGTGGCCACGCCCTTAATTATGCATAACTTTAAGCCTTAATAAAATTTAAACAGGCGAGTTATATAAAAATTCACCTGTTGTACAGTTGACATGAAAGGGGAAATTAGCTGTAGAGACCAAAGTCGTTTTTTTGTACCAGGCTATAAACATGTTTATTTCTGCTGCAAAGTTGGGCATTTTAACATGGGGTCTAAGGGGACTGACTTGCTTTTGGAGCCAACTTCAAGTGGCCATTCCAGGAACTGCAGTTTTTGGCACTTCGCGTTGGCTTCATTTTTCCACCCCGGAGGTTGCCGCTTGGTGAGGACATGACAGTCTCCCATCTCCAGCAACCACTGAATGGTGGGGGAGGGCTGGCAAACTGGAGAGAGAGGGCATGGCCAATTCACATAGAAAGTGTTTTCTCACAGAACAGATACATTTCCATTTTATTGAATATATCAATCCATACTGAATCAGAGACAGTCACACGGAGACCCCCTGTGTTTTTTTACACTAGTCTGTTTCTGTCATGTTTAGTGAAGCATAATCTGTGCAGACAGCTGTTTACATCACACAAATATCCTGGTGTATATGTGTTTTGAACTTATTAACTGTATCAATGAAGCAATAAATACAAATATTGTCGATTTCTTCCCGTGGAGCCGACAGGCAAACTATTTTGGTTCAGTTAATTTCTGTCAGTCAGCCTGGTGAAGGCAGTTTTGCTGGCTGCTGTCCTCTCAGCTCCCCAGGAGCTGAAGCTGAGGGCTGCTTCTGTGGACAGAGACAGTGAACGCGCATCGAGTGAGAAGTGGGGAGGCCTCAGAGAAGCGGAGAGTGTGGATGGACTGCTGTGCTCACATGAGACAATGAGAGAATTTTTTTCCCACTCGTGATAATGTATGAGAGGAAGAGAAGTGACTCTAGCTGACGCATCTCTCTGGATTCCACCATACAGTATTTCTCTTTTGGTCGTTGCCATGGCAATGCTCATCCATGAATTTGGGGGGCGGAGCTTCTGAAGGAGCACAAAGGGCTTTGTTTGAATGTTTCGTTCAAATATCAACAATCTTTCTCCAGAATGACTGACTCTACCTTTAAAGGAGCATTTCTGACATTTCCCCAAAGACCGCGACATTATTAACTTTGACATAATTTTTGACTGCAAAAAGGGATGATGATTAAATGTGATTTCAGTTGGATTTTAAAGCTGTGAACACAACACTGACATATAATCACTTTAGGTAGATATGCTAACATGTTAGCAAACAGCTGCCTATTCACACAACATTTATTTAAAGTCATGTTCATGTCCACCAGATGAACATAAGAACAATATTCACTTCACTTTGAGCTCTACTTCGGTCTCCACTAACTCCCAAGAGAAACACAGTATTTGCTTCTTTAGTAATTACTCTACTATGGTTCACTAACTGGCTGCTAATTTTATCTGCTATTTGGTGCTAGGCAGGTAAAGTGGGTTTTTATAGTTTTTTCAGTGAAAACAGCAGCCTACTGCGGCTGGAAACAATGCCATGGGAGTAACAGTAAAGTCGGGGGCCGTAAAACCAGAACAATGAGCTGAAAAATGCTAAGACGCTCTGCTAAAGAGCTGAGAGTTGAATGATAATTCTCTGTTGGTTTGTCGCTATGTGACTCCTTTCACATTACACACAGTCATTTGAAAATATGGATAATAGCAGCTTTATTAAATTGGGGGAAATGTTAGTATAGTAGATTACAGTGATGCACTCTCTCCAGCTGGTTCTTGTTTATGCGTGCAAATCAGTGGTTCAGAGGTGGTGGCAGGGGGTGCAGTGACAGGTGCAAACATCAGGTAACTGACATGATGCAAAGAGACAGGGCGATGAGTCACCCCAGCCCCCAGCAAGCTCCCTTGCTTAACCTGCAGCGGCTCCTAAATGATTAACTATTTATAACTCTTCTACAGCATTCCCCAAATCTGGCTTCATCTGAGCTCTGTTTTGCTCAGAAGCCTATTTAAGACGTACTGCTAAATCCAATGCTGTTTAATAGGTAGTATATTAGGTTTAATAGGGAATCTTAAAGCAGGGAGCTCTGACATATGCTGACTGTTCCTGTAACACATCAGGGACAGCAGCTCTCGCAGGGTTGAGCACATTTAATTGTTAATTCTTCTTATTGGACTGATGGGATTCACTGTGAATAAAACCATATCCCTGCAAGTCACATGGCAGACTGTCATGCCTGGCTGACTCATCACCTGGTCTACCTGCACACACACTTTAAGACAGGATTGTCTGATTCACTGGCATTTTGCTCATTAGCTCTAATAATGTACTTCTTTGAAATCCTCTGCGGTAATACTTCTTTAAAAATCTTTAATCCCCCTAAAGAGGAACAGCCTCAGTATCAAATTATGACTGTTTACAATCTACAAATCAATAATGCAAACAATGTACACAGCTATTATATTTTTTCCTTTTATTTTACAGCAAGGACTTCTGGCACGGCATCTCTACATTAGAGGGAATCCATCATATTAATGATCCTGAGGCTACTTCATTATTCACAGAGAAGCAGCTCGGCTGTCCAAATAAATTATCATTGGTGTTCCATTAATGGAAGTTTTCAAATCTCACCACGGAGGATGCCATTAATCTGCACACAGTATCTCTCTGGAGTGGAACGGTTGGCTACTGTACCACTGCCAGCGATCTGTGAAGATGAGAAACTCCCCACTGTCCTCGTTCACTTTCCTTCCATGGGAGGAAGTCCAATTATGATTGACGTTAACTACAGCGGATCCAGACTGGATCTCTCCCAAGTTGCACACTTTGCATTTTTTATGCATTGCTAAGGGGATGTGTGCTTATAGGTGAAGGGTAGAGCTACAAAGTGGTGCTTCTTTCTGAAAATGTCGATGACAAACTCCAACCTTTCCCCTCCTGATGGAGCGCTTTTCACTAATTCGACACATATTGCATTTGTGTGTTAGATAATGGCAAAGCCAAAAGCCTCTGCGGCTCCCTCGGGACTCCCCACATATCCATTCTCTTTGCACCGTCACACAGACGTGGGCCAACTTCCACACACATACTGTTAATATTCTGATTGAACATTTGTAGAGGGACCTTGAAAAGTCACATACTGTGCAACTTTCTAACACTTTAATGAAATTGCTTCTCATAACGTTGGCATTCACAGACTATTATGTTTTTCATTATGACAACCTACGGTAGGAGTCAAACTCATTTTCATTTTCTCTGGACATAAGAGGGCAATAAATCCATTTCCTTTAATGCCCTACAGACTGCCTGGCTTTGCTATCAGACCTTAACAAATAACTAAAGTGAAGTTCTGTAATACGGCTCTCAGAAATTAATTCTGTGGGAGCCTGATAGCAGCGTTTTATGGTAAACAAACTGAGCTTTATAAAAGAGCTTTTGATGTGCTTGTCGGCTGTTAAGCTCAATTTGCTCCTTTGAAAAAGTGGTGTCTGTTTGAAGGTGAACAGCAGGATCTGTTATTTATTTCCCCACCTACTATGTTATTCATCACCACCTCTGATTTATATACTCTCTGTTCACCCGCTTTCCCACCCGTAACAGGACATGACGCTGTCATCTGCTTCCTGGCCAATTCATTGTACACTGAGTCAGGTGGCAGTATTTGGCTGCGGCTTTCTGTTTTCAGTTTGAGGCTTGCAGCATGCCTCTAGGTCTGGAAGCAGCTCCAGCCTCTGTTCCTGCCAAAACCTTCCCATATGCCCGAGCCTCCTCCTGCTCTGCACCTGAACCTGGCGCCGCAGGGATTGAAGTCTCGCTGTTTTCTGCAAACTGACCTCTCTGGCCAAATGGATGAGTTCCTCACACAGCACCTGATGTCTGCGATGAACACCAGCAACAGAAATAGTTGTTAAAATATCTACAAATATGACAATTGGTTGACTTCTTTTGATATGAAAACAGTGGGACAGAAATAATGTTGGTTTAAGTGTTCTGCCTACATTAAATACCAAGTATTCACACTGATTTAATAGTCCATTTTTACTCTTTTTCATCAGTCTCATGGGTTATTTCAGCAGTCAGAGGTGCTCTATTGGCATACGCCTTCTTAAAGTGTTCAATCAAACAGGAAATAATGCACAGAATGGCCATGTGGGAAAAGCTGCTTAAATCCCCCCTTTTTTCGCAAAAGCCGCCTACGGCAGATCAAATTAAGTGGTTTGATACTTTCTCTGCCAATCGGATTAGGCTGATTAATTCCCAAAAGCGTTTAAATGATTAAAGCTGTTTAATGGGCCTTAGGAAAGTTCATGGTGTCAGAGTTGGCTGCGATATCAAACAGGGTGGCAAAGTCAATACAAGTGGTTAACTGTAGAAACATTTTCTGCCTCAGTGTTGCTTTTTGTCAATTGTCAGTACATGAATACCATGCAGCTCTAATGATCTTTTTGTTTGTGGAATTACAAGACTTTGAGAGAAAAAAAAATGCTTGACAAATAGCGCATCTGCTCTGTAGTGACACAGTGCCTAAATATAGAGTGGAAAATGGAGCAGAAGAAAGGGGCACAGTGAGGACCATAAATATTCACAGTCCATCTCCAGAAGGGTGGCAACAGACTGGTCCAAGGAGAAACCTTGTCTTCTTATAAACTTAATGTGGCACCAGTTGTACTGTTTCTGCCTCTGTGCTGATATACTTTAGATCTGGATGTTTCAGGTGCTGGATGTTCCTGTGCCAATTTGACATTGATCTTTATCAGAAAATGTTACCCTGAAGTCTGCTATGAAGGCAGAGAGAGAGAGAGAGAGAGAGAGAGAAAGCAAGAGGGAGAGAGGATAAACAGTTACAGGTTCTGGTCCCCCCCTCGCCCCCTCTTCTAATATACTCATCTCCTGAGGGAGTGGGATCCATCACGGAGACGGCAGGGATGTTATGCCACGTTGCCTCATGCATGTGAACACAAGGTGACTCCGGGATAGACGCAGCTCACGTGTGCCCAGTCTTATAAATGCAGCCCCATGTTTCCACCATAAAGTGTCCATCAGCACCTTAATGCATCTCACAGTGAAAGTGACAGAGCCTGGGCTTGCACATTATTAACTCCAGACATTTTTATGAGCCTGTGGAACAGAGTGCTCCTTCTGAATAAGATATGTGTCCAGTGTTCAGAGGCTGTATATCAGTCTTTTACTTTTAGGCATAGCATTACAACCTGTGATAGACACTGTTTTTAGTGTGTTTTTAAATGAGTCCAAACCACAGACTGACTCCCTTTAAATACTGTCGTTCTGTCATTATCATTCTCCACTGGGATCAAAATAAATTAGGCTTAATTTTGTTGTGTGTAATCTATTATGCCACACATTTGCTTGCATAGGAAATACATCTATATTAATGTTATGTAAACTGTGTTTACAATGATAAATGGTGACATAAAAGCATAAGCAGCTTAGCAGAGTGAGGTTAAAGGCACAACCAAATTGGCAGGCTCATGATAAATGCATGAGATTTGTCTAAAATATTAATCAAATATAAATGTGCAATGAATTTAATAGTGGCTTATTCCTGGGCTATATTTGGAGACAGCTCAGAGGCATGTAGGGACCAGCCATTTGTTGGAAATTAAGATAAATTGGAATCTTCTCTGGAAAAAAAAAAAGAATAAAAGTGGAAATTAAGTGAAGAAGGGGAATCCTTTATAACAAATGCAACAGATTTGTGAAGTTGCCGTCTGTGTTGTCTGTTTTCTACATTTAGTGGGCGTCCTCAGTGGGGAAGAAAATAACACTTAAACAGCCTACAATGAAACTGTGAAAGTATAAATATGAGTCTGCAAAGTGAGAATGCTGCCTCATGTTTGATCTAAAACTAATTCGGTGTCTTCCTCGGGAAGTGGGGGCGGGGGCGTAAAACCCCCAGCCAGAAGCAGTCATCACCAGGATGGAGCTATGGGATGGAGGCAGACGCCCAAGCAAGGCAAGTAGATTTTTGGAAATGTCAAATCCGTGGTCGGCAGTAGAGTTTACAGCGCGCCTCACACAGCCAATCAGTTGGCTGGAGTCAGCTCAGCCTCTGCCGGAGTTGTTTGGGAGTCTGAGCTCAATGTGATACTGTGCGTAAAATCTACCTGTCAGACGCAGCGGTGGTATGGCAGGCAGGGCTCAGCGAGCAAAGTCCATTCTTACACACACACACGGAATAACTTCCTTTAATCGGATGCCGTATGTTGTACTAGGATGGCAGCTTCCCAAAACTGATAATGTGAAGTAGAAAGGCTGGTCCGTCCGTCTCCATCGAGTCAGTTGCGCCGAGGAACGATGCTGTATAAACCTGCCGAAGGATTTTCCACTACAGGTAAGATTCATTACTTATTATTTTTCGGATATTTTCAGCTAGTATCCAAGAAATTCCAACTAGATTGTCAATTTTGGGCGGATGTGAGATTTCTTTATAAAACAAAATAGTCCAAAATTCTGAAAATTGTACTTATGATGAGGTAGAAAATTTGTAAATGTGGTATTTCCAATGTTAATGTGAAGTAAGATCATGAAAATAGTATGTTTTTGCTTGTGTGCATGAGAGCGAGAGAGAGTGAGAGAGACAGAGAGAGAGAGAAAGGGAGAGGGAGAGAGAGATGTACATATTGTAATAAATAAACAGAAGGAGAGAGAGAAGGTAGAGGGTACTCATGATCATTAATAATTGTGGAGTCCAAGCACACACACACACACACACATACACACACACACACACACACACACACACACACACACACACACACACACACACACACACACACACACACACACACACGTGCTAAGTGCCCATCTCCTTGTGTCAGATGAATTATTTGTGGATGTGGGATGTGGTTTTTGTTGTCTAATGTGGTGTATAATGGCATTCTCTGTTATCTGGGAGAGTGGCTCAGACTGAGAGGCATGTGAGAATGGAAACCGCAGGACACTGTGTAGAAGATACCGAGCCTGTCTAGTGTGTGGGATCAGAATCAGCCGCTGGCCCACATAATTCAGACTGAACAACTCTGCGCATACTGTGTCTGCGTGCACTTTGGTTCTCGGGGTCACAGAGGCAAAAGGTCCTCTGTAGATCCACTTATCTTCTCTTGAGGGACAGTGGAACTATTACACATGCAGGATATATGATGAGTCCAATACAATACTAGCTTTGTGAGCCTTTCTATATTTTAGCTTTTGTTAAATTTGTGTCTTGAGGCTGAAGTTTATAATGTTCTTGCACTACATGGCATTACATTTTAAGGTGTTTCTCTGTATGTCTATATTTCACTTTGTGCCACTCAGTCCCCTACCTAAACCACATAAATCAAGCCCTGCCACACTCGTTTGACTCTGACTTGATTTGCTACTTTCTGCTGATTCCTAAATTTGATGCAGCTGCTTCAGTGGCTAATATGTTATTTCAACATGGGATGAAAGATTAATTTGATGGATAAAGTCTTTGTTGATCAAGAGGTTGGTGCTGAATGGCTAATTTACAAAATAAAATATAATGTATTTGCTTACTCAAATCTGGACATGCTCAGATCACAGCCTATAAATGGAGGAACTGTTGTCTCTTGATAGTGTTTCTGTGTTTTATAGAATAGATTTTTTTCCAAACTCAATTGTCCCACTCTTCAGTAACATGGCCTGTTCGTGATCTGTGCATTTGAAAACATTCAGGAGACGTCAGGGAGGCCAATCCACAGACTAGTCAAAGTAATCAGTATGCACTGCAAGATACAGCAGCACCTGCCACACTTTTGCCGGTTTTCAATATAGGCAGCTGTGACATGTGGAAGATATTTTTTCCCTACATGTTTATATGAATCTGGGGGTGTAAGATGCAACAGTTGAACGTACAGCAGATGGTGATTTTATGGCTCAGACTGGAGAGAGAGTGTGTGAGAGGAATACTGATTGCTAAACAAGATTAAATATTCCACCAAATAAATTCATGTACTAGAGAGCAGATTATTGCTAAAACCCCATGTTTTATCTGACTGCACAGTCACGATTTTACTCTTTTAAAGGTTGTATTAATCAAGCTTTATTGTAACTGTGCTTAACGTGTTTTTTTTCCCGCTGCCAGACTGCCAAACGTTTCTCGGACTCCATCCTCTGATCCACTAGACATCTGAACCTGCCAATCATGGAGAGCCTCAGCGAGCTCCAGAACCCTCTGCTAGACAAAACCAGCAGGCACGCGGTGCACAACGACTACCAAGGTTACCAGTGCGACTACCCAAGCCAGCCTTACCAGGACAGCCTCATCGGCTACTACTACACTGGGACTAATGGCAAGAATAAGACTCAGCAGTTCCTGGATGCCACTTCTCTTCATCTAGCGGTCGAGGCCTTCTACAGGCCGAATTTCATCTTGTACAAGGATGACACCAGCCTCCACAGCAAGGACTCAAAGAGCGAGAGTTTTGAGACCACTTTCACAGAGAGTAAGGACACTGTGTTGGACGGAGTTTCCACAGAGAACCCTTTGGACAGCATACAAGGAGACAAGATCCAGACGGTGTCATACGAGGTGGAGGAGGAGCAGGGTCCTGAATATGAGGTCAGAGATCACACACCAGAGCAAAGCATGATGTTTCAGGCATTGTAGGTGCCTGATATACTGGGTCCCCACAACCCTGCAGTATATATTTCAATTGTAGCCTGATATATGGTTATAAGTGTGCAGAGGCAAAAAGGTACTTCAGATGTCTCACTTCTGCTCCAAGCTATATGGAAATAATTACCTTAACCAACATATGCAAAATGGCTTACTTGCAAAATGATGCAAGTAAGAGCCATTTGGCAGTGTTTGACAGCGTAATTATAATATTGAGGTGCTATATGAAATTAAAGGTGTTTTAACACTTACTTGTGACTGTCAGGTCCATCTTTCAGTGAAATGTGACTCATGGTGATGCTTATTATTTCATTTACTGTTCTAATAGACTGCCAGTGTGATTCATGCCCATTTCTCATGCTGTTCTCTAAATGGTCAATTTGCTCGACCCTTTCAAATCTAGTGCTGGGTAATTGTACACTTTTGTTTTATAATTGCATTTTAAGAAAATGACACATCTGATTTCATCTATCCAGGCTATTGTTCTCTTAGAACTATAACTATGCTCCCCAGGGAAAGCCATGACAGCAAGAGAGCAAAGTCTTTTCAGAAGTGGTAAAAATCTAATTTCACCCAGGAAGGCTTGTGAAATACCCAGGGCTCCGAGCTGGCAGAAGAAGAATAGCACCCTAACTGGGCTGATGATCGCGCTAGCTCTTGTCACTCGGAGGCCCGGCAGATAGATAGAGACATGGCAGCGACTGCCATTAATGCCATAAGTAATGCCGTGCTTTGAGCGTATTAAGAGGAACTCTGCTGATGCATGGCTGTCGGAACAGGTGAGCCAGGAGCTTAAGTTATTCCATGTCAATTGAAAAGAGCAAATGAATATGATGAACAGCTCTGAGATGAAAGTTGGTTTTCCAGCTGGATTATAAGACTAACTGCTCAGCACCTGTGTTTCTTTACTTTCCCCTCCTGTGTGTGTGTGTGTGTGTGTGTGTGTGTGTGTGTTACTATGTGCACAGATCTCTGTGTTTTGTATACATGAAAACACACACAAACCTGCACATTATAGATTTATTTAGGGATAAACATTAATTCAAGTCTTGGGTATGTGCCAAATGTGTGTAGATGTATAGAGGTTTTATACAACAGCAAGTCAGACATTTAGAGGACTTTCACAGTTATTGGCAGATGGCAGAGTTTCGTAAACATCCTAAAAGTCCAGTATATAATCTGTAGCAGTTTGCATCTGCTGTTTACACAGTACAGTAGTGTTTTTTCTCCTCCTTACTGCAACCCATATGATCACTGTACATTTCCACTGCAGACTATCCACTGTGTAGACCCAGCAACAGAAAAAAGCAAGTAGTGTTACTTAATAATAATAATTCCACCCATAGTATTTATCAGCAGATGTTTGACATCTGTGTCACAGAGAAAAAATAAAATCCATGCAACAAAGTCACAAGAACCTGTGCCACTGTGATTGCCTCTGACTAACAGGGCACTGGGGTCTGCATGTGTTCCCTCTTGTTGCGTCGACTGTCCCCTCCAGACTCTAACGAGGCCTCGGAGAGAGCTGTGACAGGGTTATTAAAGGCACTGCACCTTGATGGAGACCCATCAGTTATACTGGCAACCAACCAGACTGGGACCGTGTCCCCAGCTGACCGGACTCAGTGTCATGCAGACTGTCAGTGGGACTGAATGCACCAGTCACTCAGAACTGTTATCAGGTCTTGCTACAAAGATAAAAGGAGATTACTGCTGTTTGTGCCCACCAGTTTATTCATGTGATGTCAGATTATGTGGTTATGACCAGCTGCTGTTTTGATGGATCACACCCAGCTGTCCAGGTGGACAGTGTTCATAAAGCAGATAACAGAGAGCTTCATAATCTTTTCTTGGCAAAGGTAGTTGTTAGGAGACAGTTTGGATAGTATAGCGCTGCCATCCTCCACTTCCCTCGTATATCTAAATAACAGAAACGCTCCCAAAATAGCACAAGATAATTACATTAGATCCTGTGGTTTGTTGAATGTAGATAAGATAAGAAGGCAAAAGAAGGAATTGTGCACAACATGCTTGAAATTTTGTTTTTAGTGCACAAATATGGTTCCTTTTTTCTTTGTCCGCTTCCCTGACAGTTCTTTAATTACCTCTAAAATGGTTGGCTCAGTTCCTGCCTTACATATCGATTTCTATTTTGCACCTTCTTTTTCCCTGCTTTGATTGATCCCTGCAGGCAGCAAGACTAACAAATGAAAGCTGGTCCTTATGGGAGCTATTTATTTAGACAAACATCCACTCCGTCTCTGGGACAGCAGAGAAAAGTAAGGCCACGTCCTTTTAAAGGTCACCCATGCAGTCACATTGCCACCCTTGCTGCAGGCACGATGTGCCAATGTAGTCTTAGTGGCATTCGAATCCATCATTCATTAGTCAGCTCAGCCCCTGTGGCTTGGAGTTTGAGTGTTGAGGCACAGTAGTAGGGAGCCTGTTGAACACTCACTGGCTTACAGGCTGCCTGGTGTATTGAGGAGAACGACGGGAGAGATGGTGGACGTCTCTCATGCTGTAGATGCAATTTAGCACATAAATGACACTGTCTTCTTGCCGTTTCCCCTGTCACCTCGCAATGATGGAACAATCCGTTAATCCTGTGTTATCTGTCAGGCCGCTCATGGGTGTTGACAGAGGCACCAAATCCTCTCTGGCTGGCTAAGCACATCCTGTCCTGGGTGGTAGTGGAACAAGGGCAGATAGGCTGGCCTGTGTTGTCAAGCTGCACCACTGTGAAGATGTCCAAAATACACCTGACTTTCTACATGACTCCCTTACTCTATTATTATTTTGGTGTCAATCTCACTACTGCTCATCTTTGTCTCATTCTAAGGATGTGTCATTTGTCTCATAAAATGTACTTCCACTGTGAAAATATACACTAAGTACTCTCATCCTTTCCTTTTCTGACATTTAATTATTTTTAATCAACCTGTCTTCCAGAGTGACAGCTCCAGTGACAGTGAGAGTGAGGACAACTTCATTGTGCTGCCCCCTCGAGACTACCTGGGCCTAGCCATCTTCTCCATGCTCTGCTGCTTCTGGCCCTTGGGCATCATTGCCTTTTACTATTCTCACAAGGTAAAAGCCCAGAAACCTCAAGCCTGTCATTACCTCTGATTATACTGCATTCTACTTAAGGTCAGTGAGCATAAGCACTAAGACAAGAGCTACTGCAGCCCATTTTCCACCCTGTGACCCTCCTTGTAGTTGTTTCAGATGATTGACTGCGTAAATTTAGCAGGTTCGGCCCTCTTGTGAGTGCACTGTATTCTCATTAACAACCCATTAACATTGATATTTTTCTCTGTAAGCAGTGGACTGCAATCGCATTATTCTGCTAATACACGGTCACAGCATGTCATTGTATTTGTCATTATAGCCTCACCTTAGGTGTGTCCAATGTTAGTATCTTTCTGATCTGAGAAAAAACAAGGCTCAAGCCCTGCAACCACAAACAAAGTACAGCATACATCTTAGTGGTTTTGCAACATCACCCAGAATAATTGCAGAGACAATTATACTGAAACAGAAAATAATGTGTCAGAAGAATGAATAAAGGCCAGGCTCATTTTTTGATAGGAAACCAAAACACCCAAACAACACATTTGTCACTGTCAGAGGTATAATGACCTAATTGCCATGGTAACTAATGGCTCCCTGAGAGCATTTCTTGTTTTCTCTCTTTTAACTGTGGCTTAACACCTACTCATACACTCGGTGCTGATGAGTAACACCGCCTCATTTCACTCTCTGTTTTGTTTTGTCAGACTGGCAAGGCCATCGCTAAGGGAGACTTCTCCAGAGCAGGAATGAGCTCCAGAAGAGCCCTATTCCTGGCTGCTCTTTCCATTACTGTTGGAACAGGGATGTATGTGGGGGTGGTTGTGGCCCTCATAGCCTACCTGTCCAAGCCTGGACACGTATAGCGCTGGGACTGGTTTGCTTGGGGGAAGATAGAGAGAAAGAGGAGGTAAGGTGGGAGGAAGGGAAAAGACGAGCTTGGACAGATCTGTTCGCCTGTCCTGAAGGTGTGTGCTGCTGCTGCTGCCTGTCTGTCTGTCTGGGAAAAGAAGAAGCTATACAGTATGAAGAGAAAAGACTAACCAGAGAGAGAGAAAGAAAAAAAACAAGATGTGTGGATGGATTAGCTACTTGGACTGCATATTGATCTGGACTGAATCTTTATTTCTGGGATACAACACTCCCACCAAGGTATTCCACCACCACAAGAAGAAGAGACAGTAAGAAGAAGAAAAGACAGTGCTGAGAAAGATGAAAAATCTTCCACAAAGACTATGCTGTATCTATATGTTAGAAAAAACTGAGCTCATAGCGGTCAAATAACTACCTACCGTCTGCCACATTAGACGTTTACAGCATTTTTATTTTACCTTTACAGTAGATGTATTCTCTGTCAATACTATTGCAGATTGTGTATTGTCCACTTTGTAAATTAATTCCATGGAAAACAGTCAGCCAGTGGGTTTTTATGTGACTGTTTACTGAAGGAATATACCGAAAATTAATCCAGTTGGTAAACAGTGAAAAGTGGACCCATAATAGAGGGTTATTGTCAGACTGTACACAAAGCTGCTGAGCAGTGAGGGTTATTTGTGTTTATTGTGTACTGTAAATTGAGTAAATAAATACATTTGGCATGAATAATGAATCATCTCTCATGTCTCCCATCTTCATATTAATTGTCTCTCATGAGCACAGTGTTTTAGAGCAGTGAGTTCCAACCAAAAGGTTATCCTGCAGTTGCCAGGGGATACATTGAAAGCTCAACTAATTAACTAATTAAGGTAAACTGAACTAAAGATTGGATTTAATAAAAATATCCACATTCTTATGTCAAGGAGGAAAATAATCAGTCAAATAAGGTTACAAATTGGTTTTATGCTAATCTTTACTATATTTATAATAAGCTGCCCATCAGTCTGAGTTGTAGCACATGTCTGCTAGTATGTGAAAACTAGTGAGCAAATGAGCAGGGAATTTGAAATTATTGAAAGTTGAAATTGTCCGCTAAAAGTAATGGATAAACAGTTCAAATAGTTAGCTAAAAGTAATTTATAAACAGTTCAAATAGTTAGTTAAAAGTAATGGATAAATAGTTCAAATGGTTAGCCTAAAGTAATGAATGAACGGTTCAAATCTTTGGTCTTCCATTTCTTAAGCTAATGCTAACTTCAAAAAGTTGATGCCAAGACATGTTACAAGAGAAGGTGGTTTTTCCAAAAAATACAGTTGGTATCTGGTAGTTGGTAACTTCGGTACTTAATTTGACATTTAAGTACAGGCATTTGCAACTTAAATAAACTTCAACAGGATATTATTGAGGAAAACCCAAAGTGTCATTCCTCGAGGTCCATACAACCACATATAAAGCTCACTCCAGCGCCATCTTGGCTCCGCCCAGTTCAAATCATTGACTGCCTATAAATATGGACGTCATGACAGCTCCCCAAAAGTGAAGCCAAAACATCTCAATCGCCCCCTGGTGGCTGGCAGCAGTATGGGTCTTAAGTCCCACCCCCTTCATATTAGCGGATGGGACATGAGCCAAACTAAAAAATCAGAGTACAACAACAAGAAGCCTATGTGACGTCATTTGGAGCCAGAGTCTGCACAGTAGATTCCGGTGACGGGATGACGGCCCGTGGGACACGCTCCCCCAGCCGTCCTGTCACCTGATGGAGGTTTGAGAGCAACCATCACAGCTGTCAATCACGACGTTACACTCTCTTTTTATATCATCAAATAACTAATTAAAAACAAACTTATCAGAAAAATGAGCACTTGGACAAAGATCAGTGTGATAAGAACTACCTAAAATGACAGAAACCATCTTTTGGAAAAATTTATTTGAGGTGCACTTTAATTTTTATGGATTGGTTCATGTCCCATCCACTAACATGCAGATCGCAGGATTTATGACCTTTACTGCAGCCAGCCACCAGGGGGCAATCAAGATATTTTGGCTTCACTTTTGGTGAGCTGTCATGTCGTCCATCTTTATATAAGGTCATGAGTAAGACCCACCTTCTCAGAGTTTGCTGACCAATCAATACACAAATGACAACCTGTGAAGTAATGGATAAAGGATTGAATCATACAGCTTTGGACACTCCAAGTGATATAGTAGTAGCACAAATGCAAACTTGAGCAAAGCAACCACAATATTGACAATTTAACTGTATGAAAAAAAATGTAACTATATCCACTTTTATATCGTTCATAATAAATAATATCCAGTTTATATTAAAGTCATTCATAGCATATTTGGAACATGATGGGTGGGGTTGATGGGAAGGGCACTTAAGCTCATCTGGGCTGTGGTGATACGTCAGACAATAAAGGTTGTGAAACACTGTTCTAGAGAACAAGACATGAATTGTGTGGTTAGAGAAGCCTGTCAGAGCGTATTGTCGACAAAAGCGTGTTATATTGACAATTTGCTATTGCAGGCACAAGCCTCTGCTGTAACTGGCATGGCTCTTCGCCGTCTTTTGGCATCACTCACTGTCTAGCCTGGAGGTGACTTTAGCTGCCAAAGTGCTGTTAGCATCAGGAACAATGCCTGCTCTCTGAAGTCATGATGTCAGAACAAAATGAGAGCTGCACTTTATTCCCCTCTAGGACTTGGAAGGATCATCATGCTTGTCCCATTCTCTTTCCCCCCACCTGCCATCCAATCAGAACATTTGCCCTCAGAGCCAGTGTATCCTAAACCACTCAGTGCCCCTCAGATTCAACTTTGCAGACAGCATTGATCATATGCTCAGCTCAAGAAACAGAAGAGAAAAGATTCATTACACCTATACCATTCACTGCAATAGGCTAAATGGAGTAGATGGCAAGGTAAGCAAGACTTAAAGATATAGCTTTCGCAGCCTGACCTCTCCTATATTTGTCTGTTTTCTCTTTTGTACCTTCTCTCCAGGCAAGTCCCTAATGCATGAAATGTGGCTCGATGGGGGAGACGGGGGCGAAAGTGCTCTCTCATCAATGGGAGCTGTATGGGGTGCTGAAGTGGGCTCTCTCTGTGAGCGAGTGCAGCACTGCATGTGTTTTCTCTCCCTCAATAGATAGGAAGCTTCACCCACGCCTGCTCACTCACTCACTCACAGCATCTATAGCTCAGACCACCAGAAGCAAACTGATTTTATTAGTCATCCACCCCCATGTGAATAAAAACTTACCAAGAGGCAGACGCAGGTTGAATCTGAGCTACTGCCAGTATTTCATTATATAGATTCAGTTATAGAGTGAAGAACACTGTATGCAGCACAGGTTTTGTTTTATAGCGATTATTAAATTGTGCACAATGTGTTTCTAAATATAATCATCTCAACTAAAATTAACCACAAGTCTGTTTTTGTCAAGTCTGACAAAGTCATACTCCGACCTGTCACATCTAGCAAATGACTAAAAAGGAAAATGAATGGGTCTAGCATGCAAAACTGAAGTGGAAAAACACATTTCTAGAGGAAAACAATGATGAATGGGCTGAAACAAAATGGATAAGAAACTTGAAGGGAGTGGAAAGACAAAAAGACATTAGAACTGAGAGCTACATTAATAAGGAGCATGATGCTCTTGACTGTTCATGCGACTGAAAGGCATTTTCAGATTCTTGTCATTGCTTTGATGAAATACCTGTCACCACTCTGCTCATGGACAACACACACATAACAACATTGTTGGTTTGTGCCATGCCTCCACAAAAGAGTATTCATTTCAAGTGGTTGCAACAGTAACAGTGAAAAAGCTGTGATTGTAGACTTTGTATCCTTTCGTTTACTGGACATGAACAAATCCTGGAAAGCTACAGAATTTCACTCGTGAAAAGACAAAAAAAGTCAAGTGAGAGACACTAAAACAAGATTCACACACCTTTTCAACTCACCACCCAAAACAACAATGTGAGGATGTGAATGAGGAGTGTGGAAATTGTGTCCTGAATTTTAAAGTCATTTGGGGAAACAGTGGTTATGTTGTAAAAGTGGAAAATAGATCTTAAATTAGAACCACGCAGTTCATTTTGGTAGATTACAGACACTTGCATGCTGTTTGAAGTTCATCCAGAGATTATTTTTCATGCAGCCAGATAAATTTAATGTATATTTGATTATTACAGGGACACTTTCTAGGTCAACAGCAGAACCAATGACGTCTCTGACAATGGATGGAGCCAAATGTCTGGCGCCTTTTGAGATTTCAACAGTTTACACACAGAAATGAATAGAAATGAGAATAGGATAGCACTTACTCAGCATTGCAACACACTGGGAGTTTCATATACTGGTATTCCAACACATCCAGAGCCAAATCCAGAAGATTTTTACTGCAGCCAGAGTATGTATTTTATTTTACATTCACAGTAATTTTGTGAACTGATGATGAGTATATCCCTCCTGTTCCCTAGTATATGAAAATAGATGTAAGCATGGATTAAACTCATGAATTGTTAAGGACTAATAACATGCAAGAGCTAAACACAGAGCTTATGAAAATTGTATTTTTGTTTGACTTGTACTTGAGTTAAGATTTAAGTCTGCTTCTCAAGAATATGTGTCTTGCCTTTTGTAAAATGGTGCCTACTTGCATAAAGCAAGTTTATCGTTAAGTAATTCTTTATGTCAAAGCAACACATTTTTGGTTTCTAGTTTCTGGTTTCTGGTTCTTCTCTATTGGCTCTACAGCTTACTAAATGCAGCAGTTAATTAGATGAACAAAGGGAGTCTGAGAAAACTCCCTCAAGCGATTTCACTTGAGGCCAGAGGCATCATGCCCATGCTCCATTGGACAGCTTTAGAAATCGCAAATGTTTATTTTCACAGTAAGTGTTTTTGGCCACAATAATATAGGCTACTTAGTTCTCTCCAGCTATAAAGCAAGTGGTAGCAGAAAGCTCGTACAGCAGAAGTGTGGAAGCATAGACTGTAAAAAACACAATGGACATAACCACCGACATCACCCATTGCTTTGTGGACTCCCAAGTTTGAAATTTTGACCGTCAGCATCTTGGATTTTTGGAGCCAGAGGTGACCATATTTGGACTAGAGGGTAGAGCTAGCCCTAATGCTAGCTGCTAGCTTGGTTAGTGCAATGCATTTACAGTTTATGGTTAACTGTGATAATGCTAATGCTAATTTTGGCTAGCGAAAAACAGGCTTAAAACAAAATGTACTTGCCGGAAAAACTGAAGAGCTGATTCCTTAGAGGGTCTTTTAGTACAACCGAACCCTGAACAAGACTTTTTTTAGGCAATCAAAATGTTAGTTAACTTTCATGAACTGAAAACATACTAAAATAGCAACAGCTCTGCCTATAGTCCTATTCTAATCTGGGGTTACGATATTTAGCGTACGTAATCAATTTACGCACCACAGTAGTGACTTGTCAATCACAAGGTAGCCAGGCCCTAAAGCAAACCCTACTTTATTGGCTATTTTACTTTAAATGGGACCATAATTTCCAAAATGAAAATCATGCTGTGTTGAAGAAGACTTGTAACTAGCAATTGAAACCATAAATTCATTAGGAAAGTGTTTACTGAGGTAATAAATCAAGTGAGAAGTAAGGTCATATTCTCATAGACTTATATACAATCAGACTTCTTTTTGGAGGAAGCGGAGTCACCCCCTGCTGGCTATTAAAGAAAATGCAGGTTTAAGGCACTTCGGCATTGGCTTTCAGACCCGGAGCCTCCCGCTTGTGTGGAAGTCGTGTTGATCGTTGCAAACTGTGGTTGTGTTAACTGCAATGTAAGTATGAACAACCGATCTTAGCTCACACCATAATATGCCATATTATGGTATGACTTGAATGAATTTGTAAATTATTTAGAGCTTCAGAATTTCTCTATTTAAAGTGACTTAAGCATCAGTAGTTTTATTTTATAACCCACAAGTAATTAATATTAGTGTTAACAAGTGCCAACAAGTGTTAGTTTGTCGTCCCCTGCTATTATCAATAGCTAAATTTCCATCCTACAAAACAGGGAATGTACATAAGGAGATTTTTTTACAAAGAGTAAAGGGCTAAACAATGTCAGTAAAAACAGCAACTACTTGTTTGTGAGCTTTCTTTAATTAACATTAAATAATCATCAGTGCTAGCTAGCTAACCAGCTAACATTATCCCTGAGCTTAAGGCCTTTTCGCTTTAAATGCAGTATAGTGTCATTCAGTGATAGTTCCAGATAGTTACTTATACAGGGACTGTTTGGTCATAAAAATGGATGCAAAAGAAGATAATTACTGGTAACAACTTGATTGGCTGTGAACATTAATAGATGCATGGTGAAATATGCTTGAGGCAACACTGATTATAAGTTTGAATGTGTGGAGTTAAGGTTACCAAATCTCTGTAGCCCGCTCCTCATTTCTGCTTGGGGCTACATTAGCCGCTACTAGCATAACACATCCAAATCTCCGACCGAAATGTAGGAGTTTTGACACAATAAGAAGAATGTATGGAACACGAAAGGCGATATCTCTGGTTCTGCTGCATCAATTTTGATTTTTAAAAAACTGACTCCATCTTCAGTCGGACAGTGATAAATTGGCGGAGAGCTCTTTTAAGTAACAGATCTGAGTACTTCTTCCACCCCTGCTTAGCTTTAGCAAGACAAATCTATATCCCCAACAGGATTTTTATGGCATTTTTCAGCATGCATGAGGAAATGAAGACATCCCTACAGGAACGCTTACCACAACAGATGTCAGCATCCATTTCTGAACACCCATCTCTCTCTCTCTCGCTCTCTCTCTCTCTCGCTCTCTTTCTTTCAAACCCCACTTTCACATCAGAGTTAAGCTCATCTTTGAAGCATTTCACACATACATGCTTATCTGCCCTGACACCTTTGTCGCACAGCAACATGACTCTCTCTGTGGCGCCAGCATTTGCCAGGATGCACTCTGGACTGATAAGGACCTCACAGCCTCATCTACTGGCTTCACTTATCACTCTTGAGCAAAAAGGGAACGCTGTCTATCTGTTCATATTTCTCTTTTCTTGATAAGTACAGACTGGACTTTTTTTTTTTTTTTTTAATAGCTCTGAGCGATCCTCAAAACTGCAGTCTTGTGCCAGCAGAAACATCTATGCAGCTTTCAGATAAGACTCGGAGAGATGTGATGGTTTTTAATTCCAAACTGAGTACCTGACACTTCACAGGGAGGTGATGTCATTTTCTGAGACAAGGAATATGAAGAAGTAAGTAATAGAGACTGGTAAGATAATACTAAAGAAAACAGTGACTAACACAGTTTATGTCTGCCCTATAAGACTCCCATAGCACTAAAAGTTCCTAGCAAAGAGTTTCCTCTGAAACTTATACTGAGAGAACTCCTAAGCTAAGAGGAGCAGGGTTGATCCTGTTGTTATGTATGACATCATGTTTTTGAATTTATTTACTCACTGTGTGTACAGTGATTGCTTGACAGCTGACTCGTCTGTGTCTGTGAAAAGTTTCAATAAAAAATGATTAATTTAATTTCATTGATAAATTCAATTCATTTCATTTCATAAAAACATTAAGTGATGTTTAATTAAATTAAATTGAAATTGAAAAATATGTCGTGTCTATTCAATTAAATTAGAAATTATGTTAAATAGATATATCGATATATTTACTTAAAAAATATTTAAATACATTAACTCTAATCTTAAATTCTTAATTTAATTTAAATACAAATTTAATTGAAAACACTTAAATTAAATTAAGTTTATTTATTAAATTTAATCAATTTAATTCAATTTCAATTTAATTTAAGTAAATTAAGTGTTAATACATTCAATTCAATTAGAGCTTAAATTTTAATGAAATGTTACTTTTACTATAATTTTAAATCAAAATTAAATAATTTAAAAAAGATCAGCATTTAACTGACTTTGAGTAGGTCTTTGTGATGATGACCCACTCACTTACTTTTTTTTTACTTAGGATCTACTTGTAGCACAAAAGTGTTTTGTAAATTACTCTCAAACCAAAAACTTAGTGTTAAATGTTAGCAGTGACATGCCCATTATTTTTACAAATTTCTCCTAACTCAGCCAGTTACAAGCTACTTTTATGCTTATATATTTTATGAACATGGCCCCAGAAGTTGGCATCCAAACTGCCCACAGATGGCCTGCTGAAAATACCGGGCACTGAGGGCTGGAGTGGACGGCTGCTGGTGATGTGCCACACATCATAAATCTTTCTGAGACAAGCAGTCAAGTCCAACTTCAAGAGAAAACGATATCCATTAGACTAGGCAGAACTGACAGAGAGGAGTCTTGGTCTATGAGAGCTGAGCTGTTGCAGAAAAGGTTATCCAGGGATACAGACCTCCCATCATCCTACTGTAATCAGTCCAACCCTTTAATCCAGACTGCACAATATTCAAAAAGCTTTTAAGCCCAACACCTTTTTTTGTAGGGAAAATAAAATAATAAATATGTTTTATGGACGCTTGGACAATATGAAGACAATTCATTCTCTTTTTCATTTCACTGTTTTACTTTACAGCTTTGATGCTAAAGGAAATGCCAACAGCAGGCGAGTAAATAAAATACTGTCCTGATACTAAAATACTTTTCATTATGTAATTTCCTTGTTCCCTCATCTGGTGTAATCAGACTTCAATCTTCATCATTAAAGTATAGAGTAGTATTCAATAGGCTGCAGATGTAACACTTCAATCAGCAGCCTAAAAGACTTGTTGAGCTAAATTGGCGTTATTATTGCACAAATATAGCTATAATATCCTGCACAAACCCAGATTACTGATTTCTGTGAGATGGAGCATTGATGATTCTTATCCAGTGAAGTGTAAAGGAGAACTCCATGTGATCAACCCAGGATGGCTTTGGAAAAATGAACCTTGGAGATGAAATCAGCCCCCAACCAGGACACATCATTTAGCCGCAGTATCAATCCCGTCTCCATTAACCCACAGCAGACAGCCTCATCACCGGCAGCACCACAAGAGTGACAAGAAATGACAAATATTGATCAAAATATCAGATCATGTCTTCTCAAAAGCCTGTAATATAACCCTTTTTTTCACCCTGACAGATGTAAATCAATTTCAAGATGTACATGATGTTTCAGTACCAGGATTTTCATATATTGACTGTATAATGGGAAACGATGTGATGGTGAGCTTGTAATTTAATTCACATTCACATCAGTTTACAAGGGTTCTGATTTTGAATAAAGCTCAAGACCGCCACCATGTGGACAAATATTGCACTTCAACATTTTCGGCAAATTCATCTCTAGATTACAAGCATCAAAAAGAGAAGAGAGAACCAGCTCAAATATGTCATTAGAAGAAGCAAAATGAACAATGAATGAAGCAACTGCACATTCATGTACACATGTATTTACACATAAATAAAGGTGTGAGAATATGTATGTAGTATGTAAATATACTGTACATGTATACTGTGTGTACTGTATGTGTGTGTGTAAACATGCTTTATGTATGTGTAAGTATGCCCTGTATAACAGTATACAGTAGTAAATAAACAGTATACACATACAGTATACAGTACATAAACACACACACCAAACATAACTACTCACACTATATAATTTAATATAAATACTCACACATAAGCACCCACATACTGTATAACACATGTACATATACATTTTGTGTATGTATGTTTATGCATACATGTGTATACACTATATTGTATACATATGTGTTTACAATATATACATATGTATGTGTTTATGTGCAAATGCTTCATTCATTGTACATGTATATTGCAGTTAATGACTAACTCAGAGAAACTATTTTGACCAACAGATTACAAAAGCAGCATGCAAAAGTTTAACATTAAGAATGGGATTCATATAAAGTTTAATGGACAAAAAATACATTTTACACAAACAACTCAAAGTCTATTAACTCACCTTTTCTGTATCTTTCAACTGCATCACAGCATTTTTGTCTGCTGTTTCCAAGGTCAAGAATGAACTGTCAAGCTCAAGAAACTGTTTTTTGAGCACATTCCACAAATGTAAAACATTCATAATTTAATATGAAAAAAATGCCATTTCAGTGTATTTTGCAAATGTTTTTTTAGTTTAACCACGTCTGAGAGCTCAGTTGTATGACAATAAATACATTTAACTGATGCATCATTTTAGTTGAATTTTCTCCTTTAATCTGACAATTTTCATATGGACACAGTAAAAGACAAAACATATGCATACAGGCCTGACAGTAACTGATGATTATGATTTTTTTTACTTTTATTTATTTATTTTCCTCTCTGCTATTGTTTTTGTTGTGTAGTTCATTTACTCTCAAGTACACACTGGTATTTGAACAGATTTAATTGACATTTGTGCAGTAATTCCCCAAAAATCTGCACACTTTAAAGATTCTCTTCATTGCGTTTTTGTATTTCATTGAATATCTTGAAGGATTCAGCTTTAAACACAACCAGCTTGGGTCTTAGCTGTACTGATAAATCTGTGCAGCAGAGGGCAGAACAATACCACAGTTCAACACTCTACAGTCTGACTACATCCAGTGTTTCATCTCTACTCTACATGCAACTGGAGCCAAGACTCTTCCCAAAATGATCTGTAGGCACTTAATCTCACCAATGAAATCATACTGCTCATAACCCCATCAAAAAAGAAATTGAATATTAATATCACATTAGTCAAAAATCTTTCCATAAACCTCCCCTGATCTCACTCTGCATGGATTGGGATGATCTTATGATGGTCTTCAACAAACAGGCTGTCCATCATAAGGGATACTGTGAATTACCTCCTCATATCCAATGTAAACAGCTTGATCTTCACCAAATCTGATCTATCATAACCTTCTATTCCACTCTCAGAGGATTAAATAGCTTTGCACTTAGAGGAATAATCCTCACTCTGTATATGTCTTGGCCTCAATAACAGAATTGGGATGAGGGTCTGTGGAGGTGGGGGCTCGGTCTGTTTGCAAAACTCACTCAGCCTCAAATGGTTATTGGACTGCATAAGAATTCCACCTTTAAAGAGGATGTGCAAGGAGGATGTTTGATAATGTAGGCCTAATTCTCCTGAAATTACAGACTCAAATCAAAATGTTCTGATTTGTGTGGGTTCAAAGATACTTTTGGAAATGCTGCTTCCAGCAAATCATCATTTACAAGTTATTAATTTTTAGTTTTAAGAAGGTTTTTGGCGTAGTTGAAGGCCAAAAAAGTTTGGGTCAGGTGAACTCAATTGAAATGAAAAGGAAACTGTTCTGTAGCTGACTTTCTATTCTGACCCCAACATATAATAGGCAAACCAGGATTTTTACAATGAATGTATATTTTTGATGTATGTAAATGTGGATGCATGATTTCACAGATCTTTTCGTGTATTAATGTAACACAAAACTTTTTTAAAGTGAATCCCATCCCCCCCCCCCCCCAAAAAACTTATATACGACTCTTTTCTTGTGATAAGTGGTCAAGCATCCTCCCTGAATCTAAACTTCAAAATACACCAATCAATGTTATTCCCAGGCTCATAGTCTCAACATTTCTATTATCCTGACACACTCAAGTCCATCTCCCTAGCCATCATTAATTATTGTGTGTATACTTATCTCTGTCAACAATGTAATTAGCAACCTTTTCCCCATCCGATGACATTATGGTTCCAATCTGAGAGCCATTCAGTGCTGAGACATGCAGCAGCATACTGATAATAGTCATCCCTTGTCCTTTGAAATTGCTCTCTGTTTAATTGGAATAGAACTCAACTCATTAGGAAGGCCCATTAGTTAACTGAGGATGAAGTGTAAAATGTGTTATGGATTACAGCTAATGCGCCTGCATAGACGTGTTATAAAACTGAGTTCAAGTGGCCTGATGCAAAGTTTTATGAACATGTCGGAGCAGCTTGGGGAGAAAAGAAGATTGCCAACAAATAAAGCTGTTAGACTTTGGCTTGACTGTTGGTTGGTAACAACGTCTATTAAAGTAATTTGAAATCATGCTGAGGTCAATCTGCTTGGGGGATGCTTGCACTCTTTCTCCCGTCCCGAAAGCACTGGTCCCCTAGTTTAATCTGAAATTGAAGGCTGTCAACTGCGACGGATTACAGGGGCTAACCCAGGCATTCAGCCGGGGGACTGTCTCCTAATGAGCCAAGCCAGCAGAGCATCAAGTGACAACAAGTAGCTACTCCAACAACGAGGGCGACTTCATGCCATTTAGGAGCTACAGTTAAGCCTTGTGCAAGCTCATATTGAAATCATGTTTTTAGAGCATTCAGCTGCAAGGAAAGTAGAATGACAGACACCAAAAAGCCACATTTAATAAAAGGTGATTTCTATTTTATGCTTTGTGAGTTATACATATTTTCAAATGAAAACACAAACATTTTTAAGACTACAAGAGGACATTTTTCAAATTTGTGCCTTGGTTAGAGAGGTTAATATATCAAGTATATACAGCGCGATATACAGTAGGACAACAATTACTTTCTTTCTCTTAAAAGAGAACTGTCGGTGGGATGGTTCTTATTTGAAATTTCACCATTTAGTAACTGTACAAGCAACATTAAAAATGAATGTCAAGGATGAAATGTAGATCTTCAAAGACTGACTGCTCATTGGTCATTGGTAGTCCTAATTAATACTGGATAAAATGTTACTCATCTGACTCTAAATATAATTATGGGATCTATATACATCAATAATACTTTACTCCCACGCAGTCAGATCTCCTCTACTATGTATAAGCAACAACAACTGGAAGTAAATCAGAATAAAAAGTGCATTTGCATCTTCTGTGCAGCAGTGAACCAGCCGGATGAGTTTTCTTCTAGAAGAAGTCCAGATGCAGGCCAGTTTAGAGAAGTCAATGAAGGATGAGGTGGAAACGGTGGAACGGTGGAAACCTGCAGGACAGTGAGAGATGAGTATGTTGGGTAAGTCCGTACACATGCTGAAAGCAGCCAGCTCCACTGCATGAGAGTAACAGTCCTCAGGTACTCGATCGTCTCTACGGACTTGTCGCCTCCTCTGCTGGACTCAAGGGATCGCTGGCTTTCTCCTCGGCCGCCTGTCTCTCCTGTTTGCCCTCCGGCTGTCTGTCGTGAGAAACCGTCCCCAGCACTTTGGCACTGTGTTCCTGTGCCTTGGCCCTGAGTGCGGCAATGCTGTTCTCTCTCAGTTCCTCTTTAGAAATGGTGGACTTGCCCTCCGACCTCTTCTCCTCCGCCTCCGAATCTTCTGCCCTCTGAGAGCTCGGCTGCAGGGGCTCATCGCACTTTCCTGTAGGCGGGGGGACGACAGCCTCCATGGACTTTTTGTGCATCCCTGCAAAGAGTTGCGGGTATTCAGATTTAGAATAGCGTCTGTTGATTGGTAAGCCATCTTGGACTGAAAATAGCAAGCAAAAAATAGTTCTGGTTTAGAATTTAATGTCTGAATGGACAACGGCAATGCATGACCAGGGACGAGGATGAAAATATTTAATGTGATGCAAAGACTGCGCCAAGTTCTTTATTTAAATACGTTGCTTAAAAGAGTCATGCTTAGTAAATGAGAAGATCTGCCATACTTGTCCTGCACATGCAGTATTAGTCAGTATTGCAGTGAGATATTACGCATAAATACCTTTTAAACAACCACATAGAAAATACTGATGATGTTACTATTGAATCCTGTGGTAAATATACACTAAACAATCATGAAGTGCTGACAGGATGATACTGAATGTGTGAGAGGAAACAACAAGACAGCAGCCTCACCAAGCAGCCAGGGGGCACAGGACTCCATGATGCCGTCCTTGGCAGACTTGAGGATGGACTCTGGCAGGGGGATTGAATGCCTCACCATAGCACCGTACAGCCCATACTCAGCCATCACAGTGCTGCGGCCCCAGCATTTCTCCCTCTTCCTCCACTTGGCTCTGCGGTTCTGAAACCACACCTGTGACAGGAGAACAAATAAAACAATTACGTCATTATCTTCTACAATAATGTGTATTCTTCCAATGGAAGCAAACATTTCAGATTCTGCCAGGAAGGAAAATATGTGGATGTAAATATTTGATCATGAGCTTAAATTTGTTGCATGTTTTATGCTTTTTTTAAAAAAATATTTAATGGTTAACCTGTTGTCTTCTTGCAAGGAGACTGAGATCGGTGGTCCTGATCATTTTTGACTGATGTGGCAGAGACTAAACAATGAATGAAATCTCAATAATTTGGGAAACATTAAGATGGAACTACTTGAGTTTGAGCTTCAGAGGAAATTCTACGATTCATTATTCTTTCAAGGTTTGCAAACAATCCAATTGCATTTCCTTATGTGTGCAAGATGCAGCTATTGGTACCACTTTCCAATAAGTTCCCCTTTATAAAGGATTTGTATGTTGTGACCAATGTCTTTATTGCTCTTAATATAAATCACCAATAAGAACAACTTGGATTGCCCTGTGAAAAATCCACTTAATCCTTTCTGATTAGCCATGATGAAGTTATAAATGTTAGTAATCCATTAATAAATGCTTAATAAATTGTCTTGGACTTTGGTCCAGATCCTCAGCAGACATTTTCACAAAGTACAGTCTAATTAGTCAAAGGGATTGTCCACAACCTGGCAACTCAAAAGCTGCTCTTTTTAATGGCTTATGGCTGATCTTTAAAACTTTAGTAAACAATTCATTAACCATTAATACAGTCATTATAAACATTTTATAAAGGTGGCACCAAACTATTTCTATACTTTGTACAATGAAAACTCAATTTCAGCATTTCACTATAGTTATTTTAAAGTAGGCCTACTTTGAAATCTCTAGTGTGATTCACAGTAACTTAAGATAACAACTGCTCCGTTTTGATTTAGTCCATCGATTTCCCGTAACCTCCCAGCTACAGGTGTGAAGGATCTCTGCCTCCTGTCAGAGCTCATCTCCAGCTACCTGTGGTGACATTATAGATGGTTTGACACATCAAGACACTTCCACTCGGCCACAGCCAACAACTGCTTAAGGGCTGGAGGCTATCTGTCAGCTCAGAGAGAGGCTAAATTGATTGTATAGCACAACACAGGATTGTTAAACACTCTGCTTAGACACCTGTGATGGCTCTGTGAGGAGAGCTAGAAAAAAAAGGAAGAGGAGGAGGAGGAGGAGGAGGAGGGGGGGCCTGAGAGAAGATTCAAGTGAGGGGACAGATATTAAATTGAAAACGATCAAAACGTTTTCAAGCTCCTTTTTTTTCTTGGTAATTTTGATGATAACCCTTATTTCATACAAGATACTTTTTTTTATGAGAAATTGCTTCTCTGCTCCTCAAAAGAAGCCAGTGTGGAAGCTGCGAGGAGGAGCGACCCTGGGGCACCCCGAGGCTGATTGAAAAATAAGTTAATTTCAGTCCCAATCGATGGCGGGCAGGCGGGCAAATATCACGGGAAATTAAACTACCGGGACTCGGGGGAGCAGCGCTATTGACCCGTGCTAATAAATTCAATGTAGTTATTTCATTTGAACTCCCTGCGTCTCTCCAGCAGCAGCCAGCCTCCCGAGCGCGTCTGATTTAACTAATTACACTCAATGAGAAAATTGGGTGTTAATTTTATTTAGGATAGGAACGGGGGGCCTCGCGGCTTATTTATTTATTTATTTTCCTTTTATTATTTATCCGCGGCTGTGCTGTTGCAGCCCGTAATGAGAACGAGATTAAAAGGCACCACGGCAGATGGATGGTCCAGGTCACACTGCAATCTTCTTCCGCCTTGATAGCTTGATTAGGTCGTTAGTGGCTCCTTCTCCGAGAACAAATTGTTTCACATCCAACTGCGCCTGATGAGAGATTATCTGTCGTGGCTGGCTGAGAGGATGCTGGAGGAGAGCAGCCTTTGTTGAGACAGGAGGGGAGCATCGCTGATCGATTTACAGGGGCTCACTTAGCCTTTTCTTCCCCTTAAACATTTTTAGAACAGCAGAACAGGCAGCTGGTGGCCAAATATTACAGTTGCATGATGAGGTTGTTGCCACTGACGGAGAAGTGAAGGATGTGTAAACTGCAACGTGGACTCCAATCGGTGCAAGAATTTCACAAACAATTGTTATATTCACACAAATCAATTAGGTCTTTAATTTTTTTAAAAAAAAAAACCTAATCAGGCTGTTCTTCAACATAAAACACACAAACTGTTTTTTATGACTTATGCGTTGCAATGTGCAGTGTCAGTCTAAACATGTAGAGATATTTCATGTTTGTAGTGAAATCAGGAACTTGTAAATGTTTGGCTTATTATTATATTTTCCATATAGCATCTGAAAAAGCAGCCAGATTTGCCTCTTTAAAAAAATATTCATTTTCATGGATCCATCTGTATCTGAATATTTTTACTTGTCATAAAAAAATAAATGACAATGGTCAGCACACAGGGTATTATCTTGTTTTATATTTCGTGTTTTATCCCAAAAATATGGGCAACAAGTGGAGCCTGAACACCTTAATGTGTCATTTAAATTATGGTTCACTTGTTAATAATAATAAAAGTGAAAGGCTGCGTCTAATTCACATGCAGTCTTAATAAATGTAATGTAAACACACTCATAGGATATATACTCAAACACATGACATACACTCTCTTGTGCTAATAAAAACTGCCTTTGTCAAAATATTTAGGATTACAAAAAAGCAGGATGATCCATGTTCAAATGTCGTTAAGAATAAAAAAATTTCGATTGAATAATACAGGATTAATATTATTAGCTAATAATAAAAACACAGGGTGATAACGTGGAGCTTTACCTGTATCCTGTCTTCAGGTAACTCTGTTTTCATGGCCAGCATCTCTCGCGCGTAAACATCCGGGTAGTGCGCTTCATTAAAGGCCTTTTCCAGCTCCTCCAGCTGATATGAGGTGAATATGGTCCTGTGGAAATGAAACATTTAAAGAATTAACGTGAATAAGTGAAATCCTGCAGAAATATTTCTTTGTGGTCTTCCATTTAAACTAAAATGAAAGGTAAATGTGATTTAAAGATTAAGCCAGGAATAAAAACGCAGAAGGTCAAATTTTAAGAAATAATCTCCAGTTTCAATAATTGATTCCTTCCTGTGCATTGATGTAAAGAATGAAGCAAACTTACTCACACCAAAGTCTCATATTTTACACGATCTATATATCTGTATTTAACTCAATAAGAACCTATGACAGCTGTGAAAAATACAAACAATATGTGTCCAGTTTGTAGGAAATTCTGATCAGCATCTGGACTCATTTATTATTTGTATCAATAATGGCAGCTACAATAAAAACACAAAAAGAACAATTATAATTGCACTTGCATTGGAGTAATTGTCCCTGTAAAGAATAAATTAATTTCATGAAAAAAGATGGTCTTGTGTGAATATCTGAGTATTAATAAATCAGCACTAACCGGTGACGTCTTTTCTTGCGTTTCTTGCTCTGACTTACTGATGACTTTGAGAGTTTTCGTTCATTTGAAGACAAATCGTCCGAGTCTGGATTAAAACAAGAAGAAAGATTTCAGGTTATTGCAGCGAGATGAAGAGCATTTTAGAAATTTCACAAACTGTTCCTCTAGCATGACTATTTTTTTTATTACACCATTAGATTTGAATTATTTCATTCAAAATCACACACCCTATACTACAACTACTAGACTAACAATAATAATAACAATAATAATAATATATATAATACATATAATAATATACTACATCGTATAAAAAAAATAGGCAAAGTATGCATAATAACCCAGACTATAAATGCTATTACTATAAACAGTGTTGCAGTGAGGTCAGTGTTTATTATGCACAGTAGTAATCAGACAGTGGTTGCAGATCACCTGAGCTGGCGGACTGGCTGGTGTCCAGCGGCCCTGCGGACCTGCTGTGGGGCTGCAGGTGAACATCGTGTGCGTCCGACAGCACAGTCTCCAAAAATGCAGGTTGGCTGTAAAACGACGGAATTCCACCAGGGCCGATTAATCCCATCCCGACTCCCACGCCAGCGGGGCCCAGCACGGACCTGGCGGCGATCAGTTGCGCACCGGCCGGCAACGAGCCCAGAGGGTGTCTCGGGGCCACAGACGGTTCCTTGTTCAGCCCCAGTATCTCCTGGATGCCAAAGCCGGTGCACCTGGGCGGCGGATGGGTCGCGCTGCTCTTCGGCTGGTGGCTGTTACTCCCTCCATTTGCGCCCAGAGAGGTCCTCTCCGATATATTTAAACTTTCCGACAGCACGGCGCCTTGTTTCCCAGTCATGATGTCTTCGATGCTACTTGAAAGGCTTATTTCTTATTATACCGTCTTACAGGAAGGTCCCCAGTGCATGATCCACTGTGTAACACATAGTCCTTTAGAAAATGGTCCTTTTATCCAACAGGTCCATCCCAACAAGAGGCAGGACCCAGCAGCCAATCAGCTGCAAGGATTCAGGATTCCTGTGGATCATGGATGCATTATACGCCCTCTCGGATACATATCTGCATTTTCCTGAGGACTATATGGATAAACGACGTAGGGATTTAGGCTACAGAAAGAAAGGAAGGAACGAATTATGCTGTCTTCGAGGCTGCATGCAGAAAACCAAAAATGCTGAAAATGGAAACTACATTACGAAAAAGAACCTAGAATGCTGCACATTTTACATTAAATATCACATAATAGAAGGAATATTAAACTAAAAATATTCTAACAAACACCTTTTCCACCATATGTGAACTCACTGCTGCTATCTTAGTGCGTTGGGGAGACAGACCTAATTAAATAGTCTATTTCACACCTCTTACTTATCTTTGAAATGCTGCGGGTTTAGAAAATTACCTCAATCTGCTAGAATAAATCAGTATATATTACCTTTCGCTGAATGGTTTACACACACAGCCAGCTATGATCTCTCTGCCCAACCACTGGCTCAATGGATAATTGATCTCCAGATGCTATGGGAAACTCATCACACGCAAATCAAAGGCCCTCCCAAAAAAAAAAAAAAAAAAAAAAAGAAAAAGAAAAAGAAAAAACGACAGCTGGACGATATGCACCCACTCTGCTGCTGCTGGTCCTGCAGAGCGATAATCCCACAGCAGCAGAGGCTGCAGAGCAGATTAAATCACAGGGACCTTTTCCTCCGAGGAAATGGAAAATGATACAGAATGTGGGCCAAAATAGTAGGACAAATAACCAGGTGATATTTTACTAATTATTAGTCTTTATTTATTTTTAATGAAATAATAATAACAATCATAATCATAATAATAATGAACTAATTAAAAAGGATAATAATTTCTTATTTAGTATTATCATTCTAATAGAAATTATTATTGTAAACTATGTCTGGTAATACAGTTAATAATGAAGGCCTGAAACTGTGTAATAGAGGTGCACAAAAAGTGGGAAATCTTGATGTCGAGTTTATTAAACATGTATGATTTATTGATGTGTTGAATATTGGTGACATATTTGTATTTACATGTGAAAAATCAACAGATGATTTTGGTTATTTGGTGAGTTAATTGCAGAGAAACAGGACCAAATGCTTATTTTTGGGGTTATGTGTAGTCCTGCTCTCTTAAGCATGTTCAAGGTGTCGCCCAGGTGTTCCAGTATCATTCAGAAAAACAGACATATTGTTGACAGAACGGGTCTAACATTTCAACTCATGATAGGACGTGAATATGTTGTTTTTCCTAACTGCTTATGATATCATTTAGTGTTTATTACACTGGTAATTAGTACCAAATTAGGATTAGATCACCACATGTGGTACTAATGTAATCCACACAGATTGCATGTGCACACACTGCAATAGGCACAGTATTAGTGGTTGTTGAAACTAATCAGGGCCTATTTAGTGGAAATTCTATTAATGAAGAAATCAATGTTATTAGGATATGCTAATGACTCATCAGCCTGTTGGGATCAAGTCATTTATTAACAAGGAAGGGTGAGTCAGGATGACCCGTCGATTCCAGGCAAGTTACTGCCTCCCTCTCACTCCATCATCACCTCTGCTGCAATCTGTACAGACTTTTCTCTGTTTGTTTGTTTGTTTGTTTGTTAATAACACGTTCTCCTCTCTGTATGGCTTTTTAATAATCCATCTCCCATGAAAATGGCTGCATGCTGATTTACATGCAGAAGAGAGGCTGCCTAATAAGGCTCTAGATTAAGGGAAGATTTAGTTCAGTCATTCGTGTAGATTGGGTTGCCAATCAAAGGCCGCAGGATCTGACGGATGCAGATTAAAAAGCAAACAGCTGTTGGAAAATGTGCCCCCCCACCCCACCCTCCCCTCCTTCCCTCCTCCTTTACTGCTCCTGTTGTGACAGTTTTAGACTTGATGCAAAATTAGGAACAAAGCTTTACAAAGTCTTTACAGATATATAGTTCCTCTTCGCAGGAAGGTCAGAGGCTGACCCCCCACTGTGAATAAGAAGTAAGGAGGGAAAGCTCTTACGCAAGACTCTGGTGTGATCCGGTCTCTGTGGTGCTGAATCAAGCTGCCTCCTCGGTGTTAAAACAGGGCGCAGGCAACTTGATGACAGCACACATGTAGCGCCGAGTCAGGGGAAAAACTAAAGCACAGCCGGAGCCTCTGCTTTCCCAAATCACTTACAGGGCGTGATGTGATGCGATGCCCTCCTCCCACCCCCCCATCCCCCTTTTTCCTCCAGAACAGAAAGAGTTTGCAAGCCCCGCAGCTTTCTCATGGCTCCTCCACAATGGCATGTTTGGTAGCTGGCCGTCGGCATTGCTTAATTAGGCGAGGAGTTGATTAATTTGCACTAATTGACAGCTAATTTAAGGACTCGGGGCACATCGGATTGACGTTTGTCGGGACACAGAGGCTATGTGAGGTCAAGGCAACGCACTGTGGATGAATGAATGGATGGATGGATGGGTGGGTGAGTGGATAGAGGGGCTCTGATTTTTTTTTCACCCCCTCCATATGGATGACCAGCTCTGAGGGGGGCTGCTGGCCCGTTCCTTGAGGAGCCTGTTTGGCTGCAGGGAGGCTGCGGGTGACTGGCAGCCACCGGTGCCTGCACCATATTGAGGATGTCAGGTCGCTTACCACGTCAACGCTCTGCAAGACTGATCAATGTTCATCAGTCAGCACCAACAAGTGTCCGCATCCCAGCAGTCCCAATGACAGCAAGGTCACCTTGCAATTTTTAATACTTGTAAAAACTTAAGTATTTTATACAGAACTTGCGTGCAGATAGTTCAACTGAGTCTACAGTAGCTATAGCACTTTCTCATAATGCATCCATATGTTGTAATTATTTAGCATTATTTGTGGTTAATATTGTATGCTTTATTGATCACTTATAAGCTAATAATTACAATGATTGGTGGCAGGTTGTGATTCTTTATCTTTTCTCTTATTTGGTAATTATGATAATAGTTTATAATGCATAAATAAATACTGATTTTTTTCATATTCTAACTAGCCATCAAGTCTGCAATTATGAATGTTAATAAGCAGCCTAATTAATAAAGTCTGCAGTAAACTGTTCATGAATGGATTAAGTAGAGCTGCAACAATTAGTCACCAACAATTTCCATGGACAGAAAATTAATTGGTAACTATGATAATGATCGATTAATCGTTTTGAGTCATTTTTTTAAAAAGAAAAATATGCAAAAATTCTCTGGTTTCGGCTTCTTGAATGTGAAAGTTGCATCCTGGGTTTTTTAAAACGGTGATCAATATATTTCAAAATTTTGTGGCATTTTATATACCAAACGACTAATTGATTAACCGAGAAAATAATCTACAAGTAAACTGATAATGAAAATAATCGCTAGTTGCAGCCCTTGGATTGGATTGACCAGATGCTCTGCAACTCTTTTCCAGAAGGTGATCAGATGTTACATTAACAAACACAACAACCTCAGGAATTTTTCACGACCTGGCAACCTAAAAGTTTTTCTTATTAACAGCTATACGGTATTAGTAAATGCTCCTTATAGGTCTATGTTCAGTGATAAATATGCACATATACTTAGACTAATTGTTTAAAAGTAACAATTAAAAACATTCATTCATTTTTTCTAAAAGTCCACAGTATTTTAAGGGACCTATCAATCAGTTTGTCAGTGATAAGTTCCAGTAGACTACTATTATCAGACTGAGCACTAATTAAAGGACATTTTCTGCACATGCGTCCAAGACTTCCCACATGGTTCTCTCTCTCTCTCTCTCTCTCTCTCTCTCTCTCTCTCTCTCTCTCTCTCTCTCTCTCTCTCTCTGTCCCCACACTGGAGCAGCACACACAGACGAAGTCACTCTTTCTGAGTGCTTGTAAAATTGTATAAATAATCCATATTTTTTCGGAGGGGTGAACCAGGGTCCGTGTGAGAGGCAGGGGGTGAAGCCACTGAGGCAATGGCGGCCTCTGTCCGTGTGAATCGGAAAGACGATTAGGGGCTTATTAGCGGCCTGGGGAGAAGTGTAACTTGTTGGGAGTGAGCGACCAGAGCCCCAACGACATCTCCAGCTGAGAACAGTCCGAGGCATTGTCTTACCTAATTATGGCGGATGGACTTCTTTTTGTTTCCCATTCGGCATGCCTGTCTGATTCTCTTTTTGCCTGGCCGCTAGCTCCGACAACGCTGAAGTGTGCTAATTAGAAAAGAAATGGTCCTAGTAATTATGTCAACTCTGATTAACGGCGATGACAATGAGCAATATTATTTTTACGCAATGTTTTGTGTATGGGACCCTGCTTCCAATGCTCATTAAATGGAAAACATGCCCTGGTAGCCGGGAAAGCACTCTCACGTCGGAGCTCTTTACATGTGCTCAGCCGGAGAGGTGCTGCACTTTGAGGAATGGCAGAGATGAAGTTATTGCCCTAATTAAAAGCTCAACAGTCTCTAAAAAAAAAAAAACTGTTGCATCCATTTTTTTTTTAGCTGCAAACTTCATCAACTTGAGGGAACTTTAAACAACAGGCAATCCTCTCTTCATTTTAAAACTTTTTATTATACAACTTCACAAATTGCAAAAATGTAAATCATGTTTAAAATAGAAATAAGAATAAATAGGGAACATTTAATCAAGGCAGGTCTACAGTTAACTTTAGCGAAAAGTAAATAATCATTTTTGACTTTTGATAAAAGTAAAAGGCATCTATCTATCTAGGAGGACAGGTGCACCCAGGAGTTTGGAGCACTTGGAAGTTTTAAAGGAGGCCACAGCTGTGGAGATTGAGCAGTTTGCTCCATTTCAGTGTTGAAATTGAATATCGAAAGTCTTTGAACATTGTTGCGAAGATCTGAACAAGTTCAGAGCATATTGGTAAACATAAATCAGATTCACCTTGCAGTCCCAAATTTCCTGTTGCTTGCAAGAAAACAAAAAGAAAAAGAAAAGACAATGTCACTTCTTGGGCCTCTCCAAGATGTTCAGGAACTTGCCTCTGGTCATTTCCCTGGCTGAAAAACAAACAAACAACAACATCACATATTTAAAACAAACCATTGAACATTTTGATTTATCACCTTCCTTCAATCTTGGATAAGTTGGTAAAAAAATCATAAAACTGTCAGACTTACACAACAAGTGCCTGCAGCACTAACTAATCCAGAACTGTTGTTTAGTAATGCAAAGCATGTATTTAATATCTGCAGTGTCACACTGGGAGGTAATTTATACAAACATCTGTTCATTCAGGACATGGAAAACAACATAAAATGGAGACATAGCAACCAAAGAGACTTGTGATTTGCTTGATTGCTGTCTCAGTGCAGTGCAGTACAAGAGCTCAGACCTACACATGTATGAATGTTCATGTACATGCAACTCATCGAGATGAGAGAATACTGAGAGGACAAATGTCTCTATTCACTTTAACATGTGATTATAGAATATGCTCATGTATGAAATAACTGACAGATGACCAGCAAAATAAAAATAAGGAAACCATTTTCAAGGCAAAAGAGCACTTTTCATCTTAGCAGTCACAAAGACTAAACAGTAACAATATGCTGCATGTGATGCATATAACATGTACTGTGTTGTTTTTTTTTACTATATACATACTGTGTATATATATATATATATATATATATATATATATATGTTTATCACTGCTATTTATTTGTGAAACACTGGATCGCATTTTAACTTCAGTTTTCTAAAAACAATTCAAATTAAACAATGTGAGATGGGCACCGTAGATTTACGCTTGCCAAAGTAAATTTAGGACATGGGGTTAAAAGTAGGCACTGCTTCATATAAAGGTTAGGTAGTCCCTAACTTTTGACAAAGGTCAAAGGTTCGGGCCGACACACTCTGGTAGCTTAATGGTTAGGATACATGCCACCAAACAGCAACTAATGAGGTTAGATTCTGGACCTTTGTTGTAGGGCTGCAACTGACATTTATTTTCAGTATCAATTAATCTGGAAATAATTTTCTCAACTTATCATTTTGTCAAGGAAATGTTAAAAAATAGTTTAAAAAAAAAAACGCATTCACAATTTCTCAGAGGGCACAGTAATTTCTTTAATTAGCTCCTTTTGTCTGCCTATGAGCCTAAAATGTTAATTTACTGACAAGGAAATACAGCAAATTGTCACATTTGAGAAGCTGGACCTAAAACTAAAATCACTGTAACGATTAATCAGTTATCAAAATAGCTGCAGATTAATTTTCTGTCGATCAACTAATTGATAAATAGACTAACTGTTGCAGCTCTAATTTGTTGCATGTCGTATGCCTCTCTATACCCATGTTTCCTGTCAACTAAGACAAGAAATGCCCCCCAAAAAATCCTTGATTCTCTTTTTTTTCCCTCACAGACCATATTAATAACACCTGTAAATAAATGGCCCAATAATCATATTAAAAAACACAGTCACATACTGTTCCTGACATCATGGTATTGAATGGATAATATATCGTTCATTTTGCAAATATTTCACAGCTCAACTACTTGTCCCCTGCTGAATTGTAATGACATGCGCTGCAAATAAAACTTTTTTTTGTTTTGCTAATTAAAATGGTTAACATGGGTAAACACAACAGCGAGGTAATTCCATGTTGCCATATTGAAGATGTCTGGGTGGAATCTGGTGAACAAGCGCCGCACACAGTCCTACAACAGGATCGTCCCAACTGGAGGCTCTTTGTGAAACCGCTCTTTACTGAGAGAGCAAACATTGCTGAGGCTTTTCTGTCAAAGACAAACTCTTGTGTCACCACAGAGACTGCAGGGACCTTCCTGCAGCATCATCATAAACCCTGGAGAGGCGCCAACCAGGTACAGTAATTACTCTTTGTTAAAGATAAGAACAGGATCAGGCTCTCAGCTCCACTACAGTGTTTATGAGCTGCCAAGCTGGAATCACCTCGGTGACTTTATTCAGCGTCTAACTAACCTTGTACATCACACAAATGCAAGACTACAGAGGAGCAGAGTGAGGACTGATTTCAAATGGGCACTAAGCAGAAAGTCATCCACCTTCATAATGCCTGCGAGAGAAATGTGATCAGGATCTCAACTGGCTGCTGTCTGCCTGTGTGCTGGCGTGAAGGCGCCCCTCCTCTCCTGCCCACGGCGGCTAATGAAAAAGCCGGGGCAGTTAGTAATTTAGATGAGTTGCCCGGTGTGGAATGATAATGGTGCATCTGGGCGTGGGGGCCACGTCACCTTGAGGTGTCCGTCATTAGGTTAAAGATGATGCTAATTGGAATGGGATGGATTCATTTTGCACTTTGCTGTCTCTTCAGATCACCCTAAACAAAGTCATCAGGGGGACCTCTGGACATGCGTAGGGTGCTTCAGATTGAAATGAAGCCATCAGAATTAGGTGAGGCAAAGTAATTACATCAGGATGACCTGGAAATCGCAAGGAGGTTGATGTCACTTTCTTATTAGGAGCAGTTATGCTAGGAAAGGTAAAGGGTAGCGGTTCATATTTTTGATTTTTAAGTTGTCATGCTTCTCTCTATTTTGTTATCTCTTCCCCGTCTCTCGATGAGCCCAAACTTTAAAACAGATCAGGGATGGTTGTGCCACTCCTCCTGAGACCCCCTCGCCCCGCTGAGCGTCTCATTAATTACGGTTCAGTGCAGCCTTCCCCTACTCTGATAGAACCTCATACCATTGATATCATCGCATTAAAGACCCAATTAAACATAAATCAATGCTCAATTTACGATGCATGGCTCTTCTTTTTATAAAAAGGAATTATGTGGTTGCGATTGGCAGGCTGAAGGTGAGCTCTGTGTCAGTGATGGGGCTCAAAATTCAAACATCAGCATCTCATTACAGTACATGAAAGATTGGGAAGAACTGAAAGCAAGTAACTAAAGGCCTGCAGTGCAGGTTGTCAGTATTTGGACAGTTACACATTTTTCATTCTTCAGACTCTGTACTTCAGAACAGTCAATACTGAAATAAAATTGTGGATACTACATCAAAGTGCCAAGTCTTAGATTTAATTTGAGAAGGTTTATGTCAATATTGAAATAACTGTGTGTGAGATATTTACCTTTTAACACACAGTGCCCAAATTGCAAGGGTTCAAAAGTAATTGGACACTTATTTCATGCACAAAAGAGCTCACACATGACTCAGAGTAACTGTCAAAATGCTTACAGTGCTGGACTGTACATAGTAGGAGAACTGACAATGGAAAGAGCAGCATTATGCTTGTGTCGCAGCAGACATTTGAAGTTTTTATAGTAGGAAAGGCACAGGTTAACATTAACAATGTCTCCAAGTGTCCCAGTAAGCCATGACAGTGTGACAGTGAGCCAGAATCCACAACACCAGGACCCCGAAACTGTGGCAGCTAAATGGAATTCAGCCATCATTAATTTGATTATTTACACCTGTGATTTTCCTACTGTGACACGTCAAAATGTCCTCAGTGAAAAACCGGTCATAAAAATAAAGAATATAAAAAATGTGTACAAGTTATTAAAGTTATTTAACAAACTATATATATGAAGACATTTGTTTTTTGTCAGAAGAAATATGAAGACTAATCATCAACATAAAATACTGCAATGCTTGTTAATCTGTATGATAAATACATAAACAGATGAGTATAGGAAGCTTCAAAGACACACACGCCCACACACTTGTACACTCCCCATACACACACACACATACACACACACATGGGCTTTGTCATACAACAGGGCAGATCAATACTGATTAGGGGGACTTAGAGATTTGTTTAGTTGATTAGAAAGGTCAATTACTAATTTTGCACTAAGTTAATCAGCATCTTGTTACGACTGCCATCCATACTAAATGACACCTTATGGATTGTGCGGGCCATCTCCTCGCCCTGTTGATTTGTTGCTATCTAATTATCATTTAGCACTAACTCGTCGGCGATTCCATCAGAGTCTACTGTGCTGAAAGGGGGCACGTGTAAACAAAGCTACAAAATTACTGTATTTAATCATTTTACCCAAAATTCACGATTCCCCTGTTGCTTCACTGCAATTCACTTTTTATTTGAAATCATTTTAAACGTTTCAAATAGACACACAAACTGAGCTTAGCCAGGTTATCATCAGATGATGGCAGGAGGCCAGTATGGAGCAGATAAGTGAGGATGAGCTGCTGCTGAAGGCTCCTGTACCCCCCCAGCTCCAGTAATCCTCAAGCTGTAGATTTTGGCCTGATTACTGCTGCTCAGGTACATTGTCAAAATGAAGATTAACCCAAATCTGCAAACAGCTAAATATGCCCTGTGGCTATTTAAAATCTTGCCCTTTTTCCTAAATTAAACACCAAGCGCCAAAAGCTACACTGTAGGAAATCCTGTGGTGCAACTCGGAATGTTCCTGCAATATTCTCCGCGCTCTGCACTGGCAAATCATTTTCATTAGGCAAACGCCGAGTGGTTGGAATGTAAATGCACAGGAAACGCTGTGGTGTAACATCTTACTTTCCCCTCGTTTACGGTGAGTGATCTCGGTGTCATTGTCACAGCCCACTCCCAGCCCCCCACCATGACTCCCCTGTGTATAAAATGAGAGTAATCATCACTTCGCCCCCCTCAACAACCCCTCCCCTGCAACACCCACTCACCCCCCCCCCCCCCCAACTCCCCTGCCCGCCTCTCTCAGTGGCACGCTCCCGGTGAGCCGCTGGACGCCTGTTAGCTCAAAAGACAGATGACCACCTGGGTTAACTGGAGTCCTGGACCCCGGCCTTGACTGCCCCAATTCACTTTCATTAAGAGTTAAGAGGACTTATCTGACCCTCGCTGCCCATCTCCGAGTGCTGCTCAGCTATTACGGGCTGTAAGCTTTATTTAATGGATTTAACATCCACTTTCACTGCCCTCGTCCCCGGGGACAAGGGGTACACAGAGGAGATGACACACACAAACACACACACACATGGAAACACTTGGAGACACACACATTCAGCCTAACACCCCCCCCCCCCCCCCCCGCCCCAAACACCCCCACCCTGCAACACATACACCTGACGCTCATGTTTGTGTTCAAAATTCAATTACCCACTTATTGATACTTCACAGGGATATTTAAGATGCAGACACGAGCTGTGATTTCCCAGGGGAGCCACTGGTTCCTCTTTATGTCCCAACCGAGAGGGCCCACCCCTCCTCTCTTCCTCCTCCTTCTCCGATGCATTTTCGCCTGGCTGACACACACACACACATTCACACACCAAAACAAACACATCTGTACCTCCCAACCCCTGCCCCAGCCTATGCCTGTTCAAGAGGTGTCCTTATTAATAGGCAATCAGTCAAAAATCATTCATTAAAAAGCCTAAAAGGTTTTACACCCGCACTATGATTAGCTGGGAAAGAAAATCCAATGAATTCCTAATGCCTTTATGGAAATGAGGTGTCATTTCCGATCTGCTCAGGGAGGCGGCAGGCAGGCAGAACTGAAGAGCGGTGTATGAGTGTGTGTGTGTGTGTGTATGTGTGTGTTAAACTGCCTCCCGTTCTTTTCACATAGCTCCAACACTGATCCTGTTTAAGATATGGACAAGCTCTATCAGATACAAGCTGCAACCTGCTAACACCGTGGAAGGAGATACTCATGTCATCCTGTTTTGCGAAATGTGTGTGGAACTGCTAAAGATTTTACAACAATGACTATAAGTAGCAGCGCCGTTATGAAATAGCAAGCCCAATAAATGTGACGGCTAACGCTACGGGAGCTAATTTGAGAGAACTAATCATATAAGGCACAAGGTTAGGCACAAGGAATTTGATCATGTTTGAAATTCTCGAGCAAAACTCCAACAGCTCAATGCCCTTCCATGTTTCACTTTCCGTTCAAGGAGACACACCACAACACTGCCATTCATCGCCACTATGAGCCTGTGGAGGAGCTGGGGAGAGGTGAAAAGATGAGCACAGCAGAGTAAAGGAGGTGATGAGGAGGAGGAAGGAGGGTAGCATCCCCTGTTCCTCATTCAGCGGCTGTCAGCACAGGCACTTCATAACCGCCCGCCCCGCGGTCAGCCCGCACTGATGGATTGATGGAGGCACATTAGCACCAGTGGGGCCCAGTGAATGCAATCATATTCAGCAGCGGCACGCTTCTAATAGGCCGGAGATTGATCCTGAGGGTGAGGAGGGGGGGGGTGGTTGTGGTGGTGAATGCGGGCCCATTAGGAGCTGTCAGGGCAGGGCGACCTTCAGTCTCACCTTCACACAGGCAGACGCAACAGGGGTCAGCCCGGGTCTACGCCAGGTGGCATCGTGGCTGGGGGAAGAGGGGTGTTCAACGAGAAACAACAGGTGGTCCGATACCGAGAATGCACTAGATATGATAAGATTTTGCTTGTTGCGGAAATAAATGTTGTCTTTTCCTTGTCTTAAAAGTTAAAAGAGACATTTTTTTCTGAAGTATCTGTCAAAAGAGCAAAGAATTTTCTTACGTGTAAATATCTCCAGAAAGGATTACCCTGAAAATATCCTCACATTATCAGAATTAACTTTAACCAGGCCCTACAAGCTCCTTAGTTAGCTTCTGAGTCTCAATTTTCTTTGTAATTGGTGAAATCCTTACTGAAGTTAAAGATACAATAATGAAGACGCTGCAGAGACTTCAACTTGAGACAAATCAAAATTAACGAGCAGAGTGCACAGTAAAAACCTTTCCTAATTAACAGCCCGTCCTAGCAGGACACGTGTTAAATGGTGGTCTGTAGCCTTGAGCCCACAAGTGTGATAGAGCACCGTCACCAACTCCAGCAGCCATGTTAGCAGCCGTCTCAGTAGCCGAGGCCCTCCAGTGCGTCCCAAAGGAGCACTCAGCTTTCAATTACCTCCAATAACAGCACTTATCAGAGTCCTCGGCTTTCCCCAGAGACCTGGGGCTTGATGCCCACGCTCAGCGGCCCGAGACAGCGGCATTCATCATGGGGCGGAGTAACAGCTGGGGCCTGAGGAAGAGGCACGCGTCAAGCCCCGCTGGGACTAGACCGGGCCAGCGTCACACAGCCATTGTTGGGGGTGCTTGTGGTTAGGGAGGAGGGGGGGGGGGGGGGGGCATAAAGGGTGTGTCACATCCTCCCCTCACATCCATGTTAACACATATGTACAAAGTGAATGTGCACAGTGTACAAACAGAAATGAACACTAGTACTGCTTAGGTGTATTTTGGAGATGGAGGTATGGTGTTCTCCTATTCATTTCAGGTTCAGGTCCACTTTCTCACTGCAGTAGGGTAGGCGAGTTTTTACTGCTTGATTGTGCTCTGCCCATTAACCAGCTTCCTCTTTAATGGTCCACATGTTGAAGGGGGAGGGGCAGTAAATCCTGTCCCCTGCCCTCACTCCACCGTGCCTCTGCGGAGTCTCGTTTACGGGTACTGAAGAGTACACAAACATGATGAAAAAGTAGCTGAGATTTACGAGGCCTCCCCTGACAGCCAGGAAAAGGAGAAAATTAAACCAGAGAGCATTAAACAGGCACCCATTACAGGGCTGCTCCGACACCAATAATAACCATTGTGTCCCGTCATCCCGGGGTACATGACATGATTGCAAATCCTGCAGTCCTCCACCTATGACAGCTAACATCTTTATACCAGCCAGATTACATGCTTCTGCAGGTTTAGGGAAGTCAGGGAGATTAGACACTTTTTAGAGTGAAATTAATTTGCAACTTGTAGTATATGCAAATCATCAACACACGCTACACAATCTATAGACACTTTCTTTAGCCTTTTAATATGATTTACTCCTCTCTAGGCTCTCATGATTCCTATATATGGTATATATTCTATATGTCTATTTGGGTACCACTGCAGCAATGTTTTACTCAATATGGAGTCAACTCCCCTGCCTAAAATCTGATGATCTCTTTTGATAATTAAAAAGTTTCCACATATGTACTTATCAAATTTGATCAAAGACTTTCCAATTTATGTTTAGCTGAATTTGATTCATGAGGGCATGCCGTCTATAAGGAATTCTACAAAGCATTGAGCTCATTACAAGCCAATGGGGCAGGCAGGCCGCAGTGCAACATTTCTACTCTTTCAACCCTACATTATAATGCTCCATCTTTATGTACAGGCTTGTCGGTTGTATTTAACTGACTTGGGGGGAAAAAAAACATTTATACATTTCATCCTAGTGACAGGGTGGGTGGGTCTATACCACAATTCCTCATTGCTTGTTTGCTTTTTCGCTGGAAAAATAAATACCCATTTTTCTCTTAGGAAAATATGAGCACTTAGCTACATCTCTCTAATCCACACTCCATAAGGATTATGACAATGGAGGTAGTAAGAGGGGAATGGATTAAAAACTAGATTTTGCATCCATCAAATGCTTGAGCACTTGTTGTATGGGCTCATGCGGGCATGCCCTTGTTTCTTACCTTTTTCCAATTTAACAAGATTGACCTAAATCCATTATTTTAACACCTCAAGGTCAACTCAGTGATGTTGTTTTGGAGATCAGAGTTGAGTCTGAATATCAAAGTTCACATTTCTGCATATATTCTGTCTTTGGATAACAATACAAAATTATTTGTGAACAGCCTGTTTATGTTCTGAATGTGAAAGCACACAAGGTTACTGAGAAATCAACTACTGCTGGATATAGATACAAAAAAAGCTAGAAAGCTTATGAGCACCATCTAGTGGTAACATGAGAACTTCAATCGTCTGTTTCACAGCTCTTGTTTGTACATTTGCACACTTGTCACACATATTTTTAATGTGTGATCAGAAAAAGCAACAAATTTTTTTTTTGCCTCTGTGCGCATATGTACTGAATTACATGGTTTGTGTTGTTCGTGGTACTCACACTCCTCTAAGCCCAGCTGGTAAGCGAGGTTCTGAAGTCCTTTGACCTTCTCCATCAGGTTGGCTGTAGTCAGACTACCCAGCTCTACAGAAGGATAACAAGATCCATAATCAAAGCTTTTAGCTTCATGTAACTAGTTTTAGCAAAGTGTTATCTTGTGTGACAGGATTATATGTCAAGGCTGTCTATATTTCCTACACTCTCCCTGTTTAACACCAGCTGTTGCAGGTATACAGAAAATAGTTCAATATAACAGATTTCCAATGTTTTGTACATTACCTTTCAACATTTCAATGTCCTCACTCTCTAGTTCAGCCATCCACTTGGGGGGAGAATTAGTGATGGGCTGTGACATAAGAAACAACACAGGTCTTATTATAGATAAGGACTCTATATTACAGTATGTCTAATCTATTTAGATATCCTGTTTGTAAATCAAAGTGAGCCAAAGTGAATTTAACTCACATTTTTACAAGATGCAGCAAATTCTGCAACTCCAGGTACTGTGTGAGAGATTACAGGTTAATTAAGATTAAAACAACGTAAGACATAGTAACCATAGTAACCATCCATAGTAACTAATGACACAAGAGCGGGGAGAAAGCAAACTTACACTGCTCCGGCCACAGATCTGGTGACGCTCTGTCTAGCTTCTCAAAACTCAGCAAAGAAGACTCAAAGTCGTCACCTATAAAGATACAAAAAGTAGTTTTGCCTTTTATTTTCTACTGAAAATACATTAATTCCTTTTTTCTTAAATAATGTAGTTGCACAGTTTTAGAGAATTAGAGTGAACACAGAATTGAACACTGAAAGTGACTTTAAGTGCTTTGTGTACATTATTTTCACCACAGGCCTTCCAGCTGAGGTACTCAACGGTGTCATATGTCGTATGTTTACCTCTAAACAACAAATGTGGAGGAGTAAGACAAGGGTGTCGCAACTTGAGTTAGATGAATATAGCTGACAGGTATTGGCCTTTTATTAAATATAGTAAATAATTAACATCACGAGAGATACATGTAAAACATTAAACCTCTTTTTTTTCCTCTATATGTGTTCATTTTATCCTTTAAATATGATCCTGTAATTTATTTCTTCATCTAAAGGTCTGATGTGGTCCCTCTTTCTGTGACTGAACAGGTGCACATTGCTAACAAACAACATCCTACTGTGTTTCAGTTAACACACAGAAAAGTAAAGCAAACTGTTAAAGTTACTGTAAAAACTGTAAAAAGTTACAGTAAACCACAGCATAACTTTAGTCAGGAGTAATGTGAATTTACAGCAGCCTTTCTGAGGGCCCACTGATTCATAGTTGTTGTAAAATGTACAAATCATATATGATTTGATACTGCATATGATCGTATAATGTTTGTTATTTTCTGCCATAATATTGGCCATTTTCATGAAGATATCATACAACATTATAATGACATGTTTTAACACCATATACATGTTTTGTACGTGACATGTACTATATGTCATATACAAAACATTAGCACATAAACATGTCTTATATACAAAACTTATTATATAGAATCTGTATGAAAGTAACCATCAAATAACACAAAATAAATAAAAATATAAAGTTTATACTGTGATAGTTTGTCACCAGATAAGACAACTCGCGGGTTTAATATAATGCTGTACTATTAAGGTGCTTTACTGTAAAAACGCACAACTACGCAGTAATAACAACAACGTCACTATCACAGCAAATAATAGTCAAGTAAATAATAACGATGTTGTGAAACATAAGACTGTAACTGTTACCCCATAATGTAACATAGTTTAGCAGCACAGAAGCAGGATTCAGAGAGTATTTCTATGTTTAAAGCTCAGCTGTCTGGTTAAAACTACACGAAGATGTTCAGGCAGCTTGTCTGCTCTGCTGCTCTGGACAGACAAAACACTAGTGGCTAGTGAAGGCTGTAGCCAACGGTGAAAAAACATCTCCAAACAGTAAGAATACAGAGCTAAGATGTGTGCTCTGTCGTCTTGGGATGTTCGAGTACGACAGGAGAAGAGTGGTTACCGATTTACGGCCCTGAATAATGTCAAATGTCCAGTTTATACACGGCATAGCAGCGTAAGGAATTAGAATTTACCTCCATTTGGAGACGCCATCTTCAGAATAAACACGTGACGGACGGCAGCCAATGACAGCAGGCGTCCTCAGAGTTGACGCGTATTGGTGTAGTTCACCAAATCTGCCACTAGGAGGCCGGCTGGTTTATTCCAGTATATGTCCAGGGTCCAGGTGTATGGCGCACAAAAAATGACACAACTAAAAGAAAAAAAAAAATTATAAAAAAATAAATAAATAAATGAATGATTATTTATGGAAATGAAGAGAATAAATCCAAGACATTAATTTAATTATGTCCCTTTTCATTACCAAAATGCATTTATTTTTCCCTTTATTTATGTATTTAACTATTTATTTCTGCATTTATTTATGCTTATGTCATTTTTTGTGATCCATACGGGTGAAGCTACAGGTATAAATATTTATACGTACTAGGCTGTACTATGGCTACATTAACATTTACTGCACTACACTACACTACACTTAAGCTACTGAGTATGAGAATGGAGCTCATTGAGTGAGAGTGACAGGTTAGTGATAAAGTGCTGCAGAAAAATAAAATCAAAACTAAAATTTGTAGCTCTGTACTGCAGTTTTTCCTTTGTTAGAGCCCAAACACCAAGCGGTTCGCTCACACTCTCCATTCAAATATATGAGTATTTTTCTGTGTCCAGCTGCAGTTACTTATTGTCTCTACACACCTGACAGTACACATTTCAATCAAACTTTGACCAGGTCATGTGGATTAAAAGTCCTTATTTTTCTAAAAAATAAATAAAATAAAATGAAAATTAGGAAATTAATTTGTTTTACACACAAACTCATCAGGAGTTTTGTTTACTGATTGCAATTCAAGTGAATGGGCCCAAAACTTTTACATAATTAATTAACAACATAATTTTGATGCCACAGGTGTGAGCAAGACAGACATCTCTCACCCTGCAGTAAATTCTCATCCTCGCACCATTGAGATTTGATGCTTTGCCATGACAGAGGAAGTTGCTATAACTTTATTGTACATGCTCCAGTCTGCACCAAACTTTACATGTTTGATAAAAGTCCCAGCCTGAACAAGTCTACATGACAATATTCCATCAGTGATGCAAACTGGCTGAATAGCGCTCCCTACGAAATTTCAGTGAAGCAGCCCCAACAGTGGGCAAAATAGTGGACAAAGCAAGTGATGTTTATCTCCTTCTTGCATTGTCTGAAAACAGCCCGGGTCTGAAGACATCTACATGTCTGTGACAGAAGACCTTCAATTGCGTCGTGGCCCGACGTGCATGGAGGCGCGAGGGCCCATTCATCGCTGCTTGCAGCTTTAATAACATTTCCTACTTGAAGTCATTCAATTTTCATAGAAAATTTTATGGTTTAATGATACCAGTCTATGTAACCAGACCCAAAAGGTACTGAGATCCTCAAAAAAAATTAATATGAATATATAAACAGATATGGGAACAATTCAGATTGGTTTTATAGCCTATTTTAAGGTTTGAGGCAACTCTTTGGTTGCTTTAAGGCACCATTTAGGTTGTGTCTAGGATGAAAATGTTTTGTATGATTGTATACTAAATTCTATCCATTATTTTTTACAATTGTATTTCTTTTGATTTCTGATTTTATGGCAAATCTTATGTTATCTGTCACGTTGTTATAAAGTCTGTAACTCTCTGTTACTGTTATCTTAACCTGGACAATTTTTAATATCAGTGAAGCTGTCCTTGTTAAATAAAGTTTTGTTTTTGTTTTTTTAAAGAGAAAATAATGGAAAGACTTGCAACTGTGTACAGAAAAAAGACTATAGGTTACTTGAAGCAGTTTCTTAGTGAAAACTGAGTGAAAACTCAGTTTTTGTTGTTACTGAAGAGGATGAAATATTGATGATAGGAGCTTGAGAAAGCACAGGCTACAAGAATAACATAGTTTATTGATCACACACAGTCAGCAGTAGTCTAGTTGTCAAAAATGAAGCCAGTACTAGACAGCATTAATGGCTAAAAACAATACAAAAATACCGGGCACAAACATCAATACAGTCTCTGATAGCCTATTAAAGGGTTTTTAAAAAGGGTTTTCAGTAAATTAGTCGAGCAAAGAAATGTAGTAATGGAACATTTCCGGATTTACTTTCACTAGCTCCTTGGAGGCACTTTAGCTTATTATTGTGACATACAGTATAAATCCAGGATGTAATCTGTGTTGTGAGTTAAGGCAGTTTGGTGACAATTAGTGTTTAAATCCTTCTTCTCAAACACTCCACAAGACTCTGGCTTTCATATTGCACTGGTTCAAGTCCATCTTATACATACATGATAAACTACAATACTTGGACATAAGACACATAAATACTTGGACAGGTAGAGATACTATTGTAGTGTGTACAGTACCTTTGAAATATTATTTCTATCTGTAAACGATGTCCCTTATATTCAGAACATTTGTTATATATCACTGTCATTAGTGTCATCTTCATGCAAAGCTGACTAAAACTCCCAGGAGTCCATCCACTTCAGGCCAGCCATGGAGCTGCCCAGCTCGTGCGCCAGAGGCCCCGTCATGCCATAGGTGAGCGGATGAAACAGGTAGAAACTGACAAAGAACAAATGCCAATCAGTTACCCAAAATGAAGCACCTTTAAACTTTACATGTTACAGTCATCTAAAATCATTCGATGAGAATCTCATCTAACTCTTGGCAAGAAAGTTTAAATGTTCAATATGAAGTTAATTTTCTTAAGCTTAGTTTAGCATAAAAAATGGAAGCAAGGGGAAACAGCTAGCCTGGCTCTGTCCAAAGATAAAAAAATCTGTCTACCAGCACCTTTAAAGCTCACTAATTATCATATTATATCACATTTAATCCTTAACAAACAAAATATAACATGTTAATTAGTGAGATTTAGTGGCAGTGTTTTTTTGCCTTTGGATAGAGCCAAGCTACAAGTTTCCCCCTGCTTCCAATCAGCTTCTAATTTAGCGTGCATACATGAGAACTCTTGGCAAACAAGCCAATAAGCCTCTTACCCAAAATGAGAAACTATTATTTTAATATCACAATCTTTCTTCATCTATACATCAACCCACAGCAGACAGAGTAAGTGCAGGAATGTTTTTTGGGGCTATCAAAAGGCATTTTGAGATTATCAAAGGAAAGAATTGATGCTTAATCACAAGAGACCTCATTAATTTCAACAGATATCACACATTGATGATATACTGTTTATGACTCACCTGTAAAGAACACTAAGCAGAAGTAAAATCTGCCCGACTCTCTGCAGCCAATCACAGTAAGGTGGATGGAGCAGCAGATCAGCGCTCTTTAGCAGGATGTCTAATGTAATTCCTGCGAGAAACAAACAGAATGCTTCAAACAACATGATCGCTTCTGTATCTTCTATCTTCTATCTACATAACAGGATGCATAATGTGATGTACCTGTCAGCATGCTGCTGAAGAGCATGGCAGGGAAGTAGTGATGGTAGTAGAGGACACGGCCCATGGTGTAGAAAGGTGCATAGTGCAGAAGCCAGCCAAGGAGTAGGAGTCCTCCTCCTCTCATGAGCACACAGGAATGCTCTGAAACAAAGCAAGAAAAACTGTTTATTTATTTGACAGTAAAAATCTACAATGAGATGATGCCACTGTCGATGATCCTACCTCTTCTCTTTTGGTCCACTGAGACACCTCTTTGTAGGGCGATAGAAGCCACGACCACCATGATGAGATACAATCCCAAACTGGCCAGATTCATCCACCAGACCACCTGAGAGGAAGAGTATTTAATCACAGTGTGCACTGATAAAATAAAACCTACAAAACCACATAGAAATGAATAAAGCCAAAGACAGACTTACAGGGTTCCCCAGCAGGTAAACACGATACTCTGTTTCATTCACTCCAGAAAATCTCAATCCCTTCACAAAAAAAAAAAACAAGAATATATGCAGAAGTAAACTTAACTATTCATTTAACTGGACTACCGTGTATTAAGAAAATAGATCATAGATCATGTGATGCACCTGATAGTTGATGGGCCAGTGCCAGGGTTTTGAGTTCATTTCATTGTCTTTGGGTTTCAAACCACTGTTGCCCTAAAAAGACACATTTTTTGTTACAATAATCACTTCAGACAAAACATATTAATTAAGAACAGGTGGGTAAACATCTTTTTGCATAGCTCCTTACTCTTATCATAACAATATGGGACTCCAACAAGATCTCCAGAAAGTGAGGCTTCAGCACTGACAGACTAATGTTGGGCACTGTCAGAACATACAAGGAGAAACAGCGTGTTGGTTAATGCTCAACATCTAAAATATGAAGAAAAAAAAAACACAGGAGCTCAAGGAAATGTGTATCATACATTTGGGATTGATGTGATCTTCAATGTTCCACTGAGAGCTCGGAGACTCCTTCAAGTAGGGACTACAGGTCACCTCCACCTGTTCCCAGCCCCTGAACAGAGTCAAGACCTGAAGTCAGCTTCCACTGTCCACACACAGAATGAATCTTTATTTTAAATAAGATAAAGCCATTCTTACCATTTGGGAAGAGTCTTGCCAGAGGAGTAAAGCACACAACCGGTAGCTCGGTGCAGAAAGCGGACTTTACTGCGCAGCACCTTCACCAGGTCACCCTTCCGACCTCCACACACCTCAACCTGCCAAAGGTCATTGGTGTCTCCTGTACCGTTCTAACAGGCCAAAGGTTAAAAGGTGTTTAGGACATAAGCAGAATTTAATGTTATAATACTATACAACTGTCCAGCAACTTTACATTGTGCTTCAAATAAGGTGGGTTATTTATTATTACACAGCTAATCATTTGGTGTGCAGCTTTATGTTATAGGCTTACTCACAATGCCATATCCTGTAACCTGGAAGTGTTTCTTAGTCAGAGGGGCCTCATGGAGGTGACTATGAAGGTTGCGAGTTGTTCTGAAGGAACAAAGAGAAAATGAACAGGATAGAACAAACATGTAAAGTAATTTTGACTAGAAATAGATTGAATCATTTAAATCAGCTCTGTGGTGTCATGATACTTACTCTTTGTGCTCCAATCGGATTATGTCACCGTGACGGACCAGATCAGGGGCTCCAGACTGAGCTTTATAAGGATAAATAATAGAGGATTATACATTACTTTAATATGATTCCATAATAAATGTTATTGGTATTGATGAAACAGTAAATCAACCCTCACAGTTATTATCATCCTGTCTGTGAACCAGCCACAAGTTGTTGTAGTCCTTATGAAGGTAGGATGTCACCTGTAAGCACACAATGGAAAAATTTAGAGGAAGTAAAACTTATTATGTATATATTTTATTATATTTGACAATGTTTCCATGTGGCCTGACCTGCTGCTGCTTTGCTCCCACTCCCTCTGGATATAAGTGCCAGTGAGAGTGCAAATAGCCTCCAGCAATACGCAGGTTTTTTATTGTAATGGTGGAGCCGTATGCCAAGTCTGCAGCAGAAAAATAGATAGAAAAAAAGATATTGCCTCACATTGTAAAAAACAAAAGAACGAGTACATTTAATGGAAAATGTATTTGAGAAATAAAGTAAAGTGGCAGCCAGTCCCCACAATAGGCAATTATGGAACTGAGCATAAACAAGAACAAAAAGCTTTCATAGAATAACTTCGATATTTCACTTTGATTCGTGAAGACAGTGAAATGTAAGCAAAACGTTTGACCCCGTCTGGCTATCATCAATACTAAAGGAATGCATAAATTTCTCTTTGAGCTTCTTTTCCATTAGTGTTTTAGTAAACACAGCTGCACTGCCATGTGGTTTTATTCACACGTGTTTGGGACTCACACTCAGGCATGGATGCATTATGTAGATTGTTCCCGATTAGACGAGACTGGAAGGCAGAACTGAAGAAACCGTCTCCTGGTCCACTGGTGAAAGAGAACGATTGTGACTACTCAGACAATGCAGTTGGATGTTATCGCACAGTATTGTGTGAGCGGAGCAGTAATCACACTGTATCCAACAATCAAACTTACCTTTTGTTCAAAACAACAAAGTGGATTGCGAATATTGTAATGTAGAGGAAGAGGGGAAGCAAGATGAGTCCAACAACTCGAGCCAGGAAGTGTTTTGCAATGTCAACCTAAAGTCAGGAAAGACAGAAAAGTCAACTGAACTGTTAAAATCACTCATCAACACCATCAGTTACCAGTACGATTATATGAATGCTGCTGTTTACCAGTGACAGACTCAGGTCCCCCAAAAGTCTCCAGAGGTCCGAGACTGTGTTCAGTCCCACCAGCAGGATGACAAATAGACCCACAAACTTCACCCCCAAAGCTCCAGCAAGATTTACACCAGTCAGTACCAGCCACAGCCACCAGGGGGGAGTAAAAGGCCTGACAAGCAGTGGGACAAATCAAATGTGTACCATTTACTACTTATTAAACCAGCAGTTATACCCTGACTACCTGCCAAACATTAAACATTGCAAGTAAGTAAAGTGGTTTAATGGTAAGCACCTTATTGCAAAATAAAAAAATGTTTTAAAAATCTATCATTCGGTTAAAAAAATACAAAAATAAACTAATAAACTAAAAATTAATGACAAATGCAGATCACAGAGCACAAAAGGAAAGTCTTAAATAAGTTAATTTAGTTTGACCAAAAGTCATCAGTGTTCCATTTACAGTGACACTAAATCCCCTTATTCAGCCTTTAAAAGCAAAATTGTTAATAAATTGTTTTAACACACTATAGTGTAGTTATAAACAGATATAAGGACATTTTAAGGTTTATTAATGTACTATATTTGTCAACAATCATAACTGCTCCTATGAAAACATATTTTATATTAATACAAACCATTGAACTGTTATTTATGAAGCCATAGCCAGCTAATGTGTGGTAGTTTTACTTGAAAATGTACTTCAACGATTAATTGATAATCAAAATATCAGTCAATTAATTTGCTGTTGAATTAATTGGTTAATCTATTTATAATTTTAACAATATAAAGCAGAAAACAAGAGAGAAAACTTAAAGTCCTAGTGGTGTCCTTACCTGTGTCTCTGCTGGTTGAACTTGACCATGCTCAGCACTGCTGCCATGATGAAGAACATGAGTATGGGGTCCAACAGGATGTACTGGGAAATAGTGATGCAGCCGGTGTCTGTCAGGAGGGTGGAATTAAACACAGATTCTTCTCATCTCATCATTTCAACAGAATAAATGTATGCTGCTCTTGCATGAATTCAATCGTTTAATGTAACATGCAAACTGATTATCTTAACACACAAAACACTCATCAGTTGTCTAATTGCCATATTGGTAAAATCAGCATATGACAGACTTCTGCTAATAAAATTATATGGAAAATGACTTAAATTACACTTTCCACATGGTCATTTCTCTAAATATATATATATATATATATATATATATGTCAGATCTATCCAGAGTTACTGTGCATGTTGTTTTTATTTTTTCCAGAAAAAAAATCATGCAACATGTACAATGTAAGGATGATTACTTACCAAATATGAGCAGAGTAGCAGTGATGAAAGCAGCACGGTGAGACTGAGACAACTCCAGCACTATGAGGTAGGCAAAGATGGGGAGAAAGGATCCTAACACGGCACAGAACTGGAGGGCAGGAGGAAGGACAGAAGTTGTGACAGGACCACATGGTTATATATTCAAACTATATTGTAAAGCATTTGGAAAAGGGAAGGTTTCCCAGTGCAGAGAGCAGCGTACCCCTCTCATCCCCCAGTAGTTGTGGTGTTCATATTTATCTCCTGGCTTTATGAAGGGAAAGGTGCCGTCATAGCCGGTCATGTAACCAGCGAGACCTATCAGCATCTAGAAAAGAGCAAAGGAGGTCAATATTCATCAAACTAGACAGTTGAACCTATACAGAGTGTAACAACCTGTCATCTTACTTTTCCAAGAGGAGGATGGACATCAAAAAAGAAGGTCCTGTTTATGTAATAGCTTCCCATCTTCCCAAAGTGTGTCTCATCCCAGCTGAAACACCAAGAAGAGCCCTCGTGTGACAAATGATGCAGTAAGATGGGCAGAAACTACACACATACATGCAGAAGACATTTACTCACCACACATGAGGGGGCTCTGTTATTTTGTACAGACGTGTGGAGAAGGAGAGCCCCATTACCACCATCAGCAGCAGCAGTCTGCATGAGGGTTCCTCACTGGTATTAGAGGTTCTTCCTCTGTTTGACCTGTGAGCAGATGTCCCATTTGAAGACTGGCTGTCATCCTCTGATGAGTGTTGAGTGTTTTTGGATGGATTTTGGAAGGTCTGAATTTTTTCTGAAGTGGGACAGCTTTTCCTGTTTCGTAGTTTTGAGGTGTCCCTTGCTATGTTGCACTGTGTGATGCATTCCTCCTTTGCCATTAGGATTTTAAATCTGTGTGTAAACCCCCTTCCAAACCAGCAAGGTGAGATCCAATACTGTGATAATACTATTTACTCATATAGTCATGGCCACCAGGGACAAATATCCCTAATATCTACAGTTAGCATAGATATTAACAAGATTTAATACTGGTATATTCCTCAATACTGTAACCCACAATATCTCACCACTCAATACATTATCACACATAATATTTGTTACATTATCGAGCTATTAACACACTTTCATCAGTGAAATACTTATCCGAGCTTGCTACTTTCTAACCAACTGTCCACTCGTCCAATGGCGGCATCCCAAACAACAACAGACAGGTTTGTGTCGCCTCAAATAAGTACAGTTTTATTCTTCAGAGGTTTACACACTAGCAACACAGTCAACACGAGAGGTTACGGATCGAGTCAACGACAGCACGTATGAAGAGAGGTGGTTTCTGGGAAGTGTATTCTACTGTGCAATTTATGTCGGCAAGGGACGTGCGGCTAGACTCAATTTCCCAGCATCCTCCTGGAATAGCTCCTCGTCCCACTGGTATCCAATGGGAAAAGAGCGGAGCCTGTGATTGTGCGGTTTGCTTACTGGACACTAGAGGGCAGTATCGTTTAGTAAATCATTTTAATGCCAATTTCTTGTTTTTCATGACAGTTAACGTTTTGTTAATATAACAGGTATTGCCCAGTTCTGACTTATTCGTAGGTTAGAGTAGTGGTTTTCAGAGTGGGTTCCGGGGACCCCCAGGGGTCCATGAAGGGGTTCAAGTGGGTCCCCAGCAAAAAGGGGAATAATTTATTTTCACTATAAATCCATCCAGAAGTAACACAATGACAGAATGTATGTCTGTTTTGGTCATAGTTTTCTGTAATAAAACATCTAAAAGCAAAAATCTTATCAGATGGGGGTATATGGTCTAATTTGAGTCAGTTTAGGGGTCCTTAACGTGGAAAAAGTCTGAGAACCACTGGGTAAGAGTATTTCTGACTATAGGCTACAAAATATGTGGTTCATATGTGCTGAAAACCCAAAACACCAGTGGTAGAAATGAAATACTGGAGAATATTGTACCTTATTCCACTACATTTATTTTGCAGCTACAGCTATTACTTCTCAGACTAAGTTTTTACATAGGCCTGCAAAACATGAGCTTACATAACACGTTGAACATGTTCCTAATTAAACTAACCAGCAGTTTATAAATGAGTTGCAATCATCTCCACCTTGACCAGCTGCAACATTAAAATGGTGCTTGCATGCTAACATGATCATTATAATCCAGTAGTGTAATATATAATACCAACACTCTGCAAGGGCACTTTTACCTCTTATGCTTAGTACATGATAAATTTTGCCACACTAATTCACTTTTACTTGAGTTAAGGATCTAAGTACAACTATTTGGACACAGCTTGAGAGTTACATAATAATGTGTCAGCCATCCCTGTGCAAACATATAACAAACTGTTCCACTGCTGTATTATCATTGGTCGTGGTTGTAGACTATTAATAACTACAACTAACAAAACACAGCATCCTGTCAATTGTTTCAATACAGGTGAGAAACTTTCATAAGTAACTGAATATTTACATGATGTGTGCCAGGTGTGCTGGGTGCCATTTCTCAAAGAAAATTCTCAAAGAGATTTATATTTTTTACATTTTTATTTTGATGACTGATAGTGATTACAGTCAAGAGGTAAACAAAATGAATGAGCATGATATTTCCAATGACCATAGCTTTACAACAAAACATTATCTGAAGTTATTTGCGGGTTCAAAAGGCTTTAAATATTCCAACTTTGACCTAAATGTTAAACTTCTGGTCCGGTTCCGGTTGATGATTAGAGCAGCACGGTAAAGTACAGTGGACATCAAGTGGAAACATTTGTACATTTGCAAGTTTATAGTTTATGAATGCAGGTTAAGGGCATAAGTCATTAACTTAACTCATCCTACAACATTAGAATTCCTTCTATGTTTATGTGCTGCTGAGATTTCTGGAGAGAATTTCAGTCCATTAAACAAATAATGACATTATTTTCTTAAACCTGAATATAAAAGACAAAAAAGCATGAGTGGGAATTCAAATACAGAAACCAAACAAGTGGGCTGATACTGCTTATGATACATTCATGACATAAGGATCCAACAAAGAGACTAAAAGAAATAATGTTCACAATTACTAATATTTAACCGTAGGGTTGTAACACACAGAAGTTGGTGCTTGCATTTCAAAAGCATTGTCTTTGTAATGAACTTGAAGAGACAAAATGTCTGCGATCAGAACGATGCTGCCACTTCCAAAAAATATATTTCATTGTCTGCTCCACAGGGCAGGGTATACACACACAGTTCTTCTGGTACAGTGTCAGCCACTCTCCTCATACATAAAAAGATATGCTTTTTTTAAAAAAAAAAAAAATTTTTACAGACATGTATAAATCTACAAAGCTATAATGCCAGATTTTTCTTACATTTTCTGTTTTTATGTCAAACAAAATATTGGTTGTGCTATAATGCATTAAGAGAATATGTAACAAAAATAATACATAGTACTAGATCTGTACAAAATATACCAAACCTCTCCAACGAAGCCTTTGTCTTTACATGCATTCAGCGATGCACACATGGGAATGGAGACCAGGGATCCAGTGGCATTGCAGTTGAATGAATAATCCTTTTGCCTGTGCAACATGGTAACATAAAACTAATCTTTTACTTTAAGCAGTGACATTTGTTGGATCATTTCAACTAATTTAGCTTCCTGTAGTTTCACAGAGGTGAGGCTAGAACATCGCCTCGTATCAGACTTCAATAAGTCTTTTTAGGAGTATAAAACAAGTTAATACTGTTAGAATCAGCAACTGTCAAAATTTTACTACTTCATCGCTGGTATTAAAATTGTGAAATTAAAAAAAAATAACTGCAATAAATGATGTCAAACAAAGGAAGGTAGGTAATACCTATTGCACCTTTTACAAAACATTATATAGTCAGATCATCATATACATCTACAGTTTTTTCCAGGTCCAGGCTGAAGCTTTTAATATTAAAGTTTGGCTGTGTTTTCATCCCAGTTCTTGGTCCAGAGATCCAACAACTTGATGTATAGCTTGCAGTTAATCTTGAAGAACAGAAAGATAGATGTGGGAATAGTTCTTTCTTTGAATTTCTGTTGTTTGTCAACCCCGGCATGATCCGTTTAGTCCGAGGTCAATGCAATTTATAATGAGTGAGATATTATTGGTGAAAGGCTTGACAGTGATGCATGATGCTGATTTCAGGCTGAATTCTTATGACATTCCTTCTTTTACAAAAGACATTTATTATCTCCCCACACTGTCACTGAAGTCAATTGGTCAGACAAATAAAAAAAGAGGAATCAGGTTTGCCCTCTGAAATAGGTTTCTTGCTTAGTTTGCAGAGGCCCGTCATGTAAATGAAATAAATAACACAACAAAAAAAAAAAGAAGAAGAAGAAGAAAGTGACAGAAAATAAAGTGGAAAATATATCTGCATATCAAATTGCCTGGGGTTACTGAATAAAACAGATCAGTCCACAAAATCCCTTTAAGGCAAATGGATATCTGGTAAAATACTAAATCCCATGTAATTCATTCACTGCACAATTCCTGGTCCTCTTGTAAATGTAGGAGGGGAAATTAGTGTATTCTGTGCTGAATGCAAGTGTGTATGTTGTTGTATATCTGTGGTGTGTGTCAGTGGTATGTAGGGAAACGAGTTTGGACGTTTCAGCGTTACTGTTGGAGGTTTAGTGCCAGGCCCTTTAGGGGAAAAAGGGCAGAGGGGTGTATGGTGATCTTTGAAGGAGCAGGATGAAGCCAGCGCTCAAAAGTCACTGTCTCAGTTTCCTGTCTCTTGAAGCACAGACTCTGGGATCGTTGGGATGCATTTGTGCGGCTTGGCAGAGGCAACGAAGCCGGGCAAACAGGTGCACTTGTAGGACCCTTCTGTGTTGGTGCATTGCCCATTCTCACACAAGGGCACCTTGTCACTGATGTCCTCACATTCGTTTATGTCTGCAGGAAAAGGAGACATGACGATTTAGTCAGTGGGGAGATTTCACAGCTGAAACAGCTGCCTGCACCACATCTGCAGCTGCATGGTCTTATGGGTATGAGAGGTGGAATGCTAAAATGATTCATATTTCTGATTTCTCTTAAACTGTTCTTTGGTCTTTCTTTCTCATTCTCTCGTATTCTCTAATCATATTGACTCAAACTTTGGGGATTTTTGATCATGAGTTTCATTGTTGAGCTTGGAAACGGCAGTTGATAAAAAAAAAAAAAATTCCATTCCAAAAGGTCCATTAAGTGTTGTGGAGCCTTCAATCATACACATAAGTTTTGGATCACATGCCTTCTTCAGCAGATGGAGTTTGAGACATGGACGAGAAGTCCTCAAAATGCTCAGTAAAAATGAAAATTTGAACATCCACATTTCCATGAGAACTGGGCAAACTCCTACCTGTTGATGAAGATCATGTGATATGATCGAAATCTCCACAACAGCTACTAAACGGACCTTGAGGTGAAACTGTCTTGTCAACTACATTGAATTTGTTTGAATGATCTGAAAGTTTTCTCTGTGTTAAAAACATTACACGCTGCTTATGAGCCAGAACCAAAGATGTTTTAATTAGTTCCACTAAACTTCACATTTGGAGGTTTACAACATAAATGATATGTTGCATAATATCCCATCTTGTATATCTTTAATCAAACATGCCGTCATGTTGCGTGTTGGCTGGATAGACTCTGAACTTGAATTCCCAGCCACCTTGAACACTAAACTGTTCAGAATGATGGTAAAATTAACAATGCATTGGATTCTGTTTCCTTTTGGCCTTCAACTGGTTTTTCTTTCCTCTTTTCAGCCCGGGAGGTCTGATTGTCGTTTCAAAGCAGTCAATCTCAAATGACTCTCCTTCTGTTTATGTCATGTTCTGATGGGGAAATGCTAGTGTGGTGATATTTATAAAAGGAGGCATGGCACGAGTTGTGCAGCTCCCACATGTTTCCACAGTGTCGGAATTCACTTCGTTTCCTTGGGAAAGCAGCTGACCTTGGAGCTGATAAGCCCATTCGCAGACTGAATATTGTAATCATTGCATTTCATTACGACAAGACAGTCTCACTTTCTTACAAAACAAACAAAGTACACTTCAAAGATATAATATCTGATGTAATGGCTAAGATTCAAGGTCTTACTCTTGGCAGCGTGCGACTAGTCAGACCAAAGGGTAACACATGATGGTTTTGAGGAGTACACTGCTTTCATGAGTTTCCCATAAAACATAACTTAATGCAACGTTGTTAAATTCAAAGCTTCTCCTTGAGCTTGATGATATACTGCACGAAGAGTTACCTCACTGAAATTAATCCGAGACCTGGCTCCAAAAGGATTAACACTGAGGGAGAGAGTTCACCGTGGTTTGATTTCAAAATTCAGCACCACATCTTGAAGCAGGATTAAATGAACTGATTGATTGCCTATTGATTCTAGGAAGTCCCTGAACATTTTTGACTTGGAACACGGAGTCTAAATGTGGGTGGTCTGTTGAGAAAGATATCCAAGATACTGGAGAAAGGACCCACCTATACAGGCCATCTTGTTTAGGTTGAGCTCATAACCATCGAAGCAGTCACAGGTGTAGCCTTCCCGCACACGAACGCAGCGGCCGTTTTCACAGCCATTCAGGACTCCACATTCCTCCGCTCGGAGACCCTCAAAGCCTTCATAGGGCTCTGGAATGGAAGGAGAAATATGTAAGAGAAAAATCTTTTTTGACACTTTTATAATTAAAAAAAGAAAAGTGTTCTCTTATTTATAGGGAGGAAAGGTCAATATCAATACATCCTCATGGAAGGATGGTATCCCTCGTCTCCATGCTGCCTTAAATCATCATGTAAGAACTGGATGAGCTCAGAGGTTTCCTTAAGAGGCAGTTAAATCCATCTAAACTCAGTTAATGGATCTGTACTTTTTTATTGAGAGGGAGTTACCCATCTAAATGTGGCATGTTCTTTTTTTAGCATAGCTCTTTTTTTAATGTAAAATCAAAATAAATAAAGTGTTGTAGTATATACAGTCAACTGTGTTGGTTATGCACATTTAAATTACACATACAGTACAAAAGTTTGGACATACATTCTCACTGAAGAGAGAAGAAATTTGTGTTTAAACTTTTGACTGGTGCTGTATAAGGAAAAGAACAATGCATATGTACTGAAATATTGTACATTTTATTCTACTTTATTTGTCGGACAGCTGTGGTCATTACATACTTTCCAGAGTAAGGCTTTATTGGCAACATATTTCACAAGCTAAAACTTTTGCTCTCAATACTTAGATCCATTTAAGAGATAATATCTATATAGTATTAGTAAAAACATACATTTGAAGGCAAGACTTGTACTGTAATGGAGTCATTTTCCATTGTGCTATTGCTACTAATGAATTTAAGGACCTCACAAGTTAGGTATGTTTTTTGCATCATGATGGTCACTAACTGGTGTTCATAGTTTATAGGTATCTTATTTACCACTGCATTATTGCATATAATATACAGTACCAGTCCAAAGTTTGGAAGCACCTTCCTATTGACTTGAATGAGAAAGTGTGTCCAAACTTTGGACTGGTACTATATACTATACACAATTGCTCTGACCTATAAATTTATTGGGGAAACCCTGACACTGTCTCTGTGTCTGAAAAAGACACCTACCGGCGTAGGAATCCACTGGTTGTGGCTGGTGTTCCCATGGTCGATGGTTGGGGATACGGGAAGGTGGCTGTCGAGAGCTGTAGTCATTGTCGTTGAACAGAGGAACACTCTCAGGAATGTCATAGGGTCCTGCAGGGCTGCCATAGTTGTCCCAGTATGGAGGAACGAAAGGCTCCGCAGGATCCTCTGGCCCCTCAAGACCGTACTCATATCCTGGCCGCTCTCGCAAACTGTTTGAACCTCTCCGAGGCAGATTGCACATTACTGCGTAGTCATCTGGAAGCAGCAGCACATATGACAGAGTTATACAGGTATTTTGGAAAATTAAAAACAGTGTGTTTGCATGCACATTCTGCAACTCACCAGAGTCTCTCCTGGGACAGAGGGCACACTGTCCACTCCAGGCTACACCATACAGGCAGCAACACTCAGTGTATGTAGTTCTGCGGTTCTGGAGGGGTTCGGAACACATGTCGTCTATCTCCAGATGCTGCCAGCAGACATCCATGTGCACATCGTGATCAGACTCTATAGCTTCTGGGACGAAGGACAAAGAAGGATTAACAAAGACTGACAAAATTGGAAAGAACCATAAAGTGAGGATACCAAAATTATCTTATCACATTCAGTGGTGGAGAAAACAAAAGTGAATGTATCTGTACTTTTCTTAACATGTTCTCTGTTTTTGCTTTTTCTGTGTACAGTACTTTTGTAATTGTGCAAACAGTATGATCAGATGTGTTTGTGTGTCACACCTTCTGTTGTGTTGAGACGAATGCAGCGCCGCCGGGTGTTGTCCAGGACTGATGGAGGAAGGCAGAAACAGAAGAAAGACCCGGCCGTGTTCACACATACTCCATCCTCACAGTAACCTCCATGTTCACACTCATCAAAATCTAGAAAACACAGTGGCACACAGACACATCTATAAAGGTGCAGCATGCAACTTTTTAATCAGTAGCAACACATCAGCTGTGACACAGACTTTCCGTGAAATCTGCTGGATTGTTTTACAAGCACAGAGGAATCTGGATGGATAAAGTACAAAATAAAAAGTAAAAACATCCTCTATGTGACTGAAAGAAATGGGGTTTATGGGAATGTGGTCTTGATAAGAGAAGTCAAAACATTGTCATGACACATACAGTAGGCGACCAATCATCTTGAATATGGTCTCATTTGATGAAATACGTGTACAGTTGCATCATAGTTCATACGTAACATCACACTGATGTTGTCAAATGTTAAAAACAGACGTCATTTCTTACCCACACACTCAAGCTTGATGGTGTCATAATAGTAGCCGTGGCGACAGTAGCAGGTATATGTAGAGAAGAGATTCGAACAGTGTCCATTCTTGCAAATGTCTGAACCAAACATCTCACACTCATTTGCATCTGAGGAGAGAGTGAGAGATAAGTAAGTAGCTGCCAGGACACACTACCATTACAGTAATTATTCAGGTATGCAGGCAGGTATCCCATTAAGCCTTGGCTAGCGGCAGAGACACCCCCATAAAGGCGTTGAAGGATTATGTCTGTCTATCTGGCTTTAAAAGTGGCTGCAGCTGAAAATAAAACAGGGGCTGACTTTGCACCTTTTTGTGCCAATGTAAAGTTTTGTGTAAAAGGAAGCTGTGAAAGCTTATCAACAGGGGATATCAATAAAATAAGTTAGTATTTATGAAAGTACCTATGTAAGGCCGCTTTTCTTCAGAACTTTGTGTAGAGGAATGAGGCTGGGGTAATAATCCACTGCCATGAGGGCACAACTGGTTATAATCATCTGGAAAATAAAATGTGGCTTTATTAGTGAACAAGAAGATGCAATAGGACTAAAAACGAGTTGCAGATGACATGTTAACACGCAATGAAAAATCTTGAATCACTTTATTTAGATTGTGTCAGTACAGAGCATCTGCCTCTTGTTGTACCTCTTCCTGGGACAGGACAGGCATGGATCTCACAGTTGTCCCCCCAGCCTGCCCCCACTGTGCAGCAGCACTCCTGCTTTGTGGTGTTGCGAGACAAGACATTGTCACAGAAGTTGGCGTCATTCAGGTTGTAATAACACTCCTTCCTCTCCTCAGTTGAAGGAGCTGAAGGAGGGACTGGAACAGCCGGCTTTGGTTCAACATCAGCTGCAGATAAAGAGAAAGACACCATTTAGTTAGCTCAGAGGGGTCAGAGGTCATTTTAGCTACAGTAAAGGGTTTATCTGCCAGTAAATATAATCACAGTAGACCATAGCACTTCGGTATTATCACACAGGAACAGCATCAAGTGGCCTCTGCTCCTCATCTGTCAGAGTGTGTCCGCATGCCTCCCAGCAGGTAATGCATTACCCTCGCCTGCCTCTGCTGAGCCTGCTCATTTGTCCAAAGGCATGGGCTTAGGCATTTTACCCTTAAGCTGCCGGCTTAGCCAAATGGAAACACTGGCATGTGAGTCAACACACAATTCACTCTCACATGATTGATTAACACACGTCAAAAGCAAACAGCGGAATGTGGCAAAAAGGTACACAGAGGCATAGCTGGGGTTTAGTGCCCAGGCAGAAGAAAAAACATCCCTGCTGAGGGCGCGCCGCTTAATAATGTAAATAAGCCCCAATTCCCGTACACATACGCCTATCAAGCTGGAGATGTGATGGTGTTTCCATGACTCAAAGTGCTTTTTCTGTCATTCTGAAATTGCAATACATTGCATATCTGTAAGCTGTGCACTTAAGATGATGTTGGCATGGAAAAGAGCAATGTGTCTATAGCATTAATTGACAATAATTACAAACTATTTATCCTTGTTAGTGGGGAAATAGGGTTACAGTAACATGACCCTCAGGGAATTCGCTTGGCTTCACTATAGGAGAAACTACATCATTTGTCCACAGGACTAGGTTAATGCAATTTTTTGTAGGAAATCCACCTAACTATAACCCTAGCCTATAAAACAGCCAAGTCCAAAGATACTCTAAGAGACGTGGAGTAAGTCATGTCCACCTCATCACCCTTGTTGTTTGGATAATGAGAGACGGCTCATTAAATAAGGGAAAACTCTGTCTCCCAACGATGGGATGGAGAATTAAGTCCTGTGAGTCACTGTGAGCGCTAGTCCTGTCCTATTACCCAGGGAGCGGCACTGGCTGGTGATGGGATCAAATTCCTCATTGTCGTTGGGGCAGATGCACAGGAAGCTGCCATCGAAGTTCTCACACAGGGCCTCCCCACACAGCGCCAAGCTCATCTCGCACTCGTTCACGTCTGAGAAAGACAGGAAGGTGTGAGGTCAGTAAAGGATCAGGCATGTACGCACAGGCATGCGCTCAACAAGGTCATGGCAAGGTCACACAAAATAATCTTTATTGTCTTGTTGCTGGAAGAGTAATTCACCAGTTTTTCCAGTTCAAGAAAAAAGTAATGCAGAAATTCATAATAGATAGATACTTAATAAAGTACCATATACAGTACATTTGTGAAATCAATCATTTTCTGTGAGGAGGAGACACTTTTTCCAAATGGTGGATGTCAGATTTTGGAACAAATCTCATCTCCCTGTATATAAAATGGTGAAAGTTGTTTAAATTTGCTAAATAAAAGTGTCACAATTGTAAACTGAAGGATTAGTCTGATGATATTCTATATCAAAACCAAGAAAGTGTTATTCCATCTCTCAATGCTTTGTACTCAACCCCAAGCCCACTGATTTCTCCTGAAGAAATAAATATTTAAAAATGGGTCAGAAATATATACTCTCCTTATTAAAAAGACTAAATAATTTCCTAAATCAGCTGGGCACTGCAGGTTTTAGCAAGTATTAAATACTGCATTGGTTGAGGACTATTTTCAGCTGCGTATTAACACACATTTAGTGAGTGTTTCTGGCAGCAGGACAGCATATGTGGGATTGAATCAAAATAAACTACTACTCATTGTTAGTTTAAGTCTTTCAGGAGATTTGTTAATAACAAGAAAAATGTAAAATATCACCAGATGTATCCTTTAAGCAGTAATGTGAAGTGGGCTTATCAATCTTGAGTATTTATTGCAGCGCAGTTACACACCAACACATCTGCTCATATCTCCGGATGGGTTGGTGTAGCCTTGGTCACACTTGCAGCGGAAGGAGCCGTCTGTGTTCTCACAGAAGCCGTGGCTCCCACAGATGGTTTCATTGAGGCATTCGTCAATATCTGCAAGGCCAGAGAGAAGTGCACAACATTAATATTTACAATGTCACTTCACCACAACAGACGTTCAAACTCAGTAAACATGGTGCCACTTTCCCAAAGTAAATTACCATTCTGACCTCACAATAACAACAGAAATCACTGCCATCATAACATGTCAGAAATTATGTACAGATTAGACAATTCATTAAGAGGGTTTTCAAACTCTGTGGTTTGAAATTCAGGGAGACTTTGTGACACTTAGTTCACTGGGACGTTGGTAAGTTTACAGCCTTTGCGTGGGCTTAGCATTTAACCAGACACTTCACACGCAGTAAGAGATTTTATGGCAGATTTTTGGCAGGAATTACTTCCCATCCTAATCGATTAATCTGTTTAAACCCAATTTTAAGTGTTAAATTGAAAGAATTCTGAATATGGCTTGATTTTAGGTCCAAAAGCGTCGCCAGAATCAAATCTGGCCGGAGGCAGCCCACAGTAGTTCCTTGTTTGCATGGCAATAAATCATAAAACAACACTAATAAAACTAGAGGAGGGACCATGCTATATGTCAGTATATATGGAGAGGGAGAGGTTGTTAACACTGGACCAGCACTGCCGATTCTCGACCACTCACTGTTTAAAGGCAACATTTGTTAGCAATTTCTTATATAAATGATTTAGTATTTCTTGGCATACAGAGTACAACAGAGAGGCCAAAGACTGATACTGTTAGAGGGCAAGGTTGATTATAATTGTTTAAAAAACAATCAGAGAGTTTTAAATGATCACACTTTAGTCACGTGAATTTGTTCCCTGGTCAGTTTAAAGATATACTATGCAGGATTTGTCAGTTTGTGTTTGTAAACACAGCATTCAAAGTTGTCCCCTCCTTCCCGGGTCAACGAGAGCAAGGTGAAAGCAGAGCGAGAGACAGAGACAAAGAGTAGCGGTGGTCAAGCAAGCTAGAGAGTGAATGAAGAGAGCGAGTAGCACTGGCGAGAACAAAGCTATGAATCAGATGAATAAAACGTTATTTTTTTATTATTTTTTTAAAGCACAAATAAACACGCCCACAGCTCCTCACAACCCTGCGGGAGGGTGCCGCACTGCCTGATTTTGTGTGAGCTTCATCCTGTTTGCTGTGGGCTCTCTGCTCTGCGTGTGTGTAGCTCAGCCCCACCCTCAGTCAAGCAAAGCTCTTTCTACATCCATGACACAGAGACAGAGAGCAGAGCAGAGCGAGGAGGAGAGAGACGGAGACAGCAATGTAACCTGGTCGCTACGCTACGAGTCCTGACCTCACACCCTGCACGCTGTTATTGGCGGGGGCTACACACCCACTGCCCAAAGGCTGAGGCCCAGAAGCGTCCAAACACAGGATTGAGAGAGATTATTTTTGTATGAGTCTATAGATTGTTTTTTAGGAAAATCCTGCATAGTTTACCTTTAAGTTGCCACTGGTCAATATATCCCTACCTGTGTTTGGACAAGTTACCAAGCCTGGTGACATGCACCAGTTATCAGTTTTTCAATTCTGTTAAACTACATTTTGGTAAATGCTTATTTAATCTAAAGAGCAAAGACACCCATACGAAATCCAATCTTGGTCCAGTCTATCAACCTTTAGTAAGGTATTTGGCAACTTATGTTACCACATCCTGTGACAGGTCTTTTCAATTTAGAAATGTTTTAAAATGCAGCTAAACCTAGTATTCATTTAAATCAGCTCTTCAATGTTTTCTGCAAGTCATTAAGTTCAGAACATTATGACAGACAGCTCTGTTATTTGATATGAAGTGCGTTGATGAAATTAGAGGACACACCACTTCATCTGTTTAAGCATCAGTGTGATTTTTTGTTGACTTTTTAGTTTCGTAACCACCCTCCATGTCCATCTCATTCAAAGTTTCCATGACTAATGGTAACTTGGTTTAGAAAAACAGGAAGGCCTATTTCAAACACGGAAAATAATGCTGACAATGAAATTACAACAATTTCAATATTTACATAATTTTTTGATTGATTACAATAAACAGCCTCATTCTGTACTTGTAAAGCTCATTTTGGACACATCTGATTCAGTTGGGAGACACAACATGTCAAGTCCAGTGGCACCTCAGAGGTTTCAGACAAACTGATTTATAAAGTGAAAAGCACATGTCATTCACATGTTGTCTAAACTTTTATTTTTCCTCTGAGCACTCATAGAGGCTGTGGGCCACAGAAACCACAAACAATCTGATTTGAGCACAGTGCTTGGCCAGGGCCCCGTCTGCGCCCCCCCCACCCCCCACCCCCCACCCCCAAACACAGACAACTGCTTTCTCAGGGTTGCTGAGGGACTAGTCTTCTGTCAGGGTTCCTGTCCTGACTTGGCTACTTCTCTAACATGCCTCTGGGGTCGAAGACAGGGTCTCCCACAAGCTAATAAAACTGCGGACACAAAACTGTCTTTGTCATTTTGTACAACCTTTCATAGGGAATTCTGAAAAGGACCTAAATTACTAGAATAGACTTGTGGGCTTAAATGGCTGCAAATGAAGGAGAATGGATGTACGCATACTGAAAACCGCCAACCCAGTAGATTTGCATTTTGCAGCTGAGGATTCATATGCCAAACTGGTGTAGTAAGAGGCTGCATAAAATTGCAAAATACATTTTTGAGAAGAATATTCCCACAGGTTAATCAAGAATATCCTCAGAGTAAGGTTTAGTGTATTCTACATCAGAGTTTGAGGAACATTTCCTCAAGTCTGAATAGTGTAGTTTGGAATGTTGGAATGACAGCGGCAGCCAGCTGGGAGGTCGGGAGAGGAAAGGCAGAGAAAGCTCTCCGCTAATATATGAAATAATCAGTGTCTGCAAGCCGCTTTCCATTCATGTGTAACATGGAACAAAATCCGTTGCAAACCACATGTTGTGATGAGATGCAATCAAAGTATCATCACAGGGAGGAATGAGTGCACAGAGACCAAAACAATTTTAATGACTTTTGTTTTTCTGTGTAGTGCTTGTGTGGCAGGTTTACTTGACCATCCATTTAGATCCGTCTGCATCCAGAGAGAGAGTCAGCGTACTAATCATAGCATTAATGGCTTGTGGGAAAAAATGAATAACACAGAATGAGATAACTCCAACAAGAGCTAGTCTCACACCAGCAGGACATGGGGTTGCCTTTCTTACTCTTTCCATGTAATAATCAGTTACGTCAGGACACATGCAGCTTTGTAAATTGGCCGGAGGGAAGAACTGAAGCAGGGGAGAGGGTGAGGAGTTCAGTTTGGATGGGAGTTGCTAGGGGTAAGGGGCGACCCGAAAAATAGGCACCCATCCTAATAGTTTGACCCAGGAGAACGGGCTTCCTGGATAAGTGTGGGTCTCTGTGCTTTGTGTTAATCTGGAGCACATGGTGGCAGGCAACAATAATATAAGAATCAGTGACTGTTGGCTCACACTCCGCAGCCCACACTTCTGCCATATTCTCTGGGCAACCCCTTGTCTGATTGGACCCATATGCAGAGGTTATTTCACACGCGATTGGGCAAGGATGGGGTGAGGTATTTGTTTTCAGGGAACCATGTTTTTGCACTTTAACTGACATTACATCTTCAACCTGTCTTGGGTTGACTACAATGGAAGTTAAACTGTCAGATAATGAGCGTCCATCAAGGGAAAAAACTCCTACATCTGCACAAGAACATGAGCAATCACACACATGGTAAAGTCTTTACATTTCTATAAGTTTACTGGGGTGGGAGGTTGGCATGAGTGTGACCGCAGACAATTTCCGCCCTTGGGCAAGCCTTACTAAAGACATGGCATAGCTCGAGTGAATTTATGAGCATGATGGTGAATTAAAGCTTAAAAACAATGACACATCCACTCATACACACATGCTGCCTTTTTCAGATGCTGTGCCCACAGGGTCCATGTGTGCAGCATCATTGCAGGGCTGCAATGATGCCTCACTGCTGCGGAAAAAACCCTGTTTTTCCCTTTTGTATTATGGCCTCTAAATCTAAATGAGTGCAGCGAGAAAGCCAAAGACAGCCGCTGCCCCTTCGAAGGTCGGTGAGTAAAAATAAAACAACGCCCCTCGCAGAACCTGCAAATTACAGTGTCTGGCCTCTTCTTAAATATTTGATGATTTTTACAAGCAGACAAAAAATGCCCCAGAGTAATTGAGCTCCCTCCCTTGACTTTTATTGGGGTGACGGCAGCATCTTCCACAACTTTTCATCGTGAGGTGAAACAAGCTGCTATTGTGTGTGGTTTTGGGCTTCTGAGGGTAAGAAGGGCTCGGTCCTCGATCTGGACGTGTGAGTCAATACTGAGCTGTACGAATGTTTGTTGTGGGGTCTAGTGAAATCATGACCAGCTGGCGTCATAACATAGCAACGGGAGGAACGACGGTCAGACATGGTCATAACTGGGCAACCGTACAGACAAGTTTAATCTGTTTTGTGGCACCAGAGGGGACACTGGGAAACTTTTTAAAATCAAGTCCCACCTAACTATAATTCTCTACAAGGCATGTCTGGTCAGGAAATGTATAACTAACAGCATATAACATGGCAGTTGAAGTCCTTGGCTGCTGATGTTAACATCTAACACCAAATAACGCTACACTGATTTGAATCTACAGTATATGAGCTGTTCAGCCGTATGTTGACTCTGACACTAAAGGAGCAGAGGTGAGCAGCTGGTTTCAATCTGCCCTTATCACACTGCAGGCCTCCACACTCTTCAGCTTGTGCCAGACAGACAACATCATAAAGTGCAGTGAGGAGGCAGCCACACGTAGCTGGGATAAGGGTGATGGAGGGGGTGGAGGTCTGATCTGTCACTGATCAACGCCGCAACAGCATATTCTCCCCTGATCTCCATCTGTTGATAGTCCAATAAAAACTCTGGGTCATGAGAATATGTGAGGCTGCGCTGCACTCCGAATGCATCTCTACAACCGTTGCAGTCTCTGGTTCTTTCTCTCTAACACAAACACACAGGCGAGGACGCACAAAAACTCACAGTTAACCACATGCACACACACAATCACCCACAAACACCCACAGCTTCCATCTGCAGTCCAATACATCATTCCATTCTGATGCTCTCAGACTGCTTTCCCCTCCTCGCCTGTCACTCTCCGGTGACTGTTTGGATTCTGTCTTAATACGAGGAAAATATTTGGCCTTTAGTTTTTTATCTCTCATAGACCTCATAAACTCGGCTTGTTGTTTTATGGTGCTATGAGAGCAACAAAGACAAGCAACACCACGCTACAAAATAAAGAGTGCTAAGCTCAAATCGTTGTGCAACAAACCATATTAATATCACAAACCCAAGGTGTCTCTTATTGCCAGTAAACACATAAGGCTCCATGTATTCTGGATGTCATGGAGATGTGTCTGTTGTTGTTGGCCAGCTGTGGACCCAGATGTAGCAAATGTACAAACGCAGCCAGCCAAATCAGGTGACTGGGCTCCTCCATAGGGGGGACAAGGAGGTAAGGGACCATGTAAGCTGGCCTCACAATCCTATCCCCTGTCCAAAGAAGAACAGCAGTGATCAGATTCCATCTTCTGTCTGCCAGAGGCACTCTATTAGCTTCATTGTCAGAAGGATGAGATTATTAGGAGCTACTGGCCTCACACACTGCCTCTAGTGACAGTGCATTCCTCTTTCTAAAGTGCCCCTATTTCAGGGGCCATTTCTCCTCATCTCCCCCATGGCCTCTTGTGTAGAAAGACCTTGAGTACCTGATAGCTTTTCATTCACATCAGCCTCTTTGTGTCTGTGTGCCAAACAGATATCATTATCTTCAGAGACCTGAAGAGTATGTAGAGTGATGAGTGAATTTGAGGCTACCCTATCTAAAAGTCAATCCCAAAGTGAATGGTAAATGGACTGACAGAATGGACTCCAGATACACACTGTATTTGGTCCGCCGTCCATCCAATATTTTGCTTCAGCCAAAAAGGCTCAAAATCTGCCAGTTTTTTCTCAACACAGTGTTTGCTATTATTTTAACTATACGCGGTTTGACCACTCACCACAGTCTGTGGTGTCCTCTCCCTCAAGGCCGGGCTGGCAGTCCCTGAAGCACCGGTAGGAGCCGATGGTGTTCTCGCAGCGCCAGGTACCACACACTGAGCTTCCAAACTCCATGCATTCATTCTGGTCTGCGCAAAGAGACAGAGAGACAGATGTTGGTTAGTAACTGACAAACAGAGGCACAAACGCAACCACATGTGCAATCAGACACTAACACGGACGCATGCGCCCCCGCACACACACTCTTAATCCCTCCTCAGCTCCTCTGCTTCCAGTGTAATGGCTGTGCAGTAGAAGTCGGCCAGGAGGCCTGTGGTGTAGCTGTCCTCAGTAAACGCAGCAGGCAACGGGAATGGCCAAGAAAAATATTATCACAGCAACTAAAGAACTTGTGAAGGAGCTAAGGGGAGACGTTCCAGAGGGAGAAACACCTCCTGCTCACAATGGGGTCATTCATACTTCCCTCGGGGAAGAGGGAGTACAGGGCTGCAGCCATGTCATCCAGGCACCCCTCAGTCCTCAGACCATGGAGGAAAGCTGTAAGCCTGGCTTGAGCAATTTCATTGAAGCTCGGTCCCCACTGGCTATAGATAATCAATCATAGCCAAGTGTGCTATACTGAGTATGCTTAATTCTAAATGTAGCATGACAATCAAAGAGCTAATGCTGACATCTTGGGTCACGCAGAGAGTAGAAACCTCAGAGTAGAGTTTGGGGTCAATAATCACTATTATGTACGCTACATAACTATCAGAAGGGAGTTTTATTCTGTCTTACCTTCACAGTCAGCCGTGTCAGCATTGAACTTGAAGCCAGATGCACACAAGCACAAGAAAGAGCCATCAGTGTTGAGACACTCGCCCCGGATGCACACGTTGTCTTTGCTGCACTCATCCTCATCTAAGGCAGAGAGAAGGGGGGGGGGGAGGCAGACAAATTAAGAGAGATAATTAGAGAAAGGTTGGGCCAAGATTTGTTAGATATTGATTATTGCTAAATATCACCGTATATTCTCTGTCTTCTTTAAGTCTACGGGGAACACTCCTTTTCATAAGTATCCCAAAAAGAATGTGTAATCAAGCACTTGTCTGAACACAAGATGCATTGGCCATTTGGAGCACTTAACGGCGTACTGGCAAACAGGAAACAAGGGGAAAAAACACATCTACCTCAGCTTCTCAGGCTACAAGCCCTCCCTCTGACTCGTAAAAATTTATAATGAATGCTACATGCTTGATTAGCTGTAGATTGGTGGATAATTGCAGCATTACAACATAACTTGTAGGGTACTTGGAACAGGGGTAAAAAGGGGAGGTAGGAAAGTGCGGAAAACTCATCGCAGGGGAAAAGCCTGTCTTCCTTTTCCAAACTTTGATAATCAATTGAATCTTTCGGAGACGACAAGGTAAACACCCATTTGCAAAGATAGGATGAAAAAAAACAATACCCCAGACTATGAGTAAACACATAAATATGCAGTGACTGGATTGCTTTGGAGTTAATTCAAGGACTTCAAAGCCTGTATTGAAAGGCCCAGCTAGGCTATGGCACAACCTTTTGATTTGGATTGAATTTAGATGTGTTTCAGTCTGCTGTCAGCCCTTTATTATGTGTGTTCTGTTCTTTCTGAAAGGCTCAAGGCCAAGCATCATTTTGGCCTCACCTGACTAAACCCATCTTTCATTCCCATAAACTCACATACCCTCATCCTCCCTTCACCTCCCCTTGCAGGCCTATGTTAGAGGGGTCTGGCTTTCATTGTGTCAGCACTGTACACACAATGGTGGACTGCATGAAAATATACGACAACTGCTGATTTATAGGATAATCAGAGCCCAGTATTTGTTGTGGCGGGCAGCCAAAGTACCTGATGCAGGCTGGGCAGTTTGCTCGGTGTGCTGTGGATGATATCTGGCACACTGAGCCTCCAAAGCCTCAGTGGAAGTATGTCCCTATGCAAGGACTAACCCTAGTCCTCTTAGTCACCCTCGCCAATTGCAGGACCTTGCCAGCATTTTGCAAGACAGAGATTGAACACCTACAGCACCTGCTTCACATCACCATAGGATTATTCACTGCCAGGCATACTGTCGTTTACTTAACTTCACCTCTTACTGTACTTGCAGGACACACCAGAAATAACACTGATCCAATTCGGACATCCTAGCCAAAGCTATTTCATGTATTTTGACAGCAAATGCTTCAGTTTGTTGAAAAGAGAAGCTTGTCTTCCTTAGCTGATGATCAGGCTACATTTTTTCCCCCATTGCTATGACCAGTGGGTCACTGGGTGCGGCTGGAATAACATCAAACTGATGTCCGAGCTGAGAGCGAGTGAGCCGAGACAGTTGATGAGGCCATGGCCAATTACACAGAATGGTTGGACTGAGCACCCATGCCAGGAGTCCCAGGCTTGGCCTCAGCACCCATGAGGCAGGTATGCAGGGACAGTATGGTGAGGACACTGTCTGTCAGCCAGCTGCCATCGTATAAAGAAACTTTTCTATAAAACAACTTGGGCGATATGGGCTAAAAAACATTATTACATTATTACTAACTTTCTCCAATTGTGGCTGTGCCTCACCCAGTTACACAAATCCCATAAAACCATTAGAAAAATGATTTCCCATTGCTTTTAGTATTCTTGCTGCAGTGTGTTACTGCACCTTGGCAGCCAGTCCTTCCATTGATGGTGCTATATCCATTAGGACAGTTGCATGTGAAGGAGCCCTCGGTATTCAGACAGTTTCCCTCTCCGCAGATCCCCATGATGGTTAAACATTCATTGATATCTGTCACACACACAAGCACAAATATACACACATAGCTGTGTCAAAATGCCGACATGAGGTAAGCCACAAGAAATGCTTAACCACTAATGGTATATTTTACGCGTGTCAAATGACACGCAGTGCATATGTGAGTGTGTATACCTCTGCAAGACGTCCCATCCACTAGCTCCAGACCGGCGGGGCAGGAGCAACTATAGGAGCCGATGGTGTTGGTGCACTGGCCTCCCACACACATGCTTGCGTCCTCACATTCATTCACATCTGCATTGACACACGCATATAGACGTCATCATTATGAAACATTCACACCAGCTGTAAATCACTGGGTCTCACGCCAAAATTTCCCAAGTTTTGTCATCTGGGTGAGGAGCTTCCAGACCACAGTGAACATGTCAGAGAAGTCATGCATCATCTGCATCCGCAAGTAATAACTTACTATAATAGGTCATACAGGGCTGGAACGGATGACTGTGAAAATGATTACAAAGCCATCGTATATGTTAATGACCACTTTGAACCACCCACCTTCACATGAGAGTCCATTGGGCGCCACTGTGAAGCCTGGGTCACAGGACATACAGGAGAAGGAGCCCTCTGTGTTAGTGCAAACACCGGTGGGGCACGCACCTGGGGTCTCGCACTCATTGATGTCTGAGAGATAGAAGAAGAAGAAAAGGTTAGCTATAGGTTGTCATCTTAAGTAAAGAGTCCATTTTTTGCGAGTCCAATGTCTTATCTGTTAAAATTATTAATGGCTGAATGTGACTCAGTCTAACTTACTGCCTAACATACAGTAAGCAGAGCCCTCTTTATTAGATCGCACTGACAGTGTTTTATTAAAAAGGGTGGAAAGATAAGTATGCGGGACGGTCATCAAATCCAAAACAGCAAGCTATTACAGGTGGTGTATAATTACTGTATCTACAAACAGTCACTGGCTCGCTGTTATGTGATCATTGGAAATTCCTCGGCCTCGGTACAGATTGTATTTCTTAAGGAGAAAATAGTGTGGGCCATTGTTAAGTGATTGAGACGGCTCTGTTATGCCTTTGGGTGAACAGAGCGAGTTCAACAGGGCGAGCTCGCTGCAGTACGTGGAAGGCAGGGGAGTGGCTGACTTCATTTCAAATTAAGCCCTTAATATTTTCCATGGCATCAGAGAGACATCCATTAAAATCCTATCAGAGGCCGACTTGGACTTCAGCTTGTTTTGTAAAACTTTTTCCAAGCGCAAAGACACATATCAGTGGGGGATCTTCCTCTCCGGCTAGATCCACACTTCCATTCAAAAACACACCACAGTATATGCAACTAACCGAAGCCATGTTTGAATCCATTTAAATAATCATTCCTTTTCCCCTTCCCATGAAGTCATGACAGATCTAACCTCCCTGGATTCGTCAAAGCAGCCGTGTTACTGCATTGATCTCATAAATCATGTCATGCTAAATTACTGAGTACTGTAAAGATTTTCTGTAATCATACTCTGGGTCTAATACATTCCTTTTTTACTGAGGTCTAAATCTGGTCTATTGTTTACTATAGTGACAGCTCAAACTATCGTAGGCAGGAAGGTAAATAGAGGTTGTTTTACCCTCACAGTTGTGACCGTCCTCAGACAGTTGCAAGCCAGCTCCACAGCTCCTGCAGGTGTAAGATCCTGGTGTGTTGGAGCACAGCTGGCCCAGGCACACGTTAGCCACCAAGCACTCATCCACATCTGGACGCAAATACATGGAAACATCATAACACAGATTACCATCTCTGGCTTCAAATAAATACAGCTCGCCAGTTGTAATCACTTATATCGGTAATCACTGGAACTAGGAATTACAAATGTCGCCACCTCTATCTTTCTAGCTGAGCTATCTGCAGAACATTTGCCTGACATCATCATGTTCTATTTGAGGGCTGGTGTCTCATTGTGTTGAGCAAGGATCAGATGAGTGGTGCCAGAGACGGATGATTCCAGGATCCAGCTATGATGTGATGTCTAGGAAGTGTATTTTGGGATTTTGAGCTCAGATGATGGGGTTTTGTGTCCAAGCTGTCACACCTGATGCTGTTTACATACAACCTGAACCAGCTGGGAAAATGCTCTTGGCACATTCACCCTTAACAGAGACTCTGTTAGGTATGGAGGCAAGGCCTGGCATGTTTGGATGAAAGAGGATGCTACACGCACCTGTGTGCAAGTATACAAACATAACAAAGCACATTCCTGCACAAACACAGCCAAAAATCTCACCGTCGCACTGTTGTCTGTCCTCAGAGACTCTGAAACCAGGTTGACAGACGATACATGTGAAGGAACCCTCTGTGTTTGTACATGTTCCTTGGGGGCATGTAGTGGGCAGCACACACTCATCAATATCTGGCATGAAACAACACAGACTATTAGACATTTATTGCAGGACAGGGGTGTCTCCACAGCCAAAACATCTAAATTCATGATGACAGGGAAGAACCACTATTCCCACCAGCCTGAATATAAGATATATACAAATGTTAAACAGTGGTCCATTTAGATGAGTGGTGTTGATAAACCAACCTTCACAGAGCTCTCCATTATATGATACTCTGTAACCTGTAGGGCAGTTCTCACAGGTGTAAGAGCCTTCAGAGTTTAGGCAGATCCCGTTGGCACAGGTCGACAGGGACTGGCACTCATCAATGTCTGTGTGGAACACATGCACACCAACATAGACATGCTTGGACATCACTATAAGACTGACAAAATTCTGTTGTAAAGCAAAGAATTTGTCCTGAAAAACTGCTCAAATGAGATGCTGAAAAAGTCTTTAACAGTTGTTACAAAACTAATGTTTTTTTACTGAATGAGGAACACAGCTGGAGATTGATTTTACCTTCACACCTCTGCCGGTCTGGAGACACTTTGTAGCCAGCCTTACACCTGGTGCAGGTGTAGGATCCCTCCGTGTTGGCACACACCCCACCAAGACACAAGTCATCCTGAGCACACTCATTCACATCTGGACACAAAAAGACCCTAATTCACCACAACTGGGAAAAATCATCACTATTTACCAGTGTTTGTCGACAACTGCATCTCAGTGTAAATCAACAGAGGATTTCATACCTTCACATCTAAGCCCATCAACAGATGGTCCAAACCCAGGCCTGCAGTTCTGGCAAGTGTAGGAACCTGCAGTGTTGATGCAAATTCCCGCGGGGCACACATTACCAGTTGCGCACTCGTTGACATCTAACAAAAAGAAATAATTTGCAGACATTATGCTGCTGTCGAGAGAGCTCCACAAGCTGTAAAGTATGCTGTGATGAGTTACACCCAAGAGCTCTAGATAATCCTTTGCAGACCTTCACAGGCTTTGCTGTCTGAGGTGACTTGGTAACCATGGTCACAGGTGCATTTGTGGGTACCGTCCAGATTGAGACAGCGGCCATGGAGGCAGACTTCTGGGAGCACACACTCATCCACATCTGGAGAGAAGATAAAGAGGAACAAAAGGGGGCCTCAGAAAATAAAAAGACAACCGCAAACTCTTTGTAGCCTTTTTATAAACCTTCAATGGTACCGCAAAGGCTTCTGTAGAAGCGCTGTGGAGAAATATTTACAGAGCTGTTACTTTGAGATGTTAAAAATGTCTGATCTTTTGACTGACAGTTACCTTGGCATACGTTGTCTAGTGTGAGTTTGTATCCTTGGAAACAGTTGCACCTATAGGAGCCCTCAGTGTTGACACACCTACCAGGACCGCACACAGTTTGGTTCAAGCACTCGTTAACATCTGGGGACAGGCAGAGTCAGGACAGGACACAACATGTACAGTATAAGTTTGTGATTTTAGGTTTTATCTTGCAACAACTGCAAGGGTTAGTTTACTCAAAATACAAAAAAAATATTTTCTCACTGAAACCTAGCCATCCAGATAGTTTTGGTTTTATTTGTCAAGGTTTTGAGATATCGGCCTGTGGGATTTTGAGACAAACATAATTCACCATAAGATGCATGGTTAAGGATCCCTGTGGGAAAATTTGCCATAGCTATAAAGATGTGTATACAAAATAAAGGTTGCAGTACAGCAGTAAAGGGGAAACAATTACAGCATAATTAGTGTGCAAAATAACAGCAGTCATTAAATTGCATCAGTGCACAGGTCCAAACCTCATTCATGAAGGCCTTTTACTGTTTGGGGTAGTAGCTGTCTTTTCCACTTCATGAGTCAGAACAGTTGACCCAGGAATTATACTTGTGGAAAACCTCATGCAGAAACATTATTTTATAGTGGAATTTATCAAGTGTTAACAAGAAGGTAAAGGTGTGGGGAGAGAAGGCAGTCCGATGATGTGAGAGTAAGAGACAATAAAGAAGGAGCAGAAGGAGGAGGAGGAAGGGAAAACGGGTAGAGGAAGGAAAAGTAAGGAGGTGGAGAGAGGACGTTACTGAGAGGTGATAGACACGGCCAAAGCACGGTGAAAATACTGCGAGAGAGTCACAGGCTGGGTTTTGTTTGGCCAGCCGCGGGTACTGCCAAACGTCTGTCAGTGTGGCCCAATGCTTTGTTTCTGCAATCATTCCGCATATCTCAGGCCTCTGCGATAAGCCCTGACAAGGGAATGGAGCTGTTTTCTCTATCACACCAGCAATTAGGCTTATCCACGTTTCAGCCAATTGGGCCCAAACTACTGTGCTGCTGTCAATTGACTGAAGCAAATACTGGAAACCCTGCACTCATGTTGCCTGTTTATGTGACTCCCACAGCGCCAGCCATGTACTGTAGGTCTGTTAGCAGTCTGAGTGGATATTCAGAGTAAAAATATTTACCTAATGTTATCCCTCATTTACCAGGTTCCTCTCAGTTACTATTTATACACCACAGATTTATACAGACTGGACAATATTAGTGAGCTGACAAACAGAAACTAGCTAAAGCGGTGTTTTCTCTGGAAGCAAAGAAAGCATGAGACTTTAAACAAGGGCACACATGCCAGTGATTTGCTTCCATCAGACATCAGGCTCACTGAAAAATCAGTTTTAAAGAAGTACCAGCAACTTCTAAAGTAAATTTCCATATTTTCCATCATTCATTCAGTCTCTCAGCCTCTCACATTTCTAGAATACTGAAGCCATAAGCTTGGGTTTCTAAACAAATTAGAGGGGTGCAAGGTCATAAAGAGGGGATGTGGTAAGTAACACCAGTCAGGCTGTTATGTAACTGGGCCACTTTCAGGTTGGGAGCTTCTAGCGTGTTAGCTTAAACACAACACACGCCGAATGTAGTTTGTTGGCCTTTTGTGTATTCAAATCTAATAATCCGCAGTAAGATTTTTACAGTGGATCACAGACAACACTATGGGTGAGTGAGAGAATTTGTTTGTGTTGGGACCTCTTCGCAGAGGGGAATTGAACCTTTGACCTTCTCATACATCTCCTTTGACTGCTCAGCCTTCTCACCTAGCCCAGCAGTGGTAATAAAGCTTCGCTGGCCTCCACTGGGCCCAAAAGTACAGTGGCCAGAGCTCTCCAACAATAATATGCTGTTTGTTCAAGGCTGTGGCCAAGAGAAAATATTTGGACTCTCCCAAATTGAAGTATTATCAACAATCTTTTTACGGGGGCCAGTGATATCTAAAGATCAGCAATAACACGGCAAATGTGTTTAAACAATATTGGGGATATGCAGAGGCTGCTGGGCGGAGGAGTTGATATTTCATACGTAGAGACACTGAATGGACAGAGAGGGTGGACAACTGAGCCCAGCCCATGTAATATAGCTATTATCACTGTGGTTTTGGGCTGTCGTTTGGGCCCAGTAGCGGTCCACAGTGGATATAAAACATCCAATGTAAAGTCCTTTGAAGCATAAATGCAATTTATTTTATATAATTTTCGTGCACATCAGCAGCCGGCATGTCCTTTTGAGCAAAAAGCCGCAATTCAGTAAAGCCAATTCAGCTTGAGCTATTCAGTGAACTGTGCATCACAGGCTGTCAGCAGGTCATTAATGGCACGGCTTGTTGCCATGTCGCCTTGGTTATTTTTGGTGATGCCAACTGGGAGCAGCAGCTTTGTCTACGTAAATGTTACCTAATACAGGAAGCTTTTACAGCGAGGGGAACCCAACTTATTTCCATGCAGTGGTTGGAAACACCCTTTGGAGTTTGGGAAAGATGCAGTGGTGCTGCTGCTGCTATGATGGGGCGTGGGCTTGCCTTACCCAGACATCTTTCACTGACTGGCCTGAACCCTGGGCCGCAGGCCTGGCACTGGAAGGAGCCGGGAGTGTTGATGCAGACACCGTTGGGACAGGAGCTGGGATCTCTGCACTCATCTATATCTGCTCGAGGAGAAGGTGAGACATGAAAATAATCATTTGAATCATCAGCTATTATCAAAACAATTTGCACATCCATGGAGGGAAAAGAACGCGAGGTCACAAATGCTAATATATACAAACTGAACTGAACATAGTTTTCTTCTTGGCTCAGACTAGAGGAAAATCTACCAGGCTACATATAAACTCATGGCAGCAAACAAATAGGTTTGGCTAGCATTGTGCCATTACATTAAGTTGACTTGTGTGTGTGTATGCTTCAAAGGCTCTGTGTGTGTGTGTGCATGTCACCTTCGCATTGGCCTCTCCAAGACTTGGCATAGCCACTGTTGCATTCACAGGTGTAAGATCCTTCTGTGTTGATGCATTCGCCATTCTGGCACTTGTTGGGCATGCTGCATTCATTAATGTCTGCCAGTTTGAATGAAAACCAAGGAAAATGGAAAAGAAAGTGACTATTGTGTTCCACAGCATTAATTAGGGCAGGATGCTTTTTTAAATGAACAGCGCTGACAGACAAGAACCTGCAGTCTAACAGAAAGTTAGACAGCTAACAGCAGCTTGTGGTGTCTTTCATCCATCAAGAACATTATACATACTGCCGTCATGTGTGTTATGTCTTACCTTGACAAAACTTCCTGTTCTGAGTGATCACCTGGCTGTAGCCGCTGTGGCATTGACAGGTGTAGGAGCCATAGCTGTTAATACAGCTGCCCTTTCCTTCACATGGGTCATCGTCGCACTCATTCACGTCTGCAAAGGGAGACAGAGAATGACAGAAGACAAAGAAGGAGAGGAGTTTTAATGCAACATTATATCGCAGCTCCATTTCACCAGCAGAGACTGTTCACTTTCCAAGCTCTGACTTTGGAGCTCCTCTACTGTACAGGCATTCCTCTGTGATGGGCCCGAGCCCAGCCGATTGCAGCAGAGGCTGAAGCCAAGGCCTTCACCGTGAGGTAAGGGATCACAGCACCGTGGCAGCTCTTTGGATGGCCTATACGCTGTTGTCAGGCATCACAGAACAGGTCAACATAAACAAACGTATCACTTTCATTTTGGCTCGCTTCATTTCTCAAGGCTTCTGTGCCGTGTAATGTTTGGTGTTGAAGCCTTGCTTGCACCGAGATGATGATAGACAAAACCGCCGAGGCCTCTGCTGTCAGCATGTGTGTGCTTGTGTGCTCCTCCTTCTCTTTGAGTGTCCTACCATTACCCCTGTCTTAGTCCGTATGCCTCTCTCTCTCATCATTGCTTACCGATGCAGTTGGTCTGTAGCGCACTGAGCTTAAATCCAGGCTCACAGTGGCAGGTGTAGCCGGTCTGCACAGGAATACATTTCCCATGGCCGCATATGGTGGGGGTGGTTGCACACTTGTCAACACCTTAAGAAAGACCACAGATAGATGTGCACAGTCAATACTCAGATAACAGATAACAATATTGTTGACCTTGGGTTACGCAACATCACAGACACTAAAAAAAAAAAGAAGAAAGTGCATTCCACTAACACATGTTGCTCTCCATGGGAACCGTCTTACTGTTTTATAGGTGGGGTCTTGGATGAGAGGACAGGTTTTACAGCACTGTAGCGTTCTAACAGGTGGTATGGACCACTTACAAAGGGGTCGGCAAGGAACAGGTCATGCACAGTAGAGCCTAACATTACTGTTGTTCTTGTCTTTTTCCGTCCAAATGGACTGTGGTAAAACAGAGACATGGAACTGAGCCCCTGTGTCTGACTGAACTACGTCTTTCTCTGTAGGATTACTGTAAATTCTCCTCACTCCCTCGGTATCTCTATCACTCTTTCTCTCACTTTACCCGCCACCCAAACAGACGCTGTTCTGCTCTTCTTCCATTTTTCATAAATCTGGACTCTGTCCACTCAGAATAGCTTCACCTTCCAAGAGGCACACTTTTTCTTGGTTTTGTGCCCTCTCACCCTCTGTGCAGCACGGCATCTTCAAGCCAATTTGGCTTGAGAAAAGGGGTCAAATAAAAGCACAATACAAGCTCTCCTGGGCTAAACTCTGGGTAAGCCTACAAAAATGTCTTATAAGACGTGCCTGTGTCTGCCAGCAGTTGACTGAGAACAGAAAAAATGAGAGTTGAGTTTTATGCTGCTCTTATGCTCTTACACATGGTAGTCATACAGCTCCACACCCAACTGTCATTTGGGTTTTTAGATATATATTCAGTGAGATGGGACAAGCGCAGTTTAATGTATGTCTTACCTGTGGCTGTGGCTGTGGCTGTGGCTGTGGCTGTGGCTGTGTCGGTTGTTTCCCTTGAATCTGGCTTCGTGTGAATGCTGGTGGAGTCTGGAGAGGTTTCTGTTAAGTAGAATAAGGGTAGTTATGAGGTACTGGGTGAGCACGAACAGAGACAACCACTGGCACACAAAGTAAGTTCTCTTTCTCTACAACCTAAACGATACACTGCTTGTTTTCCCAACCACTACTGCCTTTGGCTGTCATTCACTGACACAACTGTATAAAAATGATCTATACTTTTCTCTAGGCTAAAAACAGCACACGACTGGACTCACAGGACAGAGTCAAACTTCAGACTTTATTGTCAATGTTTTCACTGGCGCAAAGGCAGAGCCGACACAAGGACTAAGACTGCCACCGCTGTGCAGGAGTGAGCAATTTATAGAGAATACATCACGTCTGTGCCTGACTGAAAAAACAGGAAATCACTGTTAGCCCTTGAGCTTGGAGATGCTAAATCAAATCACAATAGAATAGATAACAGTCATAACTCTTGTTAACGGTGAAAAAGTAGTAGTGTATGAATAAAGGCAAAAGAACAAATACCTGGATATTGAAATGGTGAGTCAGTCACAACAGCTGGCTAGAAAACAAGCAAATATCACTTGTTAAAAAGATTTTGGTTACAGCATCGCACACTTATGTTCATACAGTATGTCTGGTTTTGTCTTCATATTCAGCACTAATTAGCTGTGTGCATACACCAAAATGTGGTCTGAATAAGTTATGTAATCATAACAAACCCTCCAGCTGAGATAGCTAGAGCATATCGTTCTAAGATAAACATTTCAAAAGCATGTGCCCAGAGGTCGACAGGGAGGGAGAACTTACCGGGCTCAGAATTTCCACATCTGCCACGAGACAGAAAGAAGAGGAAAAGTTTATCAGTAGCGAACGTTGACATTCTGTTTGCATTAAGAAGCACCTTTACTGAATACACACAACATAAACAACAACCTGTGTTCTCCTTAGGCACTTGACTTGCAGCTTTGGAGGTCTTTATTTCCAATAAAACAAAGCTTATGCCACATTTATCCTTTAAGCTGGGCAGAGAAAGCTGCATCTAAAAGGTAGTGCAGACAACTGGCCGAGGAAAAATGCAAAGAGAGACGAGGAAACAGATATCTGTGATAATGAAGACAAAAATCCATAAATATTTACGGAATTTTTTCCTGATATAAATCAAAATGTCATGGCTTAGCCAATAAAGTATCTCACAAGCATTAAATCAGGAAGATACATTTTCAGAAAATCCTGAGGATTTAGATGTATGGCCAGTGCGGATTACTTGTGTGTATTGCTGTGATGCTCGGAGGGGTTTCACTTTGATGGATGGGGGACATGAATACTACTCTGAATATGCTTGGTGCTGGATGAGGCATTTATTTATAGAGATGAAAACATCCTGTTGATGTTTGGATTCTTACAAAATCCTAAGCTACATCCCGTAAAAAATTCCTATTGCTTAATCGTTCTGCTGCATTGCATAGTTCATACCAGGGACTGTGGTAAAAATGTTCAAGTGGTTAAGTGAATGCCATTTTTGGATGAGTGCAAGGCCTAAGTGCATAATATGTAAGGAACCTTCAGCAGAAACAACTATTCATCTATTTACTATTCAAAGTAAACATTTACCAACCTTAAAGTCAACTTGGCAGAGATGCAATGCACCAAACATTTTATTCTCACCTTCCGGCTGTGTAGGTGTCTCTATGGCTGGTTGAGAGGGATGACTTGGCTGCTGTGGAGTGAGAGGGTACTGGGGTGCTTGCGGTGTCTCTGGATACTCAGGGTACTGAGGTATTTCTGGAGTCTGTGGGTAGCTGGGATACTGTGGCCCGCTGGGCAGCTGCAGTGAGGGCTGGGAGGATGGAGGCTGAAAGTGGGTGGGGCTCTGCTCCTCCCAAGACACTCCTGTGCTCTGCAGAACACCGTGCTCCAGCTGTCTCAGAGAAATCTGCACATCAGAGCGTGAGTAGGTATATCCATGACCGGCTGGGCAGATCTCCTTGAAATGGTCTGCATTGTAGGAAACACACAACAGCAAACCATAAACCATGGAAAACATTACCTCTGTATCCTGCTTTCGAGCTCCTAAAGCTAACACGAAACGCTGCCAGAATATAATTGTAACTCATGTTTCTGTCTGATGTTCACAGCAATACCATAAGCCATCCGTGTAATACTGTTATGTTGAGCATGCTATGCTTTACTGTGTGCTATGAATGACGAGGTTGGGTTTCAGCTATTATTGCTGCAGAACTAGCTAGCTGGCAGGCCAGTGACAGCTGTCACAGAGGGTTACCAGCGGGGGGATTTGGAAAGATTGGGGGATATCTGCACACTAAAACAAACAGCCATGCCAACAAGGGAAGTAGAGCATCATGTAATACCGAATGACCTTTGAACTCTTTGGTGTAAAGACGTGCGAGTGAGAGGCTAATGGAGGATTGGCTGGCTAGATAAAAGGAGGGAGACTGCACCTCTTTGTGTCTGAGCCCGGCAAACCTCAGCAATGGTGAATCCATTACAAGTGAGAAGCTCTGTGTCCCCTACCTGACCTGAAACCAGCAACTCTACGCCAAAAGAGTCTGGAATAGAGATATGAGTAATGACAGATATGTGGTCGCTGTAAATGCTTGTGTAAATGCAGGAAATGTGGATATGATAGGCTACTGAATGATGAATTTAAAGTGGAGGGAAATGAGGCTATATATGATCAGGAGCCACATCAGAGAAACTGGAGTAAATATGGAATGAAAGTCAGCAAGCTCCTGTTACGGAGTCTCAAGTAATGGGCCTGGCCTGCTTTGTTCAGAACACGGCTCTAACAGCTTGTCAGGCCATACAAAAGCCAGGGTCCGAGGAATCAGAGGCTGTGTGTCTGTGTACTGTGTCAGTCCTGGCTGAGCAGCACCATGGAGGTCTGTGTCTGTGATATCTGATCTATGACAATCCCCATGAATCACTGGCCAGTACAGACACTCCATAAAACCAGCCTGTTTCTCTCAGACTTTGAAGATTAGATCGGTATGAAAAAAAAAACCTACTTCCCATGTTTCACTTGGCCAAGCTATTTATTTCTGCTGTGAAGCTTTGCCGGTCTATTAGTGGGGTTTCTCTCTGAGGGTTGGAGTGATAACACAAGACTGACTCCCACTATTATGTAGTCTCCAAAATATGAAAACTGTTATGTTTTTGGTCCCTATCCATTTCAAACACATTTGGTTATTTTGAACTGCTTTACACGCCTGGCAGACAGCAGAATGTGACTGAGTGGTAAATATTCTTTGCCTGTTCTTTCACTATCACTGCTAGACATTGCGTAAGATTACACGTGACATTTTATATCTGCAAAAGCGTATAACCCTGCAAGATGTTCTTCAGCGACTACTGTCCAGTAAAACCAGAAACGGACTTTAGGTTTGCAGATTGAGGAAAAGACAAGTCTTAGAATTTAAACTGTGTGTGTAGTAGAGGAGTTTTTGGTGGTTATACCTGTTCCTGGCAAAGGGCAGCGATCACACCCAGCACCCCAGGCTTTGCCCACTCGGCTGCAGCAGCAGATCTGCTTGGTGATGTGCTGAGAAAGTGGCAGAGAACATGTGCCTGCTGACACTGATCTGTAGCAAAATGCCCTTTGGTCTGACACCGCCTTGTCCGCTGGAAAGAAAGTTGATACATCCATCACATAAACCAATGCAATACATAGCAAAATGATCTCAACCTTAGATTATGTTTTACAGATAGATAATGTTTTACAGACAATGAGCAATACTTACAAACACAGTGGCTCCTGGCAGGGTCTAACATGTAGCCTGGTTTACATGTGCACCTGTAGCTTCCTTTAGTGTTGAGACATTCAGCATTCTTACAGAGCCCAGGCAACAGGCACTCATTGATGTCTGTGAAACATGCACCACGTCAGTCATGTAGTATCTAGTACATTCAGATTATGGAAATATCATGAAGTCATGTTTTTCCCCTGACAAGAATTTTTTGAACTCCCACTGAACCCCTATGACTAAACTTCATACAAGTATCAATATCGGATTAAGAGCTCTTAGAGCTTTCAGGTCTGCAGACCAGCAATGATGTAAGGCTTCAGAAATAATTTACACCTTGAAAGGTGACAAAATATTGCAATTGATCATGTAGTCAAAACCACCAGCTGTTGGAAGGGAATGAAATATGGAAACTTTTAGGTTGCACAATTGTGTAAAACCAAGGAGGAGTGATGACACAAGGGAAACACATGCAGACCAGAATGCACTCAAAATAACTGAGATATTATAAACTCTCAAAGCTGTGGTAACCTTGACTTTGAAAGCTGGACAGTCAGGCGCACACTGAGGAAATAGTAGAATGTTGTATATAATCATTCTTCCTCCGCATCTTTCCGTTACACTGTCCAATAAGGTCACAGCATCTTCCGCTTACGTCAATGAGTGAAAGTCATAAAGAGGTTTTTTCCCTCTGTCTGGCCTAAACCGTGTGCTGGAGCGATACGGGGGCCAGCAGAGTGTTTGCTTATTGCTCCAACAGCTCCCGAGTCACTAAGCCAAATGGAGGCAAGCAAGCCAGTTAATGTGCCAGGCAGGAGCATAGGGGGACATATTTCAGGCGCTTAGTCATGCGATCACACTGGGACCAGGCAAAGTTTGTTGTTCTACCGTGTTAAACAAAGAGTACATCATTAGGTCTTTTCCTATTGCTTTGATGACTGGAACCCGACAGCCTGCCACCACAGATTTTCCCAATTCTAATTAATCTGCTCTTGTTTTGTTGTTTTGCTTCCTGCTGGAAAAAGTGAGCTTATAAGGGATTGAGGCTGATAAATTCTGTGGACTGAAGCAAATCCAGGGAACGCCTCAATGTTTCTTTGTTGTTTACTTTGCAGTTGTTTCTTCTTTTGTATCTCAGTGGCTCTTTGTTTCTCTTTGCACTTTTCTATCACTCTTACACATACATTTAAACTGAACCTGGCCTTACAATCACAAAGCATCCAGCTTCTATGCCATTACAGTATAAACAAGCCTGTTTCTCTATAAGCAAAGGCGACCTGTCACTGCAATCTGTTTGGATGAGCCAGGATGGGGCACATGCTGTGAAGACAATGAAGCAGACTGCAGATGTCATGCCTGCCTCTGCTGATATTAACACTTTAAAACCTAAAAACAACAGTATTCTGTATGCAGGTGCTGTGGGGGCTTGGGTTTAGTTTTAACAGCATGCTTTCTGGTCAGAGTTCAGGTCAGTATTGGGCTCAGTCTTCATCACATGGGGTCTTTAATCCCTGGTTTGGTTGAGTCCCAGATTAGTGCTATTGTTACAGTCTGCTGGTGGGTTGACTGGGATTGAAACTGACTTCCATGACAACCTGTCATGGCCAGCACTAATCTCAGCATCATTTTTGAATTTATGCTTGGTTGCTCTCATTGACATATTGTGGTAAGAGCCCAGAATCCATCAGAAGCTTGTATCATGACTGTTTTTATTGCTTCATGACATATATGAATAACTGCAGTACATCGAAAAAGTTTCACAACTCTGGCCTAAGTGACAACCAGTTTGCTGTGGCCTTACATGACCTTACCCGCTCCTAACTTCTGGAAAAACCAAGATTCACATTAACACCTGCAGAATTATTTATGGGCACTGTAAAGAAAACTGGCAGCATTACTCTCTTTATTATGTATTGGCTGTTATAGCCAAAGGGAGTACTGTATAACTACTTTGGAAGTCTTACACCAGACATAACTTATGGAGCCAGAAATGCATCCATTTAGAAACTGTGAATAGGGAATGCTCATTCCCAAAATACTGCCAGAGCAGCTATTGCTGGGAAAAGTTTTCAGTGGCTTTCTACTGCATAACCAGATACATTGAGGACTCTCAACCTGTTGACCCAATATGATAAATGTTAAATGAAAGTGTTTTTAAATTGTTTGTAGCTTTTATTAAGCTGATCCAAAATGTGAAAAGAGTTATGTAAGACTTCCATCATCTCATCTTTGAAGTGGTGTATGAGTAATGTGACCTGCTCCCAGCACCAGTTTACTGCCTACAATAGAGACTGCACATGCATCTATGTGGGCCTTTCATCTAACAAACACAGCTACAAATGGCCAATTCAGCTGACCTAGTTTCCGAGAAGCACTTTCTCAAAAGATAAGGAACCTTCTCTGAAGTCAGAGATCAGCATATGGCTTTGATGGGGCATCTTATCGTATCATAGTGTGAATGTTTCTGACCACAAGGTTCACCATAAGGCAGAGCAGTGCATCATGCCTGTTACCAAATGTGAGACAAGCTCTGCTCTTTTCCAGTAAAATACACTTCAAGCAGTGCCGACTAGAAGTCCCAGTTTGGCAAGCTGGACACCATCCTGATAATAATGAGAAAAATCCCAGAAAAAGCAGGTTTTTGCCTTTTTGGCAATTGTTGCAAAACCTGAAATTAGAAATAATTTTTGGGAATGGAGCTGCCACTGAACGGGACAGAGACTTTAAAGAACTCCAGTAAATATTGTGGGTAACTGTCAGCTTTGCTTTTTTGGAACTCAAGAAATGAGCAACTGAAAGGGAGGAACATCTTGAAGCAATCATACAAGAAAAGCATGAATAATAGAAAGCTAAATTTCCACATTTGTTGGCTAGTTGACACACTATTGGAAAATAAGTACGTCCTTGTCCACAGGTCTTTGTTATATTAAAATATGTTTCCCAGGTCAATCATTACCTGAGAACATCAATAGGCCAATAGTGCTGTGCAGATCAGAAAACTTGTTGAACTTGCTGAACTAGTGGATGAGGCTACAGAGGTTACAGATGTAGTCAAAGCTGCCCATTGGACCATTGTTGTTGTTACACTCCACGGGCTTCAGCAAGCATTGCCCTTTGGATTATGACACCATTAATCAAGTCAGTGGGTATCAAGAGGACCTATAAATCCTAACTGTCATTGACAGAGCTTAAACAAGTAGATTGTCAGTAAAGCTGCATTTTGTTATTCAAAGTCTAAGCATCAGCTGTCAGTGCTTTCCCTTGTTCACAGATCAAGCAGCACATTTTTGTTATGTCTTTGAACCAAGGTTTATTTGTCGATTAATTCCAGTGTTGTAAACTAACACCACCAACAACTATAAATGGTCTGAATTCTACAGTGGATGACTGTATACAGAGCTACTGCTTCATGTACTGTCAGCCAGCTGACATCTAGCCATCTCTGGGATGCTGTGATAGAGGAAAACACAGTGTACATGCAGGACCTGAGTTTGTGTTAACATACAGATGGATGGGTGAACTGCCAGCCATACAGCTTTTCATCTGCTGGTACACTTAGGGAGGCTGAGCAACAAACAAGTCTGCAACCTGAATAATACTTTTACCATAATCGCAGCCTGCTGTACCATTCTCCACTCAGAACCCCAAAGACCAATTAAGACAACAGCCCCATGCGCTTATTGGCTGCTGAACTCTGACCCTGGAGCAAGGCTAATTGTAGTCTTGAACTGATTCCCATAGGAGCCAGACATACAGCAAGGAATACTTTTATAGAAGTCCTCAGGGGTCCAAGTATGCATGGAAACATATGGGCAGTAACTTTTTTATCACATCCATGCCATTATATTTAATAAAACTTAGTAATCCTATGTTTCTGTGATGGGTAAACTACCTATTCAAATATGCAGAGGGTTAAATCATATACATACATACTGTAAGCATTCTTCAACCTACTTTATAACTTACCTTGACAGTGTGTGAGATTCATCCTTTTATAACCTTTGGAACATTCCACTTGTCCATTTGCAATCACTGCGTATGCTGCAAACAGAAAATGAAAGCACAACTTTAGAGGAGCAAAATGATCTTACAGTGTAGTGCCTTTCTGTCACAAAGCATTGCATTCATTACAGAGGGAGCTCTGTGATGAAGACGAAGGAGCTCAGCATTAGGAGGGGACCATATAACTTACAGATGTGAGCATCTTGGCAAGAGGAAAAATGAGGGGACCCACAGCTGGGCCCCTTGGGACTCTAGAGTGAGTGTATGGAAATGGATCCCCATCAACTACATTTATAAGACAGCACTGCCATCCAGCAGAATGTAACGATAACACTCGACGTCATTTATAATCATATTACCTATAATTCTCCTCAACCCCCAGGGACAGATGAAGGAAGTGCTTATATCATAAATATGTTGAGGAAGCCTATGTGACAGCCCTGACCTTTATCATCAACCACAGTGCAAATCTACTTAAACAAGAGACTAATGTTTTAACTGTATAGACTAGGAATGACGATTAATGTACAGCGCACAGGAAAGTGATTGGCCCAAAACTTCTTTTTGCTTGTTTTGCCAAAGCAATAAAAATCATATGGAGTGTGCTTCAGGTGTATACATTAGAGGTTCACAGAAGAGCTGTAGTAAATAACACAGTGTGTCTGTTAATGCCCCAGTGCGGCCATACTATCAGTGACAAGAGGCCTGAAAACAGTGTGTCATTACTCATTCGGCACCCAGTCAAGCCCCAGCATGCTCCATTAAATGTACAGAGGTCAATGTGACTATCATGTGGCAAAGGGAGAGTCTCTCTTCATCTTTAAGAGTGTGTGTGTGTATCTGTGTTTGACAGAGAGAGGGAGAAAAAAATCTTGTGTGTTCTATAGGTCTGTTCACGCTGAACAGAAACAGGGTGATTATTAGTTACAGATCTTTCCATTACATAAACTGTGATGAAGAGTTCTGCCTCATATAATGATGAAAGGAGGAGATCCAAATTTCTGATTTTGGAAGGAATGTGTGTGTTTAGGTGAAGACATATTGGCATGGCGAAACTGTTTCTCACAGTTACAGTCAGTCCAGATTACAGTCACATCTCAGAGAAATTAAAGCAATGATGGTAGAACTTGCTTCATCTTTCCTCCTGGTCATGATACACATGATTTTGTTTTGCACATATATACAGAGGAAAATAGGCATTTCACATTTTTTTTATATTATGGCAGAGTATGTTACATTTCTTTTTATATTAAAATATTAGACTTGAAAGTTGCATTACCATCCAATGAAAGCAAATGTAGAGCGAAAAATAGTATCCAACATTTTCCCACTCACAGAAAGCAGGAACAAATGAGAGTGTCAACTAACAATCTTTGGATTTATCTTTGGCCAGCAAAAATATGATTTGACCGAAGTACAGCATTGCTACCACAGCGACGAAAGGTTGAAAACAGAGGTGACGCATGCAAGAAACTACAGTCACAGCTGCCTTGCCAGCAAAGAAAACATAGCTCTTCCCCTGGCAAAGTGTTCTGGGAAAGGAAGAAAAGTTGCACTGTTAGAGACCAGGGCTCCAGCAGTTTGCTGACCAGAGTTTTGATCTGTGTGATTGACAGGGAGCTCTGGCAAGATATGACTGTGGCCAAACAGGACCAGACAGGATCTCCTGATCATTCCTTTTGGACAGCAGCTCAAATCTCTTCCTGTCTTCTTCCTGTCTTCTTCTATTCCAACAGACATTAGAAGCAACAGTAAGCAATGAACCACCAGTGTTGCTTTATTTGTTTCGGAAGCTTCATAAATTTTCTTTTCCTTCCCACGCAAGTTGGTAACTGGAAAGAATTAGCCATGATGCTCCAAACTGAGTGACCAACTAAAAGACTCTGATTGCTTTCGATATGCACAAGACGCCAACACAGAAATCCTGTAAATATATCCAGTTAATACAAAACCCAGCAATCAGTCATAAGTTTGTGTCATTTTCCCAGGAGTGACTGGAATGTGTGCCACATGGAATCTTTCTGGGAACGAAGTCCTGGAAGCTGAGTTATGTTTTGGTCCTGCTGTGACCCAGTGGACCAGGCAGGGTCGATGTACCTGAGGGTTGACAGAGCAGAAGTGGGTCAGTATGAAGGGGGCGACGGGAAAAGGGGGGAACTGTGTCAATGCGACGCCCTTGTTCCTGTCTGCCCACCTCTTCATCTTCCTCCACACCATCCTAATCCCCCTCAAAAGTTTCTGAGTAATGAGCTGTTGTGGTAGGGCGGTGGGCACACCCTCCTGCAGTGATGGGATCAGGGAAAGTCTGGCCTGAGTGACAGCAGGGCGCACATGCCAAGGGAAGCCCAGTGGGGGAGGTCCGGGAGTCTCAATAAAGCTTATTAGCAGGGAGGAGAGGACCTCTGCAGTCAGTAACAACTTCAACATGAATCTAAGAGACAGCTCATTTCAAAATTACTTGTCCAGTGATGTAAAGTTGGCATGTTTCCGGATATTCGAGACACATTTACAGTATATGTTCATAAACTTTATTTGCACATAGGATCTAATTTGGCTGACAAACATTTCCTTGTATGCGTCTAGGTTCTAGAAATGCTTGTTATCAGAGTTCAGTTGAGTAGATCTTTATTGTTCCCTGGGGGCAACATGTTTGCAGCAAGGCTTAAAAACCAGCTGCTGAAAGTCAGCATACAGAGGTTGACAAGAGCCCTCCAAAAGCCTTCTGTTGGATGCATTTATTGTACAGCGCAGAGAGTCTCATCTGCTGGAATTAGTAATTAGTTTTGTAATTTTGGAGCAAAGTTTGATAAATCACCCTGTAGTTGAGTCTTTGGTTAGTGTACCAGCAAATCTGAACATTTACCTCAAGAAACGATGATTAACACCAGGACTTTAAATCAACGGCAACTTGGCCGTGTCATTTTTACTGTCACACAAAAGGCTAAGAACTTTGGTATTCTAATTATTCTCAGATAATTTAATGATGTGTCTGTTCTCATGCTGGCTTTTAAAGACATTTGTATAGAAAACATTTGTGTAGAGTTACACAGGCAGTGGCTTGCAAGAGTGAGCTCAAGCTGCGCATCATTAGTGTCACCCTTGGTTACAAAGAGTGTAGACCCAGACTGGTCTGTATCCAGTGAGGGTACAGACAGAAACTTCCATTTGTTGTCTATCCATTTAGCCCTGTTCAACAAAAGACTTTGTCACCCTTCACTAATTTATTGTCCGTCTCCATTCAATTGTGTTGTGCATTCCACTGGAGACTGTTCAATAATATTAGCTTGAATTCCATGACCTGTAAAGTGTAATTCAAATTCCTTGGAGCTTCTTGATTGGGTATGCTACCCTAAATCAAATCTGAATAAATTCTTTAAGTCTCTTCAATATGAAAGTGAAATTAGCTTATGCAAAATGAGAGAGAAACTAAAGAGAGAAGGAGGCAGGAGGCTGAGAAAGGAGAGAGTTTATAGTCAGCTGCACAGAAATATTTAATTAGTAATTTGGTACAATCATTCTGTGGACCACCCGGCCCGGGAGCTGTGCTTCTAAGAGAGGTCTATTGAGAGGTCTGGTCTATCAATCACACAGGCTCAGAGCCCTTCACCAGTATGCCCAAGGACCTCCCTGGGAGGCAGGCTCAGTGTTGGGCTTCTACCCTTAACTAGATGGAAAACCTGAGAATGCGTAGGAGGAGGGAGGGAGGATGGAGGACGGACTGATGCCATCCACAGGACGGGAAAACGAGACAGTCTTTCCTTCCATTCCATTGGGGGCCACTCAATAGGAAAGTAACCAACACCCAAACCAAGACCTCCTCAGGACCCTTTCCAGAAATTTATTCTGACATACTGCCATGGGATAAACTGATGCACACAGAGAAAACCAGCGCTCTTTAATCACTGCAGTGGGTTTCAGGTCTTTTGAGTTTCAAAGATGGCAAAACCACCTCTTCTTAGCCTTAGAGCCAAAGCTTGATTGGAGCAAACAGCTTAAAAGGAAGCCATTTGCTTTCAAAACAGAATGTCTCCTTATCATGTGCATCATTTGCCATTCAGGCACGGTCCATATCACAGGCCCTGTAAATAATGTGTCCCTGCTTATGCAGCTAAGGCTAATCAGTTAGGACACATGAGACTAATATCAACATCCTTCTACTGATACAGAAACAAAATCAACATATAAGCTACTTTTTTTTTTGCTCTGTCATTAACAGTCTTGGCTGTGTATCTGTGACACATTTTACCAACAGAACCAACCCACAGCAGATGTGAAGCAATAGCAAACAAGCTTTGATGAGGAGATTATATCATTTTTCTGCAACATTAAATCTTTACTCAAAACATACTTTTCATTGTTTCTATTCACGAAAGTATGAGTTTTACATCTCTGTTTGTAGTTTGATGATTTTGCTTAACGCCCTTCTCCAAGATGCTGATGGCAGTGTAACACGCATCAAACACACATTTAAAACAGACCCACATTCCTCTGTAATCTCCAATTCACTGTGGAATATTAACCACCTGGGTTTGTTCCAAAAGAAGGCATGCCACGGTACATTCCCAATAAAAATGTGCTTAACTTAGCTTGTATCCAATTAAGAAATGCAACACAAATTTCATATCCATCTGCCTCCAACTGGGATTTATTTCTTGTAGTGGTAAGGTCTGCTCAGCCCTGATTAGCTACACTGCTGCCCAGCTAATAGATTCCATCATTCTAGTTCTGAGAGGATAACACTAAGTCAACATCAATGAATCAAATGCTGTCAAACTAATGTGACATCTCTATCTAATCACCATAAGAAACTGCTCTGGAGCTGTTCCAATGCATCTGTTTTCCTGCTGCCTATTTCTGAGGCAAAGTCATTGCATCTCTGGTTTTCGTTGGTCATTAACAAGTGTTCATGTTTGATCAGTGCTAATAAAAAGCAATAAGCGCAGGCTTTGGACCCTCGATGAATGTCAGATTAAATGTCAGGGGGAATAGATGAGAGATTTGGAATGGATGAGTTCATGTGGGAAGATCTGGAAGTGGTGGAGCTCCGTGGGCCCCCCTGCTTCTTTGCCTCATCTGACTTTATTGATCTAAACCTCATGAAGAACAGTGTCCTCATTACACAGAGACACAGAGAGGAGGGGAGGGAGCGCAAAAGGCAGACAACTCCCACAGATAGAGAAGCGAGGTGGAATAGAGGGCGGGGCAAAGACAGCGCTAGGGCAGTGACATCATGATGACCTTGTTGACCCAGAGAGGTAGAGTTAGAAGAAGCCAAGGCTCCTGTGGGTGTGGTGGTTACTTTAGGCCCTGGGGACTTCTGATTTGGCTCCTTGGGAAGCCTCCCAGCATCGCAGACAGGGAGAGTCAGAAAGAGGGAAGCTGCCCAGCAATGACAGATGGGGAGACAAATGGTTTATGGAATTCCATTAGCTGTGAAATGCACAGTGAGGGAGGGGCTGCCAGCACAATTATATAGTCATGCCAACACTATAGTATGGGTCAGACTGGGGCCACAGCAAAAGGCCTTCAGCTGGCTAAGAGAACCTGAGATTACTGATAGAAATGTATTCCAAACTCATACCCAGCATTGTACAAATAACAATCCTGGTTCTTTGCTTTTCAAGGATTAAATTCCTCTCATAACTCAGTGGATTGTATATGCAAATAGTCTTTCCCACCTATTCCCATCCTCCCTTTGCTTAACCAATCACTGGTTAGCTCTCAGACTTGAGGACAGTTTTGACCATCTCCATGTCAGCCTCTATATAAAATCACAATTTTATAACAAACTAGTTCAGAGGTCCATTGCAAGTTATTTTCCACTCCACCTCATCATCAGAACCAGAGGGAAGCAGTTGACTACAGCCTGTTCTGGTTGATCTGGATCTCATTACAGGCTAGGAATCCTCAGCATGTAACTTTTAAAGGCACTGGCTCCTACGGGGTTTCGGCTCCCACTGAGATGGTGCATGCTGGCATTCATGCCTCCATAACGTCAGCTTCCTTCACATACACATACACCCATATATACACACATATTCTCCTCCCTTACTGCCACAACAGTGACATAAAGTCCTTATAGTACAATAACAAATAATACCCAGCTATATAATGTCGTCAGCCACAGAGAGACACAGCTTAGACACACGGCAACAACAGGGATTTATTATGAGTCTATGTTATTTGAAAAGCCCTGTGCTGCTTATGAGTTGATACAGTATCATTCACTATATCAGTTGAGGCTGATACAAATATAAAGACAGTGATGTGGAGCCTGACTGGGCCTAGAATAGGATAGTAAAGATGAATCTTAAGTAAATCAAGACTTACAAAAATCCTTTCTGCAACAGAAGTAGCTATTAAACTGTGGTCATATTGGCATCCTCTGTAGATGTAATAAAAAATTAAAGTAGTGATGCTTGCTCACAGTCAACAACACTTTTTGTAACCAACTATAAACTGACCAATGGTAGCGTCACACCCACAAATACAAATTGGGCTTTCATGACATCATTATCACATACTCAACAAGGGACACAGGAGACTCTTATAAAGCTATATGCCTTTTCCCCATATTGCAAGCCGACAACTGACCCATTCATAATGAAATAAAAAGAGCAGCATAATTTTTCAGGGGCCGTTGTCTCCAGGTTGCATATCATTCCTGTCAAATACGTAAGAAAGTGAACATCTACGCCAATGACGGAGGAATGTGGCTTCAAGATCAAGCCAAGTGTCTAAACTGAGAACAATAACACTCAAGAGGAATTCAAAGCATTTCTCTTATTAAAGCTCCCTCCAAGACTTCTGGGACATAGTACATGACTTCATTTTGACTTCATTTTTCCTCTCTTTCATTCTCTATGCTTTCTTCCCTGCCTGCGTGTGACCTGGGACCCAGGCTTACAGTATGCTGCCCCCCAAAACAACCGCAAAAATGAGCGAGCGGAGCATTCACTCTGTTTCTCCCCCAAACTTCAAAGAAAGAAGCAGAGGAAAACATCTGGGAGCCAAAAGAGATCGTGCCGGGGATTTAGGAAGAACAGGAATCTGGCATACCAAGGGAGATAGAGAGTAGGAGAGAAAGGAATGGATCGGCATCTATGATAGATGGAGGAGACAGAGAAGGATGATGTCTGCTTCTGATTAAGATCAGACATTAAACAGGGCATGAGGACTCTGACAACCAATTGACATCTGCGGACATGGCCGTAATAAAATTAAGAGTAACAGGAAATGAATGACAGCAAAGAGTCCTCATGTGCCACCAGTTTCACCAGAGTCTCTATCCACAGTGAGGGGTGTCACCACCCACCCAGCCTGTGGGCATACAGCCGTCCTGCTGCTGTTTCTCAAACCCACCACAGCTCTGGTTGGGAAAGCAGTTGGACTGCGGCTGTTCATTTCCTCGCTGTTTCAAGGCCACGCTGGCTCATTCTGCCCACAGGGTGGGTGGTACATCTACCAGGCTCTCATCTTCATGCTAAATGTGTTTTCATTTGTTTCCCAATTTTGGTTTTATGGAAGCGAAAACAGCTTCATTTTACAATTCGGTGCATAGTCAAGTCACGCAGCCGCCTCAGAGGAGTTCAAGAATCTAATCAAACTGCTATGCACTGATCATCATCAGTCATCAGTATTGTTTAGGTCTGTGATAAATGCTGTAAATATCCACCAAGCATAAACAACTGCTGGTGAGGAATATAACAGGCATCACTGACCAAACATTTTAAAATACAGTACTCAGAATTCGAAACTCTACCTAGAAAGGAAAGTAGAGCCCAGCTGTGTCTTGCTGTTTTGAACCAATGTGCATGACAAGACAAGAATACCAAGAGATCAACATACCAATAGCACAACACAAAATCATGCCAGCAGAATTAGACCAGATTAGAAATAGATTAGATTTAAGTATGTACTGGAAGAAAGCTGAACAAAAAATGATCTGATCTGATGGCTTTAGTCAAGAGGGCTTACCTGGTTTGGTTGGACACTTTTGGCACTTGTTTAGACCCCAGGAGGCGCCTACACTTCCACAGCAATCATCCTGTTTGGTTAGGCCTGGCAGAGGCTTGCCACACTACAACAACAACACACATCTGTGTTAAATCTAAGAAATTAGTTTTGAGAATGAATGTTACATGTTTGCGCCTGCATGTGTACAAATGCCTGTGTGTTGGCAAGGTCAAAATCTGTGAGTGTGTTTGTGTCAGAGTGTGCGTGTATACCTATCTGCAAGGACAGAGTGAACTAGACACATCTGAGACTAGTTAGTCGGAAGAGGACATAAAAACTGAGTTTCAGGAACAACTATGAACCTCCTGGCATGCCTCATTAAGGCACTTGGCTAATTGTGAGAGATTCCTATCAGACCTTACTTATTGGATTTTTGGCCAGTAGAGATTTATGAAACTCAAGAGGCAACAGAGAGGACATTCTTCTGCAGAACACCAAACTGGTATACTGGCAAGAGAAGAGGGAAAACTGCAGGCTAAAGCTTTTATATGCTTCTTGTCTGTGGCAGTTCTATTGGGGTTCTGAAAAATCACTGACTGGAAGGTTTAATTTCAGGCTCTCCATGAAACCAGAGTAGAGAAAATGGGAGCTGTCGTCTAGCACATGCAAACTTGTTCAAGGAATAATGCTGGCAAAAACAGCTCTACCGTCGATCATTGTGTTTTTGCCACTGCAAACTGAAAGGCTAAGAGTAAAAAAGAACGCCTTATCACAGCCGAGCAAACAGATGCTGCATTAAGCCTCAGATTAGCAAAGCTCACGCACTGCCACTTGAGTCTTTCCTCTTCCTGACTTCTTTTTCCCTAAACTACATGTCTGTTGTGACATCCAAACATTCTCCTCACCACACGAAGGGCAGTAAATCTGCACTACATGCCATACTGTATAGTACAATACAGACAACATGCAAACTCTTCCCATATGAGTCACAAGAGGAGGGACCACATGGGCTGGATTTCAAGCTTAACCTTTGTCCTCTGAACGCATCCTAACTTATAACATGCATATGGGGAACTGGTGGAACATGAGATGACCAGTGTGGTCAGTGCTCATAAATCCTAGACATGGGATAAATCATAGCCACTTCCTGTTTGAGACAACAGCTATCAGTGAAAGGTGATGAGAACGTAATGATACCTGTGGTAAAACAACGCTTTCTCCCACTGGTTTCAACACCTACAATGGATCATGATACTCCAGGTGGCTTAGATCAGCTAATGATGACTGTGTACATAGTGTGTTTTAATGACTTAAAACAATACCTGTCCGTCGACTGTTTCCTGAAAGCATCTTCCCACATGTCCATTCTGACGGTTATGTGGTCTGGCATGGCCATGGCCGTTGTCATTGGTGTGTCTGTGTCTGCTGCTATGATCATTGGTGGATTCATGTCCATTCCCGGGTTGAGAGCGCTGCTGGACAGAGTGAGCCCCTTCTGTGGTGGCCGACCTCTGACCAGGCTGGACCCGGGCTACTTGGTGGACCTGGACCTCGGCCTCTGGAGGGTGCTGAATGTGGACGTTCACCAAGGATGGGTGGAGAGACACTGGAGGAAGGGAGATCCACAGTTTATATAATATAGAGAATGCTTTATTATCTAAAATTTGAATTAATGAAGTATTAATTAAGTGGAAGCATCGTCAGCTAAGGGATAAGAGTTGTATACACATGCTACAGTATGACAACTAATCAGCTAACATCCTGCACAAATTTGTTCAACACACACTTAGTTTTCTTCATCATTGAGTTATGAGATCTTCATGGGGAATTCCCAGCAGTGAAGATGCTATTAGGATACTACAAAACAACAACAACAAAAAGAGTTTTGGATTCTATGATTTAAATCAAATCATCTTAAAGACCAAAAACAGATTTGCTGAAGAGTTGAAAAGATGTTGCAATGTGGAGAATGAGCTCTTTTGTCCTTCTGACAGAGGGGAAGCATCTATCTTCGGGGAGTGCCAGGGCTTTTTCCCAGAATCCTGACCCACTGTCATGAATCACAGTCTCACAGACAGACAGCAGGGAGAGTCCAAAGAGAAGAAGTAGACCTTATCAAGAGTTTTGGACATGAAATTGCCTCTGTGCATATATAAAGCATACAGATTTTCGAATTTCTTGGTTGTGACATGACAATATGGACGTTGGACTCACGTCATTTAATTATGATTATTCATGTAATTTAATTCAAAATGGATGATGGATCAACTTTTAAATTACCTAAGACAGACCTTCTGCTTTTACTTAGTGTTAGACAGAGTGAAATGCTGAGCAAGACGCAAGGATGGAATAAAAAATGATACTAGGAGAAAATGGAAAGTGAGCAAATCTTTCATTTCTATATTTCTTCTTATAACTTCATGATGTTGCCTTGTTCTGTTTCTAATATCCCCTTCTGTCTGATAAAAGCAGCATTGTGCGAACAATGAGGACTTCCACTGAGTCATCCATTACTTATTCTGCTCAAAATAGAGTCTTACCTCCACTGCTGGCCCGCAAAGGCAAGAGCACTACAAAGTAAACAGTGTTGAAAATCAGGGAGTAAACTTGTGTGCATATAAAAAAGAACTGTTATCATAAGGAGAAGTGGAGCAATTTGCAAAGAATAAAGGTTTCATCACACCAGTATTTAAAACAGTGAAATTTACTGGCAAAATCATTCAATCAGTGGATTTGCTCACAGGGTAGAAGTAAATCTTTTGCATCAAAGTTCAACTTTGGCAAACTAGCACTGTTGACCAATAGCAAGCTGTTTTGACAGTGTTGACCTTTGGGGGAAGGAAGAGCCAAGACTCCAAAATGGAAGAGGCGATGATAGCTTTTTAGCTGTGTCCACTGTCAGAGTATAGACTGCTTAGGGAGTACAGTCAAAATAAAAAGAAGCTTGGGCTTGAGCTGTTGTGACTGACTGTTAACTCTCCAGCTAGAGTAGTTTGCCAACTGGCTCCAAAAGTAGTAAATTAATTTTGCTATGCCACTCTCTGGTGTGACTGGGCCTTAAAAGAGGTCAGTGGAAGGATGAAGACTGCCCTCCCATGGGTCACAGCACGGGCTGCTTACCTTGTTGATTGGACAGTGGTAGAGTGTACATGGACTGGGATGGAGTCTTTGGTCCCGAGTTGCTGGCGTCATGAGGGGGTGTTCTGGCAGGAGGTGGGGCTGGCAGGTGGCAAAACTTCCCCGTTGAGTTGGATGGACACCAGCACACGTCCCTGCCGATGCATCGGCCTCCATTAAGACAGGGGATCTGACAGAAAACTGCAGAGAAGAAGAAGGTGAACAAGAGGGGTGGGTGTGTCAGGAAAAGAGGTAAAGAGAAAAAAAAGGAGAGGTTATTGCAAGTGAGATATTTGTTGGCGTAATCAACAAGCCACATTTATTGCACAGGTTTATGCATCCTCGTACACAAGGATCTATACCAGTAATAAGAAACAGAAGGGGTAGTCCTAATAGGAGGGGCATGTGCTGAGGCTTCATGTGGACAAGCTTTGTTTGCAATGGTTAGCAATGGTCCTGCTGTTCACTATTCTGGCACTACCAGACACCTCATTCCACATGACGGTGATAAAGTTTCAACTTTGTCCTGAGGGCACTGCCCCTCTTGCTGCACCTCCTTCACCGGTATGTTTTGCCTCACATCGGTAATTACATACTCGTGTGCAGAGCGATGACTTATGATTCATCCTTTAATAATTCTGAGAAAAATAACAAGTACATGGAACATTTGCTTGGTTGGAAGCAGGACAAAAAAAAAGAAATTTCCAAACTATCAAATCTTGTACAAAATTTCAATGTAGGACAACTGGCCTTAACCTTGTAAGAACATTGAAAACGTGCTCAGTCTAGAGTTTGATTTATAGTTTGCAATTTACCATGGCAAGAGAGAGAAAAGGAAAGGCCGGCATTGGCCAGATGGTGTTTGACAGTACTGCTTTCACAGCCCTTTCATTGGTCTTATCTTTTGGCATAAGGGATGGGTGCCAGCCGAGCACCCTACATACCTAAGCTTGCTCCCATCTACAGAATCGCTCTGACCTGACCTCTTCTAACTCAAAACATCAAAGACTATCAAATGAAAAAAATCTATCAAACCATGACGAATAAGAAAAGAACCATTCTGGGGCACAAAGGATGAAAAAGTGAAGCGGTACACTTTTTCAGTTCAGCCATACCACACATCACGAATATGAGGACTACTTTACAAGACAGTTGGAGATACGGTTGGCCGGCATACTATGAGATGAAAGAGGAGCCGAGTGATGGAAACATGCTGTGTGCTGCATCCTCTCTGTGTCATTGCGACAGACAGTAACACACTAACAGGGTGCAAACAGCGAACAGAGAGGCGCTGGACAGTCTCGATGGCATGTAGGTAATGAGCCTCTTGTCACAAAGCATTAACAACAGTGAGCCTGGAGGAAGAAAGGGAGGGATGGAATAAGAACAGAAGAGTAACAGATAGGGAAAGAAAGTGATTAGGAGAGGAAAATGTGAATAGAATAGATTGAAAACAGAATAGAGGCGGGAATAGAGGGAATTAGCAAAGAAAAAATAGATGTGGATGGAGAGTACGAGAGGTCCAGTGTTGGTGTCCAAACACACAGGAAGGTCTCCTGTGATTAGACATACTGGCTAAATTATCCTCTCAATGTGGGATGCAGGTCTGCACTGGTCTGTGTCAGGCCAGTCCCACTCCGGCATGGGGCAAGAACTATTCTTAGACAACAACCTACTGTTGACTCTGCACACCACACTCCCTGTCTGCCTATCTGTCTGTCCATTTAACAAGCTCTAACAACCAAACAGCCATACATACGCACACACTTCTCACTCAATAAACAGATTTTTACCCAATCTAATATCAGGCTTTAAAGTAAGTGCTGTGCACAGGGTGCGTATCAAGGGAGCCTGTTATAATTATCCAGCCAGATTTTGCTGCACTGTGTTGGGAACATAACAACAGCATGAGATAACTGTTTGCTGTCCACTTGACATTCCTCGACGAGCACGCACGCCCGAGCAATAACAGGATGGAAGCCTAAATGGAAAGCATCTCTTTTTAACACACTCTTGAACACGTGCTTTTACATAGTGAATGGAGATTTCTGGAGAATAAAAATGGGGCATGAAAACAAAGCGCTGCCTTAGGAAGAAGTGGAGGTGCCAGGAATGTAATCTTGTGGAAGGCCTCTGCCAGGACGCTGAAGTGTTTGGAATATCTATACCACGTTCCAAAACCCCATTAATGGGCACATAAATCTGCAACATCAGCCTGTTTATATATTCATAAGTCAGCTAGGTCCTCCCCAAAGAGCCTAGTGCACTTAGGTGAAGGTTGATTGCTTGTATGTGTGCTTGAGTTTGTATTTATGTGACTTGTGACTGGAGAGGACTTGTATGTATATGTGTGTGGTATGTGCACCCTTCACCTCTAAACCGCAAGTAGTAATTAGTCTGAGCCCTAGCTGGACCTTTGCAACTGATGAGAAAAGTAAGAAACATGCAGGGCTACGACCCTCCCCTTGGCATTGACCGCCCCCTCCCTTCCCATGGACACTCCTGTGTGAATTTGGAGCAAAGCCCCCCGGATAAATGGCAGGTTTAATGTAATCCCTATAAAATCCTGTTCATGCTGCTACTCTTTCTCTGTTTCTGCCTCTCCCTCTCCTCTTTCATTCATTCCTGCTCTCCCAGGGAGCACGTTAAATGGTTAACGGCGGGGCCAACCGCGAGGTGTAAACCGCAAAGAGATGGGGCTAAGTGTTGGGAGCGTGGGACCACCAACTCCACGTGTGTGTGTGTGTGTGCAAGGGGAGATTAGCCTCCTTTTTACAGATCTGCTCTTTTTAATCTGCTCTACCCTTTTCTCTTTTGCGTTCTCTGTCTCTCCTTCTCTTTGACAGTGAGATTTTTTTTAGCATTGCTCTCAGCTTTAATCTCCACCACTTTGCCTCCTTTCTGAGCTTGGTATTCAGAAGAGACAGCATGCCACTGAGAACCCATTTTGTCAAGCTCACCCCATAAAAAAAGGAATGAGAAACTAGAATGGACACATAGGGAAAGTGTGTGAGAATCAGAAAATAAGCAAGAGAGACAGTGAGAGTGAGAGGACGAGAGAAATGAAGAGACAAGAGAGAGTAGTAGAGAAAAACCGGTAGACAAGTATCACTGTTAATCAGAAGGCCTGAGGTTGACACTCACAAAGACGGAAGCCTTGGGTCTTTGGCTGCTGCTGCTGTTGTTGCTGGTACGCGGTTTCACTGTAGACCGTGGTGATGTCTCCTTTCTCACAGCTGTTATAGCAGCGTCCACTACTACACAACCTGCGGCACATCATGGGAGTGAAGACGATCTTAATGCGGTCCAGGTTGGAGGTAAGGTTGGCCCCTGGAAAACACACACAGACCTGGTTGAGAAGGAACAGCAGCAGAGGTAAACCGGAGACGAGCTGCATCCTTTCTCCGTCAGCCTCACTGTGACACACTCCCAGTCTGGGCAACAGGAGTTTTATAAGTGTGCAAGGGTGTGTGCTGACAGCGGGCCAGTGGCACGCTGCAGCTGAACGAGTGATGCGCCACAGGCCAGCAAATGGGAGAGAGAATACTATTAGGTATCGGGCTAGCCTCCAAGCGCTTTATCTTCGGGAGAAGGTGTTTCGGATGTGTGTATGTGTGAAAGAGACAAAGAGAGCGTGAGTGCAAGTGAACGTTGTGTAATGGTGGGAAGCTGTTCAACAGCCGTTGCCCTGGTACACAGCTAAAAAACAAGAGAAACTTGAACAGCAGACAGCTGTGTACACTGGATAGTGGATCAGAGGAAGATGAACAAGTGAAAGAGGGATGAAAATTATGAAAGACGAGATCTCATTTCATTTTGTTGTGGGTAGAGGTGCCAAGGTTCAGTTCCTGTCACGTCAGAGAGGTGACAGTGCAGATTTCCAAAGATATCAAAGCATGTAACTGTGCAAATACACAAGTACACACACGTTGCTCATACTCCTCTCCAACAGATGAATGTTTGTGGCCCAGCAGCACACACACATATGCATGCTCATGCAGTGCATGCAGCTTTGATATCAAACTTTGTCTGGTGTGACACAGACTACAAAGGGGGTGGGGTTGGGTGGACAGTGGGAGAAGGGAAGTGCAGCCTGGGATGCTGCCAATTCTTTTCCTTGTGGCTGATGTTCCATTTAGCAATGACACCACAGGATGTGTATGTATGTATTCTAGCCTCACCAGAATGGCTTGTGTTTGTTTTGATGTGGCTAAGGAGAGCATAAATGTTAAGTATACCATGCATGTAGTGAGAACAGATCCAAGTTTTATGATATTCATTTCAGAGCATGCAACAGATACAAAAACTTTTTTACCTGCTGGTGATAATGCATTGTTGAACTGTCCATGTAGCTGGCTGTCGCTGGCTGGCCTGTGAGTGTTAAAGGAGTGTACGTTGCTATGCCCATTTCTGTGTCCGTGCCAGTTCCTGTGCTCATTTCCGTGGCTAATAGCATAGTTATTGCCACTGGGCAGAGCATTGGAGGTGATAGGCCCAGAGGAAGACGGATAGCGTTTCACAGTGCGGGAGGTCCCGGTCTGCTGAGGGGAGGAGTCAGGGGGTCCCCGTCTCACTTGGGTCCTGTCGATCACATCATCACAAGACCATAAACACATGACCTCAGACAAAAGCTAATGTCCCGCACATATATACACTCAGACAGATACACCCATCACCAACGTATGTGCATCAGCGTGAAATCCATTTAAGCATGGTGAGTATGTGCAACAGAAAATAATATTCCTGAGAGACAAACATGCTGTCTTAGGTCATAACTTGGCTTAATTGATTTTATAGATGAGACACAATGATTTGGAAATAATTTTGTTTTAATTAAATTAATAATACCATATCATTCTTTAAGCACAGGGTTTCTCAACTAACATCTGCTGTAAGTCAGAGAGCCATGACCTTCACTAATTAATGAAAGACTCTGTTTGACATTAAAGACATTTCGTAAGAGAAGATTATTCATCACTGATTAACAAAAAATAAAGTATCAGGCAACCAAAGGGAATAAGATTCACCAGTCCCAGTTTGTGTGTGAGTGCCTGTGTGTGGCTGGTCTGTTTGCCTCGGAGAAATGACTGTGATTAAACACATTAGGTCTTTCCATTAGGACTACAAAACCTTTCCATCACCCATTGTGTCTGCTTGACTAGATTATGAACTCCATGTTCTGTCTGACTGTGGCCAACCAGGGAGCAACATCCTGAGTGTTGCACCGGGCTGGAGGAAGTATTAAAACTAGGGTCGAAGAACAAAGCTCAAACGGGGCTGCGAGGGGCACGTTTTTTACCGGTGAGCATTTGATTTGGGTCAATTACTGAGCCTGTGTTGCACGACCTGGAAGCTGAGCTCACGTGAGCGACCTGGGGGAGGCGCGTGCCTCTCAGACAGACAGAGAGCCAGACAGGCCTACCTGGGCTCTGGAAGTCTAGGAAAGCTTGGGGAGTTCTGGGATTCAGCCCTGTGAAAAACATCTGGATCCCACTGATCTGCTCTGACAGACGGTCAGCAGAGCAAGACAAAGATGAACTAGGCTGGGTAGATCAGAAGAATGCTTCTACAAACCACACCTGTGGCTCTGTGAGGTAATTTAGGCTGTAATCAAACCCTAAATGAGGATATAAACCACACATTAACTGGTTTTAAGCCACACGCCACGTATTTACACACTGAAACCACAGATACACAACAAGAATGAGACAAATAAACACATATGTGCATGCTCTACAAAAATGCATACATGCACACACAATTGAGTACACACACACACGCCCCATCCCAGCTGTGCTAGATGTAGCACAAGCCTATGCATGTCTCTTTATTCACAAACTACATTCCTGTTGCCAAGGGGAACAGGACACTAAATGAGAAGGGGAAAAGGGAGACAAACATTTGATAATGGTCCCTCACGTCATCTTTTTGAAAGACAACAGGCAGCAGCATCTATAGCTGACAGCTGCTGACCTAGATCCTAAATCTTCAGGGCGGGTCCCGGAGATAGGATGTGACACCGGGAAACAAGAGGTGCTTGGGTCAAGGTGGTAAGGATGGACAGGAGGTTGCTATCTCAGCTACATCGTCCACTCCAAATCATGATTGGGTTTTTCCAGCGTTAACGATGACACCTGGCCTACAAGTATCCTGCCTCACTTCCTGGGCTAAGCCAGATGTTGCTGTTTCTGTCTATCTCACTTTCAACAGCAAAGTGACTTCCTCGCAGCATGAGCTCACCGCTGCCCTCTCTGCCTGCAGATCAGGGGGGCGGTGAGGGCAAGCACGACTCCCTCTGCACGTTTGATGTCATCATTAGGAACTTCAAGGCCCCAGCGATCCAAGGAGGAACAATTCCCCCGCCTTGTTCTGGGTGACTTGAAAGCAATTTTGAAGACCTCTGCCAAGATTACATGGAACATGGTTTGAACTTACAGATGGAAAAATGTTTTGGGTATCAAATGATGGTCCATACAGTTTTAATTAAATCACTGATGGACCTGGTAAGAGAGCTGCTGAATGAGCATATGGTGCAAAGACAGAAACAAGGCAATCTGTTAAAAATGAGAGGGAAAATATATTGAATTTACAGAATTTGACTTTATTTCTGATGCTGTTTGCTTCCAAGCTTATATCTACAAGTTGTAAGTGGAGTCCTCAATATTACAGTAGGTTCGTCTTGACTCTACTCTTATCAGTATTTTTATATTACTAATGCATGTATAATGTGAACCTTATCGCTCCCAGTGAATTATCACCCAACTCTGCATTTCCCCTCTACTCAACTTAGCTCATAGTTTTGGTTCTACGGTGCACATCTTTACTAATTTGATTTATAGACACAGGCAGCTCTTTTCAGCAAAAAAGACTTTCATAAACCCACCATATGCTACCTGACTGCACCAAAAAACAGAAAGATTTAGCAACTTTGGTGACAAGAGTGGAGCATTTATCAGGTAAAGAGCCATGTATATCCCCCAGACTTTACTGAAGAGCAAAACCAGAACTAAAAGGAAATGAATATTGAACTTACAATGGCCAGGTGGCAAGAAACACAACTCTAAATTAGTCTCAAATGATTATACTGCAACTTTATAAAGTAGCTTGTTGCCCTGCCCCCAGCGACCCAAAAATATCAATTAGGAAGATTCATACCACCCTAATGTTTATGTGTTAAGCTGAAATGATAGTTTCCGCATCTGAAAGTCCGTGAGGGTCTGCTGGGGTCCGTGTGAGGTACAGAGGCACAGAGCTGGAGCCAGGAAGTGGTTAGTACAGCATAAAGTTGTCCAAAGTCCAAAAATACACCTTCCAGCACCTGTAAAGCTCATTTACACAACTTGTTTCTTTAATCTACACAAACAGAAATTTAAAATCTACAGTTTGTGGTTCTCCGTGCTACAACTATTTCTTGACAAACAACAGTTTATGTATCCACCTATCAGCTGTAGCCACTGCTTCCTTGGCAACATCAGTGCAACAAGACTCATTCGCCAAGAAACAGTCACAGCAGATAACTCCTGCAAAAACCAAACAAACAAAATATGTCCTAATTTGTGAGCTTTCGATGTGTTGGCAGGAGTGTTTTTGAATTTAGAGAGCCAGACTAGTTGTTTTCCCCTGCTTCCATACTTTATGCAAAAGTTTTAGCTGGCTCTAGCTCCACATACTAACCCAGACATGACAGTATCAATTCTCTCATCTAACTCGGAAAGAAAAAGAGTAAGTGTATTTTAAAAATGCTGGACATATCTTTTAATTAAATACAGCAATGACCAAAGAAAAAGCATTATAGACATCCATGAATCCATGATGTTGAAATCATGAGTCCAAATAACGTTTTATCATTTAGACACATTGATTACATTAGGGAGACACACTTGCATTAAGTGTAAGACTTGTATTTCTTAAGCTCAGAACATGTGCTCAATAATTATATTCAAACAGAAACAATCAATTCTATTGCGCCGATAAATCTCAGTCCAAACACTTGATCAAAGCTTCAGTTTATGTCTGATAGCAAAGGAGGTCTCCGACTAAGACATAAAGCCATTGGCGCTGTCCACTTCCACTCATCATCATTCATTCATGTATGGAAAGCAATTAGAACTAAACCTCATCACATTTAAGGAAATTACAAATCACAGAGATAGCCAAGAATCAACACTGTGCATGAAACAACACTATAAAGCTTCCAATATGTTGCAAAACTATTACTTGGCACTATTGCTCCTTATCTTTGAACTCATGGCGGCATTACGGCATGTGAATATTAGGCTAATTCTCATGAAGGCATGATAGGCAGCGTGTATGGCAGTTCCAACAGTGCCTCTTGACCCAGATGAGCTGGAGAGGAAGTCGTTTTTCAGAGCAAACAGCACACAGTCAAGCATTGTGAAAACAAAAGCCAGGTCCAAGAACTGGAGGCACAGTCAAAAACCATCTGAATCTCTGAGCTTCTGCCGATCCTGTACATGAACCATGCTGTTAATAGTGCCCAAAGAATTACACTGCCAAGCAAAATGCTAGGTGTACTTTGAAGTTTATGATGAGAGTGTGTTGAGGGGAAGGGGGTGTTTTGTGGTGAAATTCCGTTAGGTGGCTTTGTTGAAGTGCCAGAAAACCCCATACTCAGGGCTTGGAAAACACCGCTCCCCATCATCCTAGTGGTTCCACTGGAAAACAGCAGGGTCTTAGATAGATGGGGAAATTCTGGATTTATCTGATGATTCTGTTCACCCAAAACATTCACACACACACCCACACATAGACACACACACACACACACACACACACTCATACATGTAGTGACCCAGATCCTCAGGAATTGTTTACATCTTAAACCATCTCCGTAGCCCACTCTGCATGACGAGCCCAGAACAGTGTTTATGTGAAACACAGCGCAGTAACGTATGGACCACAGCTGATTCATTCACTAACAGCTCAGTGTGGGTGCTTTCATTATCTTCTGTCTCTGTAATTTTCCATATGAAATGAAGCTTATTTGTCAGGTACAACTAATGTATTTCAGACAGAGAACCTAGTTTTTCTTGGCTTACAGTAGGATGCCAAGTAGGATGGAAAGAGGTACTGGATTGTGATATAAATGGTTTTCACCAGCCCTCTCAGCACTTGACACTCAACACAAGTCTACCTTGGCAAAGCTCATTTTTCATTTTGATTTGTTTGAGAATACCAAAGTCTGAACCCACATCTAATGGCTTGGATTGTTGGCTTATGGCAGCTAATGCAGAAAATAGACTGATATGAAGAGCTTGTCTGGAAGTTGGATGGAGCCATTTGGCTTTGAACAGACTGTCTAAACAAGACAGTCTGACAGCAGGCAGAAGTGTCTGGCATGAGCATCCCAATCTGGGTCACATCGCACCATCTGATAGCTCCCAGCTTTGTCACTTCGCCCCATCACAGTTCTCTTTGTGTTGGACTGGATATGACCTCCAGAGCGACGAGTGGCAATCCTCTGGAACCATCGGTAGGTTTACAACCAATCAACACAAGACTCGCTCTATCCTGCAAAGGAAAATCGAGTCATTATTCTTTTTATTTAAACAAAATGTTTAATGGTTCCATTTACCTCTTTCCAAGAGGCAGCCTCAGCCAAAACCCCTTATTACATAAGAGCTGCACATAATTAGGGCAATTTGAAGGCTACTTGGTAAATGGGAGAGTAAATGATGGTCATCAAAGACCAAGTGTAAATCAAAGTTTACACACATTCATCTCATTCAGAGAACGCGTTAAAGACTATTGTTCATTTCAAAGCTTGCGCTCCTATATGCAGATCATCAGTCTAACTGGAGGGAACAGCAGAAATCTAAAAAATTGTGCAAACAGCAGCTAAAACAATGAGAACTTTGTACTGCTCAACCACTGCAAACACTGTTGGCAACAAAGGAGGAGAAGATTTATGAGTGTATTGGGGACATTCAGTCAAAGAAGCAGCACTGAGATCTATACAGAGCACTATGTAAGGGGTACGAACAGTTTTTGGATGCAACAAAGCATATTGGCCCTATTCCAAAGCTTTTAAGTGTTTCAAGTGTCAAAGTAACAGATTTAGATTCAGATGGTCTGTGATAAAAGAATATACCCAGAGCACAAACACTATATTTTTCATAGGAGGCACCATTAGACCACCACTGGGAACATATTGAAGTGGACAGAGATCATGTGTATTTCTGTTCTTGATTTTAGGTTTAAGAATGTCAAGAGAGAGATGTTTTTCAGAAAAAGGCTTTACAACAGATGGTGCTCCATTTCACAGGCTAAAGCTTGCAGACAAGGAAGGAGAGTGCAGACTGCTGAAACTACTCCCGGGAGGTGTTATTCAAGAACATTAGCAAAGACATACACACTTGACTCTTGTTCATGTTTTGCTATTCAAAGCCCAACAGTGTTATGAATCTCTGTGACATCCAAAACATTAACCACGATGTAGCTAGGAAAAGAGAAAACATTCTAGATTAGGAGTCAAGATGATATCGTAGGTTGACTGGGATTCCTGTTGCCAAGTATGACATGTTTTGTTCAGGATTTGATTTAGCAAAAAGTAAGCTTTTATATCTGATACTTGATAAAAAATTAATTACTAATTGGATATTTTAAGCCTATTTTGTTTTTACTTTGAGAAGATGGGGTTGCTTTCCCATATTTGATCTAGCACTCCAAGCCCACAGGAAAAGAGGGGAAAAGTTGAATTCAGAATTCGGTCTGTCTTAACAGTCTTGGTGTATTTTAGGAGGTGAAAGAAGTCTCTGCGGGCTGAGAAAGAGTTATTCCTTTCTTATCCATCCAGTCAGTGCACCAAGCCATCTGTACCACCAGTGGTCAAACCCCACTGTGGTCACATATCTCATTTCTCAGGCTTTATGCAGAACGCCTTCATCCATTCATCATTCACCACTGAGGTCCGTGTGTGTTTCTTTCAATAAAATTCTGAGGTCTGATCCTTAGCATGCACCAATAAATATCATATCCAATCCCAAGGGCATTTTCATTACACTGTTGTTGTGTGTTCCTCATGGCAACAAGGTCATGTAAAAGCATGGTGGTACAGTTTGTGTTCATTGGAAGTTCAAAAATAACTCAACACCAGCCTCTGTCACAGTAAAATCTGACCTTAAATTACAGCTTTTTGTGAATGTTTAATCTCTGGTAGTAAATGTTTAAACCTCCACAGTCTTGGCTATATTCACAACTTGTTTTGCAAGTTAATTCTGCACTTGAGAGGCTTGCACGTCAAATCAGCATTACTATTGATGCTGTTTTAAAGGAATAATTTGACATTTTGGAAAGCACACTTATTAGCTTTCTTTCTGGGGGTTAAAAGAGAAGATTGATAGTAATGTCTATGCAGTAAATATGAAGGGGCTGTTACTGACGTGGTTGGACAACAACATGTTGAACAAACTCATTCTTGTTGTAGCATAACATACCCCTTACCTTACAATAAAGACTTGGAACAGTGGGAAGCAGCTAGCCTGGCTCTGTCCAAAGGTAACAAAATCAACCTTCCAGCACCAAGCCTAACACATTATATTTCATGTGTTTAATTCATACAAAACCCAATTATATAAATGACAAGTTGTGAATAGTCAAAATAGAGGGTAAAATAAAAAATGATTGGAAATTAGAGCCAAAGTTGCCGGCAGTGCCAGTAGTCCATTATATGTCCCATACTAAACTAGGAATAACAGAAAACACCAGCACAGAAACATGTGCAGGGCTTTAACGATAAGCTTCTTTCTCCTGAAACAAGGACAAGTTCTTCTCATATACGTGGCCGCATAAGGCCAAACATCAGTGAGCAATTAAGGCCCAGTCTTTCTTTGATAACATCTCTAGTCATTATGACTTGGATAATTGTAGGTCCTGGCAGAATATTTCCCCTTGTGAAAATCTGGGTGTGTCTGAGGGCTTATCGCACCAGCCATGGAGGCTGGATTAAATCATGCTCTCTCTGTCTGGACGGCCTTCCAGGAATCTCGCTAGTAGCAGCCAGGGCCTGGGTGAAATGAATTACAGTGGGGTTGGATTGATTCAGAAAGCTTTTTTTTTCCTCCCCCCAGGGGATGAGGCTTATATTAGAGCAACAACTGGGCCTAACGCAGAATGGAAAGCAGCAAAGGTTCTTGAGAAATTTATTTAGCAAAGACTGTTATTTGGATCAGTCAAAGTGCTACACAGACAAATGAAGAGATTAAGTTCCACTTAATTTTATAGGTATAATTTCCCCCACTGCCTGCATGAAAATAGATTTTCTGTAAATTTGACCTCATTGAGGTTTTCAGACATTACATGATCAAAACATATGACTACTCCCGTCTACTCAATCACAGGCCAAAAGCTGTGAAATAAACAGTTCCCTTTTCATCTCCAGGGGGGCAATTGCAGTGCCAACCTGTCTGTTTTCACCTTTAGCATTTATAAATTGAATTTTCCAAGCTACAAGAGATCCAGAAGGGCCTGATTCTGGATAGAAGTAAAGCAATGTGGTTGCTGTGGTTCAGGGGCCAGAATCAAAATGCCTGGAGACATGGTGAGCTGAGAGGCCATTCAATACTCTCCAGTTTATTGTAGTTGTTCTGATCATTCACTCAGTAAAATGCCACAAGACAGTTCAGCAGGAAGAGCCATTACAAAGTGCTGACTGAGGCTATGCCTACGCTGGCCAGTGTCATATGTCAGACTGCTCTGACAACAGGCCAAAGAGGGTTTCCAATAAGTGAGGTGATTGAGGAAGCTTTTGAACGGGCCTGTAACGTCGGTTTGAAAAGCAATAAAAACTTTGCCGGAGGTTTGCAGAGAACATGAGGGAAAAATGCACGATCAAGAAGGCCAACACAAAGTTAGGTTTTCACATCTAGATATTAAAGAAACAAGAAATTCATATGTGTGGTGGTTTGAGCTGTTAGATGTGTCCATTTGTCGCTTTTGGAGCTGGAAGTTGAGATCTACTGCATTGCTCAGGCCCACAGGAACCCCTCCATCCTGACATCTGAATGGATTAACTGGTCCCATGCACAGACATACTGCTAATTTATGCTTTCAACACCATGCCCCATATCTGGGAGATGAGCCTGATTGATGCTGTCTCCATCTGCCTCAGCTCCGGAGCTGGAGGCTGGAGTGCATTCTGGGATAGGCGCCCCTCTTCCTATAACTGCAGTACAATATTTGTCCCTCTGACAGCTGCATCTGCACAGTCCTGCTTGATGAGTAGGATTTGGCTGAAGATGCTGGGCCCGCTGGCAGTGCGGCACAGACAGCGTGTTTCGGACGAGGCTTTGGAGAGTTGGGATGGAGAGAGAGAGAGAGAAAGACATATCTGTCCCACGCTGAGTGCTGAGTTCTCTATGGTCCTTTGTTCCCTCTGGCCTAGCAGGAAGCCAAACACTCATGGGACTCGTTTGGCTCTGTATTTGTAGAAAGAAACACACCAACTCTTCCTGGCCTGGCTCAGTCAATATTGTTGTGTTAAGCTTCCTCAAATTCAAAAAATCTACCGCACATTTAGGCTGTCTTCCACGCACATGTTACAACATATGCTGAATCAATCTTTGTTCATATTCTACAATCATATCTTATACAAAATTAAACGTTTCCTTTCTTTTTCCAGCCTGTGGAGGGTTCACCTGAGGACAGTGTGGCCTCCACAGCTGAGTCTGCACTCTGTCATGTTGATGTTAAACCCACAGTAGCAGAGGTACACAATGTCCCCCCCAATACCACAAAACCATAGTAGAGGATGTCCAGCCATGTTCCGGAAAGCCCTTTCCCATTCATATCACAAGTGAAAATGCTCACAAGAGACCAGGGTCAGGGCAAAGGTCAAGTTTGTGGCACCAGCACACAAGACAAACATGCCTGCAATCCACAAGCAGAAAGCCAGTTAACCTGACCCCATTCAAGTTCATTCCCACTCTACCCACGCAGGGATAGAAATCACAACTCTAGACACATGGTCATTTGCCTGGTTTGGAGAGGAGTTAGAGCCTATTCAGAAGAGAGCAGCACATACAACCTGTGGGAATTACCCATTGACTGTATATAAATATGGACGTCATGACAGCTCCCCAAAAGTGAAGCTGAAACATCTTGATCGCCCCCTGCTGGCTGGTTGCAGTATAGGTCATAAATCCCGCCCCCTCCATGTTAGCGGATGGGCCATGAGCCAAACTAAAAAATCAAAGTACATATGGAATATATTTTTCCCAAAGATGGTTTCTGTCATTTTAGGTAGTTCTTAACACGCTGATGTTTGTTCAAGTGCTTATTTTTCTGATAAGTCTGTTTTTAATAAGTTATTTGATGATATGAAAAGGGGGTGTGACATCGTGATTGACAGCTGTGACAGCCGCACTCAAACCTCCATCAGGCGGTGGATGAGGGGTCATGTCCCATGGCCCATTATCCCGCTTCCCAACTCTACTGTGCAGACTCTGGCTCCAAATGACATCACACAAGCAAGATGGCAGCTCCCAGAAAGGAGATATTTTGGCTTCACTTTTGCATAGCGGTAGAAAGTGGAGACGCATCATCCATCTTTATATACAGTCAATGGAATTACCCTGCACTTTACCCCTCTACTCTACTTTAGCCTGACTCCCCATCTGCAGGCCTCCTATGTTTTGGCAGTGGCCGAAAAGGGAGATAAGAGGATGATTCTGGACACGTCCTCTTTGAGTAGCAAAGCAGACTGCCAGGTGGTACACTAGAAAAACTTTCCCAGGCTGAATGATATATATTTTAGTCTTAAGAACACACATATCTGATCAAAGTCAAAGGCATCAAGAGTATTATGAGATGGAAAGCTACTGTGGGATTTGGCCTACTCTCTTAAATTTATTATCCTCTCAACTGAGTTATGAGAAACTTGTTAAAGTGAATTTCCACTCCCGCCTTTCAGTGTAAATGATCCTATTTTATTCAATCTCTGCATTTCTGTTACACTTGATACCTTAAATTCTTCTGTGATCTTTACTACCAAGAGCACTGCTGGTGACAATAAAATAATATTTCCATACAGGTGCTGGGGTCACCTACAGGGTTTTAACAGCGGCTCCCATCAGTGCTGGTGGTGTGGTTTGTCTGGAGTGGGAGTGAAAGCAAACAGTGATCCATGATTAACATAGAGAACTCCCACTATGACCACAGTTTCCTCTGAGGAACGGCTGTGTGGCTATGTGCAAAGCCTTGAGTCAACAAGCCACACAACCACCAGGCCGATTAGTCACCAGGCAAATGGTGGGACAGATACAAGCAAAACAGTTCATGCAGAGAAAGACGTATGTATCACCCTCTTAAGGGTCGTTCTGCTTCATGGAACTGGGAGTTTTTGCTTTTCTTCAACATCTCAATATGTTACTGGGTGTGACCAAATTTGTCATCACTGAAGCAAATTGCACTTTGCACAATTGTACAGAGCAATTACTGTTTTAAGCATGGGCCAAAACACTGATGCAAATTAAATTTAAAACATTTTAAATAAATAACCAGTGGTGAAATGGGGGTACACAGATCCAACTCTCTCTCTTCCGATACTGTTTCCAATACCTCAACTGCGGATCTCACTGCCAATATCAAGTATCTATCCCATACCAGTTTTTTTCCCAAATTTAAGGCTAGGGGTTACTGTGGCTCTTAAAACTGTATCGGCGGTCAGCTTCAATGAATGTAACTGATCATGGAAACACTGAAACAGTTTTTAATGTAGATCAGTATGGCCCACACAAGATCCACTTAATAAAGTCAGTGCCTGTGTCAATAGTGATCTAGTGTATTAGATCGGTGCATCTCTAGTGATGAATTATATTTACATTGGCCAGGTAACTACAATTCATCCCCAGTGATAATTACAATTTATCCACCTACTTTCTCTACCAAAGTGTTGTACTGTCATATTGTGTCCTCAACTATCATATCATGTTGTACTGTCCCATCATACTGTATAAGTATCAGATCATATTGTATATTGTATTGTATATCATCCTATTGTATGTATCAATACGATTGTATCTTATCAAATGGAATCAAATCACATTGTATTGCAATCACTGTCACAAGACATAATCACTTCACTTGAAGGGGGGGTTATTTTCCCATTTTTTGCGACAAATTGGTATGCTCACTGTATGTTTATGAGACACATTGTTAATTTTCTTTATTCCTCTAAACTTGTTTGGTTTCACCTAAAGACAGTTGGTTCCAGAGCTCCACAGTAACCTCTAATGAAACAGGTTTGAGGTTCATTAAAATAACAATAGCATTATTCAAGTTCCACCGTATTGATTGGCTTGCAATATTGTTGCCTCTGTCCTTTGGGGGCAAAATGATTTAGATGCTGAGGATTGATTGCCCTGTGTTAAAAAAATGCAAGGGGCTGTGCTGTTTCAGCTACTGGTGAGATGGTAAAATACGAACTAGAAAGGCCAGTTTGAGTAATAGATCCATGAGTTTGAAGATTTATCAAAAGTCAAAATATTGCACAGCAGTTTACAACTTTGGAAAGTTATCCTCCATCTCAAGGATTACAAAGGTAAACTTTAGAAGCAATCTATGCACTTGCATGGATTCTTTGTGGGTAGCGGTGGGGACGCATCCTATTTCTTTATTAGGCTGTGATAGTAGAGTCTCCCAGTTGGGTTCAAATGGTGTCTCAACCCCTAAGCCATAGGGGTACCCCGCAAAAAACAACTTTTTGACTGATGATCCTGCACTGTGGCTATGCAGTGGGCTTCGTTTTTTCACGCAGAAAATGTAGAAACAGAATATCATTACCTTTTCCCAGTTGTGACATCGCAATGAGGGGCTTGTATGAATGATGAAATTTCATCACATCACAAAGTTGGTGAAGCACTGAGGAGTACCATCTCTGTGCTTTAACAGAAGCTAAATAACATCTATAACTGCAAAATCCAACCCAAGATTAGACAATTCCTGTTTTCCATAATACAGCCTCATGATTAGTCATCATGATGTGCAGAAGAGCCAAGTTATTCATCTAGTCATCATATTTCAGTTCCAGTTAAAAAACCATGATAACTTGACTGTACAGCTCTGTTGTCAAGATAGGTGCTGCCAACCTTCTTTAGTCTGATTATGTAACAGAGACCAGAGAGATATGACCTTTGTAGGGATGACCTGCACACTGTGCACACATCCTGCTCTGCCCTGCTCTGTTTCCTGCAGAGGACTGATGTCAGAGAATAGTGGGGGTGTGGAGTTGATATGAAGGACTCATAGGAGGTGGTGAATACGTCCTCTATGCGTTATCACTGTTCCAGCTCAGCCAGGAGTGTTCACCACTGGCCCTGACCTTCATACTGGGAGCTGACAGACTAGCTGTGATCTACAGGATCTTGTGCTGACAGGGACAAGCCTTTCACTACTGCTGAGCACAGCACTCACAGGAAACGCTGGGTTACAGTGGAACGCATTTGTTCCACGGTAAAGACAGTACAGGTCTGAAGAGGAAACAGTTATTTGTTTGCCAGCTGCATATAGGATGTACCTATTTTAAATTTTACAGTTTTAATCCTACAGAACCAGCAAATGGGACATTTGGGACACAGCTGAAAGGGTCAGAGGAGAGGTAGAAGACTGGAGACAGGAACACAAGAAGAGGGAGTAGGCACAAAGTTGTGTTCCAATATCCCAGAATCCCACTGTATATAAGGCTCCTCATGTGTTTTGTCCATCCCACCAAGACTTTTACTCTAGGCTGTCATTCTTAAATGTGCTGGATTCATTCAGTGGGACTATTCATGATTTACATTCATATTCTCTAAAATAACATTTTAGAGGGCAGCTGTGCCCAGACAGGGCTGACAACATGTCAGTTGTCATTAGATTCTGAGAGAAATTCCATCTGAGCTAAAGTTGGGTAGATTTGTCACCATTGATGTGGCCAATATGAAAGGAGAAAGCGATGTAGAAAGGATAAAATACTCTTTGCACTAAGTCAATTTAGTAGCTGTTCTGGAGCTTTCAATCATATTACATAATTCTTGACAGCAGACGGAGTTTGTCCAGTTGTCATGGTATTATAGATACTCCAATTTCATTTTAGACTTCTCTTCCAAGTTGAGACTGAAAGTTCATTCTTGACCTTGGAACAGCAGTTGAAAAAATAGTCTTACCCCCCAATAATCTTTTGTTTGGTTAAAAATGCCAGTGAAAATTTAGACTCTAGAGGGTTTCTGACTGCTGCTGGCCTGGGCAGGGTACCTTCAAAGCATTTTAATGTTTCACTTGTGAAATGGACCTTGTCCATTTTGAGTTGATGTTTACATTTTGGTGAGCTCATTAGGAATTTTAAATCCTAAAAAATATGTCTCTGATTATTTCGGTATACTGTTGGGTAAATGCCAAAAAAGACTGGTGGAGTCTATGTCTATAATAGAGCTAGCTATATTAACTTATTACAGATATATTGGTATTGTTGTGTGAGCCTATAAGAAACAGGAAACTGCAGTAAGGAAATTGCAATGATATGTTTGAGGTAGAGCTGCAACAATTAGTCTATTCAAACAACAGAAAATCAAAAAACCTACAAACACCAACGATTTTGATAATCGATTTATCACTTTGAGTCGCTATTTAAGAAAAAATACACAAATTCTCCCATTCCAGCTTCTCAAATGTGAATATTTTCTAGTTTCTTTAGTCTTTTATAATAGTAAACTGAGTATCTTTGGGTAATGGACTGTTGCTTGCAACAAAACAAGACATTTGAGGTTGCACCTTGGGCTTTGGGAAACAGTGATCGATATTTTTCACTGTTTTCTGACATTTTATTAACCAGAAAACTAATTGATAATGTTAGTTGCAGCCTGAGTTTGAGGTTATTTAGAAACACTGTTGCTATGGCATTGACTGTTCACTAGAGAGCACTAATACATTTTTTCTTCAACTGTCCAGCTCACTACACGTCTCGGTGACAATTCTTTAAAAAATTTAAGGGATCCTTATCAAAATTTGGTATGTGTTTATGTAAAAGAATGACTATCGGCCGATATATAAGTCTTGGATTTTTTAAAATTCATTAAAATTGGTTGGGCTGTTGACTGATATGATGTGATATGATATGATGTGATATGATATGATATGATATGATATGATATGATATGATATGATATGATATGATATGATATGATATGATATTGCTGGTAACATGTAGACACTTGGGAAATTCTGAAATCCCCTTATTCCAGAACTGAGTCAACAGTTTAGTAAAAAACACTTAACCTCTAACAGAGTACCCAAACCACAAAATCTCCTTTGGTTGCTCAATGCCTAATCAAAAAAGACTGTTCCTAGCCACACAAGTTTTAGGTGCTGGCCTGCTGAAAATTGAGTTAAGCATCATCGTCACTGAGATGTTGACAAACCTCTTAAAGTTGACCGCAGACACTACTTTTTCCCTGCCTGCCGCCTGCTGACATGTACACACAGTGGGGTTTCATAACTGTGAGCCAGAATTGACTGGACAGTAAGACGTGAGGCCAAGTAGCAGGTCTGGGCATTGGAAAGTTTAACAGATCCTAGACTACAATCTGGACTTTAAACTAGTGCTGTCACCTTACCTTGTCCCAGTAGACAGCTCACTTTCTCTCTCTGATTGCTGCTTTCTCTTATTATCATTCTTTACTGTTCTTTCCCTGCTTGTCTGTTTCATTCCTTCTCCACACTATTTCTTGTTCTTGGCGCCTCTTGACAGGCTGGGTCAGTAACAGGGTGCTGCTGACATAACAAGCCAAATCTGCTCCAAGACAGACATATATAGTACCTCGCACCTTCTCTAGTAGGGAGAAATGAAAGGAGACTAGCTGGGTGCTACATGTATAGGGTGACCTTTGCACCCTGGGTATATAAGTAGGAGATAGACCAACATGATATATCTGAACCCCAGCGTCTGTCCTCCCACTCCTCTTCTTACTCACTCTTAATTGAGCCTAGTTGGCACCGGTGTTTGTCTCTCTATCTCACTCTCACTCTATGACCTCACATTGCTCGTGCTTTCCTGGCTTTGGAAACAGTGGAACCTCAACCTGATATATGATACCAAGACTTGCATCCACCACTTCTCCAGGGGGAGCACTGTTCCACCCCTAAAAGATCATTCTGGGCCAAGACAATGCAGACCATTTGCTGCTCCTTCACAAGGGCTGAGCTTTAATGTGCATTACACAAGCACTCAATACCTTCCTGGAAGTACCAATGAAACAGACTAGTGACTAATGTTTCAATGAAAACATTTTACAATTTTGGCAAATGTTTTCATACTGACCAGCAAATTTCAAGAGAAATCTGTATACTCCATTACAACAACTAGGCTAATAACTGGATTAGTCAGAACTGTATCCTTGGAAATTCCGCACTCCAGTAGAGGGAAATGGCTCATCTTGAACTTAACAACACTTCTTGTTAACAGTTAGTCAGCTTCAGCAGAAGCATGAAAGGTGAACACAATCATAGTAAGGGCATGTGTGACTCAAGAACAGAGTCTGCTTCTTACAATGTTTAACCTGCAGCCTCGTCTCTTTCAATTTGTCCCAGATCTGTGACTCAGGACACAAAAATGTCCTGTGAGTCACGAACAAAGAAAACACATGCATAGCAACTGTGCAGACTTCAGAGGTCTTGTATTGATTAGAAGATTTACAATGACTCCAAAATAATTGTTTTGGGAAGGAGGATGTATAAAAACTCTTTTATGAACCTTCTGCCAAAACATTCAGTAGAATTTCATTGAGCTACCACAAACATGTGGATGGCTAAGCCAGCGTAATTCCATAACACCAGCAAAAGCACAAAGTGACATGAGACCCTCACAATTAGCATGAGGAGCACCATAAATGTCAGCTGTAATTGAGAATGTTAAAGTGGTTTGGTGGAGAGAAATTACCCAGATGACAAACTGGCTAAAAAGTGAATGATGACCTCAGTGCCCAAACAAATTATGGCACTTAGACCGACTGTGAGTGGATTAGAAAAGCACTGGGCCTGAGTCCAAAATGGAGAGCAATTTGACAAGATAAGTCTGAACCTGTAAGCAATCCATCAAAAATATTCCCGGAAACAATTACTCCCTTTCAACATCTTTGATCAAGAATACAGTTCTAGCCATGGTAAAGTGATTAATCAAACCAAAAAGTTATTTCCAACAAGATTGGAACAAAAACAGTGAGACATTCAAGCCAAGAAACTATTAGACCTGACTGATTAGCAGTCTTTGGAGAATTTGCTGAATGTACTGAAAAGAAGCCTTCGTCTGAGCAATTATAAGTTGGATACATTATAGTCACAGTTATTCCAATAAATCAAAGAACAAACTGAAATAGTCAAAGCCTAAAAATATAATCATCCCACCCTATTTTCATAGCAAATAGTATGGGTTAATACTTCTGCCTGGTAAATCATGCTATATTTTCCAACATTTTGCTGATTTACCTTAATATCTTTTCAAGCATGGCAGCAAATGCTTACTTGCTTTACTTAGTGTTTGTTTTACTTTGAGTGTATTAAAGATTTAACATATGAACCCAGTCATCTGGTCTGATTTATTGCAACGATAAACACAACCAGCGTTGAAAAGGAACGTAATGAACTACTGTTTGTTCAAGGGCTTTTAATAATTTCAAATAGAACAGTGTATCAATTTGTTTTCTGTGAGCCTGCCTGCATGACAGTAATGGTAGCTTAAACAAATATCTCGCTGTGAAAAACCACAGCATACAGTATATTAAGATGGCTATGTTTACCTTTTTTCTGATTCGAGAATAATAGATTTTAATGCAAAAAAAAGGGTGAGAATCTGTGTGAATGTCAAGGTTTCATTATTAAATTATATAGACAGAAATTAAAATGTACAGTTGCATATCACTGTGTCATGGCATCAGACCAAATTCTGTGGTTGGGCAGCAGGAGTGACATTGTGGATTAGGAGATATAAACCAAAACCTGCTAATATTAAAGTTCTAGCATTACATCATTTTCATGAGTTTGATGGGCTCAAAACCAAAGTAGAATTTAAGAATCACTTTATGCTGAGTGCAAAATGATAAAGGCATGGTCAAAACAGCTTTTAAAACAGCAATTTTTCGCAGCAGAATCACATTATTTCAATGGAATCACTGACAGTGGATTTTGCTCACTTGGGCACAGAAAATCCATGCAAATTTTCCATGTCAAGTTAAACTTTGACTCACAAATTTGCACTGTTGACCAAAAGTAAACCATACTATCCTTTGAAGGAGAACCCGAGGGTCCAAAATGGAGAAAGCTATTGTAACTTATTAGCAGTCCTACACTGTATAACATTAATTGTTAAACTGCTTCATAAAAGAAGTATGGTTTGTAGCCTGTTATGTGACTGGAGTTTGTGGTACAAATATGTTTGTTGAATAAACTGCGTGATCTTGTCCTGTTGGTGACCTAGCTAACAATCTTGCTAACTGACAGTTAGGCCTAATGCTAGTTATCTGACAGTTAGCAAGACAGCAAGCTAGGACTTTTTCCCACTTCAGTGACTCATTACTGAATGAAATAATGTACCACACTGAAAAAAAAACTGCCTGAAGGGAGTAACAGAGAAAAAACCTCAGTAGCTTGTGGTTTGACAGCTAGTGTACAGTAGTTATCTAACCTTGACTGGGCCATTAGTCAGGAAGATGTTTCTCTTAAAATGTAATTTGTTTGACTCATCCTTATTTGGCAAAGCTGTGAGGCTTCCTGGCTATAATAAGAAGAGGTAGAGAGGCACAGCTGCGTCACTTACACAGCGTGAGCAGGCTGTCTGGTGGTCGCAGGTCGTGGGGTCTGCACCCTGGTGATATCGATGGCTTGCCTTTCTGAGGGCCGTCTCCGTGGTTGGTCTCTCTGGAAAGGGTTGATCCCGGGTTGAACACGCCTCAGGGCGCCTCTGTCGCGGATGTACACCTGCTCTGGAGCCACCTCCTCACAGCGGGGCCCCTGGAAGCCTGAGCGACACACACAGGTATGTGGCCGGCTGCAGGAGCCACGGTTCTGGCAGGGGGGCTGGCAATCAGCTGAAGAGAGAGCACAGATGTAGATCAAGTTTTCAACAGGTCATGTTAGAACATGTGCCCCCCTTGTATGAAGGAGCAGTAGCAGAAATGGCTTTCCCTGATCTCAACACTGGGGCTCACTTTAAATTGATTCAATCAAGGGGCCATTAGTTTCACTTCTCAACCCTTTTCGTCCTTTTTATGCAGTAGAGAGCCTGGAGGGGCTGTCATGTTCAGTTTCTCTTGAGTCTTTAACTGCCCTGTTCAGTCTAAATGTATATGATCACCTACATTAAACCCTTATCCAATTTCTCACTAAGGTAAAGCCTATACTCAAGGTTCATGACTCGGTTTAGGGCATTTCTATATGGAGTGATTTCCTAAAAAATACCTTCCGTTGCTGATTGTGAATCCAGCGTGCTTTCACTGTAACACAGGCAGCTTAAAAGGGTAATAAAACTGAGGTCATAAAATAATGAGCGAATGGTAAAAACTGGAAGGTCTAACTGTAAATAGCTGACACTTCATCAAAGAAATGACCTACAGAGCTATATCTTGTATTTGAAAAACAAACTAAATCTGAAGGGGCTTAACTGTACTTAAAAGATAAATGTGTGCATAATATTTATCAATAGTCTGCAAAGGCACAGTGCTGAGGTCATTTCATGGTCATGGAAAATAATCCGTGTCACTCTACCAGCCCACCCCCACACCCTCCCATCACACTCCTGCTACTTCAAGTACTGAAAGACCTGTGGCACGCAATTTAAAGTAAACAAGCCCTCGATCTTGTGACACGAATGTATGTAGTAGACGACACTTGAGGATTTATGACATTGTCCTCAAACAGTAAATCAGGCCACCGGTCTGTAGTGGCTAAAGCAAACAGTGGCGCTCTGTCAACAGGGCTATGGAATGCTATTGACACAGATGCTGTGGACACTGACAGATCGCAGGCAGGAACACTGCCACAGCTCTTGGCAGTGAGGAGTGCTGGCAGTCAAAAGGGCCCCACTGGGTGCAAACAGCGCTCTACCTGCTGCACACTTCCTGTTATTGCGATATTGCTCAGACTGCGCTACCACTTTATGTTTCCTTTAGGCTTGAGTGAAAGCACACTGCACCCCAAAAAATCCTGTTCTTGATGACATGAGCTCAAAGAAGAAGTGACAGAGAGAAACATGACGGCGCTGTAAAACAACTGTAACTTCAGACTTTTATTTCCACAGACATATTGCCAGAAAGAACCCCAAATTAAGCTCTGTAGTTTTCTCAGATCATGATGCGTGTTTATTGAAAGGCCACTGCATTAAGCACTGACAGGCTGTGGTATGATGAGAAAAACTAACAAATTGGGGATTAAATATCACACAATTACCACTCTCTTGTGCTTTATGGTGAAGCAAATTTTATTTAGACCAAACTAATTCACTCAAGCATTTTGTTTTAACTGCTCTGAGGAAAATGTCGCCACTTTTTTTGATGAAGCGTACACATTTAGAGAAATGCGGTCGTGGATTTGTATAACTTGGTATGTGATCTGAATTTTCCATCATGGAATAAAACAGGAATTGCCTGAGCTCTGTTTGGCAAAGAGTTAAATACATCATCGAAGTCAAGTACGAGCTGGCTGAGTGCCACCGTCTTGTCCGGAGTCTGTTTAACCTCAAGTTTGGGGATGAAGCGGCGGATCAAAAAGGCCACAGATTCCAGCGACATTATGCCGAAGGGGGGCAGATGTCGGTAATGTGTGAAACTGCATTCTTAAAATAAACTGTCTGAATTGAAACGAGAAACAGCGGGGGCCAGAAAAATAAGCCAATAAATGGTGGTTCACGGTTGGCTTATGTTGGGATATGTGTTCAATCGCGTGACGTGTGTCCCCTTTTTTTTCAGCTGCAAGGCACGGAATCAACACCAGACAAATATGTCGCCTGTACTGACAATAGAGTGGACAGGTCAGTGACTCTGGGCTTGACATGTGCCCCACATGAAACCTCTTGCATAGCCGTAGCGTACAGTGTCACTGCCTGTCTGTGTTGTCTCTGGGCCCTGCCTCTGGGCTGTTGAACACATTGTCACAGTAATTGCTGTCGTGCAGATTTGTCTTGCACATCATTAAAACTAATTGCCTCACATTCCATCCATTTCACAAATATGCGCAGCAATTATTACTTTGCGAGAGTAATAATAAAATGAGAATTCATCGGAAATAAAAGAGGAGAAATGGCAAACATTCCTGGCATTGCCACTTCAGCCTTAATTACGACTGAGACAGACTGGCCAAGTTTCGGGAGGTTGTGTCCAGATCCAGTCATCTGAGAATAGGAGACTATTAAGACTGTTGTTGGCAGCTTCGGACCTTCCAAACAAACATGCTGATCCAGATGAATCAGTAATAAAACTCTATTAATATGGAATGAGCATTTTCTTTGGGCTCAGCTACAACATCTCCGACTTCATATTTAAGTAAGTCTGAGATCTGTATATGTCTTTTACCTCCAGGCCTCTCAAACGTAAGCTACATAATGACACTCATCGGGAAATTTTGAGGATGCCTGACCAACATCTCTAAAGAAATGCCGGAAAGCTGAAATTAATGTAAGTATTCATCCCTCTACAAATACTATTCACTTAGGGGTCAAACAAACAGTTTTCTAATAAAATAAACCATAAAACTAAGTTATTTATATTGTCAAAATTCTTTGTTGGATTTGAGGTGATCACACCGAAATCCTGTATGTATATTAAAGCAACCCAGGGGTCTTTTAGTGAGGTAAGTATTGTTTATAATGTCTCTAGCGGGTTACAGTTACCTGTTATAAGGGTAGGATTGCATGTGCGTGTATATCTAGGGAAAATTACCATTCTTATTCCCCCTCCACTGGACTCTCATTTCCAATTTAGTGCTCGTTTCCAGCCCATTACAATCCACCAGAGATTCGCCTTCCCCTCGCTCTGACTCGACGTAATACAGCACATCAAAAGTTTATAGTCCTTTCATTCAGCAAGGGGCAATTTGAAACCAGTATCTGACATAACTCAAACATGTAAAGGAATCTCCTCTCTTTACACAGGTCAACAGTGCTACCAGCAGTAACCTGACATTTTTGAAAATAATATTGATACTGAAAGCATAATCGTAATAATCTTGGGAAGGACACAGGCTGAGCGCATTATGCACCATTATGAGATTTAGAGGCTGGGAGCTGCTCTGGAGGTTAGAATTTAGTGGAATATGAAAAAAGGCTTGACTAAAGGCCCTTTCAAACCCTGTAACCGAGAGACAGGAAGTTAGGAAACAAGAATGAAAGATAAAATGTCATTTGAAATTATGGTTGCAGCAACTTACCTTTGATTGGCAATTGCAGTATGGCCATTGCTGAATGCATCTGACACTTTAAAAAGGTTCTAAAAATTATTGCAACTTTGCACAAAACTGCACAGACAACTGTAAAACTCTTGTGACGGAATATGTGGTCTGGTGAACCTCCTGTGATGACAGCAGGGGCCTCTCTTTAGGAGTCACCACAGAACCTGACAGATCTCATGAAATAGGTCAAGTGGTGTAAGATTGTGGGAGGCAGCGGGGAGAGACAAGCTTCAAAATGTGCCTCTCATCCAAATACGCTATCCACTGAAGAAGTAAGAATTGGTCTATTGAGCAGTTAATACAATTGCTTCTCATTGCTAATCGTTTCAAGTGAGTGTTAATCTCTTTCCAACATGTGATTTCCACATGGTTGCCAGTGCAATTGCTATCTTTTCAATCTTGCCAAAAGCTTACTTTGCTGTCTACAACCAAACTGCTGTTACCGTAACTCTGCTGTTTTCATTAAATGTTCAGAATTAAACTTCTCTATTGTTCTAATCAGACACAGAAGGGAGGGAGATTGACACTGTTTGACTGATCCATTATTTTCTCCTTGTGGTAAATCTTACATGGGTAATATTTCACCAAATTGACATGCTTCTGTCATAGATGCACATTTTTCAATCACAGTGTGGGTTTTTTTTTCAGTCGAATACAGTAGTTGGAGCTTTTAATTCTCCAAACCCACCAGCTCCATGGGGGGATTTTGTTAACCTACAGCTGACCCATGACACTGTGTACATTACTTTTAGCCATGCTATATTGTGCCTCTACCGCACCCCTTAAACTCCCGCATTCAGCTTCTAATGAGCCACATGCTGGGGCACTCTGTGGAGGATATCTGGATCTGTGGGCGTGTGCCCGCAACTTGTAAAGCTGACTCTGTGAGACGTGGTGTGCACTGAAAACCCACAAACCCTATCCTCCTGAGGGATCACATCCCAACAACTTCCATATGCTCTTTAAGCAGGAGGGTGCTATGATATATGGTTGGTGAGGGCTGCCCTAACACTCTGGCCTCAGCGAGCGTGTGTGTGACTGAAGGAGAGGGGAGCTTGTTGTTAATGTTGCTCTGTAAGTGTCAATCAAACCCACTCTTGCTAGTTTCTTTAGAGGCTAAATGCTGAGTGATGTGTAACGGCACACGAGCCCTTAAAAAAGTATCACCAAAAATACACTCCAGCTTCTCACTGCCTGTTGTTCTACTTCTCTCTCCATTACTTCTGTATAATCAATAGCTTATGGGTAAAGACGTACGAATAAACAAAAAAGGAGACCTACAGGAAGACGTCTAGGTCCAGACACTGAGTAGTACCTCATTTTCACTACACTTTCGTCCATGGTAGCAATTAGAAAAACATGTGGTGCATGAGGCCAAAACAGGACCCAATTGCAACCTACAAACAGACACACCAGCTGGAGTGGAGAAAGCAGCACTCCTGGTTTGGGGAGACAAACTGAGAGCGAGCTGTCCAGCGTCTCTGTTAATGATGGGTTTTGGGACGATGGGATGTGTATTGATTACAGGATCTGTCTAATGGGCCATAACTCTCTACAGGGCTGCCAGGGGAGTTATACCCCTGAACTGTGAACTGTGCAACCCCCACAGATCCACACATGACATATAAAGCCAAGGAGGGCTTTTGTGGCTGTCTGCGTAGCAGTAATTTTAACCTCAGCTCAACGATGTCACCAGAAAGACCAGCATTTTAAAAACCTCCTGTTCTTGTAAAATGGAAAGCACTGGTTCTCATTGGTGTTAACTCTTTTTTTTTCAAGCTTTGGGAAAATACAGTTGCTTTCTGTCTTACTTTTTATAATGTGAGTGCTTCAGTGCTGCAGAATAATGGCGAATGTATAATTTAATTAGTGAGATATAACTCTTTCTCATCATTAAATTCATCTGCGTCATATAAACTGAGAAGTAAGACATTGTTTTCAGCCAATCTGTAGCAACTTGCATTAAATTACATGTCAACTCTGCAGCTCCCTGTATTACATTGTAGATTAAAAATTACACATTCCACAGGATATTGACTCATCATATGTACAGTAACTCTGCTGAAAAATAAATGCATTCAGCAGGAAAGTCCTGGTCCTGCATCACGTGCTTGAATCTGGCTCATGACCTCTAGCTGAATGTTATATACTATCCTCTGAAGTGTACACTCAATGACAAACCTTTACTAGTGCAGTTCAAACATATGTTATGCACAATAAATCTCTTTTCTCCCAATGAAAAAACATACACACCTGACTTAAGAACAAATAACATGGTGCTATGAATGCGTAACCGCATTTGAGCCAACTTCTGGGAGTTCATCATGAGTTTGTGTGTGAATTCAGAAGACAAATACAACAGTAAGATCAGGGCTGATGTATTTGGATATTCTGTCTTGCTTCAGTGTGGTTAACAAAGAGCAAACTGACACGGCTTGTATCTATTAGGTGGTGACGGTGAACCTACATTTTTGGGTGCTGTTTTGGAGGTTAGAAAGTGTTCACACGTGTACTGTGTGTCCTTGATACTTTCATGGAGCTGATCAGCTGCTTTACACATGTGGAAGCAAAAGACGAGCATTAAATGCGTTTCACACATAAGGTATACAGGTATACACTTTCAAATCTAAAGAGTAATTGTGATAAATGATTCAACAAAAATGTAAAAAATGTTGATTTTATACTTATGCTAGGAATATATTATTATTTCATTAAATAATTCACATAAACTCTCAGTTTGATGACTTGGCCATCTATAAAAAACCCTAATTTCCTCTTTTAGACTTTAAATGAGCTTTCACTAAATCTAACCAACAAATGTTATGAGTGTAGAATGAGGTAACTATAAAAATGTTGAACAGCTGAGTCAAGCCTTTAACACGACTTAAATGACTCAGTGTATCCACACTGGAGGGCTTTAATCTTGTTCAAGCGGCACTGGGGACCTGGTGGAATTACTGCAGAGAAACATGCTAAATGCTATATTTTTTGCTTGGAAAGAGAGGGAGAGTTACCTTGTGAGAGGGGAGAGGTAAGCAAAGAGACAGAGGCAGAGAGAGTCTTTCTGCATGAGGAGTTATTTTAGGGTTAGGATGGGGCCCTGAGCGGCACAGCAGGCCAAAGAAAGCTGGAAGGCAATCAAAAAGAAACTCCTCTCTACCGTGTTTCACTCTGTCAATCATCAACTGCTTAAGGGACTGAAAACAACTTTATTCCTCTACAGGAATGATGCACCTTTCATCTGCACTCTCTAAGGCAGCAACAGGTTTAAATCAAGGGCCATCTGTGTGTGCTTTTTGGTTGGGGGTCATGCTCTCAGTGTTGGCTATACTTTCAGCATGTTGCTACAGTATATGCCGCGTGCTTTCACCAAAATTTTGTGATGTATAGCTGCAGAATCTAAAAGCCTTAAGGGACTTAAGGGAGCACTATGAGATAAAACGGGGTAAAACATAAAGTCAGTTCCTGTCTGTGCTAAAGGGGCTTTTCCCCCAATTCCCCTGTCTGAAGTATTCTATATTATCTTATATATTCACTCTGTGTGGCAGACCATAATATTAATCCAATTCTTAAAATAGTCATTTGGAGAAGCCAGAGCAATACAAGATGACTCTGATGCATAGTGACCCTGCCAATATGAGCTAGTCATGCTAGCACGAACCTCAGTCTGTCAGTCGGTCGGTCCACCACTTTGATCCAGATCAAAATATCTCAACAATTATTGGATTGACTACCATGAAATTTGATTCAGATATTAATGGTGCCTTGGGGATGAAGCCTAATGCCAATGGTGGTCCCCTGACTTTTCCTCTAGCACCACCAGCAGGTCAAAACTCTCACTTATCCTGTAAAATATCTCAATATCTACAGTACGAGATTACTGGTTGCCATCCTGGGGTTCCTGACCCCCACTTGAGGTCACCAAGGCTTCACAGGCACTCTTGAATTTAAGGGGTGTAAGAAAAAACTTTTTTTTTTGTATTGTGCTAATACCAATTATTGCTAATTCACAATTTTCAACATGCTAACATACCAAATTAAGATGGTAAACCTGGCACACATTATATCTTCTAAATATCACCATGCTGTGTCTAAGTAGCCTCACAAAGCACTAACATGGCTGTGGAGCCTTAGTTGTAAAATTAGTCTACACTACAACCCTGCCTTGCCAAATAGCTCATTTAACTCACACTACATGTCAGCCTATCCAAGAAGACATTTACAGCCAGAATGAGAGAAAGTCACATTTAAAAGCACAAAGATAATTTAAATTAGTTTCTGCAGTTACACTGGATTTTCTTTACTTTTCCGATACTTTATTTGAAGTCTTGATATCCATAAGAGGATATTTTTGTGGTTTTAACCACCTCAATACAGTTTTACATCTCCTCTCTTAAGCTTCTCTCTGGAGCTCTGGAGACTGTTTTGTGTCTGCTCTACGCCCCTCTCTTCTGATTGGCTGACTGTTTTTTGATGAACGCCCAGGCCAACAGGTAATGGATTGTAGCCTAGAGTAGCTACTGTGGATAAAACCAGGGCTCTGGGTAAAACTCACCGGTAAATTGTGATGGCCACCACTGAGGATAATGTTATCCAACCTTTGGAAGGCTGTGCAATGACAAATTTGCTTCCTGACATCCAACAACTGAGCAGCATTTCCTTCACTGTCTGTCTCTCCTCTGTTCCGCTGTGTGTATGTTTGTGTGTTGTGTGGACGGGCAAAACCCAGAGGAGACGAGGGAAACTAGCACGACCTTATATGACAGTATAACACACTAGAGACTCTCACACTGAGCTGAAATGAAACGAGTGAACATTAATTAGGTAAATGACATCAAAAAGCATATTTTGTTTCTTTCAGGAGGGGCACGAGGTCCTGTTGGAGGGGAAGGCTGAACACTGAGCGTTATGACATCACAACCTTACAGATGTCCAAACGGCTCCTTTAAAGGCACAGTTTCTCCTTGGACTGAGCATTTCGATATTTTCACAGTATTTTTATAGCACCTAGACCTGCTTTGAAAGCAAAAAAAGAAATAGAAATTTCCCATTCTACAATATGGGACCTTTAAGAGTTCTGGCTTTAATTGTTTCTTTTTTCCGAGAAATGTTGTAAACCAAAACTTGAAAACAGTAATTCTACACTGATGTACAAGATCTAATTGAGGGTTACTGTATTTATCCTAAAACATGCCAGCAATACAACTTTTATCTTAATTCCACAGGTGGGTAGTTAACTATTTTGTAAACAGATTTCTGTGGCCATTCCCAAATCAAACAAATAGCAGAGATTTTACTGAACCAACAATCTTTGTCTTCTTTGGCAATTACTATTTAGGCAGGTGTGCAACATTCCCACGGCCTACCGGTGTTGACAGATTTTAGGATAATGTTGACGATCCATTGGTGAAACATTGCTTTCAATTGGTATAAAGAAGCGTGGAAATTTTTCTACAGGATTGAGGCTGAAGACATTTTAGACAGCATGGGCTTTTGAGTCAGTTTTTATGTCGAGGCAATGTTAACAATAATGCAGCTGACAGACAGTCTTGTCTTATAACTCAGCCGGGACTACTGCTGGGCCGTGACTGGGCGAGAATATGGCCTTCCTCATTTTAGCAGAAACACTTTTGATGAGCAGATGTGAATCTCAGCACAGCGGGGAATACCATAAATGCTGATATAGAAACAACATGCTCCATTTATCTCGACGGGAGCTGCAATCCTGCTTGCAAGTAAACAGATAGAAATACAGCCAAGCTTACACCTGGCCTCGCTTTACCAGCCAACAACAACAACACACATACAAGTTTGGTTCTTAGCCACCATTAATAAAATCAACATTAGTTAGGTAAAACCTCAGTCATAAAAACCTATGACCATTTATCTCTAATTACAGCGGTTACTTACTTGACTAGAAAAGAAATAACCATGACGCAGCAGTGGGAATGCAATGTTCCGTTCTTCTTAATGGATCAAAGTGTCCTATCAAAACATCAGCTATTTTCAGCACAAGGACTTTGCTTTAATACACAAACAAGCCTGCTATCCATCCATCCTGACGCCTACAACAGAGACAGTCAACAGCGAACCTGCCAGGACATGGGCAGGCTTTAGTCTTCAGAGAAGCAGACAACAATCTCCAGACCAACAGAGACCCAGACGAAAACCTTTTTATAAACACATTTCTACAGACTTGCACTCCCTGGACAACTAGTGATCCAATTCCTGTCATATATTTTGTAACAAGCTGGCAAAGCACAGGTTGGGTGCTATGGTTGCCCAACTGACCATCCCCTTGTTTTCAATTAGTCCAACTGTCACAGTTGCTTTGAAATTATGTTACGTGGTGTCCAAAAGGCACGCCTTCCTCGTAAACAGGAGTCGGAAGATTTGATAGGTGTTGGCGAAAAATAGTTACACAAACTGCGGTAGAGTGCGAAAAAGTCGAGGTAGCTTAGTCTTTCGTCCCGCTCAACTCAACACAAGCCAAGGACACCACAAGGAACGTTAAAGTCCTCCAAGTGATCAGTTTTCATAGAGCTGGCTGTTGGTCCAACTGACTGACGTGATTGACTGTGTATTTCCTGTTAATGCTTGTTAACGTGACTAGAGGTTTTTCCTCAAATCGTGAGAGACTGTTCTGGTTTGGTTTTTGTTGAAGTGATTTACATATGTATTTTGTTTTTTCAAAAAGGACTGAGTATTTTATGTTTTTTATGGACTGAAAAATGAACTCTTAATCACACATAAACGAACAATTTTATATTGTTTTGTTTATTGAAAAAGCTTTAACTCTGTTCTTATGTTAATGCATTTTTTTAATAATAAAAATGTTGTGTTAGTGTGCTTTTTTTAATTTTTTTTTTACCAATGTCTATTTAAGGTTGTATGAGCCATTTAATTTATATTTAAGGCGAACCTCCTTTGTGTTGGCTGACTTTTTTTTGTATGTGTATGACTTAATGACTTTTGTCAGGATATCTCCTGGCTGGCACCCCATAAAATAATAATAAGTTACACACAAAAGCTGTCACAACTTGCTCTGAGCTCAACCCAACTGAACAAGGAGGCCATAACTCAAGACACCCAATCCAGTCTCGCAGGTGAAGCCTGCAGCTGACACTTTTCCTGTAATATTAGACATTACTTCAATCCCTTCAGTGAGAATTTCCTAGACACAGCTCAGCCATGATATGTTTTTACTTATGCTCCCAGCCGACAGGTTTGTTCCTTTTCTTTCCCCCACTGTGAACATGTTTTCTCATGCTGCCATCTCCTAATAAAGCAGCCGTGGGTCTCAGGCGAGGACAGAGTAAAGATAGCCTGAGCCTGTTTTCTCCACGGAGGTCTTCTACGTGGGGGCTTCCAGTCCCTGCTCCAGTCTGGGACCTTTGTGTTGGCACCTTGCCGGCCGTAGGGTTTCACTCAGCTGATGATAGCATAGCCTCCAGTCAGACCTGGGTGAGGGCCAAGCTGTAAGAGGGTCCAGATGCTTGGACAGACCCCTGGCCTGCTCAGATGCACTGCCTTGTTTAACATAGGCGCGTTAGACTGGACCTGTTACTTTCTGGCAGATTAAAAGTATTTACTCTTTTAATTTGGGTAACTACAGCTCAACGTTAAATGTAATTTACACCTCAGTAAGTGTGCCTTTAGCTGGGACATGAGAAAAAATGGAAGGAGGCTTTGCGCTGGGCAAGAGGGAAGGAGATCTAATTAGGAGGCTGGGGCCAAACAGCATGTTGTGTAATCGACTGGCTAAATTGTGTGTGAACTGTGTATGGATGTGTGTGTGAGAGAGAGATAGAAAGAGAAAAAACAGTAAACAAGTAAAAAAATAAATAGATAGATACATAGATAGATAACTGTGACTAAAACAGCTCCAGTTCCAACCTGTTATTACAGCCTCCAAGAAACAATGGTGGACATAAACCTGATTTGAAACATGACATGCAACAAGTACATCTGGTGTAAGTTGTAGCCATTTGTATTTTAAGCTTTTTTTTTAACATGATCAGGTCTTACATGACAAGACTGTGATCTGGCCAACCAGCACAGTCCAGTTTAAAACAGAAATAACAAAAACTAACAATTTGAAGTTGTGGCTGGATTATTCATCCACAGCCGGTGTCTTCTTCTCCACTTTTAATTATCTGGCAGTTCAGATATCCAATACTGCTGTGGTCAAGTAAAAGAAGAGGCCGTTCCACCCATAATTAAGGGGCTTTAGTCAAAAAGAGAGCCAAGTGCTAAGTGCTGGTAATTTCCACGCAAGGATCTTACATGAAAAGAAAAGGAAAACACTACATGATGAACATGAACATGAGGGCAATAACACCCTAGGAAAACTTTCACAGGGCAATTTCACTTGACAGGATAGTTATTAGTAGCCTTTTACTGTTATTTTTCAGTCTGTCTGCATACGGTTGTAAAGCCTCTCTGTCTGCATAGTTTACTGGTGGAGAAAACTCTAATATAGATAATGCAGGCTCTTTATTAACATGTAGGAGCTTAGTTTGTGAACAATAAAGTGTCAGTAGATGAATGAAAGAGTATTTTTCACATTTATTCAGATTTTACATATTAAAGGTTTTACTTACGTTTTATGCAGCGTCTGGTTCCAGGTGCCAAAGCCCAGCCGGAGCAGCACTGCTGACCTCCACACACATTAGGCCTGAATAAAGGAAGACAGACCCAAGAAAACAGGATGAAATAAAACACTGATCATACTGTTTCAAGCATACATTAATATAGAGGACCTCCTCATAATCCATATAATAATAACAATGAATGTGGAAGGCCTCAAACCTTTGCATGACAAAAGGATCTGATTGCTAAAGCTGTTATAGTTTCAGGTCATTCTGATGTGGCTAGCCTATTGATATGAACACCTTTTGAGATTACACTTTAATTGCATTTTATTCGATAAGCATTTCTGGGCAAGTCATGAAACTCTATCTGTTATGCGAGAGTCCAGAGTGAAAACAAATACAGAGTTATCCGAGCCTTGAAGGGATTACCCGAGACACATGGGACATGAAAAGCACCCTGCATCTTCTATAAATCACTGAGCAAATGAGAGATGACAAGTTTTAAACAGTCATAACTGGATTCTTTGCACTCTTTAATCCGTACTTGCAGAGGAGGCCAATTTCTTGCAGAGAGATAGATGAAAAGGCACCAGACCGCATGAGCAACTTCAGGGCAACAGTCAACGCGCTGGCATGGATCTGCGCCCCATCATCTTTTCACAAGATATTACAGTAAGTGGATGTCTGACTCGTGGTGATTTGAGGAGATAACAGGGATTGACTCACTGACCTCAGTCAGATTGCTCTCATTAGATACTGCGAGTGAGGCGTCACAGAGATAACATGCAGTTGTTTGGTCCCTTGATCTGGCAGGCTTAGCTCTGACATAAATCACACACATCAGACCAGACCCGTGCCAAAGACATCAGTCACCACATTCAAATTCCATCAAGGGACACATGTATGTAATGGAGAATTTCATGCAGCATAATTACTATGCCTCAGGTTAAAATACAGATAAGACCATGTTCACACCTTGTTATATTTCTGTTTGAACCCCGAACATGAGGAGTGGGGGTATTATTTCACCACTGAGCTATCTGGATCACTCAAATGTCTGACAGGTGCACTGAAAACAGAAAGGGGAGTCATACTGAGTCAACTCGAATGTAAAGGAAAAGAAAGGTTAAGTGAACCTAGCGCTGCCGGTGCCGCGGGGTACAGTAAATGAGTAAGCTAAGTGGGAATTCCAAGAGGAAATGTGTCATGAAAACACTCTAACAAGCAGCAGATGATTCCTCTGAAAATAATGAATCAACGTGTTAAAATTGCTGTGTAGACTACTATAAGGTAATGTTGCTGCAGATTTATGTAACACCACGTTTACGCTTCTTTAAAACTCAAAGAACCCTATTCATTCAACACTGGAGTATGTTTTTTTGGCAGTGTCAAGCAAGGCATTCGGCCCACGCTGCAATAAAGCATGTTGGATCTAATACTACAGCGCAGGCAGCTATTTTCTTTATGTGCTGCTTTAAATAGACAGCACCTCAATTCAAGCATGCATCACTGCAACTGTCTGAGTGACGGATATGTTCAGGGCATAAGTCCTTTTCCTCTTGGCTTTTTAAAGGCTTAAGGCAGGTGAGTACACATTATATGTATTCTTACAGATGGCAAACCAATTGGTTGAATCCTCCAATTGCTTGTAAAGAGTCCCCTATAAATTGGCCATATAAATAATATATTTCCTAAAAGCAAGAGGGACACACAAAAGAGATATTTCATTTATATTTCAGTGTCTGCAACCCAGGCCATTCAAATCCCCTTCTGATTATGTAAACACCCTCCCCTCCGGTGTGTATCATGCTTTGTCCCTATGGAATAAACAGGACTGGATGCACAAGGGTTCATTTAACAAAAAGAAAAGAGCTCTAATATGGAAACAACCCATGGTCCTGTTCAGAGATTAACAGAGACAAAAAAACAAGGATTTGTAGCATTGACAGAGGGCCATCGGAGAAACAGGTGTTTCTGATCACTAAGTGAATGTGCAAATGTTCACCAGGCAAGGCTCCAGTTGAGCCACTACAATACATGGCCACAGGCAACAATGTGGATCTCCCAAAGTGGGGCACACACACTGAAGTGGTCTGCAGCCAGTTCCCCTGCTGCAATTTAAATATACTGTAATGTGTAGTAATGAGAGGAAATGGTCATAATGTAGAGTTGCATGAGTTTCAAAACAGTTCAAATGCAGTTCACCCATTCACATTTGCTGTGCATTAGATGTTTCGATTATCAGCATTTTAATCAGCACAGTGTTTAACCTCAGCTATTATTTCATGTCCTGCCATGACCGTTATATCAAAATACATACATTGGAGACATGCATGTTTATTTTGTGTACAGCACTTTCACCTATTGGGTAACACACACATTATCTTTGCAGCTTGTATTGATGTGGAAAAACAATTTACAGCCACTTTCTCTGGGTTGTTAAGTTACATCATCACTTGGTTTGCCTTGCAGGAAGATAGTTCCTGCTAAAGTGGGCCACCACCTCTTTGCAGTAAACCACATGGTCTGGTGTAGAAATAGGTCACACAAATTCCTAAAATTACTGCTCATACAGTGAAGCTAAACTGCTTGAACAGTTTGATAAAGCAAAGTAGAACATGCTTGTAGCACTTGGCTGTCACTCTTACCCAACAAGTCGCCTTGTGCTGGCAGAGCTGGGCTTGCTGCTCTGCCTGCGGTTCACTCTGGTTCTGTGCTGTGGGGAGTTCTGGCTGACCGGGTGTCTGGCGGTGCGCAGCGCACCATCCCGCTGCGCAGAGGCGAGGTCTTCCCGAGAGCTGCCTGCACCATGAGCCGGTCCTGCTTTGGATGTATGCTTGCCATCCCCTTGGGATGATGTGCCCCTGGGAAGACGGACAAGAGTTCTAGACTGGATGGCCCCAGTAGAGGTTTCAGCGGATGGTCTGGAGGATGCATCGTCCTCTGGTCCCCTTGGCGAGTGACCTTGACTCCTCACCCGGGACTGCTGCTGGTCCCAGACCGCCTGTTCTGCGCCCGCACCCTCTTTCCTCACACCTGTTGTGTCCTTGTGACTATCACCAAGTCGCACCAGTGCAAGAGTCAGAACCATTAAAACAGCAAATCCCGCACGGTCCATTTTGGGCATGCAAAGTTTTGAAACTACCGCGTAAAAGGGCAGATCGCGTTACAGTTTTATCAACAGCCACTAAAATATGAGCAAATTATAAAAAAAAAAACCGCGACTAGGCTACACGAGTTCAGCAAGACGGCATCCTCTCCCAAGAATGAAAGCCTGGATACCTCCTCATAATGCCCAGGTAAGACTATGCAGAATGCCTTCAGGTTAACAAATCAGCACTTAACTACAGTCCAAAAGTTAGAAAGCCTGTGACCTTTTCTTCTTCCAGCGCTGAAAAAATGATATTTTAAACAAACATTATTCCATCTGTTTTAGTTTATGTTAAACAAGAGAAGAGGCGCAAAGAGAGCAGCGCGTTGGCTCCAGGGCTGCTGAAGCTGAACTCCTACTCCAAGTGAGAGGACTCGAGTTTGAATCGTGCTCCCATGAATATCACCACCTCCTTGGATCTGAAGTCACCGGGAATTTTTGTAGGGATAGCATGCGCTTTGCAAGAAGAAACTCCCCCTTGTCGGCAGTATTGTTGCTTCCACTCACTGCACCGCTCGGTTCATGTGCCCACACGCACTTTCACTGCCAAGTTACATCATATTACTGTGAGTCTTTTTCCTTTGAACAGGACTATTGGAATAATCATGAATGCAGCTGCGTTAATATGTACCTTCAATTTAAATTTAAATGGACAGGCTACTACAATATTATCAAAATTAAGAAACTACTTCCAGATGTTTATCTTAAAGACTCTATACAGCACTGATTGTTGATTATTTAAATCAATAGTATCTTTTATAATGATTTCAATTGAGTATATGCTTATTATTTCATTTAACTACAGCACCACAGCACACTGTGAAGCACTTTCAATGTGTGAAACACTTTAAATTGAATTTAGTATGCTGCACTTAAACTTTCATAGTATACAGCATTTAAAACATGCTTCCTGGCACTTGAACAGGAGGCTTACAGATGTGGTATGATCTTCAAACAGCAGAAAAAGATATGGGAAGCTCACAGTTCAAACTCACTCCGACACCTCGGAAAACTGGTCAGGTTATGTAACAGATCCCATTCATCTCCCTCCTCTCATCCATGCTGCATCATCACTTTCCCTCTGCTTGTCTGGAAACAACACATTTCTCTTCTCCCATAAGATCTTAAACAACCCAAAGAGAGTTGGCTCCCTCCTCTCATTCAACCCACAAAGATGCATGCCTGTCTCTCTCATGAGTGGTCCCTGAGCACCATTACCACTCACAGGACTGCCATCCAAAACACACAGCAGCCGAGAGGAAGACTAGTAGTCTTCCCATTCATTCTGTTTCCCACCAGAGCAGATATATACAAACCTCTGAAAAAGTCATGTTTAAAAAAAGGCTGCTGTATGAATCAGAAGTGTATTTCCTCCTCTTTTCTGTTGGATCTCCAAGGAAACATATCATGTCTGTGTTGAGTCTAGGGCTGAGCGCCACAGCTGATTACAGCTCATCTTGCAACCCATGATAAATCTAATTAGAGAAGGAGGCTGCATTTGTCTTATGACTGTCCAACAGTCTCACCCCACCCCCAGGCATGTTGCCTACCCCGTGTCTCTGGCCCCTCTGAAACCGATCATGGCCAGTTGACCCCCAGCATCCTCAAGGGGGGCCAGGGCATGCACGGACAAATCTGAGAGGGGCTATCTGCTCTGTAACCATGCAGAGAGAAGTGAGAGGTTGGCTGCAACTCAAGAACTGCTGCACTATAGCCTCAATCTCTGTCTTAATCTATTTCTGTATCATGTTAAAAGCCCCACACTGCATGTGTGGAGAGAATCTGTGGAGCAGCTCTCGATGTTATGAAAGTAGGCCTTAACATGGCCCAATTTGATACAATTTGCAGCATCTGGAGGAGCTCTACAATAAATACCAGGAGGATGTCTCTGGCTATGACCGACACTTCTACACAAAGAGTCCTTTGAAAACTCTGGCATGACAACCAAGCCACTCCTATCATTTTTCAAACGCAGAGCAGAAACATAACTGCATTACACTGCACTGTTTCTTACAAAGCACAGGGTAGTAGTGACAATAACAATATCCAAGTCTTGTAATGACTTTGATGCAAACAAGCTGTATGTATGTGTATGTTTGATGAGGAAAGATCAAGATGGATTGGATTTGTCACCAGAACACTTAGTGGTTTTAATTGTGCCACTTTCTGGGTGGTTTTCAGAGTATGACTGTGGGTTTTGGAACTACTGAACATACATGTGATGCCTTCTAATCAAGTCTATCAGGGGAACTAATGCTTGATGTTTACCTGTCAGTATGACCGTCTCATTTGCATCCATTTAGTCGAGTGTGACTGCCTCGTCACCGCTGAGTGAGCGGAAGGTTAGAGTTCAAGTGTAGCCATTAGAAAGCCAAACAGTATCAGCACACCCAGAATGCGGGGCTTTCATTTTAAGCAAGTATCAAGTATTCTTAGCCTCGCCTCCTGAATTTTAAGTGATCCATGTGAATCAGTCTCTGTGATGACTTTCAATGGAGAGCACCAACAAGGAACGTCAATCTTTTCGTTAGCTACCTTTCGCCATTTGTATCAAAGCTCTCAGCTCTCCTTCCTCTTGCCCAGCAGCTAACATAATACTGACATTGTTCAGACTGGGCAGCATGCAGGACCTGGGGGAAAACGTGGAAAAAGAAGGTTCATTTGGCAGAGAACGACTTCGTAAAAAGCCAAAATTATGTGCTCTATTAATGTAATTTGTTTTTTTTTCATTGGGCATGACAGCTTTTCCTTGAAACAAATATTACAGAAGACCTCCATCATGCTTCGCAACAGATTGAGCAGCGTACATAAAACAGGCATTCACACAACAAGAGGAAACAGTTTAAGATAGAGCAGATAAATGTAATGTGCTTAGGCCAAGGTCTACAGGGTCTTTCCCAGATTGTATGAATGAAGTGCTGTCAGCTGGTTAATAGAAGTGGGTCACATGGGCGTTAAGACAGGCACTTCCAATTTGCCTTTCATGATATTCATACTTTTTTATATGGGTATTGCGAGTGCTGGCTTGAAAAAACTAAGAATTGTATGTATGTTTGTGCTTGAAAGCCATACACGGCCTTGCACAACATTGTTATACATTACTGGATACAAGGGGAAAATCTATCAACTCCATGACAGATTTCAGCAAAAGTCGAGTGATCCAGAAACATGTTGAAGTTAGACAGACTTTAGCGCCATTGGCAATGTTTCTCATGCATGTCATAGCGCTGGCAACACGTCCACCCTGCATTACTTCACGGCTGAATGATCGGCTCATTCATTTATGGGTGTGAGTTGTTAAGTTTACAAAGGCTTTAAGCTCCCTGCTCATGCAGGAGATGTCAGCACACAAAGAAATCTGCAAGGAAACTCTTACAAAGATCAGATTAAGTACTTCCTTTTTTTTTTTTTTTTACAAATTACCCTTTGGGCCTCTTTGTGAAAAGCGTCACCAAAAGACAAGCTGTTTTGGCTTTGCTTCAGGAATCATTATACATCATCCAACCTGATGCCAAGTGCATCAGATGAAGTCAAGCCTCATGTCAGAGGTTAGTCTGGAAAAACAAAAGAGACTAAATTCATCTTTCTATATTTTAGGTTTCTGTTGATTTACTGCATGAGTCAGTGATATTATCAGCATGGTTCTGTGAGGTTTACAGCACAGTTGAACAGTTACTTTTCTTCCTGAGTTGATGGGAACTAAATGTTTTATGGGCAGAGCTCAGAAGCTTCCTTTTCTTGTTCCTTATGTTTAGGGTTAGTCAGTGAGTAATCAGAGAACAGATTTGTGTGCTGTTGCTGGTGTAGTAAACCGTGTAGTAGGCTGGGGCAAGGCAACCAACCCCGGTCATCCACTGGCACATGAACCTGCATAGAGCTGGTACCCTGAATAGCTCTGCTCCCTGAATATGTGAGGGAACTCTGGTTCCTGAGATAGGAATTTTAGAAAAAGATAGACAAGCAGATGTTCTCTCCCTGCTTCCATCTAGGGGCTAAATATGCAAAGAGTAAAACATTTTTCTCCTTGGTTTAGTTTCGTCAGGGTTGATTTGCTGACAGAACAATCTCAGCTATTTGAAATGTGATCAGGGAAGCTTCCTTTCACAATCCCCATGACAAGAAATCTGTCCATTTCTCTTCCCTGTTGACTGAAAGAGAAATCTGTTGGACCAAAGGAGTTAGTTCAGACATACATCAAACACACAGAGAAAGGAAGATTCCTTTGGATTTATCACAATTATTTACAGTTCTAGTTTATCACTTTATATAGTTTATACAGTTTATATAAAATTTGTTTTATCGATGTCAGCCTTGGTGGGCTGTTGAAATATGCACTGGCTAATGTTTCACTCTGGTCAGATAGAAAATCAACCGCTCAATTTTGTAGAGATTTTTTAAATTCTCCACTTTAGCCTTGAATTTTGTGGTGTAGTCCTTCTGTCTCTTGAAGTTTGATTTAAAAGTCTCTCCTGTGAACAACTCACAGAATTATGCCACACCAGCATATGATAAATGCCACTGGAGCTGATTCAAAGGCTAGATCATGCTGGCAGCCAATTATGTCAAATAAGAGCGTGCCATAACTTTGCAGAAAACATACATTTTCCATAGATGTGGGGCCTTCTACTTATTAACCAGATGTAGACTAAAACTTTCTGATTCACATGAAATCGATTGCAGCCTAAATTAATACTGGCAATAAAGTATTAAAGTGAAGTAAGTAAGAGTGGGATAGAGGTTGTGCCATCTCCGACATGCATTCTTGTAAGGTCTGAGTATCTAGTCATCATGTTTTCTCTGGAAGAAATTCACAAAAGAAAGAGTGGAGGGAGGGGTTAATGTGTGTGATAGATCATCCTGGCTTTTCACCCGGAGCTTTCTTCCTACTTCTCCCCATTTTTTTCTTCCCTCCCTTTCAATTTTCCTAGCCCCTCACCCTCAGCTCGGCATGTTCCTCCAGCCTCTGGCTGGGCCTCACGGGCTCCCCTCCTTCTGGTCCTCCGGGCTGTGACCTGGCCACAGGGCCCGCTGGACTGGCTCAGCTGCTATTTGTCCTGAAGGGGTGATAGATTGCTGAGTGCCTCACAGTTCCAGTCCTCGTTCACGTTGTTTCACGGTGTCTCCACCAACCAACCATGGAAAATCAAGGTCAAGCATTTTCCACATTAGCAGCTTTAGCAGGAGGATAGAAATGGACACCGAATCTGCAATTACCCTATATCCCCCCACCCACCACCACAGGAGAAAAATGACTCCACACACTTATCTCCTGACAGCGTATACTAACTGATGGCTCTATTCAACACAGTTTCATATCAGACAACATGAATGATGCACAAGCAATATTAGATGGGATATTTTAGAAACTGGGACAAAGGTGAGACAGGCACCACTGAGTTCATGCCAACTGTCTGGCACCAAACTTCCAATGACTCCAGTAGTTAACCATCTAAATCCAGTGTGTGTTTTCAGACATGCAACTAGAGCAGTAAAGAGCAAAATGATTGACTGAGTATAAATTGTCTCTCTGGTGTCATATTGTAAAACATTATATCCATTTTTTTTTACCAAAGTTGGGAAGCTATTAGATATATTTCCTCTTTTTATATCTAAATTTAATGAATGTCATGCATATAAAAGTGGTTTTATTTTTCAACCAGGACCTGTAAAAATACTGTTCACACTCACACAGGAAGAAGTTATACTCTCCTCACTCAACTCCTCTACAGTAATTGCCTCCAGAGGGTCACATCAACACATTTTCAACCCGGTGATGACAAAATAGCATATCGTGTTGATAATGTTGAAAGCAAAGACTTCAAATGCCCCCGAAATATTTTGCCTCAAAATCTTAGTGTACTGTATATGCAACACTGTCGACTATAAAACACTCTTATGGTGCTTGTTCTGGATCCACAAAATTATTTTCAGGCTTCTAGAGCAAACGGTTGTGGCACAATGGTTACAAAACAGGAACAGCAACTGTGCTCATCTGACACTGAAAAATTGTTTGTTTATTTCACCTCTAGCCCTCCCACTCAACAGTCTGATTGCATGCGGGATAAAGGAAAGATTTACAAAATTGTCAGTTGTTTTGATATTAGACTGCAGCCTGTTGAGTAATACAGGTTAAGGTCTGTTTACCCTTACTGCTGGGGATGGATGATGCATAAACTCCCTTTTTAGTGGTTGACTCACTGATGACACGTGCCTTGCAGCTTCCAACAGCACATCACTTTGGTATGGTGCCGTACTATGGGCCAAACTAATTGCTAGCTGTGTTTTCAAGCAGCGTTCTTCCCATATGTAGTGCTCAGCTTCATGCAATGTTCATGTTTGATGACTGCTGGTCCCGCTGGACGGGCCTCATGCTTGGTTAGCTGTGAGCAGAGAGTCATGTGCTCTCTCTTCAGCAACAGTTAGGTGAATGAAAAATCTTCTTCGCTGCCCCCAATTAACAGTGAAGGTCGAGTGCCAGAAAGTTATGATGCGATTTAACCCCCCACATGAGGTCAATTTGACCTGAATAGCTTCCTATTAAGCATGATAAATTTGTTATTTTTCAAACCATTAAACCTTTTCCCCATAGTCCATTTAGTCAGAACAAACCACTGGCCTGCTATAACCTACGTTCTGTTTACTGCGAGCCGGCTTCGAGGAAAAAGGGGATGACACAACAATTAGCCGAGATAACTTCAAAGTGTTTTCTGCCACAGGCTTTTGCTAATTATCAGTCACTAGTGTTGGGTGGGGATCCCTCCAGCGTGAGGGTCAATAGGGTAACATCAACAGCAGCATATAACAAAGACTAAACTTCAGTCTAGCGTGTACGGCGGCCATCAATGAGACCTTGTTACGGCCATGGGATGCATTGAAGGGGGACCAAGGGGAAGAATAGGCTTGTGAGGCTCAGGGAGGAAGCCTCTCTGACTGCGCTGACCTGTCTGCAAGAGCCCCTCGGGCAGATAGACACCAAGGCCTCCAACAGATGTTTGAAAAAGCTGGCCCATTCATCATGGCACATTTGTGGAATCTCTTTGAACTGCATCAGAAGAATTCAATGAAACAGATAGATAAATAGATAGATAAATAGATAGATAGATAGATAGATAGATAGATAGATAGATAGATAGATAGATAGATAGATAGATCCATGTTCGCTAAATAGCCCTTCGTTCTTGGACGTCTCTGTCATTGCCCAGCTCATAAATCACACTCCTGAGGGAGCTCTTGGGCTGGACATGTTGTTGTGCAATGCTGTCTACAAGCCCACACCACCACCGCCGCCTCAGTTACGTCCAGTGTTTTTATATACACACAAGCACAAACAACAGAGTGTGAAGTCATGGCATGGTTACAGGGTCTCAATGAGCCCATGTGGAACTGCCTTTTCCTCCCAGTCTCCCATACCGCAGCAGCAGGGTTTAAATCATCCACGGCAAAAGATGACAAGATGACAACGACCAATCCATAAACAAAACAGACGCTGAACCCATAAAACCGCTCTCCCCGTCAGCACGCAAAATCTTAGACCAACCACGGAATTTATTTTGTGTATTGCTGAACATTCCAGTTCACTGTAATGTAAAAGTATTCATATGACTCTACCCCAGCCTGCCGGTACAGCTGAGTTTTATACTCAAGCGCTCCATAGGGAGCAGGAAGAGGCCCCGTGCGTCCAGAGCCTCGTCTCCTGAGCAGCACTAAGCACTCAGCAGGCTTCAAGGGCGAATGTTCATTAGGGAGCCAAGTTTTAATAAGCCCGCAGACAGACATGCTGCTAAACAGCCTCAAGTGCCAGAAGAGGTGAGTTTCCTTATCTTGCTGATCCTCATGACTTCACATGGCAACATGAGCAGGGCATTGACATGACCCAACAGTCAACTACTGCACAGAATTTAACATCAGGTCAGGGAATAGGGTAAAGTATGTGAAAAGCTTTTGGACATTGAATTGTGATAGTGAGGTCATATTTCAGCCTTTATTTTTCCAGGGAAAGGTTAATATTATATATTTTCTCATCAGTGGTGGCATGTAAGATCTGTTACTTAATTAAATGTAGCGATACAAGAATTAAAAAAATCTATAAAAATCTTGCATTTAAAATTGTACTTGGGTAAAAGTACGAAAGTATTATCACCAAAATGTATTTGAATTGTCAATAGAAAAAGTAAATATTATATCACTGGATTATTAAGCAGAATTTTAAATGTTGTGACTGAGCATAAGGGAGCTAATTTTAACCACTTTATATACAAGTGTACTACTTGTATGCTTAGTATACTGCAGGCTATATATAGTATATATTAAAACTTAAAACAATAGTTTGACATTTTAGTAAATGTATTTTATGTTTATTCGCCTTCTTGCTGAGAGTTAGATGGAAGGATCAATACAATTCTATCTGCTCACCTAACACTGCAAGAAGTAAAGAAAGCATATTTCCCAAAATGTCTGACTATTCCTTTAATCTGCAAAGTAACTAGTAGCTACAGCTGTGAGATAAATGTAGAGGAGCAAAAAGTACAATATTACCCCAATAAATAGTGAAGTAGAATTAAGTAGCATAGAATGAAAGTACCAAAGTAGCTGCTTACTGTAAACACTTACAGTAAGTACAGCAGTGCAATTTAAATGTACTGCCAATGTACTCAGTTATATCCCAGGATTATCTCTCATACATTCATACCACATCTGTAACTGTATCATATCTTTCAACCTGCTGCAGGAACAGCTTTTTCATTTTAATGAATTATACCCTACAATTCAAAGATAAGAGCAGGTTTTCCACAGCGGAAGCATTTGTTTTCTATGACAAATGTTAAAATGCAAGACACCCACAGTATATAATGTAATAAAACATGAAAACACAAGAGCATATCAGGGGTTGCACTTTATCACTCTTTCATTATGGATTGATTGTATGATAACTGATCCAATGTTATTTCTTGCAATCTCAAAGTGCTCTCCATGCAGAGTGAGTGCCCTGCCTCCTCTCGCTGTGCATAGTCTTGGCACAGTCCTAAACAGTGTTTATCTAAGGAAGAGGTAAATTACTAAAGGCATAAAAACAGGTTGACAGCTGAGTAAAAAAATATATGATGACAGACTCGACAAATATCGAGAGCTGTTAACAAAATGATAAGGTCATAAAATTGTCCTTCAACTGTTTCTACTTAACTGTGTCGGCCTCAAGATAAGATAACCGAAAGGAATCAATCACAGGGCTTGTATATTAAGACTTGCATGACAGACATTGATATCAGTCCATTCTGTGTGGGATGTTTAGATAGACTTCAGAGCAAAATTTGGCTTAAAACATTTTGTTCTGTCCCAGGTCTTGTGTTTGGAAATTGTCAAAGGCTACAGGGGATTTCATAATGGGCAAATGGAGAATGGAATGATATTGTGTAGTTGATATTCACAAACAACCCAGTCTTTGTTTGTTTGTAGATTGATCCAGAATATGTTAAGTCTCCCTCTGAAAATAAACAGATTTTGTGGTGTTCTAGCAAAACAAAAAAGGCAGACACAGTCTGTGATATTATCCGCAAAAGGTCTGGCTGATATTAAGGGATGTGATGCTTGCATTCGTATTAGTTCTACTACTGTTTCCAACCACCTTATTGTTTTCATCTCCCCAGTTGATAGTATGTGATGAGAAGTTTGGTAATCATTGGCTGTGATTGCTCACAGAGGGCCCAACCATCATTTAGCATAAAGAATGATTGCATATTTGCAGCGAGGAGTCTGATCTACTTATTAGATCACTGTGTCATCACTTATGATGATGGATTTTGTCATGTGGGGTCACTCTTTTATTGGTGAATTGATCAAAACTTTTACTCAGCGTGTGTCTGAGGCCAAACCACATCTGGCAGCAACCTGGGGCCCGTTTATCACAAACCTAAACAGAAAATAGCTCAATCTCCTTGTCACAAACACCCAGGAACTACTTTAGTTGCATAACAACGTTTATTATGTCATTTTCATACTTAGCAAAAGGCAGAAAATGGAACGTTTTCATGTTTATGTGGTAATAAATATAGGGTGTCTGTGAACAGCAACTGAAAACTTAAGTGATACTGTATATCTACTTGGAAGTTTATTTCCATGCAAAACCTCCTTGGAGAAGTCTTTCTGGGTGAATTCTTTGCTGATGTAATGTTTATTTTGCCACAAAAATCTTGCTGTTGCATTCTCTAATGACTGCAACAAGATCACAGATCAATTCAGTGGATGGAAAATAAACCGCAGTCCACGGACGATTTTGCGTATCTGACGAAATTTGTGTGTCCTTGTGGAGTAGTTGGCTAGTTACGGCTTTGAAACGATGACAGCTGTCTGGAATGGACGGCTTCAAAAAGTTGGGGGATTCCATCAGTGTCTGTGAAAGATGTTGGCAAATTGGGAGGAATGATGCTGGGAAAGAAACAAAGAGAATGGGAAGTGCAATATCTTAACAGCCAATCTGATTGATTATGATGACAGTGTAATGGCAGAAGATGCAATGAATACCGAGTGTTTTTGTGTGTTCATTCACATGCCTCTCACTCAGATAGAGCGAGGGATTTCACAGTCTGGACAGTGTCACCAGCGTCACCTTCTTCCCTGTTTTCCAGCTTTATCCAGACGAAGAAAACAAATCAGAAGCATGTCAGCATGCCTCTCCTCTATCAGTCCAGCACATTAATATGTATTTTCTTTGACTGACCTCATGCAGGCATTTCAAGGCAACAAGCCTTTTTCCTTTTTGGAGAGTCTGTTGCATTCTGTTCTGTTCATTTTGCTTTGATGTCTCTGCTGAAAACTGTAAAGCATAAATGCATTCTTTGTTTTGTCAGCACCACATGACTCTTATCTTTGAGTAATTGCTCCAAAAGACCCCGGGTATATTTTGCTTGTAGCGTAAAAACACAACTGACTCTTCTCTTTGAAATTACTCAAAGAGAATGAGTCATATTTCCCATCATGTAAACAAATCTGTGAAGTCATGTGTTCAGAAGATGAAGAAAAGCAAAAGGTCTTTAAACTCACATGGTTGAAAGGTATGGTTAAAAATACAGATTTGTTTACATGTTTCTCCCTGATATTCTTGGTGCAGCGGTGTGGTGACCCTTCATGGGAGTTCCTCGTTTCAACCAGTCACCGTAAAAGAAAAATATGCAGGCAGATCTTCGCATAGCACACACCCAGAGCAAAGCAAACACTCTCTGCCATGTCCGTGGCCTCTCTCATGTCCTCACTTGTTTCTGGCTTTTAATGTCCTCCCTAGAGTGTCCTGGATGGTATCCTCATCATCCCATTTGGGTGGCTGACACCCTCAAACAGGAAGGGACTCCTGCCATGACCCACAATGCTAACACAGAAAGCAGAGAGGTACCTGGATGAGTTACATCATATCCTCTTCCACCTGGGCCTAGATGATAACTTTATGAGAAGGGGTGACCTGCAGTAGAAAAGATTTGTGAAAAAATATGTTGTGTAGCTTATACTCCATGACATTACAGAAACTAAATCTAACTGTTACATGCAGTAATGACTGTCTGCAGGAGTCTTGTGAATCTGCTCTTCATGAGAACATAGCTGAGTTGAAATCAGGCTGAATACATGGAGTCTCTTTTTGAAAGGGTTTAGGCAGCAGCATGCCATTATCTAAACTGTGAACTGGGCACGTTTGGAAGCAGCAGCTGATAGGATGCAGTCAATCTTTCTGTCAGTCTGAACAGAGCCTCACCCTGTTCCCCTCTGACATTAGGGTGGTCCCTACTGTGCCGACCATCTCGGTTCAGAATGTCTTGGCAGAGAGCGCCACAGCAGACAGGAACACGCTTCCTTTCAATCAGCAGTTTCCAGCAGGTGTGCCGCACCTCTCTTCTCTTTCATCCACATAACTCATTGGCTCCTGGCAGTTCCACTTGAGTAAATTTAACAGTATGTAGTGTGGTATGTGGTGCCAGCTAGCACTCATCTGCTGGCATCCCTGAGCTAAGCTAAACATATGCAAATGCAAAATCCTTATTTGGCCTGTTTTTACCTCCTGTCTTTTTAATGGTTCTTCACAAATGTTTTTATCTTTCAACTCCCCTTCTGACAGATTCAACTTCACAGCACAGAGGTGAAGGTGATGTGTGGATCTGGACTGTAAACACATTGTAAGCTGGCCGTTGCTGTTCTGTACACAAAAAGAAATGGCACATGTGCCGGCCAGATGTGGCTACTATTGTTGTGGTTGTACGGTTGTGGTCACTGAAACCCATTTAAAACCTCATCCTCTTACTGGAGAAAGTATGAATGAATGAATTCCCCTCTGAGTTGACAAACTCCATGATGAGTTGTTGCTAAAACGATGACTAAAGCTCTACAACAACCGCAAACCACAGACCAACATGGTGGTTCATTCACAAATACTGAGCCTCAGGTAGTGTGGTGGGATAGTACAGGTCCTGCTAGTTTTGTTAGGATCAGGCACAGTGGGACGGTAATTCATCAGGCCGGATATGACATTCTGTGGGTTTGCTTGGAGACAGAGCCTGGCCTGGTGAGGAGTTACACTGGGATCAACCCAGAGGCCTGGATCGCTTTACTGGCTGCAGTGGCTGTGGTCGGAAAACAGGCCAATGCCAGACTCATTACTGGCCAGTGCCAACCAGGCTTTGGCAGATTTCAAAACCCTCAGGGTGGTAAGCATCCTTTCAAGTCTTGATTGTTTTTCTATCGGGATTAATGACAGTGACTTCGATGTTGACCTTATAAAGCAGAACTATACAGCTTGGTCACACATGGACAGAATATGCTGTAAACCACCAACGTCCCTCTCCATGGTTCAGTAACTGTATGAAGCATTTTACATGCATGTACAGTTAAAAGGACCATTTGACATGGTGAAGTTTATGAGCCGACATGCAGGCAGACACAACAATGTCTACATTTATGCTAGAGGCTCTGGGGGCACGGCTGTCCTTTAAGCTAAATGCTAACATGCTGATGTTAGCAGGTAATGTTTACTATGTTGGATGTTTTAGTTGAGCGTGTTAGCATGCTGACATTTGCCAATTAGCACTAAACACAAAGTACAGCTGAGAATGATGGTAATGTCAACAGTTGTGCATTTGATCATAAACCAAAGTATTGGACAAGCTGTATTTATGACCTGATGATGGCGCTGTAGATTAAAAGTTAAGGGATCCTGAGGACAAAAAGAATGTTTACCAAAATGTCCACCAAATTTCTACCAAATTTCACTGCAATCCATGGAGATATTTCTGTTTGGGCCAAAGTGGTGGACCAACTGACCACAGACTGTCCAACGGACTGACCAACAGACCAACATTGCCATCCCTACAGCTGTGCTGCTAGCAGGTCTAAAAACATTTGTTCTGCACTGACTGTTGGCTGCACTTACACTGTACACGTACAGACAGACATCAAGATGAACCCCACTTTAGAGTCTGTTCATACCTGCTATGGCTGACAGTAAGGGTGGAGCGGCACGGGGGTGTTTGTCAAACAGTTGGACAGTCTACATTAGAGGCCCTGTCTTTACAGAGGAAATATAAGGACTGAAATGTTTCCCGACACACAGAATATAATACAGCTGCAGATCCCAGCAGGACAACTAAACCCATGAATCAAAAGCTTTGCTCCAACATCATATATAACACAGACAGCCATCAACTGGGGGACACTTAATCTCTGCATGAGCAGTTTTTCAAGACTGCTTGTGGCTGTAAGCTTCTGCTTGTGTCTGACCTCAGCTGTACACACGGACGTTTATATCATTTTCAAAACAAAACATGTGTTGGCGGTCCTGTTTCAGATAGAAAAATGTATTTTAATGAGGCCTTTTCATCTATGTGTGGCCGCCTGTACATGTTGTTCAGTGTGGACTCGCAGCATCTCAGTCGTGTTGAGAGGCAGGTCTCAGCACTTGAATCACTGAGGATTGATAGCAACAACAGAGAATCTGTGAAATATCAAGAGATGGGGGGAAAATTGCTTTAATCAGCAGCAGTATCCCATCCATACATTCCTTTGTTGTACTTAGTTGCCAGACCATTGTCATCACTGGGATGTGCATTTCTTACAGCCATTTTCCCCATAATCCTCAACAACGTCAATTGCAGAACCACACTGTCACCAGTCATAAAGGGAGCCAATTAAGACCCTGATAGGGCAACTGCAGAACACACAGCTGAGACAGAAATTCCAACAAAAAAAGCCAAAAAGTCAAAATCATTTTAGTCATCGGCCATTGCGTAGAGGAAGAGAACTCTCTCTGTACTCTCCTCACTTGGGAGCAAGACTTTGCATGCTCAAACAGAGAGTATTTGCCAGGGTTTTTACTGAGACCTGTGGGACCTTTCACATGTAACATGAAGTCAGCACACTATAGAGTGAAGAGTAAACTTCCTGGGGAGAACCTCTGTCCAGGCCTGCTGCTGCTGGAATGATGCTCTCCTGTCCTTCAACAACCCTGATTAAGATTGGCCTCTAAATCGGTCCAATCATCACAGATGATGAATACCTGCAGCCAATCCAGTTGGCAGTTAATCACTGGCGTCCAATCAGGTAATGAGAACCTGCATGTTGGAATGGGAAGCAGACAACCCCATGGCTGTTTAGCAGGAAGGAGGGAGAGCGGTCATGTTGTAAAGAGACTCAAGGCGTGCCCCACTTGTGTTTTCTGCCCAATGGAGATCACTGTCTGCGGACAATTATCTTTGATCACAGAGACAGCCGAACTGATGGACATCTCCTCAGAGGCAGGGTGTCTGACTCAGAGATGGGAAATGAGGCACTGCATTTTCGATCATGTAAATTCTTTGGTTGAGAAGAACCACCCATAAATTGACTCCCCTAGGAACTTGGCAACCCCGAACCCCAAAACCAAGCTGCAGTCAGGTCTGGACATGTTTATGGAATAGTACATGGAAAATTTGTCAGAGAAACATGTTTTCCCAGGGAATTAGTATCATCAGATGAATTTACAAATATGCACAGTATTGTTGTTGAGCGATCTCCCGCAGGTTCTCTGGGGAAGGAGAACCATTCCAACATGGTACATTACTCTTAGTGAACGCCAGAGGATGACTTTCTGATTTGTGGTCCCTCTTTAGCAAGCATTCCTGGGGGAAATTTGAGAGAGCCCATTATGCAAATCCACAGGTGCATGCCAAGACCAAATAACTGGACTCCTGCCTCCAAGTACTTCAAGATGCCTTTCTGACTGCTCCTGATAGTGTTCAGACCACAGTGTGAGGAGACACGCCAGGAACATGTGGGTGTAGCGTGGAGGGCCATGGGGCCTGCATGTCCACAGCCTTCGAGCAAAGCAATTACAAAATGATTTTTACTTGTGGAGTCCATTATGACACTGTATGACTCAGGAAAATAAACATTCACTCATTCAAGAGTGAGTTCCTATCACATCATGTGCTGATATGGCTGTCAGTTGTGCCACCATCTCCATGTGGTGAAAGAAGAGGGAGCCTTGTTTTCCATTTCACTTCTCAGCAGTTTGGTATGATCACATTCCACACACAGCAGAGCTTTTACAAGATCGATTTCATTAAGTCCTCAGCTGACGTGAAACCAGAAGGTTTGAATGAACTTTGTTTATTTTCCTATGTTCATGAGGTATGTATTGTATGTGTGTGTGGGGAAATGAGAAAAGTCTCTAATGGAGGGGATTCAATTTGGCCTGTTCTCTCTCTACGTCTGTGTTGACGACTTCAAGTGTGGAGGGTCAGCTGAAGACAGGAAAGCCCCTCATCATTTAGTGCTGCTAAACTGTCCCAAGGGATGACAGCAGAGAAGGCATGCATCCCCTGCTTATAGTGAGTTCATGTCCCATGTAGAGCCACTGCCCCCTTGTGTTGAAAATGTGTACTCTGCATGCACTCTGAAACTTCGTCTTCTACTCCTTTCTTGATGAAGCAATAAACAAAAGAATGTGTTAAAAAATGAGAATGTCATTTGAGGTTCTTAGATAACAGAATATTCTGCACTTTGGAGGGAAATGCAGTCAAAAACATCAGTTTCTGCCTACAACAACTACCACACATTCCCAATCTGTCAGACCACAATATATTTTTTTTAATGCTATGGGGCTCCTTTAGATTGAAGACTGTGTCCCATTAGAAAAGATTTTTGTCTGTTTGAATTAAGAAGATAGCAGTACTAGTGCCACAAGTGTTACAAGTCATACATCCTCTTCTGCTCAATCTAATTGAAATTATGTCGGGTACATCATATATGATCAGCACCACAGGCCACATCGCAGTCCAAAATCCAGGTCTTAAAAAAGGTGTGTAATCACTTTGAGCCACAGTGTGTAAAACAATACAAATATGCTGCACATAAACTTGAGATAAAATGCTAAGAATTGAGTCCATCATTTTTTATTCCCATAAACAAAGGACCTGCAGTGCAGAGAATCTTAAAACATTCATCAGCAGAGGCTTGCCATTTTAAAAAAAGAAAAACAAAAGCACCCCAGCTTCAAAGTCATAGGCAAATATTTCACAATATCTACATTGCTAAAAGTTCCAAGTCACACTCAGACCATCTAATCTAGAAACCATCCCCACATAAAACAGAGAAGTAGATGGTCATGAAAAGCAAAACACTAAACAATAGAAGAAGACCATAAAACTAAGAAAGATCCTTCATGTTTGTTTATGATGGTAGTCTCTAATGGGTTTCAACTAACACATATTTTGATTAAACTACCTTTACTTCTGATACATGTGATGTCAGTCATTGGTATTGGTGCTAAATTTTCATAAACACTTATATAACGTTTTCACTCTTTTTATCCTCAGTACATCAGGTTAGAACATTGCACAACCCAGACAAACACAGACCCATAAACCCACCAACAAACCCCTTAACACTTTATAAAGGCCAACTAAAGCACAAGCGAACGTTCATCACGTCCCATTAGCTTTGCTGAGCCAATGCAATAAATCCCAACCTGTGGCAAATAACACCTACATCTTTGCCTTCAACAGGAATAAAGTTCCTCTTTTACTGCCAACTGTGAGAATAACGTGAAGAATGGAACTGCATTCAAAGTGCTCTGTGGGTAAAATGAGCATATATTCAAATTTAAATACTACTGAGAAGATTCATAATCCATTAACGTTTCCTTCTTGCGTCTGCCTTGACATGACTTCTCCTAATGCTCTATAAACAGTAGACAGGCAGCACACACTATTACAAATGGCTAATGAACATGTAAACTCTGGAACAGTAAAGAGACTGCTACACAATTATGAACAGAAAAAAAAAGAAAAAAACCTCTGTTGGCTCAGGATATTGACAACACTAACATTAAAAATAAATAGTTTTACAATTATATAAAGAAACAAACAGGGTATATTCTCAAATGATATAATGCTTTCGTATACAGCAGATGTGAGACAATATGGCTACGGTTGTACAGTCAGAACTGGAAGGAGGCAACTATGAACTGTGTGTGTGTCAGAGGATGCATAGGTGGTTTAGGAGATTCTGAGGTAAACCCATAAAAGGCTGTGAACGAAAAAGTAAAAAGTATACAACATATATAACAAAACTGCTTTTGTTATATATGAGCTCTCCTCAACATTTACATCCAACCAACGCTCACATCCACAGTTTACCCGCATGTACTGGTGAGTAAAGAAATATTACTATTATCTATTGTTGTCAGCTACACTTCTCTCACCTACGCACCTCTCTGGATACAATCAGAGGCAAAGGGCATGAATAAGGCAGGTTAAAAAAATAATCATAACAAAAACATTTACCGCTCCAGACAAACATATTTCCAATAGTATGGGTCAACACAAATATTTTTTCCAAGACACAATAAGTTAAAAACATGTATAAACAATAGAAATTACTTGGCTTCTTTTAAAACCCATTCATCTCTGACAAAAAAAAAAAAGTTTATAGAAATTATATAAACTCTTCACCCAGTAAACGTGCAACAATAAAGAAATCAGATCCCTTCTCCTTAAATGTCAAATCAAAAAAAGGTAATAAGATGAAAACCTATGTATACACACTACTATGTACAAGTACTGAAATAAAAGAGTGATATTATATATTTACATACACACATCAGTCCCTGATCGATTAAGGCCAAAGTGCTGTATATGCACACGTCACCCACATCACATGTAGGCTGCTGTTGCACTTAAGTGTTCCTCAGTTTGCAAAATGCAAAAGAAGCAGTTTATACAGTAATACTCAAGGCCTTTGCTCTAACATCATTTGTCTTTCTAACATATAAAACTAAGCAAACTTCAGCATTAAGAAATAAAATTAGCCAAAACCTCACCTTTTTCAGTAGTTTGTGGTTTCCTTTTTTACAAAAAGCAAGATATTTTATATACATACAGTAGCACAAGAGTTCATATGATGAGTCCTGATTCCAGCACAGCTGTCGGGGACTTCCTGTAACGCCCTCTCATCCTGAGAGAGTATTTAGAGGGAGTCTGGGTATTTCTCTGCCAAGAAGCCCAACGGTTAAATGCAGATGAATGCAGGGAACCAGTGCACCGGAGTGGGCAGTGCTGGTCTGGACTAGTGGAAACACAGTGCCGGTGATGGAAGAGTCAGAGCATGCCGAAACCCTCACTGCCCTCGCTGATGGCCAGCTTCAGCATCTTGTGCAGCTCCTCATAGGAGTCATAGGTAGGGAGGCACAGCTGGTTAAAACTAGATAAGAGAAGAGGACCACAGAGTCAGACACAGATAAAACATTTATCCAACATTTATACATATTCTGCATAACATTTATGCAGATGTTAATGACAAATGACATGAAACCTGAACAGTGAATTGATCCAACATATGGCGTCCTGCTGCCGTGATACTAAATGTGTATACATTCGCGTCTGAAAATAATCCTCAACAAATGCACTATTTTCTCCTGTTTGAGTATCATTTGTTCAAAACTACAGTGCCCAGCTGTTTTATGAAATATCTGGGCCTTTTTTAAAAAATGAAACTAAATATTTGTGAGCAGTTTTTTCCATTTACAATACAAACCAATGAGCTTGGGGCCGAGAGCCACAGACAGGGTTGGGACGAAGAGACGAACCAACGGTTTGTTGTTTTTGTTGTTTTCATGGGATTTGTCGACAAGAATAAAAATACAGCATGACGTAAGTCTTTTCCTTTACGTATATCTGCCTGTGTTTTCCTTCTCACCAGGTGTGTGCAGTGGGCAAGGTGCTGTGTGTGGGAGCAGCGATGATCTGGAACGAGGGGCAAAGGGTGTTGAAACCCCCGGGGGGGAGCTGGGAGGATCCGGTGGTGAACTGCAGCAGACGAGCCAACTCCTCCTGCGTGAAGCTGGACACCACCGCCCAGAACCACTTCATCACCTGTGGAAACAGAAAATCAACACAGCTCAGACATTTTCACTGGTGTCCCGCTGTTAAAAAACAGTTGAGGCAGAGAATTTCCATGACATACTTTCTCTCTGAAGTGCCACGATCCTCCAACAATCACAGCGTGGGCCTTGAAGTCTTGCACATTTATATCACCAGTGCCACACATCAACAGCTGAAAAGATTAAAAATAAAATTTGAAAAAAAAAAATCATTATCCGACCGAGTTTTAAAGGATTTCAACAAGATTTCATTTTAATCATCACACATACCTCCAACTCGTTCTCATCAAATATGGCCAGCAGGTTTTCTGGAACCAGTTCATTCAAACCTGCAATTGATCAGGAAATTACAATAATTATGAACAGATTACCGGAGATCTCGAATTAGAGGAATTGGCAAATATGGCAGAGTGCAGCTGTGCCGGTTTCCTTACCTTTCAGGAAGTGTTCCACCTCATCTCTCACCTGACTAGCCAGCCTATACTGGGCCAGCAGGTTGAGATAATGCATCTTGTTTTCATTGGTAACAGCGATCTGAGCTCCCCCTGATATCAGCTCCACCACCTGCAGAACAGAACACATGTCAGGACATAAAATGTCAAAATATATAAAACAACAAAAAAACATAAAACAGACTAGTTGTTTTAAATTCTGTAATTGTGTTTGTCTCAAAGAAATTGTCTGACAAGCATGTGATTGGTTGGCACACACCTTTGAGTCTTATTATAAATACTGGGCAATTAATTTAACAGTAAAAAAAACAAACATCTGTGTGGCGCACAGCATATGTATCCAATTAAAAAGAAGTAGGCTGGAATCTGTTTCATCATGGGGTGTTATACAGCCAGTTATTGTGTGGGATTTTACAATGGAGCAACACAAAAAAAAGGGCCACAGATGCCAGACTCTACTCATCCACCACCACTCCCCCTCTTTAAGAACAACGAAGTGCTTGCCAAACAAGCAATATGGTTTCTTTTGTTTGGTTTATTGCTCCTATCTCTTGTGAAATTACATCAGGGATAAAAGGGGAGGTCCCTTCCAAAATGTTGCCTCACCTTCTCCAGCTGTCCTGACTTGCTGTACTTCTCCTCCGCAAACACCAGGTCCATTTCACTCACGTCATTGTTTAGGATGAAGCAGACTTTAGTTTTGTAGAACTCCTGGTCATCCGTCTCAAAGTACTGCGTGTGGAAAATATAATGAAAACACAGGAAAATGACGTTTTTTAAATAAACATGGCATTTCGTCTTCTCAGTGGAAGGATAAAAAGATGATTGGGGCCGCTTTATTTCTGAGCTTTGAAATCATAATGAGTTGGATAAACAGCAAAACACACTGGCTAGTTCTCCATGAAACAAATAATGCCAAAATACAAATCAGGTTTCTTGGCTTTGTGAGGAATGTCAAAGTGATGACACAGACCAGCTGACACCACAAGGTAAACAATGAAAACATGACTTTCCAACTTCCATGTTATACGTCTTTTCTGCGGGAATGTACTGTGTTCCATACCTTGTAGTTCATCCTGAGGCCAATGATTTGAGCCAAGAAGGAACGCGTAAAGCGAGCTCGCACCAGCTGTTTGTAGGACCCACCCAAAGCAGATTCATATAAGCACTTCCCTACGACGCGGCCCGCAAACTCATACATCTTCAGACGCAGGTGGGGTTGTCGGTCAGCATTTGGGTGCACCTGGAAAGTGAAGAGCGATGTTCTTTGATTTTTATAGAACTGCGTGTTTAAGAGGACACTAAGCATCCCAATGATGATTTGAAAGGGGAGACGGTTGTCGAGACTAACTTACGAGGCCCTGGTTGTTGTCGCTGAAGCGGGTGAACAGCTGGTTGGAGGTGTCAAAGAGGGTTTTGCAAATCAGTTCAAACCACTCCCTGCGGGGCCCTCCCCAGTCCAGAGCTGCAGAGCCATGTAAGAAGGTTACAGAAAGCAGTGTGATCACCTTAATGAATTACTGTGACGGAATGTCTGAAACATTTTATTAGGATGAAGATATTTTGGTCATTGGTACAAAAAAAGGAAAAATGTCTAAAATTTTCAATGTTGACTTAGAACTCATGAATGTGACACACACTGAAGACAGTCTAATGCTCACTCAGTTATACTCTGATGTTTTGCTTACCTTCCTCATCCTGAAACACCACCTCAAAGTTCTTACTCCAGTCTGACACAGAGAAGTTCTTAGTAGCCTTAAGAGACTGAGCAACAGCAGGAGGGACAGACAAAAAGAAGAATGAATTGTCAATGGGGTCACATGATAATTTATCATACGGAAAAGAAGAAAATATGTGACATAAAACACTCACTGAATCTAGAATTGAGTGTCGAGTGATTTTTAGGCAGGTCTTGGTGCGAGGTCTCTTGGAGTGGATGTGCCTGAGTTCACGTTGAAAGAAGTTCACCTTGTCTTGGAACGTTTCAGAGCCACCTGTGGACAATACCGTCACATTACAGTTACTGTCTACACAAAACAAAATCAGTATTCACTAAGCGCAGCTCAAGGCTAAAAAGTAATCACATTAGACTGAAACACACCAATGTTTTTGTGCAGGAAGCGGATGAAGGTGGCAGCCATGATGTTCCTGTCTTTGCAGCTGAGCTCCACAGGAGGCTGTATCCCATCATCCACCACTAGAGTTAGGTATTTGTGAATGGGGTCAGGACCATGATAGGTAAACTGAAAAGAGAGCAATAGAGCCAGTCATTCCCCACGCTACGGTAGATCTGTTCTAAAGGGTTTTTGACAGCTTAGCAATTCTACTTACCTTCGTTCCTGGACACACTCGAAAGGTAAAAAGGCGCCACGGAATAATTTTCAGGTAGAACTCCTTCACGGATAGTTGCTGTTTGACAAAAAAAAGTCCAAGTCAACATCCACTTTTTAGATGAACGCATGTTGCTACTTTCTTAAATCTAACCTTAACATGCTGGCCACTTACCTTTGGCGATATGTAACAGTAGACCTTTTTTGGTTTCTTGACCTTCTCAGGTTGTCCCTCCACAGGAGAGTCATGCTCATCCTCCTCGTCTCCCATGGAGGGCCTCCTCTGAGGAGCCAGTAAAGAGGAGGCTGGTAATTGCCACGAGGAACTGCTGTAGTTCCCATTGCTGTAAAGGTATGCTTCAAAGTAGATGCTGATGCCTGGAGTGGACACATTCTTCTCCACGCAGGTCTTCTCATTCTCTGCGAGCCAGGGAATATGAGAATTAGGCTTTAAAGACACAGGTTAGAAGGAAAACCACTCTAAATTCAGGGATATGAATATCACAGATTGGCAATTTATTACTCTTATAACCAAAGTAAAAACTCAAGATGATGGCCTTACTACTTACTAGAAAAATGTGGATATAAACATTAAATATCTAAATTTTATACCAATCCAATCAAAAGCTAATATATCAACTCTAGCATGTAAAAGCTGCTCACCATTGAGAACAATAATGTCAAATTCCCCATTACTGAGCGGCTGGTCCTTGTAGGAGATGCGGGCCCTGAAACAGCCGGTTTTCCTCAGGGTCAGCCTCAGCAGAACCTGGCACTGCTGCTTGTTGAGTGAAACTGACTTACTGTAACACCCTTCCAGACTGTCATCATCCACTGTGCCCAGCTGGAAAAACGGGAAAACAAAAATGAATCTAAGCTCAGAATTGAAAGATTACTGTTAAGAATCTGTTCTGCTATAAAGCAAAGTGACTGTGCAATTGCTAACAGAAGGGTGAAAATAAATGCTGGCTTTCATTATTTACAATCATAATCAGGAAATAAATCTTCACATTACGGTATAAAGGATAATTGTTCCCTTACAGAGTGCACATGGACGCTGTAGTTTGCCTCATCTGTGAGAGATGTGGAGTTGCTGGTGGGGTTTCCATATTCGTCCCTGGGCTCAATCTGCAAAGTATGCTGTTGGCCATTTGTTAGCACCAGGGTAGAGAAATGGTAGGCTATCTTGGTTTTGGATGGGACAACTGTACCTAAAGTAGGGGGGGGGGCGGGGAAAGAACAGAAAAATACTAATCAGCCAAAGTAAAGATTGACTTTTGTCAGTGGTAAGTGGCTGAAAATTGTAAATCAGCTACAAACTTGTGTGTATATTATACCTGGCTGGAAAATCTTGTAGTAAGGGCTGTAGGCCACATTGAGGCCACCCAGCTTGACAGCAACTTCATAGCGTCCGGCTTTCCGCACTGTGAAGGCCACTTTGACTATGTTGGACTCTGGTTCTTGTAAAACTTCCTGTGTAACAGGGATGTCCAGAGCCAATTCAATGTGGGTGATGTTGACCCTCAATCCCACAGGCCGATGGGCTGGGAAAGGCTGCCCATTCTTATAGTACAGCTGAGAAGAGAGAGGTAATGAAGGATTAACACTACAGTATAATTTTATACTGAGGACACACAAGTCAACTTCATATCTCAGAACATTCAAATACTCTTGACATTGCTGCATGCTTAAGACATTTGTAAGCATTCTAACTAACTAGACCACAGACAAGTATTACATCTTTGGCTATGACACTTTAGAAAAAAAAAAAAAATATTACTTGGACTCTGAAGCTCATAGTCTGCCCCACTTCCTGCGGTTCCTTCCAATCCCAAGACACCTTGCAGGAACGTGGGTCCAGGTAGTTGCCCCGGACATAGTCGTAGATGCTGCGGTCACCGCGTCGCCCTGGATCCTCATTCTGTAGGAAGCTGACCACCCTCGCAGCAAGCTCACAGAGGAACTTGATGGTGAAGACAAACGCTATGATGGAAACAGTAATTCCACCTGTCGCGAGAAGGGAAGAAGTATAGTATAAAAATATTACTGGAGCATGTGTTTGCAACAAATGTATGCTCTTTATTTGGTTTTGTAATAAGTGGCTTCACTGGTTAGTTGAGAAAAATATTTAAATACAGCAAAGATTCAAGGTTGCAAACAACAGGTTTACAACAAACCCTTGGGCTATACAAATACTATAATGCAATTTGTGAAACCGGTAGTACCATGTCGCTGTTGTACAATATATGCTTGCAGAAAGAGTAAGGCTGAGACACAAAGTTGCACTCCCAGGACAAGCAATATGAGCCCAACCCCCAAGCCAAACAGTTACAACAGGACTCACCAATCACGTAAAACATGAGGTCCCTTATCAAGAAGCACAGTGCCACAGTACAGCCAAATATGAGAGCTCCCGCTGTAAAGACAGGTCATTTAAATTAATGATTGAAATAAAGACAATACACACTTTGTGCAATGAGCCTGCAGGGTACACTGTGATGGTTGAACTGTGATTCTTTTTATAATTACAAAAAGCCAGAGCTGGACATTGTCACTAGTAAACTGATTTACTACCAAGAAATGGTGTAAATTAACTGGCCAGTTTTGAACATAGGTACACAAGTTGCACATGAAAATCCTTCTCTGTGCAAGAATACCGATCTAACCAGGTTATAGTTGTTTTCTGTGAATACTGTAATTTAACAACATTTATATATTATTCCACATTTATCCTAATTGTGAGGGTATGCTGTGTTTTTATCAGAGAGAAAAGACAGAAAAACAAACAGATGTTGGGTTATACAAAGAGATGATGCAACACTGAACTTCTCCATTACAACACTTTTAAGCTATTTTCAAATGATCTGTGACTCTTGTAGTAAAAAGATTTATAGAAACACATAATACCACTTAGCATCAGTAAAATCCACCTGAAGTCACACATTTTACATTTATATGAACCTTGACACTATGCAGCTGTGGTAAACAACCCAAGCTGAAACCCTTTCAGCGCAGAAATATCTTACCAATTGACCACTTCTCATTCAGACGCCTTTCAGCAAGGCTGTGCACCAGCCGGATCTCGTAGTCCTGGTCACGACTCCCTCTGGACGTCTGGAGGATCTTGATGCCTGTAGACAACTTTATGTAGTCTTCGTAATAATATCCCCAGGCAGCTAGAGAGAGCTGCAGTTGATAGTCAAACTGTGATAGGTCATCCAGATTCATACAACCCAAAGTCTTCAGTCTGCAGTGGAAAACAAAAGTGAAAGTATATGAAGTAGTTGATTGACGAGAACTGCCTACTTACTTCACAATTATAGTCTTTGGTCATACAACACTACCGTCACTACTATGTGTTACTCCTCGTCTATTGAGCAAGACTGACGCTTTAACTCCAGACAACAGACTTTCCCACACACAAAACAAACAATAGTTTTTGCTCAACTCTTTACAAGAGTGCCCTCGATCTTATCAGCTAAATTCCTTAGTTTCATCAACAAGGAGCAGAGAGAGGTGTGGCATGTTGCATTTGGCCATATCATAAAGATTTAAGATAAAAGTGGTGTTCATGAGGAAGATTTAATTACATGGATGAGTCTAGGTGAGCATAGTAGAGAAAAAACTGTTTAGTTGATAAATGGTAACCATTAAAACTACTTCCTTAACAGATGCAATTAAATTATTGTAGCACACAAAATTATCTCAATAATTACTGAAATAAGAGGAAAATCTTCTAGCAGTATTATCACTTATTTCAGTGACTAAAAATAACACTTTTTTTTAACATTTTCATTTTATCATGCATTTTAAATCCAACACTTAAAAATCTTAACTTTTTACATAAAAATAAATGTGTGATTTTTTCCATGGACACTGTCTCTGGCAACAAAGCTAAAGTATCTACCATCACTTTTTCCATCTTACGCTATGTTAAATGTGGATTTACTAGCATGCTGCTGAGTCCAGTTCACACTGTGCACTGTGGGATATTATCTACCTTGTATTAGCTGATGATTATTGTGATAATAATGGTAATTGAAAAATAAACTTCATCCTCATTTTACTTGGGTATATATATATATATCTGAAGTCATGAGAGGCTTAGATGAGTCTGCAATTTTAACTTCCACATTTACAGTACAATATCTTGAGCCAGTTAATGAGTGCAAAAATCATCTTCAGTTACAACACAGTTAGTTGCTGAATTAAATACTCAACCATAGTTATGTGAGTAATTAGAATTTAAAGTCTAGTCAATCAAAATAGCAATCGAGGCAGTGATAGCATGCACCATGACCTTCAGAAATGTGAGACTGTATCACTTTAGAAACGTTGAACAATCTTCCATAAAAACAAGATACTATGTTTTTGTGACACATGAGTGACCTTTAGAAACATAACAATTGACTTTGTTCATGTGGAGGTAGAGCACACAGGCAGAATTTTGATGAAGTGATAACTACTTGTCATAGCTGGTTCTGATTGCATCAATAGAGAGCATGTAACACACACGCACAAACATCTGCAGTGCAGCAGGGTCTCACACTAACAGTCTCTAAAGAATACTTTTTACTGCAGTGACTCTGAAACACTGCAGCCTCCACATCTCAGTGTCAGCAAACTCAGCTAGTCGTGAATGGAGAGGCTGCCCTCAAGTGGACATAAATAAACATGGTCTGTGTTAGCCAGCATTAAGCATGACAATAACCACTTAACTAATGTGAGGCATTAAAAAACTATGCCAGGCAAAATCTACATTTATGACATGCCAGCAAGTAATTGTTTCTGAAAAGAAAAGCTGCTCACGATTGCATGTGAGATTAATGTAAATGTAAAGTTAAGACCTGCCATTGCTTACGTATGGTAATAGTGCTCCAGGTTCTGGGAACAAAGCCACTCCTGGAAGGCAAAGTCTCGGAGCAGCTGGATGTGGGCCTCAGCAATTTCCCTCCAGCGCTGCTGTTCCTTTACCACCTCTTCGAGACGAGTCAGTACACTCAGACTCAGTTCCTCCAGTGTGTGTACATCTGGATGACACATGAACAGCGCATAAAAATCCCCACGCACATACTAGCCAGCAAATCAGTAATGCCTCAGCACATGCTTAAATTGTCATTATAGTCTATTATAACGAGAATTTAAGTCTGTGCTGATTGTCCATGCATGCCACATGTATCTCATGAGTCTGAGTATTCTGTATTCAAAACCAAAATGATATGGGTCAGGGCAATAAGAAATACAATCTCACTGCATTAAACATAGCTAAAACCGAGTTAAACATGACTCTTATCCCTGGTATTTCTGCAGAAACTCTGTCAGGTGCTGGCTAAGCCATCTTAACCAGTAAATGTGTTTTTTTCCAGCAATAATAACCTGTCCAGCAGAAGTGTCCTTGTGCAGGTCACTGAGACTACACCTGCTTACTTCATCCTGGAGATGATCATCAACCAAGTTGTATTGGTAATGTAAATCTCAACTGAAGACAACCCACTGACCTTCAAATAAGTGTCTGTATTGAGAAAGGCTATGTCCTTGGAGCCATTCCTCAATCTGACTTTCTTTGCCTTTCTTCCAGCGCACTTCCCAGAAGAAGATCCACGACACAGAACAGAAGAGGAAGGTCAGGAAGAAGCGGCGGTCCATCAGACCATCTTTCAGCCTTCACTCAGACCCCTCTGTGCTCACAGGAAAACTGCCACTCACAAGGGGGCAAGTCAAATCTCCTACGGTGGAAGAAAAAAAACTGCTTCAGGCTCCACAGAAGGAAACAGCTAGACACAAGTATTGATTATTCTAGAGAGGAACACTAGTCAAAGAGATGGAAAACAACTAAAACCCTTTTTGGGAGCTTCAGCTGCTCTGCCAACTCAACAAAGCATTAATATTTAAGTATCATCTCGCAGAAGTGTTGGCTGATGGAAGAATAACATTATCAGTAATCCACAACACTGAAATATGCATGAACAACTTGGCTAAAGAATGTCTCACCAGCCTATGTTAACAGTTAACCCCGGAGACAATCTACCATCACAGAAAACCACGATACATTAACATTCAAATCCCAACAACAATGATCTAGAGGATGCTCATAATTATGAGCTAGACGTGCTAACCACAGTCATAAACAACCACACAGCCAACTAACTAACCTATCCAAACAGTCAGCTTTAGTAATGTTCGCCGTGCTTGAATAACATTTCAAAACACCAGAGAATACCGTCAAGATGCGTAACTGCAATATCATCAATCCTCGCTTGTCTGTTTACACCTGGACCTGCTGTTAACAACCGTTAGCATCGTATATGACAAACTGCTAGTAGCGAACGGAAGCACAACAGCTAACAGCTAGCAAAGTTAGCCAACAATGTCAGCGGGATTTCAGAAAAGCTCGTCGCTAAAACTCGGGCAGTTATCAAGATCCACGTCACAACATATTCACAAGACACGACTTGTAATAATACAGCCACACAGAGCAACACTCTGTTATTGCAAAAAAACACCCTTTAATCCCGTGATATTAAACACTGTATCTACCTTCGTCTCTAGGCATTAGCTTAGCAACCGGAACATGCGCAGAAAACGTGTCGATTTTTTGATGACGTCACGAGCAATCGACACACACGAGGGGAAAGCAAAGCGGCTAACGAGCTCTGTCTTCTAAACATTTAAAGCATGGTATGTAATTTCTAACTGTGTCATATCTACAGTAGGGTTGTCTTGATAATTGCTGTCCTTTAAAGTTTGATAGTTTGTATATTATTAACGAGGCATTGAAGCTTTTTGGCAGTCAAGCCACCGAGCTAAGTTAGCTAGCAGTAAGTAAGCTGAATACCAGAGCACGTATACATACAAGCATCGGCAGCTAAACATGAGTGGTTATCTAAATATATTTTAGAGTCATCAATCTAAATATCCTGGTTAGAATATTTGCTGTAGCACTTTCAGATTCACTACGAATGAAAAGTGCAATACAAATGAAATGCATTATTGATATTGATATATTGTTATTTAAAATAAATTAGTCAAATGTTGGCAATAGAACAACTTCAGTAAGTGCCAATTGATTAAATTAAAGCTACTTTTGTTTTTCTATATTCTATATTTCTATATCTTCTATTTTGTCTCGTCATCAATAAAGTGCTTGTGACAGCATTGTGTTGTGAGCTGGATTCTCCCTCTCACTATCCACTCACATAATTTGTAATTTATTCTCCTGCTATTGTACAACGCAGTATAAACTGTTGGTTGTTATCTTTGTGTACCAAGCAATTTCTTTGTTATTTTGTCACTGTAGGGGAAGCAGAAAACCAAGAAGTTTGCTGCCATGAAGAGGATGATCAATTTGAAAGATAATAGACTGTGAGTTATAGTTTGTTTTCATTGTTTTGTTTTCCAGCTAAAGTCACATACTGTTTAACCATCTTACTTCTTCTGTCCAACCTTTTGTCCCTGCTAATTCTCACATATAAATTCAACAGAACAAACTAGCATTTATTAGCTATGTTTTCATCTTAAAGATCTGTGCAAGAACTAACTCCTTGTTTGTTCTTGTAGCAAAGAGAAAGACCGCGCTAAAGCAAAAGAGAAAAGGAAGAAAGATCCCTCAGAGCTTAAGGAGAGAGAAGTGTAAGTTGGCCACACAAAAGCTTTAATTTTATCATGAATAGTGATTGATGGCTCTTTGACTTGATTTCTTTTAACTCTTTGTGCAGGCCAAAGTACCCGTCATGTCTGTTCTTCCAGTACAATACTCAGCTTGGTCCACCATACCACGTTCTAGTTGATACCAATTTCATCAACTTCTCTATCAAGGCCAAACTGGACATTGTTCAGTCTATGATGGATTGCCTGTATGCCAAATGTAAGCACCAATAAGCTGTCGTCCAATAATAAATATTAATGACAAATTTCAACATCATTATAATACATTACAATACAGTGATTCAGTACGATGATTTCATAATAACATCATTTCCAAATTTGTTTGTATTTTGTCCAATCCAGGTATCCCATATATAACAGACTGTGTGATGGCTGAAATTGAAAAACTTGGAATGAAATACAGAGTTGCACTCAGGTACAAGCAGCTTGGATTTCACGTTAGCTGTTCATTGTGAGCATGAACCTCTTTTTATTGCCTCTAGGTTCATCTTAAATTGACATTTTCCCTTGTTTTTGCAGGATAGCCAAGGATCCAAGGTTTGAGCGCCTGCCATGCACACACAAGGGAACATATGCTGATGACTGTTTGGTCCAAAGGGTAACGCAGGTAATATACTTAAATGTTTAGTTGTAGCTGTGTGGAATGTGTGATATTAAGTACAAAATACTTATATTTTGTATGGAAAAGTAGACAGATGACAGTGAAAGCTATTCATTATCTGAGAGGGCATAAGTAAATGTGTACAGGCCTGCATTGTAAAAACTGTCCATCTAATCAATATTATTAGAATTCATCTTACTCATAAATATCTTGTAAACAGGACATAGAAGTTTTCATACTTATATTATTATTATTATTATTAGATCTTATGTGATGACCAAATGGCTGTACCACATTCAATTCAATTCATTTCATTTCACTACAACTTTATTTAGCCCTGTAAAGGCAATTGTATGCAGCAGCTCTCCATCCCAGATCAACAGATACACACTGACAGTTCATGGGAAAGAAAGAAAAAATAATGTTAATTACGAATCTACAAACAATGAAGGGCTATGAACACAAAAAACAAAAATACAACAATGCACATGTTAATATGTGTTTACAGATGGAAGTCATCTGGGGTCATACTTGCAAAGTGTGTCCAGAAACATGTATAAAATTGTATATGCAGAGAATGCACTACATGCCCAAACTGACACATTAGTCCAAGAGCATAATGCACAGACTGACCCTGGAGCACAGGTGGTCTGTATCACATCTTTTAAAATTTATCACATTGTCTTCTGTCACTAGTGAGCTAAACACACACTCAAAAAAGGTTGAAGACAGCAGTTGGTCTTTATAGTTTTTACTTAAAGCAACTGTGAAAACAGTATTGGACAATAAATTAAATGATGGTGCTCACAAATTAGAGAAAGATACTATAAACAAGAGTTACAAGGAAACTGGATTCATTAGACTTGCTGTAAAATTGGTCACAATGTCCCTCATGACAGTAAGAAACAAAAATACTGCCAGAGAAAGTTCCTATATAAAGTAATAATTCAGTAAACATGCTAATAGTCCACAAGAGTAAAAGCAAAAATACTCAATGTCTAGCTGTATTTTTTTATTTTTTTATTTGGATCCCTGTTAGCCACTACCAAGGTAGCAACTACTCTTCTTAGGGTCCACACAAGTAAACATTACATCATAATGCAAAACAATAATGTGATAAAATCCAAGGCAAAGGGGAACAACAACAAAAAACAAACAAATTAACAGTTAGCTTTACTTAAAAAGCAACACATTAGCCTCCAACAGCTAACACTAGCTTAGTAATGCCAGCTATAAAGGCTAGCATGGTTAGCAGTAATTCAACTGATCCCATAATTATACAACAAGGACATTTAGGGGCAAGATAAAAGAAGCTTTTCAGTATTTGCTTGGTCTGGTTTGACAGAAGTCTGGATGTAACAATGTCAGTTAAACTGCTATGGAACTGTATAATAGACACTAAATAGTTCACTCAATAGTGATAATAACCATAGTTGCGTCATCACCATCAGCTTTAGAGTTGTACAGTTATTTTCACATCTTTTAAAATGTGGAGCTTTGCATTGTGGGATTGTTAGTAGAAAGTAGTATACATGCCATGGACACTACTTTTTTTCATTCCATTGTGGACTTTTTGAGGGCACTATATAGTGGTAATATTTACACAATCAGCATTCGGACACTCAAATAAAATGGCAGAGGGTTAATATAGTGCACTATATAGTAAACGGAGAGGGACTTTGGACATAGCCGCTGTGATATTTTGGCACTGAGAGGGAGATGCACATTAAAAGAGTATTAAAAAATATTTTCACAGCACAAGTGTTACATCCTGGCTACTGTGGACAGAGATCTAAAGAGGAGGGTCAGGAAGATCCCTGGAGTGCCCATCATGTACATCTCAAACCACAGGTAACAATATCCCAAACTGTGTTTTAAATATATATATATTGTGTGTGTGTGTGTGTGTGTGTGTGTGTGTGTGTGTGTGTGTGTGCTTTTTTTGTATAAAATGTGAAATTTTACTCCTGAATCACCAAAAACACAGTTATACTGACTGTTTCTTTTCTTCCTTTTTATAATAAAGGTACAATATTGAACGGATGCCTGATGACTATGGTGCTCCAAGATTTTAATTTTTCTCCCAACTGAGCTGGACCTGTAAATAGACTGAAGTTTCCTGTTAAATATTATTTTTTCTTTTTATGTATATTGAAGATACTGGGCGGTTTTGAAGTTTGATTTGGAGAGAAGGGGGGATTTCTGATATAACTGCTAATTACTTTAAGTTTTGTTCTTATAAAAATGTTGTAACCTTTGGTTATTGGAAGTGAATAAATGAATTGTTGCAGAGCACATTGTCTTCAGTTTCATTGTTTTTTTTTCAGCACCTCAAATGAGTAGAGGCATATCAGCAAAGGTGCTATTTTTCTATGGGAAAAGATAACCTAGGGTTATGTTAGTATTTTAACAGTTGTGTAGCGTTTACAAGCGTCTGTCTTTTTAAATATCCTATTTTTAGGTTCATTGTTCATTTTACCGTGGAAGGGTGTTTTAGTGCTCAACAAAGTGGAAATGGGAGGGAAGAGGTTTATAAAGAGCTACACAACAGTCTAATGTGACGTTGAGATCAGACCAACAATGAATATAAACTGATGGTAAGAATGTTTCTGCAAATTTAGTTTTTTTAATTTATTTGTTATTTTTTAAATAAAGATCTGAAGTGTTTTTTTCTTCATTCTCTCTGCACGTTATAAAACACTATACCGCTGCGATAGTAAATAAAAACAAAGACAAAAATGTGTATTTTGGCACAGTTTCTAACCTACAGTATTTCAACATATGATAAGCGTATTTGTAACGGAAAGCACCTGAATGCAGCATTTGTCACAGCTGAGATCATCCCTTAAGTAGAGAGCATGCGCAGTCGACGGAGGTCTGGGAGTGTCTGTCTGAGCGGCTCGTTGGACGTGAATCCAAGCCGCAGTCACTGAAGCCAAGAGCATCTTCCCGAACAATGAACCGGCTGACATGGAAGGAAATCATTTACTGAAACGGAGATGAACTGGACGTCTAAGGAGTGTCGGGAGATGCGATTGTACAGCAACACTGATTTGCTGGATTGAATGACCTCTAACGGTACTGGGAGTTAGTAATTTCTAATACTTTGTTGTCTGCAGAGTCAATCCTCTTATAGACTGCAATAGCAGTGATAGCGTTATATTAACGGGCTTGTGTTTGCTTGTCGAACACTAACAATATCGCCACTATAAGAGGCTACACATCCTATGGATATTTCACCTTATATATTTATTTACCTGAATATGTGATTATTGAATGGCCTGTAGTCAAATAGATTCATCCCAAAGTGTTGAGGAGTTATATTGCAAAGTCATTGGATATTCGAAAAAAACAGTTAAAAATTAACTTGAAATCATTTCACCTGCTTCAACTATAGAGGTTCGTTTTATTCACAGCAGATCACCTTTACAGTAAAGACACCACCTTTGAAGCCTTTTTGAGACACTGGTGCCATAAGCTGCTGGATGTCATGAGTTGGCCATCTGTTGTGGGAACCTACTTAAACCTGCAAGCAGATTAACCAGTGAAAGGTCCAAGGCATCAGTCAGGACATTTCTGTGCCAGGAATCTGTCGACTTCCTTTGCAGAGGAGGGATGCTGAGGGCCACTGAGGGCTCAACGGAGGAGAGAGATGAGGAGCAGGAGGATGAAGGCGAAGAAGAGATGAGGGATGGAGGGGTGCCTTTCTATGTTAACAGAGGAGGCCTTCCGGTGGATGAGGAGACTTGGGAGAGGATGTGGCGCCATGTGGGTCGAATCCACCCTGATGGTGAAGCTTTGGGGAAGGGGATCCGGGGCGCCACTGACCTACCCAAGGTAAAGTTCTGAATATGTAGTTGCCGCTGATTTACACGTGACAGGAGTATCTGCTTCTGTACTGTGCACTTCACACTATCCACCTGCAGCTTACACATAGTTGAGAAACAATTTACACCCATGTGTTGTGGGGAAATATTGAGTTACAGTGCTACTATGCTGTCCCACATGACAAACATACTAAAAGCCACATGCCTCTAAATCCACTATAAATGATTACTATTGCTGATTTGTTTTTTTCCTTCAGTGTCATTCCAGCAGTAAAACACAATGCATGTTTTGTCCAGTCTGTCATGCAAAGTATGTTTGCACTCTACAGATGTTTAAAATGAAGAAAAATGGTACCTTTTATTCTATTTTCATGAGCGTGGCTGAAGAGCAATTAGGATAATTTTGCCTTTAGTTGCACTGAATGGAGAAGAGCGCAGAGATCAAGAAAAGAAAGAGTACTTTTCCAGCTGGAGTGAATATAGAGATTGTATAATGGTTAAGCAGTTGTTTGGATGCTCTGTCCCACAGATTCCAGTACCGAGTGTGCCTACATACCAACCTACCACCACTATCCCACAGCGCCTGGAAGCCATACAGAAATACATCAGGGAATTACAGTATCCTTTGGCTAAGTTGGTGAAAAAGTGGCCGATATTGAGTATATTTGAAAGTTTGTTTTATAATTTACACCTTGTAGATTAGTGTGTCATTCACCAAAACATTCCCTATTGCCTTAAACTACTTTGATGATTCATGGAGTCAATAGTAGTACTAGAAAATAATGGAAGTATAATACTAACAGATTGCCTTTTCTCTCATCTCATTGACCCATTGTTTTGGCACAGTTTGACAAATATGGGCCATGCATTAGAAAGTAGGCAGCAGTAGATACTATATTCTATATTAAGCAAATGCATGATTTTCATCCATAATTAACCAACCAGTTATGAATATTATAAAGAACTCTACGTCGTTGTTTCACCTCTTCACTGTATGCAGCAGAGTCTTCTCCCAAGGCAGTTTCACGTTACTTCATGTTGCTCCGTTATGCTATGACCTTAACTCTATCCTGCAGGTACAATCACACCGGGACACAGTTTTTTGAAATTAAGAAGAGCCGGCCTCTTACTGCGTGAGCAACCTTTATTTTTAACGAAGGACTGATTGTTTGTGCTTGGCTTGTGGTTTTATTTTTATGTTTCAAGATCTGAATGTCCAACAATGAGATGTTAGACTCGCAAAGCCTTATGGCAGTAGTCACAGGATGTCAGGAACAATGTTCGTTGATTTTTTATGGTTTAGCCTGATGCCTGATGCATGTGGATCCGCTGTATTTCTGCTTTACTTCAGGGCTTTGTGAGTAGGAACAGACGATAAAAAGCTAGACAAGATCTGCGTTGCCAGCGGAGGCCTGGAACGTACTGTACTTTTCCTGACCTCACTTTATTAGATTTAGTAGCACATAATTTATCTCCCTGGCTCATGGAAACTGTTTTTCATTTGACTAAGTGATCAATAACAGTGTGTTCATGTCATTTGTAGTGCATTCAGCGGTGTGCTTTTTTGTCACAGAAACAGAGTAACAGTGGTACGCTCTTGTTCAAATTTTCCGCACAGGTTGATGGACATCGCTAAGGAGATGACACGTGAAGCTCTGCCAATCAAATGCCTGGAGGCGGTGATCCTGGGGATGTATCTTTACAGCAGCATATTATGTTGCATGACATTTTAGGTGCTATGATGTCTTCATATTGAATTGTTGTAGGTTTGCATGATCATAAAACCTACAACAACAGCTATGTAGAGGCAGCTTTTTTTAACATGTGCACCAAACAGAAGTGGTGATGAGAAATGTGTTCTTTTCGGCAGATTTACCACACATTGTATTCCCCAAATTTGCTCACGATTTTCTCTATTTGCTCCTTGACCGAGCTTGGTACAGTTACCTCACCAACAACATGCCAGGTGTGGAGCGCTTCCCCCTCAGCTTTAAGTCTCATTTCTCAGGAAACTTCTTCCACCACATCGTGCTGGGAGTTCACAGCGGGGGACGCTTCGGCGCGCTGGGCATGAGCCGGAGGGAGGACCTCATGTTCAAGCCCCTGGAGTTCCGTACACTGATGGACTTGGTGCAGGAATACGAAGGAGCCTACAAGGGTTACTGGCACACCCTGCGAAAGGTCAAGATCGGCCAGTACGTGTCCCACGACCCTCATAGCGTGGAGCAGATAGAATGGAAACACTCGATACTAGATGTGGACAAACTGACAAAGGAGGAGCTGCGGAAGGAGCTGGAGAGACACACTCGAGACATGAGGCTGAAGGTACAGTGCAGGGGTTGTTCGGACAAATAGTATTTAAGTATCTGAAGTCTCACTTAGCTGCTGACACCAGTACAAGCCAATGAATCTCTTGCGGGATGAAAAACAATCGCGAGAAATATAATTAGTCCTCAGCAGATGGACTACCCTTCCTGACTGCGTATTAGATTTCCTTTGACGTGCTGTTTCTTCAAGCATGGTGACACTGAGTTGACCTGCTATCTGAGGAGCTATTTCTCTCAAACGATCTCTCTCATCACCTCTCATGCTAACATAATGAAAGCGGCCTTGATGTCGAGCTCTGTGTGTAATAAAACTAATGTGATGGCTCGACTCTGCTCTGTCGTGCTTCATGCATGGCCGGCTCAATCCATCAATAGCCGATCGTTTACATTGAGTGCTCTGCGCAATCACATAGAAGACACAGACAAATTTTAGCCACTGACACCATACAGTGACGACATAAGCATAGTTCAGCTCACTCGTGTGATGTTTTAAAGTGATTGAAAACCTGATTAAGATTGTCTTTTTTGTGTATTGTTTTTTTTTTTGCAGATAGGAAAACCTGCACCTCCCTCTCCCACCAAAGACAGGAGGAACAGCATGGGTTCACCCCTCAGAGGACCAAGCAGCCCCTTGCGCAGGATCAGCCGTGTTGAGAGACGGTATGATTCATCATGTGCTCTACATGATTTTGTTTTTCACCAAAAATACAGGCACCATAGCTGTTGATGGGAAATCTTTGTTGTCAGTGGAAAATATTTGGCCTACAGCTGTCTTGTGATCTAAGGCAAAGCAGAAGTAGTTTATGAATTAGTCACAGTTTCCTTCTTATGTGAATAAAACTGTTGTCTCGTATTTTTGTTTCTTTGGTTTCAGCCCCTCCGGAGAGAAGAAGGCTTTGGAACAGAAAGCATCTGGAGACATGAACGGTTATCAGATTCGAGTCTGAGGAAGAATTTTTAGTTTGTGAAGTTACAACAAGGTACCACTCATGCTTTTCACAAGGCCACCACTGGCCTATTCACAGGATGCAATGTTGAATAGGTCACCAGCAACTTTTCGTCCCAAAACAAACGTTTGCATTCAGACTCCCACCGTCTGTGTTGTCAGAGGCTTTTTTTGGAGCAGTTACTGTGCGTAGTAATTGGTGCTGGCAATGTTCCCAAATGATAAAAAAAGAGGGTCAAATGTGCAGTAATTTGTAAACATTTTTAACAACTCTACTCAACTTCCCCAAAAGCTGGGAAAGACTACCACTCAGTGTAAATGTGCTACAGGACATATCATAGATTTTTGTGGTGTTATTATGTTTAACAGAAGCTCTTAAGGCTCGTCAGCAATCTGTATCGTTATACTGTAAGTGTGCAAATACATGTAATGTAATTTTAAATCCACTTAGGCTCTTGCTGGGCAGCAATTGCTTGTGTAGTGACTAGTTTGCAAACTACCGTTGTGCCTTGTATGAAAACTCAAAGAAAAGAAAACACTTTTTTTATATCCAATCTATTATAGTCATTGCCTAACTGAACACAAAGCAGTGTAATCTCTGCTCTTCTTTAATTACTATGAAATAAAGTTTGAGACGTCAATACTCAGAGGCGAGCATGTTTAGCATGCTGTTGACTGTGATAAGTTATCTGAATATGGGATTGAATAGACAATATAGCTAAGTGTAAGAATATGAAAGCATCTGTTGAGTGATAATATGAGGAACAGGAGTTATTCTGGCTGCTGAATATAAAAATAATTATCAACATGACTGATGACAACGCAGCTGACTGACCTCATCTGCATTTAATGTAGACGCAAAGTACTGAGTCAGTTTAATTGTACTGTATAACTGCTTTATATACATTGTTTCTAACTTTTATTTGTAGCAACTTTATCCAATATTTCACTTGCCTTAAGTGGTATCCAAGCAACTGACTTCCATTTGAGCTAAGGTGTAAAGAAGTTTGTTTACAGCACTTTTATCTTTTTGTATTTTTTTTCTTTTTTATTGGGATTTGTGTCATTTTATACTTCGTCAATGTTGGTGATCACCAGTAGAGCACTTAATATTCAAAACACGCTGTTCTGAATACTTTGCCACAGCCAACATTTTTAAGTGTACAGTAGGTGTATGTTTTCATTCCAATATTCTGTAACACAAGTTGTTTCGTACCATAAGTTGATTTACAGGATCACAATAAAGGTTCACTATGATTGTGGCAACACAGTCTTGTTTTCTTGTTTCAAAAACCTTATTTGAGTAGTGGTCATCCCAAGAAATATACAATTTAAGTATTAAACAGTTGGTAATGTGTAATCAGTTGTTTTGGGGTAAAGTGCCAGTTTTCTGTCAAACAAATGTTCAAACTGGGCACAGGGCGTCCAAAACTGAAGGGCAGTTTTTGACTGACACCGAGGTAAACGATAACGAGAGCAGAGTAAGGAGATCACCAAAAACTACCCAAGTTTACAAAAAGGAAACTTGACACCAACAACACTATAAAAGGGAAGCGTAACCGTCTGAGTGCAGCTGAGACTTACAGCACAAGTCAGACCAAGTGGGACAGATTTAATATCCACCACGTTTCATTTAAAATTTGAATGTTGAAGCATTACCAGGATTTGCCACAGCCATGTAAATAAAAGCGATAGTGTGCTGCTCTCATGATCAGTTTACTGTTTAATGGATTAAAGTCCACCAAAGTCCACTTCATCAGCAGCAATCAGCTAATAAAGCTTAATGGCTGCTGCATTCAATGATACCAGTCAGCAATGAGCCGAAGGTCACATATGGGCTGTATGTCAGGTACAGTAAGAATACTGTGATCTTAGTACTGCAATACAGCAGTTGAAGGAGATAGTGGTGTCATTTGTGCAAGTGAGCTCCTTAGAATAAGTGTTTGTTAATGTTATGGCAGTTACCTTGGTGAATTATGAAGATAGAAGAGTCATGAGAAAGATAAACAAACTCCCTATCCTCCCTTCCAGTGGATTCCAGATGTCAAACACTTTGTCTACTAGTGTTTGTAAGATAGAAACAGAAGGCATGTCCTATTTGGAGAGAAACCTACTGACCCACTTCCTTTACTTGCATACATTCGATGCCACAGGGGGAATAAATGCACACAACCTGATTCCTTGATATATTAAAAGTTTTTAACTCGCATCTGACTGTATTATATTGAAAACACATTAAAACAACTCACTGAAGGGCCCACTGACAATGGGTGACAGACATCCTACTGTTGGGAATCACCTTCGCAGACATTCTATAGCCCACACATAACACAAAGCTCTCTTACTAAGCCCATCATGCATGAACACTCAACTATCTAAATGAATTATTCATTCATGCATCAACCAGACACACGCACACACCCACACGCACGCAGAGACATCTTCTCCCTGACTGAGTGCCTAAGTGCAGTGGGATGGGAGGGGCAGAGAGCCAACATTCAGGTCACAATCTCAGCACAGGAGCAGGCGGGATACACGCAGGGAGCCAGACACAAACTGCAGGCTTTAATGCTAACAGATGCACTTAACTTGCTACATCATGAATCCAGGAAAGAACTATAAATTACTTTTCAAAGCCCAGAGATATGATTTGTTCTTTCTGTAAGGAGCAAAATCACAACAGAGTCACAAATTAATGCAAAATATTTATTCAGTATATTTTTGAAAAAATAGAACTGACTCATAATCGGAGAAATGCAATTCTCATTTCAAAATTAGGTTTAAAATAAAATTAAAATGTGACAGAAGCTGTCAACAGCAAAATAAACAAGTGAGTGCATTATCGCACCACTAAGAGTCAATCCTCGACTTTAATACTATTACATCATCAATTATAAGATTTGTCATATCGTAGTCATAGTTCTGCACCATTTATCCGATGCAAACCATGTGGAACAGGGTTGAACATTGGCGCTTGTTATTTTCCTGGCTCTTTTGAACAAAAATGTGAACGTCCCATTTAGTTAGAAAACTATTATCCTCTGTTGCCAGGATTGAACCGCAAATAATGGTATCCATACTAACCAAAACAAAAACCAAATGTGTACAGAGCAAGAACCGAATCATTTGAACAGAAACATGCTTATCCTCTCACGTCCATCTCGTTCAGTTCATCCGCAGTCTTTTCTCTCATGCAGCGTTCAGGTCCAGCTGGAATTTGGCCAGAAGACTGAGATGGTCAGATGGGAATATGTGGTTGGGAAGGCCTTTCATTGACCATAAGACGTCCTCTGATAGGAGGGAGAGACAACTAATCAACTTCAGACCTTTATTCACGAAGTCGCCACCAGCTAAGGAAAAGAAAGAGAAAAATCCCCACATTAGTTATTTACAGAAGCAAATGATTAATTCAGAGCTGTAAAATGTTAAACATACTGTCCCGTTTTTTACCTCTTTGATCAGAGGGTGAGATGCGTTTTGGGGAATAGAAGATGTAGTCGACAGTAGCTCCTACTTCAGAGTGCAGAGTCGTGACTTCTGAGTTACCAGAGCCTGGGAGAGTGTGTTTATAGACCGACTCCAGGTCTAACCGGTGACTGATGGTGTGTCCGAACCTGTGACACACAAACTCAATCACTGCTATCACATCTGATTTCCACTAACCTGCTTTTTTTCTCCACCTTTCTATATGCATTCCTGTATTGTACATCATAAGGTGACATGCAAAATGGTTGAATGATTAGACTGAGATAATAAAGAATTCCTATTTGTTAATTATAGTGGCTTTAACATTTATTGTTTATGGTCTCTCAGTTTGCTATAGTGACACTGAATTACCATCAGATTCTATTCATCTGTGCATGCAATGTCTGACAATAAGAAGCAGAAACCTTCAAATGACATATCAACTGACCTTCTAACAAAAGGCTGGTTTCTCATTGAAGCATCTGCACACAATAACAAAGAAAATTCAGAGATTCAAACCATTTCTGTGTAGAAATCTGGTTCCATAAATAGGAGAAAAGCTGATGACTGTGTTGTGCTTTCTGCTACCTGGTGTGTTGTCAGTCACGCCTGGGATCTGCTGCAAGTCAGGCGGACGGACATATGCATCTGGACAGTAGCGCAGCCACAGCATGAAGTCATGGCTGTACTGACGTGTCCCTACACGAGACGAACAAATATTAAGACAGGAAGTGTGAGAGAGGAACTGAAACACAAATCTGAAATTTACACCTTGGATCTAGATTGCAAAAATGACAGTATGTACAAAACATGCTCCAACTTCAAACACTGACCTAATACCTGACTCTGACTCTCATTCATCTCCTCGACTGTAGTGTACTGGCAGTTGTCACTGATTGCCAGACAGCTGGGCCACAGAGGAGCAAACAGTCTGTGGCAATTGGCCTTGTATGACAAATCCTCTTGACCTGATATCTGTTGGATATTGATAAATACATACATGGTTACAGAGGTCACTGCATCATTGCAGAAATCCTGAGCCAAATGTATCTATTTCAAACATGTCCACACACAATCATGTGGGAGCAGCTAGATATTTTCCAGCTAACATGCCAGGTATTGATTATAGTCAGTTATCCTTTGTAGTGTCAGTCTCACCATCCATGCTGGTAGACCCTGGTAGTAGAGCTCACCGGTGGTGATAAACTGGTACAGAGGCATGTGGGGGACAGAGTTAAAGTCCCCACACAGTATAACATTACAGTGTTCGCCTTTAGCCTTGCAGGACTTGACCACACGGTGGACTTCTGCCAGCATCATAGCTAGCTGAGCCAGCTTTACGTCACCCCTCCTGGGGTTGAAGAGCAGGTGCGTGTTGGCCACACAGAAAAGTGGGCCCGTCACCTTGACCTGTGACTCCTGGGGGACCACTGGCCGAAGCAGCAAAACAATGCCCACATTGTGCCGGTTCAGGAGCTCCACGTCAGGCCTGAAGAACTCCAGCGGGATGACTGATACCTCAGAAAAGAGACTGCTGCGATAGCAAGTAGCACAGCCATCTGTCTTGGTGCCTGTACGCCGCTTGTACACACAGGTGTAGCCTGGGGCAACAACAGGAAGACAATTTATTTGATGTCTTTGTCATAACATCTTCCAACAGGACTGTTTTGTCTCAGATGACCTACCCATCTGAGTCAGGACTGGATACAGTTGTTCATGATAGTGGTTCTCCTGAACCTCTTGGAGACACAGAATCTACACAAAGCACACAAACAACTCATTAGTGGAATCCTAAAGATTAGAATTAATTTCTACATTCATAGTTTACTTTGAATCAGTCGTCATTTGACTCACATCTGGTGCCCATTTCTCAATTTCCTTTAAGAGAAGGCTGCAGCGGTAGCTCCAGTCCAGCACCTCCAGGGGGCAGTGTGTGTACAGATCCTGGTTGGCCTCCAGCAGGTCTTGAGCCAGGATGTTGTAGGACATGATAGTGAAGTCCATCGAGGCCTTTGTGGATGGGAAGGGTATCAGGGCAGGCCTTGCTTCAGTGGCACTCTCATCCATCTCCTCCCATACTCTCCACATTACTGGTTGGAAGACAAGCACACACAAACAAGTCTGTGCAAATTAACCACTGGATACTAAGCTACTGAAGAGTGTGGACGAATCTAACTACAGCAGAATTACTACAGTTGAGAAAAACAAAAATGAGCATGTAATGAAAGTAAAGGGAGATATCAGACTCTCACCTTCAAAGGGCATTGTCAGCTCAGCTGGAGGATAATAGCTCACGGCAGGAAATTGCCACAGCGGGCACTGCACTTCGTCTGCTAGGCCTGGTCCTGCAGGAAAGTGCCAGCCAGTTTGTGTATCGTGTTGCCCGCTAAATGTAAGGTTTTCAGTGTTTGCAAGAAGGGAGGTAAATACCAGGTCAGAACTAGGTGCCCCATCATTGTCAGCTAAATATTCATCCCAGCATTCAGTTACTTTGACTACAGTTTCAGCTTCAGGCACAAACTCTTCAGCCCCTGGTATCTGTATTTGTTCCTGTACTAAAGGGGTTGTTTCTTGTACACTGGGCTCAGCTGGGGTTACTGATTCTTCCAAGCTTTGTATCTGTATTTGTTCCTCCACTGGATAGATGGTGTACTGAACACTCTCCTCAGCTGGAGTTACTGGATAGGTGGCGTATTGAACACTCTCCACAACTGGAGTTACTGGATAGGTGATGTATTGAACACTGTCCATAGTTGGACTTACTGGATAGGTGGTGTACTGAACGCTCTCCTCAGCTGGAGTTACTGGATAGGTGATGTATTGAACACTCTCCTCAACTGAAGTTACTGGATAGGTGATGTATTGAACACTCTCCTCAGCTGGAGTTACTGACTCTTCAGTGCTTTGTATCTCTGTTTTTTCCTGCACTGGACAAGTTGTTGCCTGTATGCTGTCTTCTGTTTGCAGGGACTCTAATTGTGCCCCAAGTGCTAGCCCTGGACTAATGTCCTCACTTGCAACATTAGTTCCATCCTCTGTGTTTTGCTTATTATAGAACCTATCATGGTCTATTTCTGTGTCCTCTTTCTTAAGAGTTTCCACTTTGTCCTGTCGCTGTGCCTCTTGTATCTCTGTTTCTTCCAACTTCACTGCAGATTGTACCTGACTCATCTTTGCCTCATTCTTTGTTTCTCCCTGCAGGACAGCCATCAACTGTTCTTTGTCTGTGTCAGGCCTCATATCGTCTTGCTTTACTGGACTTTGCTCTTTCATCCTTTCTTTCGTTTCTCCCTTCGACCCACTGCTTGGGCCAAGCTGCTGGCCCAGTGGGGTAGTCCGAGACTGGGTGAACCTCCTGCTTGTGACAGCACCAGCATCCCACACTGCCGTGCCATTAACCACTGCAGGAGGGAGACCCTTCTTTGAGGCATCTGCAAGACAAGCTTAGTGTAAGAGAACAGCAATGCATTTGTTGAAGGTTCAAACATACAGAGCTTTGTAGTTTCTGTCATTAACATTGCCAAAATAATGACAATAAGTGTGTGAATGCCACATATAAAAATATCTGACTGACTTGAACTGCACAGCAAAACATTCACACATGGTGACGTTCTGACGTCACGGGGGGGGGGCGTCCGCTCAATAACAGGTGCAAGCCAACCGACACTGCCATGAGCTATAACTAGCAAAACAGCAGAACAAAACATAATTTGCTCTGCGCTCCCGTTTTCACCACAGAGAAAATAGCAGAAGCTCATACCGGAAAACGTGTCACATTGAGCTTGTGATGGAAAAACAAGTTGAAGTCACCAACATATCGCTGGCGCCAACACGTTATGACAAACTGCTCAGTCAGCGGCAAACTAAACGTCACGTTAGCAACCATTAGCTCCGGACAGCCGCCCAGTCAGGGGAGATGCACACATAGTTTTTATTCAACGAAGCCGGCAACGATACTTTCAAATACGGACACCTTTGCAATGTTGCTGGAAGATTTACCTGAGGGTCGACTGGACAGATACCGTGATAATGGGTAGAGCCCATAAAACAACAGGATGCCAATCATGCTGCCCTACTCAGATAAGCGCATGCGCGTTCTGAAGTTGGTGGTGTTTTTTTGGACGGTCAGGGGACACTACTAAAGTGTCTCTGGTGTTGTCTCCTTTGTGCATGTGTTTTGGCTTTTGAATATGACAATACTAAAAAAATCAAGTTCTAAGAAATAAGAAAAATATTAAATGTACAGTACTTGCTTTCCTGGCATGGTGCAGGGAACCTGTACTCCAAATGTTACCATTTATCAATTCTATATAATATGCTTGGATGTACTAAACACTAGAATGTAACCACACTAATGAATAAATTATCCCCAGCACTACACATGACATGCTACCTGAAAGGTAGAATTACCTGCTGGGCAGTAGAGGCATTTCATTTCACAGCACTAAGCTCACACAAACCAGACGCTGAATGAACAAACTGAAGACGTTTTCAAACAGAACATAGGCTCTAACAGCAGACAGCCATGTCGACACTGTCTTTTGAGTCCCTCTGTTTAAAAGATGATGATTGTCCATCTCTGACACTGTATCGAGGCTCTGAGGATGAGTTTGACACAGACTTGGAGTTGGATGGTAAGTAAATGAAACCATTCTTGGATTCATTCCTGCAGTTCTCAGGTTAAAAAAAACAATATAATAAGTCATTTTTTTCTAATCTGATTGTAAAGCTGTAATTCATGTACACATACATACATATACATACTGTTAATTCATGATATTGATATAAAACCTTTCCCAGTTTCCAAAAGCAATGCAATTAAATGGCTTGTTTTGAGTGTTCCTGTAAAAAATATGTTCATTACTTTATCTACAGGCAAAGGCTGATATAGTAGGACTCACATTCTTACTCATTTCCAGAAAAAGACGAGAGCAACAAGGAAATGTCTATAGCTGAAGTGTACCTGCAAGCCTGCAAGTTGGTGGGTGTGGTGCCAATCTCCTACTTCATACGAAACCTGGACTCTCCCACCATGACACTCAGCCACCATGGGCTGGGACCTTTGGGGTGCAAGGCACTAGCCATTGCTTTGGTGGTGAGTTTTGAAATACAAGTACGTTATTGAATGTGACTTATTAAAATAGAACATTTCTGATGAGCTCTTTGTGTGTTTGTATTGTGTTTAGAGTGATATGCATATCAACACACTGGAACTGGCAGACAATTACATACAAGCTGAGGGAGCCAAATACCTTGTGGAGATGTTGAGGGCTAATTTCACCATTCAGCATCTGGTATGTAGCACTGCTAATTTACCACTAGAGGTAGCAAAAGTGCTTTTTAGGAGACAGTTTACTTGACTTTTACTGTGGAGGATTCTGCATACCTGCATTTCTCTGTTTTTTCTTTCAGGACTTGTCCAACAACCACCTGCAGTCTGCAGGAGCTGAGCATGTTGCTAAAATGTTGCTTGACAGCATTTCAGTAAAATCTATGAAACTTTCAGGTAATGTGCATATATATATTACAAAGCTGTACTGGCTGTAAGGTGATGTACTGATACCGAGGTAGACGGATACAGTTTCAAGAACCCACAGTCCATAATCAAAACAGCGAATCTCATGGCTCACGGTGATTTTCCTGTGCTCTGACAAGGGGGAGGGAGAAAGACAAAAAAGATAGATTTTTCAACAATCAGTAAATTTTACAGCAGCAATAATAGGATTGCTATTATTTATTATCAAGTTTATTTTGTATATTCAAACAAGTACTATTTCTCCAACAGGAAATGGATTTACTGATGATGATGCTAAATATTTTGCAGATGCTTTATCGGTAAGTTATTGTTATGTTTTATATTATTATGTAATGGTTATTTGGTTATTTTTGCTATTTTTTGTTGCTAATATGTTTACATTTAGACCAATTCCAGAATAAAACAACTAGACCTGAGCCATAATGAGTTTTGTGGAAGAGGAGGAGAGCATTTGGGACAGCTGTTGGGTACGGTAAAAGTGTGGTGCCATACTAAGAAAAATGGCCACAGTAGTGGACACAAGATCCATTTCTTTTTAACTAATTTTACCTTCCATTTGTACAGCCAACAATGAAGGTCTAGAGGTACTGGATCTTAGTTGGAATCATCTTAGAATGAAAGGGGCTGTTGCTTTTTGTGCTGGATTAAAGGTATGGCTGATCATTGATCAATGACTTGCTAAACAACATTTGATCACCATGATCAACTTCTTCTCCATATTTAGGTGAATATGATGTTAAAGCACCTTGACTTATCATGGAATGGTTTTGGGAATGAGGGTGCTCTGGCTATGGGAGAGGCCCTAAAATTCAACAACTCTCTGGTGCACCTCAACCTCAACAACAACCGCATGACCAACGAGGGCATCGGTATGCTGTGCAAGGGTCTTGAGGCCAATGACACTCTCCGAGTTCTACTGGTGGGTAAATGAGGTTGCATTCAGCCAACAACAGACACATTGTGAGGTGATGTGTGAAGTAATGTTTGTGTCATACGTGCCTGTAGCTTGCTTACAACTCTTTAACGGTAGAGGGAGCACTGGCCCTGGTTAATGTGGTGAAGAACACACCTAAAACTGCCCTTGAGGAGATCAACATATGTGTGAGTGTAACACCATCATCGTCATGCCATTTGATCACAGTTGAAACCACTCATATTAGCTGTTAATAATTTCAACTTTGTGTTTATATTGATCAAGAAAAGATAGTATTATTTCATTTTTCATCATATCTTAACTATGAAATGAAGAAGACTGAATGTATCATTTTTTTACCTTTTTATCTGAACAGAATGTGCTTGTAAATGAGAACTTTGTGCATCTGCTGGAGGTGACGTGTCTGGAGCATCCCAGTCTGGATGTACAGTATGGAGGGGTGGGAGGATTTATCGCTAAGAAGCCACCAAAACGCATTGATCCGATGAAAGTCATCCAGGTCTGTTTGGTCACCTAATAAAAATAAATAGTCCTAAAAATTTGTAATGAACAGTTACATTCCACCACTTTACAGTTAATGAAAAATATAATCTCATATTCATGTGTAATGTTTAACAAGTATTTTCCTCACATTTAAATCAAATTACTGTGCAATTTATAATCATTCATAGTCTGGTTCTGTATTTATTTCACTATTGTCTCACAATGTTTTTGAAGGATTATCTGGATCAACGTAAACTACGCCTGTGGGATTTCTTTCGAAACATTGACAAAGATGGCACCATGCGAGTCCCTGTTGCTGACTTCAGGAAGGCAGTGCAGGTTTCCTGATGAATGAATGTTGATTCATTGAAGTGTCAGTGACATTTATAGGAAGCACAGCACTTATAAATTTCAGTGACAGAACACTATGAAATCACCCACAATGAGCTCTCTTTGAGTTGAATACTGAATCATTTAAAGCAAACTGTAAGAGACCAGAGATTCAATGATGCATTACATGCAAATTAGAAACGTTGTAATCTGACTCTGGCTGTTTCCTTCCTTTTGTTGTGTGAAAACTTGACAGCAATCAAGCATTCCTTTGGATCGATACCACATTGAGGAGCTGATTCAGAGACTTGATCGCGACAGGACAGGAATGGTAGACTACAGGTGAGCATGTGTCATACTGTATTTGATTATACTCACAGATGGGTGCTTCACAACGTGAGCTTGTGATGTGTTTTTTGTTGGAAAACATTTAGTAATGACGTTACTGTGCACTTTACAATCGTGGCCGTTTGACTGATGACCATTGGAGTTGAACCAAGTGTGTTTTAGCTGTGAATTTGTCCAGCTTCTCACCTTGAATGATGCTTTCAAAAACAACGTCGTAAAATAGTGATGTTTATGTTTGGCACAGAGAGAGGCGTGTAATAAATTGGATGCAGTCTTACATTTTGGCTCCATAAAGCAGTCTAAGAGGTTCATAGGGTTATCTGATGTTTCTGTGCAGGGGACTGGCAGATACGAGGAAACAGATGATGAGGGATCACCGCCGCCAACTGCGGAAGGTTGAGTCCCGACAGAAGAAAGAAAAGCAAAAGAGTGACCGTATCCTCAAGACTTTCCAGAGCGCTGTGGAGGCAGTCACACCACGCAGCTCTATGGTCATATCTCCAGGAGGTGCCAAAGAGGACTCAAGTGGCCCACAGCACTTCTCTGCCACCCCTCTCAGTTCTTGGCATCACATCGTCATGTCCAACAGCAGTCGCTATTCTGTCTCTAACCTGAGCAATGAGCATGTCCACCTGCCCATGATAGGAGGCACCACGCCTTACCGTCCCACCAGTTCCCCAGCTATGCGCTCCTACTCCCAACCCAACCTGCTGGATGACTCCCCTCGCTCGGCCCCAGGCAAGTCCATCTCTGCACAGGGTGTACGCTCTGATCCAGAGATGGGCCATAGCAAGCTCAGCCCCACTGCTAACCACCTGACCAGGTCCAGGCCTGCACTTAATGCCAAGCAGCCAGAGGTTAAAGCCAAAACCAAGAAAGTGAAGAAAAAGAAAACTAAGAAACGTGTGGCGAAAGACTCAAAGACTCCTACACAAACTGTCAAGTGAACTGAATAATGTTATATAATCTTTATGATTCTTTTGGTCATTTGGACACCTTTAGCTACTTTGTTACACAGTTAATAAATAATGATTGAAGAGAGACAGTGTCATTTGTATTATCTTGTTTCTAATTTTAAATAACTGTGCACATTATATTCAGAAATTCATTAATTCAGCAGGACATTCGTCTTTCAGTCAGTCATCGTTCATTCAGTGATTATCCACAGAGAAAAAACATTTTATAACACTTGGGAACTCTGTCATATGGTAGATCCACCCATCATTTATTCTTTGAATTTTGGTGCACACCCAAACACTAGAGTTGTAACTTCTGTTTGCTGAAGATAACAGTAACTGTTATTTCTTGACATGTGCCTTGGCTATCAAGGACAGGTGGAACATCCTGCAAGATGTTGAAACAGGCTATATAAGCCCTGAAGGTCCAGCTATCAATCATAACCAATCTGACTGCACCAGAATGATCAGTGCTCTGTATTTCTTAGCACTGCTGAGCTCCACAGTGGCCTGGGGGGTATGTATGGCATGACTTAGATCATCTTATTCATCCTTATTCTTGAGGCTTTACCTACATTAGAGGTAAGCTGATCTCTCTTCATGTCATCCTTTCTCAGCGTGTAGGCCTGTGGAGTGAAAGGAGCGTGAGGAATGGGACAGGAGGTGGAAGTGGGGGGGGAAGGTGTACCTGTGATGCTTTCCTGCCCAGTTCTACCTTTCCTATAAAAGATCTGGTGGTGGTAGAGCAGACAGCTGGGGAGATCTCCCACAAACTGGAGCTGGAGATGGGCAAGGTATTCATGTGATGTTAAGTTACTTCAGACAAACCAAAAAGAATGTAAACTGATTTTTTTCTGTACTTGATTTCAGCTGGAAGCTTATGAGACAAAGCTGACATCATATGCAGAAAAGATTATAAAATTGACAGTGGAAATTGAAAAAATGGAGAATAACACCAATGCCTACAATGACGCCGAGATAAACGATATGAAGGTAGAGATTAAACAAGTGGAGGCCTTGATTAAAGAGCTGCAGCTTTCAATTAAAGGCTCCACCACTATCTTCGAGTCTCTACGTGTACAGGTAAGTCCTGCAGAACTGCAGACTTGATGGCTTGTTGACTTGTGTTGATCAATTGGCAAACCGTGTCTATGTTCACTTTCAGATCATAGCCATGGTGGGGACCCTGACCGAGCTGGAGAAGACCTATGACAAGAACATGGTTCTGGTGACGCGCCGGGAGTACATCAAGGTGCAGCTGCAACTGGAGGAGTGCGAGAGGCGCCACCAGGAGCTCTTCAACCCCAACATCGGTAAGCTAATCCACACTAAGTTAGTTCTACACCGTCTTTGGACTCATTTAACTAATTTTTCCTCTCTTTCTGCAGGGTCTTGTGCACACACAGGTATCATCAAGGTCAGCAAGCCCATTGTGAGTCAACTAAATGCCCATCTGAATTCTGACTACAAATATGGAGGCTGGGGGAAAGATTCAAAGCCTATTCCTGACAGAGAGTCCATGTACTGGTACTCTGGGTATACTAGTGGCTCCATTGTTGACATTAGGTTTTACACTAACTACAAGAATCTAATTTTGAGAAACCACTTCCAGCATCACAACTTACATAGCAGTTGGAGGGGCACAGGGAACAATTTCATCATCCGTGACAACATTCTGTATTATCAGATCAACAATCCGTTTGGGTTGGCCAAATTGAATTTCACCAGCATGAATTATGAGTCCAGGGTGATTCCTAGGGCTAGCACCAGATTCTCCTACAGTAACTCCCCAAATCAGAACTTTGACTTTTCTGCTGATGAATCCGGTCTATGGGTGACCTATGCTACAGATGAGTCCAGTGGCCGGATGGTCATAGCTAAAATAAATGAGCAGGCTTTTGGGGTTGAGGAGGAGTGGCAGACTAGTATCTATAAACCAGGAGTGAGCAATGCCTTCATGGTGTGTGGTGTTCTGTATGCAGTCAAGACAGTTGATATCCTAACTGAAGAAATATTTTACAAGTTTGACACCAAAACCAAACAAGAGAGCTACGTCAGTATTCCCTTTGAGAGGTTCCAGGATAAGTATTCCAACCTGGACTACAATCCTACTGATCAGAAGCTCTACATGTACAATGATGGCTACTATGTTAATTACCATCTGTGGTTTAATCACACAACTAAAGCTACCGTGACACCATCATTTCTTCTGTCCTAATTTGATCTGTGATTTACTAAAGTATCACATGTTATGAATGAAGCAATCATTGTGCTTCACTTTTTTTTGTAGTTCATGTAGCAAAACATGTATCTTTCTTCTGCTTGATTTGCTAATAAATGATCTCATGCATTTAAAAAATCTCAGGTGTCGTCTTGTGCAAGTTCTCATGAATAGAGTGTATTATTTTTTAATTATTGCAAATGAGAGTATTGATAAAATGACTCAATTCACTTCACTCCCTTCACCCACAATTTCTACTGCCTTAAATGCATTAAAGTGAAGTAGAGTCTGAAGTGCCAGGATTGTTATACTATTCACTTTGCTTATTTTGTTCCATAATGGTTAACTTGCATGTGTAATAGTTTCTGACAATGGAAAAGTAGACATAGAGCTATATTCTGATTTATATTGGAATGATAAAGCTCTGTTTCTCTAGTTACAAATGATTTCCTTAAACATCTATTCCAAATGAGGGATTTAGTTCCGCTAAAAGATGAGCACTGTAGGCGTATACATTCATACTTGATAAAAAATATTGTATCAATAAAGAGATGTATCTTGATTTTTGCTCTATCAGCGCCTTTAGTTTATAGCAGCTCTAAAGTTTTATAGTGGCAACAGTTGTACTTTTGTTCTGCTTTTTTTTAAAACAATAAAACACAATAAAATCCAAACTTACAGTGTAACACTTCCTTAATACACTTTTTAATATTTCCTACCTCACTATTCATCATATATTAAATCAATAAATCATAATTCAGTAGGTGAAATGGCAATGTAACATGGGAAGGGGAAAACTGCACTTACATTTTTAATTAAAGGGTTGTGCTGTGCATTCTTTTAGTTTAATGTACGTGAGTTTAAGTCTTATTTCCATTGTAGTCCTGGATGTGCATTGTCTGAAGTTCTTTACTTGTCTGCAAAAGTAATCGTGTAAAAACCTTCATACGGTCTGTGATAAGACCCAACAGGAGAAGCAGCGACAAATTAAAGGGGAAAAAACAAAAGAAACAGTCTTTAAACTCTACTGGAGCAATGAACACAGGAATGAAAGATATTCACTTATGTGGAGTTTTGATGATGGTGGTGGAGAGCGCTGTCTAACACGTTGGTCCAAAATCTCCCATAAAGATCCAGTTTGGTTTGAAACTGACTGTGACTGTGAAGGCCATAGCATACGACTCACATCATTTTCATACTCATTAAACAATTCAGTAGGCCCTTGTACCTGCATTTGTTATGTTGCTCCACTCTTATTCTTTTTCCTTTAATTTGCCCCCCTCCTTATGTAGCTGTAGATTTAGAGGGAGATACAGGTGCAATAATAGGACAAAGTCAAAGAACACCTACAAAACAATTTTCACTACCTTTTGGTCACATAGAAATCAAATTCTTTTCATTTAAAGGAAACCATGGCAGGGTTTTTATTCTATGTTCAATTTTTTACATATTTCAATAGTTTCCATATCAATAGTTCAGTTTAACATTTTTTTGTTTATAACTGCCACACTTGAAAACTTTTCTCTCAACATTTTTATCTTCTCATTCATTGCTGCTGCTGAGGTGAAATCAAAAATAGAGAAACATACACTGCTCACCCGTTATCAGACTAAGCAAAGGTGCTGGAGCTAAAAATATCACACTGAATGAAAAGAACATCCCCACTCTCAAACCTGTGTAAGAATCTTTTCAATTAGCGAGCTTTCAGCCAGAAACCTCCTTCAAGATGTGGTGCATGAACCAATGACCGAAAGCTTGCTAATTAAAAAGATTCTTGCACAGATTTGAGTGTGCGGATGCTTTATTCATTCAATTTGCTGCTGAAGTGAAAAAGTGGTCCTGCATAATGTGATTCCCTTGGTGTTGAGTCAGCATTTCATTTTAAAAGTTGTTCCCTTGTGGCCCAATATGTCCTCCTTATGAACCGCACTGTTAAAAAGCACTGGCACATGCACAAGCTTACACAATGAACCCTGCTCATCAGGAAGCAATATGAAGATGCAATTTGATTCCTTCACTCAAAACACAATGACTACACAAATAAGTATACTCTATTACGGCTGATTAATAATAATTAAAATTGGTTTGTTTGACTGAAATGAAAAGAATGTCATACAATGTGCCTGCCAGATTGTCTTCCTCCTGCCATAAAACACTTGCTAGACTGAGTGAACAGGCCATAAACATAACAAGGTGGTGTCAGAAATCACCACATATGTCATTTTTCTCATCCACACCCTATGTTCAGATCAAACCTGACGTCGTGGTAGAGTCCTCTTTGTGAGCAAACAAGGACTACTTGTGAATGAACATCTGTTCTTGTGTTGAGCTCAGATAAAAACTTTGGGAAGAGAGAGGGTGTCTATGATGATCTGATAATACTTGTCTTTAAAACACCTCTGACTGAGCCATCTAGGAGACACTTGAGAGTTAAACTGAGACACGATGGTGCAGATTCTGCTGCTTCTCCTACCAGCCCTCAGTCCTGCTTTGGCCTGGATGGTAGGTGACTCTTAATTTCTATTATTAAAAACATGGAGACGGATTGCTCATTATCACAATCCCTTTTTCATGGTAGTAAATATTTTTGAAACATTTTTCAGCCAGTGGAGGACTGGGAATCTGGCAGTGTGACTGCATCAATGGGTGAGTCAGGTCAGTGTGTTTGTCATGTGTACCTGCCTGACACCACCTTCCCTGCCGACCGGGTAGAGCACATGCAACAAGTGAGCAAGGATCTGATCCTGGAAGTGGAAATTCAAATGAACAAGGTACAATAAGACCTATCAAGACTAAACCGTTCCACGGCATTCATACACTGTGATAGAAGATCGTCACATTGATCTGTGTATTTGTTTCACCTAACTCTTGTAGATGGTGAGCTATGAGGCTAAGTTGGATGTGTATTTGGAAGAACTGAAGAAGCTGACTTTCAGAGTGGCCATGCTGGAGAGTAGTCCTGACAGTTACATCAAACTGGACTTTGAGCTGCTCAGGATTGAGCTCAGAGAGTTTGAGGTTCTGGTGTCTCAGCTCAAAGACTCCCTCAACTCCTCCTCGCCCATGTTTGACAGTCTGTACACTGAGGTGAAAGAGACATTTTCCAAAAGTACTCGCATATAGCACGGTTTCCCTCATTGTCAGAACATTACATCTCAATTTAATTTATGTTTTTGATCCTAGATCCGCAACATGACCCTCATTGTGAACCAACTGGAGACTTATGACAAGAGCAACCTGGAAGTGATCCGCATTGAATTTGCCAAACTGCAGAAGAAGCTGGAGGAGTGCCAGAAGGAACAAGAGTTCATCAAGCCAGACATTGGTAAGTCAACTTGGCAGAGGACTGTGGATAAAAGTTTAAAAATCAGAGATTGCCAACCAATGTGAAACATTTTTCCTTTCTTTCCAGGAAACTGCAATCACACAGGAATCATGAGCATCAGCAAACCCATGGTTGTCCAACTGAACGCTCATTTGAATGCAGGTTTTCAGTATGGGGGCTGGGGAAAAGACTCCAAACCTGTTCGAGGCTATGAATCAATGTACTTCTATGGTGCATACAGCAGCCCCTCAGTGCATGACTTCTATTTGTACTCTAACTATGAAAACCTGATTCAAAGGTCTGCATTCAAACAGCATGACATACCAGGAGGGTGGAGAGGTACTGGTAACAATTACATTGTTCATGGTAACACCATTTATTACCAGATCAACACACCTTTCAGTATGACCAAACTCAATCTGACCAGCTCCAAGTATGACTACAGAGTGATCCCGGCCGCAAGCCAAAAGTTCTCATACAGTTACTCAGACAATCAGAACTTGGACTTTGCAGCTGATGAAACTGGATTGTGGGTAATATATGCCTCAGAGGAGAGCAAGGGTAAAATTGTCCTTGCTAAGATAGATGAGAAATCTTTCGGCATTGAGGATGAGTGGAACACCGGTGCATATAAGCAGTTGGCTGGGAATGCTTTCATGGCCTGTGGAGTCATGTACCTCACCAGGTCCGTGGATGTGAACACAGAGGAGATCTACTATGCGTTCAACACCAAGACCAGGGAGGAGAAGCATCTCAGCATCCACTTTCACAAGTTCCAGGATAAATACTCCAACCTGGACTACAATCCCACAGATCAGAAGCTCTACATGTACAACAATGGCTACTATGTGTTCTATAATGTGAGGTTTAACAAAGAATGATACCTTCTCTTTGTGATCTACTGTATTGTAATTGATACGATTGATCTGTATTTACTTTCTTTGTCAGTGCAGCTCTATAAAGCAAAGTACTGTACTTTTCCTCAATAAAATCAAACTGAAGCATGAAGCTGGCCTTGACTTCTTATGTATAAGAATACAACCACAACAATACTGGTGCATACTGAGTGAAAAAATGTTTAGAAATCAGCTCCAGATAATAAAGGTATAAACTACTAAAAGTAAGATCCAGTATGTGTTAAAATTCAATATGGCAAGTTGTTACTATAAGAAATATGTAACTAAATAAATACAGAATTCAGCACTAGTCATTCTCTATTTCAAATTACTCTAAAGCAGCAATGTGCTATGAAAGTTTAGATAAATAGCATGATTAATTGTTGTATCTGCAGCCTTTAATAGTGAAAACAGACTAACATTTCTGCACTTCTATTTCTTCATCGAAATAAAAAATGGACAAAGACATAAGGAAAATACACATATAGACTTTTACATCTATTGAATAATGGATCCAAGTATGTGAATTTCCACCATGGATGTATTAAAGTTGATAATTTTCACAGCCAGTGGCCACATCTATATACTATACACACGACAAAGGCAGACAGACATACTGTATGTTAAAGATACATTACATCAATTATCTAAGGTGGAAGTACTGCACCAAAGCAGTATAATCAGTCCCTGAATCTTACACTGATAACACAAGTGACAATCAATATGAACTCACTTTAAAGGTATTGCAGTCTGCTGCTTGTACTGCAGAGTTAAAAGGAAACTTGGACAGAAGAGGAAATTACTCATATTAATGTGTACAATTCTAATACTGAAGGACAGGATGATTTCAAAATAGGTTGCCCTCTTACAGATCATATTACATTTTCAGTCTTTCTCCACAGTGTAATGAAAGCTTAAGATTAATATTGAACCAGTTAGCCAATAGTCCAAGCTAACTGAAAAAAAAAAAAATCGAGCCTGGAGAAAGTTGCTGGCACATCTGTATTTTTCTCTTGAGTTGATGTATGTTAATTTAGGAAACTCATAAAGTTTGGTTGTATTGTGCTCGGTCACTGTCAATAGTTTTTAACATTGAAGTCATCTCAGGCCACATTTTGGCACTCAGCATAATAAAAGTGGGTGAGGCCCTCCTCCTAATGTTGTGCTGCATGAGAACTGTATATGAGAGTACTTCTAGGAGAGAAAAACACAAGCATAAATCATAAAACTGCAGTAATGCCAGAATAGTGTGTACAATATGTACACCTGCATTGATCTCAAGGATGCTAATAAAAATGCTACGACTTGGAATGATGTAACATGCTAGATTGATACGTGGTGTGAAACCCTGCAGACAAGAGTAGCAATCATATCAGACAAACTATTGGCAGACACAATGCCCTTGGCTGTACTGCTGCTCTTTAATATACTGAGCCCTGCATTGGCATGGCTTGTAAGTCTGAAAGATATTCATTATCTCTTATTAGAGTTAATCCTGTGTAATATCGAAATAAAATAACTGAGTTTGCTTACAGCCGATGGAAGACTGGGAGTCAGGAAATGTGACCACATCTGGTGGAGGATTGGAGTGTATTTGCAGTGTGTTCCTGCCCGACAGCACATTCCCTGCTGACCGAGTGCAACACATGCAGACCTGAGGCTGGAGGTGGAGATCCAGATAAACAAAGTAAATATGAAACACAGAATCCTCTATGGTTTGATTTTGTTTGGAATTTTGGAATAAGTGATGTAAAGCCACATTTAGAGGACAAGCTTCTAGTCATCAGAAAATAATCTACACACAGTACCAGTACCACTGGTTACCTTAATGAGGGGTTTATAAAAATGTATATATATATATATATAGTTATACTATATTATCATATATATATAACATATGTATAACATAAGAACAACTTTTAGGTTGCCAAGTTTGTGAAATATTCTGCTGATTGATTAGATCATATGGCCATTTTTCTTGTGGGAGGGAGGATCTTGACCAAAATATTTACAAGTAGGATATTTATGGATTACTAACATTTATAACTGCATCAACACCAGCCAAAATCCAAAATTTTCACAATCTGGCAACCTAAAACTTGTTCTTATTAATGGCTTGTGACTGATATATAAAGCATTAGTTCATGATTTATTAATCATTAATGAAGCCATTAGTAAAAACTTGTCTTATAAAATGTTACAAAAAAGTGAGCAGTAACTAGAAAGCCAGTAATAATGACTTAAGTAATAATTAATGAAATTATGTTATCTGTGCAATATTTATTTCAGCATCATTTTCACTGCCATGCTCTCCTGTATATACAACTAAAAATTGTACCTATATATAAATACTGTATATATATTTGGCCAACAAAGTTACTCTGATTCTGTTTTATTATTTCCTGTTAAGCCAAATAATGATTAATTGTGTACTACTGTATACACCATGTAATTTATTGCTGTGGCCAGTTCTGTTCAAAGGAGTTTCAAAACATGCCTAAGAACCATTCACTACCACAGATCAAGAATACCACTTGTGTTTATCTCGTTCTGGTGTTATGTTGTCAACGATAAGATAAATTGTTAAAATGCAACTGTGTGGTAATAATTGCCTCAAAGTATGTAAATTGATGAGTCTGTGTCTTGCAGCTTGTCCACTACGGAGGGAAACTGGATATTTTCCTGGGAGAACTGAAGGATCTGACTTTCAGAGTGGTCATGCTGGAGAGCAGTCCTGACAATTACATCAAACTGGACTTTGAGCTGCTCAGGATTGAGCTCAGAGAGTTTGAAGTTCTGGTGTCTCAGCTCAAAGATTCACTCAACTCATCCAAATCAGAGATTGACAGCCAATGTCAACATTTTTATTTTCTTCCAGTCAACTGCAACCGCACAGGAATCATGAGCATCAGCAAGCCAAATGCTCATTTGAATCCAGCATACCCATATGGGGGTCGGGGAAAAGACTCCAAACCTACACGAGGCTCTGAATTATTGTACTGGTATGGTGCATACAGCAGCCCCTCAGTGTATGAATTCTTCCTGTACTCTAATTATGACAAGCTTATTCAGAGGTCCTCCTTCACACACCGTGCTCTACCACAGAGGGTATGAAGGCACTGGTAATAATTAAGTTGTTCATGGAAACGCCATATATTACCAGTCTGCAAACCCATTCAGAATGTCCAAAATGAATCTGACCTCCTCTGTTTAAAGTCATAGACAACTTGCAAAAGCTAGCGAAAGATTCACCTACACTTATTCACCAAACCAGTTCCTGGACTTTTCCACTGATGAGAAAGGATTGTGGGTAATGTATGCCACAGAGGAGGCCATGGGTAAAATTGCCATTGCTAAGATAGATGAGAAATCATTTGGTACTGAGGATGAATGGACCACTAGTGCGTTCAAGCCTCTAGTAGGAAATGATTTCATGGTGTGTGGAGTTATGTATGCGACCAGGCCAGCAGATGTGAACACAGAGGAGATCCACTACTCATATAACACGAAGACCTGGGAGGAGAAACACTTGAGTATTCCTCTTCAGAAATTCCAGGAAAACTTTGTGAACTAGCACTACAATCCCACTGATCAGAGACTGTACATGTACAACAATGGTTACTATGTGTCCTACAATGTGAGGTTTAACAAAGAATGACGCCTCTTGTTCTTGATCTGCTGTGTTGTGATTGATACAAAGGATCTTTACTTTCTTCACTCATTTATCTGACAGTCTGAAATCTATGCGTGGCATAGAAACACTAGAATACACTTTGAGAACATTTGAGAATGGGCATATATACAGTAATCCTGTGACTTGTGCATTTCTGTGATACATCAGACCCCCTCCATTTGGCTTTTTGGATAAGGTTGCAACATCTGATACATCTTAGCCCCCCCCCCCCCCCCCCCCCCCCTCTTTTCCTCTCTTGCTCTCCATGGACCAAGCTGGAGCTTGCACCCCCCTCTGTAAACTGGCCCTCCCTTGGGGGGGAGTGACTCTCCTTTGTGCTGTGGTAGGAGCCTGGCTCCATCTGGTACTGAGCAACCAGACCCAGCAGATTATGTATTCTGGGCAGGGTGATCCCTGCATTCATAGTGGATTGCAGTCATCAAAGAAATACAATCAATAGAGTAATTATACAAACACATGGGATTTGTCATACGCTTCATACAGTTAAAGCTAAAAGCACAAACACAATCCATTTTAGAAGTAAAAGTCAGGGTTGAAAATGGCTCTCAGTCTGCGCACAAAAACAGCACTGTCTCTTTAAATCAGCCAGCATCTGTTAGGCGTGGGGGGGTGGGGGGTGGGGGGGCTGTGTACAAATTGTGAAATGGTACCCTAAAGTGACATCACGCTCAGCCAATCGGCAGCCTCGCCTGAGCTCTCTCCTCCTCCGCTACTCTTGGGATGAGTGTGTCCAGGCTGCTGGAGACACGGGTTGCTGCTGCTGCTGCTGATGCTGCTGCTGCTGGGGCGGAGGGTCCTGGAGATGCTCGCCTCACATCAGGTACAATGTGTGTGCACGTACGCCTGTTTTCTCTGCTGGGCATTTATTTTTCTATGGTGTTGTTAATCCATGTGGCTATGGCAGGGCGCACACTCGAGGAGATGAGGGATGATAATGGAGGAGACTGAAGATGGCTTTGTGTGTTTCATAACACTCCTTAGATGATGTCGCCTCCATGACTGTAACCAGGATGGGGTGTGTATGTGTGTGATGATTGTGTTTCAGTCTTTGGCTGAATTTGGAGAAAAAGACAACTATGTTTTACATGAATTGGAGGTTTCAGGTCAGCATTAGCATTCACTATTTGATTGATAATTAGTTTGCATAATGTCACAGCTTTATCGCATAATTCTAGTGATTTTAAATATTGACAGCAAATTTATTTATTTGACCCTTCATCCAATCCTTGTCATGTGATTTGTGTAAGCGTGTGGCAGGATGTCTGTGTGTACTGTAGGCTCGTGTAGCAAACATAGACACATGTTTTTGTAGTATAGATTATTGGAGTAATACAGTATGATTTGGGTCTACACCTTTCCCAGTGACATGGTAGCTTTGCGTCATGCTGTATGCATAAATCATATAATTAAACAGAGACAATATGACGTCTCATTGCTCTGAGTCATCTCTATGTCATCTTAGACGTTTGCAGCTATGCTTCTTTCCATTCATCAGAAATAGTATGCAAGAGCTTGTACTCACTTCCTGTGCTGGTCTAAAGGTTAACTCTTTGTTTCCATTGGCTCAGACCATCATGCTCTTCCATAAAGACCTGAGCCTTGGCGTCACTGGGGGCAGACACACACCGAGCCCAGTGACAACACACAGAGATGTATACTGTTGTTGATAAGAAAAGGGAGCAAAGGTGAGTCCCAAGCTAAACAGCAACACTATATGATTATGAACCGCCTTTTATAATGTAGAGCTGAACAGAAACAGAAACATTCACATAACAGTTTAAGATTTAGTTTCTGTTTCTAATTTACCGACACAGGTTGTTCATACCGACTATCTGCCATGTCTGAATGTAGAAGTGCTGGATCAGCGTTCATTTCTAATTTTCTTATGCTGTGCTCAGGCCCATCTGGACCTTGACAGGTCCGAAACAAGGCAGCGATGGCAAAGAGAGATTACCTGGTGGAGGCAGCCAAGCAGATCCGTATGGCACTGGACAGTGAGGTCAATGAGGACTATGAGGCAGCTTTCAGTTACTACAAGAATGGGGTGGATTTACTGCTGAATGGGGTTCAGTGTAAGTAGACAACATTTGGTCTCGCATGTCATTATAGTATAAAACCAGGGTTATATGATACAGTGAACGGAGAGTTATTTAAAGAAGTGTGTCAGCAGCACACACGGCAAGACATGTGATGGGAACATGTGGAACAAAACAAAAAGAGGAAGTCACAAACCAAGAGTTAAACAGATTTCCTTGCTGGTCAGGCATTTCCTCCACTGTGTAAATAGTCAGTTGTGTTACCAATCTTTATCATAGATTAAAGGCCAGCAGGCTTAGTCAGGACTTTTAGATTTATTCTATTCACACAGCTATAGTGGTTACGAGTATTATCCTTTCTTTACTGGTATCTGAGAGAGTTTAACTGTCTGACAGTGGACCCAAACAAGGATCGCCGGGAGGCTGTGAAGAGGAAGACAACCCAGTATCTGAAGAGAGCTGAAGAAATCTTCATAACACATCTCCAGGACAACCTAGGGAAGGGGAGCTCTCACTTAGGGGTAAGACCACTATCCTTTAACACTTAGAAAAAGCTCATCTCATTGACTACTTTAAAGGGTCTCTCATTTGCTCTAAATGTACGGCAAGAATAATTGAAGTCAAGGGTTGAGGCATTTTTAGAGTCAGTGGGTGAGTCACAATAAAATTTCTGCATTCCTGCACAAAAAGCACTTTCTGCATTATTTCCCCTAGATTAAACATTTAGTTTATGTCCGTGGTGTGACATGTTTCTACTGGACAAGTCTTGTTCATCTCAAATACTGTTTGAAAAAAAGGCTTTGTTGTAGCTAATATCTTCTTTGGCTTTTATCACCAGGGTTACAGCAGTCTGAGATTCCGTCCAATCAGACACTTGAGTTCACCCGTAGAAGATCTTGAGATGTGTAAGGTGATGGGAGTGACTGATAAGGTAAGACAGGCTTTTTTCGCACACTAACACTTGTGTTTTAACATCAGTGTTGATTTTGTGTTTTGGCACTGAAAATGTTATTTTTTTTATTCTATAGGTCCTGATTGTCCAAAGTATGGTCAATAAGGAGACATTTGTTGTAAAGGTGAGTATTTAGTAGTACTGGCTCACAGAGGGTACAAAATGGATGGGCTTTTCTCTATATTATAACAGATAGAAACAAATACAGATTCACTGGCCAATATCCATCCAGTGCGTGGAGATGTTTTGGGGACAGTCGTCTGGCAGCAAGCCAGTCCTTGTATTCTGTGGCAGGCCAGTTGATGGGGGCTCCCTCCATCCTGTCTCCCTGAGTATCACTCAGCATTGATCTGCCTGATAGCTTTCACCCTTTTAGCCAGTGTGACTGCACCTCAAATTTCAGTGATGAGTGAGAAATGGTAACGGAGAGGAACAAATCTCTAAAGAGGCAATCCAAGCAATAGTTCATCACTTTTTTTCAGTCAACCATGTCCTTATTAATACATTTTTGTATCAATTAATGCATTTTGCTCTTTCTTTAAACAAATTGCATGTTTCCCCTTCTAAAAATATCAATCATTATGTGTTTACAGAGTCTGGTCAAGTCCAGCTGGGAGAGCAGAGATCAGCCAACCATCATTCCTCAGGGGGTGCCATACATGGTGAAGCTGCTTAGGTATTATGTCAGCGAGGATACTGTGTACCTGCATCTTGAGCATGTCAAAGGTGAGCTGTTAACAACTGCTCTCAATACTGCAGGGACAATATTGGGAGGATTTTGAAGCTTGTAGAGCATCTTGAGATCTTTGTAGATAGTTGTACTGCTGCACTGTAGCATTAAGAACTTTAATGCATTATTCCTCCTATTCCTGATCTAGTTTTTCTACCCCACTTGTCCTAGGTGGGAGGCTCTTCTCCAAGCTGCACAAGCTGAGGAACGAGAAGGCCAAGGAACACCCAGAGTGCTTCACTTCTGGCCAGCACAGCATCAAGCTGAAGACCAGCTACACCTCACCCACAATCAGCACAGACTACCAGCACAATAGAGGGGGCACAGGAATCATTCCAGAGAAATTAAGAGATGAGAGCCCAGATACAGACTTTACAACCTCATGGGATGAAACTCAGCAGCGGCTGGAGAGCTGTGGGACTCACTCCTATATCGAGGAGACAGGCTGTCTGCAGAACACACGCTCCGCAGCATCATTTTATACCAAGCTTGATCGACTAACTCTGCTTTCTGGCCAGACGAGGACACAGATCAGCACTCGCATCCATCCACCAGCTCCTAGTTTATGTTTGCACACCACCGAAACTCAGGAAAAGCCTGCTCTTCCTCTCTCTTGTGCTCGTGTCAGTCAAGCTCTTGATGTCATGTCAGAACTCCATGAACAGAAAGCTGGAATGGGCCTGATAGAGTGCAGCTCTGATTTCGAGGTGGCCTGGAAAGCTGCGGATTCAGCACACAACTGTGAGAGAGTAAACCCCTATGCAGTGACTGACAGTGATTTACATGGCACATTAGGACAAACTGCAACTGCACCTCATACAAGTCAGACCTCATTTAAAAAAGCAGGGTCACCAAACAGTGAAAATAATGGATTGAGTTCCTCCCCTGCCATTTTGCATCTTCCTCTCCATTGCCAAACCCAGATCCGTGGCAGGGCATCATGGGATGTCAATGGTTCTCACCAAGGATCTGTTTTAAGTGGAAACTCTGCAGATGTGGTTACAGACAGCAAAGAAGCAAAGCAGGACAGCAGCAGCCCTACCACAGAGGAAAGAAATGGAATGGTGGTCATCAGGAGCACAGACAGAGCAGTATTTTCTGACCACACAGACACAAAGATCACCTCAGAAAGTCCCTGGCTGTCAGCGGTGAAATACAAAGGGGAAACGCACTGTAGTGAGGCAAGAGAGGGTGTAAAGGAAGCCTGTGAATTGCTGAGTCCCAGAGAGAAGGTGGCACCTGCAAAAGAGGGATCACTTCCTAGCTGGTACTCCTCTGGCTCTCTTGGAGCCCCACCCCACAGTAGGAGAGAGGATGCTTTCCTAAAATCAGACGGACTGGAGGTGCAGGAGGAAGACCAGATCATCGAGGTGGATGGCTGGTGCCACCTACCTAAGATCCCTGTCAAATCCTCCACACCCACAGATAAGACAATGCAGACGTGCTGGGGGCTTCCTGAAGCAGAGGTGCGTGTCTGGGGGGCACAGATCCTGCTGGCCCTGGAGAGCCTGCATCAGCAGGGCATCCTGTGTCGAGATCTCAACCCCAGAAACATTCTGCTCACCAGCAATGGTGAGTTTAACAGATAACTGCAAAACACTGCATAAGGGAAAAATGCAAAACTTTTGATTTTGAACCATCATGATTTTTTCACAGGAAAGGTGTGTTTGACATTTTTCGGGCAGTGGAGTGAGGTTCAGTCAGAGATTTGCTCCAAAGCCATGGACCAGATGTACTGTGCTCCAGGTAAAACTATCTAGCAAGCTGACACCAGTGGTTGTTCCCTGGTGTAAACTGCCATCTAGTGGCAAAATGCAGTTTGTCCACTTTATTCTACATTAGAGTAATGAAATGCAAACGTAAAAGACATTTATAATAACAACAAATATTGCAGAAATGTTTTGCATTAATACAAATTCATTTCATTGTCTGTCAACAGAAATCGGAGGGGTGTGCAGGATCACAGAAGCTTGTGATTGGTGGAGTCTTGGGGCTTTGCTGTTTGAACTTCTAACAGGAATGGTAAGTGAACACTCTACAAGCATGTTCAGTCTTACAGTCTGCACCCTGTGCTATTGGGTTATGGCTTTTCATACACTCTGCTCACTGTGCCTCCAGCCTCTGTGGCAGCTCCACCCAGCAGGAATCCACTCCCACACCCAGCTGCTCATCCCCGACCACCTGAGCACTGCAGCTGCATCCCTGCTCACTGAGGTCAGGTTTAAGGCTCGAAACACATACAAAGCTTCTTTTCCAGATATTATGCTCATTGACCAAAAAACTGCTAACAAACACAGTGACACAAGATATAATTTATCTATCATCTATCTTTCTAAACTCTCATCAATCATTCTAATCCACAGCTGCTTCAGTTTGATGCTGGCTATCGTCTGGGCTCTGGAGGTGGAGGTGTGAGTGACATCAAATGTCATCCCTTCTTCAGCAGTGTTTCCTGGAAAGCGCTGAGCTGTTAGCAGGTGTAGCTTCTACACCTTTGATCCCGTCATGCTGCACTGGAATTGAAGATGTGCAATCTCCTGAATCCAAGCATCCTAAGTGTGGCCAAAATGGATGCAGCACCAGAACCCCGTTTCCTTTGCATTTTGTGCTTCCCAAAGAAAAATGACAATAAAAACTGAAACAAGAACAAAACTGATGAGCCATGTCCCTTCCAAAACATGAGACACATGGAGTTGTTACTTTAATGTCAACATATCAGGAGACTCTTGACTCCTGATATGGGAACTTAAGGTACATTTGATGCAATTTTGGTAGCTACATTTTAATACTTTATATCCATGCATATAAACTGACGCCACCTAAAGTCTGACAGTGTTTTGGACTGTCTGCTATCAAATGAAGGCAATAAATGAATCCCTCTGTATATCCCTGACATTTTACTCACTTGTTTCAGCCAGGGTCATGATAATTGATCAATAGGCCAGTGTGTATGTTCCCAAAGAGGACTAGTGACTCAAAGACAATTCTAATTTTATTGCTGTAGACGTGAGACATAACCTTATACCTCAAATGAGTCACAATCTTGGGCAGGCAGCACCGAGGAAAATATTATAAAGAGTATTGCACTAATAGAGAAATTAGTTTGTGGTGATATGATACACATTTTCTGGCCACTAACTTTTTGGTCAGTTGTTTCAAAATGTTTTGAAAGGCTTGATCCAGTTCATTTTGACTAGTTTAGTCTTGTCTTTCTATCTATAGCTTAAGGAGATAAACACAACATGAAATGTTATGTAGCTATACAACCTTTTCATCTTCAATTTATATTCCATAAAACACTTATATATAGACATATGATCTGTGGATTGTTATTGGATGAATGGCCTGTTAAACAATCTGTCCTGTGTCTATTCTTGACCATTTAGCTACCCAGACTGTCGATACAAAAGCACAAAAGACCCAAACAAAAACTACAGTTGAGTAATGCAGCTTTTATTGTTTAAAACTTTCTCTTTTTTCTTAAATAGTCTTTCTTACACAGCATAGAGATTTATCCTCATTTTTTGTGAAACAGATGGCATAAATTCTCAGATTTCTTAACTTTGGACACTTCAGTTTCTTGGTTTCTAGCCCAGTATGTGATCATTGTTCTTCTCTCACCCACAATAATGAAATGATACTACCTTTCAATTTCATCTATGTTTGTCATTCATCTTATAATAAGTTGAAAATGTTTCAGTTGTATGTAGAAAATTACATATGGTGCACATGAATTATAGGATATCCTTTTTGATCTAGAGACCAGCACCACTGAAACCCCAGACCCCGACATCCCCCACAACAGCACCAAACCTTCTATCACTGCCCGCCTTACATATGTCCATTTCACAACCCAACTGTTCAAAAATCATTTTTTCTAGTTAACCAATACAACAATAAACTGCAGTTATGGTAATGTTCATCGGGTGAGTACAGCCACTGTTTGTGAAGGGTAGTTTGTTTGGTTGGGCCTGGAGTTCACGAGGGTTTACATATCAAGGAGCAGCACCCTGGGGTCCTCTACCACTGACTTGATCTTGCGCAGGAAAGTGACGGCCTCTCTTCCATCAATCAGACGATGATCATACGTCAGGGCAACATACATCATGGGACGGATCTCCACCTTAAGAAGAGGAAATCATCAATCAATTAAATTATAACACACCAACAAATGGTGAAACAAACACAGTGAAGGTATAATTTAATTTATGTATATTCGTTGATACTAATATATTATATATATAGCTAAGTCTGAATATTTAGCCAACTAAGTACATGCATCAATCAAAATTAAGAAAACTGCTGAGGCGTCGGGTAGCTCAACGCATATCACATGACAGCAATGTCGACGTTTCAATTCCAGCCGCCAGTCTTTGTATCATGTCATCCCCCTCTCTCACTTTTTGTCTGTATCTCTACTGACACTATTAAATTAAAGGTAAAAAAAAAAGTATCTTAAAGGTGCAATATTTAATTATATAATTATGTATGAACTTTAGTTTAAAACATTCAAAAATTTACTAAAATTATCAACAGAAGAATAATAATAAAATAGACCTTCCCCGACTTTCTTGGTTGTCTACAACAGCCTTAAGACCGACTTCTATGTAAAGGAGCTGGGAAGATTTTGCTGGGAAAAACCAAAGGATGACGTTTATGCACTCCCGAGTGCCTGGCCTCACTTAACGGCCACCAGAGTCATTAATGAAAAGGAATTTATGATTATTGTGTATTGCACCTTAAAAACAAAAATAATTGAAAACTACTTTTTTGTCAAAAACACGTTTAGTCTTGGATCAACTTTTTTATAATTTAATCTCTGCAAGTTCCATCCTTCAGTTTCCATGTGTGACCAGTCTATTGCTTAATGCTTATTTACGAATACTATTATTTTTCTGCATGTTGAAAATGAGAAACAAACCTTGCCACCGACTGCAACAGGCCTGTCGAAGATGCCATGCATGCCTAAAATAGCAGACTGTGGTGGGTTAATTATAGGCGTGCCGAACATGGACCCAAACACGCCACCATTGCTGATGGTGAAGGTTCCTCCATCCATGTCCTCAACAGCCAGCTCATTCTTACGGGCCTACAAAGATACATCAACAATTACTATCATCATCATTAATCTGAACAACAAATATGACAAATAATTGTTTTGTGCCATTAAAATGTTTCATGATATGTAAAATATTACCTTTTCACCCAACAAATTGATGGTCTTCTCAATGTCAGCAAAATTCATTCCCTCTACGTTTCGGATTACCGGAACAACCAGACCCTGAGAGAGAAGTCACATGACTGAATTTTCTACTCTTCACATTAGAGACAAGTGTGCTATCAAGCACTTTCACTCAGCATTACATATAATCCACTTGTCCTACCTTTGGTGTGGCCACAGCCACACTGATGTCCACGTAGTCCCTGTACACAATCTCTTTGGTTGTGTCGTCAATTACTGGAAAGACAAATATTGTACACAGATCAAACTTTTTAATAATCACTACACTTGCCATAAAGATTAATTTCCTTTTCACATGAAGCCTTTTCTGTTACATGCAAATAAAAAGCTGAGGAAGGTGAAAACCACAGAGTATTTTAGAAATTAAAAACACAGCAATACAGACCACCCCTGCTTCATTGTGGTCTATCTAAATAGGTCAGGGTAGTGTAAGGGCAGTAAATAAGTTAGTGGTGGTTTTGAGGTTTAGAACTGAAAGATACCGAAACTTTAATCTTTTTCTTCTCCGCACACACTTCCAGATACTTGGTACAAATCGTGCAAAGACATAGTCAAATTGACACCACAAAATGGCTTCTCAGTATTTTAAGGTTAAAGTTATACCGGCATTGACAGCAGGTTGGTCAGACAGAGCATAGGCTGCAGCTTTTACGAACGCCGACATGAAGCCCAACTTGATGTTATGCTTTTTCAGGAAGGCATCTTTGTAGGCCTTCCTCATCTCTGAGATGTTGCTGCAGGGAAATGGGGAAAAAAGGGGAAAAATAACATAGGTATTCATTCATTGGCAACTTGGCATTAAGGTAAAACAAGTGGGGTGCTGGCTTCTGGATTTGATGGAAGTCGTGAAAATACGGGAGGATGTTCAGCAGGACTCACAGATTAGCGAGATCTGGAGATTTCATTACACAATCATGCAAAACATGGAAAGTACAGCAGTGCTTATATAGAGTCATTACTTAAAAGTGACTGTTGCTTTTAAAATGGCATTTTATCACAAAAAAAACTAGCAAGACCATTTAATGTTATATTACATTACTAAGGTATAAAAACATATTTTTTCTAATACTATAACCATTTATGATGAGATACAGGTCACAGATATGATAATTATTATTGCTATAAAAGAATGCTGATATAAATTATGGTAAATTAAAGCTATTGAAATTGGCCTGCTAATCATTTCACCATTGCTCATTTTTCTCTTGTATCTCTCTTTTTAATTGTTTGTTTTCCTGTCTCTAACCCTGTTGAAGCTCTAGGGTTTCTCCGCTAACATAATTAGCCCCTCCCAAGACACAGACTCTCCGAGAAAGGAGAGAAGAAGCGATAAAAATCTTCACTTTCTAGAGCCTGTAAATCTTATTGGGCTGTCATAAAAGCCCATATCGGTTGAGGCAGCTCTTCCACTCAGAGCGCAGGTCTCTGTGGGCCCCCACAGATGCTTCAGCCTCCTGTTCTGACTAGCTCCTTCGGCTCCAGATGAGCCCTAGCCTGGGAAGTCTTCCTCCAGACCGTCAATGTCAATCTAATTAGGATACATAGAAAACCCTGAATAGCCGAAAGCTGACACCACACATTTGCGGGGAAAAGAAACCCTCAAAGTGTCCTCTTCAGCACAGGGGGCAAGTGCAGACAATAACATTTCCTTGTAAATTAATAAAACCTGTTTTAACAATTCTTATCTTCGTTTTAGATGGCATTACGACCAAATATTTACATTCCATTGTTTAAGAGGATATCGCGTTTCAAAAAGCTTTTCTATTGGGCAGATTCCAATCTATAACCATTTGTGTGAGTGTTGTTTTGGCTTTTAACACAGATACACATACAAAGGGCTGCAACTAATGATTATTTTCATTATTGATTAATCTGTTGATTATTTTCACGATTAATCAATTAGTTGTTTGGTCATAAAATATCAGAAAATGGTGAAAAATGTTAATCACTGTTTTCCAAAGTCGCTCAAATGTCTTGTTTTGTCTTTACCACAACCAAAAGATATTCAGTTTACTATCATAGACGACTTACAAAACCAGAAAATATTCACATTTAAGAAGCTGGAATCAGAGAATTTGGACAAGTTTCTCAAAAAACAATTAGTCAATTATCAAAATAGTTGACAATTAATTTAATAGTTGGCAACTAATCAATTAATCGTTGCAGCTCTACGCATACAGTATGCATACTGTAAATGTACTGCACATGAATGCATCCTTACAAACAAAATTATAAAGATTACAATAGATTTGGACCTCTACAATCTATTAAGTCTTATTTTTTCCTCAGTGGCTTCTATTTATACGTGATCTGTTAATGTAGCAGAGAACATTTCTCATTTATGATCTAAAATAGCGTTGAGGGCTTAATAATGTAGGTCAACCAATTTAGAATTTCCTACCTCATGTCGACCTCATTAAACGTAGTCAACATTGCGCAGGTGTTTTGGGCTTCCTTCAGTCTCTGGGCAATTCTCAGTCTCATGCGGTTCATCTTAACCTAAAATTGGAAAACACAAAAAAAAGAGTTATCAGTCTCAGTAAATAGTTACCGATTCTTACTCTATTAGACCATTTAACACAAGTTATCAGATACCCCTAAATATTTTAAGTGTTGTGATTTTTGCACTTTACCCTGCTCTCTGTCCTGGCTGCTTTGGCCCCTCCTTCTGCTGGGGCCGCTGGTGCAGCTGGAGCAGCAGTGGGCTTGATGGCCGCAACTATGAAAAAGATATCAAGAAGCATTTAATATCTCTATAGACATCAGTGGAGCTGTACTAGTGAACGCTCGGGCCTACAGAAAACCAAAGTGTGATTAATCATGTATGCTAGAGGTCAAGAGCACAGATGTCAAGCAAAACAGTTCTCACATGACAGACCGTCTGTCTCATGACAACTAACCTGGTTTGGTGTCCATAGCATGTGCTGGCACAGGTGGCACAGGGGGCATAGTGGTGGGAATGGGGCCCACGGCTGAGGGAGGAGGAGGTGGAGGGGAGGGTGGAGCAGCAGACGGTGGTGGTGGTGTGGCTGCAGCGGCTGGGGCCTCGGCTTTTGGAACTTCTGCAGCTTTGGGAGCACCCGCTAAAGGTACAGAGGTGAATAGTTAGTATAATACAGATTTATTAGCTACCATTGTTATGTTAATATTGTAATTTTTCTTGGTTAAAAATCGAGTACTAAAGACCTCCTTTTCGAAGTTTGAAGAGAGGAGTTCCTCCTTCGACTTTCCCTCCATCAGGGACCAAAAGCTCCTCAATCACCCCAGCAGCAGGAGAGGGAACCTGCACTGATGTCTGATGACAAGAAACAGAAGAAAAGTATTCAAAAAGTAAATTTTTGTATATTTGGCAAATAGCAAACTAATAAATACATGCATTTATTTAAATATAAACTCAACTGTCATCAGAAGCTTAATGTTTTTATACACAATTATTCAGAAAAAAATCAGTTTTTTTCAGTAATGTGTATATGCTAAATTTGAGCAAACATTTTCAGTGCACCAATACAGTCAGGAGAAAAGGATACAGTTTAGTAATGACCTGCTCTTTTTCTACTACTTTCACGCCACTCAGCACCCAACAAAGATTAATTTTAGAGGGTAAACTGGAATGTTATTTTAGGAAAAAGCAACGTTTCCTAATTCTTTCATAAATATTGTGAACATACTCTGGAGGGGCTTACACTTTCCTTGGCAAAACCCAACAATTACCAGCAATCACAAACATTAATTTTACCTTATCAGTCTCAATTTCACACACCACCTCATCCTCCGAGACAGTGTCTCCAACAGCTGTAAGGAGAGAACGTTGTTTTAACATCTGAGAACAAACTGATAATCTTTTGTTTAGTTTGGTTGTGATTTGGCTGGTGTCTAAATCAGACGCAGCTAATATGAGTATTAAGGATATTTGGAGTTACCTTTTTCCCACCTCACATCCCCCTCTGTGACAGATTCTGCAAACGCAGGGGTCTTAACTGTGACAAGTTCATCTCCTGTAGGATAAAGACATGTTAGAAAATTCTTTTCTCACTCCGCACATCGGACACTATGTTTCATATTCAAAGCAGTGTAAAAAGGAAAGACATACTGTAGGCTACAGATGTCCTGAAGTACTGGATTTGGAAGACACTGGACCGGGGATCAGGTTTTCTGGAGAGAGACAAGTAATAAAAATTGGGGAAAAAAATTATAATCCAAGTATGCTACAATTAAGTTGATTTAGATTCGTCTTTGATGTGGCATGATATTGTAAGTCTGAGGTTTTTCTGTGTATAGAATGAAACATGTCCTATTTCTCCAGCTTGGTTAATTATTAAAGGTGGAAACAACTGCTGGCTGTGGGAAAGAAAAACTGATAATAGGAAAATAGGTTTATGACGTCAGTGTTACGCTTGGACTGAAGGGCTGACGACTGTGAATGTCACAAAATTAACACCTCATTCATAAAATCTGTAGTGTGAATGTCGTGCTTTAATTCTTGAAGTGGTTAAAGTTCCTTGATTCTACAAATAGTGCTTTTTAGTGTGTGCGTGTACTTACACAGTGTTGTTGATAGTGATAGAGTGGCTAGCTGATATAGCTGTTGGAAGAAGGACAAGAAGAAGCAGCATGTAAATAACTTCTTGAAGCAGGATTATTCAAAAGCAAAGACTGAGATTTGCTTGAACAGAAGCACACATACCTGCCGTGGCCCGACGGGCTAACACATTATTCCCCTATGAAGAGACATAGTCAGGCATTACATGATGTCTTTTACTAACTTTTTAAATGTGAAGCTTTGTGCAGAACAAAAACTATTCAGTATTTCACAATCATAACATGTCTTAAAAAAACATGCACTCATAAGTTGGTTCACATCGATCAGGTTAAATAGCAAAGCCTACTAGTGATAATAGTTAACAGTTAGGGTTGTAAACAAATGGACAGAGAGAGACTTCGGTCAAAGGTCACTTCTACGACCTCTGACTTAATCAATGAAACTATCTGCCAAACAGGTGGCTTGTATAGTTTTGAATGAGAACTCAGCCAGTGAATGCATGAATGAGCAGCTAATAATTTAATAGCTGCATTAAAGCTTATCGATCTTCTTATCTCACTAACAAGCTGATAATTGGACACCGGGACTTTATTGACATTTGACTTCCTCTCTATCTTCTAGTGCAGCTACAAAAATTACACTCCAAATAAACGAAAATAAACTTGACTATATATCCTATCTAGGTTAACTAAATATACGTCAAGTTAGCTAAAATGGGCGTTGTTTCATCTCAAAAACCACACTATGACCTCAGCATGACAGCTATCCTACCCATACATTTAGCATATCCATGCTAGCTACCTAAAATGTGTGAAGTTTGAGTTAACTTTATATGAACCGGCACTTTCTAGTTAGGTCAAACACCCTTAACATTCATGTTAAAGCAAGAGAGCAGAGCGCACTGCTTTTAACTTTAATACACACTGCACAAAAGACTTGTGGAGGAAAGTGTCAGACTGTCCTTGGCACACAATGTTACGGCCTGTCCGCGGCCTGCAGCAGCGAGCTAACTGATGCTAACGCTGATGCTAATGCTGATGCTAGCCTGGAGTCCTGTCGCTAGTGGCAACCGTAACGTTTTATTCGTGCTCGTTTCCTACCTGGCGGATAGCAGACAGGGAGCGACCAAAATTCCTGGTGAGACACCGGGAATGGGACAGCATAATGGCTGTGTGACCGCAGCCTGTCAACGGAAGGGAAGCTCCGGTCACACCGACAAGCGAGGAAAGAAGCAGGAACCGAGGAAGCGGTGTGGGATGAACCAAGTGCAGCGACCGGAGAGGGGGGGTGAGGAGACGGTGGGGGGGAGTCCTCACTGTGGGCCCCTCCACACTTTTACTGCAAATCTGCAAACACATGCTATTCAGAAATAATATTAAAAAATAAAAACAAAGTAGTAGCCTAAGTAAACAAAACTAAAAACAGGTTTAATTACAAATAGCTTACAACAACCTATATCAAACACATAGAATAGAATAGAAAGTAATAGGGTACAGTAAGATATGATAATGCCTTCATGTAACTATATTTTAAAAAGTATACAATAGAGAAAAGAAAATAGAAAATAGAGATAACTTTTTAAACTGGTAAAGCTAATTTTTGGGTTTTTTTTTTAAAGTGGGCAAATATGCTGAAGGAAAATAGAAAATAGGATTTTTTTAAATTTCAAGTTTGTTATATATTTTATCCATAAATTAAATTATTTATATTTTAACCTGCTTTAACTTTTGCACTTTTGATTTTCACTCCTTTCTACTTTGTTTATATATGATGTGTCTATGTGCTTTCTAGTTTCTATTAGAGACAATAAAATGAGGAAGAAAAGCAACATGTGCATCTTGTATGCATGCTCACCGACTTCTTGTTTCCCAGTTATAGATGCAAAACTGTTAATTGATGCATGCACTTATGATGCATATTTCGAAATTTCCCGTTGCGTCATGACTTTTTGTAATTCAGATGCGGGCTTCAAATCTACCATTCAACTACTGTCAGTAAGCTGCCCCTACCAACACCTTACCAATACTTTCCCCCTGTTGACATTATGTGGGTGATGTGTTCATGGCCACCTCATTGCTTTTGCGTGGCCACGCCCCAGCCTGGTTGGATGCATCGACTCTCCTGCACTGATACTGTTCAACTCACAGTGTACGCAGGCCACCAGCTCGGCAACACGTCCCAGCGCAACAGGTAAGGTCCCGCCACTGCCGCTCAGCCTGTGTCTGTTCACCGTGGTTAACCTGCAGCAGAGAGTGTGACAAAGTGCATGCCTGCAGATCACTTCGTTTCAAATCTCATCTGTTCAGTGCAGTGGTTTTTTCATGAGTGAGTTTGTACCCGTGGGTGTTTCTGAAGCCATCACGTATGCTTTGACAATACAACTGACAACTATTATCACATGTTTGGTGAGTTTTTAGTTGAAGTTCTTCAGTGTTAAATGGCTGTTTCAGTTTTTTTAAACTTCAAAACATTTGTTTTGCTCGTTGTGATGATATTGTTTTTTTTTTTTGGATAAATAATCACATCACTAGTGCCTCATTTTTAAAATAAAATGTACTTTTTTCTATTCTTCAAGCACAGGGCATCAGATAATTTACTATTTAGATGTAAAAGGAATATAGCCTATCTTGCAGGAGATTTAAAAACTGAATGGTGTAGCAGAATAAACTTTGATGTTAAATTATCCAAAACTTCCCTAAGTGAGTCTAATTGTTTTATTCTCATACAGTAGTCTGGTCCTCCTGATTTAATGTTTATTTATAGTAAAACTAGAAAAAAAATCATATTGTGCAAATTACTGGCATAAAATCCACTGTCTAATGTAGAAATAGAAAGTAGAGTCTGTTCTTTTCAAATTCATCTATTCTACTTGTATGTACAGTATTTTAATAAGTTCAGCATTGCATTTGCAGCCCAGTGTGTGAGTTAATTTTGTGTAAGGGCACAAAAATATTTAAAAATACGCACTTAAATGGTATAAAAACCAGTGACCACAGAATCAGTCAATTTAGCTTTTTTTCTCTTTTTTTTTTTTACCCCTGAAGATCATTTCGGTCATTCTTTAAGGTAGTAGTAGGTTTTCTTGATGTATTTTCTCCTCTAAATAATGTATACACAGTGCCGTTTCTTTTGCATGGTTCATGGCTTTCATGGCTATATCACAATTGTTCTTTTTATGCTTTGTGTTAACCATTATTGCAACCCCCAAGATGAAAGGATACAAAAGAAGGCACTCCCTTATTGCTTAAGATCAAGGATTTATTTATTTATTTTTACCAAGGATCTTGCAAATAACACAGAGTTCTTTGATTTCCTATCATATGTAATAGTAATTTTGCTTGTTAAAGCAGTAATTTAAAAAATCACAAATCTAATTTCAAGTTTTATAGACAAAACATTACCTGTGAAGGCTATATCTATTAAGTTCTGATTATCTTTGCACATACATAAACCATTAAGAGACACTACATTCTATTATCATAACTGTACACAGCAAATAATAAAACCATATTTGGAAATGTATGAATGAAGAATAAGGCTTCACATTTTTATCTTATTTTTTAACTGTTGGTTTTTCCATAATTTATTTTCTCAACTGTGTTTGTTTTTCTATCTTTTCAGATTCTTTCGTTTCACATAACTGATTTTGCAACGTGTGTAGCCGAAGCCTTTACCAGTCTTCTCAGTGAGCATGAACCTCAGTCTTCCCGACCAGAACATGCACAGCTCCAGCGAAGGCTGCCTAGAGGATGACAAACCTGATGTCATGTTGCCATGCTTCCGCAGAAACATGTATGATGAGCCTCTGGCCTCGTACTCAAATGGATCCATCATCTCTCAACTTCTCCGCAAGACCATCCACAACAAGAGGGCACTAGATGAAAGCCATTTCTTCCTTTCCAGCTCCACTGCCGCTGACTCTGGCCAGGAGGACCAGAGCAGTGTCTCCTCAAAGGACAGCACAGCAGAAGCTTCCTCCCCCGGCGGCCATGTCTCTACAGGGTGCAGCCCAGAGGGGGAACATCCCATCACAGACCACCTGCAGGCAAAGAGGGCCAGAGTGGAGAACATCATCAGGGTCATGGCAGGCTCCCCCAACAGCAGGCAGCACGGTGACAATGAGAGGTCTGACACCGAAGCCAGGGAGGCCAGAGAAGCGTACAGGGAGAACAAACGCAAACAGCGGTTGCCTCAGCATCAAGAACACAGTGTTGGAGGACCGGCAAGCAGAAGACCTGGAAGCAGCAATAGTGATAACTGCAACACCAAGGATGAGGAGTGTCACAAGCTGAAAGAGCAGCTCCACAGCATGCAAAGGCTGCTGCGTCAGCTCCAGGAAAAGTTCCTTCAAGTTTATAACCAGGAAGATCCTGAACACGACGACCGAGACGAGACAGCTGCAGCCATTGAGTGTGACACCCTGGGGGAAAGTGCAGAGTCACACTACATCAGCACTGAAGATGATTTTGAGAGGAAGAATAGTAGAGTGACCTCAGAGTGTAAGGAACGAATGAAAGTAGTTGGTTATCTGGTGCACCAAAGAGAAAGTCAAAACCTGCAGGAAACCTTGAAGCATGAGCTCTCCAGAGCTGTTAATGATTGTGTGGACAGGGTGTTCAAGAAGGTTTCGTCACCAGGACTGGATCTGTCCCCTCAGCAGCGCATGTGCTCATCTCCAGAGATGCAGATCAGCATGGGTGCGGACAGGAAGAGCCAGCAGTCTGGCTCCATCCAGGAACAGCCCCAGGCTGAGGAGGCTGCAGTCAAACCCCACTCTTTGGAGTATTATGAAAGCTCTGAGGCCCAAAGCTCACAGGACCAGACAGAGGCGCTGTCACTGGTGGTCCGCAAACCGACAGTGACCCCTCTGGGTTCAGTCACCCCAACTGTGAAGAGGCCCTATCCTGTGCACCAGACACCATTTCAGTTCAGCTACAGCACCCCTCTGCACGATAGCCAGATCCTGGAGCACCTTCTCAAGTACGGGCCCCATTCTAACTTTGGGGGTCTCCCTTGCATGCCCCCATCAATGGACAGAACCTCCCCAGACTCAGTGGACCTGCCCTGGGACACCATTGCGATGAGGTCCAAAGTGACATCCAGCCACCTCGGCCACCACCCTCGTCCCTCCGCCCTGGGGCCAGTGACGGTTGACAATCTGTGTCTCCCTCATGTGAAGATCGAGTGTGGTGAACTGCAGAGCATGGCTGAACGAAACCCCTACATGTCTCTCAACATATCCTTTCACTTAAAATTAACAGTTAAACCAGAGTGGCTTTGCTTTTTTTCTTTTTCCTGATGCAGGGTTTACCCACACATAGCTGTTGCTGTGGTTAAAATGAAGAACTATCCCAGAAAATGCTCTTAGATAAAACTGTTTTTTTTGTTGCTTTTTTTTTTACATAGGTCCAAAACAGTGATGTAGAAATCCTGTGACTTACCTGCGTAATTATTTCATTAAACTGTGTATATCTCAAGAAAGAAAATCTACCTGCACAAATGCTGGAGTGAAAACCCTGAGGACAAATCATACTATTCTGTACTATTCTGATTTTAATTCAGTATGTTTATTACTATCTTATATATGCTGTATTTACCTTTTTATTATATACAGACTCCCTATATTTCAGCTCTTCCATTTGAACAATGACTGGTTGAGCTTCATTGCAGCATGGGCAGTTCCAGTAACAAACTTCAAGGAGAATTTTTTCTTTGATCTTGCTAACCCCATAGAAAATTATAGCGTCTTCTTTAATCTGAGCAGAGTAATGACTTTAAGTCTAGAAAAAGACAAATAAAAAGGAATACTAGGCTTTGATAAGAATTGCCAGGAACAAAAGCCAATTTTTCAAAGGCAGAGAAAGCATCGGTTTCTGTTTCAGGAAGCATCGTTTTTTCAGACTTGAAAAGGTGCAGGATCTATTTCTCCATCATCAGAGTGATAGGGGTGCATCTAAAAGGTCACATCTGAGTGCTGGCGGAAACCACAAGTGCCTCCCTACCATAACACTTGAGCTCTTGTCTTGAGCATTTGTTGTTGGATACCTTTGTCAGAATGTACATGATTGAAATAGAGTACAAGATAACAGTATTTTGCCTCATACGAGCTCAGAAAGAAAATCACTCTGCGACAAGTTGATCAATTCAAATACATTTCCTATCAATTGCTTAGAAAGTTGAATAACATTTTATTAATTCTCAATTCAAAAAAATGATGTCAATACGATCATAATATCTACATTTTATCATACTCTGCTGAAATAAGTTAAATTGAATTATTTACTTTTCTATCACTCGTCACAGAGAAATATATCCCAAACACATGATCTTAAAATAGTCCCAGAAGTGTTGTTTTGTTGATCATCCGTCGCAAGGCATTAGAGAGGAATATTATATGGTGCCTCTCAGGGTTCGCTTTATCTTTACAGTGCAAAGAGCTCTGCTTCTCTTTGAACAATACCACATAAATCTTTCATCCCAACTTCCTTATTTCAAAGGTAGAGTTCCCTAATAAATGTATGGTGTGGTGACCTGATAAGGAAATATTATGACCTAAGGCATGGTGGTGGACTACAGAGGAAACGCATCCTGAGCATCTTCATTGCCACAGGGGGAAAACTTGAGAAGGAATTGCATTTGTTAATACTTGTGGCAATAGAAAATATATGTTGTAATATACGTACGTTGACCAAATAATAACAACATTAGGCTCCTTTAAACCATTTAAATTAATTTTAATATTGTAAATGAACCTGAGAGACTATTTAAAATATGTATTATCTGTAACATAATTTTACAGAATTTCCCATTTTTGCAGGATTTGTCCAAGGAAAAATACAAAGCGACATATGTTGTCTTTAAATCTGTGTAACTATATCTGAAAATCAGCTCCTTTTTTCAAAACATTTCAAAACAAGCTGTCTTAACTGCCAGGCATGAAGTGCTTTGCTCTCTAATTAAAAATCCCTAATCTAATTCGTAATTCTGTTTTGCCAATAAGCACATGTTAGAGTCATTATTGACTCCCCGGTTAATGCCGAGCTGTTCTTTAGCGAAATTCGATTTAGCTGAAGATCGAGGCAACACAATACTCTGGTCTACTATCACTTAGCGCAGGATTGTATGCGTTGTGTTACATTTAATTGTCAGCTTTTCTGCCTTAACGTAAACGTGAACATCCAGGAGGGTCTCACCCCGAGCCATCTGAAGAAGGCAAAACTCATGTTCTTCTATACCCGCTACCCCAGCTCCAATGTACTGAAAACCTTCTTCCCTGACGTCAAGGTAACTTTATATTACATATAAAGAAATTTCACTTTTTAATTGCACACATCAAAACAACCTGCGGAATTGTTTGTCCTGCTTTTTAACGCCCCGGTATCTACTTGTCAGTGTGTGTTTGGGACAGAAAAATCAGCAGTGTGTCGGAGGAGAGAAACAAAAACGCAGAGGGTTTAAATAACAAAGCCACTGAGCTGCTAGTATGTCCTGGGGGCAGAGGGAGATACAGGGGCATTCTCTCTTTAAAAAAGCCACTCCAGTCAGCAAATGGAGTGACAAAGGACTCTGTAGGCAAGGCATTGCTATTGAGTGTCAACAGAGAGTTGGTATTAGAGACTTGCAACCAGGCAGTGAGCTGTGAGTGCTGGCCCTAAACACAACATCCTGTGTATTTTGGCCTTGGTCTCGTGTCATGCCTCCTCTTCTATCTCCTCTTTTATGCAATCTCTCCTGTCTCCTTATCTGTGTCCTGTTGTTAGCTCGCTTCATTCATCCGTTTTATCTCTGTGCTGTTCTTTTTACTCCTCTATAGGAACATTATATACTTCCTGCTCGTAGCACATAACCTACTCTCCTGCCTCCCTTGCAATTTTCTCCAAACACCTCTCTTCTCTCGATTACCTCCCTACTTTCTCTTCCATCTCCTCTCCTATCTTGTCTCCTTCCACTGTGGCCCTGGATCCCTTGCGCCAGCGTGGGCCCCTGCTTCTCAATCTGCTCTGACCCCCGGGGTCAGGGGGGAGGATGCTGTCGCTGCAGCCTGCGAACGTCTCCTCCTTGCTTACAATCCCGTGGTGGGAAGTGGCACTGAACAAAAGAGCATCTAATCCCAGTGTCTGATTCCATCCTATCAGCCCGAGTCAATGAGAGGGAAGCTTCCTTCTGTCCTTATGCTGCCGCTTTCTCACCCACCACACCAGAGGGAAGAAGCGTCTTTGATGCCTGCCCAGCCCTTAGGCATTTTTTTCGGTCTTTCTGGATGACGAGATAGAATAACAAGACTAATGTCAAGACTGAGTTTAGAAATACAGAGCCCTGACAGATGTTTTTTCACCCCGGACATTGGTGGGAAAAGATCAGAGCAATTAATGGGACAGAGTGACAGACCATTTAGGTGGAATTTTGCCCCACAGGTATTAAATGTGAGTTTCAGTCAATTATGGAAAGGGTTTCTAATGCCTCAGCCTCAGAAGGCCATTTGATTTTTTAATTGAAAAGCATGGAGATAAATATTTTTTTAATTTCTGTATGCTCTCATTGAAGTCTAAAATTGAAATCTCAAATTACCCCTTTGTTTTCATTTGCCTTCTTTGCATGGAGGTCAAAGGTCAGAACAACATTTTTTCTTAGGGATTCATTGTCAGGACACTTCAGCTGGATAGATTCTTATCAATACAGGGGCTGCATTTGCAGGACTGCCCTTTTAATCCACTGCTGTAAATGTATGAATATGATATTAAAGTCTGGTACTTTTTTCTCTCCATTTCCAGTTCAATCGCTGCATCACCTCACAACTGATCAAGTGGTTCAGTAACTTCAGAGAGTTCTACTACATCCAGATGGAAAAGTTTGCCCGCCAGGCCATCGTGGACGGCATCAGTGATGTCAAAGATATTACAGTCAGCAGGGACTCAGAGCTGTTCCGGGCATTGAACATGCACTACAATAAAGCCAATGACTTCCATGTAAGTGTCACTCATTAGTCATTCCTGCTTTGTGCCACAGTTTATATTGTTTGTATTATTCAAGTGGTTTTTATTCATGTGATAGGTCTGCTAAAATTGGAAGAACATATTTTCATTTCTACTCTCTATCCTTGCTCCACGAGGTAATGCACCTTGATAATGAATAATTTTTTTTATCTCTACATAATTCGAGAAAAAACATTAGTCAGACTCCATATCTTGCAGCTGAAACATTCATCCGCAGGAGTTACTAACCTGCTATGTCAGACCTACTGCATGTGTCTGCGGTCACGTATGTCCTCGTGCTGACCTGTGTGTCACACTGCACCTGTGGCTGGCCAGCCTTTACTGCCATTATCTAAACTCCAGAGTGATGCTTTATCAAACTGTGGGAAGAGGAAGCCGCAAAATCCCACTAAAACAACTCAGGATTAGAGGACCAGTACGCCTGAGCGAGGCCGAGATTGCTACTGATGCGGAATGCTGAGAAAGACGCTGTGGATTCCGAGGGAGAAGGCCGCTTGGTGGGAAAGGGACGGGACCGTTTTCTTTACCTTGGGACCAAGACATTCCTTTCCCAGGGATGCTTTGTGTCAGGAGATGAGGGGAAAGAAAAATAACTTATGCCAACAACTGTTGTGCGAACTGGCCAGTGGATGGGAAACAAGGGCTGCGGGGCGGTTTTCTCCCAGCATCCCTTGCATCTAGACCTCATTTGTTGATGTGTTTTTATCGATCCTGCTGTAGTTACAGGCAGAAATGGAAGTCACGCACAGTTTCATACCTCAACTTTAACTACACCAAACTCTTATCTCACCCAAACTGTCTCTAATATTAACATTTTCAACTTTATACCAGAATTTAACCCTCTCAAGTCTAAAACCCAAAGATAATCATTTTAATCTTCAGCTTTTGCCCACAATCCCGGCAGGCTCCATAATCATGTTTTGTTTACTGGAAGTGCTGGGTAGAATTGCTGGGAAGAAAGCTCACTCTTCTCCAATTGTTAGTTAAGGTTCAAGAAAACAAAACTAGCTAATCAAAGAGGCCTCTAATTGAAAGTTAATGATTACAGCGTTGCATTTATTGTCTGTGTGCAGAGAACAAAGAGATGAGCTCCCTTTCATCAGTTTGAGTGTTTGAAGAATTGCACTACAGGTCTTCATTTCATAAATCTTTGACTTTGAATAAACTGAAGACAGAATGCTTCAGTATGTCTGTAAAACAGCATTACAGCAAGTACTTTTTCACCGTTGACTTCACTTATGAGTCTCCACATTTTTCCCTTTTTTTTTCCAGGTGCCAGACAGATTCCTGGAGGTGGCTGAAATTACCTTGCATGAGTTTTACAATGCCATCTCTGCAACCAAAGATTCAGACCCCTCCTGGAAAAAGGCCATATACAAGGTGATCTGTAAACTGGACAGCGACGTCCCAGAAGAGTTCAAGACATCTTCCTATTTATAGGCTGAGGTGGAAAAATACGACATAAAGGTGGATGAATTGGTGATATCTGAAGTTAGTCACTCAACAGTATTATTTCATCATTTCTTGTAGTGCATTTGAGGTGAAATGTAGATGTTGGATTATGAACTATTTTGTAAATCTGTAAAAACGCACACACCATTTTAAAAGTTAAGAAACAATCTACAGTCTGATATACTCTGTGTTCTACTTTTACCAAGAAGAAAATATTGATGAATATTAAGGCTCTTGTGGTTTATTCTATTGTTTAGTGTTTACTTATATAATCTGCCTCAACGCATTTAGAGAATTACTGAGTTTGTAGGTGTGTAAAATGTTTACAAAGATGTACTCATTCTTTTCAGTACTATTAATCCATAGTGTAGCCTGATTTAGATTGTTGAACTGGAAGAGTTTTCTTTTTTTTGGCAATTACCGTCAGTATTAGTTTGCAAAGTTTTTACATTTCATTTCATAGCTGTGTGTTGTGTAAATGTACATGCGCCGCTGTTGTATGTCACATTATGTTCTATAATTATGTTGTAAACTATTAGCTTGACAGAATGTGCATGTGAAAATAATGCAAGTGACTGTCATGGGTTTTATTATCATGTATAAAAGTAAGGCCTTCGCTCATGTAAAGTACAATCATTTTCAGATATTTCAGTCGCAGACACTGTACTGGATGATTATTGAAATTAAAGATGCACTAAATTATAATATAAAACTGGTGTGTTATGTGTTTATTTGGCAAAAATCCTTACATTTAACATGTTTTAGTTTTTATGAAAAACAAGACACACCAGGTAAATGCTTTATTTTTGGTTGTAAACGTTGAACTCTCCTGTGAAAATACTGTGTCCCAGTGCCGAGCCCCTAAGGTGCCTCTAATCCACGTCCAGCAGCCAGCTGTTAAATGTCCCCCAAACTATGCTGTTCACATTGTTCACCGAAGCCAATTCAAGTCAACTTTCTAAGGCCTGCATTCATTGTGCGGCCGCTGCGGATGCGGACAACTGCCATGTCTTAAAAACAGCCACAATGCATTCCCTCCTAATGACTAATGCCCGAGGTGACCTCATATCACAGTTGTGCCACCAAAGCAAAATTCCACAAACCCGTTGACTCTTTCTTCCAGGCACCCACTCAAAGCTCACTGATCGCAAACACACGCACACACACACACACACACACACACACAAGTTCGGTGACATCACAAAAATCACCGATGGACAACTTTTGATGCCTTGGGCTTAATATAGACCAGTCAATCACAGCAGCAAATTAAATGTGATAAATTAAACTCACTGTTTCACTGAGGCTAAAAGGTACCTTTAGAATAAAGACAGGAATGCACTGTGCACAATAACATAGACCACTTTTATAAAAGTACACAGTTTCTTGTCACTGTGTGAGATTACAATGTCAGTGCCCAAAACCAAACATTTAATTGGAAAACCTGTTAGGCACCCAAGCACCAATTACATCAGAAATGATAACATTAAGGAAATTAAAACATTAGTTGGATTGGTTGATGACAAAGACTGGAGACAATAAACCTCACTAATCTTTTAATAGACATTTCTTTTCAATTAGATCTGTCTTCTTCAGTAAATTGATTTACATTCTCAACTCAATTAAAATGCCTCTGGTTGAACCAAAGTGCTTTGCTCAAATTAATTTGTACGTGACATTTTCTGAACAAGACTTGGTAACCTCTGATATAATGAAAGAAAACAAAGAAAATACCTTCAGTTGTTTAACTGCCTCTGGCTGACAAGGCTTCAACTTAAACAGTACAATATAAAATTATTTTCTGTATTAGATAGTCTTGTATATAACAGAGTGTGCTTTGTAATGAAGATGGAAAAGGCAGCAGAACAAGATAAATTTAAAACAAAAACACTGCGTCGAACAACAATTTATAAATGTACATTTATATGAAATGCCGATGTTAATGAAGCTGTAGTTCTCACACTGGGAGAGACAAAGAAAGAATCCTGCTGACTGAGAAAAGTACAGACAGTTGAGAAATACGAGCAAAAACTATGACTAGAAATGCCAAATCCAATTGTTATAAAGAATCTCTTGCTCATGACTTTAAAAATCCTAAACAATTTTGGAATGAAAGCAAAACTATAATTAATGCATCTGTTAAAACTTCACTTAATCAAATAAGCGTTAACAATGTTATATTGCATGATCCACTTTTAGTTGTTGAAGTATTTAATCAGCATTTCTCCTTGGTCTGTTCTGCCATAATGCCTTATCCTTCTGTTGGTGATGACTTTAACAATATGCTTTCTAGTGACAGCTCCTTTACTTTCAGGAGAATAACACCTGTCGAGGTCAAGAATGCCATTAATGAACTAAAAGTGAGTAGTGGTCCTGGGTTAGATGGCCTTGAAACCAAATTTATCAAATTATCATCTCAAGTTCACATGTACCCTCTGTGTGATGTTTTTAACATGTCTTTATCTGCTTGTGAAATACCTCACACATCACTCCCTTGCACAAAGGGGGCGATGTACTTGAAGTCAACAACTATAGACCAATTTCAATCATTTGTTCTACTGCAAAAGTATTTGAAAAACTAATTTATGTTCAACATATTATCTCATTAAGTACAATATCTTTATCACCTTCCCAATCTGGCTTTTGATCAAATCATTCTACAACTACTGCTTTGTTAAAACTTACGAATGATATTTTCTCTGCATCTAATGATAGTAAATTAATAAGTGCAATTTTCATTGAGTTGACCAAAGCTTTTGATCTGGTCGACCACTACCTTCTTTTAGATACTCTGTTGGTCTGTCACATAATGTTTTACTTTGGTTAAATTTCTATCCTCATAACAGAAAACAATGTGTTGTCATACAAGGAAGCAAATCTGATACATCAGTACAACAACGAGGTGTGCCTCAAGGTTCAACTCTTGGTCCACTTCTCTTTTCCATTTTTAAAAATGACGTCCCCTCGATTTGCTCTGAACATTGTGTTCAGCTTTATGTGGATGACACAGTAATATACACTTCTAAAATTGATGTATTACAGATTGAATCAGTTTTGCAGTATTTTAATATCCTACAACACTGGCTCACAGCTAATAAATTACTACTCAATAAAACTAAATCTCACACTATGATTTTCGGTACTCACCAAAGCATTAAATCCAAATCTAAAGCTTATTCATGTGTTATTGCCTATCCTGATGGTACACCACTGCAAAGAGTTGAACACACCAAACACCTGGGCCTATGACTCGACTCTGAACTTTTATTTAAATGTCATATTAATCATATTGTGAAGAAAATGAACTTCAGTATTAGTCCAGATCCAGAAATTGTTTTTCTTTTACCGTTAGAAAGATGTTTGTGTCACAACTCATTTTACCAACAATGGATTATGATGATGTTGTATATCAGGCTGCATCCAAAACTAATCTTCTTCCTCTCAATACAGTTTATAATAGACTATGCAGATTTGTTCTCAGTTGTCCTTTCATAACTCATCATTGTACAATGTATGAAACTTTTAATTGGCCCTCTCCCATCATAAGAAGACAGTGACATTGTCTGCAGTTTATTTTTAAATGTATACATTTCAATTACCCTCACTATTTAAAACAGTTCATGGTACCTTTCTGCTCCAATTATAAATTGAGACACTCTAGCTATTTTTTTTCTGTTCCTTAGTTTCTAAGTCTATAGCTAAGAAAGCCTTTATGCTTAAAGCTCCATCTGATTGGAATAATCTACGTGTAAATATTCGATCCACATCATCTTTCCACTTGTTCAAAAATGCCCTGTCTTCTTATTATGGGATCAGTTGTACATGTCTATAATAACACCTTTATAATTATATTTTATAACTTTATTACTTAATGCTATCCCTGACATTAATACTTTTTTGTGAATTAAAAATCTGTTTGCTCTACTTGAAGTATGACCTCCTGATTTTGTATTTTGTCTTATCATTTGATATGTACTGTTGTTGTTTTTTCTGTCCCATTTGGTATCGTTTAATTATCTTGTAGTTATTTTTGTTTTCTGTTAAATGGTTCGTGTACTTGTGCTTATATTGTATTATTGTCGTTTAGAACCCCCTCAAAAACGAGATGGTACATCTCAATGGGTTAATCCTAATAAAACATTTCCAAAAAATTGACATCATTGCTGTTTACTTACTGAGTGAAGATATGCAACAGTCCTGTAGATGGATGCATCTGATCACAGAAAAGAGTAACAGCATCATCTAGTGAATCTCTGCTGTAATACACACAGCTCAGCATGCCTCAAAGTCAGATGACTCATCTAACAGTGGAGTATAATATTCTTTAGTGTATACTGAAGACTGAAATGCATGTAAAAATGACTTACATTTCAGCCAATACAACATTCTTTTAAAGTGAAATCCACAGTCTAAATCTGTGTTTTTGTCCATTGAATATGCAGCATCAGATTCTGTTGTGTACAAAAATGACCACACAGGGGTGCACTTGTCAGCGTAAAGAAACTGAACTGCTGCAAAGAGAATTGTTTTTCCTTGCAGCACAAACTCCAGGAACATGGACACTGTGAAATCTGTTGTAAAACATTTTATCATCACACATAACAAAATTTCAAAATTATGTTTTATATATTTGTGGGTAAGAAAAGCATGGCTGATTGCCTGATTGTGTCTCTTCATGTATGGTGTAATATTAAGGGGAAAATGAGCCAGTGTCTCCTTATCAGGGTCCTGGAAAGACAAAGGCAAGATCAAACACTCCTGACTGGAGACAAAATGAGCTGGTGGACTGGGAGCACTGGGACAGTCTTCCTGTTTAATCTCCATTCTCATGCTCATAGATATAAGGCTTTTTGGCACAGGAGGGTGCAGGGAGCAAAGGGAGTGCAACTTGAGAATGGAGGACGCTGACTTTAGGCTGCCCTTCAGACAACCACTTCTTGGTGTAGTTTGGTGTGATCACCAGTAAATCTTTATTAATTTTAATTGGAGCCCCCATTTAAAAGAGCAATTAAAGCGGATTAATCGAGCCCATCCCGTATAATGTCTTCTGTTAATTAGTTTGTCAGCACTGTTTTAATATCGCTTAATGACTTCATATTTCAGGGATGACATTAAAGGGATGCTGAAGGAAAAGAAATGGCCTTATCACAATGCGCTGCTTTAATGGGAGATGTCCCCCGCCAGCGGGCAAGGTCAGGCCTGGGGCCGCTGGGGAGGAAGAGGCTTCAGGGTGGCACCAAGCAGCCACCTCCAGGGATACACTGCCTCACACACATTGCCACACAGTCAGCGTCATTTACGCAGTCTTTCTCATGCAGTCAGTCTACAAATCTCTTTGGAAAAGGAACAAACTGAGCACTGTGGATCATGTTATATTCTGCTTATCATGAGCTTCTGATGATGATGTTTGATGACAGTGGATTAGAGTTGCAACGATTAGTCAATTTATCTATTAGTGGATCAACTGAAAATTAATTGACAACTATTTTTATAATCAATTAATTGTTTTGAGGCAGTTTTTTAATAAAAAAATGACAACATTACCTCATTCCAGCTTCTTAAATGTGAATCTTTTTTGGCTTCTTTAGTCCTTTATGAAAGTAAACTGAATATATTTGGGCTGTGGACTGTTAATCAGCATGAAACAAGACATTTTGGTTGTATCTTAGGCTTTGGGAAATAGTGGTCAACATTTTTCACCATTTTATAGATCAAACAACAAATCGATTTATCAAGAAAATAATTAACAGATTAACCGATAATGGCAATAATTCCTTTATATTATTTTTTGGCCCTTTTACCATAACGCTCTATCATGAAAAGAGACAGGAAAGTTTGGGAGAAAGAGAAGAAGGTGATGTAACGCAGGCAAACAAGCCAGGGATGCTGCATGGAAATCATAACAGTTACTTTCACATCAACACTGACTGACAAGTACAGCTGTGGCACCCTGGTGCTCCTTAGGGACCGGCCAAAAGTGCCAAAATTATTTCCATTTCTTCATATTAAGGATTGTGGTTACTTTTGGGACATAAATATCCATATACGACTTCACATTCATTGCTGTTCCCAATGTCATATCTGTATGAGTTGGTTTTGTCATCTTTGTCAGAGTTGCCCTCTCTTTTAGATATCTCCCTTTTTATTCATTGTGTATTTTAAGTTAAATATTTATCTACACGTTCTAGGACAGCAGCACAGTATAAAACTGTTGATTTTTTCTAATTGAAGGAGAACAGGCCTATATTGTTTCACTTATTGATGTTAGTTCATATATGCTGCATATTTTTCATCAGTGTTATTTGGGGGTGGGCATGACAGGGTGCCAAGGGGAAAAAAATCACTATGAAGGGGTTCCATAGTTTGAAAAAGCGTGGGTGTCACTAGAAAACAAACCAAGGTAAACATCCACAGAGAACTCTAATATATCTGCTGTTTAAAGGACCTTGGTCATTCTAATGCACCACGTTTATAGTTTAGTGGTGTGCAGGATATTCCTTTTGTTTGTGAAATGCCAGATGTTTAACAGAAGCATTGAGAATCTGAAAAATGCTCCTCTGGTGGATGTTAGCACAAAGTTCAGCTTCTTTTTAAACAGAAATTTGATGTACTGTAACAGTGCCTGAAATAATGCCTGCGCATTAGCCTGTGATGCTCCCATCACAGTCACACCGAGCCAAAGGTGGCAGCAAGAAGTTGATAAAAACCAACAGCACATCCTCCTTATTGCAGCCCTGGCTGGTGTGCATCCCTGCTAATTTGAGTGTGCCCTCGCACCTCCACTCTCCTCAGCAGATTCATAAATCTCATTCCCATTATCCCGCTAATTAGCCGGGATTACAGGAGCATGTAATGCCCCCGCTTCCCAATAGATTGATTGGAGGACGGTCTCTTTGTTTTGAAATCACTTCCTGATTGATGTACAGAGCCCTAGTTTGCAATTGTAATGGCCCAGATGTTAACAATCAAATGCGTTTCCGCTCCAGGAAGTAACAGTCTGTCATGGAAGAGGAGCCAGCCAAGCGTGTAACGACACATCACAGGAGTGTGGGGAAGGAGGGACTGCGGAGGAGGGGATGGAGGGATGAAGAGATGAAGGGGGGGTTATGTACCAGTGGAGCCCTGGCTTGAATTGCTACAGAGAGAGGGCATAATGTTCATGCCCATGCTTCCATCTGAGTTGAACCTCTGCTGTATCTATGCTGTGTTTTTGGCCTTTCTGGTGCTTCGTTCTGAATTAAGATTTGTTTCTTTATTAATAAAATTACTCTGTCAATTCTCTTCAAGTCCATCTTTTGGTTTAGTTATTTTGATTAAAAATGCACAGATTTAAAGGTGTAGATGAACTGATTTTGGGTTAGAAGATACACAGAACCTTTTTCCAAAACTTCATCAGCACATCAGTATTGAAGATGTTATCAGTGCCAGTTTCCACAGTGGCCCCTCTCTGAAAGCCATCCACATTGCAAACAGTAGAGGGCACTATTGTCTAACCAAACCGACCCCTTCGCTTTCCCCCTCATTCCTTTTTTCTTACCCTTCACCAATAAATCACTTTCCTGGATAGTTAATGGATATAGAAGCAGATCATGAGTGAGCTATCTGTGGGGCGATAATTTAAGTGAAGATCCCCACACTGATTGCAGTGAAAGGTTATTTATTTCAACAATAATGCAGGACACAAAGAGGGGAATCTGGGCAAGATTACCAGCTAGGGTATGCTAGAGTGCTCATCTCCAATGGAGCAGCGTGTAAATTGGGTTCACTTTCCCCAATGAAAATACAGACTGCAGTTTATTTCAACTTTATGCACATGGAAGGCTGTTCTTCCCTCTCAAGGGTGACTGGGGAGTTAGAGATGGCTGTGCATAAGAGGAGAGGGTGGGTTTAGACCTTGAAAAATGCCCCTTTTGTCCCTGAGTCTCTGGAAGGCTGAACTATTGAGGTATGGTCCCCTATCTACCAGTTCCCAGTCTCGTCTAATTAAAAAGCATGATGACAATAAGGAAATGGTCTAAAGCATGTTGGCCTGAATAACGGACAGAATAAGCACAGACTTCTAAATGGGACTGAGGTAAACTGTCTTTGTGTATACATGTGTGTTGTGTACACAGTGGTGCAGGACACTATTGATTGGCTGCGTTGGTGGAGAACCGCAGGGCACAGGAGCCAGCTCGGCACAGATACTCCACTTCTCCCCTCATGCAGAGAAATGCATGATTAAGGCCCAACTGACATGTCTAAAAAGTCCTGGAGAGAGAAGAGGAAATAACTCCATATGCTGCCCCATGTGGTCACAGCATCCTGAAAGTATGGCACCGCTGACTGTCTGGTTCTGCATCACGTCCAATAGCCTCTAATCACTGGGGACTACAAACAATGTGACTGGTAAACACATCTCACAGCAGAGTGTAGGAACTTAAAAGCCACAGTGGACAATCTTCAGCACACTTGGGTATGCAATGTATACTTTTACATGTCTGTCATGCTCCAGGCTCTCAACTATGCTGTCAGCCAAGATATGCATCAGACATGGATCCAATGCTGTGTGAGATATAACCATTGGGAAAGGGATGAGAGCCCTTGAGCTGCATGATAAGCACTGTCACAGAGACATAACATATGTATCTATGCTATGCTTTGCTTAACGCTCCAGCAGGCTTTGGTTGACTTTACCTGGGGTGGCAGGTGAAGTCCCTTTGCTCGGTGCCAAAGCTCAGGAGTGAGAGGATCAAAGCGGCAATGTCTGAAGCAGTGCAGAGAATGAACAGGCACCAAAAGAGGTACAGTGCAGGGGTGTCTTTAGGACTCCATGGTTTGGACTCTACAGGGGGGATCTCTATCCCCAGATGGGCCTTCTGATCATCAGACTCCTTCCTCAGGGTGAAGGAAGCTAAGCAGCCCTCTCAAGGAGGCCTTCCATCCAGATGGGTGGATCACAGGTCAAATCGTCCCAGACAACTGACTGGGGACATTTGGGAGGCTGGTCCCAGGGGGACAGCATGGGACAAGAGGAAACCTGCCTGAGATTGGCAGCTGCAGCACTCCCTCCTGGCCTAACACACCCGAGGGTGTACCTGCTGCTCAGCTTGTGCCCCAGTGGCATGTGACAAATGGTGACATGCTTCTGCTCCCCTGCTTTGTTAGATCGGTTGCCCTGATTGAAAGCAAAGCAGCAGGCATCTTTCAGATCCATATGTCTGCAGAGAGACGGAGAGAATGGAATGAGAGAGGGGGCAAACTCATCTGCAGCTTTAGTGAAAGCTCAGACAAATGAAAATAAAGTGATATCATTCTAGTGCATAAACGTATGCAATTTTCTGCAATAATGGGGTAGTGAGGATGAGCATATGCACTGCCATCATTTTATTTACATATGGATGAGTCAATTTTTGTTTTTTATGCACACTACTCTCTTCATTAAAATGTACAGCTCAAGTCATTCAAAGAAGGATCATATTTCATAGAGGAACAAGGAGAGTTCCAAAGGATTTTGAAGAAATAAAACAAGAAAGAAGACAACTGAGCCAGGCCTTCCGCTGAAGTTCCAGCAGCCTTTATTAAAAGTGTGGCATGATTGATAACCTGTCAGTCATCAGAATAATCACGACCAATCCCGTCTCTCGCAGCCAGCTCTGCTTCCCGCCCTCATCCTTTATGCCCCTATCACCCCCAACACATCCACTTGCCATTGAAAACCTGTAATTGAATGAGTTTTTGTCATTATTGTGATTAATCATATTAATTTGAACTAATTAAGAGATGGTTCGAAGTTATGACAATTAGATTAATGAAATTAGTTTTAACTTTTTTTCACCCAACCTAATAAAAAAGGGAAAATCAGACCAGGACTGTTATGAAACAGTTGGCAATCTGGATTTTGGGACTAATTGAATGTCTGATTTTATTAATGATGAAATTTATAAAAGTCCTTGAGGGGGAAATTAACGCAGATTCAGCTGCTAAGAGTGGAAAATTAATTAAAATTCCTGGAGATATTCCTGTCATTAAAGGCACAGGCCCTGTTAACCCTGGTCCTACTGTGAATGGCTAGTGTGTACACACAGGGGCACCTCCGCAGTGACTGCAAGGAGATATGTGGGGTTTTAAAGGATGACAAATAAGCTTTAATAATCCTTGACGCAACTGAGGTTATTAGAGGTTCAGTGCTGGAACTTGATTGTTATTGTTCTGGTTTTCTTTCCCTGAATTCTTTACACTACTGTAGCTCCCCATTAGAGTCAAATTCAAGATTATTGTGATCACCTTTAGATCTCTCCATGGTCAGGCACCTGTCTACATTGGGAAACTACTACAGCCTTCACCTTACCAGTAAGTCTTTGAGGTCTTTGATCAGGACATGTTGGTTTTTCCTTGCTCCAGGCTTAAAATGAATTTGGATTTTGCCTCTAAAGTAGTGGCTCCCTACTACTGGTACTGGTATTTGGCTCCTTTATTGTTAATATCTGAATACTGTGACACATTTAAAATAGCAGCTCAAAACCTGTTTAAATTTGCTATTGTTTAGTTTTATGATTTTTTAGCTATATTAGTAGCAGTGCTATGGATAGTAACGTCAGTGCGTTGGTCTGTCAATCGACTACTTTGGTCCTGAGTGCTTCATCAACTGTTGCATGGATTCCTGGATTCCTGGATATATTGATTGAAATTTTGTACGGACATTCATGTTTTACGGAGGATGAGGCCTAATGACTTTGGTGACCCCCCTGACTTTTTCTCTAGCACCACCATGAGGTTCTATGTGAAATGTCTCTACGACATACTGAATGGATTATCATGACATTTGGTACAGACATTCTTGTCCTCCTCAGGATGACTTTGATGACTGCGTAACTTTTAACTCAGCACCACCATCAAGTCAAATCTTTAATTTTTCTAATACTTTGCTTTATGAATAAATAGGTAACTGCAAAACTAAAGACATTCCCATCAGCCTCAGTTGTACTTAATGTTTAATACTAATTAACAAGTGTTAGCAAGCTAACATGCTACACTAGGACAGTGAACATTGTAATTATTGGCTGTGTTCGAAATCGCATACTAACGTACTGCCTACTACATAGTCAATCAGTATGCCATAACCAGCAGACTGCTCACACTGAAGTATACTCAAGCAAGACAGTCATGAGTCTGCATCACATGACTGTATCACAGTTCGCCATTACACAGTCTGAAGAGATGCAGTGCATTTTGGGGCAGTGGAGTATGTCCAGTAAGCTCACGACACGCATTTTTTCCCCCTAGGATGGCAATGGAATGACTCTGCCTCACTCTGCCTCTGATTGGCTAGTACTCATTGCCTTTGTTGGTTACGTTAGGTTTAGGTATGAGGAGTGAGATGGTTAGGGTTACAGTAAGAATATCAGGGTCAGCCAATCAGAGGCACAGTAGGGGCGGGTCTCCACAGAAAATGCTGTCGCCATCCTAACCTAGTATACAGCTGTGCATTTCTCGCATTCACAAAATCCACATACTATGCAGTTGTAACACACTACATGCTCAATTTGACGTCATTCTTAGTATGAATAGTACGTTAGAGGCATTTAGCGGAGAGGTTGCAGATTGCAACCGACTGAATATCCCTCGCCCTCCCCTTCCAAGCATGAAGGAGAACCTATGGTGGCCACGAAACTTGTGAAAAACGAGAAAGGCCCTCTCTAGAGTCAGTGTTTGGTTTGTCCGTTCTGGGCTACTGTAGAAACATGGTGGTGCAACATGGCGGGCTCCATGAAAGAGGACCCACTCCCTATGGCAATATAAAGGGCTCATTCTGAGGTAACGATACCAGAACAATTCTTATTTTCATGGAATATTATATTCTAAGACTGTTTCGCTAGATGCCACTAAATCTTACACACTGGTCATTTAAGTCAAGTCAAATAAGTCAAGTTTATTTGTAGAGCACAGTATCATACAGGAGTAATTCAAAGTGCTTTACAGAGAGATAAATCAATAAAACAATAAAAATGTAAACTCAAGTACAGCCTCACAGAGCCGCTAGTCTTCTTACTCTACTTTTGACACTCATATTCTTTTTTGCTTTTGTCTTTTATTATAAAGCATTTTGTGACATCTGCTCAAGAAAGATGCTATTTAAATAAACTTGACTTACTTTCTTATGTAATGATCTCGGCTTCCAAATCATGTTGATCTACAATGGGAACTGCGGGAGTTGCATTTGGTGCTCAGACAATGATTAGCTAGTGTAGACAGGTTATTGGCAGGTTATCACATCAACTAGCCATCGTAAGTTACACCAAAAACCATAAAACAAAAATAACATTGGACATTGTGCAGAGATTGGATGATTCCCATTTTGACTTGTAATAAACCCTTGAGCTTTTTTTTTAATACACTAATATCATTATTATATTATATTATCATATATTATAATATGTCTGGCGTAAGAGGTGATACTTAACATTCTTGCAATACCATTAAATAAAATAGTTAATTTCCTTGTGAGTCAAACTGCAGTTTTTTGGGTCCATTCCAAGCAATCCCTGTCCTGTTGCTTGGCCAGTGCTAGTGATTGACACCCAGGTCAACCCCTGCCACTCTGGGTGCAGTAGGGGTCTGACACTTGTGTTGCATGGGCTCTGCGCACTCCTTCAGCTCTGCATATTCACCAACCTGTCTCCCTCTCTGCAGGCCAATTCATAATTAACAGCTGTTGGCTTGTCAAGAGTGGCCCTGGCCGTGGCACACACACACATATATTTATATTCACTGTGAAGACCCCCATGCCATGGATGGATTTCAGAGGCCATGAACCCATCCTCTTTCCCTGAATGATGGACACTCACCTGAAAGCTCAAATACATACTCAGTCAACCTGCTCTCACCATCACACCACCTTCCCCTTCTCTCCCTCTCCATCTCTCTCGTGCTTTCTCACCCATTCAGTTTCTCTCCCTCTCTCTTTTTTGCTCCCTCCTGCTCAGCACCTTCTGCCACCATGTCAGGAACTTTTGCATTAAGTCCAGTCCGTCTGGCCCGCGAGGAGGGAGTATGAAAATGAAGTGTGGCCGTGGCTGGCCCTTTGCTATGTGTTTTTGTCATGCCTGTTTAGCTGAAGTTGAAATGTAAATATAGACCACGGGAGATCTCGGCTGCGATAGGCTGCTTGAAATTCTAATAAACAAGTAGCTGTCCACCTGTAATAAATGATACCCATAAAAGGGGGTGATTCCTTGAGCAGATAAAGATGAAAAGTAATTGTTTGTGCTCACACAAAATTAATCAGATCAAAACAGGGGCAATCATTTTAAAGAGACACCAGACCCATAAAAAAGGCAAAGCTGTGATAAAGTATTGGCTATCAGGCATGCAGTCTGGAGGTTAGCATTACAATAATATGGAGGGCCAGTATTCATGTGGCTGGAGATAGGATTATTGCATATATTCAAAGAGGGAAGAATGTTTATGGTACATACAAGCCGGTTCACAAAGACATTCATGGTACAAGGTCATAAGCAATGGAGAGTTTTACAGGGTGAATATTATAATTTAATTCAAACTGATGCCACTATGCAAAATTATTTCAAATGTTTAAACACTTTGCAAGAATAATATTGTAATCCCGTCAAGGAGTGATTATAAATGACAATCCAATACATAATTAATATGTTACCAATGAAAAATGATCTGGGAATTGCAGAAACTTTTCCATAATTAATAGAAATACTAATTTATCAGGTCAATTACTGTATCAATCATTTCTAAATGAATAAAAGACAAGGACATCTATGCTCTGCACTGTACCTGATGGCATTTGTCTATCACCATTTTTACATTTGTGTAAAAAAAAAAAGCCCAATATAAATGAGGTTTGTGTCTTGTTTGCTTTGCCATGGCTGCCATCACTCGTACTGAAATGAACACACTTGCGGTGCCAGCCAGGGGTGTTCCCCTTACCCAGATGCCACAGTGATCAACACACACAGTGCGTGCCATCCGGTCTGAGGGCCCAGATATGATAGACCACCTGGAAAGAGAAGAGGCAACGCAAACATGGTTATTTTCACAGCTTTGATATGCTAAACACACAAAACCCACTCCAGAAAAAGGGCCAATTTCTGTTGCTCGGTGTTTAGCCATACGCATGGCGAGGACATAGAAGAGCTCTGTTCAGGTCTTATGCACTGGCTGTGGTCCTATGCAATGTGTTTACCAGAGAAGTGGAGAGAGACCCTGATGCACACAAACAACAGTGGAGCTCAGTGCCCACTGGCCACCTTGGAGGCCATCCATACTCTATTTCTACTGCTCATTTTGTACATTAATGTCCATTTTCATACTTTCACAAATCTTCCCTTTTCCTTTTCCAAGCCCATTGTAACAACTAAATCTTCTCTCATTTGCATCTTATGTCAGTGATCTCTTCTTATAGTATTTGATATGGTAAGAGATCAGTGCTGGAGGGTCAACTTGACATTTCCTGAGAGCTTAGATTAAGCTCAAAATGAATCACAGTTCACAAGAACAAGTCAGTCCTGTCAACTGACAATGACCTGCTTTTCTATTTGAGTACAGCGCTGCCAAACTGAAGTACAATGAACTCTGAGGGTGTCAAATAGAAGAGATCAACAATCCATTTAGCAGCTGTCCTAATTGAGTGGGTGATGAGGCTAAGGCTTTTCTGGAGGGTATTGTATGCTTTGGCAAGTGTCTCATCTAGTTACAGGCAAAAGATTGCATTTGAAAGTGAGGGAGAGCCAGCAGCCGAAGGCAGCACTTGTGTGAAACTCTTAACACCAACCAAATTCCCTGCTCTCTTTATTCTTGTCTGGCAGGTTGTAATGGAGTTAATTGTACAATAAAAGCTATTCTCTAAATCATTTCCTCTCTGTCCATACAAGATTGATCACGGAACCAATCCTTTCTACTGCTGTAATTTTCATATTTAATGAGCGTGACTCCAAAACTATTACACTAATTAGTCAAATCTCACATATCGGTAATGATGCTCGCAGTAATTAATATTGTATTTAATTAAAAAATGACCCATTTCAATGGCTTGCATGCAGGCGTTGCTGGTTGGTTTGCCTGCGGGTAGGAGGGGATGTTGGAGAGTGGGTGTGTGTGGGGGGAGGATGGGGGTTGGGCTGTTGGACAGCACAGTGGAGATGGATAGAGAGCTAGAAGAGATGGGGAGAAGTGGGGTAGGGGAGTAGACAGGTGTAGGTGCTGTGAGTGGCTCTCTCTCTAGCTGTGCCACTGCAGATTTCCAGTTTCCTGCAGCATATGTCTGTGTGGTTAGCATGTGCTCGAAACCCCCTCTTTCTTTCACTGGAGGCAGCCAGCCTGTGTGATTTATGTGGGGCCCCTGTTCCACTGTGCATACACTGGAAAATCTCCAGTTTACACAAGAATTGCCTGAAAAATGAGATCTGTGACTACATTCTTTTCATTAGCGGCTTACGCTAGCGTGGAGCCTGGGAGCCTCTGAGCTCCTAATGATGCGCACGCAGGCCCGTAGCCTCCCAGCTGCTCTCAGGCTCTCATTACCTGCAACATTCATGTCACAAACACTCTTATTTAATTTCCACAACAATTAAAAAGGAAAACAGTTGCTAAACTTGTGCTGCTTGAGGCAGCTGAGTGCTGTGTGTTCAGTGGCTTAAACAAAATGTTTGTGCAACAAATACACACACACTTAAACAGGCATTTTGATGTTCAGGTATAAAGAGAAGCTATAAACAACAGCTATATTTTGATATTATATTCCATGCAATACACAGCCAAAGAGCTCCAAGATAGGAAACGGCATTAGAATGGATATACTACAATGAAATTTTATTACCAAGGGACTCAGTTTACAAATACACACTTAGAAAACAAAAACCATTCCTGTCTATCTGTATAGTGACAGATATTCTTTGCATGTGGTCTGTACGCCTGCGCTCTCACAAACACAAACCACACAAACCTCTCCACCTCTCCAGCCATCAGTAACAAACAATGATGCTTTCGTCCCGGGCAGCAGTTCAGTTCTCTTATCTAAATAAGATTTAGCCTTCATTTAAACGGGGCCTCCATCAGTTTAGAGAGATGGCAGAGGAACAGTCAGCGGGATAGAAGACCTAGGGCACCTCATTTTATCTTTATTTATGTCTCTCTGCCTCGCTCTTTTCCCAGCAGCAGGACTGGGTGTGCACATGCCACCGCCGAGACGCACTCAACAATGTAATTGGGGTGATGAAAAATTATCGTGATTGGGGGCATTGCTTCTCTCCCTCTCAAACCCCCACCACCCCTACCACCCCTCCCACCCCACCGCCCTGTGCTCCCCAGCCCACACCCGCTCCTCCCGACACCCTCTCCCTCCCTGCCTCCCCCGACCAGTAATAACATCTCCGGGCCCATCTGTCACCATCTAATGTGACAAAGTTTTTATCGCATGTATTAAGGCGGCCAGATTAAAAAGTAAATACGGCAATCTCACCAGGCCCCTGCGCTGGCAGGTTATGGCGCATTTCACGGTGGCCTGAGCACCTCATCAGTGTTCCGCCGCCTGTGCCCCTGGCAGGGAAACAAACAGGCCCCCAGGGAGCAGATCCTGAGGGGGTGGAGGTAGAGGGGACCGTGGTGGGGTTGTGAGTGGGTTGCGGTTGGCTGCAGGGGGAAAAGAAGGGGATGGGAGGTGCTCGGCAAGCAAGGGGGATTGGGGTTAAGGAGATGTTAACGGATACCATTAATGTTATATGTCTTCTTCCCCAAGAGGTAGACGGCAGCCTATATTGCCCCTTTGTTCCCTCCACGTTTTCTCCCCTTGCTCTTTGTGGGTCAAGAGTGTGGAAGAAACCAGGAAACTGCATGGAAGGAGAAGAGGCAGAGGGCCAACATACCCTTCTCAATAAGGATGTCACATAAACTAAACAACTAAAGCAATGAATCGGATGTTGATTCACCCAAACTTCATGCCCTCACCAGGTGATTCATCCGCGGTGTGACCATGCTTCCAGTCGTCCTCTGCTTCCCTGCATCTCTCTGCATCCGTGGTCAGTGACTTGCTTCTAAAGTAGGGTGTTTTCCATCTGGCCCATCCATCCCGGCTCTGCACTCAGGAGGAACACACTGTGGCTCTCAGCACCGCGGCTGGCAGATGGGGAACTGAATGCAGTGTGCCTGTCAGATTAGCTCCTGTAATGGCTCATTTGGGCTCCTATGAGGAGATATTAGCACATGTGTTCCATACGTCTGTGCTGAGCTCCATTACACCACCAGGAGAACCCTTCATAAACACAAAACGCACACCTCAGGAGTCATCTTAACAAGAGACACCAAGTGGAACAGGGTAGTGAGTATTCTCTGGAAATTTAACAGCAAGAGTACAAGATGACTGAACAACATCGACTCTGGAAGACTTTGGACAGCAATTTTAAGCATTAAAAGTGCTGTTTATTTGTGTCCTGCACACTCTTAGGTGTGTTCATAATGAAGTGGCTGAGTCCTCTTTGAATAAAGCCTTAATGAATCTTAGCGGCAGCAGGCTTGGCAGAGCAGCCGACAGAACAGGGTGTGGAGATTGTCAGCCGAGCACCTGGGATAGCTGGGCTGCGTGCTGGGCTGCATGGCTGACAGGCTGGCTGCTGACAGCTTTGTGACAGGTCAGTGTCTGTGCCGGAGCGCTATCTGTAGCCTCCTCCAGAGGGAGAGCCAGCGAACATGTGTAGCTGTCTCTCTGCCTGTCATTAGGGGCTGCTTAGCGAGAGGGCCCCAACGCGCCACTCCAGTTCACAATTAACTTTGCAGGGCGCCGGGTGTGACAGACAGTGGATAGTGCAGGATGGTGTCGGGCCAACAGCGAGGACAGGGCGGCCGCTGTGCTGCTCCCGTCTGCAACAGATGCTAGTTCAGATGCCCAGGACCTCTGTGTCACTGACCAGTCTCATTGCCACCACACTCCATGGACCTGAGATGGCATTTGGACAAAGACCAGGAAATTCAATGGCAGCAAATACTCTATACACGTGTCTCACTCTGCATAATCTCTTCTTGTAATGGAATGGATCACTGACAGGGTAGTAGAACTATATCTACAGTACAGTTTAATAGACTACACACATGGTGTAGGTCAACAAAGTAAAATGTCATATGCTGCTCTTATGCAACATCTTGTTTTCCATCTGCCTAGACTGCAAGTCTGAACAAAATGCAGCTGCATGCATTGTTGCAGCCTTAGATGGACACACTGTCCTGCACTGAGGCCTCCTCTGTCATGTCTCAGCAGTTCAGTGCACATTTCCGCGTGTGTTTGTGCACGAGAGCGAGTGCATTTGCATTTGTACGGGTGGACGTGATGTGCTGACAGGCTGCTGATGTCTGCCAGCCAGGCCACACTGCAGATGGAGGACACCCATGGTGCTGAAAAGGCCAGGGCCAAACACTTAGGAGTCAATTCACCAGAAAGGAGCCCACCAAGAAAGGTCAAGTGGACACATTACGGCATTCAGTGAGGAAGACATGGGCTTTATAGGGCGGAAGAAATCAATTCATAATCTCCTAACAGAAGGTTTTTCTGTGTGCGCGTGTGTGAGTGTGTGTAGACCGATACCTGCTATATCTCCTTCTTCCTAGATGTGTGTATCACGATGCTGTATTATTGAATGACCTATTGTATATCAAGTCTTAACACACACAAACACACGATTTCAGTCACAACACTCACCTTATCCAACTCTAGAGTGTTGCACTGAGAATCTAAATAGCACAGTTCGGCTACTTGACTTACAGGCATTGACGATAATACCACAGGAATGAAAAGAAGCAATCTGTGAGCCTTAAAAGGGTTGGAAAGAGATATTTTACACACAGTAATGCAACACACTCAGGTACACAGTACAGAGGGGGAATATCTAATAAAGCCTTAACAGATTCAGTTGGTTTTTTTTTCAGCACCTCAGTATTTCTGCCAAGTGGCCATCTATCATTGATTCCTGTAGCCATTGTGATCAGATATGTGAATGACCTCTCATTAAGTCAAATGCAGCAGATTAATCAGGGCCAATGGGTCCTGTTCAGGAGCAGGATGGGAGAAGGGGGAGAGACATAATGACTGGGGTATGAAATGAGATTGAGAGGAGGAGGAAAGGAACGTAAAGACAGAGGAGAGAAATGGATCATCCTTCTGAGGCAGAGAAAGGCGAGAGCAGAGCCGTGAATGAGTATGCAAACTGGCCGACGGATGTTACCGAATTACTCTCTTCACTCATTCAGCGTGTTACTGGAAACATATTACCTCTTTGTATTTATTCATGTCTCCGAGAGGCACTTTGTTTGCAACAAAGAAGTAATGTAGAAACATATGTAAAAATAATTATCTGATCTTTAATTAAATAACTAAGGGAAAAAATAGAGTTTAGATACAATCTTTATCAGTGCTTACTAATTGTGAAAAAAGATGATATGCATAAAGTCATTCATAAAGACATTCATAAAGACATTCATTCATACATACATTATCTCAGTAGGAGACATCCTGAACAATCTAAGAAGCCCTTATGTTTTTTTGTTTATTTGGAGAGATTATCTTTTGTTTTGTTTCACATTTCAGATGTGATTTATTGAGCAAACATTTAAAGTTTGAAATATATTGTACATAGTATCAGTAACTGTAAATAGATAACCAAGAAACTACAAGAATAGTAACAGTAAAACCACAGCATGAAAAAACAAAGGAGCTATGAAAATCAATGAGGATCTGACAGCTCATCTCAAAATTGATTATAGAATGTGCAATTAATTTTTTATGTAAAAAAAAAAAGCCAACTAAGATCAATATTTATATATTTTTCTCAAATTCATTTTATGTTCAGATTTTTTGTTCAGCAGCTATTTAAGACAAGAAAAAGGGCTTAAGATGCCTTCTAACATGTTCATATATAATATAAATTAATAAATATAATAATATGAAAAGGACATTATATGTTCTTTGACTTTAACAATTAGTTGGCATCAGTGTTTTTATGGTTTTCATATATCACATATCATATGTCTTATAACGCGTTCCGTCCTCCTGGCTGCTGACTACTGATAAATCTTTGTCTCCTGGTTGTGTGTTTCTGGTCACCTGAGCTCACCCTCATCCAGAGTTGCGTGGATATTGACGGGTGGACAAGGTCAAAAGCCAGTGGCCTGCCACCTTCTTGTGCATAGCAATTAACATGGAAGCAGTGGGAGGGAGGGGCCTGATTTAGCTAGCCAGTCAAAGTGCCAATCAACTCTGATTGGTTCTCCTTCCTCTGGTGTGAATGCTGCTGGGGAACAGGTGGGATGGTGTGTGGGTGGGTGGGGGAGATTTGTTTTGAAGGGTACCTACAATGATGGCTGGTGGGGAAGGGGCCGTTCAGTCTTTTAGCACAACTCCCACTACTTAGCGTCTTTGTTTCGCAAAATGGTATTCCTGATTTAATTAACACTTCAATTAGATGTGATTGCATAAACACTCTGCTAATAACAGCAGAAACCCGCTTGTAAGCGGTGCAACATTTGAAGGAGTTTTTCTCATTATGGCAATGAGAGCAATCTTGTTACACAAATGATAATTAGGTGTCATTAGCACATACAAACTGGGTTAATTAGGGAGCAGAAGCACAAACACTTGAGATGGACTGATCAAAGTTCCAGTCTGACATCATTAAGAGTAAATCCAGCTAAGGGTAAGGCTACAGAATTATCACTCATATCAGCTATAGAGCTGGACCAAATACAAATATACACAGAGAACCATCCATTATGGAATGTATTTTATCATACTTGCAGGCTCCCCCTTATCATCCCAAGTTTTTTCCTCTTTATTCATGGAATATTCTTGTGGTAATCTGTAGCTGCTCAGAGTACTGCTACAGCAAGATGGTAGACTCACACCTGAACTTTGATACTCTTTAGAATAATTGCATATCAGCATACAGCATCACCGTAGTGCACACCAAACAAGCTCTTATGCATGGCAAAACCCCCACTGTTTGCATAAGCCCATTTATTATGAGTGATAGCGCTGCCTTCACTGACATTTCGTAAACTGGAAGCGCCTAATCTTGTTTGGGTTTGATACTTATTAAAATACCAGAATAGTCAGGCAGCCGATGTCCAAAGCAGCGCTGGCCATGTCCTGATAGGCGTCGTGTTTTTGGTTACAAATATAAATACATTTGTCTTGTGGCGGGCTGGCTGGCTGGCTGGGTGCGTCTATGTCCAATGTGCTGTCCGAGGTGAGAGGAGCCCTGTGGCTGCCTGCCTCAGTCACATGATTTATGATCTAAAAGCAGCAAGCAGGAAGACATGACTGAATATGAAAAAGTTCGCAATGGCTGGCCGGAGAGGAGGCCTGTCTTCCAGACCCGTAACCCTCCACATCTGGCTCAAACAGCAGGACAGAGGAAATGCTGTCAATATCACATGAAGATGATCAGATGTGTGCTTCTGTGGAATAAAGGCAGGTGGAGGGGGCCTGTGATGGTGGTGGGAGGTTAGCAGCTGAAGACAGGTGGGGGTAGTGTTGCCAAAATAATTGAATTCTACAAAGGCTGGCAGATATCTGAATGTGACTTTGTGCAGCTCCAATCCTTTATCCCTTCCCAGTCCGAGTATTGACAGCTAAAAACAACAGCCATTATCTGTTAATTACATTAACATTTTATCAGCGTTGGGTTGCTGGGGTGCATGTCCCGCAGCTGGAAGATAGCTGTCAGTCAGCAGCACAAGCATGGAGGGGAGTGGAGAGGGGGCTGGAGGACCAGGCCCTGGAGATGCAGCCCTGCAGGAAAAAGGGCCTTCTCTGCGAGCTGCCCTGCTGCCCCCACACTCCTGCCCCCTCCAGGCCTAACGGGGAGGGGGCTGACAGGGGCTCGGCACCACCTCCTCAGTTGTCCTGTCCACAGTAGACAGGCCAAGATAACCACTGACACCTGCCAAGCTATCCAACCCCAGGGCCAGAGACTCACCGATTCAAACAAACTACTCAGGACAATGGACTTGAGACACATGCAGATGTGTGATCAATGTCACACTGCAGCTCTCGGTTAGAACTAAGGGTGGAGCTGTTGGCTCTACAGCCTTGTGCTGCAACTGTAATTGTACTGGACTCTGTTTGAGCTGTCTATCTGTGTATATCAATGGACACTGCTCTCTGGCTCTGTTGGCCCTGCAGCTCTTTTCTCATTACAGCTCTCATATGTTTTATTTATGCTGTCTGTAGAGTGTCCAGCTCTGCCTGGGCACTGGAAGGGTTGGCAGTGCCAAACAGAGGACAATAAGAGCGGGTGCCAGCTAGCACTGCAGGACTTGGCAGTGGACTCCGTGTGATGGCCTCAGTCAGAGACAGTTTCGGCTCTGCCTGCAGGTCTTTGGGGTGATCCACAGACCTCAATCGCATTACCCTCCGGCTAGTGGGGCTTCTACCATGGGGACTTGGCCCTGGCCCTCCCCGCTCCTGGCTCTGTTTATTGATTGGTAGCTGACTTATAACTTAATATTTCACCTGCTTATTTCCCCCACTGAGGCTGCTTCCTGTCAGAGGGGCGACGGGGGGATCAATGGGAACCTTGTCTGAGCAGGGGAAGGTCCTGGCAGGGGTCGGCCACTGATTGACAGGAGCCCTGCATCCAGCTGGCAGCAGGACAGCTCACGGTCAATGAGAAAAGCCATGTCACTCTTGCCATATTGGGTCTCCTCACAATTAACAACGTTACCATGTTTTTACATGGGAGGGTCCCACAATGTCCAGTCACTGAGGGGTTAAGGACCAGTAGCTTGGCTGAATACACACAAACACATATCCCATACACCAGACCATACACAAAAAATGCTAAGAACCACTGCTGACAAAGAGAGAGTAAGAAAGAAAGAGATATCAAGTGTAGTAATCAAAATGAAAAATGGGTCTCCGGCTACTTTAAACAAGAGCTAATTTATCACCAGAAAGTACGGATAAGTAGCCGAGTTGTTGCCGTTCAGTAAGTACCCGTTCTGCACCAAATTATTCCACCCCTGCCTGCGTGCAACCATAAATCATACACTTCCACACATCTTTTCCTATTAGCAGCCGTGCTAGGCATGGGCGCGTGCTCAGCTACCAAACACAGACTAATAGGCTACAACTTTTAATTTTGAGAATGCAACTCCCCCTTCAACGCTCCCCTCCTCCAATCCCTCATTTTCCAGTCGCCCCCACCACCAACCCCCTCCTCACACCACAATATTCACATTATCACATACAGGAGCATTACACAATCATGTTTATCACCCCAGTGCCAGCCATTCAAGAGCCTGATTGTAAATGCTGTCCTTTCCCCTTATTCCTCATTTTCTGTAGTGTGACTGGGGGGCTTCACATTACAGACAGGAGCACAGCACACCACTATAGATAGAGCTGATCCTTTTGCTCTGGATACAGGGGAAACACCTGCTAGCACTGTGCTCCCTAGATGTTGAATAGACTCATCAATAGAGAGAGCCAGTACAGCTGGAACAAATAAAATAAGCTGTACTAAAAAAAATCACACAAACTAGAATAGAGTTGCTCCATTTAAAAGTCATAGTTCAGATGTAAAAAAAACTACCTTGCCATCTGAGATGTGTACACTCAGCTAATTTGATCTATTTTATTGGGTACACACTATTAAGGAAGAATATACTGTAAATGACACTACTGAGTATATTGGATGTCTGACGTCAGTGCCTTACACCATCTCAAACCACCTTAAGGAAATAACCAGATTTCTTTCTGAATACATACATTACATCAAAAGCTCTACACCCCCACTCACAACCCTCTCCTCAATGGAATAACAACAACAGCAAAACAATGGCCATTGCAATAAATTCATCACACAGACTCATGAGTTAGACTGGGAAGTCCCAGGGAAGACAGCAACGCCAGCCCCAGTCAAATGCTAAGGGGACGTTATACATGATGGATGGAGTCTTTGACTTCCAGTAGAAGTGGCATGATGGCCTGGCATCTCTCTGAAGTGCTCCGCTCGCATTGTGACCAAATCCTGTTATGTCCCTGTTTCATTGTGGTGACAGCATGAGGAATGCTTGGTTTTGTTCTCCCCACTGTTGCTATCCATCATCTGTGGAGAAAGAGAAAGAGAGCGCAGTGGCACTTCGCTTTCCACCTCCAACCCCCCCGCGTGCTCGCACACCTTTCTCTCTCTTTCTCTCTGTTGAGACATCCTATCTTGGCCACAGTGCACCCCCCACCACCCCCCACCTCCTCCTCCTTTTCGTCTACACGTGTGTTAAATTATCCCTCCTGTTTTTCACATACTCCACACTCCATTCCAGGGGAGCTCTCTTTATGGGGCATGTGAAAGGACAGAGGAGGAGGTATGTGCTGCAGCTCTATTCAGAAACACTTAGCCCATAAAGACAGCCTCCCCTTCCCCAATCAATCCGCTACTTAAAGGCGGATGTAATTTGAGCTCAGTCAATGTGCTTGGTGTTGAAAGCATCCTGCCTGGTTTTCCTAACCTGGAAAAAACACTAATGTCCAAGCATATAATTAAAGCTTGAGTCTCACTTGATCACATTCTGGAGCGGTCAATGGGTGGGAGGGTGGGGGTGTAATAGTTTAATTATTGCCCCCCAAAGTGGTTAAAGCTAATATTTAATTAGAAAATAAACAGAAAACGGAGGCCTTGGTATCCAATCATGATCAATGAAGCAGAGCGAGGACCTATATCGTAATAAGGGGGGAAACTCCCAGCTTGCCACATAAAAGAATCATAATTAGTCAAACGTAATTAGCAGAACATTACAGAATTACTAGGCTGCACAGCAATGCCTTTCATGCTTGTGTGAGGAGAAAGCAAGGAGACGACTAATCAATGAGCCTATCATTCCACTGATATGGATAGTGTTTATATACTGAAGCAAACCTTCCAGTTCTTTGACTGTAACACAATACAGTGCTTGAACTGAGTGAAGATTCACAATGGCATTGTCATTTTTCACTCATTTTTATTCACTACACAATTTTTAACACAAGATTTAAAGGCACTTGGTAATACCCCATCTGAGTTCTGTTATCTGTAGGGCCTTTGCCCATGAATGAACTCAATTTCCCAGAGTCCTCAGGTTTTCTCACCTCCACCTGAGTTCCGCTGACGGACCCCTCCTCCAATCACCACTGGTCAGTTTGACCTATGACCCTCCATGACGTCACCAGGTCAATAAGAGGGTCAACTGGCCTTTGTTTCTTTCTCTTTCTCCTCACTGCTGCTGCAGGGGCAGCAGCACCTCTCCTCTCTTCTCACAAGCTGCTCAGCCTGCAGGGTTGTTGCAGCAGGAGCTGCACCTCTCTCTCTCAACTGCAGCCCAGCTGCAGCTCTGCTCTCTCTCTCAGTGTAACTTACTCAGTGTAGACTACGAAACACGATAGAGTGCCTAAAATCCCTGGTTAGCGAGGTACACACCGCTAACCAAGCAACAGGAGCCATGAAGCAAGTTAGCCCTGAGCTGCTAACCCTGTAAGGAGAACAAAGGCGCAACTGGTTCCTCCAACATGTAACCTGCTAGCTCAACCAAACCAAGGAAATCACCAGCTCAACAAAGCAGCAAGACAGAAACCCCTCTTCCTTCATGAATTGGTAACGTAAATGGGAATAGCACAGCATAACATAGCAACAGCACATGGCTAAGCACAGGACCTGTTAAATTTTGTCAATGTACATATACTGATTTGGTGAATGTATTCATTCATTTATTGTTCTGATGTCCTGTTCATGGTTAGGTTATTGAATAGCTACACTGCTAAGTTGATGTTAATGTACTATACACACATGTTCATAGCACTGGAGTTACATCCAGTGACTAGTAGGCCTTGCATGCAACTAACTAACCTCTTTTAACATGGAACCTTTGTCCTACACTCTGTTTGAAACATAAACACACACTGAGAAGAAACTCAAAGTTCCTGCTTTAACACTCTTTTGTTTCTGACCTGGGAGGCAGAACAAAGAAACACAAACTCTCTCTCTCTCACACATATGCCATGCATCCCCGGTGGCCATATTTGAATCCGCCATCTTGTTTGTTTGCAGTTTTCCTTCATCTTGTTTGTAGTTCCCCTTTGTTTACCTCTCAGACAGGCCATGAGGTCTCAGTCACCATTTTTGAGTCCAAGTCACCATTTTGTTTTTGTCTTTCCCTTTTTGCAATTTACACACACACTCTCTCTCTCTCACACACACACACTTTCGGTTGTAGTTATTAAGTTAATGATCAATCAGAGTTAAACATTTAGACAGTTTAGTACATTTTATGAGACAAAATCAGTGATTTGGCTGTCTTTTCCCTTCTTTAAGGGTGGTGCCCCAAGGTGGATATAATGTAAATTGAACCCTATTACTTAAAATAACTATTAATTGTTTCTGATAATTATTCATTATTTCTGATAGCCAAATTTAATCTAAATGCCCCACAAAAATGGTGCGTGCTCCCTACATATCACTGTCAATAAGGATTAAAAATAATAACCTGTATGTGCATTTTTATTGAGGGATATCCCACCTCAGGCAAAGTATGCAGACATGTATTTCTGTTGTCTAATAAGCTTCCAGGCTCTGCATGCGAGTGTGTCAGCGTGTATGACGCGAGCTCAAGTGTTGAGATCTTATCTTATAAAGAGGCTTATAAATGTACAACTATCTCATGTCACATAAAGGAGCCCACTGATTTATTCCTATTGATCAACTGCCGGGGGCTGCGACAGCCTTGTAACGGAAATCAACACTCCCTCACAGCCAAGGCAGTCTAGCTGCACTGAGACATATGCACACAAGTCGTCTGCTGGACTATACGGATTAAAATGGAAATTATGCATGATTTATCACGCTTCACTTGAAAGTAACTCCATGAGAGGAAATACAGCGTGCATTGCAGAGAGACTGGCGGACAGGTGGACATACAGAAACACATGAATATTGCAGTAGGAAACCGCACAAGCGCTCCATCCCCAACTTTTGGCGAGCTTTTAAAAAACAAGTGGAGCAAACTGACACCCAAGTTTACTAAGTGTTTATGTGACATCACAGCTGACCAGTGCTAGACAATGACCCTCAACCTGTCTCTGTATGGTGCCCCAGAGGTGTCATAAAACCTGGGCAGGGAGCTTTGCTTGGGATGACAGAGTGCCAGGCGCTCTCCCACCAGGACCTAATTTCCCCCTGTGAAAATGGATAGCACGTCCATAGCGTAGCTTAGTTTAAAATGCAAAATGTGGACATTATCTGGCATGGAGATTCAGCGGCATCCATCACACTATGCTAATGCAGCCCAGTGGTTAAGATATTCTAATGTAAGCCACCCTGGAGATGTAGAGGAATTAACACAAACAGAGCAGGGCGGCGGGAACACAGAGGGGTCAGGAGATAGGACAGGGGAGCTACTCCTGAGACAGGCGCTGCCACACACACACACACACACACACAAACACACACAAACACACACACAAGCTAAAATAAAATCAAACACACAATCATCTTTCTGAGCATGTGCACCGGCAGACATACTCATACAGGCACTTACACTCATATGCATATACACACATGCATTTGCAAGCACACACACTAACATACACTAAATTAAATCAACCTACATGTCCAAAAGAGCTGCCACACTAGAAGCAAATATCATCTTTGACAAGCATACAACGTCAAACTGACAGCAGGAATATTGAAAGAGACATGATTTGTAATGTTAAAAGCGGCTTCAAACCCGTCACCCATTTTCAAATTCCAAATCTTCACACACTAATTGTCTGACAGCATCGACTACTCGCTACCGCGTCCGATTCATTCTCCGTTCAGACTCTTTCTCCCATGGCTGGAGTAATGTTTTCATTCACAGTACAGCTGGAGGAGCTTGTTTTCCCTGTCCTGCAGGCTGTTTGGGGGCTGTGTGGAGTCCCAGCAGAGATCCTCTCCTCAGCTTAGCAGAGCTCATGAAAGCCCTGTCCCAGTCTCCTGCTCTGCCTGCCAGAGCTGTAAGGGAAGGCATTATTATCATTATATTAATGTGACATTAATTGCTTTTACTTTTTCACTCCATTAAGTGTGCTCTATCTCTTTGGGAGCCTGGCCAGATGGTTTATCACTTCCCGTGCTGTTGGTAGCACCATTAATGGGCTAAGACACTGGGCTATAAAATAATTGTGCCGCAGTGTTGGAAATGTTCATCGCGCTAATTGAAAAGTAATTGCGGAGGTATAGTGCAACTGTCACGCCATAAAAGCCTGTCATAGGAGAGGAGGAGGGCTCACTAGTAAAAGGCTATTGTTTGCAGTCATACAGTAGAGCAAGTGGTCAAAGCAATGGGGTAACAACCTTCTATGCAAAATGTTAACAGGGGAAATGATCCATTGAAAACATGACTGTTTTATCCCCTGCACCTCACATATTAATGTAATAAATATATCACAGCAATTCTCTTTTATACTATAGTGATTTACATTATCTTAGTGTTTTGTTATGTCTGTAAACCATGTCTACATATTGTAAAATTAACACTGTGAGCAAGAGTATATGAGTCAATTAAAGGGGTAAAATGACAATGCAGGACCTGTGATATGACACTGGAGTGCCAGTAATATCTTCACGTACCTTCATTAAGAGTCGGGAAAAAACCTTCAGTGCAGGAAGGTCATTTTTAAAAAAGGAGATAAGGTGTAAGTTCAAACTAGGTGTATTATAGCAAAGCAGTCACACTGAGTAACATGTAAACTGTGTGTGTGTGTGTGTGTGTGTGTGTGTGTGCAGTATTTGTGTGCTGTACTGTGTATGCACCCTCATGGGTAGCCACCTCAGATAAAACATTTGGTGCATCCCCTGATTTCTGCTATGCTACATATCTTGTTGAGATATAAATCAGAATTACAATTTCAGTAACCACAGCACCATCACTAATGAGATATGATTTACTTCTAATGAACTTCGGATATTACATTGCAGAACCAAGAGTATTAAATCGTTAGTGTTAATGTAACAATATAAAATGTGATTAAGCTGGCAATGAATCAGCTTGAAAAATAAAAGGAAGGGTTTTTACTGCTCCAAAACCTATAGATTTCTAATTTCTTCTCAATATTGAATATTGGGCCTGCAGATTTGAGGTTTCTAACTTTACTGTGGACACATGAAATATTTTAATTGTCTGGGGTGACTTCAGAACATTCAAAACCACGCTTTCAACATTTCAAGGAGCAGTTTTCCTGAAATTTAGAGCTGCTAGAGGGCTCAAATGCTAAGTGCGGGACCAGTGTTTGTGTCTGTCCCTTTATTGATGAAAGCTTGTTGTTTGAGGTGATGCTGCAGGTGAACGGAGGGGCCGGTGGGCGTTCGTTTAAGCCGTCATTACTAAAACAAAACAGCCTCTCGCTGCTTATCAGCCCCTCATCGACTCCACTTCCAGCCCCCTGTCGCCCAGCCAATCCAACGTATTGACACCCATTGACTGGGACTTGAGGAAGAACAGGATGGTGAACTTGTCTAACACAGATCAGGGTCAGGGCAAGGGACAGGGGATGGGGATGTTTGTTTATGTGTGTGTGTGTGTGTGTGAGAGAGACCCCACATTCTCCTGCATGGATCCAATAGTGCTGTGTGTGTGTGTGTGTGTGTGTGTGCTCCAAATCAATGACATAGGGTGAAAATGAGGCCTGAAATTGGAATGATTGATTCCAGCAGTTATGATGCCACGTTCATTGATGCCTTTTGATTTGGACTCTTACTACCAAAATAGCTACATACTGTACAGCATATAGACTGTGTGTTTGTTTGTGTGTGTGTGTGTGTTGGCCTTTTGCTTTGAGGAAAATAAATTCTCTGTAGGTCAAGCTACCAGCGTGAACTGAGAGCCACCTCAACCCTTCACCCAATTTCCCCTCCCTCCTTTGCTCTCTCCTCCTTCCCAAGGTCAATATCCTCAACAATTAGTCCGAAGAGGAGGAGGAGGATTTGAAGCATGGTCGCACCCTCACCAAATGCCCCCTCAAGGGCTTCGGGGGGCAGCAACGGTATGTCAGACTAAAGTGAAAAGTGTACCCATTCCCTCTTTATGTCTCCATTTGCCACCCTCATTAGGGCCATTCATGAGCACTTAGAGGCCCCCTGCACATCCACACATCACCCCAGTCAGGTCTGCCCCCTCCTCGATGCACCTCTCCCAATCAAATAACTATCATTAAAAGCCCATGTGAGGAGAAGAGACCGAGAGACAGACAGAAAGCAAGAGAGGCAGTCACCAAGATAGTTGTATCCATATAGCGCGATCATACTAATGTAATATTGATTGGTCCCAGTCACCATGGCACCAGGACAATAGTCCAGTCCTGCTGGCCACTGGTCAGTCTCCCAGCAGCCTCCTCTGTCTCTCTCCTCCCCCACTTGGCTGGCTGGATGATCCATACTGCAGCAGATTAAAAGCCATGTCTCTCTTTGCACACCTTTGCATATAGCTCTGTAACGCACAGGACAGGAGCGCCAGTCATAGTCAGAGGACAAAATCTAAACGTATTCATAAACTTCATCCTCAAAGTGGCAGGTCCATACAGTCGTAAATCTCCAGCTCATCCTCCTCGCCTCTCTTTTTTCTCTCTCTCTGCCAACGCTGCTGGCCTGTCAAGCCTCAGAGGAAGAGAAAACAAGAGCGGGGCAGTCGTCAGGGAGGAAGAAGAGTGTGAAAATACAGCGAGGTGAAGCAAGTACAAATGTTGAGCTCAGAGAAACTAGTCCCCTGTGAGTGCATGTGCTGTGCTACAGAGCCACGAGAAAAAAAAAAAAAAAAGTCAGACAGAATCATTACATTCAGCTCAGGATTTGCTGTTTGTTCTCACAGTCGGCTCGCCCACTTTCTTACATAAGGAGAAAGTTAGTTTCTCTGCCCTGAAAATTTGCTATAAAACACAGTGTTATAGAGTTGACGTCATTTTGAATTCCAAATATCTGAGACTGTTTCTTCAGTTGTTTTGTCTGGACAGCTGTCCACTTCCATCCGGCAGACCACATACACACACACACACACGCACACACACACACACACACACACACACACATTCAGAAACAGAAACAAGGTCTTTGCAGCCCTTTGTGCTGCAAAGGACTGCTTTGCAGTCAAAATGCAGCAGAAGAGAAACGTGATCAACGACAAAAAAGGCAGAAGCAAGTTGCTGATTTTCTTGATGTCTCAGCTGCCTGAAAACAAAGAGCGCTGGATTCCATTTTTGATTCAAGTGAGTGATTTGCATAGAAAAGTTCATCAGCACGGGACATAAGGATATGGCCATAAAAGAGGCCAATAAAAATTTTAACTATGACAGAATATTAAAAGTGGCAGTAAATTGAAGGCAGGCTGCAGAATGACCCTTGTGGAGTGACTTCTTCGGTTGGGACTGCTAATCTCAGCGTGTGAGAGGGGCGCTCACTGTACACAGAGAATAAAACATCTCCTGCCGACCCCTGACAGATATGGTTGTCTCTCACACTTTCATCCTGCTGGATAGTTAAGATTTAAGATAATGACACAACGACTTTCACGTTGATGCCGACATTGAATCTTTTTAAGAGGCCTTCTGCTGCCGAGCCGGGACGGCCTGTCAGCCACTGGCAGTGAAAGAGTTGAATGTCTTGCGCATACTCGTTTCCCGATGTCAGGAAGAAATTGTTCGTAACATCGGCCCCTCACACTTGTCTCAACTCATTTATTTCAGCCAAGGTCTACGGATATAAATAAAAGGAAATGTTACTGGAGCATTTAAACTCAGCGCCAGCCTTGAGACCAGTAATGTAACCACATATCATCAAAAGTGCTGAATCTCCCTTTGTCACCACACATGACATGCAATTCCTCCAAACATATTCACGTTTGTTGCCATTCATACAAATAAATAATCACACAAAGCCAGGACAGCCCTTTAAAGTTGACCTCTACAGTAATACTGAGTGTCCATCAGATTTATCCTGTGGCTACTAAAAATAGATCTTTGAAATTATTTACAGCCTACAAGCATTTCTTTTTAATACTGTCTTCCTTTAACATACTTGAGCACCAAGCTTCACAGCTGGATTCCAGGTTTTTTTTTTTAAATCATGAATGCAGTTCAACAGGTGGTCCATAGATGGAGCTCTTCTCATTAGAATATACATTACATTACATTACAGGGCTGTCCTCGGGTAACTGTGCGCTGTCCTTCATTCTTCAGCAGCATCCGGAGAGCTGAGCTGCAATATGGGCTCTACCTTTACCTGCCCTCTGTGTAAGCAGAAAGGAGGCAGCTGGAAAACACTGGAAGGAAAAACAAACATGCTGCCTTATAAAGCAGGAGGTGTTTAGATATTTAACTTCTGTCTTAAATGGGTATAGTGACCATTTAGTAGTTGTGTTTCTCTGCCTTACTTAACATACTGGACCCCTTGTGAGTGAGTGTCAAACCACAAACCACTGGTTCCCCAGAGCGGTATGACTTAATTGAGCTATCCTGGGAAATCTAATTACAATAATGCACAGAGGATTGTGTAATATTCCCTCTGCTTCTGCTCTAACACCTATCCCTCACACACATGCACTCTCACTCACGTGCTCACACGCGCGCACACACACACACACACATAGTAAACGGGAGGGAGGGTGAGATGAGACGTGCAGACACGAATATGTTAGGAGGTTGTGGATATAGGCACAAACTGCAACAACCGTAAAACATTTCACAGGAGATGTTTTAATCACGATTCATGAGCCAATAAACCTTTGAACAGCAGTCAGTCAGCCCTGCTGGTCCTGCTGAAGACAAAACAATGACAGTGTTATATAATGAAAGAGTGTGGCACACCGGCGGACAAAATAAAGTTGCATCTTCTTTGTTTCTTCAAATTTTTTTTTATAGCTCCTCAAGACTTAATGCATAAGAGAAAACAGTTTATCTGAAAGTGGACAGGTGACAAAGGAGAACAATATTAGCAGAAAAGCACCCATAATTTGCTCATTTGATATTGCATTGTACAGCTGGGCAATGATCATAGCCATATCACTGTAGAGAGTTATTGAGCAAATTGCAGCAATTCAAACACGGCCATTTGCACTGTATCTCAGTGCTGCTGGGGCCAAGAGACAAGCTATAGGACACACACACACACACACACACACACATTCACACTCACCGGTGTGGTTATTGGGATTTCTAAAAGAATCTATCCCCATTGACAGTGTTAATTCCACTGAATAGTGTCCTAAAATGCCTGCCGATATGTGAGCTTTTACTACACAAAGACAATAGGAGGAGTCCTGCAGCTGCACACTGGAGGTATTGATGCTTGTCAGGCATCGACAGAGGCAACCTTTGTGTGCGCTACAGACTGACAACGTAAGAGGCACTTTGGGTTGCTGCATTTTTCACTTCCAGGAGTGACACTGAACACTGAAATGAATGAAAAAAAGAAATACATTTGTCTGGCTGTGCGAGATAAAATGTATCTATCTCGACGTAAGGCGCAGGAACGTATCAAATGCTGGAAAGCAGATGTGATTTGTGTGCAGTGTACAGTTTCTTATAAAGTCAATACGTGTGTATGAGGTCTGTTTGTGATTGAGTGCAAGGTCAAAGGGACACAAGGGAGAGATGGAGGGGGGGGGGGGACTAAGAGGGAGTTACCACTGTGCCCAAGGCCATACCCACACAGACAGACACCATATTGAAATTAGCAAATGGACTGTGCGGTGTTGCTCGCTGCCCCATTTGCAGTCCCCCTCTTCTCCGGGTGATATACAGATGCACCCAGTGAAGGGCCACCATCGTTTCAAAGGGGCAGCAGGGGTGGGGTAAGGGGGAGGTTGGGTGGTGAGGGGTTGACTAACCCCCCCCCCCCCTCCCACCGTCCTAAAATGAAATGGATCGTCTCTTATTTATTTACAGCATGCTTTGCACTCATCCCATAACACTGTAAATTATCTGCATGGTCAAGGCTCCTTTCTCAGGCAGAGCAGAGAGGAGAGAAAATGACATAAAGCATGTGATCTATATGATGTTTAATTCAGGAATCACATATGATCTGTCAATTTCCATATATCACACTTTATGAGTCATATTTTAAATACAAAATCACGTTTATGAATATAAAATGTGAATTACGAGCGGTCATATGTGTTATATGATGTACAATACGTCTATAGGCTCCAGACAGAGTGTCTTGCCAGTATTTATGAGATTTCTACAGTATATCTTGTAAGAGGATAAGGGATGGGTGATTTCCTTACTGGGGTCTTACTGTAGGTGGTTGATCACATATTTATTTCTCAGATCATGCTGTTGACTGTTTCTGTTCATTTACTTCTGAAATGCAAATGACACAAAAGTGGATGCATCATCACACTGACAAACATGATAACCTGAAATACTGCATGTAATTTATTGTTATGAAACCTGTTGAGTTTGGTTTGTTTGAAACAAGAAAGCTTGACACTTACCTGAACTTATACGGCAAACCAGGCTGCGATGGAGATAGTACACTCTCTCTATATATGTGTGTGTGTGTGTGTGTGTGTGTGTGTGTGTGTGTGTGTGTGCGCGCGCAGAAAGAATTCCATCAGAGGGAAGTCTCTCGGGACCAGACCTGGTCTCTAGCTGAAAAAGGCAGGGGCCTCCTCCATTATGGCAAACAAGTGCATTTGCTTTAAGGCCAGTGGAGATTTCTAACCTTTGCTTGACACGCCGAAAAGGTCAGGCCCATCCGTGGCTTCCCTCTGGAGTTGAGACCTGACCATTTCCACCAGTGCTCCTTTGGACCTCAGGAAATCCTGGGATCCATGGTACCAACAAGAAGGCATCCCAGTCATTGTGAAGATAATCTATAAATGAAGCAAGACAAACTTTGTCTTTCTGCTTAAATCACAATTCACTGAATTTGAAAGTTTGGTCACAATATTTTGCATAAATGTGTGATTAATTTAGAAAAACCAAAAATCTGTAAAATAAATAACAAAACTGTAAAAATGAAAAACTTTTAAAAATACAAGCAATTCTAACATTTTAGGTTGTTTTTTTTTTAAACATGCCCAGACACGTCCAACAGAAGCAAATGTCTTAATACAATTCAAAACACAGGCCTGATCCACAGTAATAACACAGTAATTGTGTTAAACGCCCGTGAGGTGAGCACACACAGCACCCTGTGTGCGTTTTTCTCCATTTGATGGACGTATCCATGCTTATCAATGTTCCTTATCTCCCTTCATTATTTCCAAACCAGTGGTTAAATTGGAAAAGCCCATAAGAACGTGTGAATACATGGCAGAAGCAATAAAACAGTGGGAGAAGACCCCCCTCACATCCCGCAACAGTGTTTTCCTTGGGTGGTGGGAGATACATTCAGCAGATAGTTGGAAATATTTCTGCTCCCCCACAGCTTCATATCAGTGAGCAGCACAGATAAAGATACAGTTGGGCAAATAAATCTCAAATGAAGGAACAAAACCCTTCACATACAGTTATCTTGTGTGTGTGTGTGTGTGTGTGTGTGTGCATGGAGTGTGTGTGTGTATACAGTTTATTACCGGCCCGTTGTCTTGCAGCGCCTCTGTTCCTACAATGTTTCAAGTGTTCGAGAACACAAATGCACTGATTTAAGCTAAAAGAAGGATTTTCTCTGCAGCGCTGGAGGGTCAGTGTAGTCTCATCCTAACAGGCGTCCTGTGTGGCGGTGCCCGGTGGTGCGCTTCTTCCTGCCTCCTTTGGGACCTGTTCTCAGGGGATTTTGTGGTATTTGCTTAATTTCTGTAGTGCTTATCAGCTGAGACAGTGAGGCTTGTTCACGCAGCTCCTTCTGAAGAAACTACAGTTTGGCCCAGAAACATATCTGCACACAGCATGGACTCCACTGATGGCACTTCTGAAATACAAGACCTGATATAATATTTCACTTCCCCCTTTTTTTTTTTTTTTTTTTTTCTTTTTGCAGTCCTTGTTCCAAATCTTTCTCTGACACCTGCAGCAGATTGATATTGGATCAGAATGGGTATTTAAACTGTACTTATGCCAAAGTCTCACCTTTCACTGTATGATTGCATAACGGTCTGATGAAAAATGTAACCAGAGTAATTTGACAAACTGGGACAAAGGTCCGCTGACGGCCATTAGGTTTTTTAGGACAGCAGCTCAGCCATGCATTAAGTGGTGAGCAGAGCAGGCTTGTAACCTGATAAACGCACTTAAAACAGTGAAGATGGACAATGAGAGGGCGAAATCTCAGATGGCCCAGTCTGTGTGCCTGCTAGGCACTTTGACAGCCTATTGATCAGCCAAAGGGAGTCTTGGGCAGGGTCAGAGGTTTGGAGTGCATGGCTCATATACTGCTAGTGGGACAGGTACAGGAAAGCAGTAACCAGGATCTATTAGGAAATAGATCTACTCTCGAGCCATTTACATCGTCCTTCTGTTGGAGTTCAGAAGATTCTACTTTGAATGACGTGTTGCTGACTGCCGGCACGAGATGTGTGAATTTTCTTCTCTGCTATAACACACAACAACAATATCGCAATCTGTCTGTTGTTTGAAATTGATGTGACGTAACGTTTCTGTCTGGGACATTGATAGCCCACGGTTGTGAAAATGCCCAGCTCCTGTTATTGAATAGTAATAGGCTTGTCGGCCGGTGCCTCCAATTTCACAAATGGAGCAATAAATACACATAACAGAATCAGTGGAACAATAAGAATCCCTATAAAGGATGGTTGTGCCTCAAAAACAAGGAGGAAAACGTGGGGAGTGGAAGGGAGAAGGAGGAGGGGGAGTCAAAAGAAAATTTGACAAAGGAAAGAGATGAAAAGTGTGTGTGTGTGTGTGTGTGTGTGTGAGGGAAACACAGAGAGAGAGAGAGAGAGAGAGATGGTGGCCCACTCTTCATTTCTGTGCCACAAGCTCTCCTGGGCATTTGCGTGCTCCGTTTTCAACCTAAGTGTAATTTGAGCCCTGGGTTGATACAAAGTGTATGCAGCAGCTCTGTTCAAACCCAATCACTCACCCTGACGTGTAATCCTTTCCCTCACCATCATCAACGTTGCTTTGGGAATAATGAAACACACTTAAGCAATACACAGCAGTCATACAGCTGCGAGCGGGGCTGCATCTTGATGAGATGCCTCGTAACTCTAATGAAAGGTGTTTTGACCTGTCAATGGAGGTAAATGATTGCCTTACTGTACCTGTGAGAAACTTATTGATGGCAATATCTGGTCCAACTGGATGATTTGCATGAGCAATAAGGAGCTCGTTGCTTTTAAAAAAACAACAACAACACAGCACCTGGTAACCGTGCTCTACATTTTATTTTGTGTGAACCTCCTTTTTTCTCTCCTTTCATCCTCAAGTCATCTCGTCTTGTGATGCCATTGTTTCCATGTCGAGGATTATTACAATTAATTGGTTAGCAAGACATTATTTCAAAAAGGGAAATTGGCTCTTATAATTATATAGAGAAGGGAATACTTTAACTCCCTGGAATATCAGCTTCCTGAAATAATGGAGCTACAGCCCCTCACTTCCCCCACCTCCATCAGTGTTAGCGTGTCTGTCTGCCTGTTTCCTGTGACGGATCCATTTTCAACAGCTCCTGGCCCTGCAGTAGCTGCAGTTGCCGGCTGGATGGTTGGGTGGGTGGTCTATGTGAACCTCTGACTGGCTCTGCTGGGAGCTGCTTTTTGTCCTGTCCCATCGCTGAATTATCAGTCAGTGTGAGTGTGACTGGCCGTAGTAGAATGGGTAAATACACCGAGCAGAGGGCAGAGTTAGGGTAAGGGTTGCTCCATGGGGTGAATGACTAAGTAGACACACTACTGATGGTTAACACAGTAAGGAACAAATGCCTGCACTAAGGTAGTTATCTCTTGCTAATAACTACTACAATAATTATTGGGTTTTTTTAGCCATGACGACAGTATGACTGTAGTAGTATGACTCATGGGACAGCAATGCCGGTGTGATTTTCTAACCACAACTTTTGTCAGACTGAGATATCTCAACAGCTATTGGATGGCTTGCCATGATATTTGGTACAAATATTTATGCTCCCGTCAGGATGAAGTGTAATTAACTTGGTAATCCTTTTCATCATCAGGTCAAATATCAGTTTATCTAATACTTTGTTTTAACTTGCAAAACTAATCACATTCCCATCAGTCTCAGCTGTTCTTTGTGTTTACTGCTAATTAGTTAGCATGCTAACATGCCAAACTAAGGCAGTGAACATGGTAAACATAGTCAGCATAGTCATTGTGAGGATATTGGCAAGCTAATGTTAGGGTTTAACATTAGCTCAAAGCACAGCTGAGCCTAAGTACATCCTCATAGAGCTGCTAGCATGGCTGTAAACTCTTAGTCTTGTTTGTTATTCTGTTGCCTTAAACTTTGGTTTGTGGTTGAATGTAATTTATAAAACTTTTCATCTTGGAAGTTTGCTTTACAGCAGATTTTTACTTAGAAGACAAAAGAATCACAGAGTTCAGGGAGTATTTAATTCATTGATCCTTTACCTTTTTGAAAATCAAAACGTAAAATTTACACAGATATTGGTGATTCAACGATCAGAGATATCAATGTACACCATTGCCAAATGATATATTTCACACCATAAATACTCATAACACAGAAGCAGGAAATAAGTTACCTGCCCCTGTCTGCAATTTATCATCAAGGGACCAATTCTGACACACTGATGTTCATAAAAACACATACCCGCTTAGTAACCAAAATGGGGGTCACACCCACTGATGGCAAAGTCATGTGGTCAACGTGAAGCATGCTTTACCTTTACAAACAGATCTATGAAGAATGAATGGGAGGAGAAGATTACAATTACAAATATTTTGGCAGGAGCACTGAGGGACAGAAACAATTTTTAGATAAAAACATGGATGGCTCAGGTATGTCACAGACATGTAAAGATGATAAAGAGCAGAACGTGTTGAATCAGAAATATTGACAATATGATAATGAGGTAGTAGTCAGCAGGGCGCTGCATACTTTATTTTCAATGGTATTTCGGCAACCTACTGTATTGATGCTGATATATTTACACACTTAGACACAGCTTGTAATGTAAGACATGTTCTCTTTTACTTAACACAGTGCCATATTGCAAGGTAAAAAGAAAAAAGGAGAGGACTCCCAATATAATGATTCTTATGGCTGATCATCTTGGGCCACTACAAAATTCTATTTGTAAAGATTTTCTGCAAAAGTTTTCATTTATACTGCACTTTTATTGAAACAAGCAAAAAAGTTTTTTTTTGCCAGTAGAGCAAATCAAATATAGTTCTTCTGATATACAGGATAGATGTTTTTGATTAGAGGGATTTAGAATATGTTACCTAATAGCGTGCAAATTCTCCCAAATCTAAGTAAAAGCATGCTTTCAGCATGGTTTCAGTCAGAATTGGTCCCTGTTGTATTGCACAACAGTAAAATAACTCAAGTTATATTGTCACCCTCTACAGTGGAGCTTGTTAACTGGACAGCGGCTAGTTCAAGTTGGGATGATTAGGTGCTGGAGTGGGTAGTCTTCCTCCATTATGTGGCCATCAGGCTGCTGTAAAAAAAAAAAAAAAAAAAAGGGATGCCGGCCGCTGGATCAGTGCTAGCCAATGATATCGCAAGCATGGCGGCAACTCTACCTTACTGCAATGTCAGGGATTCCTTTGATCACAGTATCATATTGTTGTGACAGCGCCACAATTTATCACATCACATAAAATCCTTCAGTAGTATAAGCATTCACCTCCAACACAATCTCTCTCGTGTGGAGACGGGCGGCACGACTATGCTGCACTGGACTACAGTATTACTCACACCCAGCGTAATGGACATCTAGCTAAACACAGGGAGAAGGGAGCACGAGATCTCGCTCTCCCACCAGAGATGACACCTTGTACTGACACACTGTTGGGTTGCTGTTACCCTTTGGAGCATGCTGACACTTTGTTTCTTGCATAGCTATTCACATGTGCATGCTTGAGCATCCTGAGGGCTCCTTGCAGATGCCTGCCTGCCTCCTGGCCGGTGGGAAGGGTGTTACTCTGCACCGGCCACTGTGTCAACATGGGGTCAAGAAGAAGTGTTCCACGTGTCTACTGTACTCCTGGAGGAGGGCCGCGCAGACAACAACCTCCTGCTAGGTTAAAAATAAACCCAGTGTGAAGTGCCACCACTCCAGCTCTGCACCTGCCATTTACCTCCGTTTGGTTGAAGCTCTATAAATGCAGGCACAGCTATTAAAAGACGGGAGGTGTCTAAAATGGTGAGAGCAGATGCTGGGCACCTTGCTCCCTGTGTGTGGAATGACTCTGCCACAGGCTTAAAGGGGCCCAAAATAGAGTGGTTGACATATGGACCTCTGATTGTTTGAACATGGAATCTCCTGGACTTATGCCACTCCGCATAAATCCTTTGATACTGTCACACCAAACCCGCTGATCATCTTTCACCTAGCCCGAATCAGGTCATCTATTTGCATGCCAAGGGGCAATTTCCACAGGCTTAAACAATGACCAAATTTGGGGTTCAATAGGTTACGTGAACAGCACCGACACAAGAGGAGGATAGGAGAAACACTAGTGTGCAACAGTGGTGCAGTGGTGTGTCCCACTGGTGAGGACTGAGATACACAGGCATGGTCTTCTAGCAACAGCAGCATTGAAAAGCACATGAAAGATAGGAGGTGAAGCCTGGCTTTCCCACAGCTCCCTTTTATTGCTGAGTTACTACAGAATAAGACAACTGACTATTGTAACTGCCTATGCTAGTTTGGTTAAACATGGGACCAGCAAGTCTTCCAGTCTGAGACAGATCCACAGAGATCACACGGCTTACTGCTCTGGAGAGGTATATCCAAGGACATTTAAACTGATAAGAGTTCACATTTAAGTAACAATTTTAGTTCTTTTTTTCCAGGAGGAGAACAAGAGAAAATGGCCACCAAGTTCACCACACTTTGAACTGTACACTCAGTCTTCCAATAATAAATATATACATGTCCTGGTCAAGTTCAGGCAAAAACACAACTGTTAGACAAGTGAGTCTGTTTATGGTTGTTGACACCTCTGCTGTCTTCAGAACAAATTTAAGGAACTTTTAGTTTTCTGAAAAAAAAAAAGAAACCTTTTATCTTGTTAACAAGAACTGGCAACTACTTCTGAAGATGCTGAGGGGCAGAGGGGTCCTTCTTCATATACAGCATGACCACTGACAATTAACAAAAACCAAAAAAATTATTACTGTACATAGTATTTCTTATATATTTTAAATTAATCTGCATCATTTTTATATTTATACTAATAACCAAGTTTTGCATTTGTTCTTTTTTAGATAGTGTCCCAGGGTTCCAGGAGGAGGAGGAGTGAGAGAGGTCAGTCTCTGTCCTGCTTAGCACAGTCAGTGGGGGTCTCCTTCTCCTGAGTACCCTCAGCCTTGGTTCAAGTCACTTTCTGTTACGCTAACGCAGCCCTCCAGCCACCCTCCGATCAGACCTTGGCCTCTAGCATCTCCAGGAACAGTTTGTGCATGGGCACCTTGCCCTGCACCTTGATGCTGTAAAAGTGCTGCACAGCCTTGGTGGCCGTCTGCCGCAGCAGGGGCAGGGTCATGAGCAACTTGCCCGCCCGCCGTGGGTCCTCCTGGTGCTGGCTGCTTTCGTAGTCTTGCAGGGCCTCGTGGAGAGCGTCCTGAAGCTTCTGGACCGCCTCCATGTCCTCTATGTGCATGGAGTCTGACAGGACGAGAGAACAAAAAAGGGTCATGAAAATTGATGGATTTTCAAATTTGAAAAGAAAAAAAAAAGTAACTTGTGGGAAATGTAGTTTGCACTTTGTACACTGGTAATATAACAGGAGTGATGGGAAATGGATTTTTCTAAAACAAAATTAAATCTCATGATTGATCTTTACTGCTCTGTCAGTGCAGTAAGGTATGGAGCACATTATCAGTATAACTCACACCCTGACAAGATAAAGAATAGATCATAAAAAAGAAAAAAAAAACATCTGTTTTATTGTATTTATTTATTTACTTATTCTTTGGTGGACTGTGCGGGATATTCATATGGCCCTTGACCAGCGAGACTGAAAATCAATGTTATCCTCCAGTAACAATGGCATTAATAGCACCCAATCTCTGCTGAATAAGTGCACATTATAAACCTCAACGTTCCAAAGGACAGACTGTTTTCAAGCAAAAAAAAAAAAACAAAGGAAAAAATAGGGGCTCCATAAGAGATTTGGACGCCATAAAGATGAATACAACACTTCCTTCCAATTAATTTTCTTCCTACTCTCTCAAGCGGATTTCTGACCATCAGAGTGAAGGGGAAAACAAATATTAATGGGCTTCAAAGATCTACAACATTATAGTGTAAAACATATTTACATTTTGACCAGTAATGTGAAAATATACACTAAAAACTGAGAAATTTATAATTTGTCTGTATTCAAAAACTATGACTCTCTCTCTGCCTCAGTCAGCCCAAATCTCTCCCACCTCCTGACCAGTTTTAGATCAGTCTACAGTTTCAGTCTAGAAGGCTTCTCTCCAGTGTTCCTCGCTCCTATAATGTTTCGCTACAGTGCCACCGTTTTTTACTGATCCATCATGTTACAGCACTCCCCTCTCATTCTCGCCTTTTCTGCTTCTGTTTCTATCTCGCAGCCTCTCTCAGGGACAGCCCGGGGTTGCGGTTCTCTCACTGGTTAACCAGTGTCTGGCACTCCAGAGGCACCATGTCATTGGCTGCCTGACTCGTCTCACCTTGGCGGTGCATATTTTACCACACGGGACAATAAAAGGCAAAACAGATTTCAGACTTCGCCCCAAATTCATTGACTAGAACAACTGTATTCCCAAGACCTTGAGACATTTCTCACCCTGACGGTTTTCAAGCCCACAGTGGTGAAATGAAGTAGGTCGTTTTGTAAAGTGAATGGGGAAGGGAGGGAGGAAGGGAGAGGATGGAAGAACGTAATTATCTCTTGTTCTTTTCACAACGGCTGGAAACACAACCTAATAAGCATTTTTACAAATCAAACCAATATTTTGTTCTATTTTTCACACTCGCAAACACACACGCAGTTTAATAATAACCCTGATTTCAACCGTGCTGTAATGAAATGTTTTGCAGCGAGGGGGGAAAAAAAAGTGAAAAATAAAAAGAGAGATAGAGACATCTCAACAGATGGGAAGGAAAAGAGGGCAGCAGACAGCGAGCACGCAGCTTGTAGTCCTTGGAGGAGGGGTAGACTTAAAAAAACAACTCTGAAGAAACAATTTCCTCGCAATCCATCAGTGAGCACACGTCGATCCGATTGATAAACTGCTAATTACAAAATCAATCGCTATGAATTTTCACAGCTGTCAGACAGAGGGGCTCCCGGGAGAGTGATCTCCCAGAGACCTTGTTCTAACGTTGCGGACACCCTCCTCCTCCCCCTCTTCTCTTCTCTCCTCGACCCCCATCCCTCCTCTCCCCGACACCTCCCTACTAAAGCTCTGTTGTCTGAAAGCAAAGCCCCACCATCAGCATTTTCATTTTTCAGCCCGGACAAAACAAGGGAAAGCAGCCCGGTGACCCAGGCGTGCAATTGATCAGAGCGGGACAGGTCCTGCCTCCTCAAAAGGAGCCTGTCAATAGCAGCGTGCCATCTTCACATTGGAACAAACGAGGCCTATCACTCCCTGATACTCATTCCATTCGACTTAACACATTTTATTGACAGCCCCTATGCTCCTAATGAAATGCTAAATTTATCTCCCGTGGCTGCTGTGCCCTGCAGCTACTGTTATGGAGATAGAGAAAGAGAGGGAGAGCGAGCGCTGGAGAAATACCACAACATGGAAGGTGTTCAATCAAAAAAGCTCACTCCTCCATCCCTCTTTGCTGTACACTGCCCTTATCTTCTCTCCATCTCTCCATCTCACACTCCAAACTAAAGGTTACACTGAGAAACTCCTGAAAAACTAAGAAATGTCATTTCTGAGACAATACCTCACAGTGTACAGTTTCTGTCTGGTGTGAATTACTCAGAGATCCAGTCAGAAAACAGTAAAATCTCCTGAACAAATAATACACGTGAAGAATGTCTCAGAGTAGAATTTTAATCTAAAGTACTGAGTATTAAAAAATAAAGGTATATTGTGTGTTTATATTTTTCAGATATTGGGTGAATATTAATTTATTACAGTAGGTTAAAATGCTATAGGCCTTATTATTATTTTTGCTCCCTCTTACTTGGTTGGTTTAAAATAAAAAATGCATCATATTTTTGACTGCAAAAATATCTTTAATAGTTTTAATAATAATTCTGTTACACAAACTGAGGTAAAATAATTTAATGTTTTTAAAACAAGAATAAATTAAATCATGGAATGATATAATAAGTGTAATATCCTTTGTGATTTTAAATTTAGAGGTAAATATTGTTGAAAGAAATTATTTACACATGGTTTAATCAAAGACTTTGGCTAAATTAGAGTAACTGCTATTTATTCTGTTTGAATATGAACACAATTTTTATGTTTTTATTATGAAATACTAAGATGTTTAAAATACATGACAAGTGTACATGGAATAAATCATTTTACTTTTTCGTAGGCATCACAATTAATTTTCATTTTTCTATTGCTTATCTGAAACATAGTCTTAATCAAAATGCACAAAAGATTTGTTTCAGTTAAATGTTATTTCTGATGTGTGCTGAAGATGAACCCCACCTGAGTTGGCGAGAGCGATGGCCTTGAGGGTGACAAACTCCTCCTTCTCCACTTTGAGCTTCTTGTATTTGCGGACCAGCTGCAGGATTGAGACGTAGAGGTCGAGCAGGCCCGTCAGCCGCGAGTGCTCCTCGTCCATGATGTAGTCCTCGGCGTACACCAGCTCGTCTTCGTACGGCAGCGAGCGGAACACAATGCTGAGGATGAGGATCTCCATCCAGGCGCTCTGCAGTAGACTCATCTGGTCTCCCAGAGACAGAGTGGAAAAGCCTGGAAGGACAGAGGGGCACACTGGATGAGGAAGGAGGACTGCGTGACAACAGGAATGTATGTGCCTCGTCCATGATTTAACAGAAGTCTTCTTTTATTAAATAAAGTGTTTAAAAGTAAAAGAAAGAAAAACAAACAGCACTTTGAGTTGATCGGTATACCAAACATGAGTTGTCAAGCCTCGGTAGCCTGGAGTGCATGCCAAGGCACATGTTAGCAAGGGGTGTTTAATTTTAAATGCACAGTGGAAGGTCCTCTTTGAAGCCGGTGTCAGAGCACCCGAGTGGGCTTTACTGTTAAGTGAGGACAGTAAATCGGTGCAAAGGTCTGGGATACACAAAGCCATGTGTTTACCCCTTGTATCCTGTCACACTTTTATTGGTGTGAGGGGGATTAGCACTGAGGCGCATTCTCATTGGAGGGGTTGAGGACATGACATGAACTGTGTAGCAGGAGGAGGTGATGAGGGGACGTACACACATACACACACACAGATACATGTGTCAACCAGGAAAAAACACGCGTACACATGCATATCACATGCTTACGTATATGTATGCACATAAATCCATACACATGAAAGAGAAAAAAAAACACACACACACACATACACACACACACACACACACACAGAGCACAGGGGGTCACATGGATCAAGCCCAGCCTGAAGACCTGCTTAAACCCAGGGCTCCACTCTCCAACAGCAGCTGGATGGGCTGAAATTGGCTCGGTCGCATCAAACCACTGTCATTTCCTCTTCAACACTTCTATGTATGGTCAGAATAGAACATTAAAGGGGACATAATACACACATTTAAAGGTCTATATTTTTATTCTGTGGCTCTGCTGGAATATCTTTGCATGATTCACAGTTCAACTCCTCCTCCAACTCCTTATTTATCTAATACTGACCCTTTATACAGTCCCTCAGTTCAGCCTCTGGCTGAAACAGGCCATTTTAGCTCCTGTCTCTTTAGAGACTCCCTTGCCCCTCCTGAAGAGCCCACTCTGTTCCGATTGGCCAGCTGTTGGAAGCTGCCCCTCAGCAGACATCCGCAGGCTGCAGACTTCATCAACAAACTATGCAACAAACTATAGTAGTAGGATTTCACTACTTTTTTTCGTTCTTTACTCAAAATGTCAACTTATCAAATACATCCGTACATATTCGAGCCGGAATCCAATCTGAAATATGCGAGTAAACAATGCAAACAACACATGGAAAACCTTAGCAACAACATTACCAACCAAGGCTATGGAACGGACTGCCATTTCTGGGCATGCACAACAATCTGACGTCAACTCGTCAGCAAGATAGAAAAAGACGTCACAAATGAAGTGTTAAGAGTAGGCTGAAGCCTGGGCTTTTGACTTCCAGGCAGCATTTCTTCATACGTTAACCTCAAGTTTTACCTCAAGTTTTACCTCAAGTTTTGGAATTTTGACTATGTTTAGCATAGATATCTGAGATCATAACAGTGAATAAATAACAGAAAAAAGCTTATGTCTCCTTTAAATATTACTAACTGCTAGATCCCCCAAAGATGAGCTGTGAGAAATTCAAACAAATTAAAAAGGATAAAGGCAAAAAGAGAAAGGAAGAGAGTGAGGAGCAGATAACCAGATAGCCATCTCATCCTTTTTTCCCTTCGTACTACCCTTCAGCTGTCAATAAACTGCATGAACCCCCACTACCCACCCTTTCCCCTCCATCTCCAACCTCCCCTTCCCTTCACTGCGTGCCTGCAGGCGGCCATTCTGACAGCATATTAGGCTCTTCAGCTCCGCCCCTGATTAATATGATTGCTTTTACAAGTTTGCTGTTGCCACGCTACCTGCCACTGCATGATTAAGAGGCGATAGATTACAGTATTGACCGGGGCACTCACCACACCTACGCCCAACGTTTTCTCTTAAATATAAATGATCCCTCTGGGGTGCAGTCACCAGCCTGATGTTTATCTCTTCCTGCCAGGACACCATGAACACACGCGTACAGGCGGGCAGCTTGAGAAGAATAAGCGACATCATGAGAAAGCACGAGAGAAAGTGAAAAGGAAAAAGGACGGTGAAAGCTTGTGTGTGTGTGAGAGAGAGAGAGAGAGAGAGAGAGAGACAGGCAGAGAGAAAAGAAGAGCCAAGGAGAGTAGTACCTGAGTGTTCAATTTCCCTTATCGTGGTGATGACCACTGCAGGGGGAGAGCTGCAGGATACATTAATTAACAGATTGTGATCAGAATGTGAGGGCCTTCACATTTTGAAGGGGAATCAATAGTCAGTAGAATAGAGTGCTAACAGAAAGGTGGTAGTGCCTGGCTGGACTGGTCAGAGGTCTGAAGAGCGTTCAGCCCAAATTAGACCCAACAAAGCAAACTGCCGAAAGCACTCAAAACACTTGACTATTATCAGTGGAGGCAATAAGCCATATTTTGTAAAGGCCTGTACCATTACACATATCCAGACTGCATGTTAAAATCTTCTGTTGTGTTATTTCCTTGTCTGCATACATGGCCATTAAGTTGGGCAGAATGTGGACTGGCCGGAGGGAAATTGTCATGCAAGCATGGATGCAGTCTTGATTGCCGCATCAGGTTGGCATCACAATCACAGGCGAGGCTTTGTCTAGCCTTTTAATGCCAAGGAGGACTGAAGCGGAACTAAAGCACTGCTCCCAATGTGACAGCCCATGTGAAGGCCTTGTTCAGGGTTTGTTGGAGAGGGTTTAGAGTTGTTCTGATACAGCAGACACCTCTCAGCCATATGCACACACACAGCCCAGCAGCCTACAATTACCTTTGACGCTAAAAGTCCTTGAATTTAATCCAGTGTTGTGAGATGGAGAGGTGGTGTTTTTCTCCTGCTCCATCCCCTCTCTTCAGGGCCTAAATTATCGCTCCAAATGGGATCTCGTGTCGTTGCCTCGCCTTTTTCCACTCAATTTAATCGAGTAATGAAGTGACTTCCCGACTCCGCAGGTCACACGGCGCTCCGGCCGCCGCACTCTGAAGGTGGCCCGGTTAAGTGCCGTCGGAGTGGGTGATTTCCTCTAATGAAATATCAATATTTACATCTTCATTTCCAGCCCACTGCCTTGGCGGGGTTTGACCAAACATGACACAATATTGACCAAATCAGAGAGGCCTGTCTGCGCACTTGAAGGGCCTTTTCCACTCCACTGCTGAGTGCACCGGCAGATTTCCATCTGAAAGTCTTTGTGGCAGGAATGTAGCGATAATAACAACGCAGAGTTTTTCTTTGTTCACTTTGACCTAAACATCCTGCTGATATAGAGACCATACATTTATGTTTTAAAGGGATTTTCATTTTCACAATTACAAAATGTAAAATAGGTTTATCCTGTGTGACCATCACTAAAATTCAGTTCAATCTAGACACAGGTACAAAAATAAATTTAGGTGACAGAAAACAACACTACAGAGAAGCCCAGCTGACCACAAACTGCATCAGCACACCATAATTCATGGCTCAAAGGGTGAAAACAAGACCACTAAAGACCAACAACAGAAGCCAAAACCATCATCTCTCCCTTTATCTCTCCAAAAGCCCTCGGCTGCGGGCAGGAGGGGGCAGCCCAAACCCACAGACGGCTGCTTCAAACCTCTCGCAGAGATTAATCAGAGCACCGTTTCATCTGCCAGAGCACAGGACGGTCCAAAATGAAATGCTGGAGATTTCTGTTGAGCTGGAGTTCATATTCTATTAATTTATTATTGTTTCCCTCTCCCCGAGGGCCATTAGCGCGGGTAATAAAAAGAGATGTAATTACGAGGCACGGTGGCCCCCTCCAGCTGCAGCCCCCTCGTAACTCACCCTCAATCAGACAACAGAGCAGACAGAGGGAGGGAGAGAAAAGGGGAAAAAAATGCCGAGAGAGAGAGAGAGAGAGGGAGAGAAATGGAGGATAAAAGAGAGGAGAAGATATGGGCCAAAGAGGAGGGAGATAAGGAAGAGAGAAAGAGAGCAGCAGCAGGGAGCGAAAGGGGACCGAAGCACGGGGGGAAAAGGAAGAGGGAGATAGAAAGAGGAAAGAGAGTAATTCTGGCTGGACAGGGGCTGATCTATCATGGCCAGCTATCAGAAGGACAAGCAGGCCCTGAAGACTTCTGCCCAGCGGCAATCTCACCTCAGCCAAGTCAAGTGCTCTCTGGGCTCCAGTTGGAGTAAAACTGCCCCTAACAGGACCCCAGAGGTTCAGCACATCTTTTTTTATAACCTCAAACTGAGCTGAATGATCATACTGCCATAAGCTTATTCTATATCAAAGCTTTCTATTTTAGATGGTACATTAAAAAAGAGAACAAGGGGTAAAATGTATACACCTCTGATTTGTATAGATTCCTCTGATCTGGCAGAGTGACACACTATGGTGTAAGATGTATAACCAATACAGGAATGAAGGGCAATTTTGAACAGCTTCATAATGGTGTGTGTATGTGTCCACAGGCTTGTTTGTGTGTGTGTGTGTGTAACTTGCAGCTGCCGACCATGATTCTTCCTGAATTTACATGACAGCGTCAGGAGGACCCAATCAATAGCAGCTTGGTAATAAATTGCTGCACTTGACATAAATAATTTGACCTGAAGTCCAGTTACATGTACAACACAAACAGCTCACTTTGCTGCAAGCTTTCCCTGGACGCTGATTTGATGACACAAAGGCTGCTTTTATATTGGACAAAATCATGTCAATACAAACTAAATTGACTTGGTGAGAACGTGGCTGATGTCTGAAAATTAATCTTGGGTTTTTTTTTTTTTTTCCAGCTCCATCGCTCACTTTCAGGAGAGTCGACTATCTGGTTTCTTTCGACGTGATAACCAGCCCATTATCCCATTGTAAGTAGCTGGGGAATGGATGATTTGACCAGTAGCCTGTGAATGTTATGAGGTTGAAGAACGTTAAATACAGTAATCCCCTTGTTTTAATCTGCACCCTTTGACCTCGTGACCCGAGCATGGCAGTCTTTAGCCCTCCCCAGGGTCCCACTGCCCATACTGACGTTACATATATCTGTTTAGCCCCAAAGACCAGGACGAATCAGCCTTTAATCATTGCCATAATTACACATAATTTATCCCCGCTGCCATCAAGCAACGTTGCTTAATGAAGGATGGCGCTCTGCTGACGATCACTTAAAGGCACATCAGCGTATAAGATTTTCCACAGGGCATTTTATATAAAATATGACAAATTCTACACAAATGCTACACTTTTATAACCTGGGAATTTCTACAGAGTCAACTTGGTGAAAACACGAACAGTTCACACACATGATTATGATGCTAAATGTACCTGCTCATGTGTCACAGTAGCTAAACAAAGCCCTCCCCCACCCTGCCTGGCAGATGTCCCCTTCCTGGCCCTGCATACTCCTGACTGCCTGTCTGCCTCTGATACGCCCCCATCTCAATCTCCCTGCAGCTTTTCCGCCTTCCACCAGCTCTCCTGCCTTGGTTCAGGCCTCAGCATCCACCTGATTGCTCAATCTATCTTTATCTTCTGTGTTGAAGCCTACGTCAGAGGGTAAATTGAATATACTAAGAGCTGTCTGTTGGTGTCTATATTTAATAAAGTGCACTGATGAGGTGCTGATTTATTGCCGGGCAGTATTCACACTCTATTACAAGGAGATTACGCAGCTTGAGTGGGATCAGGCTGGCAACACAGTAAGTAGATTTCACAATTTAATGGCAAAGAGAAAACAGGAGCCCGGAGGGGGCTGGAGGAGGGTGGGCTGATGGGTGGGTGGGTGATTATGGTGGAGGGCTGAGCTGACACAAACACGACAACATACAAGATTCGCGATCTCTTTTTAACATCGCTGCCTCCATGCTAACAACCAACACGGCAGGCTCCTGTCTGTCAAATGCGGAGCTGATGAGCTGGAATCCAATAAAGCACAGATGATGAATATTCCCAAAACACCAGTAATGAATAGAACATTGCAAACAAGGCCCTTTCATTAGATTAATCTGGTCTGAATCTAATACCAGAAATGAAATAACACATGAGGAGGATGTTAGAATCACAACAATCTATTTTCAAAAGCAATATTTAAAAAATCTAAATGAACTGAAAACATAAACATAAGCTCCATTGCTGTTCAAATATTTTACATTCTACAGGGAACATGCCAGAGCAAAAATATGTTTTATGGCGTAGAAGCAAAGCAGCAGCAGCAGCAGCAGCAGCAGAGTGTCAATGTTTGCTTGGCCCTTTAGCCTTCAGAGAATTCCCAGCTGAAAACACTCCGGCCTAGGAAGCTGGGATGGGAGCCGGCAAACACCAAACAACGTGCACCTCTTGTATAAGCAGCATGCATAGCAGTTTTTACATATGAACACATGACATTCCCACCGCGGGTGGGAAGGAATGTGGGGTGACATGGGGCTACAGGGGTCACACTAGTATCCCGTCACTCCTGAAGAAGGCAGCAATGTCAAGGTGGTAAACAGCTTTTGGTGTACTGAAGCTGTCAGTATGCTTCTCTTGGACAGAGTGAAATGCAGCTTTACGGGGTGCAAGGGGACCAGAGGGGTGGACAGTGGACTACTATGTGTGTCAAAGGTTGTTAGCACCTTAGGAGCAACAAGCCATCTGTCAGCATCCCCCTAACACTGCTCCTAATGACCCTGCCACCCTCAGGCAACAGCCGCGTTAGACTCTGCTTTGTGGTGCTATTTGGAGCAGTGACACTAGTGTCCAAAAGCTCCACAGTGATTATCAGTTAATCAAAGGCAGATTCAGAATGAGGGCAAGGCTGCAATCTGACTGGCAAACCTGTGAAATGGCTCTTGCGGTGTGACACCAGCCTTCGATATCTACTTCATTAAAATAAAGGTGACAAGTACACCTGATCTTATTGATAAATTGTGTTCTTATTTCTGTTTTTCTGTCATCTGAAATCACTGACAAACATCTGAAAAGCCCTTCAAGTACGTATACTGAACTGTCATGGTATGTTAAATAGAGCCGAGATGACAAAGTTGACATTGGACCCTGTAAGGCAAAGATACCATCTACACTAATGATACCGCTTTGATATCCTCCAATCGCCCTCCAATTAAAACTCAATTGGACCACTCTACTCCAAATTATGCCACTTTTGAAACGTGTTTTGAAACGTTAGCTGAGAATAGGGGAAATTAAAAATCAATTGGGAGAAGGTAAGTGCCAATTTTCGTGACATTTAAATTGTTACATTTGGACTTTAGTTATTGGCCCATCTGTCAATGGCCTAATCAATGTGCTCTACTTCATAATGAACTGTTAATCTTTTTAATTCTATTGCCTAAGGCCACAAAAATCTATCAGAATGCAATCAGCAGTTTCCCCCCTTTCCTTTCTTTTCCTGGAGCGCACAGAGGGAGAAATATGGTACGAACGGAGCATGGTAGGCTGCCCTGGGGTACCATTGGTGCATAGAGTGTTAGTGCATGGAGTCTCACTCAACCACTGAACCGTCTCTGATCAGGTTCAGCCATGTACAACTCAATTATGCAGCCATTTCATGGCCAGAGGACACCCACTGTCCTAATACAGACACCACCAAAGGGACAGACACAGACCATGCACTGAGCTGAAGTAGAAGTCTTTATTCTGTCAAATTATCTTTTTAATTTATAAAGAATGTGTGGGATTTTGAAATAAGAGTTAAAAAGTGAGCAAATATAAAACAGAAGCAAGTGTGAGTGTGTGTATTTATACAGGAGCAGATCAGAATAATCTACTTAAAGGCTGGCATCTTGCAGGTACTGCACATTGTTTAGCACAACCGTTCAGTTCCAGGTCTGACTACAACTGTTCTACTCTTAGTAGGAACAGAAAGCCTTACTGCCTCAGGTTTTGGGTTGACCCTCATACTACCAACATATTTAACATACAAGGACTATCAACTGGGGTCCCTGGGGACCCCAAGAATAAACTACTGTAAGAAACAACCATCGTAGCAAAATTATGTAATTAATGTCATCTGAAAAAACAGATTATTTTAGGAAAGTCACAGTTAATTTGCATATTGTGTAAAACCTAAATATATTTTTCTTTAATTGCAGCTTTTATCCCAAGTACAATCTTTCCACAAAGCCTTCAAGATGACTGACAGAGTTCCCAACTCTATGTGATACTTTAAATTAACTTAAAACTGAATAGGTAGAATTTGTTGCTTTTGACTAGGGTACCCCAGGACCCCAATACATTGGTATTTTTAAAAAGCATTAATTTTAAACAGACACAGAAAACAATGATATGAAGTCATTAGGAACAAATTGTTTGACAAAGTCTTGAAAATTTGGAATGACAGAATAAAGCACCTGTGAAATATGAGTAAAAGTATAACTCTGGGGTCTGCGGGTACCCAAGTCAGTAGGATTAAGGTTAAATGATCATTATCGACGCATTTGGAATGACAAGTTCTCTGCCGCAATCTGTGGGGCAAATCCCATTAACATTATGAATCTATCCACTGTACAATACGTGTTAGTATAATCTGATTAACATAAGGCTTCAACACTATGACACACAAAATCCTGGTTAGAGTGTACATTAACCACGTAACCACACACTAATCACACAATGATGATGCACTTGAGGATACAAGACAAAACCTTTAAAGCTTAGTGTATATTAAATGGTGTGTAAAGTGTGTGTGATTTACTGAGAAAATTTTCAAATTCTAGTCATAAACAGTAGACACAACATAAGTGTTAACTACACCTACTTCAGGTTACTTGGTGGCCTCAGATGACCTGTGAGATATTCTGTATTTTTTTCTCAATAAAATATAAATGACAGACACTGTAATGTATCCGTATGCATGTGTCATAAGTGAGTGATGCCTCCACACCTGCACACTCTGTAGCCAGCAACCAGCACGGGAATGTTGCAGTTTTGTGCATGTCTGCGGTGCCAGTGCAATTTTTGGGTCACAATGATGAGAGTGTGTTATCGGGTCACTCATGATCCAGTCCTGAGTAAGCTCCTTGGTTAAACTCTCAGTCTGCTGACCATGCAGGGCCCGTGAGGAGTGATCCAACAGTGAACAGTTTAGACGCGTAAGGGACAGGGGCTGAGGCCAGGGCCTGGGAGCATATCCACCTCTAATCTCCTTACTATCAGATCTGTACCTGATTAATACCTCTCCTTCTGAGAAGTACTCTAATACCTTTTCAGTACAAAATGCACCTGCCTGAGGTCAGCTGGAGTCCACTTTACTTTACTGAAAATAAACGAACCATCTAAATCTATGAATTGGGATTGAAATTTATCTTCTGAATTAACTGATATGACACCAAAGCATGCACATATATGTGTGTTTGTATATTTGAGAGAGAAGGCACAGATTGTGTGTGTGTGTGTGTGTGTGTGTGCGTCAGCGCGTGTTTGTGTATGTGAGAGTAGAGGCACAGAGTGTATGTGTGTGTCAGCGTTACATGCTGACAGCTCTGTGCCTGTCAAAGTTATGCTGATGAGAAGAAGAGGTTATGGAGGTGCCGCTGAGGGACACATTCATTTAGTTTGTTACCCCTCCATGCCTACAGCACTGTAATGTTATAGAGTTATGGGGGTCAAGCTCAAGATCAAGGAGAATCTGCCTTGGTTGCAAAAAAAGAGCGGCTAAACAATGTGTTCTCTGTCAAAATCAGAGGAAAACTCTTGAAGGAAGCAAAATCTCTGCTGACGTGAGGCGCTGTATCCTTAATTCAACAGCCTCTTATAACACCTCGTCTATCAGAATGTCTATGGGGCAAGGAAGAAACATGATTATGCCCATCAATAATTCAATGTGTGTGTGTGCTTGCGCTTTGTGCGTGTTCGTGTATGCACATGTCTGTCTGTGTGTGATATGATGTCTTGTTATACAATGTCTTGATTAATTATCTACATGTGTGTGCATGTTTATCTGTACGGAGTGTGTGTGTGAGACAGGAGACAGAGAAAGATAAATAAAAGGAGGAAAAAAAAAGAAAAAAAGTGTTTTAAAATAAGACAGAGCAGAAAGGTTAAAAAGCAGAAGAGGAAGAGAAGGAATCAAAAATAATTTGTTTTATACCTGGGATGTGCTTGGCCCAGCCGATGATGACCACCAGCTCGCGGTCAGCCAGGTCGCACAGCGTGGTCAGAGCCTTGATGTCGCTCTCCGGCATGGTAGGGTCAGGCATGGCATAGATCTTCTCTGGCTCCGCCACCAACAGGTGAGACACTATCTTTGTGACTGAGGATAGAGGAGGAAGGAGGAGGATGTCAAAGCAAAGTAGAGGTCAAAGGTCATATCATAGGAAAGCTCAGCGAGGCGCAAAGATGCCCCGCATTGATAAACATTGTACATTGGTGCAAATTCTAACACGGTCCAATGGTGGTCACACTTTCACCGTTTCTTTCTCTTTCTCATTATGCAAACTAATGGATGGAGCCTGAATTTGTGTGAGTGAAATGAAGGCATTGAAAGCTCTTATCCCCACAGAATGCATGCAAGTGGAAAAATGTATGTGTGAAAATGTGAGACACTACTGTCCTCAAGCACTTCGTCGTTGTTTAATATCGGTCATATGCTCAGAGACTTATTATAATTCAGCTCTGACCAGAACAATTACCTGGCCTATATTTCTGACCAATGAACTCTCAACTGTCCAAACATGGGAGGGACAGGGGAACATGAGTCTGGCCTAGAATTTCGCCTTAGTTTTACCTGTTTGCTGGCAGAGGAGGGAGACAATGGGCTAGTGATGGAGCAGTACTCACGAGGCTTTTTGGTGGGAGGGGGGAGCGTCAAGCCCAGGTACGGGTTGTTTTCTGTGTCCAACCTCCGCTTGTACTTCTGTCTGCCCCCTCGCACGCGGTCCAGACGAACCCCTGGGGGGAGAAACAACAGGAGAGACATGTTGAGATGAAGAGAATGTATCTTTTCTAGACCAGGTCTTAAAGGATACCAAATACATGAAATCTAACTAGGTCAAACAAAGTGCAAGGATACAAAAAAATTATAGATAAAATTACACATTAATAGAACATTACACTATCACAAAAATACAGATAAATATTCTGTAAAAGATCATATGCAAAAGCATTAGTGTGAGTAACTGTACTGGTCTCTAGCTTGTATGTAAGCATAATAAAAGGACTGCATAGTAGCATGAAAGTGTGTCTGTGTAAGCATGCACGTCAGTGTGTCTCTGTGTGTGTGTGTGTGTGTGTGTGTGTGTGTGGATGTGTCAGAGCCGCGGCTGCCTTCCCATATGTGGTCCATGCCTGGCTGGTCTACTGTGACACAGCTGAGCCCAGAGCAGGTCTAAACATATGAATATTTAACGCAGGGTCAATGATCTCACAGACTGGCCCTCTAATTATTTAGCTTTTGGGGTGAGGCAGACTGCATACTAATTAGCTCCAGCTACATGCCTCTTTGCTTGCGTGTGTGTGAGTATATGTGTGAGCTCAGGTGTGTGCTCTTTGGGATCCGGAAAAAGGAACTTAACCAGCCTACAAGCAAAGACATAGTCCCATACACACTGTACAAAACATCCGCTGTCATACTGCAGATAGATAACTAGGTATTGCTTTCCCATAAAAGACCCTTATTTCACCCCTCTTTCACTTGAGTAGCACTGAGGCCTTATCACCCCCAGCCACACCTAGGGGGCCAGGTTCCACACTGATACTGTAAATGTCAAGCCGGCCTCATCATAACATAAGTTATTTATTATCTCATTATTTGATAAGAATGTTTCCATTTGGATGTCTTTTCTATTCTATTAATTTTCAACATAGTTAAAATATTTCATCTACGCTGTTCTATTTATTTGATACCACCGGGCAGGTATTTGGTTATTTAATGTAATTGTATGCAAACATTTATATCTTGCTTCCCCATATTTGGACCTGCGTGTCGCTGCTACCACACAGCCTAAATATCCCTGATATCTTAATCCTGTCAAGAAGGAGAATCCCTTCAATTTACCTGGTATGCATAATGTAACCCCCAAACAAATTTAATACTAAAGGGTGGATGAGAAAAGGCTCAATGAAATGCTTGTGGTGGAGGAGGAGTTAATTTGTCAGCCTCCTGCGTCCTCTGAGCGAACAACACCCGCAGCCAGAGCACTTCCTTGATGATTTCATCACTTTATAACAGGGAGGACAGTGTCAAACCTGTGCATTGTGTGGCCACTGCAAATGAGCCTAATACAATTTGCCCATCAGCAAGTGCTCTTGGAGAGGATGAGTTTGGATGTGTCCCATGCACGGTGATTGGAGGTCGCTCGGTGAATGGGGGAAGGAAAATCGGATGATGTAAGATAGAACCGGTGGCCTTCATTTAACAAAGAGGAATTCAATGATGGATTTATGCAAAATATCTTCTTGATTTTCACCACTTATCTTACATCGCCGTGGCCTCACTCCACCACGCTGAATGAATGGGGGGGTCCGGTAAACTGTATTATCATTTAACTGTAAAATAGAGATTTCTTCTACTTATATAAATTATTCGATTCCCTAGAAACACAAATCTGATTAGGATTGTCTTTCAATTTCCTGACACTGACAACCCACTAACCTAATTACCCCCAATTCCCAACAGAGCCTCATCCTTCCCAGCAAGCACCAGGGAATCATCTGATGGCAACCACCTATACTTTACATGCACGTACACACACACACATATACACAATGACAGTTTCACCTTTATGTGTATCAAATCAAGAAATAGATTTTTTTAGTGCAGATCTCGTCTGTGAAGGTGTCTTGAGAATAGTTTTCAAACATCCTCCACTCGCTGCTCAGATTGAAGTGTTTAACAACTTTCCAATTTGGCCGAGATGGCGCCATTTCTACTGTAGGTATAGAAAATTCCTCTCTTAGTTGAATGTGATGTCATCACTTTCTACAGTTTCTTCCGGCTCTCACGATGAGCTCAGCCACTGCCAGGTGGCTGTGCTCCTACTCTCCATGATCCTCTCTGCCGGTTGAGTCATGTGGCTGTGTCAGCCAGTGTAAAGCCAGTGATGAAGGTAGATGGGTGCCTCTTTTAATTAGAACAGTCCTGGCCATAATTAACAGATGCTGACAGGAATTAAAGCTTGGCACTAACCTGTCTCATTTTACTGTCCAACAGGCCCAGACACAGGCAGAGAGGAAGAGAGCGTGATTAAGAGCAGCTAGACGGATTCATTCACTCATGATGTCAGGCTATGGACAGAACTTTATAGGGGCCTTTGTAAGGTTCATATGTCGGTTGGTGGCACTCAAAGCTTTAAGCGGTCTGACTCTGACCGCTGTGTTGTGCTCCCTCCAGAGTAAACAGTAGGTGTGTTATAAATGTGCGAAGAGAGTTGAGTACCACCTCATCCAAAGTCATCTCACTGTTTTATGGCCCACTACACCATGCAGCGGGGCTAGCAGCGGGTGAGCTCGGGTATCATCTCTTCAAAGCAGGGTGCTGGGGGATAGGGCTTTTGGCCAAGGCGGCTGGCATTTGTGCACGGATTAGCGCAGGCCTCCGGGTGGGGGCTGGGGCCAGCTGACTTAGGGCTCTTCTTTCTCTCCAAAAACAATAATAATCCCCTTCCGAACACACTCCTACAAAAGGGCCTGTCTTCACTCACTTTGTGTGGACGGCCATGGCAGGGGCCCTTATTTTGAGTCTCTCACCTGTTCTGGGTGTCTCTCCCTGGGGAAAGTGTCAGGATGTCTGGGATGGTTGGCAATGCCAAGGGGGGCTTAGGCGGACCCTATTTTAGCTGGGAAAATCAGAAGGCCACATGGCAAGGCATGGTGAACCTTGCCTTTCAAGGAAGCCGCCCCACTAAACTGCCGTCAGCACTATTTCAAAGGGCCCCTGTTGCCAGCTTTGCATGCTTGTAAGTGTGTTGCAGCATTTTTAATCACGAGTGGTGATGAGCGAGGGTAGCGGAAAAATTGTCACGCATTGCCCCCTCCCCATCTTTTGACCCCAGGGGCTGCCATACTGACACCCTCGTCACATACTCCATTTACAGGTTAGCTACAAAATCCCTGGTGAGCTGACATCCCTCCTCATACTGCTAATTGAAAACACTAAATGGTACTTACACTACAATTAAGATTGCTCTAAATTACAGTATTGTTAAAACTCAAAAGTGAGCTTTGCAAAAGCAAAAGCAAAAGCTTCTTTACTACGTGTTTTAAGCTTAACCATTACTACATCTTGGAGGCAGACAGTATTTGTCTTACATGTCTAGTATTTCAGGGACTATACATGTGAGTGTCGTGTGGTTTGTGTGTATGTTCTGTATGTTGTGTATGTGACGATGACGGGGCTATTGTGGGATGTGGTTGTTCTTTGCATGCCAGTCTGCTAAACAATGAGAGGTGTATTGTATATCAGCACAGACACTCTCTGCTCCTTTGTTCAGCAAATGTTCATGGCTGTCACCATGTTCTCTTACAATAAGACAAGATACTTTCGACCTTTACACACCAGCACCGCAAGGACAGTGGAACAAAAAGGTATTGTCTTTGGTCAACGCTGCAGATGTGTAGATAAAAAAAATATGTTTTCTGCACTTGTGTATGTGTGCATCCGTGTATGTGGAGGCATCTGTGTGTGAGTGAGCGAGGGAGAAAGGAAGTCAGAGCAGAGATCAACTGCCACTGAATGATGTCAGTGTAATCTCTCAATAGTATCTTGTCTTGTCTCTTGCTCTAAGCTCTGATCCGTTTCCATTGATCAGAGGAAAAACCTGTTGCCCCTGACATTTGATTCTTCTATTGATCACTTCCTCCTTTATACAGTCAAGGGAAAGTACAGCGACTCAACTCAACACAGGGTTTAGGTAGGTCTCCTGTAATCAGACTGCTGATCTTCGAAGACCATTTTCCTTACACCTATTACTACACCTTGAGATATGAACTAGCTGACTGAAGCCTTAGTGTGACTGATATTATGTGGACTTTGCTTTTGAGAGTATGAATAAAAATGAAATCCAAATTAATTTCCTCAGAAGTTGTCTGATACTGTTATTATTTCAGAGACAGTGACAGATTTAAACTTCTGTTTCATCCTCAGACAGTTGGGGGGCAGTACTGTACTTTGTTGGAGCTGTAAAGTTATAATTAGGTGATTTTCCACTGAGACACAATGTGACCTTTCTGCAGTAATGAAAGTAAGTGGCAACCTGAGTCACATGAGCGGAGGCCATCTCCACACTCTGGGCCTGAGCATGGCGTTGAGCTGACGGCTTCATAGAGCTTACAGTGAACACTGACCATGTGTCTCTATTTCCATTTCGTCTTGGTGACCCTTTAAAGTGCCAGGCCTCAAAGCAAAGCTTACGCAAAAATGAATTTGACATCTCTCCGTTAATCGTGACAAATGTATTTAATGATTTTGACTGAGATAGATATCAGCTATTTGAGGGGGATCTACGACAACACCTGCGCAAGACTTCAGTCTGTGACAATAGTTGCAGGACGATGACAGCCGCTATGTGAAAGAGGAGGGTCATTTCTTATTCTGGTAATGTGCTGAATACACAGAAGTGTGCATTAGAACCTAGGGCTTAGCCGAAGTCTGCATATTTGAGTTTTACACTCTTTTTACTCTGACCTGACACTGGTCATTCATTTATAGCCACGACTACATATTTTTGTAGTCTCCTACTCTCCAAGATGATATATTGGCATAAATTTTTCATCAGATAGTAATGCGATTACTCTGTCTTTCTGGCACTGAGGCTTTATCTGGCTGCATGCAGTCCAGGGGATTCGGTTACTCTTTGGAGATCCATATGGGTTATGACTCTGGCTTCAGGTGGCGGCTGAATATATATGCATCTATAAATCCCACTCTTCAATGAATAATGGGAGGAATAATGTCGGAACATATATACTGCAGTTTGACAAAGAACTTAAAAGTGGAAGATTTTACAAAACTTCATTTATTAGGCCTTCTATCAGGCCAGGTATTCATACCACTGTATAACCGTGAGGGACAATCATACTTTGCACAACATAAGTGATACCTGACACACACTCATCAGTGTTTGAGGAAAGCAAAATAAAATACAAAAAGAATAAAAAACAATAATATGTTTCAGAGTACCTTGGTTGCTCTCAGAGGAGGCTTGAATAAATATAACACCGCCACTACACCCCAAGCCACATATCTTTCATTATTCATTTGTCTGGCCTTTTTGGAGCAACCAACAAGTGAGAAAGAGAGAGAGAGAGGAAGAGAGAGGCAGGTGAGAATGCATCCACTAATGCATTGGGGTAAGGGAGAACGGATAGGTGCCTCCCCCAGAAGAGTGGCCAAGACTCAGGGTCTCAGCGGGCTCAGTGGGTAGGGAGGGGGGAGAAACCCAGCCAGACAAATCCATCGGAAGCATGTTTAATTGTCACTGAATTCCCTGCTGGCGTGACTTTAAAAAACCATCCACAGGAAGAGAGCTGAGATGTTCGGAAAACATTTAGTGGATCAATATGCCAGGGAGAGCTGAGACTGTGCCGAGTGTGTGCTCAGGGACCCGGCCTGAGCCTTTCCAGGCGGAATACTGTTACATTTCTATTACTCAGACGGCGGGATCAACCTATTCAGCATATTTCTGTCCCCAGCTCAACTGCACATTATTTACTGCTGTGTAGGTGGAGAGGGGGGGGGGGGGGGGGGGGGGGCAGGGGGGCTGGCAACTGTTGTCTAGGCCAGCCTGCATCTCTAACTCTGGGCTAGTAGAAGGCAAATACTGTGTTACTCATTGTTGAAGCCGTGTGGGATTCAGCGAAACAACTATCTTGTGATATTCCACTGGCAGCTGACCTATCAAATAAAGGGAAGTTGCTTTGTTTGTGTGAATGTTGTATGAAAGTTGTTGCATGAAAGGTGCAGTACTGTATGTGTATCTGTGGGTGCAAGAAAAAATAAAAATGTTCTTACTCTTCTTACCTTCTTTGAGCATCCCCACTTTGAGGCATTTCATGAAGCGACAAGCCTGACATGATTTGCGTCTCCGTTTTGTGATCTCACACTCATTTGTAGCGGGACAGCTGTATTCTATGTTACCTGAGAAAAAGAATAAGAAGAACAGGTTAGCGCCAACAAACCCATAATCATTACCATCTGACTTTAACTGTTTGGAAATATTCAAATCCTGGGTACAATATGAAGTGGTTTCACTCTGCACTAAAAGAGAACCAATGGTAAATTGGGTGCTACTACTGCTGTAAGAAACACCAGTGCGTACTCTCTGCACTATTAGATGGTCTATAATAAATCATATTTTGCCATCTAGGCATGGGCACTTGTTAATCATACGGATTCCTATGGAATCCATTTGATGTGCGCAGGTGGCTCAGGTGTCCTCCAGCTAAAAGGTGCCTTCCAGCACTGGGGTCCAAAGAAGGGGAGACGCTGGGGTAAGAGGTAAGGGGTGGGGAAGGGGGGTGGAGGTAAAGCTACGATAGTCCTTCAGGACCCATCAGTAGACGCCACACTGGTCCAACACTAAATTGGCCTCATTAATTCTGTGCATGTCCCCTCCGGGCCCCGGGCGCAGGCCATGTCCCCCTGCGCTCAGAGAGGCCTGCCACCGCCTCAATAGCAGGCTAGAGAGCCAGACACGCTGCCCCTGACCACTTTACATAATACTCCAGCAGACCCAAACCTGTTGTTACCACTGTTGCCATTGTTGACTATTTACATAGTGTACAGGCAAGAGGCCTTATGCATTATTCAACTGCAGCATCTGATTCCAGGACGGAGCAATGAAAAAGAGTTTCATTGCTACACAATATAAGAGCTGGTTCTGCTCTACTCTAACATTAGCGATAGAAAGGGCAGGATATGTGAGGCAATTCCTCCGCTTCTGTCTGATTCCCTACATTTTACTGTATTCAGGGGTTTTCAATAAAGGGTTTCGATATAATGGTTGCTTCAGCCTAGGAATTTGAATTATTCTCATGTTGAATGGGCTTTCAGCCTTAAAGCTTTTGACATTGGTATTTTTCTAAACTTTTCTTTTAACCTGAGATTTATGTCTTTGTCAGTATAGTACAAAAATAGATTGTTGAGTAATGAAAAAATCTAATTTAATCATCATAATTACCTCAAAATTTTTCCCTCATCCATTAAAATACATGTAAGAACATAATATGTGAATATGCTATCTCCTGAAACTACAAAATACACACATACAATTCAGTATCTTTCCGTTATACAGCAAGTGTGTTAACGGAAAGACAATATCCACATATAAATACGTAGGATTGCATCCCAACATGCTGTAGCTGCTCCACAGCTCTGACCCTCACTCCATATTTCTGCACAGAGAAACAGAAAGCTGTGTAATATTCCACTGGCGTTCCTCCACTAGCCCTCCAACACCCTTTGACAACTTATGCAATTATGTTAACATTATTGGACAGATCAAGAGGAGGGTCCCAAGATGTTATAAATAATTAGAAATTCCTCCTTATATCTGGGTTAGAAATCATTATGCTAATTCTCCTCATCTCTTTGGGATTGGGGTAAATAAAGGTGTGAGGGAAGCGGCTGATGAGCTCTGATTGTCTTTCCTCTGTCTGTTTTCTCTGTTGTCATAGCAGAACCAGACCATAATAATCCTATCCATTTCCCATACGCTAGGAGGAGGCAATCAGTGCCACCCAGTGCTGGAATCAATTCATGGAGGTTTTCTTGGTTTGTGTTCCCATTATACACTAACCAATCAGCTATTTACTGGGACGTAAACCACTAAATTAATAAATAACGACATGGTTTTTATTTGCAAATATAAAAATTCTTTACTTCACACTTTATTGACATTGTATCTTCTGATATTCATTTCATATTATCGTTCCAAAAAAACAGCAAACCACATGTGCATGCTACACCATGGGTTTGCCTGCAAGACCGACGCGTCATAGTTGACCCTGTGTGTCCCTGAGGACACTTTGTTTTTTTGGGGGTATTTTTCTCTCTACCCCTCCCTCCCCCCCTTCCTCCCCCTTCCCTTTCTCAGGGGTGCCAGGGACACGTGCACAAACCACACCTGGCGGTTTACTAAGACAGTTAGCCCTTTGATATCACACACTCCAGAAACAAAAACAAACATACGCTCCCACATGTCTGTGCTACTGTGTCCACCTGTCCTGTCAAGCCCTCTGTGTGTCTGATGTTCTGTCAAAGGGGGCTTCTCCCAGCTCAATGAAGAGAGAGGGGTGGATTAACTAATTTCATCTCTATATTTGGTTTATATTTAGGAGAGGGACTGTTTCAGTATCAGTATACATACAGTAAGTCCCAATTCATAACATGTCTAATACCTCTTAGCTGATCTACAATGACAATAAGCTGTGGCCTCTCTTGGTTTATTGTTTTTATTAAGTCATACAGTAGACAGCGGTAAAAGGAGAAAAATACCCAAGAAATGTTAATATTTTGGGAACAATCCATGATCCAAATGTAAACAAAAGGGTAGCTTGTGGAACATGCTATGACTCCCAAATTGCTTACTGGTACTTTATCATACATACCGACACCAGAGAAGAGCCACGTCTAAGTTTGAAATATATCTGATACTGTTTTCCATCAGTAATGTGACTGAACACAGCAGTAACAATCCTATAATTTAAATTACAGTCGGTTAACAAATAATTTAAATTAAAATTTAATAAATGTAAACAATACAACAACTAACAGATTGGGTTTTTAATGTTATTGTTCAACAAATATGTTATTATAGATATTCAGATTTATGTATTGAACGGTTTTTGCACTTTTTTGTGAACAGAATAAACATTATAATGTAACTGCTGTAGTGAGTTGTGTGGTTTTTTTTTTAGCTTTTTATATTTATGCATACGTATAAATTAAGTATTTCTACTTGAATATAATTAAACTGACTGCTGAAGTAAAATAAACTGAAATGAACATGACGCAACTGACGCAATGACTCTGAACAAGGTCGTGGGTATTGAAAACAGATGGATGAATGGATTTAAAAAATTATAGTCTTCCAATTTACTGTAAAAATGCAGTCCTTGAACAGTAGTTAAATAAAGTTACTGCTTTAAATGAGGATTTCTGGTTACAGTAGATTCAAATGTCGCATTGTATGGGACCCATTTATCAAATGCTTTACAACAACCTTGTCATTCATAAATGAGGTCCAGTGGTACTGGCTTTTAGAGAATAGTATGGAGGGTTTCACTTTCAGAAATGAAGCATACTGGCGGGAACCCCTTTAACCCGAGGGCCATGCTCGGGTATATCTGTCTTTAGAGAGGTTATGGTATGGTTACCAATAACATTACAGAGTGAAGGGAGAAGAAAAAGATTTCCCTCCTTCTTCTCTTGATAAGTATCTGTCTCAATCTATTTTATGGCTTTTCAGGACCCATGCCAGGGCACAGAGGGGAAAGTCAGGTCTTGTAAGTAAATTACAGTAAAATGGCAGGTATTTCTCATCAAAATCTAAACTGACTTTTACAGGCTTACTGTCAAGGTCTATTACTTCATATAAAAGAGGGCCACTGAGTTCAGTTGGTTTTCAAGCAATTTTACACTTCGGTTCAAAATGGGAAGAAAACACGATTCAATAAGAGATTTATGTTTTTGATTGGTGGGGCACGTGAGGTGCAGGGATAGGGGTATGATTAGGGAGCAATGAGAACAGGGGTATTTCTGCGATGGATGGAGATCCAGGTTGACATTAATTTGGGCCTGGTCTTGACTAATGTAACTATCTCCACGTAAGAGTTCAAGGGGCTTTTCGCTGGATGAATAGGTGACAGAAGATGGATTTTCCATCCACTTTTGTTGAAAAGGTAGGGGCATCAGCTGAAGAAGTGCAGGCCAGAGGGGAGAGTGAAGCGGATGCAAGGAAAACAAAGATTACTCAGAGAATAAATCTCTCAGTTGACTAAAATGATTTTAAATTAAAAAAACTAAAAGCCTATATTTTAATATCTTAAAAAATAAATAGTAATTATCTATGAAGAATTAGCTGTAGTATCACAAGGAAATACACAGTTACACAAGGTGAGCACAAGGTGATAAAGAAACTGTCATGTACATGGTTAACATTAACTTAGCATGTTGTTTGCCCGAAGTGCTATAGAACAATGTGATAAAGGACTGGAAAAGACAGCTCCTTTGTTTTCTTCTCATTAGAGAGGGCCGTCTCACACTTCACCCTTGACTGCCTCGTTATTCCTTTAATTAATAAGTTCTCATCAACGGCACCTTCTCATTCTTTCAAGGGCTCTACATCCCACTATTTACTGCCTCCATTTTCCTCCAGCAATCCTGCATGTGTTTCTTTTATCATTTCGGAGGGATTTCACCTCCCCCAAAAAGTCCCTGCGTTCTCCTGCCTTCTCTGCCTGGGACCCCTGTCTGATTATTATGCCATTAAGCCTCTCCTCCTCTCCTCTGAAAGAGCAGCAGGGTCCCTCTCCAATCTAAAGAAGTCCTGGGTTTTTTTCCCCTTCTTTCCCTGAAATTACCCGGCGACGCGTGCCTGAGTTTCTAATTGGCATGCCCGTCCCTGGAGACGGCCCCCTCCCTTCTTCCTAATGAAAAGCCTCGGCCTTAATTACACTTTCCAAACGCTGATTGTTATTGACAAAACTCCTGTGGCTCGGACAAACGACGGCAGATTAGCTCCATTACAGGCAGCCCTCCAAGAAGAGAAAGAGAGGGATTTCAAATCGACAATGCAAAGTGAGGGGGGAAAAAAGAGGAGCTTTCATTTTTTTTCTCCATGTACCTTCCTCTTAATTGTTTGGGCCATTGCTCCACTTAAGACGTCTCTTTCTTCCCCGATGCCTCTTTTCTGTTCCATTGTGTTGCCGTCAGTGTTCTTTTAGTGAGGGGACAAAAGCCCAGTTATGTTACTTGAGAGAAAATGTTCATCTTTTGTCAATAGACAGGATTGCTGATGGCAGCATGGGTAAACAGGAGGATTTGGCCTAATGCTTTTGTTTGCCTGCAAAAGGTACATAGACTGTCTAAAGCTGATAGGGCTGTAAGGTCCAAAATCAACACCCAGCATCAAGACAGACAGCCTGTTCTCCATATAATGCCTGCAATCATTTGTTGATGAACATTTACTGAAAGCAATGGATAAAAGATGTCAGACTCACTTATCTTTAATATCAAATTCCTATTTTTTCTTCTGTACCTAATCATTTCATTTCTCCATACCCAAACCCTTTGGCTCATTTTACCTATTTTATCTAGTTTTTCCCATTGCATGTATTCCACCACTAAGCCGACAGGGCTTAGACCTGGGCAGCTGTGCCTGTTGTGCAGATTTTTTTTCCAGGCTCAACAATATCTCCGTCTTCTTGATTAATCTGGAGCAAAGCGCACAGTTTCACAGTGGGGGGCCTTTCATTGCCTCTCTAATGAGAAGCTGTGATACATCATGCCTTGCAGATAGCCAATCGCACCGTGGTCTCCAGACACACATACACACACGCACACACACAAACACAAAACAGGATAGGAATAATAAAGCTTGTTCTCTGAGCCCCCCAAGACATCTGGGCAAACAGCCCCTACACTCCACCGAATCTGACCTCTGAGTGATGATGTCATGTCCACCTTACACCACCAACCATGACAGATGGTGTCATCGTACTCAATAATATTCCTCAATATTCTTCTGCTTGAACTGTTTTCATTTTTTAAAGCCAGTAAAATCAGTTATTTAGGAATCAGTACATCAGTGAACACTGTGTTTGTTTTTAATTTGCTCCTATATAGTTGTACATTGATGGGATACTGTAAGCTTTATAAAATCAAAAGCAAAGGTTTTTATAGAGGTTGCTGGTCTCTAGAGGTTCCACACACTAGTGATTTTTTACGTAGTGAATCGCTAGGACTGAGTATGTTTCAGCGTTCTTGTGAGGCCAGATGCGCCTTGTATGGAGAGTTTTTTTGTGTCTTGTGATGTGACAACATGAGATGAAATAACTTGTATAGAGTGTGTTCAAGTGTTTGTTGGGGGAAGGGTGAGAGGAGAAAAATACCTTGTATTGTCCTTTTAAAAAAGGCTTTGCAGGCCTCACAAGAGGCCACCCCATAGTGATACCCCGAGGCTATATCTCCACAGACCAGGCACAGCCTCTTGGGGAGGGAGTTCAACATGTATTCGCACTTTATGGACGAGTCCTCCATGATGGTGCTGGAGCAGTCGTCATAGCGCTTGCGGCAGGTGCCAGCACCGAGCCCACTCGGGGTGAACATAGGTGGAGAGTCCAGGCCGTTGGAGTGGCTGTTCATGGTGTTGACATAGCCACCACTGGCGTCTGAGTTGCCACTGGGGCTGTGGTGGCTGACCGTGTCAATGACCGAGGAGGGACTGGAAGGCTCCGTCTTGATGTAAGACCCACAACTGGAGGGTAGGTGCCGGTCATCAGCGGCCATTCTATTCAGCAGCCTGGAGGAGGTATGGACATGGAAGGGGAGGGTTGATGGGAAAGGGAGGAAGAGAAGAGGAAGGTGATTTACAGAAGTTTTCAAAGAGCAGAAATAAATCCAATCAAATAGTGGAGTAACAGAAAAGTATTAACAGCAAAATATTTTATTGACATAGAGTACAATATATACTGATTATGTCACAATTCATGACAATTACAACACAAATTATATTTGCTTTTAACTAGATATTATATTAAATTTTCTGGAGTTACTGAATTTAGATGAAGATGAGCCTTTACATACTGCGAATATTTGACTACATAGTTCAATTGCAAGAGTAGAAGAGTGAAGCTTTTACAGTGAAAAAGATGTGTTTATTATGAAGATTAAATGCACAGTTTCTACGTATATCTGCTACTGATGTGTCTTTTTTCATAGTCTTTCCAATTTTCTGTTCTCTTCACCATTATGTGTCCTAACCTTAAGCCAGTGAACCAGAGGGAAGTGCTCATTAGCTACACACTACGGCAGCTGCAAAGAGCTTCATTGTACAAATACACAAATCACAACGCACATGTCCTCACACAGCTGCACGCACAAAACAAACATACAGACATAGAGAGAGGGAAAGGAAAGCGACAGAGAATGAGAGGGAAAGAAAGAGGGAGAGAAAGCACTCAAATAACTTAACACACAAGTGTGCACACACACACACACACACAGCACATCAAGTCGGGGGCATCTCCATAGTTTAGAGAGCAGAGTGGACCTTGGCTTGTCTCTTTGAGTCAGCAGTCAACCAAAAGGAAACATGATGGCAAGATATTGACTTTTTCACTGTCTGCCTAATAACTGTATTTTGGAGTACATGAAATCTGATGCTGTAACGTGTGCAGACTAAAGTGCAGCCTTTTGGCTGTGGCCACAAAATGCACTCTGAAGCCTTCCTTGCCAATATAAATCTATTTCAGTCCTGCTCTATAACCTTTAACTTGAAATTGCACTGGAAGAACAACGGGGGAAAAAACTTAGCCAGGACATGCTTAACTCATTTTTCTGTCAGCAAATAGAGTAAACTGAAGAGGTGGACTGGTAGAGGAGATGGATAACTCAATGTATCGGGGATGCTGTGTAGATTTAGTGACCTCTTAGGGTCAAGGCAAGGTCACACACTTACAATCACCCACCCCACCCCCTTTGCATTAGGTACCATGGAGGGGGTGAAAGGTCACCTGCACTTGCCTGCATTAACAAAATTGAGCCTTGCATGGCTTATGCAAATTTAGACACAGGGATTCTTAGTGAGTGGCAGCTAGGCAGCAGCAAAGTTGTGCCTTAGCACATTAGTCCCATTAGCATATTGCCAACTAATGGTAATGTTTACATATTTGACATGTCAGTTTACCATCAGCACTGGGAGAGGGGGATGTTCCCCACTGGGCTCTATCTGCCTGATTGGACGATAGCTGTCTGTCTCAGAGTGCTTCAGAGGAAACAGGAAACGAGAGGCCTCCGCTTTGTCCCCTATCGGTGGGCCGGACTGCCTCTTGTTCTCTGAGGCTGATTTAATTGTGAGGGTGGGTGACGGAGGGGTTCAGGCCCAGGGGTCAGTGGGTCAACCTTATTTTCTCACCCTGGCTTCCTGGGCCCGTGGAGATGGGGGTCAGCGTGTCAAATTAAATCTCATTCCCGGGTTTCCCTCCCTGCTGTCATGTATATTCATCGGAGCTCCAGGTGACTACCACTTCTGGAAATTCACAAAAAGGTTAACTGCTAAAATAAATAATAAAAAATGCCCCCTGTTAAAACCGTTGACCTTGTGGAATAAGCCCTTTAGCTGAGGACTCCTGGAATTCTTCTTGTAATATAAAGCCTACACTATATAAAACTTATACACAACTACCATTTTCTTACAGAAAATGCTGTCCAAATCAAAGTTTGTATTTCAGTTACTCTTAAGTTAAAAAATGCGAAATAACTTTTAATATTAGTGGTGGCATTGTGGGAGGTTATTTAGATTTGCTGTTTTAAAAATTATCCGCTAGTACTCTTAAATGTCCTTGCAGACAGAAATTGAAAAAGCGAATCCATTTCATGCCTTTCTAAAATAGAACTTGCCGCTCTTGATAATGAATGCAGATTGCATCCCCATAAATTAATGCACGGCTCTGTGTTCATCTGCTTTATGTTCTCTGTTTCAGATGGATATGTGCACCTGTGCGATAGGGCACCTGCACTTGGCTTATTAAAGGCTATATATTAAAACGCAGGAGCACAAGATGGCTCCATTTAGCTTTTATTTCACAAATTCAGAGTAAGCTTAACCCTGGTTCAAAGGCCAGCTTCAGGGTGACACTTAGCATAATTGCATAAGTGTCTTAACTGTTTCCCCTCCAGCTCAATGTGGTCATTTATTATAAATGTGCTGGCTAGAATCCCCTTAACTCATTCGGCTATGACACATTATACCACTGCTATGCTTATGTTTTTAACAAGCCTGCATATATTGATTAATGATACTGAGGGAATACTAACCACTTGAACCTGGCGTATTAATCAAATAGTCTAAAACATTTCTATAAATATTCGTAATCTCTAATGGGACAGGTCCAATTTAAATCTATAAATACCATTGTATGGGAAAATGAATTATGAACATTAAATAGTTTGACAGCAGCAATAGTCCTGATAAATAATTCAATATGTGGGGCAGGTGCTAATTAGCTTGTGTGCTACACAGACATTGCTGACAGGAAAGGGTCTGCTGAACTAACTGAGACTTGATGCTGTAAAATCTATAGTTCTGTCTTATTTCCTTCCTCAAGGTAAGAGCATTTCAAATTCTGCTGCCTGGCTGCCCAAAGGAGCAGAGCTTGTCTAAGATACAGTATCTCTCCCTCTCTCTTTTTCTCTCTCTGTTCCTCCTCCTTTTGTTCCCTTTGTACCGATCAAAATTCATGCTGAGTAGTGGGTTATGGGCCCGCAAACGCACACTGCGCAGTTTGGTTTTAATCTGATTCCACCTGGCCCTCCTAACAGCATTTCAGATCCCTAATATCATTCCACTGGTGCTGCTGTGACCAGGATTAGCTGGCCTAATGATCTGGCAGCTCATCTCACACTCACTGTTCCTCGACTTCTGAGAGGAGAACTGAGGAGCACTCTCCCCTACGTCTCAACACTTCCCTCGCCTGCAAGCGAAACTCTGAACACTGGATGACACGGTGGTGAGAACGCAGAACATTCAGGATATAATTGAGCCAATTTGTAAGTATTCCTGCTGTGAGCTTCCTGCTCACTTCAGGAGGATCCTGACGTCCTCCGCTGTTCTCTGGGTGACTACAGCTCTTTTCCTGTTTCATGTTTAAATCACAAGCATACAGGACAAACCTGTGCTAGAGGCTCAACTCAAACAGTGAGTAAATTCCTGATGTCCTTTTCACTCTCAAGGCCACCAGATGCCAAAAACACCATTTTATAACATTTACTAACCTCATCCCAGAGTGTCACATCCCTGCTACCTGAATAGACTGAGTAAGGATGGGAAAGGGTGCGTGGTGGAGGTGGGGGTTGACATCTGCAGGCAGGGTGATGGTGATATCAGATGCCCCAGTAGGGGCAGATCTGTCTGGAGGGCCCCAGGCGATGTGGCCTGATAAGCCACTGGCCCCAGAGTCAGCGCGGGTAGGACGAACTCAATTAGCTCCTGACAGACCTCCTCTCAGCCCAGCTCAGCCTCTCCGCCACAGCCAGAACCCACTGGCAGCTGCCACACTGACCTCTCCTCCAGGGGCCACTGCCACCTTTTACCGCTTCGACACACAGCCTGGGACTCATTTTTGGCAGAGCGGAGACTGTGCTGAAAATCTTTATGGCCCAACTAAAGTCCCTGAAATACATACAGAAGCTTGTATGCCACCAAGGGTGCTCGGTGTGTGTTCTCGCAGGGGAAAATGTAAATGAAAAAGGACTGGGGCTCTAGGAGGGGTTGGGGTGGCCCTTGGGAGAAAGGAAGGGAATGGAGATTCCAAAACACACTTAGCTGAAATATGGAGGACGCCTCTCTGTCTAACTGGTTCCAGGTTAATGACCATCAAGGGAATATGGGGCTAAAGTACTCTAGGGGCAATGTGCAGGAGTGTGTGTCTGTACCAGTGCTGCATGGGCTCATGTGCTCATAAGTCTGAGTGTGTGTTTGCGTTGCAGACAGAATATGAAAGATGGAAATATGGCAGGGAGGGGGGTTGATGGCTGTGGTTTGGTTGGAGGCAAGCCCGGCACTCCATAGGGACCCATTCTAATCTATGAGGGAGAGGCCCCTAATTTTGGAGTTTCTCATTCATTAGTCCTGCTCTGGCAGAGAGAGGAGAGAGCAGAGGGGGTGGACCTGAAGGGAGGGGAGGGGCCTCTTTATTAACGGATATGCCAGACACTCACGAGAAGCTGACAGAGATTTATGATGTGCAAATCTACGGAGGCAAACAAAAGGGAAGTCGAGGAGACAGAAAAACAGGAAAAAAGGGAAAGACAAAGAAAGCGATACATGAGTGGAAGAGAGAGAAGAGACAGAGAGAGAGAGAGGTGTTTGTCGTACCGATGGAGAGCAAGGGCCCCGGATCAATAGTCTGTAGGCTAGGGGCTAGTGCACGGTTACCACTGGGGGGACCATGCTGCTCTGTGGCCTATGCAATTAAGTTTTTCAGTCTCCAGCAGAGGATTATATTTAGCTGCTCCACAGCGATGTCACTGTAGTCTTTATAAAGCCATGAGCTCACTCCACTACGACAACATGAGCCCCATGCTCCAGCGGCACCACAAGATAGCGCTGGCCAAAAAGCAGATCACATCTATTGATCCCCCCCTCCCGCTCCTTCCTGTTCTGGAGATGCTGCTGGCAGGAAAGAGAGGGCCTCTTGTGATACAGGCGCTGCTGTTTGTCTGACGTAAACTGTCTGGGCCGCACTGGGCAGATCTAGTTCTTATAAGGGGCTGAGTTCAGAATGTTGAGGGAGGCAAATGGCTTGTGATAGAGCTACTGTCAGTGGGGGGATGTGAGAGTGTGTTCGATTGTCTAAACTTCCCATTCTAGAGAGCAAAGAGTTAACAATCTTGTATGCAGACCCAGTGGGGAAGCTCCCTGCAGAATTGGACAGCTCATCATACTGTATGTAAAAAAGAAGTTCAGTGATAAGACTACTCCGCCGTGCCGTACATTTGGGATCAAATTTCTAATTCTGCCTTTTCATTAGAAAAGATTAGTTTCCATTACATCCATTATGAGGTATGGTCATGGTATAATTTAACAACACGAATTTACAATGGCTCATCATAACTAGAAAAAGTACTTATAGTCCACTACTGGCAAAAACGACCCTTAAAAACTGTTTCTGACTATCAGTGTTTTGTGTATTAAAAGTCTCTACCAAAGCTAGTCACAAGGAAACTGGTGTAGTTACTGACATCAGAAACAATCCACTGTTGTGTGATATATTACTGATGTGCTGGTGCAAATATATTCTCTTACAATACTGGAAGATCCTTTCTTTTCTACACATGCTTCAACTTTAAAACAGTTGTGCTTTATGGCACTTTATGGCGCTAAAAAGACACAAGTTACATAGTGTTTAATCTTGTTTGTCTATAAAACTCTAATAAATACAAATAAATACAGCCTATGTTTGGTCCCTGCTTTTTGAAAATTATCACATTATGTCTCATATCATGATACTATCATTGACATATAATGACAATATCACTTCACAAGTTACCCTGCCCTGCTTAAAAAGTGTGATTTTCCTTGAATACATTTATGTGTAATACTTTAGACAGGCTACTGTAAATATCTATCGATCAATAAAGCCAGATGAAAAGATTCAAAGACTAACTTGCCAATATTAACTGACCTGTCCAGCGTAATATTGTAGGAAAAAGTCATAAAAAAATCTGTTTTATGCTACAAAAACCTTTTTAAAGTCAGGTTTTGTTTAACTGCAATAAATTATGTGGAAAGCCAGCAGATATCAATCACAGCACACTTCTCACGTACTCTCAGTGGGGTTCCTTACATAAAATAAAGAGGGGGGGATTATAAAATATGAATGATGGAAACTTGAGCAAAAATATTTAAAATATGAGTGCAGGTCATGCATTGCTGTTCACTGTCTAAAGACCTGGAACAAACCGTAAGAGAAAAGAGATCCAAAAGACTGACTAATATCATCAGAAATGTGAAGGGTATTCCTGATTGTGTTGTGTTCTCTGCAGAGTGTGTGTGTGTGTGTGTGTGTGTGTGTGTGTGTGTGTGTGTGTGTGTGTGTGTGTGTGTCACAAACAGAAAGAAATATTATTATAAAGGGTTAAGGCTATTTAACAAAGTCCAGTGTAAATCACAGGTTTAGACACAGTGACTGTGCGTACAGGGGGACGGAGGCATAGAGCCATGCATGAAATTACTTCATTAATCTTCTTCTGATAGGCCGTCCTTGTTTAGGAGGGAACTCTACCTGCTTAAAACAAAGAGCCTGTCCTGCCTCCACCATAAATTATCCTCTTCATCAGAAGAAGAGCCAAATACAAACAGACAAACACACATGCAAGCACACGCACACATACACAAATATACAAGGCAAAATTAACAGGCCAAAATTAGCAGGTTTATCAGATGTCCACGATAATTTAAACACAATCAGGTGTGTAAATGTTTGTACAGGCTCAATGTTTGTGTGTAATCATGGCACATAGGTAAGATTAAAATAACAAGCATAATACAGCCTGCTAATCATCTTAAAAATTTAACTGAATTTCTCACATTTAAAATTTTTGTAGCACACAATTTAAATACCTCCAAAATGAATTGATGTTGCTCAAAACACCATTGCTATGACTGTCTGCCACAGTGGCAGACAGTCATAGCAATAGCCTCTAGCTTTTTACAGGCTCATCTCTACCAGCTGCCACACATTTCCCATAAATAGTGCTGGTAATAAAAAGGCGGGTGGGCTTAACTGATTTATATGGTAGTGTCCACCACCACACCATTCAGGAATAATTAAACTTTGGGGATATTTCCTGAATTAATGTGTCTCCTTCAGGGGGCAATCTAAACATACATTTCAGCGTGCACCATGTCTGGTGTCACTGGACGTACTGGGAGGGAGGGACTCTCCAAGTGGCAGGTTCAACAACCAGCCACTCAATGTATTCATTCGATTGCACTTAGCGCTGTAGGGGTGGTCTCATAAGGAGCATTTTAACGCGAACGTGTTTTGTGACCAACAAGCAAATACACACAGAAGCACACAGTCGTATAATTTGAAGGCAGACAAGCAAGCAAGCAAGCAACGCACGCCAAGAAGCAGAGACACACTAACAAATCTGTCAGTTATCAGATGAAATGACTGTATTACAAGAGTAAAGTTGTGAAAAAGATATGCAATTAAGTTTTTATAAGACATGAGAAAAACAAAGGTAACCCCAAATGAGTGATCATTACACTATATTTGATTTCACTTTTACTATTTAAATTGCTGAACAGATATTAAGAGGTCTGGACACAAGTCAGAACAACATGGCTGATTAAAACTGCTGCAACGTCATCCTACAGAAAGCAGTTAAATAATGGGCTATCTAGACCAGGCTAAAAAGTTAAAATAATATTAAATATTATATAAGTTCTTGCATTGCAGAGCACTTCCAATTCTGTGTGCATTAGCTAGAACATTTAAAGGTGCAGTGTGTAGAATTTAGTGGCATTTAGCGGAACGGACTTGGCAGAAATGGAATATAATATTCATAAGCATGCTTTAATTAGTGTATAATCACCATAAAATAAGAATCGTGTTTTCATTACCTTAGAATGAACCCTTTATATCTACACAGGGAGCGGGTTCTCTGCCACGGAACCCGCCATGTTGCACCGCCATGTTTCTACAGTAGCCCAGAACAGACAAACCAATAACTGGCTCTAGAGAGGGTCTTTTGCGCTTTTGCAGCCACCATAGGTTCTCCTACACACTTGGAAGGGGAGGGGCAGGGGGGTATTCATTTGGTTGCAATCTGCAACCTCACCGCTAGATGCCACTACATTCTACACACTGGTCCTTTAAATGATGTAGCATTATTTATTGAATATATTTTCTTATTGCCAAACATTTGTTAATTATGTCATATTTTTCAGACAGGTAGTGTGCAGTGTTTTTAGTGTTTCTGTTACTTGAAATGCAACATTTCTGTTACTTCTGTAATAATGGCAATGCATATTTGACATGGGTCAAGAGACACAAATACGTCAATAGAAATTCCTGTTCACCACAGTGAAACTAGGCCTATGGTGGCTGGCTTTATGCACACACTGCCATGTTAATGGCTGGTTATTGGTCACATCTACTTCCCTTGGGCAAATCGGGGATGAGTGATAGTAGTACTCTCTCTCGAAGACACACCCATAACACTGCTATGTGTGCACGTTGCATCAGTCTTTTTAATTTAACAGTTTCAACATTTCATGATGCTATGCCACACAGTTTTCCTTCAAACTATGGACTGTGTGTTTGGATATATGAGCCTGAAACATTTTATCACAGCTTTCCAAAGAGTGATGAGAAAAAAAGTGCTTTGTCTAAAAGCTGTAATGGGTGCAAGGACCCCCGGCCATGTAGAGAAGACTTGGTGAAGCTGTCAGTGGGAATCAGAGCTGCTACTGTGACGGACGGTTTCAATATTGATTTCATAAATAAACAAAGCTAACCATCGATCCTAATGTTATTTTGCATTTCAATTACTGCTCCGAAACATAACCTTCAAACAACTGGCCGCTCAATACCAATAGCCTTCACTGATAAACACCCATAAAGTTACCCATCTTACATCACATTTTTTTAACAAAGTGTGAATTAATGGACCTAGATTCTCTCCTCCATTACATTTAGGACAAAGTGGTTCAAAAAGTGGCAGAGTTGTCACAAATTTTTGGGAAAATTTTACACAAATACTCATGGGTACGACAGTATGAAACATTGCAAAATGAGAAAACTTTACTTTTACTGTTTTCAGTTTCATGTTTTCTTGTCACAAATTTTCCACCCTACCGCAGTATTTTGTCAAGTGTGTTACTATGTTAACAGCTCTTTGAGTTATTTTTCTGAACTTCTGTGTTCTAGATGGGGCTGTGTGTGTTTGTGAGTGTGTGTATGCGTACGTGCATGCGTGCATGTGTGTGTAAATTAAGAGGAGCCCTTCAATGTTGGAGCAACAGGAAGAAGTGCTGACGCACCGTGTCAGTGATAGCACTCTGCTGCCACAAGGGCATGAGAGCCCACGTAGGCTAGCATTATCCTTCTAGACTAATGGACCTGGTTATTTTTAAACAGATTCTCACACTGCGGTGGAGGTGTCCAAGGTTACCATGGACGAGAAATCAGGAGGGACGCGTGCGGTGATGGTTGGTGGTTTTTGTGCGGGTGGATGTTGTAAAATAGCCAAAGAGGCATCGTAGCTAATCAGAGAGAGGTGTAAAGGCCAAACATCAGATGGGGTCTTAAGAGACAGCATGTTATAATGAAAAATGTTGTCAATATTGACTAATAATATCAAAACAAAATTGCATGCTTTTCTGTCTTTCCTTTCCTCTGTTTTTCCCAATTAATTATCTGGGGGAATAAATCACCCAAGGATGGGGCAGACATGTGAATGAGGAGTTTGATGTGGCAGCTCCTTAAAAGCAAGGCTAAGCTCTAACAAGTATGAACCCAAATACCTCTGGAGCTACAGAATAGTGAACATCCAGAGAGTGTTAATATACTCTGCATCCCCATTTGGCCTGAAGAGGGACAACATGCTCCACCCTCCCCCCGCTCACCTCGAGCTGAGTGACATATTTACAGTGAAAGTAATGATACTAGATACCAGAAATGAGAGGGCTCCAGCGTGGCCAGTGGACTCAGGAATCTCTCTAATGAATTGGACAACAAAGCCCTGTTGGTACAAGGAAGAAGTATTTAGAATTGAGTGACAAATTGAATTTAAAAACATTAGGTTTTCTTTACAGAGGCACACATCCCACCACCTCCTAAAGGCCCATGGCATGGAGGAGTGTGGGAATGGGACAGGTGGGTTGGCTGGACGCTGCAGCTACACTACAGAGGCCACCAGCTCCTGGCTCATAGCGGGGTGGCCATTCTCGGCCAGGAGCCTCTTCTGGTAATGTATTCTGAAACCAAATTACCGTAAGCTGATCCCATCTGGATAGTGTCTGTGCACGGCTGCTTTGGTTACCCACCACTGCCTCTAGCCTGTGATAGCATCTCCATGAAGACAGCAAAAATCTGATTAACCCAATAACAATGAAACACTTGGTCAAAGAGCAAAGAGCTTTTAACTTAAGATACACTAATGCAATTCCCTCGCCTTGTTTTCTGAAACCTAATAAGAATCAAGCGGACGGACTCCTAGAGATGGGTGTTGCAGGCTCTAATGCAGCAAGCTGGGAATAAAGTCAAATAAATTGAAATCTAATTCATCATTGTGCTAACTCTCTTTCTGCTTCTCTAAAAAATACATTAAAAAGCTCTCATTTCATGACGGGAAATTGGATAGCCTAGTTAGTTTATCGCAGTGGCTATGCCAGGGCTTAAGGAAAGCGAGGGTGTTGATGGAACATTTAGGACCAGAAAGAAGTCACATCTCAATTCACTGCCGCTCAGGCTGCGCGTGTTTTCTAGTAAGCACAAAGGAACTTAAACTGACTATGCTCAGCCTTCCCCGACTTCTGAGTGGCGCGAACAGCCAGTGCAATACAAGATCAACAAGAAGCCCGTCAGAGTAGTACAGTAAATGGTTTGTCTCACTGCATGAGACAATAGATATTTAGACTTAAACAAGTCAAGCAAAAGCAAATAACAGGTCAACTGTGATGAGCCACATATCAGTGACAAAGAAAAAAAACATTTTGAGTAAATACATACAGTGAAGAATGCAACTTTCAGTAAAATCTATGTTATCAGAATACTTTGTAATAACTTCAACGTACTCATATTACAAAACAATGCCAGTCTGCAGAGACAGGCAGAGTGTGTCTCTCCACTCAGAGGACAAAACTCAGTTTAAATCTAATTCTCAGGCAGTGGCGATGCCCTCGGGTCAATCTACAGAGTGTATACTACAGTGATTCCACAACAGTGCTGTGCTAATTACGTGGAGCACATACGTCCCACTAATCCTCTCATCCAAGCATCACGGCGACATTCAGCCCACAGTGAGGAGCTGCAAATACCGCTGTACAATTAGCAGAAGAGAGCTACTACTGAACCAAAATTAACAGCACACTGCAATGCTGGACTGATTCCACACATAAATAGCAGATGTGAAATCAGGAAAAAAAAAGCTAAATTACTGTAATTATTTCAGACAGATTTTTAGTTTAGGAGTTAGAAAAAAAACTATTATCACATACACATTTTACTGGATTTACTTCTTAACATATCTTCAGTAAGTCACTAAAGTTATTTATACACCACACACCTGTTCATAACTCGAAAACACTCGAAAAAGTCAATTCTACTTTCACAAAAGCTCTTTTAAAAAATTAAATACCTACATATTAATCCAATATTATGAACATGGGACACACAAACTGTAATGTCTATGTTGTGTAGAGCATCATTAAATATTCATCTGTATTTTCTTTTATACTAATTCCAAATCAGTGCACACCATCACTAAAGCTCTAATAATATGTCTTAATATGTAACTTTAACTTTTTGGAAACAGAAACTAACAAATTAAGAACCATAAAAATCTATTGCACTATATTACTGAAAAGTTTTTGCATGTACAAATTTGAGAATCTGTTATTTCACATTTGATAAATTGACTGGTGACTATTAGAATATGTAGTGTAGAAATAAATAATAAATACATTTGCTTTGAATTTTGACAGATAAAGGGAAAAGTAAAATAAAATCGACTGAAAGTAAAAACACATTATGAACAAATGATTTGCAACATAAATGAAAATGTCAAATGTGTTAATGTTTAATAATGTTTCTCCTTGCAATGAATATGATTTAATATTTGTTGGAAACTGCATTTGTAGGGTAAATAATTAAAAATGAAAAAGCTCAATGCCTCCTAAAACTTAAGGATAATCATATATATACATATATTTTAAATGTATAAACAGTGGTGTGGAGTGAGGAACTGCTGGGAAACTAAATATTAATAACAGTAGTGTTGCCTTTAAATTAGGGAAACACTTTAATTCAGAGCACAGTGAAAAATATAAATACACTTGAACACCTGATGTGTTTCAGAAATACTCACTCTGTCACTGCTCAGTTACTGCTGCTTGTGTCATTTTTTATTAATGTGTATCTGAGGGAGAAGTGAATTGTAAAATCCATCATCACACATGTCTAATATATTAATATGTTTGCTATGATAACTTTTTGAATTTGCAGTGATTAAAGCACAAAGTAAATTATATCTGTGTAGAAATGAGTGAAATAAAGCAACACACACTGACAGAATTCAGCTCTTCTACTTTACACTGAATTATTTTCTGTTAGGGATTTTCAGTGACTGTACTGCTATTAAATGTAATAAATTTAAAAAATTGAATAATCTGCTTAATTATGATACCAATAAATAATGTTCAGTACATAAGAAGTTAACCTGCAAGAACAGACAAATTGGGCAAATTTTCCAGACAAAAAATGTAAATTGTCAGATTGTATCAGGGAACTGAAATGTTTTCAAATGTCTGATTTGTCTTTTACCAATCATCACTTTTTCATAAATACTATCTATAAATCTCATCTTTTTAAAATATTAACAACTGATGTAAAAAATAATCTCCCACTTGAAACAAAGCTTTACACAATCGAAATGTTTTTGATACTGTTTCTCACACATAATCGGTGACGTGTTGAGGTAAATATACATTAATATTGTACGACAATGTTTTGTTTTTTTCTACTAAAAATAAAACAACAAATAAATATTTATTTTTATTTACTTTTATTTATTTTGCATCAAATGTAAGTTATGGATGGATTTATAAAGTTTTATCAGGTAGGAGCTGTAAGCCCTGACTGTCCCAGCAGCCAGGAGCTTTTGAGACAGCAGCTTTCCTCGCGTGCCGCTGGCTGGGACAGACCTGCCAGCTCGCTGAGGTTACAGGGTCCTTTCATCCGTCTTTCTCTGGCTACAGATATTACAGTGTGTCATTTATCCCTTTCCAATTCTATGGATTCCACGTTAATCTTAACTCATTAAAATATTATTCTCATTCTCCCTGGGCGGCCCGATATAAGAACAAAGACGTCAGCAAACAACCTCCTAACCCAACTGGCCAGGTACGACGAATTCTTAAGGAAAAAAATACGCACTTTGCAGTGGGGCAAGCTAAATCAATCAGTCATGCTCTGAATGAAATTTATAAAGACTGGCATACATGATGTGCTCACACAATAAATCTACACACACATGCACACACATACACAGCTCCACCTGCCCTGTTGCTCTATACTGTCAAGTCCTGCATTATCTAAAACCCCTTAAAACAATGAACAAGAGAAAGTGCATGTTTAAGAGTGTGAGTAGGTATGAGAGGGTAGATGAAGAGAGAAGCCAGGAAAAGTACATCACTGCTAAAACAGGAAAAAGTTCAGTGCCTAGACTAGACTAGAAAGGATGATTGTGAAAGGAAAAAAAAAACAAACAAACAACAGTAGGGACAGTTTAAAGAGCAGACAAGGATAAAAAAAAAATTGAGAAAAATGAAAAACAACGAAGAAATAAAACTACATCATGACAGACGGGTTAAAAGGAAAAAGTGCAAAGAAGGAAAGAAAGAAAGGAGGTGCACCTACTGGTTATGATAGCTGAGAGGGTCTGGAAGACAAAGTTCTGAAATGTCCATCAGTCCAGTTTTAGCATTCCAGGAATGAGAGGAAGAGGAAAGAGAAAACAATTGAGACCCGCTTCTTCCCCAAATGATAGCACAGCACCCTCAGAGACAACACTGCCGAAAAAGCCCCTCCAGCACCGCTTCCCCCAGCCTGCACAGGTATGTTGGACTCTGATGGATTGAGTGGGCGCGCGCGTGTGTGTGAGCATGTGTGTTGTGTATGTGTGTGTGTGTTTATGTATGTATGTGTCGGAGAGAGAGAGTAAGAATGTGTGTCTGAGTGTATGTAAGTGAGTGTGTGTGCGTATGACAGAGAGAGAGAGAGAGAGAGAGAGAGTGAGAGAGGCAGAGTGAAGGGGGGAGGGACAGATAGACAGAGAGGTAAAGGGGGGTGAGAGAGAGAGAGAGAGAGAGAGAGAGAGAGAAGCGCAGGCAGCAGCGGGATGAGCGCTAAGATGGAGAGAGCATGAGAGCGCGAGCGAGAGGAATGACTCTTTCCATGGGCAGGATAGGGCTCTTTAAGACTCAAGGGCTTGATGAATATGGAACAGCTGCTGTTGGCTGGCTCCGAGGGGCAGGACTTAAAGCGACAGAGGGGCCGGCGGAGCACCAGGGAGGAGGGATCCAAACGCTCGCTCACACACACTGCCATGCACAGATACAACACACATGGCTCACACGCACACAGACAAAACAACCTATCACATGAACAACAGAGATTCAACTATGAGAACAGTCAAAGTTTCCATCTCAATTAAATAAAAACTTTGGATGCCAAAAAAACCCAAATTCAAGCATATATGAAGATGATAAATACAAGTATGGGATTGTCAGTATCAGTGTATGCAGTTAGCATTTGTGAATTAATTTAAAATAGCTTGTTTAACTGTATTGACTTGTAGAAAATGCAATATATATTTATTGATAAAAGCAAATTATCTTTAAATTTTGTAATTTACATTTTATGAATTTGTAGAGAAAAGCCTTTTATGCATGCATTAATGTACATCGCACTGATATCAAACAAAGCCAAAGCAATATTACTTCACACAACAACACAGAACTTTACCAAGCAGCTGACATCTCAAAACTTTACAATGATGATGAAAAAACTTACTGTAATCTACCATATGCATTTTTAAGATATCAAAATGTCACCTGTACTGTTATATAGCACATAATAAAGTCTGACACCATCCTAAGCCGCACTATAGAAGCTACACCAAGCAGTCGAGTGCATCTGTAGCACTTCACTTTCGAAAAGCAATAGCTTTCAAACCACTAAGGACAGTAAATGTATTTATTGAGCTGTGTCGCTAGCTCCATTTGCGGGTGTTACATGTGAGAGACCATTGTGAGCCTTTCACCACCTGTGAGAGATGATCTCAAGCCATAACTCATATTCTGGAAGCCCATCAGCTTCTAAAGCAGCGGAAAATCCAGCTCTGTCTTCTCTAACCCCAGCTTTAGAACCGCCTGTGTTTCACTGTTGATCAAGCTCAGTAAGAATGCCGAGAATGCAGATACCATTTCACAGTCAGTGAGGGTCTCCATGTTACTGTATCGCCACATTATAAGAACAGAGCTTACCATGGCATCTTATTGGAGAAATGAGCGGTCCGACAATGGCCGACACTTGGCTGAGTCAAGCAGAAAGAAACAGCAGCTTGCCCACTTCTCTGAAATTCTACTTGAGCAAAATAACTCACAAGGTGCCTCACAACGGTCTTCAGCTACTTCAGCCAAAGTAAAAAAAAATAAAGAGTGAGTGAGGAGGAGTCAAGATGTACCAGCAGATTCATGCAAAAAGGTGTGTTGGGTCGCTCTGCTGCTCTCTGGTTTTCTCTGCTGAACAGGAACAGTATAACCCCCGGAGAGGAATCCAGTTCCATTCATCGGCTCACGTTTCTATAATCAATGCAAAAACATCACGCAATCCCTATTGATCATCACAGGCCTATTGATGTGCAGCAATAGTGCCTCCACAGTGGCACAGATTACACAGCATCTGGTCTCTTTTTTGTGACAAAAACAAATGACTAAATAAATGAAATCCAATTAAGATTGATGCCAAATCAAACACCTGTCACTTTAATTCTTTAAAGAGGAGTAAAATCACTATCAAACACAGTTCTCAGACTTTAATAAGACACTGCACTAAATATGGGGATGAAGAAAAAATAACACACATCTGTAAAGCTCAAACAAAACACAAAGTGCATTGTAACATTAAATCCTACTAAATGTCCCACTAATTTTTTTTTATCATATTAGTGATTAGAATTGTAGCATCATTTCATATTTAAATTTTGCAATATATTCAAGCTGTAACAAATACACTAGAAGAATAATTCAGCCAAACTGTCAAAAAATCCCTTATTATGAGTCAAATCACTGTGCAAAAACAAACACAACACACAGTCTAGTAGTAGTAACAGTGGATCCTGCATGGTTTAAGTCAAGAGACCTGGTTACAACCAATAGAGACTCACAAGAGGTGGTACTCTCTCATGACAGACTCCGCTCTTATCCTGGTATCTAACCTGTGTACTGATGACTGCCTCCGTTTGATAAATCACATTTCTGCATATTTCACTTTGGCCTCCCAAGGCTTTTCGACTGACACCATACAGACTTTTGTCACGCAGTGTGAGCTATGAAATCCCTGCTGCTGCTGCTACTGCTGCTATCGTTGCTTCTTATCAGCTCTGTTATGAAAAAAATCACACCGTGTGACAGCTGATTTGACAGGAAGGGATCTGATACAAGTAAAGAATAGAGCTGCACTAGGCAAACACTCGATCACACGTGGCATGACAAAGTTAGTGCAGTATTACAACCAGGAGAAGAACAGTGTTGATTATCTAATCTGTTGCTGATGTTATAACTTTTTTTTTTTTAATTTAAGATTTGTGTTGCTTTTGTGGGATCACACATATCATAAAAGCATATATTCTGCCTGTAGGCTACACTTGACATTTGTACCAGTGTGTGTGTCTGTTTGTTTACATATGTGTAGATGGTTAATTAAGAAAACATATGGTTAATTAACTTGTCAAAACAAGAAAACAAGCTGTCTGGTCACTGAAAATGACTGGAACACTATTTTGTTTGAAACACTGATAATAATACATAGTGTCATAAAATAATAACTTTTTTTCATACAGAAGTTTCTAAAAGTGTACAGTGCTCAAGCTAAACTATTACTAAGGAAGTTGAGACATAAAGCCTCCACTTACTGATGTTTTAATAAAGATAATGTTTAATGTTTAATCAAGCTTCTAATTGACAAGTCAATTTTATACAAAATGTCAGTACAGTCTGATGATGTAAACAAGTTTGGCCTGAGAGGGAATAAAACCTCTTTAACTTAGCATCTTTAAAACTACACTTTTGTAAGGAACTAACATAAAAAATCAGCTTTACTTTATGCTGTTTATTTAACAATTTTACCTCCAAATTTCTCTAACAATAAACAGGCAGCTAGGCCTTATTAAGTCGCTAAATTTAACCTTTTTCATGCGTACAGTAATGGTCAAATCGATGGCGTAATTCAGTCAAAATTCCCAAAGGAAAAGGCTACAACACTGGTCCACGTGCACAGTGCATGCCTCAATTAGAGCTCAACCGCGTGCACACTGATGTAATTTACAGTAGCTACAGGTAAGCTACATTTAAAACAGGCTACATTTTTAAAAATCTCTTCATAATACACAAAGTACACAACGTATAAAAAAAAAGAAAATAATGTGCCTCGAATGTGCAGCTGGAAGATAAAGTGAGGTTACTAATGTGTCGTGTACCTGACTCGGACAAGTCATGTCACATCCCCGGGTAGGCACAGCGCACTGTGGAGGTGGTGGTGTCTCCAGGTTGTAGTGGTGGCTCTGTGTTTCTGAGCGCGCGGACACCGCAGCCACACTATCAACTCCTCCTCCGGCGCGCGCCCTGTGGCTAAAGCAAACACCTCCACCGGCAGCAGGACCCGGGTGAGCGAGGTCAAATGTGATTCAAGAGAAAAAAAATATCTGTTAGGAGGGAAAAAAACAAGTTAAAAATGTAACCGTTCCGCCAGCCCGTCTTATTTACTTTAACGCCCACCTTTTTGATAGTGTAAAAAGAAAATAATAACACTGAAAATTGAGCTTATTTTTTAAATGTTCGACTGTTATTATTTTTGCTTTACTGCTCCGTGAATTCCTATTAGCGGCCCAACTGGTGAGTTAGCTCATGTCCGTTTTGACTGCTTACATGTGTCTGTGCAGCTGTGTGAAGTCTTCCGTCAGGGGCTGTATGTGATTTGGATTATTTTGCCCCTCTACTCAGCACAGCGGGTGTGATGGTGGGCACATTTTCACCTGAGAAAACGGCAGGTGACAGCAGCAGACGTGCAAAGGCTGAAAACCATGGCAGTCGGTCGGTTTCCACTGTTGATGAATAAATAACAGGACAATAGAGATCACAGTCGCTGTATCATGTAACCCAGACGTTCACAAACTTAACAAACTCCATTTAATTTGATTTTTAGGGCTATCTTCGTGTTTTTTTCCTTAGAATATGTGATTTTATATGTAGTTGATAGTTTACTGTTGGTGGGATTCATAAAGCCTACTAAAATAATAAACTATAATCATTGCATGTGTTAATTTCATAATGGTGCAATTCAGCTTGTTTGTGGACCATGAAGTACCCCCACACATGAACCCTAGTGGTCCTCAGGCCCTATTTTGGGGTCCATTCTCAACATCAAGGCAACACATCACATATTCCAGAAAACATCAATATGTAAACACAATTTAAAAAATACATTATCTCAGCAATACAAGTAAGTCTACAACTTCTGTAACCTAATTCATGTAGTAAATGTAATTAAAAAAAGAAAACAATTTGTTCATCTATTTTCTGCTCCGTCTTGTCTTCTGAAAGGTTTTCTTCCACACATCTTACATTGTCCATCATTGACTGACTGCCTCAGCTGTGGACCAGAGCATAAAGCCAGCTGACAGCAGTAACCAACTCTATCATCTCCACTAGAGGGAGGGCTATCTCACAACAAGGCCACCAAGGAGCTGCAGCAGAGGTAACCTTTATTTATTTATTTATCCCCCCCCCCCTCCCTCAACCCCCCCAGTGATAGTGTAATTCATAAACTGAATGAATGACAGTCAGGACAGTGCCAACAACCAGGCACACAATGGAGACTCGACTGCATTTACTTCTGAGTACTAAAACCTATCCATTACAAACATGTAATTATTGTCCTTAATAGATTAATTCATGCTGAAAGATAGAAATGAGTTCCAGGCTATTGATGTAATCATTTCACTGAGGAAATTAAGTGACATTAAAAGAATGATATTGTCACCGCGAAAGTATCATTGATTCTTTTCGAATGCAATTAACTGTATTTGAAAATGGGACCTGCACATTGAGCTGCACTAGGAGCACTGAGGATCACTTCATTTGTGAGAGATATAAAGACCAAATTATCCCATCAAAGAGAAAATCTATAAATGTAATGGCACAGCACTTCAGCACTAAGGAATGACAACAGCGGTCCTGTTCAGTTCACTCTGTTAGGTGTATTAACTACCAGTGAGCAGCTCTCAGCAACCCACAGACAGATTATCTAGACTGTGAACTAAAGGAGGATATCACTCAATATAAGAATTTTTTATCAGCTAACATAAACAATCCTCCTAAAAGTAGAATCCAAGAGATATAAAACTTTATATGTAATGTAATCAGGATATTTCCAGGAGCCGAATCACTGCTAATAAAGAGAAGAGAATTTGTAGAATCAGCTTCTCCTGTTTTTTTTTCTTTATGTAGTTCAAATAATTGATTAGTCCATCAAAAAAATATATAACTGGCAACTATTTTGGTGATTGATTAATCATTTAAATAATATTTCAAGCCAAAACACCAAATAAAATGATACCTTTCTTTGTTTTATATCATTCTGAACCGGATATCTTTTGGTTTTGGATCACTGGTCGGACAAAATAGGCTTTTGAGGATGTCACCTTGGGATTCAGTAAAATTTTGACGGATATTCACCGTTTCACTGTTTTCTGAGATTTTATAGACTAAACATCTGGTTGATGAATTGAGAAAATAATCCTCAGATTATTTTATTCCTCAGATTATGTGCTGGTGTACACTCAGTTGTCTGTTAATGCAATATGATCCACAAAACAAATCATATGTTTGAGTATTGAAATCAACTGTTTATCCCCTTTAAATATAACTTCATGGGGGTTTCTTGTGCTTTCTGAATCCCCAAACAAATTATGATATTGGCTGCCATCACTGTGGACTACAATATTTGAGCACAGTATTCTCTGCAGCTTGCTGTGATTGCTTGATGCTTAAATGATATGTGCACTAAAAATACATTTTTGACACAAGTCAAGTCCAAGCACTTCTTTAAGAACCCTACATGTAGCATATTTCCAACCTTTCCTAAACTCAGTGTTTCTGCTAATACCAGTTCAGCATGTGTTGTTTTGTTGACTTTCCACATGTTATGTGGAGAGTTTTGATGGATTCCACCAAAAAGCATGCTTGTGCAGCAGTTGCTGGTCCACACAGCTCCCTAACTCAATTACAGTGTTGGTAATCCACTGAAAAGAAATTCAGTGAAGAGGCAGAGAGAGAAAAAACATGAAAGATATCAGGCACAACCACTGATATGATGTCCAGTCATCAGAGGAATCAGGCATCAATCTCCAGTCCTGGTCAAAAATGCTGCATAATTCAAACCCAAACATTTTTCTTTGCGTGATTAAAACCAAATCAGAGGGCCTGAAACCTCTCTCCCTCCACCTGCTGTCAGCCACCCTCCATCCCAGCCTAGCCTAAATTTCATTTAGGAGACATCTTACTCCCTTTCCCCCTCTCTCATGCTCTCTACATCGCTGTCTCTCCTCTCTCTTTGAATTCAGTGCGCTGTAGCCCTTAGATTTACTTGCTTAACAAATATGGACAGGGGGCTTAAGTGGTTTTTGAAATCTTCGAATGGACTTTGGAGTGCCTGTGCTGTGCTGGGTGACAACAGTCTCTCTATCTCTCTCCCTCCCTCTACCACATACGTGTGTGTGATTGTGTGTGCTTGTTCGTCTGTTTCTGTTTTTGTCCATATGTGTGTATGTGCTTGTTTGTCTGTTTCTGTTTTTGTCCATATGCTATGTGCATGTGTGTGTGTGTGCGTGCACGTGCATGTATATGGCTTCCCCATACTCTCCCAGACTCCCTGGCTGGGAGATGGCAGCGCTGGGTGGAGCGGCAGTCTGGAAATGAGATAAGGATGTCTGATTCATAGGATCTGACAGGAAATCTATACTCTGCAATGTTTATAATCCAGCCATTACTACACAGCCAAATGAAAGAACAATAATCCAATCATTTACTCCATATTTACCTGAGGCAGATTCTCGGCTTTAAAGGCAAAGTGCATTGCACAGTGACGGAGGCTGTAAAACGGCTGATACGGGTGAGGGTGGCGGTGTCGTGGGGTGGGGGGGGGTTGGACAGTGTCTAGCTCACAGAGAGGGGGACATCGAGGAGGAGGATGGACTGTTCTCTGGGGAGATGTGTGTCTACAGGAGACCAGATGTTTCACCTGTGTGTGCTCTGCAGGGTTAAAGGTCACTCATTACTCATCATTAAGATCCCGTTGATTTATGAGTAAATTGGAGAAAAAGTGAGGAACTAAGGTTTATGAAACATGGGGTTAAGGGTTTTAGAGCTCTAAAATTATCCCTGAATGCGAGACAAGAAAAAATCCTCACCACACATGCACTGTAGTGTTAGCAAAATGCTTCTACTATTACAAAGACTAATACAGTTTAAAGGAGAGGTGTAATATGGCTCGCTCACACTGATCCTGTGTCATCTATAACAGAGGAGTCCATAGAGGCAACGTCTCTCCATAAGCATGGAGGAATTCTCTGGGTGGGGGTTTACTTATCATAGAGTCTTTCATGGACAGTATGAGCTGCTCTTCATTGTGTACGAGGGGGGAGGTTTATCTTATTTGGAAAAGTGAAGGGGGCCTGCCCTTATCTGTCAATAAACAGTAATTAGATTTTGTGGCCGATAGCGTCGATTGGTTTCTAATCTAGCTGTCGCCCTAGACGTGTGTAATTAAAATCCTGATTGATAAAGGGGCAGAAGCCCGCCCACACCACCACTTTACCAGACCCTACCCCGACCCCTTCAAAACACAAACAAGAGAGAGATATGAAAGAAGGCCTGGGGAGAAAACTGCACTTCTTATTGATCAGTTCTATCTGCCTTCCTATCAATGCCCTTTTCCCACAATGGAGGGGCTAGTACAAAGGTTTCCCACGTAAAACTTCATAGCTAATCTTCATCTGGCAGATTTTATCCTCCCTTAAAAATAAAACCAAAACAACAAACATTTTACCTTTAAACACTCAGTAGGTAAAATAGGAAAACTAAGATTTGCATGTGCATGCATGTTTGTGTGAAATTCCCAGTCTAAAATAAATTAAAACATGCTCACCACTAATGAGGGAAAGCTTACTGTGATTGTACTGCAATCAAGGAAAAACACCCCTTAGGTGATAAAGAGATGAAAAAGGAACAATGCATTTATTCTATTAAACTAATGGGCATGTGAACACAAGAATAAGGTCCCAACAAACATACATGCACACACACACTAACAGGTGAATGTCAAATATGCATCACACATTAGACAAATAATGTAGTACCTTCAAGTCAGAGGACTCCCACAGAGAATAGCCGAGCTGAAAGATGTTCAAAAACACTGCCTCCAGACTTCATCATCAGGGTCCGTGCAGACAGAGGAGCCAGGAAGAAGGGCTATGCGCTGTGTAAGTTCTGGAGAAAAAGGGACAGTGAAGTGAAAATAGTAAGAGAGGAGAGCAGGACAGAGAAAACGCATCAGGCAAAGAGACTTCCAGCCAAGTGAGCTTGCACATTTAGCTGCTTCAGCCAGCAAACATCTCCAAATATGATCCAAATCTCAGAATGGCACCATGAAGTTGTGAGAGGCAGATAATCTGTTTTATAGAGTCAAATTTTACCTGGTTGTCTGCAGGATTTTTTAAGCTCTGTAAACTGGGAGCGAGCGCAGACTGCAGGCCTGTGACCTTTCCTGTCTGACACTGGTCACCTGCTGTCACGTGTGAGGGCTGACCCACAGCAGTGAATGATGGCTGCATACTCTGTTTCACCCCCCTCTGTGACACATACGCACTGAAAAACACACACACACACACACACATACAGTACCCACAGTGGAGCGGATAAACCAGCTTTCACTCAGCACCAAACCAATGCTCCTACAACATCAAGAACATAATAAATCACAAATTAGAAGTGTGAGAGTGTGTGTATTTCGAAGGGGGTGGGGATTCAAGAAAGCACTGGTCCAGTGCTTAATTTGATTCTTAATGGGAGGCAAAATTTCCAAAGGAAAACTTTCATTGGGCACAAAATGACTTTCCTTAGTTTTCACTTTCTTTCACTGAGAGAGAGATTGAGATTGATAAATGCTGGCAGTGCAGTGCCAGCCCATGCATGGTGTACCTCATTTAACTGATTTCTGTAATTTCCTCACTAAACAGTGATTAATAAATGGTTACCTGAACAAATGAAAAATAGACTATTGAATAAATATTGCTGAAAAAGCCTTTTAACTTCTAAACCACAAATCAAATGCATTACTTGTCTTGTAAACATCTTTTATGGAAGATTGAGAGTTGAGAGTTAGGGCTTTATAATGCCTTATAGGGCACCACGAGCACTTCAGACGTATATCAAGGGTGTTATTATTCAGAATAGCACACAACACAGGCATAATCAATACAAACAGTATGTATTTTCCATTTTGGCCATGTTTTGGAGTTGTAAAATGGTTTTGTAATTATAATTGTTTAATCTTAAAAAAGGGAAAATTCTGGATATGTGCATTATTAGGATTGTTTAGTCATTTTAATGTGTATATTCACATCATTTCACTTCACTTTAGCGGCCACATGATCAGATTCAGTGGACTTTGTTTTCAGTACAGCATGGTAAAATGCTCAGTGCACAATGTCAGCACTATAACAGCTCAGTGTACACAGCATAACAACATAAATTTGTTTCAAAATTCTGATATATGTGTCTTATTTGAGCATACCTTACACAATGCATATTGCAAGAGAAGGAAGAACTGAAGCATTTGAAAAATAAGTCTTGTAGTCATGCTTGGGCTGTGTGTATTGTGCGCTTAGTCACATGTTTAGGTCTGGTCTTAGTTACCTATCCTCTCCTTTCCATCCAAAATACTACATGAGACTACAGAGGATGAACAATAAAAGCAAAATCTGCACAAAATAACATTCTCTAATACAGTAGCCCTAGCAACAAATGCTATTTTAGTGAAACTTCACTGTCTTCAGACCGTGTGAGAGAGACATTAATGTACCTCTGGTACAGCACAACTTCATCATAAGTTAGGGCCTCAAAAGCTATAGAGTTGAATCTACACCTTTCTGATAGTCTCTGCAACAACTGACCATTACAAACTACACAGAAGTAGTATTAGCTATAGAGCTATTGTATTGGATTGCATTCTGTTGTACAGTTGCTATTGTTGTAATGGTATACAATTACCTGTACACAATCTCTAATTAAAGCTGGAGTCCAGAACTTTTGTCACCCCCATCTGGCAGTGAGACTAATTACAAAAACATTGTTGACGTGCTTATGTCATAAGCTCAGCAATAGCCTTTACAGTCGCTACTGTTGCAGCTGTAAAACTGTTGATAAACTGTGTCGAGCGTCACACAACCCCTGCAAAATGACTGGTTTCACTATCAGAATTTGACCCATTCGGTCCGATAACATTTTGAAAGTCTAGAAGAGCTACATGATTAAATTATTTTATCCGCCATTCAAGTTAGCAGAGAGCTAACCAGAAGTTAGCCGCTCGGCCAGCAGAAGTCTCTAGTGCGTATGCTTTCCCATATAGCATGCGCAATATGCATTCATCCCGTCAGCACGGTAATGTCAAACCCAACAACAGATTAAAAACTTCATATACTGTAAAACACAGAGAGATTTACCTGGTGGTGATAGGCTTAATCAGCATTGTGGGAACTCATTTAGCAAGGGCTTGAATGTAACGGATGTTCATTTATATGTTAAAGTCCTGCACTACAGGTTAAAGCATATACATTAAATATAAATATCAACATTCATAATATTTTTTAAAATATTTTTATCAAGATGTAAAATATAATTGACTTGTTATATCATATAAAGCATTAGCCTACAGTAAATTGATACCCTTGAAAAACTTAAAAGGAAAGCTCCCGGATATGTAAGACCTTGTCTTCTTTAGTGAGTAAATGTGATTTGAGATCAGATTCTCCTTTAGATTCTTCTTAAGAATGTCTTCTCTCCTGATAATAAGGCCAGCTCCCCCTGTGGTGCCACAACAGTGAAGTGACCTTGTCACCAGGGTGCCATGTGTCACAGTGGGGGGACCCAGTGGGAGAGGATGGGGTGAACAGATCATCTCCCTGCATGCCTGGTACCAGTGCCCTACCCTTCCTGCTCCCACCACAGGCCCAGCACCAGAGAGGCCGGTGCAGGGAGAGGAGCAGCTCCAGGCTCTGGAGAACATGACTCCAATTAAGCTGTGGAAGCCTGGCTCACGCTCCAGTGCCTCAGCCCAGTTGTCCTAGACAGCGAGACACAGCCAACCCAGGGAAATGAACTCTGCCAGCATAGTCAAGATAGTCACTGAGAGAGTTAGATTCTGCTTTACAAACAATTTTTAGGAGATAATGACAAGGATCCATCAAGAAACTGCACAATGAAACTGAACATGAAATCACAATGATGATTATTACAGTTTTGATAAAACGTCAAATAATTTAAAAATTAAACCAAAAACCACAAGGAAAGAGCAACAGAGATGATAGCTTGTTTTCTGTTTTGAGAGCCCCAGAGAAAAAATGCAGAGTTAAGCACACAGTAATAGATGAGAGCGATTGAGAGGCCTCGTTTTCCCCTGTGATTAAAAATGTATGTTGCCACACGCAGCCTTTGGTGTGGAACTCTCCTGGAAAAGGAGCTGGTTAATATTCAGGCCCATGTCTGGCTAATGTCTTAAAGTGATAAATAGGAGGGGGTTGCTGCCGTTTGATTGTTCTTCACAGGCAGTCTGGGAGCAGCAGCACAGGGGGATTTAAGGTGGAGGAATCCTCTCAAAGCTCCTCATTCATTCACTCTCAGACGCCCCATCATTAATTGGGCCTGTCGACATGACTCCTCTGTACCCAGGGCCACTGGCAGCTACCATGGTGGATGAGCTTTTTAAGACAGTTCAAAAGAGTCCTTGCCTCATGAAAGGCATTCAAATTACATGAAATTGCATTCATGTCAAGCCTTGCAGGCATATTCATACAGTACACTGGCATAATGTCTTGTTTCGTGCCATGCATATCTGTGTGACTATATAATCGTCCCCTTGGGAGCAAATCACACTATAAAGAGTATGTTTTTCAAACTATTAATATATAATGTTTCATTTTTCAAATTACTATATATATACTTACAGTAAATACAGTGCTTAATGGTGTCAAGGAAATACAGTTTACTTTACTGTAATGTAAATATAGCAATCTAGCAATTAAATACACCCAATGAATACCTGACTATAATGGAAGATAATATTTCCATAACAGACAAATTTAGCTTCATGCAAAACAGGATGCAATATCCCTCAAGGAAATATATAAAATCCACTGGGAGTCAACAGTACCGTCACTTCCAATGAAGAGTGAATAATCTAGGAGCTGCTTGGAAGAAAATCTGGTTACTGTATCTTCACAAGTTGGTTGAAACATTCAAATATAGACCAGAGGTATTTGCACGTGTTCATCTGTAATCATAGTGAAAGGAGCTTCAACATTTATATTTCTCATTCATACCTACTTTGTAACTGAAATGCATAATACACCTAAATTTAAATGGGTGGATGAAGTACAATATATGTTAGTTATGAAGCTATCCCTTTGGCACACTTTCCACTTTGACAGTTATCTCCCTGCTCTGTGTAAGTATAGCTATGCAGGACAAGGTCAGTCCAGCCTTCAAAACTTTGTGATTTCTACTGATGTTAAATTGGAAGGTGATAGCAGAAGGTGGTCAGATTTGGTTCATGGTGTCAACCATGTGATACTTTAGTATTTATAACCATTAGGGGCTGTATATATGTCATGAAGTACAGCAGGCTCTTTTTCAGGGTGGCCATTGGCCTACTTCACTTCCATCCGTGTCCGACTTGTTTCTTCATGCCAGGACTGATGACGCCTTCCTCAGGAGAATCCCTAACTTTATGGGAACCCTATTTGTACTAGGTGATCTTCATTAGTCATTACACTTGTACGCTGTTTGGGATTTAAAAACAATTTATGAGTGTATAATTAGGCCCCAGAATTTAAATGAAATATCAAATGCAGTGGATTAATTTCTAAAAGAAGACTCTGAGGCCACACTACTTCACTGGACTTGACTTAAGAAGGTAAAGCCGCCAAATGTTTAGTAGAGAGCACGTCACTGGGCTGGGATTGAATGCTTCTTGTTTGTTTCCGCGAAGGCCTCACACAGAGCTTACAATTATGGCCACCAACACTTCCTGCTGTCTCTCTGTAACTATCAGTCTATCCAGCTCTTGCATTGTCATTCTGTGCATTTTTTCCATACTACTGAAACTATTCGCAGTCTCACTCTTCCTCACTCATGCTCACTCTTTACAAATTTCACTCTCTTTTGCAATCACATAGTCATTCAGTATCCTCCCATCACTTTCTCCCCTCCTCCTCTCCCTGCCGTGGAAGTGGTTTCTGTTATGGCAGTGGGAAGGCTACCCGCAGCGGGAGAGATCCTAATTAACAGCCTATTCATTTGTGTGGAGCGGAGAGCTCCTGCTTTCTGAGCACTTGTTTTATGGTGGCGCTAGGGAGCCCTGTCCAGGGATTTGGAGGGGGATAATTGCCTTTGCCGCAGGCTGCAGTAATCTGGTCGGCTAATTCATTATTTTAATAAGTTAGCTTCTCCTCGGGGGTGTGCTAGCTGCGCTGCGCCTCAAACCTTGGTGGTGCACCTCGTTATTGTGGCGCTCTTTTACACCGCCGCCCGCACGGGGTTAATAACTGTTATTAGCCTCTCTCCTCAGCCTGCAATTTCTCGTTTAACTGGGGCGATTCAAACGAAACCTTTGCGAGCGTCTAATAATCAACCTCTCTGGAACCAGGGGTAATCCCTATGAAGGGGTCCGTATAGTGGAGAGGGGTAATGGATGCAATCGCCTGAGTGCCTTTGCCTCCGCTCCTTTCATTATGGGTCCTGATGTTGTTTTTGTTGTTGATGCTGCTGTTGTTTTTACTCAGTTTCTCTAAACCCATTTGAGGGAAGAAATATTTGCCTTGAGCAAGGGAAATGGATCAGATTTATACATACAAATAAGATGATCATTAGGTTTGCGTAACTAATGGCTTCATTTAGGCCATAATCTTCCATCTCTCTAATAGGCTATGCAGTCAGTAGGATGTGTGTATGTGTCTGTGTGAGGCAGACAGGTTTAATGACTCCGGTGCAGTCAGACATTTTGTGCATTGGCTGATTAAAAACCATGTCATTTCAACAGGAAGGGGATAAAGAGAGGGCTTTGTGAATAGAAGTATTTTAAAAATCCAATATTGGAGATGGTGACGGCTGGATGTTTGAAAGAACCTGCAGTTAAAATCCAATTATGCACAAAATACAGCACAAAATGGTTTTGAATGCACCTATTGGATACATTATTTCACTTTGTGACGAAAAGAGATATCCTAATTCACTTTTGAGAGAAAGTACAATGTAGACAAGGCAATCCTATTATGTATCCCTAGATTTCCCTGCTTTGCATCTTCCAATGACAAAGTCCATCACTGCAGCTGAGGAAGAGCAAACATTCAGACTGTCCCTAACAGCAAAGTTATAAGCAGGGATGCTCAAACTGTTCTGGCTGGTGGAGGCTTCAAAACGTGCATGTCAGTGTGACATAAAAACACAAATAGATGTATGCTTTCACCACTACCTGTATCTTAATAATTATATAGCTTGAGTGGCTGGCATCCTCTGCGCACTCAGGAGACTGCAAGCCTCAGTCCACATGCTCTGTGTGGCTTATGTTCCATATTGTAGGCTGGCTTGTTTAGCTGTCATCATGCTGTGACCTGCCAGCCACTGTGAAATGAGCTCCTGGATATTAAAGAGGCTATCTCTTCATCTGTACTTAACCATAGTGGAGTGACACATCACATGGCCCTGGGCCCTGTAAAGGAGAGGGGCAATAACATGTAGGATGGAAAATGTTGAAATGGGCAAGGCTGTGCTCTGTGGTCAGTCATATGACTGAAAGAACAACATTTCCACTAATATTCTTTATCATCAACCCAACAACAAGCTATTAAATCACCTGAAGTATTGCACAATGTTTATCCAAGGCTTTGATGGTCTACAAATGGCTTCACGTGTTCATTTAGCACTTTTACTGCATCTAAAAGTTAAACCTGCGCTTAGCCATGGCCCCTTTCTGCACATAGGAGTTGCGGTTGTGCTCCATAAAGTACGCACATGATAGTAAATGACCTGGTTCACTATTAACTATTATCCACTTAATGTCCTTCCTGGCTTGCCACATGTGGAGCTTTGGCTGAGCGCTGGCCTCTGGGGCTGCCTGGGGCTCGTTCAGGGCCATGGCTTTTCAAAGCCCACACTGCCATCTGCTAGACCAGCGGCTCTGCTTCCCTTATCAGGCTGACGTGGCCGCAGCTGGGACAGCAGAGGCCTGCGACTGTCCCACACCCAGGTGTTTACCACAGCTTCATGCATATGGATTCAGAGATTGCTATAGATCTCTGATAACATATGTGGGAGCTGACACACAACTTATAAATGCTCTGCTATGTGGACACTATTACTAAATGCTGTTTGTGCACAAGGAGGAGTTTCCTTATTGATTTTCTTCATATTATGGATATATCTCATTTGACACTCTTGTGTGTGAGGCAGTATTGATCAATGATATCAGCTGATGTTTTTTGAAGAACTGCTGGAGTGGAAGCCTCAGCCCATCAGTCCTGCCCACCTTAAAGCCGCTCAACTTAGCATGACTGGCTTCTAATGAGTGGTCCCTCCTCTCATCACACAATCCTCAGTCCCTCCCTCCCGCATTCATCAATTCTCATTAGGGAAAATCATCATGTGGAATACCAACTTTTGGCCAATATTCATCACTGTCAGCCCTCATCCGTAGCAGCGCAATGACAGACGCAGGATCTGGGAGTGCCTAAGTAGCACTGACTTAGCTCTTTTATTCCCTAATCTCACCCTCTGTGCTTGTGGAGCCCAAGCAACTCTCTGCAGTGCATGCTCCCTGACAGCAATTACTTTATGCAAAAAGAGTGGAGGAGTTTGGTGAGTGGCGTGAGTGAGAATAAGTCTCCTCTGAACTCTGGCTGTTGGCAGGCTGCAGCATTCCAATAGGACCGGCTCACTTCCCATGGGCACTAAAGGGCAGAGAGGAGGGAGGGGAGGCGGCAGTGGACAGCTTTGTAGCACTGTGACAGGGGTTTTGTTGTGACAGCACTTATCTGTACGCATCGTTCATATACTGCTGAAGTGAAATTATTACATAATTACATAGATTCATTGTTATTGTACTTATACTGCATGGTGATCCCTCAAAAAACAATACAGATTTTGCTTTATTTAGTACATTTTGCAATATTTTGGGTTCCATATACCCGTTAAGAACGTATGTACGTCACAGACAGATTGCCTTCGCCAGCAGTGTGTTCCCCCTCCTGTAAAAATAGCTTGTGTGTGTCGTTCTCATAACGGCAGCGGGATCAATACATTCATTCCCATTTTAGCTGCTCTGCCCCTTTGCCCACCCACGCCCAAGAATAGGACAGCTTGCAAAACCCAGCCGCCATGTCAGCTAATCACAGCCCTATTGCTTCAGTCATTCGTGCCCCATCGTTGGCCCACACCGGCTGCCTGCCCAGCACAGCTAGAGATTTTACCCAGAGGTCAGTGGGATGGCCAGCCTGTCTCAGTCCAAACTCCCCTCCTGCCAGGTGGATCAGAGGGAGGCTAGCGGTTCGCCTCTCTGCTGAGAAAATGAGATCACACCGCCTCAATAGGGGGGCTGCCTTTGGAAGACCTTCATTCCAGGTTACAAGATAATAGTGGAAAACCATTTGCATCAACTAAGGAAACATTATAATAAATCAGACACCATGATAAATTATCTTAATTCTTGGCACTAACAGGTATTAACTGACTCTCAATTATTGTCATTTAGCAACAGCTACAGGGCTAAAGAAGGCTTCAGTGTTTTGTTATGAAAATGTAAATTAGTGACCAATCTCAGCTGCTCCAGAGATAAAAAATCTTTGAATTCAGGCACCTTTGCAAATACAAAATTGATTAAAATTGATTTCTGACATTACAAAATGTCAGAAAACCTTAAAAGACAACAATAAATAATAATCATCTTTATTGTCACAAATGTATAAATTTGCCTTTGGCATCACAGTAAATCACAATACATACAATAATACACAACACAACATGTACAGTACAGACAACAATAACAGACATAGTTACAGTGTGAATGGTGTTGAGCAAAGTTATTGTATTTGGTATGGAAGACACAATTTGTCGGGGTTTTTGTTTTACCCGCGTTTTATTTATACATCACAGTTATTTCTGTTCTTTCCCAATAATTTTACTGGCCATGTTTGTTATTCTGGACAGTCTATTTTTGTTCTTACCCTCCAGGTGCCCATACCATGTACACATATTAAAAGTTAAAACACTTTCAACAAGACTTCTGTTAACAGTTTGTAAAATGTTTTTACTTATATTGGATGGATCCAATTTCCTGATTAGATACAAGCGCCGCATTGCTTTTTTTAAAAAATGTATTTTTAAGTGCAATCAAAAAAGGTTCGCTAATATTTAAACTCCTCTACTGCTTCAACAGGCTGATCATTAATCAAAATGAGTGAAAAATAATGACAGGCACTGTGGTAACCAGCTCCTTACTCTTACTTTTGTTAAAAAAGGGTACTGTCTTCACACTACTTAGTAAGCTCACCGATATGGTGGAAATATGCAGACTGATTAACTGTGTCCCCTGTCTGCATAAGACCGACTAGTATCAGGTCATCAGCATATTTATACAATTGGCAGGTTGAATTCATAATTTGCATTTCATTAGTGTATAGGGAAAACTAAACAGGTGAGAGCACACAGCCCTGAGGTGCTCCTGTAGTCAGGGTAACTGTATCAGAGGTAATATCACTGCACCTCACTCTCTGTGGTCGATCTGTGAGGAACTCTTTAATCTGCTATATCATGTGCCTGTTGGTGTTAATGTCACAAAGCCTTTTAATCAGGGTATATTTCTGCATAAAAGCTGAACTAAAATCTATAAATAAAAGTCTGGCAGAACTCTTATTCTGCTGTAGATGTTTACTAACAGTATTCATCGGTGTCTATGTTGTACCTCGGCCCTTCTTGTATGCAAACTGAAATGGGTCAAACCCTTCTTCAGCCGCACTCTTCTCAATCTCTCGCGGACTCCTCCTCTTGGACCACTTTTCTTTATTTTTGTTCTTGGTGTTTTTGTCCGCCATTTGTGTCTCAAGATCTCTATACAGTCCTTGGGAATGTGACGTTTGAAATTCCTGACTTGAGCTTGAAGCGTCAACATCTTATCTCTCGTATAGGTAAATATGGCGTCATTTCCGCTGGTTGAGACGCCACTCGCTAAAAAAGGCAGCAGCATGATGTAAATCGTAATCCAAACATTGTGAAGTGCCATATTCAAAAGCTGATTGCTCCGTTATTTTCAAGAGGTTAGACACATCGACTAGGCAAGATTAAAAGATTACATTAAAAGCTTAAGATTAAAAATATACAAACAAACAAACCGCTGACGTTAGGCACTGGGTCAGCAGTCGCACCCTGTAAGTATGATAGTGTAATGTAGTAGCTCTGTAAAACACACTAATTCAATGAAGCTCATGTTAATATACAGTCAATTGTTTCCACATTATATCATTTTACTTTGTGACTGGCAATAGTATTTAATGTAGCAATATGTGGCCTCTGTGTACTTCTGTACGTTCCCTTATTTTTCCTTTAAATTACCCTGTAAAACCATTTGCCAAGTCTGTTTAAAAAGAAGATAATATGTTCATAGATAAATAGATACATGAAAAGAAAAACTTGAAGAATTGTATGACATGATATATGCATCTCATCTCTAAGACTGTTAAATCTTTAACGAATACACACACATACACACACACACACACACACACACAGACACACTATGCAGATGCAGATTGCATTGGGGAACCTTGGAGGGCAACATATGATGGCCTGAGGCGGTGTCTCTGTGGTTGAGGCATCAGTCACTTCCCTCAGGGCTGTCAATGAAAATATAAACAAACAGCATTCCCACTCTGCAGGGAAGCATTCAAGAACATAATTCAACAAATATGCAACATAAAATGTTAACAATAATAAAACTGGTACTTTAATATTGGTTTAAGTTGGACATTGCTCACACAATGGCTCTCAAAAAAATGGGGTGGGGTGGAGAAGTGTTGCAAGCGGCTAAAATTGGGACTGAAGTTCAATGGATGTATTTAATGTTTTAAAATTTAATGTCTTAAAGAATTAAGAGTGAAAGAGAAACAAGAGTGCTCTCATGCTAGCCAAGCCTATCAAGATCCAGTTTATCAAAATTTAATCTGGTAGCAAGACAACATGTAAAGCACAAGATGGACAGATCTGCAGAAAACAAAAACAGGTGATGCTCATAGCTAAAATATTAAGGAGCTCATCTTTTGCTTTTGGATGCACTGTGAGTATCGTGTCTAAAGAAGGTGGAAAAAGTTTGTGTGTTTGTTTTACCCGAAACGTTTATGGATGATAAAAAATTGTATTGGTTTAGTAAGGTTAGATGAGATGATCAATACTACTCTGTTATATGTACGCTAAATATGCAGCTACAGTACAGCCAGCAGCCTATTAGCTTAGTTTGGAGTCCTGTTGTCAAAGTGAGGTTAACAGGCAGCCGTCAGAGACCCTCAGAAGTCACTGCGCTGGCTAAGAATAGTCCAACACCTAACCCCCTGTAAAAATGTTGAACCAATCCTATAAATTCTGAGCCAGTCTGCTATTCCTCTGACGTCTTACTGAGATGAGTAAGGAAACATCTCTGGATGGTTGCTGCAAGCTGACAACAGTATGTTTCCATCATAGCCTGTCATAACAGCCAATCCAGTACACCACACACACAGAAACACAAATACGTGCGCTGTACATACGCTGTACATACATAACGATCTGACACAATCTTACACGTATCTCAGAGAATGTATCAACGTGCAGGCACATACTGTAGATACGCATATATACACACACTTACACCTGACCCAAGTCCTTCATCTCTCAGTGATATAGAGCACCTGAACTTTTTTCTAGGCATGATAGATGGATGGCAGAATATCCCTGAGGGACTGGTGATTAAACAGGAAGTAGAGAGAGTCACTGAGCGGACCAGGAGCTGGCTGACCCCTCCTTCTCAGCAGCTCACTGATCTGCTGCTACAGAGACTACAAGAGAGAAGGGAAAGAATGAAAGGGAGCCATAGATTATCAATAAAGTCAATACGGCATTGTGTTACATGTGCCCTCTGACCTAAGCAGGGTTACTAGCTCTGATATCCTTATTGTGATATCTGCACATAGGATCCAACAGGACTATTGGAGGAGACAGTTTTATTGCATCTGTATTCAACAGCTACTGTAGATGTTTCGTGCTTATTAGAGGTTTTTTAAGTTCAATAATGTTCTGATTCGAGTGATTGAGAATGATTAACTAGCTTACCACTGAACCGTATCACATGCTGATCATGTGATACCCTAATTTCTGTTTCAAGTCTCAAATGAGATGTGTATGTGTGTGTGTATAAGTGCTTGATTTTTGTTTTATTTTGATATATTTCATTTGATGTGTCATTTATATGATGCTCTCATATTGCTATGCAGATTATTCAAAAATGATCTTGCAGTCACTTTATCAAAGCATTATCTCCTCATACCTAATTATCATTCTAGTCACAGTCAATGGAAAGCTTGTTTCAACATATACCATATCACCAGTGCTCCCATACAGTAATGCCACTGAGCTGAAATCTGTCTTAGACCTGCTACTTTAATTCATCTCCAGCATTCCATGTTTAATTTTTAGCCTTGGCTGCCCACAGGGACTTTAACCCTTTCTGCTGTCTCATTTTAATCGGATGCTTTTTTGTTAAATGTTTAACTTAAATTGGGAGCCTCATAAATATTCCAAATCACTCGTCCTGTGTTTGATGAGGAAATGAGCCTCGTACCCGCCGTGATTCCCCAGGCAGGCGGGCAGGCAGGAGAAAAAAAAAAAAAAAAAAGCCTACAACTTAACTCTCGGAACCAGACCTGTGCGCCGCTCTGACAGCCTACATTAGCAAGCAGCAAATTGTTTTAACAATGTGAGGGCGGCCTTTGTGTCGAGATAATGATGATATCTCTTTTTCTGTGGCGCTACATGCTACTGAGGTAATCATAAAGGTCTCTACAGTCATCACTGCCTGAGAGCACCTTTTATGGTCTAAAGGGACAACAGCTTGTGCTGAATATGAATCTCACTCCTCTTACATAGATTCTACATGTAACATTTCAGTTGATGTTGTAGCATGTTCTCAGGCAAATTTTGACATCTGTTGAAGTGAATTAGAAAAAGAAATGACAGTGATATTGATACAGTTTTCTAAGACTAACACTAGTGCACAGATATAGTTAATATTGTAGCTCCCCAGCAAAGGTCAAGCAGCTCTGACCTTTGAGTTAGTCAGATAGGCCAGGGCCTGTTTCAGAGTTTCTCTCTCTTTCTGTCTGTCTTTCCCTCCCATGGCTCTGTGGTCATTAATCTTCCACACAGGTGCTGAGGACTCCTGACCCTCTGCTCCACTTCCTCCATTAGCACCATGACAGCTCGACTGTAAGGTTCATACACCCAACCGTATTTTCCACCCCTCTTTCTCCCACAACACTTCAACTGGTCTGGGAACTGAAAATCCACTGTGTCCCCTTCACTCCCCAAAAGTTCAATTACATTTGTTTGAGTGCCGCTTTATCATCCAGTCACAGCATTACAGTAAGTGATTTGGATGCAAAAAACTGAATATTTTTGTCTCGATTTATGTAAAGTTATAGTTCAACAACTGTGTCAATACAAATCATGGAAATATAGGGTGTGAAAAAAAGAGGGGGAAATAATGCTGATATATTCAATACTTTTTTGTATATGTAATACATTTGCAGTAGAATATATCTAAATCATAGCCAGGACTCATACAGTGATGTTGTATTTCCTTTTGTCCAAAGTGACTTACAGTAAGTGCAGTCAGCCACCTCAGGAACAAGAGTCAGATATCGTAAAAAATAAAAAAATATGGAAAAATAACATTTACTTATGCCTAAGTGAAGGTTTTAGCATAATAAACAGTTTCTTGAGCATAAATATAGAAGCAAAATGTACCTTAAGTATCTTAAGTACTCATTATGTGTCACAATGGATCCTGTCAGTGTTGTATTATTATTATAAATGATGACATTATTGGGTTATTATTACTGATGCATACTGTAAATGTATTAGAAGCATTTTAATATTCTGGCTGGTCGAGGTAAAGCTAATTTGAAATATACTGTTTATTTTTACAATGCTTTGTATTCCATAAAATGATAAAATGATTCATATTAAACATAAAATCTTAATCTGCAAATTAAGAAGTAACAGCTGCCAAATCAATGTAGTGGAATGAAAAGTACAATATTATTTTGTAAAATGTAGTGAAGCATAAAGTAGCAGAAAAAGGGAAATACTCAGATAAATACAAGTCAACTCAAGTGCAATACTTCAGTAAATACTTGACATTCTACTGAGTCTGTTTCAAACAAACAACTGGTAGCAGCTGTACTTTATTGTACCAGTTTAATGATAATGTGACAAGACCATGACAAAATTTGTCAACTCGAGAACAATATTCCCGCTCTCTTTTTTGTGGAGTCTCTTGTTTTCATCAGTGCGTCTCTGGATATGTCCCAGTCAGAGTTGTGAATCTGTGCCATGTTCTGGGGTCACAACCCCGCTTCTGTGGCCGCCTGCCGCACGGAGCTTCAGTTTCACAGCAGAGGAAGCCCCCCCACACAACAGCTGGACCGACTCGCAGACATTTACACATTCTCACATCACACCCAGACATAACCCTACACTAACACATGCAGGCAGTTGTCTAACATATGCAGCATCTCTGTGCATCCTCTCGCAGGCCACCATACGCCCAGGCCTAAGGCAAAGGAAATCACAAATGTCAGTCAGGATGGGGGAAAGGTTACAGGGAAGCCAAGAGCTCGATACTATTAATTTGCTCCCTGGGGTTCAAGAAATCAACCAGCAGAGTGATCTGACTCCGCTAACTCATGAGATATATCCAAAATACCAGCTCCTCCGGCAATCTGCAGTCATGTATGATAAAGAACTTTGACAAAGATCATCTTCATGACATTGATAGTCAGACTGAGCACAGAGAGGTGGATTACGGCCCCTCCTTTTTATTGATTGTCTGAGTTGATATGATAAATATCTATTAGTGTTATTATTACATCAGTGGACCTCAAACTTTTTCTGCTGTGATCACTTTTGGAAGCAATAAAAAAATATTTCCCATTCCCCAGTAAACCAATATTTGGGAATAACAAGCCAAGTTAAATGTGTTTTCATTTAAATAACATTATCAAGAACATGAGCTGCATGTGTCTTGACTACTACATGAGTTACTTAGTTAGAGACTTTGTAAACACAACAAGGCTCTACCTGTAGACTAAATTAGTTTCACTGACAGCTAAACACATTTAGTAAATATCTACGTCTATCTTATACTTCACATGTTTTGCTATCTGATTTCAGTCTTGCTAAACTGAATTTTAATAGGCTTTTGCTGGCATGAGAGAACTATGTGTTTGTTTATTGTTCCCATATCGATCAGATTAGGTTCATCTGACCTCTGCAGTGCCTTTACTGTATTATTTTATGTTTATATCACTACATCATTAAAAGTAAATGATCAAACTTACAAACAATCAGTATAATATCATGAACTGCTACACAGACTGGACAGAAATGCACAAATAATTTTAAAATAATGAATCTGATGATCTGAGAGCTGCAATGATTAATCGAGTAATCAATTAGTTGATCAACAGACAGTTAATTGGCAACAATTGTGACTCAATCAACTCAAACTAATCAGTTAATCATTTTTCAAAACACCTAAAACAAACAAAAACACCTATCATTTGATGGTTCCAGGTTCTTAAAATTGAGATTACATGGTTGCAAATTAAATATTTTGAGGTTTTGATGGACAAGACAGGACATATCAGGATATCACTTTGTGCTCTAAGATATCGTGATCAGCATTTTTCATTGTTTTCTGATATTTTATAGACCAAATGATTAATCAATGATTCAATAAAATGATCAACAGATTAATTGACAATAAAAATAATCATCGGTTGCATATTTAATGTAAATAATATACATAAAACATAAATATAAAAAAACAAAACATAAAATATACAAAAATGTAAAGGATTTGTTGTGTGAAACAGTGATATGAATACTTCTACAGTCCATGGTGAGTGTCCTTTTGGGCGTGGGTGTGGTGTATGAGGTGTGTGCATATTCCTGGTGGTCCCGTCCAGACGGTGTGTCTGACTTTCAACATGTCTCTCCTCCCCATCTCACCGAGGTCACCTCGTTGGTATCGCAAGCGCAGCAGTCACATTGTGCTTCAATGCAGACAGATTGCTTATAATAACCGTTAGAGACCTTTCATTTTTCCTTGTCAGCAATTTGCAGGATAATTTTGGCACCCTTTAAGGATTCAACTCCCCTAATAAGAGGATAAAAATAAACAAGCTAGTTGTTGAAGCACTATATTGGGATGGCATAATCCTATTTACAAGTCTGAACGCACTCTGGCCAATAAAATCAAACCCCAGCAACATTGTTATATGTGGCAATTTTCACCATTTCTAAAACAAGAAATGACTGAGTGCTAGGCTTTTAGACTGCCAGGATTTACTAAATGGATGAAACGTCACTTTCCAAATTTCATTACTAAAGACCTACACCGAAAAATGCTCAGTCAATTCATGTACCATAACAAATATTAGGTACATTTATTTTTGGTGCAGCCATTGACCACTTTGATAACAGATTACATTATAAGTCTATTTTAATTTACTATATAGCTGTTTAGAAACAAGTTTCAAATTGTGCAGAAGTGGAGCGTATTGATTCCCGCAGTGAGATGCAGACGTGCTGGAGCTTTACTGTTAGCCCTCTCCATCCACAGTGTCACCACAGATCTGACAACGTCTTGACAACCACATCACATACAGTACTGGCTGCTGGCAACACAATTCATTTGTCCTGTTAGTTTGATTTCCATTAAAAGTAGAAGGAAAATGTGGTTTGGCTATGAAAGCTAGATACTCAAAAACATTAAGCGGAACTGAGAGATTAGGTAAATTAATCGAGTGATGAAAAGTTTTGAGAAGAGAATGGTACAAAAAAAAAAAAAGGTGATGTATGAAAACAGAATACAGAGTATTGTAGGGTGAGATAGAAAGAGTCGGGTGAATTAATCAACAGAGGCTGAAGGACAGAGGTTGAAGGAGTAAACTGATGTTGGTTCTGCCTTGAGTGAGACGGACATTTAAAAACATAGCAGGAGATCAATACACTACACACACTCTCTGTTGATAAGATCTATCCATTACTGTCTTCAAACTTGAACACATTTCATTCTGCTTTCTGATTAAAATAACTCATTGCTCAATCAAACATATCAACACCCTTTTACAGAAAGTGTTGTCACCAGTGGAGCAATATTGTGACAACTCTTCTTTACGGGCATGAATTATAATATCAACAGAATATATACACTATATATTAACAATATGCAAGGATAACCTATAAAATGGTGACTCAAAAATAGAGTTCATTCAGGGGCACTGAGCAAGAAAAAAAAGTGACATTAATTCTGGGCCTCTATTTATCCCATTTCCTATACTCTCTTTATGTATCTAATATTTCTAATTTACCACCGTCCAGGAAAAGTGACACAAGAAGCCATAAATTCCCTTCTAATTCCAAATAATTCCGATTACATGGACGAGTAGTTTTCAATCAGAAAGATAATCTGGATGATAGATGGTGGGATAATTGGCTGTCTCTGCCACGTAAATATTGTGTCGTTCTATTAATCTTGCCGAATGAAGTGTCAAGCTGTCACTCATTCGTCAAACTGAATTAGGAAATATAACGAATAAATAAATGCATACGGGTGGCAGTGAATGTGTGTGTTTGCGTGGATGCGAGTTTGTGTCTGTGTGAGAGGGAGGAAGAGATAAGATGAGAGCAGGCGGCTGCAGTGGCCCTGAGTCAAAGTAGGAGACGGGAATGGGAGACTTAGAGAGATGAGTGTGTTTTTTTAAAAAGTGAATGAAAGACAGAGAAAGAGAGTAAAACATAGAAATGTGATGCATATAGACGGAGACAGTACTCTCATTTCTACCTCCCCCTTCAGCGGGTATAAAATCATCTGGAGTATTATACATTTTAAAACATCACTACAATACCCCATACTTAATCTTGCCAAAGACATTTTTATCAGGGCGGATACCCTCAGAATTACATTGTCTTTTCTGTCCCAGGGTCCATATCTGTCACATGTCAAAGGCAGCTCCACTCGCTGAATATTTTACCCAACCATCAGCTGAGATTGTTTTTAGCCTCACAGGGAAATAAACTCATTTAATTTTGGGAAAACACAGTAATATAAGAAATATTTACTTGAGAAATGAAAGCAAAATATATGAAAAAAAACATATTGGCACATATTACAATTAGTATGTAAGAGGACATATTTTTTACATCATTCCAGAGGTGATAAATATCTTATCTACTCTTTAACCCGTAGGACAGGAAGATAAAAAAAAATCAAGCAGTGACAACCTCTTAATTTAATTTATAAAGATCATAATTAACGACCTGCAGGCTGCAGGAGACCCCATTTCAGACTGGAGACAGAAAGGGCTTCCGCCATAAGAATAAAAATGAAGTTTTCATTGATTTCTGAATTAAATCTCAAATATCAGTAATTTCACAGAAAAGGTCAACTCTAATGGAGTTCCTCCCTGTTTTTTAATATCTCATATTTCTCTTGAAGGAGCCTACCTGGTGTGACGTGGGCTCGCTAATTGTGGCCGGTTAATTAATGAAACCGTCAGGTGTTTGCAAAGGCAAACAAAGAGCCGGGCTCTCTTAAATCATCCGTGCCCTTCGACATGGTTATTATCCGGTGGCAGGTGAACCCCAGCCTTGACGCATGACAGATTAGATCTTCTCAGAGGATGGGCTGTCCATTTATCTGCCTGATAAACTCAGAGCCTCTCTCCATTTTCAATCATCAGAAAGGAAATGAGATTAACAATCTAATGATGCCAGCACACCCCCCCCCCAACACATACACACACATGCACACACAAAACAATACTCATAAGAAAATGTCCATTTATCGCAGCTTTGATTATGAGCAAAGGAAAAGGCATTTTCAGTGATATATGATCAAATTATTATTTATGATATATCAGAAAACAGGGAGCTTTTTTTATTTGATGCAGGAATCCCATTCTCTCAGTTTCCATTCTCCCTGCTCTGCTGTGCCCCTGTTAAATCACACAGCGCAGTGCATGGGTTCACACTGTTCTAGAGAGGTCCGGGCCTGTCATTTCACAGCTCCCATACCTCAGACCTAAATTTACAGTGCAAGGCTTGTGTGTCCCGCTGTACACCCCTTGTGGGTCAGCCCCTCCCCTGCTGTCCCTGACACGCATAGCAAGCATCCTGGCCCTCGTAAAGCTGACATCTTCACTAAACTATGCTAACAAGGCCGTAGTGATTTGTATATGCACAGCCTGGTGGCACGAGGTGTTGGGGGTTGGGGCGGCACAGAAGAAGAGGCGCAACCTAAGGCGGGGCGAGGCGGGGTGAGAGGGGCGGGGGGTGGGGGGGATCACTGGTGGAATCCGCTCAAGTGGTGAGGGGCAGCTAATCAAAGCACCGTCACATGCAAAGGTTGTAGTGTACACAGACAAACATATACGCACCAACAAAAACACATATCCGAGGGTTCACATGGTGTAAGGTGACAGAACAGGGTCCGGTGAGCGGGCCGTGGAACATTTCAGCTCTGTGATTCCTCTCCAGCGCTGGGATTTATAGACTTCAGACTGAATGGCTGGTGCAGGTGCAGAGCACAGACAACTGCTCTGCTCTGCCGATGCAATATATTACTGAGCAACAAACATCAGCCGGGGTGTCAACACGAACAACTCTTATTATTTAAGGCTGTGTCTTTTAAAGGTGATGAGCTTGAATGGCTGCAATCAAGTTTGGGGGTTTGTATGTTGTTCATATTATTTATGAGAACTGAGGGCTTGATGAAGTGAAATCATTTGTTATTGTTATTCACCTCATATAGATCAAGATGAACTACAGAGCGACTTGTATATTCTGAAACATTGCTTCATTTTATGTGTAGATACACTGTTTACAACCCTGTTTTATTTTTAAAGCTGCAAAAAAAACAAATAGACACCTACAGCCGCGTACATTAGTTGATCAGTGGAAGTCTCTGTTTGTCATGCCTCTGCTCGTGTCTATTAATACCTGTAGTTGTGGGCTGGAGGACAGGGACCTGTCCACTGCTCACTTGCTGGTGATTGAAGGCCCGGCATGCTCTTTTACTGCCCGACAGGTGAGGCTTATTTGAGGGCATTGATGAGAGCAGCAGCCCAGTCGTGACCCAGCCGCTGCTAATTTGAGAGACTCACAGTTAAAATTATATTACGCTTCATTAAAACGCACTTCTTTTTTATCTGTGTAGGAATGACATTCAGGAGGTGATTGGTTAATAAGATCATTCTGCTGAAACATCCTCAACTTCGAAGTGGGTGTGTAGAGTGTTAGTGGCAAACCTCAGTTGAGCAAAGACACCCGGAAGGCTTGAGGTAATTTGGAAAAGAACAAATTTGCATAAACTTGTCATTATACCATATTTTAGAGCAGAATCAGTAAGTTGCATTTTGCTTCATATTCAATAACCTATTAATTTAAAATGAAAAACTACTTCTTGTGTACACCAAAGTAGCATGCTTTTCTCTATAGCACCTCCACGGTAGTTGTGGAAATGCTCAAGTTTGGTGCAATTACAGACTACACATTCATTCTGATGTATGTAGTACTGTATGTAATGGAGAAGTACTGCACTTAAGTACACATTTGAGGTATTTACTGTATATGAGTATTTCTTGTGAGCTTTTCACAGTGTGATTTAGGTCCACCAGTGCAGTTTGTATGATATTTTATGCTCGTAAAGTATATTTATTTATTGTAAACCAACTGCGAAACAGTTGGAAGATTAGTATACGGTACATATATACAATTAGTTCCCACTGTTCCTCTGATCAGACTGGCAGCCATATAGTCACAGCTTGTTCCTTTTAACCGTTACTACCATGGTACTTACAGTCTTGGCAGGAAGAGAAAGGGAGGCCACCATAACAGATGTTTTGCAGATTCACAACAGTGAACAGAGATGAACTTTGCAGGTACAAGACTTCTGTCCTATGCACCTTCCTATAGTCACATATCATTCATAAATCAAACTGTGATTCCATCACTTATCAGATATATTGTTTTTGTGAGGCTAAACCGCCATAATGTGACACAAGTGACAGTTGAATGAATGTCATGTCAAGGTCAAAAGAGGCATGTCACATGTCAGCACACTGCAAAGTATTATAGTCATTTGATATAGTACTAAGAAAAAAAAGATTTTTAAATAAGTCTGGCGGTATAGAAGAGTGGAGATTATTTCACTTGTGTCTAATACATATCAACCTTTTTAGGGATGATCTTTCTATTCTACTGTTATAATGTTCTCATCTGCTTTCTACTGTAGCAAGATTTTGATCTTATCTCTTAAAAATACCAGAAACCTTTGCTTCAGATGTCTATTACTTTTATTCTGTTCATTCTTTTATGAAACATAAACAACATTTTAAGACTTAAGATAACTTATGTAACCATGTTCTTTTCACCTCACTGTCTCTCCAACTGTAAGTCTCTCTTTTTCTGTCCGTCTCCCTCTGGGGTCAGCGAGTAGTGAGTCAGTAGAAGTGAATGAGAGAGTGCCTGATCTCCTGTGAGCGAGGCTGTCAGCGTGGCTCTGAGTGGGCTGTGTGGAGCTTCTGTCAGAGGGTGTCAAATTTCCCCAGTCCACACTGTGGCCCTCTGTCCTGCTCGTGGCTGGGTCTCAATGGGCCCTTTGATGGGCCACCCGAGGCCTTTCATCGTGCACCTTGCCAGGGTGCACGGGGCCTGGGGGGGGGCTCGCGCTGCACAACACCTGGCAGGTATGCAAAACCACGTGCCTGAGCCAAAACAAAAGCCACTCTGTGAAGCGTTTATTGGAAATTAATTTCCTCTCCCTCATCTTTTTGCATTCATAAAACGCAGGACGGAAAAGAACAGGATGATATGGGGCAGCGCTCAAACGGGCAGGAGGTAGAACTGGCAGTAGTTCATAAAGGAAATCACAGGACTCATTGGCTAAAAGTCAGATTAATATCCGATACACCCAATTTAGGTTGTGAAAATTTTTCACATATTAAAAAAATGAAGCTTATTTGTGTGGTCGTGTGCCATGTGATCATTAATGTCTCAGCACAGGAGAGATAATGGAATGTTATATGGAAATAAAACAATTAGCACTGAAGTTGAGAGGTTATCATTTGGGAGCACAAAAATATACATCCGTTTTAAACCACATAATACTAGGAGTGCAGTGTAAATTGGACAGTTCTATCTGTCTCAGGTCTTATCTTACTTGGCCCCCTTCTGTTCCCATACACCTGCCCCTGCCTTCCTCGGCCTGTACTTCCCTTCCTCTCCTTTGCCCCTGCCCCATATACTGTAGGCCCATCCCTGAGATCATCCTCTTCCTCCCTTATCTGCAGTTCAAAGCCTGTTGACTGAATTATCTCCAGACTGTAAGAGAGAAAGGAAACAACTGTCGGCAGCCCTCAGTCAGCCGGAGAGAAACTCTTCTCCGACAGCTGGTTGGTTAACTGGTCTTTACTGCCTAATCCCAAGGTGGAGGGATGGTAGCGGAGAGAAAGCGCAGTGTAAGGACACATCAACGTCTGTGCATGGAGCTCTCCACAGACAAATGGGTTCAGTGTTTCCTCTCGGAGAGAGCAGTGTCATGAGATAGTGGATGTTCATAGCAAGAGCGGAAGCCGAGGTCTCAGGTTTGAGTGGCCACAGAGAGTGCTTGACTGAGGTGTTGAGAGGAAAGGTGTGGTGGCCAAACCCACAGGAGGACAGAGGGCAGATTTAACTGCTGCGCTGAGGGGGAAGAAAGAGCAAGCGCTGCACTACAGGATGAGTGGAGCCTTTTGAACCCAGAACACCTGTGTTCTCTGATCAAAGGAAATGTCTGTGTGCCATATTGTTTCCATAATCGCAGTTCCTTAAGAGACTCTAAACTCAATTAAGTAAGACGTTTACAAAGAAATATCTTTTCACTCTCATGTTAGTTGTATCGCCACTGATTCACAGTTAGTGCCTGTCTTGGAGGTCTATTTACAAAATTTCTACAGTGTCATAAATCCAAAACGAGACAATTAAAACCCCATATTTTTAAATATCTTTTTTTTAGTGATTTTACACTAATCTTTCTAGTAGCTCTTATGATTTCAGCTTCAGTTTGAAGGTTTTAAACTCTGCTTTGGGGGTAGTATTGTTCAAAATGGGCATGTTTAGTGTTGTAGTGGCATTTCACAGTGTTACCACATTGGTCTTGTGCTTCCCTTGGGTGGCTTATTTCTCCGTCCACTCATTCTTCAACATATGATTTTCACTGCTGACCTTTCTTTTCTTTGCACTGGCTTGTTCCGAAAATGCTATTTCACTTTTTCAAACTGAGCTCCTGTCTCTGACAATGAACTTGCTCACTGCAGGCTGAAAGATGACAGGCGGGGTGATGAGATACCGATGTTGCTCAGAAGTGGACTACTGAGTATGTGGGTTCTAGGATGTAATTGGGTAAATGTTTTAGACACTTGAATTGTGCTGCTCCAGTTCTTTGAGGAAACTAGACGAACATTTCGTGCTGCTGTTCTGTAACAACATTACTGTATTAACTTGATATACAATAACTACAAGTTTTTGATTGTTTAGTTGTCCTACAAGTATCAATGAACTTTCAGTTCCTATTTTCTCTGCCGTAAATATAATTTTGGACTGCGTAGTTCCTTTACCATGTAAATATTACCAACTGTTGGCCTGAATTGTATTAATATACATTTGATTCCCCACACATTTGCACTGACGACATCAGCATGGCCAGTCAGCATAAACGTTTTACCACCATATGGCTCGACCCTTAACTACAGTATGGGCTGTTAGATACAATTGATTTAAAGAAGCCCAAGTCCTGCACATCCACATAGATCTCCCCTCTGGCCCCCTCGTCTGTCTTGGCTCTCTGGCACACAAGGTCATCCCCTAGCCAGTCACGACACTCCAATTAAGGCGACTGATGGACGCAGCTAATTGGTAGGATTTATAACCTCCTTTTATTATGCTTTATGAGGAAGGCAAGTGGAGGGCATTACCATTTATAGGCCCCAGGCTCCATGCTGGATCACTGTCATCCACTACTGTCCAGCCTGACTACTGAATAACCGCAGCAGCCTGTGTTGCAGGAGCTGGGGAGTCTAAGGGTAACAGTGTCCCCTCACCCTTTGCTGTTTTGGATTTTGATATTTGAAAGGAAAAATGTCGTACAAACAGAGGAAAAAGAGGAAGACATAACTGAAGAGATAGGAAGGTTAAAATAGAGAGTGAAAAGGAAGGACAGAGTTAAACGTAGGGTGAGGCATAGAGGGAGGCTCCACGGGGCAAGGAGGCAGGAGAAGGCAGGCAGGGCTCCCATAATGAGTGTGTGGTTATTGATTGTATTGTCAGGGTGGCTGACCAGGGTCCCGTGTGCTATGGGCCCCAGTCCATCTGTGGACAATGCAGTCAGTTACACCTCACTGCTCCGTCTAATAAAGAACAGGCAGATTGATGTCACCAGTATGGTTGAACTCTACCTAACACTCACCAGCACCACTCAGCACATACACACACACATACACACACACACACACACACACAGGCACACAGGCACACGTGTACAGTAGGACAGTTGTGAAGCAGTGAAATCATTTCTATTTTCTCCTCAGTGAAGAGAAATTACAGGAACTACGGTTTACGATTAATAACAAGCTTAAAATATATAATGTAGGGTGGCAGCAAATGATTATTTTCATTATCAATTCATTTGACAATATTCTTTTTAATCAATTGATTAATCATTTAGTCTATAAAATGTCATAGAATAGTCTAAAAATTGCAAAATTTTTAGAAGTGATTAACTGATTTGTCAATTTACAATGATATAAATCAGAGAAAGGCATAAAATCCTCACATTTGAGAAACTGGAATCAGTGAATGTTTGGCATCTTTGTGTAATAAATGATCTAAATTGTTGATTCATTTTCTGTTGATCATTTCAGCACTGATTTAACACTAAGCAGCATTTGAAAAAAAAAAAAAAAAAAATATATATATATATATATATATATATATATATTTAGTGCTTGTATGTTTTTTGCATTTTGCATTACACACCTTGATTGTGAGATAATGTACTATAATTGGAATGAATTGAAACTTGACATTATGGATAATGGACACACACACACACACTATTGCATTTGGTTTGTATAGATAAACAACAGGAAAGTTTGCTCTGTCACATATCTGTATGTTCATCTACTGTCTTAACACTATAGTTCATAACAGCAACACATATCTGCCAGGAATCATTTCACAACATATGACATTATCCGGTATTCTCAACTGAACTGACTGACTGACAGCGTATAACGTCAGGACCCACATATAAATGGTGGAACAAGTGCTGTCATAATGAAGGCTCTGTGTTGTTCTGCTGGTTTAAGTTGGCTCCTTTAGGAGGAAGTCAGCGCCTCCACCTGAACATTTAGCTGCACCCGAGCCCCATAGCCTCGGTGGCAGCAGCACAAGCGATTACTCCTGCGCAGCCAGCCAAAACACAAAAATCAATAAACAATCTCAACGTTTCTGAGGGCCTTTCGTCTGACTTAATAAATGTCTCAATCCACTGTTATGACTTCATTTTGCTTTAACGTCTTCTTCATGTGCATCTTTTGCCGATCAATTAGAGAATGGAGTGCCCCTTCTGTCACGACACCTGCCCTCCATCCGCTGCTGCAACACACACACACAGACACACACACATCTCATGCCCAAGCACAAGGTGAACAGCTATTTTAATCCTTGAAATCAGATACTTTTTGAAAGCACTCTCTTAAATGGCTTATTAGAGGCCAAGCCATCCACTCCTTTCAGGATATTTTTTATCTCATGTTCTTGTGATGGATAATTTTATCTTGTCTCAATTTGAAAAGAATGATTTTTCTCATCAGTATGTTAGCCAGTCTTGCACAGTATATTGCTCACAGAGAAATCCCATGGAGCAGTGTGGCTCTTGGGTCCAGCCGGGTAACAAGACATATATGTAGTCTAAGTGTGCAAGAGAGGCACCATTTCCAGGCTGTCAGTGGCGGTGACGACCACAGCATCTTTCTCTCAGGCTGCTCCTGCTGTCACAGGCCCTAATCCTGGTGCTGCAGGGATGACAGGTGAGCGGTGCCAGAGCCCTTGGTCTGTGACTGGAAGCTCCGGGAGAATTTCACGCGCATCCCTCCCTTGTCTCCCATCGATTCTGCCACTTCCCATTATTGTCAATCAGAGCGGCACCGTCTCCACGGGAGGAGCTGTGCGGCAGGCGATTGCCAGGGCAGCGGGGTGCGGAGAGTAGCATGCTGCGCGCCTGCCAGCCACTACACCAGCATGGGGCCACCAGGGGCCCCTCTCAAGAGGCTATCCGGGCAGGATGCCACAACTAAAACTGAGACCTTTTGCTTTACAACACATAGTGCACATGGCTGAGAAGCACAAAGGGGTGAAACCTCTGGAGCAGCTTTGTGTCGACATTAGGAGCAGCTGAGGCCCTCGCTGCAAACATAGTTTCACAGGGCTGTCAGCGGGAAAGCATTGCTGCTCTCTCAGACGTGACCGCCTTGTTAGAAAAATGACATAATAACAATGACAGGAATAATGGAACTGAAGTGAAGCACTGTTGTGCAGGTTAAAGAGGGTTTTGGCTCTCTTGGGCCCGGTCCATAAGTGCGCTCTCAGCACGGCCACATCCTCTGGTGGCTCCTGACCCAGAGTGGGCTGTCAGCGTGGTGCTGTGCAGGCGTTCTGGTCAGGTAAGGCAACCATGCGGCGGCTATAAGCCCTGGAGATTGATGGGAGTGGTGCCCTCCCTCCCTGCGCTGTAAAAGATTATCCGCTCACCCGCTGGAAACAAAGCTGTGATGGAAATTCGTCTCGCATCATCAGCAACAAAATATCTACACGGCGAAGCGGGAGTCTCTCATTTTTCATGGGCTATATATTAAATAAAAAAGGGCATTAAAGAAAAAGGGAAGGGGGTGGTCTGAGTGATAGCACTAGTTAGTATTTTTTTTTAAATGGGCCACTTGAATCAGGGAGATTATAAGGTTTTTATTGGCTGTCAGGAAACACAACTTTCTGCGTACTTCACCCGCTGAAGCTCGTAACGCTCTGATTAGAATGCCAGCAGAAATGAAAAGGGATGGTGCTGGTGTAAGACACAGGAGAAGCAGCAGCACAGGCACAGATGCCCTGGAATCTGCTCTCCCTCAAATACACAAGGGGGACCAACATGCGCAACAATAAAGCAAAGAGTGAATGAACAGGCTGCACACGAGCTTCAGACAAAATTTATACACCAAGTTTCACAGTCAGGTCTGGTGTCAGGATCCAGTTATGCTGTAGGAGACTGAGCCGTGCCTGTTCTGAACCTGATACATGAGACACATCAAGTAGAGTGTTATCTCTCACTAAGTGAATATTGCATTCAGCTGATATGTGATATTTGAATTTCCCATTAGGCGGGGGAATATGTGTCTGAATGAAAAAGCTCAGTGATGCTTGCTCATTTCACAGCAAGCAGTGAATGGAAACCTTGCTTCACAGTTGCAGTGTGTCATAGTGGTGATAAAGATGAAGTGATGGAGGGGGACTCCTGAGGGGGGTGACTGGTAAGAAAACTGACTGCTGTTATTCACAGGGTCACCTACACAGGGTCTTACAAGTCAGTTTAAAGACTAACTATTATTCACTAGAAACTCAACCAACTCAACTTGATGACTGTGATCTTCTCCAGTGGTTTAGGAGTGTTTTAAAAGGCAGCATGGATACCTCATGACTGAAGCATCAGAGTGAAAACGGTCATTATATCGACTTGGAGAGACTCCAGTCTTTTCACGTCTGTCAGTTTGTTCAAACTCAGCTTTCAATTTCCCATAGTGGAGAGAGAGTAAGAGAAGGTAACATCAAACTCCCAAACATGACAGAGCTTGCTCTTTCTGACGAGAGGAAGCCATTGATTTTTCCTCCATTTCACCATCAATCTGGTGGAGAAGAGGTGGCTGTGGGTGCTCAGACAGCTGATGATGTGATTTGTAACCGTGGACCACCGGTGAGCGGAGAGAATTGCTCTGACTCTATGGCAAGTGACTACCACCGTCTTCAGCATTCAGCCGCAAGATTAACAGTGGGGGATCTACTGATAATCTCCACTGGCTGAGGGAGTATTTTCTCTGTCAACCACACTGCAGCCATTTGTATTCAACAGGACCACTGTCAAATCTTGTGAGGCTGGTGACAGTCCATTGTGAAATGTATAGATCCACAGCTAACTATTAGTTTCATTATCAGTTGTTCTATTGATTATTTCTTGATTATTTGATTAATTGTTTATTCTATAAAATGTTGGGAAAAAATACTAGGTCCAGGAGCACTGTTTTGTCCAACCAAAAGTCCAAATTCCAAAGTTATTTAGGTATAAAACATAGAAAAGCAGACTGGAAGTGGAGAATGTTTGCATTTTTATTTTACTATTTTAGCTATGCTGGTGTGGCACCGCATTTGGTCAGTTGGTCCCAAATTTTTAACCAGACTTAAGTATCTCAACAATTATTAGATGGACTGTCATAAATGTTCATACATTTATTGTCCTCCGATGATGAAGAGACTTTGGTGATCCCCTGACTTTTTTTAGCGCAACCATGAGGTCTATCCCGACAACTATTAGATAGATAGCCATAAACTTTGTCCCTCAGGATTAATTGTAATAACTTTGATGATCCCTTAATTTTTTATTTAGGGTCATCATCAGGTCAAAATTTCAGTTTTTCCAATACATTATGACCAAATACCTACAAAAGTAATGACATTCACATCTGCCTCCGCTGTACTTTGTAGTGCCAATAAGCAAATGTTAGCATGTTAACACGCTAAGCTACGATAGTGAAAATGGTAAAAATGACACCTGCTAAACACCAGGTTAGCATTGTCATTGTGAGCACGATATCATGCTGATGTTGGCATTTAGCTCAAAGGCGCCATGGTGGTTGAGTGCTAACCCCTCCGTCCCACTGTTTCCTGTCTCTCTAATACTATGAAACACAAAAGGCAAAATACCCTAAAAAATCTTCAAATAAAAAAGTTTACCATTATGTGAATACATACAAGTCAGTAAACATTTACATATAACCTTCACACCAAAGTCAAGATCACCAAAACTCATTTATTGCACACAAATTCAGCATTTGGAATAAATAGATACTGCACATTTTTCTATAAATACTCATGACATACAACAATGATTATAACATCTATGACATATAGGCAAGACATACATCCTCTTTAAAAATCCCAAAAATCCTTTTGAACATACACAAATGACATTTTTAACAGACCTACCACAGCTTCTTATCTGGAGCAGTCTAATCAAACATGTCCACCTCGTCCATACATGTATTTTTTTTTATGAAATATGTAATGATCACAAAGAACAGAGGAACAGAACTACTGTATAAACGCTGCACAGCAGGTTTGATTAAATTTTACCATTGTAATGTCTCACTAACATTTAGTGACACTGTGCAGGCTTTCTGAGCGAGGAGTGATCCTCTTTAGATCATTTGCAAAGCAATTAGGCATGCCTTCACTACTATTAAATATAAAGATAACAGCCTATGAGATAAGATGCTATTTGTACTACGTATCAAATGTGGATAGCTGCCTAAGAGCCCTGATATCAGGGATATATCTCCCTGATATTAAATCCTTGTACATGAAATTAAAAAATACGATAGTAAAAAATTAGAGAGACATATCTACCATGCTATCTATCATGAAATTGAATTTATGAATTTAATGTCCTCGGACCTAAATCCTCAATTAATGGACCTATAATTATGCATCACATCATAAATACTACACATTTTATACAGTGCAATCACTTTAAATGCATGGCTTGATGGATAATATCAACGCTGACATTTCAATGAACAAGGCAAATATATAAATACTTTTAGCTGCCAAGAAAACATGAGATAATGTAAAAGTTATTGATCATTGCTACTACAGCATCACCACTCTGACAGTCACAGGAAACCCTGAGACCACACAAGGTTGGATTTCATTGTGAGTAGGGTGCCCACATCAAACCAGATCACTTTTGAAATCCAAAGTGAGTTGAACTACTGTGACTCGCAACATGCATTTGTCAGCAGGAACCAGAGAGCTTCTTTTGCATGTGTTTCTATCATCACTATGCACTACATAGCAGAACAAACGCCGCTGACAAGAAAGGAGCCAAAAAAAAGGCAAATTCCCCGCTGACCTGTGACCCGGGGGACAAAGAGGCTGCCCTGCATGCATACAGAGGAGGTTCAAACAGAGTTTATGACTGCATTATCTCGCCTCTTTCTCATCACCCCTCCACCCATCAGTGGACACTAGGAGCCACCACGGTGGAGCAGACAGACCAGGCATCACTCATTCACTCGCCTCCTAGGTGCCTTTGTCAGGTGATTGCTGGCGGAAAAAGGAAAACAGATCAATACATCTCCCATGGGCCTGACAGGTAATCTTTACCTGGGATGAAATATGAGTGGTACCAGCCTGCTGAATTCCTTAACTGTAACAGGGCAATTGACTGGCTGCACGGAAGCCATTCCCCCACTTCCTGGCCATTGGAAATTTATTTTGGGGCATACGGTTTGGCTAAGATGTCATTATGGTGACTGCTAATTACCATGGAGGGAGGTGAGGTATTCCCTTCCTGCTACTAATGAAACTGTATGTGAATTGATGCGTCTTCCTCTGTTGTCAATGCCTTGGCACCAAAACACAGACTGACGGATAAGGCAACAGCCAGAAGCTCTCCTTAAAACACTACACAGTCGATACTTGTCAACGTGTTCAGAGGCATGTCTTGAAGCAGCCATCAAGGTATTTATCAAAAGCCTCTTTTTTTCTAATTACGAACCTCAACCTGTGCTATTCTCAATTCTCAATCAGGTGTGTATTCCTGGCGTGGTGTAACTCTGAAAGACTGGTTGCTGGCTGGCCACTGGACTCCCTGGTAAAGCTGCAGCAGCAGAATAGTCAAAGGGGTGGGAGGGGGTGTCTCAGCCTCAACACTTTGACTGATTCCTGTGGCAGGATGTCTTGTGTGAGGCATCCATTTAGACGAGTGTGCACACACAGCATTTATAAATGTCATCCCTGGCCAACATGATCACATAAAGCCTTCTCAGACAGATTATTGCAGACGTATAACTCACGTTAATTGGCAAATCTCATTCTACTAAATGCGACTATTCTCTTAAATAAGGCTTTAAAGTGTCTGAAAAGACATGTGATATGTGACTGATAATCTGGTTCATTTCACTAAAAAGGTATCTTGTAGTCATTACAGAAAGTGCATACCTGTTTCCTTTTGCTGTTTGGGAGGATTTCAGATTTTTTTTTTTAATAACTTTCGCACACAACCAAATTCACTCTTTTGTCTAAAGTCAAGTCAACATTTCACTGTCAAATACCCTTTCAAGATTTGAAAAGGTGCAGTGAGTGTTTGTTCATGTTTTGAAAGACTACAACAGTTATCACCCACATGGTTCAGGTCAAGCACAATGTACATCACTTGACTCCTATATAAAAATACATTTTTCTGAAAATAGTTCTTGTTTATCAGCTTGGCGAGAACTGCTGTGTTTCATCTCACTGTACACTGCCATTGATCTTATAATGCATCTGATGCCGAGGGAGCTGGGGAAATGTATACCCCAAGGGTAGGTGAAAATACCGTGTACGACTCTCCTCTCCTGTCTCCGAGAGCTCCTCCAACTCCTCTCTGCTGGCTCTCGTTCGCTCTCTGCACAGTTCCTGGTGCAACTTACCCACCACTGCTGCAAAAACAGTTTGTTCAAAGAGATTTGCAGCTGGCCTTGAACATAAATACGTTTGGGGAAATTTGAATATGGAAGGTAAGCTGAAGAGAACAGAGGCAGCCCTCCCTCTGTGTTGTGCTAATGAGCACCCTTGTAAAAACTGTAGCTTTTCAAATCCATGCTAATAGGAGGCCTGTACTTTGTGTGGCTCTCTAGCGGTGGTCGCCTCTCTGAACCCTGTAGCAGCATGTGGTAGCTAAACATTCTGATGCTCTCCTGTCTCTGAGCTAGCGACTGTACATGCTGCAGCACAGCCATTGTTGACTAGCATAAAGTAGAGCAGACTCCCCCCTCGGCCACCCAGCCTCGACTGACCATCCTCTCCCAGTGTCCCTGCTGACAAACGCTGCGCTGCTACAGTGGACATAATTGTTGGATTGAGTGGTAGCAGGTGGCCTGGAGACTGTGCGTAGAAACAGGAGGAGCCGCAGAGTCTTGAGTCACACGAGGAGCCTCTTGAAGCTGCCTTCTTACTTGAGGAGATGGCGGAGGGTTTAACAAGGCTTGATTGCATTAACATTTGTCATGCTTAATATACTACCTAGAAAGACTGGATCTAGCAGTAACATGCTGATTTGAGGAGTAATGATGTGCTTTGTATTTTTTCCCATCATAAAGTTTGTGCAGCAAGACTTTTAGCGTTTTTATTTTCTGGCTTTCCCTTTGTTATGTTCTTCCAGGCTTGGGCGTGCTTATCCTGCGTTCAAGTGTCCTCATGGTCCCCCTGGGAGAAAGATAAACTCTCAGGCTTCGCAGAAGTAGAAGACCGTGAACCCGCTGCACTCGGTGCTCCCGAAGCCGCCACAGCCTCTAGGGTTGAGGTGCTGCTGGCTCCCTGTGCCTCTTCTTTCTGGTGATCCTTATGAAATGGGTTGCTAGCTGCAGACAAAAAAAAAAAGAAAGCATATATCATATTCTGGACATGTAACACAACAAAGAGAACAAACAGTAAAAGATACACACACAAATCACATTTTCCTAGACTGTTTCAATGGGCAGCCTCTCGAATAAAAATTAAATTTAGTCCACGACTCTTGGATCGCTTTATGTTTTAGGTATATTGAAATAAAACTTTGAAGCAATCCTCTCCTAATAGGTTAAGTATTAATGAGGTTTTGGTCAAGTGAGCCAAATCCAATTTGGCCCCATATGACTTGTGGACATGGTTATTAAAAGGCCAATCTGTGCTGCTCCTATGGCTTAACTTCCCCCCTCCAGTTATGCTGTGTAAGAAGCTGTATGTTTTTAACTCCATTCATCACACCTTCACATCTCACTGACTACCTTCCTTTTTAAAGATCCTCTTTCTCTTGATCTCGCTCACCTTTAAAGCTTTTTGTCTCTGCGAGTGAAGGGAAATATCTGAAAGAGAACCGGGGCCAATTTTCTCAGAAGACAGAGGAACTCTAAAACAATTGTGCTCCCTAACATGCTTTCCTGCTTTCCTACTCCACGTTGATAAATAAATCTTTCCTGATCTCCCCCCAAAAAAGTTAGCGGCGGTCACACAAGACATTTGCGAAGCAGTCCCAGAGCAGAGGACAAGGGAACTAGAAGTGACATTGTGGCTCTGGGCTGTCTCAAAGGATTAGGCATTACAGCATTCGCTGGCATGTGCTTTTGCTCGTTCCCATTATATCTGCTTGTGCCTCTTTCCAGATGACTTCTTCCCCAAACTGATCCGGCGGGCAAGATAATTGATTAATATTTCTTGAGGGAATGATGACTAACCGTTGCTGAGGTTCAACCAAAACACTTGAGTTAAACATAGTCAAAGCCCTGGATCAAAATTCAGGGGATTTCATATTTGACAGATACACAGAAGTGGCTGGGAACATTAGTCAGTGGGTGTGTTAACATGCACGTGCCATACCAGATACTAGCTCGAATCCTGGGTCAAGGTCACATTCAGGATAAGCTTTTTTTTGTTGTAAGAAAACAGACATTTACGTACATATTTTTAATATTACAATACAAATTAAGGCTACACTAGTTTAAGTAAAGTCACATTATTCCTGCTAATGACTGGCTCATGTTTAGCCTATTATATGCAGTGGTGGAAGATGTACTCTAATCTTTTACTTATATTAAAGTTCCAATACAACAATGTAAAAATACTCCATTAAAGTAAACTCCATTAAATTCAAAATCCTACTTCAGTATAAGTAGGATTAGTATATAGCACTCATTCTTCAGATTATATATAATTATATATTACATTATGGCATTGTTATGACTGATGCATCCTTGCAGTGGTTTTTAACTACTTTATATATAGTTTGGTAGTTTAGTCCAGTAGTTCCCAGCCAAGCGGAACAGTCTTGGAATCTTGAATAAATCCGAGGGGTCGTTAGATGATTAATCTAGGAAGGCAAGAAGAAAAAAACAAAGTTCCGCTCCACACATTTACATTCACTTTTTAGTTTTTTCTCTAATCTTTGCTTTTTTTGTATGAAATATTGGATAATTTAATTTCTTTGGGCCTCTGACGATTTTTTAAATGAAACCATCTGAGACGTTTAGATGGGAAATGTCTCTTTGGTGGAACTGCTAACAACTCACAGACATCTGAAATGTGACAAGGGGCCTCAACTAGTAAGGGATCACAAGCCAAACAGGTCTGGAACCACTGGTTTAATCTTTAATAATGTCCTGTATTTTAAGATTATCATATGTTTTTAATTTAAAATCTTAACCTGAAAGGTAACTAGTAACTGTAGCTGTCAATTAAATATAGTGCAGTAAAAGGTGCTATATTTCCTTCTGAAATGTAGTGCAGTGGAAGTATAAAGTGGCAGGAAATTGAGTGCTTAAGTAAATGTACACCACTCAGTATGTAGGTTGTCGATAAATAACATAGCATTCACATACAACAACCCATTAAAATGTATATTTGCATATTTATGGGCTTTCAAGAGAATTAAAAAACGATGAAAGCAAATAATCAGCTGCTTAAATAAAAGACTGTTTCGTTTTTCCTGAATACCTGCACCTACCCTCAACAAGTTTTACATCAAGGTCAATGAAGACATTAAACGCAAAGGTTTTCTGTCAAAGTGGGAATTACAGTACATGCATTTATTGTGGGTGATAATGGGAGGTTGAATGGAACCATCTTACCATCTTAATAAGCTCTCATGTGATGCTCTCTAAAAACAATCATTACAGGCCTTCCTGGAGCACTCCCCTTCCCCCTGTTTATTAATCAGCTAATTACACATTGACAGTAATGGGCCTGCTGATTCCCACACTTAAATGAACAGGGCTGAATAGCTCTTTAATAATTAGCCTTTGTGTTTCTCTCTCTCCTTCTCTCTCTCTCTCTCTCTCTCTCTCTCCGTCTCACACACACACACACACATATACACACAACGCTCTCTCCACAAGTTGAAAAAACAGGACATTCAAATCAGACCTCCTGGTGAGAAGGTTTGCACATAAGCGAGTCAAGAGCGCCGCACCCGACAGACTGCGCTACTAAAAACAAAATCTGTCTCCACAAAAAAAAATAAGCCAAACAGAAAACAATTAGAATGGTTACAAAGGCAGCGGGTTAAGTAAGTCAACTTGTGTAGGTTTCAGTGTTGAGCTCAGCCTCCAGCAACAGCTAAAACCACCATGGAAGTTTGGTGGAGCAGCGCAGGCAGGTGCAGGTGGAGATGGAGGAAATGGGTTTTTTTTTTTTTTTTTTTTTTTTTTTTTTGAAGGACGCGAGCAGGGTGCGGAGTGGAGCCGGAGAGGGCGAAATAGTGCGGTGGGCTGCATTTCTGTCAGCAGAAGTGATGGCTGAGTGGTAGCGTTATTTGTCTTGTGCTGCCATACGGCCCTCGCACCAGCCTGGGCATTAATGAGAGGGGGCCGGACCGCCGGGCAGGAACACGGCGGGCCTCCGACGCAGGTGATCTGTCACGCAGCCGTCTTGCTCAGGCAAGGAGACACATGAAGACAGAGAGGAAAGGGAGAGGCGGCAGGGCTGACCAAGGGGCTGGCCTCAACATGGGCACCCACATGTGGTACTTTCCAACACGTAGAGATAACATTCAATAACAATCAAACTGACTTCAATCCAACCTATTTACTCCATAACTCTCCCCCAAAATTTAGCACACTGAATAAGTTCACGTTTGGGTTTATTACCGTCATCCTTTTACACAGATAAAGATGAAGGGCATTACAGGAGACAGCAGGGGAGGAGTAACATTGCAATAATTAATTAGTCTGTGTGTGAGGCCAGCCAAGGCTATTAAAATCCATCAGGATCTTTACACTTACTGATTCATCTCTGCTGCACAAATAATTCTCCAAAAAATGTGCAGTGTGTAGATTCATTGTCATTCTTGGCCACTGGGCAGCATGGTGATATTTTCCAGAGTACAAATATTGATATTCTTGGAAATTGTACAAACCATAGACAACACTCAAATTAATTAATCTGATACCTGAATTTTAATGATATCAGGTGAGATATAGCAGAAAGCTGGCATGCTTTGTTCTATATCTGAAAGGGAGTTGTTGGATTGCTGGATTGCTGGTGGTGAGAAAGTAGAAAATGGACAATTTAAGGCTGAGAAATGGAGTGGTCATCTAATCCAAACAGATACCTGGCTTGATAAGTTGTTGTTTTTTTTTTCCCACAACCAGCTTCAGCACTGCTGTAGAAGTGCTAAAAGGGTAAAGAAAGAAGACAAAGCAACAGCTGGGTACCGCCTCAGTAATTCCCCATGGAGCCCTGGAAGGCGCCTCCAGCCGCAGACCATTTTCACTCCTGATTACAGAGTTTCAAATCAACCACTAACACATACAACAATCCACTTCCTCTGGCCAACTCAAACAAAGACTTGGCTGTCGTGTTCAGTGAGAGCAACACCGGGAGCCGCGTGTTCTTTCTACTAAATGCAGTCAACAATCTTTCCATGCAAACAAGATGTTTACCAGGAAACAACTCCACTCAACAAATCACTGACTGTGATTTTTGTCTCTGTACACATTTGTATCAGAATGGCAACAAACCAAAATTTGTACACACACCGAGTGTGAGAGCTTGTCAGAGTGAATGTGCATCTCCTGGCGCTGGCGAGATTACTGAGAAGAGACATGGTGCAGCAGGCTGCCAAAGTAAAGATTTATACAGAGCAGTTGCAGCTGCAGAAACTGACATTGGATGACATGGGATGCATGATAAATCACGGTGGACAGGGGGCACTAGACTCAAGAACCAGGAAAACACTCTGAACAGGGCTGAAGGGGGATGAACCAATCAGGAACACTCTTGCACTTCTATGCAATTTAGGAAACAGATCATCTTTTGGTCACTCACTCCACAACACACACAATAAAGGATTTAATTTGTAGTATCTACATTAAATTAAACATTAAAATATTCTGTATTTATTTTAAATATTTTATTTGCACAGATTACACTGATGAGTTATTTCATTTGAGGAAAATGAATGAATCAGCTTTCATGTTTTAAGATTTTAACAAACTTCTTCGTCTTATGTCTTTTACAGCAGACTGTGGGTCTGTAAACTGTTGAGAAACTGAGGGATGCCCCTTGTTCCGCATGTTGAATATGAGGGGTCCTTAAGGGGCAGGGGTGAATCCTTTTTTACTTTTATGGGAAGTGGTTCAGCGCTGGGGAGGTGAAGGACAGAGTTGCCGGCCGTTCCATCACTCAGTGCAATAAATGGATGCAATCTGTATCCAAGTAAAGCATTGGCTGTTTTTAAATTCCACCTCTTTTATCCAAATGAATGATGGACCCTGGTACAGTGCACTGTGCGGCAATATTAATATACATCGGAGGCCTGCACCCCTCACTAAATCAGCGAACCACCAGCATTTGTTATTTAAATGACAAACAGCAGCTGCAGTAGTGGAGCACGGAGAGGGGACGCAGAAGAAAAGGTGGACAAACCAATTCAGATTTCAATCCAGCAAAGACACAAGGCCCCGAGCCATCAGTCTAATGAAAAAAGGCAGCTCCACTGGTTCAAACACACACAGCGGCTGCTGCTCAGTGCCTCCTCCAATAGGGTGAACTCCACATCACACTTCTCTTCTTCTGCTTTACACAGAAAGCTCCAAATGTAAGATAGATACCAAGTCTGACTGTGCACTTCACTCTGATCTTAACTAGTAAGAATTCTGTAAGTTCTTCTGTAATTACAAAAATGAAAGACAAATTTTAACACCTCCTTAAAGATACATTCAGCTCTTCCTTTGAGAAATGCAAACTTTGTAACAACATAACACCTCCAATAATAATGTAAGTGAGGCAAGAGATTCATATATATATATAGGTATATGTGGAGGATATTACCTGATGTTGTGATGGACACAGCTTCTGTTTTCCTCCTCCTCCTGATGTCTCCTGTGCGTAACAGTCCTGGAGTGACGTTAGTCTGCCTGGGGGACACATATACAGACCCAAGCAAACGTTACTCACAAATACGATGATGCAGCTCCCACCCACAATCCACATGTACTCTTGTAAAAAAAAAAATATAAAAGAAATCGATAAACGCGAGCGCCGCACAGCTGCAAATACTGCAGTTTACATTGAGCCTCGGTAAGGTGCATGTTTTACCACATATTAATTTTTCTTCATTAATCTGCGTTTTCACCAGAGAGAATATTCAATGAGGAGAGGTGCTGGGGTGCATGTGGCTGAGTCATTGCAGAGTTCACATAAACAAATTACACCTGCTCTATGCCTCCTGTGTCATATGTCAGGAGCACTGAAATAGGAAAAGCCCCCCCGCCAGCTTAATAGCCATGACTTCTGAGATGTAAAGTTAAGGTCAAGGTCCGTTCCATCACTGGGAAGAAGGGGGGGGGGCAGCTGATGTGATAGGTGCAGCGTGTATGTTTGTGTACAGGAGGTGTGAGGTAGCTCCAGTAGGATGAAATGACAGGCAAAAATGCATTATGCTTTATCTTATACACAACTACACTGTATCCTAGAGAGAATTTAAAGAAGAATATGGCGTGCTGTTTGAAAATGCCAATAAACATGACCTGTAAAAATGGAATTAATGACAGATTGCAAAACAACAGAGCAGCATCCAAAAGTAGAGCTCCTTGTTAACCAGCTCGGCTCATCGAGGGCTGAAGGCTACATAAAGCTCACAACCCTAACAGACACGTGCTACAATAAGGCCCCGTCAGGGCAGCCTTTTAACAGGCAGCGTGTTCCATGACCTCCACACCCATAAATCACATGACGGGTGTGCAGGCACGGGGTGTCGAGAGCTGTGCGGGGCACGCTTTGAGCGAAGTCTCTATGTTGTATAATCAATAGATATAAAAATAAATGGCCTGACCGTTATTCTCTCCCTGCTACCCCTCTCTAATAAAATCCCAGTAATGCATATTTCATTTACTTTTATACTTATTGATTACCTGTACTCCAGTTAGTAAATCACGCGCCTATCGATCCCTCAATCGTACCTCTGTCGGACAGCACATAACCAGCCATTTGCGCCACTGATAAAGAGCTCAGGCATTGAACTCCCTACAGTAAATCTTTGCAAACTAACTTTTTAATTCCAAAATCGATCCCCGTTTAAACGTTGTCGCATTATTTCACGAGGCACGCCTGCGGTATTAAAAGTAATACCCTGATGCATTTGGTCTTAATGTGTGGAGGTCCATCCCTCCATCTCTTCCCTCATTACACCGAGGCCGAGGCACTCCAGGGCCCCTGCAGCCTGGAGGGAGGTGAGGGCCCTCCCCTGCTGCTGAGAGCTGAGAGGCAGAGCCGCTCCAGGGCCGCCGGGAGCCCACCGAGACACTCAGCACAATGCTAATCAAACATGAGAATACCATCAGCTGGCTCATTAACCAAGGCAAAACACCGCCATTCATCTCAGAGCAGAACCCAAAGGCGTTTTATAAGCATGTTACATGGCTCGGTGTAAAACTGAAAGAACTGGTAAAAAAACGCACAACACTGTTTTTATTATTTAACATCTGTTACTTCATCATTTTTATCAGCATGACAGATGTTGGCCAGTTGTTTTGTCCCTAAATATACTGAAACCGTGATGAGAAAACAAAGATTGACTTAGAGGCAATGAGGGGAGAAAAAACAAGTAATATGTAATGAAGATGGCCAACAACAGCTAAATCCTATCAAAGACACAAGGACACTGAAGAAAAAGTCTCCAAGATAGATTTTTTCAGGTCATATGAGACACTTTTAAACGCAGTGTGGTCCCTTAGGGTACAGAGTAAAACAGCACTGACACAGGGTCAATTGTAATTTTGGCGCCCACATCCAAAAGCAAATATATCAATTAAAAATAATAAATCAAAAGAGGAGTGAGGTACAGCAGTTACAAAATGGCTATCTATTTTCATTAGGGTACATGGCGCTTCAGGTGTGAGCAGGATCTCAAGATTAATAGAGGTATTCAAATGAATCAGAAAGGATTAGGGTCTCCAGGGAACATAATCAATAGCTCCAAATCAATAATCAATAGGCCACTCACACCAATATACTAACTGCTGACACCAAGATCTCACAATTAAAATGAAAACTGGGAAGGGAGTGGCGTAAGACTATGATTTATCTCACAGCGCAAGTGTCATTTAGAAATAAATAAGTCAATAGATAAAAGCTGCTGCTGCCTCGCTCAGGTGGGAGGCGGTTATGCATTTTAACGTGGCCACCGGCCCCGAGCATTACAGCCAAATCCCACAAAGCATCGCGCCTGTTCACGCTCCGAGACCAGGATAAACAGCATGCAACCTCATACAGCCTTTATCACTTAACATCAAATATCTGATTGTCGGCGTCAACTCGCAGCAAACGGGAGATGACAGCTTTTATTAATACAGTATCATTTCAACCTGGCCGCGGTACAAGATTAATGCTTACACTCTGCCCACAGAGAAAACACTTTTCTCTCAAGGGTGTTTGAATACAAAGAAAAGTCAGATGTATGGGAGCTCGGGGCTAGAAATCGATCATATGATGTTCAAAAAACATGAAAATAGAGTGAAGTGAAATCAAGAGTAGACCGTTTAAAGTTTGTTAAGAGCAGGTATCAGCAATTATAGTATCGCTCATCACTGTCATGCAGTGCGAGAATTGTTGTTGTGTTTGCGTGTGAGTTTCGGATGAAGTGAAAGGAAGTAAACGGGCGCCATGTTTGCGGAGCTGGGTCACAAGGACAGAGGAGCCATCTCACTAGAGAGTGGATTTGAGCAGCTTGGGGAGATAGATTCAGCTCGTGCCCGTCCAACGGGACACATCAGAAGCCCCACTCGTCAATCCCCCCTCTCTCCCTCGTTCATTTGGGAGTATGATTTATACTTTTTGAAGTGAAGGGTCTTGAATCCCACTATAAAGGAATTAAGAGGTCTCCCCTGAGTCCGCCATTCAAATGAGAGCATGGCATGGATATGAGGGCTTTTTAATAGAGAGAAATTAGTATTCACAATGCCTCAAACTGGAATCTGAAGGAACCTTTCAGGTGGAGAAGAAAGGGCCAGTTTAGAAAAGAAAGCCCTAAGAAGTCGGGGGCTTTTCATAGCAGTCGTGTTTTTGCCCCTCATCAAGGAGCGCCGGAGCGCTCTGTGAAATAACCCAAGAGAGAGGGTGGAAAAAGTGAGTGTGTGTGAAACAAAAATTAAGAATGCATCATAAATAGGCAGAGTGGGAACAATGCAGCGAGGAGTCCCACAGTCTTGAGGCCAAAGGGGGCTGCTCGGCTTCTCAACAGTCCCCCACGCAGATCCAACAGTTCCGGGGATGACTGGGAGCCATGCGATGCTTTGACAAACATCTTTTGGATTTTAAAATGTTTTTGTGCAGTCCCAGAAATGCCGGAATTTAAATCTGCATTAGAACTATGTCCACACATCGTATTTCTCTGTTTGGGAACACTGACCTTGAAAACTATTGAATTGAAGTGTTGCTGCATCCAAGTGTTACTTCTGCAGCTGTCTATTGTCAGTTCAGTTTAGACTTTAGGCCAGGATTGCCATTTGGATGAATGTGGGGACATGTATTTATGCATATGTGTGTGTACTAAATCATTGAAAAGAATACATCAAGTATAACATAAAGATTTAAATGACTTTGAATATTTTAGTTTTTTAAACATGGCTTGAACTCAAGTGTGTGTTTCCTTCCTCCACAGCTTAATCTCATTTTGATAGAGAAGAACAACAACAATCAACCCACTGAATGTATCTGCCCACACACAGACACACACAGTCTCTGAGGCATCACCTTAACATGGATTACTCTAGTTAACAGCGACCTATGCTCTCTAACTGATTCATTTAAATGAGCCGACCATAGACTTGTCCATCAATATATTGAGCTTTAATGGCAAAGACTGAATTGTGTCTCCGATAGGCCCTTGAGAGGTTGCGTTAGTTAACGTGGCATCAACTACCTGTTTCTGCAGACAGAGGAGGAACATCTGAGACGGGAGCTCTCTGACACCATGTCAATGGGACACACGGGTAATTGGCACAAAGGGTTCCACTGAAAATTGAAAGTATCAATAACATTTAGATTTTGAGACTCACAAGTACAGTCTGAACAAAGTGGGGCCAAAAAGATAATAAAGCTTGGAAAGAAATGTTTAATGTGACATACCTGGCTTCGGTCTCGTTTTCCAACAGAAGGAAGCCAAAAGCTAAAAGGAGATTATAAAAGTATAATCACTGGATTCAAAAAGATGATGGGAGCAGATGCACCTAATTCAAGATAATTGAGTTTTGTAAGAAAAGAGTTTGAAACATCTTACTCTCTCTGGTAAGGATCTTGAGAAAAGTGTCTCAGTCTCTCTACAAACACTGGCATGCGGTTACCCTGTAAAACACAAATCAAAGATGCACAGTAAGAAACGAACATAAAAACTGGTTTTCAGTAATTGTAAGTCTACTGAACAGGAAGGTGCCAGTTTGCTTTAACCTTGCTGGGAGGCCTCCTCCTATCCTTCCTGATGCAGCAGGCAGCGGTGCCAGGCAGGCGTTTAAGATGTGAATGATACCCTGCAACAGTACAAAACATGACATTTATCTTCCTGTGTTGAAAAATGGTCAAAATGATTATTATTGCTTAAGAAAGATGCAGGAAAAAGACAAGTAAAACTTTATTTAAAGTATATACTGTAGCAGGTTTTATGCAGAAAATCAAACATCTGGCGGCAGCAATTTGAACAGTGTTCTAAGAAAGACCTGAGAGGATCATTACAATAGTCTGTTCTACAGGATAAAAAAAAAGCAGGCACTAGTCTCTCCAAGCCCGCTGTTGATAAGACGGAAGTCAGAAACACTAAATCATCAGCCACAACCTCTCTGAGAGGGTCGTGCGGGTTGCAGGAAGGTAGGCGATGGGCGGTTATCCTCGAGGGAGAGCTGATTGTCTGAGTCCCAGCTGGGCAGCAGGCTGGCCACGCCTGACCCGACTCCACAGTCCCCCTCAAAGAACCAGTCACTCTGCTCGTCATCACCTACGTAAAAGGAAAGGGAAGATATTGCATTGGTGAGCATGTCATTGCTGCAGCCAGCAAATTTCCAGCAGTTTCTGCCAAAACATGCTTTTCTAAAAATGTTACATTTAAAATTGTGCTACTGTGCTGCACTTAACCAATTATAAACTTGCCTCCAGTCTGTGGGACGACCAAAAACACGGAAAGTTAACCAGAATAATGTTAGAAATGGGAGGTAAATAATTAAATGGCTACAAAACACTTGGATAATGCTACATGAGCAATTTGGATACGTTTGATTAACATTATATTTATACATTTTAGATGGTCAAAGGCTGAGATGAAACTGCAGGAGCTAAGTGTGTTTGGTGGTCCTACAAACTTCTTGCTGATGTGTGTGTGTGTCAAAAATGACTGAATTTTCATTTTAGGCAAAATCTTTCCTTTGACGACACCCTAATAGACAACTAGACAACACCAGTCTAATCCCCAGACACCGAACTCCCTTCTCAGACCTGTCAGTCAGCGAAGCGCACGCAGGAACCATGCCTCTCACAGTCAAGGTGTAGTGACAACTGTTAAATCAGAGGCCGTCTGGCCCCACCACGGCTAATGAGATTAGCAAAGGCTTCAGCGCTCATTAACACGACATGACAACGTCTTATTAGAGTCGCCTGGGTGCCCAGCAACCAGCCCATTGTATCGAAACCTCCCTCTCTAGCCCCAGCATTCCCTCAGAGTTGAGCAGGGTATTGTCCAATGGTGACAACTTGCCTCATTTTTCTTTACACGATTGAGAATGGTTCTTCTGTTAGCTGCAGACACTCAAAATCAAATCAACTGTTTACTATTTTTAATTACAGTAAGTGAAGAAGCTGCTGCTCTGTATGTTAAAATATTTGTTTTTTAATACCTTGCCTCCCCTCATCATTGGTGAAAAGGCCGGGGTCACTGCTGCATGTACTGCTGGTTTCACTGCAAAGAAAAGAGGAAAAATATCACGTGAATTATTGCCACTGACCTGTTTCTTTAATATCAATGACATTTTAGGGATGAGGAACGATGTTCTGATTTGTAATCTCAAACCTTATGGGTTCTTAGGTCAGACAATGTTATAGGATCTGAAAAGTGAACAATGTGAATCAAAAATGTACATGCCACTGTAATGTCAATATTTAACATGTAACATTCACCGATAAAAATAATGAAGAAGTCCGGAGCTAGAGGTCGACATAAATGGAAATGACACAAAAAGACAGAGCGTGCTGTGTTCTCCCTTGTTGCGATAGCAAACACAAAGGCATGAGGAGAGACTCTGATCGAAGCCACTGAGTGACATGCACAATCTAATTGAATATCCTCCGCTGTCAGCTCCAATCTAATCTGGCCTGCGTTGTGGAGGATGACAGGAGAGCGAAACACATTCCCCCTGCCCACCCCTCCCTCTGGGTGTGCCCCACACACAGAGCGACCCACAGACGTGCTGCTTCCACACACAACAACTGGCCAACATCTGTTGTGTGGGTCTGTGACTGCACACTGCCTAGACTGCTCCGTTGCTGCTCCTCTCCACACCCCCAGGCAACCCCCGTTAGGTTCCCACCACACCCTCTGTGCCCCCTCTGCTACCCCAGACCACATCAGGTTTCTCTGTGCATTTCACACCTCAGCCAACTTGGACTCGACCTCCAGACACTCCAAGGTCATGGAAGGGGGGGTGGAGGATAGGAAGGAACAAGAGTTCAAAAAACATTTTTCAAGATTTTTCTTTCTAAAAGTAAACCAAGTTGTCACACAGCTGTCATTGCTTACTTTAAAGAAACGTAACATGCAGATATATTCAACTAGCTACATAAATACTTGCAGTATATTTCATAAAAGCCAGTTAACTTAAAGGACATTGTTGCACATGTGGGTGAGATGTTCCTTCATTATGAACACGAGCACTGCAGTTTATTTGAGTCAGTCCTACATACTGCCATAAATACTCACTGATGTGTATTAATCTGCATGAGAAAATAGTTCCCAACAAATGCACTATTTACTCCTGTTTGAGTAACAATTCCTAACAACTGCAGTATTCAGCTATTTAAGGAAATTACTTAGCCTTTTTTTCATTAAAATATATATTTGTGACCCATTTTTAAAGATACGTCTTCAGTAGGCTGCCACAGGGAGGTTAGGGATGTCTTAAAGTATTGGTCTTTTCATGACATTTGTTGACTATAACACAATATATATTAACACCAGGCTCATCCTTTGCCTGCCATTCAAACTCCTTTATGAAAGAGAGGGAGCCTGACGTTCTTCATTGCTTGCATTTTGCTTCCTGTTTGTCATTGCTGACCTTGCTCACACCAGAGGCTGGAGGGTCAGATATGCGCTGATACGGTGCTTTGCCATATTGCAGACGCCTGCCAGTGACGGCAGGATCAGAAAAACGTCCGTCCAGCCTGCACATCTTCCTGGCCAGATGGTCCTGCATCATCTCCCCTCGCATCCACAAGAAGCAGATGTGAGAGGGAGCAGGCCTCTCCGGGGAATCTGGAAGATGTCTGGCCTAGCCAAGCATTCCTGGACCGTCCCCTCCACCCCCGTCCTACACCCCTTCAGCCCTTCCCAACCTCTCCAGACTGATTCCCCAGGCCTCTGCTCAGCTGCACCCCACTTCTGGACACATCGGTTGGCATCTGGAGCACACAACGCTCCATCATCAGTAGAGGACACAAGCTCTACAATAAGCAATTACTACCATTTTGGTTTTATGCTTCATTCAACAACCTTTCTCCCTTTGAAAGATGGAAGTGTTTGTGTTGCACCAGAAAGGCCGGGGATGCACACAGCACTTTGTGGTTTCTTTTTTTGATGAGGTGCTGACTTTTAACTGTTTCCAGCAGCGCGATGTCTTCCTCCATTTACTTGTTGAAAAATGTGTTTGCCTCTTATTGGAGGGATTTTGTGCAAAGTTTGAAAAAGAATCACAGGTATAAACAATTAATTAGAGACACCCATTAAGTATTTATCCGTATTAAAGGTGTAATGTGATGTTGCTTGGAGCAGCACAGGGCCAATGTGAGACCGTTTCCATTAAGTACTGCCTAATTAATGCCATGAATAATTGAGACGCCCATTTTTCTTGGGACCAACAGAAACACCTCTTCTTTCTTCAGCAGTGACCTTTGGCAAGAAAAGCTGACAAACTTGGTCGATGTCTCACACAGAAGTCAAAGGACATCATTCCAGTGTTTGCTTAGACTGCAGCGAGCAGAGCCTCGCGCAAAACAGCACGTCCCCCAGTTCAAAAATAAGATATTCTATTGCGGATTAGGTTCCATAAAAACAAATACGTCTTAATTAGATAAAACACCATATGTCCATGGTGAGTCAAAGGCAAGGGCAAAAACAAAAACTGCATTTCAGTGTTCTGGTGCTGAACTTAACTCCCCCAATGGTCCTATTGTCTCTACACAAGCCAAAGAGGTGAAGCAAAACACAGTATCCAGATGAGCACTAATCATTAGGATATAATCCTCAGCTCCTGGGAGAGGCAGACCAGTTTGCACAGAGATTACAGGCTAGCCGCCATTTATTGAGCCCAGGCTCATTCTGCAGAGGAATAAAGAAGAGGCAGAGACAGAGGGGGGCAAAGCGCTGATAACAATGGATCTGTGGGCTCTTCAAACAAGCCGCCCCAACCCAAATCCATGCCCTCTTCCATGGGTGTCTGATTATAAGGTTATCCCACCCTCCCTGAGCTGCAGTAATTGGATTAGTCTCAGAGATTTATGAAAATTAACTTCGGCAAATGGCGCACAGCTTTCACAAAAACTCCTCATTGAGTTTTCAAAATATAAATTACAGCATGATAAAGCTGAGAAAAGCAAGCACAATGGAGTTGTTTTCCCATGGCGGCGGGGGTTGGAAGTCAACGTCACCAGTAGCAGCACACAGCAGGAGACAGAGGCTGAGCCCGGGATGCCGTCTACCCACAGGTGAGGCCTGCTTGCTGGGCCAGCCTGGGTGCCAGGTGGCCTCACTGCCAGCAGGCTGGGCCGGGCCTAATCAAGGATGTGGAGTCCAACTGGAGCTGCCAACATCTGCTCTGCTTGCACTTGGGTGGCTGAAGGCAAAGCTCTGCTCAGTATGCACATAAGAGGAGTGACCTTGAGGAGAGGCACGTTTTAAGAGACCAGACACTCCATATGAAAAAGGTTAATGGAATGAACGGAGACCAAAGAAATCTGAGTGCTTCAAAAGACATTTTCACAATGGCATCTGTGTCTGACATCAAGTGGACCGTACACTCTCGGATTATAAATATTGCTGTTGTACCACTGTCAACCACTCATCACTGCTGCCATTTTTTCATATCCTTTGCCTCCGCCAGGGCTTAACCATTAGATTGTTCAGCCTTCAGTACAGTGTGGCAGTCTACTGAGCAGCAATCAAGAGCGTTGGCGTTGTGTAAGTGAGAAATGATTGACAGCGTGCTATGGTGTTCCCATTTATTTCTTCTCCGGAGCTGTTTTCTGTCAGGACGGCTATTGATTTTTCCATAAAGTAAGAAAACAAGTACCGTTTAGGGGCTAGGGAGGTCAGCACAAATTAAACCAGAAGATGTAAAGCCTTCTGTCTGTCCCATTACCGGTTACCACAAATGTCTGTCTCATGTGGGGTTTTTTTTATAATATATATGATCAACAGATAATGAGATCATCAAGGCAAATGCACTGTACAGGAGCATGGGGAACTGCAAGGCTTAAAAATTATGTTACCAATGTAGCAATAAGCAATTTTATAATGAAACACATCTAACCAGCATAATATCCAACTATTTATCAGCTCATTATACACGGGGATCATGTGAGGTATTTACGGCCAAAACACAATTTATACATTCTGAAAAATAAACACTCAACACTTCACCCTTAAAAGTTTTGATACACCATAATAATATTATCTGATAATGATACACACTAGTAGAACTGAAACAATTAGTAAATAAATTGTCAGAAAATTAATCGGCAACTATTTTAATGATTGATAAATCCTCGATTTTTTTTTGCTGATTTCTGAAAACATTTGCTGATTTCAGCTTCTCAAATGTGTGGATTTGAAGCTTTTCACTGTTTTATATCATTGTATTACTTTGTATGTCTTATGTAAAGCACTTATGAACTGAATTGCCTTATTGTAAAGAGTTACTATACAAATAAACTTGCCATGTGTTGGGTCTTGGACTGTTAGTTGGACAAATCAAGACATGTGAAGACATTAACTTTAACTCAGGGAAACGCTGACATTTATAAGACCAAATGATTAATTTAATAATCTACAAACACTATAAATAATCATTAGTTGCAGCCCTTGATACAAAACCTGTCACCATTTAGTCTTTGCTTCACTGTAATAACATTACGTCCCTCTCTGCTGCTGCCAGTTACCACCACATTTAGTTTTGCTAAATAAAATGCACACAAGAGGGTGCACTCTGGGATACTGGGACAGGCACAGCTTTAATTACCCAGCCCAAGACAGGAATTCATTTCAAAACAAATCAATACCTCACCAAGTCACGTGTTTATTTGTGACAATATTTCTCGAAAAGAAATAATGAGCTGGCAGATGCCCGGAGGCATAACTATCAAAGATCCCTCCCTGGTGATCATACCAGCTATAGGAGATGAGGATGAAGAGACTCTATCATTCATTTTTAATGTCAACTCAATACTTTAAAGTGGAGTGGCATGATTGTGATACTTTTTTTTTGGTTTAGTTGAGGACACACTGAATATTGACAACTGGCTAGATGAAGACAGGCAGTATAGATCATCTTAAATGTCGCCTTGTTTAATTGCTTCTGTCTGATACTGTAGTAGTTATGCCCATGACTTTTATGTTATAGGTTTAACTGCCTTAGTAACTTTCTATTTAAAGGGTAAAATTGGCTTTTAGAGTTTTGAGCACATCTTTCAGAATGATTTTAATCTTGACTCTTTAAACAATGACAGGGTTAACATTTGGCTTGTTGCAAAGCTGTAAATTTTGAAATCTGGAATTGCTTAATTTTCACAAACAGTGAACCAAAAACCTTTTCATAGAACACTAAATAAATGTCAGATGTGGACTGGATCTTTGCCTAAAGGCCTAACTGTGAAACAGTAATATAATGAATGAAAGGTTAGGTTTGACTCAAACAAAAAGAAGAAAATGCTATTTTCGGTGTGCAAATATCTTTCCGTGAATATAACATTACCCCTCAGACATGTTCTCATCTCCACCATCTCTGTGTTCCTTGGCCTCCAGTGTGATCTTACTCTTCCAGCACTCCTTTCCCATCAGCCTGGCTCCTTCAGTCTGCCTGTCTGCTCCCACCCAACCACCAGACCTATTCTTCGATCCAGAAAGATGCTGCATCCTGGACGGCCTGTGCCTTCGTTTTCCATCCACACCAGAAACCTTTAACTTCCGCTGCAACCTGACCGTGACGTCTGAGGTCATACGTTTGACCTTCCTCCGCCTCCTGAGTGGCCGCCCCGGATTATTCTCAGTGAAGGAGTCAGACTCTGGCCAGGAGGGCTGCCTAGTCCTGGTCGGGCCTCCTCTCATAAGGGAGTGCCACTGGTTGGTTGCAGTCATATCGTCAGAGTCGCTGCAGTAGGCCACGGAGGCTCTGAAGGCTGAACGAGCGTTCCCCCTGTAGTTTTTAGAAGCCTCGTCCAAGCTGGACTCTGAGGCCTCAATCCAGCAGCGTCTGTGCTCCAGCGGGTAGAGGGAGGACTCGCGATGGCGCTTACGGCCTCTGCGTCGGCGGATCTGCCGGCGTTGATGCAGTGGATTCAGGACCATTTCCTCCCACAGCTCCCCCAGCTTACTCTGCTCTGAGGTCTGCTCCAGTGCAGACACCAGGTCCCGCACCAGCTCATCCATCATGATGCTGGAAACCAAAGACGCAACAGAGGAAACCTGAGTGATGTGAAGACAAACAGTTAAACACTGTGGATGATGGTACATCAAAATAAAATGCAATACGTATAAGCAGAGTAGATCTTTTGATCTGTACAGTGACAAAACAATGACAGAAACAGAAATGTCTAAAGATGCAGCTCCACTGATGATCACCAGATTCTGGCTCTAATATAACTCCCACTTACATTTATTTAATAAATCATCATTTTTATACAAATACTTACTTTACTTGGTATACTGTTTGCTTGTGTGACAGTTTTGCTTGGGGACATCTTTATCTTTACCTGATAAACAGCTGTTTTATAGGGTTGGGCATTCTGACCAATAAGATGCTAAATGTTTGGCAACCAGCAGAGATATTGAGATACTATTTTCACAATGATATCTATTCATGGCTGTACTATATTATTGCAAGAATTAATAACAACAAAATAATAGATTTGCAAGATTTTTGGCATCAATGTGATAAATCACCTTGTTCATCCTTCGGGTTTTTAATATATTAGCAAAAAGTGTAATAGTAGTTAAATGTTGTTGTTTACTCTACATATGGTTTCTCATTTGAAATTCCAGAAAATGTACTACATAACCATTGATATCATTATGTAGCATTACATTTTATCTATATCACCCACCTCTATTGTCTCGGGCTTCATCAAGGACCCCTAAACTTACACAAATTAGACTACAGACCCCCATTTAATAAGATTTTGTCCCAGGGTCTGATAAGATTTTTGCTTTTGGATGTTTTATTACAGAAAATGTATGAAACCTATGACCAGAGTAGTCATACATTCTGTTATTGTGTTACTTATGGATGGAATTATAGTGAAAACAAATTATTCCCCTTTCCACTGGGGACCCCCTGAAACCCTCTCAAGGACCCCAGGCCCTATTTCGAGAACCACTGCTCTATACACCTGTCATGTACCCCACTACACAAAATTCATCAAGATATACCAGATTTACACCAGCTTTCTCTCTTTTTAGTTTGGTGATTTTTATTTGAAGTCTAACAGCGTTAAATTGTGGAGGACCGTCCACACTGTGACACTGTGTAGCTTCCCTTGTTTGATTGCAACGTTACTGAAAACGACTGCTTGTTTGAGCGTCTACACATCAGCAGCAGCTACAAAACGCTCACAGCGTCTTCATAGCAGCTAAGAAAGCGACTTCTGCAGCTGTAGGACATCAGTGGATGAACACAGTGGCAGAGCAGAGGCAGGCTGAGCTGAGCTGAGCTGAGCTGAGCTGTCTGCTCTGTAGTCTGTTACATAACAACATCTCACACGTGAGCTCAGCACAAGGACAGTCACACATCTCTCTACTGTTAACTGTCAGCGAAATACACCTTGATACAGCAATTCATGCGAAAACCGTGTTATATACGAGCCGAAACAGCTACTGTAATGCTATGAGCGATAATAATAGGCAGAGAGTCTATTGTGTTTTGTGCACTCACCAGTCGCAGCCTGTCTTGTTTTGTTTTCAGCACAGCTGGGACACCAGACGCACTTCCGCCCTCGCTGCCCAGCCAATGAGATCCCTCCGCCTCTCTGTGCCACATCACCGTCATGTTTATGCAGATAAGGACAACACACGAGTCTATTATCACGCAGCTAACACATTTAACTTTCACTATCATAACATTCCTATGACGAGCTGATAAATTGCTGGTGTTTATTATTATTTCAATTAGCTGCATGACCGTAAATGTTCTATAATGTTTCTGGTGATCCTGTTGTAGTGTATTATTGTTTTATTTCAGTTAGGAAACAGTTAGGAAAAACTTATATCTACATTTTCTTGCGGTATAGAGCCAATATTCATGTTAGTTTTATACTATTTAAACTGCCAGTTCTGTAGCCAGGATTTTAGAAATATTAGTCAGACAAAGGCCCCCGACCGTTTCCTTAAAAAAATAGTCTCTAAATGATTTTTTCCAAGTTTTATTCCAATGGAGAAGTTCTTTCACAGGAAATTCCTCCAAAAACCGCTTGTAAACTGCTTGTAACTAAAAATAAACCTAAACCTCTAACTAAAATAACAGCCTCAAAACCTTTATTCCTCAATAATTATGATAATGTCTAACCTTTCATTTACATTTTGACCTAGTGTCACAAAACAGTTGTCTCTTATGTGAGTCTTTTGTCTTGAGAACATACTAAAAACATTTTGTCAGGTATTTGTTCTTTTTCAATTCTCTTGGTTTGGCGCTCGTGTTGTGAGGTTCCTTCGTGTCAGACAGTGAACTCTTGTCCCAATCTTGCTGAATGGTTGATGGTTTATGAAAAAAACCTAAAACTAAATTAGTACCAGATGACATCGTTCTTCCCAGGAAACTGCCTAGGATGTTTTTAATGAAATTCCACTTGTGTAAAATAAAAAGAAATAATATAAGTTTTATTTTCCAACATGAAGGTCTAAATGGTGTTTCAAAGCCCTCTGGGTCTAAAATTACTGGAATCAGCTTTAAAAATATGTGGGTTTTTACCCGTAGAGTTATGTAAATTCCCCCAGGTTGCTAAAACCTCCAATTTCCAAGAAGAAATACAGAGAACATGACCTCAGTGTGTTTAATGGCAGCTACGGTCTTGGTTACTGATGCACTTCTCGTAAATGTATTATGTTACGGTTGCCCTCATGTAGTCTGGACACAGTATGAACACCTGTAAAACCTTATGTAATACAATAATTATGCAATAGACTACTAACCATATACAGGCTTTCTGAAGCTTACATATGACCAGTTTCTGCTGAGACTGTCATAGAGGTTAAGTCAACTGTAAGGTGATTTTCACAGCCTGAATTTATTGCCACTGAGTGTAAAATACATTAAAAAGAATACTAAAAAAGAGCCAAAAAAACGATCCAAAAACAACATATAGTTGAATCAAACCCTCACTGACACTCTCAGTAAAAGTCAGTGCAAGCTTTACAATTTGTCGCAGGGCGATTGCATTGAATTGCATTGCATTTTACAGCTTTCCATGCAATTGTAGTTAATTTTGTGAATATGTGAGTATCAAGAGGTCTATTCACAATGCTGATTACTGATAAAAACTTCTATAGACAGGCCATTGTTTTGAATCTACATGTCTGTTAATTTCTTCAAACAAAATCAAAAACCCATGTAAAGTTTGTGATTAGTTGTAGATTATAAGATTAGAGTAATTCTATTACCTCCACACCTTTTAAAACAATAGTGGACTAATGTGTGACAACTCTCTGTAATGAAGGGTTGTCTCTCAAAGCCAGTGTGTTGCTGAATGAAGCAAAAAAGTCATTTACCACTTCTTTCATCTCTCAGATGAAGGCAGCCCAAATAATAAAAAAAAAGAAAAGTCTGTGAAAATGAGTACAAAAGCCATTTAATCTCTCTCATCTTCCTCTTAATAACTGCAAATTTCCCCTTGGGCCCATGGGAGAGGGCCTCTCTGTGCCGCTGCCACCTTATCTGTCGCCTCCATATTTCAGCATGCTGAGCGGCTCCCTCAGTACCCAGCCCCCGGCCTCCTCTCGCCCGGGCCTGTGGGGAAGCTGGGCTCCTGGGCCCACCATTGTTCTGGCCTGGGAGGCAGTCCGGAGAGAGCCCTGAAAGCCGGAGAGTGGGAATATTAAAAAAAAAAAAAAAAACTTGAGCCACTGCCTCATTAAGTGGCAGCCTTTCACAAGCAAACATATCAGAAACAGCCCCCTTTCAGAGGCAGTAATTAGCAATTTGGAAACCTTTCCCCCTCAGGATATACAGTTTCAATTTAGTCAGCAGCTTTAGATTCTTAGGCACTTAATATTCATTGTTTCTGCCATCTTCCCAATTTCTCGACGTACATTGTCTAGTCTTTCACTGGCGATAAAGTGTTTTATCTTTCATGTAATTCTTCTTTACAATGAGCCCTCTGCAAGAGAAGTTAATTTTTATAAATAATTTTCAAAGGGATTTGCAAAGAATGTGAGGGATATGATAGCAAAGTGCTCTTCAGGAAGTGCCAAGCTGAATATCCTATGGAGCTTGTGCTCGATTGATTAAGTCTGGTTGTAAATAGTCTATGGGAAAAGTTTGTGCAACTTCCTGGGAAGTTATTTTGGAGAGAAACCATATACAGTGCAAGCCATTACACAGGGCAAAAAGCAAAGGATATTTAAGTTTGAATGGTGATATTTCATAAAGCACTATTCAAAAGTAAATTAACACCAGCAGAGGCTTTCATGATACAAAAGCATCCTTAGATTCTGCAAGTTTTGCAGTGTGACATTGGTTCTTTGGGTCACGATGTTACATTTTCCAACTGAGTATTGATGTCATGAATTATTTGCTTATGTTTTTGTTTTGCATGGTAAACCATTTGCATGGATGCCATAGCAAATGTTTGCAACCTGCTTATTAAGCCAAACCACATATCTTACCTCAGGGGGGCAAAGCTGACACTTATCTTTGCCACCATGGAGCCTTTGTTTGAAAATGCTACCACTTCCATTAATTTCCAATCAGCATTGTCTAATAGAAATAATTGATTTTTGCCTCCTCTCCACAAATGAAAAACGCTTGTGATTAAACATTTTGTCTGGAAATCTAAATTCCAAGATCCCCATCAACACTTGAGCAAAATAGGCAACTCATTAAAGCACAAAAAAGAACTAGCTGAGATGTGAAAAGAAGAGACAGGGAATGAAATAATGAATGGAGTCCGAGTGAGCTATCTTTCCCAGGCAGAGCGCCACTAGGGATGCAAACTCTCAGAAACCAGAAATGAGCTACCTATCTGTGAAAAGAGTGACTGCTCCATCCTATTTGATTTGGCTCTCCTATCATCTCTTAAGAAGATGTCAGCCTTGCTTCTTCTATTGCTCTGAGCCTTTATCAACCCGGAGACGATTTCCCTGCAAAAAAAAAAAAAAAAAAAGAGGGGGTGGGGGCGGTAGAGGGGAGGGGGGTATTTCAGTGCCTTTCAGGGAGCAACACTAAAGAATAAGTGTTATGCGATAAAAAGGAGGTTGTTAAATAGATCTGTCTATTTGTATGGTAATAATGATCGCTTAAAGACTCGGGGCTCCGTGACTTGTAGAACAAGGAAACAAATCTGTATTCAGGTATTGTGTTAACACGACTCTCCAAACGACCTTGTGAAACTTTCATACAGTAAAAAATGAGTTGGATTCTCAAGTTTTTTTCCCCTCTTTGTTTGTATCATTCTTTTCCCTTTCCTTTTAGAGTGGAGGCAATCCTGCACTGAGCGAACCTGTCTCTCAAACTCCTGTAGGATGGAGCCCTTTGAGTTTTAAATGATCTTGGTCAGAGTTTTTATTTATTTATTGAAGTATCTGGTACACATTTAAAATTCAATATTCAGTATTTAATTCAGTATATTAGTAAGAATTCCAAACAGGGTGTGTGGTAGTTACATATGTTTGAATGTTTGTGATATTGTGGAATTAATTAGAGTTTTACTACATTTCATGAAAAATGTATGTTTTTTTTTAAATGAACACCTTTTTAAGTAAAGAAAATTGTGTGCAGTAAATTTTTGCAGCCCATTTAAAATAACATGGTGGGAGATGTACTTAGATTCTTAACTGTAAAAGTACTTTAAAAACACTTCAGTACAAGTAAGTCCAGCATTCAATTTTTACTTTAGTAGACAGTACAGATGTATTAGTAGCAAATTTGTAACCGGTGCAGGCTGACCTAGCGTAGCTCCTACTCCCTCCAGTAGTTCCTGAGCAACCAGGATGCCAGGGTGGCTGGGTGACTGTCCAAAGGAAGCATAACCCTAAGCAGAAGCCCACAGTTAACCACCAACCACTTCACGTTTCTAACAGGTTCTCCCCACTCAGTGACACACCCGCTGAGAAACCAACTGTGATTATTGGCAGCTTCATAGTGAGAAACATTAAGTCAGCAACACTAGCGTCCATAGTCAAATGTATTGCTGGGGCCAGAGCGGGCGACACTGAGTCAAATTTAAAACTGCTGGCTAAGGATAAGAGTCGGTATGGACATATGCAAAGACAATGTAGGACTCCATAGTTTTCTCTGGGCCCCTGCAAAATCTGACCAGTGATGACATATATAGCCGCATGTCATCACTCAACCACTGGCTGTCGAGGTGGTGTCCAGCAAATGATGTGGGCTTTATAGATAATTGGCAGACTTTCTGGGGAAGACCTGGTTTGATTAGGAGAGACGGCATACATCCCACTTTGGATGTAGCTGCTCTCTCATATCTAGAAATATGGTCGAGTTTATTAGTAGACCAAAACCATGACAACCCAGAGTTGAGACCAGGAGGCAGAGCTGCAGTCCTACATGCTTCTCTGCGCTTCCATTAGAGCAGTTACCCACCTAAAACCACATAGAGACTGTGTCTGTCCCTAAACCACTTAAATCAATTAAGTCCAAAGTAAACAGAAGAGGAGTTACACATAAAAATCTAATAAAAATTAACATGATCACTGCAAACAAAATAGGAGAATTAATATAATAATATGTTAGCATAAATGAATCCACTCCCCTCAGTCATATTAATACTCACATTCCTTGAGACCTTAAATATAACTCATTTGAAAGCCATGTTCTTAGTCTTCCACACCCAACCTGGAAAACACTATTTGTTATAGTGTAACGACCCCTGGCCCGTACTAATTATTATCTGAGTTTTTATCAAACTTAGTAGATAAGGTTATTACAGTAGGTGACTTAAATATTCATGTTGATGTCCATATTGATATCCACTGCATTTATCTCATGATTAGACTTCACTGGCTTCTCTCAGAATGTAAATAAACCCACTCACTGTCTTAACCACACCCTTGACCTTGTTCTGACATATGGCATCAAAATCGAACATTTACAATTACAATTTACAATTTCATTTAACATTTAATAGTCTTTCCACAAAATCCTATTTTATCAGACCACTACTTGATAACTTTTAAATTCCTATTACTGGATTACACACCATTAGACAAAACTGTCTTCACTAGATGTCTCTGATACTGCTGTAGCTAAATTTAAGGAAGTGATCCCATCAGCATTGAACTAAATGCCATGTCGTGATACAACAGAGGACTCTTATTCTAACTTTAGTCCCTCCCAAACTGATCATCTTGATAGTGCCACAGGGTCACTTCGAATGACACTCGACTCCATCGCCCCTTTAAAGAAGAAGATAAAACAAAAGAGGTTAGCTCCAAGCACTCGTTATGCATAATGGTTCCTCTCAGAGATTTATATTAATATATACAGTGTATGTATATATTATTCAATTGTTATTATTTATGTATAAACTTGTAAGTAGCATGTTAATGTTGCAGCTGGAGCAAAATTGAACTTTATAAATTATAAATGGTTGGTGAAATGTAAAATCAACTCTGATGTATCATTTCTTTATGACCTTTGAGAATATAACTTCTCATCCATATCATTTTCAAACATACTGGTAAAATATGTTTGATACTCCTCTTCCTTGGTTTAAAAATTTTAGGTGTATTTACTGGTCATCTTGCTCTACTTATTTATGGGCTTTCCAGGTAAAAATGTCAAGATGATCAAAATATGTTATTGAACACTGTTGTGTACTTGGCAAAGTTTATATATTTGATACTCGAAAAACCTGGTTTTGAGCTCCTTCATATTATTTCTCAAACATTACTACATAAATACTGCAGGAAAAGATAATTATGAAAGGTAGAGCAAAAAGCTCAGACAAATAAATGGGAGATATTGACAATATCAAAAACTTGGGATACAGAACTATGATATCATAACTTAACATTATTTGGCTTTTTCATTTAGTTTCTGCTATAGAATGAAGTATTTAATTTGAATTGCTGTAGAAGTGATTTGTTTTTGTATTATAACTACATATAGTACTTGACATGTATGTATGTTTGTATAGGTGTATATATATGTATATAGCTGGTACGTCTGTTGTAATTTGTATGGTTATGTTTGTGTTCATGACATAAGTTATGTTATATATGTTAATTGTTTTTGTGTCATTTTTGTAAATTAAGAAAAATAACTATTGGGCATTTTCAACATTCATAAGAATGTTATGTATGAACGTTTTTAATCTGTAAAATGACATGTAACTATATATGTGTAGTGCAGTAAGAAGTACAGTATTTCCCACTGAAATGTAGTGGGATAGAAGTATAAAGTAGCATAAAATGGAAATACTAAACATACCTCCAAATTTCCCTAAATTACAGCATTTGAGTAAATGTTTCTTTCCACAACTTAATGTTAGCTATCTTCTCGATCAATTACCAGTTTCTCACCATTATGAAGCTTTCCAATTTAACCCTAACTATTATAACCACAGCAATACCTGCTGACTGTCAAAAAGCTAACCCTGAGGTCTCTCATTAGGATTCAAGGGCTCCAGTTTTCTGTTCCCAGGTGGCGTAAGCTATTAACAAAATTATCTGGAAAGCTGGCCTATAAACCTCTGGAGCATTGTTTTGTTGTCAAGCAAATCAAACAGTAAGTGGGGTTTGTTTGTTGTTCTGCGTACCTGGAGACCGACCTGTACGTTGTTTCAGATGCATCACTGCCATGGGTAGCCATGTCAACCTGCTCTAAGAAGGTGTGTTTGACATGTCAATTTAGCAGGCAGCAGGTTGAAGCAGAGCCCAGTCATTTGACTTTTTATCTCCTCTTTAGATATCTGCGCGGCATGTCAGTGTAAACAACTGAAAGGTCTCCTCGGGTTGTGAGAAGAGTGTGACTGATTCTTTAAACACAGAACTGGAGGATTAAAAGTTTATGCGATGGAAAAGCCCCCATAGCACAGCTGGTGAAATTTTCTGTGGGTTTTTTTTTTTTGCATGGAAAAAATACATACTGTGTGTATGCAATGACACTGTGGAGAATGTAGTGGAGATAAGATCAAGACATGATAAAATATGGCATTCAACAGAGGGAATTAAATGTGAACTGACCGAAAAATCGTCTGATTTGTCTGTTGCAAAGTACAGCAGTTAAAGAATAAAATAACACCTGTCTCTCTCCAACACAATAAACCAGCTGTAAATACTGCTTTCCTAAAGATTGTGTGAATGTTTTGTTGAAACTGTGTCAGATAGGTGTTAATTATTTTAAAACTATAGTTTGGAATGTTGTGTAGACCTTTTGGATATTTACTTGTCATAGCAGGAAAAGTACAAGTGCATTAATGGCCGCTCTTTTCCATTTGAGTGCCTCAGTAAGTCATGCCAGTGAGCCACTGTGCCAAATACCAGACTACTGGAGTTGGAACAACTACAGTAAAGGGAATGTAGCCATCATCAGCATTATTAAATTACACCTGTGCTTTTCCTGCATGTCTAAATGTCCTAAAGCTTACTGTAATCAACAGGCTGCTCTCACAGCACAAGGTTTGACTTGTCATATACTGTAGGAACAGCACAGATGTTACTGATAACATTAATGATGGCTCTGTTCAGTTTAAGTGTCCCAGTTAGCCACAACAGTGTGAAAGTGAGCCAACATACACAATACCAGGACCCTGAAACCAAAGAAGCTTAATGGAATTCAGCCATCATTAATTTTATTATTATACAACTGTGCTTTTCCTACTGTGAAAAGCCGTTGACCGTCACACATGAATGCAGAGAGCGTCATCAGTACTAGTTTACAACATTGATGGTAAAAAATTATGGATAAACCCTCTGTGACATCACCCACAGGTTTCCTGAGGGTGGGTGGAGCTGATCTAGCGGCTAGCCACCTGTGACTCAAAGTGACCACGCCCTTAATTATGCATAACGTTAAGCCTTAATAAAATTTAAATTGGTGAGTTATATAAGAATTCACCCCCTGTACAGTTGTCATGAAAGATGAAATTACCTATACTGACATACTGACCAAAACCGTTTTCTGTACCAGGCTGTAAACATGTTTATTTCTGCTGTAAAGTTGGGAATTTTAACATGGGGGTCTATGGGGATTGACTCACTTTTGGAGCCAGCCTCAAGTGGCCATTAGAGAAACTGCAGGTTTTGGCACTTCCATGTTGGCTTCATTTTTCAGCCCTGAAGGTTGCCGCTTGGACACAGCACAATACAAATAATATCACGCTTCACCAGCTGATTAGTGATGTCCAATCATAATCATGCAGGTGAACACCAGGATCTATTTGATCCCTCTTATGTGCTTAGTTTATTGAATTGTTCATTTAACTGAAATGTAATGTTCATACATGTATTTGTTATCCTCAGAGTCTTTCAGAGCTCCCTCAAAGAATGGAAGCTGTACACCCATTTGCTATAAATGGTCTGGGCGAAGTGTTTATGACTTAAATTAACAAGATGAGCAATTGTTGGTTCAGTTGACAAGACGTAGTCTGTTACGTGAACATTTTAACAACACAGGAGGTGAGACAGAGTATGACCATGTTGTGTTCATCCTTCTGCTTACTTGTGCAGTGGAATATATGGAATTACTAACAGCTATAGTACTAAAGGGACTGTTACATTTTCATTGTGGATCTTACTGATTAATAAATTTAAACATGACATAATAAAAAAAAACTACTACCAAACTATTTGCACATTTGTATGAGGGAAAGACCTAAAGACCCACACATATAATAACAAATTTGTTCTTACAGCACTGGATGAGATCTGTTGTCCCAAAATGATGCAGCAGATATTTCATTTATTGAGTCTTCCCACATTTTAGTGTACAGTAGTATTTGATTTAAAACCACCATCATCTGTTAGTTAGTTTTAGAAAGAGGAAAAGGAGAGGGAGGTATGTCAACAAAAAATCTCTGGGGAGGTTTGAGAGAAACATCTGAATAAAATGTGTTTAAAAATGTTTACATCTGTATGATATTGTCTTCTGGTCGGTCGAATCTGAGCATTGGGACGAAAATAGGTTATCTTGTGTGTAATTCTTTCATCTGTTGTTAAATAATTGTTATGTATTTGGAGGAATGTCAATGCTACAGAATAGTGAAACATGAGCAAGATCATTCAAATGACACTGAAATGCAGCACTGATTTAATCAAGACATGAGCAGTATTTAAAGTGTAGAGAAAGCATCCTTGAATTAACAATTCACCAAATTACTGCTTTGTCCATATCTGTATTTGTTCCTTACAACCGCATTACTGTCCACAATGCCTACTGCTGAAAAGAACAACCAGAAAGCTAAGGAGGAGGAGGAGGAGGAGGAGGAGGATGCAGACTCCACGTAGCTCTCCAGGCCCGGCGTGGAAAGCACTAGAAGTAGATTGATTAGCCTGCTCAGTTTGGCTGATTAATCAGGGCCTGTCAGATGGAAACGAGCACCATTTATGGCTGATTATCTTCCCAGAAGGCAAAATCTTAAGGTACAATCCACAGTGGAACTTTTTAACCTCAATTTAAACCTAGCATTTTCCATCTCCAGTAATGAAAATGCTGCTTTCATGAAGTTTCACATTTCTAGTATATGAGTATTGCACTTAATCAAGCTTTGCATGGTACACAAGAGGAGTAATCTGGTTCACGTTTGCCCTCTTTCAATCCACAAATTACCAAGGCTAGTCTACATTTAATTCAACGAAAATTAACATTTTATCAGATATACTCACTAAATGACAGCTAAATTACTTGCTGTAGCCTAAAGCCCTCAGGCAGGAACCTCTTTATCATCTAAAAATTTAGGCTAAAGATGACACTTGACATCAAGACTCCAAAGCGAGAGAACCTCTTTAAGTGGCTTAAAATCAATTATAAAGACAGGTAGTTAAAAAATGGATTTGTTTTAACCCGTTTAATTCAAGTTCTGTTTCTGCATTTCTTTCAACTTCTATTTTTAACCAATGTGAATTACTTTTTTACTTTAATATCCTTTATGTGATACTGTTGTCTGTTTAAAGGTCACATATTATGCAAAATGTACTTTTCATGTCTTTTCAACATAAATGTGTCCCTGGTGTGTCTAGAGGCCCCCAAACTATAAAAGACAATCCTCTCTCTTTGTCTCCTGCTCCATCTTTCAGTAAATGTGTGTGCAAAAAACAGTTTAAATTTAGCTCCCTTTATGACATCATAAAGGGATCCGTTGAACATAGACCTCCCCCCAGCAGGCTGACATTCCCCACTCACTGAAACCTACTGAATCAACTTTTGAACTAAATCAAAGTTCTGTTGTTTGCCGCAAGAACCAACACGAGGAGGAAGTGAAGTGTTGGATTCACTATATTTTTTAGGGAATTGTCCCCAGTGACTCGAAAATATATGTGCGTATAATGGATGTATACCGGCTGTTCGTGACCCAACCTCAAACTTGGAACTTGTTTTACTGTTAATTTAGCATGTTAGCCTGTCAAACTTGGCATTTGCATGCCGCATGGCTATTATGGCTAGCGATGTCAGACTAATGTTGTTGAGGAACAGTCAAGAGAAACTGTGTGAACGTTAAGCCTTATTTGAAGCCAACTAAATAATGACAGTAGTAGGTTGGATGGTGGTAACTGTTTTTTCATGTTACTTTTTGTGGAACTTTGAACTGCAGCGCTAGCTCAGCTAGCTTTGTTGTTACACGTTAACCCGTTCTGCTCTGTGATCCTTGCTGGTATGTGTGTGTAGCTGCTGTAACATTATGTAAATGTACTCGATAGACATGCCATGAAGGTAACATGTGAAACAGAAATGGTCAAACTGCAGGAATTCCTTTGCTTGGCAACATTGTGTAACTTAGATTAGCACCCAGCAGCTAACTTGCTCAGACTGTAAAGCTGTAGTGGCCCGCTACAGTGTGTAAAGTGTGTGTAAGGTGAAGCCGAGGTTAATACGTTCTGATCCACAGATACACTTAGCGTTACTAGTGACGTTACTGCAGCTCTGTTGCAGTTCCAGTATGAATATGAATACTGTCAACAGCCCTCTGTCTCTCCTGTTGCGGTCATATAATCTCGCATTGCATCACGGCCGGAAAGTCACACCCAGTTCTGGAGTGGGGCGCGAGGAGCAGCAGCTCATTTGCATAGACACAGAAACAGCCCATGGGACAGGACAGAAACAGAGGGCTATAGATTCACGCTAGAATGCATAATCTGAGTGGTATTTTCAGCAAAAAACTTCAAAGACATGTTTTGGGGACCTCAGAGACCTATAATATGTGACCTTTAATGGACATAAAAGGAGCTCAGACTTCCACACTTCTCCAAATATCTGCTCCTCCTAATCATCTCTGATATTTCTTTACCTGCACACCAGAGAAGAACAGAGAGGACAGTCTTTGGGATAATTATTTTGCAGAGAAAGGTTTTAATTATATGAACTGTTTCCAAAACATTTTTGCTTTGATGCCAACGTCATTATCAGTCTTCCAAAAGGGTTAAAAACCCACATGTGGAATTTAAAGCATATGCTCTCTGATATGAATATTATGTTTCTAATTTGACGTTTTTCTAGTTGTGTGTTTTCAAGAGTCATTACATTGTACATGTAAATTAAAATACTCCTATAATGCAGTGTACTGTACTTAGGTGTGGGCTAGAATTTACTTAAACTTACTATGCATTGAAATATAAAATCTAAACTTCCACAAAATAGAATAAAACATACAAACATGCATTGAATTTATGTTTTCACCCCACATCTTGACCTACCTTGTAGTTATTCATCTGTATTTTAAATTTTTATGCTGTATATCCAACATCATATTTTAATGCATTATGTAAAGCACTTTGAATTGCCTTTCACATGTGACTGTACCAACCAAGTTTTTATCTGTTATCAATGAGAAGTTGAATAATGAAAAGCTACAACAGAAACTCAAGTACCAAAACTAACTAACTGCAGGCTCTGCTCCGGTAACAGTGAAAGACTTTATGCAAAGTGCTTCTGACCTTTTACATTCAAGTGAGCTTGATATTATAGTAATGCTGACACTACCAAATTGGAAAGCGAACACCTATCACCCTGAGGACAGTTGCAATCACCCTTTTCATCTTCTACAGCTCATTCTCAATGGAGCTAGACCACAGTGTGACACGGGACTTTAACTTTCTTCTCTACCACTGTAGAGACGGGAGACAGAAGTGAAGATATACAAACACAGACTGAACTTTATCTGACGTTTGAATGACACATCACAGTTTTCCTTAATGTCAAATTAATGTAAAATTAGTCTGTGCATGTTGAAACTTGTAGCTACAATTTCTCTATGGGAAAGAATAGGAATAGGAGAGGATGTCTCTGGTGGTAACAGCATTCTCATGTCTGTGGTCGACCCTTTAGCGTCCACCACACCTCATGCTGTCGTCCAGCCCTGCAGCCCTCGCTCGCTCCACAGTGGCCTTTCCCAGCCTGGTCACCCGTTTCCATTTATCTGCTGGAATAACTATAAAAATCTGTCAGGAGGCAGGGTGGGTTTTTTCGCTCAGCTCAGCCCAGCTGGCAGATTGAGAGCCCCCTGTAATGCACAAGTCTGTTTTTATTATTCTTGCTGGGGGAACACTATTTCATCAAGTGCATGATTCCACAGAGGAGAGGAGATAGCCTCAGCCTGGCTATATTTCTTCCAATCAAACATTCCAAGGGGAAAAAATGAGTGGGTGCCATCAAATCCCAGAATAATGCTGCCAGATTTTATGTAAAAAGAAGGACTGATGGACAAATACAGGAAGGCAAGACAAGTTTAATGACGTGTGTTCAGGAGCTGAGATTGGAAAACTGACAGAGAAAAGCAGCCTCTTTGCTGGAATATAAATTGTTGTGCGCTGTAAAAAGGCTTTTATCTGGAGTGAATATGGGACGTAATACACAGGTCAGGGTTAAGTCATTTTCTCCGGCAAGTTAAGCGAATAATGAAGGCGAGCCCGCATGGAGAGGAGCACTGCTACTGCCAGTTTGTCTTCATTTATTATGCCAAATCTCATGATTTTGGCGTTGGCGCGGTGAGTGCTCTGGCGCGCACCGGTGGACGACATATCGCTTAATTTACACAAGGTAATGAAAGCAGGGAATGGGAGGACAAAACAATTTACCTGCTGACACGGGAAGAAGTGATTTGCGAACATGGGGGGTGAGCGAAAGAGCAGGCAGAGGGCCAGGGCCAAGGGGTGGAAGAGGGGCAGAGATAGGGATGAGGGGAAGGAAAAGAGAGAAAGGGGTGGGGGAGAGGCTTGGAAGGATGAAAGAAAGGGAGGTAGAGGGGGGAAAAAAACAAAAAGGATGAAACTGACAGACAGAGAGAGGCAACTCAAGCCTCAGCCTCCTCAGGTGATGATGATGGCTTCAATGAGGCAACAGTAAACTCTCACTCTGTCTCTCCCTCCCCCACAGACACCACGCACAAAAATACACGCAATCAGGGGGCGAAATTGACCTCAAATCTGGAGGGTCTTTTTCTGACAAGGCCCTTGTTTTACTCCTCCTTTCCCCCCCAATTGTAATCACTTATCAGAAAACCACTTGTGTAGCAGGGACGGGTGCCGCAACAGGTATTTTCACACAAAGACCAAATCTCTGACTGGTGTCTCAAGACGATTTTGCTGACCAATTCAGTGAGCATGTGTTAGATTTAGGCCCTGATCAGACAGAGCGCTTTCTGCAGGTTGCAAAACGAGGCGTTTTGCTGTGTTTTGTTTTCGGGTTTTTTTGTAATTGTTGCTAGGCAACCATCAAATCACCTGTTCTTAGCCTAACTGTTATTTTGCTGTGAAAAAACTCACAGATCTGTACCCTTTATTCTTTTAGATAGTTAGTTAGCTAGTTAGCTAGTTAGTAGCTAATTACCTTACCTAGTGAATAAAAATCTGCATATCAAACGGACAGGCGGAGGGCACTTGCTCTGGCTCCAATTGAGGGTGAGAGGCTGTTCCCAAATTGTACGTTGGACACGGAAAAAGAGATCCATATGGGTGCATAAGACCCTCAGAAAGAGGAGAAATCACAGAAGGCCCACTTTTCAATTCATCCAATTGGACAATGGGAAAAAATGCAAACGATGTCGGGCACTTTTCTGCTCTGAGTTGGAGTTTTTTCTACTCGAGGGCACTCATGCAAAAACGCGAGGCGCACAGAGCAGAAAAACGTAAGGTGCTCAGCAACGCAAAAGCAGCGAGCAAAAAGCTTCAGTCTCACTGACAACAATTACAAAAAGCCATCCCCAGGCTGCTAAAAAAGTGCTCTGTTTGATCGGGACCTAATGGAGTATTTTATTTGTGAGGAAACATACAAAGCAGAGTAGAAACTGGCATCATTTCATGCACAGATGCTGTGTTCTAGTATAATTTGCTCTTCATCCACATATACTGTAATCAGGAATAACCCAAATAAGGATTACAAAACAATTGATCCAGATCTAAATTAAGCTCTGTCGACAGCCAATCACTCCACAGTATTGATGGATGCGTTCTAAAAGTGTACGATTGGCCATTCAGCTGATGGCCTTTCACACAAACAGAAGAGTCTGGCTGAGACTCCCTGACAATATGGCTGGAGCAGCACTGTAATTTTCCAATCACTAGCCCTTCAGGCCAGGCCACTCCTTAGGGCAGTAAGATCAGATGAGCTCCGGCATTTTCTTTTGTAAGTGGCCAAACTCTATTTGTCTGCTCACAGGAACAAAAACAATCAGGGAGCCGAGAGAGACCGGCTTTTTGGTCTCTCTGGAGAAGGGCCAAAGGCAGAGCGGGAGGAGGGGGAGGACAGAGGATGGGAGAAGGGGGTGGTGGGGGGGGGGGAGTGGGGGTGGGCAGCGGGGTGACACAGATAACCGAGCCCCCCCAACCGCCGTGGGTGGTTGGTTCTAGTGATGATGAATGGGGACGCGGCTCAGCACCAGGTCCCTGCTGTCAAGGCTCTCGGCAGGACGAGACAGAGAGAGGAAGTGTCACTCTCGGCGGGCCTGCTGGGCCAACCTGGACTCTGCTGAGTCCTGCTGCTCGAGTCTTCACAACAAATCAAACACCATAACACCCACCCCTCCCAGAACACGGCCACACACACAGCTTGGTCTCCACCACTGTCTGGAAGAATGTGTTAGAAAACATAACCAGACTGTTTAGGCGTGCTGTATCTGAATATCAGCTCCTATCTGCTTTCCAAGTGTCTGGTCAGATGTGAACGGATATTTAGAGGCATCCAAGTGGCCGGGTAGGAGCTTGGCTCTCCTTGGACGAGAAACTAGTCCTTGGGCTGCGGTTGTGAGGGGGCTCCCTCTGTCCTCCACCCTCCCCTGGCCGCAGCTCTCTCCACAGGCTTATTTCCCCTCACAATGAGAGGTGACAGTGAACAGTGGAACTCGTCAGTGTGAATAACACGCAGTCACGCTTGGTGAGACCCTCCGGTGGAGCACGATACACACACTCGCACACAATGATGCACACACTGAGGCTCAAGGGCCCAGCGGCAGGCACGCTGTCAACCTCAGTGCACTCCCTTCCATTACAGCCTAACAGGGGACAAATTGAGCAATCTGATGGGTTAAATTTGACACGTTTGCCAGTCTGACCCATGTTTGTTGTACAGTACACTCACTTTGCATAGTTTTATGGGGTGAGAAGAGTGAGCTACAGTACGTATATGAGTTCCTGATGAATGCAATCAACATAAAGCGCTATCTTGGATTCATAACAAAGGTCAGAAGGACATTTTTCAAGTTTACAAACGCAGCTGAGCTCACATTACTGTACCATCAGGTCTGTCGCAGTCGTATGTCCCTCAGTGATGTGCTGTTCTCTTTGAGTCTTGCCGTGTCCTTCAGTGGCTCCTTATAAGAGCAGTCCATAACACAACCAGTGGTCAGGCTTAATTTACCCACTTTCTCTGTCCACTGCCCCATCAGCATATAGTATCACATAACTGCTAATGGGCTAATGGAGGAAAGAGGGGAGGGAGCGAGAGCGAGAGGAGGACAGCGATAGTTAGGGAAATGGAGCTCGGGTTCATCCAAACATTTAATAACTTATTCAATCTGGAGCGTTCACCTCTTACAGGGCTAATTATATCATTTAACTGGCCTGGGCGCGGGGGGCCAGTGTGGACGCACCGTCTTACGGTGTCATCACATAATTATGACTTATGCCAGCGCAGCCTAGCAAGCTGGATGAAGTCAGCTTGCCATAAATTTTAATGATCACTTAGACAATATGAACGTTCACAGGGCTTCCACAGTGTTAACAGGAAAATATGGACACTGCAAAAGCTGAAGTATGGAAACACAGAGGGAGAACAGAGAGGTAAGAGGAGAGAAGAGGAAGCAAAGTGTATGTGTGTGTGTGTGTGTGTGTGTGTGTGTGTGTGTGTGTGCGTGTGACATGTTTGGGAAAGGTGAGTTTAGACAGGGTAGACACAGCCACTTGATTGTGTGGGATCAGGTTCTGTGGTCACTGGGCTGCTAGGAGGCCAACGTCAGGCCTGTCAGAGGGCTAAACACCCGAGTGTAGTCTGTTTCAATGGAAAAACAGCAGCTGACACTCAACGCTTGCGGGCCAACTGCTGACCTCATTCGATGGATAAAACGTGCTGGACGGAGGGGGAGAAAGCCTGGCGAGGCGAATATGGAAAGTTGGTTTTGATGCTTTATTCCTCTGAGCAGCAGAAGTTTCTAATAACTTTCAGAAGTTGAAAAAAAAATAGAAAAGGCCATAATGGTGGGAAAATAGATGGGGCATAATGAAAAAGGCTGAGTGTCTTTTTTTAATAGCTGTAAAATGGCTAATTAGCCCTCTATGATTGATCATTGTGGGAGCACGCATTGGGAGGTTTGAGTCTCCTGGGCTTTAATAGTTTTCTGGTAAAATAATTTTACATTTCTGGTGTGATTAAGAAATGTTCTGTGACCTCTGTGACCTTTGAGTGTGGTATGTGGACATATTTCTAAGTCAACTTAGGCTCATTGAATGTTGTGTCAATACATTATTTTCGAAAACTGCATTTATTTTAAGAAAATGTAGTGCAGCATTAAAAATGTAATGTAAACATATACTACAGGATAAGGAATATTGATTTCAACATGCAGGTGGCCAATCCAGATATTCTGCACTTATGAAAAAAGGAGAAAGGAGAGCAGTCCAAAGAGAAGCTGATCTCCATTGCACTTAATATTAATGTCTGTTTTGTGGCTATCCCGTTTCAGGAGGACCCAGCTTCTGTGGCGGAGCGATTGAATGACAGAGATTACCTGTTTGGAAAGCCCCACGAGACAGCTGATTGATAATGCATGACACAAAAATGTTTTTGTTTACCCACAGAAATGGCTTTGAGCAGGGGTTTCAGTTTCTTGTTTTTTCTCCCGGAAACCTGATTCACCAGACTGAAGTGGATTGACGGGAGAGTCGTGGGTCAGGAGGTCTCGGCTGAGAGTCGACTGCGGCGTCTGGCTCCATAGGTACCTTCTGGACTGGGGATCATCCACATCATATTCATCCCATTGGGCCTGTGTTGTCCTAGAGGGGATATAACATGAAAACATAATCTCACACCACAATTTCATTCCTTCAGCAGCATTAGATTAGATTGAAAGTTCCCCTGCACACTTTCCTGGGGCTGTCAAATGAGCTGTCAGTCATGTGTCAGAGCCGGCCCATGCTCATCTGCTCTAATACATCACACAGCCTTTTATATGGATCAGTATGAGTGTGACTCTCTACACAAACACCAGCAGCTCCTCCGCTGGGATGCCGGGTGATTGATAACATTTCCCCGGCTCTTCACACTCATGCCCATTTGTTTAGTTGGTTGGAGAAGGGCCCCTAGTGTCCACTGACATCTACAGTGCCCATCATCGCCTCGTGCAGAACATGACATCAGCCTCCGGAACAGTGCGACTCGTTCTGATACATGCCAGGAATGGGCAGCTTTCCATTCATAAAGTGCGGTGTGACAGTCACTGACAGATCTCTTGTATACCAGAAGCTGATACTAGTATTTCCTTAACAATGAAAGCATGAACTAGCTCAGGTGCCACTTTGTAGTAAACATGTCAGCTATTAAATCAAGTATTTAACCCGCATATTATCACAGTTGATAAATGTTTATTGCTCATTATGTCAGTACACTTTTAATGCCTTGGAAATCCTCAGCTGCTGACTCTAGTCCGAGTGTCGAGATCACCGGGGGGAATCCTGAGCCTGTTTTGTGTACAGTCATATTGGCATATTGGTCGAGCTAATGGCCACTTGGCACGTAGACAGCTATCCATCCCAATCTCAGCTTCACTAATCCAATTGTGGCAACCTGCTTGGCATGAGAGAGACTCATCTGTCTTTACTGTTCATTAATAGGGCTCCTCCTCGAGCTCAGAGCCCATTCACATTCCTTTGGATCGGGCCGAAAGCAAACTCTATCGCTGAAGCGCTGGATCTGTGCTGGAGGTACAGCCAGAAGGGGGGTGGATACATAATCACTTCTGAGATACATAATCACTGCTGTGTGGTGGAAAGTATCAGAAAATATGAAACCTCCCTAAGGGATGAGCTACATATTTTCACAGACAGTATGAAAAAACACTTTTCCTATTTGCCATGCACTCTCCTGAACTCGTCAATAAGTATGCAGGTATGTGATTCAGCTCAATATCAGGACGACCATGTTATGGTTTTTTTTTTTGTTGTTTTGTTTTTTCAACCCCGTCCTGAGTTAAGAGCCTTCTTGAGATTGTTTTTTCTTTCTCTCCATGGCAGGGCTTTATGTCTAGCGGTGGAATGATAATAATGTTTCTAATCTTGTTACATTGCACACAGAATTGTCTTCCATGTTAATGATGGACCGGCCCCCTCCCTGCTCCAGTGAGATGCTTACTTTCAATTTGTGTACTGTCATCTCCCCGCCACGCGGCTGAAATTGATGCACCCTCTTCCTTTTAATTAAATCAAAAAACAGTCGGGGGTCCAGGCAGGTGGGGGACCTGCTCCCATATACAGCCATCATGAAGACCTGGCTGACTCCAGGATGAATCAGGGTTGCTCCTGTTCATGTTTCTGAGTCTGTGTGCTGCCTGTGCAGCCAAGTTACTGTATATATGAAACTAATATTAGTTTTAAATTACAAACAAATAAATGATCTTAATAAAGTTAAACAGATTTTTTAAATGATGTTCACCCAGTCAGGAAAAAGTATTTAGTTAGGGGTTCAACTACAATTTTAGTTTCTTATAATATTGATTTCAGTCAAAAAGCCAATGGACATTTTTACTGGTAAATAAATAAATAAATAAATAAATAACAATCCCAGGAATCTTTCTCAGGTAGGTTTGCCCTCGGGCAGAGCTGGAGCCAGAGTCTAAGAAATGAGAGCGTAAAATTCCCACACATTAGAAGGCGGGTAATTGGATTTCCTGTGTCCTGTACGGTGGGCAATGTGGTTCCTGCAGCTGTGACATTATCAAGGTAACATAACCTGAAGGCTGCGGTGTAGCAGCACAGGCCCCGCAAGGCCTGTCCTCCAGTTCCACATCACTGCCTGCTTGGCTATTCATCCTGTGGACCCTGCAAATGAAATTATGGGAGGAAGAGCAAAGGACATTCTTTGGGAATTAATCCCATTTATGCCTAAACCCACTTCAGATTTTTATAGTGAGGCCCTCTTTAGATGTAAGGCGCATTCACAATTAGACAAGGCCTTCGGAGGATTGAAAGAAATACTGTGTGTGCTGGTTTGTTTGGTGAGTAATTTGTGGACACAGACAGGAAGTAGGAGAGCATGGAGAAAAAAAAAAGAAATATTGAAAACTGAAAAAACTGAATGTTATTTTGATGTCATTGAGAAACAGCTGCACCAGATGTCTTAAACTTCAACATCATTTGACTAAAGTGTCTAAATGCTCCGTTCATTTCAATAATACAGTTTGGACATCGACTGGTGGATGTGTAAATGTATTTATTATGATAAATGAAAAATATCTTCTGATCTTATCTGAAATAATGCTTTTTTTTAATCTCATTACATGAATCTACAGCAGCCAGTAATTAACATAAGTGTATATTATTATATTATATTACATGACCAAAATACATATTTTTTATTTAGTATCAGAGTTGATATAACATTACCAATTAAAAGCTAGTGGACACATTACTGTGGTATCTGCAGTCAAATCCCCAGCAGCACTGACAAGTCCTGCACACATATAGGCTACCAGAAGTTATTAATGAGGGGAAAAAATGATAAAATATCCTTTATATATTAATTCTATATTATATTTTAAAAGTGTATGGTACAATTATCACTACAATTTTAAATATATATATATATCAATTAGAAAATCCTAAATCTAAAACCACATTGACATCACTATTATAGCACTTTTGTACGAATATTGTGGCGATTTTAGGTCAATCGACCACATTTTAGGACTATGTTCTAACTGAATTAGAGTAATAACGTGTTTAGGGCAAAAAAAATCAAAATATTAAACTGCGCCATCACTTGTTTGACTTGACGGTTTCTTATGTTTTGTTTTACATGACTGATATTTACTTTCTCTGTGGACGTTGGGCTTCATTCTCACAGATAAGTGCTATTTAATATTCTTTGTAACCTACGTTATTTAAAAAAAAAAAAAAATCTTCCATAAATACAATTTCCAGCCCACAGAAGAGGGGCCTGAAATGTGTCCAGGAAGTCCGCACAACCAGGTCACCATGTCAAAAATGCCTGCAATTAAAAAAAAAAAAAAAAAAAAAAAGTCTTATAAAGTATTATAAAGTGTTTCCATCTTACCTCTGATACAGATGATTTAATTGCATCGCATCCTCTTGTTTAAGCCACACAGTCAGAGGAAGCACCTGACATCAATTAGCCTCGTCTGTTTACTCTCGCGATGCATTGCAGAGAAACACTGCCCCCTAGTGACGTCACGTGAATACAACTAGTCAAACTACAATCCCAGCGTTTGTTTTGTAGACTGAAGCTCCTCAATTTGTAAGATATTTTTGACTCGTGTTTTATTTAAGTCTATCAGGGAACTACAAAGAGCTTTAAAACATGAAAATCTCATCAGACTGGATGAATTTAAATAAATAAATAAATAAATTTTATGTCTCTTTTTTTCTTAGAAATATCTAAGATTGTTTCTGATGCTTTTTGTATGTGCTTGTGTGTCTTTTTTGTTTGTCCTGTCTCTGGTTTTATTTAATCTGCTGTACTCAGCTGTTTGTTGTAAAGGAAATCTTTACCTCATTGAGATACCTAATTAAATAAAGGTTATGATAATAATAATCAAATTCAGAAATCAGATTTTTTCTCTTTTCATTGAATACATTTTTTGTCAACAAAATGTACGTAGACCAAAACCCTCAAACATATTGTTGTCATTTGATATGCTATATCAATGTTGATATATATCGAATTAAAAATATTACAAGGCTTTGCTGCAAATAGTGAATTTATATTACTTTAATTTCTTGATTTAAATAATTATATTAGATTGGATTAGACTAAATTTCTCAACACTGGTTCTGTGTTCATATTAAAAAACATACTGCATGTCATTGTCATAAACCTGGAGATACACAGCTGAGGACACACACACACACTCACACATGTATTAGTACAAGGGCTGGGCTGATTACAGCTCCTTCACTGTCCTCATCAAGACCAGAGCAGACCACAGTCAGAGATGAGAGGCCCCAAACACACACACACACACACATGCACACACACAAACACACACATACAGTGCATACAATAATCCGTTCTACCCACTGCACACAGACACACATACTGTACTCATAAACACAGAGATAAACAAACACAAATAAACACATACACACACACACACACACACACACCATGGCAGCCTCCTCAGGCAGCCACACAGCTCAGGCAGGTCCCTGCCATTATCCCGTCCTCTACCCTAAACACGCAGTTTTAATTTCAAAGCTCTGATTAGCTGATGATTGCATGACAGCCGCCGACCAGGTTCCCTTTTCGCCCGGCTCCCAGACTGCAACTCAATCATGCCCAATTAGTGGGTCCCCAAACACTCTCTCTTATTAGAGGACTCATAATCGACTCATTGTGTCCTGATTTGGCAAATAAATCACTCTGGAGGCTGCTGACTCCCCCCCACACCCAACCCCCCTTACCCCTCTTTCTCTCTCCCCCACTTCTCTCACTCTGTCTTTCACTGCCCACTCCCCTTCTTTTCCTTGTCCAGGGGTTCAGTGACAACGTTTTCAGGCATGCTTTTCATTGGAGCTGACAGTTTGAGCAACGCCGGACTTCTTTTTTTTTTTATTCCCCCTGAAGAATGAAGAATAATTTAGCAGCTAAGGCAAGGCAGGCAGCACGCTGGTGTCCTTGTCCTACAAGGTTAAGAATCCATTCCATCTGAGCAAGAAAGGAGTGAATTAAAATAAATGATGGCCAGATATTTATTGCGAGTTTGTAGATGAAGCCAAGTCACTCCAGTGGACCAGCGGGGCCTGGGCTGCCAGTGGCTCAGTGTAGCCGAGTGACCTCCCTACCTCTCGCTGCCTAACTGGGGTATAACACTCAATGTCACATTACTCCTATCCTGCATTTGATATATTTATTTTTATCCCTATATATATTTATATCTATAAATGCATGTGTTGGGGACATCAGGGCAGAACGTCAAATGAGATAGCAGGGACATATTGTATATGAAATTATCTAGCTGGGGAATGTTAAAAATTATTGTAATTTGATTGAAAGAGGGGAATTCTTGAGAAAAACTGAGATTTGCAGACACAGACAAGGAGATCCTGAATGAGACGGTTGGGATAGGACACATGGACACAAATGTCCTTCAGTCTGGAGACACAAAAACTCAAGGCCAGTCTGACTTACTGTACTGACTGTATCACACAGTTTTAGTAAAGGTAAGAAATTAAATTAGGATTCTTTTTTTTAATTAAAGGGGGGGCCAGTTCCCAAATTTTCTTGCTACATGTAGTTCCTCAGGACTAGAAAACCACATTGAAAAGGTCCAACATGAGAGCTTTACACACTCAGTGAGTGGACCAGCTTGAGCCCGGGGGCTTGCGGAGTGCTGGGAGACCTGTGATGTTGTACACATGCAGAAAACCAGTGGACTGTGATGTAGTGGACTCCGAGTCAGACCCAAAAAGTAGCTTTAGCAACGTCCCACTGTGATGTTGAGCTCCCTCCGCAGGCTCAAACAGCCTCTCCTTCAGCAGCAGATCCTGTGAACTCATGATGCTGCTCGTATTCACACAGTGTGTTTATTTCTTTTATCCAAACCAAACCAAGAGTTTTCACCTACCCCCTCCTCCACTCTACCATGTGTGGTTGGTGTGTGTGTGTGTGTGTGTGGAGTGGTCATTAGTCTCTGTTTACAGTGGAGAGAGCCTGGCCAGCTGGCATGTGACGTGTGATGTGCCGCGCTGTGGTCTACCACTGTGAGACCCCCGTGGCAGAGTCGTGGAGGCCCAGCAACCCCCTTCCCCAGGCAGGCCGCAGAGACCGCTGTGAGCCCTCGGCAGATGGAGCCTCTAGCGTTTCTCGTCTCTTCCACAAGCAAAGAAGAGGTGGAGCGAGCGCTGGAGGTGGGACTGGCCCCGGCCCCCATCACAGATGCCAGGAGAAGGCTGAGACTCTGGCGAGGCCCTGCTGTGAGGGTGCTGGGCCGGAACAGGTGCAATCTCAGCCCCTCGATCCCCTCTGTCAGCACCTCAGTGGTTGAGCCCGCGCTCTCTTCCTGTCCTCGCTCCTTCTCATTCACACACTCGAGAGGTGTTGTGGGACTACATCCAGCCCCTCCCAACATGCAGCCACAAATCCGTCCACGCATCCTTTTTTTCCAGACACCACAAACCACGACCAGACACAGTGCTCCTGTTGCCTTTTGTCTTCCCTTCATGAGAAACAACAAAAAAGTTCAAAGCACAGTGGCAGAAGAGTGTGTTTGTGACCCTCAGAGGGCAAACACCGGAGATGTGTTGACTCAGGCATTTTCCTTTTCTCGCCATGATAAAATCCTCGGCTGACCTCGCCACTGCCAGGGGGCCAACACAAACACTTTCCCATCAGCCCTTGCTTTATCTACAGCTACAAGACAGAGAGGTTCTGCTGTATACCTGGCTGCATGATGGAAAGAGTTTACGACGGGAGGGGAGGGGGCGGGGGGGCCCAACAGGCCACCTTGACCTGTCCCTGCTCGGAGGACCCATTTGCCCCCCCGCCGTCCCCACAGCGACCTGGCCACTCCAACCGCCACTGAGTTATTATCATAATTTCCCCGAGAGGCATTGCAGGGCCTCCACGAGCAGAGAGGCATCCGTGTTTTACAGAATGTTTTGTGTTTTATTGCCTTTAAGTCACTCATAGGCCAGCGGAGAGGGCCCACAATGATAAGAAAACCAGTCATGTGAAAAATGAAGGACCTCGCGTACAGGACTGAGAGGTGAAGAAGGGAAATAATAAAATACATGACAAATGTGGAGCCCGACTGTATTTCATGTTCAAACCCCTGTCTCGCCTTCCAACCTACCGCTGCACTAAAAACATATGAGGGGAAAGAGGGAAATAATAATGAATTCAGCTAATCTCGTTACAAAAAGAACAGAAGCTTTTTTTTTTCCCCCGTCTCATGGTTTACACTTGGAAAAAAAACTCCCAGCCCTCTCACTCCCCCTCCCAGGTCCTTTGACAACATGACGGCCGTAAGATGCCCAGGGGCATTCCAAGCTGCCACCGTCCCGGCCATTTCATGTCCGAGCCCACCTGGGGTAAACAAAAAAGGACTTGGAGCGATAGAATATTAACTAAAGAAGAGAGGGGAAAAATAGCACTGACAAAACTGAAAATACTTTTCAAACCGTCAAACTTTAGGTCTTAAAAATATCACTTTCATTGTCTCCTTTGTGGAGCAATTCCCCCTCACCTCCCACAGCCCCCTGCAGGCTTTTAAAGGTGCAGTATATCTAATGAAAAATAAAACATCTGTTTAATCTAGCATTTTCAAAGGCAAATCTCCTTTTGATCAAAAAATGATATTGATCTGACTGCCTTAGTTGTGTGGCGAGGATTTCTCCTTTAAACTTGAAATATCATGGAGTCTTTGTGGCAAATCAATACCGCGGCTGCTTTTTGAGGCTCGTTTCAAAGGGCACAAGATCCATTTGAATATGGTTGCATTTGCATTTATTATTCCTACCGTCAGAATTCAAATTGACCTTGCATATATTTATGTTATAAATTAATGTGTAAAACATGATCTCGTCCTGGCTTAAAAAGTGAGACAGCTTTATGTTCTTGCCGTTTCAAACTGATTATCATCCTCTCATGAGAAACTCAGGGTTTCGGCAGGCTCGTGGCACCTGACTGATGCAGTGCTGACCGGGTCAGCGACAGGGAACCTGTGACAAGCACGCGGCCCCTGGTGGAATGAACTGGTCCTAATATTGCACAAGCTTTAGCGTGTCTGTCCTCACCCCTCACTCTGTGTCTGTGGGGCCCCGGCATCGGGCCCCAGTTATCTCCACATCTCCCCATTTTCTTTAATTACACCGCAGCATATTGCTTTTGGACCATATGGAAGGCAGATATTGAGACCAGATAAGATGTATAAACTTCTGTCAACACCGCAGCATATTAGCTAGAGCTGGAAGCATATTATCTCTATTCTATCCTTCCAATTAGCGCCCAATATCAAAATACATTAAGACAAGCCTGTCGACAAGGAGCAGGAAAAAACATTACATAAACGGGGCCTTCGTCCGTTTTTTATTAAAACTGTATTACTTCCTTGCGTTTGTTTTCTTTGCCACAAAATGAAAAGTCATTTCCACCAAGGGACCCAATAAAAACACAGATAAATTATCCATTTAAACTCAATGGCCTGAAAACTCCCTGTGCTCAGCTGGTCCGTACTGGCTTCAAGGTTTTACAGTGAGTCTTTAGTAACAAACAGCTGCTTTCAAAATAAACAGTGTAGATTCACACAAGAAAATATATTCTCTCTGAGATTTGGTGTGCCATGATGTTGCATGTGTCCCATCAAATCAAAGGATTTTAAACATCGTGTCATTACTGGAACATTTTGAATGAAATATCGGATTACACGAGCATGCATTGGGGCAATGTGGATTTTTACAGCAGTAATGGCTCCATTATTTTAATAGAAAAATGTCAAGGAAAAACAAATTACACCCTAAACCAACATGAGGCCTGTATCCTCAGATCTGATATCCACAAGCATCAACATGGCCTCAGACTCACTTCACCTCCCACTGACACCATGTTCATCTGAAAACTACCACCATAACCACAGAGCTCTTGAAGAACGCAACTGTCTTCTTCACTAGAAATAACGTATATATTGCAGTTGTTTTGACATGATTGAATTCGCTGCACTCAGATGGTGAGAGGTCATTCCGAGTCTTGCTGCAGCATCAGAATATACTGATGTACACAACAAGAGACATGGAGAGAATAAAGGAGGAGAGCGGCAGGATGAGGCAGTAGAGAGAGGTCACTTTGAGAAGCTGGATGCAAGCACATGCCAAACAGCGTCTCTGGATCTCCCTCTCTCTCTCTCTATAATCTCTTCTCTGATCACCGATGCTCGGTCCAATCATTTGAGGCCGGCCACAACCCGTGATCACTGGGCCCTAATCTGAGTCCTCGGCCCGTCCGCAGTCCACCTCAAACAGCACCGGCCGGCTGCCAGCAGAGGAGTGGCAGGCTTAGCCTTCTCCAGAGAGACAGCTAGAGGTTGTCTCTACATGGATGGGCACTTCGCAGCTCGGCGGGGGCGGGAGGAAGGGGCAACATAGCAGCTGCTCAGGGCATATGGGCAGAATTCATTAAGTCTGGCAAAATAAGCCAATTGTGGAGGCGGTAAAAAGTGTGCGTTTGTATGTCTGATAGAGAAAAACAGAGATCACTCACTGCTTTTGCGCAATGGGCTCAAATATTTTACCACATACAAATATTCTGAGCACAAATACCCCATGTGATAGCTTCATCCTGAGGTATTACACTTGATGAAGTTGATACAAGGCCTACCAAATGAAAAAATCTGGATCTATTTGTGATGGGCAGTGATTGAGCTGTCCTTGAGGACTTTGCTGTGCATCTCTCAAATGTCACGAGACTTCTCTCTGCCTCAGAAATAAACCTAATCACAATCTGTAAATGTTACAACTGTTTCCTTAATAGACCTGGCCTGACTTTGGAGGCCTGCATTTATATTCACACACATGAACCAAAGACAAAACTGAATGCTGATACACAGGACCAGCACATATTGAAGACACAGTATACAACACGTTTCATAAATTAGCAATTGTCGATTTCAACTCAGAACTGGAAACGACCACATTGTTCAGAAGAATATCTGTTTTTTCACTTTAAAAAGCACACAGCAGCTGTATTTTTCCAGACTTACATCCATTCCTCTTTATCCAGTAAAAAGGTATAATGTATGCTAATCCCCCAGGTGTCAATAGGAACTCTGTTCAATGCATTTGAGATAATAGTGAAGAAGGGGTTGCTCCTATCGAAGAGCTGGAAGATAAAGTCAATGGCACAGTCAATAACAATAAGGTTGTAGGCTTTAATGAGGAATGTTAATTTGAACACAATCAACTGGATTTCAGCTTAGCTGATTATCAACCTTGGACTTGTATGAGGGTGTTGATAATGCTGGAAGTACAGCGAGGGCATTTTTATCTGTGACAGCTATTTTCAGAGGGGCTTTTAAATCAGTTTGCCTTTTGGCTGTTTAAGTGAAAACTAACAAACGAAAAAGGGTGAAATCCCAAAAACCTAAATAAAGACAGAGTAAGACAACACTGCACTGCTCACTGCGCAGTGAACTTTATTTAGAAAATGCAAGAAATGCTGTATATACACATTACAAAATATAAATTCTGGATAACAAACAGTAATTAAAGTTAATATAACCAAAGTCACTGGCCCTTCTGTGTAATGGACATTCAGCCAGTTCCCACTGGAGCCATCTAAAGTCTCGGTCCAAACCTCCTGCTCATGTTACTGGCTATGCAGCGTGCTCCTCACTCTCTCCTTGATCCCATTCCATCAGCAGCTCTGAGGACACCTCTGTAAACAGATGATCCCAGTCCCAGCTCACATCTTCCTGCAGAGCAAAAGAGAGACAGAAGAGGGGGAGAAAAGAAGAATTAGGGAGGCGGAGGGAGACAAACCGAGAAAGAGAGTATGAGGAACGGAGGGAGCAAAGAGAGGAGAACGGGGAAGGAGAGCAGAGGGTGTTAATGTACACATCATAAATCTTGATTACCTGGGAGACAGAGTGGCAACCTCCCCTGGTGCTCCAGAAACAGCTGGACAGGCCTTCGCTAGGAGCTCACAAGCTATATTTACTAAAAACTCACTCACCTCTTTCACCTCCTGCTCTGGGGCTAAAACCTTGGTGAGGAGCTTCAAGTCAATCTCTCCATCCTGAAGAAAGAGCGCAGTGAAATGCACTTAGCTTGCGCAAACAGAGGTGATGCTGGTTGCAAAAGTAAATGTACTACCTTGACGAGAAGAGATGTAAGAATATCAAAGAGATATAAAAATAAATGTCCTTGACTTACTAGGGTCTGGAACGCAGAGTAATACTTCAGATCATTGTCCAGATCTCTGTAGGTCATTACCCGGTTCACCTGAACGCTAACGGGGTGACATAAAGCCAGAACAGTTGAGAAAACATAGGCTTGTGATACACTTAGAGATTTTTATTTCAATCAGACAACAGACAAAATATTGCTTTCACAGTACCTGCAAACCTAGACTGAGAAGTGGCTTTGGAGAAGTTTGAAGTTTGTGCACAACCAGGTTTCAAGACTTCAAGCAAAGACCACAGAGAGCAGGAGATGGTTGCCAAGTGGTAAACGCTTCAAATTGAAACCCAGCTGCTTATCTGTGGGTTGGAATTAAGTGGGGGGGCTCTCAAAGTGGCCGGGGCCTAGCAGTGCATGCCAGTCCTACTTACTGCACATTACACGCTACATTGCCCCCACAATGAGTTCAATGTGGATATTATCTCGCACAGAGAGCAAGCCCCAGCCTAATAACCTCCACCGCTGTCATAGCCTTGCTACATATTCGACACATGTCGGCGTGTCTCTCACTGCCCTGTAAATCAAAGGGCCCGGTTAGTAAGGACCCTGGTAACAGAGTTGCATAAATCACACCCAACTGTTATTTCTCCATTTCAGGCCGATAAAGGTAGACACTCTGCAATGGCACGAATGAGGACAGGTAACCATCAAAGTCACCAGAGCAGGCTACTGATCCTGTGTCCTGTGCATGGACAGAGGTTAACTGTCAACTCTCTTGTGTGATAAGGATGAACTTCTAAGAGTTTTCAAGGCATTCAGTACCTTGGTGGAGCGGCAACTTGCATGGTGAGATCCTCTTCCTGCACCTCATCGAGGTCTGGAATCACTGGAATATCTAAAAAACCAAAAAACAATAAAGAGACCACAAAATTGAATCTTGCAAATTAAAAATTGAATCTGATTCTATTCTAAAAAGTGTCAAAATTTGAGAAAATCAGATCGGTAGGCAAATGACAGAATCATTAAAAAAAATACAGTAAATCCCCTGTGTATGGCTGCTAGAAGTGTGTGTGTTTGTGTGACTATGTGTCTGTGTGGCACTTCCTCCCCTCCCTCTCTCTAGCTACATCCTCGTAAGAGCTGCCCTGTCACAATAGCCATGCGGCCATGAATATTCAGGAGTCAAGGCGGCAGCTCTTCCTGCTGTGAGAGGGGCGCTGGCCAGGGGCTCCCCAGAAAGCACCCCCTGCTACCTTAGCATTTGGGCCCTGTCAGCGCCGCCCACCCCCAGGACCCACAGTGGCCGGTAGGCCGACCTCCATGTCCACTCTGCCACTCCGACTGGGGCGGCATCCAGCCATGTGCAAGAGTATTTGCTTGCGGGCCCATCTGTGTGGGGTCGGAAGTCACAGTGCGGCCTGGCAGGGGCTGCAGTGCCAGGAGCCGCCTGCCCGCTGCTCAAACAGTGGGAACCCACTTTAATTGGCAAAACGCAACAGGAGAGAGGATGGCTCCACTCCCAAGAAGGACAGGGCAAACTTTCACAGTATTTTTCAGATGGACATTTTTTGGAGGCAGGAAATAAAAGAGGGATAATAAGGGATAGAAAGATTGGATGGAAATAAGCTAAATAGTTAATAATGAATAAAGGGAATGAAATGTGTTCAAAGACTTGGCTGAAATTTCATAATAACTACCTCACTGTGTGTTGACATTTATTATCAAAAGGATACTTTATAGATTGAGAGGAATGTGTGACACAAATATCAATGAGGGGGGGAAATATTTATTCAAGTAAAAAGTTTCACCATGTCAGCAACATACATTTTAAGTAGTAATGACAGTTGCCAAACACTTAACTGGACTCCCTGCTGCCCTTATAGAAAATGCGTTAACTTGGGGTGTGATGCAGCTTTCCTGAACAATATTTTCTGGAGGGGCAGCCGATTGCACATCCTTATTAGCTCTACAGTTGAGTGTTGACAGTGAGAGAGACAGAGTGAGAAGAACAGACAGATAGTGAGAGAAAAAGAGCGAGCTGGACTGCATGAAGAGGGTTGTCAGTAATCTCTAACCACAGTACTGCACCCTGAGGGGAAAGTCAATAGAGGAGCTAAATAGAGGTGAGGAGATGGAAGTCTGCATCTGATGTGAGGAAATATCTTGGCATCTATGTCACCATTCCTTCAAAATAACTCCTGAAAGTAACCCCGAGTTGAAAAACATCAATCATAGATGGAACGTTACATTTTAGTACTCCATAAAAGTTATAGAGATGAAAAGAAATCACTTTGATTCTCAACGTATTTCTCATCTGGATGAAGAATTCTGTCGACAACTTGGTCAAAACCTAACCCATCAACTTTCTGTAGATAACAAAGCCTCCCCCTCTGTTGATAACTTATTTCTTTCTCTTTTTTAATTAAACCAAATTAAAAATGCCACGCTCGTTTAGCCACTGACAAGATTCATCTGTGTTTCTGATATCCAAATAAATGCGGGCGCGGGTATTTCATATTCATGAGGCCCCGGTGACACTTTGTCCTCTCATTTACAAAGCACAGCGTTCAGCAGAATCCGTCCCCCCTGGACCCCCAATCAAATTTAATGGTCTTAGTGCAATGACATCAAAAAGCCTTGCTGTCCAGCTCTTTGCAAATAGTTTCCTGGGTTGTCTATCTGCCCACACACACCTTTACTCTATTTCAACCAGTAATACGCTATTAACACACTCGATGAGAGTTCAATGTGAAGCGCAGAGGCATATGTTGTCTATATGCAAAGTCTATTATTAAGTGAATAAAGGAACAACATTTTTAAATGAGCTCCAAATTCAACCTATTACTGGAGGTCAAGCGGGGTATCAAAGCAGCTGAAAACAAGCCAGTGTTTTCTTCTGACACAAAGGGCAACTCCATCAAGAGGAGCTGTCTCTCCCCAGCTCGGCACCCATTACCCACACAGACTTCCTTCCCTCGGCTGGACATGTATCAAGGTGGCTTTTGTCTGGCAGCGAGCAGGCCACGCGTATCCTTATTACACAGTCGCGTCCGGCTTCCCCGCTGAAGCATGTAAATATCAAAAGGGGATAATTTGCTGTGGATGTAGACATACTCCCGGCAGGCACACGCCAGTCAGCGACTTTGGAGAACAGGACGTCTCTCCCCCACATCACCTGGGCTCCTATAATCTACGCAGGGGTCCAGTCAAATGATTACCCAGGCACAGAATCCATTTGAAAGGCTTATGGGACAATATTCAACACATTGCCGGCTAAGAGTAAAGACAGTGAGACATGAAACAGATGAGTGTGTTTGCGATACTGGTGCTATTTTAAGTGACCAGCAGGAGGCTGTGAGGGCAGCTGATGGGGAGATGGGAGCAGGGGACTGGGCTAGCCTTCTCGCTCTCTCTCTTTCTCTGCTTGTAGCCAGTGGACATAAGGGATAAGGGTAGGGGACATAATCAAGATCGCAGGGACTATCTCACTACCCCTAAGCACTGTAATTTCCAATGCCCCTGCCTGCGGCTCTGTATTAAGAGGTCTCCCTCCGCAGAGTAATAATCTTTCCGGCGGCATTAACTGCAAGAAAACCAAACCTCTGGACTCTTCATTCAACTGGCCATTTTAGCCAGTTCACACTAGACAGTGACAGGCAATATGTGTGTGTGTACATGTATGTAATAGGTACATACAGTATTATAAAATTAAAAATTAAGTACTTTAAAACCTGCAATTAATGTTGATTTATCATTACATTCTAATTTAATTTGAAAGTTTTTTAATGTATTATACTTTTTAAATTTTCCAGTGGTTCAACAACAAACACCAGCAAATAAGTCTTTGAAACCCAAATAAAATATAATATTTTAGGGAGGTATTGCAACATTTACATCAGGGTTGAGTGGTAATTAAATATTATTGGTCACCATCTCTCCATGTAATAATACTGTGCGAAAATCTTCACAGACTTCATACGTAAAATTGTCAAAAATTTAATGTTTAAATTAAACACTTGAAAGCAATTTGATGAAAATGAATTAAAACACTGTGAAGCTTTGTTTTGAGTTGTATAAATTGATATTATTCTTCTCATTATTAATATTCATCTATTTATTATGTATTGCAATATTCTGACTTTACAAAAATGCTGATGGATATTTTAGGCATGGACATAGAGAGCTAAAGTAAGTAAAGTAGGCTATAGCAAAAAGAGTTAAGATCAAAAATGGCATTTGTTCATAAATGGCATACACACTTCTACCCGAGGCATTGATGCGTATAAGTCCTTCACTATTGTCAACTGAGCAGTGCATGCTCACATATCTTTACTAAGGCAATTTCACCCTATTTTGCCTGCTGCTTTGCACTGCAAAATAGAACAATTATCCTTCGCAGGGTTTTGCTGAAATTTCCCACCTCAGTCCCGACATTGTTTGTGGTGCGCAGAGTTGGGCCCTCAGGTGACTCAGTCTAAGCAGAAATGTTCCCGCTAGATCTGTATTCAACAGCTCTTGCTTCACTCTGTGTGTGTGCGTGTGTGTGTGTGAGATTGTGACAAACTGTGTCGCTTTGAGGGGTGAGGGTACCACTTAAATCCTGCCACAATATTCTCCAGCAACTATGGATCTAATTTTATTAAATTAACATATTTTATCAAACGAGTGTGTGGCTCATGCTTATATGGTGTCGCGCACTTGGTGGTCAAAGGCAGGGCTCTAACACGTGCATTCATGCTGGATCCAAGGAGAAATATATGGTGGGAGAATCAGTGAAAAGCGATGATCTGACTGCCTGCTTATCTGCTCTACTTCTGGAGGATGAATGTGCAAGGGAGGCACTGGAGGGCTCCTCTTTGCCCGTGAGCAGAGACACAGGGTGGGGGATTGCGAGGGTGCTCTTACCTCCTTCATCATCTGATCCCTGGGGAGTTTGTGGTCGCAGGCGACGGCTGTAGAAACAGGAAGTGTGAGAGTATGAATTATTTAATGCTTTCAAAATGCACCCCGATGGTGAGGTCATCATAGGGAATGAGTGAGTTGGCTCCTGGGCTATTTTGCTTTGATGATGGGCCTGTTTTTTGTCTTCTCCCTCTTTCATGATAGGTAGGACACTTGCTTGAGCCTGACTGGACTTCAGAACAGTAGCCTCTGTCAAAAGGCACTGATTGAGCTATGAGACGCTGTTGTGCTGCCTGGGTGACCAGCCTGGCAGCCCTGAACAAGATCACCTCCAGGAATATCTAAACAAAAAAAAAAACAAACCCAGCTGGAGCAGCAGTCTGAATAAGTATTACCAAGACAAGACAGTTGTGACAGAAGCACAACATCAGGGATTTTTTCTGGAGGGTAACTTTCATTTCACACAGAGTCTCTGTCTCACTGTAACCATTCAGGCACCGATCTCCAACTGCGATGATGAGTAAAACACAGTCGACCGCGTCCTCTACCTGCCTCTCCTCATGGTGATGTCTATTCTAGTCACAGAATGATGTGAAGGAGGTTGAGGGGGGAAAAAAACTAGAATAACAGGAAACATGTCTCCTAACAGCAATAAAAGTGATGACAACTCAGTCACGCTGTATTTTAATCATGTTAAGTGATTGTTCTTGGAAGTCATGGATTAGTTGCAACCAAGGACAATCTGAAAGAACAGCGCCATGTTCACTTTACTGCAAAGGGAACAAACTTTTAAACTAACCTATTTTTATCCATATACAAAAATGTAGCTGTCATTGCATTCAATCAACAACTGCAAGAGTACAATGAAATATGGATGAGGAGTCTGAGTCAACTTACTCTTCCAGATCCTCAGCTGCAGGTCTTCTTGAAGATCTGTTTACCAGCAGAAAGAACAGCTGTTAGACAAATTATATAACACACTTGTTAAATAACATTTTTCCTTCCTTCAAAATAACAGTAAGCTCAAAACTTCCTGATAGATATGTCTTCTTCATCCGTATCTAATGATAGTGATTCCGTTATATCAGACACTGTGGGGTCTACAACAGCCGTGTCTTCTCCTCTCCTCTCCGTTTTCTCAGCCTTGCCTCCTGCTGGATCATGCCGCTATTTTCATACTTCTCTCCATTTACACAGCTCAGCTTAAACAGAGCACGCAAAACACCCAAATACTGTGTTTTGACACTTTTCTACTTCAACATGGCAGTTTTAGCACACACTATCTGTTTTAAGAAAGGTAGCAATCACATGTGACATCACAGAAATACAAGTATTACCACATTATCAACGCCATTTAACCATATCTTTACAGCAAAAGTAAGTTTTAGTATGTTTTTCTTATTAGCCTAAACATGTGTTTTAGTAGCAGCTTTTTCATGCAGCAAAATGCTTTTGTTAGTTCTCCTGGTTAAGTAGTGCCCCCTACTGGTTTTAAAGGCAATACAATCAGTACTGCGACTGTCTTTTACTTGGTGTTATTTTTCACTCTGCCAAAAACCAGAAGTGCAGACCTACATTGTTAATTTATATTATATGAATGCATTTTTTTTTTTTTACATATTTCTATCTAAAACACAACTATTAAAAAAGGTGCTTTTTACAATACATCAGTTTCAACATTGGGAGTCAAATCACTGCACAACTTGTGTTCAGGGGCTCCTAACACAATGAAGTAGTATAGAGATCACTGGCTGGTAAACCCTGTGTCGACGAGGATGGAAAATCAATTAAAGCTTGTATGTCAAAGGTAACACCTGCAGTACCATTCCTACTTTTATGTCACCATCAGAGCAGGCAACATTTCAATCCACGCAGGATCTTTATTACGTCAAATAAATTAAAGCTCGCAATCTCATATAAACCCAGATACCAAGCCTTAGAATCTAGTACCCATGTGTAGAGAGTAGCATCTTACTTTAACCTGAATACACACAAATTAATATATAAATCATGATGTATTTATTATGTGTATTTTAAAGACTGGAACCTTATTAATTAATCATTTACTTAATCCAAAACAAAAGGAGAGAATGACAACAGCCTTGATGATACTAGAGTCCAACCAGGCAGGGCAGAGAGGAGCTGAGGGAGCCTACCTGCCTGCCCTTGGACTGTGTCCTGTCTGGGGGGCGGGGGTGGCGACACTTAAGACACATTACAGGCCCCTTGATTAAGACTCATGTAAGGCAAAGCGATAGACATGGTAAAACTGTCTGGAAAAAGTTGTTAGGGATAAAATATATTGTGACAACCTGGTTTCAAAGGTTCATCAATAAACTGACAGATCATTTAGTGTCAATTAGAAGTGATAGATCGACAAATCCAGGGATTTCTGCGCTGGGATTAGTGGGAGGAGGGCGGCGGTGATTGAGCATGAGGGGTGACATTGAAGGGAAAAGTCCTTGCCAGTTCCAGGGGGGACCATTACTTACTTTGTTTCAGAGAGGATCAATGCACGTGCAAACCCCTTTTACACCTCCTGTATTTCAATCGCTTTGAGACTGGGAATCAAGCTGGGTTACGCAAAAGCAGAGAAGCGACACGCTGACCTTCTGCGAGAAAGGAAAGATCTATTGAGTTTGCTGTTTTCCCTGCTTTGCACTAACGGTGCAGTAAACTAAGCAAATAGGCACAATTGACTCAGCCTGTTCACTTCAATGCATCTCCTGTGCTCTCACCTCCAGTGAGACTGAAGAGAAGAAGCGCAGTGGCAGGTGGAAGAGAAGACAGGTGAGGTGGTTCCACATCATAATAAAAACTCTCATATTGAGTCAGTCATGTACAGTATTTAGATTTGTAGTGTTAGTTGTAGATGAAAGCTTTTGGCAAACACCCTCCATCTGTTCCAAATATTTCATGAATTCTACATGTTGTGCACCCTGTGTAAAGAGCAGACCGCAGTGGTAAGGGGTGATTAAGTGGCTTGAACCCCTGTGATGAAGTGCCTAGCTGACTAACAGTGCCCTCCTGTGGCTGATGCATTAACCATGTCAATTACCGCCTTGCTCACAGATGAAGACGAATGGAGAGTTGCCTGCTCAGACAGGCTCCCTCTAACCTTGTTGATTCACAGCCTGAGTGCCAAATATGCACTGATAAATAAGCTCATTCAACAGCATGAGAGTTCATTAATAACACATAAACCAAGACCACAGCTCGCAGTCCCCGCCTCCAGTGTAGCACTGGGCGATGGAGGAAAAGGTGAAGATACGTACTTGGCAGAACTGGACCCAGAGCTTTCTTCTGCCCAGCCGCCCTGCCTCCGGGCTGGTTTAGGAGGGGGGCCCTGGAGGAAGAGAAGAGTTTAACAGCAAGTTCTATAAAAAGTTTACTCATTCACATAGAAGAGAAATTAGATTTATATGTAAGAATATAAACTGTCTTTAGCAGAAAAATATCATGGTGTAATATATAGTTTTAATTTGTATCTTAGTTATGAGTCTTATGTGTAACATCAATATTACACATTTAACACAGTGTTGAATAGTATATCTTGTGCTTTATAAAGGGGGAAAAATAATGAAAGAGAAACTTGTAAAAACCAGTGTAATTTTTACAGTGGTGCCAGTAGGGGGCCCTCTTGTCTGCAACAACAGAAAATCAAGACCTCAACAGAGACAGCAGACTCCAAACCTTAGCATAAAAGTAAAAGGCAGGAAAGGTAGGTTTAAATGTCCTCCTCAAGGTGTGGGGACCATTAAAACCAAAGCTACTCTTGTGCTCCGATGTTTAAAGGGGACCTATTATGCTCATTTCCAACTCTATATTTTTGTTCTGGGACTCCACTAGAGGAGCTTTGCATGATGCACAGTTAAAAAAAACTCCTTATTCTTATAAGGAGTCTTATAAGAATCTTATACTGGTCCATTATGCAGCCCCTCAGTTCAGCCTCTGTCTCTAACAGGCAGTCTTAGCTCCTGTCTCTTTAAGGCCCCCCTCCAGTTGAGCCCACTCTTCTGATTGGCCAGCTTTCAGGAAGCCTGCCGAGGGGCAGCCGTATCAGAGTCGTGTTAAATTACTGCTGATGCAAACCCAAATTCCTGCTTTACTGCTTCATATTAAAAGCTTTTAAATGACTAAATAACGGGAGATTTTTATTGTGAAGAATTTACAGAAAATGAAACGTGTTCCTCACCAAATTAGCAGAGCTTCATTAACGGCACTAAAAACCGGCCGACACAACACCATATGGAAATATCTGGAGCTATTTGTTCAGTGGATCAGTTTGAAATAATGCAGGGAGGAATAGTATGAGCAGAAACAGCCAGTGATGATGATGTTTGATGAAAAGCTGCAGACGACCAGTACACCTCCAACAGGTAAGTTACTTATTTTACTTTGCCCTGCTGTGTAATGGAAAATCATTCACAGCGTGCCAGCTCAACTCGAGTCATGGTTCAGTGCAACTACCCCTAAAATAATGGGAAAATGCCATTAAGTTAACGGAGCAGAGCAGTGAACTTGTGTGCTATGCATGGAGCAGATGACCATATAAAGAAATCCGTCACGAGCCGACGTTGGCTTAACAGAAAAAAACGTTGGAAATTGAGCATTCAGAGTTTTGCTAACAGGGATTACTTCATTATTTGACGCTTTGGCCACATTTAATATGAACATCCGACACTGTAACATTATATATGACTGAAAATAAGGAATAGGATAATAGTTTCCCTTTAGGCTACAAGCTACCACAAAGCTCATGTACAGTAAACAATAAGTCTGGTATGTGCAGCACAGTCGTCTATATGCACGCCATTGTTTTGTTTATTATAGTTTTCAATACGTCCATTTCCAGGACCAGAACATATGGAGCAGAGTGTGGGAACTGCCAGGGCCTGTAAGTCTGACCCCTAAAATAGATTAACACGGAAAAAATGACCCTCACCCTCTCATTCTTTGATTCTGAAAATAGTAAACCCAGTATGCATCTTGATCCTGAGACCGGGACCCTGAGAACAGCACTTGAATGAATGAATTCCTTAGAGCACACAAGGGTGGGCACTAGACAAATGAATTAGGAAGGAAAAAAAGGCACAACATTTCTCATTACTAAATTGAGTCTGCAGAGGACAAAGTGCTCGTGAAGAATTTCTTTCATTTATGATGAAAGAGGAAATAATCTTTCATGGCTGGTTCCTTCACCAGAGCCATTTATAAATCTGAATGTCACCATTAAGCAGGGCAGGAGGAGGGGGGAGCCCGCACTGCTCCGCTGTATATTACTATTAATCCGGAGAGCTGAGGCTGAACAAGCTCCCTCAATTTTGTGTAATTAGTGACTGTCTCTTTATCAAGAATAAGAGGGATTAGAATAAGGACAATTGTGGCATTTTAAGCAACGTTACAAAAATCACTTTCAGTCATATGAAATCACTCTGATGTTTCACGATTGGTATTTCAAACAATGAACAGTTTTCATGAGAGACAAGATAATAAATTCAAGTGTCTCTGAGTGTAATAAATTCGTCCTTGGACAGTTATGTCACTCAACAAAAATGGAGAGCACCATAAGTGTCCTGAGAAACAAAACAAATCCGTGACTCCATTTCTTCATGACCAAATATGAACCTCACAGTTGTAGTAAAATAGTTATGGCTGTTAAGCCAATTAGTTTAGTCCTCGTGGTTTCTAATTCAAGAATCTCTGATGGTCTCTAGGGCAAGGAACTTGTGGTGTCCAAACCCTACGAGCCCATAAAAGCAATTGAGTCTTTGTTTAAAAGGATGTCAGGAATGTGACCAATCAGTTGGGTATTTTAGGCAGAAGAGGCCAGGGTTGATAAACGAAGACTGTAAATAAACCCACCCAGTCGCACGACACTCTGGAAAAATGTATTGCATGTGCACAGCAGGTCAAAGAGGGCGCGAGAATACTGGTTCATACATTAGGGAAGTTGGCCTAATTTGGAAAGATTAGCCTAAAGCAAGAGCATTGCTGGAATTTTTTTGCTTTGGGAATGCTGGCTGTTTTTACAGTTTGCCTATCCAGACAACGTGACTGATTCCATGAATGCCAAAGATAGTGAAGCGAAGTTATTTGTCGTCTTTCAACTGTCACTGTTGATATGACTTCCCTCATATACTGTTGTCCTATATTTAGCCTAAGTTTAGCATCACTAAATCCAACATGTTTCAACATCACTGAGAAAACTTCACAACAGCATTTCTGCCACGACTTAAAGTGATTCATGTTGCATTAGCCAGTGAGAGCAGAGGATTAATAAAAATTAATGGTAGAGAAATAAGTGATGTAATGTGCTTGTTTTTCAATGAGACAATTTATAAGAGTACAATTACAGTGTTTTGTGACTTTTAAGGTTTATAAAGGTTTTAGAGCTTCTATGAAGTAACACTTCAAAACACTTCATGCAAGCACATGAAATCCAACACAAACAGGACAATAAATGAATAGCAGCTACTCTGGAAGTTTTTACTGCCTTCGCTTTACAATCTGCTGAAATAGCAACTTATCTGCGTAAATAAGCACTCCATTAAAACTTTATACCATGTGTGTCAAGCTGGTGTCACTGTGTATGCCGTGACATGAAAGAAGGCAAATCTCAACAGGCTTGGATATCAGATCCAACCAGCTAAACTACAGTATGGGTCTCACTTTTAATGAATCTGTGCATTAATTGCAAATGGTATAAAGTTGATGTCTGGAGCTTTAGCAACAGAAGCCATGCAAAGTCACCACGTTTTTCATGCTACCTACCTCGTCATCATCCTTTGATTCATGTATGAGAGAAAATCAAAATGCATATTGATGAGGCTTATTGTGAGGTGAAATTATAGCATGCAGCTAATTACAATAATCACATGATCAGAAACAGTACCTCTCCCAATGAAGCGGAGGTGGAGGACTTCCTTACGTAACGAGATTCCTCAAACGATGATTGGTCTGCGGTAAGTCGAGCCCTTCGTCCGGATTTTGCAACCTGGAAAAATGTGCAAATACTCAAAATGGGAAATTGATTGCTTTGATTTAAGAATGTGAATGTAAGAGCACTGGCACTCACAACATCTACAAAATGCTTTGTGGTTTTGTTTTTATTGAAATGTACCATCTACTGAGCCAACCAAATGTTCTATGAATGGACTTCAGGTTATTCCACTTGAATAAACCAAGTTTCTACAGTCATGTCTGCATTCCCCAGTGTGTGTGTTGCTTAGTATGCTCACTTTTTATGCACTTTTTGTGAACATGTGGCAATGATCACATATATCCCTTCCATGAATATCATGTGGGCATTATCAACAAATTGTTTGAAAGGACTGGAAGAGTGGAACAACACCCCACAGAGTAGGGTCATCATAATATATTGGTTGGACACTTTTTAAAAAAAAAAAGTTTGACAGCACAAACATACCCAGGATTTCTGGAGAACATCTGTAAACTGAAACGTTCATACCAAACAAGATCTAGAGCAGGTAAGTGTCTCAAATCTGACTGAGTGACCTAAATTAACTTTTCACAGACAAAGGATTTGGTGTAAATAGCAGTAGTACCTAGGTGCCTAGTGCTGCTGATGTGGGATTAATAATAATAATAACAACTTTATTTGTATAGCGTATTACATGCAAAGATCGAGCCCAAAGTGCTCACAAAAATAAACAATAACAATACATATAATATAACATTATATGTAATGCAGCAATACACATCATATAGACCAGAGAGAAAAGGAACTGGGAAGCTGATATTAGCTCTAACAGATTGGGATGTATAAGGCTGGGAATAACGGCGAACATGGCAGGTAGAGATGGAAGGTCATGCCTTCATTAACATGCTGTACCACATTGGAGATGCAGGTGATACATGTAGGTGCACAAAAGGTTAAGTGTTAATGCTGAAAAGTAGCATTGTTCTCTAAAATGCTACTTCGACGACAATACTATTAAAGCAGTTTTTCTCTGTAGTCTTCTAGCAATGGTTTATCATTGAGTAATGTTAACTCAAAGAACAGCATTGCAATATTGCCTTAATGTCAACTAAGAGCAGTTGGGTGTGGTTGTTTTGTTTTCATTTCAAATATTTTTGCAATAAAAAAAATGAACTTCAGCACCTCGAACATCCTAATAGCTGCAGAGAGTATTTCTAGCACTGTCAGGGCAGGAGACGAGTTAGAGGATAGTCTTTTATGAAGAAAGGTTGTGACAGCAATTGAATTATTGTAGATTCCCCAAAATACGTACGGTATGATTCGTGTAAGTTTTAGAACAAACATTGAGCTGTAATTTACATGTCGAGGGATTTGAGCTAGCACGGCTAACCGCTTAGTTAGCGTTAGCTAACTGTTATATACTCACAGACAAACCTTCCTGTTGCTGTTGCTGAAAAGCTGCAAACGATAATGTCGCTTTGTTTGTATCAGGTTTTAAATCGCAATCTCTGTCACTGACTAGCTGATGTTTGCTGATGGTTAACGTTACTTTAGCTTCATAGCTACGTAACAGCTAGCTAGCGATAGCCTCGCTGCACCGTTACAGTGTGGTCTCAACTCCACAAACAATGTTAGCTCTGCTTATTAATTCCCTTAATGCATTCATTTACTGCACTATTAAAACGAACCACTCACATTTTTTACCGCTCCAGCATTTCCGAGCTGAAAGCTATCGTCCATTTCTTTCCCAGTTGCTACGGCTAGGCCAGCGTCTTCCTGGATATCAACAGGCGTCACGTAGCAACGATCTCCATGGTAACGCCAATCAGGAGGAAAGTGCGTGTCATAGTAAATTGTTGTGAATCCATTACATGAATGAATGAATAAATAAATAAATACAGCGGTTACACGGTACAAGTATTTATGACAAAGTGACTATAACGTTGCCCCTGTTTTTGCTGAGTATGATTATAATGATTAAATGCATGTAAATTTCATCCCTCGTCCAGCAATTCCCTATGAAATAGTCATCTTCTTTTTTTATCAGTCGTATCATCATAAACGTAATCATGAAGAAATTAGGTAAGGACAAAGATATTAGAAGTGAAGGATGATCTTCGGTATGTTACCATTTTAAGAATTCACATCGAAGTGTTCAATTATGACTGTGTTTGGTCACTAAAAAACAAGGACCAGCACTGAGGACAGCAGGGAACCAGATATATGTGACAGTAAAATGATGTCATCTAAACAAACTGAGACATAGCTGGCCTTTAAACTAACAGCATCTCTCCCACATCTTTAGCATTGATTCCTCGTCGTTAATGAAGTGGAAAAAATGTTTTGTTTTGACTGCAGTGGCCTACCACAGTCACTGTCCACACATACACAGAGATAGAGGAAGAAATATGACCTGATGTTGCTCCACATGTCCGCTAGATGTCGCTGTTGTGTATGTTTTATGTCAATGGGGAGAAGCTGAACGGTAGCAGCATCTAAACAGATCACAGCAGCCGGCTGCACTCCCTTGTGCACCTTCAAGATCCCTTTTGTTAACTTTGGCTTTCCATATGCGTTTAATGTCCATCTGAACTGTATTTGATATGTTGTCGATATCGTTAAAGGGCCTCTATCTAATCCAATTAAGGAGCACCATAGTTCCTATATGCTGAGTTGATGAGGGATTACATATGAGTGCATTTTTAAGTTTTATTCATTGGTAATTAGCTCAAGTGTCCTCTCTTCAGTGGGAATTCTTCCTATTGTCCCTCTTGCGAAATCACAGATTGCTCAATATTTCACACATGTGAAGTTTGATTCGAGATCAGCTTTGACAGCATAAAGTTTTGAAATCTTATTAAGGACACTGCAGAATGGGACAGACTTTATTGTCCGAGGAGAGGTTGCCCCTCCTTCGGAAACGTCACAGCTTGTGGCTATAAAGTATGAGTGAAAGGGGAAAAGCGCTGGAGTGTGTTTGAGGCTGGACTGCAGGGAGATAGCAAGAGAGGCGCACTGACTCCATGAGCACAAATGGATGGAAGGAGCCTAATGCAATGGAGACACTGAAGCACGGTGCAGAGATTGGTGCCCTGTAAACTCTGGAAGAAAGGAAAGAGATGCGTGTATGTGGCGAGGGGGAATGAAGAGTAGGATAAAGAGTTTTGATGAAGAGTTGAGATTATTTTTCAGAAATGGCACGGATTTGCTCTCATGCCAATGCGCATTTTGCAAAGATGAGATAGCACTTGAGAAAATGGGATTCCTCCAGGAACAGAACTCACTCACGACCTGAATGAAAAGAGAAAAGGGGATTCTATTCAAATCGGAATTTAGTTTTTTTTGTTGTTGTTTTTTTCCGTTCTTTTTACTTGACAAGCCTCGGTTGTGAGTGAACGCAGAGTGAAATATGAATCTGGGCAAAGCACTTCTGTTTTTCCTCCTCTCAAATTGTGTGACAATGACTTTGTCGCTATCCACTTGCACCACTGTGGACATTGACCACATAAAGAAAAAGCGAGTGGAGGCGGTTCGGGGACAGATCCTCAGTAAACTCCGACTGACCAGTCCTCCTCAAACAACAGGTCCGAGTCAAGTACCGTTTCAGGTTCTGGCCCTTTATAACAGTACCAAGGAGCTCATTGAGGAGCTGGGGAGAGACAGGCAGCAGAGTTGTGGACAGGATAACACGGAGACTGAGTACTATGCCAAAGAGATTTACAAGTTCAACATGGTCAATGGTCCAACAGAAAACAGTAAGTTAACTCCCTTTGACATGTTTGTTTGAGTGTTTGTAAATTTGCATAAATCATATCTCTACTACGAACCCGCTGAGCTCTGGATGTGGGTGGATAAAATATGTAGCTATTATTTGTGATTGGCAGTGGGCCATACAGCTAACCTTTTTTTCTCCCTTTTTTTTAAGATGTAGATGCCCAAACTTGATCCAAAATACCGTGACGTATATTTTTGTGAAAGCACTTGTGCAAATGTATTTACGCCCATAAAACTAAATCCTTTCCATTTGGCCATGATACAAAACTATTAGCTATAAGTGAGACAACATAGTCAAAAAAAAAAAAAAAAAAAAAAAAAAAAAAACAGGATCTAATTTTTCCAGCTGGCGTTAAGTCCACTCGTGTCTGTGCAGCTTTTACGCACAGACGCGCCTGTGAGCAGTGGAGCGGCGCGCAAAGGAGAGGGCAAAGTAAACAGTCTAATTGGAATGAGCACCATTCCTCATACATACCTCACACCAAAGCCATGGGAACTCCAGCCTAAGTCTGATACATTCCTAAGCGGGGAAAATTCTCAGGCAGTTAAGTCTAGTAGCTATTTATTGCCAACTCCAATACCTAATTTCCATTTTCTGGCCGTGAGTTTCCCAATATTTTTCATCCACTGTTACGACTCTCTCACTTCTATTTCCCCACTATTTCTCTCTAGTAGTGAGGAGACGAGTGGCTCTGTGTTATGATCTAATTCCCCTGTTCATCCATATTGGTATTTCCTGTATAAACTATGGTCCATTGATTGTTCCAGAAATCTGAATCAGAAGCTCACTGAGCAGCTCCGTCCGTGATTCTCCGGAGTTTGTTTTTTAAGTGGAGGAGTTGGATTTGTGCCTGTTGACGGTCAGCGGCCGGTTAGTGCGTGGTGTTACCATTTTGAAATCAACAGGTGTTTATGCTGCGCTGTGACACTGAGCAGAGCCTCCAGCATAAGCCCCTGAATCAAATCCATTTCACAGGTCCCACAAAGTGCTTCTGACATTCAAAATACACAGCTCGGGGTTTATCCACTGGTCAGAGGTAGCCAGAGCTCCCAAAACAAACAAGAGGTCTAAGGAGTGGGATCAGTGATGGCCAGGTGCCCAGGACACATCACGCTGGCCTCATACTGTAGCCCATACTGTAGGTGATAATACAAGACGTGAACTTGACTTAGTACTGGCAACACTTACTGCACTAAACAGCTCATCTAAGGAGGATATTACCCAAATTAACACAAGGTGCCAACATACATTAATTAGGAATTTTCTCCTCCTTTCCATTATGCAATCTTAAAGAGTGCAGGACATGTTTCAGTATGTAGGAACATAATGTCTGTCACCTTGATAATTTTGCAGTGTAGTTCATTTTCATTCCTGCTGGATATAATGAGTTTTACATTCACTGTTTTTGGAAGGTGGGAGTGTTTGGGAATAGAGTCAAGTTTTGCTTTTTTTTCGAGCCCAGTTAAAAAGTTAAACAGAAAGTTTTCTCTCATACTTTAATGCACCACATGCTCTAGACTGCTTTTATTAGACATTACTACTAATGCAAATCAAGGTATTTGTTATTTATGAGTAGATGAACCATAACTGAGACAGGGCAGTGATGTAGATGTGCCTAGAAAGCCAGCGTGGCACCTTATGTCACCCATATGCCATCCTGCCTGTCATTATAAACTAAATACTGTTGAAGAAATGCCTAAAGACATCTTAAGTATACCATGATGACACTGAACATAAAGAATCCACTGACTCTCACATCTTAAAATTAGAAAGCTCAAGCCTTGCACACTGAAGCCTGCAGTTTCAGTGAAATTTTAAGCCCATCATTGACTCAGTGTTGGGTCAGTAAAAAATGAGGACCGGCGCTGAGGACAGCAGGGTATCTGATATATGGGATAGTAGAAAGATGATGTCATCTGAACAAACAGAGACAGAGGTCTTTGGCTTATTCCCAAAAACAGAGCATCTCTCCCCCCCAACTCCCACGCCTTTACCATTTTTGCTTCCTCATCCTTAATCAAGTGGAGAGAAAAAAAAAAAGTTGTTTTTCTTCAGAACAGAGCTCCTTCACATTATCTCCTCTACTTCAGCGGCCTGCCACAGTCAGTGTCTACATGCAGCCAAAAGAGGGAAGGAGAGAAATGAGGCCCGGCTTATTTGACAGTTAAAATCAAACCTTTTCATAGTAACATAATGTGAATAAATTTGAAAATTCTAACTTAGGCTACCACAATTTAACTAGAACATTGTGCATTCTTGCTAATATATTTCAAAAGAAATTTGTGTTGTCCCATATGAGGTCTAGACACCTCAGCAGCTGGCTAGCACCTGCTGCCTTATGCTTCCTATTTCCTTTGTTTACCTCCACAAAGCACTGGAGAGACTGACATCACAGACAATCCTCCAGGCAAAAGGGGAAAGAGAGGTGATTCCCGAGAGTTTTTTTTTATCAGTGTCCTGTTGTCTGTGAGCAGAGAGGACAGGGGAGGAGAGGAGGAGAGGGCAATCCTAGACCCGGGAGGCGTCTGTCAGTGTGTGAGCGTGTGTCAGGGTGTGAGGTGTGGTCGAGCATCTGGTTGAGTCACTTAATGTGACTATTCAAAAGTCTGTCCCCAGGCCCTCTTGTACTGCTTCACCACGAAATCCCTCATTTAAATCCTGTCTATGCTCAAATGAATCCAATCAATCAACTGGGTATCATTTTGTTACCCAGGCTTTTTATATGTGACTATAAATACACTTTTGCAAGGCTGTTAATGAGAATGTCCCACAACAAAAGTCAATTCTCCAGTTAGAATCTGATCTAAGAGCAGTGTGTAATTTAACTCAATCAGTAGTCATAATAGTAGATCTAATTTGTTTACCACCATAATGTTTAAAACATACCAAGTGATATTTTTAACTCTAATATTAAACATTAAAAAAATATTTCATGGATCATTAGCAGTGGGTGACTGAAGAAGTGGGACCCTAGAGAAACTTTTTGACATTAATCAAAGAGTTTACAGGTCAAGTTTATGTCAGCATCTCGACACTGGTCTTAGAGAGCTCATGTAAAAATTGCAGGGGTCAGAAAATTAGTGAATGTATTTCATTTTAATTATGCAAGCAATCCCCTCTACTTGCCAACATGGAACAAATTACCTTTCAGACCCTTGGCAAAAATAAGCCATAATGTGAAATCCACCTAAAACCATTGCAATGGGAAAAATGAGGTCATCCAAAAGGAAACCAAAGACTTGATTAGAATTTCAAATCTCCCCTCGAAGTGGGGCTTTCCACCTTCTGTGGGGGAGGCAGGGAGGGTGGGGGGGTGAGGGGAGAGGGAGTAGTGAGTGAGGGGAGGAAAAGGCTACTGAGGTTTCCTCCTTATAGATTGTGTGGAAACACTGGACAGATATATGGCTGGGGATGAATGCTGAAAAGGTCACCTATAAATAGGGAAAGTTGTAAAAAAAACTTTGTGGAAATATCAGATAATGACTGGGAGGACGCTGAAATAGGATTATGGGTCAAACGAAGTACAGATACTTGGAGATGTGCAAGTTCCTTTTGCATGATGACACAGAAACAGCCGAACATCTGAGTTTCCATTGTCCAAAAACAGCTCGAGGTGCAAATCAGCTAAAGGTGCAATGCCCCTTTTAACCACCAGCAAATCTGAGGCTTGGTAATAAAGCTTAAGCTTGGGGTAATAAATTAGCCATGGCTTGGCTGTAAATGACTGTTTCCACTTGGCTCGTAAAAAGTTTGCTATGTGCTTGTTTTGCTCAACACTGCATGTGCTTGGCCTGTTAAAATAATAAACTATTCAACGGTATTATGGTATAAAAAAGGGGAAAGGCTTCAGTGCAACAGGAAGCTTTTCAGATAAAATCATAATGGGGCCATTTATTTAGCAGATTCTGCTAAAGGTCAGTGTGGCATGCTATCACATACACACACCCACATGCCATGTTAAGGTCTACAGCAAGTTATTACTTGTCAAGCATGCATTCAGTGGAATTACTGTCATGATGGAGTTGCCCTCCTTGTTTGGTTGCTCAGGTATTGTCCTGTTCCAGCACTAGAGCCCACATGTTGCCGGCTAAACCTCTTGATCCAGGGAAGTACTTGGCTTGTGTCTGAGCCCTCAGAGCACCTGTTGGGTTCCAGAGCTGGTGGGAGGAGCGCGCTGCCGTCCCACTGCAGCCTGCTCAAACCACCACATGGGACATTTGGTTTTCATTTCATGACTTCAACTTGTTGCTGACTTGGACCGCACAAAGCATAAACAGATGGTTCGTGGTAATGGCTCACATCTCCCTGGAATGGACTAGAAATGGTTAAAAATGTTTTTTTTCTATCTGTAAGCTATCTAAACTTGTAGTGGGAAATCCTCTGCAAAAAGCTTATCAGTCATCAGAAGGTAAACATGTCCACCCCTGTAAGGATATCTGTGGAAAATAGGCTTTGATTACATGTACACAATGAGGTAACAGATGAATAAGAGCTTAAAGGGATTCTGACAAAAGAAATAGAGAATTTCAGTCTTATTGGATATTCCAATTTTTTTGGTAGAAGAAAACTTTAATAACATTTTTAAAGCCAATCTTGAGTCATCATTTCCATTTTACCTGCAGATGACCTCCCCTACTGCCCAAGGGGTATCACCTCCAAGGTATTCCGCTTCAACGTCTCGACCATGGAGAAGAACTCCACCAACTTGTTTCGGGCCGAGTTTCGAGCTCTGCGGATCCCCAATCCCGGCGCCAAGAAAAACGAGCAGAGGATTGAGCTCTACCAGGTGTGTGAACTGACCGCTGGTTTCCACTGTTAGCAGAACACAGGGGGTAATGTGCTCTATTTCTCTCAGAAGGCCTATTGCTAAGAGCCCGTGTAGGTCAGCGAGGAAGATGAAAACATTTATATTAGGGTGTCCAACTCCCTCTCTTCTCTTTTCAAGCGCTGATCATTATTCCATGTGCTTACAGTCAAATGGATTCTACATTAGAGCGAATTTAAGAGCTTGCACAGCCGTCTTTGAGAAACCCTAGATTACCATTCGACGATTTCTTCTTTCTTAGCTGTCAATCTCAAAGCAGTTGTCCATCCTTATTAGATCAAGTAAGGCATTATGCTTTCAACAGGGGGTTTATAGATCTGCACCTGCATTTGTGTGTTTATGAGCATTTTGTTTTTTTTGTGGTGTGTGTAAAATCTGTTAGATCATCTATATGTGGGGTGGCAAAGATCTTTTTTCTTTTTTTTTTTGGTTCGGTTTCCTCATTAATCTCCCGTGAGAGACTAGGAGTAATGATCAGGTTCCAACATTTCCTGCCAGGGAGACAAGCGTCTCCGGACTGCATACCACCTCTGAGGCAGGCTCTGGCCAGCGCTGAATACAGACTGTCAGGCCCTCAGATTGTTTCCAGGGGCCTAGGAGGAGATAGAGGCAGGGTCACCCACTGGGGGAGTAAATGGAGCTGCTCACTCGCCCCCACACTTTTCAGGCTGGAGCTGATTGGCAGAGGGCTGACGCTGGCAGCCCTCGGCCCCTCGTTCCCACAGGAAGACAGATTAGATGCTGACAATGTTCAGGAACCTGGTTATCCTAGCTCTGCTGTGGGGCTAAGTGCTCATACCCACCACCCAAACACACATATTTCTCACTACAGATAAACACCTTTGTTCAGAGAAGTGCTGGTGCAGATATGAATGTCTAAACCACACTTTTTCAGTCAGATTGCATTTTCCTACAACCTTGGTTTGGGGTCTCGACATGATAACACAGTTAGGTCATGAATGCCAGCAGAGATACCTGCTTTCTGAACTGTGTGACACTGCATCTGGGAGCCCGGCTCAAGTCAAAGTTTGAACTGCTGATGTGAAGGACAGCCAGGTTCTCATTGGCAGGAGGGTAACACGCAGGCATTAACTTGCAAAATGGGGATATCAACACAGGGAGTCACTTTTTCCATGAAGAGTAGACATTTGGCCCAAGGCATCCTGGAGAGTCTGGCTCAGACAGACAGCTCTGGTTCTGTGTGTGTGTGTGTGTGTGTGAGTGCACGTGTGTGTGAGTGTGTAAAAGAGAGAGAGAGAGAGTTTATGCAGCTGGGTCACATTTTCATCTCTCCGCACAGATCCTCCAGAAAGACGACCCCAAAGCCAAACAGCGCTACATTGGGGGCAAGAACGTCCTGACCAAGGGAACGTCTGAGTGGGTCTCCTTTGATGTTACAGAGACAGTGAGGGAGTGGCTGATGTACCGACGTGAGTGGGGCACCTCAATTTTTCCTTGCATCACACCTTATTACATATCAGTGCTCCTGCCAAAGAGCACAAGTTCATTTGAAATGAAGGATAATGGTCTTGGGGGGAAAAAAAATGTCAGCTCCTTACATCCCTCTGCTCTCGTTTTCCCCCCTCAGAGACCAATCTTGGCCTGGAGATCAGTGTGCACTGTCCCTGCCACACTTTCAGGCCTAACGGTGACATTATCGAGAATGCCAATGAGGTGCTAGAGGTCAAGTTCAAAGGTGAGATTGCATTTAATACCTCTGTGATGCGAGAAGTTAAGATGGTTTGAGGTTGTGTTCAAATTGTCAGTCAATCAGACACATTTATATAAATCTATATGAAGAATATTAGGATCAGGGGAAAAGAAAAACACAAGTCCTCAAGAGCAAAAATGACATATAAGTAAAATCAACAATGGTTACAGTTGTCGAATTTAGTGGGGTGTTCTTACTAGGAGGTTTAGGGGTTATGTGCCAGATTATTTTTTGGCAGGCATAGTGACGGATTTTGTTAACTTTGGACAGAGCCAGGCTAGCCCCCTGTTTCCAGTCTTTATGCTAAGCTAAGCTAACCGACTGCTGGCTGCAGCCTCACATTTTAACAGACACATTGAACTCTCAGCAAAAAATCAAATAAACATATTTTCCATGATATCTAACTTTTCCTTTCAATATCTCTCTCCTTGATGAATCTAAGATTGTCTACTCTCATCATCTTTCATCAAATTTTGGATCAATAAATCAGGTGTCTTTCAGTATTCTTCTCTGATTAAATTTGTCCTATTTTAAGACTGCATCTCGGTCTCAATCTCTCCTGTTGTGCATTGAGGACAGACTCTTTCATCTGCAGGTTTCCTAGATTTTGCGCATCATGGCCTATGACCAGATTGTGGTCGCTCGGTCTGCATTTGGTCAGGATTTGTCCCCGCTTTTGATCACTCACTGTGAAAAGATGTTCTGCCAGTTTGTATTCTTGATCGAGGGCCGGATAACAATTCAGTTTATTTGATTTGTGTTTGATTTGTCTAAATTTCCAGATAGACATCTTGTGTTTGTTGAAACTTGGGTTTATTATGATTAGCGCTATTGAGGTATTGTTGGTTTTAAGATGATTTGCATTAGTGGATTTCAGGACCAGTTGATATAAGAGGCTTTTTTTGGATTCCAGTTTCAGATGTTTCCAAAAATCATATAATTTTTTTTTTTTTTTTGGATAATTAGTTATCAGTGGATCATTGGTTGGTCATTAGTTCTTCTTGTGATGTCTGATATGGCCCTACACAATTCTTTATTCAGGGCCTCTACAGGGAGCTCCATTTGGTGTAGTCATGTTGGAAGAGTGGACCCTATACTTTACTTCTACAAGGGACAGGGGATTGAATTAAAGTCAAAATATTTTATATCTCACTTCAATTACTATACCTATATTCTGGATTTTTAAGTGTAGCACACTTATCAACATGTGCCTCAAGCAGTGATACTCATTGAGGTCTCTCCAGTAAGATAATGGGTTTCCTTTCTACAAAGAAGAGAGACACAGAGCATGGGAATACAGTTGATCTGGTATCTCACTTAGCATTGGGGCCCCCGGGCCCTCGATCCTGGGAACACTCCCGACTGGCTTGGCCACAAGGAATGTGCTGCCACGGCGCTCAGACGTTTGGCCCCGAATTAAAGAGGGGCCAACATATCCACCAGCAGCATCTCTCCTGAGATATCCACTGCTTTAGCTATCAGGGGTAGATTGGATGAGCAGACGCAGGCCCAGGGGGGAGAATGGAGGAAAGAAGGAAGTTAGGGACCAGTGTTGAATAAGGAGAAGGGTGAAAAGTGAGCCAGAAATGAAATGAGTGAAGCTCAGCCTGGAGATGATCCTTCCATAAAAATTACACTAATGAGAATCAAATTGTGGTTCGACTGGAGCCAGCTCTCAACAAATCTTCTATGTTTTCGTGCTGTTTGTTGTTCTTTGTATCTTCCTGACTAACTGACTTGTTCCTGCAGGTATGGAGGGAGACTACGATCAGAGCCGTGGGAAAAAACAAAAGGAGCAGCTCTACCCCCACCTCATCCTCATGATGCTCCCTCCCCACAGGCTGGATGCCCAGTCCTCCTCCCGCAGGCGCAAGCGGGCACTTGACACTAATTACTGCTTCAAGTAGGGCACATTTTCTTACACTGGAAAATGTAATGCACTGCTTGGACTATTGTTTATTGTCTTTAACTCTCTAAAATAATTTCTCTGGCTGCACCTGCACTGCCAATTTTGGAGATTTGAGCACTTGTTAGAAGACAGATTATGGGTTATAGTTTAAAAAAGTGACATTACTGTCTTGCAGGCAGTTGTGTCTTATTGTCAAGTTGTGCTGTACACCAGCCAAGGCAACATGAAATGGAAATATCATCTGTCATGTCTCAAAAATATGGCAGGGAAGAAAAGTGCATGGGCACAGGATACATAGGATAAGCTTTTGTTAATCAGCTAGACGAGCATGACAGAGGTATTAGCTGATACAAGTCAGGATCTGTCCCAGAACCAGCAAACGCTACCTCCTCTTACACGCTGTCTCCTCAGCTCTGGATTTCCTCTGTCAGGCTGACAGGCAGCACCAAGACACCTGGGCTGACTCCAAGAGGGAAAATAAGGGCACACCTAAGAGTGGAATTTCTCAACTTCTCTCATCTCTGGCAGTGAGGCCGTAGGGAGGAAAATGTATGCTTAAATTTGTTTGTAATTAGTGAAATGAAGAGTGTAATCCCCTCTCCCTTCTTGTCTGCAGCAATTATGAGGAGAACTGCTGTGTGCGACCACTATATATTAATTTCCGCCAGGACTTGGGCTGGAGGTGGATCCATCAGCCTGAAGGTTATTATGCTAACTTCTGCTCCGGCCCCTGTCCTTACCTACGTAGCGCTGACACCACCCACAGCTCGGTGAGACAAAGTGCCACAACACATTTAAATAATGAATAATGTTTGGGAGATGTGTTTGCTGATCCCATTCGCCTTCTGTTCTTTCTTCTACAGCTGCTGAGCTTATACAACACCTTGAACCCAGAGGCGTCCGCCTCACCCTGCTGTGTCCCTCAGGACTTGGAGCCCCTCACCATCCTCTACTACGTGGGTCGCTCCCCGAAAGTCGAGCAGCTCTCCAACATGGTTGTCAAGTCCTGCAAGTGCAGCTAAACGGCTTTGGGGCCCCAGCGAGAGACATGGGATGTGACGGCTCCCAGCACTACTCAGGAGCGGGTATGAGGTGTTAAAGGGGGGGGGGAGGCGCGGTACAGTTTGTCCTCCATTCCTCCTGCTTCAGCCTTGCCCGAGCTCTCTCACGAAAAAAATCAAAACCCCGCCGACAAGATGCGGCCCACCACTCCGCTCACAATCATTGGCAGCATTTACCCAGAAGACTCGTCAAACAACACTTCACTAGCGGCACCCTCAAACCCATCAGACCTCTTGTTGACCTTCAGCAATCGCCTTTCTCATCAGTGTTTCTCATGTTTTATTTCATATGCCAGCATTTTGAACAGCCTGTACCTCAGTATTTCGTGATATTTCATGGTATTCAAAAGAGGAACAGAACAAAAAAAATTGTCTCCCAGTGGCCACCGCATTCTTAAGGACATACAAATAATTGGGGTCAAAAAAGAGAAAATGACTGAGCATGCAGACTGAACTCAGCGTGATAGGAATTCATCAAAGAGGGTAAAACAAAAATGATTGTTTGCTGAGAGCAAATACATCCCCGGCCAATCACGCACGGCCCTGACACACAGGACACGTTTGGATGTCTGAGCTGGAAACCGAGGCTGTGCACGCCGCAGCTATCTACACTGTTTATTTAGGATTAAATGCCGTTGAATAAAAATGATCTTAGGAAAAAAAAAAAAAGAAAACATGCTGGAAACCAACCTTTATTCAAAAGTAGTATTTCCATGGTTATGTTTACCTCTGTAATGCAACAGGATGGTGATTCCAGGGATTGTTTCATTTTACAGTGAAGCCTTTCTGTTGTATGAGACAATGTATGTCACTAAGTGAACACTTAACTAGATCACGAACTGTAAATGTTTTTCTTATTACTCTTGGAAACACTTTTTTTTTAATTAAAAATGGACAGTTGGATAGAGTTGTTCTATTTTTGTTATTGTTGGAGGGTTTTTTTGTTTTCATTAAGTATTTTAGAGCACTTTATTTTAAAGGGTGATGGAGTAAATTTAGATGACCAAAGTGAAGAAATCAACCACTTCCACTGTACCTAATGTTGAACAAATACTGTATATTTACTATTGTATTCTACATATTCATGTCAATGTTGTTTGCTACAAACAGCCTAAATGATTCCAAAAATATTACATTTCCATGCATGTGTACTGTAAACAATCAGGAGCGGAACAGATTAAAATATTGGACTGTAAACAACATTGAATCACCACAGTAGAATATACACACTGATTTGGATTCTACTGTTGGATTCTTGTAATACAGCATGCACTGGCTTTAATAGCAGTAAATCCACAACATGAAGTTTTAACATCAACCACTGCAAATTTTACAAAATACCATCAAGTATATTAAAAACAGTACTGTTGTACTGAGCTGAAAACTGCAATCTGTGCAAAACCACTCTGATGATAATCATCAGCTGATATGAGAAAGACATGCATGAAATTCAAGTATTTCTGACAAAGTCATCATAAACATATGCTGAATCTTATGATATATAACAGAGATGCTTTATTCTATTAACACGCCCTGAGTGAACTCGCTATATGGTCCCAAGCAGCAGAATATCCACGAGGATATTGGTCTGCTGGTGCAGCATTAACCTTCATTATAGGCAAGGCTGTGCATAACCATAATTCCTCTTTATGTTATGCTTCAAGCTACAGAAACGGCCGAGAAGGCCTTTTGTTCGACAATGTACGATGTAAATGCAATAACACAATAATTTACTTCTTAAGACAAAAAATATTAAATTTGGTCCATCCATAAAAACATCAACATCTCAGCAGTTCACAGGAATAATCACAACTGTATTCTTGATACAAAACTTAAATATCTGTCAACCCTGCAACAATGTTACATCATCACTGAGAACAGGAAACAAGGCAGAAACTAATCCGAGTTAAACTCTAACAATCAGAATTTTCCTTTTTCGTTCCTTCGAGCACAGGATGCTAAACTTTAACACATCCTTTGGTGAGGACCAGAGAGTCTGATTTGGCAACTGTTTGGATTCCAACAACAACTGGGAGTCAGAGTGTCTAATGCCAGAAGCCGCACATGAAAGGAACCTCCCTGCATACTCACCATTCATGGCAGCAAGATGAGAAACTGCTCAGGCTACAATACTTGTCAAAATCTCATCAGATGTCTATCACGGACAAAGCCCTCATCTAACCTGCTTGTATAACTTTTTAGGGGGGGAAAAAAATGTACATGAATGGAGTGCACATGCAAAATGCCTGCAGGGCTTGAAGAACCATCTGCCGAAGGCTATCTGTCTGTGAAATCTTTTTGTGGCATCAGCAGCATGGAGAGAATGAGGGCGGGCAACTGTTGGGATATAGACTGAGTGCCAAAGGGGATAGAGGGGTTGGAGGGGAGGGGCTGAAAAGGCCATCTGATGTTGAGCTGCGCAACAAAATCCCAACCTGCGTCAAAGCTGGGCATTCCTGGCCTGGCATACTATCCTCTTGCATGTCTGTGGCTGTATCAGAGAGAAATTAATAGGACCCTGTTCGATGTCTGGCACGCTTTCATCTGTTGCTGTTGTCCTTTCCCAGAATACACCTCTGTGATGTGGGTATGTAGTTACATGCAGAGACACCTGTCAGGCCAGCAGAGCGGCAGGACGTGCCTCTGGTCGCCTTCGTGTCATCTCTGACTGGGCTCCTGGGCCTGGAACAGCTTGCGGTACACAGAAAGACCTGGAAAGCAACAGATGAAAGAAAAATGAATATAAAAGAGGTGGAAGGGCAGCACTCGGTCCTCCCCGCAGAAGAAAAAAAAAAAACAGGAATGCTCAGGTGAAAACTTGAAAGACTTCCTTAAGAAGTGGTGAATGTTGTGTTGATTCTTTTGATTATTAATGGTCAAGGTGTTTAATGGTCGGGTTTTGACCTGAACGTGGGGAAGACCAGCAGATCTGCTCAGTCAGCTCAGAGGTTAGCCTTTTGTCTGGCTGTCCCTTCACTCGCAGCCCCTCATCCTATCGCCTGGCGCGTGTCCAGGCATCCAGTAGAAAAGGCATTCCAAGTACAGTTAGAGCTGCCGTGTTTGTGCTCCCAAACAGTATTCCCTTTCATTCCCTCTCTGCACACTCTGTTTATTTTGGTGCTCTTTTACACCGTGGGGCCTGACTGAGCTGGAAAACGAAAACATCTCCCTGACTTCCAATCCGATGACATGACCGCTGGAAGCAGCTTCCTCTAGCTCAGCAAAAGAAAAGATAAAGGGACAATATTCTCTCTTACAATCCCCACTCCAAATGACACTTGGAACAAAAAATGTCAAACAAATGACGTCAAGTCGAGTTTAATCGACGGCAAATTGACCCAAAAGATCTGACAGGTGTGATCGTGATCCACCATAATTATTTATTAATCAAACAGTTTGCATCTTTGTGTGCAACAATAGTTCTTACATACACACATCTCTTATTACATTTGCTTATCTACTATTAAAATACATTATTCAAAGAAAGTGATCCACCTTTTTCTGTAAAGAAAACACTTTGAATCAAACAACTATTAGCTTACATAATACATCTGAGAAGGGGATGACAGCCAATAACTACCTTTCCTCCCCAAACAAGGCACCACACAGTCTGATTTTGAAAGAGAGAGGCTTAAACTATTCGTCCTGACATTATCACACTCCCATTAATATGGCACAAGTGCAGCATTCATTTCCTTTTAAAACTGAGAGCGATAAATCTTCCCCCAGTCACCGGCTGCGGAGGCCTGAGAACTTCAAGAAAGGGAAGGAGTGTAAAACACATGTGGCCGATAGAACCTGTAAGCTTTGATAGCTCCTCATCAAAACGCTGCCCTCATTTCATGTCACAAATAAACAGGAGTGACGCACACAAGAAACGGGGAAAGAAGGGTGGTTTGATGGGAGCAGGAAAAGTTTTTGGAGGATAAAGGGAGAGTTTTACAGAGCGAAGAGAGGAAGAGATTACGAGAGCGCACAAGAGAGAGATAAAGGGAGAGTGTGATTAATGATGGTTGACAGCTGATCATAGAGAATGCTCTCCATTTTGACCCGCTTTAACTCCCTGTCAGAGTCAATCAGGGGAGCTCAGTCATCTCGCTACAAAGGTAAACTGGGCAGGCAGAAAGACCTGACTCACTCCTAAGCTCCACAAAGGCTGTACCCCTTCTAATAACACCATCCCCCTCTCCGAAACACCACACTGAGTCTCTGTTCAACTCCCAGTTCCATTCTCAAAGCATGGATAAACCTGCCCTGCTAACTGGTTTTGGTACTAGGATTGTTTTTTTTCTCTCTCTCCTCTCTCTCTCTCTCTCTTTTTTTTTTTTTTTTAAAGTTTTAAAAGTCAGGGGCGAAGCATCTCCCCCACCCTTTGCGCCCTAAACGACGGAAAAAATGCATTCATGAAATTCAGAAGCTGCTCCCAACGGATCCAGTTACAGTAATTGATGAGTTTATAAGATGTTTGTTAACCTAAGCCAGCCTTCATACTTTAGGGGGGAAGAGGGAGAATGAAAAGAAATGTTCTGGTCACAGACACACGCACACATATTTTCAGGAGGTGCACAGCTACCGTACTTTTCCGACAGCTCAGTTTTGGACAAATGTAGGCTGATCTCTGGTTAAGCTTTGCGACTGTGACACTCACATGATGTGATGAATGGTATGATTTTCTAATGCTAATGTATAGTATGGAAAAAGCGCCTTGATCAGACAAACAGATGTGTGCATCAGCTTAAACTGCTTAATTTCACTGTTACTTCAATAAGCTCAACACTTCGCTCAGCTCCCGGCAACTCAGGATGGAAAGAGTTGTGCAAGTACTGAAAGATGACAGGGCACACATGAGTGCATGCACCCACAATTGCAGTGCGTTACCCACAATAAACTCAGCGAGGGCTGAGCTACATTTTCATTTTCTTGGTGTGATTTCTGGGGTACAACTGGACAAGGCTTTTGGCAGATGCATAGCAATTACAACTGGGGAGGAATGGCCAACAGATGGGAATACCCGATCACTGGATCTCATTACAAAAGAAAGATGTCATCACTGTTATAGCTCTTTATCCTTCAGCAGTAATCTGACCTCTAGTCTTGGACACATTCAGACTATATGATCAAACAGCAAATTACTGCACTGGAGAGTTTGTTTATGCCCATTCAGTCCTGGCTGCTTCAACTCTACTTGGCATGAACTCTAAAGAGGGCGACGGCACTTCGAGTCATTTCAATCTAATAAGCAATAAAACTTCGCCTGTACTGAGGTTCTGTTTAAAATTTGTACAGTAGTTATTTTTACAAGAGTGTAGCTGTGCAAAATACATTTACACACCCTTACACCACTGGGCAAGCAGGACCTGGGTAAAAATATCCAGTGGTGTTTATCAGTCCTCCATGGGGAATGTCCACTATGCCTGTAATCACTGACACTGGCATAGAAAGGGCATAACTTCCCCTCTGCATGAGGACCAGCGGGCACCAGCGGGGCCAAGTTACAGCACGGAATTAAGCACGTGCGGAACTGCAGCATCAGACCCACCTGTTTTACCGCAGATGGCCTCGTAGACCATATGCTGGCCGCTGGACACGGTTCCGCTGGCTGAACTCTCCGCAGACGTCTGCCTGTTAATCAGACATAAGATATGTGTGAGTGATGAGCAAAGGAAAGACCCTTCCCCTGTGGTCTTGCGTGGTGACAAACTGTATTTAAAAAGGCCACGCTTATCGCCCAAACTGTTAGGACACCTCGTTCTGGATTTAGCTCAGTGCATTATTCAACTCTGAGCTAAATATTTAATCAAATATATTAAGATAACGGTTTTTGGCATCTTGTGATTGTTTGAGCTTATGTGTGTGTGCACGATGTCTGATGAGTCACTCGGCAAACTTGAAATAGCCTTTCTGTGTGTGCAGTCAGAGGAGCCCAGCAGGGGTTAAGTGTTTACTGAGTGCCTCTCATGAGCTATTGTGACAAGAAGGGGGCAAATTCCTGCTGCTTGTCCTGGGTGATGTGATTTTCACATTGGCAAAGTTATTCTGTTGATTACTGAGTGTGTTTCACTGCAGGAAACGGCTATAGAAAGAAAAGGCACATTCATACAGAGTGAATAGTGAATACTGTGGTATTTTCTTAGTATATATCAAAGAGCTTTGTAGAGAAATCTAGAGATCATAGACAACAAATTACAAAGCCTTTTTTTTTCACATTATCAGACAGCAAACAGTGTTTTCACAGAGTAAACCATTAGGAGAGCTGGTGAAGCGTGGAGCGGGAGCAGACATGTCTGTAACCTTATACATTAAATCTGTTAAGCATTTTTAGGGGGGAACAATAAATAAAGCTTAGCTGGCATTAACCTCTCGCCCCATAACAGCAGCTTGCCAAAGGAGCATTAACAAGGTAATGAGGGTACACACAGCCTCCTTGTAAGGGGCTGCACAGTTGTTCTTTCATACCATTACACAACCACAAATAGAACTGGCCCACTTTAAGCGTGGCATACCTCGACAGGAAGCAACCCCTTTCATATTGAGAGGTGTGGGGGTGGGGGGTGGGAGAGAAAAAACTTGACCTCTGGGTTCTTCACATCACTTTCTTTGTCAACAGTCTCTCATTCTGTCGCTTCGAGAATCGGGCAGCCGGCAGCGCTGTACTGTAGGTGAGAACTAAATCTGAACTTGTAGTATACCAGCCCAAAGTTGAAAAATGTTTTAAGTATGTAGAAGTTTTCAGACTGACCAAAGGGGATAAAGTTTAACCATAAACACACTTTTGGCAGCTTCGGTGTGTATACAGTATCCTGTGAAAATAACTACTGTTGTGGCTGATTAATAGGGAGTGAAAGCAGCGGCAGGGCTGACATTAATGGTGCTGCTGTAATTGTCACCCTATTAGTAATGCCACACGACAGGCCGGGTTTCCGTAGTTACAGCTGCAACTAGCCAAACCTCGCAAACAAAATACCAAACAGGCTAATTTATTTGTGTTACAAATTGCTCCTTTCAAAGCCTTCACAGAAGTCATACCACTTTGAGTCCTTGCAGCCCCTCGGGTTGGCAGTTGTGGTATGTTGATAGACCAGAGAGCCCTGCCCTGCCCTGCTGAGTATGATACCAACATTTGCAAGTGCACTGCATGCGAGTTAAGGTGAAAAAAAAAAATCTAAGTCACTCAGAACTCTTGCCAAGGTCCCTTCAGGCTCTTTTAGTCTTCAATTAAAAGTCAGTGATGACGAGTCAGTCAGACCAATCACTAGACAGGAGTCAGCATTTTTACACTAAGCTGATTGGACGGCGTCCATGTGAAAGTCTTATTTTGTCTTTTAGGCCTTCTGACAGAGGAAATCATTTGGCTGCATCGGCAAAAATCTTCACTCCATTTCCCCTCCTAAACAAGACCAAAAACCAAACGTCACTCTGATAAATACATTCCACTAACAACTACCAGTGATCATCAGTGGTGTATAACACAAAAGGAAAAAACAGGCAAGGTCAGAGCTGGTGAATTTGTATCAAACTGTTTTCACTTCAGCAGCTGGCTAGAGGAAGGTGTTTGGAGGGCTGGATAACCTTGAACTGTTTGAATACACCAAAGTGATTCTATTATAAGTTGGAGGAGCTTAGACCTACACTGGGATGCATTTCAGATGTGCCTCAATAACAGAGGTATTGAGTTGCCCCTAAAATGAGCGCTGGAAATAAAGGGAAGCAACTTATTATCCCACCATTCTCTGCAAACAATCATCTCCCTTTCTCCTGGACAGAGTTTACTTTTCTGTCATTCTTTTTTTATTTTCTCCCCCCCCCCCCTCTTTATTCTTTCTTTTCATTGTTTCCATCAGTGCATTTTTGGTCCTGAAGCTTCCGTTTTTCCCACACTCTCCCCTGTCACACTGGTCGACCACAAAAATGCAGGACAGAGGAGAGGAGTGTGAGGGGGCTCTGGAATTCCACATGCAGTGGGTAAACACGGCAACTGCCAGGAAGATACACACACAGGAGCAAACACGGCACCTACCCGGCTGCCCTAACCTATACTACAACCCCTGCCCTCTTAACTCTTCGCTTGCCAGGCCTCTGACGGCACAGTTTGTCCAGTCAAATAAAATGACTGAATGCAACACGTCAGCAGAAAGAGGGCTTTGCTCAGTACCTATCTGCTGGTCTCAACCACATTAAAACCGCCAGGGTGTCAGCAGAAACGGATGGTCGACTTAGCTGACAACTCACATACTGTATGGTCTCATTTAACTCATTTAAGACACAGAAAACAAATACTTCTTTCAGCCATTGTTCCAATCCATTTACAATCCATTTCTTACACATTAGACGAGTGTGAAGAGCCCTTCACTGCTGCAGCAGAGTGCTTGAAACAAACAATCAGCCCTGATCACAAAGGTTTGCTGTGTTGTTGTGTAATTTGGCCAGATGTTGCGGTAATAAAGCCATAAAGTAAGTGAGGGAAATAGCTGGGAGTTCAGCCCTGTTTGACTCCTTTCCTTTTATTTTCCCTTCTGTGCTCTTCAGCTTATCTCCAAACCAAACAGGATTTAAACGTCGCTCGGAGCTCGGGCCCTTCCATTGAACCACGCTCTGTTTACGGTTCAGGCAGAAATCAGGCCTGTGATGAGGTTGTTTACTGAACAGGCAGATACACCCTGCAGCCAAAAGACTGGGAGCACTCCGCACATATTCTAACTCTCATTAGCATTAGCCATGTCCTCTTGAACTCCCCGATCCCATGCACTCTGTCTCACTCCACAGGCAGGGTCCAATCACTGGTACTGCTCTGCAATCACTTAATGTGCCATAAATTACATGGTGACTTTGTTCAACGTTCAGCTCTACTGGATTTAAGCAGCAACAAGAGTCAGGAGCAAAAGCATTGACTTGGTTGAGAGGCTGTTCTTACTTGATGAGGCGCTTTGTTGCTGTTTTCCTGATCTGACCTTCTCTGGCACTGCTTGGAGGCTTTGGGGCAAGAACAGGTCTACCACAGGTCTGGATGTGGCTGTGTCCATGACTGGGATTGGGTCGAATGTAAAGGCTGGATGGAGGGCAGCTGGATGGGTTAGTGGGAGCCTGGGCATGAGGAGTGGTTGTCTGGTCTGAATGTTGAGCCTGAGAAACAAGAAAGACAACTGTTATTTATTACATGTCATTAAAAAATGAAACTATCTGGACACTTTTATTAAGATACTGTGCATTGATGAGTTTGCTGGTGGTTTAACTCTTGGGAGGGTGTAAGGGTGTCAGTACAGTAAAAGCAGCTAATAAATGATCATCTCTCACCGGTCAAGCATCACTAATCCTCTTATCACAAAATTTTGATTTAAAACCATATTTGCTGAAGCTGTGTGATATTCATCATCTACAAGTGCAAAAACAAAAATATTACTGTAAAGAGGCCTTCAAATTTGCACACTGATATCTTAAGTCTGCTAACTGAGGAATTCTAATAGTAATAAGACAAAGCATTTTGTCAGCTGACTTCCTGTTCATGGGTCTTTGCTGCCAGCTGTATTAACATGTGACAAACAGTTTCAAGTATCAAAGGCCGGTTGCATCATATTAATGGTACGTTAAATAGCAAGATGACATGATCAACTTTGAAACTTCCAACTTTGGAGATAGAATAAGTTGATTGTTTGATTTAGTTGAAAACTAAATATAGAGATCAAATTGACTGTCTGAAACTGACCAGTCTACATCACTTTAACTCATCTTAATTTAATGAACTGTGAGGAGAAAAAAGCTTATTGAAGAACCAAAAAATGACTCTGGACCGGTGGAGGCGGTGCCAGAGGGTTACTGTACTGACCCGAAATACATGTGTGCATTTTTTTGACAGAGCTTTATAGATGCACCAGCTGGAGTAAAATATATTTTTAATAACAACTCTAAAAGCTAAATCCTGAAAAATATCAATACAATAAGCATGCTGCTAGTAATTTCCACACCAAAACTTTTCAATATGTTGATATTATAGGTACTCTAATAGGTAAGGTAGCCGCCGTCACTTCTGGTATTCCACAAGTATCAATTCTAGGCCCTTTACTACTTCTAATATATGGAAATAATATGGAACCTGTGATCGGTTGTAAGCTTTTCTATATGCTGTTGATCAGTTTTTCATAAATACTCTAACCTATTTCAAGAAATGTTGAAATTGAATACATTACTAATTGACTTTAATAACATCTATGCCAGACTGAATCTACTGTATTCTGTTTGCCTCAAATAGCAAAGCTGCTCTTAAAAAAACTTCTTCACACCAAATTATGGAGTCTTGATTAGGGTCAGATATAAGAAAAGGTCACGTATGTCCATGATATGATTGATAATTGAAGTGCACAGAACTTTAAATACCATGATCCCTCAAAGCATTATCAAGCTCACTTAAAAAGTGTACAAAATGTGTTTTGATTCTGACAAAAACGGAATCTTTTACACTGAGACCTTCAAATCATTACAATGGTTAAATATTGTTTATAGGGTTAAGTAGAGACTGGCATAGGTTTCAGTAAAATTTATAGTTATGATTGGTTTGAATCAAGTTCTCAGTGTATACTGCAAGTGGCATGATTTAGTAGCATCATCAAACAATTTTTAAAAGTATTTTTCTGAAGTTTCTTTTAAGACAAAATAAAATCAAACCAAACACTAAAAGAGGATTAAGGTGGAATCACATTTGGAATGTCTTATTCATGGGAAAAAAGTGGTCTCTGGTTATTAAGGTGAGTCAAAGTACTGACATGAGTTAGTGCAGATATTAATGAAATGCCATCCAGAATCAAAACATGCTCAAATTTTTTTCGTTTTTTTTTTTTTTGGCAACTGGCTGCACTAAAAAGCATTCTTCAAATTATTTGTTTGTTAATAGATCTCTTGGCTTGGGAAGAAGGAAAATACCATTTTCATTCTGACATAATATTTTAGAGCCGCATTTCACTCTGTCCTTGCAGTGCCGGGAATGCTTTGCATACATTCCTTCCACATCTCATGCCTATGCTATTTTCTCTGCAGCTTTATACGGCTATCTAACAAGCTAATGGTTTTCCAGCTTCACAGTGCAGCCGTTCAAAGGGCCGGCAGTGTGACAGGGAATATCTGATGTAATTTCTTTGTTGATAAATGAGAAGCTGCGTTTCCAGGTTGCAAGGCCTATGGCCGCAATTCAGTTTGAACGAGGCCAGGAAGGGCACCTTTCTTTGGCTGCCAGGTGGCCTCAGGCCAAGCCTGTGGAGGAGCCGCACAGTCTGCACCCAATAACTGGAACGTGGATTGGAGCGCCGGAACAGCCCCATGTCTCTTTCTCTCTCAAAGAGGACATACAAATATATGTACATAGACTCATACTCTATCCAAATGCATCTATTAATTTTCCCATAGGGCCAAGACAGCATTTGTATCAAAAAGTCAAAGTAAATTTTTAAAAAATGATCAAATTTGATATAAGTTAAAGTCAAATCATTGACTATTTACCAGACCAATCAAAGTGCATGCCCTGCAAAGAAAACTTTAAATAATTCTCTCCAACATCATAAAGAATGGGTTAAATAGTAACACATACAGAGGCTGCAGGATTTAGGACTTTAATCTTCACTGACAGAAAGACCCGTGTGGGTGGAATGAACAGGGAGTGATGGCAAGGATTTCAGGGAGGGTTGTCTGATTCGATGGTGAGACAAACATATCCAGAGTCAGCCTTCCTATGACCTCAGTTTGTGAGGGTTGAACAACAGGATGGCTACGTCTCAACAGCGCATGAACTTCACTGTACACATGCAGTCCTTAATGCCACAAACCATTGCAGATTGTTCGAGATATTCCTGCCTCCATATGCTTGGAGGACGACGGGACATGCCCGCAAAAAGAGCAACTTGGTCGAATGTGTTTGAACTATGAGATGGGTAATGAAACAGAGGAAAGGGATCGCTTTCATAAAGTGACTTGCGTAAGGCTGCTGGACCAAGCCAAGAGAAATATCACCTCAATTGCATTAATTAAGGCCCAACCAAGATGATGAACAAACAATGACGTGAGAGCAACTGCATTACTCAGGACAGATCGGAAGAAAACGGGTGTTTCCAGTCATTCCACCCTGTAAGCCGTCCCATGGTGCTCTCCTGTCTCCTTTTGTCTCCATCCATAGATTGAATCCACAAAATCTGCCGGAAAATGAATAACTACACTCATCCTGTTAAGATCCTCTTTCAGAACAAGGACGCAGAAAGATGGGGGGCCCTATCCTTTTTCTCCAAACATTAAAATTAAGCTGTACAAAATGACTCTAATCTCCCTCAGAAAACAGCCAAATCACATCTGTCACGGCTAGTCAGGCATGACTGAAAGGTTTTTTGTCGCTACATTACTACCGCTGAGAAAAACATATCCCAAACTTTTATTTGGGTTGTAATGGCAATACAAATGGAGCTCAAATCTGATATGAACAGTAATGGTACAACTCATAAAAAAAAAAACGCAACTCATAATGGAATCTCTCTGGTGCACTCACGGGCAGCATTCCTTGATTACTCACCTTCCAATATAAGCCTAGCAGAGTCCCTCAGGCAAACAATATAGTCTTGGGGTGAGGAGTCATGTTTGGCTCTCCAGGAATGAGCTTCTGTTGAGGACGATGTTCCCACCGAACATCATTTTGTTAAGTGGTTTGGAAGGGGATTCTCAAAATAGCTTTGTAAATGCTAACATGAAAGCTTTCCCCTTGATGTGGGCACATTTTGCACTGTTTTGGACAGTAATGTGCTTAGGTAAGGGAATATTTTGTACAGACACAAATATGAGGGGTTTTTATAACTAAATAGTTCTCATACATGTCACTCAGTAATCATCTGTGCTGATTTTAGAGTAAAAAATGAAGTGACAGCTAACAAAGTTGAACCACGCATTTTCTCTGAACTCTTCCATAGCCTTTTTTTAGATTAGGAATTAAGTAACTTTTTATAGGAACAAATTATAAGGAATTCTAATAGTATCGACAACAAAAACTTTCATAAGGGAGCAGGGAAAACATTTTTCCACAAAAGGAGCTGGGTTCGAGCCCATGTGTCTGAAAGTAACTCCCCAGCTACAGTGTACTTGAGGATAAAAGTCGACCTCTACTAGCTCTCTGTGCTCTGTGCACAAGACCACTTGTGGGGAATTCCCCTTTAGCAATGATAAATGTAATCATTAAAGTATCATATTTAGGTGCAATAATGTGGGAAAACTTGTGTACCTTGTGTCTGCAATGGCTCTGCTCTGAAAATTGTTGCGACTGAAGTCTCTGCTGTTGCAGTTGCTGGATAGCGAACTGAAGCTGGTAGCTTCCCTGGGTGGGCTGGTAGCGTTGCTGTGGGTTCACACCTGTCACCAAGCTATAGGCATTCTGCACCTGGCCGTCCCAAAGACCCTCCTCATCGTGCAGCGGCCTGTGGCTTGGAGAGCAGAAATGAAAAGAAGTCAGTGAAAAGGTCACAGAATTCAAAACGTGTAAATGTTCCATCTAAATGTTTTCACATTCCCCGTGTATAAATGCAGAATATCTATGAGAGTTTCACCTCATGTTAGAAAACCTTTCACGACTCAGTCTGAAGAAAAAGATCCTTTAAGTTGTGATGTGACATAAAACTACCATAAAGCTTACTTTGTTACTTAGTTAATTGAATGTATATGGTAGTTTAATACATTTTATACATTTGGTGAGAGTTCAGTCCTTCTTTAGACACAAGAGGGACAGGAGACAGAGGAGAAAGGGGTGTGATGAAACAGTGTTATATCATGCATTGAGTGGTTCTAGTGTTAAGATAATGTTGAAATCACTTTCTTTCTAATATTGTCATTGAACAACTGCTTTTACAGTTGATTCCTCATGTGATGCCAGTTATCTGTGAGATTTGTGCTCTCCATTATGTGTTTTTCCATACATTCTAGTACAATGAAGCTGAAAGGAGGGTACTACCACCTTTAATATGTGATTAAACAACAGCTGACCTATAGTAATAAGTCATCCTTGGCTTTAATATTGGAGGAGAGTGCAGGCTTCAGTGACACAACAGTGAGCCACTTGGTACAATATTTTCTTTGTCAGTTACTTTATCAACTTTTCCCACCAAGACAGAGATACGGCAGTAGCTAATTAACCCCCCCGTTTCCCTCCACATGTTGAGCTGCAAATCCGCCAGCTAAAAGTAAAAAAGACGAGACAGCTCCCAGCATCCCAGCCGGTGGCTCCTGGACCCGCAGAAGCCTCAAGTCAAAGTGTGCAAATCAGAGTCAAAGTAGAGGGCAAGCCTGTGGCAAACATAGACTGAACTCAAAACCTTTCCTCTTTGCTTCAGTACTCCCCCAAGCTTCACGTTCCATTCACATCACAAAGCCACAACCTGGAAAGCAAACCTTTTGACCAGCTCCACGAGTTTGTAACTGGATTATCTGTCATTAGAACTAAGCCTGTTTCAGCCTTTTTTTTTTTTTTTTTTTCCTTTTTGGCCTCTGCTAAAGCAATGAGGTGACCTGCCTCCTCTTCAGACACGCTTAAATTGAGTCTATGTGTGTCTGGTGTGCTGCTATGTACCATCTCAGCCAAAAATAATGCCTTAAAGAGCACTATTGGGAGCAGTGAGGAAAAATATGACAGAAAAAAAAGGAGAGAGATGCATGTACAGCTGAAGAAATGGGATCCCTGGGGGTCTTAATGACAAAAAAGTTCTTGGGAATTCCTCCCATTCCATGCAATAACATTTGTCCATTGGTCTAGAGTAAAAGAAAACACTGCAGACTTAAAATCACAATAGCTGCAATATTTTTAGAACCAAACTACGATAAGCTCTAAAATTAGAATTCAATTAATCTGGAACAACAATGCACACTGTGGGATAATAATCTGCTGTCGCTAAAGTGAAAAAATATTCTTGTCCTGTGTGGCCAAACAAAGACACAAGGGATCTTAAACTCATGTGAACATGCTATCCGCCCATGCATTTCTCAGTTCACATAATGGCACATATATTGCAAAAACAACTGGTGCGACCATGAGCCAATTCAATTTTTTTAAGTTCTGGAAACAAAGGCTTGTCTGTGAACCTTGCAAGGCCAGAGATTCTACAACGCCAGGAGACAAAACAAGAACTCGTTCTTTGTTTACAGCAGTCATTTCCTTTAACTTGGCTGCATTTCGCACACTGGACCGCAGGGACCTTCAGTGCTACCATTTTATTAGCATATGGTCTAAGACTGACTACTTCTCAGGTCAAGAGCATGTGCTTTCTTTGGGTGAAACCTCTCTGTAGGACCCCGAGGAGAGGTCTTTTCAGACAGGACTTGTCAACACAAGACCATGCAAAAAATACTACAAAACCAGAATGAACTAGAGTTTTCAGTCATATAATTCCAACACATGTATTAGGGAAAAAGAAATAAGAGAGAAGAACAGTATTGCATCTGAGTTTCTCATCACTAGCGCAGCACATGTGTTGAACTATCTGGGACTTCCCTGCCTGCCGGACTTCTGCTCGTGGGTGTCAGCTTACTCCCCGCTGTGCTCGCCATCCTTTAATATGCTGATATGACTTACAGTAGAACAACACAGCAGTGCAAGTTCAGCACATGTGCGGCATCAATCTAACTCAGTGCGAATGTGGGAAAATGGACGGCCTGAGATGACGTCATGCCACAGTATCTCAAAGCCCTGCCTGGTTAGTGTAAACATCAGGCGCCTCAGGGGTGTGAGGGTATTTCCAGCCATTACTAAAAGTTTGTTTACCTTGTTTTATTGCAACGACATGACATTGAGCAGAACTGTCCTTAAGATACAAAAAATAAACAGCATCTGGGGATTTGGTGTAGTAGCAGCCTAGATGTGGATGGTGATGCTTTAATTAATGCGGTGGCGTGCAAGGAAGGATCCTGAGGCTACCTGAGTCTAATCCAAGAGGCAGGTTCACTGGGTTTTCTGGATAACTTTGTTGAGTAAAACTCTGATCATCCTCATATATGGAATATGGACTGATCCAAAATGTTCAGTTCTGGGTTTTCCTCTGAAAAGGAGGCCAGGGGAGCCCATGGATAACTTTGTTGTTTGTATGTTGAAAGAAATGTAAGAGAACGGCAAAGTTAGCTGATAAGTTTGATATCTGTGGATCACAATCAGGGCGAGTGAGCCACAGATGTGGTCACAGATAAAAGCACAAGGAAATAGGGGAACTCGAACATGGAGCTAAAAGCCTGATCCATCAGCGACACAAGAGTCACATATCTGACAATCCTGCTAAATGGGGGACATACACGAAGGGCTGAAATAATCAGTTAATAAACATTCATCAATTATTTTGATGATTAATTTAGTTGTTTTAGTCATTTTTAATTAAACATTGTAAAATATATATGGCATATGTATAGTTGAATATTATAGTTTGTGTCTGATATGATTTTTCCACCAAAGAGTCTGCAAACTACATGTACTTCTCCTTCCTAATCTTCAAAAATAAAATGCAAATTCTATTCACCACAAAAGTTTAACTGCAGAACATGTCTCCTACTATACAGAGAGCTCCATTCTCAGTGTATGTGCACTGGACTGGAGGCTTCAAGTTTTGACGTCACACTTGTATAAGTTGCCTACTGGAGCACGACTGGCTTCCAAACTAGTCGTGATGTCACAAATCTGCCTTAAACTGAGATTTACAGTGAGCGCAGAGAAACTTTCTCCCTTCAGCAGATGAATGTTAAAATAATCTTTTTTGTTGTTGTTTTTGTAATTTTTACTGCTTTCATCTTTGGTGCATGACAGTGTTTCACATTGTGAGATATGCCTTGTTGCTTACATTATATGTAACATCAGTGGCATAAAAAACAAAATCAAAAAATACAAATAAATAAAATCAGTAGTATCATAACATGACCAGGAACAACAGATTATAATATTAATTACTACAGGCTTATCAGTCAGTGTGATATGAGTTCAGAAAACTGGTGCCTTACTCTTGTTTCTGTTATTCATCCTGTTAAGTATAAGCTTGAATTAAGCTCTTTTTATCGTGGTGTTTGCTCTTTTTTTTCTTGCACTGGAGATCTGGGTGTTTTCCAGTGTCTAAGTATTGTCCTTGCAGCCACTGTGGTGCCTAACATAATTACCCCAAATTCTCCACTTGATATGTTGTGTATTTGGGTTCTGTCCCCTAATAAACATAATCTTGGAGATAGTGGTAATTTCCTTCCCCACCAATTGCCCAGATATTCCAAAGTTGTTCCCCAGAAGGGTTGATTAATTGGGCATTCCCAAATGCAGCGTAACAAAGTGCCTGTGTCTTTCTTGTTGTGACATTTCCAACACAAACTCCTATTTATTAAACCCGTTCTATTGAGTCTTAGTAGTGTCCAATAATATCTGTGTATTATTCTATATTGGGTGAATTCCCCTTTAGCTTCCCTTATGTATTTCCCATTGTTGGACATAATTTTCAGCCAATCCTCCTCCTCCATCACACATCCAAAATCTTTCTCCCACAGTATTTTTAAGCTCTTACACTGAGCAGTTGGTTGGTTGTTCTGTAAAATACAGAAGCTTGATGGCACTGAAATAGTGTGAAATAGTCCATGAATTTGGTTTCCATCTTTGTAGTGAATCCTGGAGGTAATACAGTTCCTGATTTGTACATACTTACAAAAATGTTTTTTTCACTTAAGATTACATTTTCTTATGATGTCAGAGTATGACATAAACACACCCTCTTCATATAAATCAGCAATACTACATAGCCTGTTAACATGCCACTTCTTCCAATATACTGGTGTCTTTCCAATGCTAATCATAGAGTTATGCCATGAGGAGGAATAGTAAGTAAGAGTAGAAGAATATAATGATAGTTTAGAATATGATAATTTATACAATTTAGGTATCTTGGTCCAGATCTCTTTGGAAAGAGTCAATACATTATGTGAACACTATTTAATTTATCAATAGGAGTAAATAGGAATGACAGCTTATTTTCAATAGTAACTCACTCTAACTGGTTATATTTATTCCAGTCTTTGACTATTTTGGCCATTTCTAAGGAAATACAGTGTAATCTTGAATCTGGTAACTCTAAGCCTCCTTTGTCCCTTGGAGAAAACATTTTCCTAAGTTTAATCCTGGGTTTTTTCCCCTCCCTTAAAAAGTATTTAATTATTGTATCATATTGTTTAAAAATCTGAGGAGATATAGTAACTGGTAACATCATACGTACATAATTGAATTATGGTGCACCCACAATTTTTATTACATTAATCTTCCTCCATAATGTAAGTGTAAGTTTCCCCACTTTATCTAAATTAGTTTAATTTTTTTGTAACACTGGTTCAAAACTTAATGTAGGCATTTCCTCCACATCCCAGCTTGGTTGGATTCCCAAGTATTTCATTTCTTTTGGCATCCATTTAAAGCCAAAATTTAATTAAATTTCATAAATTTGCATTACATAATCAAGATATAGGCATAGCTTCTGATTTTGTCCAATTAATTTAATATCCTGATTATTTGGAGTAAGATTGTATTGTGTCCATTAAATGTGGTACTGAATTCAATGTGGGTTTTTTTTACTAGCATCAAAATATTGTCCACATACAATAACAATTTGTGCTCCTTCCAGCCCCCTAATATTTGCGTTTGCTTTGATGGCAATAGCCACTGGTGCCAATGCGATATTGAACAATAACGGTGACAAAGCACAATCCCTGCCGAGTAGCTCTAGTAAGGTTAAATAGAGGTGAGATTACGCCATTGGTTATCACCACTGCCTTTGGGTTCTTGTATAATGTTTTAATCCAGTTAATTAAAGTTGGTCGAAATCCAAAATGTGACAAGGCTGCAAATAAAAACTCCCACTGAACTTGGTAAAAACTTCTCGGCATCAGGTGAGAGCGTCTTTTTCTGTCCGATTCAACCAAATCAAATGTAATAATCTTGTCTGTTGATGACCTATTTTTCCTAAATCCTGCTTGATCAGGATGTATAATGCTTGGTAATGCCTCTTCCAGGCGTAGGGCCAAGATCTTAGTTAAAATCTCGCGATCCAGGTTAATCAGACTTAAAGGTCGAGAATTAGAGGGGTTTGTTGTATCTCTATCTTTTTTTAGGTATTACTGATATTAAGGCCTTGTTGAATGTCGGGGGAAGAGTATGTAAGTAAGAGTCCTAATGTAAAAGCCTCATTTTATATCTCTTATAATATTGGTGCCAGGATATCTATATACAAGGCCATGTGACATCACTGCTTTCATGTATGACACAGCATTCCTGGTTTCATTCTTTGTTACTGGGCTATCTAATATTTCAACCTGTTTGGATGACAATCTATGCAGATTAATGTTAGGGGAAAAAAACCTGTCAGTTCCCTTTTGTTTGGGATTGATGTCCAGTGTGTATAGTTCTTTATAAAGCTGTTGTAGGACCTTGTTCATTTCCTTTGTTGAAGAAACTATTGTATCACCTTTCTTAATTGCTGGTATTACATTACAGGAGCTTTGTTGCTTTAGTTGTCTAGCAAGTAGCAAGTAGCTTGCCTGTTTTCTCTCCCCCTTCAGTTCAGTTTGACACTGAAACAATCAAAACTCTGCACATACATCATTCTGCACAGTGAACCTCAAACATCCAAGTCACGTAACAATAAGCAATTTTTGAGTGGAGGAGGGCTTTAATATCTTTGGACTGTTGGTCAGACAAAACAATTATTTTGAAGATTTCACCGTGGGCATATTTATAAAAAAAAAACATGACGGACATATTTCACTACTTTTTAAAGGGAAAAGAAATAAATTAATTATTTAATTAATCTAGATTACTTGATAGTAAAAATACTCACTTGCAGCCCTACATGCATGTAATAATACTGCACATTGAGGGACTGGGTATCACTGTTAAGGTGTGCGTATCCACTAAATAACCTAAATCCATTCTCCTCCTTCCTATTACAACATCTGGCTCCAATCAATGTGAATAAAAACGTCTCTTCCTTTAAATTTGAAGGAAGAGAGACATCAAACCAATTTTGTGGGACTTTGTCCGCCATCAAAGAAGTTTTAAATTTTCACCAGAGTTTTTCTGATTAGTTGGGTTGTTGGTTCAGCAAATGGGCTGTCATAAAAATCCTTTGGAATGGTATGTCCTTACAAAATCCGACCAAGTCAAACAACAATCTGACAAAGTATTGAACAGGACTAAAAATACCCTGAATAAGCAGGGTTGTGGTCTTTCTCAGTTGTGCTGGAATGAACATAGAGAAGAGATGATGGTTTTGCAGTCATTTGTACGTATAGCGAGGAGGAAACGGGGAGACAATTTCTGTGGCCGTGGCGCTAATGCAGCTCAAGACACATAAATGAGTGTTCACATGACAAACACACAATGGGAAGACCAACCAGGATCTGCTGTTGACAGTAAAAAACACAAACTTGGAGCTCCATAACAAACTCAAACCACAATTTACTTGCTTACTAGAAGAAAAAAAAAAAACTAATTTTTTTTTCAAAGTGGAGCAAAAATAATTAGTCATGGTAAAAAAATACCAACTTCAAACATTATTAATAACAAATTGGCTTTATGAGAACCAAACCAACCTCACCAAATACATTAAACTGTTGCTTTTGAACTTGTCTCCTTGACTGTAGTCTAGAAGTCTCACAGTCTGTTGAGTGTTTTAAAATGCTTCCATCATTTCGCAAGTGCACTGAATGAATATCATCATAAATGTAGCAGTAGGTCCAACACCGGAAATGATCACAAAGTTAACTGTGGGTGTATGAGGACGTGAAGTATGGTTGAAAGCCGACTGGTTGTCAGCACACTGGAGTGAGGCAGCAGCTCTCAAGAGTGCTGATGCAGCATACCTGGTAGATCCTGACAGCGGCACTTCAAAGACCAGTGCTACTCTTTGAAACCCATCATACTTCACCCCTGTGGTTGCTTAAAGAGCCAGTGTGCTTAACAGTTTCAGTATGTTTGGCACAAACCATCAGCCCAAGTGTAGGTGGGGAGGGGGGTTGGGGGTAGGGGGTTTCTATGGTTGCAGAGGCGAGAGCCTTGGAGCAGACAAACTATGTGGGTGTTGATATTGCCCCCTCCCCACCACCGCTGCCTCCACGACCCTTCCAAAGCAATGTTTTAAGCTGCCAGCATGCTTCGCACACTCCCCCGGCAGTGAGCAGTCAGTTCCACTGCTACGTAGCTCCACAAAGCACAATTAAAAAAAAGAACAAAACTCCAATTTCCAAGCACGTATTGAACTAGCCTGCCCAGAGGGGTGTTGGCACTCTGCAATCCTTTTCCAAAGACTAACAATCTTCAATCTAAAAACTCGTCAGAGACCATTAAAAAAGTCTTTAGATTCTATTGAGTGTGACCAAATAGACTACCACAATCTAAGTGTCTACCGTAAAAACTTGTGTAAAGTTGATTACACAGAAAATCCTCAGGACATTAATTTAGACAAAGTGAATAATAGTTGATACCTGAGCAGCTCCTCTGAATCTTTCATACGTATCTATCGCTCTGCAAAGTGGTAAGAATGAAAAAGCACCGTCCCTAAAGTAAAACAGTATTTTAACCCTTCGGGCCTCATCACTGATTCTGAAAAACAAGAATGGTTCTGTGTACTGACTCCAACGTGTGTGTCAGTGTAGATCAGCACAGCATCTCAAACTCAAAGCTCTCAGAAGAGAGATATGCTGTTTACCTTGGCAATGAATCCCATTGAGTCTGTAACACACTATTCCTTCTCTGCAGCCTCAGGGGAGGCCAAAAAAATAGTACATGTGAGCACAATTGTGAGAAATTTGACCAAATGGGGTACTGGAGCTATTTTAAGTAAGCAAAGGTGTGGTGTGTGTGGTACTTTCCAACAATAAAAGTATACTAAGATGTTGTACATATGATACCTTTCTCCTTCTTATATGGAGGTCATGTGTGTCTTAAACACAGAAGATTCATCATTTTCATGTTTTATGATTTACACAAAAAAAAATTTTTCAGAATAAAAAAAAAGCAGAGTAGTTCAAACTGATTTTCAGTTGGATATTATGTCCCCATGCACCCAAAAATTGTGTAAACAAGGTTCTCTTGTTGATTATGCATAGACCACTAAGTGAAAAAAAAGTAAAAAAAAAAAAAAAAAAAAGCTGCAAAAAAGTATTAATTGAAATCCACTTTTTTACCTTATTTCCAATATTCAAAATAAGAATTTATACATTGCATATTTAAAAAAATAAAACCTAAAGGCCTCAAAGTGTCATTTCTTTGGACTCACCCAGTGCTGCTAAGTAGATCCATTCCAGAGTGAACAGCTTTCACTGGTCCTTGGGTCGTAGCAGTAGTGTGTCGCATCTTAGGGTTCAGAGTGAGGCTCTCTCTGTTCAGCATCCTGTTGGCCAGGTTCAGGTTTGTCAACTGTAAGCAGAAAGAGTTTAAAAGACAATTTAACTCAAACCAATTTAATTTTAATTGTCATTCACTAACAAAATCAATGTTCAATCAAGTCACTTCAATCATCCTTCTTGCTATGTTTGATAAATAAGTGCTCATATTGTGTTCCTCCCTGCATCGACCACTTCAATCTCTTGCATCTGGGGGCTGTGTGAAATGTACACACAGCACATGGCAGAGCTAGTCTCCGCTCAGCACTAAACCCAGGTGGTCCCCTCCCCCTCCTCCATGCCTAACAGAATCAGTTATCATGACTTGCCAAATCTGTTTACAGCCACATCAGCACTACTGTAGCAACTGCCCCTCTGTGCCGCTCTATTCTACCCTGGGAATCATTTACTGTGTTGAAATCTAATGGTAGAATTAATCACACCGCTGTGGCGTTTTGTTTACTTTATTTCCTCCTGTATAGCATTAAATCCCCAATGTGAAAAATTGTGAAGCTGCCAAGCCTTTTAGTACATGAAAAACGTGTCAGCGTGTCAACTAGAATCACATATAATGCTTGTCTACTGCACCTACTGTGGTCATGACTATCCATTACTCAGGACGAGAGTGGGAGGAAATGAAAACACACACGTTGGTGCCAACACCGCTTGGGCTTGAGGACGAAATGTCATACATATGATGTCAGGAGATCAAAATTTTGTTTGTTTACAATAACTTCCAGGTAGAAAACCCCTGCATCACGTACATACACTTTAATGGCAAGGAGCAAACGGGGGTGAGGAACAACTGAGAAATGTTCTCTCAACTGAAAAGAAAATGGTTAAGTCTTGTTGTGTATGGGGCTGCCGAGTAACATTAAAGAGTGGAGAGGGGTTTGGATTTTTCAGATTTCCAAGACAGCTCTGGATTCAGCGTCTGAAAAGGGAGGAGATCCAAATGCTTGTGTCAGTCGAAAAGACAGAGGCTTACAGTGTCAGCAGTTGGGAAAACCTGGCAGCATGAACTTCATGACCGAATTTGTGTGAAGCATTTTGTGACAAGTAGGCTTTATGCCTCATTTGATTTTCAGCATCAAAGAAAAAACTTATTTGAGATTGTTGGCGTTGCGTTAACTAGGCTAACGTTACGTCAGATAGGTCGGACCACCGTGTTTAATGTGTTTATATCTTCAAAAGTTATAGTTACGGCGGAAAATGACAACAGAAACAAACAAGTTTGCCAATTTCACATATCTCCGCAATTAAAATCAACCACCAGTTGTCTATCCAAAAGTGACTGTTGTTGTTAGCGCAACATTACGGTGATTTGGGCTGTATATGTCTACGACAATAAATAGTTCTTTGGCACAACTCCAATCCTGCAATGTATATAATTGCCATAATGTCCCATCATGGTAGGTTATGTTCGAATATACAACACACAGGCAGAATATTCAGTTTTAGGAGGATGTAATGTCCTGGACACTAACAGAAGCACAAACACACACACTGAGAGGATTCATCTTAATATCTATGTATCACAGTGTAAAAGTATATTTAGTTTATTGTAAGTGAATTTCAGTTTCTAATTTGTATATACAACCTTGCATGAGAGTGAGTAATTACTAAAACTTTAGGGTTAGTGCAACAGGGTGTTGTTCGTGTTTACGGAGTTCTCCATTTAGTTCAGCAAGTGATTTAATGACTTCTAATCTGAGCCTTTAAAAAAACAAAATGTACTCTGAGCCTTTGAGTGCAAAACACTGGCCTGTTTTACTCTGCAAAATAAACAGCTGCCATGCCCTGGATTAACTATTCATAGGAAATATAGCAAACACCTTTCAGATAGACAGAATAATGTACAGTCAAAAGGAAGCCACAAAACTGCAGTCTGTGTGGTCTGGTGCCATCACAAGAAACTCTGACAGAAAAAAATCCAGTGAGGCAGAAGAGGAGGAGGAGGAGGAGGAGGAGGGAGTAGGGAGGAAGAGGGAGGAGGAGGGAGGAGGAAAGGTTGAGGGGCTCCCCACACCGAACGACAAACCTTTGGGGAATATAGGAGAAGGTAGTGATCCAACGAAGGTGGTGAGCCAACGAAGCTGGCGCTCCCCTGCTCGGTGCCAATTTGCCACATTCCTCTATTTATAAGCATCAATTACCACAAAAAAGTGGCTGCTTGTTAAGTATCAACAGAAATCACTCCCCCATGGTGCATCTGATAATGAGACCTCACACAGAGCTGAGGCTTGATGCGGCTCACCACTGTTTAGGCCAGCCAGCTTCAAACCCCAGTTCCAGACCCACCCCCACACCAACCCCAGCCCACAGACTACAGGCGAGCCGAGGGCTGAAGGAAGAAGGTGCGCTGTACGAGGCAGCAGACCCTCCGGCTCCAACAGGTCTGTTGAATGAATGAGCAGCTAGATGACGCCAATCAGCATGGGGTCAAGCCAGGTTTATGCATCAACAAAGAGAAATATCAGGGACCTCACAGTGAGAGACTACTGCAGAGGGCCAGATTCTTCTTCCTTACATGAAGCACCACAGAGATCAGTTTACAATTGTTTAATAACTCAACATAGTTTCTTAGCTGAACACAGTGAAACTTCCTGCTCCTGTTGGCTCACTGGTTTATAGAGGTTGGAAACATAATGAACTCACGTGTTGTGTCAGCAGGTTGATGTTACTGGAGCTGGCATAGTGGCGAGCAACCTGCTTGTCAGCCAGCTTTTGCAGGGCTGAGATGAAGGCCTGCTGGTTCGACTGGGCCTGAGCGGACAGAGAGTTCAATTCCTTGAAGGTCCCCACTGAGTTTGACTTCAGCTTACTGGAACTGCTCCTTTTGATCACTGATATAAAGAAAAAAAACATACAACAAATGTACAAACATGGGAATAAACTCTATATCAAGACAGTAATGTAGAAAAGTAATTTTACCCTGGCCTGCAGAGGTGGGTCTGGAGAGCCTCTGGCTATAGATGTGCATGGCACTTGGGATGGAGGAGGCTGCAGAGCTGGACGTGGATGAGGTAAAGGACGGGATCCTCCTGAGCACCTGGGTTGGTTGGCCTGTAGACGCTGTGTTATGGCCAGTGGAAACAGCTGTCCACATCGCTCTTTGGGGCTGTGTGACCACCGGGGCGGAGGTGTATGCAGGGAGGTCAGAGAGAGTCTCGGACTGGCAGAACTGAGATTTCGCCAAGGACTGCGCATAGGAAGGTGGCTGAGGGGGAGGCGGCGGTGGCGGACAGTGAAGAGGCAGGGATGTCGGGGCGGGAGAGCAGTGCTGCAAATGAATATGGGTGCAATCCAAAGTCACAGGAAAGCTGGAGCAGTGCTGAGAGGCCTGAACCTCTGGCTGGGTTTTAGCAGCTCTAACTGCTGCTTGTTGGTCTTCGGGCAACAAACGGACAGAAGGCTGACTTTCAGTGGCCTTGATGTCTGGGTCACTGCTGATTTTCCCAGCGGAGAGCGAGGATTCTGAGGCGCTGGAATCCTCTTTGGCCACAGGCAGAGCTGTTCAAAGGAGGAAAGAAGCCAGAGCTCCTTTATCATCAGTTAGCCATTCCATGGCTCTGACACACATTTGTTTTTCCCCAATGAGTACTAATCGTTTGAAGCTGACCTTTTCTTCACCCTGGATGACTCAATCTTTTTTCCCTTTACTTTTTTTGGATTTAAAAATCTAAACATCAAAATTCCTGTTTACCGTGTTTGAATGATAAAATATGAAACACAAACCAGACCTACAGTAAGAGAAATATGAAAAAGAAAAAACATGGATGGAACTCACTTTTGGAATTCTCACAGTTGCCTGGCTCTCCTGAGGCATTTATTTCATGAAAGTCTTTCTTAACACTCCTGTCTTTTGTTCCTAGGAAGACGGTGGCTGATTTATTTTTCTGTGTGTAGAATGTCAGTACTTCCTCCAGATCATTTTCACTGTTAAAAAAAAAAAAAAAAGATAAATGTATATTGCAGATTGAGATCACTCTTCAGTCAGTAGCATATATAACAAGAGCAGTAAAGAGCCAAGCGCTGAACAATGGCAAGTGAGCTTGCCAATTCACTAACCTCGCTGCTGTGATGTACTCTTGAAATACACTGGCGTTCACACAATGCTCCTCTTTGCTATTCTCCTGTTTTTTTACCATATGTTCAGTTTCCTGAAAAGATAAGAAAGAACAACAGAGCTTGTTTGAATAGAAATACCACAGCGTCTTCTTTGTTTGAATCACCTCTTAAAAATTGTAATTCTTGGGTAAAACCAGAGTCTGGGAACTTGGTACCTTGTTGTAACAGTGAATAAACTCTCCTAACTGGTGGGACAGAATGCGTCTGCGGTCTTGGAGTGGTAACTGGCGACTGGGCAGGACCACCTTTATGTCTTGTTGAAGGTTACTGGCTGCTCTTCTCAGGAAGCGAATCACTAACTCCTGTACAGACATAAAAAAACACATACAGAATATGCAAAATATTTTATTATAACTTCCCTGAAGCACTGATTCACCCTGTTGCGCTAATTCAAGCTGTCACAGAGTTCTCCTAAACCTTTGAATTCAATGGTCTGCAGATTGGCTTGGGTTCAGATTGATTTTCCCAAGAGGTTTGAGGTCAATGATGATGACTTTCCAATCAGAGACCATGTTTTCCTCCGAAGTAGCTACAAATGCCTTGAACACAACTCAGCTACAGCCAGAGTACAGATGAGTAACAGAGTAATGATAAGGAGAAATCTGGCAAGGGAAACAGTGCTCCAGGGTTATTCCACTCCTGTCCATTTATTATGAAAAGGAGATTTTGAAAAAAGAAAAAAAAAAATCAGTTATACCATTTGGTCATTGTCCTTATCTGGCCAAGCTGGGATGCTGTTGGCCCTGCTCTCCGCCAACAGTCTCTGCTGGACTCGCTGCAGGTAAGAGGAAAAGGCCATCCGAGCCTGCACTTTACTAGAGAGGAGAGGCAGAGGCAGAAGAGAGAGAGAGAAAAAAAGCATCACAAAGCAGAACTGCAAAGGTAAAGCAATTTTTATTAACCACGTCCTCAAGCTAGGTCTTTTGAAACTGACAGTAACAACTGCTTTGTTGCTTTGGAATCTGTGATACAGGTGTTACAGCAGAAAGAACAAGCAGTCGCACTCATTCCATTTGCTAACATATCATCCACAAAGACAGAAAACAAAAACAGGTATGTATCACTTTCAGCCAACAGTTGTTGAAACACAGTGTATCTTGTCCTGTGCCGCTATCAAAATGATAAACTGTCTCCATGGCCCAGGTGAGCCTGGAGATGATACTGTCAGAACATTGTAGTTGAAAAAAAAAATGTTTTGGAAAAAGCTGTCAAACACAAACAATGATATGCTGTACTATAATTTCCCAGCTTCATGTACAGTCCTGGCAAGCAGAGGAATTTTCTACAAATTCAGACTTGTTATTGTATTCCTCCTCAAATTATAATTTCAGGCACACTAAAAAATCGACAGGAGACTTGCAGTCTTTTGTTGCCCTTAAGTATAGCAGTATGTAAAGTGTGGTGTATGTCAGACAATGTTTAGTCCTCTTTATTCAAATTAAGGAATATATTAACATTGAAATGTTTCCATCCTCTGCCAAATTTGAAAACATTCATAATGTTTTTCATATCATCTTATCACAACTCCCGTTACTCTTCACTTGGGTAAAAGTCAAGTTTTTGCTACTGCTAGAAAAAAAAACACATTTATTTTGCAGACTACTTTTGCAGACAGAAGATTATAGTCAGTCCAAATAAAACAATGTCTTCAGCAAAGCACAAAAAGTTAAATAGTGGTTTTAAGGGGGTAAAACTGTTTCTATATAAATATGACAAACAAAATTTGTTGACCCTAGCAATGACCCACCAAGTCACAGGCAGTGTCCCAACCTGTGGTGAGGAATTGGGACACTCCTTTGGTGGGAGCACACCCTTCACATGTCTCCCTTTAAAAGAGGGAAGGAGGGTAAAGTGAGTAAAAAGTAAATGGAATAAGGGGAGGATGATGAAAGAGCTGCCAATGTGAGCAACAGCCCAGAATACAGACTGACCTGAGGTCCCACCCCTGCTGAAGGATGTTGAGCAGGTTGACTCTGGGCCTGGCTGCCTCCGAGCTGGACAGAGTCTCACTGTGAGAGCGCTCCAGTGATGTGGCCACTTGTTTTCTTTGCTCTGCTACCAAAGCCTTCTGTGAGACTGGTTCGAAAACTTGTTTCACCTCCTCTCCTTCCTCCTGAGCGCACTCCTCTCCCTCCAGACCGCTGCTCTCAGTCGGGGAGGCCTTGGATTCCTTCCCTGAGTTATGCAGCATTGCAAGAAAAGACAAATGTCAGCCACATGACTGGCATTTTGGATAAAATACCCACATACACTCAAAATAGGCTTTTTACTGTATTGTTGCTGCAATGAAATGAACTCATTCAGAGTCATATTTGGCTAACCTTACTGTGACACAAGGGAGATATTTATTGGAACCAAAAGTGCATTAGCGTGCAATGCTGTCCTACTTAGCTACACTCTCTTTAGTTTCAGATGAGAATTAAAGCAGTTTCCTGAGCTGAAGCAGGATCCATCAGGCCTACCCGATTTCTTCTTCCCTGCAGCAGAGCGATGAGTCAGGTGGCGCTGTCTCCTCTTACGTGCCTCCAGAGACAGCAGCTTCCTCTCGTACTGGACAACGTGATAGCCGTGGACTGTGTCCACCTGCAGCTGCACATTCCCGTTCACATTCCTGAGAGGCAGAACAAGATGTGTCAACTCAATCGTAATGACAACAACAATAAGAATGATTCATATGCGTATCATCAACAAACTTTTAACTTTAACTGAAGCCAGTTCTGTGAAAGATTAGTGTGGTTGAGTGGTTTGTCCAGAAGTTGACGTGACAGACAGTGACGATCCAAAGGAGAGAGTATAAATGTCAAATAATAACAGCAACTGAGGTCTTGCAGCAACAACCGTCTCCCTAATCTGGCTACCAAAGGAATATGGAAAAATCTTAGATGGGCTTAGTTGGGGTTCAAATCTCCAGACAATATTGTGAAACAGTCAAAGCAGTGGTTATACATGAAAGCCCAGACTGATTTAAATAACATAAATGCATGTTGTATTACAATAACAAAAATGTGGTTCAATAAAGAGGCAGAGTTCATCTATAACTGTCTTTCCCCTCCTGCCCTCAAATCGACGCCACTATGCCACATAGACATTGGGCGCGCTGGAAAAGTTGACTGCGCAACGTCTTGTCAGCTGTTCCTCTCACCTATCCAATCGAAAGACAAAACAAACGCCACGTTAGAATCCAACCGTTTCCACAAACTGATGGAGAGATTTATTCCCCAATCCCGACCACAATGGAAACGCTTACCTTCCATGGAAAAGTCTGTTTGCCAACATGTAGTTCATTGATGTCTTGGACTCCAGATATCCACTGAGAGAAGAAGATAATAAGCAAATTACAATAATCATAAAGGCAGGGTCCCGAATGAGCCTCAACCTCCTTATTTGCGGCAAATGTGTTAAAATGAGGCTTCTGTGATATAGCTACTCTGGGAGCAGCTGCTATTAAACTTTAATTTCCAAGACCGCTCAATAATTTGCTTTTAAAGATGCCACAAAATCCCTGCTGCTAAGAGAGCCGTCTATCTATCAAGCAACAAATCCTCCTATAGGAATATGAATTGTAAGCACAAAAATGGATTTCCTCTTAAATAGGGGAATTTCAACATAAAGCAGTGGTTGGAAAAAAAATATAAAGAGCTCTGCAAATACCTTCTGACAACTAATGATTAGCAACTCTGTAGCTACAACTTACACCAAACGACTTTTCAAGTGATTTCACTGTCGCAGGCAAATTTCCATGTCGGAATAAAATCATGTGAGTTGCTAGAGTTTTGGCGTGCTCCCGTCGTCTCAATCGTTTGGTGTAAGGTGGTCATAAAACTCAGTCCAAGCTGTCTTAAGTCAGTCTTTTTCACGTCTTGATGTTCCAATAAAATCAAACATGTTTAATATTATCTGAAGTTTTTTTAGTCTTGGCTCATGCTAATGGTGAAGTTCAATGACGTGAACATTGTCAACAACCAATAGGTGCGCTCTCTCCAGCACCAAACAGGAAGCAGCACACCAGTTAGATAGTAAACACGGCGGGGACTCCAGGGAGGTGCATCCTTGCTGTCCCCCGTTCTCTCAACCGGGGTCATGTCCACATTCTGCGGTGTCTACTCTTTTTTTTTTTTTTTTCTTTTTTGGCAGATTTTTCAGAACAAACCACTGCACACACAGGGGCAGCTGTGGCCAAAAGCTGCTTCTGTTTCTGCTCCATTGTTCAACAGTTTTTCTTCTTGTAAATTTCCACCAGGAGCAGGATGGGAAATAATCTCAAAAGGAATCTAGTTGTAGTCTTGCAAATAGTGACCCTGCAAGATCCCCTGATCTCTGCAAAATTATAACATATTGGGCCAAATCCACAAAAGGATTGCGTGGCTTTTGCGGACACTAAACCTGTGTAAATGAGATAAAAAGATAGTGTGTAATTCACAAAGCACCCTCAAATTGCGCTGCTAAGCAAATCGTGTGCGCCTGTGCCATTTGCATGAATGTAAAATAGGTAATATTCATATATTTGGCGCAAAATTGGCCCCTTTCTATGCAAATAAGCCTCATTGCAAAAACAGTCCAATTCACAAAGACCAGCGCTAATTGCCACACACAATAAAGGTGGAGTTATTAGCGATAGTTGGTGTTAACTGCGTGCACACTCTGTCTCTCGGGGTAGAACAAGTGCTCCACAATTGACGGTACTATTAGCGGGTGCGATCCATTCTTTGTGGATTTGACCCATTGTCTTCAGATGTGAGAGGGTGTCAGACTTCAGTCTTTTAACAGTCTTTTCAAAGCCTTCTAGTGCATGGCAGGCATTAGTCTGGTGGTTCAATTAGTGACAGTCAAGAGTAGTAGCTGGATTATAAGTGATCAGTCTCTTCTTTCTAGTTCATCTTACCCATAGAGCTCCCATGTTTCTGCGGTGGGGAAGATTCTGATGAAGCCCCCTCGTCTCTCATACTCTTCCTTTATCCTCCTAAGCACTTTAATCTATATCAGTGAAAGAAAACAGAGTCTGTGTTTATTCAGTTTAACAATCTGTTGTATTTAAAGTGTATCACACACAGTATGTCACACTGCCATTATTAAGACTGTACCTCTTCAGCAGTTAAGCTCAGAGTGCTGTCTCCATGGCCTTGTTTAGCTCCCAGCTTGTCTTTCATCCCCTCTGTTTCTGAGTTACCAGCTGATGCAGGCCTCTGCCGCTAGCGGGGGAAAAGAGTAGAGATAATATCAGTAATATTAACTAATACAAACCATGTATTACCATTCATCTTTCCAACACAAATACTTGCAAAAGTTAAAAAAAAAGTTTGAATTTAAATATGCTCAAAGGTTGTCTGAATAGTTGCAATTCTTAAATTATTGTTTAAAAAAAAGTCATCTGTCACTGACAATTATTTACAGATCTGAAGCATATTTCTCATTTATAGATGGAAAATGTGAAAAAGATATCCTGAACACCCAAAAAGAATCTCCCTTCTCTTCTTTTCTCCCTGTCACATTAATGGAGCATTTTTTGATACGAGTTGGCATTCTTCTGCATTCACTACCAGGCTGTGATTGACAACTCTGGCACACAGGTTAGAACTCGGGGCCAGACAGCGGGCAACAACCCCACAGGATCACATACAGAATTTGTCATCTAAATAGCAGGGGGGATTACATTTAATTTGTCTGATGCGGCTGGGGGGGATACAAAGGCAGCCAAAAAGTGACAAGGCCTAAACCCTCGCCTCAACTGTTGCCCCAATCAGAGTAAAGGAAGAGGACAGGTTCTCTGTAGGCCCCTGGAGTTCTTCAGCAGCCTCTATGACAAGCCTGCTTTAGAGTCTGGCTTGTTTTAGGTATGTCTGTGTAACTGAGACTCTACAAAGCAAACTTTCTGAACTTTTGAGCTAAGTGGTGCATTGCAGCATTTGCTAAAGCAGGCCACTTTGCTAATGTAATGAGAAATCTATTAAAATACGGCATTAGGAATCGATATAAGCCATTTGTCTGTCACTATGAGAAATAGTAAAGCTACATAATCAAATGAGCAAAAAGGAGTAAGCAATTTCTTACCGGTAATGTAACAGGCATCAGGGAATTGCAAAAGGACAAGGCAAAGGATGATTAATATGGATGAGTCAGAAGAAAACTTACCACTCTGGTGTGAGCAGTGCCTGTCGGTGCAGAAAAAGGTTTCTAAGAGGCAATGGGTGAAGACAGTGAGTTGCAGGTGAACGTCAGAATAACTGTTGCACACGTATTCCTACTGCATCAACACGCAACAATGAGACATTGTTACTGTATGTCTAAACAGGCCTTTTACACAACATAAGGTGGAGCAGAAATCTGTCTGATGTAGTAATCTCCCTCCAGCACATCCTAGGCCAAATCTGGGTGCAGTAGTCGAGTGGAGGGAGCCAAGTGCATTAGCTGCTGTGGCATCATTAGCCAACAAGGCCCAGTGAGAGCATTAGTCACTTGATTAGAAATGATAAAACAATAAGCCACAGAGTGCAGCACTTACAAACTGATGTCACTCAAACAGTGTAATTACATTAGCAGTTGTTTTGCATTACAGTAAATTTTCCATGAGGGGATGAGAAGAGCTCAATGACAGTGGCAGGAATGTACTGTAAGCAAAAGAAAGACCAAAACAAGAATGGGAATGTTTCACAAGGAGAGGTAAGTGAGTGCAACACTTGGCTTGGCTGTTCGCACTGTGTTTATGTGTATATGTGTGTGTGTGTGTGTGTGTATGTGAGCGTCCAATACCTGTGTTCTTTGGGCCGGGTGCTTGAGGCTGGGGTCGAGGGTGACTCGCTCAGAGCGCGGCTGCCTCGACAGGGGGTCCTGACACACAAAGCCTGCAGGGACAAAAATCAGCCATAAAGTGGTATATCAGTGACATCAGGTTTAAAATATGATACTCATTCCCATGACCTGTAGTCTGTTTATTGCATCAGATCTTCAGTGTTTGTGCAAGAAATCAACGCGGAACGTGTGGCAAGAAAGAAATAAAACATGTAAATAAAAAGTGTCTTTAACAATATGATGCTTTCATGAATTCTAATAAATATAAACACAGCCTCCTGTTGTGCATCACTGCCTTGCTTAAGTGCATCTCACTGGTAGTTTATAAGGGTGGGAAAAATGTTTACATTTCCACTCTGTCAATAAGATTTCAATCTATGATCCTCTGTTTATTAATTCCCACACTCCCTCGAAACTAGCTAGCGGTAAAAGTGAGACGTTAGAGAAATATGTCTGCAGTCACACTCGAGTTGGATGAAGTCTATTGACGGCTCAGAGCTCGAAGCTATTTGTGTTGCCTCATCCAAGCCGTCAGGTAGGAATCAGGCCCCTGCCGCGCTCTTACCTAAACACAGCAATTATTACAAACATGGAGCGACACGGAGCTGACAGCTACACACAGGCGGAAAATGAATGCTAATGGAATGCTGTCATTATATACAGGTCTGGGATGCGACCCAAGTGTTATCAGCCTACAGCGACTTAGTTTGTTTGCTACATAATAGATGTGCTGTGTTTTACATGCCACTGCTCATTTTCCCCAGACCCGCAGTAATGTCTCAGTCCAAAGATAACTGGCAATTTATTATTCTACTCTTTCATTTAATGAGCCGGAGGGGAGGGTTTCAAGCCACAGCATGGCCTAGGCTATAGCACGCACGCATATGTGCATGCACACGCACAATAGCCATTCTTTTAATATCATTAGGCCCAGACCACAGACAGACTTAATGGTTCGGTGCCAGTTGAGATTGACGCCTGCAAATCAGTGGGCTCCATGTATACTGCGAGTGGCTAGAAAGTTAAAGTAGATGATTAAGTAAAGTTGAATCATCAAGAGACAGGGAAATTTGTTTTTTTACTATACGTATAGTAGCATCTACAAGGTAAAAGATGAACTTTCGGATTGTATATGTGCACCGTTGGTAGTGGGCAGAATATGAGATAAACCTGGATATCACAAAATATTTTCAAGCTCTTCTTCTGCATGAGAATTCAATAATTAAGAGGGGTGGAGACATAACAGAGACACATCTCTTTCTCTTCTGCAAACACTGTTGTATAAACAGTGTTTATCTCTGCCTTGGGCTAGGCATTTTTCATGTCTTCATGCTTGCGATTGCTTTAGTTTGACATGTAGGATCCAGTTTCTCAAGAAAGCTTAATGACTACAAAACAGCTAAGGCCTTCCTTGACAATTTTGTCCGCAAGTCATTTAATGTTAATTAATGAAGGCTGTGGTTTATTCTCTCAACACTGGAGCTCCCATCATGAAGCCATACAGCTATTTTTGGTAGTTTGCGCAAACTCAACTGGTGGAATGTAGGAAAATATTAAACATTTAACAATAGACGACTGTCTCCACCAGCTTGAAACCTGCTGGTTACAAGAAAGGCCAACAAGCATCTAGGCCTTCACAGTTAGTGAAAAAAAAAAGAGGTGAAAAGGGAAATTCAGAAATACTTGACTGAAACCAACACAGTGGAACCTTCTACAGGCTCATAACTAAAGAGTATGACTCTTGACCAGGAGGCCTCTCCACAATTAAGATTGTTAATCCAAGTAAATGATTTTGCAATGACTAATCCTTTAACTGTGTAATCTACAATGATTAATGCATTTTATCCATGGTAGCGACATGGCTATAAGGGTGGAAATATTGGTCTGTCTGTGGGTTGGTTCACCACTTTGGTCCAGACTGGAATGAAGGATTGCCATGAAATTTGGTACAGCAACGTGCTGAAGTGAGAAGGCGATCATAATAATCATATACCAGCAGCATTGTCATTGTGAGTATGCTGACGTCAGTGTGGCTGTTGACATTTGGTCTTGTGTGGCTTTAAACCAGTTTAATGTTGTGATCAGTTATTTTAAGAGTCCTTCAGACCCGTCTGATGACTGATCACCATGATACTACAGTATATCTTCAAGATTTTTCTGTTTTAATCCAGATGTTCCAGCTCAATTCTTTCATTCATTCATAGGAAACCACATTTTTAGTTCTTTTAATATGTTTTTAACAACATCTGCTTCTGTGATATTATCATTTTTTGAGAGACATATGAAAAGAATGATGTTTTGTTGTAGTTTCTGTTTACTTAAAGTTCCTTCGCTCTAATGTAAGGGTAAATAATATGACTCAAGATTTGGACATTTAAATTATATAACCTGGATGTCTATGACGTGCAATCATTGGTGCAAAACCCTGGAATCAAATGGATGTTGTTTTTAATCACTGTTGTAGCATGTACTCACCCACAAGCGAGAACATGTCTGCAATCATGCTGGCCTTTATCTTCAGATCCAAGGGCGCATCACTGTAAATAAGTAGAAGAAGAAAAAAAATGAAACAAAAAAACAAACACAAAATTTATACCACATGCACAGAAAAATAAGTCAACATTCATAAGAAGATACAGATTTGTTGACTGACCTTGACTAAACCGCTAAACTGATATTTTTGTGGAAATAGAAACAACATCTAGCCTGAGGGTGTGTTTAAAAAAATGTAGCTCGTGCCATTTCCTTCTACATGCCATCTTTTTTTTATTTACCTCTTTTTCTACATATTCAAAGAAAAGCCCTTGCTTGAGTTGGTGGAGTAAAAATGATTATGACAGTGTCACTCACCAGGCCAAGGAGGGAGAAAGGTTCACCTCTAACAACCAGGGTTTGAGGTTGGTGTCAATGAGCACGTCAAAACCATACAGTTCTACGAAGGGAAAAGACAAAATGAATCAAAAGGTTTTCACCACAGACTGGGAAGTCAGCAGAGCGAGACAGAATTAGAAACCTCTAAGATCTGCTCCCTGAAAATAAAGGATGAAGAGTATCAAAGTCACAAGCGTTTCCAGAGTTTTATCATAGCCCAATTATGTGGCATTTGGCAGCATGACTTGTGTCTTTCTGCTACTGATTACATGCATGTTATATACCCAATCACTCAAGAGAGAAACATTCACCAAAGCCTGCTACTGAGGGATTGGCTCTATTACATTACATACTAAGTACATACACATTTCATCTGTCATGAAGTTGCTTACGTAAGACGGTAGATCAAAAACAAACTGGGGCTGTGAATATTTTCGTACATACAGTCAATAATTTTCTCATGGCTGGGAAGGTTATGCAGTCTACATATTGTCACTATATATTAACAAGAAGAATGGCACTCTAATGGCTACCAGAAATAACTTCACCCCATCATAAAGTCAGTATCTTGTCCAACTGGGGCAATAAACTATGAGCTCCAGCAGTACAAAGCTGGAAATCTGACAGAAATGATAAAGCTTTTACATTGTATATATTTCACGCTAATAATAGCCGAGCGCTGAGTGACACAGAGAAAGTCACAAAATGGTCAGGAAGTTCCCCGTGTAAAAATTCATCCATTCTATCCCAATTTTCCCTCTCGTTTCACTGACTGATACATGGCTCACTGCGACACTGTTGGCCTATGAAAGCCTTCGCACTGCTCTGGGGAGTGTCACCCTAAGCCGACGACCCGCCGGCCCCAGCTGCAGCGTGCAAGGAAACCACAGTATTTTACAGGGATAGGGCAAAGCCCAGCTATAGAGCCAGAGGAAAAATCCCTCTAATGGCACTTCAAAAGAACAGACTGTGTTGAGAATAGGCCGGGGGGTTGGAGGTTTCAAAGCTGCCATAACCAGCACTGTTTGTTCTAGCATCTCAGGTCAATGCCAGTGTTAAGCATACAAAAGCCAGCGTGACAGCGAGCGATGGCTTGATATTGCACTTGGTTGAATAATAGTAGGCTGGGTAATTCTAGTTTAACAGGATGAGTTACTTTTATTAGTGCATGCACATTAGTTATTGCAGTGTTTGCTTAAAAATCATTAAGTCATCTGTTAAACAAATCATGGCCATACAGAAGTTTGGAGAAAAAGTGGAGAGCGTGCACATCCAAAACACTTATGAGTGCTGGAACAAAAAAACAAACTGGAGGCAGATGTCATACAAATGTCAGCACAATGTATTGATACATACTGTGGTTCCCAATCAATGGAATTTCACAAAGCAAATGCTTTGATCCAACAGAGATCTTTGCCAGTTTTACTTGACAATGCTTGATGCAACTCTGTTAGACATGTATAAGCAGTTAATACTCTGTCAAAATGTATTTATTGGAAGCTATAGTACAGTCTACAGAACTTTTGTTGGACTGCTCATAGATACATCAGAGGACAGTCATATAACTCTGGGCTAGTCTGATGCTTGGCCAAACCTCCTTAAAACACTTCTCCACTTTTATTTTCATTATCTGTATTAACATGAACTGAAGAAAATCCAAACTGGGTTTTGTGCAGCATATTTCATTTGGTTTGCTGTATATTATATGGGTTTAGAGTACAAAATATGGTACAACCATGAGGTTTAAATTGGTGTAACTGCTCATTTTATATACTGATGATGGAACTGGACAAAGTTTGCCAACTGCAACTGCCATCTTTAACTTCTTTAACACTTAAGGATGGACTGGACCCCCACTGCTAAGAAGTACTTGCTTCAGCAGAGCACTAGGATTTACTTTTCCACTTGCAAGCTTATCCCATTTTGTCCACTTTTGTACAAAAACACACACACACACACACAGATTGAGACTAAGGGAGAGATGGAGAGAGCACGTGTGTCATAAAACATTATGTATTAGGTTTGGGGAACAGAGCACTGGAATAAATGGGTTTGAGCCTGGAGTGCCTCATCAGTGGCACCACAACAACAGGGGAAAATAGGGAGGTGTTACACCACCTCACCAGCCCCCGACAAGCAGACTCCATGTGCCGCGCATTTTCCCCCAATTAGGAGCAGACGCCGCTCCTGCCCCATGAGCCTGCTGAGCCGCTCACTGGCAGACACGTTTGTTCTGCGGCTCGACCGCTGCCGGGGGGGAGCGCTGTTAAATGCGCCCGCAGAGAGCCCACAACAAGCATCACAGACAAGGAGATGAGAGGCAGCGAACATCCACATCACACCCATTAAAGAGGGAGGGAAAGAAAAAAAACGTGACAGAAAAAAAAAAAAAGGGATGATGAAGAGCGTGTTTTTTTAAATTTTTTTATTATTGGATGGGCGCTGCTGGAAACTTCAACACAAGAGACAAACACCCAAAAACAATAATCTCCCCACCCTGGCCATGCAGCCTGTTGGCCCTAAATAACAACAGCAGCACAAAGTATTTCCTTCATGTGTTTTCTTCATAGGCGAGGACAATTGAATTACTCTTGCATCATTCGGAGATAAATTATTGCTGCTGAACTGTTTCTCGGCTGTTGCAGGGAACACAGCGGAGCAGCTTGGAGCCACGATCATGAAAACACTCCGAGGACAACAAATTAAAGTTACAGTTAACACTCTATGGCCTTATTATGATAGCGGGGCCCAATCCATTAATCATTCTTAAAAAGACTCTGAGTCATACGGCAGCCACACTGTCATCATAGGCATACAAACATTGTGCTAGAGTGGAGTGTGGGAGTATCTGACAAATGTAAAACAGGGAGAGTGGTTCACAGACAGGGGATCCAACCACACTCAGCACTTAATGAGGGACGTTCAGTGGAACCCAGGACCAGTAAGTGGAATGTTTTGTGTGTAATAAAATAGGCCTTTGGCTTGGCTAATCAGATCTTAGTCAAAATATCTCGTAATCAGCATCCCTCAGCAAAAAGCCTGTCCATTAATCACACGGCAGCGGTAAGGAGCTGCATGGGTGGCATTTTCTCTCCACAGACACACACACATACACACATACACACACACACACACACACACACACACACACATACACACACACACTTTTCTTACCAATGTAAAACGAAAAATCTGTTGTTTTTATTTCTTCCCACATGAAACATTACAGAGCTATAAAAAGATTTTGTTACGGTATGCCCGTTAAGATATGCAGTGCAATTTGAGCAAAGGGAAGAAATCCCATTTGAAAACAATAAACATTGTATTAAAGCCATTAATAGACATTAAATGGCAGGGAACAATTTGCAGTAAATTAAGATTATAATGTGCTTTATGGTCTCGCGTGGCTCCCTTCCAGACAAGCCAGAGACTGTATAAAAACTCTGAACAATAGCTGCTTTTATCCGCACACTCGCAGCCCTAACACACATGTATGTGTTCGCTGCCATTAGTTCTGATGCTTTACCTGTTTACAAGTACACAGCAGCTGTAAAGGCCAAGGATGAATGTTATTGTAGGCGGCGGAGTGGGAAAGTAGTGAGGAAAAATGCAAGAGGAGGAGAAAGAGAGTTGAGAGGGGCTGAGTGAAAAAGACTCTTGGTGGTTTGGGTGGGTTTTATTTAGGAGACAAGAAAGAGCCCACAAAGATACTACACTGGACTCCCTGAAGCTATAGACAGACCAGTCTGTTTGTAAAAGTCATGCTCTACACCGGTTCCTACATGTCTGTGTATTCATACTGTACATACATACACGCACGGTTTGCATGGAACATGACCACACTGTGAGAGACACATCAACAAAAAAGAAGATGAGGGTGGTCCTCTGGAACCGTCACTGTCTGTCTTTGGAAACTTAATCCTGTAGACAGACGATGAATGCTGTAATTAACTTGCTTGGGGCCATCTGAAGACAACAAAATGACACTAAATTCAATGGTAAACTGATACTTCAGAAGTAAGGTAATGGGCATGTTCACCACCGACCACAGTGTATTATGTGTCTTAGTAAAAGGTGTACAGCCTAATTGCTTTTGTGCTACACAGTGATATTACTGTGGTATCTATGTCTATACAGGTCTGTATAGGGATAAGGTTCACCCAGTACAGAAACACCCTTAAACTAAAAGTCATTGTTTAGTTTGTTGTTTTATTTCAAATCCAATGTGGAATGAGTAGAGCCACAATAAAATGTAGATATAATAATTAAGAATTCTTGTTGACTCATTCTGTACCACTGTTCCTGCCAACAGCCTTGCATAATGTACGACACAAAAGTTGGCACCAGTGTAGCATCAGCAGGCTTGAGTGATTATTCTTCATATTCTCACACTTTCCTTCTACATTCTTAAGTTCATACTATATATTTACTGTTCTACACAATGCAAAAGCCATATCATCTGATACTGCACACACAGAGGCAGAAACCTGTTTATATACAGTTTGAAAAGCTGTGTAAATGCATTGTCCCAGGTGCAATTTTTGTGACGGAGATATACGTATAAAAACAGGACATACCTGAATAAAAGACTGAATGAAAGCAAAAGAAAACTTGTTTTTCCCATTCTGTTTTTCAGTCTCACCCCAAAGATATTTGTCAGCTAGCTGTTTATTCGTGTCTATCAAGTGTGTACGAGGGCCAGGTTATGGCTTGGAAAGCCACATTTTCCTGTAAATACCTGCACAGTCAACATTCACACCCTGGCTTGGTGTGGTTTCTCAACCTAGCGGTGATATTCAGAGTGCAGATAACATCTTTATGCAGGCGACTGCCTGATGGTGTGAGTCCATGCTGCTACGCTCCCAATACAACCCAAACAACCACCGATCAGGGGGGGTTATTATGTCTACACAAGCCTGTCACAACTGCAAAGCCCTTTATTTTTCTAACATCTGAGAGGTTAAAGAGAGTGTGTAACATTCACTACTGAGCCTGCTTTGTTGTGTAAAAAAAAAAAAAAAAAAAAAAAAGTTTAAAAACAAAAACTGCACATGCGCACACGCAAACACAAGGAAAATAAATGACAAACAAAACAGATTATAATAGTTCTTGTTTTAGTCGATGTTTTTCTCATTTGAAATGTAAAGAATGAACCATGATATCATTTTCTTTCTCTTGTTGGAACATACAGAGGCTCCAGTCCTCTGCTTTTGACTTGAAGAGCAGAAACCCAGAGTTCCTGTAGGAGATTCATAATGTAGATATTGTTGTTCTTCAGGAAACATGGTGTAAATGTAATGTTTCCACTGGTTGTCCACAAGGTTATAGAGAAATCATTATCTTATCTATCTAAATGAAAGGAGTTACACAGGGCAGGGACTCAGGGCAATTGATCATTTGTTACAAATCTCAACTAACCCATTCAATAGACTTAATAAAAAAATGGAGAATTCTACATCTGGCTAAAAATGAAAAAGCAAATGATTTCAACTGATAAGGAGGTTTTCCTTTGCCCTACATACATTCCTCCATCTGAGTCACCTTTTTTCAATGAGGAGAGTTTCTCCATTCAAGAAGGGGAGATTAATCATTTCCAGAATCAAGGAAATGTTCTGGTCTGGCCTGAAGGCTAGAACAGCAGACAAACCAGACACCATTGATACTCATGGGGATTAACATTTACTAGATAACAACAACATACGCCTCGCTGCATACCCCACCAGAAAGAACTATGACAAACTGACTAACACAAATGGGACACAGCTCCTCCAACTCTGTCGTACGCTGGGTCTGTACATAGTCAAAGGTAGGCTAAGAGGGGATTCTCTTGGAAGGTATACCGACAGCTCATCTCTTGGCAGCAGCACAGTCAACTATTTTATTTCTGACCTCAATCTTGTGTCTCTTAGAGCATTCCCAGTCAGCCCCTTAACACCTCTTTCAGATCACAGTAAAATAACCACCTATCTGAGGAGAGCACAGCCCAATCATGTGGTAAACCAGCCCAATAAACTACACCCTCCCTCTCCTACAGATGGAGTACACACAGCAAAGGCAAATTAGTAGCCAACAAATCCAATCACTCCTGGACGAATTCCTTTCAATATCATTCCCCTTCAATAATGAAAGTGTAAATGTGGCTGTTGAGAACATAAATATCATATTTGATAAATCAGCAACACTAACAGATTTAAAGACAAAGAGCAAACCTAAAAGATTAAATGATGACAAAAGGTTTGACAGAGTGTAAAAATATAAGGAAAGACTGAGAAAGTTATCCGATCAGAAACAGTTGGACCCAGGCAACCAAATGATACACCTTCATTATGGAAAAACACTAAAACGATACAAATATACCCTAAGAACAGAAAAGGAAAAGCATATCCGAAATCCATTTAAAGTCATTGAAGGATCAATTGAATCCAATCAATTCTGGGAAAATTGGAAAACCCGAAACAAATCAATGAATGATGATTTGGTAATCAAAAATGGAGATATTTGGACAAATCACACATTCTTGAATCAGCAATTAAAGACTACCAGAGTCCCAATGACACGTCAATTACAGAAAAAGAATTACTTGAAAAAGTAAACAATCTAAAACCTAGAGAGGCCTTTGGTCTAGACGCCATTTTAAATGAAAAGATCAGATACTCAGACATTAAATTCATACTGACTATCCTAAAAGTTTAAATTACTGTCCTAGCTGCAGGCATTTTCCCAGATATTTGGGACCAAGGATTGATGACACCAATTTACAATAATGGTGACAAATTTGACCCAAATAATTATAGGGGAATCTGTGTTAACAGTAATTTTGGAAAACTGTTCTGCAGCATTATAAACAGCAGACTAATGCACTTCACTGATGAAAACAACATCCTGAGTAAAAGTCAAACTGGATTTCTCCCAAATTACCAAACATAAGACCACATCCTTGTCCTCCCTCCTAACTGACAAATAAATAAACCAAAGCAAAGGCAAAATCTTTGCATGTTTTGTAGATTTCAAAAAAACATTTGACTCAGTTTGGCATGACAGCTTTTTCTGTAATCTGACTGAAATGGGTGTCGGTGGTAAAACATATGATGTAATAAAATCAATGTACACAAATAACAAATGTGCTGTTAAAATTGGCAACAAGCAAACAGATTTGTTTTCTCAGGAACGTGGAGTGAAACAGGGCTGTAAATCTGACCCCTAATGTATTCAACATTTATACTAATGAATTGGCTAAAACACTAGAACAGTCTTCAGCACCTAATATCACCCAATATGACACAGAAATCATGCCTGCTGTATGCAGATGACCAAGGAGGCCCTACAGCAGCCTTTAGATCACCTGCACAGGTTCTGTCAGACCTGAGCCCTGACAGTGAACCTCAAGAAGACAAACGTAATGATATTTCAAAAAAGGTCTGGACACAGTTGAACTAGAACACAAAACACTTACACACATTTAGGCCTAAATATCAACACCACAGGTAGCTTCATCATGGCTATGAATGACCTGAAAGACAAGGCAAGGAGGGCATTCTATACAACTAAAAGAAACATCAAAATAGACGACCAATTAAAATCTGGTTAAAATTTTTTTCAATCAGTTATAGAACCCATTGCTCTGTATGACTGTGAAGTTTGGGGAACGCTCAGCAAACATCTAAATTTCACAAACTGGGACAAACATCCAATCCAAACACTTCATGTGGATTTCTGTAAATGTATTCAAAAAAAGTAATAAAAGTAGTCAAGTCACCTTGACAGAAAAACTACAAATAATGCCTGCCAAGCAGAATTGAGCCAACACCTCCTCCAAATTGAAACTGAAAAAAGAGACATCAAATTCTACAATCACTTCAAAACAAGTGACCCTCAAACATTCCACCACAAAGCCCTAAAATACCAAGAGATGAACCAGGAAAAGAGTCCCCTCAGCCAACTGGTCCTGAGACTCAGTTCCCTAACCTCTACCAACCCTGCAGAGCCTCAGGACAGCCCACAGACAATCTGGCCTGACCAAATTATAACAAGACGAAAAGAAAAAATGCATCACTTATTGGAAAGACACCACAAAAACTCAAAGTAAAATGGAGAGTTATCTGGCCCTAAAGCAACAGTACACGGCAGAATATCTGACCACCGTGACTAATGAGGCTTTGAGAAAGACACTGACTAGATACAGACTCAGTGGACACAGACTGGTCGTCATAGACAGACCTGGCTGCTGCCGAGGGAGGACAAGCTGTGTTCACTGTGCACACAGAAAACAGTACATTTTTTGCTACACTGCAACAAATATGCAGAAATTAGAGCATTATTCTTCCCCAAAATTCTACACAAATATCAAGAATCTGAAACACAATCAGAAAGGGACCAATTCAAATACCTATTAGGAGAAAAACAAAATTCCTGCATATTGGCAGCTAAATATCTGGCTTCTTGCCACAGCCTGAGAGACATCCAGTGAAACGCCACCAGATTAAATACTGGCTGTTCTTTGTTTTGTTCACATTTACTGTTGTTGTTGTTGTTTGTTTGCTTGTTGATTGACTGTCATATTCGAGTTTACTGGGGTTTGTGATTGTACATATACTGAAGGTATACATTTATTATTATTGTTGTAACTGTTGTTATTGTTAGTTATTCATAACAAACATGGCTATTACTATTAGCATTAATATTTGTTTGCTTCGGCAATATACGCACTGTCTTTTCATGCCAATAAAGCTCATTAAGTTGAAATTGGAATTAATTGTGAGGAGGAGAAGGAGAATTATAAACAAACACAAATAGTGAGAGAAAAGGAAAAAGAGAGCGAAAAATAGACAGCGATACTGAGGGAGGCTCGGGCCAACGTGCTCGCTCTCAAACCCAAAATCTCAGAGAGACTGCCAGACACACAGAGAGAGAGAGAGAGAGGGAGAGAGAGAGAGAGAGAGAGAGAGAGAGAGAGAGAGAGAGAGAGAGAGAGAGAGAGAGAGAGAGAGTGAGAGAGAGAGAGAGAGAGAGAGCGCAGACAATTAGTGCCAACACTAACATGGGTAATGGCTCCAAAATGGAGTTCACTCGAGCCCGCTGGTAGGCAGGAGCAGCCAAGAAAACAGTCAGCCTAAATCAGGCAAAGTTGAATGGCAACAGAGGAGAGGAAGCAAATTCCTGCTTCTGTCAACAGGCCCTTCACGACCCGGCGGCTAGTCAGAGGGCAGCAACAGGCAAGAAGGCTCCACACTGAGCAATGACTGTCTGCAGCCTCAGTTCGGCTCACTGAAGAAACAGTATGGAGGAATTGCTGGACAATGAATCCGAAACTGAAAGGAAATGGGAGGGGTGTGGTAGTGTGCATGACTAAGTATTTATGTGTATTTAAGCCCAGAGTTTAAATTTAATTCAAAGGAAATTCTTTTTTTTCACAATTCTACTATATAGCTTGTTTTGCTTATGGTGCTCTTCACCCTCAAACTATCCCATGGTGTTTAGATCAGCTGTTTTGCATTTGCAAATTGCAACATGATTCCATAACTCAGACTGGCTTACAGTACGTTATACATCTAATTGACATACACCGATTACAGGTGCTAACATGTCAAACTTTTAAAGTCACAAACATTTTGAGAAGAATATAAAATGAGTACCAAAGCAGTTTGTCTTGTGGGGAACAAACATCTTGCAGGCGGTGGCTATCTGTAGTTCAGCACTCAGTAGAGCTTTGATGATGAGGTCCTCCACCTGTCTCATCAACACTGGGAGAGAGAAAATGGGAAGAAAAAAAAAGGGACGGATGGAGTTGTTTTGATTAATTGATAGACAAGTTTTGTTAGAATTTTGATAGAGAAAAGTGATCAGGGCTTGTGTGCTACTACAAACTGAGCTAATATGAATTGTATCATCTTTTTATGGACTTTTAAATATTATATGCATGGAAATTAAAGGGAAAAAAAGCATGAGAAAAAGGGAGAGAATGAAAGTTTGACTCACATGTGGTGTCCTTCCCCTCCTGCTTCAAATACCTCAACACTGCACTCATACTCCACTTGTTCCCATAATCTTCAACTTCAGGGTCATCACAACTGAAAAAGGAAGAAATGAAAGTTATAATAAATAGATGAGTCAACCTAGCTTCCCATAACAGCCCCGTTTTCAATTTAATGCATTCATGAAACAGAAACTACTGTTGACATATTGTTAACTCGGTGTACGCTGATTACCTGACATAATCGCTGCTCTTTTTGTTCACGCTGTAGTTAGTGAGATGCATGAACGTGTTCTTAATGTTCTTTGAAGTCCGGTCATACTTCACTGTGGCAAATCTGCGGACAGGCAGTGTTTATTTGTACCAGAAAGAAAGGAAAAAATAATAAGTTGTCATCCAACCATTTCACTACATATCTCTCTGCCATAATGACCACTTTCATAAGGCTGACACTTGACTGAATAATGGGGGCACTTAGGAAGAGATTAGTTTCTGGCAGAGTTTGTGAGGAGTGGATGCCACATGTGCAATAATGAGAATTCCTTGGCACACACTGTGTACCTGAATACCAACACAACCCAAAGGAATGTCAAGAGATTAAAGTGGGATTCAGAATTTGGCCATGATTTATTGCACAAGGTTTATAATCAAGCCAGCAAACAAGAGGGCGGTGACACTCTGTTTCCAGCACGTACCTCTGTCAGACCAAATCGGCGAGCCAGTCGCTCTATCAATCATCTACTCTATCCTACCCTACCTGTGCCTGATAACAGACACCCCTTGTTTTAATAAATAACTATTGCTATATTTCTACAGCCAATAAATAACGTGCAATTACACAAAGACATCATGAGATGCTATCTGAACACTGACATAATCTGCAGCGTTTGATGAGCACATCCTACAACTGAAACAATAGAGCGCTTTGTTTCAAAGTTACTACCACTTCACACACTACACAGCAGTTGGTCTGGAAAGTTGAGACTGCCCTCTTCTGGGCACTGAATGAGCACCAGTGAATGTGCCTCATAAAAGTGTGTGATGGATCTCACAAGTAGCACCAAGCAATGTCTACACCAGATCACTGTGAAACTGAGAGTAATTACACATAATAAACAAAGGTAGATTCCCTATTTAACTATTAACTATTCAATCTGCACATGTATAAAACACATACATAGTCAAATGGTTACATGATTTTCTCAGTACTGAATTTACATTATCAAAAATCTTCACCCGGTGCTGCTTGGCACAACATCTCACATCCAAACTGCACTAAAACTACCAAAACACATTATACATGTCTCACAGTCACCTCACTGTGATATAAAAGTAGCAAAAGTTCCCTCACATCAAGAAAACTTTGTCACTCATAACACAAAAAATCTACATATTTCTTATAAGACTTTCAAGCATCTTTGATTTTCTTCATAAACTATCTATTACAAAACAAGAATAGCTCCTCTTTCCTGTATAGAGTGTACTGCAGTATATATTATAGAAATTCATCAGAAGTGTACATGAAATAAAACTACAGTAATACTATGGTAAAAAAAACATGTTTAAACAGTACTCTACACAGTACATCTACTCATTAATATACATATATAGTGTACTGTATAAAGCAACGGTAGTTAACCCCGCCATCAGGGACATCTGATTATGTGGACTGTTGTTATAAATAATAACATTTATCCCAGGACACTCTGGCTGGTTCCATTTTAATGTGATAAAACGGTTTTGAAGATGTTCCTCTTTGTGTAGTCTGTAATGAAACTGAAATTCAGATAATGTTGTAGAAATGTAGCATGTATTTATCAGTGAAAAGAGTAGGTAAATGTGCAAAATGGGCTGTAAATACACAACCGCTGGTTAACTTTGAGTGAGAAAAGAACTCACTCTTTGTGGAACATTTTATGCTTTTATTTGACAGCTGACAGTAGAGCGATGACAGGAAATGAGAGGAGATCGACAATAACGGGACACAAATGTGGTAAATATTTGGTCGCAGTATGCGTATTGACATTTTGTGTCACTATGCACAGTTTAGTCCACATAGACTGCTACTGTGCTAAGTGTGAGAAGAGTTCTGTAAAAGTGTCTAACATCCACTACTAATACTACATGTATTAAAATGTTTTAATAGTGTTGTCATTTCTTCCATCAGCACAGCTGGACACGGATCCATGTTTTCATTATTTGTCTGTAATTTGTTTTCAAGTAAGATAGCTCAAGAGATGACTGAATGACTGTAGATGACTGGTTCATCTAAATGACATCATCAGATTTTGGGTGGTGATCTATCTGATGATGAATGAGCCTAAAATCTAAGACCTTTAGATGTTTAGTGTTGTTTATTTAAGTATTATTTAATCAGAAGTGAAATATAAACTGTTACAGAGGCAAACAGCTTGAAATTTGTGAAGCTGTTCAGCATGTTATTACAAGTCAAGTGTGCTGTATTTGTTTCTCTGTCCCCAAGAGGATCAGCAATCACTGTAGTGTCAGCGAGTCACCATCCTAATAATTATGTAAACAATGTAAAAAAAAAAACCCACACATAGAGCTCACCTCGCCAGGCCTTCCTCATACACGTAGATGAGAAGTGGATCGTATGATGTTACCAACACGTACAACCGCACATCAAACTTGAACTCTGTAAACAACACAAAAAAAAATTAGTACAGTCATATAGATGAACCAGTTCAAATCTGCCTTCTTACCAAAAGTGTGTGTGTGGAACTCACCATCTATCAGTAGCGGGTTATTAATATAGCGAGACACCAAGATGTTCTCATCCATTGATATCTGATTTGGCTGTAGATTGCAAACAGAAAGAAATAAAGACAGTATTATGAATACATGCGGTACGTCACACAAAGAAGAAGATGCAGGCAATATATTATAATAATCATCCAAACAGGTTTAAAGCTACAATCTGTAACTTTCCACACGTTCACACAACAGCAAAGACCATCTACTGTAGTGTACTGTAGTGAAGCTGTTTCACCTTGATGTGGTTGCAAAGTCATCACATCACCAGGCAACATAACAACTGATATTGTAAATTACACTGTAATTAAGTTACATGGCATTAGATGTGACCTGACAAACTAAATGATCTTTTTTTTAGTGTTTCCTAGCACTCATTCATTCATATAGTCAGCGTTAAATAATGAATTCTCAATATCTGATGTAAGGCTGTGGTTAACTGTAAACATCAAAGAATAATCAGATCAAGAAAAGTTAGAAACTGCGGTGACGCTGGCCATAGCTGGTCAACCTTCAATAATAGCCTATAAAAACACAATCTGGTGGTGGGAGATGGGTCATTTATGAGGCTGAAATGTGTTGCAGGTGGCGAAGTTGAGAAGAGTTGAAAAAGAGGGGGTGGCAGGGTAACCTCAGTGCTGGCTACAGTTCAGAGAAAACCCAACACACACACCCCCCCCAACCCCCCAAAAAATGAACGTATTTCTTTCTTCTCTCCAAATATCGCTCTGACATTCTTTCCACTGTTTCATAAAAATGCCTTAGAAGAAGAAGAATTGTGCGCATGTTTTCCAAGAGTGAGAACCTTGTCGAGCTCCTCCAAAAGCCGGGGCCTTGGAAGTGTGTGATTTACTCCGCAAAGCTTATTAATGTCTGAAACACTGGTTGATACTTATTTCAAAGACAGCTGTATCTGTACACCCCCACGCACAAATAACATCTGGCCAGCTGACTGTTTCAGTTCACACGGTATTTTTTTTTGAAAAGTCAGTACTGCCTTACAGCACGGTTAACTTTCATTCGGTTGGACATTAATGTGAATCTGTGTTACACGTGAATTGTAAGCTTCACATATAATTTTCACACACAAACTGAAAAACAGATTGATACTGTCACCATTTCTGTCCCGTGTCTCTACTGTGTTGTCCGCTGGGGAAAAAATCACTCACATTGCTGACCAAGTAGATGCCTCGTCCTCTTGAAGATGCTACTGGTTTAATTATCCATGGGCCCTTGTCCTTGGCAAAACAATCTAAGCAGGAAAGAGAAGAGGAAGTATTTATAGTGTATGTTTAGAATTGGCAATGGCATTAAATATATCATAACTAGAGCTCCGCTTAGACCGACAGGATCGTGTGGGAGGTGTCTTACTGCAGAATTCCTGGTACTCAGAGGGGAGCACAAAGGTCTGAGGAACGATGTGGAAGTTTTTGAAGCCGTGAGTCTGCTGCATTCGCTGGATGTTTTTATAAAGACGGTCTTTGCGCGTCAGTTCGTATGACCTGGAAATGAACAGAGGCTCCGGTTTAAAGCACAAACTTCGACACAAAAATACAAATATACAGCACCGTGCATACACAACAGCAGTAGATCGCCCTCTGCCTGACAATATGATTCATTTCGTGTTTCAGAGAGGCACCAGTCCAAAATAAATGCGCTTTGCACTGGAAGCCAAGAAACACACTGCCAGAACTGAAGGGCTTAAAATGGTTCAGTGGTGATATTTATAACACAGAAAACAGTGGCAATACACTCGTATACTCGAGTGCTCTGTTATACCTGGGAAAGTGGTTGACCCTCTGGAAATCTTGAAGGCTACGGAGTATGTAAGGCTTGAGGTGAGATCCCGTCCACATGAGGTTAAAGTCATTACTATTTGGGTGAACCTAAAAAAAACAGACATAATGTTTGTTTGCAATTAACAGACTCTGGATTGAATAAGTTAGATCCAAGTATAGAAAATTGATGTGCACAGAGAATGAGATCTGTACAGTTTCCAGTCACCAAAAGCAGTATTAGAAGCAGATCAGACACTAACCTGGAGAATTAAACCCTGCTCTATTGAAATCATCCCAAAATGATGGCCAACTCACAGATTTTCATCACCATCATCTCATTTTATCTGTTTTGTTTTGTTTTGTTTTATTCCAACAGTTCATTAGGAGGCTGAATTCACATGACTGCTCGGTGTCTAGGGGAGAGCCAGATGTTTGCAATAAAGGCTTATTAAAGTTTGGCTCTGTGGAGGCTGTGGTAGACACTCGTCTGCCTTTGATGATGGGTTAGCGGGAGTCAAGAAGCATTGAAATGAAATAAAAAGGGAATTAATTGTAACTGCTTGGAAAGAGCAATAATGGGGGTTGTGTGCCCTCGTGAAAACCGGATTAATGCTCTTGAGGTCATTTTGGTTTTTTCCATGGGTGCATTCCCGGGCTTTGACATCGGTATTATCAGTCAAAGAAAAAAAAAAAAAAAAAAGCCCCTCTATCCCATATCCTACATAGCAGAGAGGTAAATAAATAGCATGTGCTGCAAAAAAAACAATACAGATTTTATAAAGATGCTAATCTTTTAAATTTGCATGATTGAGTGGAGAGCATTACCTCATGGAACCCATGATTGGTCAGTAATCCTCGAACCAGGCGGCTCTCTGTGCGCACAATCTTGAAGGCCATGTTGTATCGCTCTGAGCAAATTAAACACTTGGGATTTTAACTTCACACACAGTATTCCTTACAATAACAGGTTCTCAGGATCAAACTAATTGAAGCCCCCTCCCCCCCCCCAAAATGTTTTTATAGCTTCAACAAATTCTGGTGTACCTCCGATAGAGCTGATATTCCCATCTTTGGAGACGATGGCTTCGGGGAAAAACAAGAGAATTGGGATGGTCTTGCTAAGGCCGCTCCAGGCAACGCAGGGATGATCTCTGGTGGACAAACGTTTAGATGAGATGCAGTCACAGTTAGAGGCAGATTTTTATAAATGTTCTCAAATTCCAGGGCTCACAAACCTTCTCAAAATTCAAATAAGAGAGAGAGATAAACACCTTACACACAGAAAAACTTCCCGGTAATGATATCATGGAGATCCACTCTGGGGTAAATTATACTGCCCAAAATCTTTGGCGGTCATCCCCCCGATGATGTGAACTCACCTATAAGGGCAGCTTACCTCATGCTGAGGGAATGTATTCTGACATGGTGTTTATTTCAGTCGAGCAGATAGAGACAGAACCACACACAGTTTCTGGAGGCGCTGGGCAACAACAAACCCATGTACTGTACTAACAAAACGACTTGTAAAACTGCACATTATCTGATAGTACCAGACACAGCCTGCTTATCGGAGGGTTAAAAATAAGATAAGGCGGCATGTTGATGGAGTAGAACTCAATCAGGCACGGCCAGTCTTGATAAAGGAAGGGGAGGCATGTAAACAACTGCTGAAGTATCCAGGTATGTAAGACAATGCGGCAGATATCTTCTCCACTGAGATGAGATTGTTTTGCAGGCCCTTAAGCAACGTGTTTTGATCATATTTAAGCCATCAAAACGATTGAAATACGATACTCACAGGATGTGAAGGTCTTAGACAAAAGGCCAAATTGTTACCATCCCTGTGATATTTTAGCAGGTTGCAAACATTAGTAACTACTTTTTTCCTATAATACTGACTGGATTTATAAAAAGACTATAACTAGGCACATCTGAGCTGTTGACAGAGATTCATAAAGGTCTTTAAGCCACTCAGCCTGTTTTTTTCTGAGCATCATATGACTGGAATATTCTTCCAAGTGACTTTAGAGACCTAACAACCTATGATACTTAAAACAAAAACTAAAAAAAATAAAAATTAAACATTTATTGGGAAGAAAAAAGTGCCAATGTGGTATTTAACTGTACACTCCCCCTCATCTGTCCATCAATCAAATTGTCAACAACTGTTCATAAGTTTGTTTACTTTTTATTTTCATTAATGATGTTTTCAAAAAAGTATTTTCAAGCCTCTACGCTACAAAACCTGGTTAAGTCTTGTGCTTTTTTCCTTTGGTTGCCATACATGCTTTATTCTATAGGCTATATGTGTTTCTCTTTATTTCTGCTATGTGCTTCTTGTATTTGCCTGCAATGTTATACTTTGTTGTCTTTTGCATTATTTAGTGTTTTCTGTTGTTGTTATTTGCAGTTTTACATCACATTAATGTCATTTAGTAACACCCCTGGAAAAGAAAGTGGCATCACTCAAGTCAGAGTTGAGCAGAAGAAACTTAAATGGGTTGAAATCAAGTGTGTAGGCGATGCTTGTTGGGTGATAAATGTACTGGAAATACTACTTTTCAAACACATTAAATCAAAATGTCTTACTGTAGCAGTGCATGTGATGAGTGTGAGTTGATAGATTTTTAATAATTTCATGGTTTTCCTGCTCTGGCAGTAATTCAATGGAATATAACAGCCCCGTCAGTAAAAGCAGCACCAGTCACCTGGAGGTTAAACCTTAATACTAAGCAATCCAAACTAATTCAGGAGATGGGAATTCACCTCAAAGCAGGCACAGTGGCTCTCAGTAAGGTATGACTAAGTAAAGCTTAAGAGGGAATTAGTTGGCAGAGACGAGATAAAAAGACCAACTGTTCCAACTATGATCTGGAGCTATAGACGCTCCTCCCTCTCATCCGGTTGAACTTTCATCAATTATGCAAAAATGAAAGCTACTTGACGTCTTCATTATGTCTAAATGTATCTTGGCATTAATTATTAAAACAGGCTCCCATATATAAGATTACACATTCAAAATGAGTATGACAAATTACAACGACAAAGACGTTCATACAGCAGGAAAAAAAATGTTTTTGCTCCAGCATGGTGTCACATTAATACTGTATTTAGAGGTCAATCTTTATATACCAGGAGGCTCAGTAGATTAAGAACCTAAGTGACACAGATGGAGACCTGCTTAATTCACACAGCCACATCCACAAGATGCAGGGACTGAGCGGTATCCTAGTCATTTATCCATAAGTTTGAACTACCTACGTCACAGTTATGAAAACAGTGAGTGTGCTACATATTAGAGGAGGAACCTATTTTGAGAGAACTAAAAATACTCAAACAAAGGTGCTGAAAAATCTGCTATAAATATAAAAGAATAAGCATTCTGTTTGTGGTGCCATCAGAGTAGTCTGGTACCTCTTAATCGATTCCCAGGTATCCATATTTTTTAAGAAATTCAAATAGAATACATTGATGAATAATTTAAATATATTATAATATAATGACAATATATATGAAATATCTACGAATAATAAAGTGTAAGGAAATTACAATTCAGTTTTATTATCATGCTATCGTCAGTGTGGACAGTCCATGGACAGTCATGCACCCTCCTACCTTAGCAATATCCACCTGTCTTACACTAATGTACAGTGTATTATACTATAGCATATTAACATCATTGAACAGTGTATACTCAGCAAATAGTATTATAGTTATGGTTATATCTCTGGTGTCTATTCTATTCTTTTATTTTTAAGTTAGTCTATTTAGTTATTGTACATAATTATCCTTTAATTGTATTTGTTTCTTCTGTCTGCCTCATTTTTTTGTATTTTGATTTATGTCAAGTGGCCGCTGTGACACTTTAATTTCCCTTTGGGATTAATAAGCCACTCTATCTATATATCTATCTATCGAATGTAGAAGTTTGACATATAAAGACTTCTGGACGCTGAGGTGACTCTGTTGTGATTTTGCATTTAGATATGTAGAAATGACCTCAGAGTTGGTTCTTTTTTCATTTAATTTCCAGGCTGGGGGAGCAGCAAATGATTTTATTTATGATGATGAGTAAAAGATGGGGTGTTTTTATACTGCTAAGCCTTGACAGTACTGTTTCTGGAGCTGACTGGGGTCGATCACGTTCAGTTTTATGTGATTATACAATTAGGACAGGACATATGCACAAACTGCAGACTTGTACTTACTCTTGCTCGTCCTCTGAGGAGGACTCAGAGTCCTCCTTATCCCGGATCACAGCTGGCATCTCTACAGTGTAGGCGGACGAGCTGCCCGGTGAAATCTTCCTGGGATCAAGTGTCTAGGTTTACCATGGTATCCACCTCCTCCACCTGCCAACAGACCAGTCAGTGAACGTCTCGTCAACCTGCCTCCAACAGACGCGAGTCCAGTAAAAATACAATATTAATAACAACGTTACTAAGACCCGTAAACAACTAATTTCATATTCGTGCAGACCTGAAACACTGGTTCACATTTAGCACACAGTTAGCTGAGAACAGCTGCTTCCCCCCTCTCTCTACTTGTGGTGGCAGTGAAATTATTTTCTATGACGGTTAAAGGAGTCACATAAGAATAAACCCAGACAACAAGCGTTAAAGCTAAACAACATACGACTTTACTTTAGCGTTAGGTATGGGAAGCTAACCAGGAAGCGTCTGCCTTGATGGAGGCCGTTAAAGTCAACGTTTTTTTGAAACGACAAACACAAACACAGCAACAAAAACTTGCCTTTATTTCTGGGAGCCTGCTAACGGCCAGCTAGCTGGCGTCACCACTCACCAGGGCCAGTTGATCATCGCGGTTAATCTTCCTGGTAACTACAACAACTGAGTAGCAACAGAGCACGGCGCATGCGCACTTACGGTGGCTGTTTTTTTTATCCGCCTGACCAAATTTTGCGTTGAGTCCATCCAGCGATGACATCATTTCATGGACTAAAGGGACCGAGTTCATGTCCCCAGTTTATGCAAACCTTTTTCAAATACCATCTCGTTTGCTACAAATTAAATCCTGTATGATATACAACATTTAACTGCTTATTACTGCTTTATATATTTATTCTTCGACAGCAGTGCGAACAAATGAATCCGTTGTGGGATTTATGAATTAAATTCTAACAGGTACAGTTTAATCTGTAATATTGATAAACAACATGTAAAAAAAAATGTGTTAAAAGCTGTTTCAAATGTACACTCAATGTCATTTTGTACTTCTAAAAGGTAATAGTGTGAGTATTTGCACACATATGACTAAATGGGGAGTCACAAACAACACAAACAACACATTATAAATAGAAAGAAAATCAAATAAAAATTTAATACAAAATATATACATAAATTAAATAAAACGATACTTTAAAAAAAATACACTCAATGACAGTTTTTACAGCCTTCTTATTAGTGCAAAATTTAATGGTCTGTAAGCTGCTCACATGCTTTTTTTTTTCAAAACTTTATTTACTGGGTTTCCAGACAAGATAACAGACAAGTAGTACACTGAGTTTCAATTGAGACTTTAAGTAATTACAAAACAGAAGATCAGAAGAAAAAGAAACAGAACACCTGTATGAAAAAGGAAACATAACAAGGCCAATGGCCTAAGAGTTTTTCAGTCCGGGATGGTCCCCATGTCTTCTTCAAACTGGCAGATGATCCTCTCAGTTTACACCTAATATTTTCCATATTTACAAGGTAGAAAATATCTCTAATCTTATAGTTTTGTAGGTGGAGCAGGAGATTTCCATTGCTCACATTCTTTATGAAAAACTGAGAAGAGAGGTTTCATATCATAGCTAAAACTGTTGTTTTCTATTCTACCAAACCAGATGTAACGAAGACAGAAGTCATCACAGGTTATCCTCTCGCTCCACATGTACTCTTCGTTTGAACGCAGCCTAACCTGAAGGGTGTACTACAAAACAAGTTCAACATACCCAGGCTTTCTTTGTGTGAGCTGGCTCGGCAAACCCTGAACTCGCGATCAGAGATAAGTGGTATCACGAAGGTATGAGATATGATATGAACTTTCTTTGTTCACCCAGGCTTTCTGCTTCAGGTTCTGTGTGCGTCCCCATAAAAGGGGGCGTTTTGCGCGTCATTTGACAAAATGGACCGATCGTGCGTCGCTTATTTCAGTGAGGAGGAACAGATTATTATAACGAGAGGTATGAATAATATAAATACATTATCACAGCAAAAAGCAACGCTGTTGCTGCAAATAAAACGAGAGAGGAATGGTGGCAGAAAATCGCTGATCGTGTAAATTCGTTTGTTAAAAAACGAATTCATTAATTTATTAATTACGTAATTAGTTTATATACATATTTTACCACTCAGTGCACTCACTGTGCCTCCCACAGCCAAAGCTCTTAAACTTTAAACTTGATGCAGCAGATTTAAACATTATACTCAAGAAGTGCATTCAGGTCTGACTCTGTCCCATAATGAAGGATAAGTGGAAATCACTTTAGATTCTGGCCAAATCAAAGTGAAATTAATATTATAAATTGAATATTATCTGTGACAAATACCAATAGCTTAATCTTTTTTTGTTCAAAGTATTTCGTCATTAGTTTTTTTGATTTGAAATACAATTTGATATATTGTAACCATAGACTGTATAAAAATATGGACGTTGTTACCGTGACGTCACCTGTTGGTTTCTGAAGAGCGGTTTTGAAGCTCAAAGCGAGCATGGATGTATAAATAAATAAACATGTTTATTTCTGCTGTAAAGTTGGGCATTTTAACATGGGGGTCTATGGGGAATGACCATAGACTGTATAAAAATAATGAATGACTCGCTTTTGGAGCCAGCCTCAAGTGGCCATACAAGGAACTGAAGAAAAAACGGACTTTGTAGCAAATCTGCAAAACCATGGTGATGTACTCAGGTTAAAAGAGAGCCACCTTAGTGACATTTAAAACCCTGGTTTTATGCCATGGATGTATTATAAGAGCTGGATACCGTCTGGATGCAGTCTGCAGGTGACCGGATTGCTTGATAACTATTGGTTAGCGACGAAAATGGGCGTAACCGGAACGCTCGAATAGACCAATCACGTACATGGTACGAGTGGCTGGAGCCACTTCTGCTGCTCTGTTATTGGTTGAGTCAAGATTGAAGGACTTACCATTTTATACATAACGTCATCAAACTTGGTTGGCTCTAGTCCCACTTTACTGTCTTATAATGGAGCATGCCCACGCTGTAGTTTGATAGACGCCGCCAGGTAAAAACATGCACCATGCATGTTATTTTTAACACCAGTAACATCCAGTAGACACCTGTCTGTCTGTCTGTCTGTCTGTCTGTCTATCTATCTTTATAGCACAACCAGCTGATTGTACTTGCATTGGCCTGTTGGAGTTTCAGGTTGTTTATCCTGCAGCACTTTGACAGTTTGACTTTTCCTTGCTGACAGGTGCGTCTCGCAGACAGAAGAGATGAGTCGCTTTCTGAACGTGTTGCGGAGCTGGCTGGTGATGGTGTCGGTCATCGCCATGGGAAACACCGTCCAGAGTTTCAGAGATCACAGCTTCCTGTCAGAGAAGCTGTACACTGGGACTCCACAGTTTGGTGAGGAAACACTTCATTAGGTTTGTTCATTATTTGACTGAAGGTGATATCATGAATTGTTGAAAAGGTTTGGTGTCAATATGTATATGCAGTTTTTAAAAACTCCTGATACTTGCATCAACTGTCATGCAGCATTTAAACTGTATATCACAATATTAGGGGCCAAAATCACAACCATATATAGTCTGATGATACTTCCCACTGGATAAGCATTAGGCAAAGAGCAACTGTTTCATATCATAATTAAACCAATAATCGATAACCTTAGTAAACAGTTTTCAGATTTAGAGGCCGATCAATGCTGGATTTCTGAGGCCGCTACCAATATTTGTTAGTCTAGATAGATCTAATAAGGATACTTTATATTGGCCTGGTCAGAAGTTGAGCAAGACATTTTATTAAGTGAGGAAAAAACTTGTCTTCAGCTGTAAACTTGTTTCTAAATGACCTCCAACATGTTTTTGACATGATTGTACTGCAGTTTTTTTATTACTTATCATCTGCTGCTACCAAAATATCTGCAATAAGGTTATATAGGTTTATAATATTGGCTCTGCTCAATGTTTTTCTATTTAAAATGAATCAAGGCATTGTTACCTTCTAGTATTCTCTTCTAAAGAGCCATATGGGAAATACAAATAGCTATATTTGGATATTTTTTTCCATTTTCTAAACTCCAGCATTCCTGATTTTTCCATTTTCTTTTCAGTGAATGGTCTCCAAGCTCGAACATTTGGCATTTGGACGTTGCTGTCATCGATCATTCGCTGTGCCTGTGCCATTGATATCCAGAACAGAACGTAAGACAGCTCGTCTCTCTCTGCACCTTGTTTCTGTTGGCAGTCTGCGTTATGTTCTTACAGTGTGTCATCATGCCGGCTCCCTGCAGGCTGTATCACATCACCTTGTGGACATTTGTGCTGGCGTTGGGCCATTTCCTGTCAGAGGCTTTCATCTACAAGACTGCACCGCTGACTATCGGGGTCATGGCACCTCTTATTGTGGCAAGTAAGTACTGACTACACTGAGGAGGAGTCTCCCGAAAATGTCAGTTTTAAGTTTTAAAACATCTTTGTACAATGTCTCAATGTCTCATTTTCCTGTCATTGGAATTAGAAGTTTAAAAAGTTTTATGTAGACCTCTTGTGTCTTAGTAACAACATTATATATTTGTTTTTCTAGGTTTCTCTGTCATAGGAATGCTGATTGGATTCCAGTGTTTTCCAGAGACGCAAGAGGAAGTCGGAGCACGACAGAAGAAACGTAACTGAATCCCGCCTGAATCTGAGTTTTCCACCAGACATGTTTGGACTGGTCGTAGTGTGTGGCTTCCTGCCTTGAAGAACATGAGATCTGGATGTCAGTTCATTTCCTACTGTGAATGAAACTTTCTATACACTACATTCATCTATATCTGGGTCGTATTTAATGTTTTATAAACTGATATTTTAGTAGTCCAATCGAAAAATGTTTGACGGAGTAGTTATCATCTCTTCATATTTGGTTTTGTTATGCTACAGTAATTGACATGGAGGTTCTGAAATGTGCTGAATGACACTCATTATCGTGTCTGTGCCTGTAATCTGACGAAATAATCAGATGTGCTTTGAAACTGCTGAACAAACATTGTGGTGGAAACGATTACAGAAATAATCCACAATAGATTTTCATTCACTCATTTTTATTTTCATTTCACCAGATCACCACTTCCTATACATTTTTTTTTAAACAATAGCTCAGATTTACCCAAGAACCCTGATGAATACATAGTATAAAACTATGCTCTTCATCACAGAGTATCTTATGATATCAGCAATTATTCTTGATGTTTGTTCTGTGCTGTGAAATGTTTGAACACCCTTTGAATTTATGCACAAAATTATTTTTGAATGAAACGATCTGTTGTTTTGAGACCTACAAAATGTTTTCTATTACATTAATATGATAATTATGTGTATTTATAAATCTATGAGCTACAAATGAAAAATATGTTGGGAAAATTTGCTGACGTATTGTTTTCCCTCAGTGTAAGTGTGTTTTTGCATTATTTTTGATAAACATTTAGTATCCCTTTCTACCCAGATGTAGTTTGAGCTGAAGTGAGAGGTGTTGATTATTTTCTGCTAATTCTGTCTCTTCCAGCTCTTTGAAATGTTATTGGATGGATTCAAATGCAGAAAACATGAAAACAGTGTTGTGTGAAGAAATAAACTTCCAACACTCTGATTATATCCATAGATACAAAGAGTGACACTTTTTACAAGAACTTTTCTCATCATATATGGAACAAAAACAATGTTTTTGACTTGTTTTTACGTATTTTTTTATTACTTAAGTGTCATAAAAATACTCAGTTTTTCCTAAAATGCCCCTGAAGGAACAACTAGCACCTCTCACAATCACATAATCATTATAAAACAGGAAAATCACCAGATGACTAGCCACAAGACATTAAGTAAAACATGTTAAAGACAAACTGTACAAACACCGGTTACATAGTATCAACTACATGTCTCAGTAACAAATTTACAAGCTAAGAGTCTTATATATAAAAACATATTTTTGTGCAAAATTACTGTGCAATAGATCTATTTGCCTCATCCGCTCGCCAGTTGATCCAGATAAGATTTCTTCTTCCTGTGTCTGACGAGATTCTTGTAGAGATCAAGGACAAAACTGACCTTCCAAAGTGTACTCAGATGCACGGCATCAATCATATTTGTAATCAGCAGTATTCAAGAGTAATACTCCCACGTGATCCTGAATGGCAGGCAGAGATAATATGATTGTTGAGCTTCTGTTTGGCAACCCTGACTGCCATAACAGGAAAACACGTCACTGTTTTTAGCATATTCTAAAAACTTTTCAGCAATGTAAATACTGACACCATATTGGTCCACTATTAGGAAACACTCACAGTTTAAACATTGCTCATTAGACTGCATAGAACACTACATTAACACTAATTGAAGGGGAAGTGATAAAAGGAAAAAGTTCAGTTACAGTAGTAATGTTGGAGTCACTAAAGTGGCAGTTGCGTTCCACTGATGATACATTTAAAATGCCCACATTGGCTAAAATGAATAAAGATGTTTTCACATAAGGATGTAAAAACCTTTGAGGTTTCAAGTGCATTCCTCTTGTGCATGATTGACTTGTGCTTGATTTTGGATGAGCTAAGTTGCACTTGGGATACTAGTGTGAATCAGAGTCTTTACAGTACATCATGTTGTAAAGCAGGTCTGCTCGTTCGTATTGTGCTCGATCTGAACTCTTAACAGCAGCTTTTTTTTACTCTGTGGCCATGTATGTGTGGAAATGTGTCAGTTCTTTTGTTTGTTTGTTTTTATCTGTATATGATGTCAAGCTTGTGATGCTTTGATAGAAGGAAGGTATGTGTCTTCCCTTCAGTCCAGCAGGACCTCCTTCCTTATAACTTCCCTTCTTTCAGGATCTCAGGAGGAGAGACGCCTCCTTCTTCTAGATCAGCTGTCATTTTCTGCAAAGTACGGAGACAGGAGAGAATCACAATCACATTGTTCAACAAAAACTGAGCTTTTTACCAAAAGAGACACAAATTCTCCACTTATTATAGCATTCAGAAAGACAACAGAACATTAACATAGACCAAAAAAACAGAACAACTCAAAACTTCATCAATACAATTCAAACATTTAGTTAATTAGGTCATCAAAAATGTGAAAAGGCTCAATTCAGATTTTCCTTAAAAATTAAGAGTTTTCCACCAGAGTTTTCCACTTTATGATTGATTAAAGTAAAAGATGTTCAAGCACAGTGACACAAAAAACAACAACATTACTGACAGAAATATATTTAACTACAGTATTAATTTCATCTTGATGATGACTTAACGGGAAAACACAGCTCTACATTTTATGAACAGAAAAGTTTGAGGACCCTTCAACCAAACTTTGCAGGAGGTTTGAATTCCTGGATGAATTGCTTTTTTACTTAACAGCAGGATAACCTGTTTAATCTAAGAGCTGAAGTGGAAAGAATGTACTGCAGTCTAGTAATAACCTCAAATATTCTTCATACCAATATTAATAACATACCAGTCATGCTTTTGGGGAAAAAAATAATTAAACCTTCTATTTTTGTACATTGAAAACAAAATATGGTTTTCAACAATTTTCTGGACAGTTTCAGTGGAAGTTTCACATTGAAGTTTGTTAAATGACAAATGATACTCTTGTCTGTTGTGTGTATGTGGGGAGTTTATTATTATCTGTGTTGAAGCTTCAGAAGAGTGTGTGCCCCTACCTTGGCAGGTGTGTGTTTTGGTTTTTGTGAGGTTGTGGGTTTATGTCATGACTGCCGCTGCCAGGGGCCGCCGCACGCTGTGGCCCCGTAGTCCTGCACGGAGCCTGTAGACTGGAACGATAACTTGGGTGTCACACCTCTGAGGGGCCCTGAGGGGACCTCCTCATCCTCCACCATCTTCACCACCACCACCAGTCTGCCCCCAGAAACCACTGCACACCAAACTAAACTGCCTGCTATCTGTCCACTGGCATAGTAGCTTTAAAAACACCCTTAAATATATCAATGGGATTATTTACTTGCAAATGGCTCATTTTTAAGGTTTGTTTCTGCATTGTTAGTGATCTCACTGTCTCCTCATTTCTAACAACTGGCTCATGATAAACTAAGTGTAGCTTATTTAAGTTCTGTTAGTGTGCAGGATTACCGGAGCTTTCCGCTTTAGTTGCATTTGCATTGTTAGAGCGGAGGAGGAAAGACAGCAAGAGGTCCTGAAGTTGTTTTAAACAACAAGGAAACAAGCTGAGCTGCAGAGCACACACGCCGTGAAATAAGAACTTGTTTAAACTGGCATATTGTCAAAATTCAAAGGTGATTTTGAGCAGCTGAAAGCCACCAGGGTTTATTTTCTGTTTCACTGAATTTAAATATATATATATATATATATATATATATATAGTATGTTACATAAATTTGGTGCATGAGGATGGTGCCACATTAATTCAATAAATGAAACCTGCTTTTTACCTATTAAAAGTGAATTTGTGGAGTCTAATTATCACATTATTACAGTGATTTATAAAACTGATTGTAACAGATTTACATACAACATCTGTTTGACAGCTGTCAACTGCACCCGTATAAAAGTGTAACAAAGCGCATCTCCACAAGTGTTAAACCGAAATTGGGTTTTTTATAGCCAAAGTTCATAAAACATGCTGTTAGAGCGAGTTGGAGAGCTGTCAGACGAAGCAGAGTTTTGCTTTTTTGCAAACAGAATAGAGGATGTTTTTAGTGTGATGAGAGAAAGTTTCCACCAAACAGTGCAGTGCAACTCCTGCATTCACTTGTGTGCATGCCGGCAGCAGTGCGCTGCAGTGTGAGGACTGCAGAGAAGCAGCCAGCAGAGTTAATTCAGCCCGGGCGACATCTAACACATTCCCTCTCCACAGGGATGTGAAGATCTCACCACTGACTTCATGCAGAGCACACAGATGTACTTACACTCACTGTCTGCACCTCGGCCTGTAGGTTGGCCTTCTGCCGCCTGAGGTCGGACTTGATGAATCCTGTGATGAACACGGAGGAGGGTGGAAAAAAAAAAGATTTTGTTATGGCATTTATTGCTGTGGTAGCCTTTCTGTATAAATAGGGAGTTTGACACTGTGTTTGCAAGAAAAATCGCAAAATGTGGAAAATGGTGTTCATTAACAAACTGAAATAGCTCCTCAGTGGTGTCTCAGTTCAATATCACTTACGTCATTTAGAAAAATGATGAATTTGCAGGTTTTCTGTCAGATAAATTAGTTGTTAGAATGAATCCACACCCAATGTACCCAAGAGGTAACAACTACAAATGGCTTTAAAAGTTGTTTTAATAGAAAAATAACATAATTTTCTGGTATTAAACAGCTGTAAATAACAAGCTGAAGTCCTCATTTGCCTTTAATAAAATAATGTCATTCATTCAGCCACTAGATGGCAGCCTTATCCTGTGGAAAATGTGAATATGTGCACGTGTGACTTGGGGATTGTAAACACAAAGCACAATGGTTTAAACAGTCATGCTCCACCACTAAAATGCATCATGTGTTAAAGTTCCCTTTCATATCACGTGCACACATGACAAGAGTCCAATGATCACTGTTGTTTTGAGGGTGTTTCGGTGTTGTAAACAGGAGAGACATGCTGAGGAAACAGAGGAAAGGTTAATATCTTACCTGTTAATACTGTTCCTATTAGCAGAAAGATACACAGGAAGATGTTTCCCGCTAAAGTGCCCCAGTTATCAATGATCTTCCCTTGGGAGATGGTGAAAATGATTCCAAAGATCTGAAATAGGATTCATGAAACGTTTACAGCCCCTAAATAAAATGTTGTCTTTCTTTTGTATTCTGTCTGGTGGCCAGATGTGACCGTGCTGATGTTACCAACCTGGGCTGAACAGTTGAGAAGTCCAGATGAGGTTCCCTCTGATTCAGGATAGGTGAGCTCTACTGCAAACTCAAAGCCCAGAGGCAGGTAACCTGTCATGAAGAGACTACAAACAGACACTCAAGGTCAAATAAAAGACTTAAAGTGTGTGATCTGCAGTGGTTTATTCCTTAATTGTGTGCTCAGTTTTCATCCTAACCAAGGAAAATGAAACAGCTCCACACATTTAAAAGTGGGGCGAGTGTATATTGCTGTATAATACATCCTGTCTGGATTTCAGAAATGAAACCCAGAAAAAGGAATCGCTATGGAAACCAGATATGGGCGTAATCAGCTTACCATAAATAGCAATAATTGTGAGGACAAAGCACGTGGACTTGGGAGTCGGAGGAGCATTAATATTGCTTTGACAAAGCAACTCTCGTACCAGATGGGAGAGAAGCAGAGAAACATAAACTACAGCCTCACCAGAATGTCTGGCAGGAGCTTTAAAAAACTGTCTTGAAAATCAAACGTGACAAATATTGTTCATCACATCACAACCTCAGGGTAACCTCAGAATAAAATAAATAACACACAGGGCTATCACATGTTGGCTGCTCATTTTACCAGGTTAGTGGGTGTGATGTTTATGAGCTCGGGGGCCTTTACTGGTTACCTACCCTAAAAGTCCAGCTGTGAGAAACACCACCCAAAGGTGACCCTGATTGAGGGTGAAGGCATACACCAGCATCGCAACCAGAGAGAGGATATACACGATCAGGGTGGTCTGTCTGAGGAGAGAGGAGGAGAATATCAATGCATTCACACACAGCAAACCTAATTTGCTGGTATATACTGAAAGACCTGTAAATCTAAATACTCCAAATCATCTTAGAAACCCATTTTAATCAGATTTGACTTTTACATGAATGTTTAAGAATCTGAATCCTAATACTGGGCTTACATTTGTTACACACCAGAGCTGATCAGAACAAGTAAATCCTCCAACATCATTTAACAAAAAGGCTTTATGTATATGCAGCTTTCTAAAAGCTACTTGGGAATTTAATTTTTTCCTGATATTCCACAGTCTATATTTCAAATGGCTAAAGAAACTTGTAGCATCAACTGTTTTGGCGGCAACACACTTCATTATAAGAACCAAAACTAATAAGTACAGCCAGCAGGGTTAAATTAGGAGCGCTAAGATTGTCTAACCAGCCAATGACTCTTCTCCACCACATTTAACATGCATCATTTCATGTGCGTGCGTCGACTTTGTACAAGCCCAACCAACAATAATTGAAAACAGGAGTGCCTACAAATATCCTCAAATCCCTGCTGACACAAAACTGCCATTGAGAAAAAGATGTTTTATGTTTTTGTTTTTTAATTTTTAATGAGTAATACTTAACAGAAAATATGCAGTATATTAGATTATATGCTATAACTTTCTGCTGATTGAGGGCAATGCTTGACTATCGACTGGGAAAACCAATATTCCCGAGTCACTGAAGACCCCTCATCATAACCCGGACCATCTGCACAAACAAGCTTACTCTGGTGAAACTGTCTCTTGTACAACCACGCGTAAAATATTGCTCCAAAACATTTTTGTTAATATAACATAGTCCTTTGACTCTCTCCCACATAGGACAATGGGAGCGTGAGGGTCAACAACATAAATATGGGCCTGACTGCTTTGACAGCTAAGCATCCTGATGGCATGTAAGGAATCTGAGGACTGAGGATTTTATCTAGTCATAATAGTTTGCATGCCAGATAACTGAACGTTGTGTACCAAAGACTTAGAAACCTGATCCCCAAAAAAAGCTGTCGAACAAAACAAAAAGGACACCATCACTGATCACAAAGCGATCAGATACTCTCACTTTTAAGATTGCATTATTACTGTTTTCCATGTTTAATGCAGCGGCACGAGGCCTGAGATGCTACCCGGGAGAACCAGTAGAGTACAGCCTGTCAGTTCAGATAAGCAGAGAGGGACTTCAGATATAAAACTCAGTTCCACTGGATTCATCCGTGCCCACTTTGAACAAAAGCTTTAATCCACTTAGACATCTTCCTTTGAACGAACAATTTAAGACGTTCATATAAGGAGTCCACGTTTTAAAGCACAGCTAACACCGCAGTAAACAAGAGCGACTGTTTGACCTTGAAGACTGAAAATGACGTTGGAGCAATCGCTTCAGAGATCACAGGGAGTTTTCACATCTGCAGTTCCTCTTAATTACTAATTAGCAAATGTCAGCATGCTAACATGCTACACTAAGATGGTGAATATTGTAAACATTGTCCACGAGGCAGATGAAGGTCATTTTAGTCGTCTGAAGAATGTGATTAGAGGGAACACTCATTTTTAACGTCAAATGACGGAAGTAAAACTACAGGGGAAATTTGTTTTGTCTCAGTGACAGGGGCCTTTACTAAAACACATTCTGGCAACCAGTTACAGTCACACACTGAATTGTCTTTACTCTCAATAGAAAACAGTGTTTTATACAAATATCTTACTTGTAGGTTTTAGTCTTGTCCAGCCAAATGCCACATATGAGGGACCCCACCATGCCAGCGATGACAATGGTCAGACCGATTCTCCCGGCATTCACCTCTTCGCCCTGAGAGGATAAACCAACATTGACAATTCTGGTTTTACAGACCATATAAGACATCTGTGACATTTTGCATCCTGCAGTTATTTTGTCCTGGAAGCTCCGGGACATAACAACCAGAGTCCCAGACTCAAGGTCATCTTCTCGCCAGCGTTATTGTTATCAGTGTCAAACAAAAATTACACAAATGTCTTCGAGCGTGTGCATAGTGACACTAAGCAAACAAAACTTCTTGTAAATAGAAGACAGTAAGGCAGTAGCATGTTTTCCAGCAGACACACTGGGACTTACAGGATAGTGTTCAATGATCATCCGGTTCAACAGAGTGGAAACAGCATAGAAGCAGCCGACGTTCAGCCCTAAAAAAGACAAAAGAAAATAGTCTATTCTGAGACAACCTGTAGGGAAAGGACAAGGTCCAGATGGGACCTTCCCCCTAAAAACACTGTTGACAACCTCTCACATCAAGTCTGTAGTAGCCTCCAGACATTGTCAATACTTGACTAATAGCATCAAAGTTTATACTGGATCACGTGTCAATCAGTGCCTCTCTCTAAACACAGAAGGGCATTAAGTCTGATTGTCATGATGTCCAGAGGGTACATATTTCCAGGCTAACATTTTTTAATATTCTTCAAACTGTCAATCATTAACATAATCATTCAATCGTGACCTTTGGGTTTTTAAACAGTCAGAGCAAAAAAAGGGACATCTCAGAGGACCTTTAGATGGAAGTTACACATAGGCAGTGCACTGGAAGTCCATGTGTTATGATGACACATCCTCATATCTGCACACCAGACGATAAAGACAGTGAGTATCCATAAATATGATTGTGACAGCTTCAGCTGTAAACATCTATGTTGAGGCTTTTACATCTTTGTTACCTTTCACCTTGATATTGCAACAACATCTGAGCTACAAGTAAGTGGTTAAGTAAGTGATAAAAGTAAGGAGCTGGAACACGGGACGACCGGCAAGTCCCGATGATGTAATGGAGACGTCACCATGATACAAACACATTCACAAGTATGTGAAGAGTCAGATGTGTCTCAGACTTCCTTTTCTGTGAGCTTCATGATATAACTTTTATTTGAACTTTCTATACTACTAAAACATGCTAAAGTTAGTATTTTTTGGAGCTGAAAGTATTACAACTGCTCATCTTAATGCAAGGAACATCCTCTGTACTGTACAGCCTTCTGTTTGCTGGATCAACATTTGGGATCTCTATGTGGAAATAAAAACCTAAATATAATGCTGAAACAATTAGTTGATCAACAAAATATTAATTGACAATTGATACCCATTTATGAAAGTATCTTATTTCAAAAAAGGCCAAACATTTGTTGATTTCATCCTCTCAAACGAGACAATTTTCTACTTTTTCTGTTTTATATTGTTGTGTATTGAACATATTTGGACTGTTGATTGGACAACACTTGTAATTTACTTCAACTTTGAGGACTTGTGATGGACATTTTCCGCTGTTATTTGACATTATATAGACTAAACTATTAATCTGATAAATAAACAATAAATCAATCAATAGCCCAGTGATTTAAGCTGTAAATAAAACACCTAAGGACCTGTTCCTCCAGACAGGGTGTAATTAGGCAAATAGTTTCTGTTCCACTTGTTCAAACACGACTGCAGCAGGAGAGAAGACCCACCATAGCTGACCACCAGGAGCATGAAAGGTTTGTTGCGAAGCAGCCTCAAAATGGAAGCCGTGTAGGAGTATTCGTCAGGAGGAATGCTTCTGGCCTGAGCCTGGGCCTGGGTGGGAGGGATTTCTGGTCTCTCCTGGAACACTGGAAAACACACACACACACAGTGATTCAGGAGGTTATATTTGTCTTTAGGATGTAAGACGTTTGTAATCTAGGGAGAGAAAACCAGCTATCTCATTAAGGTAGTGATGATAGTGTATCGTCTGTTCTCCTATCAGCCGGCACAGACACCAAAAGGAAGTTAAGCCCAGTGTCAGCCAAGAGGTCATACTGACAGGAGGAAGAGTAACAGTGGAGGCAAAATAGGTGTGTGTGTGTGTGTGTGCACTTGCACATAACAGCAAGGCAGGGTTGGACATTCCTCAGAAGATAAGATAAAACATTTTGTCAGTTAATGACCTCAGCATGCTCAGCTACGCTGTTTCCCAGCCAGCTAATTATCTATTTGACACACCTGTTGTCAATAAGCCAACAGGCTGAGTTAACTAACAACAAACATTATTTTATTAGACTTTTATCAGCTTTAGTTTAATTGGTTGTTTTTTTTTGGTTTTCTGTTCCTGTTTTAATTACTTGTCTCTTTAAAGCAATTTTTAACTTTTGAAAAATGCTGAAATAAAAAGTTGTTAAAAGCTAAACACTGTTAACTGAGGCACTATTGTATAAATTCCTGTGGTATAGTATACTAGTGTTTACAGACACACAGTGATTAGACTATTGACACATATCGCAACGTTAATTACGGGGCTAATTTTTACTGCTTGTCCCTAGATTGGCTTTTATGTCTAATCTGTTCCACAATATTATTACCACACCCATAATAAACAAACTCAGTATACAATAATATTAGAATGACAGCAATGCACCCAGATTGGATGTAAAACCAAAACTCTGGATTTTTTTAAAAATAATATCTTAGTAACATGATGTAAATGTACAAAATAAATGTTTTCTTATTTATTTTTCTTCTCCTCTGTTATCACAGGTACACAGTTCCATAGATAGGTCATGTGATGACAACTAATCTATCTCCTTAACAACGGACCAAATTCCATCCGCTGAGGAAGACCACCACACTTTGCAAAATCTCTCTGCTGGATTTTTTCAGTGTGTGTCTGTGAAACAGAGCACTATATATCATAAGAATTTATTAATATGAATATTAAATCACGACAATCACAATTTGCAGAGCCGAGGTAAATAATAGAATAGTAAATAGACCCCACTTGTACCAGTGATAGATAATAAAGAATAAATAGCTAGTGAAGCTCTGTAAACTGAACCACATTACCACGTATGCGCAGTGGCCTCTGCTTTACACAAAACTACTCTCCGGAGACTGAAAACATGATCATTGGGATTAGTCTTTGGAGCAGTTTCTAAACAAACCGTCATACCCAAACTCTTTGCGGGGGGGAACATGTCTCCTGGTGCAACGGTGCAACAGAGGTCTACAGCACAGAGGAATAAGATATATCAGGCTTTGAATACACACACAGTACTCGTAAGCAGGATCAATTCATTGTTGGTTTGGCTCTGCACATGAGATTTGTCGACACTAAGAAAAATACAGAAAATTGTCAGCCTTATCCTCTAAAGAAGACTTTGAGTCACCAACCTTTGACCTGACACAGGCTCTAAGCTCTGATTGTCAACCAAGGATCTGTCTCTGAAGTAAATAAGACCTGTAGTGAAGCTTCACGATACTTCCCTGACTGTCAGCAAGTTTTAGTCCTTGATGGAGGTGAAAAAGGAATTTAACAGAGCTGAGAGGGGAAAATGATTTAATAAAACACTTCTATGACTCCCAGAGTTCCTGCTTGTATTTCACATCGTGTCTGAACACATCTCATCAAAAAGGTGGACAATTACAGCAATTACTGTAGTTGCTCGTCTAGTGGACAGCAATGCAGTTGAGTTTTCGGTAGAGCGCACATTTCTACACACTCAGGGAGACTCGGCTTTTCAGCAGTGCTGCCGCAGGAGTCCCTAACAGCCCTTCCATATAAAAAATGAGTGAACTGATTGTCAAACAAATGCTTCTGGAGAATTGTTGGTCTTCTCATCCAAAAATATCATTACAAAGATAACTAAAAAACTATTAAATCCCATCGGCATCACTGAAAGGGGCAAAAGAGGCGAGCTGAGGTAACAGCTTTGTCACAGTCCCTGCCACGGGAAAGCACAAACTGTCAAGATGACTCCCACAGTCTTTCTATATTTTCCCAACATGACTGTGGGAGTTATACTGTATGACATTGAAAGGGACTTGCGGTGGACTATTACTGCATGAGTGAGTAAAGAGCCCTGACAGTTCTTAACCACTCTATGAGCCTTTGAATGGGAATAGTCATCTTCCCTTGAAGACTTACCGATGACAACGAGGACAAAGATGAGGGTGGCCACTCCGGCACTGATGTAGAACATGATTCTGATGTGGTATGCCAGCTCGTTCACATCGTCCACATTAGGCACAAGGATGGGTGGGATCAGGAACCCGATGGCAATGCCCATCTGTAGGTGAAATGCACAGATTTTAAAAATGACTCTTTGCCTTCAGCTGACAACTAAACACACACACACACACACACACACACACACACACACACTCGTAGACTCACACTTACACTAAGTACACATCAGTAAAGTGGGAAAGTATCAATATAAAAGTGGAAAAAGGTTGAAATAAAGAATCAGAAAAGAAAAAGGTAGTTGAGTCTTACAGTGAACGTAAAGTAAGTTTTATGCTGCCTCGAAAACAAATCGTTACATCAAAACTTAAGATTTGACAGTTTGGCATTTGTGAGTGATGGTATACCCACCACTGTAAACTCACCAGTGATACATGCTTATTTACCATAATGCAAGGGGTCATATTTCTTGGGAAATGACAGTAAAACCCCACCCCACCCTCAGGGTCCAACGACAATTCTATTGGATCTTGGGGACAAATGGGGAGTAACTAAACTTTCCAAATTTGAATACCACATGAGTAGTGCCCACTTCCTCAGCATCCTACAGCATCAAGAATTTTCCAGAGGGGACACCGGTCGAGGTCCCACCGCTCTAGGGGAAAGGTGAGAGAAGGGAAAGGGCAAAAATATGACAAGACACGTTCCTTCAGGAGGAACAAACCAGTGAGCAGCGTCTCAGGCGTGTAAGCACAGAAATATGTCCTGCAAGAATGATACACCATGACCTCTGGAGCCGCACCTGTTATCCTCTACATTATACGGACACACTTCACATCTGGTATATTGATGTTAAATATCTAACATGAGCTGCTTGAACGATTGTTAACTTACCTGGTGCTCATTTTGCTAGAGAAGGCTTTGTAAGATATTCATAGGAGCCTATAAAAGATCCCTACAACGTCTTTGTTCACTGTCACACATCCGAAACAGACACTGCATCCCTATTTTTGGTGGATTTTCAATGGAAGAAGCCTTGATAACTTGTCAAAAATATGCAAAATTATTTATTTGGTTTACATCAAGAATGTCGTCTCTTATGAAGTTTCTTTTGGCACACAAACTGTTCATCTGTTTGATCTTCAAAGCAAATCTTACCCACTTTTTGTGATCGTGAACTATTTCTAAACATCCGATGGGATATGTAAACTACTTTAGCCTGAAAACTTGGAAGTATCTTGTTTAGGACCTGAGCCAAAAGGAATAAAGTCGTGGTGAGCGAACGAACATCAACAACGTGTTCTTTTTATCTGCAGCTGCGGGGAGCGGGACTAAGTCACAAAACAAAAACATGCCTGACAATGACCGGTGTGCAGTGTTTGGTCTCACGCAGGTGAGAAAGGACACACTTCAAGTGAAGGAAAAACAGAGGGGTGGGACATCTTTTGAGGGTTCGTGTTTAAAGTTTATGTTAAAGATCGTGCAAGATCACAAGACATCCATATATAGCCTAAAACATAAAAACTGTTCTGCCTGTACACCATCCACTGGCTGTTTTTATTGGCTTGTACTGAAAGAATAATTCATGCTATATTTAATTATGAACCCAGATTCTTCGCATTGGAAACGACTCCAGATTGCATTAAAACTTTTAAAACTGTGTCACTCCCACAAAACTTTTGAATTAATCATCTCTTTAACAACACTGTTTTTGGTTTCTCTGCTATGTTCAACTATATGACTTTTTGGCTACATGTTAGGGAAGATCTAAGGTGAAGGAGACATGAAATGGCATGCTGAAGATTTCTGTTTATCTCATTTTACAGTTAATTTACCAAAGTTTACCAGTTTGTTCAGAAGCAGGCGGTTCAAGCGGTGGAAGTCACCCGCCATCCCACGTAATATCCCCTGGCTAGGAAGAGCAAACCACACACATACAGACATAAAGGAAATCACTTTGAACAATTAGACGATACCGGTATCTCCCTTTTTTTAGTGAGATAAATCTAAAGCTCTGCCATATCTACTTGCTTCTCTACCTTCAGCCTCTTTGTCATACACCTGTTATCTGTCTATATTGTAACTGTGTGTTATGTAGAAAAGCAAAGTAGGAGCCTTTTTTGATTAATTTTGAACTTGACTTGGCCAAAATAACTTCCTCCTCAATCAACTCACTGCTTTTTCGCCCTGGTTTTCTTTTCTGGTTCAGAAAGTTGTGCTTGCTTATTTCCTATTCTATAGTCTGAATTTCAGACTACACATTTATAAAATGTGATATTGTGAAAGTGAGTAAGTTAATTAAATGAATAAAGCTCAAATTCTACTCAAACAAATCTTCTTTGACATTTGGAAAACAACCTAAATGTCAACTGTGAGCAAATACTGAGCTAAGTTCAAATATTTACTCTCAACTTCCCATTTACCATGTCGGCAGGCATGTGAGAAAAACTGCCTGACTAAACCCTGAGGTAAATCTTATAGAACTGAAACTATCAATGTAAGCATCTATTAAGTGTTCAATTCTGCAAGTTAACATGCATCATGGATCCTTTCACTGCTGGAGGCTGAAGCAGCTGTGTGTTTTCCCCCCTGGCATAATGAGTCACTTTATTTAACCTGCTGACTCAAGAAGAAGAACGAAGAACAGGAACAGAGAGGCTCAGTCATACATTCAAGATGGCAGATGCGACATAACATGTACCTGCCTGTTATTAACACATTGCCTTTCAGTTATGCTGCCTCTGAAAACAGTGTTAGAGACGATAGAATTCTCTTTCATTCTCTCACATTGACCAACACACACATACCGTTCCCTTAACACCAATATGAGATGTGCATAACACCATACACACACTGCCAAAGAAGTTCTGAGCCCAACAGGTAAACAGAGACACACCTGGTTTCCCAGAACGCCAATGGAACAGGCGGTGGACACCTCTTGCTGCCCGAACCACAGGGACGCAAGTCTGGATGGGATGCCCAGGATATAAACTGTGGCAACTGAACACACAAACTGGCCGAAGAAGGTCATGGCAAACATGTCAGGGTCAGCCGTGCTCGTCTTGATCCAAGCCCCGATACAGTTGAAGGCGGAGCCCACAACCACGACGTCCCTAAGGCCTCGGTTGTCGAGCAGCCACATGACAGGCAGGATGAGAGGGATGTAAGTGAGGAAATAGATCATGGAGAGCCAGTCGATGGCAAGGGTGTCGATACTGTAGAAGCGCATGAAGATGTTGCTGATGATGCCGTACTGCAGCCACATGAAGGCGTTGCTCATGGAGTAGATGCTGAAGAGGAAGAGCATGACCCAACGCCGCTTGTACAACTTGGTCTCCATCAGTGGGGAGAGATCCTCAGTGTCCAGGACGGAAGCCTCCGAGGTGACGCTGCCGTCTCCCAGAGACAGACGGTGGTCATATTCTCCCACACTGGCTCTCTCTTTTCTTGACGGGGAACAAAAATCATCCTTGTCCTCCATCCACTCGTGAGAGAAAACATTCTGACCACTCATGTTGCTCCCACTGAAATGCTTCCCTTTTCCTTCAAGCTTCTGGGGAACTTAACAGCTGGAGGGAAGAGCAAAGCGCTCTCTTAACACCATGGCAATTTACCTGACTCGCCCCTCCCAAACCCAGCAGGTACTTCCTACACGCTGATCATAAATAAGCTTGTCTACTGTGCCAAAAGCAGAGATTATTGCTTATTAATTCAGCTGATTTAGCAGGTCTGGGGCGCAGTTTAAATATAATGAGCGGTGTTGGAAAGCTCCTTTCCAAAACAACAGTTACATACCTGACCGACTGCTGGTCAAAGCTCGCCTGCCTGTTCTGGTATTTAACACTTCTGTGGTCATGTGATTGTTTCCTTTTGTGAGTTCTACTTCTCATTTTAAACTCCTCCTTCCAGCTATGTCATGGTATCAGATATCACCTGATAGCAGGCACTCAACCTGTGTTGAGTCAGGCACATGACACACACAGATCTGATCAGATGAGCTAAAAGTCAGTTGAGAATGATGGTTAAGACTGAAAATGACAGAAAATGGACAAAAGTGGAAGAAATGGTGAAAGACAAATCAGAGCTATTTGAAACATGAAGCTACGGCCTCAAAAGTTTGTTGGCGGCAAATATATACGCAAAGCAAATGTGTTTAGGTGGTTGACCTGCAGCCTTGTGCAAATACATGAAAACATACAGATTTGCAGCAAAGTGGCAGAAAAGTCCTTGTTCTGCATGCATTCACAAATAGCTTATTATCAACATCAAATCAATATGTGAGAAGAAAGATTTAAACGTTAACAGTGGTTTATCAAACTGTTAGAATACAAATCGTTTTATAAGACTATGAGACACGTTTTGACAATTACAGCATTGGGTGGTTGTGGGTTGGAAGTCTGTGCTCAAACACAAGCTGACAATATCCCACTGTTTGAAGAGCAGTGAAGAGAAGAAGAGAGTGTTTGTGGTTCATAAATTGGATTTACTAATGCCCAATCAATTTATATAACATTATCTTCCCCACGCATTACCACACTGACAGGCCTGAAACTGGTTGATTTAAAGAGTAGGTTACAGTCACAGTGCGGTCAGAAAGCATTAGCACAGTGACACATTTTTATTGTGTCAGCTCTGTACTCCAGCACACTGGATTTGCTGCTTATGCTTATATACTGTCTCTGAATTTTAGGGGATTAAAGTAAGTAATTGTACAAATGAACAAAAATCTCTTCTTCTGGTAAAAACCTATCATTAGGCAACAAATCATTGACCAGATCTATACTGCAGTCATCATCATCCACAACCATGAAAACTTTCTGTCTGAAATGTGCATAAATTTACAAGTTGGCTATAATTACTTCAACTAAGTCTGACATATGAGACTTTTCATATTGTTCAGAGTATGATCAGCATGGTATTTAATGTAAACACATGTTGAGTTAATTGTTCAAGTGCTCTGTTTTGCTTATTGCAAAGTGAGAATCTGAGTGAGCGCAATGACAAAACTTAGCTCATCTGTTGGTGTAATTAATTCTCTGTATTTTATACTCTTTTCAGAAACAGACCAGAACACATGAAGCACTGACTTAAGAATTTGGTCACTGTAAGAAATGATTGGATCAGCGAGTTCACAGAGGTCACGAGGGGACACTGATGTCGAATATGTCAATGATTTGGACTCTTTAGATAGTGTCCGAATTGAGACTTACTTTGGACTTACTTTGGACTTTGGTTTAAGACTCACATATACTTTGACTGTTGCTGACACTTTGCCATACATGATTGAAATTAATACACTAGTATGACATAAGAGGGTCTTGACTGTTTTAAGAATTCAGGGTTTGAAAGAGCAGCCTGTGATATCTAATAGTTATCTGTATTAATGAAGATAATACCAACAGGACACAGAGATTAATGGTACAGGACATGATGATGCACCGACAGACAGACAGCTGGAGAGAAAGGTGTGAGGTGGAAATAAGATGAAGTGCTGCTGATGCTGCATGATGGACACTAAATAGTGAGTTTATGTTAATCAACCATAGTGGAAACTGGGGCTCTGTGTCACCTCTTTCTTATACTCACAAAAGTATTGTTTTTTATTGAGCAATCCTAGTGTGGTCAAATCAGGATAATCAGACATTATTATTGCATTCATATCAATCAATGTTCATCAAATGATAAATAAAATGTTGGGTAATTTATTGTTGTTCCACTTTTTACGAAAAAATTATTCTATCAAGTAATCTAAACAAAGTTTCTTGAGGACACAGTTTCACTAAAGCACTCAAATGTTTTATCTGGTTGAGGACTGCAACTAACGCTATAGCAATTATTTGCATTATCAATGAATCCATTATTTATTCAATTGATCATTTTGTCAATAAAATGTCAGAAAATAGTGACAAATGCCCATCACAGGTCACCAGAACCCATGATGATGTCTTCAAATTGCTTAGTTTAAAATTATATTTAAAAAAGGAGAAAAGCAGCACATTTGAGATGCTTTTAAAATGTATTTATTCATTTTGGTTATAAATCAACCTTATGTTTATAAGCCTGATTGCATAACTAATTTCATAATTCTACATGAAAAAAACATGAGAGACATTGAGTTTTATTTACTGGCCTTTAGGTATCAAACACATTAACCTATGCTTGGGACAGTGTGGCTGAAATAGTGAATGTTTATTAAAATGATAATATTTCTTTAATTTGAGTTCTAATAAGGGCTGCAGCTAACAATTACTTTATTAGCATCATCATGGCTCTTTTACATTTGGCACACAGAGTTAAAAAGGCCTTCAGATCATCATATTGAAGGATGTTGAAGGTTTATAGGTAAATGACCTGTAGCCCCAGTTTTCTCTACTGTTGTGAATGTTTAAGTCAGTGGTTGTCAAAGTGGGGTCCAGGGACCTCCAGGAGTCCTTGAGGGGTTCAAGGGGGTCCCCAGCAAAAAGGGGAATAATTTATTTTCACTATAATTCCATCCATAAGTAACACAATGGCAGAATGTAAGGCTATTTTGGTCATGGGTTTCATACATTTTCTGTAATAACATCTAAAAGCAAAAATCTTATCACATGGGGGTCCCTGGTCTAATTGTTGTCAGTTTAGGGGTCGTTGACGTGAAAAAGTTTGAGAATCACTGACTTAAGCAGCTTGATCAGACTGGAAATTTCCGACGCCAGTATTGTAAAGCCCCTGCTGTCTGCAGCCTCCACACCACCTCTGCCTACATGAAGAAAAGCCCATGAATGGAAGGAGTGAAGGGAGGAAAAGGAGAACCAACACCGATTCTTCATGATATTGAAACTGCAGCCCCCACATGTACTTCACGGTCTCTATTCTCAGGCGTCTTTAAGGAATATAAGATATGAAATCGTGACACAGTATCAGTGCTTTATGTGAGGCACAATACTGTACTTACTTCACCGAGATTGCTTTGTTGGCAGCGCATTCGCCTTACTTCCGCAAAAAACAGCTCAATAAAACGTTTAGGCACATTAGATACACCCATCATAAAATTATCTCAGGATTGTTTACTCCACTTCTAAAACACTTTCGGCATTTCGTCTATAAGCAGTTCCACGATCATGTTCCTCCTTCAGGCTATTCCTGAGAGCCATATATCATAACCTCAGCTGTAAATATAAACACAAAATCCTACAGAGTCTACTGCTATTATGAGAGGATTTTTTACACTGAAAACATACAAAAAAAATTAGAAGAACTGTCAATTTACCATACCTGGAGCAGGGCAGCATTGTTATACTACTAGTACTACAGTGAATTAATGCACTGTACCAGCAGAAGATGGCGAAATTGTGCAGACACTGATTACGTCATTTCCCATTTGGTTACCTCCCTTAAAACAAACAGTTTTTAACATATTCAAGTGTTTTGCTCAAATAAATAACAAAGCGTTGCGCTTGAAGTGGACTTATGAATAACAATGATAATAAATATGTAACTAGTCTATATGACATCATTTTAGTGGTAGACACAAGAAATAAAAGGTTGCCTAAAATAAATGTCTATAAAAGTTGTTTTTTTCCCCTCTCCTATTTTGACACCTGTAAATGGCTTGTATGTCCCGAAAAGGCAATCTTTTCCAAGACATAACCTATCTGCACAATATGTGCGATTTAATGCCCTAAAAGCTGTTTTATTCAACCACAGAAACTCCTATGATCAGTAACTTTACTTTTCTTACAGACAAAATCTGTCCCAACACAAGTGCTGGACATGAAATGAAAAGGTTGTATGTCTGAGCATGAAGACAGTGCCATTCTTCAACAGACCCACTCGAAATGTGTTAGCAAATAAGAAAAATCTATGAACCCATGAAGCTTTTCTCAAAGTAAGCAGGTGTTGTGGTCACTTTTGGGGACATTACATAGACTTACATTAATTTCCTGGGGACTTACCCTAATCATAATCACTACTTGCTTAAGCCTAACCTTAACCACTGACCCAAAATCAGCTTCTTCCCAATTGGGGACACGGCTTTTGTCCCCAGTTGGACAAGCTGTCCCCAATTAACTGGTCCTAAGCCTGAATTTGTCCCCAAAAGTATCCTATGACAGACCACACACACACACATACACACACACACACACACACACACACACACACACACACACACACACACACACGTGTCATAATACTTTGTTCAGACGAATAGCCTGTACAAATATGTACATAATGTTTCACGCCTCTAATACACTGTGTGCTTATCACTGCGCATGACTGCAAATGCTACACAGATGAAAAACATATAGGTATTATTGGCAAAGATTGTAGACCTCAAAATAAATACTGCAGGCCTGTGTGGCTCATCCAAAATCAGGCAACAGTTGAACATTATTAGGTAGTGGTTGCGACACGGTGGCGATTATAGGGGGCCACCCCAGACCTGATAGGTCATTGGTCAAGTTCATCAACACAATAAGGCGGGACAAACGCTGGTCAATCAATGATGACAGGTGATCAGCTGATATAAGGACAGTTTGACATTTCTAGCTATTGTAGTAATGGTATGACTGAGCTAACGCCATGATGATATGAATGACGTTCTGACAACTGTTTTAAATATGTTTTGCACAGGTAAGGAAAGTATAATGGGAATATTGTGGTGACAAAATATAGTAAACTGTTGTGGACATTGTGTTACACAGTGTAAGTGAGTGCGTAGGTTGTATGCGTAATGAGCGTGCAATAGAGAGAGAGATAGATAGATAGATAGAGAGAGAGAGAAAGAGAGAGAGAGACAGAGAGAGAGAGAGAGAGAGAGAGAGAGCCTGTGTGTGTGACTGTGAGGCTAGCAACTGGATTATGAAGTAGTATAGTTGTGAACGTCCCTGTGTAGTGTGTGTACAGTTTAGGCTATTTGTCAGTGAATAAATGCTACAACTCCTCAAGACCCAAGCCAAGTTCACCTGTCTTGTTTGCCACCTGCTGATTTAAGTGCTAGCAATTAGCATAAGCGATTAGCACGTGTAAATCACAGTTTAATATGTGTTAGCAGTCAGCATTATAACGGCCATTTTGATTCAATAAAACTCGTGAAATGTTCATTTTATGTGCACCCATCACAGTAGTAGTAGGTAAATAATGTTATTTGTGTTCAGGGTGTGTAAGGATACATGTAGCAAGACCGTGAAATGTTTAGTTCATGTGCATCCACCACAATGAGTTAGTTTGTTCAGTTGTTCAGTTTGTTTCATTGCATTTTACTTTGTTATGTCTGTAACATTATTTGAGTTCAGGGTGTGTGATCATTGCTAGATGCAGGTAGTTAACCAGCCAAGTTACACAGTTAAAGGTGAAATATGATGTTTTCAATTAGTTAGACTGACTAAGTGACATCTGTGGAACATAAGAGAGTGTTACTCATGCAGATGAGAAAATATGTTTATGATTATGCTCCATATTGTTTTATTGTGTAGGAAATGTTAAGGTGCAGTTTACACATGTTTGTAGCATTGTGTACGGGTTGCTTAAAGTAAGTGAAGTCAACTGAGAACTTTAAAGCAGGAGTGTAAGCTAAAGCTATTACAGTGAAGTTCACACTTAAGAGACAGTAAAGCTGATGCAAGCTGAACTACCACCATGATGATGTGAATAACATTGCTAATATCGATTTTAAATATGTTTTGCACAGGTAACCCCTGTGAATAAATGTGTTGCACCAGTTTGGACCCAGAGCTTCGTTCTGAACCTGTTACATACAACATATTTACTCCACTACAGGGAAACAGCTCTTAGAACATGTGTAGCCTAATCTGAACAGAGTTACTGATTGAAAATAGTTTAAAAGTGTTTAAATAACCACTGCTTCCCAGAGACTGTGATGGTAGCTGCATGTTAGTGCTGTTCTCAGCTGTAATATCAGCTTTAGTTGTTGTGGGTGGTCAGCATGGCATCTTTAATTTAATGCTGTATTATAAAATGTAAAAACAACAACCTGGCCTTGAGTACAACATTACAATGGATGCTAACATGAGATTTGGAATTCAATTGTGATTTATCTTTGCATAGGTTGAAGCAACACGATGCATCTAACATTTGTATTTAAACATTTTGATCACCTGCCATTCAGTAATGTTCACTATGCCACGGCCACCCCCGTCAAAATGTCCTGGATACACCACTGTGGTTATGAAAGACACAAGCTATAAATGATCTTATTGGGTAACCCATCACTCACAATATCAAAATGTTTTCTGTCACTTCTTGGTTTTGAGTAGCTTTAACTAAAATATATTTTCTAGAGTAAGGTCCAAGGACCTCCAGGGATCTTCTGGTCTCAGTGCAAACTGTGGCATTTCACTCTTGCTTTTTTAATCCGGTGAGAAGCTTAAATGATCAGTTTTAAGCAGGACTGAGTCCTAGGTTCATTTCATGTCAGTTGAGATTTGATTAATTGTAAATTTATTTGAGAGTTTTTACCACTAAACCACGAAGGCAGGTCCTGGATGTAGAGGGGGGCCCTGTCAGAAAATAGTCTAACTCCTTAGATGATATTGCTGCCACATGATTGTAGGCTATTCAGTCAGCTGTTTTTAGGGGGTTTTTTGGCCCTAGAGCCCACTAATAGTTTAATCCGGCTATGACTTTAGGTCACAGGTTTCATGAAATCCCCCTGCATGCTGCTGATTTAAGTAAACATTCAAATTAAATGATTTCTAGGGGGTTTCTGGGGACAAATCTCATGGTGTAGAATTTAAAGGTGTATTACATTGACTCTTGATGATGCTTGTGCCATCAGAGATCAGCTCACCTGATTCCCAAAAACTCCAATAGAGCAGGCGGTGGAAACCTCATCCGCGCCGAACCACACCGAAGCCAGTCGGGAGGGCATCCCGAGGATGAAGACCTGGGCCAGGGAACTTGCGAACTGCCCCAGCATGGTCACCCCGAACAGGTCGGGTCTGGCGCTGGCCACCTTGATCCACGTCCCGGCACAGTTGAGCGCGTTGGCCACCAGCGCTGTGACGCGCAGCCCTTTCTTATCCAGGAGCCAGGTGACCGGGAAGATGAAGGGGATGTAGGTGAGCATGTAGATCATGGACAGCCAGTCTACAGCGAACGCCTCCACGTTGTAGAACTTCATAATGATGTTGCTGATGATCCCGTACTGGATCCATTGGTACGCGTTGCTCAGGGAGTAGGAGCTGAAGAGGAACACGACCACCCAGCGCCTCTTGTATAAACGCGTGGTGGCCGCGGAGCCGCTGTCACCGTTTGGGATGCTGTTGCATTCAATTTGTTCAGCGGCATCTGGACCTTTCGCTGCCAAATGTGGACCATTCTCCATCATCTGTGCGCTCCTGTCCTGAGAGTCCCGCTTACTGTCTCCCATCTTCTGCGTCTGTTGAAACGAGCGCACTTGGAAGGATGAAGAAGTCTTCCACCAACGCAGTAAGGTGTCTTGAAAACCAACAGAAAAAAAAAGAAAATGCACCGATAATAATGGAAAAAAATAGCAAGTATCACTTTGGTTAACTTCTTAATGAATCCTCTCATTCAGTAGAAGGAAGAATACACCTCTGGGTTCCTTACAAACAGGAATGACTACATAACAGACTTATCAGATGCTTTCATTCCGAAGAACTGACCGCCTACCAGAAGTTCATTCAATATTTGAGCTGTCTGAGAAATCCTCTGTATTACATAGGCGATAGGCTACTACATGAGCTGACTCGACCTTTACTCCACCCAGCTGCTGAGATAAGAAATGACACTGTTAACTGGGAGCTTTAGATGTACAGAACAACAGACAACAGGAGAGAAACCTTATTAATGCCTGTTTTAACTGACTGTCTGCTGCAGAGTATCACTCCACCGCTACAGAAAGATATTTTTAAATGTATTGTCTGGTTTCACTTGTCTCAGTAATCACGTTGTTAATCTGCGAGTTAAATCCCTCTTGTTAAGAACAATAAGTGCCTTGTTGTTACCTTTGTGCTTGTAGTTATTCAGTACATGCTGAGAACTTCTGTTCTTTTATGTTTTTCATAATAGATCATTTGTGTTATTAAATATAAAATTTAAGGACTTAATAAAAATGTGATTACATTATATTATTAGTGCCCATGTGAATAAACATAGAAAAGCCATATAGCAATAGTTTGGTGGCTTGATATGAATGAATGTAGAACTGTATAGTCTATGTGAAGTGAGGACAATAAAATGAGCCAAAAATATAAATATACTGTATTACTTACTGAGGCATATAGTCATATAGTGTTACATGTCATGTAGAATTAACCGCTGGTGAAATGAAACCCTTCCCTCTGCAGGAACACATAAAAATGAACCGGACCTTGTAAGGTAGTTGTCATGGATGATAGTTAAGATTTTTTAAAATAAAATTTCTACCAGCAATAGTGTGAAACTGATAAAAATGTAGGTGTGAAGGGTTAATCAGTGCTGCTTGGCCACCAGATGGTAATGTCTACTAGAATGTTGCATTACTACTAAATGTGTGTTTTATTGTATCTTCTGTTCACTTTACCTTCTTTTTACCTCACTGTTTTACTCTTTTCACAAAAGCCGTTTGAGGGACGGGGTTTGCAAATTAGCAGCTGCTACAAACACTAATACTTGCATCAGATGGCTGTTCTCAGTTTGTCTATGTACACTGTATCTGTTACTATCAAATAAACCATGAATAGATAAACAGAAATGTTAATACATAACACATAATAATACATAATTGTCACGTTTTCAATTGTGTTGGACTGAATAAATTCCAGTAAAAAAAGAAACTAAACATTTATTTCTTGAAGAAATACAAAATGTGATTTTGTGATAGCTTATATGCTTATATAACATCATATACAAAAGTATAAAAAACATAAACATAGTTGGTAGTAACAATATGGTAACAGAAAATAAAGTACAATGTAAACAATCCTTTTATATATATATACATATATATATATACATACACATATATATATATATATATGTATATCGATATATATATGTGTGTGCATACATGACGCCTGCGCCAAAAAAGGGAAAACAGGAAAACAAGAAAACCTGTTCTTCCATCAAATGTATCATAGAATAAAAATGACCAGACAATCAGAGAGGAAAGATTCTGACTTTGTCTATACATCTTTTGAATTATTGTCAAATTACTGTTTTTCCATCAATTGCATGAGCAAATCAAAGGATCATTCCAGTAGTTATATTTTTCTATTTCACTCGGTTTTTTTAATGAATTTATTTTGGTGTAAGTTCACCCATTTCCCCCCAACTGTGCTCTTCTAGTTGTTTATAGAAACCTATGATCCCCAGAATGCCTTTTGACCATCCATATGTAGCCAGATCACATATATAACCATTGTTCTTCAAGGCTATTACACCTGCCTCATAAGGAAACAGTAATTGAATTATATGTAATTTGGCTACATACTATAAAACTGTTGAATCGAATGTAGCCAGTAAATAACCAGATGAATGACTAAATTTACTGAGCTGAATCATTTTCCACGTGTTTTTGAATTTTTTTGCAACTAACCACTGGAAAGGTGTCAAAGCGTGTGTATGTCTACATTTAGCTATGCAGACATATGAGACAAATCCACCATAAAACAACAAACTGTAGTCAGAAATGTAAAGTTATTTGCCCGATAACTGTGTTATGTTAATTGTTTACCTTCATACTGATAGAGGCTCTGATGACAAAAAATGACAACTAAATAGGAAAGCAAGAGAGAGACAAAAAAAACAAGTTTGATTTAACGGCCTAAACAGTGTCCAATCTTATTGGATCCACATGTTGTGGTGTAATGCTCTGTGACTTAAGGTAGGAGGGCTTGGCTGGTTCTCCTCCATGACCGAGGCCCAAAGTTAAGTGCTGTTTGTTGGCTGCTTCTTGTCCACTGTAAACTGTAGAAAACTCATTGCACCTTCACTTGGCCTCCAGCTGCAGCAGCAAGGGGTTCACCTCGCTCTCCGGGGTTTTGACACTGTCTGTCCTGACAATACACGTGGGACGATGGCGGTTAAGCATGAGGATCAGTTGCTGTCGCTCCAGTTTCAGCTCCTCAATCTGGGCTTTAAGGTCAGAGTTTAACATCTCTAGTCGCTCCGATTCCTGTGGGAGCATGAAGGGAAAAGGGAGAAAGAATCAAAAGACGGGAAAAGGACTGAGATAAAGTAGGAATGTTGTTTTGATAATTACGATGGGTATAATAAATATGTGAGAGGATATGACTCACCTTTTGTAGATAATCTGTCCTCTCTTTCTTTTTGTTTCGACATCGTGCTGCAGCCACTTTGTTTTTCTCTCGCCTTCGTTTCCTCCTTTCTTCTTCTTCATCTCTCTAAACAGCAGTGCAGATAAAAAGGTTTGGACATAAGTTAAGGTGCGATGGACCCGCTGTTTATCGGGAGACTCCCCATGTTTAAGAATAACATTGAAAATTATTATTTTACCTTCTTCATATTACATTGTCATTAGACTATAATAGCGTTATGCCTGGGCCGAGTCTACTTCACAGTCATAATAAATGAGCAAAAACAAAAGTTGATCTAAATAAAGGACTAACAATTCTCCTACGTTTTTGTTTTTTTCTCTACTAACTTAGCAAGTGTGTCACAGTCACAGTATGAGTGAGAGCACTAAAATGTACAACAAATGTACTACAATGTACTGTGTGTATAACAACAGCTGGTAGTTAGTTGAACATTAGTTTAGTGGAGTGAACATGAAAAGATGATGGAAAAAAACATGAATAAAAGTATTTAAAAAAATTAAAGGTAAGAATAATATACAACTGCCTACACAGGAACAGTGTCACAGTGCGCAACTTTAACCAGACATAACTGGACTGTGTCCAGCCTTGTCGGCAATATTTTATAGTTTTCTTTTTACATTTTTACTTTAACACTATATCAGGAACACAGGTCAACCCTTAAAGGACAAGTACAGAATTTTCCAAATCTGTCTTAAAACAACAGTCAGGTGCCCGTATGAACACTGAAAGAGGTTTTGCTCTCATTCTTCCTGCCACTACTGGTCATTAAATGATCCCTTTTAAATACACTTAGAATGTAAGTGACAGGGGACAAAATCTATAATCCTCATTTTGTTCAAAAATGTAATTAATAGTTTATGTGAGTTAGTCAAATCAAGCAGTTATCATCCAGCGTTACAGTCTTTTTAGTATAAAATTCCCTATTTGTGTCTTGATGGACAGTGTTTCCCTGTTGAACTGAGTCAAAGGATCATAACAAAAAGGCAGAATTTGGCACTAAAAAGACTTTAGAAGATATCCACTTAATCTGACTAATGTGGACGGCTGAAGCTTCACATTGGGTTCAGATAAACTTTTAAATACATTTTTTGCTTATATTGAAAGCACATTATGAAGGGATCTCTTAATGGCCGGAATGAACAGGAGGAATGATTACAGCAAAAAAGCTATTCCATTCAGGCAGATGTATGATCCTTGTCGCCATTATCATTATTTTCTCTGGACTTTCATGTTGGAGAGACTCCGGCAGTACATTTGACAACAGTAACATGTTCCAATATGTCCACTAGGTGGACCTGTTGTTTAAGACATGACACAAAACTACACTTTCAGTTTCTTTCATTCCAAGCTAAATTCATAAATTATTGGGTGCATTTTACATGCAGTTAAGAAAGATCCTGTATGTATGAATACAGTGTAGGGAACATTTTTAATCTACTCTTTGCCCTCATAAAAAATAACTCATAAATGTTTGTTAATGATAATTCAGAACACTGAGTAAAAACTTGACATTTAAATGAGTTTACAAAAAGTAATACTGGTTACCATCTGGTCAATGTTTCATATACCTCAGTCTTGATGACTAGGGGCCTTTTCCCCAGACTGTCCAAGAAGTGCAGAGGTGACAGCATTGTTCCAAACTCCTGGAGGTCACCAAATTTGAGCTTGTCAGTCAGCGTGGTGGCTGAGATCCCAGCTAGTGGGCCCAGGCTGGGCAGGGAGCCTGCTGTCACAGAGGGATCTGGGATTTGTCCTGGCATCGCGTCAGACTCGGTCGTGACCACAGCTAAGAGGCAGAGTGAGAAAACGGGAGACTCAGACAGCAACTAAATCAGATCAATGAAAAACACATAAAACACTGTCTGTTCTACTTGCTATACTACATACTGGGACATACTTTATGGTGTGAGGCTAGAAAACAGCCTTTTTACATTAACAAACTGGAGACAAACAGATGTGCTTTGTTTGACCTACAGTCAGTTAAAAGGCTTCAAGAAGGCATTTGCCCAAGGTGCAACGCTCCTTAGCAGTCAGCGCTCTGATGAATTGCTGGTCTGTTATAAGAGCCGGATACTGCGGCTGCCTTTCATTAGGCTATTTTATTATTTTGCTTCTGAATGAATATACTACCATTTACAGAGATCTTGGCAAGAATTTACGTTATTTCATCCCCAGAGGCAAAAAGAGAGATGAACAACTGTACAAAGCAGACTTAAACAAATTCCCCTTTATTCAAGCTGGGCTAAAGATAGCCTTAGCCAAGAAATACCCATTAACTGTGGTTTCCTCTTTATGAGACTAATGTCAGAGGCGTGGAATGTGGGTGCCAAAATTCAGCATAATGTGGTAAAGCTTGAACCTGAATGTAACTAGCAAAATGAAAAATTAAAGGTGACACTGCACACTCAAAATGTTTGTGCTGAACAGATTCTTAGTATGTTTTGTAATGGTAATTACTTTTTGTTGAAAATGCTGAATGTGGACATTTAAATATATCCAAAGACAATGAGAGAGGTGTGTGTGTGCGCAAAGCCAGCCACAGACACAGGATGTGAAGACAGATTTGTGGCAAGAGGGGAATTTATGTACTGTACTCATGCATCTATCTAAGACGCTGAGAACATGAACTTACAGGCTACATGAGAATAACTTTCAATTTTCAATCAACTTCCCTAAACTATAGGTCAAAAAGACAAAGTGGAACTTTGAAGACTGCGGTGTTGGTACATGACGGCTGTAAGAAACATTTGCCTTGAAAATGGTGACAAACACATTGTAAAAAAATGTAGAAAATGTGTAATTACTTTGGAAATTTTGGTTTGATTTTAAATTTGAGTGAAAACAACACCAACCCAAGCCAAAGACAAAACCATGTTCTCGAATATGTTCATAAGAGGGACCTGCATGCACACAATAATGACTTCTATTTGAACTTACAGTATTATGGGACACAGCTTAAGCATGATCACACATTCTCTCATAATGGTAACTTTATTAGACCCCAGAAGGTCCAAGGAACCTATTAACTTATAACAGCCTACAGTCTGATCAGTATTAGTATTTTTACTCCATGCACTTTTACATGATCATGTCTACGGTTATAGTTTATAAATATACATCTGCAATAGTTTAGTCATATGAGTGATAACCTGAAGTCGACTACATTGTGCTGTAGCATGCATACTGAAGCCATTGGTCAACTTGAAAGCGGAAGTTTTTCTTCAGTGCGGCATTTATCTTACGTAACTTTGTCTTTCCATCAGAGGGCTGCAGTGATAAAATGTTACAGCTTTTCGTTCAGGGGGGCTTTCGCTCTGGATAAACGATATTTTTAAGAATCAGTGCACAGCACCACTTCAAATGCAGGACTACACAAGTGAAGGACATTTTGTTCTGAATTGTGCACGCTGTGGATCCACGTTAGAGCATGCAAACAAAAGAAAATGATCTTTCTGTAGCATGCTCAGCAAGATGTCACTTTGAAGACCGAAAAGCTCGTAAAACTCAAAAATGCAATGAAATGCACCCTGAAATCTGAAACATACTCCTCGCTTGTTCGCAAACTATGCTCGTTGTGACTTATGCGCGGCGCGCCAATAAACTATTTAGTATGTAAAAATATTCAGCTCTTTACTTAACAAGTTTTGTATACGGACCTGACTTTGATCCCAGGTGTAACAAATGTCTTTTCTTCTGGTCAGCCGAGGGTCGAGAGTAGATTTTAAAAAGTGGAAATCGTTGCATCAGCCCGATTTTTAAACGTGATCCCAATCTGGGAGGATTTGGGAATGCGGAAATTAGGCTATGCCAGCCAAACGTAAGCAGGGATGTAAAAAAGTACATAGTGGGGGCAGAAGTGGGGAAGTCGCACCGCTCCTCCCATAAAGAAACACTGCAACGACAGCATATGGCTCAGATGTAGGCCTGCACTGGAGATACATGACAGCCTGATCTGTACTGAACCAAAAAACACAAAGTCAAATACATAATGCTAAATTATAGGCTATATAAACCTAAAGCTATGTTAAAGAAACACTGTTGGGACTCCATAATAAATGAAAATACTATGTAGTTACACACATATTACCTTAACTCTGCCTTGCATATTATGTCCATATTGCAAGTTCTTTTACATGATTATAACCTAATACTTTGATTTTGTGTGGAGCAAACTTTACAGATTGACCTTTTAATATTTTACTCTTGATAGGAAATAAAGGAAACACATGCATAAAACACCACTCTGAATGTAGATTTATTGTAATTATTCAGCAGCATAGATAAGCAATCGATGCTCATTTACTCGTTTTTTTTTTAAAGTTTAACAAATAAGTCAAAATCTGAAAGGTAAAAAAATAAATCATAAGTTACATCTTGATATATATATTTATATATATATATATATAGTATATAGCACTGGATGTTTTCATGGAAAACTTTCAACATTTTAACAATGAGGTCAAACCACAGTTGGTGACATTGAGGTATGCAGGTACTTAACATGGATGGATATGTAAATACAACATTTACAGCAATCAATACACTAATGACACCAAAAACACGAAACCATACTGTAACATTAAATTCCACATTACATCTTAGATCTAGTAACAGATCAGATATATATGAGCTTTGAAAATTATTCTGAATTTCTCGGCATGCGTTTTTTAAAATCAAAACTTAACTTCAGTCCCTCCATGCTTTTAGTTACATCACTCTGTTGGCTACGTAGCCTATCTGGAGAAAGTTTATATGTTTGCTTAGTCACACACAAGACAATTCATGAATGTATTTCTTGAAGTGTTACAGCATATTGTTGTTCATATAATGTTCAAAGTCAGGAACTTGCAAAAAGAAAAACAAGAGAGATCATGACAATCGCTTCCCTCTGTACTCTATAAGGCGAGGAGGGTCGGAGAGTTGAGGATATCAACAGATTCAGCTTTGCCCCCTCCGCCTTTACTGCTGTCCAGTCCCTCTGTGAGAGAGTCCAGCTCGGGACACGCAAATGTGAACACAGACAGGTAGCTGCTGCAGGTCGGGGTGGAGGTCACCACGGGAGTGCTGAGAGGCTCCAGGTCGCTGGAAACAGACTTGTACAAGGTCTCCCAGTCCGAGACCCCAAGAGAGCTGCTCAGGTCTATGTCTGGCACGGATCGGGCTGTTTCCATGGGGGTTTTCTCCTCCAAACTGGGCAACATATTGTCCAGTAGCCCCTCCTTAATGTCCAGAGAGGGCTCGAGATCGCAGATGTTGATTTCAGCACTGGCACACAGCAAGATATTGGAGTTCCCGGAGATGGCTGTAGACGGATCGCTGGGGATGTCTATGTCCTGGAGCGAAGGAGCTTCCTGTGTGTCATCCTCTGGAAGCCTGTCCTCATCCGGACTGGGTGGGAGCTCTGGGGACCCTGCGGGCTCCTGGAAAATAGACTCCATCTCTTCGGACATTTGGCACACTGGTTTGTGTGTAGCGAGGATAAATTCAAGCCGTTCTTTCTCTTTGAGGAGGTTGGCTATTTCCGTCTCCAGGGCTGCTTTCTCCTCCTCCAGCTTGTCTGTCTCCTTCAGATAGACCAACATCCACAAATCATCCACATGGCAAAAACACACAACAGTAGGTGCAAATGACAGCTGAGTAAATGCATCACTGTTTACTTACAGCTTGCAGTGTGTCTGTGAGTTCCCTCCGTCTGTTGCGACACTTTGCTGCGGCCATTTTATTCCTCTCCCTCCTTATCCTCTTTTTCTCTTCCTCCTCTGGAGACAGCTGGGATGTAAAAGAAGTAATTCAGTTATTACCTTGAAGAATCCCGCCATTTCATCTCCTAATCCGCTACATCCGTTGCCAATTCACCCTCTGAAGAATGGCAAAAGCATGTTTCGCTGCAATGCGTCTAAAAATAGACCATTGTTGCAGACTTGCTGTGACCTGAATATAAATTGACTGCCTAAGGAAGGCACACAGCCAGCACACGGCACCGGAGGAGCATGCACAATAGCACTGTTGCACACAAGGAATTCAGATGGGCATATGTAAATTCACACTATCGACTACTCTGTCCAATAGCAGGTAGACTTCATCTGAGCTAACCTACCTGCTCCGTTTTCCCCTTTCTGACAGCATTTTTTCCTTTATTCCCGCCCGCTTTGGGTGTTGCCTGGTGAGAGCTTTGTGGTTCATTGGCTTGCTTGCTACCCAGAGACGGGGAGACAGATGTAATAATCGTAGGCTGGACCATCCACTGGAAATCTGGGGTAGAGGAAATTGCAGTGACTGTTGGAACAAATGGGGTGGCTTCAACGCTCATGTCTTCGCAGATCTCCTGGAAAAGATGGAAATGATCGACATTGAGAACTACAAAAAGAGATCTGTAAAAAAAAATAACTATTCCTCTCCAATCAGTGGTTTCGGTTGTATCATGACAATAACAATGAAACCCACAAATATGCTCATTAGTGTGTAAAACAGAGGGTACCCTTGTTATATTTTCTTGAAAGATACCCAACCAGAAATAGCCTTCTCCAGATCAATATTTGACTTTATCATTGTTTCTGACGTCAACACTGACGCAGAGATGCTGTGGAGTCTCCTGAATGGATTTATTTTTCTCAATGAACCGCTGCATCGACACGCTTGCGTTTGGTCCCAGGACGTCGGAATCATAACAACCCGACCTACAGTGATATGTTGTGACATTTCCACCTGCATTAACGGACTGATCGAATTAAATATCAAATATGTCAAAAAAAATAATGAGCAAAAAAACAACAACAAAGCGCACCCTGTTAATTAAAATCATAGCAATCAGTCCCCCCTCCCCCTCCCCCCACCACGAAGATAAAAAGCATTAGGGCACTCAGAGTGTGGACCACATAAATAAAAAAGGCTGTTTAATATATTGTAAAATGGGTGATCCCGAGCTGCACGTTGAATATATGATCAACAAATCATTCATACCTTTGCATTGTTGCTCTCTGAGGAGGCAGCTGGAGAGCTCGCCTCTTCTGGCGTCTTCTGGCAGAGTGTCCCGACAGGAGACTCTGTCCGGCAGGTGGGAGAGACTGAATCCATGTCAGGCGTCAGGTTGTTATGATACATCACGAGGGGAGGAAAAAAAAACAAGTCCTGATCAATGACAAATATGACTCTGGCCTTCCGCTTAGGCAGAACGGCTGGGGTCTTTTCTCCAGGTATATACCTGGTAACTGGACGACTAGAATGCAAGCCCCTCCTTTTATGCTCTGCTAGAATTTTATGAATGAACCGAGACTGTACCATCCGCGGAGGGGGATGAGACTGACGGCCACACAGGCCTACATTTTGGCTTAAAATAGCTTTATTTTGATATTTATCCTCCGGTATATATCCCTTCAATGAGAAATATGTTAACCATTTCTCTTAGATTTGGCCACAACTGCATCACCGCGCGAAAGTAGAATACAATCTTCACTCCCATTCATAAATATCGGCTTCATATGAAATGCAGTGCGGGGTGAGAAACGTGAGTCTATTTATAAATACTCAATTTCATGAACGACGGAAACTTGATGTGTGCTTTCATTTAATCAAGTGTTAAATACATCTGAGCGATTACTAGGACATACATAGCCTAATAATAATCACTGTTATCGTTTAATAATGTAAAACGGGCTTGGTTGACCATCTCAAAAATACAGTATTTCGCCCCTAACTTATTTAACCCGCTAAAATGATTTTCCCCTTCTCGTTTCATTGTTATGAAACATACCAGCCTGTGTGTGTTTCTGACTTGACAGTCTGGCCGCCATTTATCGGTAAAAGTCAGCACTTCAATGCTGTTTTGTCCCCGAAAGAGATGAAAGGGTGTTAGCAGACATAATGAAATGATGCTGAATTGTTTACTTAGGAGGTGAAGAGGACAGGTCGGACATGTGGGGGCGGGGAAGTCACGTGACATGGGCCGGAACTGGAGGGCGGGAGGAGCAGCAGTAGCATCAGCATCCTTCACATCCATCACAACTGTGTGAAAGCAGCGTGTCTACAGCTACAGTCCGGGGTTTTCTTTCATATAGTCTGCTGCTCACAGGCGAGTATAAAGTCAGCTAACAAACAAAAACTATTATTCATTTAAAGTGAACGTGTCTCTACTGCAGCTGGACCGCATGGAAAACTTTCTTAGACTATTTGTCTGGTCGGTTTCTTGAATTTAAACAGATTTCCCTCTATTTTCATGCCAAAAATGCAAGAATGGAAATGAAGACATTAGTTCCCTACAATAAGAAGACAACTTTAACAACAAATAAAGACAATTTCTTTTAAATGCTCCCATCATGTTTACTTTTATTGAAGGTGGTTAAAGAGCTAAAAATTCAGACTTTATATAGAAAAGGACACTTCAAAGTATTGCAGGCAGATGTCGCATTATTTTTGAACTGATACTTCTTCATTAATAATTTGATATTTTTGGTATAACTGTCATAAATTGTTTTCGCAAGAAATGTTTGAGAAACGATTAGTAGTGGCATCTTTAAAAATGTCATTCTGCTAAGAGAGTTTAATATATACAGTACATGCTCACAACAGCATCATTTATGTATATCCAGCCTTTCAGAGCAGGAAAAAACAAATTGTGACATTACCGTTATAGTCTGATTTTTAAATTAGACTATAACAGTGGATCCACTGAGCTCTTCTGTTAACGTTTTCCTCAGATCACTCATTTTTTTGGCCTCATGTTGTACACCAAGAATGCCACAACATGGAAGTTTGTATCCGCAATGAAAGATCATGACCAGTCTGAGGATTACTTTGATAGAAATTCACCAGTGGCTGAGTGAGGTCTTTGTATAATAACAGCTTTTCTAAATGAACTCCTGGGATATAACAACTCAAATGGACAAATCGTTCGTAATGGGTTTTTTCAAGAGCCAATTTGTGGTCTACTGTGGAGACCAAAGATGCATGATTGGAGTGATATAAGTGATGCAAAAACTTAATTATTAATTAATACTTGTCATTAGGCACTGGTGGGGTCACAGACCAACTGATTAAGCTGAGCACGAAGCACAGCACAGAAGCAAGGAATTACAGGTATAAAGAAGTGAGGGACTGTGTTAAAATACTAATACTGATAATTAAATGCATAATGAACTTTGTGACAACCATAAGAGAGATAATACAGAGGTCACAGCATATAAACAGGTTTGATAAATACTACTCTTGCAACCTCTTTGTCATTTTGAAAAAGAGGAGAAACTGACCCCCCCTTGAGGCGAAGCCAGACCTCTTGAGGACTTTTCACAGTTAATTGCAGAAGACCCTAACGACTTGAGGAACGATGCAAGACACAAACGGTAAATGGATTGAGCAATATGTTTAGTGTATTTATGAATCACAGCTAAGGCAGAAAGCTGCAGCTGCACTGCTCCCCATGTGTTTAAATAGTTTAACATGTTCGTGTTTTCACAGCATCCCTACAGTATATGTGATGTCACCTGCTGTTTGCCGTGTGGAGACGAACATAGTTGAGGGTTTGAATACAGAGTTGCAGCAGTTTTCTGATCTGCGTGATTCCACTTCGATTAAATCAGCAGCAGTGACTGTTGACTCAAACTCTCAAACTGACTCATCTGTTAAAAACAAACACAAAAAAACCCCAACTGCCATTTCCTTTCTTTAACAGATGCCACGTATACACAAGTTCTGTCCTTGAGGATCATCTCCATGTGCTGCTTCATTGCACTGGCCACTCAGCAAGTTTTCTACTTGAGACAATTCCTCAAGAAGAAAGAAGTTGATTGAGTGAAGAAGTTTATAAAGCACAACCTGAGGAATATACTCTGATCATCAAGTTTGAAGTTGTATTTGTATTCATTTTTAGGGCTTTTCCAAAAGGACTTTAGGGATAAGTTGACAAATTCATCCATTTCATTTTTTTATGAGTTTACAATTTGGTTGAGAATAAATAAAATACATTTTTCAAAAAAAATACACACCCACTTATCTATTTCCATATAGTTCCCATGCTTTATACATTCTTCTCAGTTTTCGGAGGTTGGGTTTCTGTAATTCCTGCAGGGACAAGAATGCTTAGTCACCACCAAGTTGATAATTGCTGTGCTGTTAAATGCCTTGAAAAATACATTTAGTACTAAGTTCAGATGTGCTGCTCCATTCTGGTACCTTCTGGTTTGTGTCCAAATGGAGGATATCTACGAGGGGAGCGATGGATGGACGGCCATGGGCGCACTGGAAGGGCAGCTGGCAGGAAGACAAGGACGCTACCAAGCTGCAGCACTCATCTCTGTTCAGGCTGTCATTGAATTTGATCGCCCCTGTTTAATGCATACATGTATACATCTGAGTTGTATGAAGATTTCAGTCTTAAACTATAATTTATTAAATCATCACTGCACAAAAAATAAACTCATGGATGGAGTTTAGTAATTTAACCTTACCGTGGCATGCTAGGGAGGCAAGCACTTTGAGCACAGTGAGAGGCAGAGTTCCTCTCACTCGACCAGCTGAACATAGTAACTTAGACAAAGAATAAGAGAAACATGACATGTTACCCTCTATCGAGAAAAATAAGCTTTTTCCTCACAAAAAGGTCAGTGGATAGAACGACATTGCCAAGCTTACCTCAATCTGCTCTCGGAGATACTCCTGAAGTGTGATTAAAAAAAAAAAAGAAGGAAAACATAAGAAACAAAATTGTAAAATGCTCGATCATTACAATGAGTGATACAGTTGACAATATTGATATTGAAGATTTAAAAGTCTTACCTCAACAATAGGTTTGATAACAGATGTTCTTCCCCGCCTGAGCTCATTACTCTCCTTTTCCACGAAGCACAGTGGGACCTTCCCTACGAGCACTTGTGGTTCTGCCGCCTGTGAGAACTTCACTTCCAGGCCCAAACTCTGCAAATGTGCCTGACAAGACCTGTAGTCCACAAGCCATAAGTGACACAGGAAACGCTGCTCAGGTCACTTGTTACAATAATAATGCACATGTACTAATGTACAGTTTATGCACTGAACTGCTGGTTTGAGGATAGTTTAGTTAAGGTTAGAAGATGTAAGCTCAAGGATGTCAAGAGGTTTTGGACATGATTAACTGTGTGTCTCATTCTGCGAGGCCTCGCGTCATCAGGGAGGGAATACGAGAATATCAAAATCATAAGATGAAAATTTTCCCTCAAAACTACATGATTCCCTTTTCATAACCATGTTCAAGAGGGGAGACAGATTGTGGCAGTTACAGAACCATCATCCTCTTCTGTCCCTACAAATAGACTCCTTCCACTGTCTGTATCTGAAAACTCCCTGAAGTACCCATCCAGAGGCATGGTTGACATGACTTTTAACAACACTCCCAATTACAAGAAATACACAGTGAACAAAAGCAACCTCTGTACATAATTAATAGATTTAAGTAAGGCACTTTAACTATCTTGAGGGTAATCTGGCGTGTGCTATTAATATGAGCTCCCCAGACAAGAACATTTGAGCAATGACACTACTGAGTGATGGCATGTGAGTCAAAGTGCTACGCATCAGCTCTGAGGTAAGACAGCGGGTGAAACGAGGCTGCGTCACTGCACCCATCCTTTTTGTCATCTTTATTGCCACCATCATTCACCTCATCGGGCAAAATCTGCTGGGTTGTTGTATAGAGCAGACAACAGGATTATAAACCTGTTTAAGGCCGGCTGCAGCGGAAGAGATTCCATCAAGCAATGACAGATGACCAGATGACCCCTGCTCGACTTGAGCGATCACTGATAATAATAATAATCTGTGGAGTCTGGTGTTTACCTTGGATGTATGTGTACATGTTTCTTTAGCCATACTTTGAAGAAATATATATTATCACACTATGTAGTGTCTCTGCTTTTAAGTCAGTCGACTGGTTTTGCAGATGTAACCTTGTGCAAACAGTAAAACACACCTGAGCAGCCTTAGCTCCTCCTCTGTTACACTGATCTCAAGAGGTGGAAAAATGGTTGATGAACACAGACGTCTCTGTCCCGGTGCATCTGGGTCATCTTCATAGGAATCTATAACAGCGCAAACACAGTTATGACTGTAGTATCGTATCAGTGTCCCAGCATCCCTTGCCAATATTAATAATGTGTGTTGTGTGTTTGTTTTTTTTTACCTGCTACTAGATTTTCAAGCCGAACTCTCTCATGTGCAGCGTGTTGGTCCAACAGCACCAGAAGATTCCCTGGGATTTCAAAATTACATGCATAAATATGAAATGCACAAAGTATAAAGAAATCAAAAAACAATTAAAGCTGCAAGCAGCGTTGAACGGGCCCTTGCGCCTCTGCGCACGTCGGGCCACGGCGCAATTCACGGGCATGTAGATGTCTTCAGACCCGGGCTGTTTTCAGACAGTTCAAGAAGGAGATAAACATCACTTCCTTTGTCCACTATTTTGCCCGCTGTTGGGACTGCTTTACTGAAATTTCGTAGGGAGCGCTATTCAGCCAGTTTGCATCACTGATGGAATATTGTCATGTACACGTGTTCAGGCAGGGAGTCTTATCAAACATGTAAAGTTTGGTGCAGACTGGAGTATTTACAATAAAGTTCTAGCAACTTCCTCTGTCATGGCGAAACATTAAATCTCAACAGTGTGAGGATGAGAATTTTCTGCAGGGTGAGACATGGCTGCCTTGCTCACACCTGTGTCATCAAAATCATGCAAGTTTTGCGCCCATTCACTTGAATTTCAATTAGTAAATTGAAAACCCTTGATGAGTTTGTGCGTAAAGTAAATTAATTTCCTAATTTTCATCAAGTCTATTTTTAGGAAAGTAAAGACTTTTAACTAGGGATGCACTGCATTGGATTTTTGCCGATATCCAGACCACCGAGCCCCGGTTTGTTATTCAGGTTAAAGTGGGTCTGTCGGCCAGCTGAGTGAAGTGAAACCTGCGGAAGAAACACCGGGACCATCAGGGTGAAGCAGTCTGAACACAGCAGAGGAGCTGCTGTGTTCAGACTGCACAGTTGGAAATCCCTTAGCTGACAGGATGTACCACTCTGTTTGGAAAAATATTTTACTCTCCTCTTTTTGGTTTAAAACAGCGGTTGGCAACCAGCATATTAGGCGCATTACTGCCACCCTCCACTTCAGACTGTCAATGATTAAATCCTACACATTATTCCTGTCTGTCTAATAAACTACAAAACAAAACTGCTGCTCCACCCTCTTGGCAGGTCCATTTAAGTTTTAATGCTGTGCCCTGGAACTGAGTTCTTCCCTAATATAGGCTATAATCTTTCTTGTTCATTAGTACAATATATGATTGCATGTGAAATAGTCTCCTCAGCCAAGTGGGAAAAAATATGTGCATATATCAACATTGGCAATTGGCAAAAGAGTTTAAATATGTATGTGATAAATTGTAAATATGTATGTAATGAATTGTTTTCTTTAAGAAACTGTTACTTGAACATTTTTCAGTGTGCTCCTAAAGTTATATGTGTGCTCCTAATTTTTTTCATTTAGGAGCACATTTGTGAAACACACACTTGTGAAACATCCTCATAAATCTCATGACTTTGGCCTAATCCTACATTAAAAATCACATTTTTTGTAGGAAATTTCGTCACTAATCCATTGATACAGGTTTCAAAGTGGTCAGACTTATAGTGTAGACATCAGAACCATTTGTTTGACACAAAGTTCATGCCTAGAGATTGCCTCCCTGTTGGTTTACATTGTAAGGTGTGATGTGGCACTACAACTTTCAGGGCTTATTATATCTAAACCGTTCGAGTTATTACAAAGTTTTTAACTTTTTTTCAGCCTAGAGTCATAAGTCATGTAATCAAGTTTGAAGCCGATACCATTAACGCCCTAGGAGGAAATAGCATTTCTTGAGGGTCCAAAATTGGCGCAAAGTCATACTTTGATTGGCATATTGCGGACTTCCTGTTGGATTTAGGTCAGGGGTGTCAGCATATGATTTGTAAGTCTTGATGAGACGAATAATTGAGTTTTGGTTCGATCACTCTACAACATTCCTACGGGCCGTGGCAGCCATATTGGATACATAGGTGGCGCTATAGAGCACATTTTGGCACTTTGGGGGATCATTTTTACATTTTATCAAATTTTTCGCCAGACCTGATGTGTGTGCCAAAGTTGGTGAGTTTTTGAGCATGTTTAGGGGGTCAAATTAAGGGTTGAAGTGGCGGAATAATAAAGAAGAAAGAAAGAAACAAACACGCGAAATACAATAGGGTCTTCGCCCCTTTGGGGCTCAGGCCCTAAAGAAAGAAAGAAACAGAACAGATACAAGAGGGTCTTAGCCCCTTTGGGGCTCAGGCCCTAATAAGACTTGAAAGTTCCTCTCCATACCTTCAGTTTCAGTGTGTGCTGCAGACTCTTCATCTCTTGTATTGATAAGACATGCAAGAAACTTCTTATCCACTTGATGAATGACCTGTAAGGTAATTGCAACAATTACTTTACAGCATAATTTAAATCAAAGTGGTGAAAACATTATAAAGAACATTTTCCCTGAGTGCTTAAAACGAAACCTTCATTGAGTGAATCATGGCCTTAGAGAAGCGGTATGGAAACAGGATGTTGTGGATCTTTACAGCCAGTCCGTCAGCTTGCCCACTTGATATGTCCACACCAACCTATTAGCAAAGGAGATTTCATCATTAAAACGTCATAAACTGAAATCTGAATTTGTATCGAGACACCAAACTTGAATACAGATAAAATATTTGGCATAATTAAATCATTGTGAGATTACAAGGCTGTTTTTGAACCAATGGTGTGTTAAAGTAAATGCGAAAAGTTTTGTTTACCATAGGAGGATGGACAAACACGGGATTATTCCATTTGGAGTATAATGAGGAAAGTGAGTTGGAGCTCTCATCACCATCACCATCACCTGTGAAGGCAGACAACATTACACATGAACACAAATACGCCAGATTAACTGCTGTACCCTAACAGTCAACAATCTGCTCTATCTGTGAGGTACCTCTGTCACCAGGCCCTGAACTAATCACCCTTTCAGCTCTGGATTTAGGCAGGAAGGGCAACACTAGATCCACCTGAAATGGGTAACACCTGTATTCCATCCCTACAGTATAAGGAACGGGGAACGAAGAAAGTAACACATGAAAACCATGGCTGACATTGATCCACATGAGAACACTCAATTTCTAAAGACGGTAGATCTATCCATCTGGGTTAAGTCAGTGATGACAGTGAGAGTATTCTTGGTTACTGTTGAGTGCAATTTCCAGTTACTCACCAATTTCCGAGATGCCACTAACTGCCATATTGGTGACATCAGATGTACAGAGGACTTGTGTTTCTTCCATTGGTGGGTCGTCATATCTACTGAGCCCGGTCTCTTTGTTGACGTAAACTGTCTTTCCCACTGATTCGTCATAGTGATGAACCCAGTCACCTGATGTTGTAGCCTCTTCCCTCTCGGCTTCCTGAGGTTTTGAATTGTCGTCTGGAACTGGCTCAGTGTTCAGTGCGGCGTCACAGGCATTGTTGTTGCTGTCTTGAATGCTGTCATTACTACTGAGACAGGTGTTGTCCTGAGAGGTAGACCTGGACAGGTGTGGTAATGTCCTTACATCTTCTGTCCTGTGTTGACTCAAACGGCAGAGTTTAGATGCCAAAGATTTTTTGCCTCCAATCTGACCTGAGGCTTGTTTCAGCCGGGTGAAAGCTGAGAGGGTTGGCGGGCTTCGCAAGCTACTCTGTGCCTCTTTTTTTGTCTCTGTAACATCACACTGTTGTCCACCTTTCTTTGAAACCAACAAATTCAGGGGATTCAAAACAAAGTTGTCTGTCTGAGGAAGTCTAGCATTGTTCTGTAAGCAAGTTTGTGGAGAGGGTTCATCACATTTTCCATATATTCTCCTAAACTTGTCAAGAGATCCGGACTCCTTACATAAAGACATTTTTTCACCAGATATTATTTTGGGAATCTTTGAGGGGATAACAGGAGCAGAGTCTTTGAATACTTTCTGATAAGATCTGTTGTGGTCTGCATCAAGTGAAATTTTGCGTTTTGATGCAAAGGAACTTTCTCCACATTTCACTGCTAGATCCTGTTGTTGAAATGCGGGCCTTTTAATCTGGGGCAGGTCCTGAGTCTGCAGACTTTCATGGATGTATGGATTGGACAGACTTATCTTTCTGTTACTTATTAGAGTCTGTCCATGTTGTCCTGTACTCTGGCAGTCAAGCAGAAGTTGCTTAGTACTGTCTGAATCCAGCAGAATTTCCTGAGTGACATTGTTGAGAGAATTTACATTGTTGGTTAAAGCAGTATGGTTTAATTTTATCTCTCTTCCTTCTGAAAGTTCCTCTTGTTCACCTTCTCGTTGTCTGACTGAATTTGACATACATAAAATTTGAGAATCTTTCCCAGCTTCACTTAATGTTGGCTCCTCTTCTACAGTAAAATCATTATCAGATGAAGATTCCAGTACAGTCAGATCACACTGTGGTTCATCTCTACTTTCTTTGCCTGTGAATCCTTCACTTTGAATGTTTTCTATATCGTTTGCAGTTATCCTTTTCTGCCCTAGTTGTTCCTCATTGTCTTCTTTACATTCCATCTGTGCAGACTCCAGACAAACACCGTCCTCAGAAACAATGGGATCCTTGTGTTTACGATGAACAGATTCAGATGCCAATGTCATTCCAATGCTGCAATCCAGTGTGGAAGTACTGATAGCTGCTTGGACGCCTATGTCACTTTTGTTCCCTTCTTGGTCTGCGCTGTCAGTGCCAAACAATTTTGGAGATTCACAATCCGAGTCATCTTGAGAGAGCACAGCCACCAAGTTCTCCCTGCTCAGGAACACTTTCACTGTCTCCTCAATGCAGAGTAAAATCCCGTCCCAATCTTTGAACTCTATTAGAGTTTTGGCAGGCTCAAGACAAATGTCATATTCTGAGTAAGAACATTTAATATTAATGATGTATATTCCATGCTGCTCTTGGCTGCGTTTCTGCTTTGGACTCCTAATGGCAGACTGCCCATCCGGACTTTCATTTTTCTGATTTGAACTGCTCAGTCGGCGTAAAAGAAAGTTCAGCAGCTTGTGTATCCGTGTCTTCAGGACCAGTCTGTCATTTACATACAGGAACTGTAAGCTGTTGTTGTAGTGGCCCTCTCTGCCAATGTAGCCAATCACTTCAAACGGTCCAAGGCTGTAGTTGATTTCTCCCAGTTTCTGTGCTCGCCCGAGGCTGTGTATCTGAATAAACCTGTGGTAAGTGTTTCTGGCTTTAGAGAGCTGCACCATCATGGCTCCTGTGCAGTCATTCTTCAGGGTAAAGGACACAGAGGGATGCATCAGAGATATGGCCTCCACTCTGTGTCTGATCCTCTCACCCTCCAGGACAGCATCCATCCTCTTTCTACGGACCGGCATGTTGTGGAAGAAGTTACAAATGACAACAGTCGTCCCTGCAGAGGGCCGAGTAGTCTCTGCTTCAAAGACATCCAAGCCCTTGCCATCTTTGAAGATCCTGCTGAGCGTTTTCACTGATGATTTGGTCCGGGATGAGATTTCAACAAGCGTGGCTAGAGAAACTATACTTGCTATGGCTTCTCCTCTGAAACCATAAAACCTGAGGTTGTCCAGGTCTTCAAGTGAGTTGCATTTGCTGGTATAGTATCTGTTTCCCACACACTCCATATCCTCAGCGTTTATGCCAGCACCGTTGTCGATTACCTGAAGTTTGAACGCCTCCATGTCCATCCGGACTCCCACACACGTCGCCCCGGCATCGATACTGTTTAGGATGAGCTCCTCTACGCATTGTTGAAGTGAGGGAATGGCGACACCGGAGCGAAGTTTCCCTTGAACCTCTTTAGGCAAACACTTAATCATAGTGTTCATTAAATTCAGTCATCTGTGTGTGTTACTGACTGACTACAAAGTCCTAAGTTCATCAGTTGAATTGGAATTAACCGTTGCAAATGGACGTGCAGCTGTTAGCTAGCCGCTAGTTTGTTCCGCGAGTCCCAAAGAAAACCTTCTGACCGCGACATATCCCCAAAACTCGTTCACATCGCTAAATAAGTTAGATAAATTAAATAAACAATCGAAAACCAGCCTACAGTCAAAGTAAGCTGCTGTTTACAGTCAACGTGAAACAAGAGAGGTGGCTTTTTGAATAACGGCTAACAGCCAAAGCTAATACTGCCACCTTCTGGTGTGAAGGACCAGTTTAACCGTCGTGTTTTTAACGCCACCTACCGTGTGGAGTGAAGTATTTCATATGTTTACAGCTTTTATACTGTATATTTTACTAACTATTAAGTCATTGTATTATCCTTTTCATGTCTTAGTTTGATAAATAAATAAAATCCATATACTGTTTCTCATAGTTAAACAGTTTCTAATCCTTATTCATATTATTCCTTTCAGGTTCCATTCATAAAAACGTCTTATATTTCTAATCTTTGAAGTCCTCCCCACTCAAAAAATGTTTTACACTTGTTGATGATGTATGTGCAGTTTGACACTAGAAGGCTGTTTGCATTACGTTAGTCTGTGGAAGAGGAACATTTTGTCTGTGCTCACAATAAATTTCACTTTAACACGTTTAAGTTGCATACTGGATGGATCGTGCTCCATCCAGTACTTACACAACTGTGATGTGGAAACTTGAAGTAATACATCCAGTCTCTACATACACTGAGAATTGGACATCTGAGACATCTTGTGTCCTGCAGTTAAACTTTTGAAATGAAAAATATTTACACATTCATAGATTCTGGATTTTTCAATGTAGAGTGTTTTATATCCGTCTTTAACATGTCTAGAGGGGATCTTTAAGTACTACTCTGTCTTTCCTACATGTAAAAATTCAATATCCTTTTTTTCAGTTGATTCGGCCCACTAAGAAGTGTGCAGATGTTATTTTGTATGCCAGTCTTGGTCTCGAGGACATCACCTCCTCTTTTCATTTCCTCCCTCTAAACCTCTTCGTAAGTCTAGTTTGCAAGGCCTGTGACGTCACCAACCTGAAAGGCCTTTTTCACAGCAAACATTTTGACTTGTCACAGGTGTTACCAATAACATTAACAATGTGTGTCTCTGTGTCCCAGTAAGCCATGACACTGTGACAATGAACCAGAGCAGCCAAATGGAATTTAGTCATCATTTTTTAATTATTTACACTGCATGTCAAAATGTCTAAAATGAAAAAGGCCTGTTAAAGTAAAACTTATCTGACACCTTTTTGTGTCCCCACTTGTTCTGTCAGAGCCTGTAGCATCTTTTCAAGATATACTAATAAAACTGCAAAACTCAGTCCTTGCCTGAGGGGGTAGCAGTATTCTGACTATTTAGACTCCCCTCAGTTTTTATGGAGGCCAAGGAAGATGGCAGTGACAGATTTCAAGGTCATACTACTGCTGGTTACCTGGAATGGTTGTTTGCAAATGTCCCCTTCAAACAGATTTACAGTCTGCATTTTTAAATAATGTGCTCACCTCTGATAACCACTCAATCAAGTTTCTTTAAATGTCTCTGGTCTAGTCACTGACAGCCAAGTTTTCTGTGTTACAGCTGATGTATCCGTTTTAAATGAAACGTATCAAATATACTCATATAGCTGTTGGTACATCAAAAATGCAAACAAAGTGTTGGTGAGTAATTCTCCATTTATTAATGTAATTCTATATTTTATGGATGTTAAGGAGACCTAACATGCACATGTTCTCAATTCATGACATATAATGCATCCAAATAAATAAAAAAAGTCTAAATAAATAAAATGTCTGCTTAAAAGTTAATAGTATACGTAGAATGTATGAGTTATTTTATTTCACTATGTTAAATGATGAGTGCTCTAGGCTGTCAACTGTTTTCTCTTTCATGAACTCCGCCTTGGTTATGTGTGACTTGGGGCTCCCGGTGGATTTCAGCCATTCTTGCATTTCTTTCACCTTGCCGCGTGGCCCCTGTAGCTGCCCCTGAACAGTTCCTGCGCTTGTGTTTTGGACCCAGCCAACCAGGCCAAGCTTCTTCCCTTCTGCCTGGAAGGTGAAACAGAAAGTTAGATACACAGAGAAGATGGCTGGAATAGGACAGAAGGGAATTAATAATAAGAGTTAGAAAAAGAACTTATTAAAAGTCAAATCTCATAGAACTTTTGGACAAAGGCTGCTCATCATTCTCAAAGAAATGAAACGTGGGTGTGACAGATAAAAGACATAGGAAGTTTTTTTCTGACCTTGGAAATAGTAAAAATCTTAACTCCACGTCCACTTAATAGCTTTTTCTAAAGCTGTCATGCATCTGACAGTCCTCATTGGGAAATGGAGTTCGCTCAGTTATAATCCTAGCTCCGGTGCCTCTCATGTATTAACATTACATTTGTGTCAGGTCGAAGGTATTTCCAGAATCAGTGAAGACTCTTATAACTATTTGAATGGAAATATATTCTGTCTGCTGCATGATAGAAAGTTAGGACTGTTATTTCCTATGCAGGTAGTATATTACACCTGTCCTTACCTGTTTTGTATGACACAAGAAATACATAAAAGCATTATTTTCATATGTAAAGAAAGTAACATCAATATGGAGAATTTTATTATATAAAACTTAAATTTTGGTTGGGTCAAAGAACTTGAGCAACAGCGTGTGTCATTTCTGGGTACCATCTTTGTTTGGATTAGGAAATTGCAATGTAATGTCAATGAGTTGAATTTTTTATTTTTTAATGCAGCAGACATAATATTTTTTCATCCAGATGATTGTGCATCTTTGAGGACTCTGGGGGTTCCTATAGCAAAGAGGTAAAATGTAAACGACCTTCTGGGTTTTTCAAAGGTTATTTATTTCTCAGTAAAACAAAGCTATTTGACTGGAATGTAATGTAATATGTAATGTAATAACAGATTCTTCCCATCTGCATGGACATTACATGTTATATTACCCCATAATCTTATATTTGCACATCTGTGAACTTTAATCTAACATGGTGTATTTCATTAATAATAACCTTCGTTATTATTGTTATTATTATTATTATTATTAATAACTGCACACTGCATATACTGTTTACTCCTGGTCAATATTTTTGTACATTTCTGTTCATTCTCTTCAATTCAAAATTTAAGCCTGTAGCAGCTCAGCTTAGAATTTTTTTTCTCCATATTTTTTATTGCACATTTCCTCTTTCTTTTTTTTATATTATTTAGGACTACTTTATTTTGTATATGTTTTAACGGTTATGTACCACAAAACCGAGGCAAATACCTTGTATGTGCAAACCTGCTTGGCAAAAAACTTGGTTCTGATTCTGAGAAGCAGAAACTGGGGCTAATATCATCCATGATAATTAGTTATGGGTGTTATCGTGTAACTCGTGAGATGAGGATAAAACTTAAGAGAAAGCAAGTAAATGGACCTTGAATTATATACTTTATCTGTCACACTGACCACACTGAACTGAGCTCATAGAGGCTAGCTTATCAGTGTCAAACTCACTTGAGTGTATTTCCGAAAAAATACACCTTGCACTCTGCCAAAAATTTCATAATCCACTGAAATTAGCTCTTCATCAGACATACTGGACCTAGAAACAGAAAAATAAAGATAGAACTTGTTTGGTGTGATATCAAAGTTAGTACCCCGTCATGCAGGTGCTACTTTACAGCTACAAGCTATGCTAACACACAGTTAAATTGTATTCAAACGATTTACAGCCTAGACACTGAGCAGTTTGGCTTCATATTATTCAAACTACACAAATACATCACTGCTCGCTGTGTGTCATATAGTTCACCTTAATAATGACGGGAAGCTGTGAGACGACCATTCAGATCCGCTGGAGTGCTAATTGAGCAAATACGGGACTCTGCTTCAGGAAGTGACGACACAGAGAACGCTCGAGACAGTTGGTTTCCAGGCAACGAATGTGAACATTGGGAAAAGTTGTTGCAACGTCATGACTGTCAAACAGCGGCTATATTTATAGATAAACTCACCTTTACCTTTAACTCAGACAAAATTCAACAAGTCAGTAGGAGTTTGAATTTCTACACGTTAATTTTCAGGAATATTTGTCAGTCACGGGGCTACTGGTAAGTGAAAGGAACCTGCTACTTCTTTGACATTGACTTCTATCATTTGGCTAGCCAAATGTTCAAAAAACAGAAAAAGCATGTTTTGCAGCTGTTTTGTTGGAGTATGAGTTTATATTACAGAGATTCCTAACTCACTGCCTATTTGTTTGTTTTGCAGGCAGGCAGAAATAGTAATAAGCGGTCTACCATTTCATGTCACTATACCATGTTCAGAGGTCAATAAGAAAAACAATGCTTCAGTTAAAATGATCAAAATTCCATCTTCCCTCATCTTCTTCAGTTCATAAATTAACTTCAAAATGACACCTACAGGCATTATGCCACTTTGCAGGTGGATTGTGGTATTTTTGGAGCAAAAAGGATATGACAAAATAATTTCCACTCAACGTCTACTTACTCATTGTTCAGAGCACTTTTTTGGACTTCTTGTCCGTTTTGGTTTTAAAGGTGACCTTGAGCATTCATTATTCACTTCAAAACAGCAGATGACTAAACTAATCTATTTGTTCTGGAGCTTTTGACTGCATCATATGGTCTTCATCAATAAACTTTACCGCCAGCATGGATGATGGAGTCCTAAAAGTGCTGAGAATAGTTAAAAGTGTAAACATCTACAGTTGTATGACAACTGAGCAAACTACATATACTGATGAAGACTGTGTAATTTGGTCAAAAGCTCCAGAAGAAGTGAGGAAGAGTGGAGTAATCTAGGAGATTTTTTTTTGTCAACTGCTATTTCCAAGCTCAAGAATCATTGTGTCATGTTCAACCTAAGGACTTGTGCACTGAAATCTGTATTTATATTGCAGGGCTTCATAGTTTTTTATCTTAGTGGCATATTTGTTCTGACTTAAATTCTTTCCTATATTTAGACTTGAGACTAAATACATGGACTTGGAATTGCTTCAGTAACTTGAGACTGACTTGGGACTCAAGCAAAGTTGATTTATTTTATTTTTACAGCTTTTATTTAAAAGAAATAGTCATACACTGCCGGTATCTTGAAAAATTCACACTCTTTATTCTCTTTTTTAATATCACTTTTGAATTTCCAGCTGTTTTTTTTCTTGATTAAAGAAATTGCAGGGGAAAACAGTTGCTGGTGTGAACGACTCAGGAGTCTCATGGAAAAGTCATGAACACACACACGAGAGAAAGGCGCAGTCCTCAAGAGCAGTGCAACGTCGCAGGACAAAGACGTTGCAATGTCCACACTCAAGCACAACATGGTGTTGTACCTGGTGGGAGAGCGGCTGGAGAAGACCGGCCATTTCCAAACAAGCCTGTTCACCACAGAAGAACTCTCAACCCCAAGATGCATGACTCACTTGAGCTACATGATTTTGAAAAAATCACGATTTCAGGACAACCAAGAGGCCCTTTGTCATCCCAAGAACATCATTCGAATGGCATCAGAGAGACCACTGGGTCCCATCATCCAAGAAAAGACTCACCCAGAGTGCCCAACAGAGAGCTGCAGATGTCCAGAGCAATTCATGCAAAAGAGCTCATACTACAGGAGAAGCTGTGGAGGGCTGAGGATAAAATAAGACAAATGATCCAGAGGGATAGTGGTGGTGCTGCTGCTGCTGCTGCAAGTGATGACCAAAAGAGTGAGGAGGAGAGGCATGACAGAGGACAAGTAAAGAGCGGAAAGTCTCTGACGAAAACCAGGTTGAGAGAACCAGCGGGAGGCAGAGAAATGTTGAAACATGAAAGAAGACCAGAGGATGTTAAACAACTGAGAAAGACGCAAAATCAGACAAACAAGGAAGGCATAAGGAAGACACATGAAGAACAGGGGGCCAGATGGGGAGGCAGGGAAACAGAAGTTGTTCAGTTTGAAAGGAAAGGAAATAAAGGGCCTCATGTGCACATAGTGAGCGGAGAGCTGAACAGAAGAAAAGGAGAGGTAGTGAAAGCAGAACAAAATAAGACTTCTACCAACTGTGACATTTGGACAAGAGAACAAAACTATAAAGAAAGAAAGACGGTATATGGTTCACATGATGATGATGATGATGACGAGGAACTGGACAGGCACCACAAGAGTCAACAGAAAACTGTTCATAGACTGGAGGCGACAGAAAACCACAGAGGTGCTGGAAGTAAAATATCTGAGGAATCATCCCTCCCACCAGTTTCTAGTCCTTCTCATTCCAACAGAGCGCAGCAGAGGGAGCTCAGGCTCACAGATAGCACAGACGCCGGCCTTCAGCTTCTCCCTTGCAGAATCTGCAACAGAAAGTTTTCACATGAAAGATTAGAGAAGCACGTCCAAGTCTGTCAAAAGGTGAAACAATCTCACCGTCAAGTCTTCAACTCCTACATTAATAGAACCAAGGGCTCGGCCATAGAGGAGTTCTGGAAAACCCACAGCAAGACTCCAGAGGTAGGCCAGTGTTTTATTTCTCTTAAAGGGCTACTCCGCCAATTGTACACATGGAGGTTTATTTTAAAGGTACTCTGTGGAGTTTTTAGCCACTAGAGGCTCTCTGGAGCAATGTTTATTAGAATGGTCCCCAATTTGTTTGTATATTGTGCACGTGAACACGATGCACATGCAAAACACAGTCTACTGATCAACAATTGGTTGTGGTAATCCTTTAATGTGCCAAGAAATGTAGCAATGCACCAATAAAGGCAGGAAAAAGACTGCCAGCAAGCAAACATGGATGTAAACAATGTTGAATTCTTCCAAATATTGGCTCTCCAAACTTTTTATGAGGAAAGCAACGTATTCACAACATGCCTCAAGGATTCACACAATGCAGAAACACCGAATGTCTGAATGTGAAGACTCCACAGGGTACCTTTCAGTTTACTTGTCATTTGGGAGACCACTCAGCCTGTAAAAACAGTTGAATAGTGTCTTCTCAAGAAGCTGTCAAATCTGATATTTAACCCTGATGACTTTGTAGTGACAGATACTAATATCAACCATGTTACCTTGGCTTGGAGACCCCCAACTTTATTGGAATTTAATTGCTTACATTAAATGAGTAATTACTGTATTTGATAAGTATCTGATATCTTTTGATTCAGGATTTAAAGAAAAAGAACCAAAGACAGACCCACAAGGTGAACATGAGGACTTTGCATCAAGGTCGACCCCCAGCTGGCACTTCACAGTCTAAGTGGTCCAAGTAAGCCGAGCCAGACGCTTTTACCCTGAACCAGCCGAACCACAACAAATCCTCAGGTGTCAGCACATCAAGTCACCCATCACCATGTCGTTATTGTCAACACTGTGTCTGAATTTATTGATTTAATCACTAATTAGAATTCTGTGTCAGAGCTGCTGTCTATATTGTCTGAGTATATTCCCTATTAATTAAACCAAATTGTCCATGTTAGTTTTGGCTCTTTACAATGATAGCATAGTAATATCAACAAATAGAAATAGCTACAGTATACTGAAGCTTGCACTGTGGGAAATATTAACTATACACACACATATAACAAAAGACAGCTGTTAGTTTTATTGATGGCTTTTACACAAAGCATAAAGCAACAGTGTGACTGTAGAGTGTCAATACAACTGTTAGATTTCCAGAGACTGTTGAACAAATAAAACATATTTTAAATGCTGTCACTGTATTTAAAAAAATCACCTAAAGGCACAGCATTGTCATATTTGCAATTTTGGTTTCAATAGCTTGCTAAGGCACTGTGACTGTATTTAGCATGGAAATACTAGTTATATTGTTGACACAAGACAGTTCATTGACCACAAATGAACAGCTTGTAAGCTAATTATAGGTTAAGGGTTTTACATATATATTTTTGTCATAACACACATACAATAAACAAAACCAACAGACCTCAAACAAAAACACAATTAGATATTTTCTTTCACAAATGATGCAAAAGATGGCAAAACAAACATTTCAGAAAGTACCAAAGACAGATAAAATGGCTAAAAAAATGCAGTAAGAAAACAATAACATTATAGCTGCATCAGCTATATCAAAAATGCTTTAAAGACCACGTTTTCCACATTCTAAGACAGTTCAAGTGTTCATACATGTCACAATGAAGACAGACCTACATGTGCTGCACCAACAAGAATTCAAGAGTCGAAGAAGACAATAAGTAAAAGCAACCTACCTGTTCTTAAAAAATAAATCAGTAGTTTCCTGTTTCACACATATGCTCTTTACTGTATATGACAATAATACATGCAAATTTAAAAACTATATATTTGCATGAGATAATTAGAATATGTTTGTAATATCTAACATTTCTGATAAGTATGAAAAAAAGGTTTTAAAGGCTATATTGTATTTGGCACTTTAACCGTATAGGAATAGATGAAATGACAATAATTCTAATGAAGTGATACACGACAAAGGTATGTTTTCACATTGAAAGATGGCACTTAAATGAGTCAGGATCAATCTGGACAATATGACTGTCTATCCTCTCAGAACTCAACAGAAACCTGAACTTCGGACGCATTACTGTAGCAAACAGTCTCCTATTTTGCATATTCTGGTCTTACCTGTTTAATGATAAATACTAGTCTCTGAGGCACTTAAGGACTAAAGCCCCAATGCTGACATCACTAAAAGTCAACAATAACACCACCAAAACTTGGACTTGATATTCACATTGCAGAGTAACACTATGATCAGATTGTCTCTCGCAGGTGGCAAGGTCCGATTGCTTCATGTTGAATCCAGCCAACATTTCAGTCTGTGGAGAAACTAGCTAGATCACTGCACCCGGGTGAACACAAGTGTGCATGTGAGAGTGTGCAAGGTATTATACAGTATTGCATATGCAATAAGAAAATTCATGCAACTTAGCGCTCTGTTAAACATGTATAACGTAACACACTGTGAGTGGGCATGAGGCTGCACTCTCTACTGCAATCGAGCTCGTTGAATTCAGTATGTGCTAAGAGTTTTGACATTTCTCCCATAACCTGGATATCTGCAGGTTCACACACTGGCTCCAGCAGATCTGCCCCCGTGGTTTGTGAATCCGCCTCCTCTTCCTCCTCCTCCTCCTCCTCCTCCTCCATCCCCGGACATACGATCAGAGCGGTGGTTTCCATTATTTTCACACCCTGCTTCCCGTAGCGTTGAACGATTAATTGCCGCCCAGAGCTTCTCATTCTCCTTCTGCTGCTCACTGACCTAGAGATGGAAGGAAAATATGCCGTTACTCACGAGCATGGATCAAAATCTGTTCTGTGGCGGGTGGGATGCTCTTGGGGATACATGTCTCACCTGCTTCTCGAGCATCTGGATCCTCCTCTCTTGCTGAGCTACTGTCTCTCGCAGCTGTAAAATAAACAGTTTGTTTACATACAGTAGAAACAGGAAGTCGGGTGCTAATTAGCTCATAATTTACAATGTTGAGTGTGCAGATTTGATACCTGTGCAACCTCGCCACTTGCTCTGCAGCATGCACCTGATTCTCCTTTTTTGCAAGAGTCAGCCTCATCCAGCCCATTTACTTTATCACAACTCATTCTTTTAGTCTGTGAAGATAACGGGAGACAAAGTTGAGCAGTAATGTAAAACATGTATGAAAACATAATCCTTTATCATCAAGATCAGTGCAAAACAACTTCTATGCTGGCATTACCGATAGGCCTTTCTTACTGCTGACTGCTGCTGCCGCCGCCGCCGTTAACTCTTTCATCTCCTCATAAGGTAGTGTGACGCTCTTAGAGAAAGAGGAGAGCTGGTCAGGAGTGAATGGCTGGGAGCCGTCTGGCATCGGGATGAACTCTGCATCCTCAAGTTCCTGTTGGATGAGAATGAGTAAGAAATTTATCAGACTACATTGTCTGATACCCATTTGAGTTTGATGGTGTAGCTCCGCTCCAAAAACATGATTCAGACTAATGTCTCCGTACTCTTTCATGCTTTCATTGCAACAAACCTTTCTAAGCCAAAAAGGGCAGGAACTGTCCCCAGTCTGGCTTGCCATTGACATCATTGGGGTCTCCATGAGGCATCCCTCAGGATCAGCCTCCCCTGTAACCCCGAGACCCCTGTCACGACACTCCGTCTCTGAACCGGGCTCTATTTCCAGATCCACTGTGGATGTGGATCCGTCCTGTCCCAGCCCTGGATAGACACACACACGCACGCACACACACACACACACACACACACACACACACACACACACACAAACACACATAAGATGCCGACTTATTTATCAATCAAAGAAATTGATCAATACACAAATCGGTAAGCAAAGAAAAGTATTTACCACTACCAATTGACAGTCCACTGCTGTTGGAGCGAATAGTCTTAGAGTTGAGCACTTTCTCTGCAGATAAGAAAACACAAGGTATTAATCAGACAGCTGTTTTTTAGTGGAATTACGCAGCACAAGTGTCTGGTTGAGATGACTAACCCATTATAATAATAGTGTGCCATCCACGGCAAGAGAGGTCTGGCACATGGTGAAGGGAACCAAAGATAGGCCTTGGCATGGCAGGGCAAACCTCTGAACCAAATCCCTTATCAGGAGGCATTCCAAGTCGCCCATTTCCGGCGTTTCCCCATGCAAAGATCTGATTGTCTGAAAGAAAAATAATGAATAAAACAGCCACAAATCTTATCATGAAATCAGAAAAAAATACATATCATTGCCACAGACCACAGGACTGCGTGTGTTCTTACCTTCAGTGGCTGCAATGGTGAAGCCATCTCCACAAGACACTTTGTTCACTGTCTTTCCCCCAAAGGGCCCAACAAGGACTTGGACACCCTGGTGTTTCTTAAAGTCTTTAACACCCAGCTGTCCGTACTTGTTGCACCCAAAGGTGATCAGACGACCGCGTTCTGTAAAGCAAGAAATAACATGACAAAACGATTTATTGAAATAATGACAATTTTCATGAGCAAGAAAAATGAAAACCGGCTCTTTTTGCAGTACCATCGATGGCAGCGGTGTGGGTCTTCCCTGGAGCTATGACCTGGATCTTGAACCGCGACAGCTGCTTTACCAGGGTCAGTGTGGTGATGTACGGGATCCCCTGGTAACCCTGGTGTGATGTACCGGGAAGAATAAAAGCTTATAAACATAGCTGCGTCACTTAAAGTCTCTATTATTATTATTATATCCCTTTAATTACAACCCAGTACCTCTCCAGGGTGGTTTTTGAGACCAGAGATCCCCTGGTTCAGGCCTAGCTTGTTAAATTCATTGTTTCCACAAGCTAGAACTTTGCCAGTTTCTGTCAAAAAGAAGGTTCCATCGCTGCTACATGACACAGCGGAGATGGTGGCGCCTTTGGGGAGCTCCACCTGGGAAAACCATAACACAGCTACATGTATAAATATTTTATCATCAGGACTGCATAAAAACATGATCTTATTCGCTCTTGTAAGGATTTTACCTCTTGACAGACAGTCAAAGATATGCCAGCACAGGGAACAAAGTCTTACTTGCATCGGAGAAGAGAAGTCATCCTCACATTCCAGGCCAAGACGCCCTACAGCAGGAAAAAAAAGAAAAAAGAGATACATTAAAGATAAAAAGTTGATACTAAAAAGGGCCACTGTCTCCACCTGCTGGCAATATTTATAACAGCAAAAACAACCTAGCAGACACAGTTCAAAACACCAGTAAATACAGCAAACCTATGTACCATACTCTCCGCAGCCCCAGGAGTAGATTTCCCCACTATGAGTCAGGACCACCACGTGGTTGTCTCCACACGACACCTGACGGACATGCCGCTCCTCAAAAAACTCCAGTAGCACTGGCTCCAAAATCTCCATGCCCAGCTCGCCCTCCACTCCGATGCAGCCATAATAGTCTGACCCAAACATGTACATCTGGTCCTCATCTGCAAAGGCAGCAGTGGAAAAAGTTTGTTAGAAAAGGTGTGGCTTTACAGACAAATATTTGTGTTTTCGCCTGTTGCTTCATTCGCTCACCAGTGACACAGGCTGTGAAGTCAGCCCCGCATGCCACCTGTCGAATAGCCTTCCCCTGGAGCTTATCCACCTTCTTTGGCTGCCTGTACGAGGCCTGGTCTCCGTGCCCCAGCTGGCCCACCATCTTTGCCCCAGCTTGGATATTCTGACCAGAAAGTTGAGAAAGTTGCTTGTAGTGAAAGCACAAGAACAACTGGATCCAGTACATCTATCCCAGAGTGATGGGTTAATACTCACAGCCCAGGTATACAGCTCTTTTTCCACTGTCACCACTGCAAAATGACTCTCCCCCGCACACACATGTTGGGCACTGCTGCCCCCTTTGAACGAGTCCAGTTTCTGGGGGGTGAACTTCCCTCCACCCCAGAAGTACACCTCCCTCGAGCGTGTGGTCACCACAGCAACAGGGGTCTCAGTCACTGTACTCAGTCTATGGCACAGGCAGGACAACAGTCATCAGTTATATACTACAAAGTTATACTTGATGAATGAAAAACAGGCTTGAGTGGAGAACATAGAACAAATGTTGACTTACTTTGGTTTCTTCATTGCTGAATTCAGCAGTGCAACTTGCTCTTCAAACTCCCTACCAGAGAATGAAGTTGTCAAAGGATTGTTGTGGGTGTTTTGATTGTATCTTTATTATATAAAACAGAAACTAAAAGATTTTCTGATCCAAGAATTTTTTTAAAAATACAGTTTTTCTCAACCAACTTACTGTCGGCAGCAGGCGATGACTGGCTGGTCCAGAATCTGCTCAGCTGTGGGCCTCTTTGCAGGATCCTGCGACACAAAAGGATGACAAGAATTTTGATGTGATATCCACGACTGAGGTAAGCAGAATTATCTCCGACATCAAACCATTTGTTTCACAACAATCTGAAACAAGACTCTTGTCTGATTATTCTCACTCACTTGATTGAGGCACTCATACACCAGCTTGATCAACGCAGATGAATAAACATCCGAGTTCACTTCCATAGTCCAGTTGCCCTGGACTATTTTCACACAGAGGTTCAGAGGGTTCTGTACGGACACAAACAGCAGAATCAATTCATTCTTGGGGGGGAATCTGATTAAGGCAAATAATTCAAACTATTTCTAGCAAATTAATAAACCTACCGTTGCATCAAATGTTCTTGTAAGAGTTAAAACTTCAAAAATTACACAACCCATGGCCCAGATGTCTGATTTGAAGTTGTATTTTGCTCCCTGGCACAATTCAGGTGACATGTAATATGGAGTTCCCACACACTGGATTTACCAAGGAAGAAAAAGTGCAAAAGGAAAATAAGTGAAACGTTAGTTACAAATTGTTATGAGGATCAGTGAAGAAACTGTATATTCTCTGGATATATGTTGACTGTGCCTCTAAATAACATAGCAATATCAAAAAAAAGCATACACAAACCAAATATCTACACTATAAACTCTTTAACAGCTGTGTAATATTCAATCATTTGTTGTTGCAGGGGGGGATATTCCCAACTCACAGTCTCTGCCATTGAAAACTCAGAGTCTAGTTTCTTTGCAAGGCCATAGTCACCCAGCTTGATGAGGTCAGTCTTGGTCAGGAAAATATTCAGAGTTTTGATATCTCTGCAAGAAAAACGGAATGCCAACATTACCAAAAACTGTTGTCATTTCATATCCTTCAGTTATATCATCGATAACTGCCAGATACCTTCAAGAGAGGCTGAATGTTTTACCTGTGTAAGATCCCAGCCTTGTGAATGTGAGCCACTGCTGAGGCAATCTGGTACAGGTACCATATGACCACCTGAAGAAACATGTTAAAGGTGAACATATAAAAGAATACAATAATATGTTTTGTATAAAATGCTTGGCCTGCAATGTTCCACTCATACCTCCTCACTGAAAAGTTTCCCCTTCTGTTGGTTGATTTTATCATACAGATTCCCTCCTGCGATGACAAAGACATTTACTGCTCTGTCACAGATGAACAGCATTTAAACTAATCCTCAAAATCTTCACACTGGACACGTTGTACAGTATTTTCTTACCATTGCAATATTCCAGCTCAATGAGTAGAGTGTTTTTATCCATGAAGTGATTGAAGTAGGCTATGATGTTGTTGTGCTCCAGAATGGAGAGGATGCTTATTTCGTTCATGACATCTCTGCGCTCCCTTTCTGACAGCGAGTTCAGGTCCACCTCCTTCCATACCACTAGAGAGTTGTCCTAGGGAGACCAGAGGGGACATCTCGTTAACACAAAGAGAGAAAGCATGCAATTAACAGTTTATTGTTTAGCGCTACAACTAATGTTTATTTTCATGATCAATTCATCAGATGATCATTTTCTTGATTAATCTTTTCCCTAAAAATGTTAGAAAATAGAAAAAAATCTGTTTGATTCGTTTATTCAACCAACAGCACAAATGTCAAAGGTATTCAACTTACTATCATATACAGCAAAGAAAAGCACCTCACAATTGAGAAGCAGAAACCATCAAATTGTTTGAGAAATTACTGAAATTATTAATTAATGATCAAAATAGTTGCCAATTAATTTTCTTTCCATTGATTGATCCATTTATTGAGCAATTGTTGCAGCTCAACTACTGTTATAAATACCTTCTTATAGGTTAAACAGAACCTTCTTAGATTATTCAAAATGCATTTTTTTGGAGGGAGGTGTAGCATGAAATCTGCTAACCCCCATATGATACAGGATAAAGAAGTAAGGCATGGGGGTTGAGGGTCATTTATCTTGTTGTAGCTCAAGAATTTCTCACCCAGGTAAGGAAACAGAGGTACACAGTGTGCAATTCATTTAGCCAGACACATCAATCATAATAATACAATAACAATACATTTAGAAAACAAAGTGTAACACTTTCTAGCCATTTCTGATATATCTAATTAGTGTTTTTGGTATGTTGTTATTGAAGAAAAAGTTTTAGGAACCTTGTAAAGTTGCTTAAGACATGCTTCCCTTGCTCTCTTACAGTGATGGTGTCTTCACATACTTGATTGCTGCATGGTATTAAGTGTAATCCGTGGATTTCAACCGTAGAGGAGCTTCAGCTCTTCTGAAAAACAGCTGGGACTGAAAGCCAACTTACCTCTGTTCTTCTGTACAGAGTTGCTTCACCAAACGCCCCCCTCCCGAGGATCCGGATAGGAATGTAATGCAGCTTCTCCTCTTCGCCATTAAACGTGCTCGACGCTGATCGCTCACTAACCACAGACCCGCTGCCCAGATCTGAACTCAGCGAGTCCAAATGTCTTTCATAGTCCTCCAGTGACATTTCTGTTTAGGGACTTGTTAGCCAGTGGCAGTGATGGAAATAACCCGAACAGGCCTTACGACAACTCTTAATGAAAGACTCGTAACGTTACAAACCCGCACACACGTCTAACATGTCACCAGTGTCAGCAAAGCAAAACACCTGGTGACGTAAGAGTGCCGCGAGATGCCTTAAATCCACTTCAAATATACTATGTCACAAAAATACAACGTAGCAAAATGCGTGCAACTACAGTAGTTGCAGCACTGTCAAGTAATACGCAACAAAACTGAGGATGACTTTATGAACTTTCAAAATAGAAGGCGCGTATTCAAGCATGGTGTGGTGTATTTTACGATGAAAGTCAGCAGAATGCGTTTCCGGTAAGCCATTTTTTTCCCTAGGATGTTAAGGTCATGACCCACCTTCCTCTGCCTCTGATTGGCTAGTACTGGTTGTCTTCGTTGGTTGGGTTGGTTACATTCAATGGTTTTTGTTTTTTTATTGAACAATTTCAAATGACAAGAAGGGTACAAGAGCCTGCATACACACAGTAAATACATCAAATATACATATATATGTACACATACATACTGTATACTCTTAGTTATAAGTAGTGTCTATATACATATTCACATATGAATTTTATAACATAATCAATTGAAAGAAAAAGAAAAATTGTTTTAAACATGACAATTGCAAACTATAGGTATTTGAGCAACAAGGACTATAACTCAAAATGCAAGAGGGACTTAGACATGACTTCATATAATTCATTAACAGACTGATTATTCTTGGATAATATCTTTTATGGATGATAAATAGTTGGTTAGGTTGCGTTATTTTTTTCCCCAACCCGCATTCTGCGAAGACCCACCCTACTCTGCCTCTGATTGGCTGACCCTGATATTCTTACCCTAACTCCAACCAACTCTAACCAATCTAACCAACGAAGGCAAGGAGTATTAGCCAATCAGAGGCAGAGTAGAGCGGGACGTCGCGGAATACAGGTGGGTTAGGTTTAGGCATGAGAAGTGAGATTGGTTAGGATAAGAATAGCACGGTAAGCCAATCAGAAGCAGAGGAGGGCGGGTCCTGACTTCGCCATCCTAGGAAAAAATTACTTCCGGTTATTTAACTAGTGCTAACGCTGTGATTAGCTTGACCTGGCTAATAGTGAAGTCATCGAGATTGAAGTACAGTCGTATTCTTAACTGCGCCCCCCCCCCGTTTTCAACGTTTGTTTGAAAAATGTCTGGACTTGTCTCGATTTATGAGGCAACAGCACACCGAGGACTCGTCCATCCTTCCCTCGCGCTCAAACACGGAAACTGTCACATTACAGCGCCCCCTTCGATCAGAGTTCAACTATATTTTATTAATGTTGCTCTACTGAAGTTTAAATAGGTTAATGTTGGATATCACGAGTTCGAGTAAAGGTGCAATTTAATTGTGACACATATAAAAAGGGCTGTCAACGTTTATTTTTAAGTTTAGTCTACAATTTTAATTTCATACAAACATTTTCAAGGCAAATGCCATGACACATAACTTAGTTCACAGTAGACATGGGAGGGTGCCATATGGGTAAAATCCTCTGTTACTCTATCATTTTATGTTTTGATATATATCATACGTTTTCTTTAAAATCAAGTGAAAAACCTTTGATGGATGTTCTGCTTTAGGCTAATCCAGCAAATTAAAAAAGCTGACAAATCAAGATATATGAATGATACAATGCAATGATATCACAATTAGATAAAAATAGTATAAAAACACAATGTTGTTATAAAGCTGTTCTGCTCATAAATTTACAACATTGCCAACAAAGTTCAACTATCAGATATATTACAGGGATAGTTACTGCGGTACGAATAGAATCTGATTGTAGACAAATGATATTACATTTTATTTTATTTTATCAAATGTGTACTCTTTCACTGTATATATTGTCATATCACCCAACTATAGCTTGAAGAACACATATAGCATATTTGTGGGTACTGGGGGGGATTGCATAAGCAATTTTACTATCTATACTTGACAACATTAGTGATTTTAAAAAATGTTTTTATTTGTGACCTCTGGTCGCCCATTCAAAATCTCCCACAATCCACTGGTGGGCCACAACTCAGACTCCGTGATGTGGAGTACAATACATCACAGACCACCCATCTGATAAACGCCACACTAGAACTCACTAGAGAAAGTTTTGTGAATCAGTTAACGTCAAGTGTAAAGTTAATTAAATGAACTTTGAATGAATCAATAGGAATTTCCATGAGAACTTAAAGTAAGAGAGTGATAAAAAAAGACTTTCAGGAGACATTTTCACATATATAGAGGGTGGTGGGAATATAAGCTCTCTCTCTCTCTCTCACTCTCTCACACACATACACACACACACATGGTTTTGTAATATTGACAGAGCAGCCACCTCACATAGATAAGCAGTGGCATGCTGGAGGGAGATTTCTGAGTAAAAGCCAAAGGACGAGAGGGATATCCAGACATGACTTCAAATGATGACTGCAGCCAAGATGGAAAATCATTACACCATAACACAGGAAACAAAGGTGGGCTTGCATTATTTTAACTGCCCTCAAAATGCTTTTGCCAAACCTTCAGTGTCAGTTGTCCACTTTGAGCTCACATCAAAGTTGTCTGTTTGTTCAGGATCTATGAGCACGGTCAGAGTTGGGTCCAGAAGTCTTCCCATGTATCCACTGTTGATCATGTGTTTAGGACTACTAAACATTATTCTGCTGTTAGCTGCAGTTGTTATTGGGATTTACTGTGAGTACAACTGGTCAAAGGAAGGTGTTGAATCTCTGCTTCACTTGTTGTTTGGAATACACTGTACTAAATAATTCACTGACAACATATAACAAGCTCAAATAATTCTTACATAACGGGAATTGGTAAAAAAAAAAAAAAAAAAAATTAAAAAAAATCCATAAAAATACCAACGTGTATCACCTATGAGAGCGATTTGGTGGCTTCTTATCTCTGCTAATTGTAGGTGGCAAAGTCCCTGAGGAATACGCTCCCCACCAGATAAAAGCACAAGAGCTCTTCATAGAGGTGAAGCATCTTCAGGCAATGCAGAGTGAAGTCATCAAAGCTGAAGAAGAGACACATAAAGCGTTAAAGAAAGAGCTCAGCAACCTCCAGGCACTTCAACTGCAGTTAGATCGGAACAAGACCCTCAGCGACAGCTTTCAGAGTCAGATTGAGGCACTGCAAGTGGAGAAAGCAATACTGCAGTCCAGTACCTCTGATATTTGTGAGAAGCTATTGCATTCATTTTTCTTTGCAAACTATTCAACGCCAAAACCAAAAAAAGAGTTTCTCATTGTCATTAAGTTAACTTACTTTCTTTTTTTGACAGTGGCCAGTTGTGGTCGATGCCTCCCAGGATGGTTTTTATTGAACACATCATGCTACTTCCATTCTAAATCAGAATCCAGTCTTTTAAAAAACTGGCCAGACAGCAGAGCGGACTGTATCCACCGTGGGGCCGACCTGGTTGTGATCGATAACTTAGAGGAGCAGGTCAGTCAGAGTTATTTTTGATGTTTTGATGTACAGAAGTTAATAAAAACTGCTGCTTTCGAAATCAATATTAGCCTGATATCATCTTGACACAGGCAAGAAGAACTCAAGTGACATACAGCCAGCAGCTGATTACTTTAATTGCATTTGTTTCTTTTGCCTTTTTTGCTTCTTTGTTTTTGTATTTTGATTTATGTCAGGTGGCTGCCGTAGCATTTTAAATAAAGTATATCTATCTAGCATAACACAGCAGAATCTCCAACCAAACTGTCAGCTTTCTAGTTGCATTGTGGGTAATGTAGGTGCCAGGTTTTGACGAGGAAGAATGCATGGAATAAAAAACACAATATCTGGTTCGGCTGCATCCATTTTGATTCTTTTTTTTTAACCTGTCCATTGTGACTCAGACAAGAAGTGTAAAGCTAAATTTATATTTCTCCTTACACATTTAATCAAGCATTCTTTTCCCAGTAGATGTTTTGACTTGTCATAGCAGTAAAAGCACAGATATATTGTACATTTAACACTGATGGCTCGTTTCCATTGAAGAGTCATAATAGGTCACCAGTGAGCCAGTGCTGTTGTCACACACACGTGCATAAGCACACATATATGTACATACACATATAATATACTCATATAGATATTTATTAATATATTATAGGTAGGATAGGTAGGTTTATACTCTTTCATCTATTACTATTTTAAATATTTCTTCTTTTTTCCCCCTTACTGCACTGTCGAGGAGCTGAAACCTAAGATTTTTACTCTCTTATACTCGTGTGATGAGAACTGGAACTGGCCCCCTTAAACAGATGTAGTGGTTTTTTATGTGATTAACATTGTACATGCGTAAAATACATTTAATCCTAACAAAATTCGTTAATATATGTATGTCCTTGTATCAGGTGGAGAGGTGATGTGGGTGTATGAAGTCTCTGTCTCTTACAGAAAGGGCATGAGCAGGTCATGAAGATTTATAGGCAACGTGGACTGTGTTGTAGATGTTTGGCCAAAATTGTAAGCATGAGTGGACACAGGTACCAGCCAGAGCCTGATGGTGGCAGGGGTGAAGCCCACCAGAAGATATAATAAGGTGCTGGCATAAACATAATGTCATAAACATGTCATAAAGAAGATAAGGGACTTGCCTACTTGCCCACAGGAACATGTTGGGGAGCAGGGTGAAGTAAGGTGAAGTAAGGTGACGAGGAGATGAAAAAAAGGTGACGTAACTTGCCTTAATGTTAAAAAGCTGTTTTGTGTGTGTTAGGTAATTTTTCATTATAAACCAATATGTAAGTGTAATCAATAAAGGCACATAAGCCTCTTTTATTTTTTGAATGTGAAAAGCAAATTGATAAATAATGGTGGAAGAAAAAGGTGATGTTGAACAAATGCCAGGGACTGTCCACTGAGATCATTGTTGGCAATATATTAAATTTGGTGGCACATTGGGAGGCACTCTCCAGGGTATATAAGATGATGGTTTCCTATTCAGTTTTTAGGGTTTTGCTTCATGAACCAAGCCTCTGTTTACTGTATTAGGCTATTTGCACAGTAAATCTAATATTGTACTGAACTCTGAACCGACTGAGTGTTTTTCTTCAACTCTGAGGTACTGTCTTTTATTTTTGAGTTGTTTTACTAATTTTGAGACTAAAAGATGTTGTGTAGCTGAAGATCTATAAAGTTTTTTCAGTTACCACACAGGCTGCAGTCTTAACACCCATGCTTTTCCCGATATGTGCAAATATCTGCTATGAAAAGGCCTAAAAGCTTTAGATAATGTTAGGATGGTATATGATAGGCAGGCTTGTGTTGCGAGTTAATACTGTAAAGTTATACCTTTAAGGACCAAACTGTGCTGTTGTTTCCCATCTGTTTACCTAGGTCAATCTTTCTGAGTTCCTACCAAAACTGGATTCAAGACCATCGTGGAGAAGGCAAGGGGGAGTCTGGATTGGCCTTACAGACATTCAGACAGAGGGCACTTGGGTATGGGTAAATAATGTAACGCAGCTGGATAGAAGGTGAGACCTTTTAAGATATACTATGCTGTGTTAAAGGAATAATTTGATATTTTGGGAAATATTGTTCCCTTTCTTGATGAGCGTTAGATGAGAAGATTAATACCACTCTTGGCAAGAAAGCTAGATTGATGTAAACTTCATAACTAAGGATGATAATAAACCTTACAAACAATTATCTGAATACTGCAGACGTAAAATTAGGTAAACCACACATTGCATATTTCTGTACATTTTCTAAGTAAAATTGGAAAGAGGTTATCAAGTGTAAGAGATTAAATCAGTTTTGTTGTATCAAAGTGGACAAATCAGATGTTTAAATGGTGATATGTTAATCAATCTGCCTGCAACATCAATCTGTTGACAGATTAAAATCCTTTCATCTGATACAGTGATCAGTGTAATAGTGTAACTGTGTAACAGTAATCACAAAAAAAGTATAACTTGTGCCTTACTTTAGATACTGGAGACAAAGGGAGCATGATAACTATGGAACATTGGATGAGGACTGTGCAGCACTCGTGAACACGGATAGCCCTCAGGAAATGTGGTATGATGCAAGCTGCAAAGAGAACAAGGAATGGTTATGTGAAATGGTACCCAACAACTAGTTGTGGAGTCCATGGCAATCCATATCCAGGCTGGATTTTAATCTCCTCAAAGAAGTTCCCTACATAATGTCCAACAAGGTCAGGACCATCATATGAGAAGAGAAGACTAACTCAGTTATCTACTGTATCATATCAAGATTTATTGTTTGTATATTTATATGCACATGAATAAATACACGGAATATATAAACAACTTCAGTGCAGTTGTGCTTCAGTTGCTAACCATCTCCTGGCTGTAGCTTCATATTTCACAGATAGATGTGAGAGTGGCATTGATCTGCCCATCTACTCTTGGCAAAAATGTGTAACTAGTCCTTTAACAAACATGTTCTGCAGACGGCCTCAGCTACAGGTTACAACAGAACATACTGACCATGGAAAGTCTGCTTTTAGATATGCTGCATGGAATAGTTTACAACAGCTCCTGTAGCCCAGCGCTATCCCTGAAAAGTTTTAGAGATCTCATTAAGGGCGTTATCAAGTAAAAGCTATTTTACTGATAACATCAGTTACATTTTGTTATATGTGACCCCTGCAATCTCCAACAACTCACTGGGTCACAACTGAGACTTCTAGATGTAAAGTATTTCATATCACTGACCATCTATTTGTTTAGAGCTTTTCCCCATATGAACCCACCAGAGCAAACTTTGTGAATCATGTTAAAGTTCATTAAATGATCTTGTTATTAAGTCCACGGATGCCTTTTCCAATCTGAACATACTGGTTTTAAACTGGTAATGGCTTTAGCTGATAGCAGTTAGCTGGAGCACCTAAACAGTGCAAAAAAAAAAAAAGACTTTCAGGAGACAATTTCACATATGAGAGAGAGGGCAACGTGAATGCAAGCACACACACACTCACAGAGTTTTGTAATATTGACAGAACAGCCACCTCCCACAGATAAGAGAGGGCTGGTAAACATTTCTTAGTTAAATCCTGAACACTAGAGGGATATATAGAAATGATTTCAAATGTCTACAGCACAGATGGAAAAATCATTACACCATAACACAGGACACAAATGTCAAAAAAGCTACTGCATAATAATCTAATGTTCACATGAGCTCTTTACAGAGGAAAAGCAACTTCAGACAATACAGAGTGAAGCCATGAAAGCTCAAGAAGAGGCTCAGCAAGCGTTGAAAAAAGAGCTCAGCAGCCTGAAACTTAAGCTGCAGTTAGAGCAGAACAAGACCCTCAGTGATGTCAGATTGAGACACTGCAAGTGGAGAAAGCAACAACACAGTCCAATACATCTGATATTTGTGTAAGGCCATCGTATTAATTTTTCAGTGCATTTTCAAATGAAATCATAACACCAAAACCAAAATAGATTTTCTTCATGTTGTGACTTAAACTAAACATTTTACTTCTGTGCTAAATCAGCATCCAATCCCTTAACAAACTGGCCAAACAGCAGAATTGACTGTATCAGCCTGGCTGTGAGTGATAAGTTGGAGGAGCAGATGAGTCCCATATGCTATAAACAACAGGGAAAGGGGTGAGTAGATGGGCAATGATATTCTAAACGTTTTCATTCACAGCAGTCCCAACTAAAAAGTCTGTTATCAGTGTGGCACAGGCTGAGAAAATGGTCAATGAAGGACATTGAAACCCAGTCTGTATTAAGGCTGAGTTTAAGTTTTAAACAAGCCACTATATGAGAAAATGAACATCCAGCTATCCTCTGTAGCAAAATGTATCATGCACAAGCATCTTTGCTCATGAATAAAACTTGGAATACATAAACAGCAGTGGCTCTTCAATGCAGCCGTGCTTTAGAAGAATGCCTGTTTTGTTTTTTTGTTTGTTTGTTTTTTCTTTTTTTAGGCACGGCTCTGGGGATGCTAATGTCGATCTGTCTGTCAGTTTGGCTAAAACTTTACTCATCGCCTCATTGCAGACAGACCTCTACCTATTTATACACACATAACACAGAGACAGCACAGCATGTAACATGTAGAGAAAAACTTCAAAGGCGATTCTTGCTTTGCACTTTTCATTTATGGCCCATTTTTTACAACCTAACTTTGTGGAAAGGAGAAGGGGAACAGCAGGTTATGGAGGATCCCTTGGGAGTGTGTGTCAGAAGCTCAGCTTTATCTCTGGGGAACACCCCCAACTCCCAGAGTGATGTCCAAATAAGGAAATGTGCATCATGTAACAGGTGGATGTGACTCCCCTCATTGAGACCTGCTGATAGACTTAACAGCAGAGCAGAGGAGAGAGGCTGAGATAGCATGTAACCAACCTGTACACTGGTATTTGACATGTTTTTTTTTCTTCACAAAAACAAATAATTTTTAAAATATTTGTATGGAACAAATATTTGTAAAAAAAAAAACCCCACTATTTGTATTTTGCCAAATAACGAATTTGTATTCAGGCACACCCCTAAAACATAGTAAACATTATACCTGCCTCACATCAAAGTCATTGTGAGCATGTTAGTACGCTGATGTTATCATTTTTGATGTGTTCACAAATCATCCTTTTTGGCAATTAAGACATATCATGTGATGTTTATGTAGAAGGGTTAGTCTCGCCTTCATCTCACTTTTACCTGCCAAGCCCCGCGTAGTCACTTTTACCTGGCTGGTCACGGCCACTTATGTCACTTCCCCTTTTTGTTAGTATGTTACTTTCCATATAAGGGAAACGCCAACAGCGCAATCAGGTCCCATTCTATTACCATCTGGGCACATTATAAATACTCATTGAATACACACACACACACAGAGAAGTGTTTTCCCGTCGCGTGCGGCAAAGTGCTAAAGTCCCCGGTGATCAGCTGGCAGACAGGGAGTTCGGTCTTTCTGTTCGAGGTGCAGACAACCCCAGCTTTTGAACACCCAGATCCGTGGGAGACAGTAGATTTCACCTGTAGAAGGGTCCAGTGCAGAGGAGCAGTTGAGCTGCGCCATAATTGGCCGGGGTTATTATGGTAGAGGACAGTTTGCTACTGTTTTGCCTATAGTTTTTTTTTTTTTTTTTTTTTAATTGTTTTTCTCTTTTCTTTGTTTCTTTTGTTTAGTTATATTTAGTGTTGTTTTTGCCTCTTTTGGTTTAGTATATTTTGACTGATTGTATGATTGGTTGATTTGTGTTATCAGACGAACCCACTGCGCCTGAAGGACCTCGTCAGGTGTATTCGTGCTGTTTCTGTGCCCCTTTTTTTTTTTTAGCTGTAGATACCCAGGCTGTACTGTGTGGGGGCTCTAGCCGTATGGGTTGTTTATCTGCATGCAGATATATATATATATATATATATATATATATATATATATATATATATTTTATTATATGCACAGACACAGCATGATCGTGAGGGTGTGTGAGGTATTTTAAACTCTTAAATACCTACTTGGCAGATATTAACTTTATTATATTAACAAATTGGTTTCTGGTTGTATTACAACATTACTGTCATTTTTTTTTTTTTAAATTGATCCTTTTAAATAAATTTTGATACAATTGTACTTGAAGCCACGTCTCTGTTTACTTTCTTTACACTTATCTGTGTGTGTTGACCTGTATAGAGTAGGTGGTCTTGGGGGAAGCCCAGATTAAGGTGGGCTTAGCCTTACCCTCCAGTTGGGCAGGTCACATTTAGGTTAAATACACTTGTATCTGGAAGGTCCAAAATATAGGGAAGAACAGGGATGGTAGTTGAATCCCTCAAAAACTGTATCTTTAACAGATTCCCTTTTAATGTGTAATGGAAACCTAAAGTGTCAGGTAGGAATAGAGTGACCTTTCTCTCCTTAAGCTTATTCTGTTCAAAAGATGTGGACTGTCAAATAGGTCTTGTGCACTTGTGACAACCATCTCCATTGTGGGGTTGTTTGTACCTGTTATTTTATCGGGAAAAAACAATGTATGCAATCTTAAAAATGAATTTTAAAAGTGTAATTTCATGTTGAATGTTCATATATGTGACAACCAACCCTGAAGAGAATGTGACAAGCATCCCCAACTGGGATTTTTTGCTAACTGCAAAGCTAACAATCACATGTTGTAGCGTATTTAAGAAAAAACTAAACTATAGCTCTCCCTTCATACTTTTTAATGGTAATATTTGTTTTATTATAAACCCATTATGTAAAAACTTATAGGAGAAACACCTAATAGCTTTACATTTTGACATGAAAAACACTGAAAGTCCTCTGACTTCAATGTCAAGTGAGGAATGACCTAGTAGGTGACCTCTGACCTCAATTCTGAAAATTCTAGTGACAACATTTTTTTAACAATGCCCTCTAGGGAGTGACATCCAATGAATGTGACAACCTACCCTGTTCTCCCCGTACATACAAGCTACATGGCTGCAATATAAGACGCTATGCAAAAACTTTATTATACATCTCCATGAAGGGGTGGCAAAGAGAAAGTTACTGTCGAAAGGGGAAAAAAATGGCTAGTTGAGTTTTCTGGCTTTTAGACTGAATGTAACAGCTGTAAAACATTGCGTAAGCCAAATATTGGACATCAGCAGAAATACACCATCCCCACCATGAAGCCCTGGGGTGCCTGCACAATGTTGCTTCTTTGCAGGAGGCACAACACAAGAAGACTTGTGTAACACACATTTTATATAATGCAGTCTTAAGTATAAATGACTTTAATGTAGATTTAACAACCCCAAACACAGAGCCACAGTTATGATAATGTAAATCTGTGGGAGTGACCGTGTCAGAGCCCAGCCATCAATCCAACTGATTGTGGCAGGATTGAGAACAGTTGTTCACTCAATGCATCACTTGATTCTTGTGACAAAGTATCTCCTGCATTCAACAGAACTAATGAAAAGATTTTGTCAAATAACCTTGTTGCAAATCTGTCTTCTCAAGTTTCATTCAGTATTCGTATAGATTCATTCCATATTCTTAAGTTTATTTTAAGTATTTCCCTTGGACTTCCAGTAAATCCAGTAAATGAATAGACTAAGTGTAAAGACATGCCCACTAATACTCAAAGAAGCACTCCCATTCAACTCACTCTTCCGTTTGAGATATAAAAGAGGAGGCAACGAGACCAGTGGACAGAATCTGCAGCACTGCAGTGATGGAGAATCCATGGAGAAAGACAAACTTCAGACATTTTCTTACTCGCTATGAAATCTTTGGACAAGGTAAGACTTTTAAAATCAAATGTTCTGCAGTGTCTCACACATTTATTACTGGTTTCTTGAGTTATTCCTCGTAATTTTCTCTGACTCATTTCTGACCTTTTGATTTTGAAAATGTTAGTGAATGCAGAGCACTATAGAATTTTTAATATATGCTGTACAACCAAGCTTAATGATTGTAGCTTTAAAAGTCATATTTATGTAGCTTTTGAAATCCTTGTGTACATTGTGGTATGACTTAAAGTTGAGATTCAATAGAATTCAGATTTCCTGTCGATTATACTGAGCAGCCAAGACATTATTTTTTATGCAATTTCAGAATTTTTCAGACGTAGTTTTTCAATATTTTGACAACAAACAAAATGAGAATATAGAAACACAATATTTTATGTGATTTGTCAAAAGCTTTGACCTTCATGAAATACTACATTCTTATGTTATATGATCACAGGTGGATACACTTTTCCAAACTATCGACTGGTTATATTGTGTCTGGGGCTGTTGAACGCTGTTTTGCTGATAACTGCTGTTACTATTGGGATTAAGTGTGAGTATGACAGTTGACAGGAAGAAAAAGTTTCATTTCCCTCTTCTGTTGAGTTTCTCATCAGTAAGCTAATACTGTCTCTTTTTTTGACTCAAAACAAAAATGGGAATCTGCAAGACTTTGTGCAAAATGTACAATTATTTCAACATACTTCAGAACAGCTACATTCAATGCAGAGATAATTATGTGGAAACAGTTGTTCACATTTTCATATATTGTTACTGAGATATCATTATGTTTCCAAAGAGTGTTATTATGTTATGATCTAACAAATTATATCTCATTTTTCGGCCAGTAATTCCTAGTTTTTTTAATGGAAAACCGTGGAGAAATCAGATAAATGAAATTCATATTCAAAAGTATTTTTCTTCTAAAGAAAAGATTTTCACATATTTCTTAAAAAAAACAATGCAATAATAGGCCTATAAGTTTTCATCTATGTTTGGTAAGTTAAGTTACAATATAAAATATGTCTTTGGATGCACTACTCAGTTTTGACTCAGTTCTCGTTCTCTTTCTCAGGTGCCAAAGTCAAAGAAGCTTCCCTCCAGGTTCCCCACTCAGCTGCAACAGAGCTCATCAATGAGCTGAACTATCTCAGCAGCAACTACAGCGATGTGATTGAAGCTGAGGAGGAGGCCAAGAAGGCGTTAGAGGCAGCGATCAAAAACCATGAACAACTGAAGTTGCAAATCGAGCAGCAGAAGACCATCAATGATGGGTATCAGAGACAGATGGAGGCACTGCGCACAGAAAAGATAAACCTGCAGACCAATATATCAGCTTTGGGTGAGGCAGAATTGTATTATAGTTTGTAAAGACATATTTTATTTAATGTCAACTAATAAAAACAGTTTAAGTTACAAGAAATATTTTGTATCTCCTAGAGGGAACCTGTGGCAAATGCCTCCCTGGATGGGTTCTTCTCAACACATCCTGCTATTTCTTTTCTTACTCTGAGTCCCGTACTGTCAAAAAGGACTGGAAAGATAGCAGAGCGGACTGTATCAGTCGTGGAGCTGATCTGGTTGTGATCGATAATCAGGAGGAGCAGGTGGGTTGAAAACAGATAAGAGAGAGAGTGTAAAGTATATTTCAATAAAAATGTTGAAATATATATTTAAACATTTACATTTTACAGTTGTCTCTTTAAAATATATCAACTCCTTTGTGTGCTCACAGACATTTGTGAGTAACAGCATTAACAGTATGAGAAGTGGCACTGACATATGGGAGAACGGATTCTGGATCGGTCTCACTGACACAGGGACAGAGGGGATATGGGTCTGGATTAATAATGTCACTGAGGTGGAACAAAGGTGAGAGCTGCAGTATTTTACTCTTAATGCTGTATTAATTATGGATTATTATTGATCTCTTTCATTATTTTGGTGAGGATAAATGATGCCTTATCGTCCCAAATAAAACTATACATATCTATTTAATTATTTTGATTTTCCAAAGGTACTGGATGGTTGGAGAACCAAACGACGGTCACCTGGGAGAGGATTGTGGTGTTACAGTTCCTAGCCCCTCTAATCCCTGGAAAACCCGGTATGATGGAAACTGCATCATTAAAGAGTTACATTGGATATGTGAAATGGCATCAAATTAGATCTGGAAGAATTGCCCAAAAAGTAAATATATGTTACTGTCTTTTTGTAAAATGAATAAAATTCATTATATCTTGTGTTTCTGGGTATTTTTTACTTTAAATTACTCAAAATTACACAAATATAAACATATGTATGGTATAACAACAAACATCTGTACACACTTTTGGTTATGAGGGGCCGTTAGAGACATTATTCAGAATTATCACGCATATACATGTACTTTTCCTCTCACATACACATATGAAACCAAACTCATTCACATGCTATACTGAAAACCACACACACATGCAACTGAAATGCTCTCATTAAAACTATTGAAAAGCTTTCACACATACTAGTAAAATGTGCTCATATACACAGTTAAAATGCTCTCATATAGTATTGTCAAATCCTTTTATATAAACTATTGAAAAGCATTTACAATTACTATTGAGAAAAATAATTTTGTATGATGGAATTTCAGTATATTGTATCAGTGGATTTCAGTTAAAATGGAAGGTGATTGAGAAAAGAGAGCGCATGCTGTTCATTCGTTAGCGACACTGATGTCTGTTCAATAGCTGCAAGTAGCCTTGCCGAAGCAGCAGTGTTACTTAACAATATATTGGTGTCAGCGGACAACATCAGAACCCTGTCAAATTCAACAACAATTGGGCAGCAACTGACCGTTGCAACTCCAAGTGTGGACACACTGGACAGTCACCTAGCATCCTTCCCGCCAACAGCATGCACTCGCTTTTCTCAGTCACCTTCCTGTTCACCTGAAATGCCTTCCCTTTTAAGTGAAATACTCTCATACAACATACTGAAATACCATCATACAAAATTATTTTTTTCAATAGTAACTGTGAAAACTTTTCAATAGTGGGGTCCTAAAAACACAAAATACAAAATATAACATATACATACAAAGATATCGTTACATAAAAAACATACACTTCAAATACGCAGATACAGACAGCTCGCTGACCATCTCCCACCCACACCCCCAACCCTCAGCAGTTGTACAAGAAACTGGACACAAGAAATGATCCGTAAAATCAGATCAGTTTCATCAGTACCGAGAGCACTTGAAACAATTTATCTTCTAATTGCAAATACAAACAAATTAAAAGCATGAACAGGTTGTTTTAAGATGACAGGATAAAGAAGTCCTGAAGCAGCAGAAAGAGTTAATAGATCTAAGAGAAAGAGGAACATTATTCCAGTCGGCTGGAGCTTTGTATTGAAAAGACCTGCGTCCGACTTCTTTAAAAATTCTAGTGACAGAAAAAAAGGGATATTGTGTATGTCTGAGTAAATATGAAGATCTATATGGAACCAAAAATAGTTTCAAATAAGAAGGAAAATTAAAGTAAACACCTTTAAAGATGAACTGAACCCAGTGAAACTGCCTTCTAGCTTTAGGCTGCAACCAGTTAAGTGATTCATACATAAAGCAATGATGAGTTCTCTATGGGCACCTCAAAATAAATCTACGTAGAGAGTTACATACTACATTTAGGGGTCTAAGATAAATATCAGAGGTGTTCAGATAGACAATGTGAGCATAATCAATTATAAGTAAAAGTAACTGAGAGATTATTCTTTTTCTGACATGAAAAGCAATTAATTGAGCAATTGAGTGAGCTCTGACAACCATATGTTCATTTAATAATAAAATCAATGTGGGGCTTAAAGCAGAGTTCAGGGTCATTCCAAAGTCCAAGATATTTGAAGGAATCAACTCTCTGGAGGGGAGATCCATCATCAAAATTAATATGAAAGTCAAAGTGATATGAATGTCTGTGTCGCGTGCCAAATACCATGCTGCTGGACATCTTCTTATTCAATATGAGTAAAAAAAAAATGTAAAGAGTTCTGGATCTGTAATATATCAGAGTTAGAAGTGTAAACAACAGTGTCATCAGCATATAGATGAACAAGACAATTCAAGCATATTTGGGGTAAATCATTAATCAAGGGTGGAATTTCACTTCTCTTTTCTTACTAAATGAACTTTTACCCTGGAACTGGATAATGGTGAATTTACTGTTGATGAGCTCAGCAATAATATGCCAGGAGTGTCGACACAGAGCAATGTGCCAATAAATCATCTCTTACATGACTGATCTCAGCTAATCAGTCAAAATGGAGAGAAGAGAAATCTCAGGTTGTAATTTTGATGGTGGATTTAACACACTGATTTGTCAAGAGGACTTGAACGGCGAGGAGCAACAACATAATTTACAAAATGCATTCATAAACATATTTCTGATTCTGTTTGTTTCATTTTAGAGCCCGGCACATTGGTGCAAATATGTTGAACTATACTAACAATTTTTTTTTTAAAGTCTGCTGTTAGTTTTTACTGAGTGAATGTTTTGCATGGTTGTAATAGGATTTTTTGATCACATCAACATTCAAATGTTTTTAGAATATGTACTATTTTGTTACTGTAGTTTGACACAGTGTCTTTTATAATGATTCTTCTCAACACATCCTGCAATGTCTTTTCTTACTCTGAGTCCCGTACTGTCAAAAAGGACTGGCCAGATAGCAGAGCGGACTGTATCAGTCGTGGAGCTGATCTGGTTGTGATCGATAATCAGGAGGAGCAGGTGGGTTGAAAACAGATAAGAGAGAGAGTGTAAAGTATATTTCAATAAAAATGTTGAAATATATATTTAAACATTTACATTTTACAGTTGTCTCTTTAAAAATATCAACTCCTTTGTGTGCTCACAGACATTTGTGAGTAACAGCACTGACAGTATGAGAAGTGGCACTGACATATGGGAGAACGGATTCTTGATCGTTCTCACTGACACAGGGACAGAGGGGATATGGGTCTGGATTAATAATGTCACTGAGGTGGAACAAAGGTGAGAGCTGCAGTATTTTACTCTTAATGCTGTATTAATTATGGATTATTATTGATCTCTTTCATTATTTTGGTGAGGATAAATGATGCCTTATCATCCCAAATAAAACTATACATATCTATTTAATTATTTTGATTTTCCAAAGGTACTGGATGGGTGGAGAACCAAACAACGGTTACCTGGGAGAGGATTGTGGCGTTGCAGTTCCTAGCCCCTCTAATCCCTGGAAATCCCGGTATGATGGAAACTGCAATATTAAAGAGTTACATTGGATATGTGAAATGGCATCAAATTAGATCTGGAAGAATTGCCCAAAAAGTAAATATATGTTACTGTCTTTGAAAAATGAATAAAATTCATTATATCTTGTGTTTCTGGGTATTTTTTACTTTAAATTACTCAAAATTACACAAATATAAACATATGTATGGTATAACAACAAACATCCAGGGTGGAGCCTTGTGGAACACCCTTATCAACAGTTAAATTATTTGACTGAGAACCTTGAAAGACAACACACTGACATCTATTATGGAGATAGGCATTAAACCAGAGGAGAGCATTTTGAGATAAACCAATAGAATAGAGCTTATCGAGGAGGAGGTAGTGATCAACCAAATCAAAAGCTTTGGAGAGATCAATAAAAATTGCACCTGTGAGTAGGCCTTTATCAAAGGAGGAGAACACATCATTGGTGAATTTTAGAAGGGCTGTTGTAGTGGAGAAATTACGTCTAAAACCTGATTGGGATGGAGATAGAATATTGCACATATTGATGTACTGATATAAGTAATCAAAAAAAAGTTTCTCAAAAATGTTGGCAATGGTACAGATAACAGAGATTGGTCTGTAATTATTCACATCGAGTGGGTCTCCTCCTTTGAAAAGACGGACAACTCCGGCACATTTCTATATGGGAGGAATTGAACAAGTAGATAGAGACATATTAAATAAATCATCAAGGGGATACATTAGAACATGAGCTGCAAGTTTAACAAATGTAGCTTCCAAACCATCTGGACCAGTACTACTATTTTCTTTTAACTCATTTATACCACAAAAGACAGAATTTTTCTAAAGAAAAAAGAACCATTAGGAGTGGTAGAATTTGAAGAGCCAGCCATATCATAAGAATTAAAGTGTTGGGAACAACAGATAGATGAGAAATGACGGTTAAAAGCATGAGAAATAAGTAGAGGATCAGTAATAGTTTCATTTTTAATACGTATCTGGTTTATGAGTTTTTTGTTAGTTTAACCAATTCCAACCGGACTTCAGTACAGTACAAGGCCTGAAACTAGATAACTGTGTGATTTACATGACTGTTTGTTGATTACTGAGAGGTATTGTGTTGCTGGGTCTGTTGAGATCAGCCACTGGGAATGTTCAGGGGACATACTGCAGTATAGTGTAGGGCCTTCTTGAAGTTTGGATTAACCTGCTCAGGGCTTCAGGGAAGTGTTCAAATTACTTAGCAGCCACAAAAAAGGCCTTTACTACCCCGGAAGAAACAAAATGTTGAGTTTTGAGTCCAAATTACCATAAACCTATTAGTTAACCGCTAACATCCCCAGGGCATCCTTAGTCATTGGCCTGACTGAAGGAGACATCAGTAAAGAAAGAGTTATTAAAGATAGATGTTTATGATACTTATTTATTTAACTCTGAACTGTGCCTCTACTTGTTGATGTTTGCCAAAAATTATTTCTCATGGGAAAGTATAGTTATGTCATTGAACCAGTTGCTGAAAAGAGGAAATACCATAAACATGCATTACTTACAAGAATTTCACTTCTCTTTTCTTTCTAAATGAACATTTACCCTGGAACTGGATAATGGTAAATTTACTGTTGATGAGCTCAGCAATAATATGCCAGGCGTGTCGACACAGAGCAATGTGCCAATAAGTCATCTCTTACATGACTGATCTCAGCTAATCAGTCAAAATGGAGAGAAGAGAAATCTCAGGTTGTAATTTTGATGGTGGATTTAACACACTGATTTGTCAAGAGGACTTGAACGGCGAGGAGCAACAAGGTACTTTAAAAGTCATAATTTACAAAATGCATTCATGAACATATTTCTGATTCTGTTTGTTTCATTTTAGAGCCTGGCATATTGGTGCAAATATGTTGAACTATACTAACAATTTTTTTTTTAAAGTCTGCTGTTAGTTTTTACTGAGTGAATGTTTTGCATGGTTGTAATAGGATTTTTTGATCACATCAACATTCAAATGTTTTTAGAATATGTACTATTTTGTTACTGTAGTTTGACACAGTGTCTTTGATAATGATTCATTATATCTCTGTCTAGTGTCCATGTCCAATATGATACCTTCAAAACATTGTAGACTGGTTGCAGTGAGCCTGGCACTACTCGCTGCTGTTCTACTACTAGTTGATATCAGCCTGGGAGTCCACTGTAAGTCAATGTCAGTGTGTGCAGTGCTTGGAATTATTGGTACCTTTGATTAGGACTACAACTAAGGATTATTTTCCTCATTTATTATTTAGCTTGATTAATCTATTAGATGTTTGGTCTGTATAACATCAGTAAATAGTAACAAATGTCCATCACAATTTCCTAGAGCCCAAGTTGATGTCATCAATTGATGTGTTTTGTTTGACCAACAGTCCAAAATCAAAAGATATTCAATTTACTGTAATGTAGGACAATAAAAAGCTGCAATGCCGCTCACATTTAGAAAACAGGAACCATTTTGGGTGGAAAATGGACTTAAACAATTAATTGATTTAGCCTATAAAATGCATTATTAAATGTTTGCTAATTTTCTGTTGATGGACTAATCAATTAATCAACAGCTTTAGCCTAAAGTGATATTGTCAGATTGCTTGTTTTGTTTGTATGTTGAAAATATCTTTGACAAATATTAATACTGAGCAGTAGGGCTGCAACTAACCATTGTTTTCATTATTGATTAAACTATTTTCTCTATTGATGGATCAGTCGTTAAGTCTATAAAATGTCAGAAAATAGTGAAAATGTTGATCACCATTTCCCAAAACCCAACATGAAACCTAAAATATGACGAACGAAGAGTAAATCTATTCTATTATAGTGAGAGTAGGAACAGAGAAATGATCTGTGATTGGTCAAATCATACAAACTTGTGGATTACAACCAACGGCAAACAGCCACAAGGTATTACATGCCCATGTATGCCTGATAAAAACCACATCTCCCAAGGACACAGGAAGGCAAGAGCCCTAACCTGTCTGTGGCTTTTGACCCTTTAACCTGTCCTGTTCACTCCCAGACCCAGGATGTTTATCTGAGCCTAAGCAAGAATGGAAAGAGAGGAGTGGGCCTCCTAAAACACATTCCTTCTCACAAGGACATACACACATTAACAAAGCAAATGATCATCCTTGCACAACTCTGCACATTAAAATGATAAGCCAACCCTTTGGTCTTTCATTACCTTTACAGTGTCAAATAACAAGGTAAACGCATGTAGCAGTAATCCCTGTTAGCAAAAAGCAGCAGCTTCAGACTACTCTGAACCCTAACCCCTGGGCCACACTGGATGCAAGAGCAGTGCGTGTGCGTCGCGGAACCTCTTGCTTTTCATTTCGGCGCCCCTGTTAACAGGTTAGAGTGTCCACACTGCCCGCGTGAGAGGTGCGTCACGCCAGGCTGCTGCGTCGCTTCATCTAGAGATTCGAGGTCTCGCCTATTTTCTCCGCGTGACGCACGCGGTTCTCAGCAGAAATAGACAGGGAAAACGAGAAAGATAGGGCTGCCAGTGGCAGAAGCACACACACTGCTCACGCTTCCAGTGTGTTCCAGCTGTAAGTGTCCAATAGTTTCTTCTACTTTCAGCCCGAGCTGACAGATTTCTTTATATGACATCTGCCACGTGCACAGCACACAAGTTCGCTGCATTGCTCTGGGAGTAGTTAGCCAAGCCACAACACCATTACACAGCACAGCAAAGTAAAATAAGTAGTTTACCTGTTCAAGGTGTGCTGGTTGTCTGCAGGTATTCATAAAACATCTCACTGTGGCTGTTTCTGCCTGTCTGTTAATTAAGCTAATGAAGCTCCACTAACGAAGCTCCGCTAATGAAGCTCCACTAATTCAGTGAGGAACACGTTTTTATTTCTCGCAAATTCTGTCCCATTAGTAAGTCATTTAAAAGCTTTTAATTTGAAGCAGTAAAGCAGGAAATATTTGGTTTGCATTGACTGTAAAGTTACACAACTCTGATATGTAAAGCTGGCCAATCAGCTCATTGGGAGGGGGGGCTTAAAGAGACAGGAGCTAAAACAGAGTGTAAGAGAAACTGTGTATATTGAGGGGCTGCATAAAGGGATAAATAAGATAAGATAAATAAGGAGTTTTTTGAACTGTGAATCATGCCGAGCTACTCTAGTGGAGTCCAAAAATAAAAATTTAGAGCTGAAATAGGCATAATAGGTCCTCTTTAAGACGGATTGCCACCAAATTTTCTACAGACATTTATGGTTCCCAGACATTGAATCCTATTGACTTCGGCGATCCTATGACTTCCTCTGGCAGCACCATCAGGTCAAAATTTTTATATCCTCAATACTTTGGTTTATGACTAAATAGTTACAAACAAATAACGTTTCCATCGGCTTCAACTGTACTTTGTGTTTAATTTGTGCTAATTTGCTAATGTTAGCATGCTACACTAAGATGGAGAACATGGTAAACATTATGCCTTCTAAACATCAGCATGTTAGCATTGTCATGTTGTGCATATTAGCATGTCGATGTTAGCAGTTAGCTTAAAGCACTGCTGTGACAAGTATAGCCTCATACTTGTTTCTTTAGAACTGATCAATTCACAGAATAAAAGCCAATTAAATTTCTGTCAATCAATTAATTTTTTCATCTTGAGTCATTCAATTAATTATCTCATGGTGGTACTTCTGGGATACACTACAAAGTGATTGCGATGATGTCAATAATATTTGCATAATCTTTTTTTTTCTTGTGGTCTCTATTTCTCTATCTGTTTGTTAATTCATATTTGGGTGCTTGATGTTCAGGAGATCTTACAAGGGTGGGTTAGATATAAACATGTCAGTCAGATGTTTTGTCTGAAAGGTGTTGACTTTAGAGAGAGAAAAACAGTAGAGAAATGTGCAACATAAAAAAAGAGAATTCTTTGCTATACTAACACTATTTGTCTTTAATACTTACAGACAACAAACTTACAGATACCTACCTCACACTCTATGATACAGAGCGCATCAGCAGCAAGTTGATCAAACTCCAGGATACTTACAAGACCGCAATTGAAACCATGAAGGGTGCCAAGAAGGAGCTGGACAGTGAGATGAGTCGACAGACACAAACCAACTGGGAGCTTGAACATCAAACAAAAAGATCTAAAGACTATGAAGTGCAGATTGATAAAATTAAGAAGAACATTGACGCAATGAGATCCCACTTGCCAATGATTAGTAAGACCTGTTTTACTAATATTGTTTATCATAAAAAACAATGCAGTGTTTGTATAATTTTACATGTTCATGCTACTTTTTTGGGGGGCAACAGATGATGGCTGCAAACACTGTCCACCAGGATGGCTTCTGATGAACTCAGTATGCTATTACTTCCCTTTCTCTGACCGTGATGGAATCAAATCCTGGAAAAACGCTAGACAGTACTGCCAGGTACATGGAGGTGACCTTGCAGTCATAGACAACAAAGACAAAGAGGTAAAACAAACATCACTCAGTGAATATTTCTTTGAAGCCCTGTTTATATAGATTTTGAAAGGTTTTTAAAAATTTTGCTCATATATTTTTTTGGTTAGAAGTCAATTGTCGAACACTTGGTGAATGATCAAAAAACCTTAAGATCCTTGATGGGCTTCTGGATTGGACTAAGAGATTTGCACGAAGAAGGGACGTGGAAATGGCTGGATGAAACAGTACTGGTTGAAGGGTAAGAGTGAAATATGTTACACGCTGTAAAAAATGTAATTCTAAGCTTAGCTTCCTGCTGCTAGGTCCTTTTCTGATGGTTTTGTGTTTCGAGAATAAAATTGGTACAGTCAGACATCAAGCAGCAAAGTTTTCCAAAAGTTAAAAGCCTTCAAATGCCTCCAAAGGTTAAAAACCTGCACAGGTGAACTTCTTCTAATGATTGCATCCTCCTGAACTGTCAGCCCAGGCAAGAAGGGGCTGTTTACATTTTCCCTACCATATAAGCTGCAAGCATCAACAAAGAGTTTGCTAATAGTGTAACTTTGACAAACATAAGAGGATGGATTACCTGTCTCAAGCAAGTACTCATAACAGTACATAACTGGTGGCCTGGAAGTTAGGAAAAAGCATTTTTGTTAAAGCTTTTATGAGGTTTAACAATTCAGATAATTTAATAAAATGGCCAACTGCAAATTCTTCTGAGAGACTTGTAGTTTAACAAATTATTTCAATCACAGATTTGATGTGGAAGCTTTATTTACGACTTTCCATTCTCTGCCATCATCCATTTGTGACACAACAGTCTCTTGTCCATTAAAATATTCAAATGGGGAAAAGATGAATACTGTTGACTACATCACTGTAAAGTAACCTATCATTTGCTTCAGGTACTGGAATGATGGAGAACCAAATGATATCAATGATGAGGACTGTACAGCTGTGTATCCCAGAAAAAACTTCTTCAAGGCTTGGAATGATGTTGAATGCAGAGTTGAACTAAAATGGATTTGTGAAAAAGCACTAACTTCTACGAGTTAATGGTGTTTTGTTATTGCATTTGATTTTTAAGCTTAACTGTTTTCATAGACAGTCCACTCCACTGTTACAAAAATCTCTGTAGGATTTTTAATTTAACCCAAAAGCCAACACTGCCTGCCACTATAGGAAAATCCTTGCTAGATTTTGAAATTTTTCTTTAAGATGCATATTGATAATTTGTTGACTTTCTTTACTGGAATTGTTGCTAAAAATAGTGCCATGCTGTGAAATTCAACTTGTGTACTGTACTTTTCCAAGTGATATGCCAAGGTATTTGCTTCCTGTGACCCTCCCACTGTAACAAATGTCTCTGTAAAATTACAGTAAACTACTGGCAGCTGTAGTTGCCAGCATTTTACCATTTTTTAAGTGTCACTACCATAATTTACTTTTCTAGTTAACTGCTGTAAAAATTATTACAGTATTCTGCTGTAGGATGTGAGTTTTACAGTTTGATAATGTAGCTAGGCCTGCAGTAATACACTGTATTTTTTTTTTACAGTGTTGCTATTGTAAACTACACAAACAGTTTCTTATGATAAACAACTGAAAAGTTTTCTTCTTTTTCATATTAATAAAAACAACGATAAATTTCAGACATATACTGTAAATTACAATGTGTGTTCAATCTTAATGGTCTAGTAATAAGATCAGCTCAGTTTTACTTTTAAAAATGCATAACCCTTAACATTTAGCACAAAAGAGGATGAGTCATGTGACAGCTTTCAAAGTTATCAAATATACCCAGTTTATTCAAGTATGCGTGTTTGAAAAAATAATTTTTATGGTTCATGCCCTTTCACAGGGGGTCAATGTAAATCAGTTAATTATAATATCCTGAGCTGCCAGCAAAACATAGTCATGAGTGTAAACAGCAACTGCTTTGCAAACTATTGTTTAAAAAGATATAAAAGCACAAATTAACATATTGCAGGATAAAACAATTTGTAATGCCTTCAAATGTCCTCTGTTATAATTAGCAGAAGGTTGCCATCCAGGCTTTCAGGCTCACAGCTCACTGAGTAAGAGAGAACCAAGAATGAAAATCGAGCAGAGTGAGTGAAAGAGAAATGAAACATTTTACACAAGAGGGACACCGAACTTGCCTTAATGAAGTGATGTCAAGTTCTTCAGAAGAGAGGTGACGAGGATTCACCATGAGCTTGTTTGTCTTCTTCGACATTACTTTCCGCAACTGGCCTCTGTTCTCCTCTGTTCCAACCATACAGTCTATGGTTCCAACATGTAACAAATCACCTATTATGTCCCAGGTTTTAGTACAGCTTGGCATCAACAGTATATTTGCAACCTAGCTACAGCTTAGAAACACACTTGGGTTGAGCTAAGATAACCAATATAAGCTCTCCATCTTTTGGGGCTCAGCAGCAAACATATTTTAACCAACTTGGCTACATATTTGAATAAACTTCAATTGTTATGTGATAATAGGCTATTATTAATTATGGAACGCAAGTGGGATAAACAAGGTGTGGGTATAGATCAGGCTGGACTAACGTTAGCATTCACTGATGTGTAGTTCAAGAGAAAACAGCCATCAAGAAATAATCTTTAAGCTAGACTTGCACGCAGCAGTGAAAATAATGTTTAAATACCAGTAATTTAAACTTCCAACTGAAGATAAACTACCTGAAAATGCTCTCTTGTGCCTGTCAGGTGCTTGCTAGGATTATACCAATTTAATGTTAGCAAAAATTAAACATAGTCACTTATTGGGTAACCAGATGCACAAATGTAGTTGTATTATCTCAGTATGATTTTACTGACCTTTTGGTTTGATTCAACAAAGAATGATGACTGGTGATTACATGATGTTGATGGTTGCATGTGGCCTCTGTCCCTCCATTACTGCGGCGGCAAAAATGAAAATATTGTATTTTATTGTCAAATCTTACAGTAGTTACTGTTACCGTTAATGTCCATCCTTGGTTTTGGCTCCAAAAAAAGATGAATGGAGAAATGTTCCTGTCCAGTGATGCAGCTGTCTGCAAACAGGCTTAAGAGCACAATCATAAATACTGTGTCAACAGTGCAATATTATATATGTTGACATTTTAATGTAATAATGAGCTGTATCACAGTGTACTACGGGCAATGAAAAGAGTGTATCATCCCATGACTTCCTTTTTTTCAAACACTGGCTCAAAGCTATACATGCATCATGCCCAAACACACACACACACACACATCAGATCATGGTCACTTTTGGGGACGTTACGTTCATCTCCTAGAGACTTACCCTAACCCTAACCATACCCACAACCCTAACCCTTACCCTAACCTTAACCACTCACCCAAAAATCAGGTTTTTCCAATTTGGAACATGGCTTTTGTCTCCAATTGGACAAGCCCTCCCCATTTAACTAGTCCTAAGTCTGAAATTTGTCCCCAAAAGTAGCTCATGACAGACCACACATACACACACACATACACGCACAAACCTTATCACTGGTATAAGCAGGAGACAAACAGATCAATAGGCACAACTTGCACCAGTGTAATGGAGAACTCACAGTCGCAGATAGAACCAGAGGAAGAAATGTCATTTGAACAAAAGATTTCTCAAGATTTCAACAAAGCCGGGCATTCGCGTTCTCACCGTCAAGCATTTGGACGAGGTACAACTTATTGTAAAATAAAATCTTCTGCAGTTTCTTGTCCTACTTCGTTCCTGTCTTCTCTCTGAAACTGACCCTTTGTAACTGTAGCTCATTCAGAGACTTAAATTTTCAATGTATGTAAAACATTGTTAAATATAATCTTTTAATATATTCTATGATTTAAGACTTGTAATGATTTTAAAGCTATAATGTTATCCAACCATTCTTCTGTAACCTATTAGAAGGTAAAAAGTCACCCTTAATGTTATTTTATGCATCTACTCAAAAAAAAAAAGATTGAGATTTAATTCTTAAGTTAGATTTTAACGCAGAGGAACATTTTCATGGTCTGTTTACAGAGGGAGGTGGATCTGCGTTTCCACATGACCGATTGGTTATACTGAGCCTGGGCCTGCTGAATGCTGTTCTGCTAATCATTGCTGTTGTCGTTGGGATTTACTGTGAGTAAGAGAGATCATAAGAAACTTCTGATTTCCTGTAGCAGATGTACAGTTCCTCCTCTATGAAATTTGAAACGGCGAAATAGACATTGACAGTATTAACTGTACAATGTCTACCATTGTATTCCCAATTGCAAAAAAAAATGCACTCTCAGTTTCTAGTATTATCTTGCTGCAATTATATCTTGATTTGTAGATTTTAATTAAATGTTCATTACTCAAATGTCTGAACTTAAGCTAAATTGCTAAACAATTCATGTAATTCATTGTTACATTCAGTTTTAAAATTGAATTTCACTTGTAGTATCTGATTAGAAACCTTGAACTGTATATGTATGTACTACACATACAGGCCAATTAACAGCTTCTTGTTAATATGGGTGTGTGTCTCACCCACTGAGGCAGATTTGTGTGTATCTCGATGTGCAATGAATGAGTCAATACATCTAGATACACATGTAACAACAAAAGGATCCATATGATTGAAATCGGTCCTGTTGCTATGCAATGCGATGTGGTACGATACTATACCTAGGGCTGTAACTAATGATCAGTTATGGTCAATGGTCAATTAACTTATTGATACTTTGGTCTGTGAAATGTCACAAAATAGAGAAAAATAATCATCACACGTTCCCAGATCCTAAACCGTTCAAAAACCAAAGGTATTCAGTTTACAATCATGTAAGTCTGGGATCTTTTAACTGATTAATTGTTTCAGCTCTATGCAATTTAAAACAAGGTGATTATCACAGCGCTGTCCACATGGCTGGTCAGACTGTTCCAGCAATCCCACTTTAACAAATTTCACTAACAATTTTTTTGATACAAAACTGTGCACCTATGCTGGAAAATAGCTCTTATTGTAAGTTGTGGGACTGCATTTTCCTAATAAGACCAACTGTTTACAACCATGTTAGCGACTCTGTGTACTAAAACATAGCAGTGATTTGAGCTAAATGCTAACAACAGCATGCTAGCATGCTCACAATGACAAAGCTTATCATCTTAATTTGGTGTGTTAGCATGTATAGCTACAATGATTAGCTGATTAATGGCTTAGTTGCCAACTAAAAAGTCCACATTCTCTGATTCCAGCTTATCAAACATGAATATTTTCTGCTTTCTTCAGTCTTATATGACAGTAAACTGAACATCTTTGGATTGTGGACTGTTGGTCAGGACAAAAGAAGACATTTTAGGTTGCCTACTGAAAACCTCAAATGTCAACCTAATGGTGGAGCTTGAGGAAAAGTCAGGGGCTCATCAAAATCTGTAGGCTTCATCCTCTGGGGACCATGAATTTCACAGTAATCCATCCAACATTTGATATATTTCAGTCTATACCTAAGTGGTAGGTGAACTAACAGACCGACAGACTGTCATCCATGCCACTAGCATGACAAAAAAAAACTTCACGCAGAAGTTTTGCCACAGTTCTTCTTTCTCTTTGTGATTATGAGTTTTTGTGTTTTAGGTGCCAAAGTCAACAACCTTCAGATTCCTCATTCAGCTGCTACACCCCTCATGATTGAGCTAAACTTTCTCCGCAACAGCAGTGAAATCATCAAAGCTAAATTGGAGGCCGAGGCAGCATTAGCAAGAGAGCGGGCAAGTCAAGTGCAACTAAAGCTGCAAGTGAGGCAGCAGAAAACCAATACTGACATCCTTCAGAGCCACATTGAGACACTACTAACAGAGAAGACAAAACTGATGGCTAATAAAACTGCCTTAGGTAAGGCAGACTTCCAGCCTGTTCTTGGTGGTAAACAGTCCATGCTGTGGATTTCTACAATTAATGTATCTGTAATGTAACCTGAGATTTCTTAGAGAGCATTGAAAACAGCCTATGACAAGACATGTTTAACTTTTTCTCATCTCTTGTTGCAACAGAGGGAAGCTGTGGTAGATGCCTACCGAAATGGACTCTACTCAAGTCATCCTGCTATTATTTTTCTAACCCTGTGTCCGACTCAAAAAAGAACTGGCCAGACAGCAGAGCGGACTGTATTAGTCGAGGGGGAGACCTGCTTGTGATCAATAACTTGTTGGAGCAGGTGGGTTAAAAAACAAATGAAGGAAAGGGTTTTAGTCTCTGAAATGAAAAGAAGTTCTAGCTTTATGGGAAATAATTTGGTCAAGAAACACTCTCTCACAAGTGCAACCACTTATTTTGATGTCATATTGACATTGGACATTGACATTTCATGGTTCTGTTTCTCCCTTATAGTATGTAGGAAAAACTTAATATTTTAACATGATATTTTGAGACTAAATGTAATTGAAAATATATTTGTCCGTTTAATTTGAAGACGGTGCTTAGTTCAGATATAGCAAAAGCTATTTCCTCACTACATATTTGAAGCACTTGCCATTTCAACCTATTTTCAAAGCAACTTAGGAACTTAAATCAAGCACAAATGGGGCGAGTTTCTGAGCAGAACTGATTAATTGACAAATTAGACCTGAATATATTATTACAAATATTGACATATTCCGATTGGAGCATGGAGGTACAGTTTGTGACATCATCTCCTCTCAAGTGAGCCCTGCCACGTTGAAACCATAGACTGTAAAAAATTATGGACGTAGCCACCATGATGTTACCCATTGGTTTGTGGACTCCTGTTTTGAAGCCTCAAGTTTGCATTTTGATGGTTGCCATGTTGGATTTTTGGAGCCAGAAGTGACCATATTTGGACGAGAGGGTGGAACTGACCCTAACACTAGCTGCTAGCTTGGTTAGCAGGGTGCATTTACAGTCTATGGTTTACTGTGATAATGCTAATGCTAATTTTCATTAGCAAAAAACAGGCTTAAAACCATTAAAACAAAAAGTATTACCTGAAAACTGAACATCCGACTCCTTAGAGGGACTTTTAGTACAACAAAAAGCTGAAAAAGCCTTTTTTAGGCGACCAAAATGTTACAATTAACTTTCATGAACTGAAAACACACTGAAATAGCGACGGTTATGCCTATGCCTACGCCTACGCCTACACCTATACTCCCTGAATCTGGTAACCATGGTTATGTTACCTAACCAACATAGTCGCCATGGTGGTGACATGCCTGTGACAGCACCCGCCTGTCACTCAAAGCAGCCACGCCCTTAATATGCATAACTTTAAGCCTTAATAAAATTTAAATGGCTGAGTTATATAAAAATTCATCTCAAATACAATTGTCGTGAACTGGGAAATAAGCTATAGAGACGAAAACCGTTTTTTTGTACCAGGCTGTAAACATGTTTATTTCTGCTGTAAAGTTAGGCATTTTAACATGGGGGTCTATCGGGAGTGAGAAGAGCACATGCAATGTGCAATGACTGAGTTTAAAGCACATACCTACAAGTATGATTTGTGACATCACAACTAGTTTGGAGCCAATCGTGGTTCAGTACGTGACTTGCACAAGTGTGATATGGAAACTTGAAACCTCCAGTGCAGATAAACAGAATGGACTTTACAGAGAAGTATGAAGTAGGGCCGCAACTAACAATTATTTTCATTATCGATTAATCGGTTGATTATTTTCTCAATAAATCTATTAGTTGTTTGGTCTATAAAATGTCAGAAAATGGTTAAAACTGTTGATCACTGTTTCCCAAAGCCCAAGATGACATCCTCAAATATCTTCTTTTGTCCACAACAGTCAACAACCCAAAGATATTCAGCTTACTGTCATAGAAAACTAAAGAAACTAAAAAATATTCACATCTGAGAAGCAAAGAATCAAAGAATTTGGACTTTTTTCTTAGCAAAATTATTGATTATCAAAATAGTAAGCAATTGAATCAATAGTTGACAACTAATCAATTAATTGACCAATTGTTGCAGCTCTCATGTGAAGCATCCAGCGGTTAAATTTTTGAAAAGAAAAATTTTGCATAGTCATAGATTCTAGATTTTGGATGAGGGAGAGGAAGATGATATAATTTTAAGGATTTTATCTTGGTAATTTAACTTTATGTGGAAAAAAACACATCAGGCACAAATTATTTTTCAAAGCAGAGTATTTCTATATGTCTTAAACCATGTGTGGAGAGACTCTTTACATTTATGTATCATCTGCTGTGTTTGCTTTCTTACAGCAACTCATGAGTGACAACTTTCAAAAGGTGAATGCTGACGGTTTGTGGTGGCAGAATGGATTCTGGATCGGCCTCACTGATGTAGTCACAGAGGGAATCTGGGTCTGGATTAACAATGTGACTGAGCTGGAAACAATGTAAGTGTCTCAATCTTATTCTATATTTTAACTATAGTTTTGCGACAATATCATCATGACTAATAAATACAGCAGAACTTAATTCTTCTATAATGATTTTGATTTATCCAAGGTACTGGAAACTTGGCCAGCCTAGGAGGAGTGGAGTTCAGACTGGGAACTGTGCTGCTCATTATTACTATGATGATACCAGGAGAACATGGTATAATGGAGACTGCCAAAACCATCTATTTAACTGGATATGTGAGATGGATCCAAGCTAGACATGAAACCTCTGAAGGTGAAATCACAAAAAGTGGACAAATAATTTGTATCTGTGCAAAATCAAAATAATAATCAAATAAACTAACTGCAGCTGGATTAACTAGCATCCATGTTGTATGTGACTATTTTTTAAGGTTTACATTTCTGGCATACGTGGAACAAAACTAGAAATTTGTGCTTGTGTACAGTTTATCTGCAGCAGATGATGCTTTTGCATAACAAAAAATAGCTATTTGGGGTGGAAAAAAGGCCAAAAATCACAAACAACATACACACATCTGTTCAGGCGGACATTTCATTCACCTGTTGATTCCCCTGGAAGTCAATAACCATAACTGAGAAACTAGGAGGAGCTGACTGATGAGTAGATTCTAGTGGAAATAAAATAAGGAATTGTGTTTGACTAAATGAAATAAAAAAATGACACTTCAAGAATCACATCTTCTAATATGTGAATGTTTGAAAAGATTAGATATCCTTTTCTGACACTGCTCATCAAATTCCCTGTACACCCTGTAAATATTTAACAAACGAACTGGATTTTCTGTTTGTAATGTTGAACACACACACACACACAGAAAGAAACACACACACACACAGGGCAATGTCCTAACAAATAATCTCTTCTGGTCAATCACATCAGACTGCTCTCATCTGAACAGTCAAAATGGAGGACGGAGAAAATTCAGGTAGCGCTCATGACGGTACGTACAAGAAACTGATTTGTCAAGAGGACTTCAGTGCAGATGAGCACCCTCTCTACTCAAACCAAGAGAAACAGCAAGGTATAGTAAATGACAAGTGAATTAATGAATGTGTACATCAACAAGAAGCTGTTTGAATATTGGCACCATACATGCTGAAATGTAATGATTGTGCTGATTTGTATACCAATCTTAGCATGTAATACAGTAAATTGAAGTTCTGTATCTATATAAGCCAAATATAGTGGGTTGAGATCTGGTGGCTGTAAACTCATTGCACCATTCAGTGACCCCAGTGTGGAGTCATTTATTAGATTTTTCCTTTACCTTTGTCAACTGTCTGTATGTTATTTTGATATTACTGAATTCCAATTGACAGTTTCTGGCTTTGATATGGATCTATTACCTCTCTGTGTAGTGTCCATGTCAATGGTGAGACCTGAATCCAGTTTGAATCATTACAGACTGCTTGTAAGCAGTCTGGTAGTGCTTGCTGTCCTTCTGCTAGCAGTTGATATTGGCCTGGGAGTTTACTGTAAGTCACTGCTTGCTTACATTTACATTATTGCAAAAATATTGTGGTTTTAGATAGTTACAAGGTGCCATCATATTCACAATTACAACATTTGAGATTTGAAAGGTTGAAAGTCAATTTTAAGGAAGTTAATCTTCAAGTAACAAGAGTGAAGTTTATCTAAGCTACATTATTACCTGATGTTGTAGTTCCTCTCCACTGTTTACTGCAATTTAACTTATTTAAAGTCATAGTTTTGTTTTTTTGGCTGCAACTTTTCTGTTTTGGTTGGTCTTATCAGCTGTTTTCAGTGGGGAAAGCTCTGGTAAGCCTGCCTAAGAAAGTAATGAACATGGTCGAGCATTTAGCAGCTCATGAGCCAGATAATGTATTTCCCTTGGGAGTTGGTGAAGACCAAAACAGAGCTAAAAAGTGTAAAAAGAATAAATAATGAACTTAGGTTCATTAGGTGGACAAGTTCAAGTGGGTGCTAATGTTGCTCCATGTTCCTTGGATGTGTAAATAAGCAACTGTTTGCTAACAGGCTCATCACGTCAACATAATTAATAAATATATTAATAAAATATTAGGCGATAATATGGTTGTAAATGTTGTGTTCACGGTTGTTTCTGCTGCCTCCAAGTGCAGGTTTAAGAGGGAAAAAGGGTAAAATATCTATTAATAAAAAATATCTATATTGTATGTTTTGGAAACAGTCTGTTGTTTTCTGTCAGTACACATATATCTCCTCCAGCTCAGCAGCACCCTGCTGTGAGCTCATGCTGTATGACAGTGATTGAGTAACACTACATCTTCACCACTTACAGATAGCAAACTTGCAAACGGGCAGCATGCATTGACAGACATCAGCAGTGAGGTGGCCAAACTGCAGGATGCTTACAACTCTGCAATCCAAAGAAGAGATGAAGCCAAGAAACAGCTGGCGATAGAGCTCGATCAGCAGCAACTTACCAAATGGGAGCTTGAACACCAGAGTAGAAGAACCCGAGACTATGAAAAGCAGAAGGACAAAATTCAAACGGAAATTGCAGTGTTGAAATCGCACATACCAATGATTAGTGAGAGGTTTTTTTTTTTTAACTGATTGTTTGAGCTATCAAGTTATACATAATACGACATTAACACCCAACTAACAACAATCATGTTTCCATTTTCTTCTTCTGGCAACAGAGGAGGGCTGCAGACACTGTCTACCAGGATGGACTTTCATGGACTCGTTGTGTTACTATTTTGCGTTCTCTGATGCTATTTCACGCAGAGGGTGGGACGCAGCCAGACAGTTCTGCCTGAAGCACGGTGCTGACTTGGCGGTAATAGACACCACAGAGAAACAGGTAAGTCAAAACGTCGATACAGCTGGACAAAATCTGCAATTCCACTTTTGTACCTCTGTTTTATAAATTTTTTACGTGTTATTTCTGAGGTCTGAGGTTGGTGTAACCTAACAAAATAAATGAATATACATGTTATTTCTGGTATTATCAGCTGGCAATAACTGCCCTGATAACAAACTATCAAGACTCCTCAAGAATAATGTCCCAGAGCGGCTTCTGGATCGGATTGAGAGATGTGGCAGATGAAGGAATTTGGAGATGGCTGGATGGAACAAGACTGTCTGAAGGGTAATAGTTACATAATGTAGAAATGTTGTTGTTGTTGTTGTTAGAGGTGAATGCTGTGGTTGCAAATGGCTGTAAATCAGTTAATTTATTGATTTTTATTGGACAATATATGATTTATTAAAGACTGCATTAATGAATCGAATGAATAGAGATTACTCAATTATTTTTCTATTCCTCTAAAGTGACAGCATCATCCATTTGTAATAGTGGTGATCAATATGAACAAGTTGTTTAAATATAAATGAATATTCTCTACAGTGAGACAGCAGATATTATGGCTCAACAAAGTAATCTATGATTTGTTTCCAGTGTTGGGTGTAATGCATTACAATGTACAAAGTAACCATTACAGTAGCACTGTAATCACATTACATTTGTCTGTAACGCAGTAATGTAACGCGTTACTGTTCCTACATTCAGTAATCACATTAGAGTTACTAATCAAAAAATTCAAAGTCATTACTTGCCTTACACTGGTTCTTCAATTATCTGCATAAAAAAAAATAATCAAAGGTGCCTTTCATGCACGCTTGCGCAACAATCGCCTGACCTCTCATGACGTGACTTTGGCTTGAGTTCTGACACACACGTACACACATGTGCAGGAGAAAAGACAAAAATGGCAGAGCAGTCTACAACTTTTCAGGGTTGGAGGTATGCACATTACTTCGACAATGCATCTCAGGCGTTGTTGCGGAGTAATGCAAAAGTAATGTAACAAGTAGTGTAATTAATTACCGTTCACAGGGAGTAATTAAGTAAAGTAATGCATTTCTTTTTTTTTTAAAGTAATGAGCAATGTATAATGCATTACATTTTTTGAATAATGACCCCTACACTCTTTCAGGTTTTGGAATGATGGAGAGCCCAACAATCAGGGTAATGAGGACTGTGCAGCTGTGTATCCCAGAGGAAACCCCTTTAAGGGCTGGAATGATGCTCCGTGCAATCATGCACTGAAATGGATTTGCCAAATGACACCAACGCCTGCGAGTTAATGTCTTTTCTTATCATTATGAATGAAGAATTGACTCCGCTTTAGAGACTGTCACACATTTTCTGAATAGTTCCCTTTTATTGTCATTATTTGATGATACTACAAAACGGCAAGGAAGGTTCAAGATACGAAAAATACATTTGATTCATGAAATGAACTATAAAAGTGTAAGTTAAGTTTTACTGTAATAAATAAAATCTTTACTATGTACATTTGTATTACTGCTATTCAAGTCTGTACACTAAGTCGCCAGTTTAAGACACATTTGTGTGAAGGTAGAGGAAAACCTCTACCTTCACACAAATTGTACATTCTTAAAAGTCATAAAAAACTGTTAAAGTAGATTATAGGTGTACCTAATAAACTAGCAATTCAGTGTACACGTACCATTTAAATAAATAAGCACAAACAAAAACTAATGTCCATATCCATCATTACAAACAGCAACTCAAAGTCCTGCTTGCCAGAAGATCATTGCTCTGTCTTTCGTTTGGTTGTTTTTTTTAAGGTGCATATAACAAACCTAATGACACTTTACATTCAAACACTGTAAATCTTTGACCTGAGAGTTCATTTCAAATGTTTGTTTCACAAAATTATAACTTTTTTGACCTTTTAGGATTTAAATAACTTCATGTTTTGAGGCTACTGCAGAGCAATATTGCTGATCTCTCTGACATCTACATTTTTCTAACCGTGCCTTGCTTCTCTACGTGTGCTGGTCGGAGGTTTAAAGCATCGCAAAATGCTGCCGAAGTTGCTTGAGAAGCTGCTGAGTGTCGACATGTTCGGGAAAAGCGTCCTCAGACTTTTGGGCTGCAGTGTAGCTGCTCTGAAGATCTCCAATCTGGAGAGAGAGAGAAAAAAAAATTCTCTTTGGCAAATTTGGTCATGGAGATTTAACTGTCTCTAATTTTTTTCACTGATTATATGTTCAAATGGTTTAAATTGTTGTAATTACCTTTTCATGGAGAATGGACAGATTGAACTGTGGCTCATACATGTGAGGAGCCAGTGATGCAGCAGTCTGCAGGAAGGCTTTCGACTGAATCAAAGAAAGAAAAAGCAGCGTGAAATTTCATCCAAATTAAACTGAAACAGACGCTTCCTTATATTAAATCAAAATCTTTTCATTTTAACATGAGTACGACGTGAAAATTTCTCACTGCCATTTCCCCAAACCTCGCCTCCACCACCTCTACGCTACATGACACATTTACATCATTTGACAGACAGCAGATATCTGGCTCCGATTACAGCCTGTATTTTCTCATTTACAGCATCTGAGGAAACATTAAGCACTCCAAAATCATCTCAACATCCCAATTAAGTGCTCTGCTAGCTCCAATAAACCATAACCACAAAAAATGACATATAAGTACATCGCTGCCCATACAAACCAGTGCTTGTTATAAAAGCACAATAGTTAACTGCTTCTTTTCAGCTTGTTACAGCATGACAGCAGCACTGACAGTTAACTGTAGCTGCATGCAAGTCTATGCTGCTGTTCAATTTCCAGAATCTCGTACATCTCCTGATGTCTTATCTCACACCATAACAGCAATGTTAAATAGATTTTCCACCCAGTTCTAAGTTACTGTAATTGGGGTCTTATTTCTTGTTACATTCATGGTGTACAGGGGTAAGACTCTCATAAATAATATATTATAGGTTCATTTTAAAACAATCAATACTGTACTGGGCGTACTTGAAAAATATCTTTTGGTATTACATTTAAGTTTGATAATAATGACAGTTTAATGATCAGGCTTTAATGGGCTGTATTACATCATATTAGAGGGTCTTAAACAAGAGCAATATGACCTCATACTTTAATGGTGGAATAAAAGATGCATGATATTTGTTACCTGTTCGATACGACCTTTGCGCAGCTCCAGCACAGCGAGATTGTTGTAGGCCTCAGCGTGATCATTATTAAAAGCCAAAGCCAGTTTAAAACACTGGTAGGCCAATATCAAGTCCCCTATGCCCTGGAAACACAGAACACATGCACTTTGTACTAACTTCTATTTGCATGTTGTAAGCTTATGAGTTTTATTTGCTAACATAACAATAATGTTAGCAAACACAACAATATTTGATTTATTTAAACTGAAAACTATATGAAGACATTCTGGTATTCTGTTACGTTTTCCAGGATTGTGAACTCACCACAGCTACGTGTCCTATGTTGTACCAGACATCAGCCTGCTCTTCATCACTGGCCACCAGGGCCAAAGCCCTCTCAAATGAGGACAGAGTCATGTCATACTGCTGCGCGTAGAAGCAGCACAGGCCCAGGTTGTTGTACAGCTGGCAGTTGTACACCCCCATCTGAAGCAGCCGTCTAACAAAGGGGGAAGCATATTGAATCGCAGATGGGATGTAACTTCTCATTACATATACCGTAACAATGCATTACATAAATTATTCATAAAAATTTGCCTGACCTGTAGAACCGCAGGGCGATCTCAGGTTGATCAGTGTAGAAGTGATTGCTGCCTATACAGGCGATCGCCTCCACGTGTGTGTTATCCTGCTTCAGGACATCTTTGTAGTACTCTGTGGCTGACGCAATGTTGTTCATCTCCTGTGACACAATACAGCCAGTGAATATGATTTCTCATTTTGAGAGTTGTATCTATAGTAATAATAACCACAGTGACATACTGTACCTCATGTATGCGAGCGATTCCTGTTAGAAGGGTGACCTCACCAGGAAATTGGTCCAGGCCTTGCTTGAAGAGGCTGAGTGCTGTTATTGGTTGATCCAGGCGCTGATAAACCTGAGGGAAAACACACACAAGATTTTCTATTTAATAGCAAACATTTGGCTTTATAGAGGATAAATTTGATTTTTAAGTGATGTACAGTGTTGTTGTGATGTCTCTATCACTACCTTTGCAAGATAGAGGTATGTATCCACCACCGCTTGGTGGTTGAGAGCTGATCTAAACTGTTTTTCTGCTTCTCGATATAAACCAAGCCTGCAGAGGTCAGAAATATTAATCGTTAAGTAGATTATCAAAAAAGGAGCTTTTATGAATGTCAAAAATGTTGACCTATAAATATTTATGTTTTCGAGTTACTTGCCTGTAGTAGCATTTCCCAAGCTGAACTTTCCACCACCAGTCTTTGAACTGGGCATGCTCAGTAGCTTGAGCAGCCAAATCCAATGCCTGGAAAAGAAAAAAAAAATGTTGCATGAAAAATATAACAATGCAGCATCATAATGCCCCCCAGTTCCCTTTTTAATCTAAACACATTCACCACTTACATTTTTCACATCATTTTCATGATGGAAGATGAACTCGAACAGTGTCTGAAGAGGGAAATGATACATGTTACTTGGCACATTAAAAAAAAAAAACAATTAACTTGTTTAATGTTTGCAAGTCACAATCTCAGTCTTACCCTGGACAAATTGGGCTTTTGGGAATACTTGGCCAGATTTAGCCTTGACAAGTTTATAAATGGTCCATCTGGATTGGTTAACATTGAAGCCTGGGGAAACAGTGAAACAAAATGTCACACTACATGTTCATAGTCAGTAAATTAAGAAGTGTATAACACAATAAACAATTAATAATAAATATTAGTGCACTAATGATATTGGTGTAAAATATAATGATAAAAATAGGCAAATCAAACACAATTATCTCAATAGAAACTATTTTGTGAAATATTAAAATTTGTGCATTTGAAAAAAGGAATCTATTTATCTATATGTAAATGTTTGTATATATATATACACTGTTTGTTCACCTGATTTCAATGGGGAAATATCTGTGCCTTGGTGGGAAAAGTATAATTGCGTTTCACATACAGACTCTCATGTTCACTCACTGTTCCCAGACGGATGAATCTACCAGAAGCACTAGTGACAGGTCGAGCAGTGCTTGCAGTGCGTGGGGTCTTGATGGCCTGTTCCATTGTCCCAGGACGCCCTGACTGTGTGCTGGGTCTCACAAATCCTGTGATAGGACGCCCTGACTGTGTCATAGGCCTAAAATTCCGTGAAAAAAACTCAGATCAAGCATCTCTCTTTTTTTCACAATGTTATCAATAGTTAATCTTCCAGGCCTTATTCAAGCGTAGTCTGGCATACAGTACCTGACAGCAGGGGTGGGACCTCCACCTTGACTTGTTCCAGGTAGTCTCAATGATGTTCCAGGACCTGGAAGAGAGCCATATCAGTCAGACAATTTTAACCATTAACTTAATGTAAGAATTATTTATCTACTTAACTTTTAGGCAGGGAGAAAGAGCTGAAACTTACGTGCAACCTGAGCAATAGAGCTCTCATCCAGCATCATCTCAGCAATCCCCTCTTGGTCGACCTCAACTTCATCTATGTATACCATCTCTGTCAGAGCACGGGTTTTCAAGCTCCAGGCAGCCTATGAAACACACACACATGTACACAATGTTAAATCATGTACATGGTGTTGGGTGTCTCCTCTTAAAACCACTAGGTAAGAACATGACAGTCAGGACGGATATTCTCAGAAGAAAAGGATGAAACAGGATGACAGAGTGTCTGCAGTCATGGTTACCTCTGAGATTAGCAAGGAGGAGTCCTTAAGACAGCATGCAGTGAGTTATTGAGAGAAGAATGATGTTGAGGACAGATATGAATTAATGAGGAGAAAGGAGAAAATAAAAGTAAGACACGGTGCAGAGAAAAACAAAGGTGAAATGTAGAGGAGAAATGCAATGTGGTGGCTAGGAATATGTCCCAGCAACAATGAGGATAAATACCGATTCAATTAGGTGCCAGTAAACGCAACGTTAGCTTAGATAAATTGCTACAGACAGGTTTGTCTGCGTAAGTAAGCTTGCAGGCTTTGCTAAGCTAGCCCGGCTAACTACACAACAGTACCTGGTCGTATGGGTTGTCTTGTAATATCTTTGTACAAATATCTGAACACTGTTGGAGCTTTCGCCTCCTGAAATAGCTCCATGCCAGAAACAAAGGGTCCATCGTCACCTCCATTGCTTTAGTCGAGGGGAAAAAGAGGCGTAAAATCGGTTAGCAAGCTGTTTAACGAAGATGGGATTATGGCGAAACCGAAGCTTCCTCTGTTGCCCGGCAACGACGGAGGAGGGCGGTACGCCACTGCGTAACTTCCGGAAAAGAAAAGAAAAGAAAAGAAAAGAAAAGAAAAGAAAAGAAAAGAAAAGAAAAGAAAAGAAAAGAAAAGCCGTTGCTTCATATATCCGATTATTATTATTTCCAACTTTATTGGATTACATGTCATACAGAACAAAGGTGACAGAACATCCAGAATCAGACTTCCACTACCTTAACATTAAAATATTTTTTTTTTAAAAACATGCTGCTTGTATTGTACAATGAATAAATTAAGCCCCAAATATCAATAAAGAAAAAATATACATGATAAAATACAAAACCTGAGAAATGTTTTTAAAATACGTAATAAAATAATAAATAAAATAAAATGCAAAGGAATAGCCTAGTTATCCTACTCAAATTACCTTATATACTGTAAATCCTAATTTACATACTTATATACATATTAAGCTTTACAGACTCACTGTAATTGTTTAATTCAATAAATCATGGATATACCATTTACCGCACATAATTAGTAAGTTAACAATTACCTGTATTTTCTTGTTGTTGGTGATGTTGTCATAATAATAATAATAATAATAATAATAATAATAATAATAATAATAATAATAATAATAATAATATATTTTTAATGCTTAACTAACAAGCAGCTAGATACATTGTGCACTATTGTGCAGAGAATCAGAATCAATTTATTTCCAAGTAGGTTTGCACATACAAGGAATTTGCTTTGGTGTTGTGGTGCATAACAGTCAAAAAATATACACAAAAGTAAGTAATCCTAAATAATATAAAAAAGAAAGAAAGAATTTATAATGAAAAAAAATATTCCAAGTGAGAAGAGCTGCCACAGGTTTTAAATTTTAAATTGAAGAGAAGGAAATGAAATGTACAAAACGTTGACTAGGAGTATATGCAGTGTGCAATTAATAATATAATATTAATAATAATACAAGTTTTCATTAATGTAACATGCCATGTTAGATCAAAGATAACAGATGAAAAAAATGATATAGGTTCATTTGTAGCAAATAAGGAAGTGATAATACAAGTAATACTTTTAAATATAAAAAAAATAATAATATGTATACTTATAGCATACAGTCTTTGGGAGTCTATAAGCTAAATTACATCAAGATGTATCAAGATATTTATGTTAGGGGAAGAATGAACATTTTACTCTGTGTTTGTGTAATTTAATAATTTATGTTAAAAAACATAAGATTTTACGTTAGAAGTTAATGTTAAAAATTAGTTTGAAATTAGCATATCTTAACTGTTTAAGTCGTGACGAAGTTGAGTACGATTCCAAGGCTCTGATTGGACGACGCGCTGATCCGTCATCTTTGTGGGCGGGGCTGGTGGAATAACAGCACACAGCTCCATCTTTGTAGGATTGGACAGGAGCTTTGACCTGTGTCGAAGAGGAGCGCACAAGCGAAGAAGTACAAGTGGGATATTCTCACGATGAAAACAACAGCTTAGAAGCGTGTTTCTAACATAAAACCAGAGACATTTCATCCGACCAGACAGCGAGACTCTCCATTCACATGACCCTCAAAAATGCCTAATTTCTACGCTTTCACTGGACCGGTGGAAATGCAACGGAACTAATGGGACACACGGGCTTAAAATAAATCCTTTTTGGTGAATGACAGTGTATCAGAAAGCCTTCGTGATAGCGACAGAGAGACACACACGGAAGTGCGGACATGGCTGACAGAACTGCTCCCAACTGCCACCTGAGACTGGAGTGGGTGTACGGATACCGGGGCCATCAGTGCCGCAACAACCTGTACTACACCGCCGCCAAGGAAATAGTCTATTTTGTCGCCGGTGTGGGAGTTGTGTACAACACCCGGGAGCATAAGCAGAAATTTTACTTGGGCCACAACGATGACATAATCAGGTAGTGTACTAATAATAATAATACTAATAATAATAATAGTACACGCAGTATACACATAACAGTTTGTTTCAGCACCTCGGACAGCACCAGACAGACTCATAGAAGAAAATGAATTGATCCTGTTAGTCTTGTCATTGTAGGTGCTGGTGTCACCTTGTGTCATGTAATGTGATATTTTTTTAGCTCACAGAAACATCCCCAGGGTTAGTGGTTCAGTGTCTTGCTCAAGGACACTTCAAGCAGGGGTTAGATGCTTTGAACCTGACCCTCCACACTGAGGTGGTCTCTGAGGTGCTGCCACTCCTCACGCCTCTTGTAGTCCCCGGGATGCTAGATTGCTAAATTAGGGTTAATCATGACATCTATATGAATCGTTTAATCTGCAAAATGTAAGAAAATACTCAAGGTGACGTCTTAAAATTGTTTGTTTCAAAGCACAATGATATACAAATTACAGCAATACAAAAATGAGAAAAATAGCAAATTCTCACAATGTTGAAACAGAAAGTATTTGGCATTCTTGCTTTAAAGATAACTTAAACAATTAGGAAAATAGTTTTAATTTTCTGTAGATTTTCTAATACACCAGTATTAGTTCTCAGACTGCTTGCGCTTACAGACCGTCTTTAGGGATTCATCACTGCCTGATTGCAGACAGGTTTCAACGTATTTTAAAGCTTTTCCAAGGGAGCGGTCTGTCTGTTTTGTCACTCTATGACAAAAGGAACACTTACATTAATGTGCAATTCTGAAAAATGCTCATGAACTTTCTGCAGATTGTGGTAACTAAATCTATGTATGACCAGACAAACCTTTAAGCACCTGACCTTTGATATAAAAAAAAAAAAAAACACAGGTAATGATCTAACACTCCTCTGACTGTTTCTCAGCATGCCACACAACAATGACCTGCGTCCAACGCTCCAGCGCTCGTGTTGACATGTGTGTGTGGGTTGGCCTGGAGATGACTAGCATTATATACTGTGTCATTGCTCAGCTGGGCTCCTGCTCCATTATTAATTGGACAATAGAGATACTAACCCTCCACTGCCTTGCAGGTGAAGTGCCTGAGTTCAGACGTTGAACCAGTGGGGAGTCATTGGCTTAACACTTTCATATTGGATGCAAAAATATAAAAGTGATACACATTTGCAGTATTAATAAATTGTGCTCACTACCTCAAATTGTCCGGTTATCTAAAATAGACATAAAGTTTAGGACATAACATACATTTACAAGCTTTACAGATCTCTTGTGCTGTCTGCTAATATTGAAATGGACCACGTAATAGTCATTTTAAACTCAGATCTCAGGGGAGTGCTTGTGAAGCCTTCATAAACACTTCCTCAGCAGATTCAGTGCAGGATAACTGTTGGACTGTACTCACGTTGCACTAACTCATGTGGAATAGATGCAGCCCCCTCAGAAAGCACAACAAGTCAAATCCTTCTCCCTTTCCTTCTCTCTGTCGCTCTCATTATTCTTTTTCTCGGGTCTGTTTTGGTTACTATTTGTGGCCTCCATATAAATGAGATGTTGTACTTCATGAGATAATTGCTGCCCTTGTTTCTCTCTCCTGGTTTTATCTCACCCTGCAGCCTCTTCAAACTGGTCTCCCAGTCTGATGAGGAAGAGCTAATAGGCATGTTTTCACATGAATGAAAGGCTGATATTGATCATGACAGAGGACCAGAATAGGCTGAAGAGGTTATTGTTAAAACACAGTTCAATTGGAGGCATGTTAGTAAAATGACTATTGTATATATAGTCTTGTGATACCAGACAATCGGAGATCTCCGCATACTGAAGTCTGGAGATTTCTAAACGCACGGTAGTTGCTTGAACGGCCTCTAACAAACCTACGCCTCTTACATTTTGTCAAGGACACGCCTTACCAGAAATGATGCCCCCCCCCATTCTCCTCCGTAGTGAACTGCATGTCACCGCCCCATTATGAAGGGCCGCCCTGAAGACTTTGGATTGGTTCTGCAATGCAGGTTTTTTTTAAACTCTCTAATTGTTTCCACCCAGTTTTAGCAACGAAAGCTGGGAGATTGTCTTCAGTCTCTATGAGCGCAGCGTTTACTGTGTAAACTGTTATTTTCCATTCGTTCTTCACATCTTTCTATTATTGTTCCACACTGTTGCAGTTCAGTAATTCCAGTAGGGCTGGGCGATATGGACAAAATCAAATATCACGATATCGATATTGCAACAATATTGTAGGGATGACTATTGGTGCTTTCACGAAATATTTACACAATGAGATTTTTGATATATAATCATCATGAATGTGAATATAATATATAATAATATACAAAGTGGGTAAAGGCAAATAATAGAACAGCTAGTCTCACATCACAATATCGATGTAATATTGATATATTGCTCAGCTGTAAATTCCAGTCTGAAACTCAAAGAACCTGAGGCTGCTGCAGTAAAAAACCCCAAAGTCTAATCTCTCCTGTTGGCCATCATGCTGACATACAGGACATGTACACAGATTTGACCCATGCACATGAATACATTCAGAACCCATAAATACACACTAAAAATAAGCTGCATTACTCAAAGATGCTTTGTGTGCATTGAGTTTCTGTGATCGTAGCAATACAGTTCAAAACACACAATCCAGGGGTGGAGGCGAAGGAACATATTTGTGTCATCACAGAGTAGTAGCGTACCACCCTCTTCCTTGTCTCACTCACCAACTCAGATTCATGGGTTCAGTCTTGACTCCCTTCCTGCCTATTCTGTAAAGATTGTGTAGTTGATTGGACTGTGTGTCAAACCTCATCAAGTGAATTGTGTCTATAGCACTAATTATCAAAATCTGTCAAGTACAAACAGATGGGACCAAATGTTTGGTCAGATTCCTAGTCTTGATTAGTCTTATTTACTTATTCTTTGATCAAAAATCACATTATTTAAATTGTCTTAATGTTTTAGAGCATATAATCAAGGCAAAGAGTTGTGAAACACTGGTGTATTTTAAAATTCATTCAATCATTTTGTTAAATCTAAGTAAATTAATGCATTGATAACAAAGTATCACTCTCTGTACTGACACACAGATACTGACACCAGCATCTAAAAATGTCAGACAGCCGACACCAGCAGTTGGATGCTGTATTTTCTGCTGTTTAAATCTTAGTCCATTCATGTTCTTTGTTATGATAGATAGCGAGAGTCAATGAGAGAATTATGGACACAGGAATAAAGGGCCGTCTCATATTACAATATCTCATTAACCTTATGATGGGCCACAGCCAGAGTTATGGATTATAGATGCCCGACTAAAGGCTGGTCTTGTTTCAGACCGAGCTCACTAAAACATAAGCAGCTCTTAATATTGCTGAAGAATTTTCAATAAATTCCAAATTAGTTATTTTTACGTGTTATCAGGAAGAGGGTGCACACAATAAATGTGTCAGGTTTGCAGACTGGAGCCTCATATCTGTGCTCTGTGAACTATATGAGATAATGGTGTGAACTAACTCTGAATATTAATGTACAAGTGAAGGTTAACAGAACAAAAACATGACAAACATGTCTTGCATTCACTGCCTCCCCCTGCTTTTTCTGAGTGTCCTAGCTCCAATTACAGTGCGTTGAATATGCAATACTGTATATTTGAGTCTCCAATAATATTCTTGTCGCTCAAATAGAAGCATTGCATGTTAATCTAGTGACTCTGGTGTATTATTGTAGTTGAGTGTGTGGGAATGCTATCAGGCAATTACTACTAACAACTGCCATGAGAGCTGATAGATATGATTCACAGATCCCTGTTTCCGTCTTTCTTTGTTTTAATGCTGAGTAATAGATGGTTTGGGGTTTATTGTGGTGTATTTTTTTAATTTTTGTTGTTTTTATTCAGCCCACCTGCTCATAAATTTTAATTACCGTAACCACACAGAAGAAGTAGAGATATGTCCATTAAAAGAAGATCTAATGAGAAGATTGTCGATGAAAACAATAACCTTAACTATGTCTACCTTGTTTCGCTTCTTACCGTCGTACACATTTCCAGGTGCTTTGTGCAGAGTGTCAGTGAGATGCTGAGCTCTTCTGTGGTGTCCCACATCACTGTGAGTAGCTGCCAGGCCGCTTTGTGAAAGGCAGCTCTGTCCTCCACAATTAGGATCCTCCAGAGATCAGTACAGTCACTTAGCACAATGGCATGATTCAGCATTGTTGTCGCCGGGATTAAAAAAGTACACTCGGACAGATGTCGGTTTTTTAAGTGGTGTTATGGATGTTTTACACAGATGAGGTTCTCTTTACCTCACTTTACCCTCACACAGTCCAGATGTGGAAAATGCCAAGATTGACATTGATTATTGTAGAACATCAGGTTATTGACGAAATTAGTTAATCACAATATGTTTGATTAAATACCCAATACTGATTAACGTACATACTGCATGCACCAGTGTTTCCTAACCTGCTGGTTGTGACCCTTCAGGAGGTCTCAAAATATTTAATCAGATAGGGGGGAAAAAATTTCATCTTCTTTATCTTTACTGCCCTTAAATGAAATTTGGTTTGCAGTCTGGTAAGCAAGTGAGTAATACATCAGTTAAAAACAACATATTTTGACTTTTCTACTGCTTTTTTCTTGCATAAAAATACTTCAGATCTCTAAAAATCCTTCAGATGAAAGGGAGAATGCAACATCTGAAGAAGAAAAAATAATCACTCCCTGGTTTAACTGAACCTCCCTCATGTCTTCTTCTCTTTGACTATCTAATAAAGCAGAGCCCCACTACACATACTGCTTACTTCCAATCTAACTATTCTATTTTTAGTGTGTATGGACAGGTGTTTCAGATGGACTTTGATGCGCAGCTGGATTAAAAACACTTTGTGGAACCCTGGGAAATATCCTCTATTGTATAGACCTCCAGAAATGTGCTAATCCTCCGCTCCCTTTTTAATCCCATGTAGGCAAAATCAGACAAAGGCAAACTTCTGCTGGAGAATGTGAATCAAAGTTGTCTCAGGAGCTCACCGCATCACAAGGGACTGTCATCATTCCTGCCCGTATTTAACTGTCACCATGAGCCAAAAATAGATGGCTTTGTTTGAGTTATGTGAAGGAAAGGACAACTTTTGTGCTGGAGTGGATCAAAAAGTCAAGTGTGTTTCATGTCCTACTACAGTATGCGGCCTAGTTGACCTTGGGCTCTTCCCATGCTGTATCTTTGCTTCTTCACCATGACAAATAAACTCTCCCAGCTGTTTATGTGCCTCATATCTACATGAAAACAGGCTGTTTTATTGCTGCTGTATTTAGATAGCTTTGCGCTACAGGATTTAGCAGACAGCCGCATCAAACAGCCGTAGCCTATATCAAACAGGAGAACTTCACTGCAGGCTAAGTCATTAGTGTTGGCATTTAGCGAGCTCTTCAGCTGATAGGAATGTAAGTGAAATAGTGATTTTGTCATAGCCGGCTCAGAGTGCCTTTGTTTTTCCTAGCTGTTACACACACATAAAAGACGGCTGGATGTGAGACATAACTAATGAGAAAGTCCAGCTGAGTGTCAGCGCTTAATCCACACAGGGAGGTCGTTTTATTTGTCCACCTCAGCAGAGATTACCAAAGTGAGGTTTGGCCTTAGATTGACTCCATCACTGTTAGATTTTTTTATTCTTCAGCATTGTTTCATGTTGTTCCAGAGTTAAACTAAACAGTTGAGCAAACTAAACTGTTCAGCACCTGCTCGTGCCAGAGCGGTTTTCTCTGCCGTGTCTGTCTGCATCTTAAAGTGTTCCAATCACTCTTCTCTTCCTCTGAATGCTATTTTTAGCTGCTTTGCTCTGATTATATAATTCATTAAAAAGTAAGATGAGAAATTGTGCCAGGTTGGTGAGAGGTTTAACATAGAAGGTGGGGAAGTGGGGTGAGAATGTGACAGAACGAGGAGGGTGGGTTAAAGGAAGACGGATCAAATCACATCAGGTCTGTCACATCTAACCCACCTCAGCTCTCAGCGTTGTTACACCACCGAGCTTCGTCAAGTCCGTGGTTTCGGTGTGTTTTCGATTGCAGATGAGGTGTCACAAGTCAGACAGAAAGATTCATACTGGAAACTTGGAAGGAGGAAGACAAAGAGAGTTATGTGAGTTAAAGTAAAAGTCCACGTTTGTCGTGAGCTGATTTGACTCAGCAGGTTGAGGCTGCCTGGCCTGCGCAGCCTCTCTGGCCTGCTGTCTGAAAGCACGCCAGGATTAGAAATTCTGGAGAGCAGTTGGCAAAACAGGCAGCCTGATTATAATGGAGGGAGCTCCGTCGCAGCATGAAATATGTAGGCCAGGACGAGGCAAGAGGAAGAATTGCCCAATGAATCACTCAGGCCTGCCTGAAACGTGACTGGCGGCTGCTGAAAGGATGGATGGAGCAGGGGGAGGGAGTGACAGCTTTATGCAGCAGGCTGTTGCTCAGCTGTAGAGTGGGAATGCTTGTAGGTGGGGAAGCGGGGAGAAGGGGGGGGGATTATGTAACAGTGTTACAAACATACAGTATGCTTGGTGATGCGAGGAAACCCCAGATGAATTAGGAAAGGTGAATCTGTCAGTGAATAGTTCAAAGCATGTTGGGAAAATGAACAAGAAGTGTGGAAGATGAAATTCATAGATTCACCTCTACTGATTTATGACTCTATGAACGCCCTGGAGGCATGCATGAAGCATGGCTGTGTGTGTTTGAGCATGACTGAGTTAATTGAACCATGTCACCTCATCAAGCTGCCCCTCTGCTTCCCTATTCAGACCCATTGCGGACTTAATGTGTTCATCTCATCCCAGTGGTTTCCGCTGGGAGCGTGAATCCCTCTACTGCTTGCGGCGCACACACACAAACACACACAAGCACGCAAAATGGCAATGCTAATCAGATGTTTTCTCTCCCGCTCTTTCTCTCTCTCTCTCTCTCTCTGTCTCTGTACAGTTTAGCTCTGCATCCGGAGCGTGTGTTGGTGGCCACAGGGCAGGTGGGCAAGGAGCCTTACATCTGTGTGTGGGACTCCTACACTGTGCAAACTGTGTCCATCCTTAAGGATGTGCACACACATGGCATCGCCTGCTTGGCCTTTGACCTCGAGGGACAGGTACAGTTGTGAAACTAATAACCTGAAAAGTGCTGGCTTTGTTTAAATCTAAACACACTTTTTTTTTTGTTGTTTTGCACAAAGTATTGGTTTCACAGTGTACAGTCGGGGCTGAAAGCAGCAGTTCAGTTTGGATCACACAGCAGCAACAATCAGAACTCCTCTCAAGAGCTGCAGGCAGGCTTTTGCAGCTCGCCTGCTGGGCTGAGTTTCAGAATGACAAATCTGTGATTACTCCAGCAGTATTAGCTGGACAGCTGCACCCAGACATGCTCTGTTTTTTTACAGGAAAGCAGTCAGCTGCAATGTTTGGTGCTATTACATCACAGAGTTTGACAAGAACAGGTAATGTTTAGGTGAGAGGAGCCTAAGAACATGGGAAGCCCTAAAAACTCGTGTGGAAATAACAAACGATTATTTTCATTATTGATTAATCTGACAAGTATTTTCTGGATTGGTCTGTTAATCGTTTAATCTATAAAATGTTTAAAAACAATTTCTCCAAGGCTAAAGGGGTCTCTTTAATTTGCTTGTTTTGTCTGACTAAGAGTCTAAAATATTAATATATTAAATTAAAAAATAGGAAATCTTCACAATTAAGAATCTGGAGCCATCAACTGTTTGGTGTTTTTGCTTGAAAAATGACTGAAATGATAAATTGATGATCAAAATAGTTGCTAAACAACAGAACAATATCCAGACAGTGTCACAACTATGGGACCATGCAACATGTACGTGTTATTTGTTAATCATTATATCACTCAAGCATCTCCAGTTCAGCCTTTCCAAGTTATCTCTTCAGCCAGCTCTCTGCAGACTTGCCACCAGTTAATGTTTACACAGTGCGGCCTCAAACCTAATGTTCATTTGGACTATAGAAATCAATACTGTGCAGAACTACTTCCAGGTTTTTATCTTTGCATGTCTCTCTCTTCCTCCCATAGGAGCTCTCAGAGTGGAGTTATACCTCCTGTATTTTTCAGTAAGAGATAGGGAGATGACCCTGTGCTGTTTTCCTGCTCGGGTAGAGCACTGAGGATTTAGATGGAATGTGACAGTCTTTAAAGCAAGAGGAGGCTCCATCGCTTCTCAGTTTAGCGGCTGTATTTACTCTCCATCTCCCCTTTCCCTGGCTCAGAAAAAGCCAGAGCTGAAGTCAGGACAATCCAGAGGAATGCCTGGTGCTATTACCCTGTCCATCTATTAAAGCAATGTCAAAAAAAATGCACTGATGTTTATGACGTCTCCTCTAGACATTTCAGGATGAACTGCAGTTGTGCTGTCTGGTACAAAGAGTATTACTGAGTTTTCTTTTCTCTTTATACTAGTTGTTCTGACTATTGTATCCAGTTGTCTACTTGCCAGCTGTGGTTGAGGTTACATTTAAGACACAGAAACTTTAATACGGTTACTCATGTCTTGATTAAAATTTTGCCTGCATACATGATTGCACAGAATATCCACATGAGCAGAACTCTAATGAACCCTCAACAAGACTGAGAGTCAACAGCCATGGCAGCAGCTCTGTGAGGCTGTATTGCTTTGACAGTGACAATGCTAAAATGCAAAAATGCAGATGTTTAGCAGGCATAATTTTTACTATGTTAACCATTTGAATTTGGTGTTTTATCATGCTAACATTTGCAAATTAGCACTAAGCACAAAGCGCAGCTAAATGAAACGCTAATGTCAGTACATTTCATCATAAGGAGGGCATGAATGTGTGTAACAAATTTCATGGCAATCCATCCAATATATGTTGAGACATTTCACTCAAAAACCACAAAAGCGAACCTTGTGGTGACGCTAGAGGTAAAATCAGAGGATCACCAACATTTAATAAAATTAAATGCATCCTCTGGGGACCAAGACTGTCTGTACAAAAATTAATGAAAATCCGTCAAATAGTGCAATCCCTAGAGCCAAAAAAAAGAACACTTTAGTTGCACTTTTCAACCCCCTCATTCACATGTTTCCACTTGGTTTCATCACGCAGAGCCTCTTTGCTCGTCATTAAAACACAGACTCCTTAAAACAACTTAAAATAGTCCAAATGCCTCACTAGAGGCTTCTATCTGCCAAACATTTATTCAGCAGTGGATCAAAGAGGACATCCCCTGCCATGTAAAGCAAGCTGCAGAGTGGAGATGGATTTCCATAAGAGCTGCTCTCTTCTCTTTTGCTCTACTGCTGCCGCCGCTGCTGCTGCTGCCTACTCACTCAGGCAGCTATAGGAGGCTCCTCCAGCAAAAGCACTCAAATGTGCTCAGTGGAAGTGCCAGGGGCTGGACAACTGTTCTGTTCTGCTCTGCTCTGCTCTGTAGCCGTTATTAGCCTTTTCATTGTGACCTACCATGCTACAGTGGAGGTAGCTAAGTTTGCTCGATGTGATTAGTGCAACAGGGCGGCATCCGTTCAATCTGTGATGCCTTATATATGACGCCTTTTTTTTCCTGTTCTCTTTGCAGTGCTTGGTGTCCGTGGGCTTGGACTCTAAAAACACAATCTGTGTGTGGGACTGGAGGAGAGGGAAGGTTCTGGCAGCAGCTCCCGGTCATACAGACAGGGTAAACACTTTCTTCTTCGCCTGTCTCCGTCACAAGCTCAATATCGACCGCCTCAATTAGCTATAAATGCAGGATGGAGCGCCTGCCCAAAGGGGACATAAACAAGTTAGGCCTGATTGATTGTGAGCTTTCCAGAGCCTGTCTGAGAGGGTGCACAGCTAATGAAAAGGAATTTTAAAAAGATGAAATACAGGCAGCTGTTGTTTTCCAATTCGGCCCACACACATTGTAACACAGCTGATGCAAACACACACACATTTTTCTGTTTTCATTTCCTCTGTTTTTGTATTTTTTTGTCCTTTTGCAACAAATCTGACCATTACAGGTACAGACGTCTGATTAAATTTGAATGCAAATTGAACTATACAAGCAGTAAAGCGAAACATCAAAGTTCAATATGCTAAATCAGTTGTAGCATTTGTGTTTCAATAAGCCAACATTTGATGTATTTTCTCTCCCCACAGATATTTGACATTTCATGGGATTTGTACCAGCCAAGCAAGCTTGTAAGCTGTGGCGTCAAACATATCAAGGTACAGCTGCTTCTTGGTCATTTTACATCCTGTAGATTACAGTCGTCTCTTGAGAGCCGAAGTCCTTGTGCCTCATTTGCATAATATCTGAAAACAGACTCGATTTTTAGAAAGTTTGAAGAATCCGGTGGCTCTGTGCCCTTTTCTTCTCTGCTTCCTATGCTTTATCGCCATGACTGTATCAAAGCCTTAAAATAGATGTATGCAAATTCACTTTATGCCACAGTCCATGGTTATTAGGCACTTAACATAAGTAGGACAGGCAATGACTCACAGTCTCTTCTCTCACATTTGTAGTAATCTCCACTGCAGGGAGGGAAATGTACTCTTTTTATGGGGGACCAAGACTCTGCTACTCAGCTCCCCTCATTCAGCCTTTAAAAACCCTCCACTGTACAAACCACAGCTGTGCTCGCTTCCCTTTTTCAGGCCTATCTCTGTCACTTCTTTTTCACAGAAGAGTGGTGTTCATAAATCTTCAATGAGTTCACGAAGGGTGTCTTCACCAAGCCCTCCCCTGGGTTATGTAGTAGTGTTCCTTGAGTGGCAAGGCCATTAGGAAATAACAAGGAGTTCAGAACCACAGAGGAAGTTTATTTCCAAAACAGCAGGAGGAGAGATAGGAAATGTGCCCACTGGCCATGCGAGGCTAAACATTGCGGCACGCTTAAATGGTTTGGTGCAGTCGGGAGGTTTAGCCTACTATATGTATTTCCCTAGTGGTGTAACATCTCACTGATGACTCCCTCATCTCAATCCAGCTTGACCTGCCTCCTCTCTTGTAGTAATTCCACCCTGAACTCTTCCCAGTGACACAGAAACCCCCTCCGGCCGCCCCGTCGCACCCAACCCCGCAGTCCCCGCTGAATCCCTCAGTCCTTCTAAACTCCACCTCCTTCTCTTGTCTTTCTCGTCTCTTCTGGTTTCCTGATGCCAAGGCAATCCAGCAATTGTCCCACATAATTCCCCAGCCTTCACCCTGTGGACCATGTGACATCTGCTCCCCCGGCCCTGCGCTCGCTCAGCGATTATAGCACTCAGAGCATCCAGGAGATTTAGCCCCAGTAATCCACTCACTAGCGGGCTGAGGAAAACACAACCTCTGTGACGAGGACCAGGGCTGCTGGCAACACACTCCTCCTCAAGTTGCTCCTCCCAGCTAATCATATAGCCATTTGTGTTTTGATTCGTCTAGGACGACTCCAGTCTTAGCTTGCCCTTCTTTCGCCCACACACACAAACTCCACACCTACAGTATCTGTCTGCTGTTTGACTATTTGCAGATTGCAAGCTGTTTAAAGGATTGTACCACTGGTTTTCCATGGTTTAGCCAATGATTTCCAACCTTTTTGCCTTGTGACTCCCAAAACAAAGCAATATCTACTTGCACATCACAAGTTGCATTATTTACTTTATTTGTAGATGCCTGAAGAAGTAAAATCATCCAATAATTCACTAGAAAATTGACACACATCAGAGAAAAAGTCTGAAAAAAAAAAAAAAAATCAGTTCCTGTTCTGTTAATCATCCTGTAACAACTCAGATTCATCTTGACATCTCTTGTGTTGGTCTAGACTCCAAGACTGAGAGGCCATTTACTACAAATCCTGTATACTTTAAATCACAGCTAACCATTTTACTTTTTGCATTTTGCTGTGTTTTAGATGTTTGAATATATTTTTTCTACAGTTCCCATCCATTGGTTTTGACTCAAATAAACCATAGTGTAGTATAGTGTCTTAGGTACGAAGAACACATCACCGAGTGCATCAGTGAGGTTCATTTATGTGTTTGTAATAGTTTTTGGAAAGTGGAGGTCTATGGTACAGAGGAAGAAGATATATCAGGCTCAGGTTTTGGTGTTTTCTGTGAATTTATGGAGAAAAATAAGAAAAAATTAGATTACCGAACCACCAGCCTTTATCCATTATTGCATTACCTCACAACAGCAGTGTAACACTGACAAAAGACAATGTTCATGGTGATGGATTACACAACTCTAGCTATTAGTCTGCCAATAGATTTTTACACAATACAGAATTTAATGAAAATCCAAAACTGTACGCATGCATGTGAAAATGGTCATCAAAATGTTAAGTATACATGATATGTGGGTAAAATTGCCACAGAGGTGCACTTGAGCTTGACTCTGTGCGGATGGATGACAGCAGCTTTGAGAAAATCAGCTTCCAGCAACGCTGACAGCCAGACATCCAAGAGAGTTGACCTCTCTTAGCGTAGCAGTTAACGCTCTGACACCACTCCAGGTCACTGTAGTCTGACGGAGGGGGATATTATTAGTGAGGTGAAGAGGGTTGCTGATGAGTTACAGCCCTCTGCGTTAATTATATTTAAAAGGTTTTTCCTTGGAGTGGCTGTAGAGGTAACTGAGCTAATGACACACCACTAATCCTGTGTTAAGAGGAGCAGCTTCCACTATGCCAGGGGTTATTTGGAGAATGTTTTGTGTTATTCATAGAAAGCCACAATGTTTACCAGGTTATGAATCCGACTCAAAGAAGTCACATTTCCACCTTTCCACTGTGCGCTCCCTCTCCCTCTGTGCCTTTCTCTGCTACCCCTGGCCTCATCATAAACCCCTCCAGCCTCCCGTCTCCTCTCAGTAATTCAGCAGTGAGGGGATTAGCTGGCGCCCATGTCTCCCTGCCTTATCAGTTGTGGGCAGGGAGGGCTGTGCAGTCACGCCGCATCCATCCCCACTGCCTCCGCAACAGGCTAGGCCTCAATTAAAGCCCCCTCATCGCCTTCCTAACCAACCCTTACACATACCAACAGCCTCAACACTATTCTGCATGCATACATTACATACTTGCCCAGATTACTCACCCACCTGTGATCTTGACTACTTAACCCTCAGTCTCGACCCCACACCTAAGCTCACGTGCATGCAAATGCTCACACAAATCTCAGTTAGGGGTTCAGGATAAGGAAAATCCTGCCCTGCTGAGGTGCGCACAAGCCTTAGATATTTGATGGCAGGCTGTATCCGAGCCTGTGATGCCTGTCTCTGATAATCGATCCCTCCTGTTAACACACAGCAGCCCTATCAGGCAGGAGGATAGGTGTTAGTGAGGGTGTGACAGGCTGTTGCTGTCCAGGAGCTCATTTTTGCATTAGGCGACTGTCTATCAAGCCTCTCCAGATCAACTTAAACAGCACATCACCATCATTTGCCAACAAATTTTTCCAAGCAATATCATCCTGGTTCAAGGTTTTAGCGTTTAGTAACATGGAAGAAAATCCTCCTTTAGGTAGAGCAGAAAAGGGGCTGGCATTCTGTCATTTCCCTGCCGTTTGCCCGGTGATGAGTGTGTCTCAGTTTCACGTGCTGACGGCCGTGTCTCAGCATTCGAGACGCCCTCCGTGAGCCTTCTCCCTGTGATCTCATCTTCTTGCAGACAGAGCGTCTCTTTTTTCGTTCTCTCCTCCTTTGTTTGATGGATGCAGCCCTCAGACGAGGCTGTGCCTGTGCATCCCAATGACCTTGTTCATAAATAATGAGCCTGCGAGTATGCATGTGTGCATCTGTGTCTGTGCATGCTGATCAGGTGGGTACAGCACTGACCGCCAGCAAGAGTTCCCAGTATCACATGTGGAGGGGGCGGGGGCGTTTGAATTTGACTTTGCTTTCTTTCGAGGTGGCCATATCTGTGTGTGTGTATGTGTCAAACCATACATGACTGATTTTCACTCTGTTGCATCCAAATACTCCATAATTGTCCATTTGCTCTTTCAGGACAGGATTACACAGGGGATTATTAGCTACCATACTCTTTCACTCTTCTGTTTGTGTTTTCAGTTTTGGAGCTTATGCGGTAATGCTCTCACACCCAAACGTGGCATTTTTGGCAAAACGGGGGACCTTCAAACCATCCTATGCCTTGCCTGCGCCAAGGACGAGGTCACATATTCAGGTGCCTTGAATGGTGACATCTACGTGTGGAAAGGGATCAACCTGATGAGGACGGTGCAAGGAGCTCATGGGGTACGTTTATAAGATTGGAATTTGTTGTTCCTTGTGGCTCAGGCTGCTTTTCCATACCAAACCTGCTGCAGAAGGATGGCAGTGAAGGCATCAAGTAAAGTTAGGGATCGAAGCCGTGCATGCTGGCTTCATTTGATTCTGCTCAGTAGAAAAGGATCAGTCTTTTGCTACACAGGATTAAATGATATCTATGGGATCAACAGCTGGGTTAGGGGATGGGTGGATGGGGGAGGGGATAATAACTACAGTACATGTTCATTCCTGCTTTTTGTACCACTAAATGTCTCACTGGGGCTTCACTGGTGCCTCCCTGTGTATACAGTAACACTAATGGGGCCGAATGGGGCCATCAGTGGAGCTTTCCTATAATAATTTTTTAGAAAAATTATACCTCCCGTCACCTAATTTTATGCTATCTTGAGGCTAGAGTAGCAGGTTTGTAATTGTGAAAGCCTTGTTAAACAAATGCCTGGCCGAGCAGCAGCACTATGCGGTCAGTAGCTGGGGCCGGTTCTGTCGTTGCTCATTTATTGCACAGATCCTCACTGACAGCCTGTCATTTCCTCCAGTCAGGGATTTTCAGCATGAATGCCTGTGAAGAGGGTTTCGCCACTGGGGGCCGAGACGGCTGCGTCCGGCTGTGGGATCTCAACTTCAAACCAATTACTGTCATTGATCTCAGGGAAACAGACCAAGGATATAAAGGTGATGTCAAAGTGCCTCCTTTCTCCTTTAATCTGAGTACAGAAAGGTTGCAGGCCAAATTTTGGTTGCCTGAGGCACTGGCCAAAAATTGTGTAAATCTACAGAAAAAACATCCTGTAAGACGAAGTTTCTATTCTCCTTACTAACATTTTCTTTCTTGTTCTCTATTTTCTCTATCTCCTTTATTTGTTATCTTGGACCTAACAGTAGCTAGAGGTGAAAATAGCCGAGGTGGGTAATGCCATTGAGGGCGGAGTGAACAACCATGTCAGTCTGTTTGTAGCAGTCCCTACATTGTTCTGCTGTTCCTCTTGTTGTTAGTAAGTCCAAGTTGTTGCAGTTTTGCGCCGTATACAGATGTCATGTTCACATATGTATACAGCACATGCACTCCTCCATCCTTTTTTCGCTGTATTACCCAGAGTCAGTCGCAAATCAGCTTGAAAACATGTATTGTCATTGTATTCTTGTTCAAATCTCCGTCCTAGGTAGCCTGCAGATGGCTATTTACACCTCCTGTCTTTATTATCCCTGTCGTGTCTCTTATAATGACTTTGTATAAGCATTGGCAAACGTCTGTCCGCTTTTGTCTTTGTATGTTGTTTTTTTTCTTTATTATTTTGCCTGATTTTTAATGTGTGTGTTTGTTTTGATAGGGTTGTCTGTGCGCAGCGTGTGTTGGCGGGGGGATCACATCCTGGTGGGCACGCAGGACAGTGAGATCTTTGAGGTGGTCGTCCATGACCGCAACAAGCCTTTCCTCATCATGCAGGGTCACTGTGAGGGCGAGCTGTGGGCGCTGGCCGTGCACCCCACCAAGCCTCTGGCCATGACGGGCAGTGACGACCGTTCAGTCAGGTGAAGCTTCAGTTGCAGTTGATTCAATATCTGAATACGCTTTTGTAAAAGTAAAGTTATTGACAGCTGTGTTTGGACATAATCTGTTATCATGAAGATGGTTAGTTGTTTAGAACAGGATTCTTGAAGATTTTTGTCTTTTCTTAGTTACTTGTAGTAATATCAAAGAACATTTTACCCCATTTATTTATATCAGCAAGTGTTGTACACTCCCGCTGATATTTTTCTGGTGAAGGTCTTCTTGGACCACTCACTTTGTTTTCTTCTTCCTCCACCTCCTTTTTATGTGGTTTTATTACAAAAAAAATCACAATAATATTAAAGCAGATGTAAATGTCAGTATGCGGTCATGAACCAAATACATATCAGGACCAGATACTGCAAACATCATTTTGTACGTTGGGACTATTTTTGTGAGTGCATCACTGCTGTGGTTGTTTTACTCTGTGTAATCTCATCACTGCTTTGCCTCTTCATTTATCCTCTTCCTCTTTGTATAAAGGATATGGAGCCTCATAGATCATGCACTGATAGCTCGCTGTAACATGGAGGAGCCCATCCGCTGTGCAGCCGTAAGCACTGACGGTATTCATTTGGCGCTGGGAATGAAGGATGGTTCATTTACCGTTCTCAGAGTCAGGTGGGTACACAATTGAAAGAGGCGACTGTGAAATTTTAAATGTAATATAAAAGGCGTCATCATTTTACACGTGTCCACTTTAGCTCTTTATTCAAGCTAGATTCATCTGCTTCCCTCCAGAGATATGACAGAGGTGGTCCACATCAAGGACAGGAAGGAGGCTATCCATGAGCTGAAGTATTCCCCCGATGGGGCCCACTTGGCTGTCGGCTCCAATGATAACTCAGTAGACATCTATGGCGTGGTGCAGAGATACAAGAAAGTGGGCGAGTGCATCGGCTCCAACAGCTTCATCACACACATGGACTGGTCCACAGACAGCAAGCACCTGCAGACAAATGATGGCAGCGGCAGGAGGCTTTTCTATAGGATGCCAAGTAAGTACAAGATTGTCAAGGGACTAATTACTTTTGTACCACAGCTAGTATAGCCATATGGAACATGTTTAACATAAAATACTAGCTGTCAAAAAGCCAAAAAGAACATCATTGCTTTGATGTAATATTGCCTCAGAGCTGCTTTGTGAGAAAAAATGTGTCTGTCTTTCGTTGAGGTGGGAAGGAGGTGACCAACAGGGAGGAACTGAAGCTGGTACAGTGGGCTTCATGGACGTGTGTGTTGGGCCCTGAAGTTAATGGAATATGGCCCAAATACTCAGATATCAATGATATCAACTCTGTGGACGCCAACTTTAACAATCAAGTCTTAGTAACAGCCGACGACTATGGATTAGTCAAACTTTTACGATATCCATGTGTAAAAAAAGGTAAAAAGAGAACCCATTAATTAATATTTAAGTAGAGTCATGTACAGAAATTTTGATATTACTGATGTTTCCTCTTGATTTTAGGTGCAAAATTTAAGAAGTATTTAGGTCATTCAGCCCATATAACCAATGCTAGATGGTCACATGACTACCAGTGGGTCATAACTATCGGTGGGGCTGATCATTCAGTGTTCCAGTGGAAGTTTGTTCCTGAGAGAAAGTCTAAAGAAGCTCTGCATATAGCTCCACAAGGTGAGATGACACCCTTCCCCAGTCACTATTTATATCACTGTTTAACCATAAGGTGTTTTTTTCTCAAAAATGTTCAATTTTACCTTCTCTTGAATCTATTTAGGAATATCACACTGTTGCATTTTAATGTAGCTTTGGGGTGGAGACTTGGTGACTTCCATTACTGATATTACTTATTTCACAAAATCAGTGGTTCCTGCCAACACAACAATATCTAATTAGATTAAGTGCTGGTCTCTGATGGAAATTTTGATCTCAACTCAATCTCCTACTCAAATATTGCAGAAAGTGCAGGGAAATTCTCTTAAAGAAATAGTTTATAGACAATAGACAATTTGGGAAATACGCTTATTTGATTTCTTACTGAGGGTTGCTGAGGTTTTGCATATTTCTTGAACTTTGGACAGAGCCAGGTCCCTTGCTTGCTTCCAGTCTTTATGCTAAGCTAAGTAAATCACTTCCTGGCTCTGGCTGCATACTTTAATGACTGGTTTGACATCTTGATAAATGTGCTTTGCTTTCTTACTGAGAATTAGATGAGAAGATTGGTTGCCTGTCAACTGCTCCCAGCCAAGAAAACCTCATAAAAATGACAAACTCCTGTTTTTACACTTTGGATTTTGTACATTATAAACTAACGAGATATAACAAGTTAATTAGTGGGCATTAGGGATGCTGGTAGGTGGATTTTGTTTACAATGAACACAGCTAGACTAGCTGTTTCCCCCTGTTTCTAGTCTTCTTTTTGTTAAGCTAAGCTAACCTACTGCTAGCTGCAGCTACACATGTACTTACAGACCTTAGAGTGGTAATGATCTTATTATCTCAGCAAAAAAGTAGGACTATTTCTGTTCACTTCAACAGTAAGTGCGGCAATGTGAACCCATTTGCAGAATAACATGTCACAGCACATTTCTCAGTTACCTGTTAAGGGTTGCATGAATTTAAGTTGCTGTTATATAATTTGCACCCATACTGCTCCCACTAGCCTCATGAACGTGATGTGCTAAACCGCAAGAGAGAAATGTAGTAGATTGTTCCCTTCCCGTACTTTTCATCATTTTCATTTTTCATGAACTATAATTTCTATAAAGCTCTGCAAAGGAACAGCCATCACATTAATTAAGACAAATCCAATAAAAGTAAATGAAGCTTTGGAAAGTATAATTGCATTGTCATTCCCAAGTCATATTTTTTCCCAAAGACAGAGCGCAGCTGTGCTGTCTGAAATTAAAGCACTATCCTATCCTTTTAATTTTCCTAATGGATCTTGTGAGTAGCTGCCCTTAGCTGCCAGTTCCGCTTATTGCCTTGTCTTGGCACAGCTTAACTGTGCTGCATCAGCATTTTTATACATTTGTCTTGAGCGATGTCACTGCGAAGCACGACTGCTTGATAAATAGGAGATGTCACAGTATTATTACATGATCGACCCTCACTCCTACTGAAACAGAGTGCAGAGTTTTTTGTCCTGTGTGTGTATGTGTGTGTTTAGTGGGATATTTGATTTAGAAGCATGAGAGGATTTCACTGGCTGATGCAACCTTGTTTCTGCCTGCAGAGACCTTGGCAGACTCCAACAGTGAAGAGTCAGACTCTGACCAGTCAGATGTACCTGAGATGGACTCAGAAATTGAGCAGGAGACACAGCTCACGTATCGACGACAGGTTTGCAATGAAATCAAAAATAAACACGTCTCCCTGGAAATCATAAGAATTTTTTAAAACAGAGAAAGCACTCACTTTTTTTCTACATGCATTCAGGTTTATAAAGAAGATCTACCTCAGCTCAAAGAGCAGTCAAAAGAGAAGCATCGAGCGACAGCGATGAAGAAGAGAGAGAGAGCACCAGGGAGTGGGGTGAAGCTGCACTTCATTCATGGGTGAGCTCACTCTTTGTAAGATGAATTTCAAGTAGCCAAGCCTCTTTTTATATAGAGGCTAAATAAAGCCCCTCATATTGTCTTTTCTCCAAAAAAATGAAACTATTTATTTTTCTTTTGGTTGCAGTTACAGGGGCTATGATTGCAGGAGTAATCTGTTCTACACCCAGACCGGGGAGATAGTCTACCATGTAGCTGCTGTTGGGGTTGTATACAACAGACAGCAGAATACCCAGCGTTTCTACATGGGCCATGATGATGACATCCTCTGTCTGGCTATTCACCCCCTCAAGGACTTTGTAGCAACAGGCCAGGTAGATGCCAACCCTTCTAACATAAAATATACAACAAATTTTGTGGTTTATGGACCTTCAGAGATGTGTGTATTTTTATCAGCCTAAAAATTCAAATGGAAATGAGGAGACTGTGTACACACTTTGAATGTTTTTTGTCTGTTCAGGTTGGCAGAGATTCCTCTATCCACATATGGGACACAGAGACGTTGAAACCAATGTCCGTGTTGAAGGGTTCCCACCAGCTTGGAGTGTGCGCTCTGGACTTTTCAGGTAACACCCAGTACTGTTTTATCTGGGTGCTTTTAGCTTACAGATTCAACAGAACATACTTTTTAGGTTCACACATGCTTCCAGACATCATGCTTTCATTTGGGAACAAAAAACCTCTTTCACACATAAAAGAAATGGGCAAATTCACAAGACACAGGATTTACAAGCAACACTGAAAACCATGGGTGTAAATTTGGGTATGGATGGTAAGGACATGTCCCTACCAATATCAAGGTGTTATTGGATTGTCTCTACCAATATTTTTTACCAATCTCAAAGAAACTAGCTACTCTAACTCCATGTAATATTAATGGTGAGATATCTGCAGAGTTGCCAGGTTTGTGTGTTTTCTGCAAAAAAGTGTGCTAGCAGCAGTAGTGGAGTCAGTGAATTTGAAGTGAAAACAACTTCACTGGACAAAACTAAGATCATTTGGTATTATATTTAGTTTCAGGTGTTAGGTGTTGTTAGTTAATTTGTGATTGTTGCTGAGACATGCTGTTTAATTCAACAACTTTATTACTGTACTGAAAATTCCTCTCAAAAGCAAATTAAGACATCTGGTCCTTCTTAAAGAAGAACCAGTTGAGCTTAGTTAATAAGAATGTCCTGTAATCAATCCAAACATTAATCTTTGAAATCAGTGGGAGAAATATTTACTATGTAATGACATCTCTCCCCTTTTCCATGAGTGGATGAACAGCAGTGTCATTAGGACATGAACATTATTTATAAGCTAAATTAACCACAGCTTGTACAACTGATTTGTTTGTGACTGTCAGGCATCATTTTATTATGAAAATCCTGTCAGCAGCAGCCTGAGCAGAACAGAGACAAACAGACAGGTGAGCTGCGGTCTCTCAGGTGAGCGCTGATGTCACTGACGGATCTAGCCAAAAGTTCAGGAGTTGAATGAAAAATAATACAAATAGAAGTTTTGATATGATTTAAAAATAGGTTTGAGCATCGCTGTGGCATGTAACATATTATTTTTAAATATTAATTTTGGTCTCAGATTTATAGTTAAGTGGTTCATCAATAAAATAACATGTAAAAATCAGAGAAACAAACGTGTTACTAGTGCCTATGAAAGAGAAAAGAGTGATAGAGAGCAAGTACACATACACAATTATTTCAGCCATCCAACAAAAAATGCCCCCACCACAGTTAGATCCAAACCTACGCCCTTGTTTTCTGCTGTCTTTTAGTCGCAGCAGTCTGACAGCATGAAGGTAGAGCTGTTCATCTTGCTTCCTATAATTGGCTCCAGACAAAGGCAGCTCGGTGATCTGTATGTCAGGGTCTGTGAATCACCTGACGTAGATCAAACCCACCAGGCTTCTTTCATGTTGCTAACAAGGGCCAAACTGCACTGAACCAAAGCCAGAGCTGGCTCTGTCTGAGCTGCACTGAATGGTTTTGTTTTCCCTTCGCAGCGGATGGCAAACGGTTGGCCTCGGTGGGCCTGGATGACAATCACACCATCGTGCTGTGGGACTGGAGGAAGGGGGAGAAGCTTTCTGCCATGCGGTGAGTGCAGTTGCATGACAGTGTTTACACGGCTGCAGGTCGGCCTTTCAGCACACAGCAGCTGCTGTCCCCCACATCCGGAAACAGAAACTCAAGCTTTGACAAACCTTCCTGTTAATTCTAAACATCATTTGAGCCCCTCTTCTTTAAATATGGACATTTATAGATGAGGGTTAAATTGGAGCCACTTTACTGTGCAGCTCTGGTGATTGATGGAGGAGAGGAAGGAAAGGGAATTACCTTTTAGATTACAAGGCTGCTCCACTGCAACACTTGAGCCTGTCATGGTCTGAATGGTTAGAGTGGGAGTGTGCCCCAAGGCTCCAACTGTAGATCTATAATTAAAGAGAGGTACTTTTAATTTACATCTACCAGGAGCTTATCCTGGTGTGGTTCCAAAGTACAAATCAATACATAAAAGAAATGGATTGCAAAAATCAAGCAGTTATAGATGAATAAACAAAAAAGTGGTAACAGAGAATTACACACATCTTATGCATTTGTCCTGATGGCTGAAACAAATTGGACCATAAAAATCTAAAAGTTACATCTTAAAGGTGCATAAAAGATAAAGGAAGACTTACTCTTGCTCTGTTTGTCCAAGACAACATAATCCTGAATACAAACTACAGCAGACAATGATGCAAATGATCGCTGTGTACATAGGATGGAAAGGATACTTGTGACCAGATATGGGGCACACACACCAGGCTGGTTTACTTGATGCAAGTGACATTACCAGACCTGCATTATGAATTGCTGCAAAGCATGAGAGGTGTTAATTTGTCAGGAACATAAGATTTTCAATTTTACAGCAGGTAAAATGATATAACCTGGAAACAAGGAGGATGCAAGTATATAACTGGAAAACATCCGCATCCTAAAATATCTTTGCTTTTGCTTTGTTGCTCGTCCTACTTGATGTTCATATTTAGTATCTACTCCATTGAAATTCCCCCTGGCTAGTTGGGAGCAGTGCATGCTGGTTGCTCTCCTGCGTGTTGTGTGCCAGGCTCTCGCTGCAGCTCAGAGACAGCTTGGAGCTGCACTAATCTCCTTTGCAGACCCTGGTGGGCAGTGCAGTGAGGCGAGCAGAGGGAAATGGGGCCTGACAAAGCCTGGCTTGTACACTGCGCTGCCTTCGTCTTCAGCTGGGAGAGGAGGGGTGGGTGCGAGAGGGAGAGGCTGAAAGAGGGTGTAGGGTGGGAGATAAGGCGAGGAAATGCTAAGCTAGTGTGAGAGACAAAAAGGGAGGAGAGGTGCGTAATGTTTCTTGAGCTCCGATGAGGCTCAGTGATGCAATAGCACAAAGGCCAACAGTTACAGGTACAGTCGATCGCTTCAAACAGGAACTGCCACTTCTCCTTAATGTTAATATTATGTGAAGCAATCAGCAGACAACATAAAGAAACAGTTACAGTAACTTTTATTTTCAAGTGTCTTTGTGGTGCTTGAGTAAAAACAGTCGGTGGCTGTGTCCACCTTTATTATTTTAGATTATTATTAGTTTTTCCTTTAAAAGAGGTAGATGTCGGCTCATAACACTGACAATTCTGAATTAAAACTGATACTTCAATAGGATCCAGTCCAAGAAATGCAGGCTCACATTTTCAGGCTCAGTTACAGTCATTTTTTATTGTGTTTTTCAAGTAAAACACAGAAAACACAGCTCTCTAAAATACTACAATATATTAGACAATATACTGTACATGATGGTTATACACCTCACAGAAAAGGATTTAACCAATTAAAAAGAAATGGGTAAATAAATACAAGTAAAAGAGAATAAATATATAATAAAATACAAAATATTATTTTCAATGTAAAGAGAGAAGGAAGAAAAATATCCCTAAGACTTGGAATAGGAAGTAGTTAGTAGTAAGTAAATAATAGTTAAGATCCAGATTTGTTTTGAGCGTTTCACACATCAACAAACCAATTAATCCTCTAAGTTCTGTCACGTCAGTGGAATATAGACTGGTCAGTTTCAGCCAATTAATTCAGTTACCAGTTTGAATTTTTGGCAAACATAAATTATATGTATAGCATGTAGTTTCTATGAGATCTATCTATTTAATAGAACTTAGACAGTGCAAACAGTCAAGCTGAATATGGTTGTAATCACACAGAAAAAGATATTTCTGCATTTCTTTCCACAATCAACGTCCTCATCGTAGGCTGCTTTATGTACTTTAAACTGTTACAGCCATTCTCTTCATTTTTCAAGTTCAAGTTTGTCATTCCACCTCTAAAAGATACATATGAAAAAAAATGTGGTTTCTCTCAGGGCCAGTGAGATGGTGGGTGGTTCAAAAAATGAACAAAATGAATGGTTTTGTCCATGCTTATTTTGTTTTTCAGGGGAAGCAAGGACAAAATATTTGTTGTCAAAATAAATCCCTACCTGCCTGACAAGCTCATCACAGCCGGCGTGAAACATATGAAGTTTTGGCATAAAGCTGGTAAGACCCACAGGCTTTTTTTTTTTTAGCAACTCTAACAAGCAGAACTCTGACTCCCCTGCAACAAATCTTACTGTAAGCTGACTGTCCGCTTCTCTTTCAGGTGGTGGTCTAATTGGGCGCAAGGGGAACATGGGGAAGACGGAGACTATGATGTGTGCTGTGTACGGCTGGTCGGAGGAGATGGTGTTTTCGGGCACATGCACGGGTGACATTTGCATCTGGAGGGACATGTTCCTTATGAAGACTGTCAAAGCTCATGACGGCCCTGTTTTCAGTGTGCACGCTCTGGAAAAGGTACCTCAGGGCAAAGTGTTCTTTTACTGTCCAGTGAGAAACTTTTTTAATGTGTAAAAAAATATCTGAATTCCCATTTCAAACCCTTTTTTTTATCTGTAACTGTGGAGGTGTAAATTATGTAATATTCAAATCTGAAGTATATTTTTCTATCTGTCTACTTTATAGTTTAGCTTCCTCCTTTCATAGTGGCTAGTGTGTAAGATAAAATGTGCTGTGTTAGTGACATGATAAGTCTAGTCAGCAGAGCTTTAAATGTGCCAATATACTTTATTGTCCCTGTAGGGATTTGTGACCGGAGGGAAGGATGGTATAGTCGCTCTGTGGGACGACACATTTGAGAGATGCCTCAAGACCTACGCCATCAAAAGAGCAGTCCTAGCTCCAGGCTCTAAAGGTAAAATGGTCATCTTGCTCTCGATTGTCCTCCACTGTCCTTGGATCAGTCGTATGCTGCCAGAGATATAATACAACCATCTAATGCAAATCCATTTAAAACATTCAATGCTTTTAGCTGAAATGAAAATCACCTCCTGTGTCCTGGTTCAAGCTAAGGTCTCTGGCTTCATGCTGTGCTGTAATTCATCAACTCTGTAGGGTTGCTGTTGGAGGACAACCCTTCCATACGTGCCATATCTCTGGGCCACGGCCACATCCTAGTGGGGACCAAGAATGGAGAGATCTTAGAGGTAGACAAGAGCGGCCCCATCACTCTGCTGGTCCAGGTAAGATAACAATAATTATAACTCTCGAAACCTGCCACATATCTAATAATAAAATTCATCAGATGCCACCTGTGCTTGACCTACTCAGGCAGAGCAGTCAGAGCAAGATTTTTTTGTATAATATGACGTGTTGGAGTCTGCAAGGTGACAGGTGTGGTGTGGGTGTAGTTTTTCAAACTTGGTGAAGTTAGTCTTTTCTGCCTTTTTTTGTCAAAGTTTCGTTTTGTTGCATGGTAATGCAGTTGCAGGATTATTGTGATGTTTTCTTGGTGGTGTGTTCACGGGTACTCCAACATCCAGGATTTGAGAGTTAGCAAACATAGACTCTGTAAACGGTAATGATGAAAATAATAGGGGACTCTCTTATTTCTGAAGTTGGAGCCTCCTTTAATGCACCACCAACAAGATGAGTAAATACTGTATTACTTATCTAAATCAAGTTTCAAGTCAGTGTGAGATGATTTTCATTATTGTGCTTAAATGAATGGAAATCAGTGGAAACCAGTATATATTATATAATCAGTTATACTTGATAAAGTGGGATTTTTAGTGTCAAGGATAGTGAGCTTAAGGACTGATGTCATGTTCCTCTTTCTGTATTTTGAAGATATGCATAAAGGTTTGTATAAAAGTGATATTTACCTCCTGAAGATCCTCATGCAAATGAAAAAAAAACTATTACCAAATGCTGGCTTCATAAAAACCTTCCTTCACTGGGCCTTCATAGACACTGTGAAACTAACTTTTCATGGAAAAGATGACTTACACACTTTGACTAAGGAAAAACAAGGGTGAAAAGTACAACCCCATCTTAGTTCCCCTGGCCTTGTTTTGCATCTCATGCTGTTTGTTGAATGTAAACTGTTTAAAAAATAAAGGTAAAAAAATATATGTTATGCTTTGTAAAAAGGTCAGCATTAATGGATGCTAATCCAGTGAAGTCACGACAGTTTTATTTATATAGCACCAAATCACAAGAGAAGTTATTTCAGGGCATTTTTCACATAGAGCAGGTCTAGACCATACTCTTCAATTTACAGAGACCCAACGACAGCGGCAAGGAAAAACTCCCCTTTAACGAGAAGAAACCTTCAGCAGAACCAGGCTGGATTGAGAGAGAATGAGAGGGGGGGAGAGGGGAGAGGGGAGAGGGGAGAGAGACACAGTGAAGCACAGCAACAACAGTAATAACAATAACAACAATAATAATAATAGAAATATGACTAATAATAATAGCAGCAGTGGTGTGTGTTAAACTGGACCATGGGGAGAGCAGGCGGTCTGCAGCTGAAGGTCTCCTGCGAGACGAGAAAGCACAAAACGGTGAAGATGCCAAGTTAGTAACATGCATTAATGGTACATGAATGTGTACAGATGGAGAGGGGGAGGAGGAGAGAGGAGCTCAGTGCTCAAAGTCTGTGGTTAATAGGCTAAAACATACAAACCTGCATAGCCCTCCAGTGTGATTATATCTCTACTACTGTCTACAGTATTTTTAAATCCACAGATTCACCAGGGAGATGGCCATAAAGGGAGATGAATTAACGGTGATGAATTACTGCCACTGAATGGTAGATTGTTAATTTCGTTAAGTGGTACTGCAGTGTCTCCGCGGTTCCCCTGAATGTAGGCAAACAGAACGGATGTTATTGATTATCCTTTTTCAGAGCTTTAATATATACGTACAAGCATGTTTTGATGGATGAGGTCAATTGATGAGAGAAGAGAAAGGTTGTCCTCTATTATCTGTTATATAGGTAAAAGGATAACAATGAAAACTGGTACTGGTACCTATGGAGAAGAAATAGGAGAATTATGATATGATGCATTCATGGTCAGCCAGTTGAGTCCACTTGTTTATTCCTGACTTTCAAAATTGCAAGAAAAAGAAGGCAGTGAATGGGAAGTCCTACTTGGCTTATTGTATTTTTTTTTGTCTTGTTATCACCTGATAATGAATTGACCATCTGTAAATGAAATCTGAATGCTGTTGCGTGTTTGCCTGCAGGGTCACATGGAGGGTGAAGTGTGGGGCCTGGCCACTCATCCCCATCTCCCTCTCTGTGCCACCGTCAGCGATGACAAAACCCTGCGCATATGGGATCTCTCCCCCAGCCACTGCATGCTGGCTGTACGCAAGCTCAGGAAAGGTGAGTCACTGCTATAACACTAACAGATGAGTGTATTTCCTTTCTCTGCAGTCAGCCTGACAGGAAGTGCATCAGTCCCAGGGCTTTAACAAACACCTTGTCACCCACAGGTGGCCGCTGCTGTTGCTTCTCCCCTGATGGCAAAGCCTTGGCCGTGGGCCTGAACGACGGCAGCTTCCTCATTGTGAACGCAGACACCCTGGAGGACCTGGTGTCCTTCCACCACCGCAAGGACATCATCTCCGATATCAGATTCTCTCCAGGTTTGTGGTTCACCTCCACGTTTTTTCAGCAGTGCAAAATTCCCCTCAAATCCTGTCTGAGAAATAAATAGGCCTCCAAAATCAGCTTGCCCTTCAAAGCGTTTGAGTTTATGTAGGATGCTGTGCAGAAGTTCAGCAGGTATACACATTTCCCTCCCACTGTGAGTCGGGGAGATATTGCTGCAGGCCTGACCCAAATTAATGGTTTTCTGTAACAAGGCCAGACAGAGAGACAGCAAGAGAGGAATGAGAAACAGTGGGGGTGGACAAAGTGAGAGCAAGAAACTAAACTCTCTTTCGCCTGGCCACTTAACCTTAATCCAGAATGCAAGGGATCCTGTTTCTCAACCCAACACCCATGAGTCCCTGATAGTCTATATCTTAGACTAGATGTCACTGTATAGAGCTGTATAATGCTGTGGCGGAATGGGTTTAGCACGGTTAAAATACTGATAAGAGACTGAGTTTTTAATTTCATGGTTAAAACAACAAAACAAACTAAAAAACACAAAAATATTCGGGGCTCTGTGAGGCTGTATTTAAGAATCCACAAGAAACTGTAGAAACGGATTCCCAAAGGGGTCAGTAATTGCACAGAAAAAAGGAGGGGAGCCATTGAATGCACAAAAGTGAGAAAAAAGCTAAATATATGCAAAAATACAGACACTTAATGGCATCTTAGTGCTTCTTGATCCTCAGGCAGCATCGAGGGAAGACCTTGAAATGCATTGCAATTCAGAGTAACTGCCCGTCTAAGCTTTGTTCTTTATGCCTGTAATTGCCTGTATTTAGGCAAGCTCCATGCAGCATGCTAACATACTAACAATAACAATGTTACCAGCTGTTTAGCAGGTAATATTTACCATGTTCACCATCTTTATTTAATGTGTTAGCATGCTAACACTTGCCAAATAGTTCCAAATACAAAGTATATCAGGATGATAGGAATTTGGTTAGTTTTGTTGGTATTTGATCATAAATTTTTGAACTGATGGTGGCTTTACTACATGAAAGATTAAGGGATCAAAGTGATAACAATTCATCCCGAGGTTGACATGAATGCTTGTAACAAATTTCATGGCAATCCATCGTAGACTTGTTGAGACATTTCACTCAAAACCACAAGTGTGACCACCAAAGTCGTTTGGTAATCTTAATTGTCTGTGCAAAGTTTCATGACAATTCATCTAACATTTATTGAGATATTTCAGTCTAGACAGTCCAAGTCCAACATCAATGTCGGACTGTATAGTGTAATGTAGGACTGCCATCCCTCGAGCCATGCCACTAGCATGCTGCTAACATGGCTCAGTGACTCATGGTTAAAATAGTCTGTGTGAAACTAACTGACAATTATTTCTGTTTTCTTTGCTCAGGTGCTGGAAAGTACCTTGCAGTTGCATCAGGAGACACGTTTGTGGATATTTACAATGTAATGAGCAGCAAACGAGTTGGAGTGTGCAAAGGATGCCTCAACTACATTACCCATCTGGACTGGGACAAGCGAGGTAAACATGCTTCCATAAATACTACTGCCTCAGTAAATCCTTGCAAATTAATGCTGAGGAACCAATTATAGATTCAAAATACCCCTCTTAAAAAACAGTAAAACACTACGGCCCATTGCGCTCTTTCATTCACAGGAAAACTCCTCCAAGTCAACACAGGTGCTAAAGAGCAATTTTTTTTCGAAGCTCCCCGTGGCAAGAGGCAGACCATCCCGGCTACAGAGGTAAGCAGGGAGAAAAGGCGCAGGAGCAGCCGTAGTTATAGCGCTGTTGGCCCACATTTTCCCCTCGGGATCAGAGGAGGCTCGGGGAAGGGCAGTGAAGCATTAACACGTCCCACTTTTCACCGGTATCATTCTAATTTTGGCAGTGGAAGTGGGATAGAGTTTAGGGTACCTTTTTATATAGTGTGACATTCAGACACCTTGCAAGGCACACAGTGGAGGCGAGCATTAAGAAAATAAGGGTCAGAGATGATGAATGCAGCTAGGTCGAGCCTCGCTGGAGCCTCAGATGTCCACTCCTCCCTTTGTTCCTCATTCTCCCCCCCATCGTGATGCATTCACCCTCCTCTTTCCCCGCCATCGCTTACACTCTTCTCTTGTGCACTTGAAACCACATTGACAGGATAAAATACTGGGTTGGTCTCTGTGGCCCTGCTTGGCTAGTTTATATTGTATTTATCTAATAGACAATTTTCTGTCATGGTTTGTGATTAAATGTATGATGCTGCTGTTTTGAGATATGGAGTGCCTCAAGGTTCCGTTCTTGGTCCTATTTTATTTTCTATTTATATGCTACCGTTGGGCCTATTAATGTGTTGTTTTAGTGTGTCTTTTCACTTTAATGCAGACAACACTTACGTGTAGGGCTGCAACTAACGATTATTTTCATTATTGCTTAATCTTGTTTCTAGCTTAATCTAGTTTCTTAAAGGTATACTACGCAGGATTTTCCTAAAAACCAATGTATAGACTATTACAAAAATAATCCTTCTCAATCATCACTTATGACCCAATAGAAGTGTGTGGCGGTGTCTGTATCTGCAGAGACTCTGCCCTCTGCCTTTTCTTATTTTCTTCTTATTTTGCTGTGTTTGGACGCTTCTGGGCATCAAACTTTGGGCAGTGGGTGTGTAGCCCCCAGCCAATTACAGCGCACGGCTGTGAGGTCAGGACTCGTAGCGCAGCAACCAGGTTACATCACCGTTTCCGTCTCTGCTCTGCTCTGCTCTGCTCTCTGTCTCTGTGTCACGGATGTATAAAGAAATGCAGGTCTGTGTGTCTACTTCACCAAAGGCGGGGCTGAGCTTAAAAAATAACTCAAACTGATTATCAGAACCTTTGGGAATTAATTTTATTTTGACTACTCAATAAACTGACTAATCGATGCAGGTCTACTTAGCTGTATTTGTCTGTCAAATGTGGTGACCTCGGCAGACTATCTGACCTTAAGGACTGCCTGTACTTTATGAGAAGCTGGATGTCCCAAACATTCTCTGGGACCTTTAACCTCTAATGTAAGGTTGTACACGAGGAATTGATGTCACGTTTGACTCTCCTCTGGATTGTTCTATTCATATTAAGAAACATGTGCAATCATATTTTTTTCCAGTTAAGGAATATTTCAAAGGTCAGAGATATTTTGAAAGTGCTGAGAATTTAATCCATACTTTTGTGTCTTCCCAACTAGATTATTGTAATTCATTGTAGTCTTGTCTCAGTCAAGGAGCTGTAGCTCGTCAGCAAATCTTCTACCAAAGACAAAGCATGGGGAGTTGTTTGATATTTAATGCTTTTGTGTACTTTGTAACTTTTGTTTTGAAAGATGCTAAATGAATAAATTTTTGCATCCTTACTTACTTGGATCAGGTGGAGAAGATCGACTGGAGCACGTGGACGTGTGTTCTGGGAACGTCTGTTGAGGGCATCTGGCCTGTGATCAGTGAGGTCAGCGAGGTGACGGCTGCCTGCCTTAGTAATGACAGGAAGGTTCTTGCAACAGGAGATGACTTAGGATATGTCAAGCTCTTCAGATACCCCGTCAAGGTACAGTAAGGCACAGTGCATAATTCTTTGCATTATCTCGTTTGAACATCTCATGACTCAAGGCTTCAGTTTAAGATTTATGCAAATGTTATGTTAATTCTGTGTTAATGTCACAAGTGTTAAATAAATGTTGTTCCTCGCCCCCAGGGGAAGTATGCAAAGTTCAAACGCTATGTGGCCCACAGCACACACGTTACCAATGTGCGATGGACCCATGACGACAGCCTCTTAGTGACAGTTGGTGGGGGTGACACGTGCCTCATGATCTGGGCCCACGAGCCAGAGAGCCACCGGGAACTCAAACAGTGTGACAGTGAGGAGTCAGACATTGAAAGCGAGGATGACGGAGGTGAGATAGGAGCTTCTTTTGATGTTTTTATTACAGCATTTGATTAACGTCACTCTTGCTAAAGCGATATCTGCATCGTTCCTGTCATTCATCAGGTTATGACAGCGATGTGACAAGAGAGAACGAGATCAACTACACCATCAAGGCCTTATCCACCAACATGCGACCGATGACGGGTGTGAAACCCCACTTGCAGCTGAAAGAGCCCTCTGTGGATGAAAGGTATTCCTCAGAGAAGCTGCGGAGAGGATTTGAAGCTGCTCAGAAGAGTGTCCCAAGAATTTCAGCCATTCATAGTAGAAAAAAAATAAGGCTTCTGCGTCAACACAAAGCCAAACCTGACTTCTTCAGTCAATATATCTTTTCTTTTCCTGCGTCTAATTCCAGCTCTGTCCCTGCCCTTTTGAAATAACTCAGCCTTTTCTGCTTTTCTTCTTTCCTTTAATGGCTGTCCATCTGTCATTATCCTGCTTCGTTCTTTAATTCCACTTGAAGACAAGGTGTAGTCAGGTAAGCTCTTGTGTTCATGTATGATGATTTTGCACACAGGATAAAACAGTAGATGTAATGTATAGTTACACTGATAAAGCTCTATGTCTATGAAACTGTTGCTGAACAGCAATGACAAGTAGCAATCATGGGATTATGGTAAACACTAAAACAGTGTAACAGTAACACAAGTCATAAACTCAGTGAACTAACTTAGTAGTATCAATTACACAAAAATCTTAACTTTGCTAATATTACCCATCTATCACTCTTACAGAATAATACGAGTTTCCTTCCTTCAGCCCGACTTTTAGTGATTCAGCTGCTGGTGTTTTTCTCCACATATACAAACAAAAAGGCTTTTTTAGGTGTTAATTGACTCGTGCAGTTTCTTTGCTAATGAGCTGCTTCTTAATTTAAGAACAGTTAAGTTACTATAGAGCTGATTGGTTGAGTTCAGGTGACTTTAGCATTCACATAGACTGCAGAACAACATCTGAATGGGTTTTTCAATAGTCAGTGACTCTGGGGAATGGCATCACTAAAGTGAATCAGTTTTTAATTTCACACCTCATTCCGGTGGAAATAGGAATTGCCACAGTCTGGGATATTGTCTGTTTAAGTGTTTAAGTAGAATATTTATTAACTAATTACCTCATATTATCAATTTTTCCATCATTATAACACATCTAAAAATGTGTCTTTGGGTGCTTCCACTTAATTTAATTTCTAGATTTGTGTTTTGACAACAAGAAAGGCATCCATGCAGCATCTTCTGGGCAGAAATTGTCATTAAAATGATCTTTTGTTGTCATGGTTACGCTGTGGCGCTGACTACTGTGTTTTATATCCTCAGTGGCTGAGGTCTTGTGTTTCGTGTGTGTCCACCGGGCAGCAGTGAACGCTGTAAGAAACCTTTTTCTAATTCTTGCTTTTTCTTTGTTATTGCTGCCATGAAGAGGTTCTAGGTAAGCTACTAATCATGTTGATATTTTATATTTTCTCTCCACTATTACTTTATCGAAGACAAATGCACAGGATTTAGATATTTGTAGATTAAATATGAAGAGATTGGTGTCTTGGTGTGCCCCTTTTATACACTTGGTAATGTTTCCCCTTTCATGGTTAAGTCATGGTAACAGTTTGTCTATACATTCTTAGCATTATTTATTGTTTGTTCTTATTGTTTAATAATTGTGTATTTATTGCCAGAGGAATGAGAGAAAGCTGTTCTGTAGCTGATTGGATGAGTGAAGGGCATGGAAACTTTACTGTCTGGTTGTTGTTGACAGAATACACAGAATTAAATTTTTCAGCCTCTAATCCTTACAAATGTTTAATATTAGTGATGTTTTTTAGTCTGTTAACATTTTATTGATTGACTTGTTTGAAGATATGTGGGCAGACAAAGCTCTGATATTTGTCTACGACATAATGACTTGTAGTTTTATTTTTACCTTGGTTACTCTTCCACTTTATTGAAACACAATCCTTTCACTGCTTCGTTGGTAATAGAGACTCTTTACAGAAGTGTGATACAAGAAGCCTTCACATTTAAGTAAAATGTTTTTCTTTATTTCTCAGCTTAATAATTGTAGCTTGCGTCATTACAGAAAATCCTGATTTTTCTGGATTTTGAGATAAAACATATCTTTTTTTTGCTTGTGTGCAGATATTTATGGAATATTTTTATATACAGTAACAGTCATAATAGTGAAGACTGTAATGTTATCATTACTACCATCATCATTATCAGCAGCAGCTGCATGACAAGCAGCTCGGTAGCAGCCCTCTTATCCCAGCTGTCTGTTTCAGGCCTCCTGTCAGCAGAGCGCTGCCACAGCCGGAGAAGCTGCAGACCAACAATGTTGGTAAAAAGAAGAGACCCATTGAGGTAAGAGGGACCTCATTTTTAAACATGATAAACTAACATATAATAATATATACGTACAGGCATACAAATGTTACTCATCATATAAATAGAAGCAGACTGTCTGTGTCAGAGCAGCAAATGATTCAAAATGCTGGTTTCTAATATGATTATTTCATCTGAAGACATAGTGTGTTCATGTGCTGTCCAGACAGCCTCTCTGGGGATTTGATGATGCCGTAATTGAATAGTGACGTACTATTTCAGCTGGCTCCGAACATCTTAGTTGTCATGGTGTTGACCTCTCTAAGTCTCTGGCGGTCTTTTTCTGACTTCCCCACAGGACCTGGTGTTGGAGCTAGTGTTTGGTTACCGTGGCAATGACTGCCGCAATAATGTGCACTACCTGAACGAGGGGGCGGACATCATCTACCACACAGCCTCAGTTGGCATCGTCCTCAACTTGACGACCTGTAAGTTGGACGGAAGTCTAGAAGACAGTCTAACAGGAGCAGTGACCTGAAAAGCAAATGTAACACAAGTATTTCTATTTGTGTCTGTGTGGGTGGTGGGTGTCTTTGTGCGTGTATATGCGTGTTTGGGTGTGTTTTTCTACAGCCTGCCAAAGTTTCTATGTAGAACACAGTGACGACATTCTGTGCCTGACAATCAATCAACATCCCAAATTCCCCAACGTGGTGGCAACTGGCCAAGTAGGTATGTTTGTGAGAAGTTGACCTCCTGTGTCACCAGCTGCCTCATTTTTCTTCCCTGTATCCTGTGTTGTGCACCCTGCAGGGGGATTACAGCCACCCCCCTCCGACAAGCTTATCTGTACTGTAAAGCAACTTGACAGCAAAGTCTCTGTTTTTGAATACATAAATAGTTGTGGGATTGTCACATATGCAGCATTTTTCATAGAAGATTCCCACAAGATGCAAAAGACACATAACAACCTTGTGCTGGCAAAAACTGAAAAGTGAGGAGCAAATTCCGCCTAATATAATTGCATCTCATACATATAACTTTTAATAACTTTGAATTATACATAATTTTTTGTAAATTATCCAAATATTTTGAAAGTAGGTTCTTTTGTTGATAGCAGAAACCACTATTGCTCAGAAAGTCTCAAAACTTAACAAATGATTTCTGTCAATGAATCATATTTTCCCTCTTTCCAGGCGATACTGGTGACATGTCAGGTAAGAACATTTCTAAATTATTCCTCTCATAAAACACAGAACACAGTCTTCATGACTAGAAAAAGAAAATCTGTATGGTTTCAACTCATTAGATTCTTGTAAGACACTGCCATCTAGTGGCCATATGATTTGGGACGAGTCTAACTCACGAAAACCTGTTTATTTCAGTGACTCATGTCTGGAAGTAAGCTGTGAAAACTGTAGCCTACTCTATACCTTTTTAGTTTTTTTATGTGTGAAATTTGTAGAAACCTAATGAACCCAATAAAAAAATCATCTCAATTTTTACCTTGAAGTCAAATAGTTGTTATACATAACTTTGGCTTTGATTTGCACAATGGAAGCAAGAAAGAGAGAAGTGCATTCGTGTCATAGAAAGTAAAATCAGACAAGTAGTTCTCTTCTCCTTCTCTCTCCCTCAGCCACGTCTCCATCTATTCACGTGTGGGACGCTATGACCAAGCAGACGCTGTCAGTGCTACGCTGTTTCCACTCCGGTGGGGTTTGCTCTGTCAGCTTCAGTGCCACAGGGAAACTCCTGCTGTCTGTGGGCCTGGACCCTGAACACACCGTCACCATCTGGAAGTGGCAGGAAGGTACACGATGATCTCACAAAGATAAGTAAATAAAATAATCTTGACCTCACCCGCGGGATTTATATGTCACTTTTTTTGCACTCTGCCTTGTTTCTCAGGTGCCAAAGTGGCCAGCCGGATAGGTCACACCCAGAGGATCTTTGTGGCCGAGTTTCGACCGGACTCGGACACACACTTTGTGTCTGTGGGGATCAAGCACGTGCGTTTCTGGACATTAGCTGGTCGAGCTTTGTTAAGCAAGAAAGGTGTACTGAGCTCCATAGAGGACGCCCGGATGCAGACCATGCTGTCTGTGGCATTTGGAGCTGTAAGTGACTTCCAAACAATGAAGATACACAGTATAAAATAGACCTGCTGTTAATTTAAACTCACATTTCTCATTGATCTTGAATAGACACAAGTATTATTCAATCTTTGAAATGCTGCTGTTGCTACTACATTTTACATGTTACCTCATCATATGAATCTGCTAATATTTAAAGCTCATCAGATCCCACACTGTCTGCTTTAATGTGCTGTGAATTGTTTTTGCATTGCTTGCTGTGCTCTCTTAGGCCACTAGATTAGTGCAGATTTGTTTTCTTTTCAGAATAACTTGACATTTACAGGTACCATAAGTGGGGATGTGTGTGTGTGGAAGGAACACATTCTAGTAAGAATAGTGGCCAAAGCTCATACGGGCCCTGTGTTCACTATGTACACCACACTGAGAGATGGCCTCATTGTCACCGGAGGCAAGGAGAGACCGTAAGTGCTGCATCTGTTACACAGCTTTTGTTTAATATAACACACACATACCTGTACATAAATATCAAATTTTTGCACATCACCCAGCCACAGTGCACAGTAAATTGTTACAAGTGTCTAGAATATTAATCAATGTACTTACAGTTTTGATTTGCACCAGCTGAGGGATGAAATAGGTGATGTTTTCCTCCACAGGTCAAAGGAAGGAGGAGCTCTGAAGCTCTGGGATCAGGAGCTGAAACGCTGCAGAGCCTTTCGATTAGAAACTGGACAGATCATAGACTGTGTTCGTTCTGTATGTAGAGGAAAGGTAAGTTACAGATAATATGGTATTTATCCAGCAAATTCTCATTCCAGATTACATCTGTACTATCTGTATTTTGACTCGTTTTGCTCTTTGCTGTGTCAGGGTAAAATCCTCGTGGGGACCAGGAATGCAGAGATCATTGAAGTAGGGGAGAAGAATGCAGCGTGCAACATCTTGGTGAATGGACACATGGATGGACCTATCTGGGGCTTGGGCACACATCCCTCCAGAGATGTATTTCTGTCTGCTGCAGAGGATGGCACCGTTCGTCTGTGGGACATCCCAGAGAAGGTCAGCCCCGTCTCTCCTCAGAGGCATTCAGTCTTATCTCAATTCATTCCATTAACATTCTGTCAAAACGTTCACTATCGATTTCTAAAGTGGAAATTTTATGATGATTATTATAACTATTACCTGATGATCTTGCATGGCCTTGTCGGGAAACAGAAGATGCTGAATAAGGTGAATCTGGGCCACCCAGCACGCACCATCAGTTATAGTCCTGAAGGAGACATGGTGGCCATCGGCATGAAGAATGGAGAGTTTATCATCCTGCTGGTTGCCTCTCTCAAAATCTGGGGCAAGAAAAGGGACCGCCGCTCCCCTATACAGGATATTAGGTAAAGATAGTAGAGTACCATATTCTACAAACTGGTACATTAGGGTTAAAGTTAAATTGAATATTTGATATCAGTGTACCCATGTCTTTTCTCAACCATATGAGGCAGTTTATTCACTCACTCTCTATGCAAGAGATTACTGGCCTATTTTTGCCAAGTGGGTACCCACACCTGGATTATTTTGGCACATAATGGGCTGAATAAGCAGGGGTCTTATTAGGCAATGTGTTTAACATTAAGCAAACTAAGATGACAGAAAGTTGGCTACTCTACTCTTTGACATAGGATTACCTGAGAGAGTGACAGCTTTGTTTAACAGTTAAGTTGTGTCCACGCTACAATTAAATGCTGGTGGATCCGGATGTATCCACTCTGGAGAAAATACTTTCTTGTTTTTAAGATTATTTTTTGGCATTTTGGCTTTATATTAGAAAGTCTACTGTAGAGATAGACATAAAACATGGGAGACAGCAAAGGTGATGACATGCAACAAGGGTCCCCAGTCAGAATCAAACCGGGTATGTTGGGATTACATGGTACACCCAAAGCACCTGAATCTAAGGTGAAAACATTCAGTTAAGTATTGACGGAAGGTCAAAATGGAGAGAAAAAGATCAATTTCTAAATTTAAGTTGCATGCTGTTGTTGTAACCCAGTGCAGACTGTCCAGTAGGGCATCATATGAAACCCAATCAGAACCCTGAGGTACCTGAAGGTTTGGGTTAACACAAGTGTATCCTCTATATGGAAGATTTAAAATGCCTAAAGAAAAACTAATTGATCTAAGAAATTATGAGAAATACAAAGTAATTTGATTTTAATGTGGCATGGAAAATTCATGAGAAACACATCATTCAGTTATCAAAGACAAAAAGCTAAATAACTATCATTTAACAAATGCTTTTTTAAATTTAATTATGACACAGAAAATGCAAACATAAAAATTATTTATTCATTTTAAATCTTCCATACAAAAGCCCATAAATCAGCCCCATTTTAATCCAGCTGAGGTCCACATGGAAATGTTGCCTGCACTGAGGGCTCAGTGCAGGCTTTGCATTTGTAATATATTTCTAATTATTCAAACAATATTGCATCAAATACGTGGTATTGCTTTGATAATGTCGGTTTTATTCATGTGTTAATTTATTTGTATCAGAATCAATTTTTGTCACTCTAATCAGGTATTTTTAACACCACGTCTCTCTTACAGGTTCAGTCCAAACTCTCGTTACTTGGCGGTCGGCTCCACTGAGAGTGCAGTCGACTTCTACGACCTGACACTCGGCCCGCAGCTGAACCGCATCAACTGCTGCAGGGACATCCCCAGCTTCGTAATGCAGATGGATTTTTCCGCCGACAGCGCTTACGTCCAGGTATAGACTGTATGAAGGCTCATGTGTGTCTCAGACATTAGCTGGCTGTTTCATTTCTAACCACCAATGCCTTGAATCAGATATCCACAGGTGCTTATAAACGGCTGGTGTATGAGGTGCCGTCTGGGAAGCAGGTCACAGAGCAGTCCCATATTGACAGGATTACCTGGGCCACCTGGACAAGGTGGGAGTCACTGTATTAAGACTGACACATGTCTGAGAGGAAGTCTTGAATTGCTGGTCCAAACTGTTGCGCTCTCTTTCTGTGTTCAGTGTCCTTGGGGATGAGGTCATCGGGATCTGGTCCCGTAACACCGACAAAGCAGATGTCACCTGTGCCTGTGTGTCCCACTCGGGCCTTAACATCGTCACAGGCGATGACTTTGGAATGGTTAAGCTGTTTGACTTTCCATGTCCAGAGAAGTTTGTAAGTATGATTACATTACTATTATTATTACTGTCTTGTTATTTTTCCTTTGTTTTGATTGACAGTAATACAGTTAGTCTGATGAAAATATTATAGGATCATTTAAATCTGTTCACCTCTCTGAGCTGAGCTGAGATCTTATCGCCACTATGTGTAGGATTTAAGAATAATGTTCCCTCCAGTGGTTGTATCAAAACACACGGAGATAAAGGGCTGGAAACAACACATAAACTGCACAGATATTCACCAGGATTGTGTTTTTCTTTTTTACAAACAATAACTTATGCCATTAAAATAATTTAAAAGATGTTACGATCACATGAAAAATTCTACACATAGTGGCTTTAAATGATTGTTTTTTATATATCTGTCACAAAATCATCACATTTTTCAACCTGTGACCTACATTCTTGCCTGCTTTTCGATTACTGAGAAACTAGTATTGCTGAAATTGTGTGACAGAGATGAAATCACGGGGTCTGAAAATGACTATGGGAGTCGAGAATGGCTTTGATTGCAATCATTTTGTTTTATCCTGTTATCCTGAGATCAAGAGTTGAATATCTCGTCATCTCGTGATAACAGGATAAATATCTTGTTTTCAAGGGGACAAGAAAACAGAAGGTCGTTTATTTGAGATAATGATTCAATCACCCGTCATCTTCAGGAAAACGACTGTTATCCTGAAGATGACAAGATAATGAACTCATGTAATGGGATCAAATAAAACTACTGCAACCTTGGCCATTCTTGGCTTCCGTAGAAGACTACATGACTTGTTTCAACTGGAACATTTGCTGCCATAATATTTTGTGCACTAAAACAAACTGTAAATGTGTCATTAAAGTGTCTTAACATGACCACAACCAGCAGTGCCACTTGATAGATAAATATGTTGACTGTAGTTTGGGGGGGAAAAAAAGGCCACTTTAATGATGTGATTGTGATCTCATTTTAGGCCAAACACAAGCGTTTTCTGGGCCACGCTGCTCACTTGACAAACGTACGCTTCACAAATGCAGATCGCTTTGTCGTCAGTGCCGGCGGCGATGACAGAAGGTATGATCGAGACTCTACATAACGACATAGTTTACACACAAAGTGACACTCAAATATCAAGTGACGGATCCCTTTCTTTATGTACTTTCTAGCCTCTTTGTGTGGAGGTGTGTCCATGCCCCCCACTGAGGATCACACCTGGACCATCCTGCCTCACAGAGTCCAAGAGGCTATCTGGTCGTCTCCCAGCATGTCTCTTCACAGAAAATAACCTGGTAAAAAATGCATTCAATGGAGGAGGAGGACCTGGCAGCTTGTAAAATGAGGAAAAGCAGCGATCTGACTTACTGCCTCAAAACTAAGGTGCATGCATATGTGCAAGGCTAATTTTCAACTTTCATCACAGCATCAGTCCTGATTGTGAACACAGGTGGAGGGCATGCAGCCCTGCTCTCACATTACATCATCATCGGAAGAAAAAAAACCATCTCTCTAATATGTGCATATCATTTCAGTGATGGATTTTTTTTTTTTTTTTTTAGAACGAGAGTTCTGTGTCCCAAATGGCAGTTTTGCCACTTGGTCAGCCTATGAAATCATGTTACTGACAATGCCATTTTTTAAAACATGTAGCAAACTAAATTAGCCTTAATCTGAGTGTTTAACTTTACGAGGGTTTGGATTCTTTTTGTATTGTTTGTTTTACTTTTTTGGATCATGTGGTCATTTGTTTGTTTCTATTTTTACTGGTAATTCCAAATCCTGTGGCCTTCCTCCTGAATGTAACATCCACTGTTATGTTCTGGATGTCAGCATGCCAAAGCATACTATGCACTGTACACCTGACCTGGTCACTGTGTTAACCCCTGACGGTTCATTTACGTGGTTGTGTTGTTGACTGGTTGACCTCAAACCTCCCTCGGCAGTGTCCCCCCCCCCCCCCCCCCCCTCCCTCATGACAACGTTAACGTGTGCATTTGTGTTTGAGGATTTGTTTGTGGTTAATGGGTGTGCATGGCTTACTGGAAGACAATCCGTCCGAACCAAATTCCTCAGAAAACATAAAGAATAGCTGTAAATTGATGTTTCAATGCACTGTTGCAATTCTTTCGGTCACTTTTCAGTGTGCTGCTATGACGTATTATTGTCGCATTTTTTCATGAATATGAAGGATGTGACTTTTTTCTTTTTCAACAGTAAGTTAATGTTTTGTGTCATCAGATATATTACTTAAATGGAATGTTTATCAGAGAGAAAATATGAGAAGTGCGAAACACTTTCCTCCTTGTATTAAGACTAACTACAAAAAAAACGTTGCTGCATATTTTGATTTACATTACACCAGTGTAAATATCATTTGTAGATATTCTTTTTGTATATTTTTTGTGAGATGTTTCTTAAATTCCACTTTAATAAAAAAAAGGCAACTGTGAACTTGGCTTTTAAATTTTGAGTCTGTAATGTTCATCACTTATAGCACATACAAATAAATATAGAGCCATTAATAATGCTGAAGAAATAACCAATGTAATCGAAATATGGATGCTCAAACTAACTTTCTATCCATTACCAATAAATAAAAACATTTCCCAGCTGCTCTTTCATCACTAACAAAAACAACTTTTTGGACCCACACTGAAATGACTGAAGATATAAACATATGAAATTCACTCAGTTTTATTTCAGATGATATAATAAAGCTTAGCTCTTTATATTCACAGATACAGTTTGTCCTATTTACATATTTTACACACAAAGCAAAGCACTGAATGCTCAACCAATCAAATACCTCAGCTGAACATCTGTTCTGTTTGAATACATTATAAGTTAAATATTGTGAACTCATCTGCAGATAAGCACAATGATTGATTGACACCTCCGCCTTTGACTCAGTTCATCAGTTCAAGTAATTTCACACCTAAATAGCATTTTTTCAGGCAAGTGAGACTCTGACACTAGATGTAGTTATGAGTGAGCTGAATGAATCAAAATATCAAAGATAATCTAATACAATAATCTGAGTTACTTATTTATTAGGTGCAGCTGTAGTCTTAAAGGTAATCCAATATAAAAACTGTTATATTATAAAACTTATAATCCGTTTTTGTTGATGCTGTGTCAGAAAAATTCATCTCTATGTAAATTTTGAGGGCGTAGTGCTTGGAATGCATTATATTGTGATTTTTTTAAATATATTTTGTTGAATTTTGTACATCTAATAAACAAGTAACTCAGAGTATGAAAAAGTACTGTGATGGTGACACAGGGAAGCAGAGTTATATTTTGACGGAAAAGGAACTCCCGCAGGAGCAGCCATGATCAGCTTGAGGATTTTTGAGCACTAGGAAGGTGGAGCGGATGAGCTCTTGGCTGAAGTCCACCGTGGATCCTTTCACATACTCCAGGCTGTCCTGGTCCACGATGATGCCCACTCCTCCCTGCTCAAACACTCTGGATGCAGAAGACGACAGAGTTGATGGGATTTAGTAAGGATACAATAATGCCGGTTGATACATGACTTGAAAGGTAGATAAATGGGAATTTACCTGTCATCTTCATTCCTGTTGCTATCAACAGAAAACTTGTACTGGAACCCGGAGCAGCCTCCTCCCTCCACATGTATTCTCAGGTACTGGCCCTTGTCCATGATCTCCCCTAGTCTCTGGATAAAAGAGGGGTGACATAAGCATGATGAATGAGGTGCAAAGTATGAGAACCTCAATAAAACTTAACATATTTATTAAAAGAGTGGCTGCATGGCAAGCAATTACATACATATTTACATTTAAAGATATCTATAAATGTATTTTACAAATGCTCCAAAGTATCATGTATCGCCCTTCTTCACATCACACAACCTTAATACTAAAAACTTGGGAAAGTGATATTTTAAAAGTATGTTAGAATTCTGAAAAGATCAATATATTCTTTATGACTGGTCACATATTAAGTTGGGATTCCTTAAAATTAAGTCATTACTGTAGGCTTTTTTGACAAGATGTTCCATACAAAGTGATGAAACAAGTAACAAAATATTACTAGAATGTAATTAGATATCCTATATTTGTTTTTATACCATGGTCTGGATGAATACAGACAGAATACAGGTGTGCGTTAAAACTGTTTAATGTACAGGTAGTTCGGTTCAAGTTTAATCACTGTTCTAAATTCATCGGCTACACAACTTGTAACCATAGCAACATTAAAGAGCACAGCTCTCAAAGCATTATGACGTTTTGAAGAATGAGACGCAGCAAAGGAAAAAGAAATGGAGACGAAAAGAAAGAAACCAAGTGAAAAACAGCACAAGGTACTGACACCTGAAGAGCTTAAAATGATAGAGGAAGAGAAGGATGAGATTAATTCAAAAAAAGGCAACAAAATGGGAAGTTAATATACTGACAGACTTTCTCCAGCAAAAACAAAAGAACACTGATTTGGAGACATACTCTGCAGTTATGCTTAATGACACCTTACATGAATTTTATGCCTCAGTTCGGGCTGGTGGCAAGTACAGTTTGGCAAGTTGTCATGACAACGGTAAGCTCTTGTTTCATAACCTTTTGATTTTGAGTGCAAAACCTTGGCCAAAAATTTGCAAATGCTTTTATTTTATATTGTTGGCAAATGATCATGGTAGTGGGATGATCAACTTGAAGGTGTGTGTTAAATAGTTTTAAGACACTACTCATTGATTATCCCTTATATAATAAAGTCAAAATACAGTTAGAAATATCTTAGTAGTATTTTGAATAATCATACACATAAGGTCCTTTGTCAAGTAATAATGATATGTGAATGCTAAAATGAAACAAATTTTTCTGAGGACCAAAATGTTGTTGTCTTCAGAATCAAATGTCTTATATGTAGAAGAACTGTGGCACTCATGAATGTACTGTATGCCCACTACTCCCTTTAAAATATGAAGTGAAACTTTATGTCAGCAGGGACTGATTGTGGATGTTTCAGATTTTAGACAGAAAATAAAATTTCTCCAAGAATAGTCCTAAAGTAGAATATACCCACATCCACAAGTAACTCCTCTGTCACTGAAGCAGCTTCAGGCACAAAACTGTAAACAACTTGTAATCTAGACAAGATAGAAGTATGATGCCTAATCAGGCAGAGTTGGTATGTACTCACCTTCACACATGACTCAGTGAGGTTTACACTATCTTCAGATGAACCAGAAACCTCTGGCTTCTCCTGGGCTGAGGCGCTGCTGAAGCTCCGCAGCCCCGCTGTGTAACGGGGCTGACGGGTTTGAGGAAGGCGCTGTAACTGGCCCACATTGAAGTTGTTCAGAAGAGAAGACGCCCTGCAAAACATTGACGTTACGTTATTATTAATATGGGATGTAGATGTAAGAACAAGAGCATCACACTTGTGTTGGTCCTACAATGTAGCACCGGTGTTATGGGTTAACGGGTGACCGAGTTAACTGGTGACCCAGCTGAGTGCGTCGTGTTTGTTTGCTCGTAGTGATGGCAGATGTTGAAAACACGAACAGAAGAGGTGTACTCGTAAAAAAAAAGCATTATCAATTTTACTTTGATCAATTTAAAATACATACTTATCTGTGTTTGTTTATCTACGCTAACCACTTAACCAGCAGTTAAATTGTGCTCAACAAGATGCATTCACCTTTCGTAACGAGTCTTATAATGTGGAAAACAAACCGTAGCCTTAAGTTTTGTCTATACCGTTATCCTCAATCAGGAAGTGGTCCATATTCAACCAATTCACCTATATAATAGTGTCAAACTCCCCATAAGACGCTAGCTGCTATATATTTTTCCCACACATAAAAAGTAACTTTAAGAAAAGTGAATGCTTCTTATTGATGACACCGTTTAATTTACATAATGTTAAAACAAACAGGACCAGACGAATATATATTGTACATTCAATTTGAAAGAATTCAGGGATTTTTCGAGGACACCTAATTATGTGCTCTGTTAGTGTTTTCAACAGCTGCCGTCCGTCACTACAAATAACGATATCCATGGTAACCACGGATGATGCAAGTCACCAGTGAACAAGGTCACTCGTTACACCGAAACACCGCCTCGTTAGCTAACGTTAGCGTTAAAGGCTAGCTTGCTAACTAGCAAAATTTAAACAGAGCGACTTTCCTCCTACGTAATGATTTTGGAGCACATACATCCCTCATGACTTCTATGTTATACATCAAATAAACTTTACCTCGCAAGGCTCAATACTTTCGACTTTGACGCAGTTATCATCGCTCCTGTTACGAACGACATCTTTCATAACAAACTGTACAAAGCTCCTCCCCCAACAGTTGAGGAAAGACAGACAGCACATCTATTGGCTAAAACGCTTGTCTATCAATATGATACGCCCATATTGGTACAATACCGTCAAATTATTGGTTAGACCACCTGCCAATCATGAGGTAATTGGGTTTTTAACCTGCTAGACAGAGTATGTTACTTTGAGCCCGTTGCTTTGCCTTTCAGGCACAACTCTTCTGCGTTATATACCGCCCACAACAAGATACGCTAATTAAATGTTTATATTGAATTTTAGCTCACAAATGACTGTGTTCTTGTAACGATTGAGGTTATGATCATGCTAATTACGGCGAATAAGGCGAGGTTTTTACACTGAGGGGGTTTCCTGTCAGACTAGATTTCGGGTGAACAAAACACAACGCTCATAAATAGGCGTTACCTCGGTCTTGTGATAGAAGGAAATAAAAAGTGCTCTTTCCAATCTGAGCGGTAGACAGAAGCTCGTCAAAGGTACAGTTTGTGCACCCAAAGTGTCTTTTTAGTCCACATACTGTAAGTTTTAGTGACTGGGAATACTCGGCGGTTTTTTACTACAGTAGTAAGTAGTCGAGGGATATTTCCTCGTCGTGTTAAACTTTGTACTCATTGCTCCACTTTAGGGGGAAAAACAAACAACAAGTCATATGATTTAACATTTTGTGCTGACTCAAAGTCAGGCTGCTCTGACTAAGTTTCCTCTTCTGTTTGCGTCTTCTGATTTAAGGTTAAAAAAGGGAAAGAAACATGGATGTCCGGACTGGTTTAATCGCTTTGTTCTGCTTGATGGGATTCACCTGTGCGGATCCAGTGAAATACATAGACTGTGGTAAGTTTTACTTGACAATATAAGTGAGGATTTACCTCTCTGTTGTATGTTTTAAGTATATTGGCCTTTGGAGGTGAGACACTTTTCCACTTTTCTCGCATTTATATTCATTTTATCCCACAGATGTCGTCTGCTTAAATTGGGAGTATGGTTGCAATTAGCGATTACTTTCATTATCAATGTATCTCTCTTTTTTGTTTTTTTGTTTTTTTGGGGGGGGGGGGCGTAATTGATCAAGCAATTTCATTTAGAAAATGACAAATGGTGGCAAATGCAATTACGAATTCCCAGAGCCCAAAGTGAAGAAACCTCAAAAATATTGAGTGAACAATGATTGAAAAAAGAGAAGCAGCACATGTGTATTATATTGACTTATTTTTATCGGAATGCAGTTTATAGTTACTATTTATGATCTTGTGTAGACAGTATAGCATAGTAGAGAGTGTGTGCGTGTGTTTCATTTTACAGCTCATCCTAATACCAGTCTAGTTTTAGTTCAACATCCAAAGGTTTTACTTCTTATGAATCTGTTGTACTTTTGCTGCAGGGACATTTCAGTTTCCCATTGTGGGATCACTTCCGCTTTATTTTAAGTCCTATCAATGGAGAGGCTGGACAAAGAGACTGTTTGGCATTTTTGCTTGATGAGTGGCTTGAATGATTAATCGTTTGCCTTGTCCAGCAAGTATTTGTATGGTCTTTGTCTAGGTGTAAATTCACAAGCCTCCCTCTGCGCAAAAATGTATTTAAAAGTTGATTTGAAGCTAATATGAATCTCCATATTAGTCAAATCAAGCAGATATCTTTCAACATCAGTCTTTTTAGTGCCAAAGTTCCTCTTTTTGTTATTATACTTCCACCGCAGCTCAACAGGGAAACAAAGTGTGAATTTGATGCTAGAAAGACTGTAAATGTGGCAGATATCCACTTGATATGACCAAAACAGACTGCTGAAGCCTCGTAGAAGTTTCAGATCAACTTTTTGGAGGGATCTTTTAATGGCCAGTTTGAGAAGGAGGAAGGATTACAGCGAGGAAAACCCCTTTCAGTGTTCATTTGGGCACCTGACTGATATTTTCAGACAGACTTTAAAATTGTGAACCTATCCTTTTTTTTTTTTTTTTTTTTTTTTTTAATGCTTGTGTATCAAGTCTCAAGTGAAAAAACAAAACCAATAGATGTTTAAAGATTTGTGTGATTTGTAAGACTTAATGAATGGTTAGTTTAGTGAAATGAAAGGTTGTGCTGTCTGTGACTTTTCAGATGTATATTAAATTGTGTATGGTTTATTGCTTTGTTGCCAAATGGCAAAAACAGTTTCAGAATCATTTTTGAAAACATAATCTTGAACATTTATAACAGTCATAGTCTTTATAAATTTAACACTTTTCGTTAGTGTTAGTAGTTTTTTGCAATCTAATTACTTTAATCATTTTGTAAAAGTAAACTGATTTAAATTGTTCTGTTAAAGCATGAAGCAGCCAGTTGGATCTACTGTTTTGTGTCTGTCACTGCTAATAAAAGTGAAACGTGTCATAACAAGTGATATGTCAGCAGTATACCAGTAAACATTTATCTTTTTGAAAGTCTACTTTTTTATAAAAATTTTTTTAAAAAGCTGTTCCTCTCATATTTGTCCTCAGGCTCCTCCTCTGGCAAAGTGACCATAGTGGACATTAACCCTTGTGCCAATCAGCCCTGCCAGCTACACAAAGGACAGTCCTACAGCGTCAATGTGACTTTCAACAGTGGTGAGTGAGCTATATTGCTTTAGAAACACTTCTCTCAACACTCAGAACATTAATAATAAAGTGTTGATCTTGTTGTAGCTGTGGAGAGCCAGACGAGCAAAGCGGTGGTCCATGGAATAATCGCCGGAGTCCCCGTCCCCTTCCCCATTCCCATTGAAGATGGCTGCAAGTCTGGAATCCAGTGTCCCATCCAGAAGCAGCAGAACTATCACTATCTGAACTCCCTACCTGTGAAGTCTGAGTATCCCGCAGTAAGTAGTGCTTGTGACTTTAGCCAGTCTTTCTTTTTATTTATTTATTTATTATTTTTAAGATGACTTCTCTTAAATTTGACCAAATTACAGTGTTTGCAGTTGCACTCATCTGGACTGAAGGACCGTTTTCATGCATCCAGTAGCCATTAGAAACTAAAGCCCACTACAGGGCATTTTGCAAGTCTTAAAAATAATATCTTAAGGGATCATTTTTTAAAGGAAGTGAAGATACTAGCAGTGGTGGACTTCATTCAGATTCAGATCCTTCTTTTAAGTAAAAGTAGTGATACTATCATGTAGTAGCAAGAAGTCCTGTATTTAAAATGCTACATAAGTTTTAAAAAAAAAAAAGGTAGTAAATATTAAAAGCAAAATGTACTTGAGGAACTGTCACACGTCTAGTCAAGCAGGAGTAAGAGTAATCTTAAAAATAGGCTCATGACTTGTTTGGTTTTTTTTTTTTCCATTTATATCACTTACTCAGGATGTTTCAAACATGTTTCTTTCCCCCTTTCACTTCCTTTTCAAACATTAAAGAAAAATCACACACTATTGACCAACCATTCTCTTCTGCATTTCTAGATAAAGCTGGTTGTGAAGTGGGAACTGAGAGACGACAACGACAAAGACTTGTTCTGCATCAAGTTTCCAGTTCAGATTGTGAACTAAGCAGCCAACAGTACCTCTGACACGTGTTTTTGTTTTTTTTATTTAAAGGGATTCAAATGAGTAAAAGAACTAGAATATAAATGATTCTTGTTAAGATCTCATTTTATTCATTCATCAAAATGATTTTAAGATGTATGTCGTTCACTAGTTTGCAAGACTCTGCTGCACACTCTCACCTCAAATACTGCTGAATTAAAGACAGGGTTTGTTATCTGCATAACAGTTGCTTTTTTTTTTTTTTTAAGTTGTGGATGTGAAATAATGCGGTCAACGTTTGCATGAACAACCCTGGTTTGTGAACTACATTCCACTGCAGTGCAAATGTCTTGTCTAACTGGCTGCTGTGTAGTCAGAAAAAGTACAAACTGTACATTTTTCTTTACTGAAGCTTTTGTAAAATTTTCTTACTGACCTTGTGATACTAGACACATGGAATTGGAAATTATAAATGACTGAAAAGTAAACTAATAAAGAAATCTATGTACCATTACAGTAACTTTCAACTCTCTCTATGCACTTGTCAGACACTTTACTCCCCATTTATTTATTTTAACTTGCACTGCAATCACTGGTTTATCAGTGGTGACGCAACTACTTTTCCGACTTTCAAGGGAAGTTTGTCTTGCCACTGCTCATCATCACCAGGTGGTTACACTTCAGATCGCCTTCAGCTGAGGCTCCTGAAATTGTGGCATGTGTGTAGTCATGTCGACAAAGGTGAGGCATGAACACCTGTCATGCAATTAAAGACTTAACAATGAGGACTGACACCGTTTCTAAGATTTTATTGGTCTGAGCAAAGGCCAGCAGCAAGGGATAACTGTATGAATGCAAAAAGTTTTCTTGGAAAGTTTGATTTCATAACACTTGACAATTCATTAGCAGGTCACACATACCAAACTAACACAAAAGCATTAAAGCAGCTTTAGAAGTGGTCGTTGAGTTTAAATAAACGTGTATTTGGACTAGAGAACCAAAAGTTTGAAGATAAAACTACATCAAAATTTTTTAAAAAAAAATGTAAGTCTCCATGAGAATAGCTTCTTTGCCTTAACACCAAATGCAAGCTTGAGATGCAATGCATTGTGCAATATGGAGAAAAAACAAATGATATCCAAACACAATTTGATATTGAATACGATGTCAGCTTAGTTTGACATAATCAGAAATTTTAAATAAGTTTCTGACCTCTCATGTAAAATGACGCCCAACAAAATACCTTCTCTGTCAATACAAACTAAGTAAAACAAGTTAATTTTTGTACTTTTCTAACCAAAAGTCAGTCATTAAGGCAGTATATGTATGAGTTATATGGAAAGATTATAGATTTGGCTCTTTCACTGAGACACCTGCTGAATATGAAGTATTATTGGGTCAATTTGCGCAGATTTCAGCCACAAAGGCCACACAGCTTTAGTGCAAGCAGAGCAGAAGGAGGAAACCGGCTTTACTATCAACATAACTTGCTGCTTCTTTCTCAGATCATTTCGACGAGTACAAAAGGTGCAGAGTTACAAATTTGTAACACGTGGAAGCTGGAAGATCTTTCCACAGTAAAGTCAACAACACAATGTTGCAACAGATTCCATACCAGCCAATCCCTCGCAGTCAAAAACTAAAGTAGCTGACATGAAGTCATTCGATGATATGAAACTCAGAACAAAGCAAAGTTGATAGGGCAGGATACCCCGTATTGTAGTGGTTGCTAGGCAGGTGGACATCACATAATAGGCTATAATATTTGACCAGACTTGGTTATTATTGGCTCATATCCAAATACACCCACATCATCAACCCCTTGTTTCACTTGTACGATGTATGCAGCATTTTTGGTCCTTTTTTATTGTCCGTTTTGCTTCAGCCTCTCCAGCCGCTGGAGCAAAGCATTCCCGAAGGCCTCTCTGTAACCCGGACTCAGCGTGTCCAGAAGCGAGTAAACAGTCTCATGATACTGGGTGCTCAAATCCTCATCCACTTGATCGAAGGCATAGCCCACCACCTGTATAGAGCAGAAACAAGTGATTAAAACCCTCGTATGGTTTTGGGGTCTGAAAGCCGCATGTGGTGAGTAATAATCGCTGATGGTGCATCTTACCCTCAGTCCTGCTTCCGTGAGCTCCAGACAATACCGGTTTCCCTCTCTTGTTTCCACATTTATGTAGGCCACATCTGACGCACTGTTGAGACTTTGCGACACGTGCATTTCAGCGACGGCGAAAAGCACATCGTTGACCACTGCCTCCGCCTCCAATCTCATGTCCTTGACGTCACCGAGCTCGACACAGTCCTCGTCAAATGAAGTGACAATGGATTCCTCGGGCTGGCAGTCTACCTCCATCCCCTACAACACAGAAAAACAAAGTTATCGACTATGACTGACTCATTGTTGTAGCCCAAAGTTTACTGTACACTACAAAAACTGCCAAAATGGTTCTCCATGTCCACAAGTACACTTGAGAAACCCGGCAGTTAAACTGGGACTGTCACAACAAGCTGCTCTCTACTGTCACTAACTGGAAAAAATAATTACCATCCTCTGTGATCAGGTGATGGCCTGAGGAAAAGTTAAACCGGTTTGAGTCAGGAAGGAACTGAACTATAGTATCAAACAGGTAACTGGGTATTTTCCAACCAATTATCAGTATTAAACACTACGTATGAGTTATGCCGTCTCCTTAGCACCGGTGCGTTTGTTCAACAAGTTGAGTCTCGTCATGCTTTATTTGTGTCAATGTGCATCACGTAGCACACATCTGTATGAGCCTTTTTCCTGCATGTCAGCTGTTGCACCACATTTGGCTTCCTCTTCATTCATTCTGTTGGCTGGACGCCTTTATGGGCAATAAGCCACAGTTGATGTAACCACTGATTGTGAAACATGCAGCAATATTTAACTTAAACTGTCTCTTCCAGTTCATAGACATCCATATTATGTGGATGTTACAGGTGGAAACACACAGTGGATCAGTCAGTTTATAGGAGGAAAAAGTATTACTATGGTTTGTACCTTTGTGACTGTTAAACTGTATATTAAACCACCTCACAGTGACAGCAAAGGTATAGTTTGATTTGTTTTTTCATTTGTTTTGGCTTTCTTGGCTGCTGATCAAACTGGTGTGAGACAAAACTTTTATATCTGGTGGACATTAGTTTTCTAGATTGAACCCGTAAAGCTGCATTAGGATAAAAGACAAATCCATACATTAAACAAAAGTCGGTATTATCTCAGTTGAAGATTTACTGACACACACACATTTATCACCAGCATTCAACAGTGGAGGAAGTATTCAGATCCACTTAAGTAGAAGAAGCCGTAACACAATCTAAAAATACTCAATTACAACTTAAAGTTCTACGCTGAAAATGTTACTTAAGCAAATGTACAGAAGTATTATAAGCATTGAGTAAGTATTATCAAAAGTAAAAGTATTCTGTGCTGAAAAATGACTGCTGTGAGTGTTATATTATTACATATTATATTACTGTTTCTGTTATATTAATGTGGAACTGTTGTACTTGGTCAATGTGGAGCTAATTTTAATTATTTCATACACTATTGGCTGATTTAACCTATAAAAATACGTCATGTTTTATTAGCCGATCATATGTTTTGTGTGTGAAATATTAGTTTGTAAACCAAGTAGGGCTGCAACATCAATTGATTTGATAAGTCTGACAACAGTTCACATCCAATGCAATCAGAGAATTTGGACATTTTTCTTAAAAAACAGTTGCCAATTAATTTGATAGTTGACAACAAATCGATTAATCGTTACAGCTCTAAAACTAGTAACAGCTGTCAAATAAATATAGTGGAGTAAAAGTATGAAGAAGCATGAAATGGAAATACTCGAGTACACAGTACAAGTTAAATGTATTTCGGTATTTTTCACCTCTCAAAACATCTATGCAGATGCTTACCCTATATTTGCGAAACTCTCGCGAGATTTGTATGCGTTGTTTCTTCATAGTGCCTGTTGTACAAAATAATTACGTTTTATGAAGTGACAACGTTATGGTTAAGGTCTGTTTAGGTTTAGTCACAAAAACACTTGGTTAGGGTTAGAAAAAGATCATGGTTTTTGGTAAAATTATCAATCTCGCGAGATCTTAAACATCGACATCACAGCGACATCTTGGGGACTCTAGCTGAAGTGAAAGTCTCTGGTTAGCATCACAGATAGCATTAGACGAACTTTCAGTCAATGTGTTAGTTTCATTTAAATGGTATAACTCGGGTAATTCACATATAGATTGATGTAGCTAACTTAGAAAGCCAATATCAGGATAACTAACCTCAGCTAGTGCACTGGTTAACAGGAGTAAACAAACCGACCGTTGTGCAGGCCAGAAATGTAACAGTTATATATTACTTCACTTTGTATTCATCACATGCATATTGTATGTTATTAAGAGTACCAGTCATACGTTTGATCTAGCGATGCTATAACAACAATAAAGCTTGTCTCTGACCAAACTGCGTTCATTTTTCTCACCACCTCCTCCTCCTCCTCCTCCTCGGTGCGGTTGTTGTTGAGCTCCGTGGAGAAGGTTCAGACAAACGAGCGTCAGATAACTTCAGATAGATAAATGTTGAATCTCAAGTTTATGCACAGACAAAGAAAGAAACTATAAATGAACGCCCTACCCCTTTTCTACTTTATTTGCGTTGTCACTAAATAACTACATTAAAAACAATGACCCAGTAAGATGCTGAAGTTAGCTTCCGATTCACAGCTTCCGATTCGGAGTTAAGGGGAAAGTTAAGGGAAAGGGCCTTTTCACCACTTACACTTATGAAAGCGTGTTAGACATCGTAGCAAAAACCTTAACCATGTTTAAACCAACTTTCAGTTTTGTGAAACTTTTATTTTGCTTATGAAAACACACAAAAAGGTTGATTTCACTGCTTCCCCCCATCCAGATCACATTAAACCAGATCCGGATCAAAAACCACTATATTTAGGCTTGTTATATCTGGACTAGATTACCAAGAAGACTACAGAGACTCATTCTCACAGTTCCAGATTTGTGAAACTTTCATTCTGTTTGTGAAAACACAAGAAGGGCGATTTTACAGATATTTCTCTCTCCAAACTAAATTGGACCAGGTCCAGATCAAAGGCCACAGACTTGTCAAGTCTAAATTTAGCGGTTTTTGACGTGAATCTGGTCTCGTGGTCTGGAAAGGGAAAAAAAGCAGTGAAATCGCCTTCTTGTGTTTTCATGAGTAGAATAAATTGGTTTCACAAATCTGAAAGTGGTTTTAAACAGCGTTAAGTTTTTGTGTTACGATGTCTAACGCTCTTTCATTAGTGTAAGTGGTGGAAAACGGAGAATAAGCCGCTAAATGTCCTTATTCATGTTTCCCTTAACTTTCACCTTAACCTTTCCCTTAATTTCTCCCTTAACATCGAATCGGAAGCTAACTTCAGCGTCGTTGACCCAGTAGGTTTTTTTTTTTTTTTCAAACTTTATTGAGTACAATAAAGAACATGAGTTACATTTTGTGAACATTATGCCAGGACGTTCACAAACAACACTTAAGAAATAGAAAGAAAATTATTATTATTATTATTATTATTGTTGTTGTTGTTGTTGTTGTTGTTGTTGTTGTTGTTAATAATAATAATAATAATAATAATAATAATAATGAATGAATGAAAAAAAAAAATAAATACATAAATAAATAAAACATCAGATTAGTTAAATAAAGACATTGAAAATACACTCAACAGTTTTTACAGCCTTCTATTAGTGCAAGATGTAATAGTCTGTAAGTACTGCTCACATGCTTTATGAAAAACTGCGAAGAGAGTTTTTTTTTTTTTTGTTGGCAAATTTACACTTATGAATATGAAACTTAGCTAAAATAATAAGATTGATGATCTAAGCTTGTTTCTCAATTTTTCTGTTGTAACTTTATTAAAAAAAAAACGAAACAGAACATATTTATACTTTAAAAAAATCAGCCATAAATGTAACATTAATGTACTTAGAATAGATAATAAAGTTAATAATAGTTAATAAAGTTTTAAAAAAGAGTCCCCCGCCATGTTATGACATCACTGTCTAATCCCGCCCCGCAGTGTGCTGGGTGAAGGTGCGGAGTCATGAAAGTGTTTGTAAACAAGTAAGTCAGAAGGTAATTTAAGAGCTGCTCTAACATCTTCAGCTCTGCTCTCTTACTGGTGTCTGTCGGCACATCGCACTGGTGTATATATGCAGTGTTTCTGTCAGTGTGCATCTGTTATGTTACAGTAAATAACTTGACCATTGTTTGGTTTTAGATTAGCCAGTAAGCTAACTAGCGCGACGTTAGCCGGCTTAGCTAATGTTGTCTTTCTTTGCAGACAGGAGTGCTTTATAGGACAGCTGACGGCTTTAACCTCAAATTTACTAGCCGGCTAGTTAGCCAAATGACATGTCTTTGTCTAGCCAGCAGTCAAAGCACATCTTCCGACTCTTGACTACGATGACAGCTCTGCTGAAGTGAACCTAACCAGGTTAGCAAGTGTGTGGCATGCTAACAGCTATTTCGCAATTGCTTTTGCTTAGTTTACACTGGCACTAGAATGACGGCAGATGGGTGCTTAGAATAACATTAATGTTATTCGGACAATTTATATGCTGCATTATATTATCAAGCAGCAACAGCCACATAAAACTGTCTCTGTCTTAAATTGAAGCTTGTGTCTCTGATGTGTTGTAAACATCAGAGACACAAGTCTCAAGTTACTAAGGGGGACAACATGTGTTTCTTTTCTGTAGGCGCAGCAAACTGGAGTCGGACCAATTTCCACACACATCTCTGAGTGTCAACACATCCTCCAAAGTGTCCCTGATCTTGGGATATGAAGGATGTTTGAGCTCACGATTTCTTGATGTCTTTAAGTCGACAGGATGACAGAGCTGTAACATCAGTAATTGACTCATAGCTGTTTGGGTAGCTATAGCTTTCTGGTTGCAAAAGCCTCAAGACCCCTTTCACTACCTTTATACTGTACACCTCTTGAGTTAAGATGCCTTGGCCATTTTCGGAGTCCATCAAGAAGCGGGCGTGCAGATACCTCCTGCATCGGTATCTAGGCAACTTTCTGCAGGAGAAGTTGAGCTTGGATCAGCTCAGCTTAGACCTCTATCAAGGCACTGGATCACTTGCACAAGTTCCCCTGGATAAATGGGTATGTGTAGTATTACCTTGATGGCAGGAAATGCAGCAGATGAATTATCTTGATTTGAACACAAAAATCCACATGAATTAAGAGAAGTCTCAGCATTGTTCTTTGTTCCTCAGTCACTGAATGAGCTCCTAGAGACGGCAGATGCCCCTTTCGAGGTAATCGCGGGGTTCATCCAGACAATTTCACTGACTGTCCCATGGGCAGCCCTGCTGCAGGAAAACTGTGCCCTAGAGATCAAGGGTTTGGAGATGGTGTTAAGACCAAGACCAAGAGTTGGTAAGGAGGTTTTAGATAGTTGGAAAAGGATTGAGAAAAACAAATTCTCATTTTGTTACATGCTAACAAGTTGACAAATAATTAATGTTACTGTCACCTTGGCTGTTTTTCCAGCTTCTGGTGTTGAGCCCATGTACTGGTCCAGTTTCATGACGAGCAGCATGCAACTCGCCAAAGAATGTCTGAGCCAGAAACTCACCGACGACATGGGAGAGAGCTTCCAGCCTTTTGAGGGATTAGAAAAGTTTGCAGAAACAATAGAGACAGGTACATTATGTCTCTAATGCCAGGAAACATTTAAAGAGGTTTACCAGCCTTGTGTTGCGTGAAGTAATTTCTTTATATTTCCTTTCTTGCAGTTCTGAGAAGAGTCAAAGTGACATTTTTGGATACTGTTCTTCGAGTTGAACACATCCCAGAAAATTCTAAAACTGGAATTGCTCTTGAGATTCGAATCAACAAGTAAGTTTGGACAGTCAATGGGACAACATATGACTTATTCAGGCAGTTTTAGCAAAATTAGAAACATTTTCAACACTAAGTGAATCCAATTAAATGTCATCATTCATCATTGATTTCTTTTCTTAAATCTATTATCTAGAATCAGTCAGAAAGGAAGTGATGTAGAACACACAGACAACATAGAGAAGTTTTTATACAGTTGAGATGTGGACGGTTAAAAAGGCTGCAGATAATATACAGTATTGAAGATGTCCGTAATATGCAGTGTAGTATTTATGTGATGTAGGTCATTTGTATTTGCACATTTACATGTGTGCAAACACAGTGTTTGCTGAAGGTTGTTGTCCAGCTCTGCGTGTCTTGTGGTTGTTTCAGGATTGTTTACTGCGATGAAACAGGCGAGGAGAGCTCGAATGTGAACGTGCATCAGCCGACCACATTTGCTCATAAAAACTTGCAGATGGAAGGCATCACTGTATTTTGGGACGAGTTCTCAGATGTGTCTCGAGCTGGTTGTAAATCTTCACCCACTCCAACGGTTGGTGTAGCAAGTCTTTGAAATTCAGTATAAAAGAGTTGTATGTGTAAGCCTTTTTAAAAATCTTATCTCGTATTTATTTATTTATTTTTTTGACAGGAGACTGAGCCAAAGCTCTCTCCTAGCTGGAATCCCAAAATCATATGCGAGCCTCATCCGCAGTTCACAGAGCCTGTGTCCTCTACAACACCTTTTCAGCCTGTACAGATTGGGATTCTCAGTGGCAAAATTGAGCTGTCCCTCACTCTGAAAAACAACCTAGCTATGCCCGGAGCAAAGGTGAATTAACCATTTCTGATTACAAAATATTATGTTAATTATATGAATTGTTTATTCAGTATTTATGCACTGCATTTAACCAGGCTCTCTTGTGTGCTTTGCTTTTCAGCTGGATGTTGTTGGACATATTGATACACTAATTATTCTGCTGTCCCCGCGGCAAGTTCATCTTCTTCTGGACTTATGTGGAGCTTTCTCTGGTGGAGGTGAGCATCTGTCCGTTCACAGATGATATAGAAATTTGGATCAAACAGAGTAGAAAGGTCACTGAATGAGCTACTTAAAAATAGAATACATAGAGCATGTCTTTCTATTTGTGTGAAGGTGCACAGGAATGGGCCAAGGACAGAAAGAGTCGACCCATGCAGCAAGAGGATGAGTATCGACTTCATATGGAACTAAACCGCTGTCTGAAGAAGGAGACTGCTGTGCCAGGAGCAGACCCTGAACTCTTTGAGAGCCAGACCACCAGGACTGTGTCTAGTCGAGGTTGAAACACCGTCCTCTAACCCCCACATTGTCTTACTCATCAAATGTCACAGTTGAATATATCTAATTGTCTTTTCCTTTTTTTTCTTTTTTTTTTTAAACCTGTTGGTGTAGATGATGTGTTCTTCTCCATGGCTGACATGGACATGTCTCACAGCTTGTCATCGCTCCCCCCTCTGGGTGAACCACCCACTGTTGACTTGGATTTGTCACTCAATAGCAATTACTCTGCCTCCCCAGGAGAGTCTCCATCTGGAAACACAACAGTAAGTCTTTGTTTGTTTGATCAGCATGCTTACAGACTCACAATTAAATAGAATATGGGTGAGAGTAAAGGCTCTCAGTGGTCTGGTTACTCAATAAGATCCTGAAATCCTCAGATAATGGCAGTATAGTGTCATTTAATCTTTACACTGACAACATTAGGAGGTATAAAAATGACTATTTTGAACATGAGTGTTTTAGTGAGTGTGATGAAATTACTGGAAATGAACTACTGTCTGTGTAATCTGTGTTTGCAGGCTCTGTGGGATGATTACATGGATGTACCACGACAAAGAGAGAAGCAGACTAGTGAAACTCCCATACAGTCACGGGACTCACAACTCCCTCATAAATTACTGAGACAAACTTGTAAGTGTCAAAATAAATCTGTATATTTGTACATACTTAATACACATTCAGCTGTTGAATACTAGTCCCTCCATGTCCATGTGCTTTAGAGAGGAAAAGGAATATGCAGGCTTTCATCCCAACCAAAGATTACATCAGCATATCTCCCTGTTTAGTTCCTCCTCCACAGCTGAAAGTGTTATCAGCTGTGTTTGGCTCAGTGAAAGCCTACACACTCTCATCACTCTGCACATGGTTATCATTTCATCTCAGTGAAAATTTGGTATTTTTACATATTTCAGCTCATCCATCCAAAACCCATGGTGACGAGTCAAGGCCAGAGCTGGTGTTGAGGCTAACGCTGAGCAGCCTGGCTGTCTCTGTCCTCCACATCGATCCGCTGCCACCACCAGATGCTACGCCCAGTCCTCTTGGCCCTATGGCTGCACACTTCTTCAGCATGGTGGGCCCGGGCCAGCTCGACCCAGCTGCTTTCCTTCAGTCTCGAACAGTCTTTAATCAGGCTTGTCCCCATGACCACCTCAGGTGCATTTTTTTTTTTATTAATTCCTGTTGTGTAAGGTTGCATTTAATGTCTTGTTGAAGGTCAGCGACAGGTTAATGATTGGAGGATACAAATGTCTGTCTGACCTTCGTTTCTATCTGCAGGTTTGTGGGCCAGGGTCTGAAGGTAAACTATGAGCACTGTCAGGGATCCAGCCTGCGGACTTTTAGTACTGACGTCTCCCTTAATCAGATGGAGTTGCTGGAGTGTTTGTTCCCCTCGGAGGCTGTCATTGGCGGCTCCCAAAGAGGCATTCAATACACTGAGGTTAGAGTTACAAGCCTGAGCTAAGCACATATAGCGCTGCACTCAGCTTTGGTCAGTTAAACACTGCACATACAAACTGTTTGCTTGGAAGCTGTAGCTGGCATGACATTAAGAGTGTATCTCACTAGTTTCTCTGTCACACCTCAGCTCCTGACATTTGACACCACAGCCAGTGCTGATGCACCACTTACCACCTGCCTTCACCTGCTTTACAAACAAGCTGAGCGCAGAGGCCCCCAGGTAAAAGCATTTATTAGTCCAATATGAAACTGCAACACTAACATTTAACACTCAGACACATTTCCTGTGTTGAATTCCACTCAGTCAGCACTTTGTGTCTTATGTAGGGCGGTCAAGTGCGTCTCAGCACCATCCCCAGGAAAGCAGAGATCCAGGTGGAGCTGGGCCCCGTGCGCACTGAGCTTGACATCAGCATCGTAGACCGTCTCAACTCACTTCTTCAGCCTCAGAAGCTGGCAACCACAGAGATGATGGCCTCCCATATGTACACATCCTATAATAAGCATGTCAGCTTGGTAAGGGCAGGAACTGAAGTTTAAAAGAGTTTCTATGAATATGAGTATCACAGATATAATAATGATAATAATAATAATGATTATTGTGAATATCTGCCAGATGTAATCCAGTTTGATAGTTAGTTTTTACCCTTAGTTAAAGGGTAAAAACTGCTGCATATTTATGCTGTTATTACTGTATGTAATGTTGATCATTATCATTTTACAGCACAAGGCCTTTACAGAAGTTTTCCTTGATGACAGCCACACACCCTCCAGTTGTCATGTATCATTAACTGTCAGTGCCCCAGTGCTGGGCCTTGCGGTCCGCTTTCCCATCCCTGACCTTCGCTCAGATCAGGAGAGGGGTCCTTGGTTCAAGAAGTCTCTGCAGAAAGAAGTACTCTACCTGGAACTAGAAGACCTGGAAGTGAAAACGGAGTTCATGGGTGGCAGCTCCCCTGATCAAACCAAGATGGAACTAACTTTCAGGGAGCTTATTGGTACGTGGTCTGGGGGGAAAAAGATTCCACATTGCCCTCTGAATATTTTTTAAACTGAGGAACTGTTCTCTAACTGCTTTATATATTTTTTTCTCCGTTTCTACAGGGAAGTTCCAGGAGGAGCCGGATCAACCAGCTGCCCGGTTCCTCAGAGTGTCCCACACCATGGATGGAGACATGACAACATCTGAGAGTGTAAAATTTGATTGGCCGAGGTATGTTTCTCTAACCAACCTCAACCTGATCCGTCTGTTCAGGGGCATCTCTCAGTTACGTTAATTTTCTCTGAGCAGGGTTGTGCTGAAGATGAACCCCACCGCAGTCCACTCAATCCTTGAGCGTGTGACAGTTGAAGATGACGAGGGGGCTGAGGACCATTCACTTGAAGAGGAAGAGGAGGAAGGGGCCGCCCATTCACTGAAGGATGTGTGTGACTTTGGGAAAGCAGAACCATCACCCTTTTCTTCACGTAGGGTTATGTATGAGAATGAAGAGGTGGGTAACGGCTACAAAGGGCCACTTGCATCAAAAAAGCTTAAATACTTGGATGATGGGCATAGGCCTAAAGTAGATGAACTTTGGCTTGTATTACAGGGAATGTGCAGGTGGATAAATTTGCATTCAGGAGTGAGGATATCCTCTGTTTGGTGTATTAAAATGTATGACAGGTGTTGTAATACAAACAGCAACATGAGCACTACTTTGCAAACAAAAGCTGTTGACAGAGCAGGTGGCAATGAGCCCACGTTTAGAAAAATCTTTTTTTTTTTTTCTTTCAGATGGTTATTCCCGGTGATGTTGCTGAGATGACAGAGTTTCAGGAAAAAACCATGAACAATTCTCGTTTCATCCTTGAACTGTGTTTCCCCAATGTGCAATTATCGCTCCCCAGCAAGGCGTTTTATGAAAAACTACACAACAGGTATGGACTTTGTAATATGATACAGTACTACAGGGCTGGATGGAAATAAAAATACAGCAAAATTATTGGGTAAATTTTAGGGTTAAGATTTTTCATAAAAAATAAATTAAAATTTGGGTTTTATAGGAAGCCAGTAAAGTAAATGAGTCAAACTTTTTCACTGAAAATCAACACATAATCAGTTGATAAAGTATTTTGTGGAACATGACATTTCCCATTTTATTGTTTGAATACATCTTGTTCCTAAATCTTGTTGACAGCCAGCTAACATGTTGTTAACATGTTTAATCTCTGTTGTCTTTACTCCTACCTATTCTATATAAGTTGTAAAATTTATGTTCTTCATACTGTAGAATAAACAATGACCTGCTGCTGTGGGAGCCCACTGCTCCATCTCCAGTGGAGACGGTGGAGAGCATGCCATATGGAGTCGGACTCTCTGTTGCCAGTCAGTTGATCAACACTTACTCCAAGGACAGCTTCAGCCAGTTCCGCTCGACTGGTCCTGAAGGTGAGACGAAAACAAACCAAAACACTGCTCATGAATTTGCAGACTCTCAATATTAAAGTACAAATTAGTGGTGGTCATGTTTAAAAACCAATGCGCTTTTTGTTGCAGAAGAGACAAGTGGTTCCGAGGAGGAGAACATGCACTATTACTCTCCTGCCTCTGACCTCGGCCTCAGGTCTCGCAAGAAGAAAAAGCCCAAAGCACAGAGCAAGACCTCCCAGAGCCTGTTCTCTGTCATCCTCAGTGTCAATCATGGTCTGGTGGCTCTTCAAACTAATGCTAAGGTAAACTTATATCCTTTTTTGTAATCACTTACTATCCTCACAGTTTTATTTAGACATTGCTAACAGCTTGTTTTATGGATAGTGAGGTTGAGTTTCCATCTTTTTTTCCCAGAAGGAGGATAAAACTGTACTGAAAAACAAACATGGTGAGTTCTGGCTGGAAATAAAAAATGCCGTGCTGTTCAGCGTAACGCAGTATGAAGGCTATAAAGACCAACACTACATCTGCTTCCACACCAGTAATATCTGCGTGTATCATCAAGGTAAACCAACGACACTTATTCACACTGTGTCTACAAGTACATTCATGTACTTCTACCTCCTTCACTGATATCACACTCTGATAATCTGCTCAGGACTTGTAGATGGAGGCAGCTCCGTCTCAGACATCAAGTTGCCATGCAGGACGCATCCGCATTGGCTAGAGCCAACCATCTACCAATCAGAGACACCTCCTGAAAGATCCTCCACTCCCTCAGAGGGTATTGGTCTGGAGGCTCGCAGCATGGTGTCCGTCGCTGTCAAAATCTCATCACAGAACGCAGAACGTAATGTCAAGGTAGGAAACTCACATCACTCAGGTAAAAGGCCAGCAGGACAGCATCAGTTCATTATAGTGTAGAGTCTCACACAGGTGCTTTATTTTATCTATCTGCCTACTTGCGACTCCAGCATCACATGTCACATGGGTTGATGAGTTGTGAGTAGTTTCATCGAGTGATGTTAGATTGTTGCATTTGAATAACTTTTAGAGGCCTGAAGATGCAAAACTACCCGGTATTTTACAAGAAAACACAAAAAATAGAGAAAAGTCAGGAAAAAATAATATAATAATAATTTTGTGTTGCTGATCTTACAACCTTTAATCTATTTTATGACCCCTTTGGAGGGATTATAAGTTAGAGGTTAAAACTGTATCAAACTCTTCCTTAATATTTTCCATAAGGGTTGATCTTGCCATATAAGGGTAGAGTAATAATCTCCCGCCTTTTATAAGTGATGCCCATTGAGTTTTCACATCCATTCTTCAGCATCCGACATATTTATATGTTGATTATTGAATTATTACTGAAAGCCCAGCCGTGTAGTAGCATCTGTTTCTCAACACATATTTTTATGTAATACCACTTTCAGTGTTTGCAGTTTTCAGTTGTTTTTGCTTTGAATGCGGTATCTCTTTCAGTCATTTTTGTGCTCACTGTGGTGATTTGTTCCTTTTAAATGTAGGAATTTCTGGTTGCTGTTGGGGTGAGAGGAGCCACGCTTCAACACAGAGTGGTCCCCCCCAGCATGGGCTGGTATGACCAGGTATGACAACATGTGGCTGCCACTTCACTCCCTCTTTTGTGTCCTTTACATGAATTGTTCAGAGAACCTTTTAGGAAATATACTGCAATAAAATCAGACATATGTAACCTAATTACCAATTTATTTCCAACAGATTGTTGACTTTTTGAATGTTTCTGATGAGCCTGTGTTGGGTTACGCCCCTCCTACATCTGTCACCACCCTGCACCTGCATCTATGGAGCTGCTCCTTAGACTACAGGTAAAATAGACTTCAGACCTCCAACTCAGTAATAAGTTACTTGTCATCTTTGTGTGTATTTGAATGTGGCTTCTGTTTTTCTCTTGACAGACCCCTTTACCTGCCTCTCAGATCACTGTTGGTTGTAGAAACATTTAGCATCTCCAGCATTGTCTCTTTAGACCACTCGTCCTCAACACTCAGGTATGAAATGTCTTCTGGTTTTGTTGCCGATACTAAACTGAGAAGTTTAATTGCAACTGAGAACTGAGTTTGTCTTCTATTAAATGTTTACAGGATAATTTTGGACGAAGCTGCTCTGTTCCTCTCAGATAAGAGTAATGCTGTCTCTGTCAATTTAGTGCGTGGTAAGTCGATTTCAGTGAAGTTTTTGAACAGAGTGTTTGAAATATCGCAGCGTTTACCAATGCTTACCTTTGTTTTTTTCATCACAGACTATGTCCAAGTGGTAGACATGGGAACACTGGAGCTGAGGATTATAGCTGTCAAACCTGGAGTGGATGGAAAATTGGTAGGAGTTAGCTATTTCTAAATGATATTAGCGTTCTTAGTATTATCTCTCAAAAACAATAATCACACATTTTTACACACTTTTTCACTGTGTTTTGGATGACAGTCTGAGCCCAGGTTTGAGCTGCGCTGTTCAAGTGACGTCATTCACATCAGAACATGTTCGGACTCCTGCGCTGCCCTCATGAACCTTATCCAGTATATAGCCAGCTATGGAGATTTGCTGCCCCCTGCAGAACCAGAAGCCAAGCACAGCAGCACTACACAAAGAAACAAGGTCAGCAGTGACACCACTTAGGACCTAATATTATATCTACAATACAATTACAAAGCTCTACCAGTTATACATACTTAGTTTGAGTGTATATTTGGACAGGCGGAGTTTCCTAGTCGGCCCACATCTCAAACCTCTCTGCTCGCTGAGACTGAGCAACAGATGTTGCAGGATCTGATGAGTGAAGCCATGGAGGAGACTGATGGGCTGCAGCATGCACCAGGGCCGCAACAGAACGGTAAAAATTTGGTTCAGTAAAGATGAAATTTTTAGCTCCATGAATGATATAACTTAACTTAAGTTTTTCTACCATTTCACATCTGCAGGTGCACACGAGGAGCAGAATTATGACCATGACCCGCCTCGCTCAGACCTGTTCCTTTTCCCAGATGAGAGTGGGAATTTTACCCAAGACTCAAGCCCCACTTACCCCATGCTTCACTCTCCTCTCATCACTCCTGTCCCTAACCTGACCCAAGAGACGGACGACTTTTGTATCCTAGAAACGCCAGGTTCCAGAGGAGAGGTCAGGATGTATTCAGTCGCACAGTTAATGGCTACGTAACACAAAGATTGCCTGTTTTCGCATGTACTGTGTTGCCTCATTGTCAGCAATATTTGTTTCAGGATCGTGATCAGGAGCCGGTGGTAAAGCAGCTTACTTCAGAACCCGTGGAAATCAAAGATGATCACTTCAGTCAGCCGCTGGATGGGACTGATTCCAGCCGGGGAGCTATGAACTTTCCCATCCCAGAGGTGCGCTACCTCATCAAGGAGATCTCTGTCGTGTGGCACCTTTATGGTGGGAAAGACTTTGGGAATGCGACTTTCACAGCCTCTCCTGCTAGAAGCCGGGGGTGAGACGTGAACTATGTAACTGTGCACGCTGTGTAAATGTTTTCAAAGCTAATCAGACTTGTTTAATTTTGATCCTTTTCTCTGCCTTTCAGGTCTACTCCCCATAGCTCCCCTTCTCAAACTCCAGTCAGACAGGCCAGGGTTTCAGGACGGGCAGGAGGTGGAAAAGGAAGGAACCCTGATGTCCTGATGGAGATCCAACTCAGCAAAGTAAAGTTTCTCTTCTGTATTAAACACTCATTATGATATAAAACATGCAGATTACCTAAATGCTTTGGGTCATTTCTTCACCATTTTCCTGCTTGTTTCCTGCCTTTTTCTCAGGTGAGATTTCAGCATGAGGTGTACCCACAGACCCAGGCGGCTTCGGGGTCAGCAGTGGACCAGCCAGTGTCCCGGCAGGTGTTTGTTGTACAGGATTTGGAGATTCGAGACCGACTGGCTACGTCACAGATGAACAAGTTCCTCTACTTGTACTCCAGCAAGGAAATGCCCCGAAAGGCCCATTCTAACATGGTGAGGAAGGCAACACTCACACTTTAACCCACTCGAGTCTTATCCTGGTGTAACATCTCATGTGCTTTTGCTCTTAGTTGTCAGTAAAGGCACTGCACATGTGTCCGGAGTCAGGCCAGGCTCCACAGGAGTGCTGTTTGCGTGTCTCCCTGATGCCTCTTCGCCTCAATATCGATCAGGTAAAAGACACAGACAAATTTTCACGTGCATCAAGATATCCTACAATCATGACTGTAACATTTCCTAAGTGACAGTGGTGTTTTTTGTTTGTTTGAAGGATGCACTATTCTTCCTGAAGGACTTCTTTACTAGTCTTGCTACTGAAGTTGAGTTTTTCTCACCGCCTGCTCAAGAAGGTAAAATCTATCATTCAATTCACTCCAAAATCATTTTCTGTAAACTTCACTTTCCAATAATGGCTTCTGATGATAACATTTTGTTCTGCAGCTGTCTGTGTTTCTACAAAAAAAGCTGCTGCACCAGAGATCTCCTGCAGCTTCTCCAAGCACGCTGTCAGCAGCCTGGACCCGGCTCCCATCATCTCAGTGCCTGCTCAGAGACGTTTGAGCCACAATGGTTTCTCCACATCTGGCAGGGAGGAAGGGAGTGAAAATGAAGCGTCTGCACCTTCCTTCACAGACCAACCAATCTTCTTTAGGTCAGTGTTAAGTCACTAAATAATAAAATCCCTTTGAAGGATTAGTTCAGTTGCTTTTTGGTAACGTTTCCTTTTCCTAACAGGGAGTTTCGATTTACCTCTGAGGTCCCCATTCGCTTGGATTACCATGGGAAACATGTTTCAATGGAGCAGGTACACGGTCACACGGCTGTGAATACATTCCACGATATTTAATTTCTGCTTTATGAATGACTTTATGACTGATTTGTTTCAGGGAACATTTGCAGGGATCATTATCGGGTTGACACAGCTGAATTGTTCAGAGCTGAAACTGAGACGGTTGTGCTATAGACAAGGGTAAGTTCATCTCAGTAGAATATCGTACAAGACTTTGTTGTTAACTATTTGATATCACTGATTCACTCTTCAAACAATAATCTTTCCCAGGAAACTAATACTTGTCTGTCTTCCAGTTTATTAGGTGTAGATAAACTGTTTTCCTATGCAATAAATGAGTGGCTAAATGACATAAAGAAAAACCAGCTTCCAGGACTACTGGGAGGTGTGGGACCTATTCATTCACTGGTACAACTGGGTAAGTAGAAAGGCGTCTTAGTGTCATCAGATGTATCTATATTTCAGGTGGAACTTTGATAGTTATAAGAAATGATAGAAGCAAAAAGTAAAACAAGTAATATAGTGAGATTGAGCAGCTAAACTTTGTATCACTATTCACATATAAAGTTTCTTTCTCTTTATATCACCAAACTCTACTATTACTCAAGTATTTACTTCTTTGCATCACTCTGTAAACTTAAGTTTTTTTAAAAGCAGTCTGTAAGTAAAGTTTGTCATCATTGTTACATCTCAGCATTTCTCAAATGTCAGCCATAACTTCACTTCATTCAAAGATTTGGAATTGAATGGATGGATGAATGAATTGGACTAGTCCCACACAAACTTTTTCCTCTTTATTTGTGTTGCTGAAAGTATAGAAGAAGCCTTAGAAGCTGGATCAACATGTAATGCTGTAATACTGCTGTAAATGTTGTTTACAAGCTTAATCTCTGAGATACTACATATCCCTGTTCTTGAGACGAATGTTCTGTTCAGTTCAGGGATTCAGGGACTTGGTGTGGCTCCCGATTGAGCAGTACAGGAAGGATGGCCGGATAGTCCGCGGGTTTCAGCGCGGCACCGCCTCCTTTGGAACTTCTACTGCGATGGCTGCTCTGGAGCTCACCAACAGGATGGTGCGGACCATCCAGGTAAACTCTCAGCTGTCACTAAAAAGTCTGGATTCACTAGTAATGCCTTTTATGAGGATTTAAACATTGCTCTGTGGCATTTTTAGGCAGCTGCTGAGACGGCCTACGACATGGTGTCTCCGGTGCCTGATGAGAGAGACATGAAGAGGATAAAACGGTTCTCCTATTATGGACTGGCTCATCAGCCCGTTGACCTGAGAGAAGGTGTAGCCAAAGCTTACACTGTCGTAAAAGAGGTAAACAATTCAATCTGAAAGCACCAACATTTTTATTCAGTGAGATTAATGAAAAGGAGCTCTGTTGTAATGAGGACTACATGTTTTGTGCATCTACAGGGGATCACAGACACTGCACTGACCATCTATGACACAGCCACCCGGGAACACGAGCAGCGCGGGATGACGGGGGCGGTGGGTGGGGTTCTCCGACAGCTGCCGCCAGCAGTAGTCAAACCGCTCATTATGGCCACGGAAGCCACTTCCAATGTCTTGGGTGGGATGAGGAACCAGATCCATCCTGATGCACGCCAGGAGGAGTCTCAAAAATGGAGGCAAGGCGAGGAGTAATTCCTGTCGCCATATGGTAACTGAAACCATGACTGTGCAGAAGCAACAGCTGATTTTTTTGGAAACTTTGTTCGGAGCATTTTTGAAGACGAACTTCTCAGAGGTGGATAGCCAGGCCTGGTGTAAATACAGTAATGTTCATCTCGTGGCAATTTGAGCTACTGTGATTCAGCTTTCGTGAGCTTACCGGTTCCCTCACAGTGCCTTCATGGTTATCAGCATTGTCCAACTGTATGTTTAATCAGAGGGATGTACGAGAAAATAATGAGCCACATATCATCTTTATGTGGATTATGTTCTGTTGTAGGATAGAAATGGCATTTTAAATGTAAAATCATAACAATGAGGAAATAGGCTGTTGTCTCATGAGGCTCAAACATTTGCGTCATTTTCAAACAGCTCTGTTTACAAGTTGTGTGTGGTTGCATTCTCTCATCCTAATATTATAGTTGTGATGACGCTTAATTTATATAATATGTACTGTATGTGGGCCTTGTTATTTACTGTAAATATTCCTAACATTTCATGGAGATGTAAGAGATAGAGACTGAACATGTTACAGCTGTGTTAAGTTCTGTAATCAGCACTTTTATGGGTTACTTGCCCAGATGAATGATAGATGGGAAGATGACCCAAATTTGTTATAATACAATTTTATTTTGAGCTGTGATCAATGTTGTGTAATTTTCACAAAAAGCTGCTGTCTTGAGAGGCTACTTTAAAAATTGAAAAGCAGTTTCAAATGTTTAATTCAGCCAGTCTGCTGCTCACATGTTTAAATTGTAGACACAAACTTGTAAAAGAAACTGCATCGACTCAATATGTTGAAGCAAAGTCTTAATATCCTAGTCAATGGATTTTTTTTAAGTGTATGTGTTTTGAATATTGATATTTGGCGTGTTTTGTTGTGTTGCAGTTATATGATTTGCTCATTTCCTTGTTTATGTGGAAAGAAGAATAATATTTCTTGTACATATGTGTACAGTTGATTCTTGAATTTGTATTAAAAGCATGAAAGGGAAATAAAAAAGTTTAAATCCACCTCAGTAGAGAAGAACTGCATGTGACTTTCATTTATGTCACATACATAACTTTTTCCTGAAGTTGTCACGGATGTCCTTCCGGTTAATCAGAAGTTTCTAACGTTGCCATGGTAACATGAAGACGGGGCAAGCTAAGCTTTTTTGCAAAGCTGTGTTGTAACGTTATAAATCTAACTTAAAACTCTTTGTTAAAACGTTTAGGCGATGGTGGACTTAACTGCTAATTTAAGCAGTCTTTCTTTTGAGACTGGACTGACGGAAGATGAGAAAAACTTACTTTATCTTCGTCCTCGCTCAGCTGGACTGACAGTCTGCGGCTGCGCTCACGCATCTTTCCTCTGTGGACTTGTACAGTCACTGAGGTAACATTAACTAAATGACGTGTAAGTTATGACTGTTTATAGTGTTTGTACAACTCAGGAAGAACTTTACAGCGACTTTTATCATCCTTTATGCTGTTATAATATAACTAAGCTAAAGTACATTGATTCAAGTAAGTACAGATTAAGATTTTACATGTAAAACATACCGAGTTCATGAAATATAGGCGGTGGTCGAAAGTAACTACACTTACTAAAATACAATTTTGTGGTACTTGTACTTTACTTGAGTATTTCCATTTTATGCTACTCTCTACATCCACTCCACTACATTTCAGAGGGAAATATTGTACTTTCTACTCCATTACATTTATTTGCCAGCTTTAGTTAGATGATTTGACACAATGGATAATATAACAAGCATTTAAAATACAACATATCATTGTTAAAGATGATAAACAGCTCCCCCAAATAGTGTTTTTCCCTCTAAACTTCTCACATGGTTTCATTTCAATAAATGTTCAAATGATCCAATATTTCACCAAAAATCAAAGATTAGAGAAAAAGTCCAAAAACTGAAAACAGATTTGTGTACCAGAACTTTGTTTTTTCTTCTTTCCTATCCCATTAATCATCTCACGACCCCTCAGATTTATCTGGTGACCCTTTGAAGGGGCTCGACCCTTAGGTTGGGAACCACTGGACTAAACTAGCTAACTGTATATAAAGAAGTTCAAACTAGCTCCACCTCCAGCAGCTACAACAGTAACATGCTGCTCACACACTGATGCTTCAGTATTAATAATCTAATGATGTCATATATGATAATATATCAGTCAGAGGGACCAAACCATGACTTTTACTGCAATACTTTAACTACTGCAATCTGATAATACTTATGTACTTTTACTTAGAGTATAGAGTATTACTTTACTAAGAGTATACTCGCAGGGTTATTTTTTCTGCATTGAGTACTTTTGATACTTAAAGTACATTGCTTAACAAACTTTCACTTACAGTAAGTAACATTTACATATACATTGAATCTATATTAGACTTTCACTAACCAGTCCTAGTTTTTATCTGGAGTTCAGTTTCTAGTTAGTTTCAGGTCTGGGGTAAGAAGCGACACCTGACGTCTCCTCTTCACTTCAACTTCTGAGTGTATTATCATGTGCAGACATATTTTAATGATGAGGGTAATAAGATGACAGATATTCAAATTGTGTTGGTCTAGAGTATATAGACTCAGAGTAATTGAGCAAAATGCAAAAAGTGTTGTAACCATCTCCACCCTACCCTATATTTTCATTGCTTTATTTCCTTGTCTACCTCTTTGACTCTCCTGATGTTGTTTGTTTTGTGATTCATGTGTGATTTGGCTGCTGTAATGCTGCTGGGATCTATAAAGCACTATATCTGTCTAGCTGTTTATCTTCATTGCAGAACTTTTGTTTGAGTATTTTTACAGTGAAGTATTGCTAATTTTACTTAAGTAAAGTGTCTGAATACATCCTCTACCATAGTTTTTTTTTTAAATATATACATTTAGAGGTATCATCAAAAGTCACACCACAAACAGAGACTCACTGGCATTAGGAGAAGACAGCAGCGACCTCTGCCTGGGAATACTTGGGATGGGTCACATGGGAAAACAGTTGCTTCACACCCTCCTGGAAAAGACTGGTGTCAAACCATCACATATTAAAATCTCTACTAGAAGACCAGAATCTGCAGGTACATTGAAAAAAAAAGTGTGTTAGTATGTAATAGTTTTAGCTTGTGTTGACTCATAAATATCACTGGAACTGCATTATACTTTTTGTTTTGCATGTAAAAAAGGCTTTTATTGTCAGGTGTCAGAAGATTATAAATTAATGTATATATTGTAATATTAATATAAAGTTGCTGTATATGAATAATATGTGATTAAGTTTCCTGTGTTCCAAAATACTAATTTGCTCATATACGTGATTGTGAGTCATATACTTCCTTTACTGAAAGAGTCACACTTTTATTTAGATCCTACTTTTGTCTTATTGCATCTGTATTTCAGCAGCGTTCGTCCAGACAGACGTTGAATGTTTCTTTGACAATCGCAGACTGGCAGCGTGGGCGGATGTTCTGTTCCTCTGCTGTCTGCCATCTCACCTGCCTAAAGTCTGCGCTGATCTCCACTCTCACCTGTCGAAGCACTGCCTAGTGTACAGCTTCACCTCTGCTGTGCCTGTCACCAGGTACTACCACACTCACACATGCATGTCACTGATAATGATGGATTTCCAGGCACTGATTCCCTCTCTTATGATCTTTTATTTCAGATTAGCACAACTTCTAGGACATGACTTCATTGTCAAACCACAGTATGTGTTTGTGGATTGTGACACTGCAGATGTGTGGCTGTCCTGCGCTTGTCTGACCGCGGCTTTGAAAGATCCTTTGCTCACAGAGGCATCATGTCCTCTTACAATGAAGGGTATGTTTCATATTTGTGTCTTAAATTTGACCTTGTCATGTTCAGATATCAAGTTAGAGCAACATGATTGGTGCAGTGAGGCTACGCCCTTGATTTGTCATTCATGTATTCCTGTATAACAGTTTGAGATGACTTGTGACACCCTTATATAGGTGGCATTTCTCTAGGTCTGAACTGGGTGTGTGCAGTGTTGTACAGCCTGCTAAACATCTGCACCTCTGCCAGTCTGGGGTCAAATGATGCTCTCTCTGTGATCAAACGCATCTTTGCGAAATGGCCACAAACTGTGGAATTAAATGCACAAAGTTTCATCAGCACATCTTATGCGTCCTCCCTTCTTGAAGATGAGTGAGTATAATATAGTATAGTTCAAGAATGTAATGCTGCTCATTTAAATTAATTCAATTCAAAAATGTTGTGTTTTGACTTTTTTATTTTATTTTCATAAAGGCCTTTTCCCTGGATTTCTCTCACTGATGCCCAGACCAGGGAGACACCACTGTTGCGCTTTCTGTCAAGCAGTAAACCAATGCAGCAATGCATCTCTGCAGTGTACAAATCAATACTGGAGACCACAGTGAAATGGGACTGAAATTAATTCATTTATATTTAAGCCTTTTTACACCCTAATATAAAATTTTTACTCTCAAAAGATTCCCCTCTATCATAGTTTAAAGTCTGTGCTCCTCATAATATACATATTATATAGTTTTATCAGATATAATGTATTATATTCAAAATTACATTTGATTTAAAAGTGTATTTTGCAATACATGGATTTACTGTGGCCTGATAGGCTACAGGATATAGTTTTTTTCACAGATTGAGGGTAAATATCTGGAAAACAAGGCACATTTAGAAGTTATGAACAGCAGCAATACTTTTGTTTTATTATACTGGATATGTATTCAACATTTTTATCTTCTGTACATGTAAGACATCGTACAAATGTCAAATATGCATTAATTATCTTATTCTGTGCTGAGGGGAGCAGAGGATCTTCCCTTTTCTGTTGAATGGTGATAAAATGATATTTCCACTGTCATACACACTCTGATGAAGGATGAAGCATCAGCAGATTTGTCAGCCTGTTGACCGCAAATAAATTTATCCAAAAAATTAACACGAGGTAATTCTTTTGGTGTTTTTGTCCTGTGGGATAATGCTTTTTTTCCCCCTGATTTTGTTTTTGGAAAATACAGACATTACATATGTCATCAGTTGATACCATATAACACCTCCATACAAATTTACATTAAACTTAAAAGGGTGTCATCTTCACTGTGCTTCTGCTGTTAAGCCTTCTGTATTTACTGTACCATATAATATATATACTAATCTATATATGTGTATATGTACTACGACAAAGCCTCATTGTGGAGGCACAACTAGCTTTTACTGCACAGGATCCTGACTCTACACTTGCGAAAACACGGAAGTCTCAGAAATTCGTGTTTTTTCCATCAGATCCGTCACATGATTGCAGTGATATGGACGCTTATTTCCTGATGGGCTGACTCGGGATTAAAGTAAAAATCGTGTCAAATCGTCAGATTATCAGCATTGCATCGTGGTAAGATGAGTTTTTGTCCAGTGTTCCCACAGCTTCCTCCGCACGTTTTTTTTTTCTTGTTGTTGTTTGTTTTGCTTGCTAGGAAGCTAACCTGGAGCTAAGCTAATGTCAGTTCACGAGGTTGGAGCTGCTAATGAAACCAGAGCCCGCCACATATACACATTACTCTTTTAAGACCTCTGCTACTCATTTGTCAGCCTGTGTTGTGGTTAAAAGGCTCGTTAAATGTCAAACAGCGGTGGGTTTTGGTGTGTACATGCTGTGTTTGAAGGCTAGTTGCAGTTTTGTCATCTGTCTCCCTCCCTGTGGTTGGAAGGGGCGGGGTTTCATCTGTTTCAGCCACGCAGGCTGAGATGTTTGTCTTGTCTTTATAGCCATGGAGAGATTAGAAGCTACATCAGAGCTCCAGTCACGGCTGTCATCACTGTCCTTCTCGTCTTTTCCGGGAATAACATCCAAACAGTGCGACGACAGACCGCCGGACAGGTAACCTGTTGCTGTAGAAAGTGCCGCCTATTAGTTGCTGAAACGTACACTTCTTGCGTCCTGATGTCATTGCTGTATAAATATTGTAATTTCTACTAATGTTGGTGCTTTATGATCACTTCAGGCTCCAGAATACAGACCTTTCAAAGAGCTTTAGCCAACCTAAAAAACAACCTGAGATGGAGGAAACCAAGGAGGATTCAGGGCAGCATGCTGAGGTAGTTAAAATTCAAAGTGTGTTAAATGAGCTGTCAATGATGAAATCTAATACCATATTTCTGCTATAATGAGTTTTGTGTGTGTACATTTTCAAGGGTAATGAAGAGGCCCCTGCTGAGCCAGCCCTGGGGGAAGGAGGTGAGGAGAACAACAGTGTTGAGAGTTGTCAGCTCTCCGGTGAGATTAAAGGTGAGGACCTGCTGAGCATGCCGTTATGACTCCTGCTTTGTTTTATGTATGATTTGGTCAAAGGTTTCAAAGGTTTTCTAAATTTGTTAAAAAACAGCAAAGCACAGTGTAATATATGCTCTAAAATGATACATCTGCAATTTTATAAGGCTTATCTAAGCTAAAATGATTATTAGAGTTGTTTTCTTCTCTGCGGACACACTGCCATTTGTTTGTTATGCAGCCCAAATGCCGCCCCTGAAGCCTCCGACAACATGGACATCTGCTGCACTGAAGGAGCTCAAGGCGAAGCTCCGAACGGAGAAGGACAGCGTGGTGACAGTGTACCGAGGCGACATCATGACAGTTCACGTGCCCACTGTCCCCGAGGCCAAAAAAGTGTGCTGGGAGTTCGCCACAGATGGTTATGACATTGGCTTCGGCATATATTTTGACTGGACTCCCGTCACGAGCCGGTCTATCACTGTGCACATCAGTGAATCAAGTGATGATGAAGATGAAGAGGAGGAGCTGGAAGGTCAGTCGGTGTATGTAATTCAGAATTTGAGGTAGCCTAAATTTAGTGACATCCTATAGTGACATTTAGGCCTGTTTTTAACCTTTTCATTCAATGTCTTAGTTAAGCAATCAGCCAGCGTGTATCTATAAAACACCATAACTGTGTTTTAATGTTTTCCTCCAGCTGAGGCATCATGTTGACTTAGTGCTTTATGTGATTTCAGGGCCTGTCAGTAACGGCGATGTTGAGAAGGGCTCCAAAACTCAGACCAACTCAAACTTGGCTGAAATCTTACCTGTATACCGCCAGGACAGCCACTTGTCCGTCTTCGGGGGCAGCCACGATTTTCCAGGTGAAGGCACGTACCTCCTGAAGTTTGACAACTCCTACTCACTATGGCGAAATAAAACTCTTTACTACAGAGTTTATTACAGTGCCTGAGAGGCCAATTTATTTGTTTATGAATGTATAATTTACAGAAGAATATTACTCTTAAAGGTGCAGTGTGTAAGATTTAGTGGCAGCGGACTGGGCGGAAATGGAATATAATATTCATAAGTATGTTTTTAATTAGTGTATTATCACCTGAAAATGAGAACTGCTGTGTATTTGTTAGCTTAGGATGAGCCCTTTATATCTACACAGGGAGCGGGTTCTCTTCCACGGAGCCCGCCATGTTACACCGCCATGTTTCAACAGCATTTTTTGTGAGTTGCACAGCCACCACAGATTCGCCTACACACTAAGAAGGGGAGGGGGAGCGCTAGATGCCACTAAATCCTACACACAGGTCCTTTTAAGAACGACAAACTATTTTTGAATCCATATGTGGAAAAGATGAAGTTATAATAGAAAAGGTTAAATATAGGCATATCTATTTTTTATCACTGTCAGCTTGTGTTGCCACATGTTGAATTTACGTATGTTGTCGGATAGTTTTGAATGCAACATTTTGCTCCAGTGTCTTGCCGATACATATTTGAAGAAGCCTTGCATATGTGCCATGTTCCCATGTGTGCACAGTACTATTTGGTCAAGTGCCCGTCATAAAACATATAACGTCTTCAGCTGTAACATTTCTATGGTAGCAGTGATCAGGGAACACCTGCACAGAATATATTTCACCTGGCCAGGTGCTTAATCAGCAGTGCTCTATAGAAATGGGAGTTTTTTTGTTGTGTGTGTATGTGTGTATGTGTGTATGTGTGTATGTGTGTGTGTGTGTATGTGTGTGTGTGCGCACCTTCTATGATTATGATTATGTTGCTTGTTGTTGTCACTTGTATTTAACCTTCTGCTTTGCGCCATAACTTATTTTTAATCAAATCTAATCATGAGCTAACTGACAATATAATTATGGAAATACAAATACTACTGTCATAGTGGTGTGTCAGTAGAAGATTTAAGTCAAGAATGCTGAATGTACTGAAGCAAGTGGTCGCAGATATCCAGAGTGTGCTTTTTATGACACAAATAAAGCCATCCCTTATCGCATAAAGCTCCTATTATGTAATATAGATTCAATATTTACATTTGCCTTGCCCCCCTTTTTTAATTTGCTGTTATAGAGGTAGGGAGCAGTCGTAATATTTCATCTAAATGTATTTTGTGCACAGTTCTATGTAAGTGAAGGTCAGTGATTCTGGATATTCTCTGTGCGTTGGGCACATACTTTGGATTTGATTGTGTTGAATAGAATTGTTCCATCCTGTTTCAAATCACTTTGTGCGCATGTTTAAAAAAAAAAGATGTCACAAATTTAGTTGCTAATGCAGCGTAAGATGCAAAGCAACTGATTGAAAGCTTCCCATGTTTGCTGTACTGTACCTTTAAGTTATGATTCCTGAAAATGTACTGTATATTCCACAATAAAGAGAAGATTATGTAGTTTTCTTTGTGATTATTTTTATCAGTCCAATAAAGACCGTGAACAGCTGCAAATAGTAGTTCATTGTGTAGCAGCTGAATGTTGCAACATGATTAACTTTTTTTAAAAGGAGTCTCAGTCTCTCAACTGAATCGGTTCATTCCAAGCGAGACGCCATCATTTCATAGCAGTCTCACTGCTGATCCACAATTAGAAAGCGCTTCAGGATGGTCCCTTGTGTTTCCATTAAATTGCGGCATTAGGGGATTGATGTAATTGTTACAGAGGTGCTGATGAAACCAGGTTTTATTTTCGGCTCTCCCTAAAGGCCCGTTAGAACCCAGACTTACATCTAGTGTCACTCATGTTTTCCTAGACTTACTTATTATTTAAAAAAATACTCTCACATGATCCTGTGTTTTATTTATTTAAATTCAAAGTACTAAATTTGAATTTAAGATGAAATGTGTGTAGAACCAAATGATACTTTTTGCAGTAGCTTATTGAACATGCGGATAAATCTTGACTTTATCAGATACAAATTTGATTGATTTGTTTTTTATACACTCAGTTTCCAAATACATAATCTATACCTGAGCAACATAATGCAAATACAATACAAGAGCCTTGCAACAAAATCTATTATTTGTCAGTGTTGACGTCCCTCTCCAGTCAAAAATTAGTTTTATTAGCTATATATTTATTAGCTTATTATTCCTTCAGTTGGATGTTTGAGCTTCACTGTGCAGAATGACACTAGAGGCTGTTTTCACTTTTATCTGCTGAAGTTTCTCTGTGCTAGCCTTAAATCTTAGTTCAAGGCATGTTCCTGCAGGCTTTAGTTTTGACATTACAGCAACTTTGGAGCTGGTCGTTGTTCAGTATACAACTTACAGAAGGGTGATATGGAAACTTGAAGCCTCAAGTGCAATACTGTTCACTGAAAATGGACTTTTTAGTGAAATAGAAGCCGTCTTGCAAAATAATATAGATTGTGGATTTTTCAATGAGGGAAAAGGAGATTAACTCAGTAAATTGAACTTTTTTTGTGGAAAAATTATATCTACACATTATTTTTCAAGGCAGATTATTTATTTATACTTTATATCTGGAGGGGATCTTTTAAGTTTTTTGACAGTGTCAGAGAGGAGCTAATTTAACTCTAAGGTTTCAATGTTAATTGTCCATAATTTGTGGTGGTGGTGTTCTCTTGTTTTGCTCATCCCCACTTACACACAGGAGGGGGGCTGAATGTTTTAAACACTTAAGTCCAGTCCAACACTGAGCTAACCACAGCCTCAAAAATGACCACCTTATCTCTCTAGTCAAACAGAAACAGAAGATTACAAGTATATAGATCATATCTATATTTCACATAGAAAGGAAAGGCTCAGAGTCATGTCATAGTAAACAAAACAAAACAAAACAAAACTTAAACAGTAAGTTTCTCTCCACTTCCACGGGTGGGGCAAACGAAACAAAAATATTTCCTCCCCAAATATAGATCATATCTATGATATTTCACATAGAAAGGAAAGGCTCAGAGTCATGTCATAGTAAAAAAAAAAAAAAAAAACGAAACACGGGTGGGGCAAACAAAACAAAAAAAGCATAAAAGGCAGAGCTTTCAAGAAATTATTGTACACATTTACTTAATTGTTACATAACTCAGTAATAGTCAAAAATGGTGTGGAAGAATCAAGCGCTGGTGTGCGCGTTTAATCCCGTTATTAGCTTAATTAATTGTGGTCTCAGGTGTGCGTTCCTACAGCGGCCTCGAGCTCGGCTCAGCCAATCAGGCGTCACTACCGGAGTTACAGGTGGCAGCGATATGATCCTGACCTCCCATCCGCGAACACAGCAAGGGTTTTCTACTCCGAGGGGTTTATGTGTTGCAAATAATGGGGCGGCTTAATTTTTACGTCCTTTGGTCTCTGCGTGACGCTCCACGCCAGTTCATTAGGTAGGCTTCTCTAAAAACCTGCATTCATTATGTCCCCCTTATTGAAACACAACCGTTCAAGCACGTTGTCATGGGTCTCTGCAGCAAATCCAACCGAAGGTGCTTTCAAGTCCACATCCCGCTGCCTCTACCCAAGCAGCTGGTCATCTTTTGTCTGGGAGAATGGACATCCAGTGAGACAACGATCTCAGCAGAGGTTCTGGTCAGTGCAGAGGTTCAGGCCCAGAAAATTGGGACTCTGACATCTCAAGCAAGGTATGTGGAGGAGGATATATTTTCCACACCTTCAGTTCAGTTCAGGTCTAAATTGGTAAATTCGCCTTTTTGAACTCAGGTGCCTGACCTGGGAGGGAGACTGGAGCGCTGACATTGTTGCAGTGGCAGCAGAGAGAGGCAGGAGAGGAGTCTATGGCAAGATTGTGCTCACAGTGTGTGGAGAGGTAGGAGGTTGTAAAATCCTGGTTAATGTTAAGCATAAGAAAAACAATCAAGTATCAAAAGTGTGTACAGTATCTCATATGCCTGACCATGAAGCTAATAAATATTGGTGATAGTTGAATTTTCAGATGTAGAGGAGTACACTCCTTTGGGCTCTTGGTTCATATTTTACTGTTTTGTTTGACGCAATGATTTGTGACCAGACGGAGGATAAAGCCAGCGTCCTCAGCAGTACTCCACTGGTGCAAAGGAAACGTCTGTTCCCAGAACAGCACAATGATCTCTCCTGCACGTTACACCAAAGTGTCGCAAATGAAATGGTGAGATAAATAAAGTGAAAATTGTTCCATACTAATCTTTTGTTGCTATGTTTAAAAATGGTCCAATTTATTCAAATTGTGCCTTGCAGATAACTCCCAACTCCTCACACATGGGGGATAGCGTTTGCTATGCTGAGATCCAAGTTAATAAAATTGACACCAGCGATTCTGTTGTGGGAGTTAAACCCTCAGTTTGGCCGACGGTAAGAGTCAAAATATATCATCAACGTCTGTATGTGATATAAATAACTTGCTCTGTGATGTGTTCTGTGCCACTGAAAGGATAAAACGCCCAGACGGACAGTTATAAGTAAGAGGGGCCATCTGACATGGAGCTCTGAGGATATGGACAGTCTCACTGAGGACATAGACCAAGCTTCAACCCCCAAGAGGATGAGGCTGTCAAGGATGAACAGCCAAGAGGAAATGATGGTACAGATAAAGAATGAGAGCAGAGAAGGTCAGAAACAAAGAAGCCTTGTAAACTTTGTGGTCACATCTCAATGAAGAAAATGGGTTTTGACAAAGTTGATGATTAGTTTCAGTGTGTCCATCAAAGCGCTGGAGCCATTCGATGTGTCTGATTGACCCTCAAACAGCCATCCTCATTGGAGGGGAAATTACAGATCAAAACTACTGCAAGGACTCCCTGTGGAAGCTTGAGTTAGGTCAGTGGACTTTGATGATTTTACTTTTATTAGAAGCCATTTGCCAAGTGGCTGAAAAGACCCAAGAAAAAGGAAAATAATAAAAATATTTTCGTATTGAGTCAATTTCACATCTGGTTTCTTGTTTGTCCTCTTTCCAGACAATGATTTCTGGTATCCTATGAACTCCTCTGTTTCTGGACCTGTACCACCATGTGCCCGAGGACACTCTGCAACCTATGATCCAGACTCTAAGGCAGTCTTTGTTTATGGTGGCCTGAGGGAGGGTCATCGTTACAGTGAGCTGTACATCCTTAACACTCTGACCTGGAAGTGGAGGCTTGTCACTGTGGGTTTGTTGTAACATAGTGTTGAAATTATCTATTTCAAATACTCAGAGATGCAGAATTTTGTTTTTGTGGATTTATCCAATTTAGGCAAAAGGGAATGTTCCTACTCTGGCATATCACTCAGCAGTCTTTTATAAGAAAGAGCTTTTTGTCTTCGGCGGAGTTGAGCCGAGCCACTCTGCTGGGGAGAAATCCTGCAGTAATGCTCTATACATCTTCAACCCAGAGTTTGAACTGTGGTACCAGCCCATTGTGGAGGGGGACAAACCTCTGCCTCGGTTTGGGTCGGTGTCCTTTTTCAAAACCGACTACAATACATTTACTGCAACCCAAATACAGCTTTATTTCTCATTGATTCCACTGTTTATGATTCAACAGACACTCGGCCACACTTCTCTCACAGAAGCTGATAATATTTGGCGGCCGGAAGACTGCGACCTACCTGAACGATCTCCATTTTCTAGATCTGGGTAAGATGAGGATTCAGTGACTGCACTAGGAGATCATTTTGTGTCCAAAGTTTGCTCTGATACTTGTGTTTTTTTTCTTACTTGGGTGAAGGATTCATGGAGTACACAGCTGTGAAGTGTGGGAACATGCCACCACTGCCTCGAGGGTGAGCACAGATCTAATCAACCTTGAGAAATGTCATCGATGTGGCCATCTGGTTTTAGTATTTTTGGCATCTTAGACAAAACAGCACTTGAATTTAATGTACTTTAACTGCACAAAATATCACCTTTTTACATTACATGTTAGATTTAATTGCTGAAGATGAAATAATAAGAATTACTTATTTAGATAAGATGTAGAAACTGACTTTATAAGAATAACAGTGCAGCTGAAAAACATCCTTTACATGGACAGGTTTCACACAGCACTGCCAGTTTCAGACAACAGGATTTTAGTCAGTGGAGGCTGCAGTGCAATTGGAGCCCTGCAGGATGTACATATCTTCAACACTGGTGAGTGCTGAGCCATTCATTTTACTCTCATTTGTGCCACATCAATCTACATATACATAGGTAATACAACTTAAAATTTAATAGCGGGGTCCTTGGTGTTTTGCATCATGACAGACCTGTACATTTATTTTGAGTCACCCTGTTTAATTGTTACGCAAATATGTTATGTACAGTAAATCCTCCTGCCTTAATTTCTCCTCAGACACCAATATGTGGAATTCAGTGGCATCTTCTCTGCTTTGCTCCAAGCCGCGTGCTGGACACAGCATGATCAATTTGGGCTGCTCCATCTTAACGGACACTCAGAAGTACGAACAAGGTGAACGTGTCCACTGCACATTGCTGGTGTTTGGTGGGTCAGACTGCTCTGGTACCTTCTACAGTGATGTAGTCAAGTGCACAGTGGAGATTCCTGCTGATAAATGATGGTTTCATCTGAGAAGAAATCCAAACAGGACAGTTTTTGATCTTTTTAAAACAGTGGACGATGCTGTGAACTGACCTGATCATGTCACAGAAAAATGACAGCATCTTCAAGCGTATTTGTCTGTAACAATTTTTCTATTTGAATGCTTTTCCTCACATATGTGAGTTTTGTGTGACATATTTGTTGCCTATTCCTTTATTGTAGTCTCTTTAATAACAACCCATACCTCCTCCACACAGGCAATATGCTGCAAGTGGTCGGCTGAGAGATTATTTGCGCTTTGCATAACAAATCTCTGATCTGCATGTTGTACACATTACTCATGTCCTTTTATCTCTTTGCTGGACTAAGTAAAACAGATAAAGTCTTAATTAAAATTGATATCAAAATGCTAATAAATATTTTTAATTCAAAATTTCCTTTGTATTTAAGTTAACTGCACGGAAATAAGATCACTTTCAAAGCATTTTATTTAAGACGTGGCGTGGTGTCGGTGGAGCTGCTGAGCCGCTATCCTATGTACGCAGATCAGCAGGTGTGTCTGGCTGGCAAGACGGGTGGCTCAGTTTGAAAGCTTCAATCTCAAGTAAGGTTTGATTTAACCTTTGGATAGTTGGATACTGCCCGACGTCCACTTTGAACCTGTAGAGATTAAAGACATAAAGAGGTCACACTTCTCTGTAGAGTATATAGTGTTTAAAGTTCAGCAGTGTTTCAGGCAGACACCAAACAATGATGGTGCAAAATGCTATAGATTATAAAATGTAGTCATGTTCTTGTTTTTCAGTGTTACTGTGAGAATATTAATGTGGTACTGATGTTGCAGTTTTTATTAAATGTGTGATTACATACCTCTCTGCATTGTAGACTTGTGGAACCAGACAGATGTCTGCCATGGATATCTAAAAGGTAATTACTTTGTCAGATTAAAGCCCCCCTTTTGTATGTCATACTATTAATTTTCATGCTTTCATTATGATGATCATGCTCTTACCTCATCGCCTACACAGTATTTCCCTGCTGTTTGCTTCAGAATGGGCTCAAGAGCTGGAGGAGAACAAAATATGCACATGATTAATATTTAAATATCTGGATATGAGATGAACTTGTGTAATTGTGAAGGCAGGCTTCCACCAACCTTGAAAACCGCGATTAATGAAGTGCTGCGCCCACTGCACCTTCTCTGCTCCTATCTTCTGGATCACGTGTAGATTCTGAAACATCCAGGAAATAACACTGTGAGGTTACTTGTGCCTTGATGTTGTTTGAACTGTCTGCCTCAGTTTAGCCTTTTGCAATAGTTTGGACTGTGCTCTTCTCTTCTCACCTGCAGAGGCTGTATCCCAGAGGCAATGACGTCACTTATCATCCGAACCTGGGCACGTTTCTTTGGGTCCACTGGAAGAAGCCGAGGTCCTGGCCTGGTCTCATCGATGTACTGGATCACTGCCAGCTGCGTAAGCAAACACATTCTCAGTCTTTCAGCTGGCTGCATAAAATACAGTTTTGAAGGAAGAAATGGATGCAAGGTTTTAGGGTACTTACTGACTGAGAAAGGATGACGCCATCAATTTCAAGTGCAGGCACTTGTTGCATAGGGTTTAATGTCTTGTACTGCTCTGTAAGCTGGAGCACATAGAAAAACTTTGTGAGACTAATACAGTAATTCTTAAACTTGTACTTTCATCCATTAATGAATTTATTTCATCATGCTGTAACACCGTCTCATGCTTAAGATAATACACAATATGTCATGTATGATCTGGATCCTGTGACTCTGCATACTCTACCTGCTGACCCCCATCTTTGATTAGATTGACTGGAACCTGGTCATATTCGATACCTTTAAGCGCAAAAGCTGGCACACAAAAAGTTCATTATCATCATGTTGGCATCAAAATGATTTTAAATAACAGCCAAGTGGACTAATCTTGTGGCATGACTTACCAATGCGAACCCTCCAGGAGCAGGAGCTTCTGAAGTATCCATGAAGAACAGGCTAGATAGAAATAAAAAACACAAAAAACAAAAGCATTCAGTCCATTTGAAAACATTTCCCTATTAACACAGTCAACCATGTTTAGTTTCTACTGGTTCACCTTGGTTTGGGTTGCCATAGCTCTTGGCTCAAGTTTTCACTCAGCTACACTGAATAAACTGCTGAAAGTAGTTTTTTCCTGCAAATTTCAGCACAGTCCCATCCTCCAGCAGCCAATAAGATGTGCTCCTAAAATCCCTCCTACCTACTCTTTGGTCCATGACTAAGCACCATCAGGGCTTCATATGGTTAACATTAGAGACCTGGTATACACACACACACACACACACACCATGAGAAACACACATTTGGCAAACAGCTAACAGTGTTATTACAGTACCTTGGCGAGGCAAACAAAGGACAAGTGCATTGTTGTGGCTGTGTTATCACTTTGATATTTAGGGTTAGCTGTGCTCAAAGAGTCGTCGATTATGGTGTCCTGCACATTTCACCGGAAAGTCCCTCTTCCTTTCTCCTACATGAGTAAATGTGTCATGTAAATCCTGCACAGCTTGTACACAACACTCTCAGTCTGGTTGAGGTTAGCTATTGTTATTTTAAGTAGAGATCTTGGTCACAGTTCAACTCTGAGTTACATAACTTGCGGCCACTAAAAGGAAGTCTGCCGTATTCTTTTATCCAATGGTTGGTCGGTATTCACAGCTAAGGCGGGAGTTTATGAAATCTCCTCCTGGGATTGGACAAAACGCGCCCACAGTTCACCAATCAGGCTGCGTTATTTATTGGAAGTCTCCCATGTGGCGAATGACAAGCCTCAGATTCTATTAAAACCCGCCCACAGCTAATACATCTATGTAAAGGAGAGGAATGCCGAGTCCTCTTCTGCTGGCCGCTGTCCTACCTGCGGAGTTGGTCAAAACAAGTCTACTTGACACCTGACAGCATTTCCACCATGGCGTCAACAGCCTTAAGATCAGTGATAAAGAGAAAGGTAAGATTTTTTATTTTTATTTTTATTCTTAACCTTTTAAAATTTTTTCAGTTGCAAATGACGCAGGAAGGTTTGACAGTTCACATGCTGTTTAAAACTGCCAGGAGTCATGTACTGCAGGATTTTAGGTCTGCACTGATTTGACATTACAGACTGATTTATTAGCCTAAGTTGTTTCCTCTCTTCAGAAGGATTTTCATGCATGTTCAAATCCTATTAGCTGGCTGCTGGTAGAAAAGGCACTACCCCCCAAATCCCCCCATGAGCTGATTTATTGTTAGAAGCAAGTTAAAATCAGTTATTCTGTATGTGCATTTGTAGCTACATTTAATCACTAAAAAAACTTATTCCTGTGCACCTGCTGACTGGACTGCATTCATTCCTCCAGTCCACTCCAGTCAGTTTGGCTCTGTTCCCTTCTGGTCTTTTCAGCAACTCTTTGTAGTTGCTCATTAATCTTATCAGGTTGCAACTGGAAACAACTGGTTGTGTGCATTAACCAAACCTACCATTATAGTTTTTTGAAAGCTAGATATAATGATTTGCATTTGATGACATCATATAGAGCTGCAACTAACAGTTATGTTATATATTAGTTAATATATAATATATAAACTAAACTAATACATTAGTTATATTATCAGTTAATCTGTTAATTGATATTCTTGATTGATTGGTTGTTTGGCCTATAAAATGTCAACGGTGAAAATTGTCAATTCCTGTTTCCCAAAGCCCAAGATGCAACCTAAAATGTCTTGTTTTGTCCCGACCAACAGTCCACAATCCAAAGATATTCATTTTACTATCACAGAAGACTAAAGAAACCAGGAAATATTTACATTTGAGAAACTGGAACCAGAGAAAATGACTGCAAGAAAATTACTCAAAGGGATTAGTCAGTCAACTAATTGATTAATCAACTAATTGTTGCAGCTCTGATATCACACTTTCTACCATTTTTCTTTTTAAGGTCCCACTTAAAGTTGGCCGCATGTGCTACTCCTCCTCAGTGGTGAGTTCAAAACTTCATTCATTATCAGCCTGTTATTACACCTGATGTCAAATGTCATAAATGGATTATTAACCTGCAGATGTGATGTAACATCTGTCCTCACAGCCCACCACCAAGCTGTTCATTGATGGGAAGTTTGTTGAATCCAAGACTTCACAATGGCTGGATATTCACAATCCTGTAAGTATTTCACTTGGCCTGCATCTCTAAACACAGAGCATTTTTTCTCCCTGACATCCATATTTGTGGTGTTTTAGGTTCATGATGCTCTGGCCTTGACATGGCTCATACTGTAGGACCAAAGTCTGTGGAGTTGCTTAACATGTTACGTGTGGTTGAACATATTACAGCAGCTTTTAGTAAATTGCAAATTTATATTTCATCTCTCTGAATGAAAAACCTAATTTAAAGAGTAAAATAAATCAATATTCTTTAAACCTCAGTGACACTTTGATAACCATGTCATAACCTAACAATCATAAATGTTTCCTCTGGGATTGAATGTGAAAATCCTGATATTTGTGTCTGATAAGCTCTGACCTGCAGATTCATGAAAGCTCTTCCATCTCAGTTAAACATGTAACGGATTCACTGGTTACCCAACACATACTGGATTTAAACAGCCCCTGCTAATTAAAAAATAATTAATCTTTAGATTCTTTTCTCCTCTGTAGGCTACCAATGAGGTAATTGCTCGTGTACCTAAAGCCACTCAGGAGGAGATGTTGGCTGCTGTAGACTCCTGCTCCAGAGCCTTTCACACCTGGTCTGAGACCTCCATCTTGGCTCGGCAACAGATCTTCCTGCGCTATCAGCAGCTTATCAAGGACAACATTGTAAGTCAAAGGGTCAGAAAGTGTAAGGTGAAACTGAAAACAAGAGCTTACTGTTCAGCACTGTCCAACTGCTTTAATAGCATGCCATTATTTTTTGCAAGTCACTTCTTTTAAACCTTTCCACATTAGTTCACAGCCTTCTATTTATATCTGTTAATGAGACTCTAGTTCAAATTATATCAAACCTAAAGCTGAAAACAGAACTGATGTGACAGTTGTCTTGTATTGCAGAAAGAACTTGCCAAGGCCATCACAGTGGAACAGGGCAAGACCCTTGCAGATGCAGAGGGGGATGTGTTCAGAGGATTGCGTAAGTTTCTCACACACACACACACGTGTGCACACACTTACCTTTATACCCTTCTATGTTACATATGTTTTTACTTTGTGGCTGCAGAAATGGTTAATGAGTTATACTAGCTCTGTGTATGATTTGGTAAACTAGAGCAAAGGGCGGTTTACTCTTACCTTGCAAGTCAGCTGGATTCACAAGATCATGCAAGAGATCTTGTCAGGCTTCGAGTTTGTGCTTGTGGTTGGACCACCAGTGGTTTGGACCAATCAGCGTCCTAGAACTATCGGCAGCTACGGGCGTGGTTTAGGTGTTACGACAGCGAGAAGCGATAGCCCGAGATAGACAGTGATGCCTGCCCTTTTCCGAACAGTTTTCTAAGGACATCTCAGATGGTTCTGTGTAACAAACCATCTTGCGTGTCAGGTTAGGTTTACTCCATGAGCCCTTTATATGACAGCTACTAATCATTATGTCACCTTATGAGCTGTTCTTTTTTTACCTTTCACCCACATTTTAAGAGGGGATAACATTTTTTTTTAAACAGACGACAATATCTGACTTAGCTTTCTTTCTCCATTAATGTCAGCCAATACTGATTGTAATTCTTTTAAGTATTTTTTGAGCAAATAATGAATTATTATTATTATTATTATTATTATTATTATTATTATTATTATTATTATTATTATTATTATTGTCAGGGATAGCACTTATAAAAACAAATTAAGGACACGGTCATGTACATTGCGGTCTCTGTTGGAGAGTTTGTAATAATCCCACACTGAACAGTTCTTTCATTGCTTGACATATCTGCAACAAACAAGACAAAAGAAAACTTGTGCATTATTTATTGGGTTTAAATGTTCTTTGCAGAGGTTGTGGAGCATTCCTGCAGCATCACCTCTCTGATGCTCGGTGAAACCCTGCCCTCCATCACTAAGGACATGGACACCTACACCTACCGCCTGCCCCTTGGGGTGTGTGCCGGTATCGCCCCCTTCAACTTCCCTGCCATGATCCCTCTGTGGATGTTCCCCATGGGCATGGTGTGTGGCAACACATACCTGCTGAAGCCATCAGAGCGGGTGCCAACCTGCGCCATGCTGCTGGCCAAGATGCTGCAGGATGCTGGTGCTCCAGATGGGACGCTCAACATCATCCACGGACAACATGATGGTGAGAGTTGCTCTCTTTTACCTGCAGCTAGTAATTGTTAGAACGTGAAGAAGACAGTGACTGTGTAATGCTAGGACCGGGACTGGGACTCTCTGTGGTGCCATCTATCTACTAAAGGAAGGAATCTTTTTCTGTATGTATGTCCTTTGCGTATCTTCTGAAGCATTCATCTGCTCAACTCTGCACTTGGAGGGTGTATGGCTGGGGACCCAAGGGACTGCATTGTCGAATTTGGTGCAATTTGGACACGTGATACGTTTAATTAACAAGCAAGCCGCTCAGCTCTGTGCAGGGGCAGGGCGGAGCTTCAGAGCTCTGCTGACTGACTCCAGCATATCAGGAAGAGACCAAAGATGAGGCGTGACACGAGTCAGAGAAAAGTGCTATAAAAAGAGAAAAGTCGACAGTGAAAACAGAGCTTTTAATCAAGAATAGACTCTGACCCCGTGTCTACACAGAAAGTGTAGCGTTAGCAGCACGTTTAGCAGATCAGCAGTGAGTGACTACACAGGAGGTGTTCAGGTACATTGTTGAGCGAAGGCGAAGGTCACCTGCATTTTGGAAGTGCTCAGAGCTCAATACACAATGACTGTAGTTATGTGCGTAAAATGAAGGAAATACTTCCCATGGGCAGTTCAAAACCAGTTTGTCTCATATGCCCCGAGACCGTGGTGATTGTGAAGCACCACTACAGACAAAGCACAAATCTTTGGAGCAAACATACCCACTCAGATCTGAGCTGAAGGCACAGAAAATAAGAATTTTAGGCTACTTGAAATGAGAAAGAACATTTATTTAGTATTAGAGTACTTATTATTTATAACGTCTGTGTATAATTGAATGTTAGTTTCTTTCATGTTGATGTTTATACTCATTCACACCTCACATCAACTGTATTAATTTTTCTATACATTGAAATAGTGGGCGGAGGCCAAGCAATTACCAGTTCTGAACAGGCACGTTTTGAACAGGCACTGCACTAGCGAGCCAAATTCATGGAAACATCTGAGATCAGGACATGTCCGCTTGATAATTACACAATGCACAGAATCCCAGGTGCCACGAAAACAAATTATTTTTTTGAATCATTTGTACGTCTTAGTTATATAGTGAACTTGTGTTTCCTCTGACATTTAGCTGATAAAAGCAAATCAATTTCAACTTGATTGGCTGCCATTTTATACTAAGTTTATATTCTGATGTTTTTTATTATTAAAAAAATGCATTTCAGTTCATATAAAGTCAATTTCAATTTCATCAATTTCAAGAAAAAATGTATACGTGTTTATAAGTCCCTATTTCATTGATTTTTCAAGCTGAGAGTAGATGAATACATGAAAAAGCAAACTCATTTTAACATTCACAAGCCTATACTTAGCAAATGTTCTATATTTTTACTTCATAACTGACCAAAACCCTTAAAATCGATCACTAATAAAACTGTCATTGCCAGGGATAATTGCATGACATTCTGTTGTAATGCAATACCACACAGTATTAGACATATTAATGGTTATCGATTACTGCCTGACTAACGGAAGTTCATTCAGTTTTTATGACTGTCTTTCTGTTGCAGCTGTGAATTTCATCTGTGACCACCCAGCCATCAAGGCAATCAGCTTTGTTGGCTCAAATCAAGCGGGAGAGTATATTTACGAGAGGGGCTCTAAACATGGAAAGAGGGTCCAGTCGAACATGGTAAGTGTTTCCTGCAACACAGGAGGAATGTATGAAACTTTCTGATAATGTCCACAAGATGGCAGCATTGGTCAACAGATTCTTGTTGTGTTTTTGAGCCTCATCGCTCCTCCTCACTGCCAGCTGTACAGATTAGATGAAGTGCAAAACAGAGATTGCAGCTGCGCATCACTGTTGAAGGGTTTGACTGAGAAAAATGAGTGTTAACATGTAGTTATCTTCATTTGTGTCCATCAATCTTCTGTCATACGGCTACAATGTGGAGCAAGTTTACTATATAACATTTGTATAATTCCCTGATATTATGTTCTCATTTGTGACTAACCAGTTGCTGTAATGTGGACATCAAACTGCACAAGCGTAACCACTTCTCGTGTACTGTAGGGAGCCAAGAACCATGGTGTGGTGATGCCTGATGCCAACAAAGAGAACACACTGAACCAGCTTGTGGGTGCAGCATTTGGGGCAGCAGGACAGCGCTGCATGGCTCTTTCTACAGCCATCCTGGTGGGTGAGGCGCGGAACTGGCTGCCGGAACTGGTAGAGCGTACCAAAGCTCTGCGCGTCAATGCAGGTACCGCGCCCCGTCACCCCACCCTTCACCTCTGACTCTCCTGAGCCCCTGTTCCCTGAGGGCCTTTGGTTTAGTCATCTCGGGCCACCCACGCCGTCCTAACCACACCTCTCGCCTTTTTGCCCTGTTGTAACTTCACATTGGAGTCAGCTGAAAGAGAGGGCTTGTTGAGTCAGCCATGCTGCAAATTTGTGGCCAGATCTGCGGCTCAGACCTAAATAGCGGTTCAGAACATCGAATCCTTTGAGAAAGGAAAGAGATGTGGAGCAAAATGGAGAATGATTCTTCCCTGTTTGCAGTGATATGGACTTTAATTTGTGTAGTGCACAGGAAACCCATAAGTACCCACTTTTGAGGGAGTGCCTCAGGGTGCCCCTCATCCTGGCTTTTGCGTGTTGGTGGGTAAAGAAGTATTTGATTGCTGGTGCCCATATAGTGTGCTCACATCATGTGAGTGCCATTGTATGTAACCTTATATCTGTTTGTTTTCGGGGCCCCTGCTAGGAGACCAGCCTGGTGCAGATGTGGGGCCTCTGATCACTCCGCAGGCCAAGGAGAGAGTCTGCAGTCTGATCCAGAGTGGCGTGAATGAGGGAGCGAAGCTGCTCCTTGATGGCCGAAGCGTCAAGGTTAAGGGTTACGAGAACGGCAACTTTGTGGGTCCTACCATCCTCAGCAATGTCACGGTATGTGGGTTTGTGTCTTTAAGTGTTCACATTAAAAACGTATTTGCATCTGAGCTCCATTTTAAAAACTCTAAAACTAAACTACCAGTAAGGTTTTCTGTTTCTTTTGTGCCCTCACAGCCTGAGATGAAGTGCTACACAGAAGAGATCTTCGGGCCTGTGTTGGTTGTTCTCGAGGCAGAAACTCTAGATGATGCTATCAATTTGGTCAATAGCAACCCCTATGGCAACGGCACAGCTATCTTTACCACAAATGGTGCCACTGCACGCAAATACACTCACGAAGTGGACGTGGGCCAGGTGAGTGGCTGCAGCCTCCAAATGTCTTCCTCTGTTTTGGGAGAAAGGAGACATTCACATCTTTATGTAATGTCTATACAGCATCTCATGCAAGGGAGCACATCACATTTCTATTTGAAAACCTTCACACACATTAAAAAAATTATTTTCCATGTCAAGTATAGCCTTGTTTGCCCCTGACCAAAAATACACACCTTCGGCAACCCCCTTCCCTCCACTTCCCCCCTAGTCAAGACTACAAATAGCTATAGCAAATAAGTGTCCGTTCAATCTAAACAGGGGGACATAAAAACATTTTTCCAGGTAGTATTCGAGGAGGGGAAATCTTAAACGCAAAAGGGATTCCGAGGGTCCTGTTCAACGTTTAATGCATAAATATATGGCCAGCGTTTAACCTGTTTGTTTGCCTATGGAGCCTGGTTATGCCCTGTGTTTGCTGTTCACATGTCGGGGAATGCTGTGCAGGCCATGTGCTGTACTCCTCTCCAAACCTCGGTGCAACAAACATCTGCTTTTCTTTTTTTTTCTTCTTTCTCTCCTCCCTGCACCTTTGCCAAAAGGCTTTATTTTGTCCAAACTTATTCCCGCTGTTTCAAACATTGTAAACCAACCGTACCATGTCTGTATTGCCTTCATAACAAAATGTTTTATTTAGTTTTTCTTCCCTTTCATAATAGTATGCTATGCTTTCAGAACTGCAAATCTAAACCGCAGGTTTAGCTTAGTTTAGTGCTATCATGTACAGTTTTATGCAAAGGTTTGGCCACCCTTTGACCAATAACATATTTTGGTGATTTTTTTTAATTGAAAAGATGTAAACACTGCCTCTCTAGGATGTGGGACATAAACACAATGTTGTCAGCAAACATTGATGCATAGTTACTTTTTATGTCATAAATGGAACACAAATAAAAACATCATTGTGGTATCAGTTTGGGCAACCTACAAAGTCAGTACTTGGTAACACCCCCTCTGGCAGATATCACAACTGGCAAACACTTTTTGTAGTCAGCTAAAAGTCTTTCAACTCTTGTATTTGGGATCTTCTTCCATTCTTTGTTGCAAAAGACATATAGTTCTGCAATATTCTTGGGCTGTCTTGCGTGCACAGCTCTTTTAAGATCTACCCACGGATTTTCAATTATGTTTAAGTCAGGGGACTGTGAGGAACAATCCAAAACCTTCAGTTTGTGTCTTGAGGTAGCCCATGGTGGATTTCGAGGTATGTTTAGGATCGTTATCCTGTTGTAGAAGGCATCCTTTCATCAGCTTCAGCTTTTTTGAAGACAGTGTGATGTTTGCCTCCAGAATTTGCTGGAATCCATTCCCTCCACCTATGCAATGTTTCCTTTGCCACTGGCTGCCACAAAAACCCCAAAGCATGATGGATCCACAGCCATGCTTAACAGCTGGCAAGGTGTTTCATGAAATGCTGCTCCTTTTTTCTCCCTTTCTTCACCTTTGCTGATTTGTGGCCAAAACATCATCAGTCTACAGGACTTGTTTCCAAAACACATCAGGCGTCTGTAGATGTTCTGTTGCATACTTCTGATGTTCGGTTTTATGATGAGGATGCAGCTAAGGTTTTCTTCTATTGACTCTTCCATGAAGGTCTTGTTAGTGCAAGCATCGCTGCACAGTGGAGCAGTGCACCACCACTCCTGAGTCTGTTAAATCTTCCTGCAAACTTTTGCACCAGCCACGTTTTTTTTATTTTTGTTCAGTTTAAGACCTAAAAAGTGACTATGCATTGTTTGCTGAAAATATTGTTTTATGTTCCACATCCCAGAGAGGCTGTTTACATCTTTTCAATTTAAAAAAATCACCAAAACATGTTATTGTTAGGGGTTGCCCAAACCTTTCCATAAAACTGTGAGCTTGTTTTTTAAACAGCATGGATGTACCACATCTTTCATCAGCCACATCTTAACTCATCCTAGCAATTTAGGATTCCAGGGAATTGTTTTACAGAGGTCTCACTTCTGGAAATGAAAGGGAAAATATTTGTTTTCTGCAGGTCGGAGTAAATGTTCCCATCCCTGTTCCACTGCCTATGTTCTCCTTTACTGGGTCAAGAGGATCTTTCAGAGGCGACATGAACTTCTACGGAAAACAAGTGTGTAATCAAACAAACGTATCCTATTCTTTCAAGTAAAACAAAATCAGAGATGTAGAAGTCTTGATGTAAATGTTTTTTATTTACTCTCTCCAGGGCATCCAGTTCTACACACAGATCAAAACTGTAACCTCACAGTGGAAAGCTGAAGATGCTACCCTGAAAAGTCCTGCAGTCACCATGCCGACTATGGGACGCTAGTTCCATAGTCTGTTGATCAGCCCAATTCACCAGAAGATACCTGTCCTCCACATACAAAACAGACTTGTGTTTAATGTGAATAGATCATAAATACTAGTTATTAAATATTTCCCCTTTATAAAGACTTTACTAATTTTGTAATGTGTGTGTATATATATAGACACTGTGAATGTAAACCCACTATGGCCAAGATTTTAACAATGCAAACAACCTGTGTACAGCCAAGGGACTGTTGCTTGGAAAAATGCTATTCTTCTACTACAACGCTTGTATTGACACTCTTGTGTATTTATTACAGTGTACTGTATATAATCCCCATGAGTGTAAAGTTTAACAAATGAAGGTTACCCTGGACTCACTGCATTGTGTTCCACTTATTCACCATCCACTGATATTGCATATACAGCTGGTGACAAATTAGAGGAAAAACTGGTACAGGTTTGAATGCTTGACCCCTACAGTGAGGGGATCTGGTGGCTCTGTAATGCTTTGGGGGGAATTTTGCTGGCACGGTTTGGGTCCACTTGTCCCCTTAGAGGGAAGGGTCACTGCAAATCAATACAAAGTTGTTGAGTCATCACCTCTATCCTATGATGAAACATTTCTATAGTGATGGGAGTGGTCTCTTTCAGGATGACAATGCCCCAATTCACAGGGCATGAGGGGTCACTGAATGGTTTGATGAGTATGATGATGTGAATCATATGCTATGGCCTTCACAGTCACCAGATCTCAACCCAGGTGAACATCAATGGGAGATTTTGGACTGATGTGTTAAGACAGTGCTCTCCAGCACCATCATGAAAACACCAAATGAGGGAATATATTTTTGAAGAATGGTGTTCATCCCTCCAGTAGAGTTCAAGACACTTGTAGAATCAATGCCAAGGCTGAGGAACATCCCACAGCATAACAGGGCTACCAGTTCCCCTCACTGCAGGGGTCAAGCATTCAGACCTGTACCAGTTTTTCCTTTAATTTGTCACCCATCTGTGTATATTTTGGTATCAACTTTGTGTTCAGAGTGTAGTTTTGAATTTAGGGAATGGATCCTTTAAATGGGCTGTGACAGAATTCAAACAACCTTGACGTGTGAAAGAGAGCACTCACAAGCCATATATACATGCATCATAAGACATTTATAGTAAACACAAACATCTTGTATTCTACTACACACATAATTGTATTCTACTACACACATAATTGACACTCTGTGTGAAGAGTACAAAGCAGAGGCAAACAAAACATGTGGCGAAAAACATCATCAGTCTACAGGACTTGTTTCCAAAACACATCAGGCGTCTGTAGATGTTCTGTTGCATACTTCTGATGTTGGGTTTTATGATGAGGATGAAGGTAAGGTTTTCTTCTACTGACTCTTCCATGAAGGTCTTGTTAGTGCAAGCATCACTGCACAGTGGAGCAGTGCACCACCACTTCTGAGTCTGTTAAATCTTCCTGTAGGTTTTTGCAGTCACATGGGGGTTGTGTTTTGCCTTTCTGATCAGCATACAAAGTTATCTCCCAGAATTTCCCACAGTTCCCCTAAATTGCCATCTCTTAATTACATTTTGCACTGTGGAAACTGCAAGCTGAAAACACTTCGCTGTCTTCTTGTAGCCTTCCCCTGCATTGTGGACATTGATAACTTATATTTTCAGTCTTAAACAGCTGCTTAGAGGAACTCATGGTTGCTGAGTGTTTGCACAAGGTTTGAAGAGTGAGAGTATTTGTAAAGTTTGACAATGACAATTGTTGACATGCCTCAGGACTAATGAGCTGATTAAGATCTGAGACCTTGTAAAAAGAAACTGAGACTTTGTAACTCTTAAGGTGCCCAAACTTTTGCACCAGCCACGTTTTTTGTTTTTGTTCAGTTTATAACCTAAAAAGTGACTGCATTGTTTGCTGAAAACATTGTTTTATGTTCCACATCCCAGAGAGGCTGTTTACATCTTTTCAATTTAAAAAAATCACCAAAACATGTTATTGTTAGGGGTTGCCCAAACCTTTCCATAAAACTGTGAGCTTGTTTTTTAAACAGCACGGATGTACTACATCTTTCATCAGCCACATCTTAACTCATCCTAGCAATTTAGGATTCCAGGGAATTGTTTTACAAAGGTCTCACTTTCGGAAATGAAGGGAAAATATTTGTTTTCTGCAGGTCGGAGTAAATGTTCCCATCCCTGTTCCACTGCCTATGTTCTCCTTTACTGGGTCACGAGGATCTTTCAGAGGCGACATGAACTTCTACGGAAAACAAGTGTGTAATCAAACAATATCTTTTTGAAGAATGGCGTTCATCCCTCCAGTAGGGTTCAAGACACTTGTAGAATCAATGCCAAGGCTGAGGAACATCCCACAGCAAAACAAGGCTACCAGTTCCCCTCACTGCAGGGGTCATGGATTCAGACCTGTACCAGTTTTTCCTTTAATTTGTCACCCATCTGTATATATTTTGGTATCAACTTTGTGTTCAGAGTGTAGTTTTGAATTTAGGGAATGGATCCTTTAAATGGGCTGTGACAGAATTCAAACAACCTTGACGTGTGAAAGAGAGCACTCACAAGCCATATATACATGCATCATAAGACATTTATAGTAAACACAAACATCTTGTATTCTACTACACACATAATTGACACTCTGTGTGAAGAGTACAAAGCAGAGGCAAACAATCCAGAGTGCGATGTACAATGTAGAGGCCACACGGAGGTCATGTGGTGTTTATATCTGGCAGACTGTTTGGGTTCAAGGGCAGCAAGGACTCAGGCGCCTGGGTGATGAAGGTTGCTGGGGAGAGCTCCTCTCTAATTCTGGAAAGTAGTCATCATTATGCAGCGTTAAAATGCAACTGTCTGATAAATCACATGTAGACACTCATGTTCTCACAGCCAATGCTTTTTCAGCTAAACACGGAATGTGGGACCAATAAATCTGCAGCAGCTTCATAATTGCAAGGATGAGGTACAACTTTTATGCTCATACATTCCTTTAGTGTCTTACCCGGCAGCATCACTGTCAATAAGGTTCTTCTTCTCAGAAGAGGCAGACAACACCAGATGTTGACTGGCGTTCCTATCAAGAAGATGCAGAGTTGCAGTTAAATACAGAACCTCGTAGTGAAAAGCCATGTTTTAACACACTGGTGTGTCTATTCACTCAGGCCTGCAGCCTGTCTTGGAGAGAGGTTACTCTGGGTCAACACAATGCGCATAGACTTGGATGATGCTAACTGACTCGCTTGGGTCGCCAAATGTTATGTATTCTGCTGGACTAGGTGCCAGACCGCTGTTAACATGAATATACATCTCTAGTCTGCCATACCCCCATACATCCAGATCCCCTGCACACTCCTTTCTGAAAATCATGTTACCAGCTGCTCTCTGACCACAAGTGTTCAAAGAACAAAATAAACTCCTAGGGCACGTGAAGAGGGGCCAATAGGCTGAAAGCAAATCGACGTGACCAGATGTTTGTTTCCAAGCACATGACTCTGTGGCTGGGCCTATTTTTACTATTGTGCCCAGACTCTTTCTTCATTCTTTTTAAGCAGCTGGATGGAAAAGAAAATTGGTTAAAGCCTAACTGATGTTTTATGGTATCCTCTTCTGCTGAGAAAATGGCTGTTTAAAACATTAAAAAGAGGGAGGAGTCACCAGAAGTTCAGCCTGAACTACTGCTTGGTGTCACTGCACTTTGTTCTTCAGAGTTAATTGATCCTGAAGTTTCGGTCCATTTTCAGGGATTACGAGTGGATTGTAATTGTATTATCTAAAATGAAGTTAATGAGTGATGAACAAACAACCAGAAATTCTTTACTAAGTCAAAAATAACACAATTAACTGGTTTTAGTACCTTGCCATTTGTCCGTTCATTTTAGCAAAGAGAAGCCTAAGCACTTGTTCCTTCTGCTCCCAAGTGAGATCTGAAATTTCAACTTTACTGCCTGGTCGGTGCGTCCTGCAAAACAGGTGGATGATATCAAAATTAGCCTGAATCACTACGGTTGTACATACACAGGCGGTATCAAGGTGAACCATGATTGATGTTATGGTTTGTTGACCACTGAATGAGTTGCAGGTGACCTGGCGCCAATACAAGAGGAATTAAAAATATCACAAAGGCACACACAGTAGTACAAGTCATGGAAATGATGAGGAGAGGACCTACCACCTTGCAGCCGCCTCCATGTCTGAATAGACAGAGTTGGTACTGTGGGGGCTATTATGAAAGTTACGGATGGGTGGAAACTTAAGCCTTCCTGCTGTGGCCTCTCTTAGCCTCCAGCGATAAGCCTGTAGTGCCTCCTTTTTGTATTGCAGCCTGCTGGCCATGATCTTCTGCTTCACCTGAGCCAGCGCCTCATGGAAGAACTGCTCCAGCTCTGTGCGCTGCTCCACAATGGTGCTCGCTAGCTGCTTGATGTGCCCCAACTCCCTCTCCCGCATGGCAAGTACTTTCTGAAGCTTCTCCAACTCTACCTGGCTGGCCTGAGCCTGGGTGCTGACCAGGATCTTCTCCTTCTCCTCCTCCTCTCGCTTAGATTCCCTAGCTTTTAGTGCTAGGGCCTGCTCCAGGGATGCTACCTTTGCTTTCAGTTTAAATACCTCCTCTTTTTGGGCCTCCATCTGAGCTGCATTCTTCTTTACCATCATCTCAAATGTGTTCTGGGTGAGTAGACAGAAGAGCAAAGCAGTAAAACGGTTGACACCAAGCTCACACTGGAAAATCCTTTCATTTTCATGCCAATATTAAGATAGAACATAAACAGATATGTGCTTAAGTGTGTGCTGCTGAGTGATTGGCTAAAGCTTCAACAAGGCAGATTTACTCCCTTGACTTACTGTCATCATTAGAGTTAAGATTAATGCACCTAATATTTATTTGTCTTCTAGAACCAGTGCCAGAAACCTGCGAAGGAGAAGCCACTGAATTTGAACCCATGCATCAGTGGAAACTCGCCGCAACCACTGACCACTGAGAAGCTGGGTAGTAGTGAGAAGGGGAGGAGGGGGGTGGGGTGGGGGTTAGGAGCAGGACCACAAGCAAAATACACAGGGTCAGCACAAGTAAACAACACTAGGGGAAAAAACCACCTGAAATATACTGTATGTTCCTCATAACTGAAAGGATTGAAAATGACTATATGGAGATGAATGGTTTCTATCCAGGGACGGCCGGTGCCTAATAGTAACACTGCTGTTTGCTGTCCTATGGTTCAAACATACCTTGTCCAGTGCCAGGGAGGCATTTTCCTGAGCCAACGAGTCCGTCAATTTCTGCAGGTCCTCTGCCTCCTTTATGTGATATTTCAGTGTTTCATTGAGACGGACGTTCTCCTTGAACACAGAGCGTGAGGCATCGTCCAGCTGCCTGAATAGTTGTCAGTACAAACAAGTGAACCACAAAGAAATTTGTCTGCAATTATGATTTTTTTTTAAGACTGTCTATTATTCAAGTCAGTAAAGGCTTTGAGAAGATGAGCGGAGATTTGGATCTTACCATGTAAAGCATATCATGCATTTTTACTCTCAGTATCTTGGTTCTGATACATAAAATTTAATTATCAGTGTACTTTGGTTTTTAAGACAAGTCGAGTCTGTTCAAAATTAAATCAATTACTGACTCTAAGACCAAACCGGCAGGACCACACCAGAATCAATGTTGATGTTTTAAGAGCTGTAAAAAAAACAAACTAAACATGGCAGCAGCGAAATATACAGAACATCCTACGGCCTCAAAAGTAATAAACTATGGTCTTCCGCACACGCCATACACTCTCCTCCCTTCAAGATGTTCTGGGATGGATGAGGATGTGATCGTTGGCTTAGGTGACATACACCATCATGAACATGACGAATCAGTGCGGTCAAGAGAATAACGTTAGTTCTAATTATATATAGTTACATACATCTATACTTATATGACTAAATTATTTTTTCTTTGTGTTCCGACTACGTGAAGGTGCAGTTTAAAGAATAAAATTAGACTGTAAATTGACAGTGGAAACACACTCACACAATGGCTTCATTGTGGGCCTTCTCCACCACCAGGGCTATCGTTTGCTCAGCTTCCCTCTCCAGGCGAGCCTGCAGGGACATTTACACTTACTGTACTGTTCCACCTGGGACAATATCAGCTGCTAGTGTTTTCACCAACATCTTCCCTAATCTGTTCACGAAAAGGGGGGCAGATCTCCACAACTATCTATCTACTACTTATATCAGTGATTTCACCACATTACTAGTCATTATCATCCATATTGATCAGAGAAGGAACATTTTAGGTGACTCTTGAAGAATTGCAGATACCTTTTCTTTGAAGAATTTGTACTCCATTTTGTTTAGGGTTTCCCTGTGCTCCTTGTCAGCAATATCCATGCTTTCTCTAATCTACAAAATAGAAAAGTAATGGTTATTGGTACCATTTACACAACCTGACAAAACAACATAACCATTCTTAATTGGAAACATTTCATCCTGTGTTTTTTCCCTCACATCACTGAGCTCCTGCTCCATCTGAGCTTTCCTCTTCTGAAAGTCTTTAATTTTCTTCATTCCATCCTGTATCATGTTAAAATCACTGGATTTCTTTCTGAACAGTTCCTTCATCTCATTGATTTCGAGTGTGTAATCTTCAACCTGTTGAAACAGATCATATAATTAGACGCACAAAATGTAACATTCCACACATTAAATGCATGCTGACACTGAAAAAAAGGCATCCACCCATTTACATACAAGAGTAAGTTGCCCCAAAATTCCCATAACTGAGATCAGCTTGTCTCTGTTAGGGAAGAAGATTTTTGTCCCAAAGTTCACTCAGGCCATGTGTCTTTTGCTAGCCAACTTAAGCACAGATCAGTCAGTCTAAATACCTCAAGATGCTACTGTGGAAAAGCCAGTCTGAGCAAAGATGTGACAAAGCGACCAAAGTCACGAGAGACTAGCAAAACATGCACCCACAAACTTGTACATGATGACTAAATGAGGGGTTATCAACCATCAGATTACAACTTTAGGCCTAATTGTTATTCTTCAGATATCTTCAAAATATCCACCAGTGTAAAGTTAAAAGGGAATTGTGTTGCATGCGTCTGACTTTTCCCTCATGCTGTGCAGTAATTCCAGTTGGTAAAATCTTTATGGAATAATTATTTGGATGACTGAGTTTATCAGCACTTGAAGTTTCATCCTGTCTAAATCCTTAGACATAAACCAGGCATTCATGAGTGCCTTTGATGGGGTAGTTTCCATTAGCTAAGTCCATTTTCAAGATGAGCCATTTTATCACCTCGCAATGAGAAAAATGATGTAAGCCGCATGTCTTAAAGTCACATCTTTTGAGTCAACCACATGACAATATTTTTTTCCCCGTTACCGGACATATGTGACATACATGTCTAAAATAGAGATGTTTCATGTTGGTCTAGACCATGCCTCGTTTTTCTCCCTCAGAAGCTTATTGGACTCCATTTTACCAGCATGAAGTAAGAGATGGAAGATGAGAAACAGCTGCTAGCAAAAGAAGGAAAAGGGTTTTGTGCTTTTTTGTCAAGTAAAGCCACTTGAATTTTGTCATTTCAGTTTCATAGCTGGATCATAGCTATAAGCATCAGAGGTCAGTGAGAATAATAAGGATTCAACATAAGTTCCTTTGGTGTATGTTATGTAAGTAAAGCTGGTATTTTGGAGTTGAGATGTGTATGACATACGAGGTATGGTTAACAAGACCAGCAGTATGAATGCCTATTCCTTACCCAAGCACTTTCAAATTATGCTTTTTCCCACTGACAAAGTTTAAAATAACATTAGACCGTGTTACCCGGAATGTGAGGGTTTGTTGTTCTGTTTTATGGTGGCTTTGTTTGGTTGTTGTTTTCTTACATAATAAATATAATTACACAGAGGACAGCTGTTTAGACACAGTGCAGCACATTTTTGAGATGCTAAGTTACATGTTAAAAGTTGCGCACTGTAAATCACAGCAACATTCTGCTATGAAGAAACTCAACATGCTAGCTTGTACAAGTTTGGTGGGAAACACAAAAGCTCGAGTTGCATTTTTCTTGTGGCTGTTTGTTTTTTTGTTTTTTTTAAAGAACTCACCAGTTTGTTTCGCTCTTCACGTGCAAGCACCTCTCGACTCTTGAGGGTTTCTTGCAGCTTATTGATCTGTTAAAAATAGATGAACAGCTTGTTAAAACAATCTTATTTAATTGAATCTTATTCACACTTACAGCCTAACTTTACTTTCCGACCTTCTCCTCTTTCGCCGCATCTCGTTTCTGCAAAAAACCAGTTACGTCGATGCTGTCCTTCTCCGCGCGGTACAGTTGGTTAGTGAGCTCCTCGTTGGCGCGTGCTAACTTGCGGCAGGCCTCACGGTACTGCGCAAGGGACTGGTCGGTGACCTGTAACCTAAGCTCCCACAGGGCAGCGTTGGCCTTTGCTTTCTCGATATCCGACTCTTTGTCCGCTTTCGACTCCTGTTTGCCCTCTTTCTTTCCTTTCCTGTAGCAAAACAGAAAGTTTTAACGTCAATGTAGCTAATAAAATGAGTAAATTAGCGTTACGCACTCAACTTACCCGGCTTTCGCCCTCTTTACTTTGGCGACTTTCTTCTTCGGCATCACTGCGAGCTACTCAACGGCTAAAATACTAAAGGTAACAACAATGTGCTACTATGAAGAGAAGAAGTTGTACGGTAGGTTAATTACCCTGGGGGTTTTTTTTTACCGTTAACGGTAACGGCAGCAAGCTGCTGTGTCACCTGCTGTGACTGTTTGCTGTTGTTGTTGTTGTCACGGAGACGCTGTAACCGAGGAAACGGTCAAATTTCTCTGCTACAGGCTCGTTTGCAACGTATGGTAACGTTAGGTCTAGTACATAGACTGTAAATAACATAATAATACCAATATATTAATTTATATACAGTCTATGGTCTAGTACATTTGATATATTAGCCTAATGCAGGTCTATTGGCAAGGTATTGTTTGAAAATCTGGTGTGGAATATTAAAGTTTTATGTCTGAAATCCATTTTTGAATCCATTTTTCAACTAAAGGTTTCAACTAGAGGTGTAGGAGTATTCAGGTCCAAAAGCAGTTATACCACAATGTAAAAATACTCAATACAGAAACAAGTAAAAGTCTTCAATAATCAGCCAAATATAGGCATCTAGTTTTATTCTGTTTTTACTATGTTTAACACTTTTATTCTTTTATTGCTGTGTTTTTATGTGATTCTATGTGAAGCACTTTGTAACTTTGTTTTGAATGCTATTAAGTGCTGTATAAATAAAAAACAGTTATAATAATAATAACAATAATAATTATTATTATTGTAAAGCATTAAATGTAAAAGTACTTATAGCTTTAAATTATTATATATTATGTTATTGTATTATTACAGATGAATTGAGGTGTAAGCTGCATTTGGATCTTGCGGCTGGTTGTGGAAGTACAGCCAATTTAAACAACTTTTTGAGTAGTTTAATTCATTTTCAGACAACTATATTTATCCCAGAAGGGCAATTCAGTTTCAACTGTCAGGGTAGGTGAGTGGAGCACGTGGACCCAAATGCAGAGACGGTAGGCAGGGACAATTCGATGCAGATATTTATTAATGAAAAAAGCAAAAAGTCATCGGAACAAACCAGAACGCAGGAGACACAGGAACCTCAAACCAAAAGCAGAACAGAAGCAGACAACTTGACAAAGACCGAACTGAAAACTGGACTATAAATACACAGGGAGTGATTGCAAATGAAACACAGGTGAGGGAAACGAGACACAGGCGAGACACATGAAATAATCAAACACAGGAAGTAAAGTGACCAGACACAAGGAGGAAATATTACAAACCGAAAACCAAAACCAGGAAACAAAAGCAACACAAATGAAAGAGCCCCCCAAAAAGTCTAACTAAAAACAGAAAAAGTCTGAGGGCATCAGAAGGATAACAAAAACCAAGGAAGTCAAAAGAACAAAAACACAAAGAGTCCAAAAAACAGAGAAAGTCCTGGTAGGACATGACATCAACTAGCAGCAGCATTCAAACATAAACATCAACATCAACATGTCAGTGACAACAGGTCAATCCAATGCATTACATTTTATTAGAAATGCACCCATACCGATGCTGATATTAGATATCAGTCCAATACTGACTCAAATAGCTGGATCAGGTATTGGTGACATTGCACCGATCTGGTATCAGATACCATTATTTTAATAAATAACAATTCAGTAAATCTATGTCTATGTAGGCTATTTATTTGTTACATTTTGTTTTATAAAGTTAGGAAAGCAATATTTAAGTCAAGCCTGATTATGCCTTACACATAAAGGAATGATCCCAGTCTCTTCCACACAGTGAGGCATACAGCTTATTAATTAAACACTGGTATTGGATCAGTACTTGGTATCGGCCCAAAGCCCAGGTTTCGGGATCAGTATCAGGACTGAAAAAGTCAGATCAGTGCATCCCTATATTTTATAAGTTAATTATATGTTTTGTATGTAAAGTAGTAAAGTAGTAACTATAACTGACTAATCTATGTAGTGGAGTAAAAAGTATATTTGATATTTCACTCTGTAGTGAAGTAAAGTAAAAGCACCATGAGATGGAAAAACTCAAGGTCAAAATTGTAGTATATTACTTGAGTAAATGCACTTAGTTACTCTACACCACTGGCATTACCTGGGAGATTTGACTTTCAGTCAACTAATGAGACATTATCAGTTAAACATGTCAGCTTCCTTCTCAAAGCCCTCTTTATCACAGCGCCATTCATTTCAGTACTGGTGATAGCTGCTGTATAGGCTACTAGTGAATGAACCAAAAATAGGTGTTAGTCATGGAAGTGACATATTTAAAGGAGAGGATGACTGCACTAGCTCCAAAAAATGTATTGTATCACAAATGTTTCAAAGCAAGTTTAACACACATAGAAATATAATCATATGACCTGGTGCAATTACCTTCTTAACAGCAGACAGATTTTCATAGTTCACTGTAACAAATTGCTGTAAAAATAAAGCCAAATTCCAAAAGTAAGGTACTGTTCTTTCTGTATATGGTAAAATACTGTAAATTCTGATGCTCTTTGAAACCAAAACCAAGAACGGACATTAACAGTAGGCTACTGTAAGATTTGACGTAAAATACAGTATTTTCGTTTTCACCACCGCAGTAGTGGAGTGACAGAGGCCACATGCAACCATCAACATCATATAATCACCATTCATCCTCCGTTGTGGAATCAAACCAAAAGGTCAGTAACATCATACTCAGAAAATAGAATTACGTTTGTGCATTTGGTTACCCAATTAGTGACTACGTTTAATTTTTTCTAACATTAAACTGGTATAATCCTAGCAAGCACCTGACAGGCACAAGAGAGCATTTTCAGGTAGTTTATCTTCAGTTGGAAGTTTAAATTACTGGTATTTATTATTTTCACTGCTGTTTGCAAGTCTAGTTTAAAGATTATTTTAGGATGGCTGTTTTCTCTTGAACTACTCATCAGTGAATACTAACATTAGTCCGGTCTGATCTATACCTACACCTTGTTTATCCCACTTGTATTCCATAATTAATAATAGCCTACTATCTAAAGCACATAATGATTGAAGTTTATTCAAATATGTAGCAAAGTTGATTAAGATATGTTTGCTGCTGAGCCCCAAAAGACGGAGAGGTTATATTGGTTATCTTAGCTCAACCCAAGTGTGTTTCTAAGCTGTAGCTAGGTTGCAAATATACTGTTGATGCCAAGCTGTACTAAAACCTGGGACATAATAGGTGATTTGTTACATGTTGGAACCATAGACTGTATGGTTGGAACAGAGGAGAACAGGGGCCAGTGGGGGAAAGTAATGCCTAAGAAGACAAACAAGCTCACAGTGAATCCTCATCACCTCTCTTCTGAAGAACTTGACATCATTTCATTAAGGCAAGTTGGTGTCCTTGTTTAAAATGTTTCTCTCTCCCTTTCAATTGTTTCATTTCTCTTTCTCTCACAATTTTCATTCTTGTTTCTTTCTCACTCAGTGAGAGTGAGAGTGAGTGCCAATTATAATAGAGGACATTTGAAGGCATTACAAATTTTGTTATCCTGCAGTCTGTTTATTCGTGCTTTTATATTTTTAAACAGTAGTTTGCTTGCAGCTCAGGATATTAAAATTAATAATTTACGTTGACCCCCTTTGAAAGGGTATGGGAATTATTTTTTCAAACATACTTGAATGTATTTGGCATATTTGAAAGCTTTTGAATAAATGTTCAGTTCCATAAAGTTGTCACTTGTCTCATCCTCTTTTGTGCCAGATGTTAAGGGTTACACATTTTAAATGTATAACTGAGCTGATCTCATTACTAGACCATTAAGATTGAAGACACATTGTTATTTACAGTATATGTCTGTAATTTACAGTTGTTTTTATTAATATGAATAAGATCAAACTTTTCAGTTGTTTACTGTAACATTTACAGTAAGAAACTGTTCATATAGATTACAATAGCAACACTGTAAAAATACAATATATTACTGCAGGCCAAGCTGCAGTATCAAACTGTAAACCTCACATTCTACAGCAGAATACTGTAATACGTTTTACAGCACTTAATTGTTAAAGTAAATTACGGTAGTGAAACTGTAAAAAAAATACTGTATTGTAATTTTACAGGGAAATTTGTTACAGTGTTTGAAAAGTTATTACTAATGACATTAATGAAGCATTCACAATACCAGGACCTTGAAACAGAAGCATCTAAATGGAATTCAGCCAACAGTGATTTTATTATTTAAATCAAAAAACGCCTATTAGTCACATCATGGCTCCACACACACCTCCTCAGAGGGAGAGATGAATGAATTAGGCCTAAGCCACATTGTTTTGGAAATAAAAACAAAGTTGTTGCCCACTGATATCCAAACACACATCTCTTCCTGGCTCTCTCCATATTGCTCTGTTAGTAGCTACTACAACCCACAAATGTTGAAGTGCAGTTTTATACGACCAGTGTGGCTAGCTACTAGACCTAAATCACATTTGATTGGATGAACTTTTGTAAACGCCCCTGAGTACAGGATGAGTCATCACACACTTGAAACCATTTTACAGGAAGGAAAAAGACAGGGATTTGATGTAAAAATAGTCTGATACTGATTTTTTGACATATATATAGCAAGATATAAATGAACAAATAACACAGGGACATGGGATTAAAACCTGGAAAATGTATTTTTCATTTCATGGCGCCTTTAAAAGGTACTTCTTAGTTCATCATCAAATTCACACATTTTTCAACATTACAAAAAAGTTGAAAAAAAATATATCAACATTAAAATCCATAAACATTTTGACAACAAGAGACATAACTTGAAAACTAAGCCTCTTAGAGTATGTCCCAACCTTTTTTACAGTCTATGGTCCCAACAATGTTCTGTTTTACTCAGATACTATATATAGTATATTGCACATATACTCATCAATGGATCCTTTATAAAAAGTTAAACTGGACATCTCTATCTCATGAGGATAGCAACTCTTCCTCCTTTTCATTTATGAATCTTTGATCTAACACCTACATACAGTACTGTGCCAGCCTCCTGAAGTATTGCAGATTCAGTACAACCTACTTGTGTATATAATGTCAGAAAATGATGATTGATTGATGAACGTTATAATCTCCAAGAGCACAAGATGATGTTCAACCAAATCATTACATTTGTGAAGCAGGAACCAGCAAATATTAGACATTTTGTCTTGAAAAATGACTTAAACAATTAATTGATTATTAAAATTATTGGCAATTAATTTTCTCTCATTTGACTAATTGATAAATCAGGTAATTGTTTCCATACTATCTGGGTTTAGGACCACTGAGGGAAATCAGCCTTTAGTTGTTTTTCAGCATACAAATGCAATAACCACCAGAACACTGCTGGATTTTTGTTGGACAATTTGCCTCAATTATCAAAAAGTTACCAGCTCAGTGTGACCGTTTATGCTGATATCCTTTTCCTTATTAGCACTTATTTATCATCTTCTAGCCATTGCTTTTTTATCGTCTTGGTTTGTTTCATCATGTATTTCTTTGCAAAAGAGTGCCTGATTGGTGTGTGTTTCCCATGAATTCCTCAATCAATCAAGCGCTGTGGTGGGGTCATTAGATGTAGATATATGTTCTGCTCAACAGCCTCTGGACTGACACTGAATGGCTGTATTTGTCACTTGTCTTGTAATTACATCCTTCTCACGCAGGGCTCTATCAAACAGGATCTGTTTGCACATGATCTCCTCCCACATGATGACATGAGATACATTTGGCTCTTGTCAGCAGTATTGTCCATGTTGTCCTGAAAAGAACTATCTGTTACTCACTGCCATCCCCACAGTTGTTTTTTGCTGGAGTTATAGGAAAACCACTAAGATCAACGCAAAATGCAGTTGGCTTACATGTTCGAAGAAGCTCATCCAAAAGAAACAATGTAAAGTTAGCACAGGTCATAATTCAAACTCAAAACCACTGAATTCTCTCCATCATCTCGTTCAGCTTTTCTGCATGAGCCTGAGCGTGTCCACCGTAGATTATTCTTCAAACAAAAAAGTAGATATCGCAAAAGTGTTGGGTGTAGCTACTGTAAACTGAATCATATAGGGTCGCTTTCTGCTCTGGCATCATGAACAGAGTTTTAAGACTAAATTTAAAGGTAATTACTATGACAGTGAGGAGAGAAAACTGAAATAACCCTGAGCTTTTCAAAGCTGTCATTATCATTGGAATTGTAATGACAAGGTTTGGGTCTCTTCAATGGACTTTTTGGGGTAGGACACCCACAAACATGGCATTCCTGAGGTTAACATCGCAGCATATTAATGATATATTGCACAGTGTAGATTACAAAGCTGGGGTCCCTTCTCATGCTTTACGGTTTCAGTTAACTTGAAAGAAAATACCAAATCTTGTATTGAGACTACCTCTCCTTTAAAACATTGTGTTTGTAATATGCTGTGTCATGTCATAGATAGGCACCTCACACACTGTAAGTACAGTAGCAGTTACAAGACGTCCCAACACGATTTAGCAACCTGTTTTAGATTTTCCAATAGTTTATTGTATGTAATTTTATATTTCAAAATTTTCTGTTGTAAAATCTACATTCATGTGGAATTTTAATAGGGAAGTCTCTATTTCAACAAAATGTAGGTGTGTTGACAACTAAGACATAGTGTGATTCATTGCAGGTGGATCAAGATGGATTAACGTTGTCCAGGATGTGTCTGAACATTTCCAGCAAGCAAATATCTTACGATCTTATCTTATGATTGAACAAACACACTATTCTATAAAACTATTCTTACCAATATATTTTAACTCAGATTTTATCTATCACATTATCACACTGTTAACATGCAACCAAAGACATCTATGGGCACAAGTCAGCGAGAGGTCCTGCACATGTACGCTTTGATAGGGGCGAACGACCATTCTGGTGAGCCACAGGATTGAAAAAAGTAGCCACAGTATTTAGAAAAAAGGAAGGAGGAAAGAAAGTCCAATATTTTTAGTCCAAATTACAGTGTTGGAACAGTGCTTTGCACAGTTGAGTGTCCTGGGAGGGGAATGGCATGATGGGTGAACACTGGTGCCAAGCCCCACCCTCCCCACATTGTCCTCTCCGTGGACTTCCTGCACTCATCTGCCCATCTGCAGGACCTCTGCCCTTCCCTTACCCTCGTGGCTAGGCTGGCCGACAGTTCGGTTTCTGCCTCAGTTACCCGCTGCATGAGGTGAAACGGTATAAGCACATGTTAGGTCAGGATTGGGACAGGGTCAGTTCCCTAGGGATGCTTCAGCTGCCAGACTACCAGCGCCTCTTGTTTCAGATCTCTGTCCTCATCCTGTTGATACAAAGTGGGTGAAAAATATCACAGCCCGGTACAAATCTCAGTTCAAGTGAGGTCTCTGAGTTGCTCTGCCTCTGTGCCCATCCTGCACTAAAACTAGTGATCCTGAACATTTCTTGAGAAAGCATTAGCTGATATGCTACAGCATGTAGTATGATACCATGCCAGCCACCCACCTAAATTGGAGAAACAGCCACTCATGCTTTTCATGCATTCTCTTGTGAAACTTGCCTTGCTGCCCAAATATTTTTCCCTTGGAAAACCTGTGGTTAACACAAGGATGAGTGGGAGTGAGATGATTGCTAACATTCTTTTAACTTTTATGCCAGCTGGAGTGCAGGTCGCATTTGCATATTTTAAGGTCGGTGAAACTGCTGCAGATTTAATGTGGTGATTATTGCAGGATCATGAAAGGGAGGCTGCAGAGGATTTTTTTTTTAATAAACATGCATGATTCATTCCAACCACTGAACATGATTTAGCTGAGGTTGTAATACATAATAGAACATAACCAAAATCCATTCTACCTGCAATAATGAGCCACTTTTTAAAGTTGAAATATAGTACTTTTGGTGTTTTGTCTTGATGACATGCTGTTTAATGCCGTCCATGCAAAGCCCCAAAGTGTTTCAATAAATCAAAACTTACTTACATTTTTGTAAAGTTTTATTCCAAAATGAGTGTGAGCATTAGAAAATTGTAATATTTAAGCTGCTTCAAAACTGTAGTAGGCTAATTTATTTCATAACTTATGTGCCTTTATAACATCCAAATAGAAACTTGAATCACTCCTAATTTAGATAGAAGCCCAAATTTGAGCACATAAGTTGTGAAAGTCCAAAAAGTTTCTTGGTGAAGAAATTTCTAGGGCAAGTTTCTACGCAAGTCCTAAATATATTCATAAAATGTATTTCAAGACCATTTGAGTTTTTTTCAGAGTGAGACATTCATTTTGACTCCTTCATTAACCCCATTCTCCTCTCCCAGGAGAGTTTTGGCTTCAGAATATCCAGTAAAGATGAGGAGGGGAAAAACATAGCCAAAAATAATTATCCTCCTCCTCCTTAAAAAAAGAAGAGGGAAATGCTGTTGGTAGGCAGGTAGTCTCCAGCCCAGCTCCCAGGAGGGGGGGACTCCTGATGGAGTTGGGATGGACCGCTACGGGATTGGTGGATGGCTGCTCTCCGAGTGGCCCCATGCCAAGCCCTTATGTCTTTATATACTGTAAACAGATGACCGGACAGTCCTGAGAGTGCATCGCATCCACTCTGCTTCTCTCCATCTTCACTGCTCTCTCTTCAGGGCCCAGGTCAATCTGTGAGAAGGCTGCGCTTTACTCCAGCATCCACCAGGGCTTCTTCTCCTCCTCAGCTCTTCCTTTTTTTTTTTTTTTAAATACTCTTGTTGTTTCTTCTCTCCGGTGGTGTGAAAACAATGGCCACGCCGAGCCCGTTTCTCACACTTTTCGTGTGGCTCCTGGCTGGGAGCCTCTTAGCGGAGGCGACTTACTACCGGCACCACCGCCTTTTCCACCACCTCTACCGATACCGGGAGCATTCCGCCAACACGGAAAACCTCCTCCCTGAGGTCTCCAACCCGGTGGCCGAAGTCTCACAGCCGAGCCACCCCGATATTCCCGAGGTCTTCCACCCGGCGCCTGAAGTCATCCACCATATGCCAGAGGCTTTCCAACCGGTGCCCGAAGTCATGCATCCTGCACCTGAGCCTTACCATCCACCTGAGGTTTTTCAGACCGTATCTGAAGCCTCCTCCCCCGTCAACATGAGCCGGGTTTTCTATGGGATCATGTTTGACGCTGGGAGCACAGGCACCAGGATCCACATCTACAAGTTCATCCAAAAAGACCCTGGTAAGTGCTCCAGTCTCTCTCTCTCTCTGTCTGCCTCTAAAGCAATAGTAGGGCTTTGTCCATGCTGCAGGCTCCTACTGTCTGCTTACTGTTAGGTCATTCAGTGTGTGGTGTAAGTAAGGACAAACATGAACCGGCAGAGAGCATGGGCAATACAGCTTCTAAAAGTAGCCTAGCTGAGGTGGATTTTTAATTTGGCTGTCTGACTCAACTGTGTAGGAAGCAGACCTCTAAAACTGTATCTGGATGTAGGTGACGTGCTGCAGTCTAAATATCACAAGTTGTAAAAGAAAAGCTATGAAATTAAATTAATAGATGCTTCTTTATATACTGAAATATCACAGTTAGCTCTGTATTTTATGATCCGTTCACTGATGCTGACTTTTTCTTTTTTTTTTTTTAGTTGAGCTGCCAGTTCTGGACAATGAAATGTACCATGCAGTGAAGCCTGGACTGTCTGCCTATAAAGACAACCCTGAGGAGGTATGTGTGCCTGTTTGCACCATCTTGTATTATTAATTATCAGGTATATTAGGGAGTTGTCACTGTCTGCAAACCCGCCAAACCACTGGGATTTTCTTTGGGTTGGGTTCATGTGATGTAAACACAGTGTAATTACAAAAATGCCTCCTATTGATGCTGTCACTGTTGTCAACTTTGTCCGCTGTATTTACCTACATTTGACTTAAACAAGACTTTGATCACTGAATACATTTCTTAGTTTGGTTATTAAGTATCTGTCTTTCTTTCTGTTCTCTGACTGGTCATAATCATTAACAATGCTGCTTGTACTATAACTGATTGCCATCTCTTTCTGCAGGGTGGCAACACCATCCGACAGTTGCTGAAGATTGCTAAGAAGACAGTACCAGAGGAGGAGTGGAAGAGGACCCCAGTGGTCCTGAAGGCCACGGCGGGTCTGCGTCTGCTGCCTGAAGACAAGGCAAATGCTCTTCTGAAGGAGGTGAGGCGCGTTTTCTTTCTGCCCTCAGACAGTTTGGCACAAACACCACCCGTCCCGCCAAGGAGCGGGATGAGAAACCACTAAGTGCTTACAAGTGTCACTGAAAAAAAAAGGGAGCAAGTCTGCCCATTTGGTGGCTATCATGTTGCAAAAAACAGCTGTTGTGGGGTTGTGTGGAGTAACCATATTTGTCATTTGAAGTATTAAATCTGGGCTACTGTTCCAGCCATGCTTGTGGTTGAGCTATCTGTCACTCTAACAGAAAAGACACAGTTTGTCTTCCGGAGACTATATCCTAACAACAGTAGATTACTTGGCTGTGTAGTGTATTATAACAGTATTGTTTTAACACATAGCTAGTAAATAATCATATTGAAATGATGGTACATGTAATCCACAGGTGCGAGAGGTATTTGCTGAATCCCCCTTCTTTGTGCCAAACAGCAGTGTTACCATAATGAATGGAACAAATGAAGGTAGGTAATGTTTTGGTGATTTTTGAGGGATTGTCTAACCAGGTGCTTTAATTACCTCATTCACTGAGGATGTATCAAACTATACCGCTCTCGTAATTCTTTTTACAAGAGGTCTGTTAGTACAAATAAATACGCCAGCGTGAGTTGCTGCCCCACGCCCAATAATTTAGTGCGATCCTCCACATCACTCATTAAGACACCCTCACTATGTTACGTTTCATCATACAGTTCATTATCCTCACTTTATGAGTGCAATTACTTGACATCTGAGACACTTGTAATTACCTGGGCTGGTCTGCAATCCTACATGTGAGACTAACTTTAATATCAGCCTAATGAAAGAGTTATCTCTGCTACTTTTTCAACACATTTAAATGGGAAAATATAGCAGTGTTTCATATGTCTGTTGTAATCACTTCTCATGGTTTTACTAATGCAGACATTTTCACTCATGTGCTGTTTTAGGAGTCCTTGCCTGGGTCACAGTGAACTTCCTCACAGGTAAGACATTGCTTGTGTTTTGCTATGGTGGTGTTAGTGGTCAGGAGGCTCATATCTGAGGCTCCAGTGTATACAGAAGCCCGGCAGTGAAAGACTCTTGTCTGCTGTCTGAGGTTATGAGCTTGAATCACTGGCCCCAAACAGGTTGCAAAAACAAGCGATATTTCCTCACGTTTTTCACACAGCTAAGATGCTATCAAGTTTATTTTAAAGAGCAACCTTTAAGCTTCAAACCAAAAAGGTTTTTTCCCTCTTTGTGGGCATGATCTGTAAGCATGCATCATTTCTGACACTAGTGGTTGTAAAGGTAATACATTCTGAATAAAGTTGCAGTTAAACATGTTGACTGCTTATGGATTGCACCTTATTATACATGATCTACATTCAATTTAATGTCTGCTTGTTTATCATTTTATAGGTCACTTGTATTCCAACACAAGGAAGACAGTGGGGATCCTGGATTTGGGTGGAGGATCTACACAGATCACATTTCTTCCCAAGTCAAAGGTGAATAAAAGTCTTTTTAAATAAGTCTTTTTAAAAATGTTTTTAACCAAAAATACACCACTAAACACCTGTTGTTTATCCAACAGAAAACAGTTCAGTCTGCTCCCCCGAGTTACATCGCCAATTTCAACCTGTTCAACAACACATATCAACTCTACACACACAGGTAAATAACAGATTAAGAGGATGCTGTATTTGATTTTGCCCATGAAAACTCAGTTCTGTATAGAAGTAATAAATGTGCTTTTTAAAACATAAGCCGTCATCAAAATTTCACCATAAACCTGTGTCACCATCACATAGCTACCTTGGAAATGGACTGTATGCGGCTCGATTGGCAACTCTTGGAGCATTAGGAGCTGATGGTACAGTATCTACAACTTTTTATCATGAAAATATTTCTTTAATCAATTTATTCAATGGAAGATGGCAAACTGTTTTCTTGTTTTTGTTTTCCTAGGTCTAGATTGGAAAATCTTTACTAGTTCCTGCCTCCCGAAAAAGTTCAGAGAAGATGTGACTTTTGGAGGAACCACCTACAAAGTTAGCGGGATTCCAGACGGTAAGATAAAAGCACTCTGAGGTTTTGATTGCCTCCCCACTGCCTTGGATCCAACAATCCCTGCATTCCTTTCTCAACTCTTGAACACAATAGAGTACAGTATAATACAGTCTCACATGAAAACATTTACCCGCTGAAGTTTCTGTAACCTTGGCGCCAAACGCATGTTTCGTCATCCGTACTCTCTGTCTTCCCTCTTGAACAATTATACTGCAGTCAACCTTGTATTTAAACGAAAAGAAAACTGTCAGTTAAACTTCACAAATAAGGCAGTCACTCCCATACCACAGTCAAGTAGCCAAAAGATGCTGGGCTTGTCCCTGAGTTGTTATTTTTTTTGTGTAACGAGTGGCTTGATCTGGACCGCTCACAATTATGTGGTAAAAATAGACAGGCCAACAGGGCCGCTTTAACTGCTGCTCTTGTCAGCACATGGTTTTGCCGGCACATCTTAGCCAACCAGACCCATGGCACTGTGTGAAATTTGTCCTTCTGGGCTTCCCTTGTATATTATCTGTTAACCCCCCCCCCGCGCCCCCCCACCCGACCCCAAGCTTCAACCCCTGGCTGACCTCAAACAGAGCCTCCAAGCTCTCCTTGATTACATTCCATCCATTGCTGCTTCCACGCACCTCATTGTTTACTCATTTGTACACTCAGTTCATTCAGTACATTCATCCAGTATTTATTAAATAATTATTTGACAAAACTACGTTCACTATCTCTCTCTATGCAGGCTATGCAGGCTATAAGCTGTGCTACTATGAGGTGATGAAGGTCATCAAAGGAATAGTCCTTCAGCCTTACGAAGTGAAAGGCAGCAGTGTTTTCTACGCTTTCTCCTACTACTTCGACAGAGCTGTGGAGTCTGGCCTCATTGGTGAGTGGGCACAGACACACAAAGAGTCACCTTCCAGTGCCATTATCTTTCATGCTTATCATCATCTTACCCACAAAATAGGTATTCATATTGCCATGTTTGTTTTTTCTTCACAGATGGCAGCCGGGGTGGTGCAATTGAAGTCAGGGATTTTAAGAAGAGAGCCAAAGAAGGTAAGAGTTACATGTTATCTTCTCTAGGGTTGGATAAACTTGTGTACGAAACCAACAATCTTACAAGTTATATATATCAGTCTTCTAACCGCCAAATCTTAGAAAAACAGTCTGTGCTCTAAACAGCACAAGTACTAAACTTTGTGTGTGCCCAAACACTTGGCACAATTGTGTTCAATTGGCACGGCGTATCCTGTCAGACAGAATTTATTGTTACAATAAAATGTAACAGATTATTTGCTAAAAAGTTTTATGGAGACAGATTGTAACAAAAATATAGTTTATTTTATAGTAAAAATATGTTAACATCACTATAAAATTTCTAGTATGTGTAACTGATACACACAGTGCTTATCAGTTCTTTGTGTATGGCTAACATAGAACCAGATTTATAGCGAGTCAGTGTGTTATATAAGGCTCTTTGTGTTGTGAGAACATTGTCATATGGTCTCGAGGAACAAGTCTGGCTCAGGCTGGGCTGGCAGCTGAGCAGAGGATGTCTGTCTGGCCCCGGCAGAAGGGCACCTGACAGCCACAAACCACCTTGGGGTTGACACATACTGAAACACACATTGTGTAAAAGGCTGTTTAACACCGCCGCCCACCCACAGCCTTATGCTGACCCTCAGGCGTTCTTCTCACACCTCCTTGTTTATTCCACGAAACAAAACAGAAAGGTCATCTTTTAATCATGCAGCACAGGGGTTAGAAAAAGTGTTTTTTATCATAAATACATGGACTCTATCCTGTGATACAGCGAGGTGCCTTTGTCACATGCTTTTTGTCAGTTGTATGTGAAACTTGTGCTAATGTCATGTCTGTTTTTTTGTGTTTGCAGTGTGCAACAAAATGACCAAATACCGTGCTATCAGCCCCTTCCTCTGCATGGATATGACATATATCACTTGCCTGTTAAAGGAGGGCTTTGGCTTCAAGGACAGCACTGTGCTGCAGGTGAGCCAGTCAGAGCAAGGTTACTGTGGACAATGGATATGGGTGCATGATGAAACTTTTCTGCAAATATGTATTCTGTTTGTACAGCATTTCACAAGACTTAAACATGTTCTTTTGTTAAATCAAAATGACAGGAGAATTGTTTGCTTCTTTGTGGTTTTGATGGATATCCACCTTTCACTCTGTTCCACAGTTAGCCAAAAAGGTGAACAATGTGGAGACAAGCTGGGCCCTAGGTGCAACCTTCGACTACTTCAGAAACCTCAACATCCACTAAGGGCAGCTTGCTGTCGTTGCAGCCGGCACTGAGAGGGACAGTCTGTCACTGTGAGGCTTCCCTTCCTCCATCCACCCTCGATCAGCCTGTCCCCTCACAGACACACCCGGTCCCACCATGCCCCTCCTCTTTCCCTTAACCTCAGCACCCTGCCGAACACTCCGAGAACTGTTGAAAAAAAAGAAATCACTATATTTTTATAAGGCCAGCTATTTCTACTGTATGTCAAGCTCATGACTGGTGGGCTAACTTTTTTTTTTGTAAGACGTTTACATTTTTGAGTCCTTATGGGTGTCTGAGTGTCTTTATGGGTGTCTGAAGTGGGTGTCTTCCTCACCTACATGTAAAGTGTGTAGGCAGTAGTTTAGAAACAATACAGCCAGTCCTGGTATTTTGGTGCTTACTGTGGTCCTGGTGTGCACTGTACACACAGTGGAATTTATTAAGAGATTGGTGCTGGAAGTACAACCATTTGTCTTTCTAAATGCTTGTAAATCAATCTTCTTGTTATTTTAGCAGTAAATTATTTTACAGGACCCTAATTCATTTTCCCCCTAGCCTTAGACAAGTTAGACATAATTGGAAATAGAGCAGTTGACGACCATACAGCTTCTTTTCTTCAGTTTTTGCACATAACACTTTAATTGCAGATATTGTAGCTAAGACATGATCAGTTGCTTTGGTGTCGTCTACAGAGTTGTATATATTCATCAAGTAGTGTTGGATTCACCATGAATCAGAGAGTGCAGTGAAGAGATAGCTCTCACAGAGTGTGCTGTATAGCTGTCGCATGTATGATGTTAATGCCTCTGTTTTTAAAGTTCAGCCATTATTGTTTGTTTTGTCTAGATTGGAACAGTCCTTATCAAGCATGGTTAAATTGCAGGGCCCCCCAAATCTGAACCGTATATTAGACTAGCAATGGAAAAACCTTTCATCAAGGGTAGATAGTGTTAACAACATAATCTACAGCTTTTAAATACAGAAAAAATGTTAACAGACATGTTAAAAAAAGTTTAAAACCTTCATTTGTAGGGATGTAGTTGGTTGCTCAAAAGCAATAATTATATTGAATTCTGTTTGTCATTTTTCTTGTGAACTGTACAAATATTTAAATAACTGAAAGTTTAATAGAGTAGAAAGTTTTAATATAGAGTATTTTAATTACCATTATCAACATTAACTTTCTGTGCATTTGCTTTCTGAGCTATGCCTTTGCAGTCTTTTCAGTATTCAACACGTTCCATAACTACTGCTGTATATACATATTGTAAACTTTTATAAGTGAGATCATTTGACAGGAACTGCTTTTACATTGCAAAACCTTTGTGCTGCACAATTGCTCAAAAATGCCTCTATGTTCATCAGTTGAATAACCTGATGACTGACAGTATGTAAATTTTTATTAAATCCAGTGAAATACTGTAAGTTTATACCATACATGTATGTTTTAATAAAACATGAAAAACTTTCACTGTGAATATTTCTATTTTTTTTTGTTCAAGAGTTCTTGTAATGAAATGTTACAAGGTGCACTAGTCTGCTCTAGTCTCTTATGTAGAAAATTAATTTCAGCTTTGAACTGAACATTAAATCATTTTATTAAACTGTGCAAACATTGGATTCATGACATTGTCTATGACTGTGTCGACATTTTCCACCATCTAAGAATGAAACCCTCCACATATTCTTGTAAAAACTGTACTTCTTGGATAATACAGAACTGTATTTGCAAAACTATGGAGGCTTTTAACATAAAATGAACAATCCTTATGCTTTCCATATGTTATATGTATGTATGATGCGCTCTGGAAACCTGCAGAGCACTGCACTATATGTCAATGTGGATTTATTTTGCACTAAAGTGTATACAAGAAAAACAATCTCAGAAGAGTAAAATAGATCTTTATTATTTTAGGGTTTTTCTGACATTCACAATTTTTTACAGCCTGTACAGCTCACAGTCACTGGATATCCTTCGGCGACCACTGCATGACACACGCTTCACTTGCTTGCAAATGCCATGATCTGTTCCTGCAGAGGCAAAAGAGACATCAACTGAAAAACACCTAACCTTTGAATCATGCTTACCTAAAAGCCTGGTACAAGTGAATGGCTCTTGCACACCTCTATACAAGACCCGTAAACTCCCAACGTTTAATATGGACAGAATGTCACATTCGACTTTATGCCTCCATAGTGAAATGTCTTTACAAGTTACAGTAGTGCTGGTCTGAATCACTTAGTAGGGAATAAAGTCATTTCACATGAGTGGTCGGTAGTAAAAGGGGTGTGAAAACACAAGCCAACACCGCTGTCCGCTGCCCCAGGGCCAGCCCTGCACCCCACCCACACACTTTCGGTAACACTAAATTTGGGGCTAAACTTAGATACCATAGTAGTAGGTTCAGAACCCTGGAAATTATAGACACCACTAAAGTAAAGCTCCGTGTAATCAGAAAAGAGAGGGTGGAGGGTAGGGTCAGGGTGGAGGCGGAGCTTCAGTTTGACAGGTGGTTGATATTATCTACGTGATCGTCAGGTTCACTGGGATGTGCAGTCGGATACGTTGGGAACTTACTTTTAGTGCCGGAAGCATGTTGGTGGCCTGCAGACCGAAGGTGCGTAGGAAAACCGCAGGAGGGGCGTTAGTGGAATAAAGACGTTTCATGAGGTCAATGGCGGCCATCATGGGAAGATTGTGTCGCTGGCGGTCGGTTTCATATTCTAACAGGTGCTGAATCGCTCCTGAACAAGCAAACAAAAAGACAGGGGGGTTAAAAACTGAGAACATGGTTTAAGCTTGTGTATGACTTTCATATGTTTTCTCCATTAAGTCAATATGCTGGTGCTATTTTTACTTCAGGACATTTAACAGAGGAAAAAAACAAACACAATAACACATAACAGGATTTTTGTTTTTTATGAACAGCAACTTACATATAGTTCTTGGCAGAATGAACAGAAAAATATAAAATAAATTCTGCCGGAAAAGCTGATGCTTTTTATAATTCACATCAACAGCATGCATTGGGGTTATGGAAAAAAGCTTAGGAGAAACCACAGTGCTATGGTTGCAGCGTTTGTGTCTGTTTAGAGTTCTCACTGACCTAGGTCCTTCCCGGTAAAGGCTGCTTGGCTCAGAAGCTGCGTGAGGCAAGCCACATCCCCAAAGCCCAGGTTGGCTCCCTGACCCGCCAGAGGATGGACACGATGGGCTGCGTCCCTGAAAAGACAAACATATCCCTCTCTGTGTAAACACGTTCAACACGCAGTGTGCTATTTTATGTACAGTGTGGCATGAATATGTTATTCCATATTTGTCAGGCTTAAGATTGTGGATGAGCAAACAGCTTAAAAGTATACTTGACAAACAGATTTTTAGGACTTTTTTAATCTATATATTAACTTGCAGAGAGTGTTAATGTGCAGGTTCAGTATTATTATCTTACCCAATGAGGGCAACTCTGTGCCTAATGTACTCTGATGCATGACCCATGCCCAGTGGAAACATGACCCGGGTCTTTGGGCCGATCCCTGCCACACTTGGGGGGAGCTGTCGAGGTGAACCTGCAGACGGCATGATGGCTGAGAGGGCGCTGCGGAACAGAGAGCCGGCCTTCTCGATCAGCTCTGACTGGTTCTCATTACTCCACTGTTAGCACACAGGCAGACAGGCAAGATGACACAGAAAGAAACAAGGCCAGAGGAGAGAGAAAACAGACATTATCCTTTTGAGTGGACAAAGAAATTAGCTGTCATAGGAGCAAAGCTTCAGGCCAGCAAAAGTGCTTTTTTACCCCCTCCCTAACTAACTGGTTTGGCAGAGCCTTGGGAGCTGGGCTAATTAAAAGAAGATGCCGGGCAGGCTATGCAGTTGAATTAGCTCTGTTTGAAAAACATTCCATGCAGTAATGGTCGACACTGGGAGACCACAGGTTTAATTAGCAAACCAGGCCTGAAACCAAACGTGACTCAACCATAGTGACCTCGTCCATCAGCAGGCCCAGTAAAAATAGCCAGCTTGGGAAAAAGGAGTTTCTCCAAACATAAAAAAATGAATAGGTATATCATCACCACAGTGAAATATTAGTATTGTATAAAGTCTGGGCAAAACAATGACTCTATTGTTTGTAAATGTCACTGAAAACAGCTCGACACGTGAGTAATTCATGACCTATCTGTCGGAGAAACCATACCACATCCAGAGCACTGCACGCAAAAATGTTGCGACATCTTACTGACAGATGTGGCATCTGACTGTAAATACAGCATCAGCAGTTTAAAGTTGAGAGCGACACTTACGAAGGCAGAGTTGATGGCATCGACGAAGCTCTCCTCGTCCAGCTCCAGCAGCTCCTCTGCGAGTCGATGACTTGTTGACCACACCAGAGAGCTCTCTGTGTCCGACAGCTGCAATGCACAGAGCGTGGAAGCTTTATCAAAAGCTTCTGTGACAGACATATTTCCCAAAGAACTATAACAGTAAACAATGTAGATATATTACCGGTAACATCGCAATGGGTCCTGTTGGGAGGAACCTCTGCCATGCGACATTGTTCTCTGTGGGCTGTCCGACACATAAATTAAATCAAATTAAATATTGTACTGAAATTCTGTGGTAAAGTATTGTATAGCATATATTTTAATTACATATATCATATATTATAAAGGGTGCTCCTGACAGATGTGACATTAAAATTACTATTATGATAAAACCAATTCACAGAGTAACATGTGATGCAGCTTTCTTAAATATTTGAGTGTGCAAATTATAAATACAACGCAAAGGACATGATCCAATACATGCATTATGATTAAATATGAAGTACTAGGCTGTACGTATGAGTGTGATATTCCTTCCGTACCTCTGACAAATGCAGCACAGCAACCACAGCAGATTGGTCATAATTCCACTTGACTGTGGGTATCCCTAATTCCCGCCTCACCATGGAGTTTGGTCCATCGGCACCGATCTGAAAAACACATTGAAAGGTTAAAAACAAAAAAGGACAAAGAACAAATGAATAACTTGCACTATGAGTAATTGAATCCAACTGACCAGCAGCTTGGTCTGAAGAGTTTCACCGTTGGCCAGCGTGACCTGCACCCATGGGATGGAGTCTGCTGCCTGGTGGGGCATGGGCCACGTATATTTCACCACTTTGGACCTATACTTAACTTGCACATTATCTGACAAACAACAATGACACAAAACTGGTAAATATAAAAGCAGCAGCAAAGGAAAAAGCAGTATTTCTTAAAATACAATGGAAACTGGTGTGTCTCTTTCACAACAAAAGGGATCAATCTTCTCTTGTGTGTGTATCATCAAGCTAAAGCAGTGTTTTGCTACTTTTTCCTTCAAAAACGAGAGGATGGTTTGCTTGCAGCCAAAGCAGTGGAAGATCTATAAACCACCCCATAAAACACCACTGGTTTTCCTCCCTGGCACATGGGTGCTGCCGAAGTTCACATTTGACAATCTCCTTAATGGTCTTGGCCTGCCACATTGCACTGACTAATAGTGTTTATCTACGAGTACACCAAGCCACACTTTGCACATGCTGCCAGCTTGTTGGATATTACACTAAAACGGCCCCTCCCCCCCTAAAATATCAGCAGTTGGTCATCCCAAACATGAAAGGATCCTGACCTACGCATGCTCTTGCCCACTTGGAGCAGGACCCATCCACAGAATGGCTACTGGTTGCTGAACACGAATGTCAAATACGAGCTTCCAGTGATTGGAGAGCAGGGTTACATTGAAAACAGCTGGCGCGGGGCACACTCATGTACTGCGTCTCGAGCATAACAACAAAACGGCTAAAATGAGAAAGAAGCGGACCGATGGGAGGCACATGAGGCAGAAACGTGCAACCACACATCCGTTGTTTGGTGCAAAATGTTGAAAACTGTTTATAAATATGCCACTTTAACAGTCAAGCACATAGCAGAGCTGAGTTTTATTTGCGAACCTCACAAAAGTTGGTCTAATGTCAAAAGCAATACAGCACTATACCCTGTCAGCGATTTAGTGCCTTAAGAGGTGGCAGAGCTGGGAGCACATGGCAGCTTTAAATAGGTCACTGGACCACTTCACGTGTCCTCTCAGAGTGCCGGGGCTCTGATTTTTTCAAAAATGTGAGGTTTTGATTGAAATTGCAGGAAAAACATGGATGGCTCCAAGAGCTTAACTTGTCTTTAAAAACAGTCACCAGGAGAGAGTACAAATAAACAAAAACCTAGGGACAGGGTGGAATAAATGTGGTGGCATTAGCTGCCAGACTCAGTGTCCATTAGGCAGAAGGAAGAGGAATCAAGAGGTCTTACAGAGTGCTGCTACTGTGTGGGGCTTCATGTTTAAATCATGAATGATATTCGTTTGCTTACCGGACAAGCTGTCCAGCTGTTTAGTGAGCGCAGCCACAACGATGTCGTTCTCCACGATGTAGGCCATCTCGTCCTGAAGGTTTTCCTTATCGAATGTGATCAGGGCATCTGAGCAGGCATCCCAAACCTAAATGAGAGGCCCATTATGCCTGCGGTCTACAAGTCTACCCTTAAATGCATCCCCTCTCCCTATATATAGCTGGGCAGAGAAGCACTGCTTCATTGAGCTGAACACATCAAAGTTGTTAGCTTCTGTCGGAGGTTGGCACAGCCTGCATACATCAAACCCAGAGAGCTATGAGGGTCACCAACACCCCTCTGGCTGGATGGCTGACTTCAGTTTGATGGAGCTCTCTTGGGGTAGAGGACCAAATGACATTGTGTGATGTGGATTTTTGCAAACATTTTCTTGGAAACACAAATAACAAATGACATGTTTGTGAACATTACAGAGCCGAGTCAATATTTATCCGTGACCAAAAGCAGCAGAATGAGATATAGTTTTGGGCTACTGTAATTCCAACCCTGAAAGCACTATTTGAGTTAAACATGAGGGGTTGAAAGGTGTTTGTACAAGGTTAATCCTCTCCTGGGTTGTAACTATGGTGACACAACCCATCATTCTGCAGTAATACGCTGCTGCAGTACTTTTTTCCAACATGCCATAAAGTAGGGGGATATACCCTACAGAAAACCACTAATGGCAGTGGGTTTGCAACTTGTGATAAGTGGTTGGGAAGAAAGATTTACTGAGAAAAGCCCAAAAATTGTTTTGGTTTTGTTTAATGCTGAGCGAAATGATGCAGCTTTGGGGGAAGAATGACTTACAACTATCCTCGCAAGATTTAAATAATACACTTCCTTGCAACTTTATGGAGAAAAAACCGGGCAAATTGATGCCTTAGTGGCAAAAACTGAGTTTCCCGTCTGTTTCAAATCTAAACCCTCAATGCTTAGTGGACATTTAAGGTGAGAGAGTATTTCATTGCTTGGAAAGAATGTTATTTAGAGCTGACCTGCAGCGCATACTTTCCAGTGCAATGGCAGAGATGTATATGACTGAGATTCAGTCGGCAAAACAAGCCAAAAAAGTGGTAGCAGAGTAAAGGTATAATGGGAGAGGTACGCTACCATAATCACTCTAAGGCACTGCATGATGACATCTTAGGCGCAGAGAGAAACCCTGCGGTCGAGTGTTTGGTACACACTGACCACATCTTACAAGAGGGACTGAGCCTGCACCCGCAGCCGTAAAGCGGGTTCACTTTGCAGCAAACAACCACTCTCTTAATCTTTCATCTTCTTCCCGTTGTTCACATGAATCTTCATAATTAGAAGACCGAGGGGAATGAGTGCCAATTTAAAAAAACGTCAAAATAATTTCTTCTTCATAGAAAACATGGTTTTAATAAATGAGACTTTGCATGGTCAGCGAGTCATCTGGCACTCTGAATGTAACAGGAGATGAACTTTTCTAAATCTAAATTGTGTTCTTTGGCATTTCTTGTGCCACAGATTGTGCAGAGCGACTGAAATGGCATGGATTGCACAAAGGAATGAACAAAATGCATGTTACATGAAACCACTGTTTGCCATTTTAATGCGAACAATTACATACCGTATACATGATTATATGATACAGAGCTGTGCTGCTTGTTCATTAAGCTGAATGACTGAGTAGACGCTGAGTGTCACAGATTTTTCTCTCCACAAATTGCATGGTACTATGAGTGATGGATGACAGAAATACATAAGAGTATGCCAGTAAATTAGAAAGTCTGGAGTACATATGAAGAAAAACTAAAGTTGTGTAACAGAGGGATTTTGGGAGATGCTCAGTGTTGCAGCAGGCTCTAACTATTTTTGTTTGTCTCAAAATTGTACTTTTCTGAACTTTTGACATTGAAGCACAATGGTAGTTACCCTCTCTGTTGCGCAGATGAAAAAAAGCAACTTAATGTCATTGTGCCATGAAGATCCACATACCTGCATCTTTTTATAGGGCTTGCATCTCATCTTTGTGATGTGCTCCCATGCACCGATACCTGCGTTTGCACAGACAAATTTCCAAACAGTTATAAAACAATTTGAATAGAAAAAAGGACAAATATTTTTCAAGAGGCATGGTTACTTTTTAAAGGAAGACATAGTTTGTGGTAAAGTTAATTATTGAGTAATTAAAACATACTGGAGACACCAAAATATTTACTGAAGATAATACAGGAAACTATGGCACAATGCTACAGTGAATACCTGTAAATGGTATGCAGCCAAGTCTGAAGGAGACTGGCAGCGTTCCATGAACATGAGACAAGTCCTCAGATACCTTTAGCTATCTTTGTGCACATACCAGAGCGAGGCAATGAGGTCAGAACCTTGTATCACATTACATAATCTCTGCACTACAGCATTATAACCAAATCAATCGGGGTCTTTTAAACATTCAGTTAAAAAGTTTATGATCAGATAAAGGGTTTAACACTGTAAAATCAATAAATACTTCACTACTGATGCAAGAGTACCTGGTGAGTGAATCGGAGGAGGGAATATGGAAGGCTTTTGGCTTCAATGTCACTGCCTCTCGCTTTTGTTTGTTTTTGGTGTGCAGGTGAGAAAAATCTACTCAGTTTGGCTGTACACAAAATCACAGACACCTGCAAATCAATCTGTATTTTTTCAAGAGTAAACTGTCATATGGCTCATTGGTGAGAAGTAAGTGTGAGAACAATGGTTGTGTGTATCAGTGCATACAGGTACTGAAAAATAAAACAAAATATACAGGTCTGAACTGATGCTCATATTTAGATATTTCTTCACAGGTTTTAGACCTGAGATGGTACATTAAGAGCATGAAAATGTTAAGACAAAGAGTGTGTTTAACAGATGAGTCCATTAAGCCTTGCTAAAGCTACAGGTCCTGAAATCAAATCTGTTTTGACTCCCTTTTTCAATGGGTGCCTAAATATAGACTGCAAAAAAACTCGCATCCTTAATGGCAGAAATAATTTTAAAAAACAGTGTCAGGAAAATTCCAGGTGAACTGTATCACCTGGGGGCAGTGGTGGAAGAAGTATTCAGATCTTTTACTTCAGTAAAAGTACCAATACAGCAATGTAAAAATACTCCATTACAAATGAAAGTCCTGTATGAAAAATAACACTATAATACTAATAATATAATACTTATAATATAAAGTACATAAGTATTATCAGCTTGATGTAGTTTAAGTATTGCAGTAAAAGTCGTGGTTTGGTCCCTCTGACTATATATTATTATATATGACATCATTAGATTATTAATACTGAAGCATCAGTGTGTAGGCAGCATGTTGCTGTTGTAGCTGCTGGAGATGGAGCTAGTTTGAACTCCTTTATATGGTTAGCTAGTTAAGTCCAATGGTTCCCAACCTAGGGTCGGTCCCCTCCAAAGGGTCACCAGATAAATCTGAGGGGTCGTGAGATGACTAATGGAATAGGAAAGAAGAAAAAACAAAGTTCTGATACACAAATCTGTTTTCAGTTTTTTGACTTTTTCTTTAATCTTTGATTTTTGCTGAAATATTGGATCATTTGAACATTTATGGAAATTAAACCATGTGAGAAGTTTAGAGGGAAAAATCACTATTTGGTTTGAGCTGTTAACAACTCATAGACATCTGAAATGTGACCCCGACTACACACTGCTTTTTGTAAGACGTCAAAAGCCAAAAAGTTTCGAAACAACTGGTTTCATCTTCAACAATGTGTTGTATTTTAAAAGCTTGTTATATTATCCATTGTGTCAAATCTTCATCTGAAAAGTAAGTAGAAAGTACAATATTTCCCTCTGAAATGCAGTGGAGTGGAAGTATAAAGTAGCATCAAATGGAAATACTCAAGTAAAGTACAAGTACCACAAAACTGTACTTAAGTACAATACTTGAGTAAATGTTCTCCGTTACTGTCCACTGCTGCCTGGCAGACAGTTGAGGTCAGATGCAGTATGATCCCAGCTAAGCCCCAGTGAAAGGACAGTGTCTGATCCCTGGCTTACCTTGTGGGAGCTATTCAATATTCGAGCACCACAAGCTTAATAAAACAGGTAGGAAGGTAATCACCACAGTAATAACTTTTTGATTTATTTTATGTCTGCCACCTGTCATAAAAGAATGTGACAAAAAAACAAAAACATCCTCATTATAAACCATTCTACAGTGCTGATTCTTTGTGTCAGGTTGTATGAGTGTATACTTTACCGCTGAGGAGGGTGGCGGAGCCTGGACTGATGGAGCTGACTCTGGTGCTGTAGGTGTCTGGGACCTTGTCAATCACTTTCTTGTTGCCCGCTTCAAGTAGAAGAATCTTTTTACCCTCCAAGTTTGGATCCAGGCCTGCCAAAAACAAACATTGTATAAAAGATGACAACACAGGAGCAAGACTGAATCTTAAACATGTTATGTGTTGTTAAAATATTGTGGTGTTGCTGTGAGTGTTTATTTTTGGCATCTATGGTGTCACTGTTTGATTATGAATGATTTTTCTTATTACATAATATCTCAGACTTGATGTTTTGATACATTTTAGAGTAAACAACGTTATTATGATTGTGTCTCCCTAAAGAGATGCAAGTTTAAATGAGGACATCGCGTAGTGTTGACTGTGATTTTGGCTGATTAGTTAGGTAACACAGCTAAATGTGGTCACTCAGTAAGTGGTGGGAGGACTCACTCACCTAGGGAACATGCCATTGCAGATCCAACCATCCCTCCCCCGGATATAATAACATCATAAACCTCAGTCTTGCCAGAATCGTTGCCATGTCCTGCACACACTAATCCTCGGCTGGCGATTTTTATAACAGACAAGTGCTTTTCAGCAGTAAAACACCGGCCAAGTCCGTTTAAGGCCAGCGTCGCCCTTGTGATCTTGTGCATTATTCTGTCTTCACTCTTGTCTCTTGTCTTACTATGAGACAAGCCCCGCAGTAAACACAGGATACACCGGTCCGACTGCGAAGCTTGGACACTTTTATACAACAATCAGATAGACGTTTCCCCTTGAATGTGTCCTAATAACAGCGACTGTCTCGCCCGTTAATCCGGCCATGTTGTGTTGACAAGCACTCCAGAGGAAGTACTTCCTGTTTCATAACCAATCACAAAAGGCGACCGTCGCGGCTGCCGTAGCTGCTTCTGTCCACAAACAGCGCTAAAGCTGCCGAAACTGAGCGCTGGACAAAAAGCAAAAGACACTTGCTTTCGTGTCAGGTGTCAAACAAAGACTCGTGTCAACTTTATTTCAACACCAGACCTCATAATCTCACCAAATAAGCCGCAGAGTATCTTGTCAGCGAAGATAAAACGAGTTTGGAAGACGCGTCGTCGCAGAGAAACATTTTCCAAAACTCGTCTTTTACCAGGTAGGCGGCTATTATTGTTTTCCCAGTTTCATTTCGTTGATTTCAGTTTTTATCATATGCTTTTTTTAAGTTACAGAAAATAGAGAGTACGTTTGAATACACGTAAGAAAGTTAAATACGTGTAGAAATCTAGCTTTGCTAACGCTAAATCGACGTTACGCTCTATGTTGAGACAGCAGGGGTGGGGTTGCCATGGTAACTCGTTTACACGGTAGTGGATGTGTAACTTTTAAGCAGCCTCATAATAAAAACTATGGCAGCAACCTACGACTGTTAAATACAGCTTTTTTTCATTATTTTAATGCATTTATGTTCTAAAACTATAAAATGCAGGGATTTAAAAAAAATGGCAGATTAATATTAATTCACCCATGATTCATGATTCACACAGTCTTGTTTACTTTCCACAAATCAATCACGTAGAAATCACATGGTTTGTAGACTTTTTAACCCAAGTGCAATGGGCATAGATTTGGGTATGGACGGTAGGTACATGTCCTTATCAATACCATTGTCCCTACCAATATTTTTTTTACTGATCTCAAACTATCTAGCCGGTAAGATCTCTGTAGAGTTGCCAGATTTGTGTGTTTTCTGCAAAAAAGTTCACTATCATGATGGAGAGTGAAAGAGCAGGGTATGGGGGATACTTGACTTGATGATCTGGCAAACCTCAACTTGCAGCTGTATGCATTGTTGACTAGCAGCAGCCCAGCAGCAGTAGTGGAGTCGGTGAGGTGGAGAGTGGTTAGTATTTATAGTTTAAACGATCCCAACGTCACAGGATTGAAAACAACTTCACTGGACAAAACTAAGATCATTTGGTATCATATATAGTTTCAGGCATTAGGTGTTGTTAGTTAATTTTTGATTGTTGCTCAGACATGCTGTTTAATTTAACAACTTTATTACTGTTGGTGAAAATTCCTCCCAAAAGCAAACTAAGACATCTGGTCCTTTCATAAGAAGAACCAAAGTGTCAGTAACAGTTGAGCTTAGCTAATAAGAATGTCCTGTAATCAATCCAAACATTAATCTTTGAAATTAGTGGGAGAAATATTTACTATTTAATGACATCTAATAAGACATTTAATGAGTTATTATTACATATGTATCATTAAGACATTAACATTATTTATAAGCTAAATTAGCCACAGCTTGTAAAACTGATTTGTTTGTGACTGTCAGGTATTATTTTATTATGAAAATCCTGTCAGCAGCAGCCTGAGCAGCACAGAGACACACAGACAGGTGAGCTGCGGCCTCTCAGGTGAGCTCTGATGTCATAGTGAAAGATCTAGCCAAAAGTTCAGGAGTTTAATGAAAAATAATACAAACAGAAGTTTGTGAGATGATTCAAAGGTTTGAGCATCACTGTGTCTCTGTCATGAAACTCTTGAATTATGTCACTCAAATCCACAAACTGAAAGAAAAAAAAGTAAAAATCAGAGGAAAAATCATGAGTCTCAGGCAAGTCAGCAAATGCACATTCAGTCAAGTTAACATTTTGCAGAGTCAGGCTCTCTATGTGTGTTTATGTGTGTGTGCGCATTTACCCATGAAAGAGAAAAGAGAGCAAGTACACAAACACAATTATTTTGGCCGTCCGACAAAAAAATGTCCCTACCAAAGTTAAACCAAACCCACGCCCTTGGAATGAGGACAGATTTTAAATGAGAGTCTCCTGCTGTATTTGCAAGACAAATCTTACACAGAGCCAAAACATGCTGAAGTTCAGAATCCTATTGACTCTGCAATCAGTGTAAAGTCACATGTAAAGAGAGGAGGAAATGTAACTGATTTAGAGGCGTAAGGTACAAATGTAAAATGGGAAAATCTATGTCCAACTTCGTTAAAATGTAATACTGTATTGGACAATGTGAGTTCCAACATCGAAAATATAAGCAAGACTTTTATTTCAGCGTGGTGTTGGAAAATTCACAAACTCAAAAACCAACAATTATACAGTATTTAAGGTGTCTGACATGTAAATATAAGGATGTAAGGAGTAGTGAATGATACAAAGTAGTAAAAAGACTTTTTGTTAATTTTCATCTGAACTGTTTTGATGCACTATAAGGAGTTTTTTTGTTACAGTATTTTCTTTTTCAAAACCAGCAGGTAATTTTATAGATTTTGTGAAAAGTTTTTTGAATTTCGAGAAAACCTTTTGTAGCATGCATTCGATGTTTTTAAAATTGGAGTTTTGGTGTTTGTCATCTATTCTCAAAACTGAAAAAAAAACACATTAAACCAATGGAGAGAAACTGTAATCAGTTGTTTATTTTTCAAGTCATTGTTTATCATTTATGATTGTTAAAAATAGTTAGAAAACCATGAAAGTTCCCCAGAGCCCAAAGCGATGTGTTTTGTTCCACCAGCAATCTAAAACCAATGATAGAAATCTGAGAAATCCCGCAGATCCCCACATTTGAAAAAAAAGAAACAGAGAAAGTTTGGCATTTTTGTTTGAGAAATGACTTAAATTGATTCATTTTCCATAAAACAACTAATTGATAAAGCTTTCAGCATTACTACTCCATAGAAGACATTTTGGTTTACAGGAATAAACAAACATTGAAACTTTTATTTTATTCTCTGTGGGTTTTTTCAGTTAGTGTCAAAGATCAGAGAAATATGTCGAAGCTAGAGACCTTGCTGGAAGATGGACTGAGATCAGAGCTAATGCTCCAGCAGCAGCTCAGGTCCCTGAGTGAGGCCCTCAAACAGCAGCTGCAGGAGACAGAGAGGAGACTGAGAGAAGAGCTGGAGAGGAGGATTCATCACAATGCTCTCCTTTCAAAAGATGTGTCCAGTGATAAAAATGAACTGACCCATCAGACCAGGTAGGCTTCCTCAATTTTATGTTTGGTGTTTAGTTATAATTATGATAAATCTGTTTTCTTGAAGACCTTTACTGTTATTTTAGACCTGTTGGACTGAGAAGATCCACCTCTACACCAGCCCTGCCCTCTGACAAAGTCTCAAACCATCCCAGACAGTCAGAGAGGCCCAACTCATCTTCTCCAGCCTGGATATCTTCATCAACCTGGAAGCATTGTTCTGATAGGACTTCCAGGCCAACCAGGGCACAACAGTGTGAACGTGCAGCTTTATTTAAAACAACACAGATGAAGAAAGAGGAGGAGGCTGAGGCCGAGTGCCAGAAGAAGTTCTGTGCTCTTCCTGTCCCCAACCACGTCAGTCTGCCCCTCTATCAGGAGATGATGGAGCTGAGAGAAAAGGAGAGGAAGCAAGGCCTTGAGCAGAGGAAACACTTCCTGCTCTCTGTACAAAAACCTTTCAGCTTCCAGGAGAGAGAGAACGAGAAGAGGGAAAAGCTGATAGCAATGTTAAACCAAGTCTCACAGGATCAAAAAAACAAGACTGCCTCTGTTGGGAAATCTCTTCACAAAGGAGTAAAAGACACAGGTTGGTTGATTGTGTGACTCTTTTGGATGATGATGGCTAGTGGTGTTTGTGGCATAATGGCTGGAATCAATGTGAACATTTAGAGTGATATAAGATATGTTTATGTGTCAATTTACAGACAGAACATACTGACAGCCTACAGTTCCCAACCTTTTTGACTTTTGACCCTCCCCTTTCAGATCGTTCCATTTTTGCAGGCCTAATTAGTTAAATTTCTCCTGTATTTCACAAGATAAAGATTTGAATTAACATACATAATTTGCACAGTAGAAATCAGAGCTGCAACGATTAGTTGATCAATTGATTATTTTTTAACTATTAAATTAGTCGATTTTAATAATCGATTAATCGTTTGGAGTCATTTTTTAAGAAGAAAATGTCCAAATTCTCTGGTACCAGCTTCTCAAATGTTAATTTTCTTGTTTCTCTATGACAGTAAACTGAATATCTTAGGGTTGATGACTGTTGAGGATGTCACCTTGGGTTTCAGAAACAGTGATTAACCATTTTGAGGACCAAACACCTAATCAATTCATTGAGAAAATAATCGACAGATTAATCAATAATAAAAATAACTCTTAGTTGCAGCTCTAGTAGAAATATGTATTTCTTCTCTTTTCCTTGTTAATCATCTCCTGACCCTTCAGATTTATATTGGGCCCCTTTGAGGGTTCTGACCCCCAGGTTGGGAACCTCTGGTATAGTCCATAGATAGATGGGATGTAATGATTGATAAAACTATGTATAGTACAGCTTACATTCACAAAGTGTATTAAATTGAGAGTCTTGTATTGAAAGACACAATACATTTGTATCAATTGTATTATAATATTATGATAATAAAACTGGTTTTAAGTGCTATTTAAATGAAACCATCTGAGACATTTTGAGGGGAAAAGTCTCATAGACATATGAAACATGACAAGGGGCTCTGATAATTTTTGTAAGGGGCCACAAGCCAAAAATTTGGGGACTTCTGGTTTATTTGACAAAATATTGCATTTTATAAGATTATCATGTAAAATCATAATCAGCAAAGTAACATCTAAGTAATGCCTGTCACATAAATGTAGTGCATTTTTAGTGCAATATTTCACTCTGAAAAGTAGTGGAGTAGAAATATACAGTAGCATTAAATGGAAATACTTAGGTACTTTCCACCACTGCTACACTGTGACGTGACTTCAGCTTCTGCTTTACCTTACCGTAATGTTTGTGCAGATCAGGAGCTTAGCAGCAAAGTCCCCGCTCAGACTATGCAACATGAGAACCCCACTGCCTCCGGGAGGCCGAGACTTCGCACTGCTGAGCGCACCAAGAAGGAAAAGCTGGGATTTCTGGATGAGAAGCCGAGCTTCCAGCCAAAAATCATCCATCAGGTCCCTGATTTCAGCAGGCTGCACAAGGCCTTGCAGACAGAGGCGCTGAGAAAAACACAGAGTAAAGATGTGACCAGGTGTCAACCCTTCTACCTGAGGACATCAGCACTCCCTGCAAGGCAAAGTAGGCTGAGCCCTGAAAATTCACAGGTGAAATGTTTTCCTCTCCTGAGATCTCTGGCTGTTTTCTTTATTGTGATTATTTAAATGTATTGTTTTATTTCAGTTTTTTTATGTTGTTGTTTTTATGTTTTTTATGTTGCTCCTATAATAAGTTTCATAAGAATTGTTTTAGTCACTACTAAGGATGTTTGCTTATCTTAGTTTAGTTTTGTTATCTTGAATTTAATGCTTTAGTTATTTTATATGAATTTATTTCATTTAATTCAATTTTAGCATTTTCATAGTCATGAGATTTGTCAGAAGTAGAATAATAATGTAGGCAATATATTTAGAAAATTAACATCTATAATTATAAAGGATGGATGAAACCTGAAATTAGGAAGGAAATAAAACATCAAAACATATCCTGGACTCCAAAGCACCAGATGGTTTCATGTTACAGTTTTACATCACTTTTTTTCTCACACCTTCACTGCTTGATGGATGGTTTGAGACACATCAACCCACCACTTTATCAGGTCCATACCATTCTCATTTTAAGGGGGGATGGTTAAACACTAGCCTTGCCTTTCTCAATGCCCGTCACCGTTCTGGATGATAATAATAATTGCCTGAGTCTTTGCTCATTTAAAAAGGTTTATACTACTATAAAACAGTTTTTGCAAGCTGTATAACATCATGTATTTCTGTGGTACTTCAGCACTCACAAGTGTTTATTTCATAAGATGTGACAAAGTAATTTGACCAGGTCACATCTCAGTTTTTTTTCTGTTTCTTTTAGAGGAATTGGTTTGATAATAACAGGTTTATTGCGTGGGTTAAGTTATTTTGTAAGCCTTATGTGTATTTTTTGAAGCAGTTCAGGCCACTTCCCTCAGTTGTGGATTTGTAATGCTATTTAAAACATGTACAGTAGGCCCTCTTCAAAGACAGAGTATTTCCCACACTTGAACTGGTGTATTTCAAACTCTCTCCACCTCATAACAAATTTGACCGAAGCCACATTTCTACACTGCCTGTGATATACAACCATGTAATGTGGTTAATTTTTGTCCCTCAGGACAGCTCAACCTGCAATATCGTTCTATGAGATTAATCACATATTTTATAAGATTGTCACTTTATATGTCCATTGAAATTTGTCTGGGTGGATGATTCACACGAGGGCATCAAAGAGTAAAAAATGGTTATAACAATAATTAAGTAAGAATAACAGTAATTTACACAAATTCAAAGTAATATGTGGTGAAATGAACTTTGTGATCAGTGAAAATTCCTTCCTGTCTTCTTTTTATATATCCTCTGGCTCTGCCCAAAACTGTACAATTACCAGATTTCTGTTTAATGAATCTTGTCAGACATTTTGGGGCAGATTCTCCTGATTTAACTATTTCTATTTATAACTATAACTATATATATATATAAGTTAGATGTATACCGTGAGGTTTCTCTGAGAAAAATATTTAAAAACTCACCCACTGTTATTCTGAGTAATAACATGACTAACCTCAAACTGTGTAGTTGTAAAGCCATCAGTATCTCACCAGTTCATCTTTGTCTGTTTGTCTTTTTTCTGTGAATGTTGGTGAAGTGTTTCTTGGATTGATTGCTCTCAACACAATTGTTGCCACGTACAAAGACTGAAAACACAATTTTATAAAAGAAAGAAAGAAATCCATTATTACCAAGCATATTGGTTAGAAATTTCCATCTTTTGTACAAAATATCAGTTTACTGGCATGCAGTGTGGTTCTTCTCTGGTTCTCCTACTGTTTTTTCCATATTTCAAACAAATGACTGAGACTAAAAAACAATTTTTCCTTTTTTTTCTTATTTGGTTTCAATCACAGTGAATCGACTTTTTTCCGTAAATTGATGAACTATTTCTGTCACTCTGAGTCATGTATGAGGGGATTTGGTTTGGTTGCTTTGGTTCCGCTTTGTTTGTAAGCACAATGTTGGGTTTTGTTTCTAAGTTCATTCTAAGGTAAAAAAGTTGATGCAAAATGGACAAACAGTATATTTTGTTTTTATTTCAGATCTCAAAAATGGTAAATAGTAGCATTTAGACTTTTATTCTCATCTACAGGTTCCAAATGTAAGTAAACTTGGTAGAAGCAAGTCATTCGGGGCCTTAACATCACTGTCTACAGACACACTCCCGACATACATCACAGACGCTGCAAGGAAGCGCTGCATGGCCATCAGGTGAACTGGATCATACTGGCATGACTGTTGAACTTGAGTTTATAGATTTTTCCTCAGTACTTTCTACACGCTAAATATTTGGATCTACTGACATGCAGAACATCGTTTTCCTTACAGAAAATCAATGGAGATGAGGGACAGTAAGAATCAAGAGAGTGCAGACTGGTTGAAGAAGTACCAACTGAGGTCTCAAGCCATGAAGAGGACAGTTGCCCTTCATGCAAAGCTGCTGGATCCACACAACAGCTTGAAAGAAGTATATAATGAAAAACTGCAACACCATCGGTGAGCATTGGTCAAGTGAGGGCGTTCATTCTCCAATTTAGCAACCCTTGCAGCACACATCACAACAACCACACATGCCTGCCGCAGCAGCTTAAACTATAATCTTCTCTTACATGCAGGGAAGCTGACCAACAAAGGATGAGAGACTACATGAGGGAGTTACGGGACATGAAAGCACGAGTCAGTGAACGCCCTTATTTGTTCGAACAGGTGAAACAGGTAAGTGACATAGTACCATTAAACATTAGGTCACGTCATGCCTCTCCAGTGGCATAACTTTGACTTTGTATTGCCAGAGAAATGCAAAGGCTCATGCAGAGCAGACATACAGGAACAAGCTGAAGAAAGCCGGATTAAAAGAGCAATTTGTTGAAGAAAATGGAGAAGCAGCTGCAAGAGGCTCGACCTCGTCCGTTTCTGAAGATGATGTGAATGACTGCAGCAGAGAAAATGACATCCATAGCAGCGATGCAGAGTGAGAATTTATAGCAAGTTTTCTTCATACACTATGTAATCCCACTGTGTCCGGTAAAATTATGAATAGCACTGGTACTGGTGAGCCAAGGACTTCATGTGGTTTGGTCGTATTACATTACATAATTTTCTGTTTACCCTGCAGTCTTTAGTGAAGAAAAGACAAATACTGTAGCCAAGTAAAAGTTTGATGTAATTACAATATAGCCATTTTCTAACCCAACATGTCTGATTTAGGGAAGAAAATGTAGACGACGGGGAGAAAATTGAAGATGTGGAAGAGAAGAGCGTGAAGTCCAAAGGGGATGAAATGCCATGATCAAAAAGGTTCAGGCGGCATAGAGTTTTTTGTGGCCTCTCCACTAGAAAACAACACTGTCCTCAAAAATGATTCATGTCACGGCTAACTATCCGCACCAAGCGGAGCTTGTTTAAGATGTGCAACTATAAATTAAGAAATTACAAAACATCTGGACTTCACAATAACAAATGTTAGGTATTACAAATGGAAAGTTTAGAGAACAGTATATGTTTTTTAAGTAATTAATATTTTATATGCTTTGAGTTTAACACTAGTATATATTTCAAGCAGATTAAACTGAAAATAAGTTTTGCTAAGTAATATGAACACTGTAATTTGAAGACTTGGTTACCAGAATAAACAGTTCAAAAGCAAAATGAGAACACCAGTTGAGCCCACTGTGCCTGCAACATTAATTTGTGTTTTACCCATTTTAAATCCAGAAGCTTCCAATAGACATAAAAATGATTATACTTGAGTAGTGAGACTATATTTCTGCTGCTAATCTTAGTGGTACTCTACTTTATTTAGTTCCATTTAAAAAATGTATATTCTTTAATTGGACAGGTCTCGTCAGGACAGCGAGCGTCTGACACGGGCCTTTCTGAAAAGGTCGGGTTAAAGTTCCAGTTATTTCTACAGCCACACTGCCCACTAAATAAACAGCCTCACTGTGCATCCGCATTCACAAAGACCAGTTCAGTGGTCAGCTCCAAGCCCATAGACCCACATCAAATACACTAGAACACTAACCTCTACTGTAAGCTGGTGCTTAGACAGCTAACTGCCAGGAATTTCAGATTGTTTTTTCCTGTAAACCACATAGAAATGTACACAATCATAATTAAAAGGTCATCATGGAGACCAATCAGTACATACCACGTGGTTACTTTTTGTAGGCTAGTGTGTCATTCATTGAAACTATTTAGGTAATGTTTTGCATCACTTCAAGATAGCGTTAAAAATCATTTGTCTTAAGGCAATGCTATTTAATGTTGTGTAGTCTGCAGGTAAGAGCCTAATATGTCATAGTGAACAAAAAGGCATTCAGTATAACTGAGTGATAAAATAAGCATATTATTAATTTTATCATCAAAAATATATTAAAAACAAAAGAAGAAAATGGTGTCACATAGTACATATAGATGTAATAAATAATCACAGAGTCCCTTCCTTGAGATCTCAGACATCACATGACAAAGCTTCAAGGGCTTCATCCTGTCAGGTTGTCATGGGAACCATGTATCCCTCCCCACTCTGCCTTGTAGTCCCTCAGGAGAACGCTGTGCACCTCTGAATTCCCCGGTGCACGGCTGAAAACAAAACCAATCTCTCCCAACCTGTTAGATAACATCCGAGAGGGGAACCTGCATCCATGAAATGCACGAGTGACCCGGCGCCTGTGACATCTATTTAAACAAACTGTAGTGCTCGAATGTGGAGGCTGAGAGAGGGAAAAAACACATCTCATTTAGATTAATGAGAGGCTTTGCGCTTGGCCACTGAATGTTATGATCACGCGATCTCGCTGTTTGAGGAGTGGCCCTCCCTAGCAGATGAACAATATAATTTCACCAAGGTGGTGCATTCAGGTCTCTTATTATTCCAGCCGCTGTACAATATTAAAATTCCCACACATTTAAATGCATGGGTTGCAAATATAGGCAACTAAGGACACACCCTAGAATAGATGATATAGGCCTCAAATAGGTCAACACATCACCTGCCTTAAAACATCAGCAATTGCACTCGATGGAATGTTGTGTTTTCTGGTTATTTTGTTGTTCATCTTGATTTCTTTGTTTATCTGTGTTCACTTGATTATAAGGTAGAAGTACGAAGGCCAAGATTTTTGCGGAGTGCAGTGTATGTTGTAGCGTGTGGAGTTGTATGCATTTCCTTGTATGTTTTAGTCCTTGGTTCACCTGCAGGAGGAGCTGTGGCTCGCTGCAGCCTGACTGGAGCAGAGGAGAGAGATCCCTCTTTTTCTCCTTCAGTGGCATGAATAATATCCCCAGTGCTGGAGAGAGAGCATATCAAGAGGCAAACGGGAAGGGGAGAGAGATAGCAGCCAGTGTGACAGATAAGAGTGTGGCAGAACTTGTCTCTCTGACTGCACCGTGGGCAGGGGAAAGAGAGAGCAAGTGCACCAGAGTTTCAGGCAAGGCTGCTGCCTGCACGCTCACAAACACACTAACTCACACACGCGCACACACACACCACACATACACACACACCACACACATACACACACACACCCCTCAGCCTGGCTGCAACAGAAGAAGTTCAGAGAGAAGACTGACCTCAAGAAGGTATAGTATGTTTGTGCGTCTCTAGTCAGGAAATCATATCTCATGCAGCCGTGTCCCCTCTTTACATCTGAAACATTACTAGCAAATCAACTGTGTTAAGCTCACTTGATGCTCCACTTTGTTTTTCCAGGTGGGTTGGCAGAAGTTTGGTCTGTGGATTCACTCGAGAATTATGGCTTTGCGAAAACTGAGCCTTCTAGTCCTGTAGAGGAGTTGTGTGTTTCCCCCCCCCCCAGAAGAACTTGTCTCACGTTTGCAGCCCGCAGGAGGATGGAGAAGCTGTCAGGGAAAGACAAGGAGCTGATACGAGGCAGCTGGGAAAGCCTGGGCAAGAACAAAGTTCCTCATGGTGTGATCATGTTTTCCAGGTAATGTCCTACTCAAACAGCATGCTTCAGATTGAATAAGACACATGGAAGAGAAGAACACATTTGAGGTTGTTATTCTGTGCAGTTATTCCTTCATTCACATACATCCTAACAACACTTTGACCAGAAGTAATAGGACCTTGCTGTTTTATTATGTTGTAAGCTAATATTTGTGATGTTAGAATAAGTAACACAGGTGTAGAGAGAGAATCAAGCTAGATCCTTTGCTGCACACTCTTTCACCATGCAGGGACTGGAGGCTTGACTTGTTGCTTGGCGACAGACTGCAATAATCCACAATTTACTTTGAGACCGCTAAATCAGACACTAGCAGGAGAGATTTGTGGATGTATGATTTATAGATTGATTTTGTGTCTGTGTGGATGTTTGGCAACCCATGCCGTCTGTATACACCTATAGAATAGTGTGGTATGTGTCTATGGTAGACTGTTTGAGCTGGACCCTGCGCTCCTCAGTCTTTTCCACTACAGTACAAACTGTGGCTCCACACAAGACTGCCTCTCCAGTCCTGAGTTCCTGGAACATGTCACTAAGGTGAGCTTCATTCACCGCAGTGACCACTACAAGTACACAGACATTTGAAACCCTTCTTATGCACAGTTCTGAACACTTTGCTAGTGTATATGTGTGTCTCTGCACCTGTTTTTTTTTTTTTTTGCATGCGTCGCAGGTGATGCTTGTGATCGATGCAGCAGTCAGCCACCTGGACGACCTTCACTCCTTGGAGGATTTTCTGCTCAACCTTGGGAGGAAGCATCAGGCAGTGGGAGTCAACACACAGTCATTTGCTGTAGGAACAACATCCAATAGTGCAACTTTTGAGAAAATTCTTGAAAAGTGATCTCAAATGAATGAGCTGTGAAAAAACATCTCTTTTTTGTCTCTGTTGTGACTATATGTGTGTGCCATCTCTGTGTGTTTGTGTGCTTGTTTGTTACGGACTCCTTCAGGTGGTGGGTGAGTCCCTTCTCTACATGCTGCAGTGCAGTCTGGGCCAGGCCTACACAGCGCCTCTGCGTCAAGCCTGGCTCAACATGTACAGCATTGTGGTGGCAGCCATGAGCCGAGGGTGGGCCAAAAATGGCGAGGACAAGGCCGACTGAGGCGCCCAGCGGGAACTGCTGAGCAGTTGCTGTCAAATCACTCATCATGGTTGCCATGGAATAAGGTTGTGTAACTTGCAGCGTTTGTGGCTTTGGCTGCTGTACATTTGCTCTGTGAGTGGGGTCACGTAGTGTAGCAAATGTATGGTGTGGTTACACTTTACAGTTGGATTGACCGGTCGCAGAGTTTATTTTCTTCGCTGTTAGCTAACAGGCAATGCTGCTGTACAGCTGCGAGGGTCTGAGCCAGCCTGCTCTGGTTCTTCTAGGTCTGGACCAGAGAAAAAGCATCAAGGATAACTGTTGAGTCTTTGTATATAATGGCTTTGATATATCTATTCAAATGATAACAGTGACTGTAGTGGTCTTTGTGATGTATCTTAAAAGAGTTGCACAGTTGTGAAACACTAGATCTTGTATTTAGGCATCACACACTACTCAAACTGTGATGGTTACTGAGGCCAGCACGGCAGCTCTTAATCTAACTGGAACACAGTGACACTTTACAAAATATGTTTTGGGACAAAGCAATGTGATTTTACAGAAGATTTATTTATCACCTTAATCATAATCATTACTGTGTTTTTTTATGGTAATTACACATCATTACACCTCTTTTTTGACTTTCTTATCTAACTTTGAACCTATTGACAATAAGCAAAGTACATTTTTAAAACAATGTTTAATAGATACTGACAAGAACTGTTATACTCTCTCATAGCTTTCTTCAGTGATCTATGACTGTTACGGCGTCCTTGTGCACCTTACTTTACATGGTGTGTGATGCTCTCCTCAGTAGAGGTTGTGAGTATTTCAATAGGCTTCATCTGACTGTTAAACTCTAACCAATAGACTGTTATGTGACCTTTAGAGTTTGGAAGTAAAGGGCATCTTGAAGGAATTATAACATCTTTGTTCCTTGGCTATCAGTTTCCAGTCATTGTTGGTGTGAAGTAGTTTTGTTGTACTTTAGTCGCTTATCTCAGTAATGCTTATTACCTGTGTTGTCGTGGCTACAAATGTAGTATTACCTCTGCTTTAGAGGCGGCCACAGAGCTTCTACATGAAAACTGGAAGTGAATATTTGTTTTGGATTATGACACAAAGGAACGCTTAATAATGATTTTCTTCTTAATTTATTGATGCATTATAATACTGTCTGCTAATACTGTCCAATATGTGTGTATTATTACTGCTGCCATAACACTGTATGTATCATCCTCAGCTGTTATTTACATTCATGGTCATAATGCCAAGTAACTTAGCAACAGTGCGCCAAGTATTAGATAATAACACCATACAACTGTAAATCCAAGCTGCTGATATGTGGTTATCGCTTTATTTTGAGTTTACATTTATAAAATTTATTTTTATATTCTGAAATGTACGTGTAGTTTAAAGGGATTGATTTTCCTTCAAATATGATGTCCACCAGCTATTTTACCTTGTGTGGATTTCCAGTAAATGAACTTAAACCCAATATAAGAAAAAACTGTCAGCTTTGAGGATTAATATTCATCTTAACATCTTGTTGCCTTTAAAGTGGCAGAATAGTATGAATTATAAAGGTTTCAGTTAATCAGAATAATATGATATTAGCATTTTCTAAATGTGCAATCTTTACAGAAAATGATAAAAGCAGAGTTTTATATGAATATATTTTATCCCTGAATAGTCTATTCAGTCTGTTCTTTCCAGCCCACAGGTGTAATGTTTGTTAAACTGACTGTGTAGGTGGTGTTTTTATAGTGTTTCTTTTCTTAGTATCAGTACATGGCCCTATGCAGGTTGTTGTTCTCCGTGTCTCTATTTTCAATTAGCTGACAGTAGGTCTTTTTAGCAGGCGTGACTGACAGCTGGCTGGATGTTATGTTATGTTAAATCCAGTCCTGTACATATTGGGTGTGTCACTGTCTACCTCATCATTATCAGCTGCTATTGAACAGCGATGACTTCACCTAGTTATCCTTCAACCAAAAAAACAAAAAACAAAAAACCACACATTATTAGAATTAATGCAAGCACGCACTCTTTGTAAACTGGATTTCCATGCTACACTTTAAAAAAAAACTTGTTGTGTGCTTACTTGAGACTAAATAAAGTGATCTGTGGATATTTTGCTGCTAAACGAGGTCAGTGTGTTTTCCTCGCTCTCAGATTGTTTGTCACAGACTGATGATAGTTACAGCATCATGGTCAGCGTTTGAAATCAATCACACAATGCCTGATTTCCTTCCCACTGACAGCCCATCCCCTCGTGTTACATAAACTCCAAGCGCCGAATGGCTCATCGCCCTTGGCTACAGAGACGAGGGCGACTTCAGGCACATCAGCCCACTTACTCATGCAACTGCACGATGTCACATCGAGAGTGTTTTCAGAGTATCACAAATTTGCCAAGAATTACATAAAATTGCCATTCTGTCCTCACAATGTGGATTGGTTTTAATTTTCCTTCAAAAATAGGTAAAGAATATTTGCATGTGTTTCTGCTTGAATATCAGCCTGTGTGTGTGTCCTATAGGTGAAGCCATAGCAATGAGAATTTGCAGAAGGGAGGGTACTTATGATGAGTTATCTGAATCCGCAGGGCTCATTTCTCCCATATATACAATTTGGTTGTATCATCATAAAAGTCACATCCATGAGCTGGCTGTCTGTTCTGCTGTTGAAGCAGTGGCTGACATGGCCTTAATCTGTCTGACTGCACTGCCAACAGTATCCTCACTCTCTCTGTCCCAGTGAGAGTCTGCTGTATTTATGTTGGCTTCATGCTCCACGTCTCGCTTCAGCCTACAGAAAAATACTCAGCCAGAGTTGTCTAGTCACTGGGCTTCATGGAGATGTTGACACAACCCCCCTAAGGTCACCAACCAATGGTTAGATTGCAAAAAAAAAAACAACGCAATAAGCTACTATCAAAAAGATGTGTCCATTTTCCTTGTGCTAATTTATAATTGGTCCCTACTGGCTCCTTCTGCTAATTTATAATTGGTCCCTACAGCTCTACAGTCCTACCTTGTAGTGCACAAGGATTTGCTCTGAAGGCTGTCGTCTGGAGAGGAGTCTGTGAGAAAAGACAACACACATTATTTTTAGAAAGTCTGCAATGTGTTTTGGAATGAAAGGGTATTGAACGTTGTCATGGCAACTGTTAAGTGATGGTCCAGAGTCGTGTGCGTGCGCGCGCACGTTTGTTTTTGATGAAGGAGGAAAGCAAGGCATTGCTCAGTCACTCAATCATCCTAAATCATACTGTGGAGAGGAATGGACTGACTGGGTGTGCAGGCTTAGGATAATGAGGTTCACTCTGGTAGCTGTCAAGGAGCTGAAGCCTGCAGCACGATCCCGCCAGCTCAGACAGCAAAGCAAAAATCGCAACAATGGGAATGTGCTGTCTGTCAGCAGCTGCAAAACAGTTTCTACACACATGAAGTACAACTAGTTAAAGGTAAAGCAGGTGTTAATCTATATAATTGTCAATAATTCCTATGAAAAGACAAAAACCAACAATGTGCTAGTCTGTCTCTCAATACTTTCTGAGTTTGCCACCTGTCTGCTGCACTCAGCCCAAGCCCATGGGTTCCTTCTGAAGATGTAATCTTCAATTAAGAGTCACAATTTCATTCAAATTCATTTTTAAAAAAGGCTCACTATTTTTTTAAAACAGCTGGGAACTGTAGTCTTTAGCAAACATTACTTAAAGAAGAGTAAATAGCACCTTTGTTGGGGACTATTTTCAGATGTGGATTAGTACACATCTAATGTTTTTGTAATTATTTACAGCGGCAGGATGGTGTTTGTCGGATTGACTATAGTGGATGTGGTCATGATAATGAAGGAATTTGTCAGCCAATGCACATCAATGAGCTAAAAACACATCAATGATACAGTTATCATTGAGTTGTTTTTAGCTCATTGATGTGTTTTAATAGTTTTTGGACAACAATGGAGCTCTTTGGCACAGAGGAATAAATTATATCAGGCTTTGGCTAGACGGACAAAACTTATTTATAGGATCAGTTCATTGTTGGGTTTTGTCTTTTTATGGGAATTGTTGACAATAAGCAAAATATAGGCTTATCATTTAACAAAGGTTAAGATGATCTGTTCAATTGATGACATTTGGCAAATTCTTTACACAGATTTATCAGTGTGAGTGGGAACAGAGTACCCAATTAAATCCATTGACAATGACAGCAGATTTCTAATAGTGAGATTTTTGGTTGTCCAAAATGACAAATGTTATGTAGCTATTGAGTTATGCAGCAGCCATTTTTACATGACCTGCAATCACCTGCAATGCTGCATTAGATGACTGTTCACGACACCTTTTAGATATCATAAAGATGGCAAATCATACATGAGACCTTTTATGATTTAATATCCACCTTGTGACACATTTTCTACCACATTGACAAAACGTTACCACAAAGTCCACTTAAAGCTGCTCTGGAGCTTTGGATCGTATCACATGATCTTCCTCAGCAGATGGAGGTTGCCTTGTGGTTGTGGTTTTTCTCAGCACTTTAAGGACTTCTTGTCCATGTAGGTTTAAAAATTGGGATTTCAAGTTGAAGAGGATCATGTAATACGATCGAAACTCTTGAGAACAGCTACTAAATGATCCTTGTGGTGAGATTATTTTGTCAACTACTGCTTCCAAGGTCAAGTCTCAGTTTCCTCCAAATACTTTTGCTGCAGTCCGGATTTCACCACAAAATATCAGACCTTTGACATAATGAAAACAGAATGTGAATACAGTCATGCAAGTTTGTTAAAGAGAATATATACTCTATGAGAGATCACCAAAAGTTCAAATATTGTATTGCTAATACTTAATTAAGCCTTAATATTATGTAAATACTAAACAACACCAACTTATTAAGCTACATTTGCATGCTGAAACTAACCCTTATGGGAGTGACAATATGTTTGCTGCAGGAAGCAGAGACATTTTCTATTCTAAGCATCTGGGCAGGAGAAAGGAGAGCAGCGGGCCACACACCCATAGGAATTCACCTTTCACTGACAAGCATGCTCTTAGCAGTTGCCAGGGGTGACAGGGGAAATGTCATGGACTTTACTTTTTCCTTCGTAACTGTTAGCAATGAAGAAACACTGTATGTATTTACCCCATCCCCCACATTTTTTTTACAAACCCTTTTACTGCAAGAAAATGACATCCATCCACTGTGAGATATCTCAGTAAAACCCAACACAGGCACCACTTTGCTGGAACAGTAACTCTGCTGCTACCGCTTTCCAATGTGGTTTGGATAAAAGCAGATGCTCATGCAATTAATTGCCCCATACACGTTCTGATGTGGCTTCAGGGGCTATTGAGGTTTGTAGTATGTACAGAGGCTTGTCCCGAGGCTGGTTTGTATGCAGGCACACTCCTTCAAACACTAAGCTACCATGCACATGCATTCATTAAATGCTAAATGGATGCCTCTCCCTAGCTTTGTTAAAAAAGGGGATCTGGTCTGTGATTATCTTTAGAGAGATAGTTTGTTATCAGTAGTGTCAATTTGTCAGATATTAAAGTAATAGTTAAATATTTTGGGCTATTTTGATTTCTTGCTGAGAGTTAGATGAGAGGATTCATACCACTCTCATGTCCGTATGGTAATGAAGATACTGTCAGTGGCCAGTCTGCTTAACGTTAGCTTAGGACTGGCGTTGACTGTTTAATGACAATGGCGGTGAAGACCATGTGATATGTTCAAAAGCCGTTTGTCAATAGCTTAGTGTTGTCTGAATTACCTCACTGTAACAACTGTAAAGAAATTACCCATCCACTGATAATGATACTTAAAATGAAAAAAAGAAAATGAAAAGCACTGCTGTCTGAGTTGTGAAGTTTTTTCTATATTTTTGTCGTCGTATCCTCATCTCTGGTTTGTTTTCCCGCTCCCTAGTTTTCAGCATATTTCAGGACATTGGTCGGGTGCAGTAACTTCCCCTCGTAAACTTGTGAAACCACAAATTGTTGTTTTTAAACTAGATAGCTTTATCCCTCTGTTTCCAGTCTTTGTACTAAGCTAAGCTAACCAGTTGCTGGTTGTAGCTACATATTTACTGTGTAAAAATGAGTGTTATCAATCTCAACTCATGGCAAGAACGCAAACAAGCATATCTCCCAAAATGTCTAACTATTTCCTTTAAATAGTAAGTTCTTAATATTGGTAATGAATCATTATTGTATGCAAAATATCATTTGCACATTTCCAGAAGGCCACCTGTGCACATTCAACCTCGCAGTATTACTTACCTCATGAAGTCTGATTCACTGCCTCTCAAAAACTCCTCCATATAGACCACAGAGGAGGAGAGCAATATAGTTCATGGCGCAAGATGAATGGATTGAGCTGAGTTAATTTTAATTTCAGATCACAGCACTTCACTTTTGACAGATGAAAATTTGTTAGCCTGACAGAGTTGAATGTCAAACACAGTCTGTCCCTTAATCCCAACCCTCTTGGAGATATAACAACCCACAATTACGGCAGGCCGGCCACATGATATCAAGTACTTATGATACACAAGTCTCATAACCAAGAGTATAAAGAAATGGACTTCTGCAAAAGTCTGGAAAACGAATGTACCTACAAATAGACCTCTGATGGCCAAACCGACAGTAGATGAACAGATGTGACAGGATATAGTAAAACTAGTTGAGAATGAAAATGGACAATCCCTTCTTGTATGGTCATTAGAGCCAAGAATACCCTAATAAGTTTTATGTTGTATTTTTCAAAGGAAAGCAAGTTTAATAATCTGTGAAACAAGCTTCTGCAAGAGAAACCCAAAGGACATGTTGGCAGTTCAGACGAAGAAAGTATGAGATGCTCTTTGATGGGTTTTTTTTTTCCAAATAGATTTTACTTCATGATTCTCTGCACTGACCACTTCATACTGCTGCCAGCTTTCATCTGTTTTATATAGCATGAGAAACTAGAATTAGGTTCCTCGTAAAATGGGACAAATACATTTCATTTCATGAAATAATGAGCCATCAATTTAAAAAAAAAAAACTACAACTGAAAAATAAAACAACAAAAAAAAATCACAACACAACTTTATATGATTAAAACCCTAATAAATCCTTCTCAGACAAAACACAAAATGGACTTATGTAACTGTGGGTGTCTCTGCCTGGAATTTCTTTCACTGGGTCACATTAACAGCTACAAACAAAGTTGTGTTCCCTATATTGAACAACAACGAGAGATTTAGGTGAACTGATCAACAAAAGTGTTAAAATTAGAATCACCCCAAACACAAATCATAGACAAGGCAATGACAGTGGATAAACAACTTTCAAATATATTTTTTATCCTCTACAGGGAGCTTGGCCATACATCTTATATGATCTGTATGATCAAAGATACAGCAGCTGAGAACTGAATAGATATTGATTGAAATCAAATCAACAACAAGGCACCAACAAGGCCACGATACAAAACATCTTAAAAAAGCGACACAACGACTGTGACATAAAGACACACAGTAAGTTAGCTTAGTGTTTAGCTTTGCAGTTCATTCTTGACCTTGAAAACAGCATTTGACAAAATAATGTCCACTCAAGGTCCACTTACTCACTCGTTCTGGAGCTTTTGACTGTATCGCATGGTCTTCATCAGGAGATTGTATTGGCTAATTTGTCATGGAACTGTAGATGTTCAAACTTTCTGTTATTCCTAAACACTGTCAGGGCTTCTAAGCTATATTGGCTTTATGGTTGAGCTTTATAGTTTATTCATGAAAGCTCCAGAAAAAAGTGAGTAAGTGGACCTTGAGTGGAGATGAGACCTCCAAGGTCAAGAATGAACTGCCAAGCTCAATATTTCAACCAAAATGGATAAGAAGTCCTTCAGGTTCCAAAAATGGAAGGTTTGAACATCTGCTGTTTAATGACACATGAAGAAGATGATGAAGACCATGTGATATGTTCAAAAGCTGTTTGTCAATAGCTTAGTGTTGTTTCATTGAGCTCACTGCTTGTCTGCTGCCTAAAAGAAAGAACTGTAGGGAAATGACCCATTCACTGATAAAAATGAAACGCACTGCACTCTGGGTTGTGAAGTTTTTCACATATTTGTTGATGTATCCTCATCTCCGGTTTGTTTTCCTGCTCTTTAGTTTTCAGTCCATGCAGCATATTTCAGGCCATGCTGGATTGTCACACGAAAAGGGAGTGTTTCTTCAAGGCACAGCAAGAGACATGAATAACAAACTACAATCAGTTTACATTCACTTCCATGGAAAAAAAATCACAACACAAGGGAATTAAAACAGCCCCAAAATACAAAACTAGCATACATACAGACTGAATGTAAATCAATGAGATTAGCACATGTGAAACTTGACCTTAAGGACAAAGATATAAATGCATAACCCCTTTTATACAATGCAGTCAACATGCAGTGGAGCGGCTGATGCAACTTAGATGATGGTATAGATGGGTATTGTTTGAATTTTACTGTTTGTATTTGGGACATAACAAAATTAATTTTTATCACACAAACATTTGACCACAAATGATAAATGATTGTAGAGCCTTTATAGTAACAAAGTGATTTTTTTCAGCATTTTACAACTTAAAAATGTAAATATAATGGCTTCTGTTGGTTGTACTCAGGTTCAACATTTCACATAATTTTTCAATAGATTTCCATATTTTTGTCTTGCAATAAGAGACTCCATGGCATATTTTAAAAACATTGTAATTCCAGCATGTGCTTCTAATTTCCCCATAGCTCATACAACTTAAAATGAATAAATAAAAATACAGCTGTATCACATACACAGTCAAAACAGAAAGATGAAGAAATACTCTGATTAAGATCGGGCAGCTCTGCAAATTCTTGACCAATCTCCAAGCCCAAAGCACAATATCAATGACACCAAAAATACTGTAGCAAAAATAGCAACCTTAAATTGACAATAGTTACAACAAAGCTTCAGGTACAGCTGCTTGTGCCTCCGTATAGAGTGTACATATATTACAGTACATCTCTGAGTTACATTCGGCCCTCCGTCTGTCCGCTCTCTCACTGCAGATGGCTTCACAACTAGCTGCCCTCACCCTCAGCCTCCATGGGCTCTGCTGCCGAGGAACCAGATATCACCCGTGCCCAGACCATCCTGTCAGTCTGCCGGGGGCGAGCCTGCTCACACCACCCACTCTGGTGGGAACTTTCACCTCCACTCATGTCCAAGTGGCACAACATGGACAGAGTATTTCTGGTGGATACCCAAAGGCAATTCCATCCCGGTCACTTTCATTACTTTTAATCACTTTTCACTTGCAAATAAAGCCATAGAAGAAGATGGAATCCCTATCATGGAGCATCCAATAGTTTAACTGAAACAATTTGTACATTTAGGTTAATGTATCTGCTGTAGAGATTGGTGTGTGGTTTGTGTCTGTAAGACAGAATCAGGAGATGTTTTGGCAAACTGCTGTTTATACATTTATAGTGATGTTTACATGGATACAGCTCCTGTATTCTCATCATGACTCTTAGGACAAGCTGCTGTCCTCTTCCGTTTTTTTTGTCATTCCTAACAAGCCCAGTCTAGTCTCAGGGTCTGAGGCAGCTAAGTTGGAGTCTGAGGTCAGTCGTGAAAACGCAGCATTGCGCTATTTAGCAATCTGTGTTCCCCAGGAAATCAGCTTGGGGGGATTTGGTGTTACTGGTAGCCCACGGGGCTGTCCATGAGCGGGCTGGAGCAGTAGGGGTCTGGGGGGTCTTGGAGCTCAGTCTCATGGGTCTGGGCGTGGTCTTCCTCACCCTCCTCTTCCTCCTCCGGGCCGTGGGTTGAACTCTGGGAGCTGGCCATGGCACCGTAGCTGTGGTGAGCTGGAGAGGGCATTGGAGTCAAAGCCAGCTCTGGCTCCAGCAACACGGACGCCACAAACAGCTGAAGGGAGATCAACATCATCATGTCACACAGTAAATCACGGGGAGTGTATGAGATCAAAGTACGGTTTCACTAATGTTGGGTTTGATTTCCCTCCCTACACTTAAGAAGTAATTTTCCACAAATTTGTGTATGTAACATGATTATTGTATTGTACACAGTCAGTGCAACATAATATACAGTACATCTTTAACAATACACAAAATTAAGATCTTATACTGTATATTTATGAATATAATGTATAGTATGACCATTATGCTTTGATGGATCATACTGATGGTTTTGCAAGTTTTAATCATTTATTACAAATTAAATATTTTACACATTACCACTGTTTATTAGTATGAGAGAAGCTACCAAACTTTACCACAATGTCCATGTCTGCTTATTTGTTGGTTTTCTAACTCCTATAGTTCATGAATGCAACACTGTTCAGAAAAAAATGACTCTCAAATCTCAGATGTCAGAGCTTCCAACAAGCACTTAAATGCACCAACCTGGAAAACTCTCTCAGCTACAATACCCAATGTTACATTTACAAAAATAAAACTGAGCCTGATGTTGGTTATCTCAAGTATCAAGTCAAGTGACAACAGAAACAACCACAAAAGTAGGAAACCTGCAAAAGGTTACAGTAATATGATCTTTTAAGATATGCTTTAAAGTTGTACTGGCTAATAATAGAAAAACATGGTACTGTACACTGGAAGCAGTGGTTGATGTTACAGTACTCCTGTCTGCATCAGTGAACGTCCCCTCTGCTGGCTGATCAGACATCTGAAACAAGGAAAATTATGAGTGGGAAAATTATCCATTATACTGATAATGTGTACATCTAAAGCTGAACTTGATCTCAGTGAGTTTTGGCAGAGCTGACCTGGTAGCTTGTCGACTTGTCTGGTTGCTTCCTAAGGCACAAGCAGAAGAGGGAGAAGGCAATACAGAGAAGCAGGGACACTGAGGTGAAGATGGTGATGGGATGCACTGGACCTGTGACAGTAAGGGGGAGAAGTGCCACTTGTAATACAATGACAGTTATAGGAACTGTAATGGGATAAGAATGGCAGTGAAGAAGTACCTAATCTGAGAACGGAGAAGAAGAGCAGCCAGAACATGCAGAGGATGGGAGCCAGGATGACCTGGCTGATGGCTGCTCTGTGGATCCGCTGGTTGAGCTTGGTGGGAACGTATGCATAGTAGATGTTGTATCGGTCCACCATGTGCTTAAGGATCACATAGAGCAGACCTAAAGAGGCATAATAACACACATACACGGACTGATCAACACCATATATTAGTATATATTTATTAATATTAATAAAGTAAGTATTATGGGTACAATGGGTGCTGCAGGAAAAACATGTTTAAATATCTAAAACTCAACAGTAGTTTTTGGATAATGGTTGGCAGCAAAGGCAGTGTACATAATTTGAATGGGCTGAGAGAGAGAAAACCTTGGTATGGTACTTTAACATCATAGTGATATCTTATATTTTGTTCTCCTCAACACCCAACTTCCACCAGCAACCCCCACACATAAGACTATAGGGTCCAAAGACTTCTGACACATTTGAAACACTCACTGTAAAGTTAAATGTAATGTTCATCTTACAATAAAACGACTGTGATATGGCTGTAGTATAATTTGATTTTTTAAAAAAAAGGGGATGTGAAAATAAATCTTAACTGGCTCTGCTATAGAGAAATGTTTGTATGACTCAAATGCCCAAACAGCACAGGTGAAGCACACAGAGTAGCAGGGTATTGGGTATGAAAGGGCCTGTTCGGACTGAGGATTTGACTGCAGAAGTAAATAGAAGCTTGGTGAGCTCTGGGCAGAGACAGGAGCAGAGTGGGCGTCTGGCTCGCAACTCGCTGTGTCTGGGTGTCTGGGACTACAGCAGCAAATTCACACAGTCTGCACCGGGTTGGCAGGCAGTAGAGGAGAGTGAGGTTACATTGTGAATAGAGACAGCACATAGACACGCAAAGAGGGAAGAAGATGGGATCGAGACTGAGACCGATTGAGCTGAGGACAGAAGAGGGTCACCGCAATGTTGCTCACCAAAGGGTGTAATGATGGGACATGTGATGCTGTAGGTCACACTGACAGCAAAGATACACATGGTCCAGGCGTACTCCAGGCCGAATTGAAACTCATAGGCTTGACTCTGCAGCCAAAGACACAAACACAATAAGCTGTTTAAATCCTAAATCCAAGCACAATCTAATAAACCTCACATGAAAACACTGAGATATGCACGAAACTCTTAGCTAACCCGTTTGACATGAATGCGCTCAGCCTGGGACTTAGCAAAGCAGAGGCGGAGGGCGTACACAGTCAGCGCCGGGATACGAAGTAGCTCCATAGCTGTGCCGATCAGACTGGACGTAATCACGTAGTTTACAAAGAATGCACCGTTGTCAGGAAGAAACACACACCTGCACACAGAAAAAGATGATGCCTGAGAGCTTGGCTGCCACTCTAATGTCTTTTTAGGAGCCTTATTGCTTTTGATAATATATTGTTTCAACAGAAAAGACAACTCTTACTGGAATTTGACATCACTTTCATCCAGGAAGTTGACATCAAAGAGCCAAGTGAAGAACAGGTCCAGACTACAAAAAGAATAACATATGAAAAGGATATACTTCTAAAAAAAATGAAAGCACTGCACTCAAGTATTTATAAAAACAGAGGTCATATTGTATGTATGCTGTGAGTCTGTGAATCTGCTGTGGATGTACCTGGACAGACCAAGTGAGGGCAGGATGATGACCATGAAGACCAGCAGAAAAAAGCACTTGTGCATCGTTACCTGGTTCTCACCGGATCTGAGCAACACACATAAAACGAATGAAAAGGGAATCATTGTGCATGCATACATAGATATAAAAAAATACCTTCAACATGATTAATACATAATGTGAAATAATGTAATGCAAAGTCAGCTGACTTTACATTTTACAGGGGCTGTTGGGCTCATTAGCACGAACTACACTTTTCACTCCAGTAAACAGTTGATTTGCATGTGGTCCTTTGCACATCACGCCTGCACAACACGTTTGTGGGGGTGGTTATGTAAAGACAGGGTGCTCATAGGTGCTTCATGAGGTTGTCTCCTTATGCACAGTTGTTCTGCTCCTCCTCCTGCTAGTCACCATGCGCCGAGGAAGCGGCGCATGGTGACTACTGTGCATATCATTATCCTCACATGGAGATCTCTATGACAACCTGCCCAGAATAACAGTGCAGGGAGAGTGACAGAGAGAAGGAGGGAGAGAGGAGAGAGAGTAAAAAAGAGCAAGAGGGTGAAAGAGAAAAAAAATAATAATTGAGATGAAAAAATAAAAAGAAATACTGAGAGTTGAGAGGAAGACAGCTACACATGAAGGGTCCATTTGAAGAAGCAAAGGACAGGCATTTCCATTTCAGAGGAGAGAGGAGAGCTGTGCTTGATGGCTGGTGAGTACCTGGTCCAGTGGGACTCAAAGAAGGCTGAGTAGTAGACGATGAAGGGCAGGAGCACCGAAAACGCCCACAACAGGAGGGTTGGGAAGAACTGGGTAATGACAGGGCTCTGTATTGGACAGAAAAAGATTAATTAATAGAACCGAAGAGGGTCAAAGAGTAGTTTTAAGGTCTCAGGTTTTAATTCGATCTCAAACTCTGACCCGCAGACTCTCTACAGGCCTCGTGACGTTGAACTTGTCCATGGTGTTGACGATGATGGCGGGAGTGGTGAGGAAGAAGAGCAGCAGGAAGAGGAGGATGTTGAGAAGGACGCAGCGGAGCCACCAGCGAGATCCACACACTGACAGGTTTTCCCTGGTGACGGGGGGGAAATAATGAGCCTCATTTCACAAACATCTAGCAGGACAGTTAACACAGAAAGGAGCTCACTTCTCCCCCCTGATATGCTTGTATTGTATGTATTGACATAAGCCTGAAACAGCCAGCTAATCATCTCTTCTATACGAGGGGGTGAGTGTGTTTCCATTGCACTGGACTAGACCAGAGAGCAGGTTGGGAACAGCACACTTCAACGCTCAGTTTTAATGAAGAAACAAAAGTCCCTGCTCAACCCTGCAGCTTGCGACTGCTCCAGTAATCTAGTTAGTGCGACACGTTCATACACAAACACACTGCAACCAGTCAGGCATGAAGCACAAACAGTGAACGCTACTATCTCTTTGGTTAATCACATATGCATCACTCATTTGTTACATAATCTCACTGCTGCATTTTGCTTTCCAAGATAAGAAAGATGCATTAAAGCTAATTCAATCATCGATAGGGAACAAGCCTTAAGTGGTGTTACTCCTTTGAGATTTGCGACACACAAGCGACAACATACAGACACATCTTGAATGTTGGTATTAGCTGTTTTCGTTTTCTTAAAGTTGAACAGAGAGCTCAGAGAAAAAAACAACCAGCAATAGTGATACTCTGCAGCTATAAAGCTGAGTGATGTCTACCTCTTCAAACCCACAAAGAGGTTCATCATTACAAACTCGTGCTGTACAAGGATTATTAAAGCCTACAGAGATCTGGTTTTAAGTCTGGTCACAATCCTGAGGTCTCCAAAGATACCGAATATGTCAGCCTTAATTACAGGGAAATGTGTTTGAATGATGCATTAGGCATGTATAACTGGATATTACACTCAAAATATGTGTCTGCATGGGTTTCCTCTGGGTGCTCTGGTTTCTCCCTACGCTTCACAGATGTGCAAGTTAGTTTAATAAATTGCCTTTAGGTGTGACTGTATGACAGAAAATTGAAGAAGAATATTGGGGCCATTGATGTTTAAAAAAAAGAAAACGGTTTGAGTTCCAGTAGTGTTCGTACTGACCAGATGATGTCATTGGGAGCAGGTGCATAGCTGATCCCCCATTTATGCGACTGCACCACAGTGGTGATGCTTGACTGCTGAGGTCTGCGATGGCAGTGCACATGGCTGTAGTCCTTCACAATGCTAGAAAAACAAAACAAGATGTACAAAAGTAGTACACAAGCTTCCTCAGCACTCAGTAACGCCTGCTATTATGTCTTTTTATGGATGCTCCCTGCCGTGACAGGGTTTATTGTGATGAGAAGACCTCAGTGTCATGCTGTTATTTACTCACACAGCGGTCATCCTCTCATCACGGAAAGTCACAAAGGCAATGCCCAGCCGCTTCATGGAGATGCGGTTCTTCTCAGCATTGAACTCGTCAGTCCGCTTCTCTTCTAGCTCGCTGTAGTACTGTTCTGCATCCACCTGCAGAGAAAATTAGAGAGCACATTACTCGCTGCATCTTTCACACTCAGAGAGATCCCAGATTTACAGTGGCACGATACTGTATGTTGTCACTACATCTACCTACATTTGGATTGCAGTGCCATCCAGTGGTAATATCCTTTATTTGCAGCAAAACTCTGCTGCAAGTCTACTAAGAAAGTCACCAACGAATCTCAATGATGCTGATAAAATGTACCTTTTCAAAGCCGCAGATGTCGCAGCAGAATATCTGAGCGCACGGATGAGTCTTGATCATGATCTTCCCCTCCTTTTGGGCTTTTGTTGCAAAGTACAGCCTGCCTTTCATCGCCTTGCGCCTGCAAAACCCAGCATCCTCAGACAAGAGCATGGCACTGATCACAAACTCTATTGTACTTTAATTTATAACTATTACTGTACCTCTCTAAGTCCAGCCTCATCAGCTTGTGGACATCAAAGCAGAAACGGATATCAGTGACAGTACAGCTGGGGTAGGCCTCACTAGTGAATGGAGCAAAAGATGTGAATCATAATGAACATACTGAGATTGTGAATGTGCATGTATTTGCCAAAAATGGTCAGGGCCTCCTCATAACAGGAGTCTTTCAACTGAGACAACTCTCAACTTGGCTTAACAATTAAATAGAGAAGAATGTGTACTGGAAGTGTTTGGTGATGAGTCCTGGGTCAGAGATCTCTCTGGGTATAGAGGTAATCATCAGTGTCCGGGCAATCTGTAACGCATAAAGCAACCGCCGTGTTGGTTATGTTATGATAAAGTAAAAGAAATTCTTTGTGTAAACTTTTATCCATTATCTTCTCTTAAGTGAAAAGAAATCGGTTTGAGTTCGGCCAACATTTGTTGCATGTCTGTTGTCCAATAAAAGCATAAAATGCCCCAAAACACACTTAAATAATAAAAAACATTATTTTTAATAGATTATTTCAACTTATTCAAGTGTTTTTTTCTTCATTCTATTCAGTTTTCTATCAAGACACTGATGCTTGTTTCTAAAAATGTTAGGAAATGTTAATTTGTATTGGAAACAAGTCGAAATAATTTACTGCGCCGACAGATTTTTTTCACTTATTTGAAGAAAATAATAATTTTAGTACTCAATAACAGACAGAAATTGACTTGAGAAGATGACGATTTCTGCAGTGGAAATGTGGCCAGGCACTGGTGACAGACCTTCTCGTCTTCTCTGTACTCCAGCCGTATCAAGTGGTGAGCCATACACAGCAATGTGATGATGAAGTAGACCAGAGCAAAGACGCTGTGGAGCCACAGAAAGCTGTCCCTGCAAGGCACAGAAACACTGTTGTAATTTAATAACATACTGTAGATAGTCCCATGTCTTTCCACGGTTCTGTGACTTTTCATACAATTTGATGTAATTCGTGCAGTGTAACACGTACTTTGCGCTAACATTAGCCAGAGTTGTTTTTCCAAAGTTTTCAGGACTGTCTCCTGTAGGAATAATGCAACACGACAGAGAGTGAGACATTTTAATTTTCATATGACTCAAAGGAAACCCCTCCTCTTTTGTCTGAAGGGTGAGGTAACAATGAAGCAATGTCACTATTCAGAGAAAATCCATCTGATTTAATGAAACCTCACTCATCTCAATGAAATTTCACACTAAATTCAAACATCGCAGTCATGCCTAACTCTGCTGTTTTAATTTGGGGCCCCCCCTTTGTTTGCTGTTGCCATGCCAGCCTGTCAAAGTGTGTTGGTTTATTTAATGACTAGGGTGACACACTGGTCTATAAGATGACAGCCAGCAGTAATAAAATGTTTCTGTGGACAGCCCAACTCCTCGTAGACCCCATAATGGCTCCTGCCTCCGTCCCATTACGGAATAGCTTACTCAACACTTCCCACAAAATAAGCACACAACTGCCAAAAGGCATTTCTGTTGCTATGTAACAGCTGGTTTTATGCGCCATCCCACCCCTGACACCTACATGTGTACGTTCAGAGGAAATGAAGCACTTTCTGTTTAACAATCCTACTTGGGGAAGCTCTTGAATGAGTTGCCACTGGTATGCTAGCAACTCCCACGTGTTTGTATGTGTTTTTGTGCATGTGTTGTTATGAAGTTTGGCCTCTTTATATTGTTTTACAGTTTGATTTAAGTTAAAATTACCATTTCGGTTTCAATCTAATTTAATTTTTGTGAGACAGTTTGGCTTTTTTAACTCAGCTTTTACCACAGTTTGTTTAATGTTAAGTTTCTGTGCATTTAACCATTAACTCCTTTGGTGTGTAGATGTGTGTGATTGTCTCTGTGTGGCCTGGCCTCTCTCCCTGCGAGGTGCCCCGTCTGCCTCTCCTGAGGTTAAGGAAATCCCTTGGCTTTTAGACAGCCAGCCAGACCATCATATGAGAACCAAAATACCTAGGAGGTTCCCGGAAAAGTTGACCGGCAGGATCACGGCTAAAGACAGCAGGCAAACCACTGTCATGAGCAGGATGATGTGGCGCTGGAAGGACAGGTACGTGACGGCATCAATGCCGCATTTGCTACGGATCTCTTCATCCCTGCAGAAACAGAGAGACAAGTGTGAAAGAGGGGACACTCTCAGGGGACAATCCCAGAGATGTCATACTCTCTAAATGGACAGTAACAGACAGAAAGTAAGACAGAAAATAATTGTTGTGATGGAAATTCCACAAATGCAGATGTAATGGCAATCAGAGCTTAATCTAGCATGTACCCAGGCCTGTCTACTGTCAGGGCAAATGGGCCTACAGCTTATACCTCATCATGAGTAAAACTGTTGCTCCACCACTTTGGAGCCAGCAGCTGTGGTTACCAGACGGGAGGTTCAGGAAACCCAGTGTCATAAAATAGAACAAAAAAAAAGAAGAAGAAGAAGAAGTGCACCCTGGTCTCATGACAGCCCACACATTGAGAACTTGCAGGGTGGGTTTGCACTTTCCCAGCGTGAGCCACTGGCACGAGAACTAAAAACAGAAGCACCCAAACTCCACCGCAATACTATGGAAACCATGGACACCAGGGAAATCGCTTTTTTACAGACCTAAATCTGTTGTGTGCTGTCAGACTTGAGCAAAGTTCAAATATTCAATGGGAAAACCACGGCACCAGTGGTCGCACGAGCCCAGACTTGTTTGTTTTTGCTGCTCAATGAGATATAACAAGAGACTTTACGTTTCAGGGTGACATCAGCTTTGAAGACGGAGGGAACAATAAAACGATGGAAGCTGAGATGAGACAAGGGTAAAATAATTACAAGGGCAACTGCTTTGTGTACTTACTTCATATGGTAAAGCGATGTCAGCCATGAGCAGAAGCCCTGGAAGGAGAGGAGAATCAGAAAAACATCTAATGGATTGGTTATTAAAGATAATAAATTATGTACGCAAGTCTGTGCATGCCACATCTGTTTTTTTGCATGAATCCGCTATCTGCATAATAATAATATGATCTGCAGAGTGACACAGAGATGGAGATTTAATAGGTCTAGCCTGGAGCAGTAACTACTTTACTGCAGCCTCAGCTTTGTGTAGGCATTGGGCGATGACTCCAGTCTGACTCTTTGTCTTACACCGTTATAAACACGAATGGAGTGACCTCAAGTCTATCACACAGGTGTCATGGAGTTACAGACAGTCCAGCTGAGTCATGACCCAAACTTTCCTCTGACAAAGGTTGACACAGTGCCATCTTACATAAGTGTACTTTATTATAAAAGTGCATGAGGTAGCATTTTTAGACATCAATATATCATTGACAAATTAACTGTGACACTTTGGTATAATTACTGTAAATAAATGTAAAAGCAATGTCAAACATCAGCGGTATTGTTGATGATAGTATTTTATTTCCCATAATGCCTTCTCCGTCACAGTTTGCGTTTTTGAGTACAGACAACTGGAGTCTGTTTGTTCACAGTTTGCAGTTTTGTATTTCAGTAATTATGGTGATTAAAGGTACCTTGTGCAGTTTTAACCACTGGTGGCGCTGTTGAGTGGAGTTTTGATGAGCAGTTATGTTTTGTATTTCTCACTGGTGTCTGTATGAGGATGCATATGCTTGGCACAATCACAAGGATGACGTAATTCACTGTCTGAGAGGAACATACATGTTGTCAAGTGTCATCTTTTAGCATTTATAGCATCTCACAGCCATGAAATGACTATGACCAATTGTCACACTTGTTCGGTGATAAAATAACAATGCACAACTGGTTGACTTTCTGGGCTTCAGTTGCTCTGCTCATGACCAGTGTGTTTGCTGTGGTGCACTGGCTGGCAGTAAAAGAAGCAATAGTGGAATATTGTCTGTTGTTTGGTGTGAATTTGTTTGGGTATTCTTGATCTGCAAAAGAGATGAATGCAGCAGGACAACAGAGCAGATAGCAGAGGAGGCGAGAAGAAATTAATGAAAAAAGCAAAGAAGATAAAGAATGAAAATGTCTAAATATTAGTGAAGCTCTTCCTTGGTGTACAAAGCTAAAAAATTGAGAGGATTTTGGACCAATATGGAGGTGACACTGTTTTTACTGTGCTAGTCAGCCATTTTATTTTCTTGAAGCACAGTTAGCCATAACTTATTTTGATGTATTCTTTTAGAAGAGCTAGTTCTAATTAGTTGTGCCTGACACAGTAAAAACTACAAAATATTCAGTATTAAAGCTGCATTCATTGAGAACATTGACAACATAAAGTTATAGATAGAGGACCACACAGACAGAGACTGAAAATTAAGTAAGTTAAGTAAGTTAGCAAACAATTATTTACACACCAGCTGATACGGAGCAACATTAGTAGCTCTGTTTTGGTCTCCACCAGCTGTTATAAGAAATCATGCTCTTCAGTCGCTAAATGCTCCACTATGTCCACAAGCTAGTTTTACTTCGTCTGTCTTCAGTTTGGTGCGAGGCAGGTAGTGACCAGTGTGTTTATCTGAAGTTTTTTGCTGAAAACAGGTGCTTGATGCCGATGCTGGAAACAGGGCTGATGAGAGTGAACTTTGTGAGCTGTAAAATCAAACAAGGAGCTAAAAGACACTACAACTGCAGAGTCAGGTGATAATTATCTTTGGGTTTGTCATTATGAGCAACCCCTTTTACATTATACATTTGATCTTTTGTTCATGTGAAAATATTGATTTGTTCAGTTTTAATGTAAGGCCGCAGAAGAAGATGACAAACTGATTTGAACTCAGAATGTAAACAATTCAGATTTCAAAATATAAAAAGGCTTTGCCAAACTTTATGGGTAAGGAATGCATTCAATATGTTCGTTAAACCTTCAGGACACATAAAATGTTTTTTTCTGAATGTAATGTAAAGAATGTTTACACTGAACTCCGCAGGGTACCTTTGATTGATCTGAAAAAAATGCTATTAAGGGCTTCCTTGGTGCTTTTAGGAGGTGATGAAAAACTCTGAGTGCTGAACAAAACTCACCATGTCCTTTGTCTCAGAATCAGAGGGGCTGGACTCAGATGGAGATTTCTCTTTCTCACTTGGTTCTCCATAAAAAAGAGAAGTGAGACTAAAGTGGGAAGACAACATAAACAAAGAAAAAGCAGGATCATTACATTGATTGTGACCTGAAATGATCTTATCAATACAACCAATATTTAACTCAGTGCTGTAAAGGAAATCACAGCCGAGACACACTGCTGTAGACATGCAGTCCCATTACAGCACCTGTGTGAAATCAATCCCTCTGTGTGTATATATACAGAGGACATAAAACACATACAATATAGCCCAATCTAATAAAGTCAGTGATGATTGGATTCGTGGATATTTCTCTGTGGGCTGCACCACTGACGGTTCAGCAGCGTGTCAAATTAAGCAGCATAATTGAATTAGTACGAGAGACGACCGCTTGGCAAAACGCACAGATGCTGCTTGCCCTCGAGTGCTATGAAGCCGCCGCCGGTCAGGCAGAATCAATCAAGCCCGCACTCCTCTAGAGAGGTGATTCAGGTCAAGCAGAAGAAAACAGCTGTAGACTCATACAGGCTGCTGGGTGGACCTGGACTCATTTTGTGACTTCGAGATATCTGAATTAGTGTTGAAATGATTTCTCGATTAGTAGTTTGACAAAAAATTGACAAAATCTTTAATAATTGGTTAATCGTTGAAAGGATAAGTCTGGTGATATCATATATTTTTCTTATTGTCATTAATCCAATGAAAAAGAATAAAACCATGAATTGATCCCTCTAACAAAATACTAGCTAAAGCCTGATATAAATTACTCAGTGCTGTAGAGCTCCATTGTTGTAAAGAAATGATTTAACACATAAATGAGCTACACGTTTGCTCTGGGTGACATATTCATATGTTCATTCAAATGAACACAGGCACTGTAGTCTATTTTCAGTCAATCCCAGATACACCGTCCTCCTGCAGTAAAAACTCACTAGAGCACAAAATCTATATTAATCTGCAGCTGAAAATAGTCCCCAACAAGTGCTCAAATACCTCCTGTTTGATTTGCTAAAAATCAACAATGGTCAGCTGTTTTATGAAATTACTTTGCTTTAAAAACAAAAAAGTACTTATATCGGCCATCTGTTTTTAAAGATTTATGTCTCTTGAAGAAACAAATGGACTTAAGCAGATCGGGTAGGTATGTGGGAAAGTAATAAGAGAAAGATTAACACCTTGTTGGTTTTGGTCTTTTCATGGTATTTATTGACAATAAAAAAATTATAGAATAATGGCAGAATTCCAGCATTAATGTTTAAGTTATTCATCAAGGTAAAATGCCAAACACTGGCTAGTTCTGGTTTATCAAATGTGAGAGTTTGTTGCTTTTCTTTCTTTTATATATTTTTATTGATTGATTGAATTGTTTATTTAAGTGTCCCGCACCTTTCTGGTGCCAAGCCCACATGGACTTACAAGACACTAGACAAAAATAACCAATTGTAAATTGAATATCTTTCGGTTTGGGACTGAAACAGTCAATTTAAAGACGTCACTTTGGGAAAATTGGATCAGAATTTTTCACAATATTCTGGCATTTTGTACATTAAATGAAACAAAATAATCAACATATTAATCATTAATGAAAATACTAGTTAGTTTACATATAGAAGGAATCAATAAAGTTGCATCACTCCAATAGAAGCTCCCTCCAGTACTTTTCTTCCTACGCAGTACTCTTTATACTCAGCAGAGGGAGCTGCAGGCCGCAGCATCAGGACTCAGGAGTGGTTCCACTGGGGATTATTTCTCCATTTTAAATGTTGACATGGCTCGCCAACCAGCGAGTGTATCAGATCTGAATGAGGGATTTACCTGTCATTCTCCATCAGCAGAGCCAGGCGGCCGTAGTCCCAAGCAGCCTTCCTCAGACAGGAGAAGATGAGCAACAGGAACTGTAACACAGACCACAAACGTGAATGCAGACCTCTGTATACACACACACACACACACACATACACACACATACATACAATCACAGACACACACACACACTCTATGTCCTCATATGCTCTTGGTCTAAAATTATCCAAAACCTTTCCATACTGCTTGATCCTGACACAATGAGGCTTCTCTCTGGATTTCTTTAAGGAGCTTACAAATAATAGACAGATTCAAAATGCAGCAGCAATAATAAGCCATTTTCTTTCTTTAGAGTAGTATGTGGTTGTCTTGGAAACTACCAGACAGGCATGCACACGCGAACACACATTGTGCACTAATGACGAATGAGTGTGGTCAATAGCAAAAATAAATCTGAATAGCATTCATTCTGCCACAAATACAGAGCAAACATCATCACAATTAAGTAAAAAAAAAAGAAGAAACCTATTAACTTGCACATTATGGTACATAATAGTGTATTCATGCTGAAAAGCCCTGGTTAAATATCTCTGAGCAGAACTGGGCCACGATGAATGTTGACAAATGAAAATGGAGTAAAAGTGCTGATGAATGTTTGATTTTAATTATACTGCATTAAATCATTAACTCATTTGAGTTTAGACACCCATGTTAATAGGAGGGAAGCTCCCATTAATACTGAATGATTCATTCTCTAGTGATCCAAAGACATGCATAAGCAATCAGGGCAACCTTGACTGAGGCTTGTAGATGAATAATGAGCGTACATGTTCGCATTAACAGTCAGGGCCCAAACTTTTTCTGTGTCCATCGCCTCCCTCTTGCTTTATTTTGTTTTGTCTTGATGCGTGGGCATGCCCTCCTCAAGATTCACACATGATTTATTTTGTATGATGATGGAATTGATGCAGAGGCGTGCTCCCGTTACCTGGGGGGAAGTGTGCTTTGACTCATGCTTGTCATTAAGAGACAACGCTCAACTCTCTGTGTTGTCTTGACAACTAGGCAGCCATAAAATTAGCCGATTAAAACGCAGAGATGGCAGATTGAGAGAGATATCAGTGTAGAGATCAAGCTTGACAAGGCCTGACAATGGGAATGAGATAGTTGACAACTGAAAGTGTAAGCATATCATTATCTGAGACACAGGAGGAACAAATAATAATAATAATCATGATAATAATACATTTTATTTAAATGCGCCTTTCATGACACTCAAGGTCGCCTTACATCATTTAAAGCATTAAGTAAACATTAAGACATTAGTAGATATTAAGTAAAAAATAAGAAGCCGTTGATGCAGTTAAAAAGAGTAAGCTAGTTTAAAAAGATGGGTTTTAAGAGAGGTTTTGAATTCTGTAATGGAGGCCAGTATGCGGATGTAAGGAGGAAGGGTGTTCCAAGGTTTGGGTGCAGCACAGGAGAAGGTCCTGGCACCCATTGTGCTGATGTTGATGGCCGATAGTGCCAGCAGACCTGCTGATGAAGGCCGCATGTGCAAATATGCATAGCTTGCAAATATGCAAGTATGTTTATAGCAATACACTGTATCGTGCTATGGGAAAGGAAAGTTTAAACAAGTGGTTTTAACGCAACTTGATATGACATTCACAAAAGGCGTTCAATTTTCAGTCTGTGTCTATGTGATCATCTATCTATGTTATTATGAAATCCACAAGCGTTGACAAGGAGAGGAAAACAAAGAGCTTCACAGTGGCAGTGACTGCAGCTTTGACAGGCCTCAGTTTTTTTAAAGTGTTAATTAAAGTCTCATATTAAATTTCAAAGACAGTTTCCTGAGAAAATAACAAACTAAACGTCCTGGCTCATCAGAGGAAGCTAAATAGAGATGGATGTTTCGTGACATATAATTCACTACACATGAAGTCTCAATTGTGAATCAAATGTGCTTATTACAATGCAACATCACCCATCTGACTGTTTGACATATATATAGAGCTATACATCCAACCATCCATTATCTACACCAGCTTATTCTTTGCAGGGTTATGGGGGTCTGGAGCCCATCCCATTGGGATGTATGCATTGGGCAAGAAGAGAGGTACACCCTGGACAGGAAACCAGAGCAACCAGAGGAAATCCACGCAGGAAAGAACATTCAAACCTAGCCCAGGGTTTTAACCTCAGGACCCTCTTTGTGTGACCACTTGGTGTTAACCACTATGCTGATCCAGCTCTGACAGCTCTGTACATGACATGTGCAGTACTAAAGCCCCAGTACTTTATTTTGGGCCACTGAATTGTGAAGTATGTTTGACTTATGGATGAAAATTTTGACTTTTGTGTGTTTCTCTGTGGATCATAACTGAAATACAAGCCTGTATTCCTGCTGTGATAACACTCATTTGTGCTATAAACAGACCTTTAACAGCATCAGCATCAGAAAAATTAGATTTGTTTGCTGTCTAGTGAAATCTTAGTCCCTGAATAAAAAGGCTCGTCAATCAAGTTGAGAGAGATGGAAGCTTTGGAAAAAATGTTTGTGTGTATTTACTGCTCTTTTGTTTATATTTTGGATTACTGATTGTGTCTTTAAGCATCATCATAGTTACACACTGTAAGAGGACCTCTTAATAAAGACATGGCCAAATGCAGATGCAGTATGTTTAAAGTGATGTAATTCATACACTTGTCATTGATTTTGCCTGATTTAGGTGTAATAAAGTTGAGTGAGGAGTATGTGTAGATTAGTGTGAAAGTTACAGTTAGGACCTAGAATTAGGGTTAAAATAAGATTAGGTTTACAATTACATTCGGCATATAGAAGCATATTTTGACATGTTACAAATACGTAATATGTCAAAATTCATTTACACAGTCATGTGTGATGTCCAACATTTCTAACACCCCTGATGCTGCTGTTGTTCTTCATTACAATCAATCACAGAGTGAAGTGCTTGAGACAGGATGTCCATATATATTTGTATAGAAACAGCCCTCTGACCATGTACAACCTCTTGTTGTCTGTTTAAATCAGAGCTCTTCATAATGTCTCAACGGGGGTGTTGGCAGCTCTGGATATATTCAGAAACCTTGTGGTTAAGGCCATACAAGCTGTAGAAGTATATGAAGAAGAGATGATTTTGTTGGTGGAAAAGACAGTCAACAATCATCTCGTTAAAGAGGGTACATATGGTTCTAACATCCACCTGTTAGCTACTTAGAAAACTCTTGGAAAAATACATTAGAAAATTCAGCTGCACTGAATATTATAGAGAGTGGGAGTTGGAAAAGGGACATTTGGAACAGATTCCAAAAGACCAAGGTTTTTCTGGAGTTAATAGTGTAAACAGTATATGTTATTGGGTGAGTGTTTGCGAGTATGTTGTCTGTACCATCCAGAGCACAACATTGATGGCGAGGACCGTGGGAACCCCTCCAAATGGCAGACCCTGGAGGACGCTGCTGCGAGAGTGTGAGCGGTAGCATCTCTCAGCTGTGCTGTTCTCTTCCCCAAAGGACTCCAGGAAACCCAGGACATCCAGCTCCACAGGCCTCCCCTCCACAGGGGGTGCTCTTGTGACAAACAGATCAGAGTCCGCCATCAGCACTGGACCATACCTAAAGACAAACAGAGACAGAATGAGAGATGTGCTATTAGCCAAGACTGATGATTTTGTCTCTTTGGCTTGAGTTTTAGCTTTGAGCCGGAACTTGTTGAAGTTCTGATTTACTGATCAATACCATTTCAGTAATAATCCTATTAATGTTGTAAAATGAATAAAAAGTATTCTTCTTTCAAACAGTCTCACTTTAAAAAGGAGTTTTAGTCATAGTAAGTTGTTGCCATAGCGCCCATCTTTTCACGACTCACTCACCCTACAAGCCTGTATTTATAGACTGAAAACTATAACGTGTGTAGATTTGTATGGAGACAGTAAGGGTGTGGTGTTGGCAATAAGCGACGAAATTGGGATTTAATGGGCTGATTCTTTTTAACATACAATCGTTGTCACTCATTTTTATCAGAGTGTCTTGCAAGTACTCTAAGTGCAGTTATGATACTGTTTGCAAGGATCAGTCTAATGACCATCATGGTCCATTAGCAGCCATTGATCTCTGTCTGTTTGTGTATCTGCTGAACGGAAGTGGAGATGTGACATGAAAATGACAAACTAATTGGATGACATATATAGTGGAGGTTCTTTAAAAAGCCATAATATGCTAACAAGTCCATTTAACCACATAAACAGGAGGATATTTCTGTTGTGAGAATGAAAAGACTTAATTTAAGAGTAAAAACTTAGACTGTGTGCTCAACTGCGTGTTTGAACAGCTTGCTGAGGATTGGCATTTATTGCTTCTGTGTGTGTGGAGCATGCACAGGATATGATCAATTCGCACTGCCACGACCACAGAATGAAGGCCTGAACCATCTGTCCTCCAGCAGCACACGCACTCTCCCTGTTTTCAATCAATACAGTCCCGACTCCCAACTGCTCAGCCTGTGTACACTCCTCGCTGAATAAACAGTCCAAGGAAATGGAGCAGCAACAGAGTGCTGACAAAGCTTTGCATTGATACTGCCATTCCCCTTGAGTGAAAGGCATCAATCATCAGATTTCGTGGGAAAAATGAGATTGGACAATAAATTCAGAGATGTTGTTACTGTGACAGAACGTGCATGCTCTGTAGTAAACAGGCTGTGTGCTCGGCAGCAATAATTGGCAGCCAAAACTGCATCACAACGCCGGCCAACGGCTCTGCTCTCCAACTCTCACAAGAGCTGTGAGGTAACAGGAGAACAACAACAGTGAGAAAAGGAGAGGAAGCTAAAGGCCTCCAAACTGGCGCTAATTACTGAACCAAACCTCGCTGTGATTTACCACTGCGCCAATGATGTCACTTCCTGAGAAGCTCTATCGCAGTTTTGTGAAGCTTTTACCAAATGGAGTTTGTGCAACAGAAGCCTCAGCAGGATGTCTAAGTGTAGGAGGCCAGCTGATCAATGGCAGAGCAGTTGGACTGCTGTACATCACACTGTCAGAATGATCTGGAGAAGAGAAGCAGTATAAAAACACAACCCAGTAATCTCTTAGCAGCACTTTCTGCGCCGCTGTACTCTCTGTCTTACTTCCTGCTGTGAAACTGTATAGCTTGCAGTCATCAGATACACAGCATCTGAGCCTCCCTGTGGAGACAACTAGGGTGGAGATTCCCTAAAGGACGGATCACAAAGCAAATCTATAACATGCACACACTCTGTTCAACTGCAGAGCTGTGTTTCCACAGAAGCTAATGTACCGTGAATCACATTTTCTCTCTCAGCTGACAATGAAATAATCTGTCAATACAGCATGCACAAACGGATCATTATACTGCTAAAAATGGATTAATAATCACATGGGCTTACAGCACAAGGAGGCACAGTGCACTTCTCAACAAAAACAACCATTCAAATTCTACAACAGAGACTTCCACTCTCATAACATGATTTAACAATGACAAATTATAACAAATGGTACTTTAATTGTGGATATTTATGTCCTAAGATTGTTTATATTTTACAGGTGAAGATTTGATTCTAAAACAGGCATTTTGGAAACATTTTCAAACCAACTGATGCTTTATCAAGATATTTTGAAGTTGTATGATTAATATAACAATATATCAACCACAGCATCCAGACTGACCCTCAATCGTATCTTTAGATAAAATATATTGCTTGTAAACACAGCATTTTACTACCTTTGTCGGAATAGCAGAGATTCAGTGAAAAAGTAGACTATTCCTGAGATGAGCTGATGGTAGCACACAAATCAAAGAGCAGTAGTGTGAACTGTGACATTAAGCAACAGCTGAACAAAAAAAACATGATGCCTTATTATGGAAAATACAACTTGCGAGCTGTAAACTAAAGACACACTGAGCTCAAACAAAGTTTGACATGCAGAAGCTTAAACCGACCTTTATCGGCTCATTGAGCTGCTCTTCTTCTTGCATCAGACAAGTCACTCACTTTATTTGCTGCCAGCTGCTGATGCTAACAGTCAAACTCTTCCTCTCCACCTCCACAACAGAGCAGGATGCTGAAGGATACAGGCGGACTGTGGCGTGGTTTCACACAACATTTGGACAAACGTCACAGCATGACTCAGCAGTTTAAGACTCTGTGGATATTCTCTTTCTGTCTCAGCCCTCGTATATAAACACTCAAACGTGCTCATCCCGTGGTATCCATTTCGTCTTCATCTCATTCAACTCTGCAAATCTGAAGACTCTCTAATCCTTTCCCTCTGCTTCTCTCCTCCTCGTCCCTAAATCAGGCTTCCAAGCCAACGCAGCAGATTATCAAATGATGTTTGGCTTGAGAGGCAGTGTTGTGCCTCCCGCTGGCAACTTGAGTGAAATCTCTCCTCTGTGTTCAGTTAGACTATTATGATCACAGACACTGAAGTGCAGGAGCTGTGAGCTGGTGATGAGAGATACCCGAGTTGGAATCAGAAAGCACAAGCTGTAAAAAGGAAATGCTAGCTCATGTCAGCTAATCGGCTCATTGCACCAGAAAAAACAGCTGAGGTATCTGTGTGTGTGTAAAAGAGAGAGAGGATATCATCCCAGAGGTGATACAAACAAAACAATTAAACTGTAACTCAGATGATGGACAACTTGCAGTAAACACGGATTCAACGCAGCTATCTAATACCACTCCCTCATAATATTTGATTAAATCAGCCTCTCATGTAGTTGTACAAAAGATTGTCTCAAAGCATCATGATTTTGGAGTCAACTACTCATTTTGGCTGAAAATAGAGAATAAGAGTGTAAAACCATGTTAGCAGTCCTATGAGGCTGCACTTATGGCAAACTGGTGCTTTGAGCTAAATGATAATGTTACCATGGCAATACGCTCACAATGACAATGCAAAAATGTTTCGTAGGCATAATGGTTACTGTGTTCACCATTTAACTTTAAAGTTGCAATGCATGACATTCGGCCACTAGATGTCGCACTATAGCACTAACATCTCAGACCAAAAACGTGTCATTTACTCAGTGATCAAATATGAATCAAGATTCTGTTAGTGCATTATCTATTTCTCACCTCAAATGTTTTCATAAACATATTTTACTGACTGTTTAGCTGTAATTTGAGAAAGTTTGTGATGCTGCCGCCATCTTGGAAACAGATATGGAGGACACAGAGGGACTCACATGCACTAATATGCACGTGTGGCTTGTGTGGCTACCAAAACAAAGAACAGAGAAGCTCAGATAACAACACATGCAGAGAGTGTGACTTCATTCACTGCTCAGATCGCCATTACTCCACTATATCTTTACATAGCAAATAGTTGTTTGCTGACAGCCACTGGACCTTTAACATGACAGCAAATTGTTATAGAGCATCTTTTTTAGCACTAAACCAAAGTACAGCTGAGGCTGATGGGGACACCAGTTTTGCAGGTATTTGGACATACTTCATTTTGACCTGATGATGGCACTATAAACAATCTGAGGATCATCAAAGAAAATAAAGCCTTATAGCCAAATTTTAGTCATATTTTAGTTGTCACTTCCTACATATACATAATTTTAAACTTTATTTTAAAGATTGTTTTTACTGTAAATGTGATGGTTTAATGGGGATTTTATTTATTCACAATTGCTGTTTTTTGAAAAGATTACCAGCTTTTTCTATGTTCCTTCATGATTTTACATACTTTCTAAAATTTTCTCAAAGCAGAAAAAGTACTGAATATGCACAATTAATTAGGTTACAATTAATACTACATCTTTGAAAACATTTAGAACTTAATCTGCTTTTACTTTATTTTGATGTATTATTTAATTTAATATTTTTTTTCGTCCTATTATTATCATTGCCCTTGTCTTTTCTATTTGTCTTTAAGACATGATTGTATTTTCAATTAATGTCTAACTTATACACCCGATCCTTTCCAGTTTATAAAACAGAATGGAAAAAAAACAACCACCTTAGTTCTTTAAGTTCCAGTAGGTTTAGGGTATGGGAAGCTCAAGTTTACAGGTCGTTAAGTTCCAATAGTGGAAAAGCAATTTTTGTGGACTAAAGGACAAAGTCAGGGGACCAACAAAGCCAGTATGATTCATCCTCTGCAGACAACGAATGACTCTACCAAATATCACAGCAATCCATCCAAAAGTTGTTGAGTTATTTCAGTCTAGACCACAGTGGTGGACAGACCAACAGACTGACATTGCCATCCATAGAGAGATGCCACTAGCATGACTAACAATATTGAGCAGATAGAGGGGGATGACATGCAACACAGTTCATCCATTACTCACTTTTACCATCCTTTAAATCACTTTACCAGCTCTATTACTGTAACAATTGCTTTGTCATCCTGAAATGAAAAGTTGGATCTACACTATGTTATGAGATTAAAAAAAACATGACAGGAAACATATTTACATTTAAACAGGTTTGGATACTAATTTCCAGTTGCACCAAACCCTAATCAACACCATAAACCATGTGGTGGACTGGAGGAGCTTTCCCTCCTATCGTCAAACATTCAATTAGATCAAGATACATTACCTGCCTGAGGGAATGGGAGGGAGATCGGCCCGTTTTGCCAGAGAAATGAACCATAAATAAAATGTAAACTTGCACTGCTTTCCAAACCCCTGCACCTAATCAACTGCTAGTCACTGTGAGATAAAACACCACCCCCAAGGACCACTTGCAATCATCATAAATAAAATGGATTCATAGCTGTTGTTCTCTTCTTGACTGCACTGACTGCAACCTTGTTAAACATGCAATTTTCTCCTGCCACTGTTTTGTTCGTGCTGCCAAAGACTGTTCTGTCTGCTTGAGACAGCGATACCTGCATGAAAAGGAAAGGTTTGACGTTTCCCCTGTCATCGGCTTCATCTCGAAAGGCCCAGAGCTGGTAGAATATGCATGAGTAGTCTTTTAGTTGTGCTCTGCATGTTAATCTAAAATTGAGACCCTGATTATAGAAATCCTGCTGTTTAAAGTGTATTCTGTAAAAACAAATCTTCTCCAATCAATTGTTAACAAGCCAATAAACCTCAAGTGACGTGAGGGGGGGAAACCAGTGCGAACCAGACTGTTTAGCTCTCATTTGCAGCATGCTGAAAGACATAAGAGCATATTGAAAAGCCTAAAGGAGAACACAATATAATATATACATCTTTATTTAAAGAGTGTCAGCTTTAAATCTGCATTAATTGATTATTTCAGGCAATTTTCTCAAGATGATTTTTTGGAAGAGAGGGATGTGACGAAGGTACAGACTCCCCAGACTCAGACTAGGGATGTCACAGTTCATGTTGGGCATCTTAACCTTTTCTGGTCATTGTGAGCATGTGGACATCTTACCACCTGTAAAGTTGTTATATGTTAGTAAACAGTTCACTATTTAGTGTCCAGCAGACATGCAGCATTAGCATCTATTTGGAGTCGTGTTTCTGGCCACCTGACAAATTTAAGTCCAATATTCACTCTCCTTTTAGCTCTGTTATCGTTTCCACCCACTTTTGAGGGACATATCTCTCTTTAGCTTGCTAGATGAAATATGTTCCCCACCTTGTTACTAACTTTTTGTTTGTCTACTGTTTGGTACTGGGCAGATAAGTTTATCAGAGCTTTTTCACTGAAAACAGCTGCCTGCTGCAGTCAATAATGAGGTTGATGACAGCGGATTTTATCAGCCAGAACCTCAAAATTCTGAACTAAACCACACTAAAAATGCTTTGAAGAGCTGAAGGGAACTGCAGAGTTGCGTGATAATTACATAAGGTGACATGATTCATTGTCAATATAAAAAAATAAACTGTATGTGCAGCTTCAAAGCAACTAAACCACCACTGCAAACTACAAAAGTGCAGCAGATGGTTTATATGGTATATGCTGACTGCCAATCATCATGTCAACCCATTGTTTACTTCATATGCATGTCATATACTTGTTGCTCTGTTGCTTAGTTTTGCCTGCAGCTTCTTGTTGACGCAGTTTATCTGTGTTTAGCATATGCTGTCACACATTTCACGACTGTCAAAGAGGGCCTTGACATATTGTGTAGAGCAGCATCTACTTGTTAGTTGAGGCTAACAATGTCATATAATTGTACATTTTTCTCTGACAGTTTCCTGCAGTTTCGTCACACATGATTCGACCTCTTTAGAGCTCTGTCGCTTGCCTCAAGTTGTTCTGAAAACTCACAAATCAAAGCGATGAGTGACAAACCTATTTTATGGCTTAGAAATGCTGATGACTGACATTCAACCTTTGTGGCAGCATTTGTGATTGACTTCAGCGAAGACATCATTTTTCATTTGGTGTTTATATTATTTTGTCTACCCCCTGTAGTTTTCCATCAACACCAAAGAGCACCTGTGGTGGATTTTCAACTCTTCCAATTACTGCGGGTCACAGCTAAGCTCTCCATTAATCCACACAGACCAAAGGTGGAATAATGGTTCAATAATGTCTTTATAGCAGACAATGGGGTTGACGGCATATTTGCACAATCACATGAGGGATGTAATGAGACTTCTGCTGCTTATCAGTACTCCCATTTATTTACATACACTCCATGGCTCTGTGTGGACACTCAAATATTACACCCATATGTGACTGTTAAACTTGTCATTTTGAAATCATGGACATGAAAACAGTATGCTGTGAGAACAGCCAGCACTCTTCTGGGAAAGCTTTCCACAAGATTTTGGGCCCTGGCTGCATGAATTTCTTCCCATTCAGCCACAAGAACATTATAGCGAGGTCAGTCACTGATGTTGGGTGATCAGGACTGGTTCCAATTCATCACCAATGGTGTTGGATGGCATTGAGGTCATATTAAACTGAGTAAATCATCTCTTTATGGATCTCGGATGCTTTGTGCATGGGTTATGTACTTAAGATACTCTTAAATTGCTGCTTGGGAGAAAGACTTAGACACAAAGTGATGATGATTATAGGAACCTCCGTCTGAAGATAATACAGAAATGCTCTTAAATATAGAAATTATTGTGTTTATAGATTTTGCTTATGAACATTTTAAATATGTCCTCTCTATAAAATGTTATAAATACTACACTACATGTGAACACTTTATAAAAATGTTCCTAAACATTGTTGGGGGCTCAAATAGTAGTATGTTAGGATATTTTAATGATGCCTTGTGCGAGTGCATCTCTTTCTCAAGTCTCCAGGAGCTGTAGGCCTCTGCTGCGATGGTTTTGGTTGGAGGATGGTGGTGTTGGGGGATGCGAAGAGGGCCGACGTTGTCCCTGAGGGGGAGAAAGGGGGCGGAGGTTTTTTGCACAATCTGCTCACCACCTGCTCAGTGGAACGGGAGGGGCCTTTACTCTTTCTACACCTCATTGTGTCTTTATCACACAACACACAAACACAGATCACTGAGGTGTGTCTGCTCACAGCGCACAGTTGATGCAACATCCCCCCAATCCAGCCTCTTTCTGAAGGCTGAATGAGCTGTAGCATGACTGGAGTGATGACTGCACACTCCAGCCACGCTCAACAAACCAAACACCTGCTTCCTGTCTGGCTGCACATGCTCAGTAGGCCCCCAGGGGAGTGCTGTGTGTCTGTCCTGCTGCTGCTGCTGTGTGGACTGGGTCATTCCTCATTAGGTCCCATCTGGCATCAGCGAGGACTTGAGTCTAACATGCATTCAATTGATTTTTCTTTGAAGCTGGATGACACTGAACCTGACTCGGACCCAATCGTAACCACAATCTGTGTTTTCCCTGCATCCCTTCAAGCTTCTGGAAGATTCCACCTACAGCTGATTTCACTGCAAAACCTGCTGGAGCTGATCCTAAAAATGGACCTGTGAGAAAACCTGAGTCAAAATAACCTTCACCCCCTCATCTACCAAAAAGTGCAAACACTGCTCTTCTGCTCAGAACAGATTTCTTCAGAGGAATCTCTCCTCTCTGTAAGCATCTAAATAGCTATCAAAAGTGACATGCAGTCAGTCTAAATACAATACTCTTCTGTGATAATGAACTGATTATCTTTGGATTTTTGACTGCAAGTTGGACAAAACAAGACAATTTGAAAAGTAACCATGGGCTCTGGGAACACGTGATGGACGTTTTTAGCTGATATTTTAAAGATTGCACGAAAATTTAATCGATTAATAGTCGTTAATTGCAGCCCTATATCTGAGTGTAGTGAGATAACATCAGCCATGCTCTGAAGTGCCCTATAGACACAGAGTCATGTTATCTGTATCTAAAGTATTTTTAGGCTGCTTGGATATCAAGCAGCAAATTTAAAGACAATGCCATTGATTTTTTCTTTGTATATCATATGTTTCTTGACTGATTTCCTTCCTTCCAGGAGGCCAGTGATTTCTATTCATTTCAGCTTAATATGAAAATGAGCTTGCAGAAGGTTGAAATGCACTTAAGATAGGGAATAGATTACAATGAACAATTATTTTCCTTTATTGATTAATTTACGATTGTGGGGTAATGGCCTAATGGTGATCAAGAAAGCTCCAACATTTCAGATCTGAGTTACTAACAGCAACCATTATAATGCAGAAAATATCCAAATTGATATAATTCTTTTCTCAGCATCCGTGTTTGCTTATTGTCTAATCAATGTAAAGCCTTTTATAGCAGAGTCTCTATTTACAAGTCTTTCTGAATTGATTTTACTGTCATGAAATTTCAGTCAGCCAAAGTAGAATATGTACAGCATTTTACCGTCTAGACTTTGACTTATGGCACACAGTGGCTGTTTGTAAGTTAGGAATTAAATCTAAAAAACTTTAGAAAATGGTCAATAATAATGTGAAGTATTGTATATGCCATTTGTAGTTAACTGGTAAAGACATGCAAAACCAAAAAAATAAAATAAAAAAATGACATCTGGATTGCAACCGACTAGAAGACAAAGCCTCACATACCTCAGCATCTCCAACAGGATGCGTAGGTACATCAGGCACAGTCAGTATAAAATATGCGATATGCGTAAGTGAGAGCAGAAGGTAAGGTTAAGGTTGTGAATATCAGATGCTGCTTCCTGGTGTTATAGTAAGCTTATGTCAGTATCCTCTATGCTGGTAGATATTCATCAACAAAGAGCACGCTGACATACTGTAGGCTGTGTACAGTACATCAGTGACAATGCCGCATGCGTCGGCATCACTGTGATGGACCCCTGTGGAATAGCAGGAAACTTCACAGCAAGAATCTCAAATTGCAGAGAGCTTTTTCTTCACCAAAGACATAAAAAGCAGCAAAAACAAAGCAGAGCCTGTAGTATAGTACATCACGGCTATGGCTAGATGGTAGGTGGAATTCAAATGCAACATAAATATTTCACAGCTTATCACAGCATCAGTGGACGCTGTTTTGTTCTGATATTCTGTTTATGTTCAATTTTCTGTCAAGAGGGTTTCACCAAAGTGTTTTCTGACATTTGTATTCATATCCAGCAGCCAGCAACATGCGGCTGGGGAGATGAGTCACATAAATATACATCTCACATATGATGCAACTTTGGTTGTATTGCATACACACACACACACACCACTGCACCCCACAGCTCATTGCCAGCACCACTGGCATCATCATCATCACTAGCAGGGAGGGGCAGGAGAGAAAGTATAAAGAGGTCTGCTCGGTGTTTGCAATCCATTAAGAGCGTGGGCTGGTCCTTTCAGATCCTCAGTCTGGGCTCAAGTGTAGAGTTCACTCTCATTCATTAGTGTATAAAAGGCAAGAGGATATATTCACCTACAGTACTCGTTTTGGACAGTAAGCCAATGTGAGATGACAGAAATGTATCTGTAGACATCCATTTAATATCAAATACAATAATAATATTATCTCTGGGTTTATTAGGACATTAATGGCAATGATGCTGGACTTTTGATTCTAATATTGTATCTTATATGGTTGTTACATCAATGCGATGAGGTATCGTGATTGGTCAGGTTTTTATTTGACTGGATTAGACAAAAAACTGGCATTTCTGTCTCGTGACAGTTTCTCAATTAATTTTTCAAAATATTTACTACTGTAGACCAGGAAATATATTGATACTGCAATTAAAAAAATAAATATACAATGATATAAGATTTAATCCATATTGCCAACCCCTATGTAGTACATATGCATAAAATGTCATCAGCTGTCACTGATGATTATGTTAGTGTTTAATAATAATAACTTTGTTCTTGTTCCTGTTCATGATCTTTAGCTCAATAAAATAAACCTCTTCCTTGACAAAAAAGTGATTAAGATACATTTCAGTTAATTAAGTGAACTTTCACACTGATGTTTTGATGTTTGATCCCTAATGCTCTGATGCTTTATCCCTAATAATGTGTTTGTTCTGCCTCTTTCAGGCAGAGCAGATTATGTGATTTTGATGCTTTGCACCACGAGAAAAAAAAAAAAAAAAATCAAAACAGATCATTAAACCACAAAGAATCTTTGTGCACCTACTCCTCTGTCTTCACTGTTTGATCATTGTGTGCAGCTAAAGCTGTACACCTGCTCCAGCTGCTGGAACATCTAAAAAGAAACAAGCAAACAACATGGAGCAGAACCAAAGATGGAGGCTCATGTTTGCTTAAGATTTTCTCCGTGTAACTCACTATTGACTGCCTGTTTTGCAGCTGCTCATTGCAGTTCACCATATCCATCACTACTGCTAGCTCTTTTCCAATCTCACTTCTGAGTCTCTTGAAATATTAATGCCTGTGTGATACCTGAAGATGACCAGCATCGATCTGCTCCCGTTTCTTGGGAGACTTACGTTGCACTCGTCCACTCCCAAATTAATTTTAAAGTGAAATTCCACAGAAAAATCTGTAGATTATAAAACAAAAGACGATAGTAAAGTCCTGCACAATGACAGCGCTACGTTCACCGAGAAAGCAATGTTTCAGTTGTGAGGTATTAAACCTTCCTTTACACTTGAGCCACAGGATGCCAAAACTAATCAAAGGCGCATTCGACAAAATATGATTTTAGGATTATCAAACACTGAAGGCTGTGGTAAAAAGTTGTAGTTTGTGCCTTACAGTAGTGAGTCTGTAGTCATCTTAAATCAATTGAATAGATTCCAATGTTTTTTTGGAATATTTAAAAGCTACTTTCTTTTTATAGCAACCTACAGGTGTTGATGTTCTCCAAAGACTAAATGCAATTCATTTAAATATGTTTTGGATGTCTTCAAAAGCATTAAATCTCTATTTGCGAAGAGACAATGCACAGGAGCCTGAAAACATGATTAATCTGATTAATAAACAACAGTAGCCATCATCATTGTCATTTATCTTCATATGTGTGTTCACATATTGGTCATATAAGAAACCTGCTCTTTAAAGTCCATTTGAGAATCTAAATATCACTTTCCACTACAAATAATAAAACTTTCCTCTACATAAAACTCCCTTTTATACGAACTCAGTCTCACAGTATAGTATGACATAGCTTATTCTTCAGTGCACTGAAATGCAAATGCAATGAGCGACCCAGTAAAATGTCAGAAAGCCATTATAAATCTGGCATTTTAAAGGCCACTTCCCTTCATCATAGTCAGGTGCAAATGGCAGGACTGGTAGGTTATAATGTATTTCCATTGGTCAAAGCTCGCTTTGTAGAATTCAGTGCTAACTGAATATGCAACAGGTCAAACTACTTTACACACTTGACCAATAAAAGCTTTGTGTCTGTGTGAATCTAACAGACTAAACAACAGCGGGATAAATAAGAAAGGAAACACATCATGGTTAAAGCCTCATAGATTCCTTAGCTGACAGAGGGGAACCCCACATTTACGGTTAAGGGTGATCATAACAAACAACGAACTGCATGAAGAATCACAGGTGTTGTAGTGAGAACAGGAGATGTGTCTGTTTTGGGTGTATTAGTCTGACACGTTGCCAGAAACATCCTCATCCTCACCGACCAATAACATCACTGTAGCATGATGCAACGAGCTTTTAAACGACAACATTACACCACATTTTAAAATCATTTTAAAATTGAAAAAAACAAAACAAAAAAACAAAACAAATCAAAACATGTGATTCTCTCTCCAGCCAGACAATATTTAGCGACTCTGTTTCCCCTCGCTTACTGCAGCACTCACAACAGTCTGCACACCCACCTTCATCCAGCTCTGCAAGTTGATGAAAACGATTGCGCCATAAATAGCGCAATAAACCCCCCACCCAGGTCCACGTTTAGACCACAAAACACATGATACATGAGTTCAAAATTCACTGTCGCTTACCTTGGAGAGCTTCCTGATTGCTGGCGTCTAGCGATGGGGAAGCTGCTGTGTTTCTTTTTTTTTTTTTGTCTCCAACACCAAGAAACAAGAGAATCTCCCACCTACTCAGGGACCGTCTGACAATGAAGCACCTGCCATGAAGGCTCGCTTAAGGGAGCGTCGACTAATTTCAACTCCAGGTTTTGGATTTTGTCTGTTATTTCAGGATATGCGAATTAATTAGCCGAAACAGGTATAATAATATAATCAGCTGTCCAGATTTAAGTCACTTATTTAGCTATATTTTTTAAGCTAGATTGGTTCAGGTGATGAGAGAAGATAAGCACAGTGTGAAATCTAAATCACTAATATGACAGCACGCAGACTGAGTGGTAAAATGATCGAGGATGTATTGCCACCTACTGGAAAATTGTCTTTCTTGCACTGTCTCAAACTCTTTAGTTCAAACAAACAGTCACATTTCAATAATGAGGGCTATTGGAAACTCCCCACATGCGGTGAGTGGTCCACATAAAGGTAAATGAACATTTAAAGTGGCAACAATCAATATCCTAAACCAAATACTGCCACAAAAAGAAAATTTAATTTCAAGAAACGTCGATTCATGCAATTTCTTCAATTATATATTTTCACATCAATTATCCTACATCGGTTTTGTGTTAGTATAGCATTCGTCTACATGGTCTTCCTGAAAAGGTGGAATATAGGTTAAAAAAAAAAACAACGAAAAAATAGATCCATCCACACCAACAGGCGGCGGTACACAAAGGAGCAGAAACCCTAATAATGAAAAAAAAGACACCGATGTGGCTCCACAGCACAGCTTCTCTGTGCGTTTGAATGAATCTGCTGAGCTCTGAGGCTCCGTGGTGCTGAACGGACAGCTCCTCCGCTCTCTGACGCCTGCAGGTAGGAAGCAGCTCGGACACGATGAGGGTCATTTTAGGAGGTAACTGTTTTCATCGCGTCGTCATGGGAATAATCAGTCGTTGGCACCAGTATAGGCTATAACCTGTTTTCTTGAGGGAAAATTGGGAAAACACGCAGGGAGAGGGAAACTGCGGTAGTCCTTGATTGTCCTACAGTATGCTTTCCTTCAACTAGGGCATGCGCTGGCCTATAGGAGGGCTCCCCAGTGTTTCCATGTCGAATCACTTAAATATAAAGACCCAGTTTCAGTCTGTGGGAGCTCCACCTCTGACACTCTATGATTTAACTGGGCATAGCACTGTAGGTTAGGAGATCACAGAGGAGACAGTGAGATATTCTTAGTATTCTCAACGGCCCCTAAGAGTCCCGGGACCCCAGTTAGGTGAGAAATTAGATATTCTCAGCAGCAGACTTTACATTATCTTTAAAAGAACAACTAGATCACACACACACACACACACACACACACACACACACACACACACACACTATATACTGTATGATGTATCATTCCTAATTGTATAAATCCTATCCTACCTCTTATCTGCTTATTTTCAGTAACTAATCACTCACCTGAGGCTCTAGTAGTTGTGAAATAACTTATAATAACATGATTATGTAAGTAAAAGCAACATTATCTCCATATAAAATACTCCACTGCAGCTCTGCATTCATACATACATATATTCATTCTACTCAACTAGAAGAACAGAAGCATTATCAGAAAAATGTATTTCAAGTTTTAAAAGGAAAATGACTTATGTTGTTGCAGAAAGCCTCTTACAGAGTCTTATCTTATTATTCTTTTATTGTTTTGTTAATGTTGAGTTGAAGCTAATTTATACATTATATACGGTTAGGTAGTTTATAAAGTGTATTATATTTGAGAAACTGCTCATTTGTTTTGTATGTACCTCAAAATTGTACTTCGGTGCAGGCATTGAGTGAATGTACTTATTTACATGATGCTGAGGTTGACTTCCAGCTTCCGATGTTAAGGGGGGAATTAAAGTTCCCTTCCTCTCCAAAATGTGTTTTGCTCATTGCTGCTTCACTCGGATGTTTGGCCTGCAGTGTTAAGAGTTTGACTCTATGAGGCTGTTTTCACATTCATTTACTGAAGGGGGAAAGTTTATTTGTGCTCACCTTAAATCTGTGATGCCATGACTGGTTTGGAGGGCAGTCATGGTCCAATATGCAACTTGAAGCCTACAGTGCACAAACACTGAGAATGGACTTTTCAGTGAAGTAGGAGACATGTTGTGTCCAGATGTTAAACGAAAAGTTCTTGCATATTCATAGATTCTGGATTTTTTAAATAATGGTTAGCAGGGAAGCAGCAGTAATGTCATTTTAAGAATTTGAAACTAATTTGAAACTTTTGTGGAAAAAACATTACTCAAAGCAAAGTATTTTTATGTCTCAAAACACCTCTGGAGGGGATCTGTAAGGGATTAAGGGGCTTTGCAACACTAACTGTGAAAGAGAATCAGTGAAATTGTCCCTTTTTTATTTTCATACATAAAATAAAGTTTTCACAAATCTGAAAGTGGGTTTTTAACAATGTTAAGACATTTACTACGATGTCTAACACCTTTTCACGGTTTTAAATGTTGCAAAAACACTTATTCTGCTGCTACATCATCATCATTTACATTTCCCTTTACTTTCCCCTTAACCTAACAATCAGAATATGTGAGCTGAAGTCAACTTCAGCATCATCCTGCTGACTGTGTCCTTACTCTCACACAGACATGTTCACCAGGATGCTGAAACTGAGACTCCTCAACGCTGTAGCACCTGCATACTTCTTCATGGCTACAGCCGTCACCTTCATTTTGCACTTCTGCTTTTTCATCCCAACAATCTTCCCAAGCCCGGATACATCGCTGGTGGGATCCACAACTCTTCACACAGTTGTTTTCCTTTTCTTAATGTTCAATGCATTGGGGAATTACACAATGACTATCAAATATCCTGCTGAAAGTGCCAACGAGACTGTTGTTCCAGTGTGTTCGCCGCACTGCTCGGACAAAGTGGACGCACACTACCTCCTGAACGGTCGCCACTTCTGCAAACTGTGTAAGAAAGTTATTCTCAAGAGGGATCACCACTGCTTCTTCACTGGAAACTGCATTGGCAACAAAAACATGCGCTACTTCATCATGTTCTGCATCTACACATCATGCACTTGTATGTACTCCTTGGTTCTTGGTGTGGCCTTTCTTACAGTGGAGTACTCCATCTCCTTTGAGAACCCACTGACCTTCCTGACTCTTCTCCCCCTCTCCACCGGTTACTTCTTCATGGGTGAGTTGTTTTACAATTCCAAGTCTAGATGATCATTTAAGATAAATGACTTGCTGAGGAATTCATTTCTTCATTCTCATTATCTCCCAATCAGGAACGATCTCAGGCTTGCAGCTCTTCCTGGTGCTGATGCTGTATGTGTGGCTGGGCATCGGCCTGGTGTGTGCAGGCTTCTGTTGCCAGCAGGTGCTGCTGGTGGCCCGGGGTCAGACCTGGTGTCAGATGCAGAGGGGGCAGCTTGTGGAGAACCGCAGCCCTTGGAGAACCAACCTAAAGGATGTTTTTGGTACCCGCTGGTTCCTTGGCCTTATCCTGCCTGTGCAGACAGTGGAGATGTGCTCTGAAGACTCAGATGCACATAAACAAGACTGAGTGCTAACCACATATCATATCAATAATAGCTCCCAATAGGTCACACAAGCGTAACAAGTGATAGAAAAGGCTTTCTAGGGATCTGTATGGTGATTGAATTTGAATATAAATGGATGCTTTATGACCTCTAACGTAGTCTGTGAAATAGTTAGCTCTTAGCATACATTCCTTTAAGGACAGGAGCCATATAAGCAATGTGAAACTTTTAAATAAGTGCATAGTGTAAGTGTATCCTTTAAATAAGACAAGATAAGATGGCTTTGCATAAGTGCATGCATTCTCAGCTTTGCATTTTTGTATTATGCTACTGATTTGAACGCCTGTGCCATGCAGTGCTCTGAGATTAGCAGTCAAAGCGCGCTGTTCTTCCATACTTCCTCATAGGACGCTGCAGTGTGACATTCAGGAACTTTATGGTAGTTTTTACGACAACAATCCACTTTGATGTTAAGGGCTAGCAGACAAGAAAACCACAGTATGTACTGCTCCTCAGCATAAACTGCCAGGCTTCACATTGTTTTGACAATAAACTGTTACATGTTGAGCCTGATGTTCCTGAGGACTGAGGATATAAAACTTTATATGATGTGGTTGGGGGGAAATATGAGGATGATGTGCCACATAATTATCCAGGGTATTAATCACAATGTGCCATAAAATCATGTCTTACATGCTTACAGATGACCCCAAAGATGAGGTTTTCACTACACTGCTAATGATAGGGCCCTTTGGTAATAATAGTAAGGACTTTTCACTGTTATGCTGCAGCTACAGCTACTGTATGACATATTCTACATTATGCCAAACATGTTTTGGATTTCAATAAATATGTCTTTACTTTTTAGAGCTATTTTTGTCTATTCCTGTTATACCAATAAAAGTATTCAAATCACACTCAGTAGTTACTTTTTCGTCTTCAACAGTTACATATTCAGAACAAGCAAAGTGCAATAAATCACTGAGAGGAAATGGTCTTCAAACAAAGTTTTATGACAATTATTAGTCAAAGTGACTTTTGCTAAAGATACAGAAAGCACTTTTCACAATAACAGGAAAAAAGGCAAAATATAATCTTAGAATACAAATACAAAAAAACTTTTGTAACTCTTTTTGCTCTGTTAAAACCAAGTCTGATTTGATTAGCTCTTAGTTTTACGACTCCTGACTGTAAAATATTGCAACAGTAGCATATTGTTGCTAAAATAAATACCACTACAGTTAACCATGACTTAACATTAAAACTCTTTTATAACCATTTTTACTTGTCTTCATTCTGTCCTTTCTACAGCAACTCTGGTTGTATTATCTAGCCAGGGCTGTAATTTCTTACATCACTTCACAGAGGAAGATTCACTCTTTGGAGAGCTTTAAGTACATTCATCTTTCTTGCACATGATGTCCACAAAAAAAATACAGAAATCTAAGCAGCTCAAGCACTGATATGAAGTACAAGTACGTACAAATTCAAAAGGCACAGGCAATCAGATAAACATTCATATTCACACTGTTTTATCATGAAAGCGGAGAAATGCTCAGTTAGTGAAGAATCTAAAAATGTTGTCAGTAATCTTGTAACTAAAGTGCAAGAGTCTGGGATATGAAACTAAATGAAAACATTTAGCTGTCATTTCTATGCGTTGAAGTTTAAATTAATACTTTTCCTTAAGCTTCAAACTGCAGCAGGAATGAACACGGCAGCAACAGATCAAAGGTCAAGACAAATATAATATGGCTACGTCACTTCACTTGCTACAATTTAAGTTTTTACAAATCCCAACGTAGTTTTTACCATCATCTTTTATAAAAAAAAAAAAAGTTATAATGTGCTTGGTTTTTTTATATTATTAACACAGCTTTAGTCTTGTTCAAAAATATTATTACAAATAAATAATAACGACACAAAGTAGCAAAATTATAAAAAAAAACCAAAACAATGTTGATTTAGCCAGCCCTCTGTAGCCTCACTGTGACCTAGCCAGCTTGTCTCAGAACACAAGCAGTCAGTGTAGACACTTCCTGACAAAGCAAACATCTGCTTCATTCAGAGTTTCAATTACCATTAAATTTAAAGACCGTGTAAATAAAAAGAAAACTGACAGGCTATTGCCCCTTTGAGAGGTAATTGAAACACACTCCACATGTATCGACACCAAGTTTTCTATTTGACCTAAAAAGTAACAAGACTAAAAGTCTACAGCCAAGCTAGCGGCTCTGTGAGGCTCTACTTGAGCTAACATCAACATGCTAACATGCACACAATGACAATGCTAGCATGTTGATGTCTAGCAGGTATGTTTACCATGATCATTGTGTTGTTTCGGTGTGTTAGCATGCTAACATTTGCAAATAAGCACTAAACGCAAAGTTTAGCTGAGGCTGAGGGGAATGTAATGAGTTTTGCAGATATTGGCGATAGATGAAAAGTCAGGAGATCAAAGTTATTACAGTTCATCCTCTGCGGACCAAGAATGTGAGTATTACATTTCACATCAATCCGTCCAATAGGTGTTGAGATATTACAATACAGAGCTTAAATGTCAACCTCATGGTGGTGCTGGAGGAAAAGTCAGGTGATCAACAAAGTCAGTAGGATTCATCCTCTGAGGATCATGAATATCTGTACAAAACTTCATAGCAATCTATCTGGCGATTGTCGTGACATTTCAGCCGAGGCCAAAGTGGTTGACTGACCGACCAACATTGCCATCCCTCAAGCCGTGGCTTAAAACGATGCTTCTATCTTTTTTACATTTATCACATTCAAGGCATGTATATGAAATTAACCCTATCTGTCCTCACATGTGCAGTAAGGCATGCGTTTATGCAATTAAGAGTTCAACATATAGAAGCCATAGCCCTATTGTAAGTGATACTTGCTATTTTCAAACAGCAGAGGCAAGAAAATTCATTATAGGCGAGGGTTTGAGACGTACGCATGCTTCTTAACTCCCACTTGGTAACAGTGGATGTGCTTCAGCTTCATGTTTGGAGTTTAGACCAGCAGTTCTTCATGTTTTTGGCTCTGTGACCCCCAAGTATAAGAAGATTTGTACCCCTGTCAGGAGCATAACAGCATATAATTTAGTTATAAGTTATAGTTGGGTTAGTTATAATGCTTGAAGAAGTGGTGTTGACTATTTCACAACAAAAAAGCTTTTATTGATAAGGTCTGAGATATATGTTTCTTTTACATTAAATAAATCATGTGACCCCCCTCAAGATTGAGAACTGCTGGCCATGACCACCAATACAGTATATTACGCAAGGACTCTGTGAGCTTTAATTCCCAACTGCTCCTTGTCTGTGTCCTGCAGTGAGAGCTGGAGTTTAGACCAGAGCTGTGGGTCTCCGCTGCTCAGAGCCTCCAGCAGCAGGGCTGTTTGCTCCTGAAGCTGCTGCAGCTGGCCTTGGGTGCGCTTATTCTCTTTGATCAGCTGCTTTGTGCGCATGGTGATCCCCAGCAAGCCGCATTTGTTGAGAATGTTGTAGGTATTGCTGAAACGTTTGAGTTTGTCACTGTCTGTTGAGAGGGTGTCCTGGTCTTCGTCACCATGGATACTGTTGCTGTCAACCTCTGTCCTAAATTCATGCGTGTAGCTGAGCAATGAGCTGGTTCCTGTCAGCGGGGAGAGAGACTTGTCACCGAGTTGCTCCAGACTTTCAGCTGCCTGTGCTTGGTTGTTTGCTACTTCAAAGTTGGTGACGGGTTTGCTTGGAGTCTGCAGGGCTGGCTGTGGGCTGGGGGAGCTGTAGAGCCTGTGGCCGTGGCCGTGGCCGTGGCCGTGGCCGTGGCGTCTCCTCTGTCGCTGGTCATATCCTGAGGTCGAACTTCCCCTCATTCTGAACCTCTTAGCAGGCGCCTCCCCAGGATGTGGGGCAATTCGAGGATATGACTTCAGGATGGGCATGTAGCTTTTTGATTGTCGCATATTTTCAGAGCCAGTCTTTGGGGAGCTGCTGTTGCCATTTGACACCATGGGTTGAAGAAGAACCACCTGAGATTGAGGCATCACTTCCAGGGGTGAGGAGAAGCCCCACTGTTTCTCTGCTGGAGCCATCTGGGATGGCTAGGAGAACAAAAAAAGCCTTAATTATTTTTCTACGATAAATGTATTTTAGTATGCAGATGGAATAAGCATACAAAACAAAGTTCAATGTAAATATTATCCCTGAAAATTAAGTCAAACTACGAAGTATACAATAAATGCTGGATTAACAATTACAAAGCCCTGGAGTTATTACCAAATGAGAGAAGAGAACCTAGCTAAAAAAGAAACTTTAAAAAATAAAACAGGAATGGCTGGTAGCTCAGCTGCAACAGCTTATCAACTCTCTTATAAATTGCAATAAAAATCTCAACAAAAGCCCCTTTATGTTACTGTGATGAAACTGTTATTCTAAATATCTGTTTTAAGCAAGCTCCCCTTGGTTTAAGTCAAATTTCAGAGGAAAATCTGGGTTAATAGTGATCTTAAGAGCAAATTTGAAACACATGTTTACAGGCTTGAGTTAAAAGCCAAATAAGCAACGCCAAGAATAATATAAACCCTAGGCAGAGTGCTAGGCAGAGGCAGACATACAGCACATTGCTGCGTTTTACCTGCTTTAGGACGAAGTTGTTCATAATTATCATTGGAGACAGTCCACCATATGAGCCTCCCATCACAGCCACCTGCGGACCGGTCGTGTCCTGGCCGACTATGGACCCATTCCTACCTGCATCTTCGGAGTCAGTCAGATCGACTGCACTGAGATACCCCGAGCTGGCATCTAAGCAGGAGAGGACAAGCATATGGGCTTCATCATGTTTAAATGCAACAGATTTACCATTCTATTGTGCCTGAAGCAGAACATTGGTATTATGAAAACAGTGGCAGATGTAGATGAACATCTCTGGAGCACCTAGAAAAGGATACCATCAACCTAATGAGGACAGCTAAACCAAATCCAGGTCATCCTTTATAGTGTAAATAAAGGTCATAAGAAAAACTGACCTAGTACAGGCTAGCCTACATAGAAAATGCAACCTAGATCTCTATATTTGATTAGACTTTGTTTATGTCTTGAGAGTCTTTTTTTGAAATCAAGAAAATTCTAATTATATACAGGTAAATGTAGTTCACAACATGTGCTACTCTGGCACCACTACCACATAAGTCTCTTTACTAACTGTAGAGAAATACAACATGTGTTGGAACAAACACAAAACTCACAGGTTCATCTCTGCAAAGCAATGTAATCGAGTCAAACCTGAGAAGCCTGAATCTCGATCCAGGTCATGCTTGGATGTTCCGAGGTGTGTTGCCCTGGTGAATGGCGGTGTCCTGTGTCTGTCTGGTCTTCTAAAGCCGCTCATGCTTGTCTCTTCTGGAAAAACGGAGAGTTAAGATTTGAAAGTTAACTGACAGGATCAAAACAATCTGGACTGGGCAGGAGCAAAAGTCTGGCAAGCTTCAGAGAGAGTTTGATCAGGTTTTCCTTTGAGGGCATGTCTTGGCAGAGACAAGACTTTAAGTTGATCAGCACACAGTAAGGAGTCCAGTTGAGATTTGTTCAAAGAGAGCTTCTGTCTTCTTCTCCCATGTTTACGCCTTGTTGGAAGGGAGTAGCTCTGTTTACTTAGAGGGCAGTTCACTGACTGGATTACTATTTAATCTGTGATTATATAAATTTAACTTGGTAAATTTATATAATTGGTAATTTGGCACTGATGGGTCAGTAGGTCAGTTCTATCTCCCTGATCAGCCTACTGCAAGTTACCAGCTGCAGAATAAAAGCCAGGCAATAAATATTATCTTAACAAATCTGTTTGTTTATTATGTATTTATTTCAACAGTACTTTTTAAGGTGTACTTGTATTATATTATACAGCATGATATTGGCAGTCGTTTACTACTTTGTCAACATTATGAGGAGAAACTTCTGCACACACCAACAAATAAACAGGATATTGTATTTTTAAAAGGGACAAACAGATCGAAACAACTTGAAAACGCAGATATTACTTAAAAGTTGTGACTATTTATTAAATCAAATAGACCTGTCAGTCCCATGAGAGATGCTTCTCACCATATCGAAAGTAAGGTAATAAAGAAAAGATGTCAAGGAAAACAATAATCATCACAAGCTAGGAGTCTGAACTGTGCTAAAAAAATTAAGACATTCGCTAAATTTAGCGTTATGTTGTTGTTTACACAAACATCTTTATCAACACAGACTATTAATGACAAACTAAATTGCTGCAAACATTTAAATCCCCCTCCCGATGAGCCCACTCTGTTATGATTGGCCAGCTTTCTGGAAGCTGGCCAATTGTATCAGAGTCGTGTTAAGTTACCACCCATGAAAACCCAACATTTTCTGCTTTATATTAAAAGCTTTTAAATGGCTAAATAACAAGAGACTTTTATTTTGAAGAATTAACAGGAAATGAAATGTGTTCCTCACCAAATTAGCTTTAGCGGTGCTAAAAACTGTGTGACACCACAACATATGGAGATATTTGTTCAGTGGATAAGTTAGAAATAATGCAGAGTGGCCATATAAAGAAATCCGTCACAAACCAACATCGGCTCGGGCTGAAAGTAGAAAAAACATTGGTAACCAAGCGGTCACAACAATCTGAAGCCTAAGCTTTTTGCTCACAGGAATAACTTCTACATAAGTTTACCTCATTATTTGACACTTTGGCCATCTTTAATATGAACATCCGATATTGTGACATTGTATATATGACTGAAAATAAGGAAAAGCATAATAGGTCCCCTTTAATGTTAGCTACGTGTGTGTGTCAGAGAGAAATAAATCTTGGCTTATGTAAAATAAATGATATTATCTTGATATATTACAGCAGGTGTGTTTCTTATGTTTCTGATTGTAACTGCCTGCCAATATAAGCCATAATACTGAATCTATTTAGGATTTCTACATAAGACATTGCTTAATGTAGTATATTTGCCACACAGAATAACAAAGACAGTTCTTACAGTTACAGTTCAGGCAAAAATGAAAAGATAAAATAAATGTCTGCAATGTAAATGCACAATTATGACATTACATTCATGAGTGAAAGCATGATTTGCTCTCTTAGAGCTATAATAATCAAATTTCTACATGAATCTTTGTTTTTTGGTTAAATCTAGAGCGGCACAGTTGTCTTACGTTCATTAATTTGAGGAAAAAACAGTAGTGATGTAACTTATTGGTGGAAAAATACAAGATTATAAAGACAACATAAGCCTCTCTTCACTAAAGGTTCCAGTTACAGCAAGTTTAAAACTGGACCCGATTAAAATGGCTGCCATGTGGTTTCATCCCGGAATGACAAGTCACTACGACACGTCGCATTTAGTGTTTTATGTCTATGGCTGCAGGTGACTCATTTTTTGTAGATATAATTTATATAATAAAACATTAGCTTAGCTGCTGCCTGTAGCCACGACAGTCAGTGCTAACTAGCCTAGCTTTACCGTGGCAACCAGCTCATCAACAGGCGATCTATATTTGGCTAATAGTGTTATTTTTTGCAAACCTTACCTCGCGTCGTAGGATTATAAACAAATATCCGTTTATAGGGGCATCAAAGGTTTTTGTTTTCTCGACTCTGATCTAGTTTCTTCCTCTTCTTCTTCTTGTTTTGGTGTAATCATGGCGGATGGCAGCCAGCGTTAGAGCGCATTACCGCCACCTGTGGTGCGGGAGTGTGGACTACAGTTATCGAGACCAGTGGTTCCCAACGTGAGGGTCGGGGACGCCACAAAGGGTCACTGGATTAATCTTAGAGGTCGCAAAATGATAGGACTGGAAAGGACAACAGAAAAAAACATATTTCCTACACTTTTTCTAAACTTTCCTCATTTTTTTGCTTTATTTATTATGAATTAGTGTATTTTATCTCATCTAGCCTTCAAACGTCATTGAAATAAAACAAAATAAGTCCTTTTACTTTTTACTTACTTTTTTATTTACTTTATTTTAAGGCATCAAAAGCCAAAAAGGTTGGGAACCACTGATCTAAACCTATCTGTCAAAAAAAAAAAACTAGATCATTAAATGAGCCCAGTTTCTCTCAAGTAGTGAAATAAACACCCAACATTAAATATATTTTTCAGACTGAGTTATTCCACTCCAAACTTCCTGAGGTTCTCCTTTAGTGTTTCTCATTCAGTAACATGTTGCCAGATGACCCTCTATTTGACAGTGGCCATAACCCGGACTGAAGGATGTTTGCCTATTACATACAGTTTTTCAAGTCTGTCTTAACACAACAGTCAGGTGCCCATATTGAAACAGGTTTTTCCTGCTGTCATTCCTACTGTTTATACTGACTATTAGGAGATCCTCTCCAGACGCCCTTACAATGGAAGTGATGGGGGACAAATTCCAGGCTTCAGCCAGTCAAATAAAGTAGATATCTTGACTCACAGTGTTTTGCTGTTCAGCTGCAGAGGAAAGGTTGTTAAAAAAGTAGGAATTTGCCACTAAAAACTGTAACTTTGAAAGATATTGCATTGATTTGACCAATTTGGACGTCTGAAGCCTCATATTAGCTTCAAATAAACATTTAAATATATTTTGGCACCGTAGGAGGGCTGTGGATTTTATACCCCATCACTTACATTGTAAGCGCATTATGAATAGATCTCTTAATGGACGGTATGAACAGGAGAAATGATTACAGCAAGAAAAACATGTGTCACTGTTCATTTGGGCAGCTGACTATTGTTTTAGGACATACTTTTTTCAAAAACTGTGAACCTATCCTTTAAGTGCAGTCTACTGTACCTTACCCTCACTCCATAGCTGAAATGTTGCAGAAATGTCTCTGAGATATTTTCCTCTTTAGTGCTCCTTTGAACTGACCTCACTGTGTCCACTTCCAACTGTATTGCGTAAAAATGTCGCTAACAAGTCCACCATTTCATGACCCTTCTGTGAGCTGGAATTTATATACATTTCACTGAAATATTCGTATTTTGATGTGTGCATAAAGTGGTCTTTTAAAAGAAACTTGTAAGGCTGCTAACTAAAAGAAAAGCCTGTAGTCTGTATTAGGAGGATCCTTGGATTCGTATGGTGTATGGCTGATAAAGTGCTTGTCACATGTCTTCAACCAAAACTGCAGTATTTCCAAAACCTTTATGTACTTGCATTTTTCCAGATTATGGAAATGAATTAACAATAAAGGGAGCAGCGGGGGTGGTGTGTTACTGTGGGAATTTATCTTTTCTGGCTCCAAGTCATGTCTCCAACTACACTATTGCATCTTTAAGCAAAACATTCTCCCTCGGTTGTTTCCCATTCCCATCATGAGGCGTGCCTTTGTTGTTTGGATGTCGGTCCTCTGAATGTCTTTGAGGACTTGCCCAGTAATTCATCATTAGCTACTTGTGTCTAAGATGCAGCAGCATTTCATCAGCCTTTCACCATTTCATCACCATGAAAAGCAGACAGAGGAGTAGTTCTCAAAGGTTGGGCTTGCAGCACTTCCAGCTTCTTTGATGCAGTTTTTGCTGCTGATCCATAGACAAAAAAGCACTCTTTTACATATTTTTAAGTGCACACCTACTCGCTCCCCATTATGGCCATGTTAAACATCTCATCATACTTTATATATCTTTTACCCATACATCTTTATCTTTGTGTCAACAGCTTTTTTACAATTGAATGTTGATGTTTTGGCTTTTTCTCATGACAGCTTCAATCCCCACAAATATCATATTTTCTCAACCACATTAACTGCCTTATATTCTTTATTCTTTCCAATAATTAAGGCTATATCGTCAGCAAACAATGACCTACAAATATCATACTGGACTTAGGATAAAAGTGTCCCAATTCTGACTTGAATAAATATATCAAATTAAAAAAAATCCAATTCTTCCTCTAATGCCTATCATATCTAGTTTCATCATTAAACCCTCCTTCCATACTATCATATACCATTTCCACATTAAAGAAATTATAAATTCTTTTTTAACCTGAGCTTTCATGTCTGTTTCCAGATGAATGACAAGGTCCATGGTTCCTCCCTACCCTTGATAAAACTGCTTTTCTACTTTGCATGAAAACTGTTTACTTCTCTGATCATTGATTCTCAAATGTGACGTCAGAGCTATCAAGTCCTCAACATGCAAGTTTCCCCCTTCCAGTACTTTATTATATAAACCTAAAAGCATCATAGATGCCAGAACACCTTTTTAACATTACAAAGATTTCATCCTTCCCAGGAAATGTTAGTCCAGAATTTATTATTGCTCTCTTAATTGCATCTTAAGTAAATGATGCATCCATTGTAGTGTTACTATCGCCCCTTCTATCAAGAATTTCAGGATCAGCTGCTCTTGTTATTTCTCTTCCTCTCTATACCCTCCTCAGTCATCTCCCATAGTTGTTGATCTTCCAGCTTTGTGACAAAAAGTCTGCCAGCTTTGCATCTTTGCTGTCCATACAATTGATACTAGTTAATTGATATTCTTTAATAGGCATCACTCCCAAAGTGGTGCTTGAGTAAGTATTGAGTAATAGATCTTGGCCATTTATAAGGAGCAAACTTGGCTATATAGACAAAAATATACATCTTTGTAGTTTACTTTTGCCACTTTACCTTTTGCTTGTTTTACCTGTTTCAGTCAGCATTATATTCCACAAAATGTGTTCATTTATAAAACAGATATAATTACTGTCCAGCCCTCCAAAACAAGGAAAAGAAAGAGAGTCAAAAGTACAATTAAGATATTTGACAATTTGATATATCACAGTTAATTTATTTATAGAAAATTGTCTGTGGACATGTCTTCAGTTGATACTCTTTACTGATAAATATTGTACTTATTTAGGTCTGAACTGACAGTAGAACACTTCACACTTACAGTATGTCCGGTCACACGTTGCTGAGGGAGAGGATTTATACAGAACACACATTCATGGGATTGTTGCTTTCACAAGTTATATACGATAGAATATTTTAATAAGCTGATGATTGACAACATTGTCCCATGTCTTATCTTATTTGTGTATTCAATATAGAAAAAAAAAAACTCTTGTATGAAACAGTAGTGAGCACTGTTTCCATAAACACTAGAGGGAGACATTTCATTATTGCATGTAGAGAACAGCTGCACACTCATATGCTGTCACTACAAGTCAAGGAAATGTTTGAACAAAGAGTGACAAACTTTCTAAAGTCCAAATATATTCAGCTGTATCAATCAATAAATATAGATATTAAACACGAGTAACCACCTTTAAATACCAAAGAAATGGACCACTTACAATACCTGATATAGTAATAACTAGTATAAAAGGGAAGGCATCAGTCTGTTTGGTTCTACATTGCACTGGCTCCCAAGGATGTCCATTGTGTCAAGTGTGTGACAGCAGTCTTCCCACCAATCAAAACACACTTTCTGTTGAACCTTGTCATTACAGACGCTCTGCCCCTCAGCAGGAGGGCATGTCGGCAAAAACAACCCAGCTGTTCGAGTCTCTAGCTGCAGACACAGTGTTGATAGATGAGCGAAGGAGACTCTTGATGCTGTCACTGGGCTGGAAATAAATAGTGAGCCACATTGCAACAGGAGGTCGGGTCGCCATCGCAGTTACCTGCGAGGGATCTGGCACCTGAAGGACAAAAGAAATAACAATGCATCTTTAATTAAGCTGCTAATTGATATGTGAACAGGATCACGTATCACGGATCTGCTATATTGTGCGAATCTGCTATACCTGTCACACTTCGATTTTTGTCTCTTCCTTCCTCTTCGCCTTTTCCTGCAAGAAGGATGAAATTAACACCATGAATCCACTTGCTGGTGAGGAAAATGATTCATTTTTAAAACAATCTCTAAAACTGACATTATAACAATATGTACGTTCTTACCTTTCAACCGGTTTCCTGATTCTGAGGAGCAAATGTTTCAATAAATTAAAAAGAATATCCAGATGCAATATCATCTAATAGCCACTTTACTGAATGTTTCTGCATACTTATGAATATATTATGTCAAAAAGTTTGATGTTTTTCTTTTCTTACCTACATTCACATGTCTGATGCTCCACAAATGTCATCTCAACATATTCTTGACCCGGCTCTGCTGGCCTGATTTTCAACAGCTGAGGGATAAAACAGGTTGTGATTAGCAATATGATATGATACGCACGAATTTAACAAGACCAACTACGTCGAACATTGGTCTCACCTGCATTGTGACGTTTGTGGTGTGGGTGGGATGGCATTCCAGCTTCTCATCACCGCAGCAGCCTGCGCACCTCACCAGCGGCACGCAGGAGGGGCTGTAGATGTGCTCCACCTCTGTGGGGTATTCCTGCACCACTTCCACCAGTCTCTCAATGGTCCGGCAGAAACTCCGACCCCACACTTCTTGGAACATCAACACTGTGGGTGAGAGGATGATACAGGTGAGCAGAAAATGTGTGTTTGTTATGTGTTTAAAAGGTATATACATTTATATGCATTTGTATAAATGTGATCATGAAGCTTGTTTATAACTGCCAGGAGAAAAAAACGATTACTACTACTACAACTTAAGGCGTATTGCACAATTAATGATATTGTCATACATGAACAGTATCAGTTATTACCTCACAGAAACTAAAAACCAGTTGTGACATGCCGATATGTATCCTTTTTTCATTCTGAGGTAAAACTGTTTGTATAATGTACAGTATATGCTTTCCTGTGGGAGTATATGTGTGAAAGTGTCCCAGTTGCACAGTCTGTGGGGGGAGGAACAGGAATGACTACGGCCGAACAAACAGAGAAAGAAAAGAAAACAAACATTGGAAACATGGCCATGAACAGAACCCTGCTGGAGTTAGAGCTGGGCTGCCCCGCAGGCACCTCAGGGACTGCAGTGCAGTCCGAATGGAGCCTGACACCACAACAGCTGTTTATAAAAGCAGACAGGCTGGGAGGAGACGGCTGGGGAAGTATCTACGGTAGGGAGATGGGGCCATGAACTTAAATGTTGGACAGCGCAGAAGGCCGGTTCACTGTCCAGTTACAGCTCCTTGAGCGGACTTTATGTCTACATCTTATCTGGTACTCTCAATATGCTGGTCTTTCAAGTCTTTTCAGCTGCATTAATTTACAGCAATGTGAGGGGGAGGAGGATGATATGCAGCGAGAAAGCAGGTTGTGAAGTCCTGAGCTTTTTCATCAGCTTGCTAATTGTTCCTGGAAAAATCTGTCCTGAGGTTGAGCAATCCTGATCAGATCGAATTCACTTGCACCCACATGCAGGATTCAAGAGTTTAGTCATTTATATTTCTCAACAGTGCGTGAGAAACAGAGAATGAATGAATACATGTTCATTCAAAGGTATTTTTTCAGGGCTAATATCCATTTACTTGTTTTGCATCATACTTGTTTCTCCATGAACATTATTAATGTAGTTTGACAAAAAAAAGAAAGATGGCAAAGAATTTTTAAAAGTAACATCCCAACACTGACAGACAGAAATAAATCTTTTTGACAAATTCTTACCTTCAGTTGTGCTGTTTATGCTCGACAAGGGTAGACTCTGCAAAAGAGAAAAACATGTGGTTACAAAATTATTGGTTATTCCTTCAGTTTTGCTATGATTATATATCATAGCGATCTATTATCCAAACATGAATGTATGAAACAGAAACACAGATAATAGCAAAAAAGGGACATGTTTGCACACATACATGCAGACTTTCCTCTACATAAAGACAGTATTAGCCCGCAGTTAAATACAAATGTGTGACAATAAGGTATCTTTGTCCTCTATTGGTGATATCTGGGACTACAGTCAGATGATTTCCCCCCATCCCTGCTGTGGAAAAGTCTTCTCTGACAAGCAGCAAATCCAGTGTCTCATATACATCATAATCCTCTGTGTGCCCAACTGTTTAGGTTCAAAACCTGTTTCCTGTGGTGTAAGATTCAGCTCTCTATTTATTTTCCCATTGATGGTTTCCCCCTCCGTCTTGATTTTTTTCCCATCATCCCATGATAAACAGAGTGTGTTTCTCATTCGCCTGGGAAAACACAAAACCTCTGGTTGACTCCATCTCAGGAAGAGAAATCTACATTTGATAAAATACCCTCCGGCAGAAGCTCTAGACAGGCGGCAGACAACCTGCTTCCGTTAACTTGCCTCATCACCGGTGTTGCGTTTCACAGGCTGTCTGTGACCCACACCTGATGACATTTATACTGCAACACTGTCTGTGTACACACTGATACAGAGATTAACTGAAAGCGTTAACTGAGACCAAAAGTTGTTATATAATAGCTAACAGACAGATGAGGAATTTCCCTGATGATGGCAATAAAGATGTTGCTTTTTACACCATCTGTCCATTGCTAAAATGCATCCTTTTCCTGTTATGGACCAAAATTAGTTTGAGGGTGAGGATAGCATCTGTCAGCACAGTGCTACACTCAACCATTTTTTTTTTTTTTTACAAACAATGTGATTAAAGAGGAATGTCCTGCTTTGATGATGATGATGCATTCACACCCACACAAACATTTCAGAGGTTCCCGTTAAACTGCTAACAGTTACTTGTATTTGTCAGTGGGATAAGTGACAGGCAGGTCTGTTTATTTGGGACAAATTGGTCTTTGCTGCAGAACATAGCCTACTATGACAGACTTCATATTAGTCAAGAGCTTCCAGTCAACCACTTAGGTTCAGTCCTCCCCACGTTAAAAGAGCTGTTCAGGCTTCTCTCTCTTTTTTTTCAGAGTGACTTTTCCTTTGGTCAAAATGTACAGCTGTTCCTCTGACAGTGGAGTTGTTCTATAGAGTGGCGTTCATTGAACTGTGTCAGCTGTGCAACAGCTCCACAGGACCTAAGCTCCCCTAGCACAGTATTCTTTACAGCACAGCATGGGAAAGTCGCAGTTCAGTTTAAGTTATTGTTAAAAGCCACTTCCACTCTCCAGTGCCAGGCTGATAAAATAAATCCTTTTCCAGTGTTAATTGGCATATGATCTGCTCTCTCTTTCTCCTCTCTGTCTATGGGTGTTCATGCGGTTTAGGAGAGGCCGCTCCACATCACAAGGGCTTTTTGGCTCTGGCCTCAGTCGCTACACAGAATGTGGTTAGCTGGGGAGGATTTTCTGACCTCGGTCATGGGTTAAGCCTTGACATGACGAGGGAGCATCTTTGGCACCTCCTGTGGTTGAGAACGGAGGAGTGAGCTGCCCACGAGAAGCTGCCAAGATTATGAAGGCTGCATGAGGATCCTCACGTAGCCAATTCTTCTTCCTCTTGTGCACTTACTTACAGTATTACCCTGTGATTAATGGTGACTGAGAGGTAAGTCAGCTCTTGGGGGAAAGGGAGAACCTCTTTAGGTTGAGAAATGTGTATAAACTTGTCTAATAAATCCTAGAGGCTTAATCACTTTCCGAGCAGTCCTCTCAAGGTTTCTTTCACTTCATGTCCACAGTGAGGGCCTAACATTGACATGTGTCATTTACATTTATTTGTTTTCATAATTTGGGTGTTAAGACATTTGAGACTAACTGTGATTAAAAGCTATACAAATAAACCTGACTTGACCTGACTATAAATCCTTCTGCTCCTCACTAATAATGCGCTTTGTCCCCTGCATCGCAATTTTCAATTGTATGTACCACATCTGGCTTTTGCAAAAGAAAAACAGTCTTTTCACTATCACACAGGAGCAAAATGTATCTCCTTTGTGCTATTAGTTTAGGAGTTTTGCTGGCTTGATTTCCTGTACAGTCTTAACACAAAATATCTTGCTGGTGACAGACGATTAAACATCAAGGGCTTGTGTTCTGCACACAGATTAAGTCAATGGTCCTGGATTGAATTTTGAGCGGAGTCTGAAAGTGTCGCAATATACAAAAAAACAGCCCCACATGTAGCTGTAGAGTGAAGTAAAAATATGATAAATAACAGCTTAAGATTTTACTTTATTACAGTTCACTTGGTAACATTAAATGTCTAAAGACAAATGTGCATGATATGCATTTTCATTAAAAAAATCTAGAGTGGATGCTAGAGTACAGAAAGGATGGATGAGAGATGATTAAAAGGTGGTAAATAAACAGCTTAATCATTTAATTTGACATGTCATAAAAATGACTAAAAAAACAAACAAAAAAGTATTCAATTTATAATATGAAAAGACTAAAGGAAAGAAAACATTACATTTGAGAAGCTTTACTGTAACCAATGATTTAAACAAGTAATGACATAAGACTGTTATTAGTTTCCAGCACTAGTGTTGGACCAGAGGACTGTTGTCTAGAATCCATTCTCACTGGATAATTCACATAGTGGATATATAATCTGGGTGGTGCTCCCCCACCCCTCTTGAGTCACTGTCCCATGGTTGTATAAGATGTATTTCTTTACATCTGGTTCTCAGTGACCTTGCACTAAGCAGCACAGTGTATCTCTTCACTGCCTTCGACCAGATTGGTTTGCAGAGCAAGCAGCAGTCAGTTGGAGCAAGAGAGGATGGATTAAAACTTCTAGTTCTAGCAGTAATGAAACCGTGGCATTTCGGGGTCGACACACTTGATTGCAAAGTTGCTTCTATGTTTCTGAAATCTCAAGTGAAAGTTTGTAAGCTGCCAGCTGAGAGTTTGTTCCGTCCTCTGGGTCACATCAGAGGACCTGTTGTGTCCCTGGGCTCCTGCTGTCAGGCCATGGAGGCTCCGGGCCTCATTACTCCCCACTCCCACACAGCTGAACTGCGTCATCTTTAACCTCCTTGCTTAACTCCATCTGTCAGAGGAAGGGCAGCATGCTTAGGGAGCAAAAAATAAAACATGATGGGGACCCAGCATAACAGTCGTGAAAGATTTTTCAACTTTGATAACTGAGGGTCAAGCTGGGGAGTGGAGTGAAAGCCATTTTAACTGCAGGTACTAAAGGCAACTGTCAAAAATATCTGGATAGCAGCCAGACAGCATATCCCCCAATGTGTTTCCTGTAGAGAAATAGAGGAGATGAGGTAAAGTACTGTAAAAAAATGCAAAGAGGATTCTTTTCCATTTTGTCCTACATAGATAAGATCTTCTGGGTAACTTTAAAATGATGCAAAACTGGATTCAGTCATCCAGGGTTTTCTTCTGCTATGCATTGCAAAACAGAGACAGCCATGTTTTGCTTCCCAGTAATCTGAAACGGAAGTTATTAAAAGAAGCCCATTAATCATGATAAAACACTTTCATTCTACTTTGAATCTGGGGGATGAAATGCAAAAATGGTACTTCACATCCAGAAGACATGTACTAGTACAAAATGTAATGATTATTTGCATGAAAAAATAGTGTTTTCAATAATATTCTGTATTATTAATATATCCATAGTCATGCTGGAGTATTGCAAAACCGGCTCATTTAGGTAAGAGATGCTCTCCAGTTGACGACTGGCTTGTTAGGACACACCTCTTGAGGTTGACCATGTCAAAAGGTTTAGACTATTCTGTCCAAAACAGAGTGAAAGCACCAAACGATACAAGTTTCAAAATCAACAGCATTAGTCCAGCAGTTATTTCACAGTTGGCACATTGTGGCTGAAAAGCAGCTTTCCACCCATCATTTCACAAGAATTTCACCATATGCGATGTAGTGTGAACAGGAGATGGAAGGTGCAGCTAGTTATAGATTTCTCTTTCAAATCCTCATTATCATAAGCATCAAATTATCTGTATTACTAATTAGCAAACAAACATTATCAGAAGTAATAAGAAACTTATGCTTCTACAGATGTAGTATAAGTGAGTACTGATTCACTGTAGTCCTCTATCAAGGCTTGTCAATCATCTTTGACCATGCTCACCAACAAACACCAGCTTGCACACTGATCATTTAAGTCAAGACGAGTCAACTGACTGAGGATTGCAAAACAAGGTGAAGAGTGTCAACAGAATCACTAATAACAAGAATCTAAGTGAAATTCGGAAAAATTTCATAGTCTAAATGGATAATCAGCTATGTGGTTGGTTTATTCTGACCAAAGCGTGCTAGTTGAGTTTTGGGAGAACCTCTCTCTAATTCGTCAGGCAACTTGTCTCTTGTGTCTAGATCGGGCATCACGCCATTATTTACATTGCTTTCCAAATAGGTCTACTACTTTCAAACATAACCTCATTCGGTGAGGGAGACAGTGTGGATAAACAGTCCACGGATGAGATGCAGGCTTGTATTTTGGTTATCTTTGTCAGCTGAATTTGGTGATTAGGGGGATGCGTGCAGTGGAGAAACTCTGTGAAAAATGTTTATAGAGCAAAGCTGGTAATCATCCCACTCATAACTCAAGCCAGTAAAGCACCTGTAGCTTCAACTCCCTGAAAACATAAAAGCCAGGGTGGGATTGTGTCCTGGTTTTGGCTCTGAACATGAGACCACACAGGACCTGGAGCACTAAAGCAGAACAAGTGAACACAAACACAGCGACAGCTAGATGAGTGAGAAACAGAGCTATACCTCCCTGCCTCACTGATCTTCCTCATCCATCCTTATTCCAGATTCCACATCATCAACACCATGACTGCGACATTAATTCTCCGGCCTCTCACAGGGCCTGCAGTTCACTGTATCTATTCTCCACCACGACAAAAGAAAGCCAGGTTCTGTTTTGTATACACGAGGTGGGTGAACTTACAATGACAGCGGTGCCATTACATGTCTGACAGTATCCAGCTGGATCTCCAGGGTGGTCAGGTCATGGCTTGTGATCACAGGGCGCTGCCAAAACACCAACAAACTTCAGAGCATACGGTAAATGTGCCCAACAGCATCTCAAGTGATCTGGATCAATGGAGCCTTTGAAATCCAGTTATGACACAGTGATAGTTGGAGTGTCATGCAGATTCAAAGCCACAAAATAGCCAAATAAGCAGCTGAGTTGTGTGATTTTTAAATAAATACAGTAAGAATACAGACATGAGAGCGGTATTGATCTTCTTATTTACCTCTCAGAAAGAAAGCTTGATATGAATAAGTGTTTTTTTTCGACGTAGAGATAATTATATAATTTAATATGACTTATTTGTGTTGTGTAGTGAAATGGTTACATCACAAACAATCATCATTTTCTTTGAGTGCTTGTACTTGAGTACTTAATTTTTGAAAAAAAAAACCCCTCAGTAAAACAGGGTCAAGTGACAGGGGAGAGGTAAAGGTCCATATAAATGTTGATTTAGATAAACACCATTTCCTCAGTATAAGTCCATTAATGCATGCACAAATGTCCCCCCAAACACACAAACACACACACAACCACTGTATAAAGCGTGCATAGCATCTGCAAACATACACACACACGACACAGGTCTTAAGATAAGGCTGACCGGTGGTAATTGTGGTCTCTATTACAGTAAACGCTGCTCTCCCTGTGTAAACCACAGTAAATTACATCCAGATGGGAGATTAAAGCCTGCTGAGTAGACGGCTGCCCCAAGCGCCACCGCTCCTCCTCCTCCGCAGGAGGAAGGAGAAATTCATATTTCCTGATTGCGATTGCGACCCTCCCCTGGGCCGGGACATTACAACTAAAGAGGAATACCACAACAAGGCAAATAAGAGCTCTATCAGTCAGCAGGTCACTCGCATACAGACATCTGAACAGGAAAGATGTGCAAGATGAGAGCAAGAGACACAGAAGGAAAGGCAGAACTTGACTTTTCAGTGTTTGATTTTGCGGAGATGAAACCTACACCTGATGTCTACTGTTAATGTTTTAGTTATCTAAGAAACCTGCTGCTCAGGAAATGTCACTGTATCTACTGCGAATGTGATGTGATGTCACTACAGACTTGGCTAAGTATGGACAAGCATAACAAATGCACACCATGTACACAAACACAGACACACGTGTGTGATACAGATGGTCAGACTCAAGTATTGTTTTGCTGCTGGTGATGATGTAAAGGAAACACCTGTGTAATATCACTTCCTCACACAAATACTCAAGGAGAAGCCGAACGCTTGCTGCCTTATTTTATTTGCTCAGGAGCATGCCTTACTAGTGAAGCGATGAGTCTAACTGTCTGGCAAAAACAAATGTGTTGGGTAAGGCGTACTTTTTTCCCATATCTGGTTTCTAGGTTTTATCCAAGGGAAATTCTGTATTTTAAAACAGACACTAACAAAGTAGTTTATAATCTCATACCAAAGAGGAGTATAATTCTTATCCCTTTAACAAAACAGAAACATTTTTGAGTGCTCTTGAGCTTCATTCAGAGATGTGCAGATGTGCACGTCTCCAGCACTGGAGCATTACTTCATGGAAACGCTGACTAATGTCAGAAAGGTTTGGTTGTGTTGATGCAAGATTTCACCTGCATTTTTATACACACAATCACTAAGACAATAAAGGAGAAGTATTGCGCACAGCATTCCAGTGGTTTCCTTAGAAGTCGTCATATGGGCAGGAGGCAACAGGTAGGCAGTTGTTTGGCAAAGCTCTTTCAGTCTGCAGAGTGCAGTATAGCCAGGACCTAAGCAGTACACTCTACACACACAGATATATATATAGTATGTGATTTATATGCACAGGAAGTACCTATACCACACTGAACAGGAAAGCAGATGAGTGTTGAGAAATGTGAGCAAAATAACAGGTGGATGGCAGTTATATCATATTCTCCATTAGAGCTACCCATTAGTCAGTCTTGGTGACAGGGGTGACCGAGAGGTCACCATTGTTTCAGGGGGAAACCCAGGTGCTTCCACCAGTGTTTCAGGAAAATGACAACACGTCTGTACCTATAAACAGACTGTGCACATATGACTGTGACTCACTGTTAGGATTTGGGATTACATGAATTCTATTAGTTACAATTTTGATACTGCTTACAGATAAATGCCAACATTTAGTAATGATTTTCATGCAAAAGGTAACTAACTGATGCCTGAGAATGTGGTACTTCGTGTTTTCATCACTGTACATGCAGTACATTGTATACTCAGCTGTAGCCATCTCCTCAAATCTCACCATGTTACTAGAACATTTTTACCTAACTGTTACAGGAATGACGGCTTGCTTAGTGCCATGTATGCGGTTGTCAGTTGTAAAAAATTTGAGATATTAAAGCTTATAAAGGGGACATATCATGCTTTTTGTGATTTTATGTTATTTTATGTTATTTTTATATTGTTATGATGTCGGATGTCTATGTTAAACATGGTCAAAGGTCCAAAATTTGAAGTTAATGTATGTAAAATGCAGCCTGAAATCAAAAGCCCAGAGCTTCATCCTGCTGTGAACACTTTGTTTGTAAAGTTACCTCTACATCCTCCTTGTGATGACATCAGATTGTTCACGCACGTCCACCAACAGCTGTGTGTTTCATAGCCTTTGTTGTTAACGTTGTTCCATGGGTTGTTCACATTGTTCACTCGCATATTTCAGATTGGATTTGGGCTCAAACATGCTCGGATGTATTTGAGAAGTTTCCATTTCAAGTAAAGAAAGAGAAAATAAGGTGAAATCCTTCTACTTATTGTTTTACATAGCTTCCGAGCTGCTAGAAGTCTGCCAAGAGGAAGCTTCCTGAAGCTTACCAATCAGAACAGAGTGGGCTCATCGGGAGGGGGCCTTAAAGAGACAGTAGCTAAAGCGGCCTGTTTCAGACAGAGGCTGAACTGAGGGGCTTCATAGTGGGCCATTATAAGGTAAATAAAGAGGTTTTTTTTAAACGTAAATCAAGCAAAGATATTCCAGAAGAGCCCCAGAGTATAGATATAAACCTGTAAATGTGCATGATATGTCTCCTTTAACAAATTAAACTAAATGAGAACAACAGCGATAACTGCTAACTGGTACACTAGTTCCCAACCTGAGTATTGGCATCCCCCAAGTGGTTGCAAGATAAATCTGAGAGGTAGTGAGATGATTAACAGGACAGGAAAGCAAAAACAAATAAAAAAAACAATAACAACAAAAAAAGATCATCCATGCAACACAAGATATTTTCATACTGATGTTGAATCGTTTCTTTTCTTCTTGTGAATATAACTTGATCATTTTACTTCTTCTGTCCTAGCGTTGACTCCTTGGTTTACCTGGTTAGAAGCCACTGACATTATGCGATGAGTGACAATGGGACACAAGTATACTTTGCTCTATTCAAGGGCTCACAAGCTCACAGTACACAATTATACAGTAATACTGCAAATACTATAATTAACATGTTCCTTATCCATCAAACATATTAAATGACAAAGAGTTACCTTTGATAGAAAGTGATGGCTACATGTCTCTACAACACACACCAAGTTATGCTTTAAATCTCTGGTAGTAAAGCAGAACTATTGAAGTTAACCGCACCCTCTCTTGGCCACTCCACGTTTCATAGCGGCCATGATTGACTGCATGAGTCACAAGGCTGCTGATGGCAGCCCCAGCTGTGACAATGATGAGTAATCATCATTATCAATTAATTTCAATTCATGAGTAAAACAGACATTTATAAATAGTTTTCTCAACCACATGGCCAATGTTTGCTTTTTCCATTCTGGTACACCAGGACAGACACCTCCAGAGCAGCCTCACTTTGGCACCATGACTAGAAAAAAGTTGCCAGTGAGAGTGTGTTTGTGAGATAGTTTAGTCATTTCTCAGTCAGGTTTGTGGCTAAACCTTGTTTACAGCAAAGTAGGAGAGCAGAACGAACCTGTCTGTTTTTAGCTGATCTTTCAACATAAACTAATAAAACGGTAGCTGAATGGTCAGAAAAGGACTCAGAAATAACAGGCTCAGATCCTCATAGATATTGTTTATATTTGCTGTCAGTCTTCATAGTGGGGTGCCGTTTAAACTGCTACATATGGAGGGCCCTGGATTTTGTCACTCCTGTTTTGACTAAGCAGGCCATGAGCTGATTATGAGGATTAGTGGAGATGTGGTGATCCCATGTCTCTCCCACTCACTCTCGACTCAGCAACAGCTGCAAAGTCTCTGGCTAGAGAATCTAGTGGGACATGGACCTTGTGAGCCGGACTGAGTCTGTGCATAACACTGCTATATGTGGACTGCAGCCTGACAAAAGAGAAACTGCAGCAGAGTTCAACAGGCAGCAAGTGTGGGAACTGCACTGAATGGCTGCAGGTTTTGCATTAAACATCTGAGTCATCAGAGATAGCTGCCAGCCCTCAGCCACCTTGGGAGGAAATCAGAGACTGAATGGGCACAAGAGCCGAAGCGTTGGTTGGCACGAGTCCCGCTGTCCAGTGGCACATCCAAATTTCTACAGTGCAACACAGGCCTTTGAATGATTCCTCACTTCAGTTTCAGCAATGTCCTGTTCTGGCACATTAAGACTAAAAGACAGGCAATGCCAGGCAACAGAGAACAGACCAGCTTTGTACTAATCCACTGTCACCTGACAGTGATATGACCAGCCTGAAATTAGATTTCCATAGATCTTTACACATGCCCAGGGCTTATCATCATCCTCATTGTGTATCAGTTACACACGTAGATACGAGATAATACAAGAAAAAGAAGGCAAAGCTGCAGGTATAGATGAAAAAAAAAGAGAATTTAAGAGTGTAACCTTTCTTGCCAGTTTTTCCTGACACACTGCCAACACTTTCAGTCTGACAGGCTGAGCAGCTTGCTAACTCACCAGGATCTGTTACATCTACCGCCCTGCTGCAAAGTTCAAAAACTATTGGAGACATATTGTTGTAAGCATGCAAACATTTACAATAAAAGATTCATTATTTAATGAAATTCTCAGAACCACAGAAACCAGAGTCATTCCTTACTGGAAATCTACACTGAAAAAAAGTATCATAGTACAGGAGTGGGAATAATCCCCGCCTGTGAAACTGGTCTATAAAGTACAATTCGGCTGTAATTATAAGCTTACAAGCTTCGCCAAAAATAACAGTGAGGCACTTTGTATCATGTGCTCTACAGAGAGAGTGATGCAGTTTGTCACGTTTCATCTGATGAATGAACTCAGCAGGATGGCGCTCATTCAAAACGTTATGAAGGCGTCAAAGCACAACGGATCATTATAACTTTATCAAGTGACTCATGCTGACTCAACCATTTGGCGCGCGTATTTAAATAACTGGACTAATACCATGAAATTATGATATTATTATTCAATTCTCTGCCAAAATTTGCATTATTACTTCATTATTTGGCAGACCAAACTAATGTAACCATCTTAATAAAATCTTTATGTAACGTCTATTTTATGAATTTAATTTTGCACTGAAACAACAGCAACCCCCCTCACCTCTTCTCCCCGAGCATAAAGTTTCACTGAATAACTAACTTACCTGTGCAGGTGAGAGCAGCAGATAAAGCGCCACCGCAGCCTCGATGACAAAGCCGAGTTTCATTTCGCGAATGTCTGCGAGTGGAGCAGGGATGGTGGGTCCCGATAGCACACGATAAAACAATCCAACAAAAGTCCCAAACCAGTCAGAAAAGAAAAAGATGCTGACTGGGAATTTTCCAAGTCATCTGGTCCCGGTTTAGTAATGAGTCCAGTCACGTAGCTCCGTTGCCGCGTGTAACTTGATGAAGTAGATTGTGCTTACTAATGAAGACTGTAAGGTCCCAGAGTCGAGCTAGAGGTGCCGGAGGTGGAGTTCTTTTTAAAAAAATTCACAATTAAAAGAAACGGAGTAAAAAGAACAAAGCCTAAAACGACTCTAATGTTTGTAGCATGACATAGTGGGAGCCGGTTTCGATTTGATTTTTATATATATAACATATTAAGAGCTGAAAGTAAAAACGCATTTTCGTCCAAAATCTTCAAATGATGATTCGCTCCAAAAAAAAAAAAAAAAAAAAAAGCATGAAGTTGCACCGACTATATCAGCTTTCAGTCCTGCTCTGAGCACCGGTAGACAGAGAGACACACTTGCATCTAATTGCTCCACACCACCTTTTCACAAGCTGGACATTTAAATCTCCTCCCCTTCTCTGTCCTCCTCTCTGCTCTGCTTCATCTTCTTTACAAAACTCACTGATGAGAAAAGGCTTTTTTTTTTCTTTTCTTTTTACAGCTCCTTTAAGCTGCAACATGTAATGGAAATTTATGTGATGCTGTAAACTGGTTATCACAGAGTTTGTGACACTCCCGCTGATGCTTTACTTCTGATTTCTAGACTATACAACACAGGTGATTTACACTGCACAGTATACACACACTTGCCTACAAACGTCTTCTGAGTACTCAGGAGAGTCTGTGAGAGCTATTCAAGCAAGGCAAACATTTAGAGATCTTTTTCAGGGGGTGACATGGTATCCTCATTGCTGGCCCGGGCTCCAGGGTGCATGGAGATTTTCCTCTGAGAGGGAAAGAGAGTGGCTCTAGTATTTAGTCAAGTTTGCAGAGACAGAAAGGGAGATTCCAGTACTGTTGACACATAGAGTTAATCTTCTGTGTGGGACTTTCTGTGTTTGCAGAAACCCTGGAACGAAAGGATTCCTTGTGGGCTTCCAGACATTCCTTCAACAGCGCTGAAAAGCTCCACTGCCTTCTGCTATTGTACAGACCACACTCAGGAGTGTGGTGTTTCTAAACATCTTAGACACTTGAAGCAGAGTAAGCCATCCACCCCCATTACCAGCTAACCACCCTGGACAGAGAACCAGTAAGAACAAACAATCAGGGATGACGAAAGACGCTTCTTGTAATTATGCGGTGCAATATCACAGTGGTTGTCTTTGCTTAAATTGTATCTCTGCAGGGCAGTAATGGATGGATGCTCTTTCGAAATTCAGGGAGAGGACAGAATGAAGGGAAAGGAAACTGCGAATCTTCAGGGAACCGGACTCCTCAATTATTTTGTTTCAACCTTGCCCTGCTTGTGCTGACATTGTCTGGATGGTAAACATTTTCTTTCACAACTATATCTATCTTCTTTTTCTGACTGGTCTAATTATCCATCTTATTGCTGCAATACTGAACCAACGATTGTCCAGAAGTTGTTTTCTCTCTGAGAAGTACAAGTGGTAATGATACATCCACCTCCAATGAAACCTAAGAAAAAACAATCAAAATTTATGTGTGCAAGGTAACTTTTTCCTAATGTTTTGTCATAAGGATATTTTGGATCGAGGAGGCGAGAAAGGCTGTAAAAGATCTTTTCCTCCCCCCTGCTACACCAGTCACACAGACTTTGTTTGCTCAGAGGACAGAGCCAGACTCCTACTGCCGCCTTGCCATCTGCCCAGTGATCTATCTATGTTTTTAAAGGTGCACTAGCTGATATGGCCTAATAAGATAATTCAAATTGTTTGCGCTATAAAAACATGCTGACAAGACAAGAAAACCTGGCTGGCATGATAGTTTATTCCAGGGGAGATGGATTTCTGTGCTGTCAGATCCTCAAACAACCTTGAGGCTTCTTTGCTAAAATCACAAAGCTAAATAGTAGCAACCATGTGTCTTCTTGTTCTGTGTCAAACAATGTGTTTTGAGAAGAAAAAGAGCCCCTCCTGCTTTGACTGAATGTGCACCTTTGTAAAGATTTATACAAAAATGACAACATCCATTTAAATGATGCCTATTTAATGAGACCAATCCCCCAAAAAAGAAAAAATATGCTGCCGTTTTCTGCCAACTGTGTGGTAGAGAGACTCATTAGAATCAGGGATTTAAAAAAAAGAACGCTTTTACTGATCCAGGAATGAATATAAAAACCAAAATGTCAGCTAAACCTCCTCACTAATTGGTTTTTGTGATAAGGCTTTTTGATTGAAGAGGGGTCATCTGGTCGAATAAATAAGTCTCTCGCAGTCTGCAACATCTCTTGATGTTGCGAAGACCAAATGGGAGCCTCTCAGCGACTGGAGTGCCAAAGTAAGCACGTTTCCCTTTTGCTATTGACCCCTCATTTTCCCAGATTGCAGAGTAAAAGGTACACAGATGAATAACATTAATGATGTCCATTCATCATTGTTGGGGCAGCTTCGGTTTCCTCCACCATGGGGCCTTTAAGGGGAAGGTGGAGAGCCAGAGAGCCCCCTTCTTTGAAGGATCCCATTAACAATAGTTAGAAGCCTACAGAGAGACCACAGTTTCTGTTGAAGACAGTTAGTCACAGAGATTCTCATGAATTTGTTCACTGGTCTTGTATTATCTTTAAATTTAAATGATCTGGCACAGAACAGTGCATTTTGATAAATACATATCTTAAAGACTTACACATATGTGTAAGAATGGGCAGGAAGATTCTGGGGTATAATGACTTTACTTACGTTTGACCACCTGGACAGCACACCCAAACAGGATATTATAATATTGAACACTTCCTTTTTCCATGTCGTTGATTAGCGGTGACAAACCAACCTGTATTATTGAGAAGAAAACTATATTTGAAATAGCTGGTAAATAGGAAGTGCTCCAGCCATGACTAAAAAGCTGCTTACCGTTGCCTAAGGTGATTAGCATTATATCACAACAAGTTCTTTCACTTAAAACATGTCAAATCCTGTTTACACTTCCTTGCTACATTGACATATTTTTGTCTCAGACATATTTTTTTGTCCCAAGGTTGTCAGGTGTCATCCTGTTTTCATACTAAGTCTGTTCCATGTGTGAGCATTGTTTCATTTTGTCGGAAGTCAGTTAACATTTTAACAGACAATAGGAAGTTATTTTAGTCTGGAGGTGTTATGAATCACTCAGTGCAGACAAATCTCCAGATACTATTTAACTTTATGCAGCTGTGACTGGGATATGACAATGTTGGTTGACTGCCGGAACCGCAGGCTAAATAAGGAAATACTTTATGTCACAGTTTATTCAATTTAATTTGAGGAGCAATAATAGCAAATCATATGGCATGCAATCAATTCTGAGTAAAAGTTTCCAATGGTTGCGTGTAGAAAGAGTAGAAAGAGTTGATACATTTCTATGTTCTGACACAACTGTCACATTCTGAGAAATATTGCTTTCCAAAAATTTTGATGAAAAGAACAATTCCACTCTTATGTCTTAAAGGGAAACTTCTGTATTTTTCAGCCTGGACTCTATTTCCCCATCTTTTTGTGTTTAAGTGACTAATGGGGACAACAATTTTTGAATTTGTCCTGTATCGAGCAAGAGTGTTGCAGCCGGCAGCTGCGAAACAGGATGCAATGTAATCTGACAGGGCAATAGCGCCCGTCAGCGTATGTCCACTAAAAGTGCTTGTTTTTGCCACTGACAGGCTCAGGTTGTTATTATAAGTGTCTGACAACATCATGGAAAGGACCATACAGAGAAATAAAACTTTTTTCTTCACCTTTTGCTTGATCCGATCTTTTTGTTATTGTGTCTAACCAAGTCTCACTCAAGTGGAAGTCTTGTTGTGAAATCTCGCGAGAGTTGAGTTGTTGTCAAAATCAGCTAAATATTCAGCCATGATTTTGAAAATCTTTTAGATAACATTAAGCTACGCTTTCTTTACTTTAACACACCCGTCCTCTCTCCAACTCTGTCATGGCTGAATATTTAGCTGAATTTGACAACAACTTAACTCACAAGATTTCAGAACGAGACTTCTCCTTGAGCGAGACTTGATGAGACGCAATAACAAAAAGATCAAATCAAGCTAAAGGTAAAGAAAAATGTTTTATTTCTCTGTATAGTCCTTTCCTTAATCTTGTCAGACTCTTATAATAACTATCTGAGCCTGTCAGTGGCAAAAAAAGCACTTTTAGTGGATGTACGTTGATGGTGCTCAATTGCCTCGTTGGGTTACATTGCAGGCTGTTTCGCGGCTGCTGGCTACAGCGCTCTCGCCCAATACTGGTCCAATTTCAAAAATTGTTGTCCCCATTAGTCACTTTGACACAAAAATGTGGGAAAATAGGGTCCAGGTTGAAAAATACAGAAGTTTCCCTTTAATTATGGTAAGTATAACGGCTACCCTGGCTCTGTCTAAATTTCAAAAATACTCTTCCCAGCACGTCTTAAAATTGGTAAGTAGCATGTTGTATTTTAGTTTAATCTGTACACAAACAGAAATGTAAAAATGTTTTTATGGGGAGTTACGAGCTATAACTATTTCAGGCTCAGCGGCTGGACGGATGAATAAACTGTTGTTCGTCAAGACAAGACTATCTACAGCTTCTCACTCCCTGTAAAACCACAACTCGTCATTTTTATATTTCTGGTTTTGTGCGAATAAAAAGAAACAAGATACATGTTTCATTAATGAGCTTGGGAAGGTAGGCATATTTTTGAACTTGGCAGCAAACTAGCCCCAAGCTAGCTGTTTCCCTTTGGTTCCAGTCTCTACGCTAAGCTAGTAGCCGAGAAAATTAATAAGTGTATTTGCCAAAATGTCTAACTATTCCCTTAATAGATAGATGAAAGTTCAGCTGCAATGTGCTCAAACTGTTTTTAACATTTAGAGCACTACATTTAGTAGGCACCTACAAAGTAATACACATTTCTTTCTGACTGTTTCATATTTGCTAACACTGATATACACAGACATATCCTACAGTTAAGTATCTCTGTGTCTGTTCATGAGGCTGTGCACCTCCATCTAACTATGTAGAGGACCTGGAGCACAGCAGCAGCCCTCTGAAAGGAAACTGAGTGTTTGTCTAAGATAAAATTTCATCACCTCCACAAGCTGCGGGGACAAGGGCTTGTGGCTGGTCATATAGAAAAGGAAAAAGACCGCTGAGAGTGAGTTATCATGGCTCGTGTCATTTCCAGTTGTAAAAGCTGTTAGCTTTATAAATGCAGAGCGAGCGGCGCAAACTGTGCGGAAGTGCTCCCACAGTCAGAGAACAGGTTATAACTCAGGCCTGTGCTGATACTCTAAACTCCATTAAGAGGTCCCACATGTGGAGCACATTCACGAGTTCATGGGTCGACACTGTTGGTGGTGGTTTAGCTTGGGCCATAAAACAGATAAATGAGATGTTTTTAACATCTCCCTCATGCTACAACATTATCTTCAAATAATAACCCCAAAATTATGTTTAATGTAAATATAATGTTCATGTCTTTGGGCTCCAGCAGGTGTACCGCCGCAAGCTTCAGATTACTCTGTAAACATGCTTCCTTGTAAACTTAAAGGATTTTTTTCAGCCCTCTGACATGTTATTAAAAGAGATATTGAGGCCAAGGCTAATGGAATATACCTTTTAATAGTAAATGTTGCATTGAGATTGATTGGCAATGAGATTAGATTTATTCCTAGAAGTGGCAGACACTTAAGTAAACATGGATTTTAATCAGGCAGTAAGATTTACTGGACTGCAATTGCACTTGAGTGCTGCTGTTTATTTTTTCAGGGCACAGAGTGTTTTTTGAACCTCAAATTAGTATATCCTCCCTCAGGGGCTATGTGTGAGAGTTTTAAAAGGTTTCCTCAGAAAATACACATGTCAGCCACATTCATAAAGTAAGCCTTAGTAAACTGACAGTAGCTGTGTAATACTTGTGCAATTAGTATAAAGATGTTATTAAAGTTGAAGCTCAAATAAACGTTTCTATAGCTGTACAAGAACTGATGCTGACTAATGCTTGATGAGTCATGCTGCTGAAAACAATTACAAAATGGTCCTATTCAAAAGCTGCACTTTTATGGCTTTCTTCATAACCGAACACATACTTGGATCTTGATTACAAGGAATTCGCTGGATATATAATCATAATCATACGATATCTGACCTTTTCAATTTCGACAATGAGGGAAAGCTGGAACGACTTAAATAATTCGAATAAACCCATAGAGACTCATTTTAGAGGCGGAGACTTCGAGTTATGGTGGAGAAATGACCGATCGACTGTAAGAAGAGGAGCCCCTAAGAGGAAAAGTACAGAAGTAGGCCGTGGCCTGAGCAAGTGTTAGGTGAAGTTCATCTGTGCGCAATTGTTTACACAAACTGTAGCCAAGCAAAATTGTGCACAAAGATTTATTTATGTGTAGAGAAATACATTTACTCAAATAGCTATAGCTTGTAGAACAAGGAACAAGGAAATGGGAGCAGAGCAGGGAGAGGGTGGGTGGAGGTCAAAGAGCTAGGGAAAGTTAATAACTTGAAAAAATAAATAATACAGCCGACTGATGGGAATTTGGCAACAGTGCTATTTATTGTCATCAGTTTATTCACTCTGCCTCAAAAGATGGCTGAACTCATTGCTTCGTGGCTACTGTGCACTTGCCTGGACAGAAGGTTTCATTACTCAAGACAATGTGCGTGTTTGTTCTTTTGCGCCTGCAAATAAGTGTCTGGTCTTGAAGTGTTGCTGCCAGCGAGATGGTGGAGACAACCAATCCCAGATGGCGATCTGCCCAGAGGGGACAGATAAATGAGGACCACCAGGGTGGATAAAACAGCTTGACAGTGACACTGTGTGTAGAGGATGAACGTGCTTTACATTAACTATGTTTAAGTAAATGCAATGGATAAAGTGAGACCTGACAGCAGCATATTTTCAAATTTGCTAAATCAAATGAGTTTCAGTTGTCTGTGACAAAAATGGTATGACTTCCCATTTGTGAGGAAACATTTTCAGTGACATTGGCTGAAGTTTAATTTTCCATTACCCTAAAAAAGAAAATAAGCAAATAAATACACAAGTTCCAGGATGGTGAGGTTGGGGTTGTGAGAAAGGAGGAGCCTGTCTGCCCTGTAGTTCTTTCATTCTGAAACCAGCAACATCGCTCAGGAACAAACCCTCAACTAATCCACATATATCTCTCAAATATTTGGAAATGACTGAAGTTAGTTTTTGATATTATCAAATAGGAGTGATAAAGTATAGTATAGAGGGGATTCCATATCAACGTAAAAGCTGATCACTGATAAGATGGCGCCCCACAAGTACCTCACAGTTCTTACATTACACCATAAGACCTTTCAATTCCCTTATTACTTTTGCAGAGATTTTAGTAATCCACTGCGCTTAGCTGAGGGATCTGTAGCAGAGCAGAGACTCTTTTCTTTAGAAACCAACTGTGAGGTCCCTCCAATATCCATCTCTGATGAAGAACAGGACATCAATCCTTTCTGTGAGACCATGACATCCCAGAAACATCAAGTGTGATTACAAGCATGATTGATTTCAGACTATACAAAACTGTGTTAGCAATGACTTGTGGAGAATGCTTTTTATCTCCTCTGATTAGTCAGGGGGGAAAATGATTGAAAACTGGTGTTTGACAATCCCTGCAGTAATATCAACAAAGTTCAGAACGTGGGGCTCGTCAGCGTGCTCAGGAGCAGATCTGGTGTTGGAAGGGGTTTGAAGGTGTCGAGATAAGCTTTGAACCACAGTGTAAAGGGCTGGTGTTGAATGAACGCAGACCACTGACTTACTCCCCACACCCCAAGCCGTGAAGGAGTGAAAATACGCAGTGCTAATCAGGAGAAAATAAACAGAGCAGCACCCCCGGGCATCATGGTAACAAGAGGAATGACTGCAGGATAGCAAGCCCTGTATGAGACACAGTCGACCCGTGTTCCTGTCAGTTTGGTTTCCTGAGCTATATCACTGTTTTCCCTCCAATGTGTGGAAACATAATTAGACCAGTTATCACCACTCTGATTTTGTATTTACCACTGTTTCATCATTGCTGTTTATGTTATTGTGTGTGTCACTGCATGCAAGCAGAGGTTCACTCACTTAAATGGGTTACTCTGGATTACAGCCAACGAGGCCTGAGGGAGCCTGCTTACAAATGGGGAGCCTCGGAGGAGCCAGCGCGCTCTGTCTGGGGGACTCCATCCTAATCTCCAGGATCGGGGGAATTTTCCCATCGAGATGAGAAGCAGATGTCTCTCTTTTTCTGTCTCGCTCTCGCGCTGTTGCACCGACTCTGTTTCTGTCTCACTCCCTCATTGAGTCAAACCTGGACCTCCGTCCCCTCAGGGACGGGAGAGGAACATGAGCACCATGGGAAGGGTGGCTGTCCCTGAGCACAGTCACGTGACGAAGGAGCCCTTTTTGTGGGAGGCACTGCCTTTAGGTACTGAGCTGCAAGCACATGGAGCCAGTCCAAGAGCTCTCAACTTTCTCATGGAAAAACGCAAACAAGGCGATTTGACAAAAACGTCATGTTCTGATGATTCCCACTTAAAATGGACAAGCGTTGGCTAGCTGGCTTTTCTAGGTGGACTGGAGCTGCTTTGACTTTACTGTTTTGTTCCCAGTGTTGATCCAGTGTGTGACCCCTGACTCTTGGCAGAGAGAGGAATCATGGATATTAGACGTAAGAGACTGTTCGACTCCTCCTCCTCTCATCATGTCTCTGGAGTTGGTACTTTCAGCACGAATCCTCAGAGTCTCTGGCTCCGCCTCATGCACCTGCAGCTCCCCTGAGCCCTGCTCCAGCTTCCCTGGAGCCCAACCCCTTGGCTCCTGTGGCTCAGTTCTGACGTGCGTACTCGGGCTCGCAGCGTAAACAGACAGAGACGAACTGCGGGCCAGTCACCGGGTGTTTGGTTGTAGTCTGTAAACAGATCAGCAAGAGGAGGAACAGGAGCTCCCAGTGGAGATGAGACTAACTGAGGCGGGAGAGCCAAGGGACGAGATATAAGGCTTATATGGATGCCTGTTAAATGTCCAAGTTGCCATGCCATCATCCAAGATAAGGTTTTTGGTATGAGATTGTTTAGCCATCTAGGATTGCAGGGTGGCCTAATGGTTGGAGAGATCATCCCTCCATCAAAGCACCAAGGTTAGAGCCCCCACTTTAGCACAAATTTCTCTCGAAGTGTCCTTGACCGAAACATTGAATCCCTAAAAATCTCTGTGATGCTGCTCTTCAGCTGAGCTTGTAGTCTGGCCGGAGAGAGGCAAGCAACAGAAAACTACCCCTTGAGGATAAATTGATATCCTAATATTATTTATCTTCTACAACTGCACAAACCCTGATAATAAATTTACATTTTTTGATATAATTAAGTTGTTGGAGCTGTGCAGTTCTTGCATGACAACAAATTAGCATTTTGGGAAAACAGTCAACAATTTCAACAGAAACATCAGAGAACATCTGGCTTCTCTACTTTCTTGCGTAAACCTTTCGAAATAGTGTTTGATGTTATGAGCTGGAGTCCCAATTGGCAACACTTTCTAAATACACATATTTAAAACCTTTTTTTCTCACTGCAGGGTGAAGTGACTAGATGTTGTCGTCAATTAAAAATCAAACCTGGAAAAATGTTGACTATAAACTTTACTATGCTGTGCTCGGCTATAATGAGCAAAGCACAATGCACATCTGAGGCTGAAGCCTGAGTCATGGTTGAAGGTTACCGAGGAAGATTACTGAGTCCAGCAGTGTTAATAAGGCTGTGTTTACATTCTGCGGCTCAGTGTTTAAGCAGACCTGAATGACCTGGGATTAAAAGGAGGCTAGTGGTGGCTTGATGGCAGACACACACAGACACACACACACACACACACACACACATATATATATATATATATATATATATTCACATGAGATGACAAACTGGTGCAGATGAGGGTTTGAAGGGTGTGTTCAGGAAGCTTTCTATAGTTGTATGCATGTCCACATCAGCCACAGAATTGCTCCCATAGTAGTAGACATCATTTGGTGGATGTCATATTAAATGATAGGTTCACATTTTCAAGTCTCTCTTAAAACAATACTGACATACCCATATGTAATTTGAAATGCTTATTTGTCGCTATGCGTGTTCCTCCATCTTGCCTCAATTGTTCCATGTAGAAATCCCATCCTACAGTGATTTCACTGTAACTGATGGGGATCAAAATCCACGGTACTTGTTCTTTGCAAAAATGAATTCAGTTTTCAGCTGCAACCAATATGAGGCTTCAGTAGACAGCACTAGAAAAATCAGGTGGGAATAGTCCAAAGTTGCAGTCTTCTCAACATGAAATTCTGCCTTTGTGTTACAGTGTTCATTTACTGAGCTGCAGCAGAGGGAAGTAACACAAAACAGGAATTTAGTGCTAAAAAGACAGATAACTAGTAGAAGAAACACTCAGTGAAAACTAAACTAACTTGCTAAACTAATTTACAGTAAAGTACACTTTGCCTATTCTCATATCTGATTAAGTTATTAGCAGTACATACAGACACACACAATACTCACAGATTTGACACCTGATTACAGATGATTTCTTGCAGACAATATATTCCTACATCAATATTCAAAGTCCGACATCCTCAAATGCACTAGTGTGGTGTGAATTCTGTGAATTTGAGGGTTACCTCTAATAGATAAGGATATGTACTTTATGCACCAGCAGCTGCGCAGTGCCCATTTCAGTAGAGTTCCACACTAACAATCCAACAATTGTTTGCCGGATTAAGGGCAGTGGTTTCAAATTGTAGCTGGAGGATGTCAGGAATAGCTTTGATTTGAGTGCTTTTTAAAGGCATGTTAACTACTAATATATATGGGTCATAGAGTGACTTTGGTTGGGTTTCACCTGGAGTTGTTAGCTGATGCTACAGTATAACATCAGCAGAAACGGTGAGTGACAAACTGGAGCTTTGAGGCAAGATCTTGTGAAAGATGACATTAACCAGATATAATTAGGAGGATATAATGATTTATCCAAGACTTTAAATCTCAAAACAGCCAACTATGACATGTAAAATTGAAGTTTAACAATGATCAGGTGTCTTTCTGCCTTTGATCAGAGAATAATCAGTCTTTTGTTTACACCTGATCCTGTATACCCCCGACATACAAAAGCAAGCACTTAGTACTGAACCCATCTATCATTTTGACATATTTTGGAACTAAACAATTGCCACTCTGCTCTAATGTTCCACTGTCTAACCTCTGGGGTCTCTCTATTCGCACTCCACTACACCTGGCTGTAAAGAAACACCAGCCCACAGGCACCTGCACAGTGGAGATGAAGAGATTAATCACACGGCAGATGAATGCGGGTGATTTATGGGAAACTGTGACAGTGTGGTCATAACATGCAGAAATGTATATGCGGGACGGCCTGGAGACTAAATGGTACAGCAGGAGACTAAATGGGCCATTATTTGGAATTCAATGCCAGGACTCAAACCAAAGGGGGGGTCCCCTGTCTCTTAACCAAGGGAACTGAGGGGAAGAAGCAGTTCCACATCTGCAGCCTTTGATGGTGCAGTTACAAGTGATTCCCCCCTCCCCCTTGTCCTCTTCCCCGTGGTTTTCCTCCTCTTCTTATTATTCCTGCTTCTTCCTGAAAGGATATATTCCCACACTGTGACCAGAAGCAATCTGGGTCCTTTCTGTCGTGACTCTCACCACAGAGATACCCAGCAGCTTTATGGCTCTACTGGGAGAGAGGTTAGAAGGGTAAGGAACTTGCCATCCCAAGGGATCCCCCCACCCACCTGTCTTAACTCTTGCAGTCTTCCACACAACAGATAAACTCTGACAAATGGATTCTGGCAAGTGGTTTTTACACACTCATGTGATACCGGGGGATTCGGAAATTATTCTCGTGCTCCCCCCTTCCCCACCCTCTGCTCCCTGTGTCCCCTGGGATGGCTCTTATCAATGTGAAGAAGTCACAGGAGGAAATGCCAACTTAACTTGAGGAGCCTGCACACTGCTGTTCATCTTCTGTCTGCAGTGACAAGTATTTGCAGCAGCTAGAGGGGGGCTGGTGGGGGGGGGGCATGTCTCGTAACTGTTAGGCAGGGTGCCTTGTGGCACTCAGTACAAGATCTGTGTTGTGCACTGTGTTAGGTCCAGGATCAGATTACAGGCCTCGGAGAAGGGGAGCAGGACAGGGCACAGAGCATGCAAGCAGCAGGATCAGGCTGAGCACGCAAGCATGGGAAATGTGCTCATGAATCGACAGACCTTTTTACTCTGGGCAGGAAACACAAATCTGCAGATGTTGAACAGCTGGGAGACATCAGGAACTACAGCATGGGAAATAAGTACTCATGAAATATAGTATACAGCTCACACTGCTGAGTTTTACATCTAATACCCTGTGAGATAGAGCGCTACTGTGTGAATCATAAAACTGAAATGAATAAATTTCTGAATGGGGAAGCACAGTGGAATTGATCTCTCGGTTCTCATTTCATTGGGTTTTTTTTCCTGTGTTTCATTTCTTGTGCATTTTCTCAACCTGAAAACGACACAGTGGTTGATGCACTGCCTATTTATCCACTGCTGTGGAAATGAGATGGAAGCTGAGGAAAGTGGAGCAGGAGACATGAGAGCACTTTGTAATTTCAAAGATGCAGGCAGATAGGAGCTAAAAAACTACACTCATTGTCCTGTCCAAAGCAGATGGTATCTGAGATGATGTGATGCATGCAGGCCAAGAGTGAACCTCCTGAGAAATGGGAAATAAGTGAGAAGCTTCAAATTAACAAGAAATGGTCATTCCCATGGACAGGCTCGTGGAGGACAAGATATTGTAATTTGGCACTTATTTTGGTCAGTTTTATGCTGTCAGTTTGTAAAACAGAAATCATAATTTGTGTGTGTGTGTGTGTGTGTGTGTGTGTGTGTTTATCTCATGAGAACTGGTTTACCTTTAATGGTAAGCAGAAAATGGGAAACACTATAGACTGTATAGCACTGTATTAGATGTCATAATCAGAAACATCTGTTACAGTGCACCATCCACTGTCCTGAATGTTTGAGATTTGAACAACTGAAACTCTGCAGTCTTTGTCTGTCCAGCTCATCTCATTGTATTTGTTTTTATTTGTGTTTTTATTCCGAAGAAATGTCTGCAAATGCTCAAATGACATATTTATAATTCTCATAAAAATCAAAATATGATATCACACTACTGATCTCAGTAGTGCAACAAATTCACTAGCTTCAAAGCATCTGAAAGAGAGCAGCTGGGAAGTCATGAAAGCTTTACTCTGCCTTATCAGATCGGTGGAGTGTTTTTCTCCACACATTTCAAAAGTTTTCAACAAAAAAGAATGATCAGATATCAACACTTTATATGTGTCTATGTAATTAACAGAGTTAAGAATGAGCCATTGGGGACAGCCGACACTTCTAGGTTCAACAGTTCACACACAATTTGTTCCAGCACAAATATAAAAATGAATAAAACACAATTAAGAAAAACATATTTTCTAAATAATATTTAAGAAAAACATGAAAGATATTGCCAAAGGCCAATAATATATTGTATTTTCTGATTTAAAGATTACAGTCACATGGAAAAACCAAAAACCAACATGAAGCGTACTAGTTTGAAGGTATTATTTATACTGTCCCTGTGTTTGAGAATAATATTATATTGAGTACAAGAAGTCCAAATTTGAGCATATCTCACGTGTTTGATAAGTGGTAAACTACAGTATGTAAGTACTAAATTAAATCCACAGTGTCACTGATGAGTAACAGACTGCTCTGTGTCAAAATTATGATTATGTAGAACTGAGGGCAGTGACAGACACAGCACTGTGCTCTGTGAGCTTTTTATTATACTGTACATACACAAAATACATTTAGACTTTTCCTGAGACTCACCTCTCAGTAGGCCAGAGAAATATTGTCAGTATTGCACTGTTTTGGGAAATCAACCTCAGTTTTCCTGTGGTGATTGCAGGAATGAGATGAAAGAAGATTTGACAAGTAAATAAGCTTTGTGGTACACATTGAAGCCAGAATATAATAATGAATGAAGATTTCAACATGTGTGCAGAGTCCAAATGCGTCACACTTAAATCACCTAATGAGATTTAAGAAATTGTGCTATCATGGATAATTGCAGCTTCTAATTAGGGTACATTTACACCATTATTTAATCTATAGTATCTCAAATTACCATTTTATAAACTTTAGTGTTTTCCTGGTCTCTTGTCTTGTACTAGCTTAGTGATATATTATATGTAATTTGACCCAGTCTGTCATAAGCAATATTGATCATTTTAAACTGATCAGTCTGTTCCATATGTGGCATGCTTCATAGACAGATTATATCTCATTGACTGACTACTGTATATGAACTGGGGTTTGGACTCAGTTCGGCTCTGGGAGACTTGGCAATCGCTATAACATCTGAAATTGCTCCTAATCTCTGTTCCCAGAAAAGTGGTTGGGAAATGCCGTCTTGCTGTGCAGTTGGAGCGCTGTGACTCGCTCAGCCAGTAAATTATGTTTTTCATGAGGTGCCAGTGCGATAGCTTTTGGCAGAGCGTGAGGACGTCTTGTCAATTCACACTAAACACTGACACTGCAGGATGAGGAGTGGGGTGTTTGAGTCATGAGACTTCAGGATAGGCAAGTCAGATAAAGGTTCATCTGCCCTTGAACGTACGGTCATACTTAATTTAGTCTGATTCAACAGCCAGCTAGTTGTAAATATTTGTAGAATCTCTGAGAAAAATAGGAGTACAGCTTGCAACTTTAATGTATGACACAAGCTGTCTGGAGAGGATGTCCTGAGCACCAGGATTTTACCTTAAATCCAATGTTTAACATGTTGTATGCATCCTCTGTGCTCTGGCTTTATGGCAGTTAAAGCAGCTCTCATTCCTGTTTATAAATTAAAAAATGAAAGCTTTAAATCTAAATCCCCCAAGAGAGGTATAAATAGACAGGCTCTGTAGCCTAGACATGGTCTTCTCTGTCTTGCAGAGTTATGTTGTTTTAAAAAGAAGTTAGACCATCTTTACTTGGACTTGACTTGCCTGCGATAAAGCAGTGAAGATGAATGTTTTATTCATGACATATTAGGGCGGCATGATGAATATAAATGGCAATGTGCAGTATTCAGTGCTGACATCTTATTGTTGTACAGGTGATTGTATAAAACCATCTGTATGAAGTTATATTCTTTTCATAGTGCAACAGCAGAGATTGTATTATAATTGCAAGTATTTTTAATGTTCACACTGAAACATCAAGAGGTGCATCAGTTCATTAAAATATTAAATTTGTGAGGCATGTATTGAATTTAAACAGAATACTGTAGCTTGAAACTGAAAAATATTATTATAAATTAAGCTTTAGTGATAAAATCAAGTGTGACACATCTTAATTGAGTGTTGTTCTCAAGCTTCGCCTAGCCAGTTATAAGCAATTGTGCACCAAGTGCAATGTAGCTTTTTAATTGTGCCACATGAGGGTGACATTTAGTATCTTTCACACAGGAGGATGTCTGGTGTTAATGAGTTAATTAAAGCACTCATACACCCAGAACTCAGCCACTAAGACTAACTTCAAATGAGCAGCAAACTGTACAATACAAACATGACCAGTATCTTAGTCGTTACTATATATTATTAAGACATATATGGTTTCTGGATTCTGTAAAAGTCATAAAATGTTGTCTTTGAGCAAATAAAATCTGGAAATCAAAGGAGACCAAAATAAATCTTTACAAAAGACAGTGAGTGTTTGGAGGCCCTGAAGGGCAGTGCTGGCATCTGTTGTTAGTAACCAGTTTTAATTGCAGCCGATGAAATGACCCTCTACAGGCAGTTATCTGTTTTCCAGAAACTGCAACATATAGATACAAATAATTGCTTTAATCTACAAATAAGACGTCAATGCACAAGCTGTAAAACATATCCTTATCTGTGAATTAATATCCCTTACATAACTGAACATGAAGTTTAATAATGTAAACATCTATGATTAGTGCAAATGAATGCGGTTAAGAGAAACATCAGACCAACTGGCAGAGTCACTCTTTGATAATCGCTCTGTAATGTGCAGCTCCCACTTAAGAACATCCTTTTGAACTGTCCAAAAGTGTAAAACTTGCCAAACCAGAACAAAGCAACACTCATGCTGCTTGTTATACATTTGTGTACAAACTCTGTAACCTTTTCCCTATAAACCTCTCTGTGTCAGTTGTCTGCAACGTCTCTGTAGGACGTGCCTGTGGGAAAGGTCCTGCTTGTGCGATTTACAGGTTGACCAGAGGGTGGCACTCTAGTAACAGCTGTAAAATGGCATTAACAACATAATATCTTGTAATAAACAGGGAGGATAAATATAGCACCAACATTATATTCACACTATAGATGGTACATAAGAGAAACTGGGTTCCAGAGAACAAAATGCACACCTGACTAATCCATGAGGAGCTGTAGGAACAAGAGAACACTTTGCAAAAAATTAAGCAGGAATTTTATCCTAAATTTACTAATTCAAAATTCAGTTATAGTCAATCTTGAATGGATAAAATGTTGAAAAATGAATAGAAATTGGAAGCATTTAAATAAAATCTAACATCTGCTTTCTAATACATCATATCTGCATTTACAAGACATTATAAATATAATATGAATTTAAGTACCAGTGCCTGGACACTGATAACAATGTGTTACATCACCTTGTGTTTCAGTACTCAGTGCCTCATATCACACAAACACACATGCAGTGTATTCTGTAGAGTATAACAAGTAATAAATCCACCATAAGATATAATACATAATAATCCTTCTCATGCAACGATACAAAAAACAGGTCACTATTGTATTAATACTCTGGTGTTTGAGGTTTAGCAGTGTGAAAGAAAAAAAAAACCTCACAAGCTATTATTCATTAAAGTTAATGTGACGACACTTGGTAATGGCTGCATAAGAGTCTGCTTTAAATTTTAATGTGGAATCGAAGTGTTCGTGTTGAACTAGAACTCATGGAAAGAAATGTGCTAGATTCAATTTCTTATATGAAATGTGTTTGAATTGTGAATCGAAATGTAGTGAATGTTTATGTAATGCATATTCCGTTGTTAAGGATTCAGATTTGCCATTGTACCTGAAATGACAGCATGCACTGCTGCCATGTATCTCAGCACTGAAACTGTTTCTATGAACACAAAAACAACAACATGTTTTTGCATTATTTCCCCAAATCATCAGGTATAGTTTCACCTTTGCTCACTGGTAGACATTCAGCCAGAGTGAGAATCTGAGTGGTTGATGTATTGACTTATAGTCAGTGTTGATGAAATACTGAACTGCAAAGGCAAAACAAATTATCAATAACCTCATCACCATTAGGCATTATTGGTGAGTTGTTGACTGCAGACCAGGTGCTCGAGACCATTTACTGTTTCAGAAAACAGACATATCGTAGCTATTAGCGAGCATTGATTGGGTGAAAACTCCTCTCTGCTGAGACAGTGACCATGAGAGAGAACATGTGACCCAGCACTTATACCACCTCGGTAATTGGTTTAATCGAGCTGGATCTTTAAGGAGGAAAGGGACATTGTAGGTGATGCAAAAAGACACACAGGGTTGATGTTTTCATGACTGAATTGGACAAAGAGAAATACCCATGCAGATGTCTACCCGTGGACCACTTACCAGTCATATTGCAATGTGCATGTCAAATATTTGGACCAATTGATCTCACAAGTAAAAGATATCTCAGGTTTTTGTGGTACAATAATCCCACGGAACAGCTGAATCAGCTATCAGGGGGCAGCATTCTGTATGTGAAACCACATATAGTGAACCGTAACATTTTCATTTCTGTCACTCCAAATAATGAGGGCATATTGCTTATCACAGCAAAAAAAACCCCTCTGCAACAGCCCTTTAATCACACTTATTTTCATCTACCAGTTGACATTAATAGCTTTTAATATGTGGTTGTATGTTACTTAAATGCTGCTTTGGAGTACTATGTTATTATTATTTGCTGACTGGCACTTCCTGACAACATTTAGACAGTGACTCTTTATGTGTGAGGAACCGTAAAGAATCAGAGTTTAATGAATGAAAGCGGGCATACTGTAGTGTAACAGCTGCTGGGAGAAGATGATTTAGTACGACACTGGTTCTGAGCCACTAGGTCGTGTGCGTAGCTACACGTCTCCATCACCTCACCCTGGGCACCAGCCACAGGAGACAACTCTACTGGAACAATGACAGCCTCTCAGACCATTCTTCTTTAAAAGACAAAAAGAAAAGAGGCTGCTATAGAGGGCTCTGTGGAGAATTTCCAACTCCCCTAATAGATCCCCCAGTCAATACCCATCTCGACCTTGAATTCCCAGTGTCAGCATGCCTCTCTTGTACCGGAGTTCAACGAGTTTGACTCTGAGAATTGACCCTCCTGGCTGATATACCCCTCTTATTAGATCGTACTTAATGAGCTGTGGGGAGAGTAGCTTTAGGCTGAGAGTTCAATGGGACCATTAATCTGCCTATGGAGCAGAAGAGAGACAGCCATCTCCACAGTCAACTGTAATTGAGCTGATGTAGTGCTGCAGATGGAGGAGAATGTGTTAACATCACAAAATCAAAAAACTAACCATCCACAGTGAGGTCAGCTGTGATTCAATAGCTGCTGCATATTGGGTCCAGGTTTATGTCCTAATTGATTGTCTGTATAGTTACAGCTCATCTGACTAACTGCTGCAGAGGCACAATGTCTCTCAGGGTCTGGAGATGAAGTGAAATCGACTGGATATTCTTTAAAGATGACAAGCAAACCCTTTTCTCTATCCTTAGTGTTTTATGTCTGGTGTGTCACCAAATATCTCAACATCTATCCCATGCATTGTCATGATTTTTTGTAAAGACACTTATGGTTGCCAGAGGATGAATCCAAATGACTTTTGTGATCACTTGATTTATCCTCTAGCGCCACCATGAGGTTGATATTTGTGGTTTTGAGTGAAATGTCTCTACAACTATTCAATAGAGAGCCATGAAATTTGGTACAAACATTCATGTTCCCAACAGGATGAATCATAATAACTTTCATGACCCCTTAACCCTTCATCTAGCACCATCAGCAGGTTAAAATTTCAAGTTGTCCAGTACTTTGGTTTATGACTAAATAACTGTAAAACTACCACCTGAACGTGACCCGAAGCATAAACCGCCAACTTTTTTCTACCAGCTGTGTTTACTAAACACACAATAGGCTCAGTGAACTGTGGCAGGGGAGCAACAGGCTGCAGTTTTATTGTGAAATGTGTGCTTATTACAACCTTTATACTACCAACAGGAAAAACAAAAGGGGTAACTTATGTTCTGCTATCGCTCTGGAGCTTGTCTTCTGCTCTTTTGTTGAGGAAATAATTGTTGTTTTAGCTGTGTGTGCTTGGGAGTGGGCTGCTTGTCATTGCGGGGGTGTTTTGTTGTGAAATGTGTAGTGGTTGATGGAGGCAGTGAGCTGTCTAATTAGCTGGAGAGCTAATATCTGTAGGGTCTTTCTACTTGGATAGCACCGTTTTTGTTGTGTTGTTGTGTTGTGTGGTTGTTCAGACATTAGCGGGAGAGAGGCAAGGCACTCGGGAGCGCGCAAAACGTCACATCCGTTGGATTTTCGTGGAAAATCTGGCCCACATCCTTCACATAGAAATCAGTCCACAGGGTATTACCAGCAACCGAGAAAATCAGGGAAGGTCTAATTTTTTACATTACATGACGTACATACCTGTTCACTCATTGGCAATAAAAAACAATCAATATGTGTAAATTGCTTCACAATTCTACATATAGAACCTTTGATGGATTACCAACATTTATATCTGCATTGTTATTTTAACAGAAATGATAAAGCCAAAGGGATTTTTCACAACCTCGCAATCTAAGTTATTATTATTAACAGATTTTAAGTGATCTATACAGATAATAAATAATTTACTATCATAAGGCCATTAAACATAACAACCCTTTATAAAAGGTGCCTTATTAGAAAGTGGTACAGGAATGTTGGTCAGCTCAAAACAAAATCTGTATGTTTGTTTACTGTCATGTTCCTGTCAAAAATGCACCGGTAAAACTGAAATGACACATCTAATGTAGATGCAATCTGTTGAACAGCATCTGTTATAAGAAACATCCTGAAATAATCTAAATTCTGAGTATCTGAGAGTGAGACAGACCCGAAGCTAATATTAATGTGAACATTACTCACAATCTTGTCTGGTCAATCAGAATAAATGCCCCATCCCTGCTGTTGTCGTCCAGCCTTTGCTCCTCAGCCCCCTCACACTAGCGCCCTCATCCATCATCCTGACTGCAGTTAGGAAGGATGGAGCATGCAGAAAAGCTTTGCTGAGGGATTTAATTCTGTTACCTCCAGAGGACATAAATCTCCAACGATCGCCTCCCAGCCTCAGCAGGTGAGATCAAGTTAAACTTCACCCAGAGGAGCCCTTGTCCACTTTTACAAAAGGAGAACAGAAATACAGTGCATCATACCACTATGATTAAACACATGACATATGGGAATTCATAGACATCACTGAGAAAAATAACAATATCTTGACTGAGTCTGGTGAGAATGCTGCACATGTGCATGAGGCTGCTGTGATGAGGCAACAACATACCAGGATGTGAAGCAACTTCCATTCCTCACTTAGAGATTTAGGTTGATGTAAGCCCTTAAGATATCTGAAAGATAAATTACATCCTCACAAAATGAAAGAATTATCTGCTGTACCCAACATGTTTAATATTTAATTTTTCTATGTACTCTTGCATTTCATGGACACACACTATGACACAATGTAATAAGGCACAAAAAATATAGAAATAAGTCCAACTTTGAGCTACATTAGTTTAAAAAAGTTCACATACCATTCCATATCTTCTGCTGATTAGATTGAGGGACTTACTGCAACATTCACAGTTATTTGGATTGGTATATTGATTGTCCTTTAGTAAAAAGGTCAAAGGCTAAGTGCCTTCTCGTGTACAAGCCATATGTTTAAGACATAATGTGATTTCCATTTTGCTGACGGTTCAGTGACGTGCTTCCAGCATCCCCTGTGAGGCAACAATAAATCATGTGTACATGCTTTAACAATGCATGGAGACATATGGAGTTGCTGTTGACCTTCAGAGGAATTGATACCCAGACAGTTGCTGATGAAATTTTCATGCGCAAAAACACTTCTAGTTAGATGCAGCAGGTATGTGGTATCGAGGCTAATTGCCAGCTGGGTCTGATGTACAGTACATGTGACGATGGAGAACATACAGTATTTAAGTGTCTTCCTTTAACAGCATGTTCAAACGGGCATGAAACATGACAGGGAGTGTATTGGCATGATGGAGAGGCTAAGCACTGTGGATCTTCTATTTTTAAAAATGCAGTCTGGTCATTGTATATTTTATTTATATGTGGATTGGCATCCTTAAAAGAGAGCAAGCAGATTCAATTGCCTCCTAGAGGCAAATCAACTTTTATTGCTGAAGAGAGGAGAGGAGGAAATCCTATAGGCTGCTTAGTGCTCTGTTAGACTTCATAGGCAGGTGACTGGGTTTTTCTTTGCAGATGGAGACAACAAAGAAAGGTCACAACAGGCTTCAAAGGACATTATGGTATTTTATCCTGTGCGCTGTCCCAATAGATAAAGAGAGACGGTAAAATCAACACTCACTGTTGCCTCTACTGTAAGTAGAGATGCATCAGCTATTTTTTTCTGGCATGATTGTACATTCATTGCCTAAAAATGTGTTTATTCATCCTATAAATCTACTTTGATGGGATTTATTCTTCAATGTACTCACTCCTTTCGCTCTCTAATTAAAGCCGTACATTACCACAGAGACCTGGTGATCAAAGTTATTAAATATTTATCACGCTTTCAAACGTGACCTTTGCAGGCCAACACGCCATGCAGCCACAGTTGAGCTCACTAGTGTATATTCAAATGACAACCCCCTTCTTCTGCCGAACAGCCCTCTTTCTCTCTCCCTGCCGCAGGAGCCAGGTTATCTTTAGTGCACATTGAATATTTATACAGCAGGTGGCTGGGGAGTCGGTCACTGATCTCTAAGGTGACTTGCTGAGCCTCCGTGGGGGGTGCTGGTGCGTGAGGGTTGGCCTGCGATGAAGTCACATGGGACATATTGTCTCCTCAGTCTTTTTATTCCACTTAGGCAAAGGATTGTGTTTTATGGTTGAATGCCTACCGCAAGCGCTGAGGAAAAGAGTCAATGAGCTATTACAGTGAGTTGTGGTCAAAAAACACAACTCCCAGCATAAAAATCAGGACCAGGATCTAAAAATAGAAGCCACACTATTTGCACACACAAACTGCACAGACTTGAAGAAGCAAAAAATCTTGTTACACTAAAACAGGTACAGTAAAGGGAAATGTTTAGAGTTCAAATGAGCCACATTGCGGTGTTTCAAGCTCAGCTCCTTTGATTTATTCTCTTGAAATACTAGAGGTGAGAGGAGAGGAAGGTAAGACAATGTTCATCATGCACAGGATTCGTGTCTTGGGATGCTCTGAATGCTAATCATGTTGAGATTGAAGTCAGCCTCAATCCATCCTCATTGCTGAGGGACAATTAGAGATGATATTAAAGAAGATGTCAGGATTTAATGATAGCTTTTAAGATATGGCTCCGAGGATTGTATGATTTCTTTAGAGATCACTTGACAATCGCACGTTCTCACACTATTAAAATTCTAAAAAGGCAGAACTTGCACTGTCACTGCTCATGCATAAAGGGTTTTCTTAATGTAGGTTATGACTGCAAAGGCTTTTAATGAGCCCGTTGCTGTCAGAGGGCAATTTCCTCCTTTGAACTGAATTCTTTTTTAATACATTAGTTGCTGATAGACAATAATAACTTAAACAAGCACCTTGGACTTTGAAGAGAACAACCGACGCATAATCTTCTAATGTAGTTGTTTACATTTTGTATTGCATAAACTATACAGAATTGTAAAGCGCCACGACAAAAGTAGGTGATTGAAGAAAACTTTTTTTGGACTGCAGCTGCAAAGACTTGTAAGAATGTGTCCAATAATAAATTAGCAATTTTCAAAAGGCGTGGAGAAACTTTCTGGGCATTGGCATATCATTGTTGCAGCCACAAAGCTGTCCCTGAACTGAATGTGTGAGATAAGTGCTTTTGGAGCACAAACAAACTGAAACAAAAGAACATGAGGTGGAGATTGGTTTAGTAAGTAAGAGAGGGGGAGGAAGCACTTCTGGCGTCCAAGGGCATCATAAACCCAAGCATGTGTCTGCACAACAATGCCAACAGGGGCGCAAATTCTCCACACACTGGGAATCAATTTCACACAGAGAGTGGAGGACTTGGAGAGAGGCGTAACCGAAAGACACTTAAATACTGCATCTTGTGTTATTGGATTTGGAGCCCAGTTTTCAGATTTTTTTTTTTTCTTTGCGCAGTGTCTGCAAGCTGGGGGATCCAGTTGTGAGGAGCCAGCCTGAAAACCTGTGGCCAGCTGAGGAAAAGAGATTGTTCTGGGGGTTTACCTTAGAATACAATTCATGTTATAATGAGTGCTTGAAAATAATAAGAAAAAAAGAACTTTATTTAGCATGGCATACAGTAATGTGCACAAACTTTATAATCTGTGAGCTGTTATACTTACAGGAAAACACTTCAAACAAGTGCTGAAAATAAAAATAACACTTGTGGCCCACATTCAAGCGTAGTCGATAACTGTGAACCAGGTTTGGTTTACAGGTTTGTCACAGTGTGTGAGACAAACCTGTACCACACTTGTTTCTCAAAAAAGCACATGCATATTTTATTGTGAACAACAAATGGAGACATCACATCACCGAGAGGTCCAGCAGGATGATGCAGCAGAAAAGGCACAAATAAACCAAGAGGGAACAGTGAATGGATGCTGAAAATAATATCCTTAAAATAAACTTTTTGTGATCTTTTTAATCTATTTTCGTGTGGGTTTAAATGAGAGGCTAACATTTATGCAATCTGTTAGATTGAGTTTGTCTTCTATTATAGTTTTATATTCTAAAAACAGCTGTAGATACACACGGTTATTTTAGACTGAATAGCCTGCCTGCCATTGATTGATGCTGAAAATCAAAAAATAGCCTCGAGAGATCAATAGAGCTCATTTTCAAAAGCAACTCCTCAAACACCAAATTCAAGTCCCAGACCGGATATTACAGGAACATCGGTGATGCCAGAGGTAACATTAAAGTCAAAGGATTGCCTGAGTCATTACATTATTATAGGGAAAGTCATAGAGGCACATTAAAAAGATTAAAAATACACTTACAAAGAATTAATGAGAACCACAGAGGCACTTTATGAAAATAATAGAGATAGCCTGCCATGCATAGTGAGAAAAGGCCATAGAGACTCTTTTATTTGTGGCATTGATGGTGATTTTGATGAATTTGTTTTCGTAGCTGCTGTTAATTATTGTTGGCTCTTCTGCTCCCCACTGCTGACTACGGCCAAGTTTTTTTTTTTCTTCTTTATTTAATTGAATTCAAAGCATGTGGTAGTAGTGACACGCCCCCTAGTGTTTCATGTCCGCCAGCCTCCTGGAGTTTGATACCCTTGCTCTGCGTCCAGGAGCATCACTGGAGGAATGTGAATGTGGATTTGGATGTCCGCCTCTTGCTGCTTGATTGTTGATGCAGCCCATGGTGATCAGGGTCCATCCCGTCTCTCTTCTGATCTCTGTCCGCTCGGACCTACAATGATAAGCACCGAGAGTGTTTTGGAGAGTGGAGACCAGCCTTACATCCCGCTGCAGCCCCTCAATAACTCACATCTGCCGGGCAAGGCGACGCCGACCGCTGTCTTCATGGACACCGGCAGCCCCAAAGTGACAGCCAACGGGGTGCACGACATAGAGGACCGGATTCTGAGGATCACCGGCTACTACGGCTACAACCCGGGATACTCCAGTCATAGAAGTAAGTGAGAAGATGCAAAAACAAAGTAGAGTGATAGGATCACCAGTGAATGAAAGAAATTCAGTTTTATGTAAATAGATGATGAAAAACACGTGTAGCCTATCAGGGAATTTTATAGCCTACTGATGCAGAAAAAAAAACCCATTAATATTGTTAATGCGGTTGCAGTGGTTTGTGGAAGAAACACAAATCTTCTTCTCTTGCAAATTAGTTTTTAATTTTAATTAGGCCATTGCGAAATCCGCTATTGCAAACTCAGCTAACTGGGTTTTAATTATGGCTATTATGGAGCAGAATGATGTCAATCACTGCCACTATCAGCTGGAGGCAGGGTGGATGCGCCGGTCCATCCATCTCTGAGACACAATATGAGAGAGATAGAGAGAGAGAGAGAGAGAGAGAGAGAGAGAGAGAGAGAGAGAGCGAAGAAATGCAAAAACAAAACACTCAAGCAAGTGTCCTGCACAAATGATGGTGCCATTCTCAAATTCAATTTCAAAGTCGAATGTCTCGACAAGGGCTGGGCGATGTGGACAAAATCAAATATCACGATACTTTTGAGCAAATACCTCAATATCGATATTGCGATAACATTGTAGGGATGACTATTGGTGCTTTCGCAAAATATTTACAAAATGAGATTTCTGATAAATGATCATCAGTCATTTGGATATAATTACCAAGTGGATAAAGGCAAATAATAGAACAGCTAGAACAGCCTGGTAAGTTCAGAAAATTACATCACTTTACTGTAATGCAGCCTTTAAAACCAGGAAAAGACAACACTCACGCCATATTACGATATTACAATATCCAAAATCGAATACGATATCTAGTTTCATATCACAATATCGATATAATATTGATATATTGCCCAACCCTAATCTCAACTGTAGCCTGATGTTTACCAGATCAAATAGCCTACTCATGTTGGTGAAGTCTGCAGATAATCAATTACATGGCAGCCTCACATTACCTTGTTTAAAGTTTAATTTAAAAAAAATCCAATTGACAAATACAGCAGGCTGCAGCTCTCTTTATGTGATGCATGTGACGATCGGCAGTTATCTCCAGACATACTTGAGCTATGGCAGTACTTCAACACATTAAGTTTCTCTATAATTTTTATTATTTTGTCAATGTGGCTTTTGATTGGTGGAGCAATCCTCTGAATTTTGACACAGAGACAATGACTGGGATTGGAGGAGAGAGAGCTGATGATACACTTTGTTCAGTGAAGATTTTTAAAGTGCCAATGGGGTTATAACAGGAGAAAAGAACAATCATTGCAATCCTCTGCGAACAGCCAATCGGTGGTTTTACAAATAGCTTTAAGGTATTAAAACAAGATGTGCAGAGCTTTTTCACAAGGCCTGTTGTGCTCTCAGAGTCTCATTCCTCTGTTACATAATTGGCCTGCTCGCTGTATTGTATCATCACTCTTTACTAAAGAGTGATGAGAAGGAGCTTTTCTCTCCCTAAAGGTAACCGGTCATCTATCTGTAAGCCTCTTGTGATTCAGATGGTGATACACTTCCTCCCAAATGAATTCGACTTGTCACGCAAGCTCCCCAATGTCTCCCTCCGGCTGTTACATAAAAGCTCAACTGCAAATTCATGACTTACATGTCTAGAAGACGATGTACTCTCAAAGTTATGGTGTTCCCACCCAAATCTACTACTGAAAGCTGGCACTACGCATTATTACGGCTGAGTAACAATCCAGTTTTAAATCTCAAAGGAAATGTGACTGTGCAGATTATTCAATCAAGGACAATTCCAACTGAGGCTTTTTCGAATGCTCTCTTTGGGATGAGCTGAGATCACCGCAATGGATTTTTAGATAGAAGCTGAGCAAAAGGAAATGAGCCTGTCTCATTAACTGCCTCCTGTTTATCAGAGGTGTCAGTTGCAGTAGATTAACCGTGAATGCAATCACACACTTTCATTTGAGAATATATCTACTAGTCCAGATTAGTCTGTAGAAAGAATACCTGATTAACGAAGAGCACCCAAAACTTCAAATTGAAAACAGATTGAAAAACTTTAACAATTCCAGGACCTTTGAAACAACATCAGTATTGAATCTCTCGCAGAGTGTATCCAATGCAGGATCTTTGTCTTTGATACCAAAAGTGATAATCAGGCAAATTAAGGGTTCTAGTATCATCTTGTGCCTTCATTTTAGCCTATTAGGTGAAATATAGAAGCCTGTTAACAATAGCCACAAATTGGGATTGAACAAATAATTTCAGCAGGCATATGGACATAGTAAATCTGGCTTAAATATCTCATTCTTTTAGTGACACTTGAATGGCAAGATGTTGTATGTGACTATCAACATATTCATCTTGTTGCCAATCCACAGGCCTGTCTCTCTCCCATCTCATTTCCTGCTGTACATTGTAGCAGAGGAAAATGAAAGATGGGATGTCATCTGTGCTGTAATTTCAGCTATAAGGAGCAGGTGTGGATTGTAAAAGCCTATAAAAGCCAGTGTACCTGTGAGCTGAGAGGTTATTTGATTTGAGAGACATTTCCCATTTTTCTGATGAAATATGCCATCTATACAACTCTGTGTCTCTCGCTCTGTGTCTATCCATCAACTAATTTTTGTGCATGCCAGAGTCAACAGAAGGTATTGCTCAGGGCAGCGCACATGTCACAGTTTTTCCTGCTCGCACAGCTATTAAATATGCTGTTGCTGGTGCTGTCAGAGAGAAGGAGTCTGACTAAATTGCTTATGTACACACAAGACTTCCTGTCAAATTAAATGAACTTTGCTAATTCTTGGGAACAGGAATGTGAAAAGTCACTTCCTTGATTCCTGAAACTGTCACATTCATTTACTCAGTTTTGTTCACACAATTGTAAACTTTGAGTTGGGAGTCACATGTCCCTCAAGCTGGCGAGTATCATTTTCCATAAAGTGTAGGACAAAGGAGCACGTAAATAGAACACTGGGCTCATCCTGCCAAGCCTATGGGGTAATGATATATTTAGTAAGATCGTGTTGCCAGTTTGTTATTGCCATTTGCCATCTGTGTAGAATTAGAAAATGCCTCTGAGGGGGATTGTGGACTACATTTGGTGACAAGGTTTAGGCTGTAATACATACATACAGTATGGTTATGATATAATGGTCTTTTTCCTGTTGCACCACTTTAGGTAGATACAAAAATGTGCACAAGGGGAAATTGAAATGAAATTGACTTTAAATCAGAAGAAGAATGGACAGCACATTCTAACCACTTGGCTTCTGTAGGAGCAGACAACAATAGTGTGCACTAAATGCTTCCTCAGCATCTCCCAGAAAACCATTACGATGATGTTGGGTATCTTGCTTTGAATAGCTAATTTAGAAAAGGGCAAGTCTCTTGTGCTGGCACTGTCCCTGCTGGGTAAATAGATATGGTGTAGGAGAAATGACAGGTACTTGTAGTGGCAGTTCCACTCAGAGTTGTGCCTGTGGTGTTCACCGCTGGCATCACAGCAAGACAACATCAGACACAGGCACTCAGAGGAAAATTATGAAGGAAGGGCAATAAAGGCAAACATTTATAACCATGCAGTTTGTTGTGTGCACTTCAATCCACAGAGAAAGTATGGAGAGATATACAAAGAATATAGACATGCCTTTTAATTCATTCTTGTACTTATTAGTAATTCACCACTCATAGCCAGTGTTAACACCAGGTGAAATTTCACTTCCTTCCTCAGAACATTCAGTATGTGGCTGTACTTATTTTGGACTGTCCGGTTCCCATGCCTGCTCACTCGGAGCTATTTTTAACTAGCCTAGCATCTAATGGGATATGAGCTTTGCCTGAATGACTCCTGGAGTGCTACATTCTCCTGGGAATCGGCAAAAACACTCTCCATGTAGTCTAATGGGTGCAATATTTCTTCACAGGAGTTACAGAACTGCTGACTTGTACTCGTGCCACTGTGCTGTTGGCCACATTTTGTAGTACTGTGTGTCAGATGACTAAATATTTTGGCTGGCCCCAGCAATTTGTCTCACGGTTGAGGGATTTTTCCTGTGAGGAAACTTCTGTAATCCAAAAGTAATGTTACATAATATAACAGCACAACATGTGTAAGGTTTGTAATGGTTTTTCCATTATACTGGACACTGATCAGCAGCAACTGTCTTGTCAGCTGCCTAGCAGTGCCCTCATGTGGTCTGTAAATGCAACATCAACAATAAACTGACCTTCCATAGCCACCAGTAAAATGCCAGACAGTAAATGTCACTACTTATTACTTTATCTATAATCACTACCTCCATGTGTAAATCAAACATTTTTACACCTCAACTCATTGTGTCTTGCAGGTCAAGACAAGACAGAGCATCCAAAATATAATTGTTTCAATTTAGTACCCATGAAAAATGGTCATTTTGAACTTGTTCAACTGCCATTCCCCCGTAAAAAGTACTTATAATCCTCTACATATCTGGGCTAAGTTGAAGGGTCATTTAATCCAAATCAATACGAATAATTTTTTTTCACTTACTCAGACTTTGATATGTGTGTCCCTCAGATTTCTCCTGCCTCCCTAAATCAAATGGGGGTGACAGGAATTTAAGTTATAGTGCTCAAATATATTAAAAATGGCACTTGAAGAACTCAATAACAACTTGTCTTTTTTGATGCTGGATTACCAACTGGGCAAAGTGGGCAACTGCACTGGTACACAAGAAACGAAAGGGCTTGAAAAGCCCCAGGTTGACTTTGTGTCAATAGTTTTTGTTTTTTTGATTAATTGCAAATGTGTTAAAGAATTTTGACCTCTAAATCACAGTATAAACTAAGATAGGTCTTGCATTATTATGTATCAAAATCTAGATTTAAAACTTTTTTTTTTTTGGACACAGGTAAGGCCAGGTAGTACTTCAGCATAGGAGTAAATAGTAAAGCTTGAAGGAGGAGGACTACACACAGACTAGACTTTATTCAATGCTGAATCAAAGCATTTCATTTCATCTTACGCCTTCATCAGGGGCCAAACGGAATAATGGGTGGAAAACAACTTTTTATACATTTTAAAACAACACGTAAAGCTTCCTATAGGATAGTTACATGATTCTGTCATCAAGTCATTATATAATTATAATATCATCAAAGATAAATAATGGCTGTAAATTAGCTTGTAAGGAAACACCTCAAGTCCAGCTCTTCACTCAGTGCATGGGCCAATAGCGTTTTTAATTTATGTATCAAAAATGCTTCACATGTCAAAAGCAACAGATCCACATTGTCACCTCACTTATATAAATGATGCTGCCATTTATACTCTGTTGTACAATAAGGGCTCAACAGCAAATTTTTGCCCTGGGCCCCCTAACAGGTAAATCTGGCCATGGTCTTTCCATTGATGTCCCAATCACTGAGGATGATCCTCAGGCCACACTGTGGACAGAACCACTTTCTACAGAAGAAACAGACCCCATGAAAACTGTCTAGAGTGACGTCTGTGATTTTATCCTTAGAAACTGGAACAATATTCCTGATTCATTGCTGTTTTTACATGTTTTGACTTTGAGTACCACAAATAAAATTCCATTTGCTTCTATTGTTTTGTGGTGATGGCCAAAGAGCAGCAGATGTCTTGCTAGAAAATCGTGCCTACATGGCAAAACACCAAAGGAATAAATGAGAAATGTTTTCTTTTGAATTTGAGTGAATTGACCCCTAAAGGGTCTTTTTCTTTTTAAAGGGAAATCTGTGCCTATGTCCGTGTCCATGCTACTGTAATGCAGTCCATCCTATTCACCACTAGGTGTCCCCATCTTCCATTGTTCCAACTCCTTTGATGACATGAGGTCAAGTGAGCAGAGACACATCTGACAGTCAGCACTTCACTCAGTGGCTATCTAGTCCCTTTTACAGCTAAAATTAGCCGCAGGTATCATTCATACGCCTTTCTCTCATCCCTCATCCCTCTTCTTTGCTCCTGGTCCTTGTCGAGATTTGATGAGTGACAGAGAGGCGCTAAACACAAAGAACCAGGCACCATATAACTGAGGAGTATTGGCAAATCTAAATGACAAAAGAGCCTGAATGGGTTTAGTGCGTCAGTGCATGGGAGAACAGCTGTTGCTATGGAGGTAAAGAGGGGGGACACTTTACTATTTTGTGCTTTGATCTGTGATGCAACAGCATGATTGTCTGATGTACACTTGGTTGCCAGTTTAATTGGTCACCTAGCTAGGTTATAGGGGGTTATAATGGGCAGTTTTTGTTTAAACTTTTGTTGGAGAGCTGTTGATGGAGGCTGTAGTTTCTGGTGCTGTTGAATTTTAATGTTATACTGGGAGGTGTACAGTTCTTTGTGTTGGATGTCATGGTGTTGGGCTGCAAAACAGAAAACTGAGTGATGAATACTGATGTGAAAGAAACCAAACAATGCATGCAAGTAAACTTAAACTAGTATAAAAAGAGAGAAACAATCTCCTGCAAACTTTCAGTGCTTGGTCCAATATTTGAAATTGAACTGAGGCCTCCTGTGGTGCCTTTGCTCAAGGTATTTCTCTTAATCTGATAGTGATTAGCATCCTGGGCTCTGCTGACTGCATTGTTTTTCTGTCCCCTCCCTGTCTAGCTTTTGGCTCCACTCATCAGCAGGGCTATTTTTAAGTTTAACCCTCCTAGTCTCAAGGGATCCATACCCCCAGCTCATCCCCTACTTACACCTGACCAAACATTAGTTTCATGCCAAGCTTGCATCACACACTTAATGAACAAACACTTTAAACAAGGCTCATTCTCATGACATTATTTTATGCATTTGCATTAGTGCTGCGCTCATTCAGTCACATTGAGTGACCATGGGAAATAAGTGTGCTTGCACCGTGGCAATGTCCTAAAAAATGACAACAGAGTGTGTCCCCAGTATTGAATTCTGCATGCTAAACAAATAAATCATCATGGTATTATTGGAACATGGCCCTGCATTTTTTCCATTTTAACAACCAGCCAAACAATAACTGTGTTTTCTCTTCTCTCTCAGCCTGAAGAATGCACAGAGAAGTACTCTGACCTGCAATGCTCTCTATTGCAGTGCCAGAACTTTGGCTGATGACCATAAGAGTGAAGAGAGAGATGAAAAGGGAAGAATTCAGGGTGATACTGATATAATTAGAGAGATCCTGGAGCAAATATGACTATAAAATAGACCCGCAGCTCATTTATAGCTAACTATATTCTTAATTGACTAACTTAGACAAAGGGACTTTGCACTTACTGTACTGCTTGTTTACTTGAATGGTTTCTCTTTGTGAGGTCACTATTGTCTTTTCAGTTGGCTTGTATTAACATCAGTGGTGTAAGAATAAGCATAGCATAGCATAAGTTATATTAAGATTATATTACAGACTACAAAGCCTCGTATGTCTGACTGCATACACTGAACACTGATACATCGCTGATATAAAGGCCCAAGCAATATTTAGGTCCATTAAAACTTCAGGAAGATAAACCACAGCTAGAGATAGAATGACCAGAGGGCTTTCCTTTCGATGGAAAGTCCTGACCACAGTCCCAAGGGTGAATCACACGGGCCAGACGGACCCTTCTCATGTCTACACTGGCTGCTGGTGGGAGGGTATGCTGTAAAAGTGATGGAAAAAGTATTGAAATTTCATTCAAGTAGCATCATCACAATATTTGTTCTTGTCAAGAGTTAGATGAGAGGATTGATACAAGTGAGAGCGGTGTTTATATTCTCATCTAATTCTTGGCAAGAAAAGAAATAAGCATAGTTCCCAAAATGTCACACTAGGGTTTTGGTAATCAGTGATGGTTGATTAGGATTGAAGCTCTGTAACTTCCATGTTATTATGGATGAATGAATGTAGGACTTCCTACAAGCATGTCACATTTCTAAGTATCAAGTTATTAATTTATTTCAGTTCTTTATTGTTATGTTGCAGGTGCTGATAGGTCTACTACTGTTGGCTAGTTTAAACTATAACAATGCAGCTTTTACACGAGTAATGAGAGTAATGATATAAAACCTCATACAGTGAAAATAGTCCAGTTTTGTACAAACATCTTAAATTTTACTGAAGTACAGTACTTGTATTGAGTAAATGCGTCTTTGTACCTCTGCTGTGAGGGGGAGATCTCTGGTGCAAAATATATATATATATTGATATGTCCTGTGGCAAAGCACATGATGAAACCAGGGGGAAACAATCATAGACTGTGTTTCTTGGTTTTTGTACCAAGAAAAGTGAGTCCCTGTCAGTAACAGATAACCAGGTTCCAGGGGATGGATTATTGATTTAAAAGTTGAATATGTAGTGTGTGAGGTGTAAACCTTACACTAATCTTTTTAAATATTCGTTGTATCACTGTCTTGTACTGTATATGCCATCTGTGGAAGATGGAAATACAGTGTCAGAAGCATATTGTAGTAGTGAAGTGTGGATGTGTAATAGCGATGTGAGGACCATGTGGGCAGAGATCTCCTTATCTCTCCTCTAAACACTGAGAGCGCTACATACATAGGACTGTCATGTCTTTGGGATATTTATGTATTTTTCACAGCTCAACTGATTGATGTTGCAGTGGTAAAGGCAACAGGAGAGAGCTCTACAAATATTCTGATTCTCAAGGAGTAGTGAAGAGCAGGAGATGTGCCAAGAAGAGAGAGAGTCATTGGAAGACAGAGGATGAGAGTATATAGTGAGAGACAGGGGAAGGATAGAGTGAGAAGCCTGGTCAGGTAGAAAGGGGAGGAGAGGTAGGAGGTAAGAGGGAGGAGGAAACGAGAGGGCAGCAGCTGATGCAGCATAATTAGCCAGGGCTGCTTGGTTACCTTCCAAACAAAGCTGCTGATTTGTGGAGCAAAAGAAGAGGAGGGGAAAAGCGAGTGAGACAGAGAGAAAAGAGGAGGGGGAGGATAGAAAGAGATGAGGGGTGTGATTGCGCCATGCCACACACACTTGAAGCTCAGTCTCCCTTGGAGACAGTGGCAGTGCTGGATCACGGCATGACAGTGCAACAGTAAAGTCTCCACTTCACTGCACTTCCACTGAGCTATCTCCACTGAGCTGTGTCACTATCCAGACAGACAGAGAGAGACTAAGAGAGAGAGAGAGAGAGAGAGAGTGAGAGAGTGAGAGAGAAGCAAAGCGTAAGCACCAGTACAGCGAAAACGCTGGGCTGGAGAGGAACGGAGAGTCAGAACTGGAGTGCTGGGAAGAAGACAGAAGAGTTGACAGAGATCTAAGAGGAGGGGAGCAATCAAGAGCGTGGAGAAGAAGCGGAGGAGTCAGGATGCACGGAGCTAGCAGGAGGAGCTGCTGAGCGTGCAGCAGCAGCAGCAGCAGCCCAGGCACACATACTGACACACACACACACATACACACACACACACACACACACACACACATACACACACTTCCCAGGGAAGGACAGTGTGTTGTGCACCCAGTGGAGGATGAAGAAGCACTCAGCCCGAGTGGCTCCTCTCAGCTCGTACAGCACTCAGGTCCTGACCTGCCCCATCTCTGAAGGTAAACTACAAGAACCAGAGAGGGCCAAGACGCCATTTATATTATATGTTTTATACTTTATATGTATGTTTTTGCATGAACTGATGTATTGGCCTTTATAACGCTAAACTAACAGCGATAGGTTGTTTGAAACTATTCAGCACATTTATTTTTATTGCCAGCATTTACAAGTGACAACATATTATTTCCCATAAGGCATCATGTGCACTGAAGTGTCATAAAGAGTGTGCAGGTACTCATATGAAATACAGATAATATGTAGGAGGTATGTGCTAATTAGGTCTGTGTGCTGCATTGACTTTGAACATGTAAAATCAGAAAAATATGATCTCAGAAAAATCAGCAACGGACTAGTTTTCCTCAGGACTATGTGACAGTTAAACTCTGGATGATGTAAACTAATTTGTATCATTCTGCACTGCATTCAGAGATTCCTGCAGGCAGAGTTGAGAAGCTAAATGTGTTGACAGGAAGTGTAGTAGCAGCAGCATATGCTTGGTTGTTTCTGGCTGCCCTGTGTGGCCCAGCACTGATGTCAGAGAAAAAACAGGCCCAAGTCAGCTGCTTCCACATCTGTTCATTCTGTTCACCTGTCCTTCCCTCATCTGATTGGGTATTTCTACTCTCAACTCTTCAACATATTATATCTATAAGAACCTTGAACTTCATCTAAATCCCTCCACCTTTTATGTCTGTAACAGAGATTTAAGTGAGATACCGCTAATCACCTTTTCATCAGTATCATCATCACCGTGCCACGTCTTCTGACCTAATTTAGATAAAGACTTAAAGCTGTTTGACCTATAGTAAGCCTGCCTAACATTGCTGACGGGTCTGTGAGCTTCGTATTGGATTCAGCAGGGGTCCATCCATCAATGTCACTGGCATGCAGCGTCAGTGGCGGGGATAAAACACAGGATGGATTGAAATGTGAGGTTTGAGCAGCATACTGCGTCACACAGAGTGGATAAGCTCCTTTAATGGGTGCCAGTTGTGAATGATGCTATGCAGCGCTGTGATTTCTGTAATGAAATGGCACAATGCTAGCGCTTTGAAATATTCCTTTTTAAGCCATTGTGAGTGAGTCAGCTACTGCTTGTATGAATATAAACATTTCTATTCAGTTCTTAAGTGCTAAATATAATATTATATAGCCTAAATGTAACCTTAAAAAGCTTCTTTATATCATGACTATGGATTGTTGTTTGGTGGCGGTGACACAAATTTAGTCATATACTTGAGCTGATTCTTGAGCTGATTTTCTAACTAAACATTTTGATGTATTTGTTGGAAGTCTACATTTAAACTCTCAGGCATTTATTCTTTAATGTAATGACATTTTAAGTCCAAAATCTACTGTAAAGTTAAGCAGTAATCCTGAATGTTACCTACCAAAACGGATCATCTTTATTTAAGAGGAAAATAAATATGCTCCAAATCATTTGTGACAGCTGGTGCTCAATGAAGAAGTCTAAATACTTGAAGACTACTAATCTTTGGTTACTCTGAGATGACTGAAATGGACCTCAAATAGTACTTTTTCTGCTTTATTGAAGTATTTTAGTGCAATACTGTGCTGTTATGCTGTCTATAGCAGGGATTATTTTTTTGTCTGCAACTTTTTTAGCAAGAATGTTTGTCAGCAATAACAATGTCTGCTATGGGAATACAATTTTGGCCACAAGAGCTGCTTTTTTGAGGCAGGGGAATAGTAGAGTTATAATATTACTGCATCTTGGCATTAGATCAGCCTGTAGTGGCTTTTACCTCCAGACAGAAGTGCCGATATCCAAAACTAAAAGGTTTTGTCTGTGCTATGAAACAGGAACCATCTTGCTCTGTGGATGAAGAGAAGCAGACATGAAGAAAGAAAATGAATTAAAAAAAAGGTGCTTCTCTCTGAAAGAAATATAAGATCTCAGTTTTCCAGCTAGCAACCACCCAGCTCATTAGGTTGATTAAGAATCCTGGCTGTGACAGGATGTAATTAAACCAAATCCCTCGGTGATCCTGTAGAAAAGAAACGGTATCGTGTTGAACATTTTGCTTTCACTACTTAGAATAGATCTACTCCCAGCTGGGATATAATGTAAGGTGAAAGATTTTATCTGAGATTTTCATCTGAGAGATGTTTGAGGTGATATTCACAGTCTGTAATGCACTCTACTGAACTGAAACAGAACTTTGACTTAATCGGTGGGAGTCATTGCCACTTTTACACTTTAAGGACACTAAAGGTTTTTATTGTCATTTATAGTCTGAGGGATCTTTGGCTTTTGTTTCAAACACTGTAGGTGTGAACTGAAGCTGTGCAGTGTGGGCAGACTCAAGGCCAGTGCTACACTAACACAGTGGTGGAAAGTAAAGTATATTTACATAAATACTCTAAATAAGTACAGTTTTGTGGTGCTTGTACATTACTTGAGTATTTCCATTTTATGCTACTTTATACTTCTTCTCAACTACTATTTTTAGTTACTATTTTGCTATTTTTAGACTTTTTAGTTATAGTTATTGGTTACTTTTCAGATTAAGATTTTACATTTTAAAAAATATGACACACTTAAAATACAACATATTAATAATTAAACCAGTGGTTTCCAAACTTTTTGGATTGTTACCCTTTACAAAAAAGCAGTGTCTGCTTCAAATGCCTATGAGGTGTTAGCAGTTCCCCAAAGAGACATTTCCCCTCTAAACATCGCACATGGTTTCATTTCAGAAACTGTTCAAATGATCCAATTTTTCACCAAAAATCTACATCAATATTTATGTATCAGAACTTCTTTCATCTCTTTCATCTCATCATTCATTAATCATCTAACCCCACCGGACTTTTCCCTCTAAACTTCTCAGAATAAGTGTTTGAGGTCCCTCAAAAGTAGATTTTTAAAATTTTTTTTTTTTAGAGAAGTCCAAAGATATGAATATAAATGTTTGTGGCAGAAGTTTGCTGTTTTCATTTCTACAACCTCATTAATCATCTGACAACCCTTCAGATTTATCTTGTGACCCTTTGGAGGGGGCCAGAGGTTGGCAAGAAATGGACTAATCTACCTAATTGTATATAAAGAAGTTAAAAATACTTCCTGCTCAAGCTACAGCAGTAAAATGGTACTTATGCATTGATGCATCAGTATCACCAATCTAGTAATGTAATATATAATACTCACATGGGCCAAGTACTTGTGTTTGACTCTCCAATCTGTGACTTTATATTCATCATTCTTACTCGGGTATGATAGACATGGCCAACACTTAACTTTAATACTTACTTACTTGGTGCCAGCAATGATCTCATGCATTCATTAAGCTTATAAAGTATGTTTGACTGGACTGTTGAGTTCAATTCTGCATGAAATTGTCTTGAAGGATTAAAGTGACCCTCCTGTTAGGGAAACCATTTAACTTGATGAAAAGTTTGGTAGCATTTCTCCTCTCTGTGTCCAGTAAACAGGGTGGATACACACACAGTAGATGTGTCTGTATGTGTTTGTTCATGAGATGGTTCAACGTGGCATCTCACTACACCAAAAAGGTTTTTTGAAGAGAAGAAAGGGTTATTTACTTGAACTGTAAGTGCAATCCATCTAAATTAGACATGTCAGTGAGGTTACATACTCCCATTGATTGCTTGACTTCCTGCTGAGGTCCCTTAGATGCACCATTAGATGCAATAATGAGATGCCTTGCTACTGTAGAGGGAGATACTACTGGTACAACTTAAGCGCTAGTGGCTGTAGCCATGGTGGAAATGGCAGAGCTTCACGTGCTGAGCTAGCAAAGAGTGCACAGGCAGCAAACACCCAGCACATGTCATCTTTTATTCCTGTCCTGGTGTAAATTGATCACACTGTTGAAAGGTAAAGAACGGATCTAAGCTCTCTCCGGAAATGCTCACACACACACAGCACTTTTCATATTATACAGCACAGTTAAGGTTCAGAGGCCGTTCACTACCGCAGTCCATTAAGGCACTGGGCCAGATTTTCTAAATCTATCTATCTATCTATCTATCTATCTATCTATCTATCTATCTATCTATCTATCTATCTATCTATGTCAGTTATACTGTATGTGTGTAATTTTGGTGACAGTACAATTAGTTTGGTGATAATTTTACCCAGTTACTCCATAAAAGTCTCATTTCATGTTCCATTAAATCCCAAAGGAACCATTTCTATTGCAGGATTGTGCAAACAGTCAAAACAGAGGCTGCCATGAGCACCAAGGTTGACATGACTTTCTTGTGGAATGTCATGTGGTTAGGTTTACTCTTGCTTTCGAGGCATCAGGTTTCTGTGCGCACCTGAATACAACGGGTGTACAGTGCGTGCCGCTTCATGGGGCGGCAAAGCTATTTATGACATGCACAGCCACAATGCTAACCCAACACATTTTTAACAAAGCCTTACCTTATGCATTAGTGCCTTTACAGCAAGAAACACCAGCTGTGGTAGTGAACACTGAGGACGATTGATCAATAAATGCTTATCTGATGGATCTTAGCCAGGAAATCATAGGCTACATTGTAGTGTATACACAGCAATACAAAAAATAGAGTATGTAAAGTGTGGACATCAGATGTTTAAAGAAAAGACATTTGAAGTTAAAATCTAAGTAAAGTAAAATTTTAGAGGCAAATAGTTTTACATTTATGGCTTTCTGTTCTCATTAGCTTTGCATTTTCTTTCTTCTTCTTGTCTCCCACCAGGAGAGGATGGTTCAGAGTCTCATGCAGAGACACCAGGCAGCGAGACCAGCGGAGAGAGCCGGTCCTACCAGACATGCACCAACACAGCTCTGAAGGTGCTGGGTGGTCTGCTGATGGTGCTGTGTGTCTCCTCCTCCTGGGTGGGTACCACTCAGGTGGTCAAGCTGACCTTCCAGTCGTTCTCTTGTCCTTTCTTTATCTCTTGGTTCAGCAGCAACTGGAACATCCTCTTCTTCCCCATCTACTACTCGGGACATGTGGTCACCACAAGGGAGAAGCAGACGCCCATCCAGAAATTCAGGTAGCTTTCCCACTGAATATATTTGATTTCAAGAAAAGGTGAAAGATCTATAGTATCATAACCAAACACAAAACTGAAAAGTGGTGTTTCATTGCCCTCTCTGGTTGAAAGTTTCAAGTCTGTTGCACCTTTAACCACACCCGACAGTGAGGTCATGGTGTACAAGGAGCAATGTGAGACATTTAACCACTGGAGGTCAGCAAAAACAAGATTTACAACTGCTGTGAAGTTGCTTTGTAAGAAAAGTAAAATATCTGACCAATTGGATTGGACCCTTCAAGCTTTTTTCAATAGAATATGAATACATGTCAAGGAAGGGCTAAAACAGTGAGAAGACATATAAATCTTTTCCACATTTATTTTACCATGGTGGAATAAAAACAAAATAATAAATTGACATTCATGTGGTTGTGTAGTTGTGTTTATGTTAGGAAAAATAAAGACAGACAGAACATCAGAGAAGAGAACCACACTTAGATCAAGGTTCTCCCCACTCTAAACTCTGTAGCTCAAGTAGAAAAAGACTTAATATTAACTCTGTCAATCAGGTTACAAATTTACTGTAAAAGTCCTACAAATGGCCCTGAGAGCCCATGCTTCTCTTTACACTCAATCAGAAAAAGTTCAAACCATCCAAGAGGAACCAAACAACTAAGCAATCAACATGTCCATCTTTAGAGCATTGTTCTCATGATGGCAAGGCTACAAGACATTTTTCCAAGTAAAAAACCGGTTGACTTGACATCCATGGTTTGTTCTCTCTAACAGGGAGTGTAGCAAGCTCTTTGGGGAGGATGGAATGACGCTCAAGCTTTTTGTCAAGAGGACAGCACCCTTCTCAATCCTGTGGACGCTGACAAGCTACCTGTACCTTTTGGCCTTGAAGAAGCTGACCGCCACTGATGTCTCTGCCCTTTACTGCTGCCACAAGGCCTTTGTCTTTCTCTTGTCCTGGATTGTCCTCAAGGACCGGTTCATGGGTGTTCGGGTCTGTATGAGAACATTACTAAATGATGCAGATTATATTTTTTCTTACTTCTGTTGGGAACTGTTGGCTCTTAATCTCTTGTTTTAGATTGTGGCAGCCATAATGGCCATCACGGGTATTGTCATGATGGCTTATGCTGACGGTTTCCATGGTGATTCCTTTGTGGGTGTAGCATTAGCTGTGGGCTCAGCCTCAACATCGGCTCTTTATAAGGTTAGACCATATTAAAGTTTGACTCGTGTGATTGCATTTGCTTTGGATTTAGGTCACTTGTGTAAATTGGGAGTTTAATTTTGTCTCCTTGGCATGCAGGTGCTGTTCAAGATGTTCCTGGGCAGTGCCAACCTTGGAGAAGTGGCTCATTTCCTTTCCACCATGGGCTTCTTCAACCTCATTTTCATCTCATGTGTGCCCCTCATCCTCTACTTCACCAAGGTGGAGTACTGGGGCTCACTCTCCTCACTGCCTTGGGGATACATGTGTGGACTGGCAGGACTGTGGCTGGGTGAGAGCGAGGATCATGATTACACCATTTTTTGAATTCATTTTACGGCTGCATCTATTTCGTTATTTCAACTATTGATCAATTTGCCAATTATTTTATTGATCAATGGATTTTTTTGGTCTATAAAACACAAGAAAACACTGAGAAACACCTGTCGCAATTTCCCAGAGCCCAAGATGACTTGTTTAAATTGCTTGTTTTGTCTGACCAACAGTCTAAAACCCAAAGATATAGTAGACTGATTTAGTTGACTATTAAAACAAGAGCAAGAGTCTACAGCCATGCTAGTGACTCTGTGAGGCTGTGTACTTAGGCACAGAGGTGCTTTGAGTTCAATACTAACGTCAGCAGGCTAACATGCTTACAGAGACAATGCTAACATGCTGATGAATAGCAGGTATAACATTTACCATGTTCAACATCTTAGTTTAGTGTATTAGCATGCTAACATTTGCTAATTAGCACCACCAAAGTTATTCCAACATGAATGTTTCCACTGAATTTCATGACAATTGGGACCATTCAACCAACGTTGCCATTCCTACAGCTGCTCCACTAGTATGCCTAAAAACCTGAAAAAAAAAACGAACATTTGAGAAGCAGGTACATTTTGGCATTTTTGATGAAGAAAATGATTTATTTATTTTTGTTGCTGATTAATTTTTGTCTGTCACCTAGTCAATTAATCAACTAATAATTTCAGCTCTAATTCATTTGTACTTTTAAACCTCTTTCATGCCTTTTACAGTGTTCAACATCCTGGTTCATGTTGGTGTGGTGCTGACGTACCCCATTCTCATCTCCATAGGAACACTGCTCAGTGTGCCGGGCAATGCAGGTGGGGTTTCTTTATGTGGTTCAAGTATTGCCTGCCATTTACTGATTATTATTTCTTGATGATTACAGTGTAAATTAATAGGATTGTGAAAATGCGAGTAAATGGCCACACATACTGTGGTTTTGTATTGAGAGGTCAGCACTTAGGACCACTGTGGCAAACAGATTACGCAGCAAGTCTGCCTCTCTCGTCCTGGAAACCCAATCATCAATGTGCCTCAACAGTCCCTGCAACTATTCTCTCGCTGAGGGAGGATCAGGTTGCCAAGGCGACACTAAATGCCTGCAGACGAGTTCTTTTCTTTAACCATGATGGACTGTATGAAGGTCAGTGGGTTACAGCAACCTGCCCCAGAGCTGCAGACCTCAAAGACACAGAGGATAAAGTGGATCGCTTGTGCTGATTATAAGCCGCATTTGCTTCACTCATCCCCTACAGCTGCAGTGTCCTGTGGTTTATCTTACTTTCTGTAATTAATCTCAATTTGTTTTTGTTTCTATCCCACTCTCATTCCCTGTCCTGCTGCCTGGCTCCCTCTTTTGTTCCTCTCTTCCTTTGTTCCTGTAGCCGTAGATGTTTTGAAACATGAGGTGATCTTCAGTGTGGTGCGCCTGGCAGCCACCTGCATCATCTGCCTGGGCTTCTTGCTCCTGCTGCTGCCAGAGGAGTGGGACTCAGTCACCCTGCGCTTTCTGGCCAACATAGCAGACAAGAAGTCCGAGGAACATGGGGAGGAGCTCACAGAGTCCAGTGTCCACACTCGAAGCCGCAGTCGAGCCAATGGCACTGTCTCCATTCCCTTGGCGTGACAATACTGAACTCCTATGTAAGCCTCTGTTAACCAGTCTTGAAGCCCTGTCTGCTCATATTCCTCTACTGCCAATCCAGGAGGTGAGGCGGGATGACCGGTCCACATGGACTCTCTATCAGGAAGACAGGAAGGATTGTCTTGAACTTTTAAACACAGACCTTTAATGGAGACTCAACACTGTCTCCATCAGTTCACTACAGGAGGGAAATAGAGAACTTTTATGGATTTTGCAGATTGAAAGGGTGGAAAGTGTTATTTACTTTCTTGAAATACTTACCATGCTCAGTCCTGTCCCTCGCACGCACCCAAACCAAGAGCTGACTGGCCTCCCCTGACCTGCTCTGTGGACTGTATTCTGTGAATATAAATATTGGCAGGGCCAGTTTGGTTCAACCTTATATGTATTTATGATATTTATTTAGAGTTGTATCAATAAGAGTATTAATTTCAAGTCTTATTGAATAGTATTATATACAAGAATGACAATTATACTATGCGTAATGTACAGGTTCTTTTGGTTTTGTAATAAAAGACTTAAAACCCACATTTATCACAGTATGTTACCAGTTTAACTGATGCACACATGAATGCAGCTAAGTTATTTATCAAAATATTGGAACATCTTTAGATTTCTCAGTCATTGCTCTGTTGCCCAAATCAGCATCAACAAGGATGCAAACAATGCTGATGATGTTGGTAAAGCTTTACAGGTTCTTCCTATTAAACTAGATTGACTTCCTGTCATCTACACACTGTAGCTCTGCAAAGATGGTCCATAAGAAAAAAAAAGAAAGGAAACCTCAACAGTACAGGGATCTGTCTTCCAGGATAGACACACATGCAATAGGTGTCATATATACATTGTTTAGTCGACAAAAATAGCCAAAGTAAAATTACAACATCACATATATTATCATTCTGTTTCTTAAGAACTGAAAACATTTCAAGCAGAGTGTTAAAACAAATTATAGTTTTTACATAGACTAACTCTAGTTTTTCAGCATATTTTATAGGCTTTATAGTATTTTTTAGACCTTATATATTTAAATATTACTATTTTTACACAATTGATTAAATAAAAAGGTAAACTATTTCCTCACCAGAATTGAATTCCTAGTGGTGTGGAGAAAGCTTTGAGACAGCTTCATGCTGGGCAGGACAATTTACAGACAATATAATGGAAGAGTTAATACATACAACAATACATATTTTTATGATATCATTCATATTGTCAGGGTGGACTCAATATTTCAAAAATCTTGGCTACAGCACTGCTTTCCCTTTTCCATATGAATTTGCTCTCCCACCTAAACATGGAAACATAACAAATACTTCTTGACCATATGACTTAATGCTTGCCAAGACACAGATTTTGATGTTTAAGTGTAGGTTTAAGGTGTTTTCACTATTTTTTTTCACTGAAAATGTGGGAACAACCCTCTAGAATAAGGTATAAGAGCCAAACCATTGTTGTGTCAATCATACTTGTACCATGGCTAAGTGTTTTTTATCAGACCTAAGTGGAATGGTATATACAATATTAGTAATCTGTAGAGTGCATTGCATTGATTTAGTAGGAATGACTTTGCAGAATTCTCCTTGCTATAATATATTATGCAATGCTTCTCTGTGCTGCACTTACCTGTCATGTGCTGACACACACACACACACACACTGAGGAAGATTGAGAATAATTGTTTCTAATATAATTTATCCTCTTTCACAGATACACAAAATCTGTGGTAATAATGCATGCTTATCTGCCTGGCGATGGAAAAAGACCATGGGACATGTTTTGCCTGTAGAGCATAACACTGTGATAGGCACTTGTCAAAATTACTTCCTAGTGTCACATAACATGGTGGTGAAATTAAATTTTAGTCCAAATGGTTCTATTGAGGTGATGAATGTGTCAGTTGAATAATTTCTCAGCCTTTCTACATCGCTCTCTGTCTCACACACACATACATACACACTCTCAAGAGTCTAGCACCACCAGTGTCGTTATGGTTGCTGGAGTGCAGTCAGTTTGAGCTTAACAGTTGCAAATGGCATTTAAACATGTAAAAATAAGTGCAGCTAGAAGAAACAAAGGAATGTGTAATGTTCAGATCCTCCCTCTGTGATGGCTGCTGCTACCCAGTCTGATACTGATAAGAGACCTTAATGTAAAATACTGCTTTACAGACATAATAACAGATTTTTGTATACAATCTTATTGAATATTTAGATATGGGCTGGACAAAACATAAAAAGAGATAAAAAAAATTACACAACACTGCTGCTACAAGATCTGCTCATATTTCAGGTCGAATGCCAATCAGTAGCATTTGCTACATTTGCTAGAAATGGCCCATAAATCAGCAATTTTAATGCAACATGAGACAACTAATAGTGGTCCACAGACGCTGAAATGCTGTGCACAAATTGCAGATGCATCACTGAAAAGAACTAAAAAATGTATATAATAATAATCAAAATAATATAACACACACACACACACACACACACACACACACATATATATGTGATATATGTGTGTGTGTGTGCTTGTATATATATATATATATATGTATTTACCACTTAAATAAATAGAAAATGCATCGACAAAGAGGAACAGAGAACACATTTTAAACTAAGCAGCATGCTGTACAGTATAAAGTTGGCTGATAAACTACTACCTGACATGCAGCCTAATATGACCCACCTTTGTAACAGTGCTCGTCTACAGCCCTGGGTTTTTCTGGGCACTACTGAGCCACATTTTTTAGTCAGTTAACAATTTCTCAAAGAACCTGCCTCTTTCTTCCCCCCTTCTGGGCTTTCCAATAAGGACAGGGTGCAGGAAAATAACAGGTTCTTTCAAGCATTAACTTATGAGTTACAAAGTAACCTGTGGGGAGAGTTGCCATAGAAACCAAGCTCATTATAATGAGAAAGTCAAGTACGAAGGAGAGATGGATTGCACACTTACTCTTTTAACCACAACCAAAAGTGTTTATTACATTTGTACTTTAGCATGAGGCAGAGATGCTTTAAGATAAACATTTAGTTAGCTAGCTTGGGAGATCTGAGGACCACCAGGTTTGTTTGGAAGTAGCTGGAACAAATGGGGCAAGTTGGAGAATCAATTTTAAATCCCTAGCCCTAACCCTTACCCTTACAAACTGGAGGAAAGATATTCTAACTTTAAAACTTTCCATAATTCATTTGTACCAGAGGAGAATTTAGTGTTTCTGCGTGTCAGTCTTTAGGACAGGGAGCACGACAATGGGCTCCACAGGCTCCAGACCCAGGCTTCATAAAGTGGCCCCATGTAAAAGTCCACCAAAAGAGGGGAAACAACGAGTCAGCCAGTCCAAACCACAGTGGACTCTCCCCACTCTGCCGATCACTCTGGAGCAGCCGTCAGGATCTTTGGGACAGAGGAAAACAACTTTGCCTCCATTGAAACAGGAAATAAGTCTTTCCACACTCTCAGGTTAGTAGTTTTTAATTCAGGCTTTTTTCTTTTAACACCATCTCATGGTGATACTGGTTTTGATGATAGATAACAGTGTATGCATGTGTGTGCCATAAGAATCATGCTTTGCAGGAAACCTCCCACCAAAGCAAAGCAACAACTCAAGCATCATTCATTCTCATCCACCTCGAAGACCCCAGGTTAGCATGGCAAAATCAGCTCCCTAATGTAGTTTTTTTTAACTATAACAGGCTATTCTTGTGTCCTGAGTCACATGAGAAGTTGCTCATGTGTTCAGTCCTGTGCTGGGATCAGGGAGACAACATTTTGCATTATTGTTTCTGACTGGTTGTGATTTTTTACCCAGACATCCCACCATTATCTCTCCTCAGGCACTGCAACCATTGGCCCTTCAAATTGGCCACACAGGCACTGCCAGTCAAATTGCCATGGTAATAAAAAAAAGAAATCAAAGTGAAATATCCCTGCTGACTGTCCCAGCATCACTACCCTCGTTCCATTTTGAAACCCAATAAGGAATTTGATGTTTGTTGTAGGGCAGGGACTGCAGAGATGGGGGTGTCCGCCAGTTTTCTACAATCGGCCAGACAGGACACTCCAGCACCGGCAGAATGATTCAGGTAAAGCATGTTGTCAAAGTATAGAAGCGCTGAAGTGCATCTATAACATCAATAATTCAGATAATATATTTTTATATTGCGGGAAAATTAAAGTGTGCAGTAGTGCTTAAGAAAGAGAGAGAGAGAGGGAGGGAAGATGGAGCGGGGAGAGAGAGACAACTGTGAGCTGTGAGTGTGGGCCCTTCCTGTCCCAGTGGATCTGATTAAAGTGCCGGTGGAGTGGAAAGTGGGGTGGTCTACAGCCATGACTGGCCCTTAATGGGATCTATTTTCAGGGTACAGGGAACAGAAAGGCCCTCACTATTAAGCACACACTCGACACAAAGAAAAGAATAGTCTTGACTGTCACATGATTTTTTCTATAGAATGGTTTACTCTAAGATTAACTACCGTTCATAGGAATACGCTTACTAAGCTATAAATCACATGAGGTATGCATTGTAATTCAGTGGCGGAAAATTTTGAGGACAATACTGAGTGCTTTACTTGAGTATTTCCATTTTCTGCTACTTTATATTTCTACCCCACTACATTTCCACAGTAGGAAACATTGTACTTTTTACCCCACTATATTTATTTGAAAGCTTTAGTTAGTTTTCAGATTAAGATTTTACACAATGGTTAATATAGTAAGCTTATAAAATACACCACATTGTTAAAGATTACACCAGTGGTTTCCACTCTCTTTGTCTTGTGAACTCAGGTATCAAATCAATGTGTGGTTGTGTCTCTTGTATCATAAAAGTGTATAGTTGTGTCTCTGTCATGTTTCAGATGTCTATGAGTTGTTAGCAGCTCCACATTTCCCCTCTAAACATCTTACATGGTTTAATTTCAGAAACTGTTCAAATGATCCAATTTTTCACCAAAAATCACAGATTAGAGAAAAAGTCCAAAAACTGAAAACTGATTTATGTATCAGAACTTCTTTCATCTCTTTCATCTCGTCATTGATTAATCATCTAACCCCACCGGACTATCTAGCTAACTTTATATAAAGTAGTTCATACTGACTCCGCCTCGAGCAGCTACAACAGGAAAATTCTGTTTACACACTGATGCATTTACAATAATGTCATATAGAATAATTGACAATGTAATGTTTCTTTAATTAGTATGTGAGAGGTTGATATATGTGATATATATTTTGAGCTGAAATTAAATGACAGAAGATTAGCCTGGAGAAAAGTCAATAAAATGAAAATTTGAACACTACTGCCAATTATGAACTTTAGAATTATTTGTTGTTCAGATTTATTGCTCTGCTTTGTCCCTACAGACATCGCACCACCATACAGGATCCGTTTTTAATTCACTTTTCAAAATTTGTATTTTGTATATGTGTATTTATTTAATACACATATACAAACAACAATCACATTTATATTCACAGTTATGGTCAGTTCAGAATGGCTGTTTTGGAGAAGACCTCTGAAGAATCTTCTTCAACCTGCAGTGGATGCTCGTCAAAAAGACTTGGTTCCCATGTTTTGTGAAGTGTACTCGATCTGGCAGAAATATTTTCTTGTCGTAATATCTCAAGAAGGGGTGTTCAATTACTTCACCACCAATGCTGCCAATATTATTCCTCATGCAACTGTTGATGATCTTCCTGTCATTATTGACCTTCCATGGCTTTCCATTTCTCCACTCCTGCCGTTCATTGATGCAGGAAAATGCAATCTTCATTGAGGGAAACTCTGCATGCAGCTGCATCAAGTCCCTCTGCATTACAGATACAAGTTCCTGACTTGACATCAGTCCTAGGTCATTGCCACCGGCATGGAGCACCAAAATATCTGGAGGACTCTGTGTGGCCAACTCAGCATAAAAACGGGGAAGGACACCACTCCAACGCATTCCTCCTTTGCCAAACCACTGAACATTGGCATTAAGTCCGAAATTCTTGCCAAACTCATGCGATGCTTCCTCCCCTCGACGAACATAACTGTCGCCCATGATCCAGATCTTTGACACCCTTTCTGTCACCTTCCAGTCCTCGTTCCTCTTTTTAGGGGGGGACATGGTGTCTGGGTTTCTGGTGCCACTTGAAGCCACCTCTCTCCTCATCGTAGATATGATCTTGACCACGGTGCAAGAAGCCTCTTTAGACGTACTTGGTAGTTCTATGACTTTCTCCTCAGTGTCCGTTGTCATCCTCCTCCTCTTTCTCTCTGGGGACGAGTCCTCTGGGATTCTTTGGCTGCCCTGTGAAATTTCCCAGGAGGGCCTTTTCACTGGAGATCTTCCTCCACAGATCTTCCTCTCCTTCCTTTCAGAGGAGCAGATCTCTGCAATTCTGTGGCTGCCCTGTGAAATTTCTCCATAGGGTATTTTCACTGGAGATCCTCCTCCACAGATCTTCCTCTTCTTCCTTTCAGGGGAAGAGAGCTCTGCGATTCTGTGGCTGCCCTGTGAAATTTCTCCATAGGGTACTTTCACTGGAGATCCTCCTCCACAGATCTTCCTCTTCTTCCTTTCAGGGGAAGAGAGTTCTGCGATTCTGTGGCCGCCCTGTGAAATTTCACTGTAGGGCCTTTTCACTGGAGATCTTCCATCACAGATCTTCCTCCTCTTCCTTTCAGGTGAGGTGCTGTCAGAGCTCCCGTTGTTTTTTTGGGAAATTTGAGCATAGGCCCTCTTTCTTCTCTCCAGAGGCTTGATCTTGATACATCTGGCGACTGTTGCAAATGCTCCTTTTCCAAGTGTGTCCTGAACTGTGTAGTTTGAGGACATGGAGGAGAGCTGGCTTCCTCTGAAGACTTGGAGGTCCATGTCAGAAGTGACAAAGGAGCTGGATTTCTCAGCCATTTTACAACAGGAATCCTATTGAATGAAACTCTTTTTCCAAACTGTTTTTCCAAACTCTTGTAGATAAGATGGTTAGAAATCGGTCTTGTGTTCTGCACTCACAAAGTTGAACTGATGTGGAGAAGATTCTAATTGATGAACAGTTTGCTGAGTTCTGGAAGTTCTGAAATGCATCATGACGTATGATGGGCCTTCTCTCAGGTCGTCATGGTGACTGAGCCAGCTGGCAAAATGTAGCTTCACAATAATATGAATAATAAAAACAGATGTCTAATGTTTGATTGTTATTAAAATGGCCACTTTGTCTTGATAGCAAGCAAGAGTGCTTGAACTCCTTTTTGACAGGAAGAAAAGCTGTGACACAAATTCACATAAGCCATGCATAAAATATTACAGTCCATGTAAAGCAACAATAAATATGTGTTCTGAGTTTGTCACGCCACAGAAAAATGTATAATTAACCACCCAGCCAAATTTGAATGATTAAAAAAAAGTATATAAAATTGGGTTTCAAAATCTTCAAAAAATAAGCAGTATTCTCTGCTCTGAAATGCTGACGGCGTGTCTGCTGGAGGGACTGAAAGCACAGCCCAACTGAACGCTCATACCAAGCTCCCCTAGAAAAATACAGAATTTAAAATAGGCCTTGTTTGTTGGTTTAAGGCAAGCAGTATGGATGATGTTTAATTCGGCACATATTCAGACAAAAATGAGGACTTCAGATTTTACTGAGACATGACTATTACACCAGGTCTCAGTAACAACTACATTCTGCAAACATTTTCGATACTCTGATCTTGTGGACAAAGCGTATGACAAATGAACAAATGTAAACATGGACAGTCTTGATAATTGGAAGATTTGTGAGGGAAACAGCCCTTAAAACTTTTGACGCACTTAAATCCCAGAACAATAAAAAAACAAAAAGTGGCAAGGAGGCCACTCAAGACACTAATTATATTTGATTATCACCTTTGTAAAAGCAACAATAACACAGCTTTAAAAATAAAATATACAAATGCTGTGTCATTCAGTGGTGGACATAACTAAGTACGTTTACTCAGGTGCTATACTTTACAATTTTGAGGTACCTGTACTGTACATGATAACTTTCATTTTCTGCAACTTTTCACTTCACAACAGTTATTTGACAGCTTTAGTTACTAGTTGCTTTTCAGATTAAGATTTTCCACAAGAGGTTAATATAATAGGCTTGTAAAATACAAAACAATGTTAAGGAGTAAACTGGAGGTTTACAGTCTTTTTGTCTTGTGAGCTCATGTATAAAATTTGTATTTGTCTTGTTTCAAATTTCTATTAGTTTTTTTTATTTATTTACAACAAGGATGCAGGAATGACATACAGTAGGAAGGTAGAGGTGGATACAGGTTAACAACATTTAGAATATTAAAATGGAGAGATTAACTACAGATGTGCATGGAGAAGATGTGCAGTGAATGATTGTTGTGGGGAAGCAGCTGTGTGGAGTGAGTTTGGGCATAAAAGTATTTGAATCATTAATGATATTTTAGCAGCAGTAATAGTAGAAACAAACAAAGGGACGGTTGGTAGAAAAATGGAGGAAAAAGTGGATGAATGAGTAAATAAATAAAAAAAATAGAAATGAATGAGGAGAGAAAGAAATGTCAATAAATCATTATGTGACAATAATAATATTAATAATGATGATGATGATGACAAAAAAGGGCAAAATTTTTCTTTTTTCTATTCTTCTTTAGCAGTTTCAATGTAATGTGTTTATGCCTGTAAGTGTGTTTTCAATTGTATGTCTGCCTCTAAAGAGTGTATATGTGTTTGTAAGAGTGTATGTGTATGTATGGTCCTATTAGTGTTTGTATATATATGTGAATGTACATGGATGTTATTTTTTTGAGTTTGTTGTGGCACCAACTTACCAGCAACTCAAGAGATTTAAGAAGTTTTGGGTACTTTTCACTGAATTGGTCAGATTGGGGTTTTTTTTTTGTTTTTTTTTGAAGAGCTGAGTTTTGTTCCAGCGTTACCTGTTCTGTTAAATATTTAATCACTCTGAGATAGTGAATTGTTTTCTGTTTTTCCAATTTAGTAAAATAGTTTTCTTGGTGATAGTTAGAGCTACCGGTAGAGGTGTTTTGATTTGTTTTTGTGATGTGTGAAGTATGTCCAAGTCTCCTAATATGCACAGTGACAGGGATGGGGGGATGCTGCACCCAAGAAACAGTGATAGTTTAGTAGTTATTTCTTTCCAGAAGTGTTGTACTGGTGGGTACAGTGAGTGCATATATCTGATCTAGTAAGTCCCATTATCTGCATCTTGTATTGTGTAATATGTATTCTGTGAATGACTTTGTATTGAATTAGTCTTGTGTTAGTGTTCATGGACATGTTGAAGGTATTTTTGCATATTTGAGTCCAGAAGTCCAGGTTTTTTTCCCCATTTATTTATTGGAAGAGGTGTGGTGGAATCAGTGGAGGATATAAAAGTTTGTATAATTTTGACAAAGGTTTGTTTGAGTTAGCAAACTTTTTGATGTTGTCTAATAGGGGCAGTGGTTGAAGGTTGTTATTTGATGTGTTGGTTTTTGCCCTGATTGCAAGCTTTAATTGAGTGTATTGTAAGTATGCCCCCCCCCCCCATTCCATTAACTGTTGGAAGGTAAGTAAAGTATTAGATGTAGATGTGTTATGCCTTTTTCCTTCCATTTGATGCCTGTCATGGGTGATTTGTTAACAAGAAAATCTTGGTTGTGCCAAATAGGTGTATGTGAGCTAGGTGACATTTTGAAGTTATTGTGTCATTTTATAACAGTTGATTTGATCTAATATTTATAAACAGTATAAACAGTATATAAAATATAAAATCTAATATACAATTAGTATAAACAGTCTAGACAGTATAGACAAAGTCAACAGTCTATGTATTAAGTAGTGACTGAAAAGGCACAGGCAGAAGTATTATGCTAATATATGTCTATCCTACTTTTTTTTTACAACCATAACAGGAAAATGCTACTTACACACTGATTCATTAACTATCTATTATGTCATATATAATAATATATCAGTCACAGTCCATTCTGCCATTGTTGTAATTTATGTGTGAACATGTGTTCTTGTGGGCTTTAGGGAGGGTTTCTGGAGGCCCAGACAGCTCTTGCACAACAGGCTCATCGGTATCGACGAGCTCATCTCCGACAGGCCAGAGAGCAGAGAAGACATAAAGTTGTCTACACACTTGATGGTAGGACTCCAATTTATAATCTTAATGAGTAATTTAATCCAAAGACTAATTGAATTTAGCCTTTTGATGAATTCCATCCTCTCACTGGTTCCTTCAGCTGGAGGTCCAAATAAAGAAGGGATCCAAAGGTTGAAACTTGTGAGAAGACCAACAGAGAGGGACATCTTCTGGGATGAGACTACAGGAGAAAGGCTGGACCTCAGCTGCCTTCTGGAACCAAAATCTCTGACCCTCGTCATTGAAGAGACACAGCAAAACCTCCTGCGCAAAGCCGAAGAGTCTAACCAGAGAAATCAAGCTCGAGGCCCCAAAGACAGAGATAAAAGGACTGTTCAACAAAGTGAACATGAAGGGGTGTCTCTTGACAAAAACTTATCATGGACAAGTGAAAGGGACATAGAGAGAACAGAGAATAAGGGTAAAACACAGAGGGATAGTTGGATGTGGTCTGCCAGAGGCTGCCAGACAGGGAGGATAAGAGGTGCAAGAGGGATCTGGGACCATAAGCTCAACTAAGAGCACTTTTTTCATTTTGTAATCTGGATCAGAACAGATCTTAAACATGGGGTCTGTTAATGCAAATTAATTACTAAAACAGCTTCTGTAGCATCTTGGTCACTAGATGCTTTAATCCAAAGCATCACATTTGCACAGGTGGTCATTTTCAGTCATCTTCTCACAGGGTTAGAAACAGTTTGCAAAATAACTAAATAGAACTTTGTAAAGGAGATATTCCCTGCATGGCTGAGCTTATGGTGCCCTCTATGGGTGAAAATGGTGAACAAAATGAGTAAATGTGCTGTAAAGGCATTGAGTCTATAAAGCTCATCTAGCCTTCCTACAATATTGATAGCAAAACATCCAAAAATAAACCTCATATTCAGTTCAAAGAGTTGGGATTCAAATCAGCCAGCTTTGAAGACTCTTGTCTGTTTGGGCAAAAGGTATAGAAATTAGTACAAAAGAATCCTTCAGTATCCAAAGATATCCGTAAAGATCTGTGGCTCTTGAAGAATAATTAGAATGCAAACAGGAAACTGCTAATTGCACCATCATTTTTCAAGTGGTCTCCCCAAAGCCAGCTCTTAGCAGGCTGTGAGAGTCTGAGAGTAACTGGACTCCTACCAAACACCTGAGGCCACAGTTGCCAACAAAAGCCTGGTCCTCAGGCACGCTGCATCAGATGAACATTGCTGGGATCACATCATACAGCAGGGGGGCTGGTCAGGAATTAAATCAGCAAAGATGATCTGGCAATGATTAAGTAGAACTAGTTCAATAGTAGAATGGTGATTAAACTGTATTTTTTTTAAAAATCAACATGATTTATTGAAGTCTACCACTGGGTGTCATTATTGGGCTAAGGGACAAAGTAAACTCCACTCCCACAGTTCAGTGAATAACAGTTCCAATATTTAAAAAAAAGTGTAATAAATGCTTAGGTATGTTGAACCCTTTGGTATGAAAGGAAATTCTGAGCAAAACTTTATATTGTCCCAACAAGATTTATGACAATGGAAACTTCTGTTTTTTTCACAATTTATTTTTGGCCCATGTGATCGTCATTTTGATGAATACTGTAAAAACAAAAATCCCTTTCCTGTATGCATGTATATACAAGTAAACAATGATGAAATAAATGAATGATTTTTAAAAACACAATAGAATTTAATGCCCTGAGGTTTGGACTGAAGGCACTGGAGCAGAGCAACACATTAAAACGAGTCCATCTACTTAGCAAGCCATTCAATCAACAAAGCAAAGTCTGCCAGTGAGAGGTCGGTGACTGCAGACTTGAGGAGCCAGACTGACCACATATTGGGATACTGAGGAGATTTAGAGTGGCCCAACTCTTCAAAAAAAACTTCTCCTTTTCCAGTTCGCTAGCCACACACACTGGGCCTTAAAGCCAAATCATCGTGGAGGGGGAGAGCCGAGAGGTCTCGGTGTCTGCCACTCCGCACAGCTACATAAAAAGAAGGTGAAGGATGCCGTGTGAGCAATTGGTTCCAATTGACAGAGGATTGGTCATGGTCAGCCTTCTGAGTGGAAATCCACGTGAGAATGTAGCATTTGGACCAGCAAGGGGCACAAGAGGCCAACAGCAGACAATGAGGGCACTCAGAGGAGTCTGGCCGCTGTGGAATAGCAGGGCACAATCTCCTCTGATTTAACCCTTCATCAGCTTGTTATTCATTCAACTTAATACACTGAGGTGGTGCTTTTATAGTAGAAATGTAACAGAGTTAGTATATGTACCTCGTCATATTTCAGGTCAGAGAAACATCTAAAACTTTTTAAATGATGTTTTTATAATTAAGTGTTGACAATAAAGAGAGGTCTAACCTGACAATTGTGTTACTACAACAAAGATAAAAAACATATACTTAAAGATCTACATTAATTGAGTTAAAGCACCAATGCAACCTCAAGAGGCGACACAACAATTACCATCCTTGTGACTTTTTCACCAATTAGGCGGGTCCTGCAAGCTGAATGGGACCGGCTACTTTAAAGTCTCTGAGGGTCAGCGCTCAATCACAGTCTGGTTGGAGAGGTTGTGTTCAAACTAGCCACTAGTTGACAGGGCGGGGACGGGGTCAAAAGGGGTAGGGGTAAGTGGTGGTGATGGGAGGCGAGGAGGTGGGGGGGGCTAGGCCTCCTGCCAGCTCTAAAGAGGAGCCTTTTGTAGCCAAGACACTGGCCAGAGCAGCCTGGTCTTTCACAGCCCAGCCGCCCCTCTCCTCCAAGCCCACAACAGCTGATGACAAGGCCCCAGCTGCTAATTATCCGGCTGATGGAGAGTCACTGAAGTGGGACTGTCAGAGCAAGGGGTGGCCCTTGTGTCTGCGATGGGATAAATCTGAGGGAGGGTGAAGGTTGGGGGATAAAAGAAGTTGGACAACAGGAGCGGCTATTTTAGTAGTAGCCATCCATTAACAAAACTAATACTTCTGCCAGTCAAACTATTTCCTTTAACTTTGTGCAATGTGATCTGTGTTGAGTTTGAAAATTATTCTAGTATTTTACATGTGAATGTTAAATAACATGTTAGGGCCAACAATACCACTTTCCCATCAGCTCTTGCTTTATCACCAGCAGCTATAAACTCTACAAACTATTTTGAAAGGCAGAATTTTCGATCATTTGTGAGCTCTCCAGTAACAACAGAATAGTAACAAAGTGTTTTCATGGGGTCGACTATCGGATCTAGATCACTCTACTATATTATATATTCTTTACAGCCTCTTCAGTCCCAAAACTGTACACGGTGCACATTTCCACTGCGTTCCTCTCCATGCTACAGCATCATCTGTCCAGAGGATACTGGAGCAGTGCCTGTTGAATTCCATATGAAGTACTCTTTGGATTGAAGTTCTCGGGCTGAGGATAGGACAGAAAAAATGCTTTCAGTTTCAGCAAATGTTTATGCATCCAACATTGCTTCAAAGAATATTGTGAACTCACATGTTACAATCCGTGGTTTGGCAGAGGAATAAACCTGCACTGAATGCTGGTCCACACAACATCCGGATAGCGTCATGTCAGGCACTTTGAAATACAACTGTGAATATAATGTTGGAATTGTTAATCACTTTACAATTCTGTCCCAAAAGTTTGATGGCCAAGAGTGAGAGTAAGAAACAACTGTGCTGTATTGATTGTAACTGGATAATGATTATCGCCACTTATATTGACTTACTTTAATATAGGCTGTGAGCTCTGTGCAGAGGGGGTCAGTAGGTCCTGGTGTTGGCCCTGAAAAGCTGATCCTGCCTTCCATCGTGACCTCACGACATTTAGGGAACTTTTGTCCTGAATATCAAGTAAAGTGAAAAGTAATCATTGTTTTTTTTTCAGATACTGAGCTGCAGTAAACATTATTCTTTACAGTGAAGCTGTGTTTCATCTAAATGGTTCCAGCTCGGCCCAACTCTACTCTACTCTACTCTACACACTGCAGATAGTACCCCCTCAATAGGGGTGCGGTTTGCAGGGATGACTGTCACAGATTGGTCGGACACACACAGTATGGCTGCTTCAACTTGCATACTACTTCATTCATAAAACAAGGAAGTGCTTTAGTATTGATTTAGGACCAGTTTAGGATGAGGGAAGGACATTTCTCTTTGTTTGATAATGTTAAAAGTAAAATGAGGCTTTGTTGTTGGCTTCCTGACTCATTTTAAAGGAGATGAGAGAAAAAGAGACATAGTAGGAGTGAAAGAAAGAGAGAGACAACATAGCTGTGGTCAAGGAGAGGGAGCAGCGGTAGAGAGAACAAAGTAGCAGTGAATGAAAGAGATAAAACATAACTTTCTGATTGTTTAATGGCGGTTACGTTCTAAAGCACAAACAAATAACTTACTTAATTTACTGTGGAAACATAGGCTCTTTTACTGCTTTTCCACTGCAGGATGTCCCGTGTCAAGCAAGTGATGATTCTAGGGACGATTCTCTGACCAATCAGTGGTCTGCAGTGTTTTCACATCACCTATTAGTCCTCACTCAACTTGCTTGAAACCTCGACGGAGGTGATACCAAAAAAAGTACTGGGTACCAGGTACTATCTACAACTTTTGTCTGATGGAAAACCATAAAAGGTGAGTAGAGTCTAGTCGAGTTGAGCTGAGCTGTAACATGCAGTGGAAAAGCAGCTTAAGTCTCTGGAGTACAAAGCTTACCGAGGACCCAAACCAGCAGGTTCTTCTCCTTTGAAACATCCAGTTGTCCGGAGCTCACCTTCATATCCACAACACCCATCTGATCCCTGCACACACAAAAAAAAGAGTCCACAAGCAAGTTTGTTAGTGCAAACTTGAACTGAAATAATTTATATCAAATTCTTTTGAAAGCTTTCATTGGTTCGGCCACTTTAATTGGTGTTCCAAAAAGATTTATCAACACAGAGGCAAGTGATGAAAGCAGATTTGACACAGGAGAACTGTTTATCTATACTGGATCATTATTAAAATGAGAGAATTTTATCATCTCTGCTCCACAAGAACACCCACAGGGACAATGAACTGTCAATGTATTTCATGTGGGAACCTCACAGCAGAACAGTCTGCTGATAAAAAAATATGTTAAAGGGTTTTTAAAACAACATTTATGGGACATTTGTGCAAATTGTGTGAGAGGAGTGTTTTACCACACAGTTGCGCATAATGAGTAAAGTTTGAGATTTGGAGGGTAGATTATTACTTGGCTGTCAGAGGCCTCATTTATTCAGATTAATGAGTTATTCTGTGTTCTGTCATGAGACCAGCACAGATACTCTGCAAAAAGGAGTGCCTATTGCTTTTTTCCAACTAAAGATACAGGAAGGATCTGTTTCATATTACAGAAGTCCAATGCAAGAGACCAAAAAACATTTATTTTTAGAATACTGTGCTACTCTAATAACTGGTGCTTTTAATGTCACTGTTCAATAATTTAAAACCTTTTTTTAAAACAGTTATCTTACACATACCTTTACTTGATTGCTGCTAGAATACGTTTTGGCAAGACTAGGACACTGTAGCCAACTTGACAATTTGCATGTATTTACTTTTGGTCATAATGAGACAGATTTCTCAATGTTGTGAACACTTAAACTGTTTATGTCATCTTGTGCTCTTTACCTGTTAAAGAAGGGCAGGCGTGCTTCACAGTACTCAAAGCTATTCTTTACACTCTCATGAAGTTTGAGAGTTACTGACACACGCAGCTGGTTTGCCTCTTCCTTCAGTTGGTATGACCCAAGGATGGGGGGAACAGGGACCTGATGAAGGAGTAATATTTCAACAGGAATCGCTGGAGATATTCAGACTAATGTGTGGGTATGTTAGTATGTGTTGTATGTTTTTACCTGAGATGTATAGCTGCATAGTCTGAAAGGCTCCAGGGGAGGAGAGAAGGGGAACTTGTATGGCCCAGAGAAAGCTGAGCCATCACAGTTATCAACGCTGCTGGCAGTCAGGATACTGGAATCCAGTGAGGTGACACAGGGATGGACCAGGATGTCCTGCAGTGGAGAACCATTTGGTGGCAGAGTGAGGGTCACTGTCACATTTGGGAGCACCCCCTCCACTTCACACTGTTGACAGAAGGACAAACATAGTAAGTAGAACAAAAGACAAAGAATTATTACTCTTTCTTTACTTTAAACTGCACTTACTTTGCATGTCACAGTGCCGTAGACATCCCACAGGTCCTGTCTACTCCGGTTACCATACTGCATAGAACGTACTGTCTCTATCAGCACTACGTTCACCACAGCCCGACCCCGGTGTAGCCCCGTCTTCCAGGCTGGCTGCTTCTGGTTCCCAGCAGGCGTGGGTGCTGTGGATGTAGCTGGTGGCCCCAGTAGTGGCACATCCAATGGTGTGCCAAGTGGACAAACCTGCAGGAGCACAGAGGGCAGCATTGCCAGGCGAGAGGCCAGCCCCTCACTATCAGGCTTACTCGCAGAGCCGAGTAGAAAAGTCTGTAGGCCTGCCAGAAGCGTGAGGCCCTGGGAGACTGACAACAGGCTGGCCAGAGGTGGCCGTGGCTCAGCAGGGGCATCCACTAAAGGCAGGCAAGCTAGGATAAGAGGCCCTTGAGAGATGGCCAACACTGGCCAAAGTGCTCCCTTTCCAGGACTATCCACACGCAGCTCCAGGGCTGGTGACCGCTGACGGTGGAGGCAATCATCTCTGAGTGCTACATATGACTTGTGTGAGTCTGACAGCCCCAGCTCAGAGAGCAGGAGCTGCAGCACAGTGCTTTCTTCTGGGACTGCTACATATGAGGAACCTGCCAGGCTCTTTGCACGGTGCTCCACAGTAGAAAACCTCCTATTGTGGGGAGACACAAGACATTAGTAAACACAGTGTGCTCAAAGCAATGTGCCAGCAGATGTTTCATGATATAATAACGCTACTGCAGTCATCTACACTTACATAAACGGGAAGTGTATTTATGAAAACAATTACAAGTCGGTTACAAACCTCGAAAAGCGTATTGACACATTTTCTCCCTTCTCCTGAGAAATAATCCACACAGCACGCACACTCATTTGTCCAGGCGCACTTCAGTCTCTCAATTTACAGAAAATTCTGTGACTTACAACATATTAACATTTTGACATGCATTTGTTTCACTAACGCAGCGGCTGAGCTTCCTGCTACTGTTTCATGTGACAACAGCCGCCGATCAGCCGACACACGCGCATGCGCACTTGCAAACAACTATCTCCACCCTTCTTTCCCATACAGGAAGCTGGGCTGCTAACCAGCTAGCTGTCAACAAAGGGGCTTAACTGCTTGAAATCTAGCAAATCCATGTGGGAGTCGGCGGTTTTGCCGACTCTGAGCTCCATCGTGTAAACTGCATCTCACTACTCCGCCAGCTGAATGTTGAACATGGCGACAACTGCTCAGCTGTTCGAGGTAAAATGACTCGATGATAGCTGTCAGGCTAGCTAGGCGGCTAACTATCATTAACGGTCCTGTTCTTGCTTAATTGATCATCTGTGTGTAATTGTTAATCAGCAATGGCTCAAACAGCTGGGAATATGCTTGCTTCATGTTATTAGCTACAATTAAAGGTGGACTTGTGTACTTTATCTGAGTCATTCGGGGGAAACGTCAATGTTATTGAATGTTAATGTGCAGTAACGTCAACACAAGTACAGCTTGTTGTTTGTTAGCGTCAACAAACTAAGTCTTTTCTTGTATCTTAACGGTATTTATTTATTAGCTGGTGTTTTGCTGATGTGTGTGGTGATCTTCACTACTCTCACTACTTGCTCTAACGTTACCCACAGGAGCCCTTTGACGCAGATGAGTACATTGAAAGGTTGGCATGGAGGACTCCTGGAGGAGGCTCCAAAGGAGGAGCTGAAGCATTTGACCCTAAACGGTACTGTATGAGCTTGTCATTCACATTTACAGTACACACACATCTTCCTCCCCCTTATCCTTAGGGTTAGAATAGATATTATCATAAACTGACGAACCAAAGAAATCCAGTAGAGTCCAGAGCTCCGGGTTTTAACCTTAACTACGATGACAAAATGTAACACTACCAGTGGGTCACTTAGCTCCTGAATGCATTTTTGCAGTCTTATATACATATAAAAAAAGAGTAAGATTTTTCACACCATGAAAATTGACAACAAACACATTATACTGTTTAAAATATTCTCATATTAACTGAACTTTAACTTCTGGTATGGGAATCACTTTTTGACAATGAAAAGTTTGGTTCTGATACACATGGTATATTTTCCACACAAATATTACTTTTTATATGTGCAATGCAGCTTTTAAACTCACATTCAGTGTGAATGTAACTCAATTGTTCAGCTGTATAACAATGCAACCTCTTCGCTAATTCAATCGAATTCAATCTTGTTTCATTGCCCGTTCCACAATTCACCCCTCATGTTTTTAAGATTTTTTTTTCTCTATTTAATCAAGATATTCTAGTAAGCCAGAAAAATGTCAGCCCTTATGCTCCCAAAATTGCATTTTCTTCTCTCTTACTGCAGCTGTTATGTATACTTTGTGGGAACTGCTGATATGGTCAAGAGCAAGGATGCCCTCTTTCAAATCAGCTTTGGCTTCAGAAACCAAACATTTTAAATTTATTAGACATTTTTGAAGATACATTATTTATACATTTATCTACAACCGTCAACATTAACTTGCTGAATACTGTTCGAGTTAAATAAAGTTGTGCATGTACCAAACTTCATCTCACTCTCATGCGGTTATTGAGGTGTTTTCTGATGGTTTGGTTGGAGGGTATAAGTATATAACTCATCATGGCATTTTCAGTGTTTGTAGCTATGTTTACACTTGGGGACCAAGTTATTTCTCGTAAGCAAAAATGCCATAACAGTTTAACTATACTGTAGATCCATCCTGCCTTATCTACTTCCTCCACAAAACTGTTGCCACCACCTCCTCGGAAGCTCTTAGTGAGGAGTCGGAGACAACATATCTTTGGAGGCCACCATACTGTGAGTCACCAGCCAGGGAATGAGTGTCTATTGGGAAGGGCTGGGAGATGTCTTTAAGCTCTAGCCAGTGCTGAGGGAATTAGTCAAGAGATTATACACTCATCATTTTGGGATGTTTCCTACTCTATGAAATGTGCTGCTGACTTAGAACATTTGCTCTGCAGTCCTGATGGCACTTAAAATGCAGCTGACGAAGCTGCTAGTTTTCAGAGCTTCTTAAGTCTGGGGACCCAGGAATTAAGCATCCGGCACTATTCTGTTACTATTAACTACTGTATAACTGTGAGGTCAGTGGGACACATTTAACCTTGTGGTACCTAATTACTCCAGCTATTTTTTGCGTGTTTTACCTGTTGTATGTTGCGGATTGTTGTTATTTAGATCAGTATGTGAAGTTCTGCATCTACATACCTTCTTTCTGCTGTGATAGTTTGTTGGAAGAGTTTGAGAACCACATAGAGGAACTGAAGCAACTAGATGAGAAGATCCAGCGGCGGGTGGAGAAACTTGAACATCAGTGTCATCGTGAGGCCAAGGAATTTGCCCACAAAGTGCAGGACTTGCAGAGGAGCAACCAGGTGTGTTGTATGGTCAAATTCACCCAAAGACACCCACTTGAATGTCTTTGAGCTTTAAAAGATTATTTACTCGTCACATCACATGAATTCTTCACATCCTCTCTGTTCTTTATCAATGCAGGTGGCCTTTCAGCATTTCCAGGAGCTTGATGAGCATATCAGCTACGTGGCAACCAAGGTTTGTCACCTTGGCGACCAGCTGGAGGGGGTGAACACACCTCGGCAGAGGGCCGTGGAAGCTCAGCGTCTGATGACCTACTTCAATGAGTTCTTGGATGGAGATCTACGCAGTGATGTCTTCAATAACCCAGACAAGGTGAGCGTGCTGCACATTTCCCTCCATTCACTTCAGTGGAGAGGTGTGTGTGTGTTTGTGTGTGTGTGTGAGACCATTGACAAGGACCCCAGCTGTGATATTGCTGGAGGTGAGAATGAACAGGATTATGAGGTAAACCATCCATATTAATTTGTCAAGTTTATCCCTTTAGTTGGATCCCTCGGCTAATTTGGATTAATAAACTGTCATTTGCTGTCTCACAATAGCTGGCTGATTGACTAGCATGGATGTCAACATGCTCATGTCAACTCTAATTGCATTTACAGTATGTTGTCTGGGAGGGAGAATTTGGTTGGTCCTCAGCTTTGTGTGGCATTACAACAGGAAAGAGCTTGTGGCGTGATGGTACATGTAAGGGAGGTGATAACACGCAGGCGAGTAGATGAAAAGCCCATTTAACTTAGTTCCCTGCCTACAAAGAGGCCATGATGATGTTAGACAAGTGACCCCTGAAAGTTTGATTTTGCAGTTTTGTAAGTACAGTAACAGATTGGGATGCTTTAGATTAATTCCTGTTAGTAGGAACATCATTAGTGGATGCAGAGCAGTGAGTCTCGGGGTCAATCCCAGAGACGGGAGCTGGAGATGGAGCTAGTTTTTCCGGAGAGGCATGCAGAAATATATGGCCAGATTCCCTTTCCTGAGCATACCTCCAGATGAGGGGGAAAGAGGAAAGCTGCAAGTGAATAGCTGAAGGGGGATGGCTTTGCTAATCCTTCTGAAAGGGAGGGCTGGGCCGCCAGCGTGGAGACAAGTGCTGCTAAACCCTGACTGCAGGGAGACGGCTACATTACTTACATGGGATTTAGCTAATCTTAGCTGGGGGACAGATACTTAGAAAACCTTCGCCGAGCAGAAAGGCTGGATCCTCCTCACGGGAGCAGAGTAATGATGTTAGCTGAGGCAGGCATCTGCGGGAACAGAGGAGTTGCGGACGGCGGGCCTTTCGTAGGTCTGGGTTTTTTTTTTTCAGCCAGCGTGTATGTCAGGAGGGGCGGGGGGGGGCGGGAGGGGGGTTCTCGACAGGGCCCCCTTTTTTTAGACAGATATCCCTGGCCGGACAGATTATTGAAGGCGATTTAGACTCCTGTGGGATTACAGCCCATTCAGAAAAGGCATGCCAATAAAGAGTTGGATGTGCTGCTAAGTCAGGACTGCTGCTGTTGCTGCTGCCGATGCCCAGGTGAGCGCAGCCTGTCTGTTATCAGCTCCCTGTTCAACACGGGGAGGTGGAGGAGGGCTGCTTTAAGGTGATGATCCCCCAAGTGGAGACACTGCCGGTGGCCTGCCCACTTTTCTGTCTGGATGTCCACCTCTCATGGTCCTGTCGTGCTCTCTCTTTTTCCCTCTCTTGACATCTCTCTCTCTCTCTCTCTCACACACACACACTTTCTCTCTCTCCTTCAGATTAAGGAGGCTGCTGATATCATTCAGAAGCTGCATCTCATTGCCCAGGAGCTGCCATTTGACAGGTAAGTCAGGCATCCTGGAGGCAGCTTTAGACAAGAGCACTGACAAACAAGGGGAAGGTAGTGTATTAGTGATGTAGACTATTCCTCACAGTGTAAGCCCATCGAAGAACATATAAAGTATTTGAAGTCTGTATATTACAAGGTTTCAAGAAATAAAACACATTAACTTTTAGAATTTAAAGTGGCATATCATTAGTAGTTGTCTCCTCGATGGTTAATTATGTTTTTCTCTGACAGATTTGCAGATGTTAAAGCAAAAATTGCAAGTAAGTTTGTGACAAAACTCATCACCTATGATAATCTGTACTAGATACAGTAATCCCCAATACAAATACAATAACAGTTAGCTACAAATGATAATATTTTGCGTGTTTCTGTTTGTGTTTGCAGGTAAGTACCATGACCTGGAGCGGCAGTTAATCCAGGAGTTCACTGCTGCCCAGCGCAGGGGTGAGATTGGACGTATGCGGGAGGTGGCAGCAGTTCTGTTACATTTCAAGGTGACGGAAAGTAGTCATGTTTGATGTCTACATTTAATCTAATCTTTTGTTTATATACAGTTATGTTATAATTAGGATTGCCACTCAATTCATACATGATGTAATAACATAAAAGTTCAGTATCACTGAAGTTTTCTTCTGTCTTTAAATGCCGGATTAAATCTGCTCTTTGAATAAATGTTTGCAGAAAAGTAACACCTCTGTCTGTTTGTAATAGGGCTATGCACACTGTGTGGACGTCTATATCAAGCAGTGTCAGGAAGTAAGTGTATTAAGTTTGTTTTATACTTAATGATACACTTTTTTATAAGACTGTATCACCTTTAGATTCTGGATTAACCCTTTGTTGGTCTTCCTAGGGGGCCTACCTGAGGAATGACGTGTTTGAGGACACAGCAGTCCTCTGTCAGAGGGTCAACAAACAAGTGGGCGAAGTCTTCAGCAGCCCAGAGACTGTCATGGCCAAACTCATCCAGAACATCTTTGAAAACAAATTACAGGTATTTCTACTGTTTCCCATCTGTTCAGGCTTATTAAGACCGGCCTCAGCTGTCACGTTATATTTGATTGACTTTATGTCCACAGGCGCATGTAAGGGAAAAACTGGATGAGACCCGACACTCTGATGTGGAACAGTACCTCAAGAACCTCTATGACCTTTACACTAGGTAATTAGCTTGTTCACTTTTGATTGACCTTCTGTATACACAGTACCCTTCACCCTTACATTTTGTGTGTATTGTGACTTCTCTAGGACCACAGCGTTGGCCACCAAGCTGACAGAGTTCAACCTGGGCTCAGACAAGCACACCTTCCTGTCCAAGCTGATAAAGAGCATCTTCTCCTCCTACCTGGAGAGTTACATTGACATGGAGAGGGAATACCTTCGCACTCGAGGCGCTATGATTCTACAGCGCTACTATGATTCCAAGAACCACCAGAAACGTCCAATTGGCACTGGCAGGTCAGATTGAAGTTCTCCTACTGTTTTGATTATTTGAACATGTTATGCACAAAGATAAAATGTAGTACAAACAATCGTTATTCATGTCTTTCTACAGTATCCAAGAGCTGAAGGAGCGGATCCGACAGCGCACCAACCTTCCCCTGGGCCCCATCATTGACACCCATGGGGAGACCTTTCTGTCCCCTGAGCTGGTTGTCAACCTGCTGCAGGAGACACGTCATGCCTTTGAGAGATGCCACAGGGTGAGCCTTTTGTGCTTTCTATAGACTGGAGGGGCGTGTGGTAACGGCAGCTACAAATAGAAAGAACTAATTTTCGTTTTGTTGTGAGAGAAAACTCCTGCTGGGTTAAATGAGTTAAACATGTTGCCTGTCTTTTTGTTTGGGGTGACTCAGCTTTCAGATCCTTCTGACCTGCCCAAGAATGCCTTCTCAATCTTCCTGCTGCTGGTTGAACATCTGTGTGTGGAGCACATTGACTATGCTTTGGAGATTGGCCTTTCAGGTATATTCAACTCAGCTCATTGTAACCACAACTTCTCTTTCCTGTGTTGAGCTGACCTTGGAGACTTACTTTGTCCTCACTGTCTGATGCTGAAGCAGAGTGTTGCTGTGAATGAGAATCTGTTTTATATTTTGTGTTTATGTGGTTTCGATCCATGAAGAGCGGGTGGCAGCAGTTTTCCTCCATGTGTGAACATGTTGATTTATCTTTTCATCTATCTTTTAGTTTATAGTCTGGACTTTTTCTCTCCCTCTTTGATCTACAGCAATTCCCTCATCAGATGCCAAGAATGCCAACCTGTACTTCCTGGATGTGGTTCAGCAGGCAAACTCTATCTTTCACTTGTTTGACAAGCAGTTCAATGACCAGCTCATGCCTCTTATAAGGTCAGTTAAAGGTCAAAATCCTCCATATTCCACGATATTCAGTTATTAAATAGCTTCATTTTCAGATCAAAGGGAGACCTCTGAATTTACTGTTTTAAAATCTGTGTCTCCAGCTCATCCCCAAAATTAGCAGAGTGCTTGCACAAGAAGAAAGAGGTGATTGAACAGATGGAAGTGAAACTGGACACAGGAATTGACAGGTTAGTATGTTTATAACTAACAAGCTACTCTTACATATGATGTGTTTTATCATTTATACTATGTGCAATCAAAACAACATAATGGAACAATAAATGTTTATTAATGAGTCATGACTCATTCATTCTCTAATTCATGTCTTTTCTGTTACACTCAGAACACTAAACTGCATGGTGGGGCAAATGAAGCACATCTTGGCAACAGAGCAGAAGAAGACTGATTTCAGGCCTGAGGACGAGAACAACGTCATGATCCAGTACACTACAGTAAGAGATTCAGCCTCTGCCGCTGAGCTCACATACAAAACAAACAAATCTGCAGAGTCAACTGGCAAATAACTTGCTTGTTCTTTGACTAAAGTTGGCTTTTAGTTTTTGTTTGTTGTTTTTATGCCTCTGCGCTGGTGAAAGCCATGGCCAGAGGAACTATGTTTTTGGGTTGTCTGTCCATCCCATTCTTGTCAACGCTTTATCTCAGGAACACATTGAGGTAATTTCTTCAAATTTGGCACAAACGTCCACTTGGACTCAAGGATGAACTGATTAGATTTTGGTAGTCAAAGGTCAAGGTCACTGTGACCTCACAAAACACGTTTTTGGCCATAAATCAAGAATTCATACGCTAATTATGACAAAGTTTCACACAAATGTCTAAAAGCATAAAATCATGAAGTGATGACATTTTATATCCAAAAGGTCAAAGGTCAACGTCACTGTGACATCATAATGTTCTGCAAAAACACTTTTCCGGCCAGTATTCATCCCCATAACTCATTATGTATCATCACACATTTTAGAATTTGTAGCTTCTTTGCAGCAACGTCTGTCCACTGTCATTTCTACAATTTTGTGTTCTATCTGAATCAGCTTTATTGGCCAAATATGTGAACACATACAAAGAAAATACAATTAATACCTTTTTTATTAAATTTCTTCAAAGTCTTCACTACAAATATTATGAGTCTGGACAGACACGGATGTAAACTGCAACTTGACTGGTTGGCGGACGCATGCAACCACAAAGCGGTATCTCTTGTTAATCTAATTTCCCTGTGTTTCCCCCCGTCTGGCAGGCTTGCTCCAAGGTTTGTGCCTACGTCAGTCGGCAGGTGGAGCATGTTCGGAAGTCCATGGATGGGAAAAATGTGGATACAGTGCTGACTGAGTTGGGCGTTCGTTTCCACCGACTCATCCACGAGCACCTACAGCAGTACAGCTACAGCTCAATGGGAGGCATGCTGGCCATCTGCGACGTGGCTGAATACCGACGATGCGCCAAGGACTTCAGGGTGAGCGGGGGGCATAGGTCCAGGATACACTGGTCACAGGGCAAAACATGGCTCTGCCTACAAAGGCTCTGCCTGTGATTTTATTAAATAAACTGGTCAGCTGAATGCTCTAATCCTTGCATACTTGAGGGGCTGCACCTAAGTATTTATTTTCATAATTTTAACATTTAATTAAATGTTTAGTGTATAAAACGTTAGAAAATAAGGACATGCACGTATCCCAGAGCCTTAGGTTTCATCATCCTATTTTATCACAACAGCTTTTAAAAGACCTAAAGGGAATTAGTTTATAATGATATGATATGTGAGAAAAGCTGTAAATTCTCATATTGGAGAAGCTGGAAGTTAGATTTTTTTTTACATATTTATTTGATATGTGATACATTTTCTGTTGATCGACCAATCAATGAATCAACTAATACTTTAAGCAATACATAAAAGTGTGAATGGACTCATAAAAGAGATGAGGGTAGTTTTTCAAACACTGAGCTGATGTGGATGTTAGATATAACGGTGCATTTAAAAGCAATACAAGTTTTCCTTAGAAATCTGCGATTTATCATGTGGAGCGTTTGTCATAAGAGGCTTCCAGATATGCAGGGAATAAATGTGTTACTTTACAAGGTGTAAATATTTTTGTGCCTCTGTCCTCCAGGTCCCTCTCGTGCTGCAGCTCTTCGACACACTCCACGCCCTCTGTAACCTCCTGGTCGTTGCCCCTGACAACCTGAAGCAGGTTTGTTCAGGTGAGCAGCTCACCAATCTGGACCGGAACCTCCTGCATGCCTTCGTCCAGCTCAGAGTGGACTACCGTTCAGCCAGATTGGGCCGACACTTCAGTTAATGACTGATTCAATACCTGGCTGCCCTCCGTCCAGTAACGCAGTCCCCCCCCCCTTCCCCTCTCCCTCCCATGCCCATGCTTTCATAAGATGATGCACCTTGGAGATGGCCACCCCTGCTTCATTCAGAGAATGCGTCTGTCTGTTCCCAGCATACAGACTTTCCAGGGTTGCTTTGTACATCATGGACATAAAGGCCACTGCTCTTTGAATGTGGGAAATGTGCAGTTTACCTTCTTTTTTTTTCTTCATGTTGATTTCTCCAAGCTGAAGAAGTTTAAATGTGTATTGACTTAAGATTTAATTTGTTTTTAAATACTAATCTATCACCAGTATACATGGCTAAGATTTCAGACATAAGTAAATGGACAACATTGATTTCTGTGCTTATGTAAGGAAAAGAAAAACTTTTTTTTGATTGTGCCAAATATATATACATTCTGTGGCTGCACAGGAATATACCCTAAAGCTGCTGTAAAGGGAGATTGTCAACAATCACACTGTAAAGTTAGACATCAGGCCTGCAGTAGCACTGTATTGGGAACAGCTATCCCTTTGTAATGAACTGTAGAGGACTCAACAGAGACAGCCCGACCAAGCATGAGATAGAGCTCTGTCTGGATAAGAGAGACACATGACCACCTCTCTAACCTTTGACCTCTGACCACAAAGTAGAGGTCAAGAGGCCATCGCAGAGAAGTGTGATCTGAACTATAAACAGGTCTGAGAACCTCTCTGGAGATTTGGGTGGTCCCTCTTAGGCTCAGATGATTGGTGTAATGGGTCAGTGAATATGTGTCACTGTAATTGCACAGATCAACACTTGCTCATCCAGCGACACACACAGTCCAAAGACATTGTTGGCTGGATCTGCTGTGTTTCTGGGTCAGGGGACATTGAAATGTTGACCTCTGCTGATTAAGGAAACAAACTAGCGGGGACTTCTTCACACAGGGCTTATTGGAAGTTCACAGTCACTGTCTTCTCCTCTTAAGACAAAAGACGGATCTTGTTCCCGATGCCTGAAAATGTCTGCTACGCAAAGCTGCTCCCACTGTACTGCTGTTGTGACTCATTAAAAAGATGTTGCATTTTATCATTGTCCCTCCTATGAATATCCTTTAGCTGTGAATCAAAAGTTAGGCCAGCTCTCTCTGTGAATGTCACTTTCAAAGTGAGATGAAACAGTCTTCCTTTCTATAGAAGTCATCAAGTATTCATGGGAATTCTTGCCACCAGAGTAAAGTTCTTTCTTAGACTTCAGGAAGTGAGCAGAGCCAGAGGGGATTAGATATCTAGGAGTTGATGAATTGTGTGCAGTAGTCATGGACTGGGGAGAGCCGGGGAGATAGAGACGCCTGAGAGCTCAGTTCCAGCTCCGGCTGGTTAGTGTTGTGTAGAAGGTACACACAGTGCTGTGCAAGTTCAAACAACATAATTAATTAGGCTAATATTAATATTATCAATGCCACATAAATTCAATTCTCTCAGCCCTAATCACAACTGGATAGCTTGTAAAAATTATTTTGTTAGGCCCTGATGCAAACAGTGGGTCTTTTCCAAACATTTGAAAACTATTTGTTTTTGCGGCGATTAATGTGCGCGGCGCAGGAAGGGGTTGGGGGGGGGCGAAGCCGGGCCAGGGACGATAACTGGTGTGGAGACGAAGGCAGAGGCACAGCCTGGCCCCAGGGACTCCCAGCGCACGCACATGGAAGAGGGGGAGGGATGTGTTTTTTGGGGTGGGTGTTTGAGCAGGTGGAGGGGATTAGTAATACTGTCAACACTGGAGAGCTGGATAAGACTGTCCTCTCTTACTCGTCAGTTTGAGCAGCTCTTGCATACACATTCAGACACATAAAGACGCCAATACGTACAAACACAGGGGCGTAAGGACAGAAGAAGGAAACTTGTCGGTGGTTGAACTGACCACTGTTGTTCATGTTACACCTTGACACTACTGTACTCCTTGTTGAGGCTGTTTCCTGCTGCTGTTTCCTGCTGCATGCCTTTCCATCACTCAACATCTGCAACATGTTCCCTGCAGCTATTTAGATAACAAGAAACCTTCCTAGTAACATTTACACCACTGTGATGAGCCCTGAAGTAGAACCTGTACACTGACCTTGCCGTGCAACACCCTTTGACCTTTGCAACGCCTTTTTTCAACCCAGAGAAAATGGAACATAAGCCTGAAATTTCATTCAGGTCAATTTATGAAGTTAAGGTTGAACATTGGATAGTTCCATTAAACTAAGTTTATCACATTAAGTACCAATCATTATATTTAATTGGACCTTCTCATGCACATATGCATCCATCTTTAATCAAGGAACAACAGCAAACAACATCCATATTCAAGCTAAGCTTCAAATGTCTAAATTCTACTGTTGAATCCTCTCTGCCACTGACCACAGATGCCCTCATTTGTTTACCCTCCTTCATGTGTCTCCTCTGCCAAATCATCAACCATACTTTTCCTGTTTGTCCACTCTTTCTGCACACCCGACTAGTCCTCCAACATCCCATAAATCCTCGCTTTCGGCACATTGCTACCCCAACTAGGCCGGCCCTCCCTCTGCCTCCTGGAGCACTGACAATAAAGCATTACAGCAGTCAATCCATGTCAACAACAGCTTTGCTTAATTCCTGCTAAACACGTTTAAACTAAATCTTCACCTAATGATGCATAATGATTTGCTCTTTAGTGTGCCGGCGGCTCGTATCAATTTTGGTGGTTTATTTTTCCCGCGATCGGGAAGATGACTCAGGTGGTCTAGCCGTAGCAGTCACTTAGGACGGTATTAAGGATCTCCCTGTTGAAATTAGTCAGGTAATTGTCACCAAACACACTGCAGAATGCATTTCACTCATGCAGGATTTCACATGCAGGTAAATGTCCTTGACTCTTATTTTTCAAACATAACAAAGTTCATCAGAGTCAAATGTTTAATTAGTGATCAGTTCAGTGATCACTGAAAATATTGAGCCGTAGAGTTGAGAATGGTTTATAAACCGAAAGCAGGACTGGATATCCATAGAAAATGGTTATTTTCTATTCTTCAGGATTTCTGTGACAGACTTAATGGAAATGGTGGGGTGATGGGGCACACAGCCAGGCTCTCTGATGAGATGCAGATGTTGCCCTGGCCTTGACCTCCTGCCCATGTGATGCCGGGGCCAAAATGGCACAGGTGCTGCACCACCTTCAGTCTTGGGCAGCCAGGAGCTGCACTGTGCAGGATGTGAACGATGCCAACTCTCCTCCTTTGCTCACTTTTCTCATTACGAAGGTCTCGTCTGATGGGGCTTAATGAAACTCTCCCTTGATTCTTGCAATCATACACCACCGTCCTTTTGATGATGCTAAACTAGTGCTCTGTCCCTTATTTTCCTCCACCCTCCCCTGTGCCTTCTCTCCTATAAAAACACTATTAATTCTCTGCCGTAGTGGAGTGTTTTCCAGTGCTATTTCCTGGCCCAGTGCCTGTGCCTTGCTCTCTCTTGGCTGGGTTTGTCTGGTTGACTGCTCCACAGGAACAGACTGGCACTCTAGCTGAGAGTCCAGGGTCTATTAAGTATATTTCATAAGATATAATTATACTTAGCTAAAATTGTGCTTTATTGTTGTAGATGTAACAGTAGTTTAATTAAAAGTCTAAAATGCACTCTTGTGATTACATGCATGCATGCGTAAATAGATACAACATACACCACTGACTGGCAAATTGGCACATCCATAGTACAAGTACATAAAAACATACAGTACATAAACACTACATATTAAAATCACACAGTGAGAGTATAAAGAACAAATTGATTCTGATGGTTAAGGGACTTCAGTGCTAAACACATTCACTCACAGGGCAAACAAACATCTGTTACGTTTGTAAGGCCTATGGCCCTCCTAACCCACTGATGTTGAACCAAGCCTGTGTACACGCCAGAGAAACAAATGAGGTCTCTCTCTCCTCCACTGAAGATGAAACACTGCATCACCAAAGCATGTGCATTTGTCTAATCAAGCTTTTGCCTGCGGCTACATTGAATGTAAATGAATAGGCTTGTGTGTGCCAGCCTCTATTTCTGCTCAGACTGGCTCCGTTTGATGATGAAATGGTGCAGTGAACATCAGGCAGAAGGGGGCACTAGTGCTCCAGTGTTGCTCACCTCCCCTGTGGAGCCCTCTCTTCCTCAGAGCTCCTCACAATGGGGATCTGCCTGAGGGGGGAAATGTTGCTTTTTTAGGTCTGTGAGCCCATATCCCTTAATCCCCAGCCATGATTGACAATCATGATTTAGGGTATATGGTGTCCCATTCTAATCCACGAGCAATGATTTCATTTGCATACCTTCCGTACGTGGCCTCATTTTGGAGGAAACGGCTGCCTTTGTAAGTGATACAGAGAGAGGGAGAAAGCTGAAGAGAGTGAGTGCAAGATAGAGAATGAGGAGGAGAAAGAGAATGGATGGGGGAATGTTTGTGTTTTTTTTCTTCTTCTTCTTCTTTTTGCCAGAAGGAAGATGATAGCAGTCTCCATGCTTAACCAAACCTTCCCATATATGCTTTTCCTCTGCAGCACTTTCCCCCTGACACACACACACACACACACACACAATGCGTGTGCATATTCAAGCACAAACTGAAGCATATTCAGAAATGTAAAGATGTATGGAGACGCGGGAACACAGAGGAACACACAGAGATGCTCCCTCACAAGATGCAAAACTAAATTGGTATTTGCTCATTTTATAACCAAGTCAGGCTTAATTATAATCATGGGAGTTTGGGAGTTACCGTATAATCTCTAGAAGGTATTAAGAATTACCCAGAGCGCACCACAGCAAAAAAGAAACAAATACAAATACGTACAATTATTTCCCAGTCATAACACCCAAGGGAGTCTGAATCAAATAATGCTCAGTGTTTGGTATGCCCACAGAGACCATTCATCCTCGCTTTTATCTACTGAGGAAGTGGAACAGAAGTAAAACACTGGATAAAAGGTCAAAAGGGTCATGTCTCAGTGTTAGGTAGAGATGTATAAGGTGAGATTTATTTTTATCCAGATAAAATACTGAATCTAAATATATATTTATTATGTACTTTAGAAATGTGGATAATGTATATAGCTGTATAGCTGTGATTTGAAATGATTGGAAAAAAGACAAAGAAAAAAATATGTACAACAAATTACACCAAATTTAATCTGTTTATTTATTGTATATCAAATGCTGCAAAAATGAGACTAGAATTATGATAGTACTTGTAATTTTATCTTATTTATTTTTTTATTACTGGCAAAATAAATAAAAGGCATTTACATATTTATTTTAGAATGAATTATTTGATTAAAAATTAAATTGTTTCATCTCGGATTTAATTATCAAGATGCAAGGTGTGAGATAATTACTAATAACAAATATAAACACAGACAGCATAATTTAAATTCAATTTTAACTCCCGAACAAGCAGCAGGTGAGTCAGACATTTCAAACTCATGCAACGACACCAAAGGCGTATAATATTATGTATTAAATATCTAAAATATTTCAATGTGATAAAATGTGTCATGGGTTTGAATATTTCATTCAGTGTATGATATATGATATATACATATATAATGATATATACAGTCCAAATAAAAAATTGGACACAGCTGATACAAGATTCATATGATTCTGTCAGACAGTGTGGAATATGATGATTTTAATTTCAGGGGAAACAAAAACAGAAAACTAAGAGATTAAACCTTATGATTCAACAAAAATAATGTATTAAAAATACAGCCTTTTTTGTAAATTTTACACACATCAATGCAAAATATTCTAATAATATGATGTGAAAAACAAATATACCTAATCTATATTTATCTGATTTGAATCCCCGAGGCGACACTACAAAGGTTATGCTTACAACAGAAGGAAGAGATAGTGAGGATCCTCTTCCCCCTAAGTAATCACCACATACTGTACCATCCATCCATCCATCCATCCTCTCTGACTGACTGAGCCTGGCCAGGTCTCTGTGACAGAGGACTCCCCTTTGGAACAATAACAGTCTGATAATCTCCTCTTATCTCCAGTGTGTTTAGTGCCTGGTTAACAGGCTGTCTACTTGATGGGTGTCTTTCCACGCCTACGCCATAGGGGAATGATCGTGTCATCATGAACCTAAAAAACAGAGTAGTACAGTGAATGAAAGCTACAGTAGAGCAAAGCAGGACTGGTGGAGAAAACAGAAGCAATGACACTGAAATTAAGCAGAGAAAAAATGACAGAGGGCATTTATCAAAGTAATATGGAAACAAATTGGTAAAATAAACATGTGCTGAACTTCTGGAATACTTTTTAAAAAAAATCACATCAATCTACCATGACAATGAGGGCAGGAGTATGGACAGAGTTTCTGTGTGTCTGCTGCCCACCTGTCCTGAGTTTCCTCGCCCTCTGGCCTCACCAAGCCCACTTCTCATCCGCGATGTCAGCGTGGGAGGTGGCGTGGGATTAGGTGGCCCGAGGGTGTGAGCACTTGAGCATCGCACCCATCATCCCACCTCCATGGGCCATCCCACCCTCTCCACAATTAGCACTGTTTACCAGCCCTGGCCTAATTGATTCCCTCTCTTTATCTTTTTACCTCCTTAATTTTGTTATTAAGTGTGCGGGAGAGGCGCGAAAGCTCCTCTTTTTCCCATTTTGAGAAATTATACTCTTGTACTTGATCCAGCTAACAGGATTTTCTTAAATTACTTTATAAAAGACCATCTTTTAACTTTCTTCTTTCTCTCTCTATCCATTCATTAGCAGGTCTGCCTCAAGGCCTGCTCACATCAATTTCTTGGGTTAAAGTTACAAACTTAGGCAGCTCAGCTCGACGCTCACGGTGGTTTGCGGACGAGAGGGGGTGGCTGGGGGTGGAATGGGGACGAATTATTAATTTCTGAAGTATTAGAAAAATAAAGAGATTGAATTAAGAGTATTGGTCCTCTGTTATCCAGCATGGCTAGCCTCAGGGACTTACTATGGTGGAGGACATTATGCAAATGCTCTGCCTCTCTCTCTCTCTCTCTCTCTCTCTCTCTCTCTCTCTCTCTCTCTCATAGCCTGGTATCTTCCTTTCTCTCTTCCTCCCTCCCTCTTTCACCCTTTCTCTCTCTCTCTCTCTCTCTTACAGTCAATCTCTGCTCTCCTATAATCTCTCTGTCTCTTTAATCTTCATCAGTCAGCAGAGACAGAGACACTGTGGAGAGAGTGTCTCCTGTCGAAACAGCTCGCTATTCTCTCATTTGCCTCCTCATTCATGAAGTGTTGATTCCCAAAACCTCCAAAAGAAAAACTAAAGGTCAGGATGAGAGACCCAAGACACTCACAGTTGCTATTAATAGCTACAGTTATGAAGATGTAAACTTCCGCAATGTCCATCATTTTATGAATAGTGCATATATGGATGTCAATGACAATGGATCCATCTGTTACTATCAATACCAGCTTTACTTTCTTTAAGCGTTATGTTACTTTAAATGTTATGGCATGGTTGGAGAGGGGTGGTAGGTGGTTGTGTTGAGGGATGCCATGGAGTGTGAAGAGGAGGTATTTGCTTATACATCATGACATAGAAACCAAGCTAAACAACAAAGATATGGATATTATGGACTTATATAGATGCACTTGTCACATAAATATATGTCTGCAGACTCTATACATGCTATACAGTACATATATACTTACAGTACACATGCACACTCTGGCACCCACACAGTCATGTACAAAACACACATCCAGTAGACACATGCATATACACATGTTCATAGTCTGTTTTATCTATTCTCGTGTTTTTTCTCATCTTGAATCTGTTGTAACAATTTGTTTGTTTAGTTGTTTTAACCTGAATTCAAAACCTTAACCAGGGACAGGAGCTGCAGTACATTTGTTTCATTTTTTCTCCATATGTAACAATGTTTATCTGTATTGTCCCTGTTAAATAAACAGACAAATAAAATAAAAGGAATAAATGCAGAGTTAACGAGCTTGAAAGGACATGGAAGAAAAAAAAAAGAAGAGTCAATATTAGAATATTACTCCTAAATGCCGCCGTTTTACACAAGTACAAAAATCTACAGATATAATCAAATCTCCATATCTCTCTATTGATATTAGGATTCTCCACAATGTAGTTAGTTAAGCCAGTAAAATATCTCAAGATACTAAATGTTTTCTTATTTAAGACAGGCAAGTGGAGACAGGTTGAAAACACTCATCATCCATGATCCATAAAAATCCAGATAGTCTAAGCTGACATGCAAAACTTTGGTCAATATTGATGTTTATTCAAGAAGCCAGGCGTTCTGTAGAAGGCTGATGAGGCCCAAGTCCAGTTAATTAAGCTTTAATGGAAGAGGGAGAAGAAGAAGAAGAAGAAGAAGAAGAAGAAGAAGAAGAAGAAGAAGAAGAAGAAGAAGAAGAAGAAGAAGAAGAAGGGGTAGGCTGGATGATAAGAGGAGGATGGCCAAAAGGGAGGCGGAGAGGAAGAGGAGGAGAAGGAGGAGGGCAGCGAGGCATGGTGTCAGTAACAAGGCCAGTAATCTTACAGCAGGAGGGGGAGAGGCTCCCAGCAGCACCGGTGGCATCCTGCACCAGCGGCGTATTCGGCACTAGAGGCAGAACAGACAGGTTTGATGTTAGCAAATATTAGCTTTGTGCAGGACGTGGGTGTATTCTCTTTGACACGCTCATTGCATATTCAGAGACAGATGTTTCCGTGGCAGAGGCGAGGACGAAGGAGAGGAGGAGGAGGAGGAGGAGGAGGGTGGCTGAATGAAAGGCCTGAGATGGCAGAGTCGCTCTCGGAGGAGCAAGTAATTGGCCCCTCGACGGTAGCGGCGACACAGAGAGGCACACACACACACACACACACGCACACACACACACGCAGCCTTTTCCCTCGCTCATCTCCTCTGCCTCTCTTCACAGATCTGATAAAGGTAAACGTGTAGCAAATTTGTCATTTGATGAGGGAGGATTTCCACAAACAGAGCTGACATGATGAGCCTGTGATCTGCCTGTATGTAGTCAGCAGGGGCCCAGGCAGGCAGAGATCTCAATCCTCCCTCTGCCTCTTCCCCCCCTCTCGCTCTGTGCCTCTCTTCCTCGCATACTGTCATACACACACAGACACGCACACACACACTTGGCTGTGTTCACATGGAGCCTCAGTCTCAGTAATTGCTGCCTGCCATCCATATCTTTCCCCGTCCTCTGTCTCTGAGTCCCTCGCTCTGGTGCTGTCTATCTCTCCTCCTCAGAGACATCCTCCTCTTCTTTTTTCCGTTCCTCTTTTCTCCATCAAATAAAGGGCCCGGCCCTCGCCTCAGCATCACACTCAATTTCTGACTCTTTCACTTATCTCTGGGCTCCATGCCTGCAGACTGCTCAATTATCCACACTCACCTAGCTTCTTCTCGCCCATGCAAAGAAGAAAAAAAAAAATTCTCAAATATTTCCAATGCCATATTGACAAGTTTAAGGGGTTAATGGTCAAGAGCTAAGTCATAGACATGAGCTAAGTGATAAAGTTGCAACACATTCAGGTGATAACAGTCCCACTGGAATAATACAGAGATTTATGAACAGGTTTTTGGGGGACTGACATCAGATGGATTCAGGAGGACTAAGTTAAATGAAGTTTGGTGGCGATGGCCCATTCAGGCTCCTCAGCCAGAAATTGACCTCCATTACCACAATCATTGTCAGTACAGTAACCCCTCTGCAGAGATTATGAACACACTCTTTCAAAGTGATCACGAGACTCTCCTCTGGCTATAAAAACACATCTCCTCATCCCACCACACCTAATTGCTCTGCACTCCTGCAATCCTCTTCTCGGATGCATACACCCCTCCCTCCCCCCCTCTCCCTCCATCCCTCTCTACTTCTTTTTCTCTCTCTTCTTTTCATATCCATCTGATCTGAGAAGGAGTCACTGGGTTTGAGCCTTTCCACTCAGAGGTAATGGTCCTGCCTCTGCCTAGTCCCATGACTCTAATCCTGGGACTCGGGACCCAAGCTACTGCTCTCCTCCATGCTGCCTGCTCAATGCCCCTCTGTCTCTCTGAACTGCCTCGGCTGATGTTAACCCTTTAGCACAATCTCTGTATGCAAATGAATTATTTAGCACCAACAGAAAGGACAGGGCCAAAGCACATTCTGCAACAAACACAGTTAAAGGCTAATTCCGGTTTAACTCGGGTCTAATTTTTCAAAGTTTTGGCCATCATCACTGATAATAAGATTATACAACTGTAAGACTGTGTTGTGTTGATGGCTGTTTCACCCATTTGGAGAAACAGTCAACCAATCAGAGTTTTGTAGGTTGAATTATGAACGGGAACATCATCTTCCTACATAGCTAGCTATCCAACCTAGTTACACCAATATAAAATGAAAGAAATACAGCCAGAAAATGCCACAAGGGTAAATGAGATCAGTGCAGCTGTAGAGGTTGTTGTAAGTTGACTTACAAAAATAGCAACTCATTAATGTCATTAATGTGCATATTTCTTAAATCAAGATGAAAAAAACCCACCTGTCAGCTGAAAATAACATTTGCGTCATGGATATGTCACTCGTTTCCAGTGTTGGGCTACAGTTATTTGAAACATTTAGTCAATTACTCATTACATATTACTCACTAAAAACTAAACCTACTAATAACTCAACAGCAGGAGTAAATTGTTAGATCACTTGTTACATGTTTGTTACTCTGCTCAGCTCGATGGTGCCTTTAAACAACTCCACACCCACACATCAAATGTGATGTATTTAACACGTGTAGAAATAGAAAAGACAATATGCTTTAACAATCATCTATCTTAAAATTAACCTCTTTGACTCCAAAAGGTCCACTCTCACAATACAGCTGTGGGTTCACCCTCCAACACCAGGTGACCCCTGAATGTAGACTTACCAATGGTTAATGTTACAGGGATTACTGACTGAATGTCAAATAGTAATCCCTTACCCTAATCATTACTGTAAAAAAAGTAATCATTACTGCAACATGTTACCGCTTGATACTTCTCATTACTGACTGGTTTGGTCAAAATAAATTAAACCCCCCCCCCCGACATGAAATCATCTCATCATCTAACATGAAGACAATGTCATGTTGATAGAATGTAGTGAAACAAATTAAATGTTTCCTGATTTTTAGGCCAAGAAGAAGTAGCAGTCAGACAATCAGACAGGTCTTGAACAGTTTAGCCAGATTTATTTGGAGGAAAAAAGGCATCCATTGCTAACATCCATCACAATTTACAGATAAAATTTACGGTTAAACCATATTTACCATAATTGTGAGTGTACAGTCCTCTTGTGCAATTAAGAATCATTACCAACATGTCATTTTTGGTTTTACCTCCACTTAAAGTGATTAAAATCATCTGACTAAACTGTTAGATTTTTTTTACAGTCAGTCTCTGATCATCTCATTGCTTGTATTTCTTGTCCCATCAAATTTGTTTCATGGCGATGTTGCTTTGTTCCCAGATCTCAGCAATTACTTTGGTGAGTACAATGTTATCATAACCAATAGAAATAATTGCCAAAACTATGAAAATAAGACCCGAGTATTATCCTTTAAGACCCTAACCACGCCTGGAGCTCTCTCAGTCAACTGTTTCCTCTCTTATGTACATTCTTCCTGTTTATTAAGGCACAGCACCCTGGAACATCATTAGAAAAAGCTCTGCTGCCTGGGAGAGGTCTTCTGTGGTGGGAGAGGGGTAGAGAAGAGGGGGGGTGGGGGGTGGGAAGAAAGGGGGGCTCAGAGGAGAGCTGAACTTTGTTAATGGAGTGTTTCTCCGTGCAAGTCACTCAGCTTTGAAAGCCAAGCCCCCCGGGTGAGGACTCTGAAGCGCAGGAATCAGACATGCACAATCAGTTCCACTCCTTAAATCTCCTTCAGAATCATATCTATTTGAGCAGCCTTTCCTTAATTTATTTCTCTATCAGTTAGTGGGTTGTGATCTGGCGAAGTGCTTCGGGAATAGGAGGCACCGCTGAATGGTGAAATGGAGAAGGTTCCTCTCTTTCTCTCTTTCTGTTTTCTGCTCCCTCGCTGATTTCCACACACACTCATACTCCCTATCTCTCCCCCTGTGCCCTCACCATCCATTTAGGCAGTGCCTCTGACTAATTTGCCCATCACGCTTGCTGTCTGGTCCTTTACGGTTGAAGATGTTTTGACGTGTCTCTCTCGGCTCGCTCTCTCCACTGGCACTGTCTCCACTATGATTAAGAATATTCTGATAATAAGCAAAATGCCAAGAGTCACCGAACGGCTGAGGAATCTGGAGTGCCACAGCGTGAGAGAGTGTGTTCTCCTGCATCAGTGGAAAAAATGTTTAGTGTGAGCAGTGCATACACAGCATTTTCAGTCAAAGGAAATGTAATCCAAGCTGCAGAAGGAGAGGCTTCTAGAGGGCAGATTCTTTATGCAGAAGATGAAAGAGTCGTGCACTCTCACAATGTTCATTTATACCTAAGATTTAACATCTAGATCAATGACAAATTGAATCATATCTCCTGTTAATTATAGGCATTTGTTAGTGGGGGGTTGGGTGGATTTGTAAGCACCAGCATGGATGTAGGTGCCACATGCACGCACCCACGTGGCCTTTCTGCATGGCCCGAGTCAACACCTCCAGCCATCCGGTGGCTCACTCCGGAGGTCGCACTGTTTGACTCTTCCCACAATCCCCTTGGAAAAAAGGGCGTGTCACTGACAGGAAGAATGTGCCAGGCCACCGCGGCAGCGCCCTTCATAGCCCTCATACCCCCCCTTCCTCTCCAACCCCCAACCCCAAACCTCCACCCACTGGACTCACCAAGTGATTAGTTGGGGATTAAAATATTTGCTGGGCAAATATCTGCCTTGGTTGTCTGACCCAACATCATAGTTCAAAGACATGGGCTTAACCAACTTTTCTCTTTACTTGACAAACCATCAAGACATCCCCAGACCACACCCAGTACACAGTCCATGAATGATTTATAAACCCCAGTTCTCAGTAAGAAGAAAAGGAAATACCGTTACTTCCAATTCATTGTAAATCTTTGCATTTAAACAGTACTTCAGCTGATTACACTGAATATGCTTGTTGGGTGTACTGCATATGGAGCTGAAATGCTGAGAATGCAAGTAAAGTATTGATGGATCATGTGCTCCACTGAAACTGAGGTAATTAGCTGCTAGAGAGGTCTAACGGGCATAAACATGCATACCGTGGATTACAATGGACAAACTCACACAGGCTGCTGGAAAACACGTCTTGTGCAGCAATGGAGGAAGTATTAAGATTCTCTAAAGTATCAAAAAAGTACTTGTTAGGCAAAATTACTATTATTATTATTATTATTATTATTATTATTATTATTATTATTATTATTATTATTATTATTATTATTGCGTTTTGATGTTGTAGCTAGTCAAAATTGAGCTAATTTTAAATTATTTTCATTCAGTTGGGTGGTTTTATCTATCTAATCTAGCTAATTTGGTGTTTTGCATGAAAATCTTCATGTGCAAAGTAACAACGGTTACTATCAATATTTTGATTTTATTATTTTCTGAACATGATTTCATATATTGTGCAAACAGAAATTTGTGATTTGTACAATAACCATATTTAACTTTGTATATTTCGCCTAGTCCTTAGGCATAATGACACATTTAACTAATTGCTTTTTCTGTTATGATACAGACTAAAGGGAAGATCAATTTATTGTTTAAATACTAGGAAGAACTAAAGTATGGAGTATATAGCATTATGCATAAATTGCCTTTATGTGGCATGTCAGATAATATTTGTAATTACATTTTTAGTTGAGTTTTTGTAAATAAAAGACAGTTTACTTTCTAACATGCTGTTTATACACCAGACTCTATGGGTGCCCACAGGAGGAGCTTTTGTGGACAAATGCATTAATAAACACTTACATCTGCTTACAACTTCATTATAGTGTGTTTTGAAACATTAATTAGCCATTTATGTACTGATTCTCAATATAAATAGGGGGACTTAAAGGTAAGTGTAACCCTTTGATGTTTTATGCATGGCTTATGTGAATTTGTGTCACAGCTTTTCTTCCTGCCAAATAGGAGTTCAAGCACTCCTGGTTGTTATCAAGACAAATTGGCCATTTTAATAACAATCAAACATCAGACATCTGTTTTTATTATTCATATTATTGTGAAGCTACATTTTGCCAGCTGGCTCAGTCACCATGACGACCTGAGAGAAGGCCCATCATACGTCATGATGCATTTCAGAACTTCCAGAACTCAGCAAACTGTTCATAAATTAGAATCTTCTCCACATCAGTTCAACTTTGTGAGTGCAGAACACAAGACCGATTTCTAACCATCTTATCTACAAGAGTTTGGAAAAACAGTTTGGAAAAAGAGTTTCATGCAACAGGATTCCTGTTGTAAAATGGCTGAGAAATCCAGCTCCTTTGTCACTTCTGACATGGACCTCCAAGTCTTCAGAGGAAGCCAGCTCTCCTCCATGTCCTCGAACTACACAGTTCAGGACACACTTGGAAAAGGAGCATTTGCAACAGTCACCAGATTTATCAAGATCAAGCCTCTGGAGAGAAGAAAGAGGGCCTATGCTCAAGTTTCCCAAAAAAACAACGGGAGCTCTGACAGCACCTCACCTGAAAGGAAGAGGAGGAAGATCTGTGGAGGAAGATCTCCAGTGAAAAGGCCCTACAGTGAAATTTCTCCGGGCAGCCACAGAATCGCAGAGCTCTCTTCCCCTGAAAGGAAGAAGAGGAAGATCTGTGGAGGAAAATCTCCGGTGAAAAAGCCCTACAGTGAAATTTCACAGGGCAGCCACAGAATCGCAGAGCTCTCTTCCCCTGAAAGGAAGAAGAGGAAGATCTGTGGAGGAGGATCTCCAGTGAAAATACCCTATGGAGAAATTTCACAGGGCAGCCACAGAATTGCAGAGATCTGCTCCTCTGAAAGGAAGGAGAGGAAGATCTGTGGAGGAAGATCTCCAGTGAAAAGGCCCTCCTGGGAAATTTCACAGGGCAGCCAAAGAATCCCAGAGAACTCGTCCCCAGAGAGAAAGAGGAGGAGGATGACAACGGACACTGAGGAGAAAGTCATAGAACTACCAAGCACGTCTAAAGAGGCTTCTTGCACCGTGGTCAAGATCATATCTACGATGAGGAGAGAGGTGGCTTCAAGTGGCACCAGAAACCCAGACACCATGTCCCCTCCTAAAAAGAGGAACGAGGACTGGAAGGTGACAGAAAGGGTGTCAAAGATCTGGATCATCGGCGACAGTTATGTTCGTCGAGGGGAGGAAGCAGCGCATGAGTTTGGCAAGAATTTCGGACTTAATGCCAATGTTCAGTGGTTTGGCAAAGGAGGAATGCGTTGGAGTGGTGTCCTTCCCCGTTTTTATGCTGAGTTGGCCTCACAGAGTCCTCCAGATATTTTGGTGCTCCATGCCGGTGGCAATGACCTAGGACTGATGTCAAGTCAGGAACTTGTATCTGTAATGCAGAGGGACTTGATGCAGCTGCATGCAGAGTTTCCCTCAATGAAGATTGCATTTTCCTGCATCAATGAACGGCAGGAGTGGAGAAATGGAAAGCCATGGAAGGTCAATAATGACAGGAAGATCATCAACAGTTGCATGAGGAATAATATTGGCAGCATTGGCGGTGAAGTAATTGAACATCCCTTCTTGAGATATTACGACAAGAAAATATTTCTGCCAGATCGAGTACACTTCACAAAACATGGGAACCAAGTCTTTTTGACGAGCATCCACTGCAGGTTGAAGAAGATTCTTCAGAGGTCTTCTCCAAAACAGCCATTCTGAACTGACCATAACTGTGAATATAAATGTGATTGTTGTTTGTATATGTGTATGAAATAAATACACATATACAAAATACAAATTTTGAAAAGTGAATTAAAAACGGATCCTGTATGGTGGTGCGATGTCTGTAGGGACAAAGCAGAGCAATAAATCTGAACAACAAATAATTCTAAAGTAATTGGCAGTAGTGTTCAAAATTTTCATTTTATCTGACTTTTCTCTTGGCTAATCTTCTGTCCTTCCATTTTAGCTCAAAATAGTTATGTATATCAACCTCTCACATATTAATTAAAGACACATTACACTGTCAATTATTCTATATGACATTATTAATCAATGTGTAAGCAGAATTTTCCTGTTGTAGCTGCTCAAGGTAGAGCCAGTTTGAACTACTTTATATACAGTTAGCTACCTTAGTCCAGTGCTTCCCAAACAAGTGGCTGGGCCCCTCCAAAAGGTCAAAGGTCCAGGGGGTAGTGAGATGATTAATGGGAGAGCAAGAAGAAAAAACAAAGTTTGAAAAGTTTTTTAAATTAAACCATGTGAGATGTTCAGAGGGTGATAGAGCTGCAAGTCATAGACATCTGAAACACGACAGAGACACAACTACACAATGATTTTATACAAGATCTCAAAAGACAAAGAGATTGGAAACCACTGGTTTAATCTTGTATTGTATTTTATAAGCTTATTATATTTACCTTTGTGTAAAATCTTAATCTAAAAGGTAACTAGTAACTAAAGTCATAATATAAATATAGTGGAGTAAAAGTACAATGTTTCCTTCTGTAATATAGTGGGGTAGAACTATAAAGATGAAATATAAAAATAGGAAAACTCAAGTGCAAGTGCCTCCAAACTGTACTTAAGCACAGTACTTGAGTAAATGTATTAGTTAATTTCAACCACTGACCTTGTAACATTTCAGAAATTATTCAGGACATAATGTTTTGTGCCCCCTCTTCTACTACTTTTTCTTGAGCTTCTTCTCATATTAATATTAATATAATATATATATTAGTAGTAGTATGGGTTGTACCGCCATAATTATTGTATCCAATTAATTACAATATATTAGTATCCTGTGAAAAACTGACGTCTAACTGACATCTTCAAATTAGAAAGAATACTAGTCAATTGCATTCAAAACTGAATTTTGAAATGTTTTCATTCTAATATTATTGAATATGTGAATAAAATACCTTTTGGATAGTTGTTGAGGATTGTAACAACATGATCTCCAGTGTTTACAAGCTGGCAGGGTTTGTCTCATTAATATGTGTTCATACTGTGTGTCAAACAGAGGTGCTGCAACAGCACCCATGACTACACTAATAATGATGATGATGTGTGTGTTTTTTGATTCAACGATATATGAATTGAAACAGGCTGATGCTCTAGACTTAAGATCTAAAGTTCTGGTGTCTGTAGGAAATATTTTCTAAAAGTTTGATTCATGGATATTCTTAAGCTGAAAAATGTCCATCCTGTCTCAAACCTAAGATTGAACCACTGGAAACACTCAATGCTAAAGCAGCTCTTTTGATTTTCTTAATAAATGAAAAGAAAAAATATTTTTTACAAGGTCTTGGGAGCAGTTTATGAGTAGTGAGGAAACATTTTTAAACTTCCACATAAATTGCTGAATGCAGGGGAGATGAAGAGAAGCTGCCAAGTACATTATTACCCCTCAGGGCCAAACAACACGCACCCCTGAGGACTTACATCACTCAGCAAATTAAGAGCGGGCTCTGTGGCTGGGGCCATCCACCTCAGCAGCCTCCACCTCCCCGCTGAACAATACAACCTGCACTACCACCGCAGAGCATTCATCTCAGCTCTATGCCTGGTCTTGTTATTCCTTTATTATGAGTCCTGGCCACTAACTCAGGGGGCTAATATTGTTTTGCTTCCGACGGTCATTTGGCACTGAGTGTTCTTAATTTCTTGCGCCCCCTCTCTCCATCCTACCTTTTCTTTGTGTCTCGTGTGGGTGGGGGCAGACGAGGCATGTCGGCAAAATGCAAAGGTTTAATTACTTTTTGTTGAATTAATTAAGGAGGAAAAACTTGTTCTTAGGGAACAAAAGTGAGGCTGGCTGGAGGCAGTGGTCGAGAATGGGCGTGGGGCACAGGGAAAGCGTCATAGTAGCCTGGCAGCCTCTGAGGATTTAATTTAGAGTGGGTCTCCTGGAGGGCCCATCTACTGGAGCCCTGGGCCCCAAATCGACCACTTGGAGGCTCTTATTGGTACCAAGCTTACAGCTATCCATCACTGTCACGCCACCCTCATGAAAACCAGGGCACACTGCGGAGAAACTGCATCAACACTTGTGGCTTCAGGAATCTAGAAGTCACTGTCTGCAGGATGTGTGCATTAAACCTGAAAACTCAAATTCTTCCTGTGCCCGCGGACAATTTGCTGTGAATTTTGTAAAGATAAACAATTCTATCTCAAAAGAACAAATGAGAGAAATATGACTCTGATTTGTGATGTTATTTTGCCTGGAGGTGCTCCATTGACAGAACAGAAAGTGAATTTGTTGATACATTAAATGTTTGTTTTAGGTTTTACACCCTGAGGGCTGTGGAGTTTGAACCAGAAAATGTACTCATACCCCAGCAACATCTTACTGCATAATATACAGTCACTTAGCCGACAGATTAGGAGGAGAAGGAAACTCTTTTCTCCCCTTTATGGCCACAAGTGACATTGTGAATGTCCAGTAAACTACAATCCAGATAATACCTCCAGGTTATAAAAGAGAGAATACATGAGCATTCACCTTAAATAAAACAACAGAGGGTTACCCTTTTACCACCCACTGCTCTGCCAGCAGGATGCTAGCATGTTTCATGTACTGTATGTAACAGAGTGCCTTAAGTGTTACAGAAGCCACCTGACATAAATCAAAATACAAAAACAGTGAGGTAGGTAAAAAAAAAAGAAATATAATATATGCACTGATACATTACACTCTTGTCTCTTTTGTAATTGTGGAAGAGTTCAGCATTTCAGAAACCACAATTATTCACTTTCTTGCAGAGAGTAAGATGAGAAGATCAATACCACTCTCCTTGCTTGCCAAGTTAAGTATCTTCTCATGTGCTTGAAAGAATCTCAGTTCATGTTTTTTTTTTGGACATCTACATTGTGGTAGGCAGATAAGGGTTCAAAACAGGGACAGGGGGAAAAACAGTCTCAGCAACATGGAGATAAGTATTTCCAAAGTGAAATCAGGGTGCAGCTGTATATTGGAGTGCACTTGTGAACCAATGAATACAGATAAGAGGGAGAAACAGGACTGAAAAATCTCGACAAGGCACCAAACTTTAGAGATTAGATTCCTAGATAGTAATCATTTGATTGAAAAATACCTGAAAAGATCAGAGTTAAAGGTGAATATCAATGAATTAAAGATATGAAATATACATGCAACCCTACATACACAAAGTTAATTCAGTATTCTGTATTTGAACATTCATTAATGTCTCTTACAGATAGAGATGTGATCAGATGTGTTGAAGTAACATGTCTATTAGCGTTAGTGAGCTTAAATTGCCGGTAAGGGTGTTTTGTTACCTTCGGACAGTGGCAGGCTAAGTTTTTTTCCATGTTGCCCCCTGCTTCCAGTTTTTATGCTAAGCTAAGCTAAACTAAACGGCAAGCAAGATAACTACATGATGTGCTGCAGTGTATTTGTTTTTTGTGTTTTTGTGCTTGTGGCAAAGGGGGAGGGGAAGACTGTTTGAATACTACATCCAAAGTGTGCATGACAGAAATATCACCAAATTAGATGTCTCTAATCCCTCGGGAATATGAATTAGCCTAGAATGAATCAGTCCTCAAATGAGTAGGTGTTTTGAGGAAAGAGAGGCACTGATATAACACGCTGAAGCCAGTAAACAGCAATCCACAATGAAAATACAAAAAGAAGAGCGAGTGAAGCTGCCAGAGGAAGATGCCAATGAGATCTGAGACATTACATTCAGTATCACAAACAATAAGATAGTGCCATTGTCAACTGAGGATTTTTCGTCTCATGTTTCTTACCTTTTGGCTTAATGTGTACAAAATCTTAGGAAAAATATGGCACAGTTTTTGCTCAGTTTCTTGCGGAGGGTTTTGCTTTTGTTTCATTTGTCAGTACATCTAATATATGAAGTTCTAGTTCCAAAATGACAATTAAATATAGACACTGAAAGGTATTTCCGCTCTTTGTAACGAAGATTGCTGGATGAAACTGCCTCGTGCTGGTTAAACTGCTTTGATGTTGAGACGGGAGGGAAAAAAATGAATTTTAGTTTTTGTGATTTAGTGGAAGTAGGCTAAATGGAAGTGGTTGATATGTTCATGTCGTCACTGCCAGTGATTCAGTGATCAAAGCTGCTACTTCTGCAGCCTTTGGGTTTGTCAGTGTGTGTGAGCAGGAGAGCTGGTGCTGAACTAATGCCTACCATCGCCGGGGTGTAGAGTTTCTCCTACCGGGTGGCCATGCAGCCCCTTAGCTCTGTGTCTCCCCATGTGTCTGCCCACCCACAGTACGGAGGTGTTCAAATCTCCATTGGGACAAATCTGCATCTCTCTGGCCCATGGCTCCCTCTCTCCCTCCTCTCTCTCTGTTTTTCTTTCGCTCTCCGTTGGTTGGTAAGTGGCTGTGATGGCAGCCAAAGTTAGCGCTACCTCTACAGATGATCCTTTTAAGAAGCTTCAGACTGTTTTTAGGGTAAACAAAGTGGCACGCAATTCTTTACCTTTCTCCTCTTCTTTCCCACAAGTGAAATACTGCATACACACATTCACACACAGGCATCATCTAAACACAGAGATGTCCATGCTGAAATACAGGAAGACTTCCCTGCCAAAGTTCTGCAGCCATGCTAATGAATTCCCAATTAAAAGCAGGGTAGCGTAGCCTGTAATCTAAAAGTGTGCACTTTTTTAGAGGCACTATCTTCCCCCTTAATCACACTATCAAGTTGTAAGATCAATAAAGCTTAGTGCTTAAGCTCTGTTTTATTTTAGGGAGGAAAATGGAGGCAGTGTACTCTGTAAATGTTCTTACTGGCACATGTGAATTTCTTTGCACTCAAATTAAGCAGGATTAAGGGGTGTGAAGAGGGGGACAGAGAGGGACAGGGGGGGAGCACCGGCCTCCTCAGACCACAGCTCATGTGACAATAGCTGAGTGTGGTCAGCCAGACTATCTGTCCAGCAGCAGCCAGACATGGGAGCTGTAAGGTTGCCCTCTGGAGCACCTCACAATAGTGACACATATGGATAGGTGACAAATTAAAGAGGAAAAAAACAACAAAATGTGTCTCCGTGAGGTGTTGGCCACCACCACTAGCCGCCAGAACTGCTTCAGTGCACTTTGGCAAAGATATTCCAAGTCTCTGAAACTCGACTGGAACACCATTCTTCCAAAAGATATTCCCTTATTTGAATGTTGAAGGTGGTCTGCATTCATTATGTTTCTCCACTCATTTTTGGAAATATGCTTATTTGTTGTGTGTTGTTGAGTGTTAGATGACAAGATTAATACCACTCTCATGTCTCTACGATACATATGAACTAGATGTTAATTAATGAGCTTCAGAGGTTCTGGTAGGCAGGTTTTGTTACCTTTTGATGGAGCCAGGCTAACTGTTTCCCCCTGTTTTCAGTCATTGTGCTAAGCTAAGCTAAGTGGCTACTGGGGGTGGCTTCAAGTTTAACGTAAAACATGAGAGTGGTATCAGTCTTCTCATCTAACTCTTGGCAAGAAAGCAAAGAAAGCATATTTCCCAAAATTCCAACCTATTCCTTCAATACCATACAAACGTAGTTTGTTCTTCAATATCAATTCAATACCTGTGGGTAGTTTTGTAAATTCTCTCAAGAAAGGTCTAATTTCTGAGTGAACAAACATGCTAAATTATTGGCACAAAATACATGTAGGCTACAGGAATCTTTGCTTTCTTTGGAAAGTCCAGGCTATGGACATTTCACGATGTGTCCCTTTTACTTCTTCAAATCCCCTCAGGAATAATTTACCAACATTACAGAACTACAGAGAGAAGTGAGATGCCGTTACCTAGGGCATCACCAGAAACTCTCTACTCAGAAAACATATACACAATACTTCTACTCCCACAGGAATATTAACAAATTACCACTGTGATTATTAGCTCTGTATAACTGTGTTATGCTGAAAGTATCTAAAGAGTAAAATGGACAGCATAAAGAATGCCTGGTACAGGGCAACAGCTTTATATAATTGTCAGTGATGTTTAGTGTGACTAAAGAAGGATACAGTTGCTTGAGGACGCCTATAGGTTGGTGTGCTTTAAAGATGGAAAACGATTTAAAGAGTAACAGAACTTGGGGCAGTGGTGCCTCAACCAAAACAGATTAGCCTCTTCAGCCAAGCTTCATGATTACCTTCCTTCTCTCTCTTTTTTCCTGTCCTTCTTTCACTCACACACACACACACACACACACACACACACACACACACACACACACACACACATTGCTTGCTCATGTTGACCGAGAGCAAATGAAAGCAGCCAGACCTAGAGAATGGATGAGACTGCGGCCATAGTGTGAGGAGGGGAGGAGGCCCCAGTGTGCTGAAATAGCTTAGGCTCCAAAAGAAATGAGATCCAGGCACTTATTTGTCAGGGTGTCTGCCTGCTCTTTCCCCGTCTCTGCACTGTGTGAATATGCATGAGGATTTGAGAGGTATAAATAGCAGAGGTGTCCATATTGCCACTGCGTTTTCCATCAGCACAGAGAAAGGCTTTAATGGGCTTATTATGAACCGCATTACATCACCAACGGCAAATTACAAATTCCTTAAGGGAAAAGGAAAGGGAGAGCTTACTCTTGGGCAAAGTTTATGCAGCTGACAAGTCACATGGCCGCAATGTTTTGGTTTGTGTGAAGGCATTGGCCCTATAGGTGTCATGTAATAGCTTTGTGTAATGTAATAATATGTGTATGTCACTCTGTTGTGTCCATAAATAAGAAAATATGTATTTGATTTATCACCTGTTAGTGCCAGAGACATACCTTGATCATTACATATTGCAAAAACATACACCTTAAAGAATAGGTTTACAATTTTTCAAGGCTGTCTTAAAACAATAGTCACAATGAAAGTTGGTTTTGCTTGGTGTAATCATTCCTCCTGCTAATACTGACCATTAAAAGATCCCTTCCTAAAGTGTTTCAATGTAAGTCATGTGGGACAAAATCCAAAGTCCTTGCTTTGTGCAAAAATGTATTCCTAAATTTATCTGAGGTTTAAATGAGGCTGCAGCTGCCCAAACTATAAGTGGATACCTTCCAAAGTTACAGTCTTTTTAGTACAGTATTCCTTTCTATGGCAGCCATCTCTTCAGTGCTTTTATAATAATTTACTTCAGTCTTTCATGCCCGTCACTGCATACCAATTTTACTTTAAAAACCTAAACTAATAGATAACTCACTGTGAACAGTTTTCAGTGGAGCTATTTTCTACCTAAGGAATATTCTGTGGATAATCCAGAGTAATTGGGGCATTATTTCTGGAAAGAGAGACATCTGAGTTTCGAAAGGTTTTCTCAAAGCACCTTTTGTTATCTTACTGTATCGCTGCAGTTTTGGTAGCATATCGTAATAGTGAAATACATTATACCGTAATAACTTTAGGTTCTGCAGAATATCAGTGTTGTTATCATTATTTTTCCTCAAACTTCAGTTTTGTTTCAAATCTTTACGAAATTACTTTCCTCTAAAATGCCCAATTGCTATTCCCTTGATCCCCATAGTCTTGTTTTCCTTGTTTACTTGATTCTTACAACGAAATTACACAGTGAATCGCAGGCTGTTTTATAAAGTATTGCTGGTTTTTGGTTGTCACTGGTGTTTTGACTCTTGTTGGAGAATCTGATCCTCCTGTGTGTTTCTGAATACGATCTTTGCTTATGGTGTTTAAATTTGTTTAGCAGCGTGCACCCTGGCCCACTTCTACCCATAGTTCCTGATGGGGATTCGCTCAGTCAGACTTCTGCTCCACTTACTCCTCACAGTTCTGTCTTTGACCCACTTTGACTCACTTCATTCAGTGTCCCATTAGAACCAGCTCTGAACATGGTGACATGGGATGAAACAAAACTGGAAGAATTATGGATGTATCAGTGGAAATATTCTGTACAGCCATCCCACAGGGGGAATGAAGAGATGGACTTGAGGTTGCGTCATCTGAGGATGGCAACTACATGGTAAACGGTGCATTCAAGGAGAGCATAGAAGGTCAGAAGCAGAAAGCTCCCTGTATGGCTGAAGAGAATGAGTACAGCCGTGGGAGATTAACATGTGAGATACAGCCAGAGCCAGTGTAGGAGAGAAAGAGAGAGTGAGATAAGTTGAGGAGGGTGGGCGAGGGGGAGATGAAGCAGTGATCTCATGATAAGCCTGATAGAAAGAGGGCTCAGAGTTCTCCCAGGGAGCAGGTCGAGGGAGGCGGATGGATGCAGCAGACAACACATCGGGCACCCCTGCCATCAGCGGGACCCCAGCACCAGCAGAGGGCCTGCCGCCGGGTAGGTGCCAGTGCAGATGCAGATGAACGAGTGTCGGAGAGAAACAATTGGGCAGGGGGCAGCGGGCTGGGCATGAGGGGAGGCAGATAGAAGGAGAGAGGGAGCTAGGGAGAGGGTACCATCCCCGCCGCTCTTTATCGCAGCCATTGATCGTGGCGTGTGTGCATTGATCCAAGTCGACCATCTGCTACAGTTAGATAAGCGTGCGAGGGCCTGGGCATTGTGCTGTCACTCATGGAGTGTGCACTAAGAGAGAGAGAGAATGAGCGAGATAGAGGGAGAGCGAGATAGAGAAAAAGGGAGTGGTGATGTTGAGGAAGGAGGGGTGCTTTGGCTGCAGGGAATTATGGGGGCAGGATTAGCCTCCTCACTTGCAGGAAACAGAATTTTAAACGGCTGTCTCCTGGCTCCCTCACACAGACACACACACACCACCCCCCTGTGTCTTCTCTCCCTGCCCCTATCCTGACTCCTCACACACTCTCTATTACAGTGAACTTCATCAGAGCAGCTCCGGTGTGTGTGTGTGTGTGTGTGTGTGTGTGCATGTGCCCCCAGAGGCCACACAGCGGATCGTCTCGATGACTTCAGTGGCCTTGAGCTTAGGCCCTCATCTCTCATCTACTTTCTCGCTCCTCTTGCCTTGGTGGCTCCAACCATAATAAGAGAAGGAACACAGCTTCATCAAGATGTCTCATTTCATATTCAAGTCTCCTCCTCATCATCATCATCATCATAATCTTCCTGGTAACTCTTATCAGATGCCTATGCAATACATCTTTCAAGTTCCTTTGTGAGGATTTCTGATGAAATGTAGTTTCTAGAAATGGCTCAAAAGACATCAAATTTGGACAAAACTACAAATGAATGAATAACTACAGCCTGATTACAAAGCCATACATCCACTTTGTCCCATGTGGAAATATACAAATGGGTGAATCTGGTTTAAGGACCCTGGAGTGAGATCCACATTTTCTTGATCATTTCTGAAAAATCACTTTTGATCCACCAGCGAAAAGAGTCCTTGGAAGCTACAATCCCCACTTTTTTTTGAGTTGTTCACATTTGGCTGCTTTTTTGTTTTACTGGCTAATCCAGCAGGATTTAGAAAAAAACAATATGGTGTATCACAGTCGGTATTTGTGTACAACGGTAAGCCCATGTGCATTCGGCTGAGTGGCACCTGTCCCCTTCCCTCTGGCTTGCAGTCTTTCTAGAAAATGGAAAATATGGAGGATTCGGGAAATATTTCGGTTGCCAGGGAGACCTATAAAAGAGCAACTGCAGCAGCATCAGGGCCCGACCTGAGGGGGAGAGTGGCAGCAGAGGGAGCGTGTGTTCTCGCAGCGAAGGAGTCTACCATGCCCCCACCCTCACCCCAGAGCTCGCCCTATCTTCTGTGCAACTGTCTTTAAGTCTATTCTGCTCTGTTGTTGCAACTTTTTCTTTGCTCCATTTTCCTCTTTAGAATTTGCACATTGGGGTCCAACGCACAAGACCGCTGCTTTGTGGGAGGGTGGGGGTGTTTTTGATGTGAAGGCGAAAGTGGTATGGAGGGATTAGTGTGGCCGGTTGGATCATCTTACAGCCGCCGACCCCCCCCAGACTCGTGGACAATGGGGATTAAAACTTCTCTTATTCTTCGGCCCCAAACGGCAGGATGACAAAGACAGTATTCCTCTGGGTCTTTTAACACCGGGCTGCACAGCTGAAGTTGTGGACGGGGCGGGGGTTGGGGGCCTGGGCAGGGGTCTTATACAGAAAATTAATCCTATGGAATTTTCTCCTCATTGCAAATGGAGATTTGTAGCTTTTGCCTTGCTATCTTGGCCAATTCCACATAACGCATCAGTGTCACTCAATAGAGGATAACAGCATCCGGTGGAATGAATGTTTATATCTGAGGCACCCAGGGGCCAGACACAGCTGATACGCATCTACATCCACGCAGCAGCACAGCTTCAAAGGCAAGGTGTCAATGGCTCATTTGGAATAGATGTGATAGTTTAATTATATTTCACTTACACTGGCGTCCCACAGCACAGCTCCTTTGCCAATTACAAGGCCCAGGCAATAGTCACCATGTCCAAGACACTGAACAGGCCTTGATTTTTTCCTCATCATTTCACTCAGTAGTGCAGGATTGTAATTCTCTGCACAGGGGCAGTGAAGGTGTTTCTCATCTGAAATTGACCAAGTATTGTGAATGGCAGGTCATCACACGAATCATCTGAATGTCAATCACCTGACTATTATAACCCGCCTACCACTGTGACTCCGCCACATGTCAACAAAAGGCTACTTCTAGGTTCAATTATGCATGGGTCTAAAATCACTCTGCCATCGTCATATTGTATTGTGTTGTTGTTGTTGTTGTTGGTTGGGTTTATCCCACCAGAGGAAACTCACAATGTCACTCCGTTCTCTTTCACTGATGAATGGAAATATGCAATGTTGTCTTTGGGGGTTGACGGCGAGCAATTTCCAACAACAAATGACAAACTACCCCCATCCTCCACCCGGGTGTGTGGCAAAATTGTTTCTCTAATAAAAAAAAAAAATGCATCTTTTGATTGTGAGGGCGGGGATATTTTAAATATATGCATATTATCTTTCTCTCTTTCACCCTAGCCTCTCTCACCCCCTCCCCCTCTCTCTCCTATCGCTCTTCCAACCCCCCCCCTCCTCTCTCTCTCTCTCTCTCTCTCTTACCCTCTTCTCTCCTTTCTGTCTCTTGCTCTCTCGTTCCCCCTCTCTCTCTTTGCAGTAAATAAAAGATTAAAATGACTGTTCTAAAAACACCGACTGGTCACCAGAAGATAATTGTTTCAGCTTTGTTTACTGTGCGTGAATGTTTTCTCCCTTTTTAGTCCTTTTTTCTTTTTCATTGTGTCCATAATTAAAATTCCTTTATTTTCAAAGTAGTTCTAAAAGAGGGAGCTAAATTGCCTTTTCTGTGTTTATGTTGTCATTGGCCCACTGTCGGGAAGGGTAGAGGAGGGGGAGGATGGGAGACAGCAGCAATGTCCTTGGGCTGGATGGTAGATCAACTTTTAGTGTATAGTAAATGCCATATGTGCTACACACGTGTGTGTGTGTGTGTGTGTGTGATGGGAAAGTAAGTCCATGCATGTTTTTATGTACACTCAGACGTACACATCTGCTGCCATCAGATATTTTGTTAATGCTAAGATTAAAAAAAAATCAAATCGTGCTCCTGAATTAAATTCCCACCTGTCTACTGTGAGGAGGCGCATGCTGGGTGGGCTAATCTAATATCTTCAAATTGGTCGTTATACACAATTGAGGTGTTGATGGATCCCAAAACAACAGTATGTAAATGTGAATGAAAATTACAAGAGCCACTCTAACACCTTATAATGAACACCGCATCTCCTCAAAAACACACTGCACAAACACTGACCTGAAACATGCTTATCTAGCACAGGCGGCAGAAATGAATTTCCGGAAGCCTGACTTTCATGCATTGATGAAGTCAGAGTGTAGCTCCCATTTGCCTTCCACAACCAGGCCCTAAGTCTGTGCCTCCTCCACCTCCTTCTCAGGCAATGTCAGAACTGAGAACACATTTGATGATCAGGGAACTCATTAGAAAAAGGTGACAATGAGGTTTCACAACTCTGAATTTCCACCAGCCAATTTTCCAATCTCCCTTTGCTACCCAGAGCATGGCCAGGGAGACTGACGTGGGCTGCCTTTGAATGATGCCAAGACTCCTGGAAGAAGAGATCAGAGGGCCTTTTGCCCCTGACTCAAGACTGTGAAGGCCAAGACCAACACCATATTATAAGCCCTCATATATAACTCACCCACAGGTCCGAGACCAAGAATGTTCACGCATACATACACTTCACACAGATATACAAACCCAGAGACAAGCTCCTCCACGATCACAGTCCCCTCACCCCTGCACGCAGTGCTATCCCTCTTCTGCTTAGCCAGGCACCCATAATTGAATCTCAGGTTGGGATTAATTCTAGGAGCTGCACTTGACTCGGTCAAAAACAACTATTACAGGGAGGCAATGTATTTTTTTACACAGCACTTCACATTGATTAGGCAATGTGCAGCGATGAGAGATGCATTGGATTCTAGATGACAGTCATTTGCATTAAATGAGGGGTTTGCTGCATCCAGGGGAGAGGTGCTGCCTGACACCAAGCGGAACAGACTGAATAGTGCTTTCCATAATGTACTGAGAGTGAGACACACCTGCATGCACAAGTGCACACGGAAACACAAGCGTACAGGTTTGTATGCATATACATGCCAACTCTATATACCACATATGACAAAAAAAAGCTGGTGATATTGTATGGGTTGAGACACATAAAAAAGGGTTAAACCCAATAAAATTAAAGAGTTCACTGCCTATAGTGGAGGTGGGTGGGGTTTGCCCAAAGATTGAAGTTGAAAAACAGTTGATTGCAGTGACATGATCATAGGATCTTGAATTGTAACTCCACTGTTGTCATTCCAAAAGATCAATGACACATCGTGAGGGGAGCTAGTGGTCCAGGGAAAGCCGCGGCCTGTTTCATTAAAGCATGAAAATAAATAGAGGGGTGAGAGGATGGAGGGTAAGGAGGGAAGGCAGAGCTAGTTGGGGGGACTGAAAAAGGCCCTCTTTCAGTTTTGAATGAGAGCAAGAGAACGTTTTTCTTGCCTCCTCCCGTTGTGCTGTCAAACTCGATCAGCACTGAGGAGCAGTGACGCTGCTCGCCTCCCAGACTCCCCCTCTGCACAATGGAGTCTGCGAGAACCCACCATGCATTTCACATTCAATTTAGCCCTCCCCGGGACATGGCTGTCAGGGTCAGCATCAGCGGTATTAGACAAGGCTGGGGGTGGAGGCCAATGTCTTGGACTGTGGCAGGTTTCAAGGGGAGGAGGGGTGTAATGACAATACTGATGGGTTTGGGCTCATAGTCCAGAAAAGGGGTGCTGGTGTTGGTCAGGTTGGAGGGAGGTCGGCGGGGACAGAAGATCCAAGGAAAATGGACAGCAGATTTGGGGTGAAAATGGGGGTGATGGAGGGTGGCCTCTTCCCAATAATAAAAAACTCAAAAAGAAAGGTCTGGCTAGAGCCTTTATTCGACAGAGCTTATGCTGCTTTCCATGGGGTCCTCAATGGGAGCTGGGAGACTGTTACTCTGCCGAAGCCCATTAGCCAGCATTAGGAGCGTCCACACACCCGCACAAGGAGATTTGAGACAAACCCTAAACAGCCCACAATAACCGCGAGGTACAAGCCTTGAGCCTTAAGACCTCGGCTTGGCCCAAAAGGGCCTTGAATAGACGCGCCCCAAATCATGTTGTTGAACAAATCAGGTATTAAGGAGAGAGGAGTTTGTCCGAATTTACTTTCCCTAAAGACTTTAGTTAAGCTAGTTACTGCGGAGCTTTAGTTAGGCGTCGGTTGCTTGTGTGTGATTGTGCATGTGTAAGGGGCCATCATTCTTCAGACATCTTACACTATGACACCCTGCAACCCCCCGGCAACATAAACCCTTCCTCTCACCCTCACAAATATCAGCACCGCCGCGCCAAAGCCTAAATTCACCCACTCCAAACAATAGGCCTCTATTGGCAATTAAATGGCATTTGGCGATCCAGGGTGCAAGTTAATGGTATTACTGTTGCAATTCTTCCCCTGAATGGCAAAAGGGATTTCCCTCTCCACCAATAAAGCACTAGTCACTATCTTACCAGCATTACATAGCTTACCTTGGGCTTATGATTCATGGCCTTCCGATTACCATTTGAATATTTCCCTTTTCTGGGGCGGTGGCAGATGTAGTTTGAGGTGCCGCTGGGCCTCAAGCTCTTCATGGATGAGGAACCGGGCTGTCGTCACCCATCGCAGGCCTGTCGGTCAAGCCTGCCGGTGTTCTCCCACAGCCCGTCACTGGACAACCACCCAGGTAGACTGGCTATACTCTTTGCTCACATTGCTGTCTGGATTTGTCACTCACACTCTATAGAAACTTGAAGCATCAAGACAACCTGTTAAACACGCATCAGTAGTCTTTTACAAATACCGTTAATGCTGTCAGGTGTGATGGATGCTTTACAATTTTTTGCCTATAAATGTTGAGAAGGTATGTTGGGAGGCAAAATAAATTGAAATATGGTTTAACATTTAATTCGAACATGAACTAAAACAAAAGTTTTAACTAAAAGTGTGTCATAAGAGCCTTTATAATACGACATTTACCAGACATACCATTAAGCTTCCATCTAATTATGTTTTTATTCATTTGCTACTAGTAGCAACATGGAAAAGTAGGAGACAGAGGCAGAGGTAAAAAGAGAGGCATTTTTATTCCTCACCAGTGGTTAAATAATTTGCTCAATTTTCTCCACTACGTCTCCCATCTCTCTCTTTCTCCGCTGCTCTTGTTTGTCCAGAGATCCGGTTTGGCAGGCGCCTATTCTATGGACAAGATGCTTTGAGTAGAATATGAAAAGACAGATTTAAAGGTGACGGCTGGTCAGAGGGGGGAGAGAGAGAGAGCCTGGTTATCACAGCTATGTGACTACATTTAGAAAGCTACCTCCCCTTTTCACCCTTAGCTGAAATGAACAAGAGAGGAAATGCTGAAATTTAACAAAGTCACAGCTAGAAAGGTCTGTTCCTAACAAAGATGAATGAAATGATGAAAGGAACTGAAAAGCTCCGGGGAAATATCTAATGTATTTTTCTGCTGCTTTATTCACTCACACCTTTATTCTGGTCTGCGGCACATTCTCACAATATGAAGTGAGACTCAAACTTTATTACAGAGCAACTACCAGATCTCAGACACATGTGCGCTGAAATATAATCTCCCCACTCATAAGGAACAAAAAACTAGCGTTTTGTTGTAGGGGCCAATTAAATAATGATTCCCATTGAAGGAGCGGGGATGATAGTAGGCCAAGGACAATACATAGGAAAGGCTCGGAGATCAGCTGAGGGCTTGTTTATAGATTTGGTTCCCACAAGCACTAGAGGGGCTCCCTTAACTTGACAGACCAAACAGATCAGGCGGAGAACAGAGCAGACCCTGTCAATAGTGAGGATTATGGGAACGGCTGTTTGGCCTCCTACCATTTTGCCCGCCAGAAGACACAAGAGGGCTCCAGTTTGATTCAGTTCCACTCTTATTGTCAAGTGTCTCTGGCGCTAAACAGGCCCAAGCACTAGCCGACAGACTGACAGAGATTTGGCCATTGACCTACTGTAGACTGAAACGCAATAACTCCTACTGTTGCCTTTCTAAAATAGAAATATTTGAATTAGCTAAGCCACAAAGCACTCAGATGATTATCAATTAATAAACCACTTCAAAATTGTGGAATTGATGTTACATGAAACATCATTACTACAGCACAATGGGAGCTATTCTTCTTCACGCGTAATTAACTTCCATAAATGTAAAGAAAAATGTATGCAATCATGCACTCTGCCTCCCAAACACCCTACTTTAAAACTGCCCTTTCCCTAATCGCCAATATGTGCATTCACAGGCTGCAGAAAGATGGCGTCTCACTGGCATTGTTCTGCTCCTCTGGGACCTGACTGGTATTGCAGTGCAGTTTAAGCCATTTCAGCCACAGCTATGATCTTAATTAGCTACACCTAAAGCCCATCTCTTCCCCAGACAAGTCTAATTAAGCCCAGCGCCTTTCCCCAGCCAGAGCCCCTCTGCTGGCTGAAAAGGAACCCACAATCTCTTGTCCGAGGATTACAACCTGGGATACATCACAGGCAATCATCTTTCCCCACAGCCTCAAAACCCTTGGTCGCTGCCCCCCCATCCCCGTTTCATGAAAGGCACAATACTATTTCCCCACTAATTTGCTGTGTGTGTGTTAAACAGCCTCTTCACCCAAGTCAAAGAGGAGAATCCCTCTCACAGGAGTCTTAATAAGTCCAGGGCAGAGAGGCTAACCATGTAGCAAAGAGCAGTTGTTCCTTTGTACATGGCAGCAGTCGCTCAAGCTAAACGGCTTGTTATTAGTAGATGGGGGTGTAGTTCTTCTGCATTAGCTCGAACACTGACTCTTGCCTCGCTTGTGAGGATCCAACTTTGTGTGAATGCTTTGAGAGGCATGCTTTCTTAATTGGATAGTTCCCTTAACCCTGCAAGGATCTTTGATCCTTATTGTAAACTTTCATTGTTGTCCATCAGTCTTACAGCAGCTACTGCGATTGCTTGGTCTCATCTTAGCATCCTAAACTCCTTAGTGTTAGTATCAGCTCAAGCTCTTAGCGCTGGATAAGCCCTTGCTAATGTCATAATGGTGATGATTTGGCTGAGCCCTCCGGCGTTATGTCAATTCAGTCGAGGCAAGTAAGAGCCACAATTAACAGAAATTAGCTAAATGCTATTGAGTGGTTCTGCATATTTGAGGGCAGGGCACTGACCCCCACAACCCCATACTGTGTTGCCAATCAATTATATTTTCACTACTGCAGGCCAACTTCATGATTGTGAGATCCAAGTAGCTGTTAGTAATATTTTCTGTGGAGTTTTGATGCTTTTGCCTCATAATTAGTGCACCCGGAACAGATATAAGTACACATTTTAATAGAAACTTGCTACACAACCTAGCCTCAATCTTATGTATACATCAGCGTATTAGACACATTAGAAAATCTGTATGATATTTGAACTCAAACCATTTCAATATTACAGTATTTGTAGCCATGGTATCTAAGGGAACACTGTGGATGGTGTTATTGGCTCCACTCTCAGTTGAAACAGCTGAAATGACTCACATGCACTCCCACTTTGAAGTTCCTTAACAGACTTGTGGGTCAGACCTCCTGAGGAGAGAGAAAGACTCAATTCATCAGGGTGCAATAGAAGTGAAAGTAGAATATGCTTCATGTCCAATCACTGGAGGGGGGCCTGAGGAAGAGCAAGTGTGTGAGGCTAGAAGTGAGACTGCTGCAGGAAAGACGGAGCAGAGCAGAGGAGTGTGTGGTGATCTCCTGCAAGGAGGCCAGCCCTGGGTGGTTCTCACTGAAAGCCTATTTGTGGATGAAAGTGCAGCAGCCCTGGGGTCCACTCGCACAGAGAGACGAGGCCAGTGATTAAGGGGGCGCGAGGGCAGGACGGCCCTTTAATTTGGGGCTGCAGAGAGAAGGGGGGCCGGCACTGGTGTATCTGTAGCCAGACAATGGCGATTACCTTCCTCTTTATCTGGCGGAGAGGGGGCTTTGAGAGAGCAATCTGAGGAGCGAAGGAAATGGCACGACACAGGATTAGTGGCACAACAGGACGGTAAATTAAATGTTGGAGATGAAAGAATGAGGCTCTGACATGCATCAATAGAGAGCATTTGCTGCATTCTAATAACAGCAGCCGAGGAGAAATACCTGTAGAGATTAGTGTGTGTGTGAGAGAGAGAGAGAGAGGGAGGAAAGATACACAATCATATAAATGACTTTGGACGCCTTTTGTCATGTGACAACCCTCAGCGGGGAAGCAAACAGGAAGGGTGTGTTTGTGAACATGAATGTAACTCCACTATAAAGTGTGTGTGAGAGAGAAATGGTGCCAGCAGGTCATAACTGTATGAATACACTGAATGGATAAATGTGACAGCGTTTGAACCCAGCTAATCCATGGTACAATACACAGTAAAGGACCTTTACCTGGGCAGGTGAGAATTAAGTGCCCGTTTTACACATCTACCTCTTCATAAAAGGAGCTGATTGGTTGGAGCTGAGCCTCTAAACATTTTAGACTTTTCTTTAGTCCATGATGACTGTTTCATGATGTATATGGACATAGTTACACATAAAAAAGCAAACAAAAGAAATAGAAATACAATAAATGGAAGGTGACACTTGTTGCCCAATAATGAAAAAATACAATTAAAGAAAGAGAAAATAAATAAACAAATATACACATGAGCAAACAAACACACTCTGGTAAAAAGTCAATCTTATCTAATATAATTTTAAGTCTTATATTCTTTTTTGAGGGTCATTTTGTAACATCTGTCCAGAGACTACAGCCTCTTGGCTAACTCTGGCATATTTATAGCAATATATAGATTAATGTGCACTTTCCCTGTTGAATAAATGAATAAATAAACTACATTAAAGTTATTTAAAAGTAGCCTTTATTATTTTTAACAAACCTGTAGATCTGAAGCCTACCATACTACAGGCTTCTTTTAATGTGATAATAGCATATCCAAATACAGCAGATTGTATCTTAAAGGAGGAAATGGTTACCAATAATATAATAATATCTATTGCATATCTCTCTGTCCTGGAAAAGGGATCCCTCCTCTGTGGGGCTTCCTGATGTTTCTTCCACTTTTTCCCTGTTAAAGGTTTTTTAGTTTTTCTTTATCCAGATCTAGGGTCAAAAGACAGAGGTGTATTGTTGTATTGGTATAAAGATTGTAAAGCCTCCTGAGGCAAATTTGTGATTTGTGATATTGGACTATACAAATAAAATTGATTTGACTTGACAATATCACACAGTTACTAGCCATTTTTTCTGACATTTAGTAGTTTATTGACCCAGACTAGATAATGAAAGTTTAAAGCTGCTCTGTTCACGGGTGTAAGACTCGGGTTTCAGGTAGACTACTGAGTGTTGTTTCTGTGGTTGCCGCAGGCGCAAACTGAAAAAGTTGAACCATCTTTAACTATGATAGCCATTCTCTCTCTCCTTATCACTGCTGCTGTCGCCATGGCTGCAGCCATGTTTACATCAGAAACAATGGAGGCAGTGGTGACAACCACTCTCTGGCTTAAAGTAAATTAAGTATTGAATGATCTTTCACATTAAAAGTATTTATCCTAATCTGTTTCTCAAAACCAGGACAAACTAATATATAATGATTTCTCATCAAAAAAGTAAAGGGTTGTGGCAGATTATGACTACCACAGCTAAATTCAGCCAGATTAGCTCTAATTCAAAAACAAAATCAGTCTTTAACAAACTATAGTTATTATACTGAAGATCCATATCCTTGAGTTTAAGGTTGACCTGAAATTTAATGTATTCTGAACTGATATTACTGTTACTGTTACTGTTGTCCGTTTCTGTAGCTAAACACAATATCTTATTTTAGGCCCCACTTCTATGCATTTTTACAATTTTGTCTAGCTTATATCTATATAAAGTCGCCATTTACAGTAAAAGTTTCTGTGGGACATTTTTTTATGAATGGATTCAAACTGATTTGCTCAAGATTATGGGAGCCAATACCTCACTTCCATACTGAAGGATTGAAACTGTCAGATGATCACAATTCAACTGGAATTCACCTTCATATATTATATTTTCATGGTGTGACATAATCGATTCCCATAATTCAGAGTTAGTATTCATACAGAAGTCCAATGCAGAAATCAAAAACATTACATTCTAACCCACAAAATCTAGAAGAGTGTCAGACATACAACGCCAATATCTGGTCACCTAATTTGAATATGAATGTGTGAATGCGAGTATGTCATTTATGAGGCTGGCACCTATCAATACAAATGTTGACCCGCAACACCTCCACAAGGATCATCAGTAAGTCCCTGCTGACATCCACATGACACCAAACGCAAGAATGTACCTACAATCAGCTCCCAATCCTCCACGTAAGGCTTCCTGATCACTGAGAGCATAACTGTTCAAATTAGTTGGTTTCTCTCAGTGGATCCAAAATGTATCCAAACAATCCAATCACAGATGTCAAGTTAGACTCTATTAAAAGTTCTAGCAAAAGTTCTTTCCTCTGTGTTACAAACAAAAAGTAACATTCAAACATATTCAAGTCATCATTAGCGAAAATCAACATACACAAACATTCTCATTAGTGTCTGGCATTGTGACTGACAGGTATTATAGATAAAAAGTGAGAAAATAACAAAACAGAGATGAATGACATTGTGACAAAGTTATGAAGTGAAAGAAAGAATAGAAACGAAGCGTCTGATGCACAAGCGACAGCTGAGAGGGAGAGAGAGAGTGCAGGTCCTGAACGAAGGCAGAAATGATTCAATCAAAGAGTAGCTTTATCTAGGTTATTACTACACTGAAGCAGGATGATGAAGAGGAGGTTTGCCTTAATCTCGGCCACAATGGAAGGGAACAAAGGCGTACTTACAAGCACTATCAGCCACAAATATCAAATCAGCTCTAGCTGCACCTAATCCTGCCAGACAGCATTGTTGATTCAATGAACCTGCGGTCAGAGACATACACAGCCATATGTGCAAAGGAGGTACACACACCGACTCACACACACGTATGCATTGTCGTTCACGTACATGGAGGCTGTTGTCTTTTCATTTGGTTTCAGCTACTGTACAGTGTGTCCCATGTTGTCATACAGTATCAGGGGAGTCAGATTGTTAATATTTGGCCTCAGAACTGCCTAAAATCAAGAACAACAGGAAGCAAATTCATTGTTTACTTTCCCATAATCACATTTGAACATAGAGTGCATGTTAGACTAGTGGTGTCATACAGATCATCTCTTTTTTTTAGTTAGTGTTAGTTACCACAAATACACCATATCATTAAAGCAGAAATCCTTAAGTTACCACTACACCACTGTCTTAAAACAGTCTGTAACATTATATGCTACTATACTGCATCCCCCTACTATTCCTTGACAAAAGGTGGCTACTAGGTCCACGACACACTCTGTGACCTCTGACCTTGTCAACACCTCTGTCTTCAGGCCCTGTCTACAGTAACAGCAGCAGTGGTGAGAACATCCTTGTTCAAGATGGCATTTGGCAGAGGGAAAAGGACACTCGCAACTTCATTATCCCACAATAACAGGCTAATTATTGTGTTTGTTAGCAACAAATCAGAGCACAACAGACTGCATGTCCCTGTCCTGTTTTGAGCATCTTAATTACTTACCCCCCACACCCCCATCCCTCTCTCTGTTGCCACTGCTGCTGTTGTTATTTTGCATATAAAAGGCAACAGCTAATTGTCTGGACTATAAATATTCGGCATGCAATTAGCGTCCTGGCCTGTCTCTGCGTTGTGTTATCACCTCGCTGTTTGGTACGTAGTGCAGACCGCTCACTCAATTCTCCATATCTAATGGGAGTTTGATAGCAGCACAGAACCTTTGTTTCTAAGAACAAATGACAGTGAGCGCCTCCCCTGTTGTCTCGCCCATCCACTTGGCTTTGAGGACAGAACACATCCACATCATCACTTGAGTAAGGAAGCACTAGAAGGTTAATGCCACACCGATTATACCTGTGGATGGTGTGCTACGTGGGGGACATGCAGTAGAAATAAAGTGCCATGCAGAATTTATGCATGGCATGAAGGGGTATTTGAAATACTGGGAACAATCTGTTTGAGGTGGACATTTTTGATCATGAGTATTGTAACAAAGAGAGAGTTCACACAGCTCTTGGAGACAACAAAGTCAGCTCTGCTGTTAAACTGAAAGGAAAACATTTCTCACAGGCCTCGAGGAAAAGGAAAAAAAAAGCAAAATCCTGAGAAAGACGTGAGGAGGGGCAGAGGAAAAAGAGGGTCCAAACACCAGGGTGTGCTGACATTCTCCTCCACCTCACCTAAAATTAAAGAAAGTGGGGAAGGGGAGAGAGGTGCAGAAGAAAGACAGCAGGGGTGGACGGGTAAGAGAGCCTTCACGGATGATTGCAGCCCAGTTTGAGCTGCTAAAGTGCAGACGAGAACTTCTTTCATCTCCCTTCAGGGTCACTGTCCACGGAGGGAAGGGTCCTGTCATCCTGCTCTCACTTCCCCGCAGTGAGCTTCCCAGCCCCTCAAGCTTCCCACCTAACAGAGCCATGGCACCCTGTGAAAGACCAGCAAACACAGCAGGATCAACCAGCTCAAAGCTGAGAGCGGCACCACGGGCAGCTGAGAGTTAAGGCATCACACGGCCTAAAGAAGGCCAGAAAGAGGCCTTATTCATTCTTGGAGGGAGAGAGGCCATTAAGAAGTTCACTTTAGGACGAGTCAAAGCGAACCAAATTGGCTAATGGAGAAGTCATGATTTTACGAATATAATGAGCAAATGGGCACAACTATGATGATAGGTAAAAACACAAAAAGAAACTCTGGAGACCACTGCCATTCCCCTGGGGGACACCAAAATGATTAAAGAAAGACAGAATAAAGCAGGTGGAGATTTGATGGGGAGGAGAGAGGCCAAGAATGAAGGAGACTGACCCCAGTCTGTGTGGAGAGGCCGACTGGAGCCTGGAGACTCGTTAGAGGCAAGATCCTGAGGGCTCCTAATTGGGCCGGCCAGGGCCAGGCAGTCTGAGAGAGAGAAGAGAGAGAAAGGGGAGTCAGTCTCAAGATCTGGGTTTGGAGAGGAGGGATGGAGGGGTGTGGGAGTTAATGGTGAAGGGGGCTTTCCAAGTCACATGAAAGTTTGTGGGGATGAATGTACCATAATTAGATTAATAAGTAGCTTAATTTATCGCAGCAGAGGATATCAGCGGCTCCACATTAGAGGCAGGCCAGAAGATTAGCCTCGATCAGCGTTTCCAAAACACGATTAGCCCCCCGGCACAAAGACCAGGCTCTTTCACAGGTTCCTACCACAAGGGCTGGGATTAGAGAAACATGTTGAATAATCAGCAGTGCCCCCGCATGCTCCTCTCAAGTCTGCACTGCAGCCAGGGGTGCAGTGCAACCCTTTGCCCCCTCCCTGTCCTGCTCACAACACTTATCAATTAGACTATTAGAGGGCCAATTAAAGTCAAGAGTGGATACACTAACACCAGGTTTGCCTGTACCACCCAGGTTCAGATACACACCTTCTGCATGTTCACTTTATCCACCTGCACCTCCTGAAATAATCAAACATCCAATACATGAGTCATCCTCCAATAAAATCCCTGTATGGGTAGTAATTCACCCAATGGCATTTGCCCATGAAGTCAAGCCCAGTCAATTAGCATCTTGGTGTGTGTATGGCCACTAAGTCATTTGGATATCCCAAGAGCCCCTGGGGACACACAGCTTCATGGCTAATTGATTGTCCCTTCAATCTCCTCTAGAATGCCAATAAAGACCTCAGCATATGTTCGCTCCAGTCCCGACCACCAGCTACATGCATCATGAATGCAGCGCTCTTACTAGGCTTTAGATCCTTTGATCCTCTACATCCTCCACATCCGGCCTCTTGTTTGAAAAAAAAAAAGTGGATGAAAAAAAACAAAACTGATGGGCCTTGAGCCAAGATCTTTGCAGAGTAGCCAATCTATAGTAGAGAGGTTGCAGCTGTTAGTCATCTGCTGATGACGCCCTCAAGCAATATCTCAAGCAAAACTCCACTCTGATTCTCAAGAACCTGTTTTTAGGAAGGGGACACCTGTCTTTACAGCGTTTCTGTTTACCTGTATAGTTGAAGAATCTCAGGGAACATGGAGAGGGAGTAACACAGGAAAGGAATCTCAGATGGGACATTTAGTCAAGTGTAATCTTCACCACCTCTGGGCACCACAGGAGCATATTTACAGCATCCAATACCACTTCTGCTGCACATAAGCTATTCTAAACATGATTTATACCTCTCAAAATCATGGTATTGTAACAATGATACCATATATCTTGCAGAATTGAATGCAACATTACAAAGATGCTGGTGCAGGCTCAAGGGTGTTTATAAATCACTCAGCTGTCACCACCTTGTCAGGGAGACGAGTCCTGTTTACCCTTGAAAAAGCAGCAACTTTTACATTTCCTGCTGCTGTGCCGTGACTGCAGGCCAATTATCCTGTGTGACTATGCAGCGCCATGCATTGGTGATAATGTGCACAGAGTCAACACGTCCCACTGACGGAGCTTGCTAGCAGGGGTTGGCCTCAGCAAGCCCTAACCTACCCTGCTGTGCAGGTCACTGCAGCGGGGCTCACCTCTGTTAGTTAAGCTGGAGGCAGTCTATGTGTGTGTGTGTGTGTGTGTGTGTGTGTGTGTGTGTGTGTGTGTGTGTGTGTGTATGTGTGTGGTTAGATGTGGAGATGGTAGAGACCTTCCCTCCTCTACACCATTTTTTCCCACACTGTTTGGAAACTAGATATCAGCCATGTTTTCTGGATATGAGAGAATATGAAAACAGCCTTCTAGTGTCAAACTCTACACATACATCATTCTGCACAGTGAAGCTCAAACATCCAAGTGAAGGAACAATAAGTAAAACACATACAACACAGTGGACTTTAAAGTACTGTATATAAACTACACATCCTCATAATTAAAAGACCACATAGGTTGATTGTACCTGCACTCCAGAACGACTCATTGGAGCATTTTCTAATATGACGCCTCTATCAGCAGTAATCATACAAAAATAATGATGTTTTACGGTGAGACAATGCTGTGGTTAAGGTCTGGTTAGGTTTAGGCACAAAAACCACTTGGTTAGGAAAAGATCATGGTTCGGGTTAAAATAATCACTTGAAACGTGGTGTGGGTTAAAGTTACTTCCTTAAAGTTATACAACCTTCATGGCCATGGCAACAGTAAACGCCACAACAATTGAAGTTAAGGTTTTTTTTAAAAAAAACTGTCCCAACTCGCAGTTTGAAACAGGGAGCGAACATCGGTCTCCTGCAGCTAAGTCCACTTTTTCCATCCACCTAACCCGTCTCCTCCTGATATGAAAATTTGTCACATTATACTGACGTCATCTAAACTGTGTCACTTCCCCAGGTCATAATTACTATGGCTGCGAGATGACATAAACATCACTATAGGTCGTTTTTGCCAGCTGAATTTTCGACCTATACTTTCTTTTTTCTTGTGAAAATGGGTGAAAACATGTGTCTTTTAAATATTTTTTCTGTAAATAAAAGACTTTGTTAAAGTGCACACTAGTGTCAGCAATTTCTTATCCACTATCATTTCTTAACTAAACCTTTAATACTCCCAAGCTCTTTACTCCACTCTATTATCTGAATTAATGCTTAACAAAGAAATCAAGCTTAGTTTGACTTTTTAAATTGGTATCTTGACCTTTGAAATCCCTTAGCGGCATCAGATTGTCACATTTAAAGGGTGGCTGGAGTTGGGGAGAGGACTTAACCAGCTGGAGCTCCACCTGAGAGGAAGAGCCTGAAGTCATGAGTGAAAGGTAAAAACCAGTTTAGATATACTTGCTGTGGAGAGGAAGTGAGAGCTTGATGAAACACTGTAAGTAACTTTTAAATCCTTCTTATGACCAGCAAAAAAACCCCTCTTGAATGGATTAGCAAGTATCTGTAGGTTGATAATGTAGTAGGACTTTCTATGCACCTTCTAACCAGTGGTCAGCTAGCTTCTCTCCTAGACTTCATCCTAGCATCGCAGCCCAACACTCTCTGCACTCTGCTTGTTAGATAGCAGCTGTTAAACTCTTTTCTGGTAGAGCAATGTCTGTTGCTGAACAAACGAGGGAAAAATAAACAAACCCCGGGCTTCATCAGGCCATGAGCAGTGTGCGGCGTGTTGCGCGCCCTGCTCCGCTCCACTAGCTACTCCGGCAGCTAGCCTTCGCCATGCACCAAATTAAAAACCCTCGCCATCAGGCAGACAGCTGGCAGCCTTCCCTCGGGAATGCCAATTAAGTTTGTAAAACATTTAGACAACAAAACTGTACAAGAGAAAAACATCCCATAGAGGCGGTTGTCCCCACAACTCCCAACAGTCCTCACCGTGACCCCCACTGCCCCCCCCCATCTGCAGCAGCCTCAGGAAACACCACCTCAGAGCATGCCCAGGCCCAAGAGAACAGCAAATATGCTCAGAGAGATACATGAATACCAAATCAAAGCCATTGATTCTGTCATGCTAATGTGTTGTTATAGCAAATTAAGAGATGATGTTTTATTAATAAGTTGGCGCCTTCTCCATCAAAAAAAGACTGGCAGCACAGGCTTCCTCTAAACAGTCACATAGTAGCTGACAGCTCCATAACACTGTAATTCTGACAAAATCACTTATATTGACAGTTGTAGAGTCATCAGAAGAGACCAAATTAGAAGACAGGTAGCAACTGAACATCTCAAATCCACCATCGTTGGCGTCTTATGCCACACGCAGTGTTGTAACAAACTAAACCACGGAGGCCAGCTTCAAACTCCAGCACCACGCCTGATCAAGTGTCCAGAAAGGTAACCTGAGTTTTTGGCCTTGGGGAAAAAAAGCTGGGTAGGGATTAGAATAATACCTAAGTAGCTTTCTGAAAATTGAACCCTTGAGTAGTAAAGGAATATGGTGGCCTTAGGCAAAGAGTGTGACCCACGCTCTCCTGCTGAATGCTTAGACTTGTTGTTTGTTCATCCAGGCAGCCCACTCCACAGTTGCTTCAGTGTGATACACCAAGATGTGACAGACAGAGTGACAGCGTGAGTAACTAATTGAGACGGGATGCAAAAGAGATCCTCTGAGCCTTAAGTAAATGGAAGTGGGAGAATGCCCTCATCTCCCAGCTTCCCCCCCGCTCCACACACACTATCCCTGCTCAGGGCATCTCTATCAATGTTAATTAGCTGAGCAATGATTAATATGGAAGCTAAATGAAGTTATTTCATGTAATCGGTGTTTCCTTTGAAAGATCATTCATTATGTCAATACAACTCTGTTTGAATTCCTTTAAGACAACATTGTTACAGCGAGAGGGGAGAGGTGTCACAGCTGAAAGACTGAAAATGAAGAAGAAACGCAGCAATGAAGACTGTAGCTTGCAAATTACCAAGTTCCCCACACAGACCCAATTTATTCATTCATGACAGAGATTTTCTTTCATCTCTTTCGTTTAAACAGAAATGCCCTTCTTCACAGTTTCCTCTCTGAGTAAGACTGATTCATAAATGCTCACACATGAAAAGCACTCGTGGCTCCATTACTTCCACGTGTTTGGCATTTTTTGGCTGCAGGTTATCAAACAAATTGTCCAAATTTAGACTGACACAAAAACTGGTGATGCAAAATCCATATTCAAGTAGTGTTCTTATATTAGCATTCAGATATATGAGAAAACAAGATTTCTTCCAAAGAATCTAGCATGTCGCTATTATCAACTCACAAACACACCTAGAAAATAAGTCAAACTCAAGATAAAGATATTTATTTGAATTGACTAAAAGGACTATAACAGTGTTTTGCATGCTGGAGCCCATGTACCACAAATTATGCATACAACATTACTGCATGTGACATTTTTTTGGCCAGTTGGGGGCAGTGGAACAAGCTGTTAACACAACATTGACCCATTATTACCAGGGCATTATCAAGTTAGAAAACAGTATTTACTCACTGGCAGACATAAAGCAACAATTGTCTTCATTTGGTGTTGTGTTACTGGCCACCTGGTGAATGTAAGTCCAAAATTCACTCTTCTTTTTAGCTCTGTTTTGGTTTCCACCAACTCCTGAAAGAAATATCTGGCTTCTTAGCTGCTAAATACTCTAATATGTACACAAGCTAGTCGCTGACTACCTGCAGTTTGGTGGTGGGTAGCATACAGTGGGTTTCTCAGAGGTGAAAACATCTGTCTGCTGCAGCTGGAAACAACACTAATGAGAGTGGTGAGAGTGAACCAAAACAGTAAAGTGGCTTTAAAATTAAAACAATGAGCTCAAAGATGCTAAAATGCTTCTTATAGGGCTGTGGGAACATTGAGAGTTGAGTAATAATTCTCTTTGGCTTTGTCACTATGAGTGACCCCTTTCACATTACACATAGTCATTTGATCCATTATTAACATACAATAAATATTACTACAGCTTTAAGGGTAGAAAATGACCAACAAGGAAACTCAGCAGTTCTAATACCCACTTTGTTATAGAAACCATTACTTTCTGTTGTCTGAGACCAATAAACTTTAAGTGAAACTAACACATATCATCTTCTAAACTTGAAATTCTGTAATAGCATTTAAACTGCTCAAGCTAACTCCAGCTGCCTCTATAGTAATGGAGAAAGTACATAACAGGTGGAGCAAAGCTTTGGCCACTGGAGGCAGTGCAACACAAAAACTCCAAATCTAACTTTCCAATGTTTCAACTCTCTTGCAAATCAAGAGCAGCAATCAGTAGATTAAACTGTTGCCATTGTCAGCGCCTCTGTGCCTGATTTTCTCCTCCTCTCTCTCTCTCTCTCATCTTTGCTGCTATCAGATGACCTCTCCTCCACAGATGGCACAAGAGCAGACACTGACAGCTTCATAATTCTCTTGACAAACAGCTCAGTAAATGATCACTTTGCCCCTATGTTAACTGCCAGCGTGGATGTAAAGGACTCAGACCCAGGAACGGAGCCAGAATTTAATTTCAGCCGACCGCGTGCTACATCTAGATATACTTTTATTAAGAAATGAAAGCTGGTAATTTTAGATACAAGCAGTGTAAATTCACGGACTGTTAATGGAGTTCCATTTTGGAGAGGCCTTTCCCTTTTGGGCTTTTAGAATCTAATCTCAGCCTATTGTCAGGATGGTCAGGGTGTCTAATCACCCTTAACCTTGCATCAGTGCCATAACCCCTTCTTTTTCCTTGCCCTGCCGACAATTTGAACATGATTTGAACATAATAACGAGACTTTTAGCATCCTAGTGCCTGCACCTTCTACCAGAATCACCACAACTAATGGGATCTAATCTATACAATAAGGGACATTAATATATATGCAAATCAGCCAAGGCTACATCTCTCGCAGGGGAGATAGACCGAGTTTGGCATACACTTGTATCATTTCTGTCACATGTGTCACTTAGTTGTTAATTACTGTTAACATCCCTAAAATGCAAATATGTGGTTCAGCAAATACAGCATGCACATGTATCCTTAAGTAATAATGTTCTGGGGAAGAAAAGGCCCCCTTCCCCCCTTGAAGGTCCAGCAATGGGGGGAATTTGAGGCATTGGGGGTTGAGGGTTGCAGGTCGGCTGTTCAAAGCCACTCTGTGCATTGTTGGGTAGTAGGGGATTAGGTCTCTCCAGGCTGCAGAATTTGCTTTCTAATTAAAAGGGATAAGATGTAGAAAAATAGTGAGGGGCATTACTACTGTAGAAAAGAAGGGGGTGGAAAGGAGAAATGCTGAAAAGAGGGGATAGAAGTTTGTAGTGTCACCACTGGTGTTTGATCACAAGACTACAAGAGTTACCAACCTCTTGTTCTGACTCTCTCTGCCATTTTCCCTCCTTCTGCTCTCCATCTCATTAACTCACCTCAAATTAGCACACACACTTTGAACCTCAAAACAAAGACGACGCTATTTTTCTTTTTTACTTACTATTGTTATGTTATGGTAGTAAACATGCATTCATATTAAATAACAGGCTGCAGAAAGTACAGTAGTCTTCAGACTCTGTTCCAGTCTGTCCAGAACATTTCAGACCATCTGTAGTGGAATTAAACATCACTCAGCACATTATTCTGTTAGTTACAATAATAAAAAGAGTTAAAGAAAGAGCAACTGACTACAGCACTTAATTCATTGTGTGTAGTGTAGTAGATTTACTCAAGTACTGTACTTAAGTATTAAAATGTTATGCTACTTAATACTTTTATTTCACTACTTTCAGGAGGGAAGTATCGTTCTTTTTATACTTTTTGAATTTTACATACGAAACGTGATCGTTCTCTACAATATTTGTCATAAACTACCTGAGAGTATTTAAAATGAGCTCCACCTCAACCCACTACGACAGCAAAATTCCACTTACAGATAAATGCATCAATGCAATAACCTAATGTAACTCTCACAGGGGCCATTTTGCTGCACACCAAGTACTTTTGTTTTGATACTTTTGTTTTTACATTTCTGCACTCCAGTGAATTTTTAATGCAAGGCTTATACTTGTAATAGAATGTTTTTACATTGCCGTATTGCTATTTGTTAGCTAAGTAAAAGATCTGAATACTCCTATCACCTCTGATAAAAATAAGTCAAGATCAATGATGTGCACTATTGGGTTAAAGTGAGGTGTTAGCCATCTCTAGAATATTGAAACACTTCATTTGAGCCACTTAACTGTATAATACTGAACCCAGGGGGCTGGTCTGTGACCCAGCATGTTTTTATTTAACCCTTACTCCAGTGTCCACCCCTCCTTCAGTCAGCATGCTGCTGTTTTGTTACCTTGTCCTCCAGCAGGGGTCCAGCTCTCCCCAGGCACCTTACAAACGAACCCTTGGTTTTAAGCACACACAGAGGCCTGATTCTTTTCCCCTGAGCCCTGGGAGGTTAACGACATGCCAACGACATGCCAGTGGAGAACAGGACCTCCGCCTCGCTCCCCTCCTCTTTTGGCCAACCCCCTTACCAGCACACGCACTGGGGTTTTTGTGGTTGTTCTGCACCAGCACAAACCCCTCTAAAACCTTCAAGCTCTGGAAACTCCATCTCAAACAGAGCAGCAACTCATTTCTTGGGAGCGTCTGGTTGCTGAAGCTCCCCCCCCCTCCCAACCACCACCACCACCTCCTCTATTTTTACCAAGCTCCATGAAGCTCTCACCTTTTACTCCCAGGCAATCCGATCCTATTTGGAGTGTGTGACGAGGGCCATTCTCCATCACCTCACTGATCAAGAGCCCCCCTGTAAAGCAGGCCCAGGGATGAGCAGGTAAAGATTTGGGGAGAAGAGGGAGTGGGGCATGTAGTGAAAGAATCTGCAGTGAGCCAAGGAGAAGATTAAACGGCGGCTAACCGTCAGTACTCCTCTCCCCCCCTCCCGCTTCCCCTAACACTCCCTTCTACTTCACTGGTGTCCTGAGGGGGAGTACTGGGGGGAGGGAGGGGAGGAAGAAAGCAGGGGGAGGCCAGTGGCACAGTGGTGGCTGAGCCATCTTGTCATCATAGCAGGACAAGCACATTCAACCGTGTCCTCTGTACCCTCCCATCTTATTCCAGACACTGTATTGCCCTCCACTGAAATCCATCAAAACCCCTCTCTTGGCCCCTGCCCCCTCTTGTTGGAAGAGTGCTCTCCGCTGGTGTCTTTTCTTTTTTAAAGGGCAGAGATGAGTCCTGGGCTCTGCAGTCTTTCCATGCGTCCAAATTAATTTGCGTCTGGGCAGCAACATAAGCAGCACGGGGCTATTTGATGAGAGTGTAGGGCAATGACATGCACTGGCAGTCATGCCTTGATCTCTTGCTTTCTTTCCTTGTCACTTTGCACCTCACCTTAATGCCAGACTCATGCCAGCCTCATCCACATGGGTGGCACATATACCAAACCTTGTGTTTCTAAGTGGGATAATAACTGGTGTGACTGGGAATACACTTCAAATCTCTGCTCAAGTGTGCTTTTTTTTGTGCGTGTATCAAATATCCTTCTTAATGCAAGCTTAAATTACCAAACCACTAAAACCACCAGCACCCTAAAAAACAAAAAACACACCAATCATGAAATGTATTGTCCTCACAGCGAATAGAATGAGGATGCACTCCATTGAGCAATTTCTGAAAATCCCTCTGCTAATTTTCTGATCAATACCTCAAGAACAGATCAGTTTCATAATAATAAACACACTAAGGACATCTACAAAACAGCATTCCTTTAGTTTGATAAATGGATGTCAAAGTGAACTTAATGCAATTTGACATGCAATTGAAGTTGTGATCCAAAAAGGGGACCACAGTTAATGCCTAATTAGCGTCCCTAAATAATAAAGCAACTTAGACTAATAATTATTGCATGTACCCGTTCTACCAGTTGCACTGACAATTAACCTTTCTCAACTGGTGATTCGCAATTTGAGTAAATCCTGTTATCAGCAAATATAACACATGGCACACACACACACACACATACACGTTTCAAACACCACTCAAGGAAATCTACGCAGTGTTTACGGTCGGAAAGCAGAACAACAAAACAAACAGCAGATATCCACTTTCAGTAAACATCACCCAACCACTTATACAGTATCTTCCCAGTGGCTTAGAGTGGGTGGGGAATCAACTTTAGGTGGCTGCTGTGAATGTCATTGAACTACTTGTGTTTATGCAGGCTTAATATTGCCGTGACAAGGTCTCTTTAAACACACAACAAATTCTTCAGAATGTATCAGGTCAATTCTGCCCGAGGGTCTGGTTTTATAAATGCCTGGCGTTGCTGTCAAGAAATTGACGAATAAAATATTAGAACCTGAAGAGAGGTGGGAGAATGCATGGTGTAGCAGCGGAGAACCTCACAAAGGAAAGTGTGGCTGTCTGTGGTGCTGCTGACCACTGTTCACATAAAAAAAAAATTGCTGTCCATGTCTCTGATATTAGATCACTGGAGCCAAAAACACGATTACCCAGAGACAAAATAAAGGTGAAAAGATTCAGGATTGAGCATTCTCCCAAAATGTCTCTCCCTCATCCCAATTTGGCAGCACTTGGCTTGCTGCCCACTCACATTGTGTGGACGGCCCTGCCACTGTTGCCATGGGGATGTGTGGACCTGCGCAGGCCCTGAAGGCAGAATGGCCTGGTGGTGAGGTGGGGGTTATCATCAGCAGCAGACTCCGCTGGGCCCCCATCCAGAGGCCTGGGTGCTGCTGGAGGAGCTGTGAGGCAATAGAGGCACCCCCCTCCCCAATCTCTGCAGGGCCTCTCTCCCCAGTGGATGCTGCCACTGTTTTGAACTCAGCGGAGGCTCTGAGATGGGACTGAGTAGTGTAGGGCTCCGGCCTGTCCACTGGGGGTCGGCTGCCTGACTCCCATAAGCCTGGGCCAGACGGGGTGGGCTGGGGTGGGAAGGGGCCAGGCAAAGCGAGCTGGACTGTGGCCCAGTGCGGTGACTGCCTGTCTGCCCAGGCGCTGGGCCACGCTGCCACTCCCCCCTGGGCTCGTGCCCCTGCACTTGGATTTCAAAGGGATGTGACAGGGGGACTGGCTTTCCCTCTCCATTGCAGGATCCCTGCCCCACCAACAGCTTCTCCAAAGCCCCCCCTCAAACAGCTTTCAGCCCCCACTCTCTCCCAGCCCCCAAATGCCCCTCCAACAGCTTTTCTGTTTCAGCCATGAACCCAGGCTCCCTCTCACACTGTGCCATTCCCACCACTGCTGCCTCACATTTGGGAGGAGAAGGGGGAGGTTGTGCTGCTACACTGCACCCATCTGCCCCATGTCTTTCCATGCTGTGGACCATGATGCTGCAGCATGGCTCTCTGGGCGCCGTAAAGACTTTGGCAAGTACACTGGGCCTTCAAGCACCCCTCCCTTTGTACTCTCCCTGTCCGCCACATGCACACACTGATGCACACCATCTGATTTAAAATGTACGTACACAAAAACTAGTGCATGTGATTATGCTCATGTAATGGAGGTAAGCAGAGACAGATGGTGGTTAATACAGATGAATGATTAAGACTCAAACTAAAAAAACAACAATTTGTCCAAAGTCATGCACTGACTTTACTTCAAGCTATCTCGGTTACGCCCGCAGTGCCCCAAGCCATCTGAGAAAGATGCGAGTCAGATGCGGTGCCACTGTGTCTGTATGGCAACCAGCTCGTTCAGCAACTGGCCCATCATCAGTTAGCATCCTACAAAACCAAAATGACACTGACAGGCTGCGTTTCAATTGGCCAAGATCTCCTTTTCTCTCTCTCTCTCTCTCTCTCTCTCTCTATCTATCTAGGTTTCTCTCTTCATCGCTCCCCGCATGGCATTTCTCTGGCAGGTCCTCCAGTGAAATTCCTCCCCTCCTGGTCCCGGCATTCCCGCAGCCAGCCTCCCTGCCTGGGCAGAGCGGAGTGGCTGGGGTTGGGTGGGATGGCACTCCCCCCGAGCTGGTCCCAAGCTACAGCTACGACTCCAGCACACAACACATTCCACCAGCCGCTGACCAGTCGCCCCAGCAACCAGGAGAGAGGTGAAGCGAGGAGGGAAGGAGGCTTAGTGGCGGTGTGTTTTATATCATCTGCTAGAGTTCTACATGAGATGAAATATACATGATATCCCCCTTGTGCCTTGCAGAACATGTTATTCATGGTCTCTGTGTTGCTGTCATTGCTGTTTGAACACTTTTGTGGACATCTGTCAAATCATCTTCAGTGATCAGTTTCTTTGTATTTTCTCAACAAAGGTTCAATTCAATCAAATGTCTCCTCAGTGGTTCACTGATGCTCAACACAGCACAAATGGACATCTCATGTTACCCCTCAAGTTAACGAACTGCAGTGTCCTCCACATCTCAGTCCTTCACAGGGATGTGATGGGGTGCGTATCGCAGGCTTGAATCTCTCTCAGTCCAAAGCTGCTCCTGGACAGCTCAAGTAGCAGTAGGACAGGAGCCGGACGGTCCCCTCCTCCGCTCCCTCCTACTTCTCCCCCAAGCTGAGCCAGGCGCTGTGTTTACTCTCCTAATTACAGGGGAGGGGCCGGCTGACAGGCGAGCCATCACAGATTCCCCACAGGCCCAGGGCTGGGAACGCTACAAACACCCATCGCTGTCTCCCAAATGTGACGGCAATGTCCAACTGTCACGGGGGAGCCTTCACTGGCAAAACCCAAGGGCCCAAAGAGAGATATTAAAGACATGAGAGGAATTGGCAGAGTTGGCACTAACAGGGGGTACGCTTGAGAAGTCAAAGTGGGGAGCTGGGGGCATCGCCAAAGTGTCATTCAAAGCAAAGTGGGGTTTGGACAGGGCACAAACACTGATTTACACACACACACACACACACACACACACACACATTACTCTTGCTCTTATCGAACTAAGGCGGGAGAGTTTCGTTTACCAGACAAGAAATCCAAGCAGTGGAGCCACCAAACCATGTGATAGACCACATTTATGAAGTAAGTCCACTGGATAACATTATTCACCCCTCCTGTACTATTTAAAAACCACACAGCTTTGTGACTTACTGTATTTCTCTGCTATTTCAAGAAAGCACCTGGCCAACAATTATTGGTTTTGCAAACACACACCACTAAGTTTGATGGTTATGATATTTAAAGTCCCTCTCAAGTCAAAAAAAAGTGTTTTATTTATTGTTACTTGACTTGGATGTTTGAGCGCCGCTGTGCAGAGTTTGACACAAGAGGGCTGTTTTCACATTCATCTGCTGAAAGTGAAAAGTTTATCTGTGCTCACCTTATGTCGTACACAAGTATGATTTAGTGACATCACAACTTTGGAAGTCAATCGGCCAGTCGTGGCTCAGCAAGCAAATTACACAAGTGTGATGCTGAAACCTGAAGCCTCCAGTGCACTGACTTTTTTGTCAAGTAGGAGACATTTCGTGTCTTATAGTTAAACCTTCAAAATGAAAAATGTTTGCGCTTTTATAGATTCAGGATTTTTGTCAATGAGGGAGAATGAGTAGATGTAATTTTTAATGAGGTAATTTAACTTTTAGACAGAAATAATTATTTTAAGCAGAATATTTTTATATGTCTAAAAACATAACACTTAGTTGCATATCATTTAGGATACTTTGTAACACGGATAAAATTATGTAGTCACACAGTTTGATACTTAACTGTATTGATGCAAAGTATGGAGCACTTTACAACCCTTGATGGAGAAAAGAATAGAGCTTTATTAATCTATCACTATGCTTTGAATTTAGGAAACTATACCTACAATATGTGTGTGTGTGTGTGAGAGAGAGAGAGAGAGAGAGAGTTTGTGCATGTACTCTAACCCTCCTCTCAGGGAGGTTTAATCCACTAGAGGTTGTAATGCTCCAGTGCTGTTGGGGGGTCTGAGAGAATCCCTCTGGAAGCATGGTGGCTGACCCTATCATATATTCAGGTCAAATAAACAAAACAGTGTTGAGAGAAAGGTTAAAACAGAAGCATCAACTCTTCACCGGCTCTCCAAAACGGCTGAGATTGTCCCGTTTCCCACCAGCAACACTCACCTCAGCCCCCGAGAGGCAAGACAAGAAAACCATTTGATAAATCATAAATAGTCACAGTTGTGCAAGTGCTGTGACCATTTCTAAAATTTATTATGGGGATTACACACAAAATCGCACAATGTAACATTTTCAAATGTGTTATGAATGCCTCCCAGAATCCAATTCAAATCCTAGGTTACCAAATAAGCCTGAACAAATCCCCCACATTGAGTTCTTCCTCCTTTGAAGACTTGAGAGGTCCGGTCTGCAGGGCAGGTTTTACCACGCCATGCAGACACCTCAGCACACAGAGAGGAAGCCTACTGACGGCTAGGTGGAGAGTGAAAGAAGGAGAGCAGGGTGGAGGTTTGACAGTGATATCAGCATAGACGTCTGTATTTGCAAATTCATTTTTAATTACTTTCAAGACAGTGCGGAGACAGAGATGAAACATAAATACGATCATAAATAAACTTTGTTAAATTCTTCAGCACATATGCCAAAATATAACATGAATTGAGAGTTATATCAAGTTGTGAAAAAAAAAAGCATCTAGCGACGTGTCTTTGTGGAAGAAGTAGAAAGCATCCAGTCATTCAGTCAGTGTTAACCTTGAGGCAGCAGGACACACGCACACTTCCTCCCGCCTTATATTTGTCCTTGTCGGTTTTTCCACCAGTCTTGACTTTGCCTCCTCATTGATGATCTGAAGGCGAGTGTGTTTAATTGCATCCGTTTGTTTGTCGGCGAACTCCTGCGCAAACACAACACAAACAATTATGGCACTAATTAAAAGGCATGTCATATTAATGGAAAAGGCAAACTTGGCAAACACACACACACATACATGCAGCCACACAGCATTATGGAGCCACCACATTTGAAATAACAGAGAAATCTGTAAACCACATGATTTCTTGATCAGTACACCTTTTTCATTATAAAAGTAAAAAAGAGGCTATTTTTTTTAAGCTGTATGCATTTGTAACAATGTTAATAATTAGAGATAAAATCCAGAGTTGCTTTGTGAATCAGTGTGGCTGCTTCTGAGTCACTAAACTCTTCCCAAACTGACACTGAATGGGGTTTCTCCCCCTTTAATCCCTGGGGAGGACTCTGAATGTGTTTTGATGACCTCTGGGGTCAGTTACATGTTACATTACACAAAGATTTAGCTCCTTTGTGATAAGGGAACAGCGTGGGGAAAGCCCTCTGTTTAGACATCTCGCTCACTACACGGTGCACCTTTTTTGCAAAGCAGCAGCAGCAGCAACAGCAGCAGCAGCGGCGGCAGCAGCGGCAACGTATCCATCAAACCTGCCGGGCTAATTAAAATACAGCTTGTGATTATCCTACTTGAGCTCATCTCTCTCTCTGTCTCTCCCACACACACTCACCACCAAACATAAACACACACATCTATCCACAATAAATAAAGGATGGTAACCTCAGTCATTTTATCAGCTTCATGTAAATCTGTACACACACATGAACCTAAATAAAATAACAAATATTTTACTAAATTTGTATGAAGGTTTAAATTTTCCTGTCAAAATAACAACTGGAAATATGAGATTCTGCAAACTAAGTTTAAAATGTGAAAGTGTAAAGGTCTTAAATTATCTCATATTTGGAGGATTAATAATAACAGTGAAAAAAGAGAAGAAAAAAAGATTAACAAAGCTAACTAAAGCAATGCTAAATGATCAATTCTTCAAGTTGTTTTCTTGCAAAAAGGCAAAAAGAAGTTAGTTCACTTTACATGCAGAGGGAAAAGCTTTTCTTAACATTACAGATTATCAGAATTTCTCTATATAAACTGGCTTCATTGGATTTTATTCCTTTTTTTCTGTCTCCTTTTTAAGCTCAGAATGAATTCCACCAACACATTCCTCATACTCAGCCATGCGAATATCAAACAAGGAGGGAAGGAGGCAGAGGAGAGGAAAAGCTGCCTGCACAGTTAGATGTATGTATGGTGTGTGTGGTAAATAAATGCTGCTTCAATTCAGATTCCCCACAAACAACATCTGCGAGCCAATATATAAATGCTGTTTTATTTGTTCTATTTAATTTTTAAAATCATACATTTATTCATTCTATAATGTATTGATTGTTTTCTTTTAACTGCCTGGATAAAGTGCACAGGGGGAGAAAACGAGGGGCTGCCTGCCCATTAATTATCCAATCTTAAAACACGATTTTCCTTTCAAGGCTATCATACAAGGGGTCAAACATCTAGGCCTGTGCACTTTCTTTGAAAAGACGTACAGGATACGCATTAAATGGTGGAAATCACAGGTTGGAGCAGGCCTGGTGAAATCCTCACCCTCAGGTTGAGTGTAGCAGAGGCGGAGATAAAAGCCGTCGTCGTCAATTAGCCGGGAGTCAGTGGGAGCGCTGCTCGCCAGAGGCGTTTAACTCCTTCTCCCTTTAAACGTCCTTTTAAGATACAAAGTCCCTGCGGAGGGCCTGGCTTTACAATTTAATAAATTATTTAGCAATTTAAACGGTGAGATCCATCAGATAACAGCGCCAGACGTCATGATTTTCCACGCAGCATTTAAAAAAAAAAAAAAAAAAAAAAAAAAAGTCTCGCGTTAGGATGCATTATCATGCAGCTGCAAAAACATGAGGAAGCATTCACATATTTTATGGGATGTAGTTTCTACCTGCAAGCTGATTATTCTTCAATCGCCTTTTGAGACAATTCAAGTCAGTCTTAGGCCCGACGTGAAAGTAAAATTATATCAAATATTTTTATACAGCTGCAGGTCTTTTAGGAGGAGTATTTATTTTAAGGATGAACTTTATTCTGAGCTAAATATATATATATTTTTTTGCAAAGAGTCTGGTCACAGCCACAAATATGAGAAGGCTAAACTGTGATCTTTGTGATGCACAAAAAAGCAAACAGCAACATATTTTAAACTCCATTATCATGACCTGCTCCTCTCACCCATTTAAAGCTGATCCATATGTGACATGAATTTATTTCAGAATGATTTAAATCAACATGAAAAAAGGGAAGATCATTTTAAATTTATTCCACTTTTTCATTTGATTAGGTGTGTAAAAACATAAATAAACTATAGAAAATAAAAAAAACAGGATACCTGAAGGTGTTGCAGCTCCATTCCTCCAAACAGGCAAACTCGCAGCAAAACTTTTTTCTCAGCTGAGATGAGATCTCTGCTCGGTTGTTGATAGAAATCCAGGGTTATGATCCATACAGCCGCTTCCTCTGATCGAAATCTGTCAAAAAGAGATGTTACTGAGTTTGTGAAGTTGATATATATATATGTGTGCCTGTGTGTCAGTGAGTGTGAGCCCTCGTCAGGCTGCCGCTGCACCTTTGACTCTGGCCTTCCGCACGAGCCACAGAGAGAGGCAAAACGACGATTCATAAAACCCACGGTCTGCCTGTGTTTATAAATCTAAATCAATATTCCAATCTGTTTGAAGTGAGCGGGTGTGTCCGTGCAAGCGCGCAGTATGTGTGTGTGTGTGCGTATGTGTCAGTGTGTGTGTGTGTGTTTGTGCGTGTGTGTGTGAGTGTGTGTGTGTGTGTGAGAGTGTGTGTAGGTGTTCCACAAAGCCTCTTAAGATGATACATTTACCAAGCCGTGACAAAAACCCTCGGCATATTATTTTGAGATGGGCACGCAGGTTCAAAATTCAAGTGACGTAGACGAGGCTTATTTGTCCCTTGCAGCTTGTAGGTCCTCCAGTAAATGTGACAGGGGATGAATCTTACACTACAGCCTTCAAAAGGACTACAAATATATATTTTTAATAACTATTATTATTGTTATTATCATCATCATTATTAATATTATTATCAGCATCCTTGTTATTATTAATACAAGCTATTAAAATGTTACAACACAACAGAAAACCTGTAAAAATGTGTTGTCTTCTAAATAAAATTGAAAATAAAATAGGCCTACCTTCATATAAAGAGCTGTCTTTCATCTTCTTTCACATCTTCCTCTTGCTGACACCAATAAGTGCCTTGTCGTCAACTGCAGCCCCGGCCTGTATCAACCTTTTTTTTTTTTTTTCCTCCATTCATTCATCCTCATCTCTGGGTGTTTGCACACTGCAGGTCCGGTGTGCCAGTAAAGAGTCCGCCGGCTGCTCGGTGCCTCTCGGTGGGAATTCCTCTGTAAATATTCTGGGTGATTTTTTGGTGCGGGCCTGTATCAGGCTGATGGGAGCAGACTGGCTGGCTCTGTGGCTGGGAGGACAGTTTTAAGGAAATAAGTCTCTCTAAATCCCCTTTTTTTGCGACGCGCTGGAATGTGAGAGGACGGTGCAGCCTTCACATGGAGTGCCCTGGCGATTTTTTTTTTTTTTTTTTTTACCTCCTCTCTTTTTTGTCACAGATTTATTTTTTTTCCTTCCTGTTTTAAATCTTTTTCTCAAAATAGGAGCTAGAATTAGTATTAGTTACACTCACATTTGCGTTATGATGTATCATGAAGTGTGCGATTCAGTGCTAAGATGCGTTATTATTGCTCGATTGTCTGCAACTTTTTAAGATTAGAAATAAAAATTCGGGGTGGTTTTTAAGACGACCTCAATGAAGAGAAGTGATGCACTGGAGGGTATTTTCGAAGTATGAGTGTGTATTCCCACCAGTAATATATTGTAAATACATTTTATTTTAGATATCTCTTTATTTGCGACCGTCCTCACACAGCCAGCCTTTATATAACTTCTCTCAGTTTAATACCTCCATTGGATAACAGCGATGTCTAATATAAAATATTAAAAAAATGTGAGTAAACTGACTTTTCCTCGATTTAAACTCCACTCCTCATGACCCACCGGCAGACGTGCGTTTATTTATCATTAACGTCCCCTCTCTGCGGTGGGACGGGGATGTTGTCAGTCGCCCTCTCGCTGCCATTGGCTGAGGACCGTGCGTCAAAAAAGTAGCTGGAGACATTTGTTTCCCAGAAAAAAAAAAAAAAAAGAAAAAAAAAAAAACGGGGGAAAAAAAATCCTCCCCACCAGTGTGAGAGACGGAGACAGAGACAGACCTCAGCTCAGTCCTGCGGCTCCTATTGGCTGGCAGTTTGTACAAAATCCAACTCAAACCACTTCACTCACAACACACCAACAAATCCTAAAGGCGTTCATGCAGCCTCCTCCTGCATCACTCCGCCGCTGCCGCACCGCTTCCAAACCTGATGCAGCCGCTCAACCTTTAACTTTTACCCGCACTGTTGTTCCGCCACTGACGACGACTGCTTCTGCTTCTGCTTTTGGTTGGTTTTGTGTATTTTTATCGACCAGGACGTCGTTGATCCGCACAGAGTTTAATTATTTCTCCTGGAGGAAACCAAGCAGACAAAGAACTTTCCACTCGCCAATAACAGGGTACGTTTTACCTTTATTATAATAATACAAATAATTATTATTATTACTGTTATAATTGTTATTATTATTATTGTCATTATTACTGCTACTACTACCCTATATCGAAATTAAGAATCGCGGTCAAAATTTGGAAGCCTGTGGAAATCACACCTGCAATTAAACCACATTTCAAAGTTTACAAGATAATTTTCTCCAAAAGAGAAAATAAAGCGTTTCAACTATGTTCCTGCTGCTAAAATAAAAGCCATGAACATACTCAAAGAAATGCCAGTGTGAACGGTGCAGACTGTTTAGTGGCATCACACTGAAGATGAAGCTAAAACCTTTTCTAATCAGTCCGTCTGTTCTTTTAATTTTTTAATTTTTTTTATTTTTGGAGAATACAGAGACAATAAGTCACCAAACTCTTGTAGATTGACGTAAATCTTGGCGAGAAATGCACGTAGAGTGCACACAGAGCATCCGATCAGCAGTGCCAATTGATTTAAGTTACATTATCATTGGCTCAAATAGAGAAAATAAAGAAAACAAAGACAGATTTGAGCTTTTCGGATATAACAGGTAATTTTCGTCATAATTAAATGTTTCCTGCAGCTCAGTTTCACACTCTCACTGAGTGAATCCAGTACTGCCAACCGAGGGCACCGAGTCCATATTCACTGAGTGAAGTTTCAGTTTAAAATAAACCCTCATTTATGCCACACAGCTTTCTCCTCAGCAGGAATTTGGAGACGATTTAATGCAACAAAAGGGGATAAATGTGGATGCGTAAAAGTGACACCTGCGCTGAAGGGGAAGAAGAAAATATTAGGCCTGCTATGCTATCGAAAAATGTTTCGGGGCCTTGTCTCTGTGCTGGCTATAATTTAGAGGACAATAAACCAACACGTCACATTTAATATGTCACACTTATGATTTTTGAGGCTCTGGTGACAGATTGTATTTATGCGTCTAAATCGGGAGTTTAGCTCCATTAATTGAACATTTATAATAATTAATGAACAGTTTCATTTTTTTTTTCTCTCTACAAAGTGCTGAGGATTATTCTCATCAGACTAAATAAATAAAGACTGCAAAACGTAAACGTGGAGTTAATATAAAAGTCAAATGCCGTGTTTGATTTGCTGCATCATTTTTAGGAGCCTGGAGCACTTTAAACTGTAATCACAGCAAACTGCAGCTCCAGTTAGATGCCACTCGGATTATCTCGTTAATTCATCAACAGGAAAAAAAAACAAAACATTTATCGTAATTAATTCTCGGACAGGGTAATTATTATTGAGCGGGTGTGTGCAACTGGTAGACGGATCTGTTTTAAGTGTGACAGATTGGGATGAGGGGGTTAAAACCGTTGGATATTGAAGGGGAAAAAATGCAACTAATCAAGACGCACAGTGGGGATAACGGGTGAGGGTCACTGAAGTTGAAGTGACAGCAATCACGCATTTACCAATCAACATCACAGAGCAGGTTTATTTCTGATTAAAGTACTGCAAGGACAGTCACGTGTTCAAAAGCACGTCCCTTTTTTTTTTATTGAATTAAGTCTTCTCTGCGTAAAATAAGATCGTGTTTTTAAGTTAAAAATATGAATAATTTTCACTCTAAATTGCCTTGAAAATTCATGCCAATCATGTAGAAAGATTTTTTATTTAGGGTTTCTTAAACAGGGCCAAACATTTACAAATAATTAGGTCTGAAAGATGATTATTCTGATTATTAAATAGGATGGATATGTGAATTCACATGTTTCAGTAACATCAGGTAAATTTCTTCTTTCATTTATAGACAAAACTTTACATTAAACTAGAGAGACAAATACATGAAGTATAAAAACTGAGTAAACACTTTGGTAAAGGTTGTATTCATATTTTATCTTAAAGAGCACATGACAGTTAAAGGTACACGTATTTATTTAATTGTACTACAGGAACCAGTGACAAAAAAATAACTTTCAAGTGACTTGTTGCAATTATAGCAGCCTACCAGTGTATTGCTTTGTGTGTGTGTGTGTGTGTGTGTGTGTGTGTGTGTGTGTGTGTGTGTGTGGGAGGGAGTGGGGGGGCTTGTCGAGATGAGGACAGCTGGAGATGTGGTTGGTGCTTTTTGAAGAGCGCCGTGCGTTTTGGAGAGGGCTCATTTCACGACAGCGGCAATGCAAACGGACCTAATATCTCTTCATCGATGTTCTTCTCTTCTTCTCGTGTTTTGGAACAGGTGCCCGGTATAACACGGACCACGCTGCGAAAAGAGGACACCAAGTATACCTCGGGAGCTCCATCCATTTTCAAAATTTTCTCCAACTTCAGCCCACAGACAAACATTAGCATGATGTCGTATCTAAAGCAACCACCTTACACAGTCAATGGCTTGAGCTTAACTACTTCCGGAATGGACCTTTTGCATCCATCAGTGGGCTATCCAGGTGGGTTTAAACTTTTTGAAGAATGAAGAGTAATGACAGAACATTAATGGCTTGAGGCTAATAGGTAAACGGGTGGGATGATCCTGTGTAAACATCAACTACCAACCAAACCCACTAATGATAATAATATATAACACGATACTATATAACAAATTAAACGACACGTTACCCAACTTCTTGCGCAGACGCACACAATTCCTCTGAGTCTGCTCTTATGTGATTTAATTTTTTATGTGGCTTCTGAATAAATTATTGGCAAATTTGTTAGATTTTCTCGCTATGGGAGATCTGCATTTAGTCTGGGCTCATTAGACTATAAAATATGTAAATGCTTCAATTTAACACCGACGTCTACATCTCCCAAGACTCGTGCGTAATTACGCAAACAATATTCTCTAAGTTAAATTTCTGTATTTGATTTTTAAGTTTTTTTTTTTTTTTCAAATATATATACCAACATATTTTATTTAATTTACATTTCCCTTTATACTTGCAGCAACGCCACGGAAGCAAAGGCGAGAGAGGACTACTTTTACGCGCGCTCAGCTCGACGTTTTGGAGGCGTTGTTCGCCAAAACTCGGTATCCGGACATATTCATGCGCGAAGAGGTGGCGCTGAAAATCAATCTACCTGAGTCCCGTGTACAGGTGAGTTGACCAGAGCACCTGCCTTTTTTGAAAATGGTTAAATATGAATATTTTAGGTATGAAAAAAATTACTGGACTGTACCATCATTTATTTGAAAAAAACGTCAAAGCAAAAGTGGAAATGACGGCATAATGACTAATTCTTGATCATTTACAAGCTATTATCCAGATTTAACAATGTGGAAAATAAAAAGGCGTCGAATTAAAATGTTTTAAAAATACATTTTATATCTGCACTGCACGAAACACTAATCTTAACCCGTGACTGACAGAATATCTAAAGCTTATTATTTTGTCTTCCTTAAATCAAGTGGAAAACTTGCCAGTGGGGTGAGATAATTCCACTTAAGGATAGACTCCTGTTTCGAGATTTGGGGAAATGAAATGAGACGGATCAGTCCACTGGTACCAAAATATTATAAGTTGGTTTGAGAAAAAGTCTATCAAAATTGTGATTTAGAGTGGAAAAGAGTGAGACGAGTCGTCTAATATTTTCACCTCATTCTATTAAAAAAAAGGAAAGACAATTATGAAAGTTATATTTTTTGTAGTGGAAAAATATATGTTTGTGCTCTATCTTTGCCTACATCTTGAATACTGGGTTGTAATTAAGTTATAATACAGAGAAATTATGTGACTCTTCCAGGTCTGGTTTAAGAACCGGCGGGCAAAGTGTCGCCAGCAGCAGCAGCAGCAGCAGAACGGGGGCCAGAACAAGGTGCGACCTGCCAAAAAGAAAAGTTCCCCAACCCGAGAAGTGAGCTCAGAGAGCGGGGCCAGCGGCCAGTTCACGCCCCCCACCAGTACCACCACAGTCCCCGCCATCTCCACCACCACCGCCCCAGTGTCCATCTGGAGCCCGGCGTCCATCTCTCCGCTCTCAGACCCGCTGTCTACCTCCTCCTCCTGCATGCAGAGGTCCTATCCCATGACCTACACCCAGGCCTCGGGGTACAGCCAGAGCTACGCCGGCTCGACATCCTACTTCGGCGGCATGGACTGCGGCTCTTACCTCACTCCCATGCACCACCAGTTGTCAGGCCCGGGCTCGACTCTCAGTCCGATGAGCACAAACGCGGTCACAAGCCATCTGAACCAGTCCCCGGCGTCCCTCTCCACCCAGGGCTACGGGACGTCCGGCCTGGGCTTCAACTCCACAGCAGACTGCTTGGATTATAAGGACCAAGCGGCGTCGTGGAAGCTGAACTTCAATGCCGATTGCTTGGATTATAAGGATCAAACTTCCTCGTGGAAATTTCAGGTCCTGTGAACAGAGCAATCGCTTGTTAAAAAGTGCACAAACAGTGACGATCACATCAGACACAGCGCTGCCATCCCTCAATAAAACACACAAGACTGGTTAAAATGTGAGCCGTGCTCTGTGAGGCAGGGCTCTCAGGGGCCTCGAGTATGTTTCGGCATGATGGCTCTTCGGTCCTCCTAGAAGAGAGGTTTAATTTATTTTAGCACTGGCAAAGAGATCTCCCCCCCCCTTTCCCCTCCACCCACCCCCTCACGTTCATTCACAGGTTGTAGCCCCTCGTCCATGTCTGTCAGTGTGTGCCTCTATGCGTAAAAAACACCTGTTGAGGACGACACAGAGCGGACTCTCAAAGAAAAAGTAACACCCACAGCCACGGAACTAATGTTTATCCGAGAACAAAACTCACGTTCAAACTTCTTGTGAAGTGCTCGGGATGGACAGACCTCCTTTAAGCTTCTTACACAACTTTGCCGACCTGTTTGGCAGAGAGACACGTTGATGAGGATGGTGTGTGGACATGGATGCACTACTTTATTTAAGAAAAAAAAAGTGTTTATAAGGAATCAATATGTAGTTTCTAAGAGACAATCAGTGTGTGTCTTATATAAATGGTACATATGTGTTTTTTTTATCTGTGCTAGCCTTCGAAACTGTGATCTGTTGTATTGTATGCAATTTGTGAGCCCCCCTCGCATCAGACTCTCTGCTGTGATTTTAATAGATTTCTAACTTTTTTTGAACAACGAAAAAGATGCTAATGGTTAAATTGCCGGGCATCACAAAGAGAGACGAGACTTTTCCAAGTACATGGTAGTAATAATCAAGGGTTAGCCATACTGGAAAAGACTCTCGGCTGCTGAGAGCTCCACACTTGCTCCCCCCCACCCCCCCTCTCCCCCCCCCCTCCATTGATCTCAACACACGGTGATTGTGGATCCTTTACTGGCTCCAAAGATGGTGTGACCTCACCGCTGAAAAGACATGAATAAAGGTCCTGTGAGCTTACTCTCTCATCAAGAGACGATCTGTGTGTGCGTGTGTGTGTGTGTGTGTGTGTGTGTGTGTGTGTGTGTGTGTTGGAGAGAGAGGATGGAGAATGAACAAAGTGAATCAGGCAGTGTGTGCAACATTAATTGCGGGTTTGTGCTTTTTTTTCCTTTTGTTTGTTTGAGTTACATGAAATTTCTTAAACATATCATTTGATTAAGTATTAAAAAATAATTTTGCAACGAAATCATTAGGTCACATTATTATTTTTCAATAAAATAGAGCGTAAAAACAAATATTTCTGAGGATATTTTAGACGTATAATGAAATAATCTTAACGTTTTTGGGGGAGAATGAGAGGAAGGAAATCCACACTTAATGAGAACAAGAGTTTCCAAATGGAGAGTAGCAGCAGTGCATGTGTGTTAATCATATAATCAATAATTAGCGTGAGTAATAATCATAATCTGTCAAACTCTCTGTCCTCGTGCAGCATTAGTTCTTCCAATTGATATTTGAGATGATCAATAAATCACACTGCAGTCTTATCATCTGTTTTCTATCTGATGCTCATTATATAAAATTCAAACTAAAAAAAATAAGAGGATGGGGTCTTTTAAAGGAAAAAAAAGGACACATGTGTGTGGGGGTCACAGTTTATCCACCAGCTCTGCTCAGGTGGTGGAATTAATGTTTTTTTTTTCCTTCCGGTAGTTCAATTCAGATAGTCCCAACAAAGAGAGTGTGCGGCTGGAGAAAGCAGTGTTTAATCCCGGCCTCCAAGAGATGTTAATCCCAATATTTTACCGGCGGGGGTTTCTCCGGGGCGCAGAGCAGCAGTGGTCCCATTCAAAGCCCACCGCAAGGGTTTAACATGCCTGATCCCCACATGTGCGCTCTCATATGAAGCCTGCTATTTCATCTAACAAGGATAATGTAAACACGCAACAATGCTTCATTAAACTGATCGAAGAACTGTTTTAATTGCATGTTGTGCGGGTTTATAATTCACCGGAAGGAGAAACGCATAGTGAGGCTTTAACTCATTATTGGAATATGAGAGTAAAAAGTATAAAAATTAACCAAAAATGATTTAATCATCTGCTGATGATTTTTTATAGTTGGCATTGTAGCTCATCAGTTCATTAAATATGATACTTGGTCATGAATAAAAACGGCATCCACAGGATTAATCTGCACAGACTCGGCACTAAAACTTTAGTTAGGAAAGCAACATTATGGGATGCATTTATGAAGCTGAACTCAGGAAAACTCACCATAATATTCCTGCAATATTATCATACCGGCTATAAAGTGTGTTGATTACTTTGAAATACTTGGAGATTGCTATGGGGTTTCAACTTTTTCATCTACATGCTGCACAAATTGAATGAGTTATTTATTTGCATACATCATCCTTCTAAAATGATTGATTTTTTCCTGACGGTAATGAAGTTGCACCTTGACTTCACTGAAGTGCAATGCAGAGGTTATAGCTTCTAAAAAAAAAAATAAATCTGAGGAGTCAGCTGCTATTAAAGGAGAGGTTTGCTTTTATTTACTTGTGTAACTCCAACTCTCAAGTCCAACGTTAGTATCAACTTACAAGAGACAATAAAGTCAGAGCGGCTGTGGGATCTGTAATGAGTCGACATGGCTCTGCAGTGGGCTAATTGTTAGAAGTCCAACATTCAATTAGCATCCTTGACATTGCCAATAATCTCTCTTTCATTGGAGTCTCCGCTAAAGGAGCGCACTAATTAAAAGCGTTGCTTGAAATAATCGAAGCGTTAAAGAGAAGAAGAGCGACTTTGATTCCTCCTCCTGCGTGGTCAGAACATAGGTGTGTGTGTGTGTGTGTGTGTGTGTGTGTGTGTGTGTGTGTGTGTGTGTGTGTGTGTAGTTTTGAAGGACTTCATTGCATGCATAACTTACATTCAAGGGTGAAGTAGAAATATAGCTTCTTATTTCCAGATCCTGACTGCTGCCTCAATTAATTCATCATACAGGCGCGATTTTAGCGTTATGGTAATAAAGTGCAACACAACGCCAAGTTTAGAAACGTACATTATCATTGTGGCGATAAACAATGAAACAATTGAATTTGGAAACAATGGCTCGGGCTAACAGAGGCCTGAATATTCATGAGATGCGTCTCCTTCTCAGTGTCAACAACTCCTCAATCCAGACTGCTGAAGTTTAAAAAAAAAAAAAAAAAAAAAAAAAAAGCTTTCAGACTGCAGGCTCACTTTCAAATGTCAGCTGTAGAAAAACTCCTTGTTACATCATACAGGAGTACATGACTGAAAAGAGGAGTAATCATGACAAAAGTTTGAGTTTGTCATGTTTATCTGAATAAATGCGGCTGATTGAACAAAATAATAATAATAATAATAATAATAATAATGATAACACGTCCAAGAAAAAGATCCACTGTGACTCCTATATGGATAAAAACCTCACAAGTAAACAGTATGAGACCCCCTGAATATTACCACAGATTATTACAAAAATACCTGATATATATATATATATATATATATATATATATATGTATAACACACTAAATTTGGGAAATGGGGCTCTTTACAGACGAATTGCTCACTGATACATCCAATAGACTATCAGCTGAAACACAAAAGCCTCATCCCACTTGTTATTGTAACCTTGGAGCCTCGTGTCTTCAAAGTGCACAAGTCAGAGGAGGATTAGACATCCGGCCTCCACAATACTTCATACATACAATGAGTTTTTAATCAAGACCAAAGCAGTGCTAAGGAGCATATGGGGCCAACAGACGCTGCATTAATCCCTCTTGGTTTTTTTGTCTAACAGCGGGCTGCACAGCGCCCCTCGTCCCCTGGTCTGGATGCTGTCCGGTCGGTCATCCTACGCAAAGCATCGGCCTGTGCAAAGTTGAGTAAAAAGCCGGCTAAAAGGGGCTGACTGCAGGCCGCAAAGACTGCAGGAAGAAGGGGGGGGGGGGGGGGGGAATTGTCTACCGAGGCTGTGGTCTAGTTATGAAAATGACATGTGAATAAGTTGAACAAGCGATCATATTAAGAGAATATTACATGAGCAGGTTTCCCTCAAGGTTTTCCCTGCAGCATGGAGGCGTCAAACCAAGTAATCCCAGTTCAACTACAATCTACTTTTGCTGCTGAACTCTGTGGAACTTTCTATGAAAATATAAAATGTAAGTATTGGTGATGAAAAAGCAAAGCAAAGTAGCTCATTATTGAGAAGGAGACAGAGGGAAAGAGATTATTTAAAAAAAAAAAAAAGAACTGCCCAGGAATGTGGGACAGTTTGTTAAAATTGCAAAAATTAATTGATGGCTCTCAATTAAAGTCATTTAGATTGCTTTTGGATCTTACATGTTTGATAGCCTGTTTGATATATGCATGTGTATTTATTGCTAGACATTGTGATGAAAATAAAAAATTAAAGCAATAAGATAATGATGTGAAAAATGTGCCAACAACTAATAATAAAAAAAAAAAAAACAAAAATAAATAATATCTTTAAGCTAATCCAGCAGTATCCCCTTGAAAGTGCTTATCCAGGCTTAGTCGACATTTTCTGAAATTATTTAAGTTTGTGACATCATCAATGAATTTGATAATCTTGTCAAAGATTATATTAAAAGGGTTTTGTATGGCCTACATAATAACAGATTTAGATGTTTTAAAAAATGAAGTCTAAAGAGATTTAAAGTAAGCGCAGTAAAAAGCATGTTATTTTAATTTCTCAGACTGCTCACACAAATCCATGGATTTGCAGAGATCTGAAACTGATAATGATACTAGCAGCTTGACTAGCTGGAGGTCTGATAAAGCAAAGGGCCACACATTCTTTTTACACCAGAAAGCATCGCAGAACCTATAAGATAACCCCCCCAAAAATACTCAAAATATTTCACTGCCTCCTTCACAGCCTGCAGTGATTTACTGCTTCTGTCCCACGACTGTATTTCCTGTAGAAAAAACACATGAAAGCATATTTTTAGGGACTGTTTTTTTTTTCCAGCAGAGTCCTTTGCCTACATTAGTGCTCTTTAAAAACCTGTCTCACCAAATATGCCTAAACATTTGGCTTATGATGTTCATAAGCCCCACAGGACACAGAGGGCTTATCAGTTCATTAGCCACTTGATGGCCTATTTCAAGTTATAGTAGGTGGGAGGAGGGCGATGGATGAGGATACAACCATCCATTACTGAGGCATATTTTGTTAAGCTATTCAGAGGCAGAAAAAAACCCTCAAAACCCATAAGAAGATTACCAGATCTCAGCATATGTTAAAAAACACATTATTACTATGCTTATGGGCCCAGTTAATACCTAGTTAGTTAAAGCTCACCTAGTTAGAACTGGAGAGGCTGTCCATTTAAAAAGGATGTTTTTGCTCAATAATTTATGTTTTATTCGGACAGATTGGGACAATTCACTCGGTATAAATCAACCTTTTTAATTGTTGCAAATATTAAACATAGACTAACCTCCACCCCTACTAAAATAATGGACACATTTTAGTAAAAAAAACATTAAAATGTTAAATGTTAGTGGCATTATACTTTCAAACTCCTTGGATTAAGTGGGTGTCCACATATTCTACAATATTAAAAAAATCTCCTTATGAGACAAATGGAAATATTTTCATAGTGGATTATGCATCGCCCCAATGATGATGTCCCACACGCAGCGGCATGATAAAGAGTAACGTGCTGAATCACCCTTAACTGATGATGAATGGAAGTCCTTGTTCAAACAGACCATTTGGTAGGACACTTACTTCTCTTTACTGTTACGTTGGTTTCCATCATACAGAATATACACTGCTATATACGAAGGGAAAGCAACTGTTTCTGCTGCTGCAATGGTAATGTACAACTCACAATATGCTTGCATGATTTAATCTGTACAATATATTATATCAGGGAATGTCATCTGAGCTAGAGATGGATATCCCCACTTGATATCCCGCTGAGAAGATGCAAAGTGAGTATTTTAAGCATCAAATGTGAGTCAGAGACAATAACACCACACAATAAACTTCAGTAGTGGTATTTAACAACATTTACATAGTAAGCTTTTGATATTCACTTCTGGCTTAATACTTACTTTCAACTGAAATTGGGAGGAAATAGCGGGAACAACTGACCTTTGACATTACATGTAAGCCGTGATCAAACTCCATAGTTAATGGCCTCAAACACACCTTTTGATCACAAATAGCTTACAAATTTAATGACTTCATGGTGAACGCAGCCAATTTCGCTCCATTCTGTCAGTATTCTCACCACAGGCTGCACAGTATATCAAAAACAGCCACAGTTTATCTCAAAAGAGGAAAAAGTAGTGAAACAACACCATCTATTAATTTCTAATTAATCCTTGGCCCCATGAATTCAGCAACAAATTAATTCACAAAAGGCAAACATTCTCTAAGAGTGATTCAAATTACCAGTAGCATAATATAACAGTCATTCCTCCTTTTTCCTTAACAGTTGTTTCAACTATGTTAATACATAGTACTCTGTTTCTAATACTGAAGTTACTGTACCTGTGAAAGACCCACTTGTCTCCTCCTCACCAGGCCGCTGAGCTCATGAGACTGCTCATTATAACAATTAACACAGATGCTTGTGATGAGGCCTCACTGATAATTTACACCTTTCTAACAAACACTATCTCTTAATCTCCTGCAAACACCATTCTCTTGTGAGACAGTTAGGCCTATAGGAAAAATTAATTAGCTACATCCAACAGATTAGAGTTTGGAGACCCCTCCCCGTCAGAGGCGGGCCGTCAGGGCTAGCAAGGCCTTCTCTGCTGACCTAGAGATTGTCAGAATCAGAAAATTATATTTTATAATTTAATATATATAGTCATTAATGCTATATGTATTTAACAAAGTTCATTCCCATCGGTCTGTTAATGTCATTTCATTGCTACTCTTTCAGTACTCTATCAGTGGTGCTGCTTTCAGTGCAGCTTTTATCCAGTCAGATTTTCCCCCTGTGCTGTCTCCGGGGGGAAAATCTACCTTGAGGCCTTCAGAATTTCAAGTGAATCCCTTTACTGTTGAAGCAAATGGGGACGATGTTGTTGATTGTCATATTATTTGACTAATCAGATTTCAAGTTTGGCATGTTGGGCGTATTGTTTAACACGCCGGAGCCTTCTAGCTTGCCTAGCCGCCTGCATCAATCTTTTTTGTGTGGTGTGATTGGATGGCTAGTTAGCTAAATGAAGTAAAACTAGCTAGCACGTAACGTAGCATTATCTTAGATTTATTTAAGCTTTCTTGAAAACTTTCTCATCTAGATTTTTAGATTTAGCTTTAGATTTTATGTTTAGATTTTTACTTAGCTCTGTTTTTTTTTAAACGCACAATGGCTGAAGGAGGAGAAGAAACGGATTCAGTGGCGGATTTACTTGCAAAGCCTTTTTTGAGAAGGACCTTTCACGAAAAGCTGGAAATTGTGAGGAAGGGTTGACCATCTCCGCAGCTAGTAGCCCTGTCCCAGCCGAGGAAAGGATTTTTGTGGCACTTTCAATCAAGCAACTTCAAAAGGTACACTTAGCTTACAGTGTCAAAGGAACACTGCAAATTGTACTGCTGGGAACACCTGTCACTTGCAACCGACTGATATGGTGTTTGGAGCCACAAACCTAAATTGCCAAATCAAGGCAGCAATGAGACACCAAAGCATGGCAGGACACTTGCAAGCAGCAGCGCTATTTCAAACGTTCTGAGACACTGATGTCAAGAAGAGGTTTGTGAGATTTGACAATGTTACAAGTGGCAAGCGAGCTGATGATATTGCTGCTCTTATTTTCAGATTCCTGGAGGAACATGAATGCCTGGATAAAGTTGTGGCACAGTGCTTTGATGGTGCTACCATCATGGCATCTGGAATAAATGGGGTGCAGGCTAAAGTTAAGGTGAGGGCTCCTATGGCTTTATTTATACATTGCTATGCACATCGACTTAATTTAGTACTGACTCAATGGGCATCGAAGCTTTGAGAATGTAGGATCTTTTTTGTGCATCTAAATGGCCTAGTTATGTTTTTGTACAGATCCCCTAACTGCATACAGCTGTTTGACATTTTCCTCCTGTTGCACCAACAAGGTGGCAATATAGCTCTAGACTGGTCAGCAGTCTCAGAGAAGAGAGCTGCTCTAAAGGAGCTATTTAAGCACATAGTAGAACACCATGATGAGTACAACAAGGATTCTGTGTGCTGTGCTGATGGATACAATGCGCATCTGGATGATTTTGAGTTTTGTTTTATTTCTGCTTTCTACTTTTCTTGTGATATTTGAGTATTTGGATGTGTTTTTTGGAGTACTGCAGAATAAAACATTCAATGTACAATTCTGTCTGTCAAGAGTGGACGAGTTTTGTGACACCATTGAGAGGGAGAGAGGGCAATTTGGTGAGATTTATGAGTCTACTGTGCGTGAAACAGGTGCATCAAGCACACAGAGAGGAAATGTGCAGGGAGACATTCACGCAAGGTACCAGAAACTCCACAGCAACATTTTGGACAACATCCTTGCCCAGATACGGAACCAGTTTGAAGACCTTGAGAAAGTCATGTTTCTCTTTAAAACAGAACCGACTGTAATGTATGCTGTGACAAATTTTGAAGGAAAAAGCCCTGCTGACCTCCTCACTTTTCTTTAGTAGAAAGATCTATGCAAGAGCGTGTGTCACCTTTACACATTGGCATGTTTGGCGGCGACCATCCCAATATCTACTGCCCCTGTCAAACAGACATTTTCAGCCCTAAAATGCATTAAAATGTACTCAAGAAATACCACTGGGCAGGCTTGACTGTCAGTACCAGCCTCCATGGCAATCTAGAAGGACCTTTTAGGACTGCACCGATGTTGTACTGTACAACCATGTCATTGAACTCTTGGTAAGAAAGAAAGGAGGATGGACTTTATCTTCAAATCATGAGCAGCTTTGGTAAGTTTGATGAATTTTTATGTATCTTTACCAGGTGCCGATTATTGCTTGCTTTAGTTTGTTGTTGCTGGTGTGAATGATGTTCAGATTCAGTGGTCTGGCTGTGCCTTTGAGTGTGCGTGGTGGCTTGTGCATTTAGGCCCAGCAGCTTGGCTGGAATCTGTGAGGAAGCCTGTTGAATCCTGATTGTGTTATTTGTGTTTTACAGCATTTTTGCTTGCTTGGTGGTCAAATAAGTAAATGCGACTGGTTATTGTGAGTTTGTTCTTTGATAATGACATTGTTTTGGGCTATGCAATGTCTATTTGTGATGCAGCATCCTGTCATAGTGTATAATAGTGGTACTTCCTTGATGGTTTCAGTCACCATGTATTCATGTATCTGCAATTAGTATATTGTAACTCTCATAGGTGTTGATCCTCGTAATAAATCACTTTATTCCACTTGATAAAGGTTACTGTCATTGTGAATATGGGGTGGTTACATCAAATGACAATAGCCTATAGGCCTAGTATCATGGTGAGGTTATTTTGAAGGTGGTCTCATTTCGGGAGGATAGCACTGGTGTAGGTCTAAGGCCTAGGTGTAAAATACACGGCCCGCCACTGCCCTAGATGGACAGCAGTTAGACTACAGTACAGAGGGGAAGGAGAGGCAAATCAGCCCTGAGACAGAATCTCCTCTTTGCTTATTTCAATATTTCATTGAGTGTTATACATCAATGAACTGTTTCAGGGTGTCATCGGGCAGAAGCTAAGCCTTTTGAATTCATGGCCCGCCAGTGTATGCCTTCATCCAACGTGCCTTGAATGCTTGAAAGCAGGCGTCTCTATCACACAAGTTAAACATACTTGAACTTCTAGAAACGCCACATCCACAAAAGTGAGCCTCTTTTCTCCCAGCGACACTGAAACTCAACTTTTTATGTGGTCAAATATATCAATGTCTAAGAGACAAAGAGAGGTGATTTTTATCACTTTGATTATAAAGATGGTCCACCAAGCCAAACAGTGTTACATTTTGAAATACAATTAATTAATTCAGTGAAATGATAAAAGCATTGAAAGGTAGAAAAGTACTGATGAACTCCACCCTACAAGGTTTACACTGTGTGCTAATCTTCATTGCATAATGTTTTAGAAGTTAGTATAAAAGAAACGAAAGTGCTTGACTATATTTTACCAGGAAATGATACAAGAGGGTAGACAGACGACAATCAAACTGCAACTGTGGACAGATATTGCTCCTTTGCTCACTCAAAAATAAGCCAATTTAGTAAGAATACTGGCATTTTAAAAAATACTAATTTCTACATACTAACATAGGAAACATAATTTCATAAATTTTGGTACTTTTTTTAATAATGTGCAACATGCATACTGTACTTAAACTCAGCTAATGTGTAATATGAAACAAGGACACAGCTACAGAGTGTAAAAGAAATAAAGGTATATATAAAGACAATTTGACTTGTCAGAACGTCTGCTGTGAAAAAGTTCACCTGCCACTTTCAGTATACGCACTCATGAACTAATGAAAAGTTGACATTTTGGAGATACATGGTTTTCACAGGAAACAAGCGACGAATGCTGGTTTATCATCTATCCATTTACAAAAGAACATCTGATGATGCCTCACTGCTGTTTTTGTCTCCATAGAGTATCTGAAAAGATAACTTTTTGCTGAAATTGACACTCGACAGATACAACACATAAACAGTGAAAACGAGGCCATTAAAATAGTTTCACATGTTTCACCACAAAGGAGCTCCTGGCTTGGAAACAGAGGCAACTGCACACAAACACAGCAACAGTTGCCTGTTGAAGAGATGATACTCTAGCGCCTCAAGAGCCAATATTGCAGTTAGGCAGAGACAAAAAGTGCTTCTCATAATACCGGTCCAAACATTTAATATGGCTTAAGTGAGTGAAATCTTCTGGGGATGGTCAAATCTCAGTTTTTCTACTTATACAGCTAATTTGACAGTTTCAAAATCCCTCTACCCTCTGATCAATTTTACCTCTCTTAATCCCCCTCTTCCCCCCCCTCCACCTGTTAGTCTGGGTTTGCATGCGTGCCTCCCTCTCTCCTGAGAGCATATGGAGCAGTAGCTGACCCAGGGAGTCGTTGAGTGTTGGGACAGATGCAGCCCCTTCTCTCCCCTCCCCCTCCCCCTCCCCCTCCTCCTACTCCTCCTCCTCCCTCTTCGTCCACCCGCCACGACCAGCCCTTCCCTCCTATCCACCTGTTTGGGTCACAGACCAGGGGGATGAGTGGCTGTGCGCGTGCCACACCAGCGGCTTGGCCACTGCTTTGTTATCCTACCCAAGACAAAAGAGTATTTAGGGAGAGCCGGCTGCCTGCCCAAGGGGAACACAATGCCATGAGGCTGGCAGGGCCTGCGGACTCAGGGCCGTCGATCACGTGCCCGCTTTATCTGAATGAGCGTCAGGGGGCATCTGTTGTGTGTGTGTGTGCGTGTGTCTAACCTGAGGTATTATGCCAGACGAGGGAGACAAAGAATATGACGTGTGTGTGCATGTTTGTGTGTAAGAGGGGGGTGCATAAAAACAATTGCATCTATTATAATTAAATGAGGTCTACACTTGAATACATTGAGGTCTAACTAACAACAGGTCAACTTCTGCTGCTAATGAAATTCATAATGGACTATTTATACATGATGCATGTCATAATGTATGCTTTTAACTGATTTTTTGGCTACTTTATGACACAATCTTTAGAAATTTTTGGAAGAGCCTCACAGTGAACAATATAATCCACGACCTAAAAGCTAGTCTAAATTTGTCATTTTTAAACTTCTTTAGAGACAGGCCATAAAATTGATTTCCTGTTATAATCCAGTGTATCCATAATAAACCAAAGTGTCTATATGTACCACTATATGTTTTAACATTTGGACTACACTTGTCCTACAGTCCTTGCTCACTTATATCGCTTCACAAATCAATACAATTGATTCGTTCTAACAAGCGATGATTAGCTGCTCCCGTCAGACCACAGGAGTACCCCAGTGACTGTGCTGCTGTGTGATTTATGAACTCCAGCGGAGAGCGACGCATTGACACAGCAGGGGTATCGGGGTCAGGTCAGCAAAGGTTACCGAGGTCAGGTCAAGTTGAGCCTATCCGGGCTCGTGAGGATCTTGACCTCTGGGTCAGCGAGGAAAATGAAGTAACATAACACACGATTGGAAATGAAGACTGAACAATGCTGGTGGCCGGTGGTCTCTAACAACCCTGCCATCTTCAGCTTAAAATGTATAAGATGTTTCAAGCCAGGGACAAGATTTGAACTGACAATTTCTTCCACAGAGTCAAGACAATCTCTGCCCCGATCATGACACCATTCATGTTTATTAATATGTCAAATGTGAACAAAAGCACTTAGTCTCCTACTAATGTGAATATCAAATACATATCACCTAATAACATCTTTAATTCTCCTTCTAATGCCACTTTGTAAGTCCTAAACTATGTGTAATGGGCTACTGGCTCTTTGTTATGAAGTTAAATAATGTTATGTTAAATAATCCTATTGAATGTGTTTTGATTTCATCCTTGTGTTAACTAAATCACTTCTGACTATGTTTCAGTTTGTTTGTGGGCATAATCATACAATCACAGATGTACCATAATTTGCTGGATATCTACAAATGTATGTAAATAAAGGAGGGAATTTTTCAGATAAAATTATTTCATTCATTGCTCAGATGTCCTGATTTTATATTCCTAACAAAAGACTGAAGACTGTTTTCTTTTCCACATGAAGAATTTTTGACATTTTAAGGGCTACCTACGATACTATTTGACCTTTTCTGATCTCTGTTAAATTCCTGGTGCTGATTTAAAATCTTTCATCTAAAACTGTTTATTAGACCTATTTAAAACCGACATGGATCATTAGTGTAGACAATGAGGTTGAACTGGACTGTCTTTTGTAACTGTTATTATGTTTTAGTCTTTTATGATGTTGTGTTTCTGTTATTTTGTCCACTCCCTGTATGTATGCCTGGTCTGAAAATTCAATTCATTTATTCATGTGTGTGTTTTTGTTTAGTCTAGACAATGTTACATCATTCTGGCAGGGGTGTTTGTGTGTTATTGTGTCTATTGTGGCTTACTACAGCGTGTCATGCTCTCTCGACAGGCACGGTTACACATGGCTTGTGGCGCCCTGACCTACAACTCCCCCTCTTGTTTGTCAGCGGTTGTTTGGCCTACTTTCATAAAGACAAACACTGCCATTTGTTTTGTTTTGCATTTCCATGAAAATGGAATAAACAAATGGCAGGGAGGGGGACAGTTGGAGCAGTAAGGGGGGGGGTGGGGGTGGTATGGGGCAGGGAATTACAGGGTAGAACAAACCCTGAACACTTCAAATAAATAATTATTCTTGAAAAAAAAATTTTTTAAACACAAACTAGCAAAAAATGGCAACACCCTGCCTGAAGATTAACTGTAAAGAAATACAAGCCACCTGATATAAAATCCAATAAAAGTAAACTAATTCAATACTTCTTGTCAGAAATATTACACATTCACTGGTCCTACATATTTTCAACTAGTAGAAGAACACAATTTACAAACTTTGTTTTTCATCTCAGTAGTTCTTTCCTGACCTTCTGGACACCAACTGAACTGTGGGCCACAAGGCCAGCAGACCCTCAAACTGAATCAGCCCCTCCCTCCCCTCCTCTCTTGCCCCATGGACAGTAAGCATGCTACAGTCCGTTAATGAGTATGCTCCATAGCACTTTAAGAGTCCTTAATTAGTGGCACACTGACACTGGGCTGCCCCACACTGGGAGGGGAATACTGGGAGGAAGACAAGGGGGAGGGGAGTCAAGTCCACAAGCCCCCTGTAGGCTTCACTTTTGCACATATATATGTATATACACACACACACACACACACATATATATATATATATATGTGTGTGTGTGTAAAAAAAATAAAATAACCTATACAGAATTACCAGTCCACCAATGTGATTCATAAGAAAATCAATTGTTTTGACATGAGGAACTTGATCAAACAAAATTGATTAGGTCTTTGAAAGGGGTGTGACATGGATAGCACTCCAAGGCTAGGCAATGGACTGTAGCAAACACATGTGATTGAAAAGCTTTAAATGGGTGTCAAACAAGCAGGGACATAATGTTTGACTTAAATTATCAGCAGTCCCACAGGAGGCTTCTGGGACCGCTCCCCAGAGCCAGGGGTGTGTGTGGAATACAAACAGGGGATTCACCAGTGACCACTGGGTCAGCGCTGGAAGAGGGGACGGGTGCCGGTCGCTCCTGTGAGACTTGGCGACATTCCTACAGCAGCTTTTTTTAATTTGCTGGACATGACCCCCCTTAGCAGGCGCTAACGGGACAGACAACACTTGTAACATACAGCCACAGTCGCTTTGAGTGTGTGTTTGCGGGGCAGGTGGGGAGGGGGTGGGGCTGGTGGGGTTGCTGTTGTAGGGTCCCAGATGGGTTAATGGGGAGTTTAGCATCAGGATTACAATGCAACAGTGTGGCTTCGGATTGAGTAGTGATTACCCCAAGCTCACACTGGCAACCCCCTTCTACTGCTCACCAACACCACCGCTGGGCCAACAAGACAGGGCCTGGCTAGGATGTACAAATAAATAAAATGTTAAAATGATCTTAATCAAAATGAACAAGATATAACATTATGTCGTTAATTACTTCATACTAAAAGTAATTGAAATGTATAACATGTTTGCAACCCAAAAAAGTCATTTATACTACAAAACATCTTTTTAAAACCATTTTTTTGTTTTGTATTATGTAAAAATGCACCTTGACTATTAAAACATTTCTAAGATAAATACCAATGTGAATTTGACAGGTAAATAAATATAAACATTTGGGCCAATTTTAAAATAAAAACAATGCATTTCACTAAAAATAATGCGCCAAGAACCATTTGTCCCCTTTACCAAAAAGTCTCATGTATTTTGCGAAGAAATAAGTTAAGCGATTCTGCACTAAAATCTCAATTTCAGCTATTGTTATCTGTCACTGTGGATGTGGAAGTGGCAGAGAGCAAGATGTGCTCCCTCTCATGGCCATAGCTGGTTATAGCTGTACATTAAAAAAAAAAAAAAAGATATATAGTTATAATCATTATGATTATGTTTCTATTCCTTTTTGCTTTTTCAGACCCTCAGTGCTCCATATCCTTCTTTCTCCATCACCTCACACCAACAGGGTGCTAGACTAATCTGTTTGTCAAACGCGTGTCTTGCCTCTGCACTCTACGTCCACCACCTCCCCCTCCTCCCTCCCCAGCTGCTGGCCATCACAGGTCCAGCTCCAGCACCGCCAGCCCAGGGAGATTGAAATGTTAAGGGCAGGGACGAGAGCTCCACTAATTAAATTCCCCAGGTTAATCCCTGCCGATCCCCTCATCGCACTCTCCAACCAGGCCCTGCAAGGAGACAGGGGGCAGAGACCGGGGGGAACAACAAACAAACATTCGACACTAACAATGGGCACAAAAAAATATCTGTCTGATGCAGGACACACAAATACACCAGATCAAACATGTGGACAATAATGCAACAGCATCATGGTTCATCATGCTGTGTCTTCATCATTAAAGCAGAGTTTTTGGAGGGACATAGAACGGTGCTGCTGATTAACCCTTACATACTGTTCATATTCTGACCCTTCACAGTATCTGCTAATAATTAGTCTCTATATAAACTTCTGAACCCCAAATCTATTTGTCATTCATAAATATCATCAGTCATCAATAAACTGGTGATTAATCTTTAATGAAGCATTCAGAGAGAATATGAATATGAATGTATATTAATATTTAGCTTTTACACTATTTGGAGAAAAAAAAAATCACAATCACACTATATGATGGTCCTATGTTACATAAAACCAGAGAATATAACAGCTTCAATAAACTTAATTGAATGTGAAGAATGCAAAGACAGTTTTGAAAGGTGAGTTTTGAATTTATGAATAAATACAAGTCAAATTTAACCCAGAACACCATCTATGTACAAAAGTCTGTATCAGCTGCACAAAGATTTTTAAAAAGTTGAAATATTTTGTATATTCTGGGTTACTTTGAGAAAAGTCATATAATTTCAGGCTAAAATAATTGTGTTTGGAGTGTTTGTACTGCTCTCAAATGTAAAAATGGGTCAAATTTGACCTGTAACAGTATGTAAGTGTTAAAGCGTTCTTAAATGTAAAGACTTATTGAAGCTAACAAACTGTTCCCATGTTGACAACCTCTCATGTAACTGTGCCCTCACATTCCCAGGACTGTGTGGTGGCTGACTGCTCACCAACACCAGCCTTGGACCTGTCATCATCTCAGCATGTACAGTGACCTCATGTCTGACCCTGTGCCACTGTACTGCAGAGGACAGCTAACACGCTGTCCAATGACTGGCAAACTATGTGACCTTGGCAGCATCACAAGAGGTGTTAGATTCCACCTCCTCAACTTACCACAAATGCAGGGTGCAAAGGTGATTTTCAAACTGAAAAACTGTCAATCAGATAAAAATCAAAAGCAACAACCCTGGAGAAGCCAAGAGGAAAGCTTAATTTGTAAGCTGTCAGTACTTCACACCACCTCAGGGACACAAGGAGTTATCAATGTCTAAGTTTCTATATGTCGACATATTTGTAACATGTTAAAATACGAAACTGTACTCCCATTGGACTGAAAAATGGGCTGGATAAATGAAAAAGAGTTTGTACATTTCGGTTCTGATACATTCACAGCTTATACATCATCAAAAAAACAGCGCTAGTGAAAAAAAATGAATGGATATGGTGGGTGCAGGAAAGTAGATTTAAAAGGAAATGAATAGAGCAGGTGCTTTTGTACACAGTGGGTGTGGTGTTGAGGAAGACGCGGGTGTATTACACAGTGTGGGCGTGCTGCGTCACAGACACCATGCGCCTGCGTTGTGGCTTCGCTCAGAGGTGTAATGCCTGATTAGGGGATTACAGGAAAGTGCTTCTTTGCAGTTCTGTGAGAAACAATTATTAACATGTTGGTGTCTCTAATCCTGGATAAACACAGCTTTTCAAGAACAACAGCGAGTCTTTCTTCCCCCCCCTTTTTTTTTTAAAAATCCGTGTTTAAACCCCGTAGTCACTTGAACTCCAAAGCCTAACTAATACCAGCAGAGGAGACAGGCCAGTCGTGTGGAACACTGTCATTACAGAGGTTGTGCTCTTGGTGGAAGACATAGCTGGCCAGCAGGCCTTCACATCAGAGGGGAAATCCAAGTTTAGCTTGGGGAGAGAGAAGCATTGTGCTGAGCACTGCTTGTTGAAAGGGCATTAGACTGAAACATGTTCACGGCCTGTAATCTTTTATTTGTTTGTACACTTGTCTCATGTAATCTGCTTTCTAGTAATACGGAGATGATTTCCTAAGTCATGTTGGGGAACCCGTGGATAACAGATCCAGGTGGGGTAGTGTCACAAAGCTTTAAGGCAGGTCGATGCTGCATACTACTGAATTTTAATATGTACACACTTTTGTCAAATAGTCCTCAATATTTTTAGGACTGCTAGCAAGAGTGTGGGACTTTGAAATATTGATTGGTTGCTTGGTTGGTCAGTTTAAAGCATTTTTTTTACATATGAGGGGCAGCACAGCCTCTTTGGGCTGCTAGCAGGGCTTTTAGACACTTAGTCTGGTTATTACAACTTTTATAACCACAAGTAAATCTAATCGAATTCAGTATAGGTCAGCAGGGTACCAAAGTGAATAAAATCCCAATTTACTCCCCTGCGAAGGGCAAGTGAAGTATAATCAGACAAGATGAATGTGTTTCAGTGATTAATGAATGAATGCATTAAGAGAGAGATAAGCTTAGGGACTCGTGAACTAAATTTGATATTATTTAGTGCCAGCTGTGTGTGATAAAAGTCAAGCAGGAAGCAATCAACACACTAGTGATTCCTGAGCCACCAGTCCCCACACACACACACACATACCTGCACACACACACACAAACACACACACACACACACACACACTTTATCATTTCAGTGTTGCCTGTGGCTCTGAAATACAGCACATCAAAACAACCTGTAAGTTTCATTTCTGATACCCTTGAACCTGCTGACTGGTCATACTGTCCACTGGCTGACACTTTGAAGAGTACCTCATCTCAGTCGCCTCTCCTGCCGCCGTTCTGTGTGGTCCTGGGAAGAGACGACCGCACGTTCACTGCAGACAACATGGCTAACAGACATGTCTCATTTAGTCAACCAATCTATTAATGCAGGAAATACTGATTCTAAAAAAAAATATTCAAAGAGATATTTTTTTAAAATACAAAAATTGAAAGCTTTTAATGGATAACAGGTAGGTAGACTTCAAATAGAATTTAGTGGAATCATGTCATTGCACTTTTATTGACCTCTGTCTCAATAGAGAAGCGTACCAGTGAGTATAACCGTGTTTCCAGTTGCTTATTTCCAGTTGCTGGTGTTTGATGTTGGGGATGTGTTGTGCCCATCTGGCAGGGCAGGGTTTAGCCCTAATCCCAGAGCCCCTCGGCAGGGGAGCCCCAGACTGTTGATCACTGCCCCCCTGCTGGCTCCTCCACACTCTTGACCTCCTCAGCACATAAACACACAGACCCCTGCCACAAGAAAACATGTCCAGCTTATGAGTATCAGTTTATAAAAACTTCATATTCCACAAACATTCACAAATAGCTACCATCCTTGTAGTTAAATGTCAATATTAGGTGATAAGTTTTGAAGTCCAGTAGACTGCACAGTACAAATATAAACACTATGAAAGACAAGGAAATATGACCCCAACCAAAAGAAAAACACAGAGACATATATCCACACACATGCAGAGGGCGTAGAGACTTGTTTTTGTGAGGCTATATGGCAAAACACATTTATCACACACACAAGTAGGGACCGAGTAAATATACACACACATAATTACAAAAACAGACAGATAGGCAAACACACAGACACCCAGAAGCAGTCACCCAGCCATACACACCACACACCTAACCACTGATAATCCCCTAGACACAGGAACACACACACTCACACACACACTGAGCATCATTATGTTTATCACTGTGAACCAGCCCACCGACACCCATCACTCTAATTCCATTTGTCTGTTTAGATTCGTTTTGCTTTAATCCTCCCTTGTTTGTGCACATCTGCAAGCACTGCAATAGTACAACCACAGCGAGAGCGGGAACGAGAGGGAGAGAGACAGAAGGAAAGAGACAGAGAGTGAAAGAGAGAAAGAAAGAGAGAGAGAGAGAGAGAGCTCACAGGGAGCAGTCTCCCTCCTGACATCCTGGTCCCTGTAGCTCCAGCAGAAGGGGCAGACAGGCATATCTCCTTGCCCAGGGAGAAGCTCCCTGTCCCAGCCACGGAGCCGCCGCCAGGCCCGCAGGCCCCTGTAATCACTGCAAACAGTCAAACATCCAGTCACACAGGCTCTTACACCAACACAACATTACAGGCTTTTTACACAGTATTACACCACATCTTATTATCCCATTCAAGTCCCTCTATTAGCTCAATTGGATGGTGGGATTTTCATTTGTAAATTGGGGGATTTTAGATTAGCTTGTCTGTCAGCGATGAAATGCCCCCTGAGACTGTGAATTATGTGACCAATCACATATGAATCAATGCTTACGCATGCTGTAGTGCATGAATGGATGGTGTCAGCAAGAGGAAATGGAACAACTTTAGCCCACATTATTTACTGTATGTACATGAGATCACAGATTTTATCAATGTAAGAATCGCAGCTGTATGGCTACATGGTCATAGATTAGATCCACCACAGTCATAAACTCTTTTCAAGATGCTAAATAAGGACATGTGAATTAGTCCTAAATGTATTAACAAAACGGGAATGACACCGTTTCTGAATAGCCGACAATAAGCAGTGTTAGCTTTTATATGGCAAATAATATTCAGGTCTAATAGAGAATTATTAAGGAGATAAATATTAGCTGCTATACACACCTAGAAGCAACATTATGCAGAACTGAAGCGGGTTGGTTGAAAGGAGGCGAATGAATTACCCCTCTTCCTCCCCAGGCCTTCCATTCAGACACGGAGTGAGAGAGAGAGGGAGGAGAGAGAGGAAAAAAGGCACCCCGAGCTAGTCGAGAGACCCGGCAAATTATGAAAATGCCTCTCTGTGTCCTAAATGGAGGCCGAGCTCTTTAATGTGGCACAAAATTAGAACCTGGGGGAGGAAGTGTGGCCCGCTTGATTGGCGAAACCCCTCCTGGACTCCCCCACCCCCCAAAGCACACAGAGATATTATCCTGTGCCTGGTGGCGCTCTCTTGTATTGAGGAAACTGAAGGACCCCAGAGAGAGCCCAGGGGCGTCCATAAAGGTGCCTAATTTGTCAGTTTACTCCTCAATTATTTAAATAGATCTAAGAAGGGAGCGGAGAATGGGGCTTTTTCTGCCTCTTCGCAGTCAAGCAGAGAGAGACCTTTCTCCACGGTAGCCATTTTCAATTACGCTCTGCACTGCTGTCTTTGATATACAGAAGTGCTGTAGTGGAGAGGGGCTGTATCAAATAAACAAATGTGTGTACACAAGATAACAACGGGAACTTGGGGATAATATTCAGTTTGCTCTGAAGAACTCAAAGTTATTTCACATTTACAAATTTACAGATTAAAACTAACTTTACGGACGTGCGCGCACACACAAGTACACATGCAAACGTTAACAATAACTACTAAGTCATACATGTGCAAATATACACACACACATGCATCTATCACTGCGGATTACGGTGAGCTTTGGGTATACAGAGCGAGGACCCATTGTTACCCATCCCACTGCTCTTTCATCCATCCAGAATATCAGGTTATAACCCCCCACCCCCTGCACACACACACTTTACTATCAGCACCCCACACCCAGCAGGAGCACCAGCTCACACCGCCTGGCAATGCCAGTGCTTCAGCCAGAGAGACCACTGGAGGTATGTGGGGCCTAGGGCCAGAGATTACCAAGCGGGTGAAGATTGATCCTGGAAATGGAGATGTCGCATTCCCCAACCCTCTGACCTCTAATCCTCACATATCTACCTCTATTGTTTGGTTTGTTTTACTAGACGGGTGAGGTTGCGGCAGGCTGAGGAGGATGAGGATGCTGCGAAGATGGAGGGGGTCCACACAGGGTCCTAAGGTGACCTTATCTCTCGCAGGCGGCTGGTGGAGGCAGGTAAAGGGCCCACTCTATGTCTGAATGCTTTGCTGCAGACCCCTGTTGTGATGAACTCTCATCTGTGTGAGAACAATCACTTGCAATAAGCTCCATATCAGCAGCAATGCCAGCGCCACGTCCAGTGGTAGTACAATAGTCTGGGTGCGCCTACACAAAGATGTGAGCAACCGAGACAATGGCAGACTCCTTTAAATACAGGAAAGACACTTACAAACAGCAAAAACACTTTGTCCGTTTTGGCACAATAGACACAAAGCAACATAAACACAAACACAATGGAGAGCACTACAAACACCTGTACAAATACATTCAGTAAACATACTGTACCTGCACTGCAGGCACACAAACAGTGGCTACCACACACTGAGAAACACACCCATCAAGAGTGATGGCAAACAAAAACCTGAGTCAAGTCAATCATGACGTCATGTCAACACAGACTGACGTTAATGGGCCTAATTCTACCCAATACACATCAATGAGTTTAGAGGAAAATATTTAAGTTAACCAAAACAACAACAGCTTTAGAAATGCTACAAAGGTAAAGGTCGCACTGTGAAGAGAATGTACTGCTATCTGAGAGGTTACACTCAACCAACTGACAAGAGTTGCCGTTTCAGATAAAACCTGCAACTTAGTACACTAGAATAACAACAATCCGGGGCTAAAAATATGTGTGGAGTTTGGTAGCAGGCATTGGCAACCTTCACAAAGATGGGTGGCACCTCGTAAACATCCTTGAAACAGGTTTCTCATGCTTAGGAAAGGGATCTGCAGGCAAAGTTTTTCAGAGTGTAAGATTCTGCAAAATCTGTGGCCAGCTCAGTATATCATGCCTCTCACACCCTCTATTCTCTTCCCAAACACTAACCAACACACCCCAACCCTCCGCCTCCCTCCACTCCAAGCCTCCATCCAGCCAGAGAGAGGAGAGGAGATAGGCCCAGTTGCTAAAGCTGTCTTTTCAGCCCCTGCTCCCGCTCGGTCTATCTGAGATACACAGCAAGCGGAGGTGTCGCTTTTCCGCTGGCATTTCGGACAGTATCTACTTATAGACGGGAGAAAAAGAGAAAAGAAAAACAGAAGGGGTATTATCAGGGAGGGATGAGAGCAGCAAAGGCATTTTGTCTTTTTATTCCCCTCCTAAGCCCTGGGCTTTGCTCCCAATCCGATTGGTCGATACGGCCAGGGATGTAAATGAAATGCAAAGAGGAATAAGGCTGGCTTCCCATCTCCAGTGTGTGCCCCCCTAAGTCCCCCGCCCCTCTTTCTCTGTCTCACTCTGTCTTGCTCTCTGGCTGTTTATGGTGTTGTGTTTCTGTCTCCCCATTCACAGACTTGCTGCTCTCCCTGTTTCCATCTCACCCTCACTCTGCCTCGTCCTCTTCCCCCCCCCCCCCCCCCCGCCGCTCCTCTCTCGCTCCATCCCTCCCCTCTCCCTGGCTGGGCTCACAGCTCTTATCTCCTCAGACGCCCCACATTCCAGCGTTGCCGTGGCTCCCTGCCTGCATCCCTGGTCACGGCGATTCCATGGGTTCCCACAATCCTCAGCAGCTTGCTGATTTAGGGTGGGCAACTGACTCTCAGAGACAGGGGAGAGGAGAGGAACAGAGGGGTTAGGGGAAGACAGGGTGAGAGGGGATGAGAGGCAAAGAGGGTGGGAGACAAGAGGGGGATGACAAAGGGGAGGACAGGAAGAAAGTAAAGTAGAAACATAAAGAGGGCATGAGACAAGAGACTGAAAACCACTCCGATGTAAACATGCAAATACACACATATGTAACTGAGGTTAAAAAATGGTTGAATGATGAAGAACAGTGACAGAAACTATTCTGTTATTAAATCTGTAACCCAGAATACCTAAGTCTACTTTGGAAAAAAGGTCCAAAAAATATTTTAAAAAAACAGAATCTTTATTGAAATATTTAAACGGTAGAAAGCAGAGTGACAGTTTTCCTTTTTTTTTTATACAAGAAACCGAACCATCTGTGCTACAATGGGTCGACTCTCATCATCCAGCCAGCTGACAGCCGCTAACCAGGCCTGCAAATGGAGAGGGCAGATTACATTCTGAGAAAACTACACATACACTTACTGTCCTCTGCTTTCTAGTGGCATCTTGAACAGCAAGCTCCTCCAACAGTGCTTTATAAATCTTCTGAAAACACACTGGTTTGACCTCTGATTAACAAATTTTCATGGCACAACGCTCATTAAAAGCTGCATTGTCTAACTGAGATTTCAGATCCTGAGAACATGTCAAAGATATAAATGTAGTGTTCAAGTGACTCTGGTGTCACATTGTCTTTCCAGCAACCCTCACAGGGCTAAAAGTCTATTTTCCTGGGAGCTGGTGGTCTCGCGTGTCTACGTGTGTCCCTGCAGTTTGCATGACTTTGTGCTTGTCGGATGATCAAAGCACTTTGCTTTTCCGTGTGTCAATCTGTTTATTGTCTATGTTTATATGTGGTTCCGGCAGGGCTTGGGTAGAGATTTAAGCATGTTCACCAACACGCACATGCACGCACATACACACACACACACACACACAAACAAACACAGAAACGAACCTCTAAAAGGGTCTCTGGCATTGTGACATTTCACATTTCATTTAAATCCATGAGGGATTACAGCCCTCCCGTTAGGAGGGAAGAGAGAGAGAGAAAAAAAAACACACTCATGAATCCATTAGTTTTAAACATTTAAAGGACCATCTAAGATAGACTGATGGATGGATAGAGGGGTGGGTGTGTAGTGCTGGTGATGTGGAGTGAGGACTGTGTGGCACAGCACAAGTCTGTCCTAGATTAAACAGCGGCTCTAATCCCCCATTTCTGCCCCCTAAATTGGGTTTCCCTCAATCTCTGCCTTGCCAACCTAATGTGAGAAAAAGAGAACTAGAGCAGCGGCTGAGGCAAAATAATCAGAATGTTAAAAGCTGTGAGAGCAGAAGAGAGAGAGAGGGAGAGAAAAAAAAAGAACGAGATGTAACGATAAAGCAATCGAATGGGCGAGTTTAAGGGGAGCACGCACAGCTTGATTGGGGTCAGTCAAGGCTTCCTGAAGTCAAGCTCTGTCCCTGGTCAACTGTAAACATCCATCCACTGAAGCATGGCTCAGTACTTTTAACTCCATCTTTTGTGCAGAGTTCTGTACAGACCAGTACTTCTGCATCAGCTTTCCCCCCTCAGTCAAACTCCCAACTCAGAAATCCAATTTGGCCATTTAGAGACCACTACATCATTCAGCATCCCACTGGAGCACCACCTTTTAAGCATAAGAAGAGGCCTTAGACTTTGTCCCCTTCGCCTCACACTTCAGTCAAGCTCGCGGCACACTCTCAGGGTGCCAGCTCCGTGTAGGTCTCCCTGGATGCTGTCATGGGGTTCGCCTCCGGCTCTGGCGGAGCTTGTCTCTCTCTTTGAGCAGGTGAGTAACAGCCGAGCGTATGGCTGCTGCCTGGGGATCCGTGGGTTCCTTCTCTAAGTAGAGACTAAAGTGCTGGGTGCTGCAGGTCAGCAGGCTGTCTGGACTGTAGCCCCGGTGACCTGAGCGGAGCAGCCTCTCGCAGGCCAGTGCCAAGTTCTTGTCCCAGTTTGAAGGGTAGTCTGAGTGGGCCTCCACAATCTCCTTATACAGCTGCCCAGCAAACACACACACACAAACACATGTACACAGACAGATACAGACACACAATTATAAAAGCAGATGTTACCAAAAATAACAAATAAAGCTGCTGAATATGCCATACTTTGCCTTGTGTGATACTTTAATCTTCTCCATTATTATAAATGACAGTACTGTTGCATGTTTGTTGAGGTCAGACTCACAGTGTAAGACAGCTCAAAGAGGCGAGCTTTCCCCTCTCCCTGCATCCTTTCTGCCAGGTCAAACAGAAAGAAAGCCGTCTTCATCCTAAAACAAAGCACGCAGGCTCAGGGCTAAGTGCTGGATGGATGAGCCATGCAGATCCACACTCTCAGACGCACCACTCCAATGGAGTGATTTATGTAGATGCCGCCACCAAATAGAATGTACATGTAGATGCTCTACCACACAAGACTGGTTTATGGAGATGTTCTAGCAGGCTAGTATGCATCGTGACGCAGCTTTTATCTGCAAAGTATACAACCTCTCAAAAGAAGAAACCAGTGTCTCCTGTAAAAAGTTTACTGTACCTGGCTTGCCACATCTCCTCATTAGCCACACGCTCCCAGGACGCAGGATGGAAACTGTTCACACATAGAACAAAAAAACATTTCTTTATCTAAACAGCCTCAGGCGTTAGCTTGTGCACAGTTCCACTAACTATAAATGATTATTTATGTGAATATATTGTTCCACCCAACTGTGCAGGTTTTGATACACTAAACATCAATGTTTGCTGCATAAACATTAAATGACTGAGCAACAATACCAGCTAGCACATTAGACATGGAGTAAAACCACATCTCCCTTTTTTCACTTTGTTGACTGTAAACACTTGACCTCTTCTTCAAAAGAATATTTTAGCAGGGTTCCCGAGCTAATATTTGGCTTGTGGGCATCGACGGACACGCTTGTCGTGAGGGTGCGGGAAATAATGTCACAGTATTCAGCCGTGGATATCTGAGTGAATGAAGGGCTGCTGGCAACAGCAACAGAATATGGAGCTTTGACTAATTCCACTTTTGACACAGTTATTGACAAAACGCAATAAGAAACTCATTATTTTTCATCTTCAGTCTCATTTCAAATGGCTGAGAGCCTAATGTCTTGCTCTGGTGGAATTCACAAAGAGCTGGATCACAGCATGGAGAACAGAGGACAACCTCACTGAGGGGAGCTCTGTGGAAGGACGACTGAAGACCACAGAGAGAAGCGGCAGCAAGGAGATCTTTTCTGCTTTTGGTGACAAAATAAGCAGTTAGGACTCACTGGTTGGGTTTTATTATCTTTCTGTGTCAATATTTCTAGTTTTCATGCGAAGATCATGTCTTGTTTTAAAGAACTTGCCAAAGGATTCATCTGTTTTCTTGGCAAAAAGGACAACAACATCTTGCTCATTTTGAACCCCTCAAAACTCAGTAACTCATTAAAAACTTATGCTGCGTATTGTTCAAACCAACAAAACTTAATTTCAAATTCTAGTTGAGATTCAAAAGTTTCCAAAGATATCAAATCTGTCTGGCTGAATTTGGGGAAATGTATATAAAATGATGGCCGAGCCATCTAGAATATTTCCATTTGACCGATTAGTGCAGCCATAAAAAATAACATTTCTGAGGTTTGAATATTCTGACAATTCTGGCAGACAGTGTGGATTTTTTTTAAGCCTTAAAGCTACTTGAGAGGAAAGAAAGTGTTGTTTACGTGTGCACCTGTTGTGTGGCTCACTCCAGTTGTAAATGTTGCGAGTGTGATGGGCCCACTTTTCAGGGTGAAACTGCCTCTGAACGGGTACTAAGTAGTCACACACACCCAGGGGCCAGCGGGAGAAGCTACGTTCCCAGCTTGGGTCTCCATCAGACAGCCCGATGCAGGCAAACACCTCCCTCCTACAGAGAAACAAACACAAACAATCAGAGAGAGGCTTCATACTGCGCCCTTCCACAATTATCTCCCTTTCCTCTCTCACCTCAGGTAACTGCTGCTGATGAAACACATGTAGGCTGACTCAAATACATTTCCTCATCCAAATACCTTTGAGCATCCCTCAAACCATGTGCTGCTCACCGAAGGCTCGGGCCCTGAGGGTTAATCCCACAGGTCAGTGTTGCCCCGCTGAGAGACAGGCATGTTGGCCTGGCAAACACTGCCCCCTGGTGGGCTTGGTATTAACAGGTCTCCTGCCAGTTTCTGGGTCTCAGTTACTCCTGGAGGAGTGAGTGATGAGAGCAGGGAGCAGCAACGAGTGCGCTAGAGACTATTTAACCAAATCAAGCAGATTAGTCGACTTCTGTAGTTCATCAAACTCATTTTATGGCCTCAACAGTTCTATGGGCTTATCTTCTCCCTGCACTCACCGCTGTGTCGACCATTCCACTGATCTCTGCCTCATTAGATCACCCACTTGTTCATTTGGACCATTGTATCCCTCTCAATTCATTCTCTCTCTCCATTTGATACCCTTTTATTTATCTGTTCAGACCATCCTTTTATTCTCTCTCTGCTCTCTCCCTGTGACTCACTGTCTGTTGTGGGACAGGAACTGCTCCAGACTGAAGGTGTCTTTCCCCTCAGGGTGGAGAGGGTCCCACCAGTGGCCAGGAAAGTAGACCCCTGGGTGGTGCTGCCCCAGCTTGGCCACATACCAAGTGTATGTCATCATCTAGAAAGAAGAAAGAGAACCGCCAACTCCATTCAAGTCTTTGTATCCAGTGTGATTAGCAATTAAAGAATTACCACACAGTGTACAATCCGGTTAAAGAGAAGGATTTATTGACTATCTTAGTGGCTTTCACTCCATGTTTGACGTTATAAGGGAGTGTTCTGTCCTTACTTTTCACTAATTGTTTATTTATTATTTATTACATTGCTGTTGTAAAGCCCCTTGAGATTGGAATATTTATTAACGATGTACGTAATGACGACATAAAACACTCATAGGTATCAGACAGACAAGGTACATTGACATTTTGCTAAAAGATATTGTTCGCCACACTAAATCTATCTTTTCCGAATTTTATTAGGTCTTTCTTAGTTGACAAATTTCTCGGCTTATAAATGTTTTACAATCGTAAAACAAGCAGTACAATAATTTCATTTTATTTCTGTTTTTCTTGTTGTCCATGGATGATTCTTGTTTGTATACCTTAATTGTTTTCTTTTATGATTATTCTTTGGGCATTTTTTCCCTTATCTGGTAGTTGAAGAGACAGGAAACATGTGTAAAGAGAATCATGTAGTCCATCAAGTAGTATGTGTCTTTATAGGCTATTGCGCCCATTTATACCTACATGTTTTACTACTCGATCTTAACTGTGTCCTTAGAGAACCTTTTCTTCTAAGTAGGTTTTTGGTTCTGAAATTAAGATGTTCTTAACAAGACTTTATTCTTAGTGCTGCTTTCTAGTAACATCAAAACTAAACCACAACTGTTCTGGACCCAACATAGACAAGACATCTGCGAAATTAAAGCTCTGACCTCCTGGTCGACCAGGCATACATCAGGCCGTACGTTCTGGCAGTAGTGTAGGTAGCGGAGGGAGTTTCCTGGCAGATCTCCTCTGGTCAAGATCATGGAGTCTGTCGGGATGGAAGCTAAAAGCTCCCTGCCGAACCTCTCCACCACACTGTTTCTGCTCTGGTCACATTCCCTAGGATCATCAGCGCACACACCATCATACTGTATAGCATCATCAAAACAGCAGTTGTGTTTACTTGCTTTTAGAAGGGCAAGTGAGTGCATCCTTACCTCTGCTCAGAAGTGTGTGTGATGTGTGTAACTGCGTGTATGTGAGTGTGTCCCTGTTTGTAGGTATGCTTTCAAGGTGCTCTGAGGGTAAGTTGTCAGTGCCCCCACCCCTTCCCCTCTGCAGAGCGCTCTGGCTGCCTATCTAATCGTGGGGAGACAGGTGTGATGGGTCTGACAGCACAGGCCATGCTCTCTCCTTGATCAAAGCCGCTCAGTGATGGCTGTCTGGCACTCCCCGGCACTACGCTGGTGTAATCTGCCTTCTCGGACAGCTAACATCTCAGACTGAGCTCTGTGAGTGGAATCTATGTGCTAACCGTGCCTCTCTTTAGCCCCTACCATGGGGTGAGCAGAGAAAAACCTGACATGTGGAGTTCAGACCTGCGGTATGAAGCGCAGAGGAGAAACAAATCGGGTTGACTCAGGGAATACTTATGCATGGGGATTTGAGAAGGAACTAGAATGAGAAGGGAGTTTTTATTTCACTTTAACTTTTCTACACTGAAGTAACTTGGGACACAGGAGTACTGTAAAGTGAAAGTTGATCAAACTTGATCAAACCTCAGCAAGCATTCACAGAGATTGTACAAGAAGTAGCAGCTTTTATGACAGGGCCACCAAAAGAAACACAAAACAAACCAAACAAAAACTACAAAAAAGCTGCAACAAAAGATCAGTTTGAATTGAGAAACTGATGAGAAACATTTTTTTGTATGTTTCTTCTGCCAGGTTGAGTGTTCTGTGATTACTCTCCTGTTGTTATATCTCTCTAGTGGGAGATAATAATAAATAATGTTATGTCTTTTAACTTTTTACTCGATTCCTGACTCAACTTCATGATTTTTCATCACATCCTAAACCAAGTATGCTAACTTTGTGTGATGCTCACCTGTGATTAGTGTGCACCATATGTGCCAGCAGAGCCATGGTGAGGACCCAGCCTGTGGTCTTCCACAGCCCCCCATGGCCCAGCCTCCTCTCCAGCCCAGTGTGTGTCCTGCTCAAGCCGAGGCCTGCCAGCACACACACTGCAGCATCACTCTGGAGCCAGAAACGCTCAACCTGCAGGAAGTGAGCATACGCATTTACACACACAAACACACACACACACACACGTGATTCCTGCAGCTTTTTTTTCCTCAGCCCAGTCTCAGGTCCAGTCATGGATCTATTCCAGGATCAGCTTCAATAGGTACTACTGTTTAAGTGCTCTGATTTCTGAAAGCCTGTTCTATCTGTATGGACTTCTCATATATAGAAAATTGTGCTGTGATTGCAACTGTAACTCGGTCCATGAGCACATGTTTACATGACCACAAGTAAGTGAAAACAACAAAGCAGAGAGAAGATGGCAGAATGAGCTGAAATTTTATATCTCACCACTCCAAGCAGTAGAGGTCTACTGATGTCCAGGTTGGCTCTCCAAGCAAAAAACAGTGAGTAGACCAGCAGCATGGCAGTGAAGAGCCAGGATACTGAGCAACACGTCCTGAGACAGGAAAGTTATTCACATACTGCATTAAAATATTAATATTTACAGTACTTTTCATTATCAGTATACAAATATTGTTCTACTTAACTCTGGATAGCCATGTCCATAATTTAAGCCTCTGTCTGGTTATTTAATAAAAAAAATACTTGTTTTGAATAACTCCATAAAAATATAAATGCAGGGATGGAGATCACAAGCCCGTGAGCAAATGTATACATGAGCCAGCTAAGAGGTGCATGATTGATTTTCTAATGCAGACTGAGTCATAATGAGCTGGTGCCAAGCGCTGAATCACATACTCATTACAGTACAGCTGTAAAATGTACTTATACACTAAAAAGAAAACACGTTACCCTTATGGCAATGACAAATCATCATCTGAACCTGAAGAGACACTTCCAAGCCACAGAAAAATACTTTTGATTTTCCTGCCAACAGATTGATATGACAGTCTCCGCTGGCTGGTCACTAAGTCAGTCAAGCTTCCCTTTATTTTTGTTTTCCTCACATTAAGCACAATAGTTAAAAAGTAAATGCTGACTTTTGAGTAATAAAATGTTCTTTAATATTAGGTAAATTAGCGTTTGCATGCTTTCATTTTGGCATCCTATAAAATGACCTTGCTCTTTTTTTTTTTTATCTGTGTGTTTGTAGCCAAGTTTATCAAAGTGCCCCCCAGGAGAAGGGGGAAGCGGGGGGTGGTCGATGCCCTACAGAGCCCCAGGGTTTCACTAGGCTTTATCAACTCCACCCCACAGACTCCCGCAAAGGCAACACTGTAATGAATTACTGGATCACGCTGCCACATGCGGATACATACAAGCAGCGATTTACTTGTACACACACAAACATGTTTTTGAAAATCCAAAATACACATCAGCCCTTCTTGATTTGACTGTGGAGCGATGCGACAGCTTGACAGTTAGGTGCCTCAGTGTTTTTTTGTATTCTTTTTTTCTAAGATCAGCATTTTGTCAGTGGTTTTGTTCGCTGTCTTTTACTCCAGGGGATTAGATTTGTGGTTGAAGTGGCTGCTGAGATGCGAGTGTGACAGAGTTTGATGTGTTGCATCCTCATCCTACCTATCCCATGAGGAGAGGAGGAGGCCTGTTCCTGCCAGCACCAGAACAGGAAGGGAAAGGTCTGCCAGGCAGTGGTCCAATTGGGCCCTGCGCACACACACAAGCACACATATAAATATATATGATGGACACCAAAGACAAACTCAATTACTCTCCCTGCTACTGAACTCAAGGACACCAATTATTAAATGCCCTCCATCCCTTATCAAAACAAACTCCTTGGACTCTGCGCTCCTCCTTTCAATCGGATTGACAGATACGAATGACTGTGTCATCCACCCCCTGCTGCCCCATCCTCCCCTCACAGCGCCTGTCAGTCACAGAGCGCTTGCTCAGAGCACAGAGATAGTTTCCTGCCTCTTCCTTAATACCCATCTCTATTTGACAGCTTATTGAGTCTCTATATCTCCCAATGTACACTATGTGTGAATGTGCTCACAAGCGTGTGTTTGTGAGTGTGTGTGTCAGCTTCTCCAGCGGGTTTACGTCTCCAGTGCGACATGCCTGTCATGTTCGCCTCTCTTCCCCATCTTGAAGGTGTGCTTGTCCATCAAGCAGCAGGGGTGATGGGAAGGGGTGGGTGCCTGGCAGAGGGGGGGCTGGTAGTGGGGGGTCTTAAGACGCACACGCATCCCCATCCCGTCAGCTGGTGAAAGATACCAGGAGTGGGATGACTGCAGTGGTGGTAGCGAGGAAGCAGGGGAGAGAATCGGGTGGAGGAAGTGGGTGGGTGGGGTGCTGGAGTGGAAAAATACAATTTCTCCAGCTCTATTGCAGTGTCTGTCATCACAGCTTGTCACGCTTAAACACCAGAGCTGAGTGATCATTTCAAACTGCTGGAGAAACAGAACACAGCGATTTGGCCCTCTAAGCAGGTTCAGTTCTGCTTTGATGGGAGAGAGTGGAATGGGTAGAACAAAAGCTGCTGGAGAGAGAGAGAGAGAGAGAGAGAGAGAGAGATGGGCTGCAGAAATGACTCTGGGCTCTCAGAACGGATTGGTGTCTTTGGTTAAACCTGTGTAAAACACCAGAACCGGCGTGAAGAATGGTTGGGTCCTTCATCTCTTGAACCACTTGTGCCCTTCACTGTATCTCAGATCAAATCCCAACATTTCTCTCTATTGTTACTTAACTACTCCGTTTTAGAATCTACAGTCTTCATAGACACAAAATGCTACCAAGGGCAAAGAGATTGCCTGAAATCAATGATGCTAGTGCTGAAACAATGAATCAATTAAGTGATTAGCCAATCAACTTAAAGATATTGAAAATGAATCAACAATTTGATAATTGATTAATAAGTCATATATCAAGCGAAAACAAAACAAATTTGCTATCTTCAGCTTCTCAAATGTGAGGATTTGTTGTTTTTTTCTGGTTTATAGTAGATCTTTGGGTTATTGGAAGAGCTATTTGAAGACTTCACTTTGGACTATTGGAAACTGTAATGGCAATTTTTTTTACATTTTTATACACTAAATAAATAATTGATTACTCTTATAAATAACCAAAAGATAAATCAATAATTCAATTATTTTTGCAGTTCTAAATGACACAGACAGTTTTATTTTCAAATGCAATGTGGGATATGCAGACCAAGGAGATGAAATGCAACTTCAAAGAAATGTGATTCAACAATAAGTACAGCACAGTGTGAACTAAGTACATGCAATGAGAAACTTTTGTTCAGTATTTCACATGTGTTTAGTCAAAAAGAAAGATAAAAAAAAAACTGAAAAAAGGCCACACAAACTCACTTTAACATTGTGGTCAGGTTCACGGAGTTCTCTGTCTTTGCCTGCAAACACAAAAAAGAGAAGACAGAAAGGACGAAGATTAATGACATGATTAGAACTGAGTGTGTACATAGTAGTAGTAGTTTAAATATAGAAGGGCAAGCGGGATGTACCAGACTGAAGGTGCCATATTCAGCCCGCAGCAGGTGGGTCAGCAGGCCTGACAGGGTGGTCTGGTCCCCCCAGCTCCAGCGAGCTGTGTTGAGGTAGGAGGAGATGGGCAGGTAGATGTACGGCAGAAAACCCAGCAGAAAACACACTCCCAGAGACACAAGGATACGCAAAGACAGCTCCTGTTGACATAACATGCATTACAGTACTTATTTTCATGTTCCCCAAAATGGATGTAAAATTGACCAACATTCGAAAAAGCTGCATCCCAAGAAACCATGTTTTAGATTTTTTGTTGTTACACATAACCAGGTATTTAATATATATTAAATTGCTCAGATGTGTAATACAAAGTACTGTATGTTCACAATCTTTCTTTCTCTTAATAGGCTATCTTTAAAACTAACAGACACTTAACTTTTCTTACATTTGAATGAGACACGGAGCCTCACTCTGGATGACAAAGAAATTACTAGAGTTGGAATCAAGGAGGTTTTTTCAGAGAAATCTATATACATATCTGTCAGAAACACTACTCTCAGGTTTCATTCCATTTTCTTGGATAAACCGTTTCCATTCATACAGGTACATACGTATTTAGAAGTATTTCTACTTTACAGTCTGTAAAGTCCAAAATGAACAGATGGAATCTATAATTATTGACTGCACACAGCTGAGTGTACGATTGATAACTGCCAATTTTATTGCCTTTACAATGTGTTTCTACGTGAGATTCTATAAATAAAGCCCTAGTACTTACCCTATGAGAGTAGAGTCTGTGAAGGACCCAGGGAATGACGACCAGTACGTAAAGCACCAAGGTGTGCTGGTTACAGAGCCCCAAACCACAGCACAGCGCCCCGCAATATGAAATCTGACAAGGACAAGCAATCCAGTACAGCACTGTGAGTTCAAGCTGAAGTTATCTTTGCAAATCACATGAGGAACGATCAGAAGGAAAATGAAAGACACAAGTCATCAGTTACCTTCCTCCTCTGAGAGGCGTTTTCAGCACAGTGAAAGCTGGCCGTCAAGAAGAAGAGCAGCCCAACAAAAAGGTTGTTGAGAGTAAAGACCTCTGCAACCATGGACCACTGCCAGGTCAGCCTGGAGACAGCGAAGAGTCCTCCAGCCAGTACTGCGCCGGGGCCGGGACCTGCCAACCTGACAGTGAGGGAGGAGAGGTCAACATTATTATATGTTATTATAAAGATTTGTGGAGGAGGATCCTATGTTTACTTAAAATCACATATCTGGTTCTAACCAAACTACGGATTCAGGCGCTGTCTGGTCAACTAAAATGCTGTTTTAACTTTGAAGACATTTACACTTTTCTAGGAGGTCGATGCAATCTTCAAAAATCATTTGAACTAAAAAGAATCTAGAAAACATTTTAATCTATTCAAATATACCAATCCTAGTGTTATTTTATTGTTTTTAGTCCATTTTAAAGGCTACAAAACTTCAAGTTGTTTTTCCAGTATTATATTTGGCCTAACTTACACTGCAGTGACACAAAAAACAACAAAGTCAGCAGCTTCACACAAAATTAAAATTCTGCAGTCAAAAAAAAGCCACCACTTCCCCCAGACTAATTTGGGGAGCCATTATAATCTCCCCGCAACCCAAGTTTGCTTCTCGGACAAGACCTTGAAAAACACTCTCGGTGAATTGGGCCATTCATATATCATGAGAACTCCCTCCCCGGCAGCCGGTTGATCTCGAGCAGACTGGCACAGAAACCATCATGGTAGAGATAGCACTTTATCCTCAGCTTCTTAAATATAATGTGTGCACAAAAGTTTTCCCCCCTTCCTCCTCTCCTGTACTGTCTCCATCTCCTTTGCGGTAATTGAAGCAAACTTGGGATAATCTGTCATACGCTAAGACCCACCACTTACTAAAATGAGAGACAGAGGGGGAGAGAGAGAGAGAGAGAGAGAGGCGACAAATGATGGGGAGAAGGGAAAGAAAAGAAAAATAGTGCAGAGAAGTGTGCGTTAAAGGGGTGAGACAGTGTGCGGGATGAAGGATGAAATATAGAAAAAGGAAGAAAAAAGTTCAAGAAGAGAGAGGGGAAAAAAGAGAAAAGGGAAAAAAAAAAAGCAGCCCAGTCCCCGGCATGCTGGCTCTGAAATATGAGCAGGCTCGACAATTAGGGAAGTCAGGCAGTATGGCCCTTTCCGCCATTGTGTGGAGTGGCTTAGAGTCCTCATCAGCCTATCAGCTAACTGACAGGCAGAGAGCTGCTCTATTCAGCACCGCAGATACAAGCTGCAGGCCAAACGGCTGCCAGGTCCCTTATGACCCCACAATCCCTTGCCGGTGACAGCTTCAAGCTCCATAGCAAATTAGGCGCTCTCACATTACAATCGCAGAAGACAGATTCCATTAACGGTATCTGAAATTGAGTAGAGAGCAGGCCCGTTATCAGACCTGACTCATAAGCACCGCCATTAATCACAAGGCATGATACCATTTATACATTTCCAGCTCTCTGCCTGCCGCTGTGATAGTCAGCCACAAAAGGCCTGATGAGACTTAGGCTAGGGGAACAATGGAGCTTTCTGAGGAAAGCGCGGTAAATCAGGAAAAAAAGGAGAGGGAGAGCGAGAGGAGGGTAGAAAAAAAAAAAAACTCTTGCTTGCTGACTACTTCCCCTTTTTTTTCTTGGGTTTTCTCTCTCCTTCTCTCCACTATTTTTCCTCTGTGTTCAATGTAAGGCGAGCCTGGTGAATGAGTATGTATATATGTGTGTGTATGCGCACTTAAAAGAGGGGTTGGGGGGAGGGGGGAGGGGGGTGGCGACTTTGTTGATGGGGTGTCTAGGAGTGGGTCTTAATAAGAGATAGCAGCGTCTTTCTCGCTGCACCGCTCCAGGAATTAGTTGTAACTTGAAGGAGGGATGAAGAAGGGTGGGGGCAAATGGGGACTTTTGTTGAGGTGCAGAGACCCCCCGCACCCATAATTTTACCTCCCTGCATGACAATTAACCCATAGCTCGTACACCTAGCAGGGGGGCTGGTTTTGAGGTAGCACAGGGTGCGGAGCAGTCGTGGGGGTCCACGGACAGGGTTATTACACCAAGTCTGTTCTGGCTTCTGAAGCCCCGCCTGATAGCCAGGCAGCACTCGTCACTGTTCAGAGACGCGCACACACACACACACACACACACACACACTCTTCTTCTCCGACTTCTTTATTCTCCCTGAGTGGCTGACAAATCTCTCTGTTAGAGCTTGTCAGTCTGTAAGAGCCCAGTGATGTGTGTACAGTGTGGCTGTAAATGACCTGTCTGTCTGCGTGGGACCACCTGGGTCCCAGTCAGCCTCTCAGCCTCTCCGCAGCTCATTCTCCTGGCTGGCTGCTCCCAGGGCGCGCAGATAAAGCAGGACACATTCTGACACCGATGTGGCCGTGTTCCCTGTTATCACCACTCAATGCGGTGCAGGATGCTGCTGTGCTGAAATGTTGTGGCTCAGTGACAATGGCCTGGTTGAGACGTGGCAGGAGTATAACACGGCTGACAACGAGACTATTCTACCCTGAACTGATCCACCCTGCCAAAATTTCTATGTCATCACTTGGGTAATTAACTGAATGACAAATATTATGCATAAAGCCTGAAATGAGGCACAAATTTGGAAATAATGTGACTTAGAAAATTACCAATAATTCAACTTTTTTTCAACTAAGAGTATACATAAGGAAGAAACATAAGAAAATAGGGAAAATAAGAAAAACAATTTTACACGCAGGTTCAAAAGGAAAGATTAAAGGTAAATAAAAAAATAATAAATGACAATGACACAACAGGCTCTGGTAAGCAGTGTCCTATTCAAGGACACAACAAAAGCTCAGTACAATCACTTTGAAGTGTCAAAATGGGACCTGCCTCATTTACCCTCTCAGTTCTACAGTATAGGCTAGAGACGTGCCAGCACCAGTCGTCTGTGCTAAATAACAGCACACAAAAAGCCTACACCAGCACTATACACTGAATGAGGCTTCACAATGGCGTTGGCCAAGGGAGCCACTGTCACACACCACCCCGGGGACCAGACAATACCACAGCTGTGCCATCACGGATCAGTGCTGTACTGTTCTCTAACCGAGTGGCGGTTTGGGGGAGCAGCGCTGGAAGAGAATCACACATTCCTGAAGAGGGTAGAGAGCCCGTAGAGGAGGTGGCCTGCTCGAGCTGAGGCTGAGGTTTCCAGCTGGCCCTCGATGACACCCTAGGGGTCTCCTCTGGCCAGGATACCAGGCAGGGTACTTAGTAGCTATTATATGACAGTGGTAACTCTCTGATGCATTGCTTTGAAATTTCAAAGCCAAGCAGCAATTGATATACAAATTTAAGCGTTAAATGATACGATATATACAGTATACATGTCAAGAAATCAAAACCTTATTAAATAAAATACTTCAATGTGTTTTAAAGCTAGTCAGTGTGTGGATTACAGCTGTGCAATATTTTTGTATTATTGATCAACTTTCAGTGGAAATGTATCATGACAATACAATCGTATTGTGTTATCATTTAAAAAATGTTTTAAAAAGGGGCATTAGTAAGAATGTACATAGTTCAGTTTACAGTTGTATAATGTCATCTGTAACTCTGGAGGGAGCCTGTAACAAACTGGAGGCGTGCAGCTGGAAAGATATTTACCAGACTGGGAAGGTTTAAATAAAGATGCTATTGAGTTGCATTATGGGAAATGTAGGATACAGTGTTTTAGGGTCTTGACCCACACTTGAAACTAAAAGTCAGATATTGCAACCTCTGCTGCTTTGATTCTGATGATTCTTTATGTATGTATGTATCTCTTGTAAGTCCACAACTTTGTGGAAGTGCATTACTAAATAACTGGAGTGCCTCTTTAAATCAATTATTTCAGATAAATTTCAGGCAAATATGAACAAAATTATATTATGTTATTTAAGTTTTTATTTTCAAGTGAAGAGCATGACAGTGAAACATAATTTAATGATATTGATCTCAGCCATATCACCCATACTTTTTATGGATATATTATTGATATTGCTATATCATATGATCTTGAACTTTTTAGGCTGCTCTACCTAATTGAAATACTCAATGAATTCCTCATTTTTTAAAAATTTGTTTTGTGTGAAATTATTTTTTGAAAGACCCAAAGGTTAGCACTAAAATAATATTACATTATCAATATTGAGGTAAACAAATCTAAAACCTTTAATTGTGTTCAGTATTGAATCAGCATACTCCTTTTTTCCTAACTGACTTTCCAAAACAGTATATCTGAATCTGGGATGCCACAGCCTAATTTTAGGCCAATCACCAAACCGGGCACTTCACTGTCTTCCCTGCCTCATCCAGAGTGTGCAGTAAGGATGCTGTCTGAGCGAACAGAGACGAGGGTAAATAAGGGTCCCAGCTCTGCCGCTTAGACACCCCTCCTCCAGGAAGCGCTCCAGTGCTCCAAGTGCGTGTAAAATTAATCACCACAATTCTGCTCAAACAATGCAGCCACTGACATGACAATTTCTCCCAGAATGCCATCTTAATCTCCACCCAACACACAAAAAATTACAGGAAGAGGGAAAAAAAAAAAAAACAATTTACAAAAACCCTGTGTTTATGCAATTCACTGAATGCCATTTTTATTGCTGCTTTTTCCAACAAAGTCATTAGGCACACACCAGTGATACATAAATGTTGCTGTATAGATTCCATTAACTAATTCTGGCTGAATTGTAATTGCCGAGTCTGATCCGTCTCCGTGCCTGGTGCCTTATTAAGACTGCCTGTGGTGGGTGAGGAATGTAATATTGACGTCCGAGGCAGACACAATCTCAGGCCCACGGGCGAAAGGAATATTAAACTGGTACTGTATTCTGCTGTCTATCTAGCCCTCCTCCCTCCTCCTCTCTATCCACATCCCGTAGCCAGTAATGAGGAAATAACATCTTCATTAGACATCTGTTTAACTGTATTAGAGGATGAGTCCTGGGGGAACTATTGGTCATGCTGAGGATGGGGGGAGTAAAGGGGGTCTGTTGGACTACAATATGACGAATGAGATACTGCGGAAATGGAACAAAAGGTCCAAAGATTGGAGCCTTTTAAATAGACAAACCTAAAATTGTCTTCTGCATTTTCAGAAGAAAACAGCAATGGGTGTATTCTCTATTGCCACTTGGGAGGAAGATTTTATCTGACGATAGCAGATGTGAAAGGGAGGGGCAATCTTGCCACCTGCAGGGAGAGGTGAGTGCATTATCCAACAAAACTGCTCAGCTGTTTCCAAGATATCACAAATCGCGTTTAAAAAAAAAAAAAACTATGCAAGTGGCTGCAAAAAAACAATCCACCCCACACATTGCTCCTGCCTTGACCCCAAAAATATAAACACAACCCCACCCCTGTGGAAAAACAACCCACTTGAATGGGCAGAGTGGAGCAAGGAGGGAAAGCATCATCAGGACCATATGGTGGAGGTCCTTATAAGGAGCTGAAGACGCAGCACAAGGCAGGGGATGGCACCACGCCCACCCTCCGGTCCACTGAGGTATCAGCTGTGCCACATGGGCCAGCTCCTGGTGGGGGAGCCTTTCGCAGGTGTGCATTTTGTTTCGAGGGCCGCCAGGGAAAGGGGAGGCCAGACACGTTTGGTGTGCTTCAACAGTCCCGTTATGTAATCATGTGATCAAACAAAAAGTGCTGATGACTGAGCGTTCCGAGGTTGTTTTTCTGCTCTGATGGCTGTCATCACGCTAACGTGTCTGCTCCTGGTTTCATGGGATAAGCTCGGAAATGGAGAGAGATTCCTCTCAGGTAGCAGAGATTCAGAGCAGCTTTAGCAGATAAACTGTGAAACGAGAGAGCACAGAATACCGAGCTGTCTGGATTATCCCGCTATGAAGGGTGCATTCCTCTACAGACTCATGGCTGAGGCCTTTAGCATTCCACGGGCCAAATGTTTCTTTCTGTGAACCTCCAAGTGCAATCGATAGTAATTATCATTACGTCGACCATCCTCAAAGGCTTGTCAGGCCATGGTGTGAAAACATAACAAGACATGCAATTTGGCCATCAAACCATATGATCAAGCCAAGAGAACTGTAATTGACAAATCAAAGGGAGGCTAAGTGCTACATTTAAACTTATGCAAGAGAGAGAAGTGGCTTCCAAGCCTATCAACTTACATTCCCCCACATTAAACACGGCAATCTGGCCGACTAATTTAAATTGATACATCAAAGGCTTGCCATGTTGGGTATATTCCAGATGAATTTCAAGGTCTTACAATTTACTATTTGAGAGAAACTGCCTTCAAGTACCCGTATTAACTTCAATATATTTTGCCATCTGAAAATAATGACACAAAGAAATGATTTGTTTGGGGGGAAAAAGTCTACTTCTTAGCTGATGCAAACCTCCAAATAAGAAGTAGCGAAAAAGTTTATGTGGGTCTCAAAGAGACAAAAGTAACAAAAGACATTAGAGAAATTAATTATGTTTGAGAAAAGAACTAGAGCGAGAGCAAACGGATGTCACTGCAAGGGTAGAGCAGGTATGAATGACTGTCAATTGATCAGTTTTGGCATTTCATCTGAGAGACTGGCCCGGTCAGAGAATCCCTGCCGGGATGTGGCATGACTTCTGTGCCAGTCTTCTTGATATGGTCAAAGCACCCAATGCTCTCCGTGCCAGAACCAAGAGAGAGGTCTTGACCATCCGGAAACCCTGTACCCCTCTCTTCATCTTTTAGCCCTCTCCACTCACCAGGCCAACTCTGCCAGCTGATCCAACAGCCACAAGCTCATCCCAAACTAGACCCTGAACCGATAATAACAAAAACCTTTTATGCTTATTTTTCAAATTGAAAGCATAGATTATACATTCATACTTAAGAGCTTATATGGTGTGACTGTGTGCTCTGGCTGAAGTCCTCGCTACCCAT